>NC_139153.1:98218294-100917366 GCF_964270905.1 Leucopleurus acutus
GGTCAGATCAACACCTGGAGGCAGTGTAGGTAAAGGAAAGAGCCGGGAATTACAGAGCAGAGAGAAAAGTCAAGGACGTGTCAGCAGTAACACAGTAGCCGCTGACTCGATGGGACAGGCACTTTTCTTACTCTTTACATGTTGCTTTACTTTATGTCTTGGTGCATTTATGAAACCAATAGAGTAATCAGGCACATGAATTATGAACCTTGTGACTTTAGTAATGAGTTAATTTTTTTTACAACACACCTATACAGGTGAACTGTGAACGTTAGTTCTTGCGTGGTCTGTTTCCTTGGATGATGTTGTCCTGTCTTTATCCATCCTTAGTGTACCACCTGAGGCAGCGATAAATCAGGCATCCCAGGCTTGGTTCCTGGGAGGGAATGGCTGGTCTCTGTGAGGCTGTCCTAGTGTTTCTAGATTGAAAAAAATGTGAATTAACCAGAACAATAGGAAAG
This sequence comes from Leucopleurus acutus, assembly GCF_964270905.1. Classification (NCBI taxonomy): domain Eukaryota; kingdom Metazoa; phylum Chordata; class Mammalia; order Artiodactyla; family Delphinidae; genus Leucopleurus; species Leucopleurus acutus. The sequence continues at coordinate 98,218,756 of NC_139153.1, forward strand.
CCTGTGGGAATCAGTCATAATATCTTTAGGTAAAACAGGCAAAGACATTTAACCTATTGTTTCCAAAACTGTAAGCCAGACAAGTGGGCTCTGTGCCATGTGATAAAAACATAAGAAAAAAAATTTACCAAGTCACAAAAGAACGTACTTGACTGGGAATCCTGCTATGCCGTGTTCCACTTGTATGGTCTGAAGCACAGCCCATTGTTTGATGATGCTCTGTAGCTCAGTGTTATCTGTAAAACAATGGGAACGACCCTCGCCTTCTTACTTCATAATGTTGAGAAAGACAAACGTGAACTAGCATCTGAAAGTGTTTTTTAATAATATAAAGCGCTACATAAAGGTCAGTTATTATTGTGTTAGTTTCATTTTTAAAGTTTAACCTCGGGATTCACCTAACCGTCCGTTAGGTGGAGTTCTTAGAAATGACGTTTGGTTGTATGACATAGAACAGTAAGTCGGGGTGTGCCATGTAGGTGAGAGCACAGGCTCTGGGGACAGAGAGACTGGAGTTTGAATCTCAGAGATACCATTTCCTGCTGTGTGATCTTGAGCAAGTTGACGTCTCTATGACTCAGTTTTCCGTTTCAGTCTGTGAAACGGGAATAATAATAGTCCCCATATCCAAGACTGATGTGAGGTTTATATGAAAACAGAAAATAAGAGGGATAATTCAGGTAAACCCTTCATAGAGTGCCCTGGTCATCATAAGCATATGATTAGTTCTGGGAAGTAAAATGCCTTAAGGATTCTGGATGAATGGTTGTGACCTTGACAGAGATTTCTGAAAAGAGCTGGTATTTTGGTGAATATGAATTTTGTAGAACCAGACAATTTCTCCTTTCTCTTTATCTAAGGCTGCTAGATTCCTAGGATGTCCCCATTTAGATCTGTTTCCTCAGCAGTTTGTCATTTTTCATGTAGACGACCCTGCCAAATGCTGAACAGCTCCTGACTACTTCCTTAGCCAGGAGTAGCCCGGAAGGGACAAGTGGACAAGCATGAAAGATGTTCAGCCAGCATTGTGGTGGGTAGGAAAGGCTTCATTCATTCATTCATTCATTCATATCCCTGGACTCATCTTACCAGGCGAAAACAAGGAAAACAAATGATAGAGTAACAAAAAAGGCTGATAAATATATATATTTATATACATATATATAGTTATATGCAAATATATATTTACAGAGTCCAGTATCACTGTGGTGTAACATAATAATTGTGATGATGAATAATTAAATTAGACATGGATATTTTATTATTTACTAACTGTCATGACATATTCCAAGTACTTTATATATCTTAACTGATTTATTGCTCACATTATAAAATAGATAAATATTATCACTTGCACTTTACAGATGAGGAAACTAAGACTCAGAGATCTTAAGTAATTACCTAAGGTCACACAACTAATAAGAGCAGACTGGAATTTGAACCGAATTGACCTAGCCATGCCCATACTATGAAGCAATAGAACTAATCTCAGCTAGTTGCTAGAGAAATTTAAGAGAAGAGACAAAGTCATATTGAGATAAAGCAGAATAGTAGAACATCTGACAAACTCCAGTTTCTACCAAGTGAAACTTCTGACGGTTCAACAAACAAAGATGAATGAGGTGGGAGATTTGAATTATTGTTTAAAATGTTAATGCACTCAGTGTCCCAAGAGGATGATCAGTGAAGTTGAATTAATTATTTTTGTAAAAATACAAATGTGGACATTCCATTTTCTGTGATTCTGTGGTCCTAGATTTGAGATGATTACATAATGGATTGGAACCAAAGGAATGCATTGCAATGCATTTTGCATGTTAATTTTGTTTTAATGCCTTTGGTTTAAATTATTCAAATACACACAACCAGGTATGCAAAGTTTAAGGAAATGTGAAGCTTTACGGGAAAACAGAACATCATGCTGAAAGTTAATGAGTAGTCATTCACAAGTGCACCCATTGGGACAAAACTTCATCTAGTGGTCTGGAGAGATATATTAAGGAGTTTGTATTATTTATATACATTATTAATTAATTAATTATCAATCAATTAATATGTATCTATATACTTTATATTAAAGATAAACTAAAGGCAGTTTGTCAAATATTCTTTGGTTTCCAAAATATGTAGCAAATTTTGGAAGATTTTTAAAAAATGAAATAAATGGTGGAAACTTAAAATTAGGCATATGGAATCTGCTGTGAAGGTAAAAAAAAAAAAAAAAAAGGAGAAATAAAATAAGGCCAGAGCTGTAGAACTGGGCATGTGACTGCGTAGAGCATGGATTTATTTTCTTGTAGAAGAATGCACCCTCTAATTATTGCCCCAGTGCAGTTAAGTCAAGAGAAATCACAATATTAGAGCCATCTGGGACCTTTGGTAAGTCTTCTCAACGTCAGTTTTAATCTATTTTCTTCCGGGTCATATTCCAATGTTATTTAGCACTTAGTACATTGTCAAACAGTGGACAGGCACTGAAATTGTAAACGAATGATGACATAAATGAATGATTTTAGGTTGCTAAAATCCATGTGATGCTTTTTCTTAAGTTTCAAATGTCCCGTACTGCAGTCTGACTGGATTTCATAGGTCATGTGTTCAATCCATGAGCTCCTTACTGGGCTACAACCTGAGATCATGCTAATGGGCTCCATCCGGGATCACGTGTCCAGCCTGGCGGTGGGGATGGCTTTTCCCTGGCACAAGGGCTCTGTACACTCACCGTCCAGGAACGATCGTACTCATCTTCCGGTTTTCTCTAAGGACTGAAGATATATATCTCCACTTTGTCATTAAAGTAGCTTTTCAGCTTTCCTCTGGGTCACGTTCCTATTCCTGGCCTTCACTTTCTTCTTTCTCCCTGAAAATGCCATTTGACTTCTCTTAGCGTGTGTAATGATCATCGCTACCTATAAACATTTTGAGTGATTTGGATTAGTGTCATTTTTGTCGTTAATATATAATTGTTGAAGGACTGGGTGGTGGCTGCTGGGAATTAGAAATGCAGAAGGAAGAATTTTAAGAATGAGAAAGGGTGGGGCGGGTGGCGGAGGAAGGGTGTGGATTCTGATCTGAAGCACATGCATAGGCAGTTTGGAATCCCCCTGAAATAACCTCAGAAGATACTGTTTTTCTAAAAATCTTAACCGAAAGAGAGATATGTAAATATCTGATCTTTTCAGTTTTTTCCCCCACAGGTGATTAAAGGAAATAAATTGCAGCATAACTACAGTGCTTTTAAATAAATGTAAAAATGTTTTATTGCTGAACAGTGTAAATATTAACAGTGCAAATGTTAACAAAATGTCTCTTTCTAAGGGAGTTGAATGCCTACCAGGTAACAGGTATCAAGCATAAACTACTTTAACAAAATCTTAGCAGCTCTCCCTGCCTCTGTTCTGTCTTTGCGCCAATCCATTCCAGAATTAGTGTTTAGGGTGTAACGATGAGCATTTCATTTCCTCAGTCAAAAACCTTAAATAGCTTTTTGTAGGTGTTCCCTGCTCAGGTAAGTATTTTTTGAGGGAAATATCATGGCGTAGTGATGAACTTGTGTTTCACAGTCAGAGAATAATGGATTCAAATAGACTCTAAATCTTATGACATGTGGTCTCAGACAACTCAATTAAGCTCTCAGGTTACCAATTTTCAGTAAAATGGGGATAATAATTCTTATCAAATAATGTTGCCACAACTATTGTGCGTAATTAAAGAGCCCGATCCAATAAATGGTATTAAAATAATAAAAATATTAGCTATTAAATCATATAATAACAATCCAGTACTCTTATTATCCATGTAAAAACAAGTCCAGTCAGGAATTCCCCATTTTATCTGTTGACTTCTTTTTACTCATTCATCACTTAATCCTATGCTGCAGATTAAATGTATTTTGTTTCAAACTTACTCACAATTTTCTTATGGACAAGGGTTTTTTTCTTGTATTGTCTATGTAGTAGGGACTCAGAAATATATGTTAACAATACAGAAGAAACATTTACCAAGTACCTAAAATGTAAATGTCATTTTGTGTGAAATGAAGACACTGAAAGACCAGAACATATATGTGTATTTGTGTGTATGTATGTATAAAATATGTCACCATTGTTAAAAGTGATTCTCATTTATTTGGTGTAGATGCCACAGGGTCCTTTTAAGATTCTACCTGGTTCTATAATATAATTTAGAAATCATCTCCATCTATGATTTCAAATAATCTGTTTTCACTCCTCTGTTCATCTTGCTCCATGTTTTAGTTCTATTATTTCACTTAAAATCTCTCCATACTTGAAGCTTCCCAATGATTCTCCTTTTCTATGACAAAGCCCTCAATAAACATGCCATCCAAGTTGAACTATCAGCCTGCTCATCCTCAGTGAATATCAACTCTTTCCTGAAAGAATTGTTAATGAAAGTAGTATACAACATTAAGGAAGCCTTAAGATGAATGACCTCAACGCAAAGGGAGAGACAGATATGGTGTCAAAAAAAAGAACCCATATGTTTGGGGCTTCCCTGGTGGTTCAGTGGTTGGGAATCTGCCTGCCAATGCAGGGGACACAGGTTCGATCCCTGGTCCGGGAAGATCCCACGTGCCGCGGAGCAACTAAGCCCGTGAGCCACAACTACTAAGCCTGCGCTCTAGAGCTCGTGAGCCACAACTACTGACCCCACATGCCACAACTACTGAAGCCCATGCGCCTAGAGCCCGTGCTCCGCAACAAGAGAAGCCACTGCAGTGAGAAGCCCGTGCACCACAAGGAAGAGCAGCCCCGCTCTCTGCAAGTAGAGAAAGCCAACGCAGCCAAAAATAAAATAAAATAAATTAAAAAAAAAGAACCCGTATGTTTGAAAATCCCCACAAATATAATTCTAGCAGAGAAAATTATAAATTTATAAATATTAAAACAAGCTTCCCAAGACACTCGTTCCTCCTTTTCATTGAGTAGCTTCATTTCAGAAAACGTATTTTTTGGTAGTGAAAAAACCACCTAGTAAATGGCTTTTTGATATCTAAAATGTATTCTGTTTCCTCTTGCTGCTACATCTTCTTAGCTCCAATATCCCTAAGGTAATTTGTGTGGGCTACAATTCACATCATCCACTTTGAGATTTTGTGAATATGAAAGAAGAAAATTTATACAATGAAGTGAATAATTCATATTTAAAATCCTTTCCAACTTTAATATATATGTATATATATAATGTAAAAGATGTATTACAGGCTTTCAGGTTTTCTGAAAAGAACCTGAAGCACTGAATCTGATATATATGTATTTTTTAGTTTAGGATAAAAAAAATTATTAGCTATGACTCCATCCTATTTTACTGTTCAATAAGGCTTCACAGATATAACAAATTTGCTAAGATGATGAAGAGCTTTTAGAGAATTACTGTGACCACTATGATAATTAGTTTACTTCAGTTTAACTTTTTCTTTCACAGGTAGAGAATATCTATGAAGAAGGTTCAAACAGAGAGCATGCATAGGAGACTCTGGTGTCTAATCCCTCCCTCTTGAAATTTGTATTTTAAAAACATGTTCTTAAGTGGACTAACAGGTTTTCCAGCTATATTTGTCCTCTCTTGGATCAGCTCAATAAAGAGAACTAATGAAGCAGGACTATTTTAGAGAAATAGAAAAAACAGGAATTATGCCTTTAAGGAATTATGCTTAAAGATGCTGAAGTTATGTTGTTTGGGACTCCTTGACCCAACATTCCACTCTGACAACCTCAAACTCATTTTTTAATATTTTAAAAGATTTAAGTCAGAAGTAAAATATGTAAACTTCTTCTCATGGTTCCAATTCCCCTGACTAGTTCTAGCAGTACCCGGTGAAGCAGGGCACTATGGGTACCAGTCCCTTACCAAAGGCCATTTTCTGTTGGCAGCTTCATTATAAGAAATGACTGGACATCTCAGTGGACACACCTCAGAAGAGGGGGAGTTCATGAATGACTGTGTTATTTTTGTAAGAGGCATGCAGAGTTGGTTAGAAAAATTTAACCTTCATTATGCTGTTAAAAATAAGAACATAGCCAAAATCAACAACATAGCTAATAAAGTTTATAGAAGTTCCTTAATTTTATCTAATGTTCAGTCTATACTTAAATTTCACCTGCTGTTCCCAAAATGTCCTTTACTACGTGTTTGTCTAAACCAGGACCCAATCAGGACCGTACATTGCATCTGGTCTTCTGTAAGTCAAAACCTGACATTGACTGGGTCAGGTGCACCACAGACATTCTGTAGACAAATTTTTCCCATTGTCTCCTCCTGGTGACGTTAACCTGTTCTCTTATTCCCTGTACCTCCAATAATATGAAAATTGACCTAAAAAGGATGATTAGATTCAAGCTGAATATCTTTGGTTGGAATACATCGGAGACAATACTGTGTGTTCCATACTTTGTTACATCAAGATATGAATAATATCTGTTGGCCATTTACGATGCTAAAATTGGTCATTGGATTAGGGTGATGGTAGCTTGATTCATCTATTGCTTCCCCCTTGAGACAAAAAAAAAATAATCCGTGTCATATTACTTTTGGTATCAAACAATATCCACTTCCTCATCAACCATTCACTATTTTTTTTTTTTTTTTTTGCCACGCCGTGCAGCTTGCGAGATCTCAGTTCGCCGACCAGGGACTGAATGCAGGCCATGGCAATGAAAGCCCAGAATCCTAACTACTAGGCCACCAGGGAACTCCCAGCCATTCACTTTTTAAGGTTATTATGTCAATTGGTAATCCTTGCCTGTAGCAATAATTTTATTAAGGATTGCAAAATTATGGCTTTATTATACCATTTAATCTAAGTCTATTAGGTGTCATTCTTCCATAAGATACAGCTTCTCTTGACCGACTGTGGTGTTTTGTTACTCTAAAATACAGTGTCTACAAAAAAAAAGGCAAGAAACCTGTAGAAACAATTTTAATAGTATTAGGTCAATGGTAGCTACTTTCCTCTAGTTGAGAGGCACAAAGCACGATTTTGTATTTAACATCAGAAACATATTTTTTCCTCTCAGCTCTTAGGTGTATCTCAAAAGAGCAGTCATTAAAAATTGTTTAAAATTAAATGAATTCAAGGAATTTGTCACTTATGGAATCTTTCATGAATTTATAAAGTGGTGTACTCATGATTCCTTAGGTCTTATACCTTCTCTACTCCGGCTCATCCCAGATACTTGTTTTATATTCATTTTATGTTTCTTAGAATCATACTGTATACTTCCTCAACCCGTGTCTTTTTTTCTACCTTCCACTACATATTCATAGAAAACCCATTCTTATAAGGTCCTGATGTGATTCCCAAGCACTCTGAGTAAAAGGGAGTGGAGAATGAAACAGCAAATTAAAGGTAACTTTCATTGTTCATGGTGAAAACTTGAACATGATCTTCATTTCTAGCACTGGGGCCTACAGATTTTTTACGTTTTATTTCATTTTAGAGTTTTTGATGTTTTCTGTCTTTTAAAATAGCAGAGAAGGTCAAAAAAACAAAATAACTGTGTAGCTAATATGTTGAAGGAATTTGACATCACAGTGTGTTAAGCCCCTCAGGGATGATCTATATATGGAGAAGGAATTTGGGGGGATTCTTCATTGACCATAGTGTGTCTTCACTTCTCACTCTGGTATTTGAGAAACATAATATAGAGTTTAAAATACCTGAACATTCTTACGGATTTCATGTGGTGAGATAAAACTAAGTGTTTTCAAGACATTATTGCATATTATTCACCTTGATGCCTATCAGGGTAATTCTTCAATCTAAGTCACTTTATGAATGCTGTTAATCATGTAATATAGATGATATATTTAAAGTGAATTGTTTTAATAAGGTTTTGCCCTTCTAAGAATAATTCTCGTTTTACCAAAAATTTTAAACGTTGGGTTTCTTTTTTTTCAGTGACATATTTACATTTTCAATCATCCTAGTAGAATTATTAGTTATATCATGGATGCATATTCTTGTTGTATATGTTTAAGATTGACAGGTGTCAAAGTTGCTGGTACTTGTGTACTTAAACTGAAAATTAAAATAGTCAAATCACTAGATAAAGCATTTCTACATAGAAATGTAGAATGTCATACATTTTCATGCAAGATTTTACTTAAATATCTTTGCTTATAATGCTTGTTGGTGTGGCTCAGGAAAGTTTTTAGAAGAAATTTGAAGACTTGACATTTAATTTAAAGGCAATGTTAATATTATTGTTTGATATTGACTGAGGTTTTCTAAATTTGATATATAGAATTCCAGTGTAGAGATGATTTTCCGTATAGACTTAGATTGTTGTTATTTCTAAATATGTAATTGCAGTGTGGAATGATTTCCCATATGGTATGTTTGCCTACTAACCACTGTTTTTGAATAAATAGAGTTAATTCAAATCATCTAAAATATAATCACACACTATAAATCTCAGAATACATTAGTGTAGGAATTGGGAACATATGTTCTAGAGGCCAATTCTCTAGGCTTGATCTAACCTTGCTGTTACTCAGTTTTCTCACTTGTAAAGTGGGGATAATAGTAGTATCTACTTGAAATAGTTAGTGTGAGGATTCAGTGGATTCTTACTTATAAAGTCTTAGATTAGTGTCAAGCATGTTATACACACTCAATAAATATTGACTAAAATTTAATTATGTCTTTCATTTCTCCCCTCTTCCTTACACTAGCCACTATCACAGGCAAGACCATGAGTTTGAATATTAACACCCAAGTACAGAATTCAGTAGTAGATAAAATGAAAAATAGGCATCTACCCAGTTTGCAGAATCAAACTGGTTCTTTGGTGACTTTTATTACTCGTCAAAAAAAAAAAAGAATTAAGGAACCAGAAATAGTTTTCAAGGATGTATACATATTTATGGAAAATCCAGCAGCATATGGAGTGACTATCCTGTTTTGTTGTTTTGAAGAAACAAAGATCTAGAAAAATCTTGCCCGTCTTGAATCTTTTTTTTTTTGCATACTTCTGTTAGAAAAGTTTGTCTGGGGTAGGGATATCTAAAGAGATAATTCTGGAAAATCAATACTTAAATTATTTAGTGATAGCTAGTTAGAGATTTTTTGAATTTTGTTTGGATTGTTATGCAAATAAGTAAAACATTGCCATCTCAATTTTTCATTTATCAAACTGATAATTTTTGTCAAAGTATTCCCCATGTAATCCCCAGTTATAGCAAACCATCACTTATTCAGACTAATAGGATATGGTGGAAAGTCTGGGTTGTGAAATATTCCAAAGTAAATTTTTATACAAAAGAAGAATTATTTTTATATAACTGATGAAATATGACTAAAGCTGCATGAAATAATTGTTACATAATAAAATTTGTGATAAAATCTCCTTTAATGAAGAGATAAATTTTAATTAGTTCACTGTTAATAAATAATTGATGCTTCTCAAGTACCTGAGAAGATTTGAAAATAGCTGGCTTTATGAGGGAGTACATTCTCTTTGCAAACCACATTCGCTCTGTTTGATCTTTTTTGAAAAGTGGTTGGTGCAGAGGGAAATTTTGTAAGATTTAATAAAGTTTTGCTCTTTGGCCCTTTCTGTTTATTTCCAAAGCACCACATAGATCCATTGATCTAAACCTTAATTGTTTTCATGAGCTAGTAACAGAAAATAAAATATATAGGGTCAAGTGATTGAAAAAAATGTCACTCTGTGCATGTACCCTCCAGGAAGGCAATCTGATGGTACAAAGGACCAGTTACACAGGTCAAGAATTGAGCTTTGGAACCACAGAGAGCCTGCTCCAGGCTCCACCACATACTGTAAGCTTGGGCAAGTGCACTGAGATCTCTAAGCCTCAATTTGCCCATCTGTAAAATAAGTATGACACTATCAGTGTATGCATCATAAAACTATTGTAAGGATTAAATGACATGATGCATACAAAAGGGCTTAAAAGTGTCTTTCAGTGGCTTTGTTAATTCTCGTCACCTAAGTTCCATCCTCTTGGTGGCGGCCAGAGGCTCTGATGTCTTCCTCGTCCAATTCATCAGTGAAACTTTATAGCTTCGTTGAATGGTTCACCCTACTGCTTGTTCTCCATGTACCCTTTGCTCCTTGGTAAGCTTACTAGCCTAAATCCACGGTGTTCTCTGCCACACGAGGCTGAAATGTGAGGGCTCCTGTGCCCTCTGGCTTCCGGTCGCTTTCCGTCAATGGGAAGTCTTGCTAAGGGATAGGAGGAAGGGAAGATAGAAGTCCCGGGACTAGTTCCTCTCTCCCTGTGAAGTTGAGGCTGCGTTGAGCTGGCTCTATCTCTCCCTCCACCCAGGGTCACTGTTATACACAAAATAGGTGACTCTACATGACTCCCTCTTTGGAGGGTCTGGTGACTTCTCTGTCTTCTCATCCCATCAAGCCTAGTGGTGCTAACAGCCTGTCTCTGAATCCACAGCATTGTAATAATGCCCTTGTAAATACATCTTTCCCCTTCAAATCATCTGATTTTGAGAGTATATTTGTTTCTCCCAGGAGCCTCACTGATACAGACCCTAAGCTTGGGCTTTCTCTGTGCTTAAAGACAACAAAGCACCTCTTTTACTCTGACGCAGTAACATCACACCTGCCATGATGGTACGTGGGATATTATGGAACGTGGTCTCTTCTCAGTTTCAATTGGCAACCCGGCATAACCTATCTGTTCCTGAATTCCTCCTCAAACTATCTCGCACTCCTTCATCTCCTGCAGAATTTCTGCCTTGGAGAGGAAGTGTTAAGGAGAGAGAAAGCCATGACACACGTACACTCGACTGCCTGCTTCTCTCACTTTTACCTCCTTTCCAATTCACAGTCCACTGGGAGGAAAAAGCGGGGGGCGGGTTCCCCGCTTCCTCTTGCTTTTTAATTATGACTTCTTTCTAATGCCTTCCACACTGAGGAGGCATTTTCCCTCCCCAATTTTCGAAGCCACAACAGATGAATTTTGCTGAGAAACATGAGTTATAGGATAGAGGAGAGGAATGCATAAACATGCATTTAATATTTTCAAAATTTCATCGTGTTGTATTTAAATCAGACAATATCGTTCATTTGCTTAAACCCTTTACTGGCTTCCCAATTGCATATAACATGTAGATTTGTTAACATTACCTCTAGGTTTAGCAGGATTTAGTTCCTGCTTATGTTTCTAATCCAGTTTCCCAATATCCTCTTCTGGTAGTTGTACTTAAGTCACGGGGACCTTCCTTCAGTATTTTTTTTTTTGATAGTTTATTCCTTTTTATTGCAGAAAAATATTCCATTGTATGGCTATATCACAGTATTTTGTCCATTCACTTATTTTTTTTTAAACAGCTTTATTGGAGTATAATTGCTTTGCAATGGTGTATTAGTTTCTGCTGTATAACGAAGTGAATCAGCTATATGCATACATATATCCCCATATCCCCTCCCTCTCACATCTCCATCCCACCCTCCCTATCCTACCGCTCTAGGTGGACGCAAAGCACCGAGCTGATCTCCCTGTGCTATGCAGCTGCTTCCCACAAGCTATTTATTTTACATTTGGTAGTATATATTAGTCCATGCCACTATCTCACTTCGTCCCAGCTTACCCTTTCCCCTTCCCATGTCCTCAAGTCCATTCTCTACGTCTGCATCTTTATTCCTGTCCTGCACTTAGGTTCTTCAGAACCATCTTTTTTTTTTAGATTCCATATATATATGTTAGCATACGGTATTTGTTTTCCTCTTTCTGACTTACTTCACTCTGTATGACAGTCTCTAGGTCCATCCACCTCCCTACAAATAACTCAATTTCATTTCTTTTTATGGCTGAGTAATATTCCATTGTATATATGTGCCACATCTTCTTTATCCATTCATCTGTCGATGGACACTTAGGTTGCTTCCACGTCCTGGCTATTGTAAATAGTGCTGCAATAAACATTGTGGTATATGACTCTTTTTGAATTATGGTTTTCTCAGGGTATATGCCTAGTAGTGGGATTGTTGGGTTGTATGGTAGTTCTATTTTTAATATTTTAAGGAACCTCCATACTGTTCTCCGTAGTGATTGTATCAATTTACATTCCCACCAAGAGTGCAAGAGGGTTCCCTTTTCTCCACACCTTCTCCAGCATTTATTGTTTGTAGATTTTTTTGATGATGGCCATTCTGACTGGTGTGAGGTGAAACCTCATTGTAGTTTTGATTTACATTTCTCTAATGATTAGTGATGTTGAACATTCTTTCATGTGTTTGTTGACAATCTGTATATCTTCTTCGGAGAAATGTCTGTTTAGGTCTTCTGCCCATTTTTGGATTGGGTTGTTTGTTTTTTTGATATTGAGCTGCATGAGCTGCTTGTAAATTTTGGAGATTAATCCTTTGTCAGTTGCTACATTTGCAAATATTTTCTCTCATTCTGAGGGTTGTCTTTTCGTCTTGTTTATGTTTTCCTTTGCTGTGTAAAAGCTTGTAAATTTCATTAGGTCCCATTTGTTTATTTTCGTTTTTACTTCCATTTCTCTAGGAGGTGGGTCAAGAAGGATCTTGCTGTGATTTATGTCATAGAGCGTTCTGCCTATGTTTTCCTCTAAGAGTTTGATAGTGTCTGGCCTTACATTTAGGTCTTTAATCCATTTTGAGTTTATTTTTGTGTATGGTGTTAGGAGTGTTCTAATTTCATTCTTTTACATGTAGCTGTCCAGTTTTCCCAGAAGCACTTATTGAAGAGGCTGTCTTTTCTCCATTGTATATTCCTGCTTCCTTTATCAAAAATAAGGTAACCGTATGTGCATGGCTTTATCTCTGAGCTTTCTATCCGGTTCCATTGATCTATATTTCTGTTTTTGTGCCAGTACCATACTGTCTTGATAACTGTAGCTTTGTAGTATAGTCTGAAGTCCAGGAGCCTGATTCCTCCAGCTCCGTTTTTCTTTCTCAAGATTGCTTTGGCTATTCGGGATCTTTTGTGTTTCCATACAAATTGTGAATTTTTTTGTTCTAGTTCTGTGAAAAATGCCATTTGTAGTTTGATAGGGATTGCATTGAATCTGTAGATTGCTTTGGGTAGTAGAGTCATTTTCACAATGCTGATTCTTCCAATCCAAGAATATGGTATATCTCTCCATCTGTTTGTATCTTCTTTAATTTCTTTCATCGGTGTCTTATAGTTTTCTGCAATACAGGTCTTTTGTCTCCTTAGGTAGGTTCATTTCTAGGAGCAACTGTAGACTTGGGGTTTGCTTTCAGTATTTTTAAAATACCAAAACCATGTCCTACCTCAGGACCATTGCACATGCTGCTCTCTCTGCCTGCAATGATCAATTTCTCCTAATCTCTGCATGACTAAATTATTTCCCTCCCTCTCAGATCTCATTTTAAAAATCACTGTCTCCATGACCACCTTCCTATGACTGTGTCCCCTAAAACTGTTCTTTATGGTATCCCTTGGAGTGTTTCCTCCATTGTGCTTACCATACTTGCCATTGTTTTATTCATTTCTCATTTGTTTTCTATTTATTATATCTATCAGATACAAGGTTTTATAATGTCAGATATAGTATTCCTGTGTGTGTGTGTTTGTGTGTGTGTGTGTGTGTGTGTGTGTGTGTGTGTGTTTACCACTGTATTCCTGGCTTCTAGCACAGTGTCTGGCATAAAGCAAACCCACAACAAATGCTTGTAGAATGAGAGACTGAATAAAGCACATTGCTTAGAATGGTATAAGTGCTCAATAAGTGTAGATTAGCATTGCTTTTATGAACTCTCACTTGAATTAGGATCTAATAAGCTTGAAAATATCTGTTATTTTAATGGATCTCATATACCTCTTTTAGAAACCCTCTTGGCAGAGTTGCATTAAGAAATTATTTTATCCAAGCCAAACACAATATCAACAAGCCAACACGACATCTATTGCTGGCATATGACCCTGGCAAATTTTTCTCCTCTATACCAATATGTTGCAATCTTTCGAATTTCCTGTACCTTTTCATGGATATGTGTGGAGCTTCTGACCAACAGTTAGCAAGAAACTGAGACCTGCCAACACACATATGACTGAGCTTAGGGACAGGTTCTCCAGCCTCAGCTGACCCCTGAGACAATGGCAGACCCAGCTGAAAGCTTGATTGCAGTATCATGAGAGACCCTGCACCAGGAAAACCCTGCTAAATGGCTTCTGGGCTTCTGAGCCTCAGAAATTGTGTGAAATAGTAAATATTTGTTGTTTTTAGCTGCTAAGTCTTAGATATTTTGTTATGGAGCCATAAATAACTAATACATACTTTGGCACCTGGAAGTGGAATGTTGCTGTAACAAAACTTAAAGTGTGAGAGTGCACTGAAACTGTGTAGTGGGCTTTGAGTTGAGTGTTAGAGAAGGCTAAAGGACCTTGAAGAAGATGCTACTACAAGCCTCATGATCTTTGAGAAGGATGTGAGGTGAAGGCTTATTGGAAACTGGAGGAAGGGAAATTTTTATTACAGAGTGTCAGAGACTTTAGCAACACTGTTGCCTGTAATTGTGTGGAAAGTAGAAAAAGTACCTAATGAAATGGGTGGTCCAGCTCAGGAGATTTCCAACCAGAGGATTGTCAGTGACACCTGGTTTCTCCTTGCTGCTTATTTGAAAATGTGAGGAGAGAGAGATCAACTAAAGGAAGGATTGTTAAACCAAATGAGTCATGACGTGATTGTTTTTTAGAAATTCTCAGCCTTGCAAGATGGTAGGTGGTGATAAAATGAAGAAATGGCTTCCATGCAAAGATCAAATACCAGGAAAATATGGCTCAAGGATGAAACTAAGAATGTGACAGTCAAAACTTTTGTTAAGACTTCAGAAATGTCAGAGGTGATGCCTCAGAATAGTATTCACTCAGACAAAAGGCATTCTAAAGGGATCAAGGGTGTGCCTTATAGTTCCTCTGAATGAAGCAACGGGATTTCTGGGGGATTTAAGATTATGGCCCCTCATCCTGTCAGTGGAAGCCTGTGATAGAGAAGGTCTTCTCCTGAAGAAATCTGTGGGTTTGGCTTTTGTCTAATGCAGTAGAATCCACTAAGAGTCATGAAAGACTTACAGAGTCTTAAATGGAATTACATAAGCAGAGAAATCGCTTGCTTTGATTGAAAAGACCAGAGAGAGGACAAAATAAAAAGAGGCCTCTGGACTCTAAAATTCTACTGGCAGGAAGAAGGGTGAGAAAACTACTTCGCTGCAGACTTGTGCTACCTTTCATGAAAAAAGGAAGGAAGATCCAGAAGATGGAACCAAGAATCCAGAGGACACAGCTGAGAGCCACAGAGAATTACTCCCAGATCTTGAGACTTAATCAAGGAACTTCCAACATTTGTCTGGATTTCATAATTACTATGGACTCATGATTCCAGCCTCTTCTTATTCATATCTTTTTGTAATTCCCTCCCACAATTGTACCAGAATTGATCTGTATGACCAGTAGCATACAGTAGAAGTGATGGTATGTCATTTCCAAGATTAGGTTATAAAGGGCTGCAGCTTCCATTATCAGCTCTCTGTCTCTGTCTCTGTCTCTCTCTCTCTCTCATTCTCTTATCATTTGCTTTCACTAAAGATGTTGACATTTGCCTATATGATACCCTTTCAGAACATCTGGAGGAATGCTTTAATAGGATTACTATATATTATAGTTTGCAAGGGATAGTGCTGGATTATGCCTGTTGTCCTAGAATAATTAAAACTTCCCCTTAACTCCCCAAATGTCCCAGATTGGATGATAAATTATATGATCACAGTTATTATTAACATTACTATCATCCTACACATCCAGCCATATATCCATTTCCATTTTGTTAAACTGTACTATTATAGGGTGTGTGTGTGTGTGTGTGTGAGAGAGAGAGAGAGAGAGAGAGAGAGAGCGCAAGAATAGAGAAATATTCTTTGCAAGAAATATTCTTGCTAAGACAAAGAAAGCTGTGTTGGTATCCACAAGGCATTTCTCCTTTTGTTCGTATCGTTTACTATTCTCTCTACGTTCTTGGCCAAAAAGTAAGTAAGTGGGGTGATAAAATTCAGATTCCATGATAAGGTGGCTACTAATGGTATAATTCCCATGTTCTTATTTGGAACCTTAACCTTTTTTTTTTTTTTTTTTAAGAACCTTTACCTTTTAAGAGTCAGCATACCCCGGTCTTAGAAAAGCCAACTTTTACATAGATGTTTCAAATGTATTTTGAATAATTTTTTTTCATCTCTGTTTTCTTTTATGCAGGATTCAAAATTTGAAGGGGAAGGACTCAGTGAATACCTTCCTATGTCACGTTTAAAGACTGACAAAACATTTGAGAAGTACGTTCCCTTAGTGGTACATTTAATGCATTTTATTTTTTGGTTTGTTTTGTGATGGATTAAATATGGGCTCATTATAGGTGACAGGCACCCCTTAGTTTGATTCACCCGGAAGGTTCAGGTTTGTGAGACCCATGACCCCATTTCCTCCTGGGATTTATCTGTGCCTTTTCACTTATATAGGATAGTTTGCAGATGGGGCTTTATATCTCTCAGAGAATATCCAAATCCTTGATCCGGTGTAGGCACTTCTACGACTGGGATGTGGCAGTTTCTGCCCCTCCATCGCAGTACAGGAGATGCGGGAGTGGTGGGTGTAGGTTCAGAGGAGATTCCCAAGCTGGATGGTCTCACTTTGAATCTTGGGCTTCGCCCTGTTTGACTATGTGACCTAGAACAAGATGTTCAACTTCACTCAGCATCAGCTTTTCATCAGTTAAGCAGGAATAATAATACCTTGGTGGATTATTTTAAGGGTTAAATGAGATGATAAGTGTAATGTATTTCAAAGAATGCTTTGAGCATGCTAAGCACTAAATAAATATGAGTTAATACTG
Source organism: Leucopleurus acutus (assembly GCF_964270905.1). NCBI lineage: Eukaryota > Metazoa > Chordata > Mammalia > Artiodactyla > Delphinidae > Leucopleurus > Leucopleurus acutus. The sequence goes on from NC_139153.1 coordinate 98,235,632, forward strand.
TACATCAGTGGTTCACAGCAGGGATCAATTTTGCCCCCAGGGGACATTTAGCAATGACTGGAGACAGTTTTGATTGTCGTGACTGGACCTAGGTAGGAGGCTGTTAACGGCATCTAGTGGGCAGAGGCCAGGGATCTTGCTAAACATTCTATTCTGCACCGGGCAGCCCCCAGAACAAAGAATTACGTGGTTCAAAATGTCAACAGTGCAGAGGTTGAGAAACCTCGTTATACATCAGTGCTGCTTATTCATCGCCATTCTACTTAACTGCTAATCCTACTAGCAGTGAAAATAAAGTATCATCTGGAGTGAGACCTGTCCGTGAACACTGTTCAGTACCTGAGAAAATACGCTGTGTGGGCAGGATTATATGTTGCTGAGGTGTCCTTTCAGTGCTCGATAAGGTATAGACTAACATGTCTCCCACACCCAGCATTTCTTTTTTTTCTTTTTTTACATCTTTATTGGAGCATAATTGCTTTACAATGGTGTGTTAGTTTCTGCTTTATAACAAAGTGAATCAGCTATATATATACATATATCCCCATATCCCCTCCCTCTTGCATCTCCCTCCCACCCTCCCTATCCCACCCCTCTAGGTGGTCACAAAGCACCGAGCTGATCTCCCTGTGCTCTGTGGCTGCTTCCCACTAGCTATCTATTTTACATTTGGTAGTGTATATATGTCCATGCCACTCTCTCACTTCGTCCCAGTTTACCCTTCACCCTCCCTGTGTCCTCAAGTCCATTCTCTACATCTGCATCTTTATTCCTGTCCTGCCCCTAGGTTCTTCAGAACTTTTTTTTTTTTGGATTCCATATATATGTATTAGCATACGGTATTTGTTTTTCTCTTTCTGACTTACTTCACTCTGTGTGACAGTCTCTAAGTCCATCCACCACACTACAAATCACTCAATTTCGTTTCTTTTTATGGCTGAGTAATATTCCATTGTATATATGTGCCACATCTTCTTTATCCATTCATCTGTCGATGGACACTTAGGTTGCTTCCATGTCCTGGCTATTGTCCAACATTTCTAGTGATAGGACTTTATCCCATAATGACCAGGGAGGTTGATGTCACATTATACGTGAGAGAGAGTTAATTATAGGCTAACTTACAGTCGTGAAAATTGGAACTAACCTAAATATCCAACAACAAGGGATTATTTCAATAAGTTATGGTAGACACTTAAAATTAAATACTAAGACATTGCTAAAAATTTGTACTTAGAAAAAGAGTAATCTCATGGAAAATATGTATAATACGCAAAGTGGAAAATACAGGTTACAAAATACAGCATCAGTCTCATTTTGTAAGGGTAAAAAAAATGTGTCTAGCTACCCAGCTGTGAAGAATAGACCTCAGTATTTTACCACGGTTTATCTCTGGGATGTGGACTAATGGGTGACTTTGGTGGGGGGATTTTTATAAAATTAGATTTTATATAGTGCACAAACATACACATATATTAATATAATTACAAAATTAATAAGTGCCGTATACAAGGAGAAAAAAGCATACTATGCCACAAGTCCTAATTCAAAAGTGAGCTGATGTCTAGTTTGGCTCCTGGTCTAGAGCATGATGGCTCCAAGGGGACGCAAATCACTAGACTTATCTCTAGGTACCTGGTATCATGTTGAAGCTGTGTATTAACCTTTTGATGTGCATTGCATTCCTTTTTAACTAGGGAAGGTATTTTTAGAAAACCTCTAATTACAAAGAACTGGAATTACAGATGAGAAGGACTGTTTTTTTTTTTTTTTCCCCTCGTAGGATGATTATCATGAATTCAGCATCTAATTATTTAGATTAAGTCTTTAGGATATTTCATGAGTGCCTTACATTTTTTGCCAAGGGAACAAAGAAAGAAACTGAGGAAAACATCTCACTGTGGTTTACATAACATGTTTGAGGTTTATTAATGAAATCGGTTTACCTTCATAATGGTATAATAGGGCCATTACAGACAATAGATACAGTAGTTTAAAAGTAATAAAATTTACAACAAAGTGTATTTAAGTTGAGATTGAATTGCCAGAAAATGTGTGTCCTAATGAACTCTTGTGTCAGTGTAGCTCTAACTAAATTAAGGAGAATCATTTCTATCCCGGGAAACTAAATCAGCTGTGAGATCCAAAAAGGCCATTCCTCTGGTGGGGGGACTGTCATTGTCACAGATGGCCCTGCTGCTGGAACTAGGCTTAAGTCAGGAGAAGTGAAATACAAGATCCTTCTTAATTCGAATGAATTTGGAAAAGCAGGGGAATGCTGGCTGTTAAGACTTGTGAAGCTAAGGGAAAAAAAAAAAAAGAAGAAAGAAAAAAGAGTCGATAAAGAAGAACCTCAGATCAAGTTAGTAAATGTTAATAGGAGGAAAAAGCCTGGGGAACTTTCTGAGGGTAGAAATAGATCTTGATCTCTGGACATTGCATTAAAAAAAAAAAGAAAATGATTATGTCATATCAGCTATTCATCTATTTAAATAATTTTCCCCATAGTTTCTCCAACAAGTTATAAGATTGAAAGGGCGGTGGTAGAAAATGAAGTGGTAACATATTTTATCAAATTTCTGATTTCTGAAACAAGCCATATTTTAATTGTTGGGACATCAGTAGCTCATATAGTGAGTCAGACTTTATAGGGTCTCATTTCAAAAACTACTCACCTCCCGACTTGAATCCACTGCAGCATCTGTGATGTGTTTCTCTAACTCCCAGTTATTCTGAGAAAACATTTAAGGGAAACATCAGATTGTGCAGTGGTACCAAAGGCAAACCTTTTTATTATCCTGCATTGTCAATTTCTCTTCCTTATATCTCCCCTCTTCCTATACCTGCTGCAGAGCTCCGAGTCAACCAGTAATTGCAGACCTAAATGTTTGTAAAGAAGGCAGCGTAGCCAAGCTTGGTATCCTCACAGAAGTAACCCGCCAATCAAAGGGAGCGGCATGGCCTTGGCTGTGCTGGAAGGTGAGGCTCTTGAGACTTTTTTCCTCTGATGTAATAAGTTAAGTCTAAGATCAATTTCATCGACTCACTTTCCTGTTGTGCTTTTCTTCCCATAGGACCCTTTAGAGAAACAGAGTTCTATCAGGTCTTAGTAACTAATTTTGAGAATTCTAGGCTCAAATTGAACAGCTAAAACGCTCCATTGCGAAGCCACTGGAATTCCTCAAAACGGTGTCCATGGAACCAGGCTGGGTTCTCACTAGACAGTGGGGCAGACTTGACACCATGCAAATGAGACAAGGCTTGAGATTTGATGAATCTTCTATCTCCTTTCCCTACTTGGCTGACACTTGCTCTGAGGAAGGTTGTAAATGCAGGAGAGATTGTGGTATAATTCCTCAGACTGGCCTTTCTGCCCCCTAGTCACCATTCGATTATCTTCCAAATTGCTGTGTTTCAGAGAGATAAAGATTTTTTATGGCTTGCTGACTGGAAACAACGACAAGAGCCGGCAAAGAGATGGCTGAGGGGCCATGCATAGTTATTCCATTGGTAAATGACAAAACCTTTGTTTGTATGACATTTCCAAAATTACTGCAGAAGATGAATCTAAAATACAAAATGTCACATTTGGCATGCAAAACTATCACAGTATATCTCAGTATAAAATTCATAGAGGCATTTAATTTAGAATGTGTTTAATAACTCAGTCTGCCTGCATCAGTAATCCTGCCTTGAGGTTTAAAGAGATTGTCTTGTTTATTCACATGGTGTTAAGTTTTAAAATATTTTTGGAAATCAAAATACTAAGGTTAAGTCTCTATTGTTAATTAAGATTTTCTAATTAAACCAAAAAATAATTGTTATTCTGATTAGTGTTTAAGTCTGAGTTGTATGAAGAAACAAAAGAAGTTTAGCAACTTTCACTGTTGGTTTAACTGTGATTTGATCCCAGAAGCATACTGTCTATATGGAAATATATATTATCTCTCACAAAGTAAAGTCTAGGCAGGATTAAAAAGGGCTTACTGTTAACTGCAGATTAATGGGTGGTGCTACCAACACAGGTAGTTAGGAGAGTAACCTGATTCCAAAAATGACATTAATTTTGTTTAAAGCATGATCTAATAGAGAATTTTTCAAGGTCAAATTATTCTGAAGACTATTAGGGTAGAAAACATGACTTTCTGACGTTTGAGCTATTAATAATCCCAGTTTAATTTTTGTGTATTCTGAAACAATAGTCTACTAAAAACCTTACCAACTTGTACCTACTTTTCAACATTTACCAAAAATGAATGGCCTATTTGTCCCAGCTGAAGGTAAGCAAAGAAATTCAAATGTCCTGTAAAATATTCTTCAATCATATACTTCAGTTACATGCAATTTATGCCAAGTTTTAGGTTAAAGCACATAGAAATGGTCTTCTTTCTTTATTTTTTGAATCTCACTTGAAGCCTGTGGGGCAAGGTGGCCTCATGTTCACATTAAGTACAAGTGTTTGATCAGGTGAGGTGTTAGTCTGACCTGTTTTGCACAGCACTAGTCAGTGGGGTCCATGGTCTGTGATTAGTGTGAGAGGTTAGGGCTGTCACTTTTCAAGCTTACTGCCCCTGTTCACCCATCCCAGGTATCTTAAGAGGCCCACTGTGTGGTTTTTAGAAGTGTTGGTTTCCTGTTCATTCTATCTTATTATAATAGATGAATGGTTTCTGATGTCACAGATCATTAACATACCACACTTAAAAACTGGCTCAACTTTCCCTCGCATAATCGGTAGGCTTGCCTTTTGACCCCCTAATTACATGTCGTGTGTCCTCCTCTGTTATCACGGCTAATACCTGACAATTACAGGTTGAGTAAAAATAATTGTCTATTTTTCCCTCCCTGAGAAGCACACTGTGGCTAATTGTGTGGTTTTCCCCAGTTCCTGCATCATTCAAGAAATTCAAGAAACCTGTCTTTTCTTTGGGTTGAGCAGAGTCGGTCACCTCAGCCTCTTCAAATACAGATGAAATGCATAAGGGGTCTCAAGAACAAGGCTCCCCAAGGGTCCCACTTCCTCAAAGTGTCCCTGCTTGGTCGACCAGGTGGCCGTGTCTTGCCGTGGTGCCTGACGGAGCAGCTGAAGACCAGAACACACCCAGTGAGGCATGATGGAAATTTTTATGATGTGGGGCTGTATTTCCACGAAAGCCTTTATGTGGTAAGCTGGTCTTTTTGCACACGTACCACTATCTGCTCCTATCTGTCCAGCTTTTCACCTCCAGAGATGGTTTTAGGTACTCAGCTTTGTGTAGTAAACAGAAAGGATTTCATTCATTCATTCAGCAAATACCCAATAAGCACTCAGTATGAGCCAAGCACTGTGTTGTGGCCGGTACATGGACACCCTTAGTCCTGGGTAAAATGGAATGCCATCCTTCTTTATCAAGATCATTACTGTGGATCCTTGGTATAATTCTTCACCTTTTCAGGATTTACATGACAAGAGGTCACTAACATGTGTATTTTATGTGCGGTATGTATATACATTTGTAGGCAGCCAGGGACACTGATTTTAGGTGAGAACCCAGATTTAGGTAAGAAGAAATGTTGGAGGTTGTTAAGAGAATAGATTATGGATATAGGGGTATGTGTTTACCAAGCAAAGAGAATCTGGAGGAGACAGTGCTGGGCGAGAGAGGAAGGGGGAGGTAAGATTAGAGAGTGTTCCTGGATGCAGGGATGAGAAGAGGGGGTCCAAGATCTTCAAGTCACCTTTGGAAGGAGAGAGGATAAGCTTAGCTTTCTCTGGGGCATCAGCACCAGACTGATGAAGACAGGGAACTCCAGCCCAAGGAGAAGAAAGGAAGGGGCTGGGTTAGTCCCAGAACCCTTACTGTGTGCTGGTGCATTAGATGCCAGACATGAGGATGGACTGTTTGAAAATATAGAATTGCTTTTTACACTATTAATTTGAAGGAATAAGACAAACATTGTAAGAATCAGTGTAGGTAGCACAAGGCTCCCGAGCTGACAAGACTCACTGAGGAACCGAGCCTCAGTTGGCTCATCTGTGAAATGGGAATAAAAATATCTGCCTATCAGAAGCATTACAAAAAATGACTGAGATGATTGTGGAAATACACACTGTCAGTACATAGTAAGAATTCAGAAGCTTCTGTGGTTATTATTGTTATAATTATTCTGTCTCTTTGATGGAGAAGCCCATAAATGCTTACCAGGGGACTTTCATTTTAATATATATGATGAATGCTTATATCTTGAACAACTTTTGAATTAACCTTTGCTTGAGAACAATGGTGGTTAACAATTTCTTCTCTAACAAATGATCCCAAAAGCCTTGTTAAGATGTGTGAGATACATGTGAGAGGCCTTAGTCAGGGGTGGGTATGGAGAGGACTTACCCCCTGGGGGAGCCCACTGTCCCCATAGAACCAGACTTTGAGGACAAGTGACACGAGGGCAACAGATGTAATTCAGCCCCTGACATGATATCTTGGTTTTCACTACTTATATCAGAGAAATTTCAGGAATGTGGTGCTAGCTAAGATTTTAGTTAATAATTTTAAAAAAGGTCTAATCTGTATTTAATGGGCAACTACATTCTTTTGGTACTAATCTGTATTTAATGGGCAACTACATTCTTTTGGTACATTTTAATTAAGCACCTACCATTTTAAATCTTGGAGCTAGGCTACCAAATATAGCATTTGAAGAGCTTGCTATCTAGAGCCATCTGCATAAATAGCTCTTTTACATTGAAAAGCACTATAAAATGTTCTTTTTATTGTTATTATTGGTTTAGATGCCCATCCCCAGCTCCCCCCATAGAGGCGTGAACTCTGAGTGCAGAAGCCACGTATATTGCTATGTTAGCTTTGAGCATATTCCATGCATGTTGATGAGTAATCTTAACAGAGAGTGCTACAGGTTGAATGTCAGGAGGGATTAGAGGATGAAGAGCTGCATCAAGAATGTCTTCAGGGGCTTCCCTGGCGGCGCAGTGGTTGAGAGTCCGCCTGCCGATGCAGGGGACACGGGTTCGTGCCCTGGTCCGGGAGGATCCCACATGCAGCGGAGCGGCTGGGCCCGTGAGCCATGGCCGCTGAGCCTGCGTGTCCAGAGCCTGTGCTCCGCAACAGGAGAGGCCACAGCAGTGAGAGGCCCATGTACCGCAAAAAAAACTTAATAAATTAAAAATAAAAGTAAAAAGAATGTCTTCAGGGACAGGGAGCAAAACCACTAAGAGACGGATGTTGCCCAAAACTGTTCACAGTGTTGAAAAGCGCATCAAGTCCGTAGGAGAAAGCAGAGGCCGGTTGTTTCTCAAACACTGAAAGGCATTTTCCCCTTCCTGCCAAACAGAACAAAAAGTATCTTGGAATAGGTGAAATAACAACCCCAAATTTTCTTCCCTGTGTCAGAAGCAAACAAACCAAAATAATTACTTCCCGCCACAGCCAAGGAAAATTTAGTCTTTAAGAGCCTGACAAAATGTCACTGAATTATATCCATCCCTTGGTATCACCTAGCAAAATCCTGGATCCCCAGAGAAATCTACTAGGGTGTTCCACATTCAGTGTATGTAAGAAAAGTACAAAAAATTCAGGACAAAAACAAAAACAAGAAAAGCACTCTAGAACTTGACAGGAAAGAGAAGTCATCTGACGCTGTTTGATTTCAGAATGAAAATGCTGTTGCTCAAAGTTCTGTTCATTCCACTGGGTTCTGGCAACTTTTTCCACTAACCACACAATTCTGCCTGCCAGCCACTCTGCTAGCAGTCTGTGGGAGACTGACAGGTACAGCAGCAAGGTTTAAAGAAATGTCATTTTCCAATAGGAATAGGAATACACACACAAAAACACAGATGTGCTTGTGTATGTAACTGATATAGGGGCATCTAAGATATTTACATCATTTCTTTTCATGTACAAACCTAAGACAGGGTCATTTCTCCATGAACAGGAGAAGCTGGCTTCATATGGTTGTTTGAGAGTGCAGGACATCTTACCAATGTTAACCGAGGAGAGATGTCAGCTATTCCTACACAGACAGGAAGGACAGAGAAGGTATTGCCCAAATGAAAGGGCAAGTCTTCGTTACAGGAGAAACACTGAGTCTGCTGAGGAAATGTCTGCATTATACGTCTGTAAGGTTACATTCTTAATGGAGCTTGGAATGATGCTACAATGTTATAACATCAAAGGTGGCTTCTCTTTGGTATCAAGCGGGACCAGGAGGCAAACAATTGAAGGTTAAGGTGAAAAGTTTGCTTATAGGGTTTGCTAAACCTCTAAGTGAGGCAGCAGATATATCGATTGGTAAGCCCAAGGTAATAGCCCTCCAAACACCCACGGTCCTACTTCTGATACTATCATTTGGACTTTGTCCCAAACATTTCCACACTTTAACATCCATTTTCCTGTGTTGTAAGATGGAGATGTTCAAATATGATGATTTTTGATATTTCTCCAGATGATTTTTGATACTTTCAAGTGAAAAATAGCTGTATTGGCCTTTCTGATTACAGAAGACAACTTAAGCTCTTTGTTAAGAAAATCAGAGAATTAAAAAAACTACAAGTAAAAGTATAGTTTCTCAACAAGCACGTGCTCCTGTTCTGGGACCACATTAACTGAGTTCACACTTACCTTCACTTTATTAGTCATAGCTGTCTAACTATGCAAAGGAGAAGTGGAGTTGATAAATAAATACATAATCACTTTAAACTTAGGAAAAAAATACAGGTAATAGAAGAGTGGCACCAAGTGGCCCCAGCCAATGCCCCATGGAGTAGATGAGCTACTCTGCTGACTCATCTCTGATTTTCTGATCTACGTGATGGGGAGATATAGAAAAATGTTGTTTCAAGTCACTGAATTTTGGAGTAGTTTGTTATGCAGCAATAGATAACTGAAGAACTTATTTAGCCCCTTCTGTGACCAAGAACTACATCGAGAGTTGGAGAAATAAAGTCAGGGCTGTCTTTTTAAATTGCTTGGGTAGCTTCTGCAAATATAACCTTGTGTGCTTAAGGAAAAAGAATCATTATGTGTCTAAATTCAGGGTTGGTTCACCCAAAAGGCATTTGAGTCCTGTGTGCAATGTCTTGTCCTTTAGTTATGCTGCGTGTATGTGAAAAAGGAGATGTGGGAGATGGAAGTGGATAAATAGGGGGGCTGTTATGGACTGAACTGTGTTCCCCCCAAATTCATAGGCTGAGGCCCTAAATCCCAGTACCTCAGAATGTGACTAAGTTTGGAGACAGGGTCTTTAAAGAGGTAAGGTTAAAATGAGGACATTGGGGTGGGCCCTAATCTAATCTGACTTGTGTCCTTAAAGAAGAGGAGATTGACACAGACACACACAGAGGGAAGACCATGTGGGGACACAGGGAGACAAACCAAGGAGAGAGGCCTCAGAAGAAACCAATCCTGCCGACACCTTGATCTTGGATGTCCAGTTCCAGAACTGTGAGAAAATAAATTCTTATTGTTAAAGTCAATCCAGTCAGTAGTACTTTGCTATGGTGGTCCTGAAAAAGTCATAGAGGGGCTCATGAAGGACTGGTGACAATGAATTGTCCTTTTATTCAGTGGGAAAGAAGAAGCAACAATTTGCTTCAACCTTTTAGAATTCAATACGTAAATTTGGCATCATTGAGATAAGGACTAGGGACTTCCCTGGCAATCCAGTGGTTAAGACTCCGCGCTTCCAATGCAGGGGACGCGGGTTCGATCCCTGGTTGGGGAACCAAGATCCCACATGCTGTACAGCACAGCCAAAAAGAAAAAAAGAAATAAGGCTCCCCTACTGTAGTGGGTTTTGGCTAATTGAATGGCACATATAGGCACCTCAGAAGCTCCAGAGAAAACCTGACTTAAACTCACTGTGTTATCGGACTCTTTCATGGTTCTATAGAATTTTAAGAAGTATATCAACCAGTTACTATTTATACATCAGTGTGGCAAGGTATCATTATCATAGTAGTAGATGGGCACCATTTTTGTTTTACTGGAGGGAAATCCAATATGAATAAAATAGCAACTTTTCAAACATGACATTTAATCCATGCAGGTAAATCAAACTGAGAATCTATTATTCATTATTAAAAGGGTGGCATATTTTTATTACACTGAGAATGAAACACAAATACTGTGAAAAATTTAGTGCGTTTTCTTGAACTTTTAAGACACTTATCATGCAGTCATCTAGCTGGTACTGGCACCCATTTTAAAATATAGCCATGAAACTAATAAGTTTGAAGTTTTATGCCTGAGAAAAGGATGCTCAATTTCAGTGGAATAGGCAAATTTATTTTTTATTTAAAGCTTCCTAAATACTTAAGATGGTGAAGTACTTCAGTAATGTTCTGATTCCAGTATGTATATGAAGAATATAGTTCATATTCTTGTCATTATTAGTCACGGCCCCAGTGTTCTTCCCTGAAGTGCTTTCTGAAAACTGCATATATCAGAAACTGATTAAAATGACCTAAAGTATTAATTCTTAAAATACGATGAACCCAACATTTTGCAAGAGGTTATTTTCTGTGTGACATGTAATATCAAAGAATTGAAATGATTTTAATAACTCCTTGGAAGGAGTGGTCTTAGGAAAACTAGAGCTTGATTGCTTTTATTGATTATTACCATTCATAGTGAATAGCCCTGGAGTATGTTATATCATGTGGCTTTAAAAAGTTTGCCATTATATCAGTGGAGGAAGCCCTTTTGGTCAGTATTTGAAATGGTCACTTCCGCTGGTCAAGGATTCCCCCAGACTTGTGAGAGTCCTGATTGTAAATGGCTTCTCCTGAGTGGTGTGAGTGGTCCCTGGGCATATGCTGTTTTTAACAGTGGTCTGCTTCTGCTACTTACTTTGCATTCATCACTTTAGGAAAATTACCTAATCTCCCTCGCCTCAGTTCCTTCATTTGTAAAATGGGAATCTGTTACCTTATTCATAGAGACTTTCTGAGCATTAAATAATGTGATGTATAGATTGCTTAGCATAGCGGGTTGCATGTAGGAAATAACTGGTGGCTATAATTAGTTTTTCATTATAATAATAATTCTCCATGTAGCATGTTCTCTTCTTTTCCCTCTCTCTGTTAGATTTCTCCAGCCCTCCAAAACATGCCTTCAAGAAGTATCAGTTAATCCATTCTTGATTTCTCCCTCTAAGAAAACTCAGTTTCCATTAAATTTATTGGATGCTTTTTTGCCTCTACTTCTTGTTACTGAGTGATGTGAGGGGTTTCAGGGCCATCAGTGCAAAAAGTCATGCTCTCATTGTCTCATAGTCTCTGGCAGAGAGGAAGAATAATGTGTATTGAGTGCCTGAACTGTGCCAGTTTCATCACTATGTGTTTAATACACACAATCAGTGCAAATTTCACACAGAGCAATCTATTGTTAATCCCATTTTGCAGATGAGAGAAACTGAGGTTTTAGAGATGAGAACTTGACCAGAAGTTTGAAGCTGAGATTGGAGCCCACAGTCCAAACACCGAGGTTCACAAACTACCCTACAGAAAATGGCAAGAACTGATATGTTGGTTTTTCAAATCTGTAAACTACTCATCGATTCCTGTAATTTTTCTTTGTATTTTTACCAGGTTTATTTCCATTTCTAAAGCCAAATCCCTCGCTCTTTCTGTCTCTTCTTCTGTCCTTTGTGTCGGTTTTCTACATCTGTTCACATCTGATTTACTCAGAGTTGAGTGCCCTAGTTACCAATTAGTAGTTGTCGTTCACTCTGCATTCAATTCAATAATCAAGTCATTTTTACCAGTCTCGTTTGGGAATGAGGCTGCCGTATTACATAATATTGACAGGTGGTCCCTCAAACATATTTGCCAGCACTAAAATGTAAGCTTCTTGAGCGCAAGAACTGGGGTCTATTTTGTTCACTGCTGAATCTCTGGCACCTAGAACTGTGGCTGTCTTAATAAATATTTTTAAATGAATGAATACATCTAAAAATTCAAAAGACTCACATTTCAGACTTCAAATAGACAACTGATTTCTACTTTATAGTTGAAAAATGTTTTAACTTTTTAAAACTTTTGGTGTTTTGTGCAGATTAACATTCTTTATTTTATTGGAACTGCTTTCAAAATGCCATAAATCCAACTTTGTCCTTTGTGTCTGTTCTCTACATCTGTTCACATCTGATTTATTCAGGGTTAAGAATGCCCTAGTTACAAAATAGTCGTTCTTGTTCACTTTGCATGCAATTCAACAATCAAATCATTTTGAATTCTCTAAAGAGGAGGAACTTGCTTCTATATTTGAACTCACTCACATTCAGAGGGAATAGGTTTTAATATTTCAACATCTATACAAAATGCTTTACAATGACTTTTAAGGCACTAATTCTCCCATGAACGTCGAGTGAAGTCGCAAAGGGCTGACTAGGGTAAAGAATTTCTCCAAGGTCACATGGCCTGGTAATTGCAAAGAACAGGGCTGGCTATCTTTTCCTATCCATCTGCCTCATAGGTGTACCAAGCAGTACTCAATGACTTTGAACTGACGGGGCTCTCAAAGCTTATAGTGGTGGCAGGAAAAGAATTCGGGTTCAAACAAACAAAAAATCACTAAACTCAAGGACCAATAAAGGTCAATCTAGTAAACTGCCAATCAGAGCATGTCAAGCCTCTGCTTAAGCTCTCCTAGTAGCTCTCCATTACATTTAGAATAAAATCCAAGTTCCTTACCTGGGCCTCCAAGCCTTACGTGATCGGGCCTCTATCCCCCTTTCTAATTTATTTCATGTGACTTTTCTGCTTGTGTATTTCATTTGAGACTCACTTTCTGTTCTTTGAACAGACCAAGCTCATTCTTATTACAAGGCTGCGTTAGTTGTGGCTTCCTGCCTAGTGGGGTTCCTCCTCAAACCTTGACACTGCTGGTCCCAGGTTAAGTGTCCCTTCCCGAGACAACATTTTCTTAACAGAATAGCTCCTCCTCTGGTCATTTTCTAGTACGTCTCTAATTTATTTTTATTGTTTTGATATCACTAGTGATAAATTAGAGCATTTATCACTATTGATATTGTCTTATTTGTTTATTGCTTATCCCCTCCACTACCAGATTGTAGCTCAAGAAGAAGAGCTGATTTAATTTTTTTTATCCTTAGTGCCAAAAATGGTGCTTAAGTACAAATGGGCTTTAATTTAATAAAGGTGTGTGAATGAATGAATGACTGACTGAATGAATGAATGAACAGAGGGAAGTCCTGAAGTTGGATATGGCTTTTGACATAGTCAAATCAATAATTTAGTAGCTGGGAAAACATGAACAAATCATTACTTTCTAAAAGCTTGTTTTCAATCACCTGTAAAATGGGCTAATATTAACTACATTGACACGCAGATCAAATGTTATATTGTGCATGTAAGAGCTTTGTAAAATGTAAAACGCTGCACAGGCGTTAATACATTGCCAGATATCTTTGGTACAATGTGGGTTTCCCAAAGGGAAAGTGTTGATTAGCAATTATTGCCAAAAGTTTTATCCTTTCCAAATGATGTATTTGCCTGTTCCTTGTAAAACCATTTGTGGTTAATTTGTTGGTCTTTGATCTAATCATGCTGCAGATGTTCAGAAATGCCATCTTTTTGTGCATTGAGGCTCAGTCACTGGGGTTTGTAAAAGTAATGGGCTGTGCCCAATTTTTCCCCAGTGTCTTCAACTCTCAGGGACAAAGAAGGGAAAAATCTATCTTTTGCCTAACAAGGAAAAACTGAAAATTCAACTTTTGTTTTCACTTCAAAAAAAGAAAAAAAAGGGGGGGGGTAGGGGGAGAAATCCCAGAACTGAATTTTCTAAATTAAAATATTCAATTAGATTTTGCCATCTCCCTAGAGTGAAATATTCTTAGTTGAACATTTGAGTAGCATGTGAAGAGATGAGTTATGACACATTGAGGTTGAGGTCAGGTAATGGAATTGCGATGTAATGAGATGACATGCCATATATTTCCTCTTGATTTCAGTCATGTTTGATGGAAAATGGTGGAAAGGCCATATTTTTTAGCCAGTAATTATTCAGGTATGAATCAGTTTGATTTTAGACAGAAATGTGGCTGCCCTAAGCTATGAAGTCAATTAGACATATGATCAAGGACACACAAACCTGTCTTGTCTTGGCATCCATATTGGACGATGATTCTCAAAGTGTGGTCTGAAGGATCACGTGAATCACCATTACCTAGACATGCCTGTAGAAATTCAAATTCCTGAGCTTCACCCCAGACTTACTGACTAAAGGATGAGAATGGGCCTAGAAATCTGCATTTTTAATAAACTCCTTTGGGTAAAATTCTTACACAAATCAAATTTGGGTGACTGCTAGATGACGTCCTTGAGGACATCATTGTATGATTGTAGAGGTTTCTTAAATAATTAAATTCTTTGTTGAGAAATCACAAAATTCAATTCAGGGACTGTAAGTTTGAGAGATCATAGACTTGTGCCCTCATTTTAGGAAGATTTTTATTCAGATTTACTAATTGGTAAGCTATCTGATGAATCTAGCCCTCAGAAAGACTCATTTTTTAAAAATTTATTTTACTTTTTATTAAAGTATAGTTGATTTACAATGTTGTGTTAGTTTTAGGTGTACAGCAATGTGATTCGGTTTTATGCATATATATGTGTATATGGTCAGAGAGATTCATTCTTTAAGGATGCTGGATGATGGAGTTTTTCGGGATGCTAATGATGGAGTTTTGTTGGAGACGTTTTCTCTTGGTAAGTTCTGTGTCTACTTTTGATGCCTGAACTCAGTGGGAGCAATTAAGGAGAGAACAGGCTGAATACAGAGAAACGTGGGAAGGAGCCCAGCTCCTCAGCCTGTATAAGGAGAGGCAGGAAATAGGGTGTAGAGGGATGGTCTTAAGCTTCTTCATCAGGAATCCAAGGTAGGCTGTCTGATGTTCACCTCCAACATTTCGGAAGCATGGCATGAATGGCTCTGGAGCACATGGCCAGGAATCAAATCCCAGCTCTACCCTCTGCACCTCTTTTCTGTGTGACCTTGGGCCAGCTCTCTTTGCCTCAGTTGTGTCATTAGTCAAATGGAGCTATAATAGAATCAACTTCATAGGATTACTGTGGTGATTGTGTTCATAAGGATAAAGTGATTTAAAAAGTACCTTGCATTTAGTAAGCTTTTGATACAAGTTAATGGTTGATGCTCTACTGTTAGGTTTAAGGAACTCAAAAAATTAATTTCTAAAACAGGGAACTGGAACTGTTACATTTGCACATGAGAACACTGGTTTTCCAACGGTGTAGGTGTAAGGTTTTCTCTCTTCTTCTATTCAGAAGCTATGATAGTTATAGCTGTTACCACCCTCTGTCCTTGATCCCTAGACCAAGATAAGTTTCCAAGAATAATTACTTTCTTTCATCCCGCAGCAGAAAGACTGGGAATTAGAGCTAATATGTCTGTTTATTTATCTTGGCTAAGGGAATGGAAAGGAAAATAATGGTATTATTAAACTCTCACTGGATAACCTAGATTACACTGTGCTGTGGCTTCAATTCCCAGTCATCTGTCCAGAGTTGTTTGCCTCAGAAAGAACACTTTGCTATTTTCTAATGCAAATTAAGTATATTTATTTAATTCCTTAACTATGCTTATTCCCTACAGAATATTAGTCCCAGAAGACACCATTTTGTTCATTTCCCATTCTCTCAAATTGCCACCTTCCCTTCATCACCACTGTCCTTCCTTTCCCACCCCTTCCACCTCCACTACCAGCACTTCATAAATGGTGAAACAAAGATCCGTCCCAAAATGATAGGTTACTTACTGGAGTGTTACATTGGGATTTGATCTTAACATTTGTCTGATGCCAAAGCCCATGCTTTGAACCCATGAGGACATATAGCTTCCCTTTTAAATCAGAGAAGCAATTATACACGGCAGGATTGAACAATTAGGACTGAGGTAAACTACATATAAAGTCAAAAGCATTTAAGATGCATTTATAGGAATTCCAACCAAAGAATATCCAAGCAGCGTCACTGTAGTCTTACCACAAACAACTGAAGCATTGTTGGGTATTCTGTTTATCCACTGTAGTGCAGATTACGTGAGTATTTGCGTTTTCCTCTACAGTTGGTTTTATCATGACGCTGGCAAAGAACCGCTAGGTTTTCGACTTTATATCCAATGACTTAGAATATAGCTCTGAAGCTATTGTGGTATAATAATCATGTTTATAGAACAGCTAAGACTGGATGTGAGCCAATACAAAGCAGGAGCAGTCAGTCAATATTATCTTGGTTATTTTATGGTAACAAAACCCCCCAGTATTTCAGTGGCTTAATTCAACAGAAGCTTATTTTTCACCCAAGCTATGTGTCTACTTCAGGACAGCTAGGGGCTCTGCTTTACCCATTCTCATTCTAAGTCAAAGACTGGTCACTGGTCAATGTAGCAAAGGAGAAAAATGAAAGAAAACTCTGGAGAATCTAGAACCAATAATAAGTGCCCTGGCCTAGAAGTGACACATATTCTGTCCACTCAGAGGTCCTTGTCCAGAACTAGTCAAAGGGCCCACCCAACCACAACGGGGCTTGGACATGCAATCCTACTATACGCTTAGAAGGTGAAGAGCTGGAAATATTTGATGAACAGCACTTATGACACCATAACTGCTGAGGAGGGAGTGAAGCTTTCTAATAAATAGCTGTTCACAAGGAATTGGTTTACCTTATGAATTGGCAAACATTCCTATCAGTGTAGGGTTCAGATAGAGACTGAACTATCCCCTGTAGTACAGAAAAGATTTCTAACTGAGCAAGGGACTGAATATAACAGTGCTTCTTAAATTATGTGGCCTATGTACAATCAGTATTTTAATTAGATAGTCTGTACTCCTCAACAAAATTTTTAAAATGCCCTTTTCTGAGGTCACTGAGGTCTTTTGTTAATACTGTTATTATTTTAAGTTTTAAGAACTTCAAAAAGCTTAGAATGTCTTAGTAATTGTTATGAAAACATTTAAGTCTCCAAATTCATGTCTGGGCCTCACCAGTATCTCTGCCTGTACTTCTGTTTGAAAGCCTAGAGATTAGAAATTATGCCCTAAAAGATATTGTCTATACTGAAGACACGAGATTCTTTGGTTATAATGAGCAAAACTTGGGGGAGGAAGAGATATGTCCTGATGAAGAGGCTGTCATGAGAAAATGGTAGACTCTGTGTGTGTGTGTGTGTGTGTGTGTGTGTGTGTGTGTGTGTGTGTGTGAGAGAGAGAGAGAGAGAGAGAGAGAGAGGCAGACAGATATATTGTCAATAAATTTGACCATATTTAATTTGCATGTTTATGTATTACATATTTTAACATATATTTAACTATATGTTTAACAGAAAATAAAACTAGAAAGTTAGATTGTAGTGAGGTAGCATTAGGGTCTTTAATGCAATGCTGAAGAATTATAAGTTTTATGATAAATATAAAGTGACGATATGATGTCAGGCAAGAAACAGCCTACCAAGGAGCAAAAAGTAGAGCTTATACTGAACCAAAGTTTCTGGTAACATTTTGTTCACTGCCAGAGATAAAAGTAACTTTTTATGATCAGAGTTGCAGGGCAAAAAAGCTGGACAAAAAAAGGAAGTAGAATTTTCCATATGATAGATAATATTTTTATATTAATTCTGGATTTCATGATAAGGAAAGTATGACCCTTTGACATTCAATAATGAACTTTTCTGTTAAATATCATAGGTAGCCCTTTATTTTTAAGGTTTTATCTTTGATTTTATTGGTTTGACTATGATATGCCCAGGTTTCCTTTTTCCTTTTTCTTTTTGGGATTTTCTGAATTCCCTGGTTTCGTGGGTTGATGTCTTTCATCAGTTTTGGAAAATTCTCAGCCGCTATCTCTTCACATGTTTTTCTGCACCATTGTCTTTCTCTTTTCCTTTTAGGACTCCAATTACATGTGTTTAGATTGTTTATTACTGTCCCACACATCTTACATGCTCTGATCAGTTGGGGTTTTTTTTCCCTCCTTTTTTCATTATTTTTGCCTTTGTGCTTCAGTTGGGACTTTCCTACTGGCCTCTGCTAGAGGTCATCTATCCTTTTCTGCCATGTCCATTTCTACTGTTAAGCCCATTCAGTGAATTTTTCATTTCAAGTACCCTAAACATTTTTAAAGTTCACTCTTGAAATTTTCTTCCCTCCCCCGGTTATTTCCATCTTTCTCCTTATTTCTTTATCATAATTATAATGATTGTTTAAAGTATTTGTTTGTTAAGTCTAACATCTGAGTCATCCGTGGGTCAGTTTCCATTGACTGCTCTCTTTTATCTGTGCATCACATTTCCCTTCTTCTATGGATGTCTCATAGTTGTGTATTGTATGCCAGATATTGTGTATAAATGAATTTGTAAAGACTGAAGTAGAAAATATTTACCACGCACAAAAAAAGCAGCCTCTGTCAGGCAGCTAGAGTGATCTTTCTGATTAGAGTTTAGCTAAGTTGGGGTTAGGTTGTGGCTTTGATTAGTTTTAATTCACCACTGGTTTTAAAAGTTTTCAGGTGTGAAAGATCCCTCCTTCCAGCTGGGCTTGGTATCCAAGCAACACATAACCACTCTGCTCCCTAGCCCTGCCTTGAGAATTCTGTGCCATGGAAGGTCTCTTTTTGACTTTCAGCCTGAACCCAATTGCTCACATGCTGCTGAATAAGAGTCCTAAAATTGAGAATTTGTAAATAGTAAGGACTCATTCGGTGTCTGGGGCTCATGTGTATTCGACCTTCCACATTAGTCCAAGACTGTTAAAATTTTAGCCAGTTTCTCCTTTTACCTACAAAGTCTCTCACCCAATGACAGATCTACTCCTTCACTCGTTCCCGGAGAGTAAAGCTACCTCTAGAGGCTTCCGGGAAGATGGCGGAAGAGTAAGACGCGGAGATCACCTTCCTCCCCACAGATACACCAGAAATACATCTACACATGGAACAACTACAGAACACCTACTGAACGCTGGCAGAAGACCTCAGACCTCCCAAAAGGCAAGAAAGTCCCCACGTACCTGGGTAGGGCAAAAGAAAAAAGAATAAACAGAGACAAAAGGATAGGGACGGGACCGGCACCAGTGGGAGGGAGCTGTGAAGGAGGTAAAGGTGTCCACACACTAGGAAGCCCCTTCTCGGGTGGAGACTGCGGGTGGCGGAGGGGGGGGAAGCTTCGGAGCCGCGGAGGAGAGCGTAGCAACAGGGGTGCGGAGGGCAAAGCGGAGAGATTCCCGCACAGAGGATCGGGGCCGACCGGCACTCACCAGCCCGAGAGGCTTGTCTGCTCACCTGCCGGGGCGGGCGGGGCTGCGAGCTGAGGCTCGGTCTTTGGTCGGAGCGCAGGGAGAGGACTGACGGCGTGAACACAGCCTGAAGGGGGTTAGTGCGCCACGGCTGGCCGGGAGGGAGTCCGGGGAAAAGTCTAGAGCTGCCGAAGAGGCAAGAGACTTTTTTTTCCCTCTGTTTCCTGGTGTGCGAGGAGAGGGGATTCAGAGCGCTGCTTAAAGGAGCTCCAGAGACGGGCGTGAGCCGCGGCTAAAAGCGCGGACCCCAGAGACGGGCAGGAGACGCTAAGGCTGCTGCTGCTGCCACCAAGAAGCCTGTGTGTGAGCACAGGTCACTCTCCACACCCCACTTCCGGGGAGCCTGTGCAGCCCGCCACTGCCAGCGTCCCGGGATCCAGGGACAACTCCCTCAGGAGAACGCATGGCGCGCCTCAGACTGGTGCAATGTTACGCTGGCCTCTGCCACCGCAGGCCCGCCCCACATTCCGTGCCCCTCCCTTCCCCCAGCCTGAGTGAGCAAGAGCCCCCGAATCAGTGGCTCCTTTAACCCCGTCCTGTCTGAGCAAAGAACAGACGCCCTCCGGTGACCTACACGCAGAGGCGTGGCTAGATCCAAAGCTGAGACCCGGGAGCTGTGAGAACAAAGAGGAGAAGGGGAAATCTCTCCCAGCAGCTTCAGGAGCAGCGGATTAAAGCTCCACAATCAACTTGATGCACCTGCATCTGTGGAATACATGAATAGACAATGAATCATCCCAAACTGAGGAGGTGGACTTTGAGAACAAGATTTATGATTTTTTTCCCCTTTTCCTCTTTTTAGCCGTGTGGACGAAAGGCTCTTGTTGCTGCAGCCAGGAGTCAGTGCTGTGCCTCTGAGGTGGGAGAGCCAACTTCACGACACTGGTCCACAAGAGACCTCCCAGCTCCACATAATATCAAATGGCGAAAATCTCCCAGAGATCTCCATCTCAACACCAGCACCCAGCTTCACTCAACGACCAGCAAGCTACAGTGCTGGACATCCTATGCCAAACAACTAGCAAGACAGGAACACAACCCCACCCATTAGCAGAGAGGCTGCCTAAAATCATAATAAGTCCACAGACACCCCAAAACACACCACGTGAAGCTGCCCACCAGAAAGACAAGATCCAGCCTCATCCACCAGAGCACAGGCACTAGTCCCCTCCACCAGGAAGCCTACACAACCCACTGAACCAACCCTAGCCACTGGGGACAGACACCGAAAACAACGGGAACTACGAACTGCAGCCTGCAAAAAGGAGACCCCAAACACAGTAAGATAAGCAAAATGAAAAGACAGAAAAACACACAGTAGACGAAGGAACATGATAAAAACCCACCAGACCTAACAAATGAAGAGGAAATAGGCAGTCTACCTGAAAAAGAATTCAGAATAATGATAGAAAAGATGATCCAAAATCTTGGAAATAGAATAGACAAAATGCAAGAAACATTTAACAAGGACCTAGAAGAACTAAAGAGGAAACAAACAACGATGAACAACACAATAAATGAAATTAAAAATACTCTAGATGAGATCAATAGCAGAATAACTGAGGCAGAAGAATGGATAAGTGACCTGGAAGATAAAATAGTGGAAATAACTACTGCGAGCAGAATAAAGAAAAAAGAATGAAAAGAACTGAGGACAGTCTCAGAGACCTCTGGGACAACATTAAACGCACCAACGTTCAAATTATAAGGCTTCTAGAAGAAGAAGAGAAAAAGAAAGGGACTGGAAAAATATTTGAAGAGATTATAGTTGAAAACTTCCCTCATGTGGAAAAGGAAATAGTTAATCAAGTCTAGGAAGCACAGAGAGTCCCATACAGGATAAATCCAAGGAGAAATACGCCAAGACACATATTATTCAAACTGTCAAAAATTAAATACAAAGAAAACATATTAAAAGCAGCAAGGGAAGAACAACAAATAACACACAAGGGAATCCCCATAAGGTTAACAGCTGATCTTTCAGCAGAAACTCTGCAAGCCAGAAGGGACTGGCAGGACATATTTAAAGTGATGAAGGAGGAAAACCTGCCACCAAGATTACTCTACCTAGCAAGGATCTCATTCAGATTTGATGGAGAAATTAACATCTTTACAGACAAGCAAAAGCTGAGAGAGATCAGCACCACCAAACCAGCTCTACAACAACTGCTAAAGGAACTTCTCTAGGCAAGAAACACAAGAGAAGGAAAAGACCTACAATAATGAACCCAAAACAATTAAGAAAATGGGAATAGGAACATACATATCGATAATTACCTTAAATGTAAATGGACTAAATGCTCCCACCAAAAGACACAGATTGGCTGAATGGATACACAAACAAGACCCATATATTTGCTGTCTACAAGAGACCCACTTCAGACCTAGAGACACATAAAGACTGAAAGTAAGGGGATGAAAAAAGATATTTCATGCAAATGGAAACCAAAAGAAAGCTGGAGTAGCAATTCTCATATCAGACAAAATAGACTTTAAAATGAAGACTATTAGAAGAGACAAAGAAGGACACTAATTAATGATCAAGGGATTGATCCAAGAAGAAGATACAACAATTGTAAATATTTATGCACCCAACATAGGAGCACCTCAATATATAAGGCAAATACCAACAGCCATAAAAGGGGAAATCGACAGTAACACATTCATAGTAGGGGACTTTAACACCCCACTTTCACCAATGGACAGATCATCCAAAATGAAAATAAATAAAGAAACACAAGCTTTAAATGATGCATTAAACAAGATGGATTTAATTGTTATTTATAGGACATTCCATCCAAAAACAACAGAATACACATTTTTCTCAAGTGCTCATGGAACATTCGCCAGGATAGATCATATCTTGGGTCACAAATCAAGCCTTGGTAAATTTAAGAAAATTGAAATTGTATCAAGTATCTTTTCTGATCACAACACTATGAGACTAGATATCAATTACAGGAAAAAAATCTGTAAAAAATACAAACACATGGAAGCGAAACAATACACTACTTAATAACGAAGTGATCACTGACGAAATCAAAGAGGAAATAAAAAAATACCTGGAAACAAATGACAATGGAGACACGATGACCCCAAATCTATGGGATGCAGGAAAAGCAGTTCTAAGAGGGAAGTTTATAGAAACACAATCCTACCTTATGAAACGGGAAACATCTCGAATAAACAACCTAACCTTGCACCTAAAGCAATTAGAGAAAGAAGAACAAAAAAACCCAAAGTTAGCAGAAGGAAAGAAATCATAAAAATCAGATCAGAAATAAATGAAAAAGAAATGAAGGAAACGATAGCAAAGATCAATAAAACTAAAAGCTGGTTCTTTGAGAAGGTAAACAAAATTGATAAACCATTAGCCAGACTCATCAAGAAAAAAAGGGAGAAGACTCAAATCAATAGAATTAGAAATGAAAAAGGAGAAGTAACAACTGACACAGCAGAAATACAAAAGATCATGAGAGATTACTACAAACAACTCTATGCTAATAAAATGGACAACCTGGCAGAAATGGACAAATTCTTAGAAATGCACAACCTGCCAAGACTGAATCAGGAAGAAATAGAAAATATGAACAGACCAATCACAAGCACTGAAATTGAAACTGTGATTAAAAATCTTCCAACAAACAAAAGCCCAGGACCAGATGGCTTCACAGGCGAATTCTATCAAACATTTAGAGAAGAGCTAACACCTATCCTTCTCAAACTCTTCCAAAATATAGCAGAGGGAGGACCACTCCCAAACTCCTTCTACGAGGCCACCATCACCTTGATACCAAAACCAGACAAGGATGTCACAAAGAAAGAAAACTACAGGCCAATATCACTGATGAACATAGATGCAAAAATCCTCAACAAAATACTAGCAAACAGAACCCAAAAGCACATTAAACGGATCATACACCATAATCAAGTGGGGTTTATTCCAGGAATGCAAGGATTCTTCAATATATGCAAATCAATCAATGTGATACACCATATTAACAAATTGAAGGAGAATAACCATATGATCATCTCAATAGATGCAGAGAAAGTTTTCGACAAAATTCAACACCCATTTATGATAAAAATCCTCCAGAAAGTAGGCATAGACGGAACTTACCTAAACATAATAAAGGCCGTATATGACAAACCCACAGCCAACATTGTCCTCAATGGTGAAAAACTGAAAGCATTTCCACTAAGATCAGGAAGAAGACAAGGTTGCCCACTCTCACCACTCTTATTCAACATAGTTTTGGAAGTTTTAGCCACAGCAATCCGAGAAGAAAAGGAAATAAAAGGAATCCAAATTGGAAAAGAAGAAGTAAAGCTGTCACTGTTTGCAGATGACATGATACTATACATAGAGAATCCTAAACATGCTACCAGAAAACTACTGGAGCTAATCAATGAATTTGGTAAAGTAGCAGGATACAAAATTAATGCACAGAAATCTCTGGCATTCCTATACACTAATGATGAAAAATCTGAAAGTGAAATCAAGAAAACACTCCCATTTACCATTGCAACGAAAAGAATAAAATATCTAGGAACAAACCTACCTAAGGAGACAAAAGACCTGTATGCAGAAAATTATAAGACACTGATGAAAGAAATTAAAGATGATACAAATAGATGGAGAGATATACCATGTTCTTGGATTGGCAGAATCAACATTGTGAAAATGACTCTACTACCCAAAGCAATCTACAGATTCAATGCAATCCCTATCAAACTACCACTGGCATTTTTCACAGAACTAGAACAAAAAATTTTGCAATTTGTATGGAAACACAAAAGACCCCGAATAGCCAAAGCAATCTTGAGAATGAAAAATGGAGCTGGAGGAATCAGGCTCCCTGACTTCAGACTATACTACAAAGCTACAGTAATCAAGACAGTGTGATACTGGCACAAAAACAGAAAGATAGATCAATGGAACAGGATAGAAAGCCCAGAGATAAACCCATGCACATATGGTCACCTTATCTTTGACAAAGGAGGCAGGAATGTACAGTGGAGAAAGGACAGCCTCTTCAATAAGTGGTTCTGGGAAAACTGGACAGGTACATATAAAGGTATGAGATTAGATCACTCCCTAACACCATACACAAAAGTAAGCTCAAAATGAATTAAAGACCTAAATGTAAGGCCAGCAACTATCAAACTTTTAGAGGAAAACATAGGCAGAACACTCTATGACATAAATCACAGCAAGATCCTTTTTGACCCACCTCCTAAAGAAATGGAAATAAAAACAAAAATAAACAAATGGGACCTAGTGAAACTTCGAAGCTTTTGCACAGCAAAGGAAACCATAAACAAGACCAAAAGACAACCCTCAGAATGGGAGAAAATATTTGCAAATGAAGCAACTGACAAGGGATTAATCTCCAAAATATACAAGCAGCTCATGCAGCTCAGTAACAAAAAGCAAACAACCCAATCCAAAAATGGGCAGAAGACCTAAATAGACATTTCTCCAAAGAAGATATACAGACTGCCAACAAACACATGAAAGAATGCTCAACATCATTAATCATTAGAGAAATGCAAATCAAAACTACAATGAGATATCATCTCACACCGGTCAGAATGGCCATCATCAAAAAATCTGGAAACAATAAATACTGGAGAGGGTGTGGAGAAAAGAGAACCTTCTTGCACTGTTGTTGGGAATGCAAACTGATACAGCCACTGTGGAGAAACTACAAATGGAACTACCATATGACCCAGCAATCCCACTACTGGGCATATACCCTGAGAAAACCATAATTCAAAAAGAGGCATGTACCAAAATGTTCATTGCAGCTCTATTTACAATAGCCCGGAGATGGAAACAATCTAAGTGTCCATCATCAGATGAATGGATAAAGAAGATGTGGCACATATATACAATGGAATATTACTCAGCCATAAAAAGAAACGAAATTGAGCTATTTGTAATGAGGTGGATAGACCTAGAGTCTGTCATACAGAGGGAAGTAAGTCAGAAAGAGAAAGACAAATACCATATGCTAACACATATATATGGAGTTTAAGAAAAAAAATGTCATGAAGAACCCAGGGGTAAGACAGGAATAAAGACAGAGACCTACTAGAGAATGGACTTGAGAATATGGGGAGGGGGAAGGGTAAGCTGTGACAAAGCGCGAGTGAGGCATGGACATATATACACTACCAAGCGTGGGGTGGATGGCTGGTGGGAAGCAGCCGCATAGCACAGGGAGATCAGCTCGGTGCTTTGTGACTGCCTGGAGGGGTGGGATAGGGAGGGTGGGAGGGAGGGAGATGCAAGAGGGAAGAGATATGGGAATATATGTGTATGTATAACTGATTCCCTTTGTTGTAAAGCAGAAACTAACACACCATGGTAAAGCAATTATACTCCAATAAAGATAAAAAAAAAAAAGCTACCTCTAGTCTTAACTCATATATGAAGGGGTTATGCTCTCTGAGATTTAGTTTCCCCTAAGCTTCATGTCCTCAGCTTCCCAAGGTGTTTAAAATATACGTAATTTTGTAATTTACCTGGAGTTTTTTCCTTGTTACAGTAAGAATTATGGTCACTTACGAACATCTTCATCATAACGAGAAGCAGAACTTTGAAAACCTTCTGTTTTTGAAATTACTTTGTCAACTTTTTTTCTGAGTATGAAAACAATAATTTTTCCAAATATTTCAGAAAATCCAGACAATTGAAAAATACTTCGTCAATACGCATTTTCATCATTTTGTAAGACTTCCTTAATCCTTTCTGAGTTGCTTCAATTTAAAAGTATTTGGTGTCCAAGTGGAAGGAATTTTGCTTTCTCTTCCAATCCTCCGTACAGACCTCAGCCTTCAAAATTCTTGTTTGTTTCTTTTCTGCTTGTTCTCCACTCTCCTTTCACATTCACCTTCTTTGATATGGAAGATCAAACGCATTACCCTTATGTTATGCAATGAAATTCAGCTCTCTAATGTCTCTTCCTTCAAAAAAGAATGCCCTTCATGGCACTCAGAAAATAAAGCTACTCCGAAGAAATTATGACCTCCAGTTACCAGGACTTTGATGATGAGATAGCATTGGTAGTTGGGAGGAGACTGATCCATTTATTTCCTTTATTATATAGCATTCAATTACAAAGATACAGAAAACTATGGAAACATCACATCATAGGACAGCTATGGAAATACTGAGGTTTGCAGAAAGCTTCCTCTGGGAGGTACAATGAAACTTAGTGATCCTTTCTTGCCAGAGAGGAAAAAAATGAGTCCCAACCTACACATTACACGGCAAAAGATCTCTCCTACAACATACAGCAAGGGAAAGGCACTAAAAGAATAAATAAGACAAGTGTTGTCAGATAAATTCCTGTTTGATAACATATGGCTCTTACCCTCCTTTTAAGTCAATATCAGTGACTAGGTTTTGTCTTGTTCAAATACTTAGTTTTTGGGGGGGCTGTCAGGGTAATTGCATGTGACACCTCTATCTTGTGAAATAGGCTGAAGTGAAGATCCTTTTGTGCCTAAAGACTGGCTTCTAATTTACATTGTTCCAGGTGACACAATGCTGCCTGGTGTTACTGGGTTATGTTTGGTAGTGTTGAACTGTTTCTCATGCACAAAATGGTACTAGTGTTTTACGTATTTAAAGATGATCTTCAACCTTAAAATGTTCTTTTCTTCTTTATTAAAATAAACTATAATCTAAGGCATAGAAATAGTTGGGATAAAGTCATAAGATTAATAATAATAATATTTACGTACATTTTTATGAACATTTTAATATTTGTTATCCAAATTGATAATTGCATCAACTCTGTGAGGAAGATGCTTATATTCTTTTTTTCATGGATGAGGAAATTTGAATGCATGGAAACTTAGATACAAAAAGAGAAGTGACTTGCCTA
Source organism: Leucopleurus acutus (assembly GCF_964270905.1). NCBI lineage: Eukaryota > Metazoa > Chordata > Mammalia > Artiodactyla > Delphinidae > Leucopleurus > Leucopleurus acutus. The sequence continues at coordinate 98,262,853 of NC_139153.1, forward strand.
AGACCACAGGAAACTTAATGATAGAATTGGGTCAGTACTGGTCAACTTCTTAATCTATTAATATTTTGAACATATCACTGAGTAAGATCAGGTTAGTATAAGAGGGACATTAGTTTTCACTTCTAAAGGCAGAGACAAAAATTGATGAAATGACTGTAATAGCAGCAGTTCAGCTTTATTTTTAAACGATGGTCAGAAACAGGTTTCTGACCCCATTTTTCCTCCTCCTTCTCATTTAGCTTTTATTCTCTTATCACGAGGGTTACTCACAGCCATCTAACCAAATGAAAAGTATGGCTTGATTAAGAATCTCTTTTGTCTGTAATTTGTGCATAATGTTTTTAGCTCTCCCATGGGCTGTTGTAGAAAATGGTAAATCTGGTTTAAATGAAACCTGATCCTGTTAATGGTTTAGTAGCGGCTGCCACAGGGTTATGGCATTTTTCAACAGATGCTTCTGCTTCATTTTAAACATAAACTAAGTCTTGGAGTATTTATGTAAATCATATAAAATATGCCTACATAATTTTGGTTAAATATATTGTTATAAAATAATCTTAGGCAGGTCCCTATCTTTGTCCATTTATAATTATTCACACAGAATTAAAAAAAAAACGAAGGCTATACTCTATTTTAAAAAAAGATTATTCATGTCTTGCACTTTCCTAAAAATTTTTTTAAAGGCTGGAGAATAGCCTCCATCTCTAGTCTGGGGATGTGAACGATGGCTTGGTCAATCTGATCATTCTATCCATCTTTATGCCTAACACTATTTACTTAGCTCTGACAAATTGTTTATACAGTGATGTGCATTATAGTGTCAACTGAAATATACAGAGTAGTCACAAAATTAAATGGGACACTATATTTCTTTGAAGAGGTATACCTTGTAATAGTTAATTCAGACTATCATTATGCCCAGGATTAGTTTCTCTGGAGTGTGATAGTTTGTTCAACCATTTTTTTTTTTTTTTTTTTTTAAGAAAAGCATTTCTTCTGTTCAAAGCACTTGTGCTGGTTACCTGAATGATACAAAGATGAATGACAGGCAAGTAAAGCAATAAGACAAAAGATAGAAATAGTTATACAAAGAGGTACCAGCTCAAGCAACAATACAGTATACCACTTTAGTTAACATATTACAAGTTTGAGTCCTAAAGCTCGTAAAGGGCAGAATCTTGAACTGGCAGGGTCAAATTTATCTTGTTTTTTGGGGTCATATTTTCATGGTGGTGTGTTTGCTCAATAACCTTGCGCTGGAACATTTATTTACGTGAGTGCACCCAGTGGTGAGTTTTTAAGAGCAAACAGTAAAAGTACAAACCAACTCTTAAACTCTAAATTATCTGTGGGCATCACTGACTGTGATGTGTTTCTAAATACAAGCATCGTGATCTTCCCCTGTCCTAATGTCTGTCCTAGGTACTCCCGTCTAAGAAGGATGTGAAACCTGGTGCCGCTTTCTTGTTTGAACTCATTCTCCTTCGTGGGAAATATGCTTGTCTCCACCAAGTTGTGGGCTGGACAACTTTCCCTTTGTATGATAGCAATTTGGATGTAGTGGAGGGAAAATTCAAGTGTCCACTTCTCCGAGGACATTATGACCAGAAACTCGACAACTTCAGGAAAATTGAAGATTTGATTTGCTTGGACCTGGACCACTGGCTGTGCAATCTCTACTTTCAGGTTTGCAATATGATTTTGTGAATGGGAAAAAGAATTAAAAAATTTTCCAAAGCTGCTTCTTTTTAGCCTTTAGCTTCCTTTCATGATATTGAAAATTCCAGTATCAAAACCCATAAAAGTAATTACATCTTAATACTGATTTCTCATAATGCAGATTAAATTTATGTCTACAAACAAGGGGTAAAATTCTAGAGTTAGAAATCTTAAGGATAATTTAATCCAGACGTCTATGTTATAAATAAGTCCGGATAGCCATCCAAGTCCCCTGATTTCTCAGTTTACTATCTGTTGCTACTGGAGCAGACTGCTCTCACCGACATGGGACAGGGGATATATTTCTTTATTGAAAGTTCTTATTGAGCTTCTGTTGTGTGTTGAGCATTGCTTGTTCCAGGGATATGAAGAGATAGATGTGGTCTCTGCCTTCTGCATGCTTGACATTTATTTGATGGGACCAACAACAGATACCCAATGACCCACATTTCCACAGGATGAAAGTGGCCATCAGAAAGCTCTCTTTGCCATACACATGGCTTCAATGTAAGCTGCCTAGTTTACATAAAAAATTTAAAAAAAAAAAACACTTGGTCACACATCATTTATTGGTATAGGTTTGGCATTCTATTTTCTAACCAAGTCTTTTAGCAGAAATGCTGTTGTGTAAATTCATTTTAGGCCACCACCTTGGAGGATCCAAAAAAGAAAACGACAGCATACATGAAATATAAAGAATTCCAAAAAATTTTAGTCAAATTATTTTTGTCTTATATGTCCAAATTTGTTCTACCTGTTTATGTTATTTTTCTGGGGTGCTTGTATCATAAAATGCTGTGATTTATTTTCTTCATTACCTGTATGTTTGATTTTGTTTTCAGTCTGTCTGGCTTTTATCCATTACAAATGGACATAATTGTACACTAGCTTTCTTATTTGATAGACAATAACAGAAGTTTTCTCCCTGTGTACATTTCATAAGGAGTTGGGGAGGGGTAGTGAGTCCTACTAATGAGAATAGTACTATTATTCAAGATGTATGATCTTCTGATTGTAAGGCAGAATAAGTACGAATGTAGATGCTTCTTTTTCACAAGGATGAAAATGAAAAATTTTTGTCTTGAAACCCTATTTTACTCCTTGTGCAATTGGGAAATATGTGGATTTTTCTGATGTGAGTTTTCTCAAATGCAAACATTTCTGAACAAGTTAATTTTGAGTAGTCCTTTTAGGAGAAGAATAACTTGAGGTTGGGAAGAGAAAAGAAAGATAAAGTAGATAAAGTAGATATTGGAACAGAAAAGTGGTTTTGCAATGCAGACTTAGAGATTAGAGGAAACAAGTAAAGTCCTGATCATTCCCCTCTGGTGTCTGTTGGAGGAAGGAAACTGCCACAGTCAGAGGGGCTGGCAGAGCCAGGGTGTGTGCCTCAGCCATGACCTCATGTGTTACTAGGGGTAGAACTCAGGCTAATAACCCTGAGCTTTAAGGAGGAGACTGGAAGTTGTTCTGATTCAACCCCCAGAGTGGGTGTGAAAGAATGTAAGATGGAAAATTATGCAAGGAAGGTAGCCTTTAACTTTTTCCTAGAAAACCTTTTCTACCAATCCCTCACTTTCCTGAATACTTCATTTCCTGTGTCATTGATTATTTCTACCAAGCATTTTATGCTTAACATTTTAAGCATAGAGAAAAGTTGAAAAAATTGCATATTGAGCACCCTTATATTCACCACTAGATTCTACCATCTGATCATTTATTTTTGAACTTAAAATATTGTTTCTTGAAGATAGTAAATACTTGCTAGTAAATAAATATTTGCTAATTTTATTCCAGCATGAATATTAGACACACAGTGTTATTTGGAAGAAAAATATAAAGAAATGATACGATAAAACAAAGAAACTAATAAATATATAGAGCAATGACATTGTATGTAAACCTGTTAATACAAAAAATGCATTTTTTTGTAATGAAACCAAACAAAAACAAATAGAAGTTTTAGAAAAATTGAATTCATCGTTGACCTTTTGGATTTTGCAAATTATATCCTTGTTCTAGAGAAATAATTAGCTGTGTGTGTAATATTTTCAACAGTTTCAATAACAGGTCTATCTTTTAATAGGTAATTAAACTTCCTCTACATTTGGATGATCAAGAAAACCATGAAAGGTGTATTCAGCTTCCTCCTGAATTTCCAGTTTGTTTAATGGCTGAAGCAGAGAAAGCAGAATCAGGTGTCGATAACACAGCTGGCCTTTCAGAGAAAGAAACAGAGAAAAACATTTGTGCCTCAAGGAGTGATGAAGCTAAATCCTCTTCACTCTCATCTCAAGGTTAGTTCTCATTTTATCAGCATTCTATTACTAATATTTCAAGTTTTGTTATATTATATAAAACTGGAAAAGAAGTAGTATTAGTGTGTTTCTTTCTATACCTTGCCATTTAAAGAGAATGTAATCATAGACAAGCATACTAGTTTTCATATTGCGTAATTATAAATTACATAGTAAAATAGAAAATTCCTTGAAACACATTACTTGTTGCTCTAAAATTCTTTCTTGCCTGCTCAATGAAAGATAATCGTTTTCAGAATAAAGTTCTCAAATAATATAATTTATTTTATAAGACTTTGTTTTCAAAGACTGGTTTAATCAAGCACTAAATAAGCAAATAACATTGTTTGAAATATTCAACGTACAAAAGTTTCAATTTACAGAAGAGATACATTAGAGATTATTATTTTTTGTAAAGAATGATTCCCTTTACCCAAAGGGAATAATTCCCTTTCCTGGGTATGTATGTAATTATAAACAATATAGAATGTATTTTCTATGTTTATAAAGTTTATATAAATATATCATACCTTATGTCTACTTTTGGAACTTTATTTTTTCTCAATATTATCTTTGATTTACATACACATACAAACACACACAAACACATATATGTATTTCTGGTTCATTGATTTTATTTCTGTATAGAATTTCTCTACATGATTGTAACAAAATTTGTTAATTCTTATTGTTTATGTTGATATCAGTTTCACTCTATTGCAAACGAGGCTATAGTGATTATTCTTGGACATGTCCTCCTGTGCTCACAGGTGTGACTTTCACTACAGTATATCTACAGGGAAAGGAATCACTGAGTCAGGGCACACACATCCAAAGTTTACAGCATAGTGACACACTGCCATCCAGCTGTATCAATTTCTAACCCAATAGCTGTGTAGCAGAGTCTCTTTGACTCACATCTTATCAATCCTTGTTATTGTCAGTTTTGTCAATTCAGTTGGAATGAAATGATATTTCTGTGTTTTCATTAGAATTTCCTTGAATACAAGAAAGGTTTTCATATATTTCTGTTGATCATTTGGATTTTATCTTCTGTGACAATTACCTGTTCGTATATTTGGTCCACTTTTTCTTTGGGTTATTTACTTATTTTTCTTGTTGATCTGTAGGAGTTCTGGTGCCTTTTTTTTGTTTAGGTGTGGTGAATGGTAGGAAAGTCTTGATTTCTGATTCAATTTTTGATTTTTAATGATTATTCAATCACTTTATTATTAATTTAATTCTAATTGGATTAACTTAGTCTAAAACTGATGGGATTAGCATTGTCATATTATTGTATTACCTTTTAAAATGCATTCCCTTCTGTTACAGTTTTGTTGGATAGGCAATACATTTAAATTGTTCGAAATAAAATCTGTCTCCCCTTGCTGCCCTCCCAGCAAACAATTGTTCTCCTTGGAGGAATCAGTGCTTTTCATGTATTATTCGAGAGATATTTTACATGTCTATAAGAAAATATATAAGAATACTATCATAATTTTAAAATAACACTAAATCTATAGTTATATTCTTCTTTTCATTCCTAATATTGATTAAGACATACGTTTTTATTCATTATTTAAAATATACAATTGCTCATTTGCCTCCATTAAGACTCTTGATTGATTTTTTGTTTACTCTACATTTATATTCTTAGCCTTATTATTTCTTTACTCATTTTCTTCAGATTTTCTTTGGGGTTACTTTTAAAATCTTCTTGATTTGAAAGCGTAACACATTTATCTTCAGTTTTTATTTATCTGATGTGTGAAATCTCCAATTATGACTGGATCTGTCCATTTCTCCCTGTAATTCTGCCAGATATTGCTTTATGTATTTTAAATCTGTTTTAAGTGCATTCAAGTTTATGATTGTTACAGTGTTTATGATGTTCTCATTTCTTTTATATAGATGTAGTCTCTCTGTATGTCTATTAATGCTTTTGGATTTACAATCTAGTTCTTCTGATATTAATTCTACCATCTGATTTTTTGATAAATATTTTCACAGCATATATTATATTTTTACACTTTATTTTAAAAATTTAAAATTCACCTGTGGTGCCCTTTTGGATATATCTGTTTTAGCAGTATAAATCTGAATTTTATTTTTGTACTCGAGACAAGTAGATATGTGTCTTTTAATAGGTAAGTTTAGGTTTTTTGGTAATTATTCTTATTACTGTTCTATTTGTACTTGATAACATTTTATTTTGCATTTTATGTTTACCATCCTATTTCTTTGCCTTTAAAGAATACTTTCTTTTGTGAATTTCTCTTTAACTCAAAATAATTATTTTATTTTATTTTTCCTATACTTTTTTTTTTAATTCATTTATTTATTTTTCGGCTGCATTGGGTCTTCGTTGCTGCACACGGGCGTTCTCTAGTTGCGGCAAGTGGGGGTTACTCTTCGTTGCAGTGTATGGGCTTCTCATTGTGGTGGCTTCTCTTATTGCAGAACATGGGCTCTAGGTGCGTGGGCTTCAGTAGTTGTGGCACACGGGCTCAGTAGTTGTGGCTCACAGTCTAGAAAGCAGGCTCAGTAGTTGTGGTGCACAGGCTTAGTTGCTCCACGGCATGTGGGATCTTCCCAGACCAGGGCTCGAACCCATGTCCCCTGTATTGGCAGGCAGATTCTTAACCACTGCGCCACCTGGAAAGTCCCTCCTGTACTGTTTTTAATCTATAAATTTTATTGTTATTTTAGCTATTATCCTTAATTTTCTTATCTACATATTTAAGTATAAATTATCTTTAAAACTCTAACTTTATTCAATACTTCGTTTCTATTCTGAGTGTGGCAAGGACTCTTAGTGTGCTTTAGCTACTCATTAAACACCTCTGTGTACTTTTATGTTATTGTTGCCTATCCCTTCGGTTTCACTTTTTTGTTAAACAGAGAATCTAGGGTTTTTGTTTTTTTTTAACTTTCAATATAAAATTAATTTACTGACACATTTGACAGTATCTGTGCTTTATAATATTTTAATGTAACATGTCTTCAGTCTGGTTCCATTTTTCTTCTTGTTGAAATAAATCTTTAGTAATTCATTTAGAGTTTGGATCTGTGAGTGGTAAACTCTCTTAGTCATTGCATGTCTGCAAAAGTCTATTTTTCCTTACTTTTGGTAGATCATTTTTCTATGTATAAAATTCTAGGATGCTAATAATGTTCCCTCACTGTTTTCCTCACTGTCTTCTTGTGTCTAGTGTGGCTGATGAGAAATCAGCATTAAATGGATAGCCACGGATGGATCTTAGGAAGGCGAGTGATGTATTTCACTTTCTATTCTAGGCAGGTCCCTCTGGTAATTTTTAGGAGGGTTTATTTGAGAAAGGCATGACTAGAAACAGATCAGTTAGGAAAAGTTTAGAGCAGTCCAGGCAACAGATAAGGGTCTGAATTAGGGCAGAGATAGTGAAGTTGGAGAAGAGAGTACACATTTTTAAAGTATTAAAGAGGTGGAATAGAATGACCATAGGACTAAGAATAAGAATGTTCCTGTTAATTGGATATGGATGGCACAGGAGAATTAGGGATGATTCCTAATTTTTTAGCATGAGTAGATACGGATATCAACCAGCAAATAACAGGAAATAAAGGGGGAAGGACAAGATTAGAAGAAAAACCATGAGCCTGATTTTGGACCTACTGAGTTTGAGATTCCTATATTATACCCAAGTAGAAACGTTCAGGTGATCTTTGGAAAAATGCATGTGAAGCTCAGGAGAGAGGTGGAAGTTGGGAAGGAGAATATGTCCATTAGAGAGGCATAAATACCTAGACTCTAGCTGAGACTGTTATGTGGTAGATTTCAACCTGGGAGAGTATGTAGAATGATGAAAGTGTTGGAACGAGGGCATAGCTCAGGGAAACAGCCATGTTTCAGAAGGATGCTGGATCCCTACTATAATCAGACCCAAAGCCTGTACTATTTGACTTCTTAGGTGACATTCATCTTCCTTGTCTCGTTCTACCTATCTGCTGGGCAGCACAGAGCTTCATATTCAATTTCCAGTGATAAACGTTTCTTAAGTTGTGCCTGGAGTTTTCCAAATCCCTTGGAGAATTTTTGCCTTGTTGGGCCAAGTAAAACTCCACTGATTGCTAAGTTCAATTTCTAGAACCCCACTTCCTTCCATAACAGGCAAGTCCAGCGCAAGCCCTGGGCTTCCTTATTCACACCTGTCCTGTTTCCCTATGAGTAAAACCATTATCACCAGCCAATGATTACCGAGACACCACCACCTCCAGAGAACTCAGGTGTCATTTTATAGAGTCATGTGTACGTGGAAATGTTATATTGAAATTTTATACACAGAATTCATATATGTTGAATTATGTCACTGGCTTTAAACAAATATTTGTGAAACTGAATTAGAAATGATATATATATATTGGCACTAGGTAATAATTGCCAACACTGTAAGGCAACTTGATTAAAGTATATTGCTCCTCACACCTGAGAACTTCAATTTGCTTTACTCATAGCCTGAGAAGGTAGGCGGTGACCGAAGTCATGATCTAGGTTTAGAGAATAATGCGTAGAGTTTGCTGTCCTCAACATGCACACCTTTGAGCTGACTGTAAGCATTCTGTGTTGGGTTTTAATAGGTTTAAGGCTTTGGCTTTTTTATTTTAAATGCAAATATCCCAGGTGGCTAACAATGGGTATGCTGTTGTCGATATTCTCAATGTGGATATGGGGAAGATGGGGGGGGGCGGATCTAAGGCACTGGCAACCTAAGAAAGAGTAGAGAGTGCCATAAAAGGGCAGAGAAGGAAACAGAGAAGTGAAGGGCAGATTTGGCCTCATTCCAAAATGCTTGGTGAAGCTGCTCTGTCGAGGACATTCGTGGACGTTGTGATTGAGTCTTACTCAGTCCTGTCTTCAGAAGAAAGGCTTTTACCCACCTCTTGTCTACATCAAATCAGATTAGTCAGGCCTTCCAACAGGAGGGCTTGGGATGCCCTCATTCTATGAAAGTAAATTAATTTAACAATAGCACATAATCTGTGTAACCTGGGAATCTGAGATGTAGAAGGAGAAGAAAAAGTCCAGATCTTTTCTGGTGGTTGATGATCACCTTCCTGAGATAGAATTAATAAGTCAAGACATATAAAAGAAATGATTATAAAAAAGATAGAAAACTGCAGTTAATTTTTGTTTAAATATCAAGTTCAAATATCCAGTCAACTCTGAAGCCACTATTTGGGACACTAAAAAAAGTGCATATGTAATGTGGATTTCTTTCTTTGCTTCCTTCCTTCCTCCCTCCCTCCCTCCATCTCTTCCTTCCTTCCTTCTTTCCTTCCTTCCTTCCTTCCTTCCTTCCTTCCTTCCTTCCTTCCTTCCCCCTAATGTTTTAGGATTAAATATGAAGCTAAAAATCTTATTTTAGAATTTTTAACTTTTGAGAAAGCAGGTTCTGGTTTAACAGTAATAATATTTCGGTGATACTGACATTTTAACCTAGTTTTAGGATCCTGAGCAGAAGATTAGAAGCAATTACTCTTAGACCATTTTTCACTAGATCATTTTTGCTTTCCAGTATTTCCTCAGGGTACTGTGCCTCTATTTTCTGTATTACTGCCCTGTGCTCTGGACTTGGCAAAAAGTCTGCCCCCAGTTTCCTTAAAAGGAGGACAGGTGGTACTCCAAGAAACATGAATACTGACACACTCGATATGGGAACACTGTATACCAGGAGAGGAAGAATCTTTTATGCTTTAGGAAAAGGCTTTGGAAAAGGCTGATTATCATTTGCTGTGCTCTGAGCTCAGAGACCAATATGAGCCTCACATTTCAAAGACTACACAGGGAGCTTCTGCCCTTGCTCTGAATAGATGAGTTTAAAAAACATAAAAATCTCTGCAAATGCCTGTCTCTGCTACATTGCATATATTTATTTATTTTTCTTGGAGGCTTTCTAGACATAGTATTAGCAGTTAATATCCCCCATGGGTTTGTTTTCTAATATATCAGCGCTGTGATACAGTATGCTGTTTCTGCCACTGATATGTTGCTCAGAGATTTAATAATGGATAAACAAACACAACATGTGGTAATTTATTTCAAATTAAAAGTTTATTAAACTCTGGCTTGTTGGCTTTCTGGCTATTTACAAATAAAGGAGTGAACCTTAGGGAAGGGGTGAGCACGTGGTGTGTTCACGGCTGCAAAGTTTCTATCTGAAAAATATATTTATGATATCCACAAGCTGTCCCACATTAATAGGCTCCATATGTAACCTGATGAATCCACTAGAGTCCCCAAATCATGACAAAGTGACTTTAATGTTCACTTACCAGCACATGTATGCATGCATGGGCATGCACACATGCACACACACACACACATTAAGATGATTCTGAATTTAATCCCATGGTTGATGTTTTAATCCCATGGTTGCAAATAGATGAATGCCTGAGGCCAGAAAATATTATTTATGAAAAATGAAAGGCCGGAATTAAAAAGACCCATGATGTAACTTTGGGGTTATCACTATCTTTTAGGCTGTTTTAGTTTTTAGGGGGCAGACTAGGGAAATATTTGTTCTGCTTGACAATTTTGTTTTGTATGTGCCTACATTGCGTGAACAATGGTCTCTGGCAAGGTCTATAAGTGTTTTGTGATGCAGAATTCAATTCAGGAGAGTTTTATTGTGTAACCACCGTCAGCAAAACACACTGCTAAATGCTGTGCAATTGTAAACCAAAAAAACATGCAATCCTCAACCTCCAGGGGCTCATGGGAGCACAGGCCTACTCCACCACTAAGATAATGTATATGTATCCAGGTTGACTAGATGGTGGGAGAGCCTGCCGGCACTCTATTTACCTGCAGGACCAGCAAGTCTTCTGGGAGACTTCACACTTGGAGAAGTGAAGCAGATGCAATTGACTGAATAATGAAGATTTTGTTGTTAGGGGAGAGGGGCAATGGTGGGAAATGTATGCTCTCTGTCGATCAGATTTGTTCCCCGTCTCAGTCATCTCAGGGTGGGATTCCCAGGGAGAGGGGAACTGCATGGAAACACTTGCCAACCTGCTAAAAGAACTTTTTCACTGAAATTCTGCAAGAACTGGAAGTATATATATTTGGAAGTATATATATATATTATGGTACATACTATCCCATGAGAAAATGAGGCATACTGTGTACATGTACTGTGTTCTGTATACTACCGTTCTGTAATTCAAGGTGTTACAGAGGCCACTGTGGGATGAGATAGGTGAGGAGATCATGAGCTCAGGTGAGCTTATAGGCATCTGGAAACAAATGGGTAAGCTTTTGAGGGCAGTTGCAATTTGCCTGAACTTCTTTTTATATTGGTATAATTCGGGGAAATATGTGTTAACCTCGTATTTCTTTGAGGTAAAAGAAAAGACATGAGAAAAATTAAGAGGTCAGAATGGTACAAAGTATATTTGAAGAACTGTAAGGAACCACTGGATTTCAGCAAACGCATGGGGATTGTTTTCACAGTTGCTGTAGGTTTTGGCTCGAGGACAAAATAAAGATGCAGAAATAAGGCTCTGTGACCTGGAAAGGCTGAGCCACCCAAGTGTAGACAAGCACCTACTTTGAGAAAGCACAAGACAATTCCGGCGCTCATTTCTTATCTAACATTATTTTTAAAAATTGGGACCAAGTTTTATTGTTTGCATATGGGTCAGTGATAATAGAGGTCAAGTATATGCTCTCTGGGACTCCTGTAAGACTAGTACCATGTATCCAGGAAGTCCAATTCAAAGGACCTTTAAAATAACATACTTCAACTCTGGTATCTGATGATCCCCTGCTTCAGGCTGTGATCCTGTGTGGGTGCTCTACACTAGCCATGTTTCTTTGTCTTTAGGTCACTCACCCATCTTTGGAAGTATAGATAGTGGATGAGGCAATGGCCTCCTTTTTACTAGAGCTTTCCCATCAATGCTTCTAAAGAGTCACTATAGCTTATTGCATCATGTGTCACATTTGTTGAAACCAATGAATATTATGTGAGCTTTTCAGTACAAAAATAGACCGCCCAAACCTAACTGACTTAAAAAAAAGTTAAGTCCCACTCAAAATCAACCAAAATGTTAATAAATTCTAAAAGAAGTCTATTCATACTTAAATATAGTTTTGCCTATATCTGTGATTCGACAAACCTGGTAAAACAATGCTTCTTAACTTTGCCTGTACATTGACTCTTCTGTAGAGTTTTGAGCAAATACTCATGTCTGGGCTCTGCCCCAGAACAAACGTATCAAATTATCTGGGGTTAAAGCCTGGACATCATTATTCTTTTTTTTTTTTTTTTTGAAGGGGTGCATAGAAGTTTATTGTCTTCAGTTTCTTACACCATATGTAAAATGGTATAATATAATTTGAAGGTAGTCTGTGACATATTAAAGGTATATATTGTAAATTCTAGAACAATTATCAAAAGTTGAAAGAAAGTGGTATAGTTAAATAATCCAGTAGGGTACATAAAATATTGTTTTAGAAATTTTCGATTAACAACAACAGCTGCAGCAGCAGGAAAGGGGTGAAAATCAGATGGAACAAATAGTAAACAAATAGCAAGATAGATTTAGACATAACTATATTGACAATTACACTAAATGCATATAATCTAAACACTAAGTAAAAGGCAGAGATGTCAGATTGGATAAACAAAGCAATTTACTTTAGAGACACAAATAGGTTAAAAGTAAAAGGATGAAAAACTGTGGTGTCCAACAAATAAGCAAAACAAACTTGGAGTGGCTATATTAGTATCAAATTGTAGAATGAGGAATATTACTAAGGATAAAGAGAGACATGATATAATGATATGTAATTCAATTTCTCAAGAGAATATAACAACCTTAAATATGTAGGCACCCAATTACAATGTCATAATATATGAATACAGATAGACCTGAAAGGAAAATAATGGCAAATTGACCATTATGGTTGGAGATACGCACATGCTATTCCAGAACTGAACAGAGAAAATACACAGTAAATCAGCAAAGATATAGAGAACTTGAACAACACTATAAAGCAACTTGACAGTTACAGAACATTCCACCCACAACAGCAGAAAACACGTTTCCTCTGAGGTACACATGAAACATTACCAAGAGAGGCTATGTTCGGGGCCATAATAATGTTTCAATAAAGTTAAAAAGATTGAAATCATACAAAGTATAAGCTGAGATAAAATAGTATTACATTAGAAGCCAATAACAGAAAATTATCTGAAAAAGCCCCAAATATTTGGAAATTAAAAAAAAAATCCTTGCCAAAGAAGACATTAAAAAGGAAATTCAATACATTTCAAATGAGAAGCCATCAAGAAAATGAAAAGGCAACCTATAGAATGGGAGAAAATTTTTGAAAATCATGTATCTAATAAGGGGTTACTATCCAAAATACAAAGAGCTCATATAACTCAATAGCAAAAATCAAACAATCTGATTTAAAATTGAGCATAGGAACTGAATAGAATTTTTTTCCCAAAGAAGACATACAAAGGACCAACAAACAAATTCAAACAACTGAGAAAAAAATAAGTAAGTGAATAGTCTTATATCTATTAAATAAATTGAATTCATAGTCAAAAACCTTCCCACAGGAAGGAAACTTTAGGCCCAGATATATTCTTTTGTTAATTCCACCAAACATCTAAGAAGAAATAATACCAGTTCCACTTATATTCTTCCAGAAAATTGAAGAGGAAGGAATCGAAGAGGAACATTACAAATCATTTTTGATGTCAGCATTACCCTGAGAGTAAAACCAGAAAGACTTTAAAAAAAAACACCAGAGCAATATCCCTCAGTAATTAAAATATCTTAACAGAACTTCAGCAAATTATACCCAGCAATGTATCAAAATTGTAACACACCATGATCAGGTGGGGATTATCCCAGGAATACAAGATTGGTTTGACAATCAGTGCAATAGACTGTATTTTATAAGATTTAAGAAGAAAAGCCTATGATAATATCAAAAAATGCAGAAAAAGAATTTCACAAAATTCACAATGCTTTCTGATTTAAACTCTCAAGAAACTATAAATAGTAGGGAATTTCCTCACACTAAGACACATCTGTGTAAACCTCCAGCTAATATCATATTTATTGGTGAAAGACTGAATAGTTCCTCCAATATCAGAAATAATGCAATATGTCTTATCTGTAACATCCTTTTAGTGAACATTGCACTAGATGTTCTAGTCAGTTCAATAAGACAAGAAAAAGAAATAAAGGTATATGGATTGGAAAGAAGAGGCAAAGCTGTTCTTATTTGCACACGACATGATTAACTACTAGGAAATCCTAAGAGACTTATAGAAAAATAGATTATAATTAATACAGTAATATTGACAATGTCACAGGTTATAAAGTCAGTATATCACATATAATTTATAAATATATTTTTTCTAAATGATCGTGTATTGTGTACAGACATTATATGAAATCATGTAAGCTGGATTATTAATATAAGTTATCTGAGGTCACATATGGTTTGATGTTAGGGGGAAAGTGATCCAATTTTTTTAAAGGAAAGGGAAAAATGACTACAGAAAAACACTGGCAACAACCATAAAAACAACTAAAAAAAACTAATATGTATAAAAATATTCATTCATGTAATGAAATTATATAGTTGTGTATATATAAAAAGCTGTCTATGTTCAGAAATTGAAATCCAATAATCTTTTAAAGAGTGACCTTAGTCTAGAGAATCTAGCAACAAATCTGGGCACATATGGAAATGTAGCATACATGAATGGGTGGCATTTGGCTACAAGTAAAATACCTAACAATGGCTTAGACAGCAAGGACACATTATTTCATATTACAAGATACCAGAAGCCCATTAAGAAAATCCAGTGCTAGGCTCTGGCCAACTTCTTGAGCTTTTCTGGAATTACCTCTCATTGTCACTGCAGCTCGGAGCATCCTTATCACGCATAGATGTCAAGGTAGTCCTCACTGGGAAGGTCAGAGAGCCAGCCAAGCAGATATCCCAGGAAAACAAAATAGCAGGTGCTATTTGACCCTAAAGGAAGTGTGGCCGGCATGTTC
Source organism: Leucopleurus acutus (assembly GCF_964270905.1). Classification (NCBI taxonomy): domain Eukaryota; kingdom Metazoa; phylum Chordata; class Mammalia; order Artiodactyla; family Delphinidae; genus Leucopleurus; species Leucopleurus acutus. The sequence goes on from NC_139153.1 coordinate 98,277,942, forward strand.
TGAGGAACATAAGAGGCTAATGTGCCTGTGACAGAGTGAGCCAGGGCGGGGCTGTAGAGGACAGGGTCAGACAGGCTCGGGGTTTGGGGTGGCCTCCAGAGCACTGTGTCAGCTGTGTTCCCCACCCTACTCCCTAACCTCTACTTGGAGTGAGATGCTAAGCCTTAGGATGGTTTTGAACAGAGAAGGGACTTTATTTGACTTCAGGTTAACAGATTTATTAATTGACACCAATAGGGCTACTACTGCAGGAATCCTACTAAATGATAACAGTGCTTGAACTGGGGTGATAGCAAAAGAATATAAAGTCTGGGGTATTTTTAAGATAAGGGTTTGTCGACAGAACCAAAGGACACCTTTATTCTTTTTTTTTTTTTTTTTTTTTGCGGTATGCGGGCCTCTCACTGTTGTGGCCTCTCCTGTTGCGGAGCACAGGCTCCGGACGCACAGGATCAGCGGCCACGGCTCACGGGCCCAGCCGCTCCACGGCATGTGGGATCTTCCCGGATCGGGGCACGAACCCGTGTCCCCTGCATCGGCAGGCGGACTCTCCACCACTGCCCCACCAGGGAAGCCCGACACCTTTATTCTTAATAAACTTCTCCTGGTGACTCTAACATGCAGCCAACGTTGAGAAACACTGATGTGCAGCTGCAGATTGCTCTAATTTTCTTCAATTCCTTGAAATACAGCAATTTCCACCAAGGATATTCCTTCATGCTGTTTCTTCTATCTGAAAGAGGCATTAACTGCGACTAACTTTTCATCCTTCATAATCTAGCTTAAAACTTCCTTCTCAAGGAGGCCCTATCCAATGACTCCATGACTTTCTCCAATGTTCTTTCCCTTTATACCAGTTTTGCATTCATTTGTATGCCTCCCCATCTGGATTACAAGCCTCGTGAAGGTAAGAACCAAGTCTGCTTGCTCTGTGCCACCACTGGCACAGAGCAATTTCTCAATAAAGATTTGTTGAATAAATAAGTGTGAATTAATGCACTCCTTAGGCAACTGTGGATGAGCCAAGCCAAGAAATACAAAGGAATTATTTTCATTTGCACTATTTCATTTGCACTATTTTCGTTGCACTATGGTAGAGGGAAAAGCAGTATGGTCTTGACGACAGAACACCAGCGTGAATCACAAGTTTACTACTTAATATTTGAAACTTCTGTGAGATACTTTCATCACGTGTGTAAAATAAGAATCGTAATAGCTGTATCTTCTACTTCCAGGCTTGTGGAGAGAATCAAATGAGATAATAAATGTTAAAGTGATGTCATTAATCTTTTAATTTGGTCTGATTATATTGTGTTACCTGAAACTGCTGTCTGTCACAAAGCAGGAATGCTGGAGTTCTGTCTAGTTTTGGTGTCTGAAGATAAGAAAGGGGCAAGAGGTGGCCTAATTATGGTATAAGCTGTAGTCTTGCTGTAGATGGTACACTCTCATTAGGGACCTTGAAACAGCTGTACACTTCCTTTAACTCTGGAGGTGAAGCCTAGAGATAAAGAGCCTAGAGATGAAGGGGTGCTTCTGAAGGTACCAGCTCTGTCCTTACCTCAGCACCCCATTTACTTGTCTGAGTCTTAGAAATTTATCATCAAGAGGTGTGGCTGGATTACAGACTCCAGGAAGGCAGGGATCCTTGCTTTGCCTATTCATGTACCCAGTGCTTACAAAAAACATTTGACACACCGCAGGCTCTCAGTGAATATTTGCTGAATGAATAAATGGAGATGCATCTGAGTGCTGTCTGGGCTTACAGCTCCTTTCTGTGGAAATAAGTCAAGCAAACAGTTTATTTTATTTTTTAAACTAAAATACGTGAAATTGACTTTCTTAGGGTGTTCAGTTCTGTGTAATTTAGCACATACGTAGATGTATGTAAACACCACCACAGTCGGGATAAAGGACCATTCCATTACCCAAACAACCTCCTTTGTGCTATCTGTTTGCTGTAGGCACACCCCTACTCACTCCCAGCCGACAGCCCTAAGCCCTGATACCCAGTGATCTCTTTCCATCATTATGGAAAAAAAAGAGATTTTTTGTTTTTTTTCAAGCTGTCATACAGTATGGAGTCTTTTGTTGACACTGCCTTCTTTTAGTTAACATAATGCCTTTGAGATTCAACTGAGTTGTTGCATGTATCAACAGTTCATTCCTCCTTGTGGCTGAATAATATTCCATTACATGGAAGTACCGTAGCTTATTTATCTGTTCACTCATTAAAGGACGTATGGATTGTTTCTAGTTTTGACGATTATGAATAAAGTTGCTGTAAATATTCATATGCAAGTGATTGTGTGAGCATAGTATTTATATGTTCTCTAGAACATATACCTCGAAGTAAAATTGCTGGGTTGTATGCCATATGTATAATTAATGCTATAAGAAGCTGCCTAACCATTTTACAGAGTAGCAGTAACAACTTTGCATTTCAGTTGCTCTGCAACCTCATCAGCACTTGGTGTTGTCAGTTTTTCTAAATGTCATTCTGATTTGTATTCAAACTAAATCCAAAATTGTGATTTCAATGTGTATTTCTTTAATGGCTAACACCATTGAACATCTTCATGTGCACTTATCTGACATCCATATATACTCTTTGGTGAAGGATCGGTGCAAGTCTTTTGCCCAATTTTAAATTGGGTTTTTAACTTTTTTTGTTGTTTTTTACTGTTGAGTTTTGACAGTTCTTTATACGTTCTGGATACATATCCTTTGTTGGATATGTCGTTTGTAAATGCTTTCTCCCCATCTGCAGTTTGACTTTTAATTTTCTTAACAGTGTCTTTCACAGAGTAAAAGTTTTGAATTTTGTTTAAGGACAAGTTATCCATTTTTTAAATGGATCGTACATTTGATATCTCATCCATGAACTCTTTAACCCTCTGTCACAAGATTTTCTCATGTTTTCTTCCGAAAGTTTTCTAGTTTTACATTTTACATTTAGAGCAATGATCCCTTGGAGGTAAACTGTTTTGTATATGAATGTTCAGTTGTTCTAACACTATTTGTTGAAAAGGCTGTTCTTTCACCACTGACTTGCCTTTGCACCTTTGTCAAAAGTCAATTGGCTATATGTGTGTGGTTCTATTTCAGTGACTTTTTAAGCAGCCTGGGGAGAGGGTTCTGCCTGGTATAGGTATATACTGTTATGCCCCACCTGCGCCGTGAAGTAGAGGCAGAATGGAGGGCAAATTAATTAACAGCAGTGAGAGAAGAAGCACAGATGAAGAGCAGCTCAGAGCCATAAAACTGGAACTCAGAACAGGGAGCCACGGACAAGCTGGTCACTAGAGCTTATTTAGTGCGTTCATTCATGAAGAGACCTACTGTGTGGGAGCCCGTGGCTAGTTTTAGACAGCTCTACACAACGTGTTCCCAGAAGTCTTTAGGCCACCGTGCCCTCAAGTGTAAGATAAGGAAAGCAAGTTTCAGGCACTATTGATTACCCCAGACCATAGTGATATAGACTTTTTTTTTTAGTAATTTGTAAGTCTGTTGTTACGTGTTTCTATGGGAAAATTAGGACTCTGTTATTTGAAACTAGTACACCTAACTCTGCTTTTGACAGAGGTGAGTTTGTGGAGAGACTGTCCCGAATCATTTCCTGCTGTGTGTAACTCTAATGATGTTCGTATAGCTTTTAAGGAATGAGTGCTTCTACAAAATATGTCCAAGCTTTTAAGAATTTGGAATGCCTACTTCAGAATCACCATTTGGTGAAATGTTGAGGCAGTTTTTAGACATGACGTTTGTTCTCGTGGATTTCTAGATTTTCAAACAGCGTAAGTGATCTAACTTGGTTATCTAAGTGCAAAATTGAACCTTAGGGAACCATAGTATGTTTCAAAGGGATTAATCTGCATAAAGAACTAATTACCTGCAATTTTTAAAATAAGTTTATTTACTTTATTTATTTATTTTTGGTTCCATTGGGTCTATTATTGCTGCACTTGGACTTTCTGTGGTTGCGGAGAGCGGGGGCTACTCTTCGTTGCGGTGCGCGGGCTTCTCATTGCGGTCGCTTCTCTTGTTGTGGAGAACGGGCTGTAGGTGCGCGGACTTCAGTAGGTGTGCCACGTGCTAAGTAGTTGTGGCTTGCGGGCTGTAGAACACAGGTTCAGTAGTTGTGGTGCACAGGCTTAGTTACTCCGCGGCATGTGGGATCTTCCCGGACCAGGGTTCGAACCCGTGTCCCCTGCATTGGCAGGTGGATTCTTAACCACTGCACCACCAGGGAAGCCCTACCTGCAATTTTAAAATGCCTTTATTTAGTGTATCATGGAAACGCATCTAAATATTTAAAATCATAGAAATGCTGGGAATTCCCTGGCGGTCCAGTGGTTAGGACTCTGCGCTTCCACTGCAGGGGCAGGGGGCACAGGTTCGATCCCTGGTCGGGAACTAAGATCACACGAAATGCTGCTCGGCCAAAACAAACAAACAAACAAAAGCTTAAAATCATAGGAATGCTGCAAAATATTTTAAAATAATTTAAATCTTTTTTTAAAAAGCATCAAACGGTCAAGGTAAATCCTTCCTTTCTTCTCCCTCCCTTCCTTCCCTCCTTCCTTCATTTCTTCATTTGTTCCTTCTTTCCTTCCTCCCTTCCTCTTACAGATCAATGAAGTTGTCACCTTGTAACTTTATTTACAGACTAAAACTTCCAATAGCTGCAACATTAAACTCCCCAAATTGGGGCTCAGGTGGGGAAACTCCACACAGATGTTAATTGGACATAGAGTAAGGATTGTATTTTTTAACAGATTTCATTAAAAAATATAATTGTTTTAAACTTTGATTTTGTGAGCTTCTTCACCATTAGGGGTTAATTACAACAATGGTTTCTGGTTTGAACCACTTCAATCTCAAAGTCATTTCAGAAAACTGCTGGAACTGAAAAAGCTTTAAGCAGTCGTGCAGGTCTTTAATTGTAAATTATTTTTGACAGGACTACGATGCAGAGTCCTGCTTGCTTCCAAAGTGATGCTGGCTGACAACCTCGCACTGCTCCAGGAGCAAAGGAACATGTGGAAGAAATTGTTCTTTTCCATTTCACAGCTTGTCATTTCCTCTGCGGGGCAGCCCCTGACCCCTCTGAGAGATCCGGACACCCATAAGGGAAGTGTTCCCACTGATGTAAAGGAAGTGGAGAAGCAGTTTAACGCTAAGAAAGAAGGGAGAAGGGTGTGTCAAAAGGATCTGGAGCACAGAGAGATGAGATGGGCTTAAAACGTTTCCATCAGGTTAGAATCTTTGCTGTGTTATTTCCTTTCAGGAGAGAAAACTGAAAAATAATTTAGAAGGGCTCAAAACATTATGGGCGGTTTTATGCTACCTTAAAAAAATTTTTTTAAGTGGAAATGGCAATAAAAATGAATGTGTCACATGTGAATGATCAAAAAAAGGGTCTGAGGGAAAAATACAAATGTGCTGCTGCCCTGTTCCGATATGTTTCTAATTACAGAGTGTGTGTGGATTAGATCGACAACATCAGATTACAGCTTGTGTTTTCAGGACATTTTACACCCTTAACATTTTATTTGGTCTCATATATTCATCACAGTCAGTTTTTCCTCTCTGCCTGTGCTATTAAACAGTGCAGTAAGGAACATAAAAAAGCAATGGGGTTGTGTTATCGTTCAAACAGGTTTATCATTCTCCCAGTCTATTGGCATAAGCCATTTCAAAACCCCTCAAATTATCAATATTTTTAGAGCTACTAATGAAGTCATTATTTTTTTTTAAAGAACTTCCTTTTCTTTTTGAAACAATTGAAAATCGTTTTCAGTATACACACTTTGCTGACCATGGTCTTTAGGGCAGGGGTAATAAATACTCTTTCCTCCACACACACATCATGGTGTGTGTGTGTGTGTGTGTGTGTGTGTGCATGCGCGCGCATGCGCGCGCACACATCTGTGCGTCTGTGTCTGTGTGTGATCCTTAATCTCTTGTGGCAAATATGTTAACAAACGCAAGTGTGCCTTGTGTTTTCAGCAATCACTCCTAAAAATGTACTGCCTATGAAAATAATTCCATTTTTCCTTGGCCAATCTCTCTCATTTAGTCTGCCGATACTCAGTGCCTCAGTATTAGGACACACGTCCTTGCAAAATGATATTGCAGAAGTGGATAGAGACAACTAATAATATCATAGTTCTTGACTGAATGTGAGACACTGAAATGGACCTAGCAGGTTAGGACAATTGGAGCATTTCTAAAAAGCTTTGGGAGCAGTGGTTTAGGAAGGAAGGGTTACAACAGACCTGTGACAAGACACACTTGTCTCTGGCCCCATTATTCAATCTGGACATTCCCAGAAGTACCCAGAGCTGAACACACAATCTGGATAAGTTGGAAATAAAGAACTGTTGGGATAAAATGTACTTTTATTCTGTTTTTACTAATGCAAATTATGACGAAAGAAACCATGACCAACTGGGGAGGATTTGCTCCTTACACGTGACAAAGTAGCAGCCCATCCGACATAGCTTTCCAATTGCTCCAGTTTATGGTATTGATATTGGTGTTTTACTGTAGGCTCTTCCATTCTTTAAATTTTTTTTATTGTAGTAATAACACTGTGTGCGATCTGCCCTCTTAACAAATGTTTAAGTGTACGATACAGTATCTGTAGTTGGATGTGATGTTGTACAGTAGATCTCTAGAACTTATCTTACATCATTGAGACTTTAGGCCCATTGATTAGCATATACCCATCCTCCCCCTCCCCCAGCCCCTGGCATCCACCATGCTACTCTCTGATTCCATGAGTTTGCCAATTTTAGATGCTTCATATACGTAGAACATGGATTGGCATTTATCCAAAGAGGACACACTATAGGTACTTTCTGCAAGTCTTTAGCAGGTAGCATTTCCTTTGGTTCAGTATTATCTTCGTCAAACTCCAAATGGGAATAAAAAATAAATGACATTGTGAGACCTCATGTGAATAAATGGGTTCATTAGCTCTTTCTAAACATGAGGCTGGCTTTGAACACTTCAGTGGTCTGACTGATTTAGTTCTCTTTCTTATGAGCATGTGACTGACTTTGTTCAATGTGGAAATCATTGAAATTAAAATTGGCAGAAAGCGACAGTCTTTTTATCCACAATGATCCATTCAGTCTAATTAGATGATCCATATGGAGTAAGAAATAGGAAATATAAATTAGAAAAATAGGCTTTCGAGTCAAACAGGTAAATATTTCCTTTAGCATGAGATAGGAGGGAAAGCAATCTTTTTTGGTATTAAACTCATTTTATAAGAAAAGTCAGTCTGCTCTTGAATGTTGACACCTTGGCAATGAAGGATAGAAGGACTTGATGCTCTGTAGCACAAATACATGACACACTGAATATTTTACATTACTAGAGGCCAGCGAGTGTGATCAACCTTTGTTTGCAAAGCCACAACTATTTTTTTTTGTTAAGATTGTAGTCTATAACTTGTTAAATGAACACAGAACTGTTTCACTAGAATCTTGTGTTTAGAATTTTGTAGATTTAAAGTTGTAGTAAAAAAGATCCTGCAGTATTTTCAACACACATAGAAATAAGCATATACAAGGCATAATGCTAGTGTTAAAGACATTGGCTGCGGTAATGTTGTTAACAGACGTAGATTGTGAAAACATAATTCAGTGAAAAGCAATACAGAACACTAAAGCACAAATATTTCTCCTCCCATACTATTAACCCTCTCTTTCCAAACAAATTCTCATTAGTTAGTTGATCTATATTCAGGCTGGTGTATTGCTTTTATCAGCAAGTGTGTCTTCTCCAGCATTGAAATATTAACACATGTGCACACAGACACATGCATATCAAACTTTCTAAGATCAAATATTTAAAAGGTGTAAGCATGTTCTTAAAACATTGCAGCATTTTCTTCTTGAACCACAATTAATAGTATCTCCTTACACCTTCACCTAAACTTGTAATAAAACATCTTTTTTTTTTTTCCTTTTTCAGACTTGCAGGAATCAGGCGTCATGTGTATGAATAATTGTCATGAAATAAAGTGTGATGAACTAGTTGTCAGAGCAAAATCAGGGGTTCATCATCTTGATTTTTTGCCCATAATACATGTCATGCTGAATAAAACCAGTAGTTGTTGGATATGTACTTGGCAAATATTTTCTCTCAGTCTGCAGCTTGCCTTTTCATCTTCTTAACAGGGTATTTCATAGAGTAAAGATTTTGAATTTTAATGAAGTCCAATTTATCAATCTCCTTTTATGGATCAGGCTTTGGTGTCAAGTCTAAGAACTCATTGCCTGAAGTTCCTGAATATTTTCTCCTGTTTTTGTTTTTTTTTCAAAAAGCAAATCTATTTTGAATTATTTTTAACATAAGGAATGAAGTTTAGGTTAATTTATTTTATTTTACTATTATTATTTTTTGCAAGTTGCTCCAACACCATTTGTCATAAAGGCTGTTTTTCCTCCATTGACATGGTTTTGTACCTTTCTTAAAAATCAGCCACTTAGCATATTTTTCTAAACTTTTTTTCTGGCTTCTCTGTTCTTTTCCATTGACTTACGTGTCTGTCCCGACACCACACAGCTTTGATTACTGTAGCCATATATTCAAACTGTATAATTCTTTTCATACATTGTTAGATTCAATTTGCTAATATTTTCTTGAGAATTTTCCAAGTTTCTGAGAGATATTGGTCTATAGTTTTGTTTTTTAGTGTACTGTCTTTGTCTGGCTTTGGTGTCAGGATTGTTATAATGGTCTCATAAAATGAGTTAGGAAGTGTTTCTCCTGTGTTTTCTAGAGGAGATTATGTAAAATTGGTCAATATTCATATTTTTCAAGCGCCCATGAATCATTTACAAATATATCCTGGGACAATAAAAGAAACCTCATAAAATTGAAAAGAATTGAAATCATACAAAATGTTTTCTGTAATCATAATAAAATCAAACCGGAAATAATTAACATAAAACCAAAAGGAAACTTTTAAAACCTTAGAAATTAAACACACTTTTAAATAATCTGTGGAGCAAAACAACAAAGTCTCAAAAAAGTTTGAACTGAATAAAAATGAAAATACAACATATCTATCCTGTCATTGAATTAGAAGTGCATTTTTTTTTGTAAATAGCATATAATTAGGTCATATTTTAAAATTCACTCTGCCAATATCTGCCTTTTACTTGGTATAGTTAGACCGTTTACATATAAGGTAACTTTGGGTATGTTAGGACTAAGTCTGCCATTTTAGTATTTGTTTTCTCATTATTTCCTCTGTTTTTCGTTCCTCTGTTCCTCTTTCCTTGCCTTCCTGTGCATTACTTGAACCCTCTTTAGGATTCCATCCTGATTTGCTGATAATTTTTGAACAAATCTCTTGTGTACTTTTCATAGTAGTCGCTCTGGGTATGGCATTATACATATATTGATTTATCTCAGTTTCCTGGTGTCAATATTTTACACTTTGGGTCAAGTGTAAGTACTTTACTTCCATTTCAGTCCCTTTACCTTCCCCACTTCTTTTTTTTTTTTTTGCGGTACGCGGGCCTCTCACTGTTGTGGCCTCTCCCGTTGCGGAGCACAGGCTCCGGACGCGCAGGCTCAGCGGCCATGGCTCACGGGCCCAGCCGCTCTGCGGCATGCGGGATCTTCCTGGACCGGGACCCGAACCCGCGTCCCCTGCATCGGCAGGCGGACTCTCAACCACTGCGCCACCAGGGAAGCCCTACCTTCCCCACTTTTAAATATCATTGTCTTGGGTACCACACAGTGTTATGGTTTTTGTTCCAGTCATCAAGTGTGATTTTTAAAACCCATGAGAGTAAAAAGAGTGTATTATATATACTCATCTTTGATGCTTTTCCTGATGTTTTCTTTTTTTCCCTTTCAGATGCTCTAAGATTTCTTCTTTTATAATTTCCTTTCTGTTTGAAGAACTTTCTTTAGCCATTATTTTAGGGAAGGTCTAGCAACAAATTCTTTTTGTTTCCTTTCATTTGAGAATGTATTTTGCCTTCATTCCTGAAGGATAATCACTGGATATAGACTTTGTAGTTGACAAATCTTTCTTTCAGCAATTGGAAAATGTGCTATTTTGGTCTGCGTGATTCAGCTTGTATATCTGGGGCACACCCACTGGACCCTGCTGGTGACGTCTGGGAGGACAGAAGGAGCTTCCCCAGGCCTGGCCACCTGCTGCCTTTAGGTGGAGAAGGGAGTCTCCAGCCTCAGGATGTTAAGAAACTTTCTGGTCTAGGAATTAATTGTGGTGGGATTCCCCTGCTGGTACCACTTAGCCACCTGTTTGTCGTCTCTTGGTGGGAGGAAGGCTGTTTCAAGCTGCAGGGAAGGAGAGGGCACCACCTGGATGCTTATTTCAGTAGGTTCTGGTCTATCCTGCTCTCCAGTGCTGCTGCACTCACCTGATGTTGTTGGTGGGACTTCCTTTCTAAGGGTAGATAGGGTCCTACCTGGACCACTATTTGCTGATAGGACAGAGTTGGAGATGCTCGTTCTGGATTACTTTCTTCTGTTGGGTGGCGTGGGAGGGAGCATGGGCTGCCCTGTCCTATATTGTTGCTCTAGTCCTGGGGTCTATAATCATCTCTCCATCCTCCTTATAACTTTCAGAACTTCCTTTGGCTACATCCTACATTATTTCCAGGCTTCTTAGTTATGCTTAGAGAGAGAAGAAGTTAGAAACAAGTGTATACCATTTGGTCCCAACCGGAAGTCCCCTCAGTTTTTTGTTTTGTTTTGGGGGCACTACAGCATTTTAAAAGTTTATTAGCATTTCATTTAGGGCTTGGGGAATATGGAGGTAAAACATGTTTTAGTTGTGGCAAAATATAGATAATATGAAATTTACCATTTTAACTATTTTTAAGTGTACCGTTCGGTGGCACTAAGTACATTAACAATGTTGTACACCCATCACTTCCATCCATCTCCAGAATTTCTTCATCTTCTCCAACTTAAACTCTCCATTAAATAATAACTTCCCATTTTACCCTTCTTCCAGTCCCTAGCAATCATCATTTCTACTTTCTGTCTCTCTGAATTTGACCGTTCTAGGTCCCTCATATAAGTGGAACCATACAATATTTGTCTTTCTGTGACTAGCAAACTTTACTTAGCATAATATCCTCAGGGAAGGAGGTAAAATTTGAATTGGTAACATCTATTACTCATTGAAGTGTTTTAAAACAGTTTTGAGGATAAGAGTTTAAAATTAGTAACTAACTTGGGACTTTGAAATCTATAAAGCCTGGTATGTGGTATGAACTCAACAATGTTAGCTATTACCATTATTTTCTTCAAGATATTACTATTCCTCTTCTCCCTAGTATGAATAGCTAAAAGTCAACAGTTAGGGTGTTGAGTCAACGTTCTGTTTTTATTTCTTTTTGTGACAACTAGCCCTGATCTCTGTCTACCTACTGGAAATGTGCAAGAAAGAAATTGAAAGAGAATGCAGACCCGTGCACGTTTCATGGAGGAACTAGAATGTGGATATAGGAGGCAGGGAGGCTTACATTCACACCCTGACTCTTACCCTTTAATGTAGTTTATCATGTTCCTTAATCTGTGAACATTTGCTTCTTTACCTATAAAGGGAAAATAACAGGCCTTACTTGAGGATTAGTAGTAGTTTATGTAGAGTGCAATACATGCAGTAGGTGCTCACTAAATCACCTTTGTGTTATTGTATTAGTTACTATAATGAGAAAAATGCACTTGGCTATGTCCATATCCTGCTTAATTTCAGTACTGGGCAATGATTCCCTCTGTCCTTACCCGTAAGTTTCTCTTAACAATAAGGACTTACTAGTGGGTAAAATAATTCATTATTCTAAGTAGCTTTGGGTGTTCTAAGTTCAATGAAATTGTCAGTGATGATAACCAAGGAAAGCTCATGAGCAGCATATTAAAATTTCTGAATTCCTTCATTGTGCTTAAGATGGAGAGTTTAATATTTTTAAGAATAAGGGAAAAAGAAGCTAACTTTCATAAAAGGATGCAATCTTTTTAAGGATGGCAGAAATGGGTGATGTTTAAAAATTATTCTTGGAAAGAATAACCACGTATATTCCTGCTCTTACATTACAATAATATTTTATTAGGCAAGACATGCATGTATGAGTCTATTTTTCATCCTGAAAATGCAAAATATTCAGAGATCACTACTGGTTGACATGATGGCAGAAATATTTACGGTTCTGTGCTGGCTATAAAGGTAAACAAAATAACTTGAATTAAATAAGTAACATATGTAAATCTGTTTTAATAAACTGAAAAATACTGCATAAAATATAATGTATTATTATCAATCAACTAACTGTTGATATTCATAAGTGGTACCAAAGTGCCACGTGGGTTGAGGTCTACGTGGACAGATTATGCCTTAGAGGTTTGGGCAGAAGTGAAATTGGGAATAGTTTTGTTGCATTCCTGATGTCACTAATATTAAAACATCCCCAAATAGGAAACCATTAAGCTTCTGAACACTTCTAAGAAAGCAGTTCATAAAATAGTAGGAGCACTTTACCTTTTACTAAATACTTGAGGCTTTAGGGGGAGTAATCCTGGCCAAGCCTGAACCCCAATTCTATGGTACTTGCCCTTTGTCAAGAGTCTCATTTTTGAAGACCAGTTTGTTCATTTGTTCTTCCCATGAAGAAAAGATAGAATTTGTTCCTTGACATTATGACCAACATTTATCTATTTATGTTGGCAGCATCCAAGAAGTTAGTTTATAGGTTCAATCTATGCTGCTAGCAGAGAATGTTATCAAGTCATTACCTGCATTTATGTAATTTCTAGTTCATTCACTGTTAATATCCTCAACTAGATATTCGACCCTTATTTTGAAAGTGGTTAAAACGTTTTTACTTTCTTAAGTAGAAACTAGATATAAACAACCAGATTTCAAAAATTTTAAGCATCTGTTTCTGCCGTAGATAAACAATGCTGAGACTTTGGTCTGTGGTTGCAGCCATGGTTATGGCAACGTGTCGTTGAGAATTCGTACTTTGGTATTTATTTTGGCCTATAACCTATTCATTTGTACTGTGAACTAGATCATGTGCTTCTAACTGTCAGTAAGCTGAATGCATTTCAAGTCAATTTACTAAAATAGTTACTGTTAAGTGGTATATTTGGACAGAGTTGACACCTTTGACATTTTCTACAATGGCAAAAATAACTGTATTTAAGGGAATGATTTATGAATGTTGGGTGCCTACAGAGCTTCCATTTGATTATGGTTTTTACTTTAGCTGCTGAAAGTCTTTCCGCAAATTGCTGAAAGGACAGCTAATTAGTGCTGTGTGATCAGATATTTAACACGGATAAACAGCACACAGAAATGCACAAAAACATAATATCAATCTAAAACCTATGATCTTCTTGTTGCTCCTTAGCATTGTTTTTGTCTAACAAGAGGAGAATAGTTGAGATCACAGCAGAGACAGGGAAAATAAGGAAGAGAGAGTAAGATTGATAGTATAGAACTGCCTTTATGAAACACACATTATTTGGTATAAATAAGGAAAGCAACTTGCAATGATTAAAAAGTATTTTGAATCCTGAGTTGTCTTCTAGATTGCTGGCCTCTATTAAAAACTTCTTAAAATAATAGATAGCTTTAATTCTTCAAGCAAAAGAAAAATTATATCATCTCAGATTTTCCATGTTTATTATATAGATGTGATTTGACTATGGGAAAAAAAAGAGAGCAAAATCTCTTGTATTGCAAGTTTTAAATGTACCAGGCTAAGGTTTACTTAATTAGAACCTCCAGGCAATAAAGGAGCCCTTTTTAAAATTCTGTGATTCTTAATATGCTAAATAATGCAAAGCTTCGACTCTTCAAGCATGAGACACACATCTGGCAGTTTAACATTTAAATTACAGGAGGAAGAAATTCCTCACTTCAGTAGTAATTTTCTCAAAGAAAAGAATAGGAAATGTATTACAACTGCATTTAATTTCTTTTTAGATTTCCATCCTGTCTAATTGCAGACATTTTTCTAGGTTTTCTGTATTTGTATTTTTTACACATATTTTCTGTACATTTTACTCATCTTTAATTTGAGATGCTGTTCACTATTAGAGCTCTTGAAAAACTGCGGTGTATTTTACTTAGATTGTTTTGAGAAATCCATCTGATCTCTAAGAACAAAGACAGTGGTTTAGAAAATAAAGGGAAAATAAAATTTCAGAGACCCACGAAAATATTACTAACAAAAAGGCAACATTTTTCAGTTAGTTCCACTTTCAGGCTTTAGTTTTTTTCAGTATTAATGTTTTCTCTGTTTTGTCATTTTCTGGCTGTTCTTCGTGCAAAAGTTACTGTAAGCAGTATTCTTTCTTTGCATTTCTCCAAAGGACAGTGTCAGATCCTTGATTAATTTTACAAAGGTCATTTGGAAAAAACCATTAAAAATACGCCAAGTAAAAAAGATTAGCCCAACACAGGGAAAACACACTTTTATAAACATGTGCATTTATATATAGGTAGGGTACTGAAACATCATACAGTTTTGACAAGTGTTTTCCTTGTGCACCTCATGTATTATTAAAAATATGACTGTTCCATTTATTTTTTCTGGGTGATCCCAGATGACACATTCCAAAGGCATCAGCAGGTTACTGTTATTTGTAAATATTTCATCTTGTTCTCAGTATAAGATGATCTGATAATTAAACTGAGTAGTGATTCCATAAAATAAAGTGGACTTTCAAAGTAATTAACCTATATTTGTATTACTAACACATAAACATGGGTGCTAGTTAGCCTGTGACCAATTTATGTATCCATTCCTACTTTTAATTAAAAAATAAGCAACACTGCAACTTCCAGTTTTAGCTATGGCAGAGTAGCTGGTACCAGACTAGCTCTTCTTTTACAATCAGCTATTAAACTGGAGAGAACATATGAAGCATGTTAATGTTTTCATTGTCATGGAGCATTGGCCATCAGAAAGCACAAGACTTGCTGATCCCAGAGAGAAGAGAAACTTTTGAGGAAAACCCTGGCTGTCTACCTGGCAAAAATTCTGACTCTAAAGCAGTGAAACAAAATCCAAGCAGAGAAAGTCCCACTGAGCTGAGACAAAGTAGTTAGAATCTGCAGAGTGAGAAAGAGCAGGGAGCTGTGCAGAGAGGAGCCCAGAATCAGGACAGGGACCACGCCCCAGCCATGAGTCCTTAGCTGAGGGTAATGCTCTACATGACCACAGGGAGAACAACGGAGGTTTGCTAAGTGACGACTATGGACCTGAGAGAAGAACAGCGATAACTAGAGTTGGAACAGAGGTAGCATTCAAGGCAGGAGAGTCATGTTAATACCTCATTTTCACTTTGACAGCAAACTGAGATGCCAAAAGTCTGCATATTAGGAATAAAGACCATGCTCTAGAGAGGCTTATTTTAAGCCTAAAACAAAGCTCTGACAGTAATGGTAGAAGAGTTAGAGACCTGAAGTTGAGTTCTGGTAAGTTAGAGTGGCTTGGAAACTCTTAGCTTTTCACAGAAATGCTAAAACAAAATGTAAATTTAGGGACTTCCCTGGTGGCGCAGTGGTTAAGAATCTGCCTGCCAATACAGGGGACGCAGGTTCGAGCCCTGGTCCGGGAGGATCCCACATGCCGCGGAGCAACTAAGCCTGTGCACCACGACTACTGAGACTGCAGTCTAGAGCCCACGAGCTACAACAACTGAAGCCTGTGAACCACAACTACCAAGCCTGTGCTCTAGCGTCTATGCGCCACAACTACTGAAGGCCACACACCCTAGAGCCCGCGTGCCCCAACTACTGAAGCCCACATGCCTAGAGCCCATGCTCCACAACAAGAGAAGCCACTGCAATGAGAAGCCTGAGCACCTCAACGACGAGCAGCCCCCGCTCAACGCAACTGGAGAAAGCCTGCACACAACAACGAAGACCCAACGCAGCAAAAAAAAAAAAAGAAAAGAAAGAAAGAAAAAATGTAAATTTAAGCCTACGCAAGTTTAATAAAATTAGCCAGTCATTGAACTGTGTACTAGGAAAAAAATATGAACATCTTTCCAAGGAAGATAACAGAATCCAGAGTCTCCTACAGTTCTACAGTATCCATTATATAATCTATAATTATTAGACATGCAAAGAAACAGGAGAATATAAACCTTAGGGAAAATAGTAAATAAAAATAACTGTAAGATGATTCAGATATTAAATTTAGCAGGAAAAACCATTAAAACATCCATTATAAACATGTTCATAATTTTTTAAAAAGCACTTTCAAATGATTCAAGGATAGTATGGTTTTAATGAATGAATAGTCAGGTCATCTCAGCAGAGATATGGACACTATAAAATTGTAACCAAATGGAAGTTTCAGAACTGAAGAATCCAAGAATTAAAAGAAATTAATGAATTTGAAATACAGAAAAGAAAAAGCTGGGAGAAAAACGACGAGAGACTCAGAAACCCATGGGGCTATATCACATAATTTTACATACATACCATGGGAATCTTAGGTAAGAAAAGAGGGTCATAAAATGGAAGAAAATATGTATTAAAAAAGTGATGATTGGAAATCCCCCAAATTTGATGGAATATATTGACTCATAGATTGAATACTCTCAGTGAACCCCAAAAGAATAAACACAAGGGAAGCTACATTTAAAAATATCATAATGAAACTGCTGAACACAGTTAAACAAAGTTAAGGCAAAAATCTTGAAAGGAGACAGAAGGAAAAAAACCCACATTACAAAAAGGGGAACAGTGATCTGAGAAATGATGGACATTATCATCTGAAACAATGGAGACCCGAAGTCAATGTAATGACATATGTAAAATGCTAAAAAATGTCAATTCAGAAATCTGTATCCAGCAAAAAATCCTTCATGAATTGACGTTGATATAAAGACATTTTCAGATGAAGCAAAGGTAAAAGAATTTTTCTTCAGCGACCAGCACTATTAAAAACTTAGAGAATGTTCATGAGGCTGGCTGGGTCATCCTTAGGGAGGAAAAGTTTTCCAAAGCATGCAGACAGGGAGACCATGTCCTCAACATTTTACACGCTGGAAAGCTCATTTAAAAACATACACAAAGGCAATTCCAAAGGGCTGAGGATGGCAGCCTTTAATCCCGAGGGAGAGAAGAGGACAGGCAGCAAGGCTGTGACTGCTCATGGTATATGATGCATGTGTACTTTTTAAAAAAAGATTTTGGGTCAACCTCTTGGTAAGAGCTGTGGCTCTGTTAAGGTACTCCAATCTCTAGCAGCTTCTGGGCCAGGGTATTTGTCACAAGATGCTGGGGATAGGCCTTAGCACATGGGCTCATTGAAGTGAGAGGTCAAGCCAATGGATTGACAGTCGTAAAGGTAAAGATATACCTGCTTATATACTATCTTTCTTTGTTTATAATTTAAGAAACATTTGTTGAGGAGGCATTCCATTTCAGGCACTGTGCTGGACATAATAGGAGAAAGATGAGCAAAACACATCATCTGCAAGAAATGTTTGATCTAGAGCAGTAGTTCTCAATTGGGGATGTTTTGCTCCCCAAAGGACATTGGGCAATGTCTGGAGACATTTTAAATTGTCTCCAACTAGGGGAGGGCTGGGGAGGTAAAGGGTGCCTTTGGCATCTAGTAGGTAGAGGCCAAAGATGCTGCTAAACATCGTACAAAATACCGGACAGCCCCCAAACAAAGAGTTAACCAATCTAAAATGTCGCTCATGCTGAAGTTGAGAAACCCTGATATAAAACAAGTCTTGCAAAAGATGATAAAGGTAGCTCAGGTGAGACGTGTTGGGTACACACAGATAACAGAACTGTCTAGTCTCAAGGTTTTATAATGGAATACTGGTGTGAGGCACAGAGAAATTTCTTTGAAAACTTGATCACAGAAACATAGCTGAGGATAAAGAATCCTACCCGGAAAGCAGATCAGACACAGCTGCTGCTTGTAAATTACATCCCCGTGGTGTGGCTAATGGTAAAGTTCTACTTGAAGTTCATGCATTGACTGAACTAAAACTGGGAGCATAGAACAACTTAGAGCCTCCAGAGAATTCCTTCTTTTACCCCCATTTGTCAGGCTTTATATAAACTCTTAGATTTCAGCAGTGTAAGCTTACATATCCTCTGAAGTACAAATCTATAATATTTTTTTCCACCTTTTGTTTTTAACCCTAGGAAGCATTTCTAATAAAATTGGTCCCTGCCCTATGGACCGTGATCTCAATCTCTCAAAAGAAGACCATGAATTACACAATAAGGTAAGATGAAGGCTATAGAAGTTGGTTTTGACCATGAAAACGACGGTCCTGATTATTAACTATGATTTCTTAAAATATATTTCCAGGTAGAAAGTAATTTGGTCATCAAAGCAGGTTTTGAAGTGCAGGGCATAGTAAAGCAGCTGACGTTTGTGAAATCAGTAATGCTAATAATTTTTTATTACATCCGAATCAGACTTCTTTAAGCAGTTGAAGACTTTAGTTAAATTAACCAGTCTACAAGACTCTTTCCATCTTCGGAAGGGTGATTAGAAAATGTGCTGATTGTACTGTATTTATTTGGCATGATCATGGCTGCCATGAAATCGATCCAGAAACTATCCTGATGAATTTATATAAATTACATAGCCTGTGTTTCCAAACATTGGTTAAATTAATTTTACTGGCGTTACTGGATCCCGTTTTTTGATATTTAACCATTTCCAAAATCTTTATCTATATAGACCAAATGACTTCGAGTTTTAAGTATTCAGAAAATTTAGCCTGGCTAGAAAATCAAAGTAAAAGGATTTCTCTCCAACCCTGCCCTTTCTCATACAAATTATCTGAATTATTATCTTTATACTCCAGTATGCTGACTAAATTAATACAGGTCTGTAGAGCCAACTTTCATGCCATTCTCTAAAGACTGATTTTAAAGTAAACCTTGTTTCCACCTCTAAATAGTGGACAACCATCCATCTAATCAAATAAATTTTTTTTTTAAAATACACTTTTTTTTTTTAGGAAGGTGTTGGGGGTAGGAGTTTATTAATTAATTTTATTTATTTTTGCTGTGTTGGGTCTTCGTTTCTGTGCGAGGGCTTTCTCTAGTTGTGGCAAGCGGGGGCCACTCTTCATCGCGGGGCGCGGGCCTCTCACTATCGCGGCCTCTCGTTGCGGAGCACAGGCTCCAGATGCACAGGCTCAGTAGTTGTGGCTCACGGGCCTAGTTGCTCCGCAGCATGTGGGATCCTCCCAGACCAGGGCTCGAACCCGTGTCCCCTGCATTAGCAGGCAGACTCTCAACCACTGCGCCACCCCAAATAAATGGGTTTTTAATGTCTAGATGACTACTTAACAGCGTTTACAATTACAGTTGTTTTTGTATTGCAGAAGAAGAAAGTTTAGAAATCAAAAATTTAGTGAAATTTGTAACAGTGAAAGATAACATTCACTGAGTGCTAGGAAATTACTAGAGGCCAGAAAATGTTCTCAGGTCCTTCACATCAAATGACTGTCTTATTCTCACAACAAACTAATGGGATAGATACTGCTATTGACATATTTTCTATATTTAGCAGGTGAGAAAAATAAGGCATGAGAGATGGAGCAACTTAGCCAAAAAAGAAACATTGTTGACAAGTGTATAGCTGGGCTTTGAACCAGTCTGTTTCTAGAATCCATATTTGTATCCATCATGAAATAATACTTCAAAAAGTTGTTTATTTCTTTGTCCTTTCAGCCAGGTGTATGTTTTCTACTTCTTGGGTCTTATAACCTTAATTTAAAGAACAGGCTATGGAAACCAAGGATAATTTGCTACAAAGGAAAAACACTTACATCCTTTATACATGTTATGTATTAGGCACTTTCATGTATATTTTTTTGGAGGCTAAAGGAAGGATACATCTATGAGATTTCTAGGATATTGTGGACCTAATATTAGCATTTTAAATATTTTTGTAAAATTTTCATGTCATTTGTTGATCATAAATTTTGAGATTAGAAGAAAGACTGAATTAAGTAAGATGAGAAAGAATGCAATCACTCAGAAAACCTAAAATTCTTCCCTATGTTTTCTGAGTTTACCGTTCAATTCAGGAGTTCTCTTTTTCATTTTATTTTTAATGTTATACTCCCCAAATTGCTAGTCGATTGTTTGGAGGAGTAAGCTCTTCCCTGGGGGTCAGGCACTTTGAGAAGGTGTCTTAACTCTGAACTGCTTTAGGAAGCAGCTTTGTGCCTGCTGGTAATACGTCTTTGTAACATCAGTGCTGTGGGAAGACAGAGCCAGAAATACACCCAAGTTGCAAGTGACTGAGTACAAGGGAGGTTATACCATCTACTAAATCTAAATCTGAGACCCTCTATGCCAATTTAAGTGTGTCCTTTTTTTCCCCTCATCTTCTCATAGTAACAGGAATTAATTTGAATCTTCAACTGCTATTAAAGACTCTAACCCAGGCAATTGATAGGGTGGCTGTGGGAAAACTGAGGTTAATATTGAACTCCACATGTGAGGCAATCATTTTTCAAATAACACGGAGCCAGAAAACAATCAAAATGTGTGGTCCAAAGTGGTCAGAGATGTTAGTTGTCATCCAGAGGGCGGAAACAGAAACCCAAGGGGTTAGTTACCCGAGAGGTCTCTCTGGGTAAATCCTGAGCTACCAAGCCAGGAAGGAGCACCTTGCTTCTCCCTGGGTACTGCTGATAGAAAGCCTGTCCTGAAAAATTCTCTGGAACACACATCAGAAATGAATTAAAGAAAGAGGAAATAGTGTTCTTGCTGGATGGTCTCAGGATTTAGGCTGGATTTGATCTGGAGCTATGGGTTTTTATTTTTTAGATGATAATAACAACACTGATGGAACTGAACATGATGTCATATTTATTTGCTTTGTTACTTCAGATGCACCTGGTGTTTGTTGTTGTTATCGATGACTTGCAGTTCTGTGATCCTATTAACACAAGCCTCTTAGCACCGTTCGTCCACCCCAAACTGTCCTCCCCTGCCTTCTTAAAAAATGGTGCTGTTCACTTCTGATCTTCCCAGGGCAGTTCAAAAGCATTCATAATCCTCAGGATTCAGCTCTTTATTCACTATTTCCTCTTTCTAAGGCTCTCTCTTTTGATGAAACAATCCCCTTGCTCTTCATCTGGCCAGATGGGCAGATGAACAGTGCTCCCCAGAGCTCTGCACAAAGACCCTGTAAAGAGTTTGGGGAAAAAATACTGCTGCTAAGTGGAGCCTAATTGTGCCAGAGCCGCAGTGCTTTTCCACTGCACTGGTGCCACTGACCTGTGAACTGCAAGCTCTCTTTCTCTGCACAAAGACTTACCTTCTCATCGGTCCCGTCATCATCACCCTTCTTCATTAAGCAAATGGTCCATGGAAGGAATTATTGCTAAGGGGTAAAAACCTCTAAACGACAAGGTAGGAACCCTGGGCTTTGCTTTCTATCATATAACACAATTAAATGGGTCTTTCATTTCATGAGCTGGGCAACTTTTTTTTTTTTTTAAGCAATTTATTTTTGGCTGCATTGGGTCTTCGTTGCTGCATGCGGGCTTTCTCTATTTGCAGCGAGCAGGAGCAACTTTGAGACTTAATATCTTGTCTTATACCTTAATATTATCTTAATATCTTAATAAATTAATATCTTACGTCTTCCTATAGTATTTTCTACTAGGCAGCTTCTTAGAAATGCTGTAATAAATGCACAATAAAGGATGTTAAATGTTCCCTTGATCACCCACGCTATATATTGCACTGTACCAGATGCTACTTATATCCTTAATGTCCTAAAGCATGTTAAGTTCTATCCTTTCCATCCCCAGAAAGAATTTTATAGCTATTATATCACTTTGTCTTCATAAAAAATCCTGCAATCTATGCAAGACAAATATTATCTCCATTTTTCAGATTAAAAAACTCAAATTCATGGACTTTAAATAATTTAAGTTTCCAAAGTAGCGAGAAGACTCGAATGAGAGTCTTCTGACCGTCACTTGTTGGCCCTGTTGACTGCAACACAATACACTTTAGTTTCTGAAAATTCTATAAAACACTTCTTGGCTCTCATTTTGTATTGTGTTTGAAAGAGTGCATGTGTATTGCTTCCTCATTGATGCTGTATTTGAATGGCCATCCTCACAGACCAAATTTTTAGCTCGTGAACTTGAAAATCGTATTCTGAATTCTAGCAATTTATATTTACATATTTGCTAGTGGTTTCTGCGATCGGTCAGACTCTGAGTAGCCATACAGATAATATGTGAAACGTGCCATTCCAGAACAAATTTGCACCACCAGTTTCTCCTTTAAAGTATAGATATTCATGTTTCTAAAGACAATGCTGTTGGAAGACTTTATTATTATTATTTTTTTAATAACGATGTTCTTTGGCTTCAGGGACTTGAAGTTGTCATGGACCAGAGGATCTATTTTCTGTCTTTAAATGTTGATGATATCCTATTTAATGTATTAGTTGTTGGGCATAGATTCAAGATAAGAATTTGTGCTTGGTCGATCAGATTGTTGAGTGTATTCATGTGAACATTCATTCAGGCTCACACACTCCGGTACTCACTCACCTGGGAATTTTGCTGTACATATTTATATCTTTTGGGGTTTAAAACTCTTATTTTCTTTGGGTTTTTGTTCCTCTTTGGGTTCATTTCTTTGGAGATGAACAAGTGTCTGTGACTTTATGTCTTCCAAAACACCCATTTGAAGGAATTTTTAGCACGTTAAGTTAAACATTCTTTAAAGGAGATCCAAAGGTTCAGAAAACTTTTGTTATTTTTAGAGTTAACAGGTGTTTTTCTTTGTGACTTAGCAACTTGAGGTAGTCCATTGTCATTGTAATATTAGTACTTAATGAAGTGACTTCTAATAACTAATTTTTGAGTATTTACTATGTGCTTATTACCGTGTTAGGAGCTGTGAAAGATACATGGAAATATATACTACATACCATTTTTACCATGAATTTAGTTGAACAATCAAGATAGACATTAACCGATTAACCAAATAGAAAGCAGTTTAATATACTATATCATAGAACACGCATTTTTTAACAAATCAGGAGGTTTGGTGGGTAAACCAAATCCTTGGTATAATTCTTGATAGCCATTTCAACTTTCTATTTAGTAAGACTGAATAAAGTATCTAAACAGCTCATAAATAAAAATGCCATCTAATTTAAAGATTAAATACCTACAAATCATGTTTTTAGCAATCAGGTAAGGTGTGCAAATCAAATACGTTTGTTTAGTTGGGACAATTCAGAGCTCTCATATATTTTAAAGAATTTTGACACACTTTAACTTACTCAGGAATGGAGTAATTAAAAATACCAACAGTAAATAATCTGATTAAAAGTACCTTTATTGGCACAGGAGCTATAGAGTCTGAGAAAGATAAAAAAGACCACAACCAAAGGTACCTTCAGTTGATGGCTCTCATAAATGAATTTTGTTCTTAAGGTGATCAAATCAATCAATTTTATAATAAAAGAAATGAGCCTTGTGGAGATTTGATGACGCATCTATTTCACCTGAGTTTCACTGCAGGGTTTTCCTGGTTACTACCACCTGTGCATCCCAAAAGCATTCTGCAACTGCAAAATATTTCAGCTACAGACTTGTGCTAAAACTTGTATGAATTGATATCAAGGAATTTCAAGTAACGAGCCTCTTATAAATTATGATCAAAAACACTTGAGAAGGGTCTAAAGAAAAGGAAAGAACATTAGCACAACTATCTTATAAGTGCCAGTCATGTCTAACTTCTCCTGTAGCTAGTGGTTTACAAATGCCTTTTTGTCAGCAGTATTTTGTAATTAAATTGTATGGGAGACTTCAATATATAAACAGATAAAAGTTTAACTGTTTTGGTGGAAGAGGGAAGAGTCTGTCTAGGTTAGATGCTCCCTCTCTCCCCACTCCTCTCCAAAGCCGGGCTCTTCAGAATCCTTGGTTGAATTATAGGGTTTAGTTTCTCCAATGAGGCAATCTGTTTTCTGGAACCATCATCCTGGGTCACATGATTTTCTCAAGTTCTCATAAATCAGCTCCACAGACATTGTATGGTCCTGAGTTTAAATTGATGTTATTGAGACTGTGGAACTCAGGAGTTTTTGGAACCAATGCTAACATGAAGCGGCCTGCTAACACAAAGTAGAGGTAGGGTGGAAAGGAATCCTGGTGGCCTTTGATTCCTTTGCCCCCTAGTCCAGAAATCCAGCTGACTCCTTGCCTTCGCAGTAGCCTGGCTGGTCAAACTTTTCTCCAAATTCCTTTCTGCTAAAAGCTAGTTCAAGCTGCTTCTTCTTTACTTGCAATAGTCTGGATTTAATACGAAAACCATAACCATGGTTATGATGTTGTTTTTATTCTAACAACATTTATAGAATCTGTTCCATGTGAGATAATACGAAAATGAACATGTCACAGTCTGCCAATATAGACATGAAAATTTAGTAAGAGAATCTGGAATATAAAGCCATAATTTCAATGCAAAATCATGGCTAACTATGTTTCTGTATGACCAATGATTCCACAAGTCATTCTGGGAAAATTGTCACTGAAGCCAGGTAAACTTTCTATCTGCTCCCTGCTAAAATACTTTTTCTCCCCATTTATTTAATTTCATTTCATTCTGTGAAGGAAAAATCAACTGCTTAGAAAACTGGAGAAATTGAAGATTATTCTCAGGATACATCTTATTTGGAGGAACTGGAGAAACACAGATTTTCAGTTTGGTGAGTAACTATATCCTGTCTTTCTATTTAAAAATTTAAATCCATTAAATTCAACAAGTCTTCACTCATTTTATTCTTTTATTAGTCATTTATTCAACAAATATTGATCGCATGCTTATTACAAGCTATGTGTTATGTGCCCTGATTTGGGAAAGCTCATAGTCCAATGAAATATATGTATGCTTAAACATCAGAGTAATATGATAACACTTTAAAAAAGAAAAAAAAGAATGCACACATAAACACCTGGAGAACACGATGGCTTGAATTCGCTTGAGAATGGTGAAGGATTTTTCAGAAAAAGTTTGAGCCAGATCTTGGGGAGAAGACTACAGTGGAGAAATACTGACAATTTGATGTGGGCAGTGTCCAGAGATGGAGTTGGGAGGATGGCTGGGGCTGATACACATTCCAAACCTTAGTTCACTTAAGATCTAAGCAGATCATAGTTACTGCTCTCTCTTCCTGGCGATGTGTATACAGGTATATCTGTCTATGCAAGCATACATATAACAAACATGAAAAAATACATAGAAAAGTGAGCAGTGGAGCTTCTCAGAGGTAACGATTACAGGATTTTTCAGTGGTGGGATTCATCAAGGATGAGGGAAGGAACCACAGTAAGTGGCTGTGTGACACGTGGAGTAACCTAGGAAACAGGAAGAAATGGAGTAGCCTGTCAAAGTCGTCTCCTCCAAACCACGGCCTCTCTGCTCTTCAAGATCCATGCTCTGAATGGTTTTCCCCCTGGGAATTTATCTGCCTTATGATTTGGTTCCTGAAGATTTTTCTCTTACTCTTCCATCCTGGAACTATCATCAGGAGGAATGGTAGCAGCTCAAATTTCCTTTATCCAGAGTCACATTTTTATAAGTCCTACTGGTTTTCACTTAAATGCAAAAGTCTCAATAATTTCACCAGTGCTTTCCTGAAGCAGCTGAAGTACGGTGTTCAGGTTAACCAATGAGTTGTTCTCTTGATCAAGAGATGCAGGCTTGTGCTTAAGAAACAGGGAGATGTGCATTTCTCTAATGATTAATGATGTTGAGCATCCTTTCATGTGTTTGTTGGCAGTCTATGTATCTTCTTTGGAGAAATGTCTGTTTAGGTCTTCTGCCCATTTTTGGATTGGGTTGGTTGTTTTTTTGTTATTGAGCTGCATGAGCTGCTTATAAATTTTGGAGATTAATCCTTTGTCAGTTGCTTCATTTGAAAATATTTTCTCCCATTCTTAGGGTTGTCTTTTGGTCTTGTTTATGGTTTCCTTTGCTGTGCAAAAGCTTTGAAGTTTCATTAGGTCCCATTTGTTTATTTTTGGTTTTATTTCCATTACTCTAGGAGGTGGTGCAAAAAGGATCTTGCTGTGATTTATGTCATAGAGTGTTCTGCCTATGTTTTCCTCTAAGAGTTTGATAGTTTCTGGCCTTACATTTAGGTCTTTAATCCATTTTGAGCTTATTTTGTGTATGGTGTTAGGGAGTGATCTAATCTCATACTTTTATATGTACCTGTCCAGTTTTCCCAGCACCACTTATTGAAGAGGCTGTCCTTTCTCCACTGTGCATTCCTGCCTCGTTTATCAAAGATAAGGTGACCATATGTGTGTGGGTTTATCTCTGGGCTTTCTATCCTGTTCCATTGTGGATAAAGAAGATGTGGCACATATATACAATGGACTATTACTCGGCCATAAAGGGAAACGAAGTTGAGCTATTTGCAATGAGGTGGATAGACCTAGAGTCTGTCATACAGAGTGAAGTAAGTCAGAAAGAGAAAGACAAATACCGTATGCTAACACGTATATATGGAATTTAAGAAAAAAAAAAATGTCGTGAAGAACCTAGGGGTAAGACAGGAATAAAGACAGAGACCTACTAGAGAATGGACTTGAGAATATGGGGAGGGGGAAGGGTAAGCTGTGACAAAGCACGAGAGAGGCATGGACATATATACACTACCAAGCGTGGGGTGGATGGCTGGTGGGAAGCAGCCGCATAGCACAGGGAGGTCAGCTCGGTGCTTTGTGACTGCCTGGAGGGGTGGGATAGGGAGGGTGGGAGGGAGGGAGATGCAGGAGGGAAGAGATATGGGAACGTATGTATAGGTATAACTGATTCACTTTGTTATAAAGCAGAAACTAACACACCATTGTAAAGCAATTATACTCCAATAAAGATGTAAAAAAAAAAAAAGAAACAGGGAGATGCAAGAGGGAGGAGAAATGGGAATATACGTATATGTATAGCTGATTCACTTTGTTATACGGCAGAAACTAACACACCATTGTAAAGCAATTATACTCCAATAAAGATGTTAAAAAAAAAAAAGAAAGAAACGTCAGGCAGGAAGGGAAGTCAAAAAGCCCAGGAAACAAGAAATATGCATGCCTCTTCTAGGAAAAAAAAAGTAGATAAGAAATGCAACTTTCAAATAATAAAAAGACAAGCTCCCCGTCCTTAAGAAACTCTTGTTTGTGATGGTCTCTATGGGGAGGGTGACAAGTACATTAATTCAGTAAAATAGCTGCCAGAGCAGAGGTACCAAGTGCTCAGTATGGTGTGCAGATAGGAGAGCTGGAGCTTCTGTTGACCACGTGCAAAATTCTCAGTCCCTGTCTGAAGCTCTCAGGCTCCCAGCTCCCGCATTTGTCCCTGTTGCCTCTCCACGCTTTCTCTGATGACTCAGCTCTCTGTTGGGATGACTTTTCAGAGTCCAGTGTATGCAACTTCACAATGTCACTCTTACTTTACACATAAAGTATAAAAGCTTCAGAGCTTCCAAGGATCTCAGAGCTTCAGTTTCCAATAGATCTTTTTTTTTTTTTTTTTTTTTTTGCGGTACGCCGGCCTCTCACTGTTGTGGCCTCTCCCGTTGCGGAGCACAGGCTCCGGACACGCAGGCTCAGCGGCCATGGCTCACGGGCCCAGCCGCTCTGCGGCATGTGGGATCTTCCCGGACCGGGGCACGAACCCGTGTCCCCTGCATCGGCAGGCGGACTCTCAACCACTACGCCACCAGGGAAGCCCTTCCAATAGATCTTTTAAGAAGCAACTCTCAGGCGTTGCTCCTTTAGTAGGTAAACTCATTGTCTAAGTCGTGATGAGGGACTGGCAAGTATAACCACCAAGACAGATTCTGCCCTCTATCTGTTTTTGTAAATAAAGTTTAACTGGAACTCAGACACACCCCTATGGTTACATATTATCTTCGTTTTTCTCTATAATGGCAGAATTGAATAGTTGGGGCAAGGACAGTACAGTCCACAAAGTTTAGAATATTTACTTCCTAGCTCTTTACCAAAAAAGTTTGTTCACCCTTCCTCTATCCTGACCTCAGTGTTTCTCTATTGTTCTCTTGTGATTAGGCAGGACACAGCACGGGAAGCTCGTCTCTGTTCTGTGTCTGAGGCTTTAGCTGAGGCAGCTCCAATACCTGGCATCTGACTTGGGTTCCTTAATTGAGGCTGTACGTCTGAAACCTCACTTCCTGCTCTCAGCTGAGCTTCTCATTTTTCCACTTCTCTCCCCTGATGCTTGGGCTTCCTCTCAGCTTATTGCGGTTCCAAGTAGCATCTTTCCAAGCAGAGAAGGTGGGAACTGCAGATCTCTTAAGGTCAAGCCTTCAAAGTTACACAGTGACTCCCACTGTATTCTGTTGGTCAAAACACATCACAGGGGCTTTCCTGGTGGCACAGTGGTTGAGAGTCCACCTGCCGATGCAGGGGACACGTGCCCCGGTCCGGGAAGATCCCACATGCCGCAGAGCGGCTGGGCCCGTGAGCCATGGCCACTGAGCCTGCGCATCTGGAGCCTGTGCTCCGCAACAGGAGAGGCCACAGCGGTAAGAGGCCCGCGTACCGCAAAAAACAAAACAAAACAAAACAAAAAAAACAATACATCACAGGGCCAGATGGGCAGAATAGACTACATCTCCTGATGCAAAATTGGGACAGTGACATTGCAAAAGAACAAGCTGGGATGGGAGATATTGCGTGGCCATGTTTGGAAACAGCCTATCACATTCTGCTTCATTCATTTCTGTGTGCACAAGCAAATAAGAAGCAATGAAAGAGTGTAGGTTTTGTGGATAGACCTGGGCATGAATTCCCTTTTTGCTGCTGCCATGTAACATTGAATCAGTTAAAGTCTCTGAGGCTGTTTTCTCCTGTATCAAATTGGAATAATAATAGCTATATGGTGGGACTTTATGTTTATTGTGAAAACTGAGAGATAATATATATAAGACAGCCTGTATAGTCACTGGAACATTTAGTTTTTTAATAAAGGCAACTAATATTAACATTAATAATAATACATTTTGAAGAAAATGTCTTTTCCAAAGGTTAAAATGGAGGGCATTTGTCACCTGAGGATGACACATCTGCTTTCCTTTCTGTTCTTCAAACACACCACGGTCTTTAACGCATCAGAACCTTTGTACTTGTACAGATGTACTTTGTACATCTGGAATGTTCTCTCAGTTCTTAGTAGGATGGAAGGCAGTACATACTGCAAGTCTCAGCTTAGATTTTCCCTCCTAGAGAAGCCTTTCCTGACAATCCTATATAAAGTAGTACCTGCCCCTCTCTGGTTATTTACTTTCTCATCACCTTGTTTGTCTCCTTTAAAGTACTTACCACAATATAAGTTAATCTTTTATATTTATATTTATTCCACTTATTTGCATGTTTCTGCTTCCTCTCACTAAAAAGAAGCTGTAGGCAGGCAGAAACCCTTCTTGTCTGGTCACTCCTGGGTCTCCGGCCCTAGTTCTAAAATACCTAGTTTATAATAGTCAACCAGTAGATATTTATTGGGTGAATGAATAAAAGGATAAGTGAGTGGTCGCTCAGCTTGTCTCTCTCCCAACCTCCTTGGTTGTCCTACCTGTTTGTTTACTCCCAGTCTCTCCCTTCTCTTGAAATTGCTATCATTAAAAAAAAAAGTAACATGGGATAATTAACCACTCTAAACGTTTCTTTTTAAACCAGGGTTGAGGATATGGGGGCTGCTGAGACCTCTATAAACCTGTGTTTTAAATGGTCTGAGATACAATCTGAACAATTTCCTTGATGTTTTATTAGATCTGGTAAATCATTTATTGGGGCAGCCTTTACCTAAATCCTCTCCAAATCCCCATAAAATTCATTTAACACAGAATACTCTCCTACCCAGCTTCAAAGATATATATGATATTGTGTGGGAAGTTTCTGCTGCTCTAGTGCAGTAAGTTTAAGTGTAGGTATTTTCTTTCTCTGTCTTATATGGTCTACCCTTTCCTCTTCCCCCAACCCCCCTACCATGCCTCGTTTAAACATGCTGATGTTGGTAAACTTGGTAGATTGTTAAGGTTTCAGTAAATCACAGCTTCCATTGTTTTTTTTAATGTATAAGACCTCTAGCTAGTCAGATGCAAGTTTACATTGTTTGTAGCTGCCAATCATTTTTTTAAAAGCTTCCAAAACATAATTTTAAGACTGTTAGATTTTCTCAACCAGAAAGATAACCAACTAAGTTGCCTCTGAGTGTGTAAAAGAGAGCACCATTCCAGCACATCTCACCCCAGTGGGCCTGCTGCCCGTAGTGTCAGGTGATCACAGATGAAAGTCTTCTGGGCTGTTTCTGGTGGAGTTTGCATCACAGCCATCTTTTCTGGGTCTCAAAGCCTGCCCTTGCAGGATGTTTATGTTTTCTCTTTGGGATGTATGCTGTTGTGAGAGGATGACTCTTCTCTTCATATTTTATTTTATATTTTATTTTTTTTTAAGATTTTTCTTTTGATGTGGACCATTTTTAAAGTCTTTACTGAATTTGTTACAATATTGCTTGTTTTGTTTTTGGTTTTTTTTTGGCCCCAGGGCATGTGGGATCTTAGCTCCCTGACCAGAGATCGAACCTGCACCCCCTGCACTGGAAGGTGAAGTCTTAACCGCTGGGCCACCAGGGAAGTCCCCTTCTCATATTTTAGATAACATGAGATATCCAAGGTATCCCTTGATACTTTTGTACTAACTGGTTTATTTCCATCATTACCCCTTTGCTGGTTGGCTCTATCTGTTACACCCTGCATATCTTCATGCCACTCAGCATGTGGTAATTAGGTGTTCAGTAAGTCCCCTCCCAGCCTAGACAGCAAGTTTAATAAGTTTCACAGGGATAGAGATCTGTCTATCGTGTTCTTCATGGCCTACTCACAACGATTGATAAATTACAAGCACTTAATAAATATTTATTGAATTAATACATAAAAAATAAGGGTAAATGAAGAATTTTGGCATTTCCAGAAGTTGTTCTGGAGAAAAGACCAATGGGACAAAATGTAGATTTTCTGGGCCAGTTTGTCTGTGGTGGCTACTGTTTCCACCTGTTCGGCATGTTTCTTCCCCAGGTTGCTTCACTCACCCTCTTTTATGATTGCAGACCCTCCCCCCTCACACACATACACATACCTACATACCCCAAGGGCATATGAGCTGTGATGTGTATTATGTTCCTAGGACAACTATGATTGATTAAGGGATGGGCACATGACCTGAACCAGGCCACGAAAGCACTTTCGCAGGATTTTATATTTTGTTACTTGGCAATAGAAATTCTATCTTCTCTCTAAGGTTTTAAGCTGGAATGATTTAAGTTTGATACTCTCTGTGGCCACGGCCACCAATTTACCATCCCTACTCCCTCTACCACCTCTTATTAATATTTAGCATTTATAACCTATTTGAAACCAGTAGATGTGAGAGTCTCACTGATGCTTTGTAGGTGATGCATTTTCTGTTCTAGTCAAACTAATAAAAGTGTGTCCTAGAGGCTACCTCAAGTTCACATTAATGATGGATAAAATTATATGCATACCTAAGAACATGTATTTCAGGTCAAAAAATATATTGTCCACCGGGAAGCTTTTATTTTATTTTATTTTCCTATGAGAGGAAAGACTTCAGGGAGAAAGTTTACAATGTCCACTCAGTTAATTACATAAATAAGCACTCATTTGCTTGTGTAGGCAGAGCCTTAGCACCTCACTGCCTGTGGAGTGAATTGGGTTCCCTGCTTCCTAATGCATTCCCTTCATCCCTGCACAGTGATTTCTCCCATGGAGTCAGCCAGATTATGTGTTAAGTTCCTCTGGAAGTAGTGCCAATGACTGCTTCTAGGCAGTGGATATCACTCTGGTAGTTTAAAGAAGTCAACATAGTTTTCAGAGGTACCTAACTTGTAATTGGGGAGAGGGTTCCATAACAAGACAATCTCAGAATCTTTCCATTAACACTCAAATACGACTGGGTGGGTAAGCGACCAGAGAATCACACACTTTTAGAGCAGGAAGGGATCTTGGGGAAGATTTAGTTCAGCCCCGTTGGTTTATACCAGTATAAACCTGAGACCAGTAGCAGTTAAGTGACTGGCCTTAGGTAAGTCAGCTAATAAGGAATGGAAATGGGATTAGAACCCACTTCCTTTCAATCTCAATTCAGTCCCAATTATAAAAGAAAGAAATTCTTCCTAGAACTCGGCTAGTCGTTTAATAGTTTCCTGTTTCTATCAGTTGCAGGCTGCTTTGATATTTATTAATACATTGAGGAGAAAGTGCTGATTCTTAGGAAAAGGCATATAATGGATTAATGTAAATTTCCTCCTGCCAAGGGGGTGAGTAGAGGGCTCATGCCAAGATGTTTGCTAACTGCACATGTTGCTGGCCACACAGAATGACATCTTTTTTGTGTTCTAGGCCAGGCATTTATGTGGCTGACCTACATTTGTTGCTTAGGGAAGGTATGAGTTAACTAACAGGAAAGTTATTCTTTAACAAAAGTGATACACTTGCCTTTTTATAACTCACATGTGATTTGACATTGAAATAAAATGCAGATGCTACTTTGGCGTATTCCCTGTTGTGCTTTTCCAAAACACCTTCACATATGGTCTGCCTCATTCCTGAGAAATGACTTGTTGTTTATGTCATACAAACAGAACAGATTGATTTTACAGTGAGTAAGGAGGATGATGAATTGTACGTTGGAGAGAAATCCTTGTCTCGGTAATCTAAACACTTGAAAATAAATGTTGCCTTTTGGAAAAGGCTCTCGTGACCTGCCCATGATCCCTTCAGTGTATGCTCCCTTCCTAAGGGTTAAGTAGACATACACATGCGATCTCAGCAAATAAAAGAGTAGTTACAACACTGCAAAATATAATTTTTCTTTTCACCATTTAAATATATCCTGAGACCTAACGGTTGAAAGAAATGGCGGAGTTGTCCCAAAGAACCAACCCCAAATATCTACTGCAATATTGTATCCGCACTATGACCAGAATAAAATGTTTCTCATCTTGGTAGGAGAGTAGTATTATTTCTTTATTTATCAAGTGATTTTTTTTTTAATATCTTTACTGGAGTATAATTGCTTTCCATTGTTGTGTTAGTTTCTGCTGTATAACAAAGTGAATCAGCTATACATATACATATATCCCCATAACTCCTCCCTCTTGCGTCTCCTTCCCTCCCACCCTCCCTATCCCACCCCTCTAGGTGGTCACAAAGCACTGAGCTGTTCTCCTTGTGCTATGTGGCTGCTTCCCACTAGCGATCTATTTTACATTTGGTGGTGTATATATGTCAATGCCACTCTTTCACTTCGTCCCAGCTTCCCCTTCCCCCTCCCCGTGTCCTCAAGTCCATTCTCTACGTCTACATCTTTATTCCTGTCCTGCCCCTAGGTTCTTCAGAACCATTTTTTTTCTTTTTTAGATTCTATATATATGTGTTAGCATACGGTGTTTTAAACATAAAACTCATGCTAAGAAGCTTTCTTAGGCGCCTCCAACGTTTACCCCTTCAGAATTATTCTGCACAACACAGAAAAAATAATCTTGTGTGCTCACTCTTCTGACAATAGGCTAACAACATGCACTTCTGCAGAATTTTACAGTTTTAAATCTCTTTATTTCATTCCCATACCTTTCCTTTTTCCATTTGGTATTCACAATACCCTGGTGATAGATATTCCTAACCCCATTTTACACATCATCTAACCAAAGTCCAGAGAGATTAGGTGACTTATTTTCCAACACTCAACTAGTTCATCTGTGTTCCTTTCCAGTTCTCTTTCCACTATAGCATATCACCTACCTGGCTGGCCTCAGAGTCATAAGGAGACTTTATTGTGTGCATCTAGTGGCTTTTAAAAAATAATGTTTTAAAGTATTACTGGCATATTCCACAGAGTTGGGTGGATGTGAGTGAAGAAAAGATGCCATGGAGGAGGGATGCTAACCAAGTCAGCTCTAGAATGGCACATCAGAGCAAATCCCTGTGGAGGAATATTCCTGACAGTAATTTATCAAAGATCCACATGCAATTACGTTGTTATTGACTGATGTCTCTATCTTATTAGGTATGGCTAAAGCATGACCATCTAATCCTACTAAGAAGGAATACATCTTAGTGGCTAATTATATAGGCTCTGGGGCTGTAATACCTAAACCCAAACAAATTAGCTTTACGAATTACTAGTTGAGTAAACTTAGACAAGTTTCTCAAACTCTTTGTACCTCAGTTTCTGTAAAAAAAAAAAAAAAACTTTAAAATCTTTAAAATGGAGCTAGTAGTACTTGCCTTATTTTAGTGAATTCATATCTGTATGTTAAAAATAAATGGGACAGTGTAAATGCTCATAGCACATAGTAAATGCTCAATACATGTTAGCTATTATTACTGAAGGAGGCTTCCCTCCTCTCTACTACCCTCCACAATGAGCTGCTTTCCAGCCTATGTTTTTTTGTTTGTTTGTTTGTTTTTGCGGTACACGGGCCTCTCACTGTTGTGGCCTCTCCCGTTGCAGAGCACAGGCTCCGGACGCGCAGGCTCAGCGGCCATGGCTCACGGGCCCAGCTGCTCCGCGGCATGTGGGATCTTCCCGGACCGGGGCACAAACCCGTGTCCCCTGCATCGGTAGGTGGACTCTTAACCACTGCACCACCAGGGAAGCCCCAGCCTATATTTTAACTATGAAAATAATGACCTGTTTATTTTTGAGAAACAAAGTATTTTCTAGTAAATAAAAGACCTGCATACAGTGCTATATGTCAATTATATCTCAATAAAACTGAGAGAAAAAAGTATAAAAGAAAAAAATAAATAAAAGAAGCCTTTCCCCTAAACAAACAAACAAACAAATAAATAAAAGACTGCAGGGGGAAAATCAGATGTTAATGGTAGAAAAGAGATACCAGAGGAATAAATATAATGTGTTACTTTTCTATCGCTGCATAAAAAATTATACACACTTAGCAGCTTAAAATGATACACATTTTTTAATCTCATGATTTCCATGAGTCAGGGAGTCTGGGCACAGCTTAGCTGGCCCTCTGCCCGGGATCTTACAAAGCTACAATCCAGGCGTAGGCAGGGCTGCGTTTTTATCTGGAGGCTTAACAGGGGAAGAATTCCCTTCAGCTCATTCAGGTTCTTAGTAACATTCATTTCCTGCGGCTATATGATGGAGACCCTGCCTGTTGCCTGGAGGTCACCCACAGTTCCATGCAATGCGGCTCCTTTGCCATGACTATTACTTCACAAAGCCCACCTGGGGAGTCTGTCACCTCTGGGAGGTCCCCTGAAGCTTTTACCTGATTAAGTCAGGACCTCCTAGGATAAACAGGATTTGATTAACTCCAAATCCATCATTTGAGATCTAATTATTTCTACAAAACCCCTTCACTTTTGTCATGTCCTGTTGGCTAGAAGCAAGTCATTGGTCCCATGATAAGTTCTACGTGGTATCACCTTTTTCCTCATCCATGTCTGTGTAAGTAAAATAAGAGTGCAAATTTTCTTACCACTGGCATCACAGGGGAATTGAAGTCTTTGACCCTCGTGACTTCTCCTACTTATAAAAGCAGAGTTATGTGTTGTGCTGGGCGCTCCAGCAGCCATCCTTCTTCTCTATATTTCTGATCAGTGATGCTGCCTCCAGTGATGGAAAATGGTAGACACTTTCCCAGTCTGGCATGCACTCTGGGTGATCATGGACCCAGTTCTGGCCAATGAGATATAAGAAGACAGCAGCTTGGGCTTTCTTCCTCTTAAAAGGGAAACAAGCAAGAAGGAAATGCTTCTTTGTCACTCTCTTATCCCTTCCCATTTGGGCCTTTGTTGTATGGATGTGACTCTGGAAGCATCTACATGAAGAAGAAAACAGGAGAGAGACCAACCCAGCACCCTGTTATGTCGAACTATTGCTTACGACCTCCTTCCACCTGTCTCAAGGTTTATTTTACACGAGATAATTAAATGCACTTATTGTTCAGTACTCTTGGACGAACATTCTGATGCTCATAGCTTATTCAGTATTTATCAAGTTTACATGGTGTCCTAGATTCTGGACACATAGTATTGGAATCCTTTCATACTGTCTGGGATCCACCAAAGCATAGCGTGTGACTAGTTGCTTTTTAGTTTAGTACAGTTCGGAAAATGGGCGCAGTGTGGTGCAGGATGTTCTTCCCCATGGGTACCACACGATTCAGTTGGAGTGGTGGAGAATGAGGGGAGTAGAATGAGTTTAGCCAACTGTCTGGAAACCTAATATGACATCAGTGATGAGTTAAATATCCAAGAGTTTCAGATTATGAGTCAGTCCAGATTCAAGCTGTATGATTTAAATGATGCAAGGGCAAAACTGGGCAGGAAGCAATGTAGGGATTTATCTGATGCAAAAACACAAATGACCAGTGAAATAGATAATGTTCTGTTGTAATAGTTTGCAAACAGCATCAAGAAAACAATTGA
Source organism: Leucopleurus acutus (assembly GCF_964270905.1). NCBI lineage: Eukaryota > Metazoa > Chordata > Mammalia > Artiodactyla > Delphinidae > Leucopleurus > Leucopleurus acutus. The sequence goes on from NC_139153.1 coordinate 98,314,508, forward strand.
GCGGGTGTATTTTGAGCTTCAGACATTGTAAATTCTTTCACTCTCATATACTTTATGCCTTCTTTAATAAGTTGGAGAGTCTTGGGCCAGCTTCATCGGTGACGGTGAGTGGTCATTCATTTCACAGTCCACTAATTTTCATGATTATTCAGTATTTTATGTTACCTAAACTGCTTTGAATTTTCTCTTACTCAAATTGTAATATGGCAATAGCTTATATAATTTGAGAATCATTAATTCAATTGGCATTCTCAACACATGGGTGTTGTACTCACCTCTCCAAAGACAAACAAGAATTTAATGTTCTTAAATGTGCTGATGGTATATAATTTTTTAAAAAAATATGCATCAGTGACCTGTTAACCTATTACGTCTTGTTGAAAAGATTCAAAGTAGAAAATTCCTAGGAAGGAAAACGATTGACGTCAATTATGGTCTAATCCTACCTTAAAGAGACAAATGTATATTTATCTTAAGTTTGTTTCTAGCTTAAGAACTGAATTCTTACATAACATGGAACAAATAACAATAACCAGGCTATTTAATATTTTAAGGCCTTTAGTTTTTAAGTATTCTCTTTGTATGACATTTTCCAGGAATATACTACAAGGACTTCTAATGCTAAGCTCCATCTCTCCACCCCTCGTTTCTACTATATTCCTCTCTACGTAAAAGTTGATGCTTCTTAACAGCTTCTTGCTGAGTTGTCATAAAATCTAAGCTAACAGTTTCAGGGAAGGACCACTTACTATATTTCAAGGCTACCCAACTCATTTTGGACATTTTGACAGTTCAAAAGTTTTTACTAATATTGAGTTAAAATCCACATCCCTGTTTCTTAAATTATTAGTACCAGTTTAATTCATTAAAATCCCAAGTCAAAAGCCAATCTATTTATTCCTCTATTTATCTCCTATCAATCAATCAATCTATCTTTGCATTTATCTCAGAATTTAAAGATTTGTTAAATATCACCTAGATCAATTAGTTATCAGATTATCTCAATTTCAATATCCCTCACCATTTTCTTATCCAATCACCTCTCTATAGGAATGAGAAACTTACCACTAAGTAAACAGAGCTCTACACAGATGGTTTGGAAGAATTCAAGGATGGGTACACATGTAGCTTCCATCTCTTAGGAGCCCAAAGAACAAGAAAAGTATACTATTTTCATTTAAGGACTAAAAGAAAATAATGGTTTAGTTTATTTATGGATGTGGTAGATATTACCTTGCTCCTAGATATCTAGTTCTCTCCTTCTGGACACACAGAAGACTGCATTCTTTAGTCCCTTTGCAGGTGAGCAAATTCATTTGAACTCATATGGTCAACCAGTTAGGAACAAAATTGATGCGTGTCTGCTTGTGCAAAGCATTTAATTGCTAGGGTGAGACCTGCTCTGTTCCTTCCCTTGCATGGTGGTTATGGAGGAGGCCTTGTGTGGAGATGGCAAGATGAACAGATCAAAGCAGCTTGGATCACAGAATTCTCATATGGAAGAAAGAACATCTGCCCTGCAGCAAACTTTTCATGAATAAGGAATAAACTTTTGTTGTATTAAGTCATTGAGATGTGGGAGTTGCTACCATAGCATGAGTTAGTCTACATTAATTAATCCAATGGTCAACTCTAAAGGTCTGCATTCCCTAGAAATGTACAATTTTCTTGAGAAACTGTTTGGAAATGGCTTGTGACGGGACTGAAGTACGGGAGTGAGTCTCTTAACTAGTGATGAGTGAGCCCAAGCTGCTATATCTTTACCTAGTCCATGATCTTATTTAAACCTCAAAACATCAGGGTGAAGTTGTTAATATAATACCCACATTACAAATATGGAAGTGGTGTAGTTTGCTGTAGAAGCATTTTTAAGTTGGAAAAAAAAATCCCAAAGGCCTCAGAATGTATTATTCAAGAGTTTTCAAGTGTACGTTGCTGTAAGAGGGAAATAATGGATATATATGGTAATCATGTTCTTACATTAATCAACTGTTAGCGTCTCTACTTTTCCATCTAACATATATATTCAAAGGCCACCTCCCTCTTGTATGTTTTGGAAAAAAGGCAGTCATCTCACTTCTGTTCCTGAGTTGCCATCTATGGAGGTACTTTTCTGAGACAATCTTGTTTTCTATGGGAGTTTCCCAGCTCCTCTTGGGTTCCGTTCACTCAGCTGCCCATCACCACCTGGCCCTTTGGGATCACTATCTTCCTAGGTTGAACTACTTCTTTGCTGGCCTCCATGGATGAGTGAAGTGGGTCAGGCCACACCCCTCTTCTCTTCACTGGCCTTTCATCAGTTTCCCATAATACAATCATAGAGGCTTATAATTGATTCACTGAAAGGTTGGGGTATTTGAAGAGAATACAATACAGGAGAATCAATTAAAATCTTAATGCTAAATATAAGTGCTCTCAAAGTTCAAGGGAAAAGAACCTACTTTTAAATTAAGCCATTTCCAGGATATTCCTACATGCATATTCCTCACTTCCTTTGACCTTAGTCATAAGATCTGCCCTTCCTCCTTCTTTCTGAGAAAGTTTTCATCATCAGCATTTATAGTATCCATTTCCACTCTCCTTTATGAAAACCCTGCTCTTTATGTAAGGATTTTACCCTCTGATCAGTCTCCTGTGTCCACTGGGCTAATTTATAGGCCCCATAGAGCTCAGCAGGAAGTTTCCCAAAAATGGTACTGGGAGAGTCCAGGGGAACCTTTGACCCTTCCAAGTGCCTTCCTCTCCTCAGACTCTGTCAGCTTGAGGTGCAGCTTTGTTTCTTTTTGTTCCTGATATTTAGCCAGTAATTGTCTTATAACACACATGCAGAACACATTACATGCACACATCACATTCATTGCAAAGACCACTCAAAATTCTCTGAACAACTCCGTCTATGTCCATATTAAGGACAAAAATCATTTTCCTAACTACAGTATCACCTTCACTTATTCCCTGCCCTCAGGGGTGCTAGTAGTTAGCAGTACTGAGCCTGACAATAGCAGGTCCCAGAGACTCTTCATCTTCTCCTTTTCAATTTAAGTCCAGGATCTCCCAAATCGATCAGAGGGCCAGGCACACACTGATGTCCGCTTTGTAGCTGTATCAAAACCCAGATGTGACATTACTGCTTTTGTTTACCTGATACTCAGGAACATTCTTAGGTAGGACTTCTTTCTCACTTCCCTGGACAGACTATGGGCTGGAAATTGGGACAGGAGAACTGGGTCTTCCAAGCCCATTACAAATCTAGCACTAATTTAAAAACAATTATTAGCGTACTTCTTTCATGTAGACAGAAACTGATACGTGTGCTTCTTTGTACTTTTCCATTATTTGATGACAGTCTATAAAATTCTATAAATACATCAGTGCATGTGAATTTGGTGGTGGCATTAACTTTTCTGTTTGACTGTAATGAGAGGATATCCTGCCATCAATGCATTCCCCAAATAAAAATAATGTTCTTAAATCTGTCATTAAACTATCATCCTCCTTCACACACTGTTTTGAATTGAGATGGTAACTGCCCCACCCTGACCCTGTCATCAGATCAGTTCCTAAGCTCTCTCTATTCTTTCCTTGTAACATCTCTGGCAAACATGCCCTTTCTTCATTCCTTTTTGTGATGGCTAAATTATTGTGATATTCTGTCCCCTGACTTCCAGAAGCTCCATTCATGCAAGCCTGCATACTAGGCACTAAACAGAATGAAGGATTAAAAAAAAAAAAGAGTATTTTTCATGCCTCTTCATTGATGTCAGTAATAAATAACTAACATTTATGCAATGTCCCTTCTATATGGGTACTATTCTAACTGCTTTATGTGTATCGTTTCTCAATCCCTCAACAACCCTATGATGTCAGTAATATTATTGTCCCCATTTTACAGAAGAGGAAACTGAGGCAGGGATAGGTTAGTTAATATTGCCACAGTCACACATCTGATAAGTAGTGAAGCTGGGATTCATACCCAGGCGGGATGAACTCCAAACCTGATCACCACGCCGTGCTGCTTCAAACTACAAATGGAAATAAAGGTGACTGCTTTAATAAAATCCCTCAATCTAGCAGGTAGTATGTTAGAACTGTTTAGCAGGCATTAGCTTCAGACAACAAGCACAGACCGTTGACATGGCCAGTGAGCCATGTGACATGAACCTGGCGAGGAGGAAAGCCATGAATTACGCTGAGGCTTTTAGAAGTGTGGGCTCTCCTACAAGAGCACGCGTGGAGGAATTTCTTTTCTCGTTTTTTCTTTGTACCACTTTGGGAGAGACATTTGTTGCACTCTGTGGATCTAGAACCGGAGGATCGAGCTCAATAATACTAAATCTTAAATTTATTCTTATCTCGGGTACCTTTCTGATTCTGGCTGATAGCAGGTTGGAATCAAGGGAATAACTTAAGAACAGCAGTTCTCAGGATATTTTAAATTAAAGTTGTTTGGGGATTCATCAGGCCTCAGAATTCTCCTCTAGGTAATTCAGTTTATGGATTTGGGAGTAGAGACTTTTATTCTTATTTTTAATTTGATTTCTGACCTGTTTCTCTCTCTCTCTTTCTCTCTGTCTTTTTCTTTCTCTCTCTCTTTGCCCCATTTCTCTCTCTTCCCCCCATTTCTCTCTCTTCCCAAATATATTAATTTGAAATTTGCTCTTCAATAGTTAAAGCAAATAATAAGGCAGAGTTTGAAATAGATGGCAATCCAATTGGAGTCCACTTCACCCAGTTTTATTTTTAATCCACATAGCATACCAGTTTTCTCTTTTCTATGTACTAAAGAGTATGTCTTTTGTTTATTACATTGATGGGGAAGCTGAAGCGTGTACATTTAAATACTTTGCCTTGTGACGTAAGCAAGTCAGAGTCAGAGCTGAGATTCTCACCTAGGTTTCTGAATCTCAAAGTTTTTAAATGCTCTATACCTTCCATAGACATCCTTTCCTATACTGCAATTTCCCTGAAGGCAAATGCTGTACATCGTCATGTTTTTATGCCCTGTACCACTGAGAAGAATGATTGCTCAGTAAGTGTTTTTTGGAGTTGCTGTATTTTGTTCTAGGACTCTCTGTCCTTTTCCCCTTTGCAGATTATCATAAAAATTTGTAGAACTGGCTTTCTGTCCATTCTGTTGACAAACCCTTTCCCCAAAGTACTGCCTTTTGATTAGATTGGCCTCAGCCTCTGAATGCTGGATACCCTCCAAGGCTTGCTGGTGGAGATTTGATGCCATCATTTGATTTGGAGAGTGGCACTTTGGTGGCACTAGTGGAATACGTCCAGTAACTGAGGGGCACATCAATGATGGGTTCAAATCTGGGACACATTAAGGTAGTTGTGTGGACACAGCAGCTCTGGAGACATGAATTTTCATCTCTATCTTGATGCTACATTTTTGCTACATTTGAACCGGCAAGCTTTCCAACGATGTATTCGCAAGCTTAATGAGAGCCCCTATCTTCTTATCCAACTGTTTGGCATTGGAGTGGGTAGTATGGAGGAAATTCACTTCCAGTCTTCGGTGTTCTGCCGTGGGTGACAGTATTTGGATGCCTCTGTGATTTTTTCCAGGTGTTGGCTGTATTTGACCCAACTTCCTGCCAGCTCATAGTGATGTGGCTCTAGTACGGAAACTTACCAACCCATCCCTGAACCTGTTTGCTCATGTATTTCAGCATGACCATCAGCATTTGTCTGCAGGATTGCCTGAGAGGGTTTATAGTGGTGGCTGACTGTCTAGTGGGGAAAAAAGGAGCTGTCCATGAGAGCAGAATTTAATTTTTATGATGATGCTTTGAGCTTTGATTGTATTATTAGCGGGGGTAATGCAAAAAAAAAAAAGGAAAGAAAAAAACAACAACCAGAAACAGAAAATATCAGCTCAGGTCATTAGTACTCCATTCTGCCTTGTGAGATGGAACAGAAAACCTGCACCAAAGCTGAGTTAGCTTTAGATATCAGAGTTCAACAGGGAATTAGGATCCAACGGGATGTAACGGACTGGGGAAGTCTGGAACTCTGTTTTAGGAAGAACCAAAGAATTAAGAGGAAGATGGCTTATTGATTCTTTCGTATATGGATACAGCACACACTCACCACACTCACTTATGAACACTGACTGTGGACTTGGTGCTAGGGATACAAAAATGCATCAGACCCAGCGTGTACTAGCAAAGCATTATCAGTTTACTCAGGGCCACTAAGTCCATTGTTATGGGAACTACTAACTTGCAGATGTAGTAAGTATAAGTCGAGGGAGTCAAGTAATTCATCAAAGTACACCCGTTTAGTAGCTATCAAATCTAGGCATTGGATCCAGGCTTTCTAAGTCAAGTGTGCTCCTGGTACAAAGGCGTAGCCACCCAGGTGTCAGTGACTTAATTATAAAGAAACTGAAGGTATAGATAAGGAACTTCATCCACTGGGGATGGGGCTTCAAGGGAGGATTTGAATTACTGAGGAACCAGAGGATGGAGAATTTTGTCTAGTGGGAAACAGTTACTAGAGAAGTAGGTACCAAGGACCTATGGAGCCCATAGCAACAATTGTCTGTGCCACACAAAGGGGCATTTGTCATAGGGCTTTTATTATAACTCCATTCCTGGGGATCAGGATTGATTTTTAGGGTTGGGAGTAGGGTTGGTGATGAGCTCCTCTGTTGAATTTAGGGATGCTCAACTACTAAGTTTAGAAGGCTAGGTTTAGAAAGCGTGGAGCAAACTAGATGATTTAATCTAGTTTGTTTTGAATAAGTATATTTTTGAATGACTTCTTCAAAATATTTGAGTACTGATTTTACAGAATAAGTACTGTTATTAAATCAACATGCACTATTTCCTTTTCAGAACTAAAAACATCATCAAACCTCAGAGTTGAAAATGATACTTTACTAACTAAACATTTACAACCACAAGTTGAACAAAACATATTATGCTTCATATAGACCGACTATAATTATGTAAAATAAAAGGTTTAACTCACAATTGCTGTTGGTTTGAGGGGCTTTTATTCTTCTGTAATTTTGTGGGATATCCCTCTTCTATGGTCAGGCTTAAGAATCTTGGCGTCTGTGGTAGGGCCATGTGTTTTATCCTTCCACATCAACCAAGAATACCCAGCACCATGAAGCTGGCTTGGAGCTAAGGGTCTACTACTCAGTTCTGCCCTGAAGATTGTTGGTCTCAAACAGGGTTAATTATTAGAGGCAGGTGAGGAAAGACTCCCCAGTTCTGTCCCAGTCCCAGTGCTGAGGGCAATCCACATGGAAGCTACATCAAAGATGACCCACCAAAGAAGAGAATTCATTTCCCAGTGTCTGGGGGCTCTCCTTGGTCAGTGCAATGTGGGCAAGTACACAAGCTGTTCTGTTGGGTGTTAGACTGTCTTCATGGAATGGGGTTTGGGGCTATATTGTGGGGAGACAAAGTGACTTGCACCTCTGCTGTGCATAACATAACTAGTCTTCTCTGCATCCTGTGAAGTTAAGGGATGGACCATGCATGTCCATAACATACAACAAGATAAATGAAACACTATAAAAAGCATCAATAAATCACTTTGTTGTTATAAAGCAGAAACTAACACACCATTGTAAAGCAATTATACTCCAATAAAGATGTAAAAAAAAATCACTTTGTTCCTTTGACCTATATCAAGTTAAATATGTGTTTTGCTATCAATTTTTCTGTCTGGAGACATGAATAATTTGTTTCTCAACTTACTTAGTTTTCCAGTTGAGCCCAAGAAGACATTGCAAGGTACTGTATGTGATCATTGACCATAGGCACCCCAATGAATAGAGTAATACAGGTATGGGGCACCCCAGAAAATATTAGTATTACTTTTTAGATTTTGAGAAAGGTCTGTTTTCTCTCACCTTTTTCGGTAATAAACATTATGTATTTATTCTCTGGATAAACATTTTGAAAGTTTTCCACATGACAACTTTTTTGAGCCTCCTTTGATTATTCAAGATAATACTGTTCTGTCCTTTCTTTCTTTCCTTCTTTCTTTTTTTTTGCACAATGCCTACAAATTGAGAAATATTGTGGTTGATTCCTGTACTAATTAATCAATTTAACAAATATTTCCTGAGTATATACCATGAGTCAGGCACTATTGCTGAAACCAGGGGTACAGAAGTAAAATCTCTTAGAGATTTTAATTCCCTGAATCTGAACTGTCATAACTCTTACTCCTTACAGTCCTCCAAACAACATTAGGATGGTCATAGACTATTAATGCTACTTGTTGGTTTAATTAATTTATATAAGAGAAAAATCCATCTTCCTTTCCATTTTTTTTAAATTAACAAACAAACACACAAACCTAACAGAAGTTTTAATCTAATAAGTTACAAAAGTAGAAAGTTATAGCTAATCCCATCATTTACTCATCTTCGGTTTCCCCTCTTTCTATACTCAACACCAACAATCCACCATACATTCACACATATCTGGCTGCAAGTTATATTCCTAATGAGTTGGTGGAATCACCAAATACTAGCTAATGTTCTCTCCTTATGCCAATAAGAATAGAAGGACAAGCAAAGGGAATCAAGGAGTAGTACAGTGCTATTCTCCAGATGCACAAGGCTTTGGTCTCAAAGTACTTGGCATTGTTCAAGCCACCATAAAAATTTCTGAATGTATTGCCACACCAGTCAAGTTTCTCTTGTTCCTTCAGGCTAAAATCTTCCTTAATGTAAAAAGTAACTGAAGCCAAAATTCGCCAAATCTTTTGGCTTCCTTTTCTCCTTGAAAGACCAAGGATATGACATCCTGTGAATGATTTCTTTTCCTGGATTTAGGAATATAAAACTATTAAGTCAAATATTGTAAATTACTTGAGGTGTGACCTTCGTTTGAACTTATCAAGGGTGTCCTGTCATATTTTTAACCATTTCAATATGAACAGGAAGTTATTTGGGGGTGAGGGTACCGAGAAATTTGGGGGTTTTTTAAAATTTATTTTGTGAATCAAATGTTTCAGAGGTTCTTGATCGATCTTATTACTTAAGATACAGGATAAGCTATTTTTAAAGCTTTTTTAAAGTAGCTATTTTTAACTAGCTACTGATATTGTTTGTTATGCACTGTTTACCAGTTAATCTCCAATTTACTCTTATCTTTGAAGTTTTCTTTCAGTAAAGGAAGATGCTTTGACTTTACACTTCCTGTACATTACTTTTTTTTTTAATGTGAATGATTGTATTATTTCTTTACTTGCCTGATAGTTTCAATTCATTTTTATTACAATTTTACAAGGATTGAAAGCAAAATCTGTAACCCTTTCTGATATAGATTCTTGTTCTTGGTACCCTCTTTATTTCAGAAAAGACACATGTATTTTAAAAAGAGTTTACGATAATTAGTAAGAGTTCTCTTTCTTTTCTTAATGAACAGAATGCTAGTTTATGTGACATGTTTCCATTCAGTCTCATTGATGAAGAACTTCTTGTGGGTCATTGTAAACATTACATTTGAATCTCAACAGCATATAATAAAGGTCTTTACCTGGACTGTCAATCTCTACACGCAGTTTGTAAAAAAAAAAAAAGTAAATCACAAACCAAAATGTTAAAACAAATAATCAAGTTCTTCCTTATAAAAGCAATTTAATGTTTATTTATGACATTTATGTCTCTGAATAGTAATTATAAGAGATATATCTTGCCAGCTCACAAAACATACCCTTTATCTTGGTGAATATTTTGGCAAATGACTAAATTCAATCTATGCTCAAGGGTCCAACATTCTTCTGTTCAGCGCTCCAAGTTTTCATGTAAGCAGAAAGGGTAAGGTGGTCCCCAGAGAAAGAGAACCAGTCATGGCTTTACTGACATAGGAGAAGCCATTTTTGGCCCAAGCCATTTTGTGATCTAAGCCTGGCCACAATGCTTGCTCTTGAACAGGTCTCAGTAATTAAGGATCTTAAGGGAGCAAAAGAATGCAGAGGGCTTCCCTGGTGGTGCAGTGGTTGAGAGTCCGCCTGCCGATGCAGGGGACGCGGGTTCATGCCCCGGTCCGGGAAGATCCCACATGCCGTGGAGCAGCTGGGCCCGCGTACCGCAAAAAAAAAAAAAAAAAAAAGAATGCAGAAACAAAGAACTGTTATCAGGCAAGAGAAGTGACACTAGCAAAGATACTACGTCAGTTGTAAAGACCCCCAGTTCTCCTTCAATGGTAAAGATTAGCTTGAAGCACTCAACCACCAGAGCAACTGGACCCTAAGGGAGAATGAGGTTGAACTTTTCTGACCCCGTGACTTCAATTAACTAAAGCTTGGACTCTGTTGACCTCCCAAGCCCCTTCATGAATATGCATATACCCTTAAGCTTAAAACTTCCCCACTTTTGCTGCTGGGGAGACACTGCTTTGTGAAAGATACCCAGGGTTCTCCTTACTTGCCGCAAGTAGTAATAAATGCTTCCTTCTCCCCCTCTTTGGCTTGGTTGTGTCTTTTGGCTCAACACCCACCAAGAGGCCACCCCAGTTTTTGGGTAACAGTCATTCTTTTGAAGTAGACCTCTTCTGCTTTGGATGGCAGGTCAGGATGCTGTGATAAAACATCCTTAAGATTCTTAGAGACCTTTTGTCCTGTTGAAGGGATCTACTAGGCGCTGTCTTCAGTCGTTTTCGGGTCTTAACAAAGGGCCTTACGGACACACTCTTGATTTATTCTTAATTCTGGAGCTTTTTTCTTTTTTTTCCGGTACGCGGGCCTCTCACTGTTGTGGCCTCTCCCGTTGCGGAGCACAGGCTCCGGACACGCAGGCTCAGCAGCCACGGCTCACGGGCCCAGCCGCTCCGCGGCACGTGGGATCTTCCCGGACCGGGGCACGAACCCGCGACCCCTGCATCGGCAGGCGGACTCTCAACCACTGCGCCACCAGGGAAGCCCTGTGATTAATTCGCAAACTAATAAGGGGCACACATTTTCATTTTGCATCGGTTCCTGCAAATTATGTAGTTAGTTCTGACTTTTTAAAGGATAAGTTGATCTTGCTTTTAGGTGATTCTAACCCAACACTGTATATGAAAGGCAAATCTAGGAAATGTAGCTCCCAGTTTATCTAAGTTGTCAACTCAGCACAGGAGAGCATGAAGATCCCTAAAAAAAGCAAATACATGCTCCTCCATGCAGTGGTCACAGTGTTTGTGGAATATCAACTGCATATTTAATACTTCCCTGGACCCAGAGATGTGGAGATGGGTAGACATATTATGGACCCTGGTACTGCTGAAATGAATTTCCATTTACCTGAACCTGTTCAAGGTGTAGAATTTTGCAGAGAACCTGAACGCTTCTACAAGTGTCTTTAAAATTGTCTTTTAATTGAAATTGCATTTTGAAATTTCCAGTTTGAGTCTTACTTCCATTTTTTATTATTTTTTAACATCTTTATTGGAGTATAAGTGTTTTACAATGGTGTGTTAGTTTCTGCTTTATAACAAAGGGAATCAGCTATACATATTCATATATCCCCATATCTCCTCCCTCTAGCCTCTCCCTCCCATCCTCCCTATCCCATCCCTCTAGGATCTATATTTCTGTTTTTGTGCCAGTACCATACTGTCCTGATTTCTGTAGCTCTGTAGTATAGTCTGAAGTCAGGGAGCCTGATTGCTCCAGCTCTGTTTTTCTTTCTCGACATTGCTTTGGCTATTCAGAGTCTTTTGTGTTTCCATACAAATTGTGAAATTTTTCTGTTCTAGTTCTGTGAAAAATGCCGTTGGTAGTATGATAGATATTGCATTGAATCTGTAGATTGCTTTGGGTACTATAGTCATTTTCACAATGTTGATTCTCCCAATCCAAGAAGATGGTATATCTCTCCATCTGTTTGTATCATCTTTAATTTCTTTCATCAGTGTCTTATAGTTTTCTGCATACAGGTTTTTGTCTCCTTAGGTAGGTTTATTCCTAGGTATTTTATTCTTTTTGTTGCAATGGTAAATGGGAGTGTTTCCTTAATTTCTCTTTCAGGTTCTTCATCATTAGTGTATAAGAATGCAAGAGATTTCTGTGCAATTTTGCATCCTGCTACTTTACCAAATTCATTGATTAGCTCTGGTAGTTTTCAGCATCTTTAGGATTCTCTATGTATAGTATCATGTCATCTGCAAACAGTGACAGCTTTAACTCTTCTTTTCCTATATGGATTCCTTTTATTTATTTTTCTTCTCTGATTGGTGTGGCTAAAACTTCCAAAACTATGTCAAATAATAGTGGTGAGAGTGGACAACCTTGTCTTGTTCCTGATCTTAGTGGAAATGGTTTCAGTTTTTCACCATTGAGAACGATGTTATCTGTGGGTTTGTCATATACGGCCTTTATTATGTTTAGGTAAGTTCCGTCTATGCCTACCTTCTGGAGGGTTTTTATCATAAATGGGTGTTGAATTTTGTTGAAAGCTTTTTCTGCATCTATTGAAATGATCATATGGTTTTTAGGCTTCAGTTTCTTAATATGGTGTATCACATTGATTGATTTGCATATATTGAATAATCCTTGCATTCCTGGGATAAACCCCATTTGATCATGGTGAATAATCCTTTTAATGTGTTGTTGGATTCTGTTTGCTAGTATTTGTTGAGGATTTTTGCATCTATGTTCATCAGTGATATTGGCCTGTAGTTTTCTTTTTTTGTGACATCTTTGTCTGGTTTTGGTATCAGGGTGATGGTGGCCTCATAGAATGAGTTAGGGAGTGTTCCTCCCTCTGCTATATTTTGGAAGAGTTTGAGAAGGATAGGTGTTAGCTCTTCTCTAAATGTTTGATAAAATTTGCCTGTGAAGCCATCTGGTCCTGGGCTTTTGTTTGTTGGAAGATTTTTAATCACAGTCTCAATTTCAGTGCTTGTGATTGGTTTCTTTATATTTTCTATTTCTTCCTGGTTCAGTCTGGGAAGGTTATGCTTTTCTAAGAATTTGTCCATTTCTTCCAGGTTGTCCATTATATTCGCATATAGTTGCTTGTAGTAATCTCTCATGATCCTTTGTATTTCTTTGCGGAGCACAGGCTCCAGACGCAGTGTCAGTTGTTACTTCTCCTTTTTCATTTCTAATTCTATTGATTTGAGTCTTCTCCCTTTCTTTCTTGGTGCGTCTGGCTAATGGTTTATCAATTTTGTTTGTCTTCTCAAAGAACCAGCTTTTAGTTTTATTGATCTTTGCTATTATTTCCTTCATTTCTCTTTCATTTATTTCTGATCTGATCTTTATGATTTCTTTCCTCTGCTAACTTAGGGGTTTTTTGTTCTTCTTTCTCTAATTAAGGTTAGGTTGCTTATTTGACATGTTTCTTGTTTCTTGAGGTAGGATTGTATTGCTATAAACTTCCCTGTTAGAACTGCTGCTGCATCGTCGTGTTTTCATTGTCATTTGTTACTAGGCATTTTTTTAATTGCCTCTTTGATTTCTTCAGTGATCTCTTGGTTATTTAGTACTGTATTTTTTAGCCTCCATGTGTTTGTACTTTTACAGATTTTTTTCCTGTAATTGATATCTAGTCTCATAGCATTGTGTTCAGAAAAGATACTTGATACGATTTCAGTTTTCTTAAATTTACCAAGGCTTGATTTGTGACCCAAGATATGATCTATCCTGGAGAATGTTCCATGAGCACTTAAGAAGAAAGTGTATTCTGTTGTTTTTGAATGGAATGTCCTATAAATATCAATCAAGTCCATCTTGTTTAATGTATCATTTAAAGCTTGTGCTTCCTTATTTATTTTCATTTTGGATGATCTGTCCATTGGTGAAAGTGGGGTGTTAAAGTCCCCTACTATGATTGTATTACTGTCGATTTCCCCTTTTATGGCTGTTAGCATTTGCCTTGTGTATTGAGGTGCTCCTATGTTGGGTGCATAAATATTTACAATTATTATATCTTCTTCTTGGATTGACCCCTTGACCATTGTGTAGTGTCCTTTTTTGTCTCTTGTAATAGTCTTTATTATAAAGTCTATTTTGTCTGATATGATAATTGCTACTCCAGCTTCCTTTTGATTTACATTTGCACGGAATATCTTTTTCCATCCCCTCACTTTCAGTCTGTATGTGTCCCTAAGTCTGAAGTAGGTCTCTTGTAGACAGCATATATACAGGTCTTCTTTTTTGGTTTTTTTTTTTAAAGAAGATGTTGGGGGTAGGAGTTTATTAATTAATTTATTTATTTTTGCTGTGTTGAGTCTTTGTTTCTGTGCGAGGGCTTTCTCTAGTTGTGGCAAGCGGGGGCCACTCTTCATTGCGGTGCACGGGCCTCTCACTATCATGGCCTCTCTTGTTGTGGAGCACAGGCTCCAGACACGCAGGCTCAGCAGTTGTGGCTCATGGGCCCAGTTGCTCCGTGGCATGTGGGATCCTCCCAGACCAGGGCTCGACCCATGTCCCCTGCATTAGCAGGCAGATTCTCAACCACTGCGCCATCAGGGAAGCCCCAGGTCTTGTTTTTGTATCCATTCAGCCGGTCTATGTCTTTTGGTTGGAGCATTTAATCCACTTACATTTAAGGTAGTTATCGATATGTATGTTCCTGTTACCATTTTCTTAATTGTTTTGGGTTTGTTATTGTAGGTCTTTTCCTTCTCTTGTATTTCCTGCCTAGAGAAGTTCCTTTAGCATTTTTTGTAAAGCTGGTTTGGTGGTGCTGAATTGTCTTAGCCTTTGCTTGCTGTGAAGATTTTAATTTCTCTGTTGAATCTGAATGAGATCCTTGCTGGGTAGAGTAATGTTGCTTGTAGGTTTTTCCCTTTCTTCACTTTAAATATGTCCTGCCACTCCCTTCTGGCTCTCAGAGTTTCTGCTGAAAGATCAGTTGTTAACCTTATGGGGATTCCCTTGTATGTTATTTGTTGTTTTTCCCTTGCTGCTTTTAATATTTTTTCTTTGTATTTAATTTTTGATAGTTTCATTAATATGTGTCTTGGTGTGTTTCTCCTTGGATTTATCCTGTACGGGACTCTCTGCACTTCATGGTCTTGATTGACTATTTCCTTTCCCATATTAGGGAAGTTTTCAACTATAATCACTTAAATATTTTCTCAGTCCCTTTGTTTTTCTCTTCTTTTTCTAGGACCCCTATAATTTGAATGTTGGTGCAGTTAATGTTATCCCAGAGGTCTCTGAGACTGTCCTCAATTCTTTTCTTTCTTTTTTCTTTTTTCTGCTCTGTGGTGGTTATTTCCACTATTTTATCTTCCAGGTCACTTTTCCGTTCTTCTGCCTCAGTTATTCTGCTACTGATTCCTTCTAGAGAATTTTTAATTTCATTTATTGTGTTGTGCATCATTGTTTGTTTGCTCTTTGGTTCTTCTAGATCCTTGTTAAACGTTTCTTGTATTTTCTCCATTTTATTTCCAAGATTTTGGATCATCTTTACTCTCATTAATCTGAATTCTTTTCCAGGTAGACTGCCTATTTCTCTTCATTTGTTTGGTCTGGTGGGTTTTTACCTTGCTCCTTTATCTGCTGTGTGTTTCTCTGTAGTCTCATTTTGCCTAACTTACTGTGTTTAGGGTCTCCTGTTTGCAGGCTGCAGGTTCATAGTTTTTGTTGTTTTTGGTGTCTGCCCCATTGGCTAAGGTTGGTTCAGTGGGTTGTATAGGCTTCCTGGTGGAGGGGACGAGTGCCTGTGTTCTGGTGGATGAGGCTGGATCTTGTCTTTCTGGTGGGCAGGTCCACGTCTGGTGGTGTGTTTTGGTGTGTCTGTGACCTTATTATGATTTTAGGCAGCCTCTCTGCTAACGGGTGGGGTTTTCTTCCTGTCTTGCTAGTTGTTTGGCATAGAGTGTCTGGCACTGTAGCTTGCTGGTCGTTGAGTGCAGCTGGGTCTTAGTGTTGAGATGGAGGTCTCTGGGAGACATTTCACTGTTTGATATTACATGGAGCCAGGAGGACTCTGGTGGACCAATATCCTGAACTCGGCTCTCCCTCCTCAGAGGCACAGGCCTGACACCCAGCCATAGTACAAAGACCCTGTCTGCCACACGGATGAGAAGAAAAGGTAGAAAAAAAGAAAGAAACAAAAAAAATTAAAAAATAAAGTTATTAAAATAAAAAATATTAAACATAAATTAAAAAGTAATTTTTAAAAAAGAAGGAAAGAACCGAGCAACCAAACCGAAAAACAAATCCACCAATGATAACAAGTGCTAAAAACTATAGTAAAGGGCTTCCCTGGTGGTGCAGTGGTTGAGAGTCCGCCTGCTGATGCAGGGGACGCGTGTTCATGCCCCGGTCTGGGAAGATCCCGCATGCCGTGGAGCGGCTGGGCCCCTGAGCCATGGCCACTGAGCCTGTGCATCCGGGACCTGTGCTCCGCAACGGGAGAGGCCACAATGGTGAGAGACCCGCATACCACACACACACACACACACAAACTATACTAAAAAAAACCAAAAACAAAAAACGGACAGGCAGAACCCTAGGACAAATGGTAAAAGCAAAGCTATACAGACAAAATCACACAAAGAAGCACACACATACACAAAAGAGAAAAAGGAAAGAAAAAAATATATATAAAAAAAGGAAGAGAGCAACCAAATCAGTAAACAAATCTACCAGTGATAATAAGCTCTAAACACTAAAGTAAGATAAACATAAAGCCAGCAACAAGTTAGATGCAGAAAGCAAACCCTAAGTCTACAGCTGCTCCCAAAGTCCACCGCCTCAATTTTGGGATGATTCATTGTCTATTCAGGTATTCCACAGATGCAGGTACATCAAGTTGATTGTGGAGATTTAATCCGCTGCTCCTGAGGCTGCTGGGAGAGATTTCCATTCTCTTCTTTGTTCACACAGCTCCAGGGGTTCAGCTTTGGATTTGGCCCTGCCTCTGCGTGTAAGTCACCTGAGGGTGTCTGTTCCCCACCCAGAAAGGACAGAGTTAAAGGAGCAGCTGATTCGGAGGCTCTGGCTCACTCAGGCCGGAGGGAGGGAGGGGCACGGAGTGCGGGGCGGGCCTGCGGCGGCAGAGGCCAGCGTGATATTGCACCAGCCTGAGGCGCGCCATGCGTTCTCCAGGGAAGTTGTCCCTGGATCCCGGGCTCCTGGCAGTGGTGGGGTGCACAGGCTCCCCGGAAGGGAGAGTGACCTGTTCTCACACACAGGCTTCTTGGTGGCGGCAGCAGCAGCCTTAGCGTCTCATGCCCGTCTGTGGGGTCCGCGCTGTTAGCCGCGGCTCGCCCCCGTCTCTGGAGCCCCTTTAAGCGGTGCTCTGAATCCCCTCTCCTCGCGCAGCAGGAAACAGAGGGAAGAAAAAGTCTCTTGCCTCTTCGGCAGGTCCAGACTTTTCCCTGGACTCCCTCCCGGCTAGTCGTGGTGCACTAACCCCCTGCACGCTGTGTTCACGCCGCCACCCCCAGTCCTCTCCCTGTGCTCCGACTGAAGTCCGAGCCTCAGCTCGCAGCCCCGCCTGCCCCGGCGGGTGAGCAGACAAGCCTCTCGGGCTGGTGAGTGCCAGTCGGCCCTGATCCTCTGTGCGGGAATCTCTCCGCTTTGCCCTCCGCACCCCTGTTGCTGTGCTCTCCTCCGCGGCTCCGAAGCTTCCCCACTGCCGTACCCCGTCTCCACCAGTGAAGAGACTTTTAGTGTGTGGGAACTTTTCCTCCTTCACGGCTCCCTCCCACTGGTGCAGTTCCCATCCCTATTCTTTTGTCTCTGTTTTTTCTTTTTTCTTTTGCCCTACCCAGGTACGTGGGGAGTTTCTTGCCTTTTGGGAGGTGTGAGGTCTTCTGCCAGCGTTCAGTAGGTGTTCTGTAGGAGTTGTTCCACGTGTAGATGTATTTCTGGTGTATTTGTTCGGAGGAAGGTGATCTCCGCGTCTTACTCCTCTGCCTTCTTGAAGGTCTCCTCGAATCTTACTTTTAAAAAGTAGGAAAATTTCCTTGCTTTAAAACCATGAACCTTCTGAACTTATATAGGATTTGACACATTTACTCCTTGTCACCAGAGTGTATGAAGCAGCCGTGACATCCTAGCTACAAATGCATTTTCATTCCTTCTTTTATTTTACAGTTAACCTTTGCTTCAGTGCACTCACAACAAAATTGTATGTTCTGTAGTAGGGTTTAAACAGTTTTCTAATTTCAGTTGTTGCTGGAAGCACTGTATTGGAAATTAGACGTTTTTAGTACTTCATTTATTGTTGATTTATTCATCCCTCTTGTCTATAGATACAGTGTCACTACAGTATGGTTTCCCAGTTCTGGATTCAAATGCCAAAGTTTAGCACACACTTCTTGGCAACTCACCAGCCTAGATTTGGCCGTGCCAGTGTTAGTGCCTGGTGGCATCTGGCTTCCTGTTCTTCATTAAATGGGAGAAGACCGACGAGAAGAGTAATATTATGACTTCATGACTGAAATGGTTTCAGAAAAAAAAATCTCTAATTCAGGTAGACCTCAGGCCTCAACTTCCCATGGGAACAGCATTGCTTTGATATTTATTTTTGATACTCTTACAGTCTTCCAGTAAATGCTAATGCCTTGTTCAAAGTTATGCAATTTCTAGGGAAAAAAAGCATTATATTACTTAAGATACTTAAAGATCTTCAAAACATTCTAAAAATACATTATTTGAAACACCATTGTTTTAAAAGTATAATCTTCATGGCTCTTTTCTTAATGTTCAGGACAGTGTCAAACAGATAAATGGTGCTGTGATATATATATATTTTTAACATTGAGTATTGAACATAATGGAAGAATTATTCCAGGATATCTTGTTTCCCCAAACAGTTCCATTGGTCTTACTTTCTCATTACACAATAGCATTTACAAGGAATTAGATCCTAAAGTCTAAATAAAAGCATAAGTAATTCTTTCTTTCAATACTAATATTCATGGCAGTTATAATAAAACCTTCTTGGCTTGTGTTAAATTTTCCCTATTTTCTCTATTTAATAATTAAAATAGCATACTTATTTGTACAGGGCTCTAGAAGAGAAGGTCTCAGGAATGTTTTATACTTGCATCAGACCATTAATATTGTCGTAACCACACTTAATGTTTTCCCCCTTTCCTCATTAATTGGGTAATTATCTCATGAAATCCTTCCCATATTAGAAATTATATGAAAAATAGTGCAAAAGGGGAAGTCAGAGGCACACAGTGGGGTGTTCACATTTCCCAAGGGCAGCTCACAGAGATTTTAAGGGCCTTGTTCTCTCCTTTCAGCATGTCACTTTGGAAGCAGGCTCACGTCTTTGTATCCTTTGTACGGAGAGGATGCTCCCCCAGTATTTATTCAATGGATGACTAAGTAGTGATTGAATTATTTTCCTGTTATGTCAAGGTGGTTTTGAGTCAGCAGAGTTGTTCGTCTCCGAGATTTTTCCTCACCACAAGCTCTTTCAGGTGTGTACCTGATTCCTGTCCGTAATGTGGATGAAGTAGCCGTTCAGAAGCTTAATTATTCTGATGGAACTACTGCCCGGCTGGTCACTGGTTAGTTGCTTTGAAACCTAGTCCTGACTGAAGCTAAGGAAAGAGAAAAGGTTGAAAGACTTCTGAAAGGGCAACCCCATTCATCATTTGCATTTTCCTGCTGTTTTGAAATCCAGCACATATAAATTGTGGCCACATGAAATGACATTCATGCCACTGCTGCTGCGTCACATGTTTAGACTTCACCACAATCTGCAAGTCACTATTTCCAATAAGCCCACTGATAAGCCCTGGGGTGTAAAGCGATTCTGTACCTAGTGCTCATTTCTGTGCTGCAGGAACAGTGACTCAATGTAGATACTGCCCTCTGGGTTCAGCATTCCGTATAATTGACTCCCTGACTGGTTTGTGTGTTGATTAAATCAAACTTTTCAAAGAAAGCCTTATCTTTAAAGGAGGATAGATTTTCCTTCAAGGTTGGAAGTTCGGAAGCTCTTAACAGTTAGCTCTCCCGGGTGTATACATTCGGAGAGGAAAACCATAATAATTTGACACAATAAACATAATTTTTTAAAGCAGAAGGAATAGATTAGCTTTTTCCGCTTTATTTTTTATAAGAAGTACATAATTCAGGAAATGAACAATAAAGAGTAATTGGGTCTTTTTCAAAATTTAGTTAATACTCAAGGCCTTTTTAGGGTGAAACTATTTCCCTTCTTTGTGGAGAAAGATGGAGGCACCTAGGTTTGTCTTGTCACCCTGCCATGACTACCTCTGGGATTCTGCTTTTATTTCGTTATAATTCTCAAACTCTTACCCCTTGGCCAACCCAAATCCTGCTAGCCCTTCAAAGTGCCCTCAAGGACCATTTTCTCAGCAGATGGTCCCTAAACATTCCCAGCTACAGTGACCTCTTATCCACCCCAAACTTAACAGAACTTTCCAATTAGACAATCAACAATCGGTATGTGGCATGTCTTCCCTTCCCAGGGAAGAAAAGAAGAGGGACAGAGACCAGGATATTTCTGCTTGGTTGCTCTCCTAAAATAGTGTTGATTGCACAAGAGGTGGTGAATAAAAGAATTTCCAACCTAACCAAGTAGCCTGTAGTTGGCAAAGGCAAGAACTGTCTTTTCCCACAGTTTTGAGGTTAAATATAACTTCCTGCTCTGTGGTATCGCTTTCCAGGTGGCATGGATTGCAGGAAGGAAAAATTGCCACAGTTGAATTACAGAGGGCTTTATGCCTGCTCAGGGAACCTGGGGATTCAAAAGGAAATAGAAGCTATATTGGATATAAGAGGAGACGTTACCAACAGTGGCAGTATAAGCAAAGGGCACTTGTTAATCCTGTACAATTAACACTGGCGTGGGGAAAATATGGTTTGCAGGACTATAATGTAATCACAACATTCCCAGGAAATCATGTAGGATTTAATGGCAGGTGTGAAATTAACCAATGCTATTTTCATAAATGCTATAATTAACCCAGATTTCCAGGAAGAAATCTTTAAGATACTGTGTAGTCCTTATGCATTTGCTTGGGAAACGGTGGGTGTGCCCCCAGACAGGTTGTGTCCATGAGTTTTTGACCTGCTCCTAATTCTAAGTAAAATGGTAAATATCAGAACCATGTTTGTTTATCCACCCTTTGTTTCCTGTGTATTAAAAATGTGTATTGCAGGTATTTGTTAATGTTTAATTTTGCTTCCACTAACAACATTCTCTGTATTTAGCTTTGTTGTATTTGCCACTTAAGAATGCAGAATTTATTATTATGTGCTTAAAGCAATCATTTAACACTGACATTTTAAGTATGACAATAATCCAAGTAATTGTCACCCATTCAGTTAACAAAATATCTTTACTTCCTGAGACAACTAATCATAATGCAGTGTTACCATCTTTACATTGTAGACATGTTTGTTTTTGTGTTTATTTTGGTTTAGGCCGTCTTCAAGGACATTCCTAGTCTCAAACTTGGCAATCTGCCCTTATTCTTTCTCTGCCACTTTCGGAAAATAAATGAAACAATTATAGCAACAATCTTAAAGGAAAACAAGAGGATTTTCATTTTTCACAAGCTTTGCTCATGACTTTAGGATTTTCGATTATAAGTTGTTTCTAAAAAACCTGATCAATTGCTATATAAATGGGGATTAATTTCCAAATGTACTGAAAGATTCTAGAAGATGAGATCAAATATCTCAGGTACTATCCTTCCACGCGGCTCTTCACCATTGTAGGAAGATTAAAGGTACTGTGGTTTTGGCTTCATGAGACTTGGGTGCACATTCCTAGCATGGCTTTTACCCCACAAGGAGTTCTGCTATGATTTGCCTTACACAGGAATTTTGCACTGTCTCCACCTTGTGAAAGTCCCTTAAATTGAGGAATCTGTAATTTCCTAATTTAGTATTGGATGTTTCCATTCAGAGCTAATTTAGAGGACAGTTAAGTGTTTCATTCACTTTTATCACATCATACCATATCCTTCTTTTCATTTAATACACTGTATTCTTTATTTTTTTAAGAGGTGATTCTCTTTTTTTTTTAATTTTTAAAAATTTTATTTATTTTGGCTGTGTTGGGTCTTCGTTGCTGCACACAGGCTTTCTTTAATTGAGGTGAGCGGGGGCTATTCTTCCTTGCAGTGCATGGGCTCCTCATTGCAGTGGCTTCTCTTGTTGCGGAGCACAGGCTCTAGACACTCGGGCTCTAGTGGTTGTGGCTCATGGGCTCAGTAGTTGCGGCTCACGGGCTCTAGAGCACAGGCTCAGTAGTTGTGGCTCACAGGCTTAGTTGCTCTGCGGCATGTGGGATTTTCCCGGATCAGGGCTCAAACCCGTGTCCCCTGCATTGGCAGGCAGATTCTTAACTACTGCGCCACCAGGGAAGTCCCTAATAAACTGTACCCTTAAATTACCTATTGAGTGTTTTGTTTTGTGTTTACCAAGTTAGACCTAATAATTAATGTTGTGAGGAATAGTACAGGAAACATAACATTTTACATAATAACATATTTTTACCACTTTTCTAAACTTACTGTGTATGTGTGCATGTCTTCAACTGGCCTCCAGGGAGATGCCATCCCAGTGCTGTGAATTGCTTCCGAACACACACACACACACACACACACACACACAAGTTTGACTGGGAAATGTTTTGTTAGGAAATCTCATGGCAACCTCTCTAAATGATACTTGCTGTTCATGATACTGGTGGAGCCCGTGCTCCACAACAAGAGAAGCCACCTCAATGAGAAGCCTTGGGGATGACTGGCCTTGGGGATGACTGGACCTAGGGACTCCCTCACTCCATCCGACATAGAACCATAGCTGCTTTCATCTCCCTCTGGTCTCATCACATGCCACCTCCACAGAGTGGCCTTCATGTTCTCCCAACTGTCACGCTCTATCTGATTATCCTGATTTCTCCTTTTCATAACTATCCTTGGCCACAGGAAATATCCTCATTCAGATGTCCCTCCCATAGGGCAACTGGCAGTCAATGAATTGAGGTGGAAGCGCAAAGCCCTTGTCCCCTTGCCTTATTTTGGGACAACTCTCAAGGGCCACTGCAACTCCAGATCACCAGCAAGGACTCAGTTACAACCTCCTTAAGGATCAGGATTTCCTTTTTCTCGATCCCACTTCCTTTACTTCAGTACAGGTGTCTGTAGATCTCATGATCTCTTCTTGGTGGATCCTCTGCCTGCAGCATTGCCTCAGAGTGCTTAGTTGGAGAGAAATAAACATTTCTGTGATTTATGTTTTCCTTGCTTATTCTAATCAGCATTATGTTCTCAGGTGTCCCCTTGGAAAAACTGTACCTCAATAAGTGCAAAGATTCAGAAACTATCATTTTTATAGGTCAGAGCTCCAACTGACAAAAAGTACATTCCTTGAAATATGAGTGTATATATATGCAGCATTAAATCAGCAACACATTTTGCAAATTGTGATCATGTTTTTATTTCAGGTTGCTATCCCGGAATTTTTACACCAGATGTGCCTTTTTTATAATGCTTCTGTAATATGTTTGAAAAACTCTTTTTTAAAAAAATATGCAGGCAAAGCATTTATCAAAATACCATTGAAATATAACTTTGAAGATGCTAAACTAGCTACAGAAATGGAGCCCTTATTTAAATGATTTATGGGATATTTATTATTATTTTAACTTAAGATAGTAAAAACGCCCTTAAGATTCTCCATAAATAGTAAGTTCACAGCAAATAGGTCAGGTTCTCATTCCTTTCTTTCCTAACTTGGTCGTAATTTCTGACATTCTGGTTCAGTCTACCAGGTGCGTGATCTATGATTCCTTTGGAAATATGGCTTAAAGTTTAGATTTATTTGCCCTGGGGAAACAGTTAGACGAAGTAGGCATCATGGAAGATCAATTTCCAGAAATGTCCAACAGTATTTAGCCACTTGTAGATGTTTGAATATGTGCACACACACTTATATATTGATACAGAGACTCAAAAATTGCTCTTGAAGAATTTAATTAGCTCTTTAATTTCTAAATTTCCTCAGAGCTCTCAACACAAATTACTTTTTATAATAGGTGGCTAAATAAAACAACTCAGAATTAAATTGGAAAGAAAAAGTGTTAATATGTTATATTATGTATTTTGTTATGCTAAATTATGAGAATATATGTCCATCTATTTTAAGTCATTACTTAGAAGTTTAAAAAAATATATATGGATTAATGTGTTACTAAAACTTCTCTCCACGTAACTGGACGAATTTCAATTTTGCTTGAGCAGCTAGGACACTTCTCTGAACGCAATGAAGGAGAAGAGAGTGAAATTTAGATTATTTTCATTATTATTTATTTAGAAAATACTATTATTATTATTGATGAGAAAATACATAAATTTTTGGCTAATGTTAATTTGACACTTATTATGAGACAAATATTACATTCCCCCTTTTGATTGCTCTATGAACCTTTGAAATAGGTATAACAAGTAGGTATCTTATAGGTAGTATCTTATTTTAAAGAGATTAAGTACTTTTCTCAGATTCACCCAGTTATGCTGTGATAGAGTTGATACTCAAACCCAGTTCCATCTCATTTTAAAAATTTATACTTTTGAAACTACGCTATGCGTTTTCTTTTCTATCTGTATCAAATGTCTATGTTATGTATATACTGCTAAATCAGGCTCCATCTATATGCTATCAATTCAATTGAACAGAATCTTTGGGTTTTTTTTCCTTTTAAATTTATTTATTTATTTTATTTTTGGCTGCATTGGGTCTTCGTTGCTGCGTGCAGGCTTTCTCTAGTTGCGGTGAGCAGGGGCTACTCTTCCTTGTGATGCATGGGCTTCTTATTGTGGCAGCTTCTCTTGTTGCGGAGCACAGGCTCTAGGCGTGTGGGCTTCAGTAGTTGTGGTTCGTGGGCTCTAGAGCGCAGGTTCAGTAGTTGTGGCGCACGGGCTTAGTTGCTCCACGGCATGTGGGATCTTCCTGGACCAGGACTCGAACCATTGGCAGGCGGCTTCTTAACCACTGCGCCACCAGGGAAGCCAAACAGAATCTTCTTGAACAATATACTGTAAGACCTACCCATTGCTTCAGACATGAGACAAAATGACAAGGATGATGCACTTAGACTTCTTGTCAACACTTGATCATTATTTTTGCCTAATTTGTCTTCATTTTAGCTTGATTTATCTCTGAATTAGACTGTTACGTTGTGGTGAGATGATGTTGTAACTCACAATGTATTTGCCACGTGCCCACGTTTTGCTAAAAATGACAAAATTAAACTCAAGCTCACAAAAAAATCTGGGAGTGTTATATAGTGCTCTTACACATGATAATAGTTCATCAACCTCTTGCTTAAACTCTTCTATATGCTACGAGTATATTTTCTCTCTCCCTCTCCTATTTTCAACATATCTGGTGTTGTCAATAATTTGCATTGCATTTACATTTCTAGACTTTTTACTGCAAAAAACCTATTCATCTAGTACTCACTAGGCAAACTATGGTTTTAGGAAAGAAGCAAATAAGAGAATCCAAAGCTGTGTCTTTCACTTTTTGATTTCAATGTCTGAGCCACCTGTAGATGCCACTGGAAGGATCACAGTGTGATTCCTTCCATTAGGATATGTTTTTCCATTGCCTGCAATAATGGAATCAAAATTAGAAGCCAATTTTGTGATTCAAAGTGACTTTCTTTGTCTTTAGCAACTTCCCAGTTTTGTATCATAAAGCAATTTTCCTTTAAAAGTGGCAAGAACCTTCCTAGGATCCTGATATGTTCTCTTGTTTAATCTTCATAACTTGAAGAGGCAGACATTATGATCTCCTGTTTTTAGAGGAAACATTTGAGGCCCAGAGATTAGATACTTTACAAAATATCACAAAATTAGTAAATAGAAGACTGAGGATTCAAGGTGGGCTCTCTTCTCTCAACCTGTATGCCGCTCTGCCTCTCCTTATCCCCTAGGTGTAGGGAGCCTGACAGGTCCTGAAGGCTCCTGATAATATTCTCATGGCTAAATGGTGAAGTATTTATTTTTTCTTAACACTGCTCTTATGTATTATCATGCAGCTCCCCAGTGCAGTTGTTTTCAAAGCTAACTGCTTTTGCATTATTGTTCCAATTATTAATAAAACTTCCATTTTGCATAAAGTATTTAGCTATTTTCACTGATAAAGTACCTTGTAAACATTTTAACCAAATAGGCCAGGCAAATACCGGCAAGGTAGATGCTCTTCTTCTTACTAACGGATTAGGTGAAAAGGTAAGTGACTTTGTTAAGCCAGAGGGAACACTTCAATAATAACTGTGACCAAACTAGGTTTCTGCTTTCTGCTCTGGTGTCATTCAGTCAGGAACACTAGTTGTCCTTAGCTGTCGTCCATCTTAATTATCGTAAAGCACCAGCCCTATATTTACTTATTCTTTAATCTAGGAAAATTTCTCCTTGGACAAATAGATGCATTCTAATATCACATCGAGTATTTATTATCGCAGAGTATTAAAGAAAATGCTATTCGGGGTGAGGGAGGGAAGGATTGGGAGTTTGGGATTAGTAGATGCAAACTAGTATATATAGGATGGATAAAGAACAAGGCCCTATTGTATAGCACAGGGAACTATATTCAATATCCTGTGATAAACCATAATGGAAAAGAATACGAAAAAGAATATATATATATATATATATATATATATATATATATATATATGTAAAACTGAATCACTTTGCTGTACGGCAGAAATTAAGACAACATTGTAAATCAACTATACTTCAATAAAAGTTTTTTTTTTTAAAGAAAATACTATTTGTAAATGGCAAAAAATGATGTCCTAAAACAGAAACACACACGTTAAATAAAAGACATTATTTTCAAAATAGGCAAACAGACTTTGGTCACCTTTGCTTCAAGATGTAACTTTATTTTTGCAGTTTGATTTCATTTTCTTTTTCTACTCTAGGATAAGTTTTGTCTGTCCCTGCCCCCGCCCCCCCGTCCCCCAATGCCTCCCACTCCCATTCAGAGACTGTCATTGGAAATAACAGCCTTAAGAGTTTGGAAGTCTCTTTGGAGTCCTTCAACATACTTCAATCCCTGTTTTCTCATTAGAACATTCGTACGTTTGTGCCTCAGTGGGAATGATCAATTATTTCAATGTCAGTAGTGGTAATATTACCCCTAAGATTTAGCAATTTTCAAAGATCTTTTAACTTAATTAGAGGCATTTGTTGTAAATTGAATTAAACCCGTTAAAAGTGCAATGTGTTATATTAAAAGTATAATACCCTAATTGGCCAAGGAGACAGAATTTTAGGGGGAAAAAGATCTAGTTGAAAAATGCTAACATCAAGATAAACTTGTGAATTTTTTCCTTTTGATAAAGCTTTCTCTTTTTTTTTTTTTTTTGCGGTACGCGGGCCTCCCACTGTTGTGGCCTCTCGCGTTGCGGAGCACAGGCTCCAGACGCGCAGGCTCAGCGGCCATGGCTTACAGGCCCAGCCGCTACGTGGCATGTGGGATCTTCCCGGACCGGGGCACGAACCTGTGTCCCCAAACCCATTCATCTGTACCATTTTTCTAGGTTCCACATATATGCGTTAATATACGATATTTGTTTTTCTCTTTCTGACTTACTTCACTCTGTATGACAGTCTCTAGATCCATCCACATCTCTACAAATGACCCAATTTCGTTCTTTATATAGCTGAGTAATATTCCATTGTATATATGTACCACATCTTCTCTATCCATTCATCTGTCGATGGGCATTTAGGTTGCTTCCATGACCTGGCTATTGTAAGTAGTGCTGCAATGAACATTGGGGTGCATGTGTCTTTTTGAATTATGGTTTTCTCCGGGTATATGCCCAGTAGTGGGATTGCTGGGTCATATGGTAATTCTATTTTTAGTTTTTTAAGGAACCTCCGTACTGTTCTCCATAGTGGCTGTATCAATTTACATTCCCACCAACAGTGCAAGAGGGTTCCCTTTTCTTTACACCCTCTCCAGCATTTATTGTTTCTAGATTTTCTGATGATGCCCATTCTAACTGGTGTGAGGTGATACCTCATGTCGTTTTGATTTGCATTTCTCTAATAATTAGTGATGTTGAGCAGATTTTCACGTGCCTCTTGGTCATCTGTATGTCTTCTTTGGAGAAATGTCTATTTACGTATTCAGCCCATTTCTTGATTGGGTTGTTTGTTTTTTTAATCTTGAGCTGCATGAGTTGTTTATATATTTTGGAGATTAATCCTTTGTTGATTCATTTGCAAATATTTTCTCCCATTCTGAGGGTTGTCTTTTTGTCTTCTTTGTAGTTTCCTTTGCTATGCAAAAGCTTTTAAGTTTCATTAGGTCCCATTTGTTTATTTTTATTTCCATTACTCTAGGAGGTGGATTGAAAAAGATCTTGCTGTGATTTATGTCAAAGAGTGTTCTTCCTATGATTTCCTCTAAGATTTTTATAGTGTCTGGTCTTACATTTAGGTCTCTAATCCATTTTGAGTTTATTTTGTGTATAGTGTTAGGGAGTGTTCTAATTTCATTCTTTGACATGTAGCTGTCCAGTTTTCCCAGCAGCACATATTGAAGAGACTGTCTTTTCTCTATTGTATATCCTTGCCTCCTTTGTCGTAGATTAGTTGACCATGGGTGTGTGGGTTTATCTCTGGGCTTTCTATCCTGTTCCATTGATCTGTATTTCTGTTTTGGTGCCAGGACCATATTGTCTTGATTACTGTAGCTTTGTAGTATAGTCTGAAGTCAGGGAGTCTAATTCCTCCAGCTCTGTTTTTTTCCCTCAAGACTGCTTTGACTATTCAGGGTCTTTTGTGTCTCCATACAAATTTTAAGATTTTTGTCCTAGTTCTGTAAAAAATGCCACTGGTGATTTGATAGGGATTGCATTGGATCTGTAGATTGCTTTGGGTAGTATAGCCATTTTCACAATATTGATTCTTTCAATCCAAGAACATGGTATATCTCTCCATCTGTTTGTGTCATCTTTGATTTCTTTCATAAATGTCTTACAGTTTTTTGAGTACAGGTCTTTTACCTGCTTAGGTAGGTTTACTCCTAGGTATTTTATTCTTTTTCTTGCAATGGTGAATGGGATTGTTTCCTTAATTTCTCTTCCTGATCATTCGTTGTTAGTGTTTAGGAATGCAAGAGATTTCTGTGCATTAATTTTGTATCCTGAAACTTGACCAGATTCATTGATTAGCTCTAATAGTTTTCTGGTGGCATCTTTAGAATTCTCTATATATAGTATCATGTCATCTGCAAACAGTGACAGTTTTACTTCTTCTTTTCCAATTTGCATTCCTTTTATTTCTTTTTCTTCTCTGATTGCCATGGCTAGGACTTCCGAAACTATGTTGAATAATAGTGGCAAGAGTGAACATCCTTGTCTTGTTCCTGATCTTAGAGGAAATGCTTTCAGTTTTTCACCATTGAGAATGATGTCTGCTGTGAGTTTGTCATATATAGCCTTTATTATGTTGAGGTAGGTTCCCTCTATGCCTACTTTCTGGAGAGTTTTTATCATAAATCAGTGTTGAATTTTGCCAAAAGCTTTTTCTGCATCTATTGAGATGATCATATGGTTTTTATTCTTCAATTTGTTAATATGGTGTATCACGTTGATGGATTTGAGTGTATTGAAGAATCCTTGCATCCCTGGGATAAATCCCACTTGATCATGGTGTATGATCCTTTTAATGTGTTGTTGGATTCTGCTTGTTGAGGATTTTTGCATCTATATTCATCAGTGATATTGGTCTGTAATTTTCTTTTTTTGTAGTATCTTTGTCTGGTTTTGGTATCAGGGTGATGGTGGCCTCATAGAATGAATTAGGAGTGTTCCTTCCTCTGCAATGTTTTGGAAGAGTTTGAGAAGGATGGGTGTTAACGTCTTCTCTAAATGTTTGATAAAATTCATCTGTGAAGCCATTTGGTGAATGTTGGAAGAATGAATAACAATTTTATCCAAAATATTTTGGTAAATATGTATGTACAGATACTTTTATAAAACTATTTCTCCCAGTGCTTGAAGCAATGACAAAGCAATAGCAGATTTGGACATTTTAGAAAACTTTGGTAAAAAAGAAAACTGATGCCATTTATAATTTATATAGATTTGTCCAATAATCAGCACATGATTATAGTATTATAATAATACATTTTTTATTAATGCTGTTTCTTTCCAAATAAGTGCTTCTTTGTCTTGACATATTTTTTACCTCATTTTCTTTTAAACAAGATGTCACAGTGAACTTGCCCAAAGAGTTCCTACCAGTCAAATCATTTAATGATACGCTGCTGTGCACTTATGAAACTATCCTCAACTGCCATTTAGAAAATCCTAATGGTGGTTTTCTCATTTCTTAGTCACCAAACAAATAAGCTGGCGTAGCATGGGCTGTATGAATATTGAAATGGGTAAATTCAATGTATAGGCTAAACTTACTGAATTGGATCATAGTTTTCACCTAAACCATTTGGAAAGCCAGTCATTTAAAACATTATTTATTTAATAAATGCTTGTTTTTAAGCATCTACTCTGCACAAGGCATGATGCTAGAACCTGGGGTTATAGGAGTGAACAAGAAAGACAGTTCTTGGATTCATAGAGCAAACGGCCATGCTAACTCTTTAATGTTAGTGTCAGTTTGCGTTTTGACTGAGTTTCCAGTATAACTTCCCAGTATATGTGAGTGACTTGTAAACCTCCCTCCTGCCAACTCCATCAGTCCCCATATACTCAGAGAAGCATGGATTGTGGAAATACACAGGTTTTGGTATCAGACTAAAAGCAGATTAAAATATAGATTCTGGTCTTGGTTCTGTCTCTTAAAATCTGTATGATTTAAAGTAAATAATTTGAACTTAAAAAAAAATGATGTATAGTAGATTTACAATACTGTGTAAGTTTTAGGTGTGCAACAGTGATTCAGTTTTTTATATATAATATTCTTTTTTTTCCCAATACTTTTCCATTATAGGCTATTGTAAGATATTGAATATAGTTTCCTGTGCTATACAGTAAATCCTTGTTGTTTATCTATTTTATATATGATAGTGTGTATCTGTTAATCCCATACTCCTAATTTATACCTCCCCCACCCTTCCTCTCTGGTAACCCCAAATTTGTTTTTTATGTCTGTGAGTTTGTTTCTGTTTTGTAAATAAGTTCATTTGTACTATTTTTTATATTCCACATATAAGTGATATCATATAATATTTGTCTTTCTCTGTTTGGCTTACAGCCCTTAGTATGATAATCTCCAGCTCCATCCATGTTGCTGCAAATGGCATTATTTTATTGTTTTTTATGGCTGAGTAACTCCATTGTATATATGTATCACATCTTCTTTATCCACTCATCTGTCTTGGCTATTGTAAATAGTGCTGCTGTGAACATTGGGGTGCATGTAACTTTTCGAATTAGAATTTTATCTTTTCTAGTCCAGAAGTGGAATTGCTGGATCATATGGTAACTCTATTTTTAGTTTTTTAAGGAACCTCCATACTCTTTTCCATAGTGGTTGCACCAATTTACATTCCCACCAACAGCGTAGGAGGGTTCTCTTCTCCACACCCTCTCCAGCATTTATTATTTGTAGACTTTGTGATGATGGCCATTCTGACTGGTGTGAGGTGATACCTCATTGTAGATTTGATTTGCATTTCTCTAATAATTAGCAATGTTGAGCATCTTTTCGTGTGCCTGTTGTGCCCCTATAAATTAGCTATTTTATATATATATATATATATATATATATATATATAATAGAGTGCGTTCAATGCATAGTAGCTGCCCAAAATTCTCACTTACCTTAAAAACTCTTGTCCATTTTTTTCAGGGAAGTAAATGAAAGAGGATGATCTTGTCCAGATTAAGTGATTTGCAGCTATAAGCCAGCATATGGGGGAAAAAAATCTCTTCAATGAATTCTTGAGTTTATATTGCTCAATGTCATGATAGCTAATTCCATTTAGAGAAAATTTATATTAATCCTAGTGGCCAACATTTGCATAATTTTTTAGGTTTCACAACATTTCCACATGCTGGATGTTGATGATGGGTCTCAGCCACGCTGCTGGCTCCTTATTACGATGCTGGTGATTTCAGACTAATGTTTCCAGCTCTGATATCCCTTGAACTTCACTTCCATAAGTACAACAGACTGTTGGGTAAATTCTCTTGGATACATCATAAGCGTTTTCCATATGCAGGTCAAGAGGAGCTTATTGGGGTTTCTGTGTGTTTGTTTCTTTCATTTTTCCCTTTTCCCCATCAAATTTTTTGTTCTCATATGTTCTCCACTCAGTCACCTTTGGATGAGTTACCTGAGCCAGAAACTTTGGGACCACTTTTGAGTCTTTTTTTAAGGCCCCATATTCAAACAGTCTCCTAGTCTTGTTAACTGTAAGGCAATATCTCTCAAATCCACCTATTTATCTGTCCCTCCACCTCTTTCACTCCCTTTCCCTCAAGAGGGTTACCACTGGCATTTGGGCGTGTTATGGGTTGAATTGTATCCCGTCAAACAATATGTTGAGGTTCTAAACCCTAGTACCTCAGAATGTGACCTTACCTGGAAGAGGGTCATTGCAGATGTAAGTTAAGATGAGGCGGTCCTAGAGTAGGGTGGGCCCTTAATCCAATATCGTATCCTTACATGTGAAGACACAGACACACAAAACAAAGATCGCCACATGAAGATGGAGGCAGAGGTTGGATTTATGCTGCCACTAGCCAAGGAATGCCTGGGGCTACCAGAAGCTGAAAGAGGCAAGAAAAGATCTGTCCTCTTCTATGCTCCCTCCTCCCACGCCCAGAACCTTCAGGGAGAGCATGGCTCTTCCCACACCTTGATTGAGGACTTGTAGCCTCCAGAATTGTGAGAGAATACATTTCTTTTGTTTGAAATCACCCAGATTTGTGGTGCCGGTAGCCCTAGGGAACTAATACAGGGTGCAAGAGTTCTTCCTTGTTTGAGGCTCTCAAACATGTTATCCAGAAACATGTTGCCTTTTGCCATCCTTCCTGTCACTGTGACAACCAAGAATATCCATGCCCATACTTCTGAGTGCAACTGTTATGCTCTCCATTGAGCAGCACAGGGTAGGTCATCATCTAACTCATAATCCTTTCTCCCCCGAGTCTGGACCCTCTCCACACATTTTCATCTGGCGACTGGGGCAATGTTTCTAAACTACAAACATGGTAGTCTTCCCTGTCTCCTTCACCCTAAAATACTTCGTGGGCTATTGATGGTGGCAGAATAGAGCCCAAACTCCTTAATATGGCATGAGCTGACCAGGCCCCATCATAAGAAGGCCTCTTCTACTTCTCCAGCTTCAGCTTCTATCACTACTACTTAGTGATACAAAGACTTTCTCTACCCAGCTCAACTTACTTTCAGTTTTAGAAATGGAACTTTATTCTTCTGAGAATGACCTGTGTGATGGAATGCCCTCCCAGCTTTTCTACCTACACCCTCACTGTCATTTGTCTAATTCCTCTTCACTTGACAGATCTTAAGATTTGGTCATATACAAATTCCTAGGGACTCATTCACTGAAGAAGAGAGTTTAAGAGTGCATTCCATGCTTTTTTTTCAAAGCAATCTTGGTCTTTTTTTTTTTTATTATTACACTGATGGATCATAGAAATCTTGTTTGATTTCAGGTCTCTATAAGGACTGGGCACGGAAGGGGGTTATATGTGTGTCATACGAAATGTGGCTGAAGTTCAGAGAAATAGGTTTCATTTAATAGCTGAATACTGGATGACCTCACCATTCTTCTCACCCTCTGGCAGCTCACCCCGTGAGCGATAGAGGAGCTGCCTGCACGAATGGAGGAGTAGCTGCTGGCCTCAATGTGATTTTGCAATGATCTGTGTGCTCTATGGCTGCCTTCATAACCAACAAATCAATTCCCACTCTACGTATTACACACCCCAGTGGCAGAGGCCATTTCTTATCCTTTTGATGATCATACTCTTTGTACATAACCAAGAAAGATTACAGAGGAAGGAAAGAACAGTTGAAATGTGGATGAAGAAATTGTACTATGGCACTGCATTCCATAGTGTGTCTTGCATGTATACAAGAATGAAAAAGATGCTTTCTTTCAAGACAGTTTGGAAACATGGATGCAGAATTGTCCTTTGAATGAAATCTATTTTAAGAGCAACATATGGAGAGAGCATTGTGATGCAGTTTTATATCGGTGCACATTTAGATTTCAGGTGCAAGTTCAAAATGATTAAGAGAGAAGGACTCAGATTTTCTTGTCATTCGGGAATTGTTTATAAGGCTGTACTTGACTAGCTGTGTTCGACTAATGAGCTTTTTGATACATCCTTTTATTTGGCATCATCTTTCATCAACTGATTCTTTTATTAATTTCTAACTTTGCAGTATCCAGTTTTTTAAACTCTAAATGATTGATGCCAAGGTTTTCCTAATTCTTTAAATCCAGACGCTATAGTTACTATTGTTAAACAAACAAGTAAAAACAAATAATGAATTGTGTTGACTGGATGCAAGAAAATTGAATATTTTGAATTAGATATAAATGGTACATAGTGAAATTCTGGTGTTATTTATCCTAAATCAAACACCCCATAAACAAATAACGTAGATCTGAATGTGGATGGGAAACATTTTATCAGTGAAACTAATGGTAAAAGTATGACTTGATAGTGGGTTCTGTTCATAAATATTTAAGCTGCTTAGTCAGTAGATGAAAAGAAGAGTGGAAATTTCCGAAGGTCAAAGAAGCTACTGTCTTTTCTGTTTTGCATCTTTTGAGATTTTCCAGTTTTTTGCTAACAACACAATGCCAAATCTGTGTTTGATTTTGTCTTCTCTTTGAAGAGGCAAAACAGTGACAGAATAATTAACTGAAGAGGAGATCATGCACAGAATATTTTCCTTTAGCGGTGTAGAAAGTCCTGGGTTTCATTTCACATGATGGTAAACGTAGTGAAGTATTCTGGAATCCTTCTTTAAGAGAGTCAGTCTCCTGACAATTTTACCATTGGTAAACCAAAGCCTCTTGGGGGTCTGTTTCCTGTTTAACTATTCCTCGTTTGAGTAACTGAAAAGTATGCTTAGTAGAAAGCCGGCACAGGGTTTTCAGTTAGATGATGCTCTACACCTTTATGGAAAAATACACACAAGAACAACCAAAATAAATTGCCAGTGTCAAGTTCAGTGCCTTATTAGCCCTGTGCAGACCAAAAAGCTAAAGTTATGGATTGGTATTTTAAGGGGAATAATGGGTTTTCTTTTACTTACTGTTGTTAGTTTTTTGCTTTTCTTCTCTTTCTCTCCCAAAGACTCTTGTTTCTATTATTTAGCTTCTTTTGGTGATACAATGTCATTATGTTTGATAGTCTT
Organism: Leucopleurus acutus; assembly: GCF_964270905.1. Lineage (NCBI taxonomy): Eukaryota > Metazoa > Chordata > Mammalia > Artiodactyla > Delphinidae > Leucopleurus > Leucopleurus acutus. Next base: position 98,349,829 of record NC_139153.1, read on the forward strand.
CAGAGAGAGATAAGCTTTTGTATATAAAATCTTTGGAATCTGTCTATGAATTCCATTTCTGTTAATGTTCCTACAATGCCTTGAACTGCTGTGGTTAGTCACTAAGCCACTGAACTACTTACTATGGTACCAGCTTCTCCTTTGGTAACGTGTTTATAATCAGGACTATTTTTGGTTGAGGAATTTGCTGAATTATTCTAGAATAGAATTAGACAAGTTAATCCGGGAACTTGGAGCCTAGTTCTTATAAAGATCAATTACTGGTTTAATAAAACCGACATTTTATTAAACCCATGATAGTATATACCAATGATATTTACAGTTTTAATGAAATAACAAATATATGCGTGTCCATGTTTAAATCTCTTTAAACAAAAGAACCATGTAATCATTTAGACAGATCTCATACATTTCTTGGGCTTGGTGGAAAGCCAGCTTATTTCAAAGTAGCTCTGCTAAATATAGGAAGACAAAATGAGGGAGAAGCAGATGATTGAGTGTTTATTATTTTGTGATAGTAGCCTAGGAATAGCTCTGTTCAGAGTGTTTTATATCTGTTAACTGAGTTGTCATATTGACCCTGGAATATTGGTACTATTCTCATCTCCTTTTTCCATATGAGGAAACAAAGGCGTAGAAAGGAATTTCATACCCAGACAGTCAGATTCTAGAGCTTGTACTTCAGTCACTAAGCTATGGTAACTCTACTGAATACTCACTGCACGTAGTCATGGGAATGGGTGGGGAATGAGTTCTGTCCCTACAGATGTTTTCAGATAGCCTCTTCATCTTTTTTCTTACAAACTGTTATTTTATTTTATTTTAGCTTTTTTCTTTGAACAGCTTTATTGAGATATATAATTCATTTACCATACCATTCGCCTATTTAAAGTGTACAATTTAAAGTTTTTAGGATATTCACACTAGTGCAACCATCACCAGAGTCAACTTTACAATATCACCCCCAAAAGAAACACAGTACCCATGAACACTGATGATTCTTTCTGCTTCAGGCCCCAACCCCTCCTTGTTTTTTATTTTTGCAAACAATTTTAGAAACTTTGAAAACATCTCTTGCCATCAACACAAAACAGAGAGAGGAAACCAGAGCTAAATCAGAATTACTGTATGTAGCTCTTTCATGTTTAGTTTCAACAGAAAATGTCAGTATTGTGTTAAAGAATACAAGAGTTCTTAAGTTTTGAATTCTCATTCATATGTTTTTAGTGGTATGTTAATCACTCATTTCAATTTTCAACCTGAAATAGTTAACTTTGAACAGATTATATGCCAATAATTAAATCTAATCTTAATAAAGAGGGATCATTGTGAGTAGGTGAGGTAAGCAGGACTATGGTATGGATTTTAAAGATTAAAAAAAGTTTACTGTTATAATAATTTATGTCCATATTTCTTTAAAAAATGTAACACACACATAACATAAAATTTACCATGTTTTTTTACTTTATTTTATTTTTTAAAAAATTTATCATCTTAACTATTTTAAGTGTACAGTTCAGTTGTGTTAAGTGTATTCACATTGTGGTGCAACCCATTTCCACAACTTTTTCATCTTGTAAAACTGAAACTCTGTACCATTAAATAGCTCCCCATTTCCCCTTCTCCCAGATCCTGGCAACCACCATTCTACTTTCCGTGTCTCTGAATTTGACTCCTCTGGGCACCTCCTATAAGTGGAATCACACAGTATTTGTCTTTTTATGACTGGCTGACTTCATTTAGCAATAATGTCCTCAAGGTTCATCCATGTTGTAGCGTGTGAAAGAATTTCCTTCCTTTTTTTTTTTCCTTCTTTTTAAGGCTAATAATATTCCACTTGATGGACAGTTAGGCTTTTCCCACCTTTTGGTTATTATGAATAATGCTGCTATGAACATAGGCGTACGAATATCTGTTTGGGATCCTGCTTTAAATTCTTCTGGATAAATACCTAGAAGGAGTATTGCTGGATCATACGGTAGTTGTATTTTCTAAATTTTTGAGAGCCTGCCATACTGTTTTGCATAACAATTATATCATTTTACATTCCCACCAACAGTGCACAAGAGTTCCAATTTTTCCACATTCTTATCAACACGTTGTTTTCTGGCTTTTTTTTCTTTCTTTTTGATAGTAACCATTTTAATAGGTATGAGGAGATATCTCCTAGTGGTTTTGATTTGCATTTCCATATCCATGTATTTTTATGTTCCCCTTTAGTAATCCATTATAGCAAAAAGGAACATAGCTAGTTTGAGTCCCAGGTAGCTCAGAAGTAATTTCATTCAATTTTACTTTCACTATGTATTATTATTCTCAAAATATCTTACTTTTGGTTGTACTTAAGCTCAGAATTTATCTATTATTTCTTTGTTTGTAGCTGTTCTTCAGTAGCTGATAGTACTGGATCTGGAGAATTCTTCAAGCATCTCTATTTTGTGCTGGCGTCAGTGTTTTCAGAACTTCAGTTCGCTCAATGGCAAAGCCAGGGCTTCTGGTACCTTATCTTGCTGACGGCTTCTCTCTGGTTCCTGAGGCTCTACCTGCATTACCTCAGCCAGTGGCTTTTCCTCCAGGCCATTTCAATTCCTGTTACAAAGTGAGTGCTTTCCCCTGACAGTCAAAGGAATGCATTTTCATCTTGAGAGGCCAAATGAAAGTAAAAAACTCCTCTCCCATCCATTTACCGTAAGACCTAAAATGCAGGTATGATTTGAGAAGACAAAAATGTCTTTATCTAAGAGCAGGAATGTCTATTACAGTTATATTCTCATTTTGGGCCTGTATATACAAATACTTAACCGGTACCTCAATATTTGTTTAAAATTTAGCAGATTCAACTATGTTCTAATATCTGAGCAGAATCCAAAAAGGAATTTAGCAACAATATTTTATCCTATTTTGATTTTATCAGAGTGGCTTAGGCTGCAGGTATTTTAGAAGTAATATAAGTATGATTTATCACCTATACTCAGAGAAGCAAAGATTGCTTCTTCTGCAAAATGATTGAATTCACACAATTACTGAACTCAAGCCCAGGCAGCATTCGGGGCCATTATCCTCTGGAAAAAGATGACACTTTAAAGGTTATCTCTCCATAAACATGATTCCAGAGACACTATAGATAGACCAACAGATAGATATCAATACAAGTAAAATTCATTTTTTCAAATGTAGATGGTACAGATAAAAATAAAGATGTGTGTATATTTTCAATTAAGAAGGCTGCAAACTATTTTAAGACACTTTGAGAAGAAATATGTGTGTGTTATACATACACACATACAGTTTTTGATCATCTTTTATAATTAAATCACAAATATCTGAATATATTATAGAATATACAACTTTAAATGTACTAAATAACTGTATTTTCATGGCAGAATTTTATATAGCTGTTATATTCCTTTCTTCCCTTCTTTTTCTTTCCTCTTTCTTTTTTTCTTTCTTTTGTGTGAAAGTTTCTAAAGCAGAAAGGATAAATATTATCTGCTTGGGCTAGTTGCTTTTTGCTATTTGCTGTCTTACTTCTTCAATAGAAAAGGAAGCTCTATCTTTATTGGTTGTTAATGAAATGAGACTGCAAAAAAATATCCTGGTAGCTCAGCTTATTCAATTTCTTAAGCAACAGAGGACCTAATACGTTAGGATGTTTTGTTGACTATTGCCTAGTTCCGCAGGCTCGAATCATATATTAACTCCATGTCACATTGTAGTTATGAGACATGACAATAGCTACAGCCACAGTGAGCATTTTTTCTGCTTTTACTCTGTTAGGTCCTCTGCTAAGAAATGTATACACCTTATTTTATTTGATATTCACAACAGCCTAAGAACAAAGCATAAAAACTGCCTTCAGAGCAAAGGTCAAGGAATGGAATAAATGAAGAACTCTTTTTAGTAGAGAGCTGATAAGCTGATAAGAACTCTTTTTAGTAGAGAGCTGAGATACACAAGCAGCATTAACTACAAAATAACTTTAGAAGGCTGAAACACAGGGGAGGGAAAAATTTGAGTCAACGAAGGCTCACTTTGCATGGAAAGAGGGTGCCAAAGCCTGGGTGAAGGCTGCTTGAATTACTGGGCTCACCTTGGATTCAAGCCTTAGGTCAAGTTGTCCCTTTAGATGTTTTTGTTGTCAGCAGTGTTGTTGTTGTATTTAGGGGGTCTAGCTAGAGGAATCACAAACAAAATTAATCAGTGATGTCAAAATTCTGGAGAATTATGAGATTTATTTATATTTCTGATTTCTGTTAGAGATTGAGTCATTACTAAGTCCACTGATATACTTTGCATTTCAAATAGCCTATTAATGAGTATGTGTGACCTGCTGGGCAGTTCTTAGTCTAAAGAATACTCTGCTCAGTGGATCAAAATGATATCCTTTCTATGATGGCATATGAAATTTACAAGAACAATGAACAAGGTAGAATTTGCCTTTTCCTCAAAAGTGAGCTGTTGCGGAGTTTCTAAGGAAAAGATGAAGACTTCTAACACTTAATTTTGGGGTACTATTAAGTGTCAAGTTTTCTCTACAAAAAAAGGAAAGCATTTCGTTCTATAAAGTGTTTTGTATATGCAGCATTTTATAGACTTCTCCTTTGCACACATGTGATTGCTTTGTTTTCCCATAGATTCCATTTTTCCCCCCTCACGGTTGAGCTCTGCTACCCAAGCTCTTTACTTCGCATCGGAGAAGAGTTGCTTGTTGTTGTGATGGGGCCTTTAATGCTGAACGCAGTGGTACTTCCCTTGGTTCTGATCAGATGGGGCTGTCAGGTACTGTTTGCCTTCTGCCCTGATGTCCTGTCAAAGTTAATCATCACCATGGGACTATGGACAGTTCTGGACCCACTGGCAGTGTTTATTGTGGATACTATCCTGGGGGTAAGTCAAGTAAAATAATCGGGACATGAGTCCTTGACATAGAATGTAACGTTAGTGCACAAATCAGTTGACACGGGAAGTTTCAATAGTCATGTACAATTCAATATTCATCTTAAATTGAAGTTATTCATTTTTTTCATAATAAAAAATTGTGGATGTCTAATATAATCATTTTAAGTGTAATTTTAGCTATGTTAAAGAAACACTTGCAAAATGGGTAGAAAATAATGTTGGAGATCAAATCTAAACTAATTGGTACATTTTCAACATTATTGCAAAGAAGCTTTCTTTTGTAACATTTTTGGTAACTTTTTTTTAATATTAAGGATTTTCACAGCCAAACTTTATAAAAAAGTACTCGTGCAGTAGTTCCTTTAATTTGTTAGGTTATTTATTTCCTTTTGATGTAATACTCTTTCATAATAGATATACTCAAGAAGAAGAATAAGAGCTTTTTACACATTTCTAAGTAATAAATAATTTTAAAAATTACTCCTTAGGCATTTATTTTGACATTTGTGATGTTTATGAAATGACGAAATGGTGCATCTTCACTCTAAAATATATAGTTTTAGGATTTCATAATTAAGAATGAGGTACTAACATATGATTATGTATAAAAATGCTAATAATGATTCTAAATCAAATATTCATTTGTAAAATTATCTAAATTTATGTAATAATATTCCTTAACTGGTGTAGTTCTCCTTTTAAGAAGAAAGGTTTCCAGCCGCTGTATATGTGTTTAGACTGTATTCACTGTGCCTATAGCAGATCATAGGGATGGGATTTTTGATGGACTCTGCTTATTCACAGTATTTGAAATGGGTTCTACCATTAATCATGTGCTCTTAGAACTGAAGACCAAATTGCTGTCCGCTCCACATCCATGAAAATGTGGTGCTGTGGTAGGTCCGGATCTGCAAAGCCTGCAGCTCTTATTTCTATCTCTCAGGCCATGCTACACTGCAAGAGTGTGTCTCCAACTTTAATGTGCTTGCACGTCACCTGGGGATCTTATCAAAATACAAATTCTGATTCAGCAGGTGGGGCCTGAAATTCTGCGTTTTAACAGACTCCTAGATGTTGCCAAGGATGCTGGTTCCATGGACCAAATCACACTGTGACAAGATGATAGACCCTCTACTGAGAAGGTGTCTCCCTTCCCTTGGCTGTTTGCTAGGCTGGCTTTCACTTGCTCAAGGTTCCTGGGCTGCTCTCAACAAGACTGGGGTCCTTGATGTACTGAGTCCACTAATGACCTTTTAGGCCTTGTGTGAGAATTCTGACTTTTTATTTCGGAGTGGAACGACCTCTGCTTAGAACCTGCGGACAAATTTGACAGTTGACTCTGCAACCATGTAGGTCATTTTAATATTATCAAAACAAACAGTGAACATCGAGCCTACCAAAGTACCTAGCTTCTAGCCTCCCTGCCAAGGAAAATTTGTCAGTGCTTGGAAGGCTTGTTTTCAAGTTCTAACCTGTGACCACCCTTGAAGCCTCAGTACCATGGACCACCTTGATGACAGTCAGAAGTGGTCGTGTTTTCTACCCCATCCTAAGTTCCTTCACCCCTCTGATTAGACTCCAGGTTCGTGAGGACAAGGCCGTACCATCAAGGTTTGTTGAGCAGGAGATGTAGAGACAGATGCTGTCCGCATTCCAGTAGGACCATAGCCCATGGCCTCTCACAGTTCCTCCTGGGGCCAGTTTGCTCCTATTGCAACACCACACGGGAAGCCGTCTGGGAGGATGCGCCACTGTCCTTTATGATCTTCTGAGATCTCCTCATAAGGAAAGTCTGCAGCTCTCCTGGAATGGCTTTCCTTCTTCCAGACAGGTCCCCTAGAGAGATTACTAGCTGAATAGTCCACTGTATCAAAGGCAGCTGACAAAATGAGCTGTCTTAATTTACTCTGGGGTCTCTGATGTCATCTACAGGAAAGTAACCTCCAGCAGGGCCATCTCTGAACCAGTTCAGAAGTCTGTAACCTGATGGAAGCTGACTTGGATTCTAATAGATGAGTGTAACACCCACATCTTTCTCCACTTGGAAAGAAAAGCTTGACGGCTCGTTCCCAGTCTGCACAATATTCAGTCTCTAGTTAGAATCCATCATGTTTCATTGCCGATGACATCCACTTTTGCTGTCTTTAAGAAAACTCGAAAGCTGCATGTGATCCACTGATCAGCAACATTGGAGTCTGTACTTGGATACTCTCACCAATTGAATAAAAAGACGTGTTTTAACCTGCTCTACGGTGATAAGTTTGAGAAGATCTGCTCTAAAGCAGTGGTTCTTAAAATTAGGTCCCTGGACCAACAGCATTAGTTTCACCTGGGAACTTAGCAGAAATGCAGAATCTCAGGCCCTGTACCTCACTCACTCTTGAGGTAAAAACTCTGGGAATGGGGCCAGCCTCTGAAAGGGCTTTGTTTTTTGGGGTTTCTTTTTGTGCAGTACGCGGGCCTCTCACTGTTGCGGCCTCTCCCGTTGTGGAGCACAGACTCCGGACGCACAGGCTCAGCGGCCACGGCTCACGGGCCCAGCCGCTCCACGGCATGTGGGATCTTCCCGGACCGGGGCACGAACCCGTGTCCCCTGCATCGGCAGGCGGACTCTCAACCACTGCGCCACCAGGGAAGCCCGGCTTTGGGTTTTAACAAGACTTCCGGATGATTTTCATGCTTATTAAAGTTGGAGAACTACTGCTCCACATGGCATCATGGTTATCGTAGTTTCAGTGTCACTAATGAAATTCAGCTTGCCCGAGTTCACACCTCCCAGTTCTTCCAGCACTTCCTTCTACCAGGTAAAGCTCAGAATCATCTGTGTTTGATCGCAGTTGGCCGGTCAGGAGAGATGCTACCTAATTTCACTAATAATTTTTGTCTTGGATCCATTTTTTTTCATGGAAATCTAAAGGGTATGTGGCAGGTGGAATGATTGGAGGCTGAAGCATTGATTGGCTGTTGACGTTGCTGATAACAGTTTGCCTGTCTCTCAGTTTGCTGATTCAGAGGTTGGCAATGCATTCCTCTGACCGCCATCCATGATACTATGCTCAGAAATTCCACTGGGTTCATAAATTCATTCTCTCACTGAGCCTTTGTCTAGATAAAAAGTAGGGAAAAGATTTGCTGTCAGCGATATGACGTTGGATCAGTCAACCTCTCCAGGCTTCAATTTCCTCAATGAATTACAAAACAGTAAGAATACCCATACATAGTAACACCTACCTTACTCAATTCACAGTTTGTTGAGAGAGTCAAATGAGAGACCATCTGGGAAGAAACTGGAAAATCTAAGGCATCATACATATAAAACAAACCAGCAGGAGGATTATAATGAAATGATGATACTTATGCTGTGTGAATGTTACACGATGTAACCACCACTGCCCCAGTGGTCCAAGCAGGAACTTACAATCTAGTTGGGGAATCAAAATATTCAGTGTGTGATCAATACCATTCGGGAGGTATATGGCTCATTCCCTTATATCCTTCAGGTCTTTGTTCAAATAACACCTTTTCGGTGATACCTTTTCTGATCAAAATGTTTAATAACACAGCTCATTCCTCCTATACGTTCTTCCTGCTTTACAGTTTTCCTCAAAATATCATTCTCTAATATACCACGTATGTTACTTCATCTTACTTACATGTTTACTATCATTCGCTTTCCACCCCATCCCCACTTCAATGTAAGTTCTGAGAAGGTAGGGCTTTTGTGTACTCTTATTCACTCTTTTATCTTCAGAGCTTAATGATGCTTAGTAGGCGTTCAATACCATACGTGTGGGTCAGATGAATGCTTAGCAGCTATTGATTAGATTATGTTATCAGCATCAAACATATAGCAATTTTTTGTCTATTTCATCAGCGAATCCCATGTCTATGTCTTTATTTTTCAAAAAGCAGCAGAAGGGAAGATATGGAATAGGAGAAATGCATGGTAACCCTCACAGATCTGCTGCCTAAAATCCTAGCACCAAGCTCACATTTCGCACGGTAAACCGATTAACAAGTAGAGAGCGTAAAAATAAAAGTTCTGAAGTGGTGATGGAAGAAGCAGTCGAGAGTCAGAACAGCTGAATTCTATCACTGCCCAATCACTAACGGATATTTTGGTGTAGGGAAGATACACATTAACCTATCTAGGGTTCTGTTTTTATCTGTACCTGTGTGGATTAGTTTTAAACGTGCCCTACTAAGCTATATTTATATAATTGTCAGTTTAAAAAGTAGAGAAATTCTTCTTTCTCTCTTACATTGGCGAAAAAAATACCTTATTTACATTTATATGGCATATGACTTACACTTGAGATCATGAGAGTCAATTAAAGAACATTCATATTTTATAAACTCAAAGGTCAAAGATGTCATATGGCAATGTCTTAGGTACGTAGCATTTTATATTTGCTTTTAAAGACCTCATTGCCTTGTATTTATTTCTAACCCAACATATAATATGGTTTTCCTTGTCTAAAATAAAGACTTATTATTAAATTGACCTAATGTAAACTTTGGTTTTCAAGATCACATTAAGTAGCCTGATAACTTTTATAAGTTTCTAAAATAAGCCATCTATTTCATGCATAGAACAATTTAAATTCCTTTCAAATCTGCTTCAGAGAGAAAAGAATATTTCCACCATCATATCTAATTCCTTCATATCTTGTGCTCATTAAATTCAGAAGTTAATAGTACATAAATAAAACATGGCTTTTACTTTATAGATTGCATGTAGAGTGCACACATTTAAACGCCTATAGGGAAGATGAGAAAATCCTGGGAAACCAACCATGCAAATCCAGTCTTTTTCTTCCTGCAGCTGAAGATCTGATATCTTCAGCACATTGAAAATGTAATTTAAAAACAAATTATACTCTCAGTTGGTCTTTGTGTATTTAAATTAATCTAACTTGATGATCAGTGTTTTCACCCTTATTTTATTTATTTATTTTTTTAATTTGTATCTTCTTTTGTCAGCGGCTTTCACATGACGGGGAGGCTCCTGTAGCTGATGCAGCAAAGCTGTACTGGATGTTTGAAAAAACCATGCAATCAGGAATCCTTGGTGTGGTGCTCACGGTGCTACTTTACGTGCTCCTGTTCATCATTTCATCTTTGATTTTATATTTGTATTGTCTCAGGTAAGATGTTTCAGTGGTTCCATTCCTCCGAGTGTTCAGCCTCCAGTCTTGTTGTTCTATGACTGGGCTGTGAGAAGATAGTTGAAGAAGTTAGAACCATGTCTCCACGTCAAAGGCAGAAATCTCTTTCTTGTGTGTTTACTGTCATGAAGACCAGCTGGGAAATTATTTCTTTTGGAGAAATTTTTTCTCCATTATAGGGAGAACTAATTTTGCTCTAAATCATTATACTTGTCTCTTCAAACTAAGGACCTACAGGAAACAAGTAGTAATACATAATGATACACAATGACATTCTGGGAAATTTCCTGGAAAGCTTGTCTAAACTTCTCTTTTCCTCATTCTTCTAACCCACTTTCTCCCCTCTCTCCCCACCCCTGCCAGAATCACCAGTAGGAGAATCCTCCTTCAGCTTTGATCCTGAATATCATTGAGTATGGCTTGACAGGTCATTAATTTAACAAGCAAAATATGTGGGTGAAGAAAAACAAGAAAAGTAACAAATATAAGGCAGTATAAAAAGTGCTAGGAAGACTTTTCACTCTGTTGATGGTTTCCTTTGCTGTGCAGAAGCTTTTTATTTGGATACAGTCCCACTTGTCCAATTTTATTTCTGTTATGTGTGCTTTTTAAAAGTCATTTTTATATCCATGAAATTATTGCCAAAACCAATGTCATGAAGCTTTCCTCCTAAATTTTTTTAAAAGAAATTTTGCAGTTTCAGGTCTTATACTTGTCTTTAATCTATTTTGAGTTGATTTTTGTGGATGGTTTTATATAGGGTTATTTTTTTGCATGTGGATATCCAATTTTCCTAACACCATTTGTTGAAGAGACCATCCTCTTCCCATTGTGTACTCTTGGTACCTTGTTAAAGATCAGTTGATGAGCACGCATTTATTTCTGGACTCTCTAATCTGTTCTATTGCTCTATTGTATGTATTTATGCCAGTACCATACAGTTTTCATTACTGTTGCTTTGTAATATAATCCAGCAATTCCACTTCTGGAGATTTAGTCAAAAAATTAAAATCAGTATCTCAAAGAAATATTAGCACTCCCATTTTTATTGCAGCAATATTCACAATAGCCAAGCTGTAGAGATAACTTAAGTGTCCATTAGCAGATGAATGGGGAAAAAATGTGGTATATACTTACAATGGAATATTGTTCAGCCTTAAAAAAGAAGGGAATCCTGAATTATGTAACAACATGGATGAATCTTGAGGACATTATGCTAAGTGAAATAAGCCAGTCATCAAAGGACAAATACTGCATGATTCCACTTAGATGAGATATCTAAAAAAGCAAAGTCACAGAAGCAGAGAGTAGAATAATGGTTGTCAAGGGCTGAGGAAAGGAAGAAATAGGAAGTTGTTATTCAACGGACATAAAGTTTCAGTTATGCTATATGATTAAATTCTAGAGATCTGCTATACAATACTGTGCCTATAATTGACAGTACTATACTGTGCACTTAAAAAATTGCTAAGAGGGTAGATTTCATGCTAAGTGTTTTACATAATTAAAAAAAAAGTGCTAGGAAGAGGTCAACATAGGAGTCTCTGGGAGCATAGAGGAAAGGAACCAACCCAGGTCTGGAGGTGCATAGGGACAGTAGCCAAGTGCTTCAGTTGAAATATAACTCTTGAATAAGTTTTGAAGTTTTAATATAATTTAGCTAGAAGAAAAACAAACATGTTTGCAGGTGAAGGGAAGAGGTATAAGAACATATTGTTATGAGAAAATATATTTGTCAAATCAAAAGTATTTTAATATGGCTGGAGTATAGGATATAGGGTGAGGGCAGTTGGCTGAGTTGAAATTAGGAATATAGTCAAGGACCAGATGAGAAAAGTCTTGAATATTGTGTTCTGGAGCTTGAATTTGTTCTAATGCTAAAGTGCAAATATTGAAAGATTTTAAATGTCTTTAACTTTAGGAAGATCACTCTGCTCATAGAAAAGAAGATGAGATTTAATAGTGACCAGGTTGAAAACAAGAACGTCTAGTTAGAAAGCTATCTTAATAGTTTGGGCAAAGAGTGTCAAAAGCCTTAACTAAAGAGAATGAATGACACAGGAAATGGACAGTCGAGCCATATCTAAGAAATGGTTAAGTGACCCAGTATAACTACTGGGCTCATTGGAAGGTGAAGGAAAGGATAACATTTAGTAGAACCTTAAGTTTTGGAGTTGGGCAGATGGGTGGATGACTGTAGCATTCCTAGAGATAGGACACAGAGAGTAAACATTTAGAGGAGATAATGGGTTAAATTTTCCCTCAGATTGACCTTGAGATATCTTTGATATTGACAAGGGAAAATATATCATAAGACGTTAGTATAGATGAGTATAGAGCTCAGAGAAAACAATATAAACTACAGATTTGGGTGGAGGAAGCCTTGAGTTTCATTGCTTTGTAGGGTAGAGGCTAGATTGCAGTGGGCTGAGTGAAGGACATGGAGTCAAGACTTACTGCCAATTCTTTTCACAAAACCATGATGCAAATGGAGAGTGGTTGGAAAAAAGGTTTTTAAAAAGAGTGGCTTTTAATATGGGTGTGGTTTGAATATATTAATATGCCTATATGATAATTCTAAACGAAGGAGGAATATGGAGGATGTCTAAGCAAGGGAGGATGATTGAGCAAGGTCTCTGAAGACCCGAAGTTGAGTACATGTGATGACAAACCTTGGATTTAGGGAAAAAAGTCTTATCTCTTGATGTGATAGGTAAACAGATAAGGACAATTGCAAATGCAAGCACACTTGATAGCCATTATTATTTCCTATGAAATGGGAGGTGAATTCACTCCTTAACTTTTCCTTCAGTAGACTGATCATTCTGTGATGGGGCCCTTTGGTCACTAACATAGGGGTAGTAAAGTTGTCTAATTGGCAGGGGATCCACGTTGTTTAGGCACAGTCTTGGTTTATATTTGGACATGTCAGAAGCACTACATGTCATCTTTCCTGAGCACTTACGTTCCTGGGGAAGGGAAGAAAGTCTTCCGTGATCATTCAGTTTTCATTTGCTCACTAACTTGTCGTGTAGCCTTAGGCAATGATGTTCACTTGCTGGATTTTAGGCATTTTCTTGTGTAACACGTATATGTAGATCTTACAAGAGGCTCTACATGAAGTGTAACTACTACTTAATATGACTAGAGTTTCCTAGAGGAGTTAAAGAAATAAAATAGTGTATCATGTTGTTTAGACTTTTGTAGGATTAAAAAAATGATTGGGTCATGGTGGGTCTCTTTCATTCCCATATCACTATATCTCTTCTCACTTAAAATAAGATAAATGTTTACAATGATGCTTTGCTTGCTCCAAAGTCTACATTTTTATTGTCAGGAGTACTTGTAAAGTATAAAAAAATGCAAGCACAAAATTTATGCACCAAATAAGTGCGATTTAATCTTTTGCTACCTAAACAAATAGTTGTTTGCTTTAAAATAAAACAGGAAGATTACCCCATGGGGAAGGGTTGATAGGAGGTGTGGGAAGATCTGTAATGGATGAAGAAATGATTAAGGGAAGAGGAAGTGTCCAGACATCATAGAGAATGAAACTAAAACAAAATTCAGGAGGAATAAACAAGTTTTGTTCACTCTTTGCCCCAGCCCCTCACTGTCTTTGTGCTTAACCTGTCTCATCAGAACTAGGCATGCTCAGTAACCGTAAGCAGGTTTTGTTTGTATTTTAGAAGTAGATGCTCTTAAGAGTCCTTTGGGTGATGATAAATTTACAGTTGTATCCAATGGGGAAAATACCTGTATTTTCCATACAAATAAATAAAGTCACTCCAACATGTCTGCTGAATAATTATCTCTTTACTGATATTTCTAAACTCTCTTTTTCTGAGATGGTGGAGAGCAGGGCAGCCCAGCTCTTCTATGAAGCAAGCACTGTCACCATCAGAGGCATCTGGTCAATGAAATGGGGTTTTGCTCTGACATAAAAGTAGGCAAAGAGACACAGAAATCAGAAGAACTCATCTCAGTGAAAAAATCCCAATATGGATCTGTGCATGTTGACTGATTTAGGTTAGCATTCCTATTCCAGATGTTAAAGCAACACTCCTAACTCTTCCGGGCTTTTGAATCAGTGCTGTCAAAATGTGATAACACTGCTGGCATAAAGGAAGTACAAAGAAGATCAAGGCTGTGGTGCAGGATGTTAATAGAGCATTTTGTGTAGCTCTGGGCACCAGAAGCTCCACATTATGGGGACTGGCTGTGTAAGCTCCAGATTGGACCCTATTGAATTTGGCTGATTGGATCTCATTTCTCCAAGAGCCTGAATAATTTCTTGCTGAAGTGTTTCTACTAGAAAAATTCTCACTTTCCATAGCTCTAGGAGAAGAATTGACCGGAATGCTGGTTCTTTGCCTCTATGCAAGGAGGTTCTTGAGCTGGGTGTAATTACTTTGACTGGATTTTGTAGCTGTAAAAAAAACATTGATCTTTTTAATGGTTTTCCTTATTATAGTAAGGATATGTTATTTAGTAAAAAAAATTGAAACTACTGAAAAGAATCAAAAAATAAATTAAAAGCATCAATAATCTCACCATTGAAACAAAGCATTGTTAATCTTTTGATAAATTTATTTCAGTCTTTTCCTGTGTATATTTATTTTTACAAAGTTGAAATTGTACTGTACGTATAACTTTATATGTTGATTCTTATGTTTGTTTTTTTTAAATTGAAGTATAGTTAATTTATAATGTGTTAGTTTCAAGTGTATAGCAAGTGATTCAGTTATACATATATATATTTTTTTCAGATTATTTTCCATTATAGGTTATTAAAAGATATTGAGTCGAGTTCCTTGTGCTATACAGTAGGTCCTTGTTGTTCATCTATTTTATGTATAGTAGTGTGTATATGTTATCCCAAATTCCTAATTTATCCCCCCCCCGCACCTCCTGCTATCCTCTTTGGTAATCATAAGTTTGTTTCCTATGTCTGTGAGTCTATTTCTGTTTGTAAATAAGTTCATTTGTATCATTTTTAGATTCCACACATAAGTTATATGATATTTTCTTTCTCTGATACATGTTGATTTCAAACTTAATGTTATATGATATTTTCATGTTATTTCATGAACATACAATGCCTATACAATATTTTATACCATATAAGCAGTATAAAATATTTAAATATTGCTTTATTCCTGGACAACAGATTATTTTCATTTTTGTGCATCTTATAAATAATTCTGATGAACATCTTAAGCCTCAGGGTCTTGTCCCCATTTTTAATCATTCTTTGAATAGAGTCCTAGAGACCCAGAAATTCTGGTTCAGAGAGTTTGATGTTTCCAAGACATTTGATAACTATTGTGAAATTATTTTCTAGAGAAGTTGTATAGAGTTATGCTTCCATAGCCATGCATGAGGAAACTTAGCAAGTCGTGTTCACATCATGTGTGAACCTTTTATAATCTCATGGAAGAAATGAAATCTCATCCTTTTCTAAATGTGCATGCATCTTCTAGTCACTAAATATTCTCAATATGCTTATCACACATTTATATTTTCCTCTTGTGTGAATTGCCTTTTAAGTGTCCTTTTGCCTTCCTTTCTATAGAGTATTTAAATGTTTTTCTTACTGAGTTATATGAGTTTAATATATAATAGTATTAATGCTTGTGGATATTTTCTCCATTTGAAAATTATCTTTTAAATTAATTTTTTATTTTGAAAAAATAGATATTTATAATTCATATACAGTAAAGTCTTTTGATCATTTTTATGACTTTAAATATCTCTTAATCAAAATAATCTTTCCTCATTCAGAAATTTCACAATTATTTGCTTCTATTTTTATTAAGTTGGACATTTTTTCATTAAATTCCTTATCATAAGCTATGTAGAATTCATTTGATGTGGATAGTGTCAAGATCTAAATGAGACATCCTTTTATTTTTTATTTTTCTGGTCTGTTCTTTAAGTTTGTATTATCTTTAGATATTAACTGTTTTGCCATTTTATCTTACTGGTTTTTCTTTTAGGTAATTTTAATTCATCAGCTTATGTTTTGGATGTGATAGAGCTCTTCTTTTCCAGAGTTTTTTTTTTTTTAATTTTCCTTTTTACCAAACTTTTATAGATGGTCATCTACAGGCATTGGCATAAGGGAGAAACTCTAATGACCACCTATACCTCTCAGACTGTTTACTGTATATTTAGCTTTGCAGTGTTCTTCGTAACTCTTCCAAGTAAAGCTTCTATTGATTTTATATGGATACTTTAACTCTAAATTCTTTATCTGAATAGTCCAAAAGTTCTACAGGCTGCACACATATTTTTTGTAATATGCAGATAATGAGAAACCACAATTTAAATGACAGATTTGTTAAAGCTTTTATATTCCTGGAAGCAGTACACAAATCTGAAAGACTGATATTCGAGTTAATTAGTATTTGGGGCGCTGATGTCTTCTTGATCATTGTCTTAATAGTTCTGAATAGCCTTATAAGTTTTAGCTACTGTCATTTATTACTTAGGAAAGTTAATTTAGATTAAAATAACTTAAAGACAGATTTTGATGAGAATATTATGAGCGTATTCATTGTCTAGGGAATATGTATAAGACAATCAAAGATTTTCCACTTCGGAATCAATCTTCTTTACAATTTTCCTTACTAAAAGCAAAATATTATTTACCAAGTAAAGGAAAAAGCTCTAAATATTGCTAAATAATTTTCATCCCTCTTAAATTGTCACTGAGTTATGGGCACTCTACGCCCTGAGAGGCAGAAATGAACTATGTACACTTTGACATGCTTGTATAGGAATAGACCTCTTTAAAAGATTCGGATGCTACATTGTGTCAGCTCCAGTAAACTGAAAAATTGTAACCAAAATGGCTCATTGCTTTGGGTCCAGATCAATTCACTGATCACCCATTTGCCAAAAGCCCATCAGTATCCTCCCCCTGTTCCCCATAACCAAGCTCTCTGATGTGGGCGGTTGACCTCATGCTGTATCCTGACTCCCCTTCCATGTTTTCTTCTGCAAATAGAAGGGTCTATTTCTACTCCAACTATCCCCATCTATAGCTGCAAGAAGCTGGGTCAGTGATAAATAGAACATTCCTTGACATGATATTCTCTTATAAGAATAAAATAAAAGCTGGTCAGTTAAGTCTAAATTGTTAATCAGTCATTTGGTGAACTGGGTTTTGGTAAATTAGCCTGCTTCTATAACTCTAGGGTAAAAGAAACTAATCTACTGGATCTCCTTTTATTTATTTATTTATTTATTTATTTATTTATTTATTTATTTAAATCCAGAGCTTGTGGGAAAGTGGGTTTGTGAGTTCTGACCAATAGCAAGTAGGTGTTAAGACAGTATATGTACCTGAATGAGGTGACAATGTGTAGATTATCTTGTTGGCACAGTCCAAATTTGTGGTTTGGGTTTGTTTTAGGTCATGGGGACATGAAGTTTCCTTTTTCACTTCCATGTAAGTACTTGTACCTGATAGCATAATGTATACAAGCCAATGTTATTCTCCACTTCTCTGCCTTAGCATTATGTATAATCTCTAAAAATCCTCCTGAAGCATTTTCACTATACTTATCACTAAAACACTTGAACAAACAAATAATCAAACAAAAAGAGCAACAATTTTGGTTTGCTGCCACAAGCCAATGAGGATTACATGTACATAAAATGGTATGTTAAACTCTGAACCATGTATTTTAAACGTTACATCAGTAGTCAACTAAAAATGAAAAGGAACTATAGAGGCAAAATAACTAGAAACTCTGGACTGAGGAGTGAAGGCAAGATTGTTAACTCCAGAATTCACCAGTCTCCTCTCTGGACCCAGAAAAGTGTCTGGAATACAATGGATGCACAACTAATATGTGTTCGATTAAACACGTGAACAAATAAATGAATACAATATCTACGTGATGAAGATACACCTTCTCTTTCAGATAAAATGGGGCTCACAGTCTGTATGTTCAAATGACACTAGCTCCCAAGTGTTTTTTATTTTGAACTCAGCCAGAGTATAATGAAGACGTGTGAAAAGGGACACACATGGCTCTCACGTGTGTTAATTTGATTTATCCAAGTGATCAGGATAGGGTTTTAGTTTGAATTCTTTGGCAACAGCCAATTTTTAAAAAAATACAGTGCAGTGTGGAAGGAGAAATTTTAAAGGGTCATGATGATGCACATAGCAGGGGAAATGCAAAACATTTGGGCACTGGATGTAAGAAATCCAGAGGACCTTGGGAAGTGCTGACCGCATCATAGGTGCAGAATGATCTCTAGCTCTCCTCTCGCCAATACTCAATTCCACTATCCCAAAATCCCTACACCCCACCTCCCTATCTGAGTAGTCTTTTCTCTTTAGTGATCTGGTAAGTAGGCTAATATGTGGCATGCTTAGATGCTCAAAACAACAGACGAGTTTCTGGTGATCTTGGACACACTTGTGATGGAGCTGTCATCCTGCAGCAGCACAAATGATAGAAGGTGTCTCAGCCTTAGGTCTGGGTTAAGTGCTTGAGCAATACCTTTGCTATCGATGTTGATCATGAGACTAGGACCTATTATCAGCCCTGTGTTTTCTTAGTGGCTAAGACCTCACAGATTAGTTTGATTTGAGAAAACACTGCCATAAGTTCTCTGGTTCACTTACTCTTTCTAGTTTGGGTTTCCCTAGTAAACCTGATGCATCTACCTAACCTAAGTCCCTCAGTACAATATAAGACAGTATGAACTCGTAGAGCTGACCCTTGTGGTCGTGAGAAAGAATAGAATCCTAACCCTAACAAATATATTATTGGCTCTCATAATAATTTCAGAATCTCCAAGTATAGGTTCAAAAAACTTCCATCACATGCCGTACAGATCAGCAAAATGGAGATTACAAATAAAAGTTTTAATGTTTTCCTTTTAGTTACTGAATAGTAATTTTTGTCGTGTCCTGAGCACTTCTTGTATATGCCAACCCTGGTTTGAATACAGTATATAGATTACCTCACTTAAACCTCAGACTGAGTCTGTGATTCAGGACCAGTTACTGTCATCTCCTTTCATATGAAGAAACCAAGCCTTCATGACTTTAAGTCATTTGCCTAAGGTTGCAACTCCTATCTTTACGCAGTCTTTGCAACTCCCCAAACTGCAATATTACTTCTATGTCATATTTCTTAATTTTTTTAACAATAAGATTACTTAAAATTCACATCTGTGGTTAATTTTTGCCTAATGAATGGCTGTGATGTAGTGGTTCAATATCTGGCTTGAATCTTGGCTCTGTTACTTACCAGCTGTGTGTCCTCTGGCAATAGTTTAACCTCTCTGACTCTCTTTCATTTATCTTTAAAATGTGAGTAGTAAAATCAAACTTAAACCTTGATCTGCTCCTTTGGAACAAGTTAATTGATTTAAATTGTATATTTCTAACAGATTTGTAATTTAGGCAGCTAAGTTTAGTTCTAAAATTTAGCTCTTCCAAGATACATATGAATTTAATTAAGCAATTTAGAAATTTCTATTAACTTTGACAACTCCACGTATATATGTCAATGGGACTTCCAAATCGACATTCTGAAAAGAAACTCATTGTCTTCTGCTCCAGATCACCTCTTCACGCAGGGTTCCCTTTCTCAGTAAATGCTGAGATCACCTATCCAGTTCTGAAGAAAGAAGGAAGGAAGGAAAGGAAGGAAAAGAAGGAAGGAAGGAAAGAAGGAAGGAAGGAAGGGGTTTCCTATATCAGTAAATGCAAGATCACCCATCCAGTTCTGGAAAAAAGAAACAAACAAACAAACGTGGGAGGTGTCCTCAAACACTTTCTCTCTCTCACCCTCCATACAAACCTTCTCCAGGTTCTGGTGTCTCCTTAGCTCTTGAACCAGTTCATCTCATTCCATCCATAGGGTCCTTTCCCTGTCCGATATGCCCTAATCTCTCCCATGACTTACTGTAACAGCAGCCTTCAACTAGTCTTCTTATATTCCCTCTTGCCCCTTTTAATCTATTCTCAGTGTCACCAGAATCATTTTTAATTAAAAAAAATCTCTTCTTGCTTTAATGGCTCCTATTACTCTTACAAATATGAGGTCTCTTGATTGGGGCCATGCCTTCCCCACATTGTACAACCTCAATACTCTGTGGCCGCCCCATCACTGTGAGTCATGAGGGCTCCTTTCCCCCTCCTTCCAGGAATCTTCCCCTATCCTCTCCCCTACTGGTTGCACTTACCAAGTACTTGGCATTTGATAGACACATGTGAATATTTTCTGACCAAGTAAATACATGAATGAGGAGTGAATTAGGAGGATGATTGTCCCCTTACAAACGTGAGACTCTACACATACATTGAAGGATATACACTTCATAACTAGAACCCTGTGACAGGACTGTCTCTGGAAATGGTACTGGAGGGATGCGGGTGGTCCTTCACTATTTCCCATTGCATGCACATGTCTATTTTCTGAGTTTCTTTTTCCTTTTACTAAAATTACTTTTCCTTCTTTATATTTTTTCTCTTCTTTATGGCTTCCTTGTTTTTCCCTTTTTCTCCATTTAGTACAAGTTCATACCAAAGCCATTTGGATTTTAATTACTATTAAACAGAATGGTGACTGCTCAAGTATTTCTAGAAAGCCAACCAAAGCTTTCTCCATACATATAAGCACTTCAGTGTCACACCTCATCTAAAGTGTTCAACAATTCTTGCTAAAGAATATTTGTATTTTAGAAAAAAATTTTAAATATTAAAAAAAATGAATGAATGAATTTTAGCAAGCATATGCTTGTCACTCTATAAGAAGCTTGACTGTTTACATGCTGTCTATTCAGAGCTGTACATGCCACAGTCTAATGTATTTACACCAGCAGGTAAGTAGTTTTCAAAGTTAAATCATAAGCACATTGACTACAATATGTATAAAGCCATACTGCTGAAATCTTTTGTAACTTTTGGAGTTAGAAATAAGCAGTCATATTTGATTCTTCTTCATTTTAATATATTATTTGAATTTAGAGCTATTTTAAGTCATAGCTTCCATCCTTTTCATGATCCTTAAAATACTATATTAGCTAAATGTTCACACTTGTCCTTTTTAGCTTGAAAAGAAATGTCACATGCTAGGTTTCTGTAAATGACCCACATTCAGATGTGAACCAAACATAATAGCTTCTGCCATTCATCAAGCAGTGAATTGCTTCAAATGTAGGACACAGGGCAGAGGACTTTGTAAATTACTTTGTTTCATTGTCCATCACCAGAACCTGTGGCATAATATGTGACCTATTTCTATAAACAATAATGCCTAAGGCTTTATGAACAGGTGGAATGTAGTCTCTCTTTTAATTACATTTTGAAGAAATTTAAAAATGTAAAATTTTTAGACATATTGAATAGTTGTATTGTTAAAAGAAATTAAATTTTTCAACCATCACCATGTAATGTGTATTTCAGTAGAATATCATAAAATTTTAGCTTTTTATTAAAAACAAACCTACACAGGTTGCAAAAGTAGTGCAATGACCTTGTGTATTCTCCTTTTAGATTCACTAATCAATAGAATTCTTTCCATGTTTGCCTTTCTCCTTTTCTCTCTTTCATCCAATATGATCCAGTATCTTCAATTTTATTCAGTTCAATCTGATATTTATACACACATACCCAAAATGGCAAAAATATGAAAATACATGCGTGTATTTGTGTTATTTTTAACCTATTTGAAAATAACAAACTTTCATAACTAAATTTGATCATGGAAAGTTGAACTTTAACATTTTATTGAACAATTCTAATACTGTAAATACACAGAGAAAATAGTTTGCTGCTCTTTGTCATCAATGTCTACCAATGCCCGATTTATTTATGAAATTGGAGCTGTTTTTACATTTTTTATCTTAATAGAAATTATTCTAACATTTAGCTGGAATCATTAACTTTCTCAAGAGAACCAAAAAAGTGAATATTTAATAGATGTTCACCAAATTTGATCCGTATGGACTGCATAAATATCCAAAAGGATAAAACAATTCACTTTTGGATAAATGTTATATTGCTTGACTGATTATATTATCAAATGAATTACAGAATTATCAATGTTCAATTTATTTCTAAATTTTGCATATACGACTATGACCATAGACTATTTTCTCCTTGTTTGTGTAAGCTGGCTCTGTAGAGCTGATAAATATGCTAAAAACTAATAGAGGTTGGTAAGTTGACTCATTCACAACCCATAGTGAAGCTTTTCACTGGGAAATGCCACTCAAAATGGCAAAAAAAAAAAAAATTAAAAATCAAAATAAAACATAATTGACCTTCATACAGCTTTCCACGTTCCTCTCTGTTAAAGCATTTGTTTACCATCCTGTAGATCCTGGCTTGGATGTTTGTATAATTATTCTTTCACACAGAATGAAGGAGATATAAAGAGGAGACAGACATTTCCTGGGCAAAAGGAGCAGAAGCTAGCAGAAACAGGACTGTGATTCCTAATTAATTCAAAGTTAATTGCATTGTTGATAATCCTGCACTTAAAATCTTCATATAGAAAATGTTTATGGCAGCAAATTGACAGTAATTTAACTACATTAAATCTTACCACCATTAAAAGAAAAAGATGAATGTTACATTAAACAAGCTTAAGAGAATGGTAAAGCCTAGTTCTTGTTTAACAAGACAACTAGCAAGTCACTCACATTGCTGACCTAGAATCTCCAAACATAGTAAGAATAGCAGTTGCATTTCAAGATGTCACCAAGCCATGTGGACCATCAGAGACGCCGGGTGGCAGTTTTGCTTTTTCAGTTGTTTCTCAGTATCCATGGGAGATTGGTTCCGGGAGATAAGATGCTCAAGTCCTGTAGTCAGCCTTCCAAATCCTGGGGTTCCACCTCCTAGGAATCAATGAACTGTAGAACTGCGGATTGTGTATTAAGTTTGTGATACATGATTGGCTGAACCTGTGGATGTGAAACCCAGACATAGGAAGGGTGACTATATTTATTGAAAAATATCTGTGTGTAAGTGGATCTGATCAATTCAAATCCATGTTGTTCAAGGGTCACCTGTACTTAGAATCATCTGTGGATTATTTATAATGCCTAATACAATGTAAATGCTATGTAAATAGTTACCCGTGTACAGCAAATTCAAGTTTTGCTTTTAGGAACTTCATGGAATTCTTTTTCAAAATTTTTTCAATCCCTGATTTGTTGAATCTGTAGGTATAGAACCTGCAGATACAGAAGGCTGACTGCATTTCCACTATGTGATGAATGAAAAGTAGTTGGGGGGAAAAAGACACATGCATCTTAGTTGGCAAGAGGGTCAAAAAAATCTGTTTTGGAAAGGATCTAGTTAAATGAAGATATGTGTTGTGTCTTTTATTTTCACTGAAGAGTCAGATGATGGAATAAAATGAACTTTGGAGTTAACTCTGAGTTTAAATTCTCTCTCTGTTACTTATAAAGAGTAAGACTAACTTTTGATTTTAACATGTAAATATGTAAATGACAGGATTAAGGTAAAGCTAGGTAACACAGTGAATGTGAAATGAACTACCATTATAATAGGAAAGCAATACATTTAAATTTTATTATCTAGCCCATTTAAAGCAAAATATAATTATCCTGATCATTGAAAGAAAATACTTAAAATTCTCCACACCGTGTAGAAAGACATTTCCATGTGATCCTTAATTATGTTGATAGTCCCATTTATATTTTGGGCATCTTGTAAAAACTTACTTCTCAGATGGGTAGTTTATTGACACTGTGATGCATTAGGGTTCTTGATCTGGTCTACAGACTGTTAGTGGCACAATTCTATCTTTTTTAAACTGGTTCCAGGCAAACCTGGTCAGCCAAGTGTCCACTAAGTCACAGGATAAATATGATATTTCCCCAGAGTTTTAATTTTACTTAAACTTTTACAAAAAACAAGCATTATATTAAAACAAATACACTGATAGATTAGGGATAGAATACACATTTTCTCTTCTCTGAACTTAGAGGTAATTTTGGGGAAAGTTTTATAAGCATTGGCTTAATTAATGTTTATAATACTCATCTAAATGTTACTAATGAAGAATTAATATTTTTTAGTAAGATACTTTGCTGTCAGTTTATCAATATCACAAGAAAAGCAGTGCTTTTCTAAATGAATATTTGGAGATGTTTTGAAAAATGGGAAAAGATTAAATGAGTCGCTCATCAGGTTAGATACTTCACCAGATTTGTCCATTTATTATTCACGTTGTAAAGCAACCAACCAAGCAAAACCTCTGTGCTGACTGAGCTTGTGGCATGACACTAAAACCAACTTGCTGAGGAAATATAAATCCAAACTCAGATTTCCTTTGACAAATCCCTTTCATTTGAACTAATTTGGACACTCATATACAAACTAATGGCTAAATATTTCTCATTTTTCTACAGTCTATAACTTAGAATCAGACATAGTAGGCTTCTAGGAGATAGCTGTAAAAATCCCAAATTGTTGTTGTTGGATTATGATATCTAGCAGAGAAAATCATTAAATCATTTCTGGAATCTTAGTCAAATAATTTCTGAAAAAGAGAGGGGACTAGTGAATTAAATACATAGAAATTTATAAAAGAGACAAAGTGTTTAATAACATTGTTGGAAAAAAGCAAACAATATTTGGGAAAAAAACCAAATAACAAATGATTTTGCTTTTAGATTGCACAATGATTCCTGGATATTAGACGCATTTCAGCGCATCCACAGTGAAGAAACCAAGTTTTTTATACCATATGATTTGGAGATTTCCAATCAGGAACTAAGCTATATAGTAAAAAGATCTGAGCAATGGAGAGGACTCAATGGTGAGAGAAGGAAGGTGAGTTGAAGCAGATTTGTGTTTTGACTGCACGAAAGAAGCTCATTCCGTTAGCATATCAGTCAGCTGTTAAATTTTCTCACATTGTTTTCTGAAGCCATTTACTGTTGTATTTGATCACCACCACTGTACAGATCTTGCCGCTCAATTGTATGTTTATTTTTTTATTAGTCGAGATGAGGAGACATGACCAGATGGTACTTATAGTTCAGCACTCTTATTTTCTTATAAAAATATTTATTGATACCTGCCATATACATATATGTATGTGTATATGTATATGTATGTGTGTGTGTGTGTGTATATATATATATATATATATATATATATATATATGGCAAAATACACAACGGTTATGAAGAACATAAAAGAATGAGTTTCCACACATGACAAGATTTTCAGCTTTAAAGTGACTTTGAGTGAACAGGAGGGAAGGGATATTACTTCTGCCTTTCTCCTTTGATGCTTTTGTTAGTCAGTCCCCTAGACTAATTTCCCTCTTTCAGGAGAAATCTCCTTTGCCTTTTTCATTGGCTTCACCAGGCTCTTACGTGTTAGCGTCTCCCAGGGTTCTGTACTTGGTTTATTCCTTGTCTGACTCTCCATAGTTCTTTGATAAACCTCCTTTCAAACTGTGTCTTCCATCCGGCTGAAGATGATCAAATATGTGTCTCCAGGATACACCTCCTTTCTGAGTCCCCCCAAAATACAATCCAGCAGCCTACTTGATATCTCCAGATGAATGTCCCGAATTTACCTAAAACCTAGTATGGTCCAAACAAAATCGACTTAGTTAATTAATTAATGCATACATTTTACCTGTGCCATTTACACTTCCATAATCTCTGTACTTGGCATTTTCATGTACTCTGAATCACAAAGATCTAAAACTCAAGAGTTTTTCTAGACTTTTCTTTGTCTTCCTTAATATCTCCTCTTCTCTATTCCATTTGCTACTACCTATGTCTAGGACCTCAATACCCACCTTCTGAATGACAGCCATACTTTGCCAATGGCTTTCTCTGCCTTCAGTCTCATGCTACAGTTGCCACATTGTTGCACTGTCCATGAATTCATTCTCGTCTCTTGTCAAAATAGTATTTCTAAAATGCAAGTCTGACCCTGCAGTCCCCTGTCATAAAACCTTCAATAACTTCATACTATTGTGTGTTTGCCATCTGATTCTTTTCTACCTCTCCAGTGACATCTCCTGCGTGCTCACCTCTCCCATGCTTTCTCAACATTCCTCTTACCAAATGCTTCTTAGCAAAATATGAGGAGGCCATATAAAATACGGATAATTTGCTAAATATGTCATACTGTTTCACATTACCATACATTCCTCTCTGTTTGGAAAGACAGCCTCCCAACTCCTCACGTACCACCGGGCAAACAAACTATTCTCCAGGGCTCAGTTTGAGTGTTTTCTCGGTGGAGCTGCCAGAGACAACCATCTCCTTTTTGCTAAAACTGCCTGTTTTACTTGACCTTTCCAGCATCTAACACACAATCTAGGGATTAACTCCCCGTGTGTTCCTCTTCCTCTTTAGACGAAGACTTCTTGTGTAATAAACCAATAGTTTCTCCATCTTTGTGTCCTCAAGCCCTAACAGGGTCTGCAGAATAATAGTACATTTTTTTGTCTATTTTTTCAATACATAAAAGAATGTGTGCATGAACCATTGAATTATTAACCACATTTAATCTGCCCGTATAATAGACATAAAATCTACCTCATCCTCTTCTCTACTTGATAGAAACCTAAATATTAACTTTTAAAAAAATTCCACATGGGCTTACTAACAATATACTCAATATGTCTTGAATTCTCTTAATTTAATAATTAGTTTAAAATTACAGCAGACATTTTCAAGACCACTGTCCTTGACTTGAAGTAAAACAGTTTTTACTTTACCTTATATTCATTTTGGTTTCTTCTTCAAAAATCCTTGACTAATAGCATACTTTTTAAAAGGCCAAAGTGGTTGAAATCCTAAAAATCAAGCAAACAGCACTTTCTCTCTGGGATAATTTCAAAGTGCCTGTTCATTTTATTTTGTCATTAAGTTTCACAACATGGAAGTTTAGAAATTTGGAAGGCAACCAAACTTATGTACCAAAATGATTTGAGTTGAACAAGAGAATACAGAGAAAAATAGAGAATTATTTTTATTTTAGCTAGAGAAGACAGAGAATGAGAGATGGGGGAGAATGGGAAGAACAGGAGGAGAGAGAGGAGAAGAGGGAGGGAGGGAGAAGTCAACTAGTGCTTAAGTGCTAGAAGGAAAATTAAAGGAGATTGTGAAATTCCTTAATTCTTTAAAATTCATATTTATTCTCTTCTTTGTAAAATGGCTTAGCTGACACGTGATGGACAAGAGTAGAACTCAGGAAGAGAGTGTCACTTGAGTTTCTAGTCCATCATGCTGACTGTGTGTCCACATTCAGATGGATCAGAGAAAAGACAATTTGATTAAATGTAACCAAAGTAAACGATTTAATCAAAGGCATTTTTGTCTTAAGTAAAATATTTTGGCTTAGATTCTGTTGAGCCATTACCAGAAGTGAATACATCTGGATGAATTGCTGCTGTTCCTTTCACAGCACAGACTCAGCATCCATCAGTGATGAGACTCATAGAGATGTGTATGCAAATCATTTGAAAATCTGTAGAACACCTGTTATTTCTTGCTGTTGGAGTGATGTTTGTTAAGCACACAGAAACATTCTCAAAGTTAAATGATAGACGTATATATTTTATTTGTTTGTCACATCTCTTCATGACCTGGTGTTTATACTATGAAGCCTTTCTCTTCCTTATGATTAATTTTTGTATGTTATTCTTCTTAACTTGTTTTATGATTGCTTGTCTAGTTTATTTCAATAGGGAAGTAAGGTAGCGCTGTTGCATAATTGATGTACTGATTTCAAGATATTATACCAGTTTAATTGAGGGCAATCATCTATAATCTAAAATGCTAAATTAAGAGTGGAGTGGACATTTTAATATAAAAGTATTTCAAGTAAGTAGTCTAGAATTCTTGTGCTTTAAAAATTTGATCTAGATTTTTGCCATAGTGCTAGCTATTAAGCACGTGCTTCTCATTTTTATGCTCTGGATTAAGAATGGCCACATAAATGGACACTTTATAATATGCTTAATTTCATGTTATTAAATTGATAAATGCAAAAGCACAGAATACATTTAGAGTATGATGAGAATTTAGGATTATTGCATTTTGTAATTTTTATATTGTTCATACATACAATTTATCATTTGTGCAAAGACAGCCAGATGATAATTCCAAAGTGTTTTAGCCATGTTTTTGAGAAGGAAAAGGTCACTTTCAGTAGTCAGAAAAGACATCATTCTATTAAACTAATTTGCCTACATGCAAATTTTGTCATTTTTACCTCATTAACTATTTATCGTGGAGTAAAAAAATATATATTCATGAAGGGGCAGCTCACAGCCTGATGGAGCTGGAACTAATATTTTGCGACTCTAATGATTTTTTGCATCCTTAATTAGATAGCATAAGGTTGATATGATTAGGTCAGGATGTAGTGTTTTTCATTAAAATACATTTTAGGAGCTGTATTCATAATCTGCCCTTGCAATTAAATAATGAGCCTATGAATTTAATATTATCGACCCAATTATTACCCCATGCAAAAGTATACCGTTAATAAATTTGTGCTGTAGGACCTTCATTAGCAACAGAAGAAATGATATTTCTAGGTACACAGATTGAATGGATATGCTTCAACTTATATAATGGTTTTAACCACATCGGGAAGCAAAGCTTCAGTACTTAGGCACTTAATTCCAAAACGTGCCTTACTATTTGTTGAAGACTAATTTACATTGTAATTATTTTCTTAAAGAAACTATCACTTTAGAATGGGCCATCGGAGCTCATAGAAGTAGCAGGATGCTAGGCAGAGTTGGAGAGTTAGGGCAGTTGTGCATTGTGGGACAACGGAGTGTAAATGTGGAGATCCGATCAAGCAGTGTAACTGGAAAACACAACAACTAAAAAGTCTATTTCTCGAGTGTCTGTATTATCTGAGAACTACCATATGCAATTAATGAAGATGAATATTTCTGTTGTACGTTAGAGTAGTTTTTATTAAGGGACGGCTGTACAGTGGAAATATGTAAGATACTCTGAGAAGGAGCTGCCCACCTCTTATCATGAATGTGTACATACAGGGAATCACACACACATAGAAACACACCCTGTTCTCTTATCCTTGCTATTTATCCACTACTTGTGTACTTGGGTAGGGACCACAACAATTGAGTGCTTTAGTTCATTCTTGATGAAATTCTATTATGAAGGTTCTATACAATTTATAATTTTTAATAAAAGGAGATGATTAAGAAAACCTGAACCTACATTTACCGATGAATTACTAAGGAGGTAAAACTAACCATTGTTATTGACACAGAAAATTGCGGGCATTGTGTCGTGGTATGACTGCCGCGTTTTCCTGGAAGTATTACTCATCTCTACTTGGGGAATACAGCCAGGGAGTGCGGTGAAAGCTTTGACGTGGGTCATAAGTTGCAAGGTGGCAGCAAACAGAAAAAATGGAAGCATGTTGATGGGGGCTTGAGGTGGAAACACTTGATAGATTTTTCCATGCAAAAGTCTGTATTCAGAATCTGTCTTTGCAATTAAATAATGAGCCTATGAACTGAATATTATCGACCCAATTATCATCTCTAAGAGAAAGGAGACAGTGAGTTGAGGTATAGTGATAGGAAATACCAAGAGAGTCTGAAAACTGAAAGCAATTTGTTTTGGCTGGAACAAAGGATGGAAAGAAGGAGAGAGATCAGCCTAGAGAGGTAGACTGGAAACTAGGAAAGTGCACACTAGTCAGGCCTACATATTTGTCACGGGCAGTGGGAAGCCATGGAAAGTTTTAATAAAAAGAAGTAACTCATTCGGTTAAGACTTTGAGTTGCCTTTGCATTGAATTTTATGAATTGCTTATTTTAAAGCTGTAACTAATACTTTTGCTTCTTGGAAGGTAAATAGCTTAATGCACTCTGTCTAATACATGCTTCAGTTTTCCATCATTAAGAGTTGTTTATTCATGAAAGGTCCAAATGATCGATGGCATTCTCTAACTATCCAATCAAATCCCACAGTCACTTATGGATTGCGTTTATGTGTCATCACATGTTCATCATCCTGTCCTGCAGCCGAGGGACAGGTCCAAGGCTTTGAGCATTTTACAAGCTTGGTGGGGACTTGAAAGTAGGTGAGGATAAACAACATGTCAGAGTGGTGACTACTAAACAAAGAAGACTTGAATCTTATTGGTTCAAAGTGCAAACAGGCTGCTCTGAGTCTAAGAGGTAGGAAGCAGGGTCTAACTCAACTAGAGCTGAAGAGCATCTTCAGTCCTGATAGCAGGAGAACAAATGGTGGGCCCTGAAACCATCTACATGTAACACTTCCGGTCCCTGACTGTGATCCCAGCCTTCACCCGTGGAGGTCCCCCGCTTTCCAACTGTCTGAAAGGCACTGAATTGTGTCCACTAGTAAGAAATAAGAATCTTAGGCTCCAGAATAGAATGCTTAGTGAAAGAGACATGCAGCAATGCAGAATGGTAAATGAACTGTTCTCTGTTGGGAAGGTAGTGGACTAGGTGCTAAAACCACTGCTGCATTCAAGAAGAACATTTCTTTTTTTCCAGTAAAGAATGTCTCTTAGGGACTTGAGTGAATACAGCTTACAATTATGCCTAAATTATCTTAAATAAAGAGGTTTCTGCTCAGTAATAAAATATCTATTCTGAACTCCATATCCAAGGTTATTTTCTTCTTGTATTGAACAAATTCCCAATTCTAAAGAAGCATGAAGACAGTTATCTTTTAAAGATTTTCTATAAATGTAGCCTGTAATTAGAACTAGCCACAGCATAGAAATTCCAATTCTTGTGCAATCAAAAGATTGATGTTGATCTAATTGGAAAATATAAATCTTAGCTACAGTTAATATATATATATATATATATATATATATATATATAAGAGGATAATTTTTAAAAGGTACATGACAACAGACATTTTGGCTTTGTTTTTCAAATCATGGTAAGCAAGGAGCAGAGGAAGTTTTTCTGTGTTGTTATGATGGTTTTGGTTAATCGATACACTGTTCTCCCTTCATCTTTTTTTTATCTCTGAACTTCTGGGATGTTTGTTTATAACTTACCCAATATGTTGTTAAACTTTTGAAAGATCATTCGGGCATGGAGAGATTGATCTCTTCTATGAAGTGAAAATGATAGATAACGACTAAAGAAAGTAATAACTAGGAGCTTTCTGAAGATACCTCACATGTTTGTGCTTTAAGATTGACAAAGACTTATTTACCTTTTGCTAAGTACTTTCCCCCTTGATTCTAACATCATTTCTATGTGGAGTGAAGCATCATCCATATGTTTCTGATTCATTAACACTTAATTTGTTAGCCTCCCTTTACTGGAGCGGTATAGAGCAGCTTTTTCATCTTTTTTATAAGCTTATTTTCTTCAGACACAGGAAATCAAGTTTTTCTAAGAGTAAACAAACTTAAACTCAAAGAGACATGAGAGAGTTTTGTTTGCAACAAAGCACCTATTAGCTTTGAACTACTTCTGTAGTCAGTACGCAAATTTCTTCTTTAGCGATCCCTGAGAATCCGATACAGTTGTAATTAACCAAGACACAATACACAGCTTTCTGTTTTATTATTTACTGAATTTTTCGACTATCTTACTCTAATTTCTCTTCATGATAAAACAGCCAACTACTGACATATTAATGAAGAAGTCATTAGTGATAGTTATTTAATTGCCATATTATTATTTATTCTTATTAGTAATGCAGGAGCTATTTATCTTTTAATAATTATGTGGTGTGAAATTAAATTTCATGTAAGGCATTAAACAATGTCTTTTTCTTTTTTCATTGGCAGTATAATGTTCTTTACCAGGAAAAATGAAAGTCAAACACTTTATCGCATCTTAGTGTTTTTTGAGAAACACAAGTTTTCCAACATTACTTGCATCAGTATAGGTTTTAACGAGACTAAGATACAACTCCATCGAAATACAATCTTGGCTATTCTTCTTTGTTCCTTTTACTTATTTAGTTTCTGTAAGGTGTTCTTTGGACTTTTAATAGTCACAAAGCTTGGATAAATTAATATGGCAAAAGTGTCACCATAGCATTACTACTTGTTCAGAGAAATCATTTGTTTGACTCTGAACACTTGCATTTTGGTAGGTCAAAGAGAATTTTAAAAATAATTCTTAGAATTTAAGTAATATTTTTTAGGAATGAAGGGAGCAAATAAATAGCTATTACTGTGGCTCAGTCTCTAATGTCAAGCAATTTATATGTTGGTTCATTTAATTCTCAAAACAAACATAGGGGTTTGTCATTACTCTCATTTTGCAGATGAGAAGATTGAGGCTCAGAGAGATGAAGTAACTTTATTTATTTATCCATCCAATCATTTATTCACCACTTTTTTATTGATCATCTTTTTAGGAAGTACATACTTTTCTTAGGTGCAAGTGAAAGTAAGTTAAAAGAGTGTCTCTTCCCTTGTAGTCCAGTAAGGAAATAAATGAGTGAAAATATAATAACAATACATTAAGCTAGTGGAATAATAGAGCTATTTGCTGGACATTATTGTGGTACCTTCAACAAAGATAATATTAACCCATTTGAAAGGTCCATTGAAGATCTCATGCTGTAGAAGATGATTGAGATGGGGATTTAAGATGAAGAGTAAGTAGTCCAAGGACAAATTGGCCACCAAAAGAAAGGATGCTCCAAGCAGGGGATAAAATGTTATGATGTTTTGGAGCACAGAAAAGAGTTTAGCAGATACAGGTAATAGGGAGCACTAAGACTGGATAAACAGGAAAGAAAAGGACTCACACTGTAGCATCTCACTTCCTGTGTCCATTCCAAAACCATTGTTCCCAGTATTTCAATATGAACTGGTGCAGAAATGACCCATGAGAGACTGTAAAGTCAAGTCAAAAGTTACAAAGGTATACATAAAGTTGTCCAAGTGGTTAGATCTTCCTTTGATCTTCTTTGTGCTTTTATAAATTTCCTATTAATTTTCATAATGAATACATGTTTTTTCACAATTAGGAAAAAAAAGACCTATGAAGCTCTTTGAAAGGGAAAAATATCAGGCACAATTTAAAATCCTTTACAGCCACAGTCCTGTACCATTTAGGAGCAACCACTATGCAGAAAGAATATGAAACAGACAAAACCAGCAATTCACGTTACGCTCACGAACAGGTGTTTCAGTCATGACAATCTGTCTGCTGCATCATGGCCTTATGATCTATCTTCAGACTGGGAGGAAAGAAAATCCCAGACAGCATCAATGTTGTAAGAACATATAGGCCAGCATGTTTACAGCGTGTCTCCTGGTCCATTCTGACTGATATCGTTCAAGTTTTGGGGAAACGTGCACGTTGCTTACTTTGGTGGCAGAACCTGGTCACACTTTGTTTGTCCTGTTGAGATTTGGTTGGTTGTTTCCCTTTGTCCACATTTCCTCCCTTCCAATTAGGAGTGCAGTATGGTTTCCATTGTCGCCGCCAACAGCAGCAGTTGTGCGTTATGCCTTGATTAGGTTCTAAAATACAGCTAAGCTGTTGTGACTCTTCCTGCTGTATATTTGGCAGCAACGAGAGTCGCAATGCGGGGCTCCAAGTGACTCACGCTGCCATCTACATTTAGTTTCTGGTTTTCAGGC
Organism: Leucopleurus acutus; assembly: GCF_964270905.1. NCBI lineage: Eukaryota > Metazoa > Chordata > Mammalia > Artiodactyla > Delphinidae > Leucopleurus > Leucopleurus acutus. The sequence goes on from NC_139153.1 coordinate 98,383,534, forward strand.
TGGTCCCTTGGCTTCTTCTCAGGCAAGCTGTTGGAAAAGCTCTCATTGCCACTCTACAACCTGTCACCAGGTTGATCTATGACCCATTTATCTCTTTGCTTAAGAAACTTGCTTATTTTTAATTTCTTGCTATGAAAAGCATGTTTCTGGGTTGTTTTGTTTTTGTAAGTATTTCATGATTTACCAAATAAATAAAGTCTGCCCTCTCCAAAGTTTGTATCCTTCTAGAATGCCTTCAAACCTTTGCTTTTTCATATTTTGCTGATATTTCTTTCCAGGCATCTTCTAATTATCTCTAGTCACATATAAAATCTTGAACAATAAGTTTATTTTTTTCTTCAGGATGAAATGAGATATGTCACTAAGTTTATTTTTAAACAAAGAATGCAATTTTTAACTAAACCCTCAGGTTTTTTTGAAATTTATATAATGCTTTAGATATTGCAAAGTCTGAAGGGAAGGACAAGAGAATCTAAGTACAGGAAACTAACTACCCTTGACCAAGAGGGAGTTGGTTTCAAACTCTGAGGAGTCTGCATGAGAAAACAGTCACAGTCTAATCTGGGATAGAGATACTGATACATGCCATATGTGCATTGCTTCAAATCAGACCATTTCTTGGTATCATGTATTATCAAAGGAATTTTTAATATGAAAACCAAATTGTCCCTGTTGACAATTTCTTTTAATGTGTATACCCTTCTAAAATCTGTCCTTCTCATCTCTTAATTTCCATCTTATTCCTGTATACCCTAGAAATAAGCTAAAACACCTTTTAAAGGAATTCTTGGGCATCCCTTAAAATGTAGCTAAGAATTTCACAGTGGTCAGCAGACTGTAGTCTGATAAACATAGAGTTAAGTAATGAAAGTCTTACTTCATTATTTTAAAAGATTTTTTTTGCCTCTTTAAAGTGGGTGAAATAAACTTTAACACCTTTATTAAGATGCAGTTTACATACTTTTATGTCCACCCATTTAAAGTGCCCGGATCAGTGGTCTTTATCATGTTTACAGAGTAACCTAATTTTAGAACATCTTCATCACCTCGAGTACTGTCATGGAAATGGAAACATGAATCTAAAAGTAAAACTCATAAAACTTGAGATTACTGGGAATTATTATTTTCTTTTTAGATTCCAGTTTAAGGAAGAAAATTCCAGGTACTTAAGGTATACAGGGCAGATCTGGGTTGGCTCTAGAGAGTTCAACCATATATAACCCTCTCAATACCTGGATATTTGCTTTTCCTCAAATATACACTTAACGTTTCTAACTCTAGGCCTTTGCAGTTGTGTTTCTTTCATGGAGCCCCCTTCCCCACGATCTTGTCCATTCAAAATCCTCTGCATTTCAAGGTCAAGCTGGATACCAGCTCTACTATGAGGCTTTCTGGGATCTGCCTGACCAATCCAACAGAAACCAACTTCTCCATCTGCATGTGCTCAGACAATTAAGAACTTTATATTGTTCGTATTCTGATCATATTTTATGTTTTTCACTGAATGTCATTTCTTTTCTTACTACTCAAAAGCTCCTTAAGTTGTCCTGTTTCTTCAGGACATCTGCTTCCCCCCGCAAACCTAGGATAGGAACTCTCACACAGTAAACATTCAAGTAATGTTGACTTGAGCTGAATGTGCCTGTGCAGAGGCCTGCTTCCTCATGAGGACACCGTCTCTGGGCCTTCTCTGTTTGGCTGGATGCCAAGGATGGATAAGCAGGAAAGAATCACCTCTCCTGCCAACTCCCATGAGTCCTCAGGTAGATTCCATGGAGACAAAAGCACACATTGCTGCTCCTCTTTCAAGAAATCAGATTACTATGTAGGACATTTGGATACTCAGAATTTATGACTCTGTATGTACACATAGTCTATATTCTCTCTTTGAAACATGAAGAACACAAGCAGTCTTTTTTTATCCCCCCACTAAGATTTTTTTTAAGGGATTTTAGAGCGACATAGCCTGGAGGACTTTGACCCCAAGGTTCAATAATAAATGCCAAGAAAAGAAAAAAAGTTATTAATGGTATTAGTTTTTTTCCCCTCTTGAGCCTCATCTAATGCTTATGATAGTCTGTTGTTGCATACCATGTAATCGTGTAAGAGGAAAGGACACTAAAGATCATCAGGGCTGAAAGAGAATTGGTTCTGTTAGGATAACAGTGTTTTTCTGAGAATCGTTTTATTTGCTATAGCTTTAGGGTCACTTCAAATATCAAAATTTTGTTAGGACTTTTTTCTCTTCCTAAAAGAATGTAGAGTAATTTCAGTCTTGTAAGAGACATATTCATTATTTGTAAGCGATGGTGGAGATTGACCCAATGAACAGTTTAATATCATCTTTTTCATTACCATACCTGGAAGGGAGTTGTTATTTTCTGCAGTCCTTAAATGGATAAGCAAACTGTATCGCCAGAGTCCAGGAACAGTCATGAAGGAACAGTGCACTTTACTGACATTTTTACCGCACTGATGAAAGCTTCACTGTCATAAACTAATGTAGTTGATTGTCCTCAGGATGGTTTTCCATGTTCAGCAGTAAATGCTGCATCTCTATTTGCCTTCTGTTTTTCTCTATGTCTCCAAGATCATTTGTGTCTATCAAGAAAACTGCTGAGAATTCATTGAAGGAAAGTCTGTCACCAAGGGGTTGGCATAAACAGGAGCGAACGTGCAGAGTTTCTGTCCCATTTGCAGCGCTAAATATTTTTGATTCTTGCTGGCAGGACGTGCCACGTACGCCATATCGTGTACCCTGATTTACCTTACAGTGTAATGCATTTGCCTACTCTTCACCAAGAAAAATTCATATCACATATAAGCTCTACAAGTAAAATGTGACATTCAGTTGTCTGGGGGAGGAGCATATAAACACCAAGTGTTTCTTGAGTTTGTTTTGGTGTAGGGATCCTATATCCAGGATCCTATCTATTGGATGTATTGAATTCACAGAGAAGGCAAATCACCTCCTCTCTGCATGAATCAATATTAGAGGAAAGTTTAGTTTTTAACACTAAATGGAAATTTTATGGCTAAACCAAGTCACCTAACAGTTTAGGTAGTGGTAATCCTTCCTTCCTTCCCTCCTTCCTTCTCCTTCTTTCTTTCTTTTCTTCATTCCTCCCTTCCTCTCTTTCTCCCTTCCTTCCTTCATTCTTTGAAAATTCTATGCGTAACCACTTTCTTTTTGTTGGGCAGAAACCAAAGATATAACACATAACCCTCATGCATAAGGACTCTACTATGATGATGTTGGTAATGGCTATACATTTTTTTAAATGATCCTGTCAGCCACTGGTATTTCCCATTTTTAGTATTCAGGAAAATTGCCACTAGTGAATTTTTCAAGAGGAATATAATGAGGAAACATGATGACAGTAGCTAAACAGTTGAATTGAAACACTTTTTATTAACTGTGTCTTCCTCCAGACTTAGCCAATCCTGACATTTATGAATGTGCAGTATAATGGTGGAAGAGTCCTTTGTGTTTACATTTTCTTCTTAAGCCTAATCATTATGAGTTTATTGGCTTAACAAATGATAGTCTGCACAGTGTAAATAGACAAATTGGTTTTTCATTAATAGATATATCAAAAAGGGCATAAATATGATTTTCACATGTTTAAAAAACATGTGAAACTCAACAAATGTTTCTTAATGTAATTCTTCTATGCTGTTTTTGATGAAGGTTTCCCCAGCCCCAACTAAATTTATAATTACATCCCAGTGATTGATGAAGCACAGAGAATTTTGCTGTTAGGTCATTAGAATGAAAGGGAATGTTTATATCTGCCTTGATTTTTGGTGTTTTTTTTTTTTAACCTTATACTGTGAGAGTGTTATACAAATGTATAGATGAGAATATTTGCTTAACAAGTCAGAGTGTAGAAGGATGGTAACAAGAAATAAAACTTCTCTAGAGAGGATATGCCTTTTCCTTGGCTCTTTTGTTATTATTTTTAACCCAAAAGATTTTACTGCTATGATCTAACAAACAGTTCTTTAAATATCTCATGGAAATATAATCAATTTGTAGTTTTTCACTTAAAACATTAAAAGGAATGATAGTACCTCATGTTAGTATCATACATGAAGGTCTTTAACATGTTGTCAACATTATTTTATTTGTTCTTAGAGAAGCCTTGAGGTAATAGGATCAGACAATTTCACAGGTGAGGGAAATTAGTGAGACTCAGAGAGATGACCTGTCCATCATAATAAATGTCACATCCAGGGCTAAAATCTGGGACATTTTGCCAGGTGTGATCTTTGCAAGTATCAGAATGTTTCGGAAAAGGGATGAAACCCTCCTGAATAAGAATCTTTCTGCCTTTTCTTTTGTGTTTGTATGATTACAAATGTGTAAGTAGGTTATATGCCATTTTGCCCTCGATGTGTAATTTAGAAATGATACATGGTAAAATGGCCTTTGCTAGATGTTCAACACAGGAATCTCAGCTTATGTGCCAAGACATCAAAAGCCAAGCATTAGGGAATGAACTTTTCAGTTTTTCATTCTATGCCAACTTAGAATTGCAGTATTGTTCCCCAGACACTGATGGTGAGCAGGGCTTGTTCCTGTACTAAGAACCAGTAAAGGAATCCTCAGAAGACCTCGAGGAGGCCCTACAGGTGGGAAGGTTTTTCCAGAGCCTAGAGGACCACTTAAGGGCCAGAATAACACATTTTACCTGAATCCTGTAATTTTAATGGAGGAAGATTTCAAAGTCATATTAATACTTTATGTATCTCAACATAGGTAGGTAGATAACAATAATAAAGGTATCTTCCTGAAACAAGAAAGTCCATAGAAAGTGGGCTAAAACATGTTATTTTTCTCACAAAGAACTAAAATGATAAGACTGAGACTTGAGACTAAAAGAATGGCCAATTCTGTGCAAAGTAAGAAAAGCAATGCAAGCAGTTACTTGGCTTTACTGTTGTCATTCAGTCACTGTCTGGACAATAAGACATATCATTCCAACAAGTAAGACATCGGAAGGTAAGACATCTCACAAAATCAACTTGGGAATCTGGGTAGTAGACGTTAGATCCTTTCTCTCTTGGCCTGTCTTTCAAGACACTCCTGTGTCAGTGAAGAAAATGTCTAACATACAAAGCTAGTGTGTTGGCTTCAAGGGCCAAGAAAGAAATAGCCATGAAAATGCATGAAATCACCCAGTGCATCTGTTTGCAGCCCCTTTACCTTTAAATATAGAAGAAGATCCTTTAATGCAGTGGTATTGTCCCCCCCTTCCCAATACTAGCCTCTCACCCTCAGATAACCACCAAAAACGTGTAACCTAAGTCAAAATTGCTTGCACAGGGACTTCCTTGGTGGTCCAGCGGTTAAGACTCCACACTTCTACTGCAGGTGGCTGGGTTCTATCCCTGTTCCGGGAAATAAGATCCCGCATACCTTGCAGAGTGGCCAAAAGATTAAAAAAAAAAATTGCTTGCAGATTCAAAATATGCACCTTAGCCCACTTCCAAGCAGCAGACCTCACTAATTTCCCCCATGTATATAACATATCACAGTTGCCATTCCCCCAGTGGTTTCCCTCACCCCATATTGCTCTAGGGTTTTCAGAGTATTTACAGACATATGGGTTGTTTGTTTGTTTTGCCACAGGCAGTGGTTTCCTGGCCAAAGGTCTCTGAGCTTTTTCCCCTGAATCTTCTGACTCTTCCTGCTGTTTTTTTTCCATGACAACATATAACGCGCACGCGCGCGCGCGCACACACACACACACACACACACACACACACAAAGACACATACACACACAGCCCCTTTAAGTGAGTGTTCCCTCCTTTTCTCCCCCTCTTTATACTGTTTCCTTAATTCCACTAGGTATAAATCACTGCGTAAAGTACAGGTCTGAAGACCTGGGAGCCCAAAACCCCTGCCGTTAAGCACAGGTTTATAGACTTGGTATTTTCATTATTGCTTTATAAACAACAGTGTTTGAAGCAATGTGTAGGTTAAGTGAAAGAACACTGAGGATTTCCATTGCTTGGATATTTGGAAGCTATGACCTTGAAATGTACACTTGTACTTTTGTATGTGAAACAGCCACACAGACTTAAAACACGTTGGCATGGCTTTTAAGATTCAGTTTTAGTTTAAGTAAGGAAGCTTCATTGAAAGCCTAGATGACTTTTTAAGTCAGCACATTACTGAATTTTGAGCTCACATAGTAGGTTGAATAGAATCGGTGCAATAAAGGAGAAGGAACATTTCCAGTCTTAGTTTAGAGTGTGTGTGTGTGTGTGTGTGTGTGTGTTTATCCTTAGGTTTCTTGCTTATTTATCACTGAATCATTGGTACCTTTTCCTTTATTAAATGGCAATATTCTCTTAAAGGAAGAAGGAAAATTACTTGATTTTTATAGTTTGTAATCGGGTACCCTCTTGGATATCTTATTTAAGTCATTTGACGTAGATGAACGTGACTATGGATATCACAGCTTATACTATACATCTAGGGCGTATTATATTGCTTCCCTTTATCAAGTTTAGTATTTAACTTGGAATGCTTTTATATCCTCCTATTAAAGAACATCTTCTCCCGCAAATTCTCTAAAAGTGCTTTTCGCGGTCCTGGTGTAACTATTAACACAGGGCAGCTACTCCTACCACCGTAAAGAACTTACTAAAGCACCTTCACATAGATAATTGTAAAGAATTGCTATAGCTTTACGTGAAAGATTTCTCTTTTCCTATTTGATGATTATACCCATACTGAAGAGAGGCTCCAAGACTTGGGCAAAGTTTCTGGTAAGAGGCAAAGCCTGGGCTGAAACTTGGGTCTTTTTGTTCCAAGCACCTGTGTTCTCTCTCTTCCCTCCACAGTTATTTGAATTCGATAATACTAATATATAACATTATATTTCACAAAAGAACTGGAGACAGGTTGCTAGTTCGTTGCGCATGATATAGTTTAAACTACTACTTTTTATTTTAACATCTTTATTGGAGGATAATTGCTTTACAATGGTGTGTTAGTTTCTTCTGTATAACAAGTTGAATCAGCTATACGTGTACATACAACCCCGTATCTTCTCCCTCTTGCGTCTCCCTCCCACCCTCCCTATCCCACCCCTCTAGGTGGTCACAGAGCACCGAGCTGATCTCCCTGTGCTATGCGGCTGCTTCCCACTAGCTATACATTTTACATTTGGTAGTGTATATATGTCCATGCCACTCTCTCACTTCATCCCAGCTTACCCTTACCCCTCCCTGTGTCCTCAAGTCCATTCTCTATGTCTGCGTCTTTATTCTTGTCCTGCCTCTAGGTTCTTCAGAACCATATATATTTTTTTAGATTCCATATATATGTGTTAGCATACGGTATTTGTTTTTCTCTTTCTGACTTACTTCACTCTGTATGACAGACTCTAGGTCCATCCACCTCACTGCAAATAACTCAATTTCGTTTTTTTTATGGCTGAGTAATATTCCATTATATATATGTGCCACATCTTCTTTATCCATTCATCCGATGATGGACACTTAGGTTGCTTCCATGTCCTGGCTATTGTAAATAGTGCTTCAGTGAACATTGTGGTATGTGACTCTTTTTGAATTATGGTTTTCTCAGGGTATATGCCCAGTAGTGGGATTGCTGGGTCTCTGGAAGTTCTATTTTTAGTTTTTTAAGGAACCTCCATACTGTTCCCCATAGTGGCTGTATCAATTTACATTCCCACCAACAGTGCAAGAGGGTTCCCTTTTCTCCACACCTTCTCCAGCATTTGTTGTTTATAGATTTTTTGATGATGGTCATTCTGACTGGTGTGGGGTGATACCTCATTGTAGTTTTGATTTGCATTTCTCTAATGATTAGTGATTAAACTATTACCTTTTAAAATGAAACATTAAAAATAATTTTAAATTCTAGGTTACCATCTACCTTTTGAAAATGTTGAATATGTTATATCACAGCACAGTATGTTACAATCTTTGCAAGAAAATAGCCAGTTTTAAGTCACATCCCTAACTTCAAAGAACATACAATTCTATTAGAATAGGTAGAAACCATAGACATCCTTTAAAAAAGTAGGAGACAATTTGGGGCAATTATTAATGTGATAATGTGTCAGTTCTATAGGAGTTGAAGCATTAGGGACCACATCAGGTAGGGATGGCGTGAGAGAACTTGTTTCCTTCTTAAAATTTACAGGAAAGAAACCCTCTAAGACTTCACCACTGAAAAGGTAATCTCCATGTGTGGTTACTGGTTGAATGGTGTGATGCCAGAAGTGTCCTCCTGATGTCACCTCCTTTTGGGGTTCTCACCTCAATTACAGTTGTGAACTGGCTGAAATGCAAATACGTTCTTTCCACTTTCAAATTCTAACAGAAGTGTGGATAATCTTTCCTTTCCTTGGATATTTCAACATAGTAGCCCTCAACTTACCAAAAATGTGTTAAATACTTAGCGGGGAAACAAGATGAAAATGGAAAATTTTTCAAACTAACAGCCATTTTATGATCCTGCTGATTTACTCAGTAGGAAGACCCTGCCCTATTAAATATCACTCCGGAGACACAACTACCACACCTTTACTCCAAAGAGCCCTTATAAATTTTTAGGAACTTCCTACTTCCTTGCTTTTTAACTCTCAGCTTGCTGCTGAACAAAGGAAACTCTTTACAACCAATAAGATTGGAAACACTCTCCCAGGGGTCCTTGATGGTGGCAAACTAGGATCTTTATTGAGTTCATTTTCTGGTCTGAGAGACACATCTTTCCCCCACCCCCTACCATGGTGATTTGCAGAGCTATGGTGACTGACAGGGTGAATAACTGATTTCAGGGAGAAATTCAGGTCTTGCCTTTCTGGGAACAGACTTATCCCATGACACGCTCAGTGATATAGCAATGCCATCCAAGTATACGGCATTCCTACAACAGGAAATATATATTTATGTTACCAGGATCATAGTAAGGGAACAGTTTGAAGAAACAGAAAGGTTTTCATATGCCACCTGAAGGATGAAATATGAGAGATGAGGCACTCATATTTAATATGACACCTTGAGCCTGTTATATTTCTTAAAATAACCTTATTTTACCAAGAATAGGAAATGTGCCTGCTAATGAACGTTTCATCAGCAAGCTTCTTAATTAAAAGAATATGAAGAAACAGAGGAGGGGAAGCAGGAGGTGCTTTTAGCCAGGTCATCCCTCATCCCAAGAGGCATCATGTTGCTTACCACATCAGTAAACTTTCTTCTTTAAAAGAATTATTTAGTCTGCAAGCAGCAAATAAAATTTTATTTTTTCCTCACATGTAAAGTTTATCGCAGACAGACCACCAGGCTGTAGTTAAACAAATCAAAACCCAAAAAACTCAGGGTTTATTTGATGTTAAGATCAGAGCATTAAAATTCACATGTGAGAATAAGATTATGTGTGTCAACTTCCTTTCATAAATGTCACTATAGGAATGGGAAGACTGTATATGCTCATTATTTGTACTTATTATTTATAAAATTAAAAATTATATATGTAATGTTTATCAAGAAATCTTTGCAGCTGTTAGATATTTGATAAAACCTCTCAAAAGATCAGTCATAGGGTTATCCCAAAGCATAGGCCATATGACTAATGGAAGAAGAAATCTGAACACTTGAAGTTGGCTATCAGAAGCTTTATGTACAGTTCAGATTATCTGGCAAAATAGTTAACAGTTGTGTAATTAAAGTCTCAGGAGAAGAGAGATTGGTGCAGAAAAAAAAAAAAAAAGTAATGGCTGAAAACTTCCCGCATTTGATAAACAACGTACATTTAAGATTCAAGGGCTTCCCTGGTGGCGCAGTGGTTGAGAGTCCTCCTGCCGATTCAGGGGATGCGGGTTTGTGCCCTGGTCCGGGAAGATCCCACATGCCGCGGAGCGGCTGGGCCCGTGAGCCATGGCTGCTGAGTCTGTGCGTCCGGAGCCTGTGCTCCGCAACGGGAGAGGCCACAGCAGTGAGAGGCCCGCGTACCGCAAAAAAAAAAAAAAAAAAAAAAAAAAAAAAAGATTCAAGAAGGTCAGCAAATTCTAATCAAGATAAGCTCAAAATAAACTGCACTCTGAAACATAAATTGCTAAAAATCAAAGACAGAGAAGCAAATCCTGAAAGCAGCCAGAGAAAAATGACACATTGCATATAGGGGATTACTTAGAAACAATGTAGATGCAGTGAAAAAATACCTTTAAAATGTTGAAAAAAAACCCCCAGAACTGTCAAGTCAGAATTCTGTATCCAATTAAAACATCCTTCAAGAATGAAGGTTAAATAAAGCATCCTCTTGTAAGGAAAAACTAAGAGAATTCATCCAGCAGATCAGGTACAGAAGATGGGCTAAAGGAAGTTCTTTAGGCTGAAGTGAAATGACACCAGAAGGAAACTGGAACCTTTAAGAATGATGGTAGAACAGAAATGGTATATATCTTGGTAAATATAATAGACTATTTTCCTCTACTCTAGACTTCCATAATATATATATGACTATCTAAATGAGATAAAAGCATAACATTGTCTTGTACTTTTCAATATATGCAGTTGTAGTAAATATAGCAATAATAATATAGAAGATAGAGGGTAAAGAGACCTATATGTTTGCAAGGCTTCTATGTCTCACTTAAAGTGGTGAAATATTAACTGTAATAGACTATGAAAATTTAAGAATGTACATTTTTAATCCATAGAGTAAACACCAAAATAATGATACAAAAATATAGTAAAAAATGCAAAATGTAGATTAAAATGAAATATTGGAAATATTCAAATATTCCAAAAGGAGTCAGAAAAGGAGGAAAATATTTTTTTAAGGTGTTGATAAAGAGAAAAATAATAAAATGGTGGACCTGACTCCAACCAAATGAATAATGAAATTATACTTATATGGTCTAAGCAGACCAATTAGAAGCCAGTCATTATCAAATTGGAAAAAAAAAAGCATACCACATACCCAAGTATACGCTGTCTATAAAAAAACCCACTTTAAATATAATAATATGGACGGACTAAAAGAAAATAACAGAGAAAAAATTTTTTAGAGATTGATGTGACTTTAATTTGTTATTCTAATTAGAATAAGAACAGTGAGAGCTATACTTTATAAACGTGCATTCATCCTACATCATTGTTTTATGGTTTTACATTGATCATATACAGAGAAAAACTAACATCGGAATTAAGGCAGTAATAACCACATGTGCAAACCAAGCACAATACCGGGACATTGTCTTTGGTAAATAGCCCTTTTTGTTGAGTGTTGGTGGATATGGCTGTATTCAGGTCAGCTTTTTTTTTTTTTTGCGTTATGCGGGCCTCTCACTGTTGTGGCCTCTCCCGTTGCGGAGCACAGGCTCCGAACACGCAGGCTCAGCGGCCATGGCTCACGGGCCCAGCCGCTCCGCGGCATGTGGGATCTTCCCGCACCAGGGCACGAACCCGTGTCCCCTGCATCGGCAGGCGGACTCTCAACCACTGCGCCACCAGGGAAGCCCTTCAGGTCAGCTTTGAGATAAGCTTTGAATAGCTTCATTTATTTAAAAAAAAAATTCCCTCCTACTGGCTCACAATGGCCAGCAGAAGCCTTCGATAATCTCTTCTTTTGTCATTTGCAGTCATTGTGTCCAGGGTTTTCTGATACATCTGATTGAAATCTGTCTTATTTGAACAAGATCAATCTCACTTCGAGTATACAAACAGTGACAAAAAAACTTGAGTGACTATATTAGTATTATAATAATTCATAACTGGTTCCATACTATCATATATATCATAAGTGGCTTTTTAGAGCGCCACCCAGCAAAATTCTTGTCGCGTGCACATGTAGTACGGTAGTAACTCATATTCCGAGCAATAAAACAAAAAATTCATTGTAATATTTCTCACCTGAACCCAATGAACATATTCCCAGGGGTTCAAGCTGCCTTTCTGAATTTTCAAATGCAGTGTCTTAATTTTGTTGATGATGTTAAAATTCATATTCTAAATAATATGCACAACTATTACAGTTGTGCAATTGCAATAGCACAACATTTTTGAAATACTTCCTAATTTATCCTCCTCAGTGAATATGTTGGTTTCACTCTCCCAAACACAATCCGTGAAAAGCTCAGTGTTGACGTCAGAACTGTGATGGAGGAAGATATTATTTAGAGACGATAAAAGCCTGAAGCCTGTTTCTTGTGGTTGCTTCGGAATTGGTAGATAGGAGTGAGAGGTGTAGAATCAGAATAAACAGAGGTGGGTTCTAAGATATACAGTTCTCTATCTGGTGTTCTAGTCTTTGGTCCAGAGAGGAGGTAGGTTAAAGTAGCTGACTGAAACTCGAAGTGCAGCCTCCCTCTATCCTCTATCCTACCAAATTTAAGCTTGCACTAGAAACGTATGGTACAAAGTATGCAGTAGAAGTGAGATTTTCCATTCCTGGGAGCATGGGGACAAACCTGCAAAGGTCTCCTGCCCTGATGGAAGAAGCTGGAAAGGCAGTTGAGTTGAGAGGCAACCCACTGTGGTCATTCCACAGCAACAGCAAGACCAGGGCTTGGCTGGAGGTGATGACAGAAACTTAGCCTGATCACAATAGCATCAGTAAGAGCTGAGGATTGGCTGAATTATCCAGGGAGCACCACTGGATTCTGACCAAGTGGAGAGCCATCAGCTGGGCAAGCAGTGACCAGGCAGTGAGGGAGGTAGCCTTAATGACCAGAAGGTGTGAAAGGATGCCAAGAAGAGCAAATGGCCCTTGTCCTCATCCCACTACATCACCTAAAACACACTGTATTCCCACAACTCTCTCAGGAATCTCTTCTGACTTTTCAGAGAGAAGCAGATAACAGGGGAGAAATTTTTAAAAATGATAAATGAATGAGCTCTTCAAAAATATCTCTGTGAAGTAGCTTTTATGAATTGGATGGGTTTAGAATGTGAAGAACAGGAAATGAAAATTGACAACCAGGTGTTAAGTGTGAACAGTTAGGGGATGGGGCAGTGTCATTTACTCTGGTGATGGCAAAGACCCAAATAACTTCCTTTTCAAAGGAGCAGGGGGGACTAGAAATCAATAGTTCCATTCCAGCCATGTTACATTTGAGATGCCTAATAGATGTACATAGGCAAATGTCAAATAGTTGGATACAAAATCTGTAGCTCATGGGAGAAGTCTGGAAAAGCAACATAAACTTGAAAGTCATCAACACATAGATAGTGGTTAATAGTCCAGGAAGAAAATGTCAAGAGAGGGTTGAGAGTTGACAGGGAGAAGACTACAGTCCTAAAGAAAATGTGTAGAGATCTTGGAAAAGGAATGAGCAAAGGAGACTGCATGACAGTGTAGCTAAAATCAGTGTATCTCCCTCTGGAAAGGACTTAAAATGTTTGAGGTATTTCTCACAATCTGGTGGCAAAACACAGACTCAGTTGAGATAAAATTGCCAGTAAAAAATTGAGAACATATGTGACTTCAGGTAATATTTTCAGTACAGAAGAGAGGAGAAATGAAGAGAGTGCACTCAGACAGACTGTGAGAATCAGATCCCCACATTCTGTTTATTTCCACTAGAATTTGATGAATCTGGGACAGAAGCTTCCAAATTGAACAGCTGGAATATGATATCCATCTTACACACTGCGGAAGCGAGAGCTCCCATAGCTTTTTATCCCAGGTATTAATAAGTCTTGGGGATGCAAAGGGAGAAAATTTAGTTAGGATAATATCGTGTACTTCTATGTGGGATTATGAACCCTTAATGTTATTGTCTCTACTGATGTTTTTTGGACTAGGAAGAGGCAGCTGGCTCTCTGTGGTTTTCACAAGAAGACATCCACCTCACCGGGCTCTCACAGTGAGAAAAATTTAGAACGCATAAATGAAGATGTATCATTTTCCCAGTCCCATTGCTTCCCTTTGTGATGCTTTTTGCCCCGAGATTACACAAATGGATGGTTTTATGGCCACTCAACATAGCACAGCTGTAGATACAATATATATAATACAACAAGAAATTGTTCCGAAATTGGGAGGGGATTATGCAAGCATTATCTGTGTAATGCTGTCAAGTTCAAAAGCTGCATGTGGGCTTCCCTGGTGGTGCAGTGGTTGAGAGTCCACCTGCCGATGCAGGGGACACGGGTTCGTGCCCCGGTCCGGGAGGATCCCACATGCCGCGGAGCGGCTGGGCCCGTGAGCCTTGGCCGCTGAGCCTGCGCGTCCGGAGCCTGTGCTCTGCAACGGGAGAGGCCACAGCAGTGAGAGGCCCCCGTACCGCAAAAAAAAAAAAAAAAAAAAAAAAGCTGCATGTGTCACCCCGTCCCATCTAGCACACACTGGTCATGTAAGTTAGAGGTACCCTAGAGCTACTGTTAAATTATAGGCATGACTGCTAAGAATGTTCCTGGCATTGTGTTTTTCTTTTCTTCTTTTCCGTTTTTTTAAATTTAGTTTTTGTCAAATGCAAAAAAAAAAAAGTTTTCTTTCATCCTTTGTCATTTTCTTCAGATCTTTTTCCTGAAACTTGGGCCAACTTAAGTGTGCCCTGGTGTGAGGAAAGGCCACCAGTATACCAACCCATTACATCAGTCATCAAGTGTGCAATTTTGCTTGTGACCCACTAATTTTCGAAAACAATGAAGTTTTACAGTCATTCATAAGGAAGCCCCAGGAACACGAAACGATATTGAAATTAAGCTTAGCGTGTGAAAACATTATGTTCTTGTCTTCCTACCCCTCTGCATTTATGTCTCTGTGCTCTGAGTGATAACATTGCTATAAAACCTCACAGCTGCGCTGTATGCATCACTCTGCTTAGACCTGGGGGTGTGAGATCCTTGTAAATCTTGGCTCTTGTAGGACTAGAAGCTGATTAAAGTCTGAGGGCTTGCTTGGGAGCTCCGTTCCTTCCTGTACTTCCACTGTCACTGCCAAACAGCAGCAGTCCCTGACAGGGCTCCCCAGTCTACCCCTGACAAGCGAAATGTTTTGAAATTAAAAATCTGAAGAAATTGGTGCAGTGAGTGCTTGATCAGGTGGTTTCTCCTTAGGAAACTGCTTAATGGGGAAAATTCAGCACAACCTCCCAGGGGCGGCCCAACACAGAATTTGAATTTAAAGAAACAGGATTTTTTTTTTCTTATATTAGACAAATAGGCTCAAATGCCTCAAAGTGAAGACCTTTGTTTCTTGAGAAAAAGATCTATTTTTTGAATGATGCTTATTTAATTGCTGATGAATACACACTCATTCCAGAAAAAATTCAAGAGCAGACAAAAAGTAGAAAGGAGAAACTAGAAATGATCCGTAATTTCCAAATCTCACCAAAATTTAGGTCATACTATATATATGTTCCAATATGCTTAAAGCATTTTCAGTGTTATTAAAGATTCTGTGAAAATATGATGTTAATATTTGTATAAAAGTCCATTGCATGGAAGTACCAACACTGATATAATTTATTTCCTGTTATTCAACATTTAAGTACTTTCTCCCCTAATTTTACACTATTATGAATAGTAAACAAAGAACATTTTTGTACCTAAATCTGGTCCACATGTGATAATTTTCTTAGGATCATTTTCTAGCAGTAGAATTTCCAAGTCAAAAGATATAAAAATTTTGAAAGACCTGTTATCAAATTACTCCTGGAAGTGTAATAACTTACATTATCACTAGTGATGCAGGTTAGTGTACATTTTAACCCATCAGTAGCACCACAAAGTATCATCCTTTTTAAAAAAATTCTTTTGCCAATATGAAATAGGATTTCATTATCTTAATTTGTATTTTTTGATTGCTAATAAATCTGAAAATTTCCACACATTTAATGCCTATTTGCATTTCTTCTGTGAATTATTCACTTATGACATTTGCTATTTTTCTATTGGGGTATTAGTGATTTTATTTTTAACTTGTCAGAGTTCATTATTGATTACAGCTGTAATGTTTTCCTTTTGGCTATCTTTTTTTTGTTGTTGTTGTTTAAACATGTTTCCAGTTTGTCACTAGCCTTTTAATAATGACTGACTTTTTAATGAGTTTTAATCCGTAGTGACGTAAATTTTTCTTTCTGAGTTCTTTCATTGTTTTTATAACTTCTAAGTCTTTTTCTACCCCCCAAATTAGTTAATTCGTCTAAGAGCATTACTAGTTTTTATTTTTCATGGTTTTACTTTAAACATTTAAAAACTTAGATGTATCTGGGGATTTATTTTGGTAGTGGCATCATGAGAATCCAATGAAAAATCCACCATTTCTCTATCAGTCAAGGTTCTCTTAACTATTAAAGACATGTATACACTAAGATCTATTTGGAAGGGGCTAAATATTTTATTACATATATTGTCAAGTCTTGTAGACCATAGTGTTTTGTTTCCTATTAATTCTCATATCAAATCACACTATGTTATTCTCTTTGTTCTGCCAATTATTACATACGCTGAGTATGTAAATTCATATCTTATTACATTGAAATTGTTCATAATTTCAGAACAGTTTTAAATAGCACTACTGCTAATTTGGTTTTAATTTATATTGGAATTCCTTTTGTGTTTCATTGCTGAGAATTATCTTGACTCTTGGTTTAAGGTAAATCATTTTTTTTCATGTCAAATAAGGATCCGTCTTTTTTTGGTTTTCTTAGAATTTTATCAGGAATACATTTTGAATATTAGCAAATACCTTTTCAACTTTTATTGAGGTTTTGGAATATGTTTTACGTTCAACTTTTTAATGTAATATACTATAGTAATATATTTACCAATGCTAAAATAATTTTGTGTTTTGAAGAGAAATGCTACCTCTTTGAGGGAGATAAATTTTGATTACATTAAAGAATATTTTTCCTAATAATGATTAGGATTTTTAATCAGATAGTAATAAGTGAGTTTGAGTTGTTATTTCTTTTTTTAGAATGTTATCTATGTTTGTTTGGGATTTTATGATTATGCTACTTTTATAAAAATTACTTTTTTTGGCCTTAAAATATTCTTTTTTTTTTTTACTTTAACTTAATTTATTTTATTTTTGGCTGTGTTGGGTCTTCGCTGCTGTGTGTGGGCTTTCTCTAGTTGTGGCGAGCGGGGGCTACTCTTCGTCGTGGTGCGTGGGCTTCTCACTGTGGTGGCCTCTCCTGTTGTGGAGCACGGGCTCTAGGTGCGTGGGCTTCAGTAGTTGTGGCACGTGGGCTCAGTAGTTGTGGTGCACGGGCTTAGTTGCTCCGCAGCATGTGGGAATCTTCCCAGACCAGGGCTTGAACCCGTGTCCCCTGCATTAGTAGGCGGATTCTTAACCACTGCGCCACCAGGGAAGCCCGGCCTGAAAGTTTTTAAATAGCATGAGAACAATTCCATTTTTGCAAATGTTATGGTACTCACCAATAAAGTGCTCTGGCCTAGAGCCCTTTTTGAAATAATTTTTGAAAATATGTTTATCTTCTTTCTTGATTGTTGGGGTTGTCTTTTTGCTGTTTTCTTGGCTTATTTGGGGGGATTTATATTTTCCAAGAATTTTTCATCTTTATGGAGACATAAATTTGTTTACAGAATTATATGTCACTACAGTTATATAAAACATCTCCATTTTCAGAACCTGCATTTCTCTGGTGTGCATACCGTCTTGCCATAAAAACCCCTCTCCCAAAAGCTATCAGGTATTTCTGTGTATCTTCAGGGAGTCCTGGGTGCTCAGGAATAAGTCCTGTCAACTGATGGTGCCTCATGTTATCCCCCGCCTTCCTTGGCTTCCTGGGGCTCCCAGGGGTGCAGCAGCCATTCCTTTCCACTGAGTACCACTTCTGCAAAGCCCAGGGTCTCCCCAAAGGCACCGCTGCTTCTAATGGCGACCATCTCTTCTCCTGTGTCTCGCTGCTAACTCCCTCTGGTCATTGATCCATATCAATAAGTTCATAAGTTCTGGTCTCCTCAAGGCACAAAGCCACTAAGGGAACCAAATGTTAAGAGGTCACTTTCTGCCCTGTCTTGTGTTATACACCCCAAAAGGATACCCAGGAACCCAGCAGAGGAGAATCCTACTCAGGATGTCTAGGATGGGACCCTGGGCATGCTGCTTAGTTAACACACCCTCAAAAATATACGTGAGGCACTTCATGGAACTTCAGTTTGAAATGACTGGAGCTGGAACTGAAGACAGGTCAGGGTGAGAAAGACCATCCTGTGCCCAGAATCAGTTCTCTCTGTTAAACAAAGATTGTTGATGGGCAAGGCTTGGCTTCATTGGTAAGAAATAACTCCTTAGCTCTTCTGTAAATACCCTATAATCCAAGCACACCAATTAGCTAGCAAGGACCTATTGTCAACCCAGAGGAAAATAGACACAATTATTATAGAACTTGGGTTCTTCCACTGTATGCTACAGATCTCCTTTATTATTTATAGTTTAAATTTCATTTATATTTATCAAATTTTTTCTCCCTTGCCTGAATGAGACAAAGATTATTATCTGTTTTGCTTTGTTTTGTTCAAATGTGTAGCTATGGATTTATTATCAAGTTAATTCCTTTAATTTTCACTTCTACATCTATTTATATTTTCTTTAAATGTGTTTTTTCTTCTAACTTCTTTGTTAGATTTTTTTCATTAGGCATTTAAAGTATTTGTGTCCATCCATGAATCTATCTATAAGATTTAATCTGTCCATAAGTATTTACAGATTTGGTTGCATTATCTAATATTTCATTTATATTACTCTTCTATTTTCTGAGATGTAATTAATTGCAGTTTTGATTTCTTTTCTTACCTGACTTGTATTTAGAAGATGCTATTTGTTGTATTGTTATGTTTTTAATCTCCAAATGGTTTGATGCTTTCTATTTAAATTTACATGATTAGTTCCTAACTTATTTTAATGTATTATGAGAATGTGCATCACTTGTATATTTTTTCACTCAAATTTTTATTGAGGTTTTCCTTTATGGTCTAACACATGATTATTTATATAAATATTTAATGTACACTTGGAAAAAAAGATTCTTCTCGGTGGGATTTGCAACTCGATATGTCTTTTTCTGGAGTATTCATTAATTCTAATTGTCTTTATTAGTGTATTAAAATACCACATATCTTTGAACACTGGATATACCAAAAGCTCAAATGAGTGCTTATGAGTTCTACTATAATGACGTCACAGTTCTCTTATAGGTATAAGAATTTTAGACATATTTCTAGAGCTAATTAGTAATCGTGGCCATGAGTTTACCTTTTAGGGTATGAAATTATTCTTTTTTCCTTTCGCCTTGAAGACTATTTTGTATCAATTGCTATTTCCACACATACTGTTTACTTACTTTTATGAATCTTTCTTAGTCTAGCATATCAGTTATAAGAGCAAATTTGAAGAAAAACTAGCAGCGTTTAATACTGATTCTGCCTACTTAATTCTCTTTATTTCCTCATTTGTAAAATGAGTATGTCAGTTAGGACCATCTAGCTGACTCCAAATCAAATTAGTTTGGCTTTATCCGGCTTCATTTCTTTGAAATGCCTCCTGCTGTGCCTTCTCTATATGCTGGTTTTGTGCTCAGGCTGGCCTTATGCAGAGTTGTAAGAGGATGACTGCAGTTTAAGTTTTCAAACCCATACGCATGATGTCTTATTTCCATGAGCAAGGAAACTATTATGTCAGCTTCCCTTTCTATCTCATTGGTCTCAGTAAGTGACATGTTGGGTAGGGTTTCCAAGAGGCTATTCCCGGAAGCTGGAGGTCTGGTCAGTTTTTCCTGAGCAGGGCTGCAAAGGGAGGGATGATAACTTAATAAAAATTGGGTCTATTAGAATGGAAAGAGCAGAAATCAACAAAAAATGGCAATAATATCACTTACCTCATACTGGATGAGGGCATCTCACTAAAGCAATTAGAAGAACGCCTGATACCTTGCAAGTGCTCAATAAATAAAAATGTTATTATTATTAACCTTTTCATATTGCTTTTTTAAATTCCTTGTGGCAGCCTGTATTTGAATTTTTTTTTAAATCTAGTATGAATCTAGCTCTTCAATAAGAGAATCTATAATGTTTTCCACTATTCTCAGAACTTCCATTTACCAGTTGGTTCTGTCATCTTGTTTTATAAACTGTCGAATATAATATCTTCTTTTGAATTTCCTTGATGCTGTGCTTTTTGCTATCTGAAATGTATAGATTTTCTTATCTCTCGGTGATTTCTAAAGTATAACTGTTATTTTGTATTTCATAAGTGGCTAAATTTAAAAATTACTTATGCGAGCTTATGTGTTTTTTCTAATTTCTTTAAAAATCAGTGTAGGAATAATGTAGAGACTTTTACTTACCCCTATGTGATGTGATGACAAGGCACACTTTTATTTTCCCTCCCCAACTCCCTTTTTTGTTCATATGATCCTGGGTAATAGAAACAAATTGTTATTTTTTTAAATGTGGCTTAGCTTCTTTTGCAAGAATTCACAAAACCAGAACCTTCACATGTGTCCTATCACCCTGCTGCCCCCTCCACACTAGTTTTCCTTCTCATTAGGGAGTGTCCAGTGCATGTTTCCTCCACTCTACATGTGGTCTGGTATCTCACTGCCACGACACTCAAGAAAAGTAAATATAATTACTGTTTTTCAAAAGGAAACTTTGGGAAATGCAACTCTACATAATGAAGACAGCAGTTGATATTATGCTCAGCAGTGTTCCCACATTTTAACAGAATCATACTTTCCCTTTCAATAAGCAAATGGTCCACTTCAATGATTTCCCCAAGACCAAAGGTTGTCTTATTTTACATATGAATTACAACAGGTACATTAAGAGAAACACAAAAATGGGGCTTCCCTGGTGGCGATGCAGGGGACACAGGTTCGTGCCCCGGTCCGGGAAGATCCCACATGCCGCGGAGCAGCTGGGCCCGTGAGCCATGGCCGCTGAGCCTGCGCCTCCGGAGCCTGTGCTCCACAACGGGAGAGGCCACAGCAGTGAGAGGCCCGCGTACCGCAAAAAAAAAAAAAAAAAAAAAGAGAAACACAAAAATGATAGTTCACCTTCAAATGCAGCATTCCTTCTCATTGTTTCCATGTAAAAGTGGTAGTGTGCAGTCTCAAAGATAATAGTGTGCTAAAAGGGGAAAGGGGCTGAGTTTAAAGAAATCATCAAAAGTGGCCTCATCATTTAGCATTCCATTTTCTATTTGCCCAAGTCCTGAAACCTAGAATATATAATGAGATATGGTGTCCTTAGGAAGCCTACCACAAGATAAGTGAGGTTAAGACATTAATGTAATGGCCTCTATTTCTACATTTCTTTACCATGGCACACGTGTGGAAAATGTGGTCAGATATTTCTGAAGTGACCAAGTTGATGGTCTTTAAGCAGGATAAAAAAAATAAAGAGTGCTTAAAACCAACTTTGAATGTGCCCACTCTGCTTTCTAGAAGAGGCTGGGGTCATCAGATTATTTCTGACAAAGCAAAGCAGTAACACTGCAAACCGTCTGCCACCCTCCATACCACTAAGGGAAGAGCCTCACTGAGAGTGCATGGCCCTTTGTGTGGGAGGACCACACTGGTGACCTTTGTTGTACAGTGTATGCCCCAAGACAGTCTCCAACAGAGGGAAACCAGAGTTCAGCATGCAACTAAAAATATACAGCTGAACTCATAATGAATATTCAGCCTTGAGATATACATGTAGGAGAAATGTGCACAAAAGTGACAGTTGCTTTAAGGGCAGGAAACCCAGGATCCACTATAAAGAGATCACATGTCAATACCAATGGAGTAATGATTCTTAGATCGTTTTCATGGAGGCTTTCTTAGAAAAAAGGTCAGATTATAAATACCACTTTGTTACATTTACTCTAAAGTACTGTACTCTTTTTTTTAAGTGCATTTTCTTTTTCTTAATTAAATTAAATTAATTAATTTATTTTTTGGCTGCGTTGTGTCTTCGTTGCCGCCCATGGGCTTTCTCTAGTTGCAGCGAGCGGGGGCTACTCTTCGTTGCGGTGTGCGGGCTTCTCATTGCGGTGGCTTCTCGTTGCAGAGCACAGGCTCTAGGTGCGCGGGCTTCAGTAGTTGTAGCACGCGGGCTTTGGCAGTTGTGGCTCGTAGGCTCTACGGAGCAGGCTCAGTAGGTGTAACTCACGGGCCCTAGAGTGCAGGCTCAGTAGTTGTGGCACATGGGCTTAGTTGCTCTGCAGCATGTGGGATCTTCCCAGACCAGAGCTTGAACCTGTGTCCCCTGCATTGGCAGGCGGATTCTTAACCACTGCGCCACCAGGGAAGGCCCTAAAGAACTGTATTCTGCCATCAAAATTCCAACTTCAGTGTCACGCGTTGAAAGATTATATTTTTGGAAGTCTATGGATGATTATTGATTCCATGTCCACTTGCTAAATTACTTAAGCAAAATTATCTAGTTCCTATCAAAAAGTAATGGTTATTTTTATAATAATAATTTACAATAATAATAATAAAAGCTTAGATTTAGCAATTTCACTTCTTTGTCACATCCCATATTTGTACAGTCATGAGAAGTAGGCTATAATTCTCATTTTCCTAATACGGGAATGGAAGATCAAGAAGCTTAATGTAAGTGACTGAAATGCCTTTTCAACTTTGGTCATCCTTGTCTGAGTCCAGTAAGTGTCCTTTTTTTTTTTTTTTTTACTATAGTATGCTTAATGTTGTCAAAGTAGTTCAAAGAAAATTATTTGTTGTGTCTTAGGAATACATGCTTTCCAATACCCATCACAATAAAACACAGCGGCTACCCACAAATAATCACTTCACCTGGGTCCAGGAAGTACTGATCATTCACATGACAGAAAAGGCAGAGATTAAAATGATTTAGAAAATCCAGGATAAGATCTCTCGTGACATGGCGATGTTTGAATGGTCCTCTTGAATAATCAAGATTGCAAAAATGGAAGCAAATCCAGATATGATCTGCTGTGAATTCATAAATCTCCCATTCCTATATTTCCTCACATGCCTTTTCCTGATGTCATTGCAGTTACCATGAATTCTTCAAGGTTACATTCACCACACAGTTGCTATTGCTGGAAGCTGTGCTTTGAATGTGCGATTTTGGCTCATTAATGAAGGAGCATCTGCAGGTCATTGCCAGGGAGCAGTGAAACTAAAATATTACTAATAAGACATCACAGAACTATGAACCTGCTTGAATTTTAAAAATCATTGAAAGTACCAAATATCCTTGACAGTGAATCTGGCATTTATCGAGCCACTGCTCTTTCCAAAATTGCAGTAAATAGCTTGGAGGATATAAAGACATATAAAGTATGTAGTAAAGAAGCTTACTAGCCAGGAGTGTGAGACAAAAATTAAACACATAAAACAATCATAGAGCTAAGAGTAGCAGTTATAATTAATTGCTCAGTTGTTTGGTGTGGTTTAGAAGTGTATCTATAACTCTTGAGGAAGTATGCATGCCCGTGCAATAGGAGACATATCTACATATCAAAAAGTTTCAGAGGTAATATCACTTTCCAAAGAGTCTGTTCATATCAGAGAATTTATTTACCTCCAAATGAATCAGTTTTATTATCACCTGAGGAACTGTTGGAAGCAAACAGTCCTTAGAATTGAGCCTGCTGAAAAGAGTGCACTGATAAATTTTTTCTAGCCCTTTGGCATAGCTGTTCTGCCTGTACAACATGTGACCAACAGGATTCAAGACCGTACTCCAAATCACTCCCTTCCGCACTGACACTGGCAAACCCAGTACAGGGGGTGGGTCTGTTCTCTGAAAGCTGTGAGGTTGCTTGTTTCACCCTAAAATTAAACATAATGGAAATAAAACACACATCTTGAAGGAAGTTTTCTTTTCATGAACTCTGTCCTTATTCACACAGCATACTTTGGTAATGTGCCTGGGCTATAATACAATGCTCAATAAATATTACTTGAGACAGTGCATTCTAGGAAATGGTATCAGGTTACTTCTGATAATGCCTGCAAAGATGTAGATATCTTATGATTAGAAGAAAGGCACTGATAAAATGTAGCAACTTGATTTTTAGAAAGTCATTACAATAAGGGAAATTGCTAATGGGGAAATATTATGAGCTGATAATTTGTAGAATTCCAACTTCTAAGTCAAAAGGGCAAAATTATGACTTGAAAATGGAAATAACAATTTATCACTTAACTGGAAAAACATCTTGGGGCAGTCCTTGGATCTCTCATTAGTCAGGGTTATGGATTGTGGAGAAAAGAATCCCCCTGGCTACTTTAAGAAGAAAGCAATGTATAGAGGGACTTATAGCTGAAAGGGGGTCTGGGAAATACACTCTTAGATTTTTCTCTACCTGTAAAGGGTCTGGAGTATATGTTGAGTGAGCTAGTCTGCAGGGTCCAGCACAGAGCACCATGTAATATGCTTAGTTAACCTAAATTTAGGTTACTTAGAATCTTGATGTCTAAGAATCATTTATGTTCTTTTTAATCAGTTTTCTATAATGTTCAACTTTTGCTGGTATATCCAATAGCAAAAATAAATGTATGAAATTTAGGTCCATTAAACATTCATTGATCTGGAAAATATTAACAAATATGTCATTTTGTGATCTGAAGGGAAACAAAGAGGAATTGAATACCCTTTCTCCCTTTAAGATGCTTCCATAGAAGAAGTGTTGAGTTTTGAACATTTTGATAATTAGTCTCATGTAGCTTTGTAATTGACAGTTATAAACTTTATGGCATTCTATTCATATGTATATACTTTGGGATGTAGTAGAATTCTTCCCGTTGAACATATGATTTTGGGTATGAAAGCTGGTGGAGATGTTTCGGAGGAAAAGCAAAAACCATTTTCCCAGGAAATAGGTAGTCAGACCATGGCTTTGATAACACTCGTTGAATGGTGAAGAACCAAGTCATTGTATAGTTTGTGGGTTGCTTGAATGAATTATTATTTATTAAATTTATTAATTACTAGATAATACATTTTACTAAATTTTCCAGGTATTATCCCCTGCTTGAATGTTAAAAAACAGATTAAAATTAAATCTATCAAGTCTGGAAGTCAACTAATTTCTGTTCTTGACTTTAACTAAGATGATGTTCACCTTAAAGTAATCAGATTCAGAGTCTCTGGCCAACATTTAGTAGATTCTAGAACATATACTAAGTCACCTGGGGCATTCTGGGTGGCAGAATGCAATAGAATAAAACTATAAGCAAAGGGCTCTGCCACACAGAGCGCTCAACTGTGGCATTTTTTCAGATTCTGTGACTCAGGCACCCGCCAAGCAGTAGATTTGTGATGAATAGCGCCCGTATTGATTTTTCCATAATGGAATGTAAAAGAAAAATGGACAGGTTTTGTTGCAGGTATTTTCATGGGGTACTAAATTGGCGGATTAGTTGCAAACAGCAGTACTGATAAAGTCTGCTGTCCATCTTTATGGTTGGGTCTTTCTATTAAAATGACACATAAATAACCTATTATATCCTCCACCCATGGAAATTCAAATGCACCTGTCAACTTGATAAAGCACTTGCCTGGAGGGAAGCATTGTTTACATTTTCACTCTATTCTTCAGAAAAAGTGAGATTCTAATTATTTCTCCCACTGTAAATTAATGCTGACTATGATGCTTGGCGTATCTCTACATTGTTACATCTTTTGGAAAGTTAAATGATGGAGCTGATCCATCATGTATGATGCAGCATGTATTTTATGACAGTCTTCCCTGGGCTCTTTGATACCCTCTCTAAATGCTTATTTCTTCTCTAACTTGTCTTCTCTCTGCATCTGTCTTTCTCTTTTCTAGCCCATGAGAAATCTTTGTTGATACCCAGTTAATTCCAAAATTTGAACTTCCACCCTCTTTAGCTTGCCTTGTTTATTTCCCTTATTGAAAAAACATGTTTATGATTTTCAACCCACAACTACTTGTTTTCAATGATCTCATGTCATTTTTAGTCTCCTCCTGGGATATTTCCCCCATTCGCTATATCACGTCTGAAGACATATCTTTGGTTATATTCAGAATTTCTACCTTGTAAGTAATGGGGTTGATTTTCCTCAGAAAAACTTCACCTTTTCCTTGTTCTTCTTGTTGTTATCTCTTGGTTTGAACTTGTGATAATAATTACATGAAATAATGCCTCTGATCCTAAGTTCCTACCGCTTTCCGCAACTTACTCCGCGTATTTCTCCGTCAGCTACCCCTTTTCACTCACCCTTGTCCACACACCCTAATCTCTTCCAAAAAATAATTTCTTCACGTGCAGAAAACACATAGGAAAACATTGTCTCTATGAATTCCTATAGCAACCCAAAATGGTTATCTAAAGTAACCTTAGGTATAAGCTTACCTTATAATCCTGAATCCAGTGTTTTTTATTGTTTCCTATACATAGACACTCATTAATCTATTCACCTATTGAGTACTGTGTTCACTAAACTCTGTGTGTACATTAAGTGATCTTGGAATTAAAGCAGCTGAAAGTTAAAGATTCAAAAGATCAAGTGTAGCAGCCCATCTGAAGACCTCAGTACAGCCATTTCTAGAATTGTGGCTGAGACGGAATCCACCGCATGCACTGTGCACACAGCTTTCCCAGTTATTTTCTTAAAGTATCTCCAGGGGATGAATTGATTGCCTGGTTGCTCTTCTTCCCCAGTTTGTAAATCTCAAGCCAATTTCTAGCTTAATCTTCTCTAATGCCTATTTCTTCCACAAGTAAATTCCTGCCTGAGTTCGAGGTATTATACCGCAAAATCCCTAGGAACCTTAAATTGGGCATTTTCAACATAAATAATTTAAGAAATCTGTAAAGATCCTCCAACTGAGCTAAGTTAACAGAAGCTAAATTAATGACAGTATCTCTTAGCTAAAATAGTAAAGCAATTTAACAACACTGTTAGTTTTAACTGTTTTGAAATCAATTTTGAATAATTTATATGTCTTTAAAACTTTTATCCAACTTTCTTATTGTTTGAGATACTAATACATTTATGATTTCCAAGGAGTTATACTAAATATTTTGAAAACCAGGTAGTATATTATGTCAGTTACTATTTTATTTACAATTCTTTTGTATTGTCTTGAAAATTATATTTGTTGTAATGAAAATTGGAACATGAGTTTTATTTCCTCTGTCTCCGTTTTTTTTTTTATTACAGAGGAAGTGGGTAGATTGTACTAGTTGATATTTTTGATTCTCTTAGTAAGCTTAAGAGAAAAATAATAAACCTGAAAGAATTGACTGATAATCTGAAAACTGGACCAAAAAACTCTGAATTGTGAATTTGTGTCTAGCTGCTGATCAGGCTGTCGATAAAAACAAAGTGGTAGTTTTGACAGAGATAGTAATAGATTATTACTAAAAGTTTACTGAAAAGTGTTTACTGCAGCAAAAGCTTCTATCAATCTGACATCACTTGAAACGTGAATTAGAGTATGCCTTCATTACCCCGAAAACGAAGGTGCTCTAGTGCACGTCTGTGTGCATATGCATGCTTGTGTGTGTGTTGTGAGAAGGACAGAGACCAAGAGAGAGAGAAGAGAGAGCACCGATATCCCACTTTTATCCAACCACTTATCTATTTGTCACTCACTCTCATGTCAAGTAACTAAATGAATTAGAGAAACTAGACAATGCTCCATGTCATCATAAGTCACCTGAAATAAAAAACCCACAAGTCCGGGGCTTCCCTGGTGGCGCAGTGGGTGGGAGTCCGCCTGCCAATGCAGGGGACACGGGTTCGTGCCCTGGTCCGGGAAGATCCCACATGCCGTGGAGCGGCGGGGCCCGTGAGCCATGGCCGCTGAGCCTGCGCGTCCGGAGCCTGTGCTCCGTAGCAGGAGAGGCCACAATAGTGAGAGGCCCGCGTACCGCAAAAAAAAAAAAAAAAAAAAAAAAAATCCACAAATCCAACTAGTCCATTCTCTTTGTATACAGAGAGATGCTGATTCTAAGTGTACACCTAGTAGAACTCTACAGCAGAGGAGTTTCATGCTACTAAACAAAATTCTTTGAAGTATTTCTTATCTCTAGACTCCAAGTGAGAAGCGTTTGGTATCATAATTCTGTCACTTGAGCCTTGATTTTCCGGCTTCTAAGATGGACACATTGATGGGTCACATTTATATATTTTGACATTGTGCTCTTTCCGATTAGAACAGAGTTGAAGAGGAAAAGTTCTGTTAAAAATTGTGTATCATGGTTTGCTGATCTCTAGGAATCCAGAAGACTGGAAATATTGACTTACGTATGATTGTATCCCACAATCTTGGATTTCTTATGTGTTCCCAACCTAGTGCATGTTCCTTACTGTATTTTATTACATTTCAGAGATTGAAATTCTTTTAGAAATCATTGTTCAATAACTCCATTTTACTACTTAGGAAAGTGGAAAATGAAGAACTTTGAGCAAATGGTAAGAATCCAGATCTAGAATTTCTTTCTCATGACCACTGCGGAAGACTGCTTTCTAGAGATAAGAAAGGATGATAAGTCAAAAACACTGGCAAGAATCAATGGTGTGTTTATATTAATGTTAAAATAATATTTCCTCTGTTCACAGAATTTGTGATCACAGTGTGTATAATCAAACAATCCGATGTTTACATTTTATCAGTGTTTGGGGTTCGGCCTCGGTCTAAGAAAACAACAGGAGGGAAATATTTGCTTGATATTGTCTCATTTGCTTTTTAAAAAATTTAACGTAAGTTATATGCATTAAAGAACTAGATGTAGGGAACCCAGTGAGAATAGCTTACAAATAAACATGTATAAAATTCTGCATTAATATAGGTAAACCTCTTATAAGTCAAGAAATACCACATTATGAATTTCTGTTAACCACATCAATAATTCTAAATGCTTTTTTTTTATAGTTACTAGGATGCCATTCATCCATTAGGTATATATTAAATTTTTAATAATTACATGCCCACTGCATGCCAGGTATCTTCGCATATGAAGAGGTTACAAATCTGATTTCATTATTCTTAAAATTTAGTTTTAGTAAAATAACAAATTTTATTTTACAGGATTTTTAATGGTTTTAGTATCGTACATAAAACACTAACATAATGCTTGATTAATCTACCCTGAATAAATAATTTGTGCAGACACATTCTGCATGCAAGGAATTTCTGGAATGTTAGCACAGACAAGCCTCTTGTGGTATACATTTTCAATGAAAAAAATGCAGGAAAGCCTCGTAGAATTAAAACTAATTCACCTTTGTCATAGTAACGTTAAGTATAATTTCAAACTTCAGGAGGGTCTACAATATTGCCTGTTTTACTGGAAATTTCCACCAAGGGTAGATAAATCATCATCCTGCATCTTGAAAAATAAAATAGAATTGTCTTCCAAGTAACTTCAACCATGTACATATTCATTCACTTTCTTTTGCTTGTTATGCTAAATAATTCTAAATGTTCTGTGTTCTAGTACTGCTATATGCAGTTGCAGAATGGGTGCACTAGTAAGCTCAGTTTCTACCACAGGGTTACTCTGCTGCTTCCTCACCTGCCCCACCATAAGTTAGTAACTTAAAGAAGAAAGGGGGCTTATAAACCTCTCACGTGTAGCTCTGAGTTGGATGCTCTTAGCTGGAGGGTTGCTCTGGTCTGTCAGAACACACAGGAAGACCCTGTTGTAAAGTCTTTGTCTTGAAGTTTATTTTCTCTGTGTAGGTTCATCATCTTTTTTTTTTTTTTTTTAACGATGGTTTAATTTCATTCACATGTAGTTGCCATGAAAAGGTTAACTCATTCATAAAAATATGTTTGCTATTCTAACTCCTTTATTTACAAATAAATCCCCACCACAGAGCAGAAATGTTAGAAGTTATATCACAAGTGAAGCACATTAAGTATTTTTAAAACCTTTAAAATATGGCTTATGAACAGTTTTACACAGCAGGTTACCTGTTACCATGTTACATATTAAACAGATCTATGGTACGATTTTGGACAACCAGATTTCCTTGATATTAAAGATGGAGTTGGCATTTTTGTCAAAAAGGTATTTTAAACCTGTTAGGGAGTTTCTATAGTGTGGAATTTCACTTCTTTGTAAAGTGGCATCTTAAGTATATCATTTTAAAATCAAACAAGAAATTAGATCCATCTCTGGGAAAACACCAATTTTTATTGTATGCATCACGTAAACTCCTTGCTATTAGTGACTATGCAGATGCTCATAAATAAGGAAAAAAAAAACCCAGTGTGCATAATCAAACAATCAAAACATCATCTTTTTTTATGCTTATTGTTTACATGGTATTTTCCCCCATCTTCTTCCTTTGAATCTGCCTGTGTCTTCACATTCAAAATTCATTTCTTGAAAACAGCATTTGTTTGGGTCTTAATTTTTTAATCCAGTTTCACAATGTCTGCCTTTTCATTGGAGTTTTTAGTCTATTTACAAAAAATTATTGATATGCTTAGGTTTATGTCTACTGACTTTATACTTTCTAAATATTTTCCATTTTTCCTTTCAGTTTTTCTATTCCTCTTTTTGTCCTTTATTGTCTTCTTTGGAGTTAATCAAATATTTGATTATATTGTGTTCCTTTACATTTCCTTTATTAGTGTTTGTGTTTTTCCTCCGGCTAACAGGATGCACCTTTAAATTTTGAGACTATTTAAAGTCAAGGTGCCAACATTTTCCCTCTTTATACTCCCGAGCTTGCATCTGACACGTCGTATGCCTACTTCCCTCTTCCCCATTCTCATTTCACACCTACCACATTTTACTTCCCACATTCTGCTTCACAAGTGTAGTAAACTTGCAAAAGGGTAATTCCATTTACTTTCTCCCCTCACTCTTTATCAAATTATTGTTATAACTTTTATTTCTACATGTTATAATCTCACCTTTTTATTTGAACGGTTACTTGTCTTTCTTCTGTTGCTGAGCCCAGCCAATAAATTTTTTGACATTAACAAAGAAGTCCCATGTTCAGTATTAGTTATCTGTTTTATACATATTAGTGTATATATGTCAATCCTAATCTCCCAATTCATCCCACCACCACCACACCACCCACCCCCGCTTCCCCCCTAGGTGTCCACACATTTGTTCTCTACATCTGTGTCTCTATTTCTGCCTTACAAACTGGTTCATCTGTACCGTTTTTCTAGATTACACAGATATGCGTTAATATACGCTATTTGTTTTTCTCTTTCTGACTTACTTCACTCTGTATGACAGTCTCTAGGTCCATCCATGTCTCTACAAATGACCAAATTTCATTCCTTTTTATGGCTGAGTAATATTCCATTGTATATATGTACCACATCTTCTCTATCCATTCATCTGTTGATAGGCATTTAGGTTGCTTCCATGACCTGGCTATTGTAAATAGTGCTGCAATGAACATTGGGGTGCATGTGTCTTTTTGAATTATGGTCTTCTCCAGGTATATGCCCAGTAGTGGGATTGCTGGGTCATATGGTAATTCTATTTTTAGTTTTTTAAGGAACCTCCATACTGTTCTCCATAGTGGCTGTATCAATTTACATTTCCACCAACAGTGCAAGAGGGTTCCCTTTTTTCCACACCCTGTCCAGCATTTGTTGTTTGTAGATTTTCTGATGATGCCCATTCTAACTGGTGTGAGGTAATACCTCATGTCGTTTTGATTTGCATTTCTCTAATAATTAGTGATGTAGAGCAGCTTTTTATGTGCCTCTTGGGCATCTGTATGTCTTCTTGTAGAAATGTCTATTTAGGTCTTCTGCTCATTTTTGGATTGGGTTGTTTGTTTTTTTAATATTGAGCTGCATGAGTTTATATATTTTGGAGATTATTCCTTTGTCCATTGATTCGTTTGCAAATATTTTCTCCCATTCTGAGGGTTGTCTTGTTTATAGTTTCCTTTGCTGTGCAAAAGCTTTTAAGTTTCATTAGATCCCACTTGTTTATTTTTGATTTTATTTCCATTACTCTAGGAGGTGGGTCAAAAGGACCTTGCTGTGCTTTATGTCAAAGAGTGTTCTGCCTATGTTTTCCTCTAAGAGTTTTACAGTGTCCTGTCTTACATTTAGGTCTTTAATCCATTTTGAGTTTATTTTTGTGTATGGTGTTAGGGAGTGTTCTAATTTCATTCTTTTACCTGTAGCTGTCCAGTTTTCCCAGCAGCACTTATTGAAGAAACTGTCTTTTCTCCATTGTATATCCTTGCCTCCTTTGTCATAGATTAGTTGACTATAGGTGTGTGGGTTTATTTCTGGGCTTTCTATCCTGTTCCATTGATCTATATTTCTGTTTTTGTGCCAGTACCATATTGTCTTGATTACTGTAGGTTTGTAATATAGTCTAAAGTCAGGGAGTCTGATTCCTCCAGCTCCGTTTTTTTTCCTGAAGACTTCTTTGGTTAATCGGGGTCTTTTGTGTCTCCATACAAATTTTAAGATTTCTTTGTCCTAGTTCTGTAAAAAATGCCACTGGTAATTTGATAAGGATTGCATTGAATCTGTAGATTACTTTGGGTATTATAGCCATTTTCACAATATTGATTCTTCCAATCCAAGGACATGGTATATCTCTACATCTCTTTGTGTCATCTTTGATCTCTTTCATCAATGTCTTATCGTTTTCTGAGTATAGGTCTTTTACCTCCTTCGGTAGGTTTATTCCTAGGTATTTTATTCTTTTTGTTGCAATGGTGAATGGGATTGTTTCCTTAATTTCTCTTTCTGATCTTTCATTGTTAGTGTATAGGAATGCAAGAGATTTCCGTGCATTAATTTTGTATCCTGCTACTTTACCAAATTCATTGATTAGCTCCAGTAGTCTTCTGGTGACATCTTTAGGATTCTCTATGTATAGTATCATGTCATGAGCAAACAGTGACAGTTTTACTTCTTCTTTTCCAATTTGTATTCCTTTTATTTTTTTTTTTCTTCTTTGATTATCATGGCTAGGACTTCTGAAACTATGTTGAATGATAGTGGCAAGAGTGGACATCCTTATCTTGTTCCTTGTCTTAGAGGAAATGCTTTCAGTTTTTCACCATTGAGAATGTTGTTTGCTGTGGGTTTGTCATATGTGGCCTTTATTATGTTGAAGTAGTTTCCCTCTCTGCCTACTTTCTGGAGAGTTTTTATCATAAATCAGTGTTGAATTTTGTCAAAAGCTTTCTCTGCATCTATTGAGATGATCATATGGTTTTTATTCTTCAATTTGTTAATATGGTGTATCACGTTGATGGACTTGAGTATATTGAAGAATCCTTGCATCCCTGGGATAAATCCCACTTGATCATGGTTTATGATCCTTTTAATGTGTTGTTGGATTCTGTATGCTAGTATTTCGTTGAGGATTTTTGCATCTATATTAATCAGTGATATTGGTCTGTAATTTTCTTTTTTTGTAGTATCTCTGTCTGCTTTTGGGATTAGGGTGATGGTGGCCTCATAGAATGAGTTTAGGACTCTTCCTTCCTATGAAATTTTTTGGAAGAGTTTGAGAAGGATGGGTGTTAGCTCTTCTCTAAATGTTTGATAAAATTCACCTGTGAAACCATCTGGCCCTGGACTTCTGTTTGTTGGAAGATTTTTAATCACAGTTTCAATTTCATTACTTGTGATTGGTCTGTTCATATTCTCTGTTTTTCCTGGTTCAGTCTTGGAAGGTTATACCTTTCTAAAAATTTGTCCATTTTTCCCAGGTTGTCCATTTTATTGGTATAGAGTTGCTTGTAGTAGTCTCTTATGATGCTTTGTATTTCTGCGGTGTCCATTGTAACTTCTCTTTTTTCATTTCTAATTTTATTGATCTGGTCCTCTCCCTCTTTTTCTTGATGAGTCTGGCTAAAGGTTTATCAATTTTGTTTATCTCTTCAAAGAACCATGTTTTAGTTTTATTGATCCTTGCTATTGTTTTCTTTGTTTCTATTTCAGTTATTTCTGCTCTGATCTTTATGATTTCTTTCCTCCTACTTACTTTGGGTTTTGTTTGTTCTTCTTTCTCTAGTTCCTTTAGGTGTAAGGTTACATTGTTTATTTGAGATTTTTCTTGTTTCTTAAGGTAGGATTATATTGTTAATAACTTCCCTCTTAGAACGGTTTTTGCTGCATCCCATAGGTTTTGGATCATTGTATTTTCATTGTCATTTGGACTTGGGTGGCTATTTCCTTTCCCATGTTAGGGAAGTTTTTGACTATAATCTCTTCAATATTTTCTCAGATCCTTTCTCTCTCTCTTCTCCTTCTG
Organism: Leucopleurus acutus; assembly: GCF_964270905.1. Lineage (NCBI taxonomy): Eukaryota > Metazoa > Chordata > Mammalia > Artiodactyla > Delphinidae > Leucopleurus > Leucopleurus acutus. The sequence continues at coordinate 98,417,723 of NC_139153.1, forward strand.
GGACCCCTATAATGTGAATGTTGTTGCATTTAATGTTGTCCCAGAGGTCTCTTAATCTGCCTTCATTTCTTTTCATTCTTTTTTCTTTATTCTGTTCCATGGCAGTTAATTGCACCATTCTGTCTTCCAGGTCACTTATCCGCTCTTCTGCCTCAGTTATTCTGCTCTTGATTCCTTCTAGTGTATTTTTCATTTCAGTTATTGTATTGTTCATCTCTATCTGTTTGTTCTTTAATTCTTCTAGGGGTTTGTGTTTTAATTCTTCTAGGTCTTTGTTAAACATTTCTTGCATCTTCTCTATTTTTGCCTCCATTCTATTTCCGAGGTCCTGGATCATCTTCACTGTCATTATTCTGAATTCTTTTTCTGGAAGGTTGCCTATCTTCACTTCTTTTAGTTGTTTTCCTGGGGTTTTATCTTGTTCCTTCATCTGGTACGTAGTCCTCTGCCTTTTCATTTTGTCTATCTCTCTGTGAATGTGATTTTCGTTCCACAGGCTGCAGAATTGTAGTTCTTCTTGCTTCTGCTGTCTGCCCTCTGGTGGATGAGGCTATCTAAGAGGCTTGTGCAGACTTCCTGATGGGAGGGACCAGTGGTGGGTAGAACTGGGTGTTGCTCTGGTGGGCCGAGCTCAGTAAAACTTTAATCTGCTTGTCTGCTGATGGGTGGGGCTGAGTTTCCTCCCTGTTGGTTGTTGGGCCTGAGGCAACCCAGCACTGGAGCCTACCTGGCTCTTTGGTGGGGCTAATGGCAGAGTCTGGGAGGGCTCACCCAAGGAACACTTCCCAGAACTTCTGCTGCCAGTGTTCTTGTCCCCGTGGTGAGCCACAGCCAACTCCTGCCTCTGCAGGAGACCCTCCAACACTAGCAGGTAGGTTTGGTTCAGTCTCCTATAGGGTCACTGCTTCCCCTGGGTCCTGATGCACACAGTACTTTGTGTGTGCCCTCCAAGAGTGGAGTCTCTGTTTCCCCCAGTTCTGTCAAAGTCCTGCAATCAAATCCCGCTGGGATTTGAATCAAAATCTGATTCTCTAGGAATTCCTCCTCCTGTTGCTGGACCCCCAGGTTGGGAAGCCTGACTTGGGACTCATAACCTTCACTCCAGTGGGTGGAGTTCTGTGGTATAAGTGTTCTCCAATTTGTGAGTCACCCACCCGGTGGTTATGGGGTTTGATTTTTTTTGTGATTGTGCCCCTCCTACCATCTCATTGCGGCTTCCCCTTTGTCTTTGGATGTGGGGCATCTTTTTTGGTGAGTTCCAGTGTCTTCCTGTCAATGATTGTTCAGCAGTTAGTTGTGATTCTGGTGCTCTCACAAGAGGGAGTGAGCTCATGTCCTTCTACTCTGCCATCTTGAACCAATCTCCTAAATTTTTCATTTTAGTTATCATACTTTTCATTTCTAGAATTTCCACTTAGGGGTTTTGTTTTTGTTTTTAGTTTTCATTTCTTGGCTGAGATTCTTTATTAGTCCACTCATTAGACCATATTTTTCTTTAATTTTTAACTTTTTTTTTAGTTCTTTAAACATTGTTACAATAGAGGCTTTCAAGTCTTTGTTTTCTGAATCTAATATCTAGACCATCTCAAGGTTAGCTTTGATTGACTCTTGTTTTTCTTGATTCCATCTCTTTCTGTTTGTTTATTTTTTGATGTATTGTGTTTCAGATATTGTGTATTTTAAGTTGTAAGTTGCCTGTTAAGGGTTAAGAGTTAAGGGTTGCTATTACAAAGTCCCACAAACTGCGTGGTTTAAAAAAACAGAAACTCATCATATGACAATTCTGGATGCTCAAAGTCCAAGGTCAAGGTGTTGGCAGGGTTGATTCCTTCTGATGGCTATGTGGAAAAATATGTTCCCTGATTCCCTCCTAGCTTCTTGTGGTCTGCTGGCAATCTTGGCTTTTAGATGCATCACCCCAATCTCTGCCTTCATGTTCACATGGCATTCTTTTTGTGCATGTTTGTCTCCATGTCCAAATTTCCCCTTTTTCTACAGATACAGTCATACTGGATTAGGGTCACCCTATTGAGTCATCTTAACGTGACCAACTGCAAAGACTTTATTCCCAAATAAAGGTGAATTCATAGGAACTGGGAATTAAGCCTTCAATATCTTTCAGGGAGACACAATTCAAGCCATAACATTGTCCCCATCCCCAGTTTATCCCTCAACATCAGCCTGAGTGATTCCTTTAATAATGTCTTATATGTTACTCCTCTATTCAAAAATGTTCAGTGGTTTCCCATTTCATTCAGAGAAGAAGCCCTACTCCTCAGTGGTCATCACAACCCTCCATGCTCAGCTCCTCCCTCCAGTTGTCCCTGTTCTGATCTTTTCTATTTCTCCCCTTGCTCGCTTTGTTTCAGTTCTTTTGGTCTCTTTGCTTTTTCTTGAACATAAGGCAAGTGGACTCCCCTCAAAGCCGTGGCCCTAGCTGTTCCCTCCTCTAATTGTGCTACTCTCCCCATTATATACATGATTCATATCCTCACTTTATTCAGACATTTATTCAAATGTCTCCTTCTCTGAAAGGCTTTCCATGAATAAAATAAAAACTCTAAGTAAAATAGCAATGAAATAGCCCTTTATCCTCCCCAACTTCACCCACTGCCAATTGATCCCCTGCCCTGTTTCCTTTTTCTCCATAGCACTTATGATATATTTAGTTATTTGTTGTCTGCTTGCCAGCTTAAGTAGAGCAAGGGTTTTGTCTCTTTGGTTCCATTCTGTGTTTCCATAATCCTCTGGTGCGAAGTAGGATTTCAGTAAATAGGTTCTGAGTGAATGGTTGAATGAATGAACTAATGAATGAATGTGCTTTGAACAGAGCCTTTTACATAATGAGTCCTAAACAAGTATTATTTATAATTCTTATTCTTAATTAATCTTTCCCAAAATAGTTACTGCTGTGATCAATTTTCTATATGCTATTTTTCCTCTTTATTCTGCTCTGGAAATTTCAGGCTCAAAGGGAGAACCATATTCAAGAAAAGGGTAAGATCTAATGTTCAAATGTGACAATGAAATTGGGAAACTGAAATTAACGCTCTGGAAACCTAGACTCGCTGAAAGTCAACAAATTAGAATTTGGCTAAAAGATGAACACAAAATTCTCCCATCCTTTTATTTTTCAAATAAAAAATATCTATCTTCACATGTGTGGCCTTTTCTCACCCTTCTAAGTCTCCGTGCAGGGGAGGTGTCCCACATGATCCATCTATTCTCGTCACTCCCAGCCTTGATTTATCCCTCCTCAAACCCCTTACAGTTTTGTTTTTTTTTTTTTTTGCGGTTCGCGGGCTTCTCACTGTTGTGGCCTCTCCCGTTGTGGAGCACAGGCTCCGGACGCACGGGCTCAGCGGCCATGGCTCACGGGCCGGCATGTGGGATCTTCCCGGACCGGGGCACGAACCCGCGTCCCCTGCATCGGCAGGCGGACCCTCAACCACTGCGCCACCAGGGAAGCCCCCCCTTACAGTTTTTACTTCCTCCTTGGGCATTTAAAACTTACTAGTTTTAAATTATAGTTAATTTCATCTGTTCTCACTCTTCCTACTAAATTCTAAGTTTCATAGAGGCCAAGAAAATATATTTTATCCTGTCTATCTCGCAGCATCTAGTTTGAATAAGTGACTCAAAAAGGTTTTGAATAATGAAAAAGAACCTAGTTTTAAAGCACAAATGATACATACTGATTTTTTTTATAGTCTTGAAAAATAACCAGGAAACAATCCCTGCTCCTATAAGAGGGAGGTATTAAATTAAATACAATCTTTTTTTGCCATTAAACCATTAACAACCCTATCAACTCTTTGCCTGAAGACGGACTTGGACTTAGTTCATCTTTCCTTGTCTCTTCAGTACTCTTATAAAAGGTAGGGATGTAATTTTTATTTCCTTTATTTCACATTTATCATCTATAAAGTCAAAATAATACTTTCTTACTTGTAAGGCTGTTTAATGAGGCAGTTAATTATTGTATAATGCATTGTAACTCCTGGAGTAAAGGTTTTATATGTGTGCAAAGGGGTATTATTCCAGGAGAGTTATGACACGGGCAATCTTTGGCTTGTGGGTGGAGTAGGTGGAGTGATGCGATAAGATAGCAGCTGAACAAACTTCAGTAAATTAAGAAATAGGGAGTTCAAACTTGCATTGTGGAAAGTTGGTAGAGAGTTCACCTCCCTGATGCTTCTGAAGGAATGGCCTTATGTTGTTAGAAAACTGACATAGAAGAGCAGTTGTCTCACACATCAATTTTGCAGTTGGCAAAATGAATCAATTTCAGTAGCTTCAAAGATACATGTGACAAAAACCAAACCAAACCCAACCCAGATTGCCTTCAATATTGAATCCATTTATTTTTTTAAATTTGTATTTATTTATCTATTTTTAATTTTTTTTAAACTTTTAATTTTATATTGGAGTATAGTTGATTAACAATGTTGTGTTAGTTTCAGGTGTACAGCAAAGTGATTCAGTTATACATATACATCTATTCCTTGATATTGAATCCATTTAAATCACATAATTCATTTATTTATTCTTTCAACAAATATCCATTTAGTGCCTCTTATGAGTCAGACCCTATTCCCTGTCCTTATGAAGCTTACATTTGTGTGCGGAAAGACAGACACAAACAAGGAAATATACAGTGTGTAGGGTTGGAAGTAACACTTATAGTGTTACCATGAAAATAAGGCACAGGGTATGGCTAAGGGTGGAGATACTATTCCACATCAGAGGGTCAAGAAAGACCCCATAGTTAAGGTGACACTTGAGTAGCACCTTAAAGGAAGGGAGTGAGCCCAATAGGTGGCGGTGGCTGGGAAGATTCACGCAAGTTCCATTGCGAAAGCTCGCGTAGGGCCATGCTCGATGTTTGTAAGTTCACTTTTGCTGTTACCAATTCTCCTTCTTAGATTTTCAGCCAATTTATACAACTTAACTTAGTTTTTGGAATAAATTTGTTTAGCGTGTAAAGACATTACAATTCATATAGTATTGTTCATTTTAGGTAACACAAAAATATTTGGGCAACAGAGTTTTGGGGTAATTTATCCTGAAAGTAAGGTCAAACACAAACACACATACATACACATAAAGACAACCATCCCCCCTCCCCAATTTACTGCTTGTCTTACACTTTGTTATTTCTCTATCATTAGAGAAAATTAAAGCAAAGGATGAGCTAAGAACCAAGTATTAGTCACCAGCATGGTGGTGACTTTTAGGTGAAAAATCCTCTGACAGAAAGGAAACGTCTTCTGCTTCACTGCCTTTCACATCAAAGCAGAAGTAGAGGTGTGGCTGAATAATTTTTTTAAAGAAAGTTCAAGTGATCTTTATATTGGTAGACATTTGAAGTTCATTTTACTAGTGATTTAGTGGCTTACTGGCTTTAATGGATTTGAGTAGACTTTAGCCAGAGCTATGCACCACATTGCAAGCCCACTTACCTGTAAAGGAAAAAAAAAATGTAGTCAGATTTCATTCCTTCTGATAATTGGACTAAAACTTGTTGTCTGAACTAAGTCAGTCCAATTATTTTTCTTCAGTTCTGTCGGACCAGGAACTAAAATATTAGAGCAAATAGATAGATAACCTCCAAATTCATGGTGTTGTTTTGTTTTTGTTTTCTTTTTTTTCTTTCTGGAATTCAGGAGAAGAAAAGAGGCTCTTTTAAAAATCTGAGTATATTGTGAAATTCTCTGGTCTTGATTTCTACGTGTTACACAATCTGACTTTAAAATTAAAATTTTGTGTGTGTGTGTATAGAGTGGAGTATATAAGTGGAAAATACTGCTGGCCACGTCATTATGACTATTTTACATTTAAACAATGAATTCATCACCTGTAGGACTTATCTCAAGGGGCAGTGGGTGGCTAGAGCAGAGAAGTCTTGTTTTCTTCCTTACCTGTTTCCTTTCTGTCATCTCAGATGTGTGGTGGAATGTTTCACCCTCGTGGTCCACTCTTCATGTGGGTAGCCCGTGCTTCCCAGGCAGGGTGACAAGACAGGGAGTGGCAGAGGCAGGGTGCTCTATGCTTCCACTTACTCTGAAACATATCCGTAGCTTGTTCATATGTAGCTGCATTGCTAATAGTATTAACGTGTGCATACATGTCCACAAGCGAAAACCTCGGGGATACAGCTAAAGACCTGTGACTTCCTACTTACATAAAATAACCTACATCTTTTTCTTGCATTTATTTCTATTGCCAGGAGCTTTGAAAAGTGTCATAACCAGAAGTCAAGTTCTTTGCGGTTTCCTATTATGTTTCTTAAGAATTGTGCAGTGGTGATATGAAAAACACACATTTCTGGTAACAGATACAAGCTGTTGAGGTTCCCAAAATTAGAGATATTCAAGATAACAAAACACTCTATAATGTGTATACAAACACATATGGCTATATATCAGCTTCCCCCAAATGGCATTATTTCTATCTGAATTAAGCACAGGTAATTTTGTTTGGAAGTATGGCTTTTTGGCAACGTAACATTTTATTACCTTTCTTCAAACTGGTTCAGATTTCCTTAAGTGCTTGTCCTATACTCCTAATGGCTACGTTAAAGAAAAAAACATCAAGGCATAATCGTTTTACTTGACTAATTTATCTGTTGGTAATCTTCTATTAATTTTTTGCCCTTTTATTTCAAGGCAACACACAAAGTAAAGAATTGTGCAGAATTGCTGACATGCATAGGCTGCCATGAAAATAAAAATATCTAGAGGAAAATTGAAAACACTATCAAATATGTACATGCTTCCAAAACTTCTGATGTTATCCAAGGTTTTCATATCTAAGTCAAGGTCATAAGTTAGATTCTTATGTGAGCCAGCTATTCTTTGACCAAAAAGTAGAAACTATGGATAGGTCAGGGAAGAGGCTCCACTTTTACTATTTGGGAAACCAACTCCTGCTGTGTCTTTTCCTTCCTGGGGAGAGGAGTTACCATTTTTTACTAGACACAAATCTTTGAAATTTTGACTTTTTTAAAATTTACACTGGAATATGTGATATTGTAGAACTACAGACACAATCTTAGTCATACCTTTGCATTCATTAATTCTAAAGGAAGACATTGTTTTCTAAGACAAAACACAGCATTTATGGGTAAGATGCCCATTTTACCGAGACCCAGTTTTTTTAACGACGTGTTCTCTCCTAAAGAGCTGGTGAATAAAATCACGATCATCAACGTACACCTTATTTGGAGTTCTGAGCTTCAAATACACAGGAGACCAATTGGGTCACCCAGTATGACCTAATTTCCTGACCCTGGTTCCCCCTTGCAGACTTTCCACACTTGGAAATAAAGTGCAAATTCGAGTGAGGAAAGAAAAGAAATCCACCCAAGAGCTGTTAAAAAATGTATGTATGCAGTAAATCTATGTACCACTGTGTAATTATAATAACATAAACAAAGCCACTATAAGGACATTCACATTAGACCTAATTTTATGCTGAACTATTATAATGCAGTTAAGAGCCGCATAGTCCTGATTTAATTAAGCTCTGTTGTGAAGCATGCAGCATTTGAACCTGTTCCGGCCTGTTTGACTACCATTGAATTAGCGCCCTTAACTTGTTTTTCTGCTGAACGATGAATCTCATTTAAGAATTCCTGTTTGCGGGTCTGGCATTCGGTGGGTTCTTCTGTGCTGTTGTGCCTCCAGACCCAGGTCAGCTAAGCTCCTCAGATTTGCCCCATATGTAGTCTCTCGACTCACTTGTCTCAAAAGATTTGTTAACTTACCCTGGGCTCTCATGGAAATGAAGGGACAGATTTGATTGGTTTAATGAAAGAGATTTCAGATGACAGGAGACTTCACTTGTGGAGCTAACTTCAGATTCTGTAGGGCACAGTAAGCGTCTACTGGCCTATCATTTTGCAGAAATACTTAGTGAACTCCAATTTTCCATGGATATTACCTAGGCTGCCAAGTAGTTTAACCGTTACTCATTAGGAAATGGAAGGCAAAGGCATCTTTAGAAAATGCACTTTCTAGAAAAATCACATCCTGCTTCCTTCTTTTTATCTCTCTCCTACTTTAGGCAAGAATGTCTAGGTTGTCTAGTATTTGCCTGAACAAAACTTTCCCTTCCTCTATGCAGATTGCCTGAAATAAAATTAAACGGGAAATCTTACAGGTGAACATTTAGCTTGGTGATCAAATATCAGGCCAGTTTGCTGAGGAGCTTGTGACTCAACAACTAGTTTTAAAGAAACAGAGTTAAAAGTCAGGAGAACAGAGTTGCAGAGAATTATGTCCACCCACTTAGATTATTTAGAAATGAGCCAAAGGACTTAAGAAAAATCAAACAGTGATTTCTTCATCACATCTCACCTCTGCATCCATCCTCTGATCTACCTCTCTTCAGGCTTAGTTCCTGTTATAAAACATCCATGTTCTGCTTCTTTTTTCTTTTTTTTTTTTTTTACCTTGCCCTACTTTCTTAACCCTAGGGAGGATTTTAAGAAGGTTTCAAAGCTAAGCATCCCCAATTGCTTCAGGCTGTCTTTGGTTGTAAGTCAGGATACAAAGCAATTACCCGGAGGGTGGGATGTGTTCGTGGCCAATGGGAGAACCTTCCCTAGATCAGCAGGTAACTGAAAATATTCTCTGAAGGGTGAACATCTGGTGCAGATTCTTAACCATTTCTAGTAAGGTTTTATGGGTCACTCTTCCTTTTCCTTTTCCAAAAGGTGTGTACTCATAAAGCACAAATAATAGGGTTTAACTTGGTCCACATGCCTTGTGGACAGGTGTTTGATTATCTTAAGGACTGCTAGCTAGAAATTCTGGAAATGACCACAATTGCCTTAGTATTAGAACTTTATGGTCCAAAAAAAAAGGGGGAGAAAAACATCAGTATTTTTTCTAGTTAATCTCCAATTCAAAGAAGATTGAGAACATTCCATGGGATATTAATAGAACTAAATGGCTGCAGTAATTTAGATGCGGCCTCTATTTTGGTTTTCTATGACAAATGACACTGTACCCCTTTTGAGTCAAGAAGGATGCTTGCAAGGTTCCTGCACAGACCAAGGACAGAAAACTCTTCCCGTAGATTCTTTCACATGAGCACTTCACAGAGGGAAAATTCAGCCTCTAGAGTCATGTTTAGACATAGTCCCATTCTGCAGCCACACACTAACACACAAAGATAGTAGTGTACTATGTGATCAAACACATTACTGTGTGGTGTAATCAAAAGTACATTGGCTTTTGGGACTTGCTTGGCGGTCCAGTGGTTAAGACTTCGCCTTCCAATGCAGGGGGTGTGGGTTCGATCCCTGGTCGGGGAGCTAAGATCCCACATGCCTTGGGGCCAAAAAACCGAAACATAAAACAGAAACAATATTGTAACAAATTCAATAAAGGCTTTAAAAATGGTCCACATCAAAAAATCTTAAAAAAAAAAAAGTACATTGGCTTTAGAGTCAGACCAATTTGGGTTCAAATATCAGAGCTGCCTGATTACTTTTGGGGTCTCAAGGTGCTACTATGATATATATGCCTCTTTGCCCCACCTGAGTGATTTGAGAAAAATTAAGTAAACATAGGAACCAGACTAAAGGAAATAAAAATATCAGCCTCATGACTAGTAAAGCTGTTTGGACGATGTGTCATTGGATTAGCAGCCAAGTGGGCTTAACTCATCACCCCATAAGGAAGGAGCTGGAAGGCAAAGTCGTTCTCGGAAGAGGGCTGCTCTTGTTAAAACTTGACTATGGACCGGCAGAGGATGTGGGCGCTTCCTAGGGATGGCCTGGATATAAAAAAATGAGAGGGAAGGGGCAAGGGAGCTACTCTGATTTCTTGTTCCTAAATCACCAGGGAGGAGAGTAAGAAAAGCTTGTGGGGAAATCGGAGGTAGAGGAGTAGGATTATTTATTAGTAAATGATATAATCATGTAACTGCATCTTTGGGCAAGTTATTTAACATTTCCGAGCCTCAGTTTCCTTGTCTATAAAATGGGAATAGTAATACCAACCTGACAGAGTTGCAACATAAACAAACAAAAAGCGTGCGTGTGCGTGTGCGTGTGTGTGTGTGTGAACTGTCTACCTTCAGACCTGCCACTCAATAATGCTGACTTACTTTCTAGTCTACCCACCCCTTTTCTTCCTAGACCCTGGTCAGTCAAGGATGCCTCTGGGTAGAAGGCAATTCACTCCTCTCTTTCCTCAGATTAGAGATGGTTGAAAAGGAGAGGAAGAAGGACATGCATATCAAAGAAAATAAGAATTATTTCTAAAAGTCTACTCTGCACAGTTTACTGCCCACATTTTCAAGGTCACTTACCTTCTAAAAGGAATCATCTTCCAAAACAAGAGTTACTCCTTTTCAGGCAAATGTAGACATCTTCTTAGTCCTTTAGCTTGCAGGTGTCCAGGGGTGCAAGATGGGTTTGTTTTATACTGAATTTCCAAGACAGAGAGGCTCCCATCCACCAAGGCTCCCAGCTAACTTTCGCCCCACCAAACACCTCGTAGAATGAGCGGAAACCCCATGGCTCTCCAGGACATGGCATGCTTATTCTCATCTCATTTCTTTTGCTCTGCTTTGCCTGAAGTTTATCCTTTTACATCCAAAGGCTGGGAGACATCAGAGACATGTGTAATACCTGGGCTGGAGCTGCGTGTGCAGCCAGGAGCCTTCAGTTCTGATCCTGGCTCCAAGCACAGACTTCTTGAGGGGCCCGAAGGAGCAGCCTGCCATCATCCACCTCCTGATTTTACCTGAGGGTGTTGCGATCATGCAGATTAAAAATTAATTATATAAATGGATTCATGTCCCCATCGTTGCTCCCACAGTTTTGACATAGCTTAATAAATTCTTTCTTTAGATGTAGTCAGTGCTGTCTTCAAACCTGTCCTGCCTGCTTGCTATGGTCTCATTGCAGTGGCATCCCTGTCCAGTGGGCTCTTGCACCTGTTGTCACCTTGAGGTGTCTCTGTCACTCAAAGCTCACAGCTAGCTAGCAACCAAACTCTGATGATTCTATCTCAGAAAAAGAAATCATTGACTCTGTCTCCAGTCCAACTGTCACTGCCCAAATGCAGGGTCTCATCACCTACTTTTGGCGAGATGGTCTCCAATCTGTCATCCTCTGGTCTACCTGGCATTCTGCCTTTAGCTCTACTACTCTAAAATACAAGTCAAATCAAGCCTGTCTTCTGCCCAGAAACCTCCAATAGCTTCTCCCCTTTATGGATTACATTACAAATACCTTAGTAGAGTATCCTGCATCTTCACAGTACAAATGATGTTTCTAGGCTGGACTGTGGATTGGCCCTTGAGCCCACCATGCACTTTTGCATCTCAGTGCTGGACACACCCATGGCCCTTTTCATACCTATTGAAATCCCACTAAGGTTTTGAGACCCAAATCAAGCCTCCTCGTCTCCTCGGTTAAGTTGCTTCTGTGCACTCATCACAATCAAACTTGCTTTAAGTTAAATGTATGCCAATCTCTTATTGTGAATTCCTGGTAGATGGTTAGTTCCCGAAGTTTATATTTTCTCAAAAACTAACGTAGAACGGATCCTCAATAAATGTCTGTTTTGTTTTTTTTTTTTGCGGTACGCGGGCCTGTCACTGTTGTGGCCTCTCTCGTTGCGGAGCACAGGCTCCGGACGCGCAGGCTCAGCGGCCATGGCTCACGGGCCCAGCCGCTCCGCGGCATGTGGGATCTTCCTGGACCGGGGCACAAACCCGTGTCCCCTGCATCGGCAGGCGGACTCTCAACCACTGCGCCACCAGGGAAGCCCAATGTCTGTTTTTAATTGTATCCAACTTTAATCTTTTCTCTCATTCAAGCTATTTCAAGACATTTATCGCTTCTTTACCTGTTCATCCAGATTTTAATCTTACCTTTTTATTTTCAAAGAAAAAAAATCACTAGCTAGAATCTTGAAAGTTTATTGTCAATTATAGACTTGAATTAAATAATAATTGGCCAGAACTTTCTATCACATTATTTAAACTTTCCATATTATTGAGGATTCAACGTACTTGTAAATTATCTTAGAAGGAGTTAACTTTGGAGAATGTGTTTGACATGGACTTTCTGCCACAATAGATAAATGCCTCCCGACTCAGAGCCAGTGAAGAAAGAAATCAATTGAATACTTTCCTTTATTTACCTCTGAAATGACTGGAGTATGTGAATATGGAAACTGAAAATTTTAGAAAGCATTTCTGTAGCTCAGCAATTGCAGGAAAAGATAACAAAGATATCTGGAGACTAGAAGGTTTTTCAGCCTCAAAAAATCTTTACAGCGGTATAATCTAATCTTTCACTGCCAATATTTTAGACCAGCAATAGAACAGTGTTTTTTGAACTCATTCATATTTCAATGATTGTTACTGAAGTCCCCACAAGGTGTGTTGTATTAAACAATGGAATCGTCACAAAGAAAAAATAATAGGTAAACACATAAAGTATGCAAAAATCCTGCTCTGTGCACTTCGGTAAAATGTATCTTTAATTTATCTTGCCCCCTGTTTTGGTGTTGCCAGAGACTTAGCACCTAGCACACTACGAAGAAGCAAAAAAGAGCAAAGATTTATTTTGGATGGGAAAGCACAAACACTCATTCATAAAACCATTCGTAAGCATTTTTTTTTTAATCAACACTGTCATTGCCGCAGCCTGCTTGATCTTCCTACTCTGGGTTAATATGGGAGCCAATTACAGCTTCATCTGTGTAGAATTAACTTTTCGGAGCACACACCGGGGATTTGTCTTCCTTCACTATTTAGATATATGTCATAAAAATATGCATGGAATGGAGTACAGGCACTGCAGATGGCAGAGACTTTCAGATTTATTGCAGAATCATTTAAAATTGGTTATGCTCTTGCCAGAAGTTAATTAATTTTTTTCTCTTCTTTTCTGGGGCTGGGGGGTGGGGTGGGGGGCCTCTGTGTCTCACTAGGTGGCAGTGTATGATTATATCTGGAAGAGCCATGGCGGCGTCCAGTCCAGCATCTCCAGCTGTGACCTCCAACAGCAAAATGAAACTTCTGTGTCTGCACTTGGTCCAGGAGATGTTACTTCTCATATAGCGGTGTACACTGTTTATCCCAGTGGGTTCCAAGAGCTGTACCGCCATTTTCTTAGGCTCCCTAGTGGTGCAATTGTTGAGGTGAGTATATATGAAAATATTTTAATGCAAATGCTGTGTATGTCGTAGTGCGTGAATGTGAGTGTGTTTATACTTGATTTAAAAGGCTTCAAAACTACTTTGCAAACATACCATAACTGATGCTTATAGTACCATAGAGGACGTGAAGATGTATTTTAGTGTTTTCCTAAAGAAACGAAAGTACCGCGTAAGAAAAAAAAAAATGTTTCTGAGCTATTGGAAGAAAGGCAGGAAAAAAATCACGTGAAATAATTCAGGATTCTGCTTGCAATAACTTTGACTCAGTCAATATTTGGAAACATCAGCAGATTGATGAAGAAGAAATATCTCAGTCCATAGATACTTCGATGCACACAGCTCTTTGCTTAGATGATCTCACACAAAATGAACGAGATGGTGCAATTTCATATTTCTTCCATGAGACAAATCTTAAAAAAATAAAGGAAAGCGTCCATTCTCTAAATCTTTAAAAACTTTTTAGAGTAGTATTTGGCAAAGATCCTAAAGTCATGTTTCCTCCTAAAATGTCAGTCTTTAGGTGAGCTGAGTTTGTTAAAAAACATCTCTTACGTTGCCTCAAAGTCTCAGAATCCAAACTGCAGGGCATGTTGAAACCTGAGGCTCCCATTAGCATCAGAATTGCTGTTGAATAATGAAGTCAGAAAGAGTGTTATTTCCCTTTATTTGGAGAGAATGAAGGATGGAGGAGAAGGAGAATTCAGATGTGTATCACATTCGATTCCCTGGTCTTGGTGGCATGAAACTCACTTTGCAGTGGCACAATACTACGTTGTTAAGAATTTGCAGAGTAAGAACCTTTCTGTTCCCATCACACTTTCCCTATGGAATTTAGCTATTGCTGTTTCTGTTATGAAGTTGATGAAAGTGTGTCTTCATAAAAGGCCCTTTGAATACAACCTTGAAGAAATGTTTAATTGTTTAGAGCTCCGCCTTGCAGATAGGGTGCTTCCCCTTTCTACAAAACCAGCCCATGACGGAGTTTGGTACTTGAGTGATTCTCGTGGGCTCTCTACTCAGAGAAACAGAGATGTGCTAGACAAGGGTCCGCATCATTTCACCTCCCTTTTCCCTGATATAAGAGGGGATTGTGTATATTGTAGCAAGGCAGCAGGTAGGTGGATGAGAACTATATCCCACATAATTCTTTGCGGGCTTGGGTCCCGGGCTGGTATTGGCACTTCTGTGTATGATCTTTTTCAGACTTTGGCAACATCTGCTTTAGAAACCTCTTTGTGGGACAAAACTGCCAGGGCTTAATTTTTTTTTTAATTTACACAAGCGTGTGCATAAAGATGTTTGCACACCATGAGCTGAACAAACTGGAGAAGCCAGGATGCCAGGGATATCTGCCCTTCTGCTGCAAAACATCTTGCAGCTTGTAGTCCTTGGGTCCGACTGGGAAGCTGAGGTTCAAGGTGACCTGTTCTCATAAGCAAAGCAGTCATCAGGGCTTTAATTCACTCGCTCCTGCATGTGCGCTAGGACCTTGGTTTAGTCATTTCCCACTCCTCTGCCTATATCCTTATCTGTAAAACTGGGTTATAAATACTCATACTACCTGCCTCACAGGTATTTGGGACAGATGAACGAGATAACATTGGCAATATATTTTAGTTCTTTTTAAAAAGGGCACAATAAACAGTTCAAAGTATTGTGGATCACGCACAATTAAATTCATTCAACTTTTTTCAAACGTAGTAACATTATGCTAAAAATTAAATAAAGTAGGTTCTAGAAGGATTGAGAGGTGGGGCAGGAGGTGTTGTTGACCCATCTGGTTTTGGTTGCCTGCGTTTTCCACACTGTTGGATTATATGATGGTGGAAGTGTGTCTGGACCCCGCTAAGCCTGTTCCCAACAGAGATGCTAACAAATACTAAACCAGCGTTCCCCCTTTTTTCAGATCTCAGCAAAGGCACAGGGTCCCACTCCCTCTGCAGTCCGAGTCTAAAGCCTACCCACTTATTTCTTTGTGCTTTATGTTACCTGCTTTGTCCTCTATGAAATCCATTTTGAAGGGACCTAGCCTCTTTGCACCTTCTCTGACACTTTTTTAGGAGTACTAGATTTTATTCGTTAGCCTTTCTAAACTTGTTTCCAGTATTAAATTGCGTGTCCCAGAGGACAGGAACCGTCAAATCATCCCAGTCCCAGAGCATATTGAATACTAGGCAGGTTTCCTTTCAGCCTACTCAACAATCTTCCTACTTTCTTTTATATCTCCTGACCCCTAACGGGCACAGTCTGATCTATCACTGGCTTTCTGAGCTATAAAATCTGAAATTGGAATGGATTTGAGACTGGTCTTTTGCACCTTCAGTGAGAAGTGAAATTCATGTATTATCTTTCCCAAAGATGAATGCATGGTAAAGAAATTTCCAACCACAGCACCTAGATAGATTATACTTTCCGGACTGAAGAAACATCTATTAAACTTTGAAAATTGTAGTTTCTAAGTAGTCACCTACTTGGATTAGAGTTAACTCCTACCTCTGAAGTCCCTGTCTCTGTACTAGGCACAAAGCTGTTGCTCAGGGAAACCTATCAAGTTGCCTTGAATTTCTGGATGTCAAATTATGCTACTTGATGGTTAATTATGTACCATGAGACCTTTTCCACTAACGCCCATATTATGCGAATTGAGGGCACCTATGCTTAGGAAATGACTCAGATCCGTCTAGAGATACCTGTAAGATCCATGCTGTATTTTGATGGGCTATTCTGATAGGGGAAGAAACAGGTAGCTGCCTCTAGACCTAATTTAATATTTACAAATTAGATCTGGCAACAAACATGAAACAAAAATGGGTGAAATTTTGCTTCACCTTTATAACCTGAACTCTATTCTCAGAAGTTTTAGGGTGGTTGTAAAATAGAGTACCTAGTGTTCTGAGCTCCTTCTGCATCTAACACAGCTCCAGCTTGTGACGACAGCGATTTCTAAGTCTCTCCTAATTCTGATATGAAAGATAGGTCACGTGTTAACCTTTTCTTTCTTTTTTTTTCCTCAAGAAAACCTTAGCAATTTGAGTTTCGAAGCACGTTATCTTCAAGTTTTTCATTTTTTTGTGAAAAGCCATGGTTTTTGGAACAGTATGATTTCTGCACTGAAAAGGTCAGATTCCATCAGATTGAAATAGAAGTTATATTATTACAAACTATCTTTCCTATGGATTTATGTTCACCACTTTTTTTTCATCTGGGCCCGTGAGGAAGATGACACAGATCTTACAGTGTTCTACGTATTTAACTTAAAAAATAAAATCCCCTCCACGCTTGTCCGAGATGGTCATTGGTCTGTCAGGAGGTGAGGGCCTCTCTTGAATTATCTTTTTGTCAACCCCTCTGAGGCTGGGCAATGCCATGGACTCTCCGCAGAGGAATACTTTTTAAATTAATTCATGAATTAACTTTATATTGAACTATAGTTGATTTACAGTATATCGTGTTAATTTCGTGTACAGCAGTGATTCAGTTATATATATATATACATACACATATCTATTCTTTTTCAGATTCTTTTCCCATATAGTTTATTACAAAATATCGAGTAGAGTTCCCCTGTGCTGTACAGTAGGTCCTTGTTGGTTATCTATTTTATATACAGTGGTGTGTACCTGTAATGCTTTGTCTCTGTTCCGTAGCTGAGGTTTTTTTCTTTTTCTTTTTAAGTACAAAGTTTTTCTAAAGTTTTTAGTGCCACAAAACCTAGAAACCCAGGCAAGACTGGTGCAGACTCATCAAATCACAAATAAGCTTCCCGATCCCAGGGTATCCATCGCAATTAAGAAAGCCCTTGGAGCATTCGTTGGGGCGGAATGGGAAAAGGGTTTCTCTGTCATTAGAGGCGGTGTCGCCTGGTGGTCTGAGCAGAGGAATGGGAGTCAGGAGCTCAGCGATCTAACAGAGTCTCTGTGAGGCCCTGCCGAGCGGCTTCCGGCGAATCTCTCAGCCTCAGGAGGACGGGCTCACCTACTTTGAATCTCCCATCTGAAGAGCTCCTTACCCAGTGCCAGGAGATACACAGCAGGAGGCCTGATTCCTTGTCTGCAAAATGAGAATATTAATACTTTGCCTAAATAACAGCTTAGCCAATTAGTGATTTTATTAAGTGCTCGGCTGATAGAAAAAGCAGCAGGAGAAGAAAGGTGAAAACAAAACACGGAACCACAATTTATGATTAGATGGGTTTGACTCAACTCCGGATTCTTCTCCCACTCATGGAATTGAGTGAGCACCGGTGGGGAGAGCAGGTGTAGAGGGGCCGAGCCTCACTTGTATGACCCTCGGCGAGAAGGCAGCAGAGGAAGCTTTATCTTGCAAGCCTGCATGAAGCTTTGAGTAAATGGAGGGAAGAATCGTATTCTGTCCTTGAATCAATGACTTGCACAGCAAAAACAGAATACAAATAAGTGAGAGTTTTCAGTTTTAACTCTTCTATTGTAACATCTTCCAGAAAAGACTATTTATTGTTATTGGAAATTCCCATATCCATCTGTTACAATGACTAATTTGCTGTGTGTGTGTTTGAGAGAGAGAGAGAAATACACAAAAATGTGGAAGGGAAATCAATAGGAAAATACTGAAAACTCTGGGTCTACAGAAGTTATTCATTAAACATGTAAATTGTTGGGAATTCCTCCATCCAGTTTTTCCATTTGTTGAAAGTCATTGTTCATGGGAAGGGGCAAAGCCATCCTTGTGTTTCTCATTGTGCGTAGTTTAAACTGGCCTAAAGAAAACATTAAAATTAACTCATTTTTGCAAATAGAAGAAAGTCCCGTTTTCATTTCCCAAGTTTAGAAAACTTTATATTTTGTGCACAACACCTGCATGAGAAGGTGCAGTAAATCTTTGGGGCACAATTGCTTACATGACACTATTGAAAATATACATTAACATGAAGTAGTAATAGCAGTACTTATGGCTTTGCATAAAATATTGCTAAAAATGTCAAGGACAGGATTGTCTTTTATTTTTGGTTTTCAAGTTCAAAGTTAACAGCTGTCACTTCAATTGATTTTTTAAAAATAAGTTCCTGGTATTATCTTGCCACCTCTTTTCCTGAAGAATGATTGACTGTTGCAGTAAACTGTAGCGGGACATCATTCTGTCGTATCTAAAACATAGACCCCATTTTAAACAACATATTATAAAAAAACAGAATGCAAAAGCAAAGAAGAATTCAATTTTCAGGCTAAAATTAGAATATAATGGCACTTATAAGACATTCTCCTATCATACTACCATGAAAAGTCTTAAAATAGACACATTTACTAATCACTTAAATATATATTAAGTATATACAGGGATTTATCTCTATTTTAAAATTACTTGACAAAATTATTATTCCCATATGTATGTGTCAAAATAAGTGATTTTATTTGTCTATAATAATTAGGTCAGTGTGACTTGCTATGACATGGTTTGCTTTTCACAAAACTAAGCTAGATGGTTCTCATGGCAGGCTTGCTTTATTATTTATATATATATAATTGGTAACCTGTAAGAGGAAAATAGCATAGTTTTTAAAAAAATTAGCACACTATAATTTTAAAATAAATACAACAGATTTCAGACACATTTTCAGAAAATGTGCTATTTACTTCTAAAAAGCTATTTTCTTATTTGACCTATTTTCATGGGTCAAAAAATAACTGTTAGTGACTAAATTAATTTTAGTAAAACTATGTTTGGTTTCTTTAGAAAATCATGAAGAACGACTTTGATTGTACTTATTACGTATTAAGATGTGATTTTAAAAGACATTTTAAAGTTACTGCAGGTCTTTTCTAAAATAACTTCTTTTGTTCAATCTTGTAAATATTAAATTTCTGCATACTTCATCTGTACTCATAATTTGAGACAATTATTCATTGGTAGTTCCTGTTTTTATAGACCATATATTTTTATTTACATATGTAAGAAAAATCACATACATATTTTTGAAAATATTTACTCATAAAATAATTTTCAGCATCTTAGATTTCCTTTGACTCTCCAAATAATTGAACTTATGAAAGTTGTAGAAAAGATTTGTTCTATTATTGCATTTATATGTCTATCAGAAATAATACATATTCATAGGATATATTGGAGAAGAAAAATTTCTTGGGATTCTAAGTCATAGGAAATGTTTTAAAAGGTATATTAAGTATAAAGAAGCAGTTTAAAAAATAAGCCTTGACATGCTGAAACATATAGTTAAATATCTAATATAAAAATTGTAGAGGTGAAAAATTAAATCTTTATCACACAGTCAATAAAGAATGAATGTTTTACGCAGAGTAAAAATATGTTCACTTTTACTTCTGTATATTTTTTTCTTATTGAATTGGAATTTGGAAACCATAACTTGAAATGTGACCCTCTAAATGTGAAAACTATTTTTATGCTTCTTTTTATTTCTTAATCTTAAGTTACTATAAACTTGGAAAATTTTTGAGTTTTTTGCTTTATAAATATATCTATTTTTTCCTGGTTTTATTAAGGAATGATTGACATACATCACTGCATAAACTTAAGGTATAAAAACATGAACGTAATAGGTTCAATGTTCATCATCTCATACAGATACAATAAAATGAAAATAACAAAATTCTCTTTGTGATGAGAGCTCTTAGGATCTACTCTCTTAACAACTTTCTTCTATGTCACACAGCAGTGTTAACTACAGTCATCGTGCTCTACATTTTCTCTCTAGTATTTATTTATCTTATAACTGGAAGTTTGTACCTTTCATTTGAAATATATTTTAAAGCCATGCATCCAACAGTCAGTGCTTGAGCATTTCAGAATATGCCATGATACTACTAATCAGTGATTTTTATCTTGATTCTATATGACAAGGCTGCCTAACACTGATTTCTTAAAAAGTCAAAGATAATTCACTCATGAACAAAGCAAAATAAGCCACAAAACCCTAAACATAATGAGTTTTCCTTCTGTTTATGTACAGAAATATCATGAAAATATTTTGGTGCATTTTGTAATTGTGTCAATATTAAGAACTATGTACAAATGAATTGATTTCTTCTAAGAATCCATAGATACAGAAGTAGTTTTTTCCTTTTCAGTTTATGGAACAAGTTCTTCTATAATGACCTGAAATAATTATTTAATAATAATATGATTAAACAATGTAAAAACCAGTTGCTTAGTGTCAATTATTTTTACATATTTGTATCCTATAAATTATTTTAATCGCATTTACATTTAATAAAACACTGACATAAAAGCATATAAGTTTATTTTATGTGCAAAATCACATATAGTATACGCCGAGGGACACTTAAAAGGCATGAAAGAGTAACACTAGCTTATTTTCTGAAACAATCTTGACTCTGATGCTAAATTACAACTCAGAAACATCTAGCGTTTTTACCTTTATGAGAAACGGCTTTTTACATATTTAACATAATTCCAGGGAAAATAAACTGGAATTATGTATAAAGATACATGCACTGTAACCAAAGGGTGTTTATATTCCCCTGTAGAATACTTAACGATGATTTCATAGCCATTTTGTGTCATTTTCAAAAGGATATAAAATGCAGCCAGTAAACAAACTAGACTTTAGATTTAAGGTGACAGCTGCTCCTTCAGAAGCAATATTCAGATATTTAATCTTAAGAACATTGAATATTCTTCATTTTACAAACAAGTAAAGTATATGAAAAAATGAAAGGACTGCGTACTTTGGCTTATTATTTTCACAGCAGTGGTGATCAACATGGCCACCACTGCCAACACGCCATCATCACTAAATCCCAGAGAATTCATCCAAATGTCAGCCCTTATTTAACTGTTTCAGGAAATTAACATCTGTGCTCTACTTTTTCAAAATGCAAAACTTCCTTTCTCTAAAATAATGCTGATTCAACCTATTATTTACTCTGTCATATTATTTCTAGTTATATATATATATATATATTTTTTGAAATCTACAATTGTTATCTAATTTTAAGACTCTTTACCCCTAGTTTAGATTCCTGTAGTTCAGGTACAGAGATCTGAATTCTGTTGAAGAAAAAATTTATTTCGCTATGGAGCCATAATGAGTTTAACTAGGCCTCCAAATATTGCTGTCAGTGAATTAGTGCTATGCATACGCGGGTCCTCTGTTAAGTTGGCAAATTAAAACAAAATCTGTCCGAATGTTGTATCTGCTTTATGATTCCTCCTCCGCAGCCTCCTTACCATCTTTATAACGGCCTCTCACTAAAACCTTATCAATGGGGGTGGGATGGGGGGGTGGGAGGGAGGGAGACGCAAGAGGGAAGAGATATGGGGACATATGTATATGTATAACTGATTCACTTTGTTATACAGCAGAAAGTAACACACCATCGTAAAGCAATTATACTCCAATAAAGATGTAAAAAAAATAAAAATCTGTTAGCTTGGGAAGTATTAGTAATAAAGATATACTTTAAAAATAAAGAAATGAAAAAATAAGGTAATTATGAACTTAGAGGGAGAAAACATTCTATAAGAAGAAAAAAAGAAAAACCTTATCAATGTGTGTTTTGGGGAGCTGCGTATGACCCATTCTACCAGATAGACTGCAAATAAAGTCAACTCCGTTTTTCTAAATAGACACTTGAAGGTATATCTATCCTTATTAGCAGTCAATTAGCTATCTCTTTCTTAAGGCCTGTTTTAACACAATTTCTAAGAAATCCAGGGACTTCTCTATACCAGAGAAGGCCAGTCCTGCTTCAAGCACAAGGCAGAAAGAGCTCGCATATGTTGACTCCATGGCCATGGGTGTTTCTGTTCACCATCAGCTCCATACATCCACACCGTATGAAAGACCCTTGTCTGTCTCTGCAGACTTTGCTGGTCACAGTGCCTAGCGATAGGCACAGAGACGTCCCAAGCTCGCACTCTATTCGTTCACATTCATACATCTGTGACACTGTGCTGGTGGGGACATGAGTGGCTAACCAAGTTCACGGTGGCTTTTGCCTCGTCCATAGTGTTCTAGATCTAGTTTTCCCCCAAAAAAGTTGATCATGAGGTTTTTATTTTTTTTTTACCATTTTTAAAATTTCTTTTATGAATGGGTAAACTTTGAAGTTTCTTTCTTGGCCATTTTCATTGACGTTCCTTATTATTTCTTAAAGCTAGATTCTGACAGTGGAATTACTAGGCCAAAGAATCTGAGAATTTAAAAGGATAGATATTTATGAGCATATTTCTTATACACAAAAATATATATCTCCAAATTGCCCTCCAGAAAAGGAGGACAAACAGAAAGCCACCACTGCAATGAATGGGAAGTTTGCCCAACATTTTGATAACCTTTTTGGCTATAGCTACACAAACTATGCTCTCTGTAACTTAAAGAGATAGGTTTGAAATATGAGGTCACATGGATATCATAGTTCACTGTCATTTTCTGCCTTTGGAAAATGCTGCAAGACTAGGTTGTGTTTTATTTTCAAAGCATGGGCACATTTAAATACAAGCTTGTTGTGAGATTTTAGTTGTTTGCAATATTTACTTTCTAGCAATGTTTATTCCCAGTAATCAGTGAAAGTCATAAAATAAGTATGATTATAATATTATGAGCTTATTCTTCCAGCACAAATCACTTGAAATATGTGACTCTAAACAGACAGAGTAATCGGAAAGTGAATTGTCTTGCACAACAATTAACTAAGAAGTGACAAGTACGTTTCATTAGCGATTATGATTAAAGCTAGTTATATTTTTAGTCCCTCTTTCCCAAACCTGTCAAGCTGAAGTGTATTTGTTAATTTGATGTATATTCACATAGATGTGCAGATCATTTTATACAAGTACATTTTTGACACATTATGGTGGCAGCTGTGATGGGGACAAGGGGAATAGTTTAAAATTTAGGAGCAATTTTTACAAAACCAGTTCCTCCCAGAAGGCGCCATGCTGTTAGCCCACGGCCCTGTGCATCAGGGCCAAGAAATGCTGCCAGGTAATTAGTCCAGGTGATAACTGGGGACGTTCCTAGAATCCTGAGCAAATCAAACCACTCCTGCTCTCAAGTCCCTTCTTGCTCACACCATACGGACATTTTAAGGAATTCCTGTTAATAAAGACATACTACTGAGTAAGGAAACATCCCAATAATCCATTTCCTAGAGGATAAAGTGGCGACTGAAGTTGTTATTCTGATTCAAATTCTCAATAACAAAGAAAGATTGTGAATGGCAGGACAACTTAGGGGAAAGTGACTTTGTCATTCTGGAATTCTTAATTCTGGTGAAGGCTGAATGCCACCCCACTTGATATTAGGAAGGTGCATTTCAGAAATTTCAAGAACAGTTGGCATGCTCCACCACATGAGGATCTAAATGGTAAGGTATCACAGGAAGCATGGACAAAGCTCTAGAATTGCAGCTCTGAGTTACACTTTTAGATAGTCTTGATAAGAAAGGAGACTGAATAAATTCTGTTGTGGTATAGAATGTTTCCCAATAAACTTAGGTTTTAAAAAGATCATATACTAAGAAAAGCAAAGAAAGGTGTATCATGAAATTACAAAAAAAAGAGAGATGTTTAAGAACAATGACCGGGAGAGAATTCCCTGGCGGTCCAGTGGTTAAGATTCGGCTCTCTTACTGCCAGGGCCTGGGTTCCATCCCTGGTCGGGGAACTAAGATCCTGCAAGTTTCATAGCACAGCCAAAAAAAAAAAAAAAAAAAGCTCTAATAAAAATAAAAGAAGAAGAAGAATGACAGGGAAGCAATAATGGAAAAGTACGACACAATTTTAGATAACAGTGGGTGGAGTGGACTCTAAGAAAACCTGACAAGAAAGATTCAACAAAAGGAGAAATCAAGGTGTCCAAAGACAGCTATTTTTCTCAACATTATTTAGTTGTATATGTCAAATATCTATTTCTGCTTAATCACAAAACGTTTTTTATTAACCCACATAAGTAGGAATTACAGTAGATGTCCTCTTTCTTATCCAGAGAAATGTATTCAGTTTGCCAGAGTAGATGTAGATGTGGGTCCCTGCCTTTCTCATTGGGGTGGCCTTCAGTTCAAGAGACTGTAAGTTCTGGGGAAAACAGTCCTTCAGCAGAATTCTTGGAAATGTTACATACCTTCAAGATGTAGGAGAGCCAGATGAAGTCAGTGAAATTGATGATTCTTATAAACAGCCCAAAATAAACCCAAACTTTGTGTGACAAGTGAAACAGGATGTTGGTAGGGTTGCTAGTTGTGCGCTCAAAGATAATTAGTCTTGTATATACAGAAAGCTTCTCTTGGGACAATGAGTTCCTTCTAAAAGGAATGCTGTCCTATGTTTTCCCCTGATAGTTTTGTTTTCTATCCATTTCATCACACACAAGTTATTAATTGCAAAAAAGAAAATCCCAGTCTTGTATTTTGTTTTGATATTTTTTGGTTTCTGTAAGATTAGGATAATTCACTTTTCACATGTGTTTAAATTGCTAATTATGACTCTGTGCTCTGTATTACTAAATATTATACAAATGCTTATTTATATTTTTGCTGTATTATTAAATTACTGTTAAAGTCAGAAAGAAATGGGAGATATATGTACACGTACAGCTGATTCACTTTGTTATACAGCAGAAACTAACACACCATTTTAAAGCAATTATACTCCAATAAAGATGTGAAAAAAAAAAAAGAAGAAAGAAATGGAACCAAACCATAAAACCTAAATTGAAAACTCCTGTTAAAATGTGGAATTAGGTTAACTATAATGGCATTTCAGGGCATTTCCAAGCTGTAATTTTTTTTCAGGGGAAAAATCACAGGTTTTGCTCATTCTGCCTAAATATTTCCTTGAAGTGTGGTAAGTTAACATGTGCCATTTTGTCATCACTTTTCAGGTGTTTGGTGATATCAGTGGCTTAAAGTTTATCCCCAGTGAAGTGGTCACGGCTATTCAGGAGCATCTAAGTGAAATGGACAGTGCACTGGAAGACTCCTCAGGTATTAAATCAAGAGGATTGAAAAGAATCCATTAAAACAAAAAGGTATTTTCCCCCGATTAAATATTTTACTCGTTGCTGTACCTGAGTGCCTCAACTTAGAAGTGCTTCTTCCTTCTTGCTTTCTTAAAGGTCCACAAGTCATGGTGAGAAGACTAAGTTCAACTTCCTTTTCAATCTACGGCCTTATAATATGTCCTTTACCAGAAGTCAGTAACCAGTACTGGAAACAACAGCTGGACGTCGTGATTGTCCCAAACATGTTTTCAGAGAACATAGACTCATCTTCATTAGCTTAGAAAGAGCTACGTGGCTCCTGTGAAGTATGAAGAGAGATAGAATATCATTTTTCACACTCTCCCCCAGCAGTACTCTTTCCTTTGGAGGGAATAAGGGGAATGGCTAGAAGATGATATAACCAAGCCTAAAGAAATCTCCTTTCCCCTTCACTTAGCATAAAATTTCACATTTTTTTTCTAGAAGAAATTTCAAGGAAAAACATGGAAAAATTACATAATAAAAAAAATCAAGTCACTTAAATTAGTTGTTTTACAGCACAAATGCTTTGTATTCTAAGATATCAACAAACAGCCCCAAACTGGCTGGCTCCCATTCGGGCTCCCCTCATCCCCCTTAGCTCTTTCTAAAAGGACCAAAGTAGCAAAGCCCTCTTGCCAGTTCTTTAGACTATTCCTTTTTGTCTTTACTCCCTTGCTTTCCTTTTTTCAACTGAAGGTTTGGAATAGGACTTAGGATCACAAGAGGACAAGGAACTGTCAGAGGGTTGATGGGTTATAAAAAAATCCTGCATCTTTAAGAATCATTTGTCCTCATTATAGAGCAATAAATACAGAGGATATCTAGGCCCTCTGGTCCTCCTCTGCATTTTTAAGGAAGGGTAAGCAGGTGTTTTAACAGTCACCTCTCTCAAACAAAAAGCAGTGTTTATTAGAGAGGTCAAATTTGATACCTGTAACTGGGAAACATAAACGCATCCCATCCTGGTCATTTTTCAATCCTCATCTTTAATTATTGTCTAACTATAAGGATATCTTCAGTCTTACATAAGACATTGAATTACACTAGATGTTCCCTCTATTGGCAGAAATTAGCATATGCATATACTGTCTATATTTTTCATCCTCTATAGCTCTTATTGAAGGCAGATCAACATTTATTAACATCTCTGACAACAGATCCCAACTTCACAGAAACTAGTGAACATTCTAAATAGGTTTTAATGGCTTAAATTCTTGCACCTGCACACCTCAGGAAACTAGACTCTTCCTTCAAAATGATACGGGACTGTCAGTGTCAACGACTTCTTGCATTCCTCACCTCCACACTTGCAAGTATAATTACCTGGTCGTAGCTCTGGTCATCAGGTACTCACCTCCACTTTCACCGAATAGCTTTCTACTCTAACTACATGCTTGGCCTTCCCCATTGGAGCATGAATTACCTGTGTGGAGAATTTTTCAAATGTATCTTCTTATTAACAGAGCTTAGAACGATTCTTGGCCCTATGCAGGGGCCCAATAAACATTTCCTGTTGGGAAGATGGTGTGAAGGAGAGGTGGGGGAAGGGATTAGGGCCAGGTGTTATCATTTATAGTATAAATAAGAAGCCCATCCCTCCCCCTGAAAAAGTGGGGCTGGATACAGTAAAGTAAGTTCTATGATAGACCTGTATCAATACAAAATATACTGAGAAGGATAAATGTATACATATAAGTAGATTTCTGCCTCCTAAACTGTATTTCATTAGATTATTAGGTCAAGTTGATAAAGCAAATGTAGTTGAACAAGTGATTTGGTAAGTTTTTCACTGAACCATCATTTGCTTAACTGAGTTAATAAAAACACCTATTGATTTTATAGGTCTGTCACTTTTTTTGCTGCACCGTGCGGCATGAAGGATCTTCCTTCCCCGACCAGGGATCGAACTCCCTCGCACTCCCTGCAGTGGAAGCACAGAGTCCTAACCACTGGACAGCCAGGGAACTCCCCTGTCACTTTTATTATTTATGCTTTTCTCACTAAAATGGAAGCTCTTCGAGGGCAGGGATCACTGTCTGCTTTGATTAGTGGTACCTGCCCCAGTCCTCAGTGCTGCTCTTTGAACTAGTAAGTGTTCTGTCAATTTTCGTTGGATGAAAGCATAAACTGATAAGCCAGGTTTCACTTCACTTGATATTTAGTGTGTTGTATAGCAGTGAATTGAATGAACCATGCAGAGGTCAGCAACCAATTGATACTTTTCTTTTTTGTGTGTTTCCTTTAGGGACTGGTGGTCCCAATGAAAGCATTGGTATAATTCAGAAAAACAATATTTTCTTGCCCCTAAAGGATGCCCATGGCCATAGTGTATTTCCTAATCCAAAAAGTCTCCTGCTACATTACTGCAAAGCAGGAGTTGTTCAGTATTTTAAAATCAAGTCTACAGAACGTTTTGTTGCTCTAGTTGTTTTATAGTTGTTTTCCTTGCCATTGAACTGATCTTACAGAGCTTCAACATAGGAGTCTAACACTTTCATTAACATATTGTGTGTGTGTGTGTGTGTGTGTGTGTGTGTAGTGTGTAGTGTGGTGGATAGAGATTTACTAACATGTTCTTTCAAGAGTTCTTTCCTGTTGAGAAGGCCCATTCTAATGTTCACAGACTCAGTGCAGTAACTTAGTCCAATGTTGAAATAAGATTTGGGTACTATCTTATCTCTGAAGTAAATACCACATTTGCATTGGCATTGAAACAAACTATTTGATTTAGATTTTTTTTGGATGTACATGTAGGGTTAGTTTCTTAATAGAAAAATAAATGGAGGAAAAAAGGACCTGTTTATTCTTATAATCAATTCCTCTCATTTCTGTGGCCCTTTATGAATTGCAAACAATAATCCCATGGATAAGGAGGGATGGGGATGGTCTTTGTTAGTAGATGCTCTGCAAGAACAGAGTTCTAACTTGAACATCTTCAGTATAATATTCCATTAGCAGTGTACACATATTCATATACCGTGCAAAGTGTTATTTCAAAATTCAAGATAGGTTTATAGGGGACTATGTATCTCTGTGAATTCAGTTATTTTTTCTCAGTATATTGAGGATAATTACAATACTAATAATTATTTTTCAAGAATCTACTAGTAAAATAAGCTTTCCTTTATCTATAAACTCATGCATTTTTTGATTATTTCACTGATAACTTCTTTTCTACTATTGTAGTTTCTCACTGACTTGTATCATTCACATTGACATTTTTCCTCACACAGAGATAATACACAATACAAACTATGGTTATAATTGAAAACAGTAAAAAAAAATACTTTTAATAGATCATTTTTGCTAGTACCTACTGTGCTTTTATTGTCCAAATAGATTATCCATTTGAAATTAAATTTTATTAAGGAATAAAAATATAAATAAGAAGGAATTAAACATTTAAATGCTTGCTGTAAATTTAAAAATGAGATCTATTCAATTTTCCTTGTACTAAGCTCAGTGACAATAGATAGATTACACTGTCAGTTAAGCAAGTAGATGACAAATGAGTGATTTTCATCCTTCAGTTAAATATGGTGCTAAGTGGTATGTGCTGGCATTAAAAGCAAATTACTTATCACTTCAACAATCACAGCATGAGAGCATTCTATTGGAGGCTGTATTTCCAGTCTTTCTTGGTCCTCAGTTTTATTAAATAAATCAACTGATAATGGTTGGATAAGCAAAGGAAAAAACCTGGATGGCATTATGACATTTCCATTTTATAAGTACCTATTCAAGACCTCTCTAAAATGGTCTTTTGTAGTCACTGAGAATTCACACTCACATCTCCGTACACACATACACACACTATATTTATATATAATTTCATCTGGTCCCATTACCTATGTGAAGCACAAATTCCTTCTGCTACATCACTTCCAGCTGGCCATCTCGCTCAATCTTAAACACCTCTAGGCGTGGGAAAATCACCACTGCAAGTGAGAACTCTCATTACTATCACCACTACAAATTCCTTCCAGTAGCTTGAAAATAGCCCTTACTGGGTTTGAGGTCCTTGCAAGAACCTGCCAATTATAACAGCTCAGAGCCTTGGCCAATGAGAAGCCTTAACTAAATAGTAGTTGACTGAGTGAAATCAAGTAAGCCTCATCTCTTTTTTTTTAATATAAATTCTTTTATTTTGAATACAGTGCATTTACACATATTTTCCTTTTTGTGACTGGGGAGGTGTTGGGGAGAGGGGTGCGGACATACTCAAGGGTGAGGAAGGTAACCCTGGGTACTCTGTTCAGAGATTCAGGAAAAGTTCCACTAACCCACACAAACAATTATTGTTTCGCCTACTCTAGCAATGCCTACAATGTTTTAAATAGGATCAAATATTTGTATTACATAGTGAGACACTGGTGTTGTAGCATGAACACAGAGATCTGGTGGGCAGAGGGTCTGCTTGATCTTGAACAATGAGGACATTTGCAGGACCAGGAGAGAGTGGAATTTAGAGACTCTTCCATTATTGATTTCCTTAATCTGTTTAAACCCTGGGATGAGCAGGAAATCTTTTCTAAAATTTTCTAAAATCTTTTCTAAAATCTTTTCTAAAATGGTATAAGTTCCTTAAAAATAACCTCTCCAATATTTGAGTCATGATAAGAGCTCAGTAATTGTATGATCAATGGATGAATGAATGAATGAATAAATAAGTACGTACATACATAAATGAGATAGTACAGTATAATGATGAAGAGCTGGGGCTCTGAAGTTAGATCCAGGTTGAAGCCCTTCTCTATAACTTATTAACTATGTGATGTTGGACAAGTTACACACTCTCACTGAGAGCTGGCAAACATTATTTGCTAATTCAGTGACATATTTGGTACATGTGGTTTTGAGATTACATGACTGGAGAGAATATCTCAATTTCTGAATATCTGATGCACTCTGTCCACCCCAGTGGTGGGAAAAGGCTACCTCACAAAACACCTCACCTGATCCAGAGCTGACCACATGGGATGTGAGAGCTGCTTGGTCAGGAAGGGAGCTTAAAAGGGTACTGGCTGAGCTCCAAGAGACAGATGATTATCAGCTAATGTACCAAAGATTCTTTTTCTTCCAAAGCTGTCTATGTATTTTCAATCCAGCCTTTCTCTGAATGGCCTTGATTGCCCTGCTTCAGTTATTCAACTGATTCTATGCTTGAACTGAGTGTGTAGCATGATCTCCTTGACCATCTCCTCATGAAGGCATCAGAAGTAGTTCTAACTGACTTCTTATGTGGGGTTTTATCAGTGTCCGCTTCACAGGATTGTTGTGAGGAATAACAGGGAGGATGAAGGGAATGTATTAGCTATTGTGATTGGCTAAGAAAATTAATGAGAGAAAGGAAAAAAGAAGGGAGAGGGAAAGAAAAAATGATAGAAGAATGGAAGGAAATAAGAAGGAATGAAAGGAAAGAAATAACTTTCTTGAAGTAAGATTATTATATCAATGGGTAGCCCACTTTAATTTTTAATACATATTAATTCTATTTCAGGAATCTTGTACTACTTTCCATTTCAAGCACAAATGGTAATTGAAATAAACTCTTTCTCCAGACTACTGCTAGTAATGGACGTTAATGGTAAAAATACTTTCTTACTGAAAAGGTGAAAAACATTTCATTAGTAATGTGATTTATTTTGCATGATTAATGAAAATTTATAGTTTTACTATTGGAAGTCACACTTTCTTATTGATTTATAATAGCTTTTTATATATTGAGTGCAATGAATCTTACAGTGAAACTGTCACCAAAATGTACCAAGGTTGCAAGTTGTTTAGGTTGCTTTAATATATATTTTGGCATACAAATTCTATGTTTTTTGTAGTTTAATCTGTAACGTTTTTTCTTTGTTGTCTTAACATGGTATATTAAATAGTTTATCATGTCTCATATTTTGAAATGCCAGTCTTATTATATATAATAATAAGCACAGACAAGTTACATATTTCTTTTTCCTGGAAAGTGTTGTTGTTGCATTGATTTATTGTCTATTTTCATGTTGGTATCAGACTCCATTAACTAATGTAGCTCATAGGTCTATGTTAATCAGGGACACCCTATGATTAAATTGCACACTACTAAGAAAGACTTACTGGCAACAGAGGAAGAATGAGAATTTAGAGAAAAGAACACAATGTGAAGAGGAATATTGGATCTAGGTAAATGGATATTTAGGGAGTACATTAGATACTTTTTTTTTTTAACTTTTGAGTATGTTTGAAATCTTTCACAATAATAAATTAAGATGAGTGATGATGCACAATAGGAAGAGGTGATACCAGGTGTGATATTAGGTGTGAACATAGCTCTACTTGATGGAGAAACCTATAAACACTAACATAAGTTATTAAGTACCCCATGCACCGAATACATAGTGGTGGAGCAGAGACTGAGTCAACGTAGCTATTTTGATTCAAAAAGGATGTACTTTAAAAATTGTGAATCACTATGTTGTTGTATACCTAAAACACATAATATTGTAAAGCAACTATACGTCAATTAAAAAAAAAAGGGGGGGGGGACAAGACAATCACTGGTCCAGAGCCATTCTGAGAGCCCACAGGCAGTCGGGAAGGTCTACACCTTTGGTTGTAGGAAATGTATTGATTGGCCCTCGATTCTGCCTTGTGGGGTAGGTTCCCCCAGCTCACTCTTCTCTGGGACTGGTGGCTCCACCTTCTGAGAACTCCTGCCTCTGACGTTACCGTCTTTAGTTACTTCCGAAGGGAGCTTTAGCGCATCCTCCCTTCCTGGAGTCTAAGCGGTTTGTCAGACTGCTTCCTGATCCTTGGCGCCTCAAGGTTATTTAAAGCCTCAATCACAGTTTTGTTTTTTCTTTAATTTTAATTCTTTTTTTTTTTTGAGTTTAGTTTAGTGCTATTTTTGGAAGTACGACTGTCCCGAAAGCTTTGGCAGCCTTTTTATTTATTTGATTCCAGTCAGTTTCATGTGCCAACAGCCATACTTACAGTTCTTTTTGAGACATGACTTAATTGCAGATGCCCTGAGTTTATTAAGCACTGGTGGGAAAGCTGCATTTTTTTCCTGAGACATTTTCTGCTAAATTAATTGTATACCCTCATAATCCATCCAGAGGTAGTAACAATGGGATTGAGGGGCATACTGTTGATTTTATCCTTGCCAAAAGGCTTTCTTTGCTCAAAGACATTCTCAAGTTTACGTACTGGTAGGTGGTAAAAAGCAGTTACCTCTTCTAACCCTAAAAATCACCAAATTCTTCCACTCCCTTCATCCCCTTTCATTTCTGTTTGCTAGTCGGCAAATTCTTTTTAAGCTCATCTCTTTTTGTAGAACACTGTCAGATGCAGCCAGTAGTCTCCAACACATGCTACTAATATTTTACATTTTTACATCTTTTCGGATCTTAGAATATAAGCTCATTAGTTATATTGTAATTTGCAAGTTATTGCTGGAAACAGTTGATAGTTTAAAAAGGAAGGGTTATTTCTTTCACCTGCTGTACATCTATCACAGGTCCCCCCACAAGCTGCACAATATTGGCATCAACCTCACTCTGTGCCCAGGCTGATCAAGGAACCGCTGTCTAGAACGCTGCTGGTTGTGACAGCAGAAGAAAAGGAATATGAAGCAGCATGACAGGCTCTGAAAGCTTCCAGGAGGATGTGAGCCATGTCCCTTCCACTCACAGGATCAAAGCAAGTAACATGGTCACAGAAAGGTGGGGAGGCAGCCGATGGGGGCTGAGTCAGATATAAGGAGCTACGCTGACTTTACAGCTCCTTGTGGGTCCATGCCGATATTCAGTACCTCTATTGGATACACTTTGAAAATCAACCCAGAATCTGGCTCGTTATCGCCTGATTCTCTACCACAGCCCCAATTTGAGCACTATTATTGCTCTCTTGGACTTCCACAGTAGAGTCTCCTGCTGATTTCCCTACCTTTAGTCCCACCCCACTTGGGTCCATTTTCAGTGCATTAACTAATGTGATCCTTTAAAAATAAGTCAGGTCATATGACTCCTTTGCTCAAACTCTCCATCTGGTCAGCATAAAAGGCAAAGTTCTCAGGATGACCTCAAGTCATTCCCTCCTTGCCTCAATCATACATACACTTGCCTGTACTCACTATGCTCTGTCATTCTGGCTTTTTCCTATTTCCCAAGCATACCTGTTTTCTCAGCCTGGAAGATCATTCCAGGCTTTCTGTTACAGCTGATATCCACACTGCTAATTCCCCCACAGGTTCACGAGGATAACTCTTTTGTCTCTTTCGTCTCTTTGCTCAAATTGCACCTTCTCACTGGAAGGAAACAATGATCCCTCTATCAAAAAACTGCATCTCACAACTGCCCACTAGAAAGCCTTCTAGAGCTGATGAACTTTCCCCCCATAATCCTAAATCTTGTGTCATGTCTTATGCAGATCATTTTAACTCTTATTTATCACAACTTTAGGCTTTCACGCATGCATGGCTGTTGGAGGACCAACCACTAAATAAGCTTTGAAAAGTGTTTGCTCTCTAAAAATTCTCCTTAGGAGAAATTCTTATATCAGCTGCTGGGGAAAATATGTACAAGTGAAGTAGAGGAAAAACAAAACAAAAACAAACAAATGAGCAAAACCCAACTTCATTATGAGCCATGAGGCAAGCTTTTAGTAGATAATCCTGGAAGCAATCCTTAGGCACTTTGATTTAGGAAGGGCATGTGTGGTTCCTGGAAATTTGTATTTTAAAAAGCATTGAATGTTATTGTGACAAACTTCCGGGTACCCACTAATATAAATAACATGAACAATACAACAAATCAGGATAATTTATATAGAAGAATGTTAAAGTTTTATAATGTCAACATACAATCATGTTTTCCTGTGCTCATGGCACATTTATAAGAATATATCATATAATAAGATTCCCCAACAAGAGTGAAAAATAATGGCTAAATCACATAAAACAGAAGTTGTAAAATACATATTCAGATAATAATGCACAAAAACAATTTAACAATGATCTAAGTTTCTATTAAAAGGATATGTGGTGAAATACTTTTTAAACTACTTGTGGGCCAAAGAAGAAATAAAAATTGCAATCATAAGTTATTAAGAAATTCATGATGATGAAATAATTAGAACACTATTCATGAAAACTTATGAGATGTGGCCAAAGCTATATTCAGACGGAAATACTTTTAATATTTAAATAAATAAAATCAAGAAGTTAGAAAAAATATAAAAAAGAACAAATCTTCCAAAGCCGAAAGTCATTCAGAAAATAGGAACATAAATTAATATTAACTTTTTAAGTGACAAAGCCCAATAGTGTTTTTCTCTTCTGGCAAGACTGAGAAAAAATAGAAAAATTGCAAACATACAATATTAGGAATCAGAGAAGTGTGATATAACCACAGATATAGAAGAGGTTAAAATATAAGCATTTAATATACATAGCTCTGTGGTGATAAATAAAAATTTTTCAATAGGATAAATAATATTTTTAAGTATCAAATTTGTCTTTGAGAGATTGAATTCCAAATTAATAAACATAGAAAACATTTTTAAAGGATTTTTGACATCTTTCAGAAAAATCACTTAGGCTCGATGGATTTCTGGTTGATTGAAATAAAATCATTAAGGAACTGATAAATTCCAAGCATTTAAATTATTTTAAATAAGAATATGAGTTATTAACCATTTTAAGTCTATATAAATTGTATACATATTTGTAAGACTGATGGCTACTCAATAATAATATGAGTACACACACAGACATACATACAAGCACAAGAACGACAGACCTGAGTCAAATATTAGCAAGTTTTGTGTAGCAGTAAACTAAGAAAAATATCCTGTCCCTAAATAAGATTTACTTAATCATTGAACAATGACTTACCATTAGAAAGTAAATTAGGGGCTTCCCTGGTGGCACAGTGGTTGAGAGTCCGCCTGCTGATGCAGGGGACACGGGTTCGTGCCCCGGTCTGGGAAGATCCCACATGCCGGGGAGCGGCTGGGCCCATGAGCCATGGCCGCTGAGCCTGGTGTGCCGCTAAAAAAAAAAAAAGAGAAAGTAAATTAGTACAATGCCTAACACTAGTAAAATAAAAATGATCTTATTGATAGAATTTATTATCAATTCCCAATTTTCAGTAAGGAAAGAATGATTCAATAAATTGTGTCGGGAGGCTTTAGAGAAGTGGTATCAGCAAAAAGGTGATCTAGGACTTTTCTACCATCTTTGCCCCAAAGAACACCAATTTTGACAATCACCCACGGATGATAATAGCTTGTGGAACTCCTGGAGTCCAGTAGAGAAGTTCCAGCACCACACTGGATCCAAAAGTTCCAAGACTGGATACATTTAAGAGGGTTAAGAGGAACAGCTTCGCTTTACATACATGATCCCTTCACCAAGGCAGCACAGCTCAGTGTCAGGAGAGACCCTTTTGGCCGGGGACTTCGCCCACGGTGAAAGTGGGAGCATGTGAGTGAGCATCCAGCTTCCCCAGCTGTGTATGATGCTGCCAAAAAGGCCCACTTCCCTCTTGCCCCAGCCAGAATACTGAGATGTACTGCACAACTGAGGGGTGGGGGAGCGTGGGGAGAACAGCAGCTCAGGCTTAGAGACAATCAGAGGAACACAGATTCTACTAATTGCCTCACAGTCTCCATCAGAAGTCTTATCTGTGAATCACTGGGGACACCTCACCTGCGAATCTCCCCAGCTGGCCCCTGGGCACCCTCTACGTTCACTGGTCTTACCCACACACCTCCACCTCACGGTCGGCTCCCCATGTGCTCTCGCAAGAGAGGTGAGTGCGAACCTTTGCAGATGGCTAGTGATGCAGAAAGCTGCTCCGCCTCTGTAGGATCTGGTAAAAGCAAACTGGAGAGCGTCCAGCACCACACTAGGGAGAGGCTCTCAGAACCCGGCCTGGCTTTGCTGAGTCAGACAAGTCATGCAGTCTTGATAATTCCCCCACCAAGAGCGAAGGAGAAGTCTGGAGCAGGGGTATCCTTGGAAAAAGTCCAAGAAAGCCTGAGAATCCCTAGCAA
The DNA here is from genome assembly GCF_964270905.1 of Leucopleurus acutus. NCBI lineage: Eukaryota > Metazoa > Chordata > Mammalia > Artiodactyla > Delphinidae > Leucopleurus > Leucopleurus acutus. The sequence continues at coordinate 98,453,954 of NC_139153.1, forward strand.
GGCTGACAGAAATTATTTCTCTCCCGAAGTCAACGAGTAAAAATTGGAGGAGGTGACTAGTTCAAATGCAAAGATAGCAATTCAAGATTTAAGGAACACGAAAAAGCAAGGGAACACAACGCCATCAAAGGAACACAATAATTTCCCAGTAACTGATACCAAAGAATTAGAGATCTGTGATTTGCTTAATAAAAACTCAAAATAGTTGTGCTGAGGAAGCTCACCAACCTACAGGGACTCAGAGAACCCTTCCAATGAAATCAGGAAAAAAACACATGAACAAAACAAGAAGATGGACAGAGACAGAATCATAAAAAGAACCAAACAGAAAATTTGTTGCTGAAGAATATAATGAACGCGATTAAAAATGCAACAGAGAACATCAACAGCAGAATTGATCAAGCAATTGATGTAGAAGACAGGTCATTGGGAATTGTCCAGTCAAAGAAGAACAAAGAAAAAAGAAAGAAAAAGAATGGAGAAAGCTTATGTGAATTGTGAGATGCCATCAAGTAAAAATATCTATGCATATTGTAGTCCTAGAAGGAGAAGAGAGGGACAGAAAGCTTATTTACAGAATGAATGGCTGAGAACTTCCCAAACCTGGAAAAAGTTTGAATATCCAAGTTCATAAAGCTCATAGTTCCCACAAAAGATTCAACCCAAAGATACCTTCTCTAAGACACATTATATTAAAACTGTCTAAAATCAAAACAGAGAGAGAATTTTGAAAGCAGCAAGAAAAAAATGTTCTCAAGAAACAGGGAACACCCACCCATAAGGCTATCAGCAGATTTCTCAGCAGAAACTCGGCAGGCCAGAAGAGAGTGCTGAAAGAAAATAAACTGCCAGCCAAGAATATTTGACCTGGAAAAGCTGTCCTTCAGAAATGAAGGAGAGAGAAAGATTTTCCCAAACAAAAGCCGAGGGAGTTCATCACCACTAGACTTGCCTTACAAGAAATGCCAAAAGACGTTCTTCGAGCTGAGACAAAAGGATGATAATTAGTAACAAGAAAACATACAAAAATATAAAATATGCTGGTAAAGATCAGTATGTATATTCAAATACACACCCTAACTATGTGAGGTGGTGGATGAGTTAATTAACCTGATAGTGGTAATCATTTTATAAGATATATGTATGTCAAACCATACACTTTAAATATATACAATTTTATTTGTTAACTATACTTCAATAAAGCTAAACAAAATAATGATGCAATATCCTCAAAAAATAGTGTTGGGATAATTGGGTCATCATTTTTCACAGAAAAAATTAAAAATCCCAAATAAATTACTACCAGATAGCTTAAAATGTAAGCCCTTTAACCAAACAATTTCATTATGGTGTAATTATCTTAAGGAAGAGTTGAATAAATACAGAAATAAAATCTAATACTTTTCACATTGAATTATTTATAAGCAAAACATTAGCAATAATGTAAATATTCAATCAGCAGTAAAGGATTGGTGAAATAAATTCGGGTTACATTCTTGTAATGGAATTCTCTATAGTCTTAAAAAATACAGATGAGTGTTAAATCCTCAATAGCATATACAAAAGGATATTTCTCACAAACTCAAAGGCCTGTTTCTCGAATCTTTCTCCTTTGATATCACTGAAATGGAAGAAAAGGAAGTTGGAGGCTTTCGCAAGCATTCTTATGTCAAGACCTGGATGTCGTTATCAATTCCACTCACGTCCCATTGGCCAGAATTCAGTCATATGGTCCCAAGCACACTGCACAGTAGAATGCAGTCTTCTAAGAAAAACTGGTTTATTGTAGGGGTCTATATTCTATTTGTAAAGGACCAGATATATCTTTCAGGCTTTGCAGGCCATGTGGTCTCCATTACAACTATTCAGCTCTCTTGTCATGGCACAAAATCAGCTCCAGGTAACATGTAAAGGAATGTACTCTGATAAGACTTTGTTTACAAAAACAGATGTTGAGCTGGATTTAAATTGTGAGCCATGGTTTCTCAACTTCTTGTTTAGTGAGTACAAAGCATTATTTTTGCTACCGTGTAATAACTGACTTGGAAGTACATCTGTGATGTTTCTTAAAGAAAGTGTATAGATTATTATTTGTGTTTGGATACATTTTATAAAGTTTTATCTATCTATCTATGTACATACAGGTATAAGTTTATGTTTGCATTAAATTATAGAAGCATATATGCCAAAATGTTAACACTGGTTATCCATTGGCATTGGTGTTTCAGATAGTTTTCTTTTCTGTAAATCTACGCTTTCTAGTATTTTTGCAATAAACATAGAGGACATATATAATTAATAAATAGAGGGGAAAGAAGAATGAAGGAGACCTGGGCAAACAAAATTTTAAATGTATTTAAAAACTGAATTAATTATCAAAATTCTTTACTGGCCCAGATATAAGCAGAAAATTAAGTTACACTGAATAGAAAGCCTAAAAGAGACATGAGCAAAATATAAGAATTTGATGTTTGGTCAGGGGGTTTTGTCTGGATAAATATACACATGATTATATCTATATATGTAGACACTCATGTGCCAGGTATTTTATCAGATACATGTATAAAATCATCTATATCTATGTATACCTATGTCTGGTACACAATGAGTATTGAATAAATATTTATTCAATGGTTAAACTGAGTTATTGATTAAGTGACTAATTCAAATATTTATACTAAAGATAACACACATCATTTTTTAGGGTATTGGTGGTTATATTTTTTGTAGAGAGTTTTTATTGTACATACAAACAGACCAGTTTTTTCCTCTGTCTGGTCCCATTCTCTACACTAAAAGCGTTGCCAATCATGAGATCATGTTCTTCCCTCATTGTTCCATGGTTCTATTTTTTAGAATTAACACTTTAATTCGTGGAGGATTTACCTTATGGAAGAAAGACTGAGCTTCATTTTCTTTTCACTTAACCAATTGTCCCCAGATCATTAATTCCTTAACACTTCCTTTCCCAACCAAACTGAAGTAAAGGGGAATTTAACCTTGTTTCCGACTACCTAAACCAACCACGGGGGCCGCCCTCTATGGGTTTATGAGGATAAAAACCTTAACCCCTAAGGTCAGATAATCAGATGTATGATAATTAACTGTATGAGTAATTATTGTGTTATGCAAATAAACAATGCAGATGAGTCATTTCATTAAACAAGCACCATGGGGTCATTAGGTTTTGATCTCTGTCTTAGTCTTTTGGGGGAAAATACTATCCATGAACCTGTCTCCTGAACTGGCAATAAAACATCACTGGTAGGCTCACATGAGGCTGGATAATAGGCAGACTGCTTGATTTGTACTGAGTCTGTGTCTGGTGGTTGGGGCCCATTGTAATGAACTAGCCCACAAATCACAGCTTAATGGGAATCTACTTTTACATATTGCTTAATTAAAACTTGTGAGCTTATTAACATGTGTCTTTGGCACTGAGCTTTGGGGATGTAATCTCTGTGCAAAGAAGAATAGGTTGTAAAAGTTTTATAGATTGACGATGATATTATAGTCCATACGTTAATAACCCACCCTTTCCCCAAAGGATTTTTCATATCTTACATTCCTTATCCAGCTGCTTTTGTTTATGTTTTTCAATGTGTAGGGCCTACTGCAATATGTACTGGTACCAAAAAAGAGTTATATCTTAAATATTTCATCTGAACACCCTTTCATTATTTAATCTTATTAGCAAAGTTATCTGGAAGAAAGTCTCAGAGCTCGCCTTTCATTAGAGGGGCTCCAGGTAGTATAGATCTATTAGGTATGGGTTTCTAGAATTTCCATTATAAATCTCTATTTTCAGGGATTTATAATTCAGCTATAAAAATTTTGCCCTAGGCTTCAACTTGGAATACAAGGTCTTAGCCTGAGAGAGTACATTGTTAACACATAAAAAAAAATCATGTTGTTGTTTTCATCTCACCAAAGTGAAAAAAGTAATGGCATGTAACCATTTTCAAATACTTTCTGATCTGCCACTGTAAGATGGTGTATGGGGCTTTTTGTTTTGTTTTGTTTTGACATGACGTTTTACAGTATGTTTGTATGTAATTTTACCTGAGCCACTTGGTGGCTTTTTTAAATGTCAAAATGAAAGACGTCTTCCTCAGGCCTGACACTACAGTCCTTGGACTGGACTTCTCTCATCTTGTTTGGTGGACCCTTTGGTATAAAGCATTTCTGGCATTCTAGCATTGAAGTATCTCAGTTTACTAACACCTATCAATGTTTAGAGAAAAAAATTCCATTATTCTAAACAACTGAACCCTATTATTATTGGTCTGGGCAATTGGAGATCCATTTTAATTAAAAATTGAAGTTGACAACCCAGGATGAGAAAACATCAGTGGCCATGGCATCATGGAAAGACTTGTGGGGAAGCATCTGTCTCAGGCTCTGCTTGGAAATGTCTGTGTGACCTTGGGAGACCTACTTGGATGCTCTGAACCTGTTTCTACATCTGTCAAACTCCACTTAACACTGTCTGAAGTTATGACAGTGTTCCATACGATGGTAAGAACAATTAAGCAACAGCTGCTGACAATATGATCTGGGCCCTTGGTTGATAAAAACCAGGGTGCAGGGGAAGGACTTGCCCTACACTATCAAGCAGCTCAGAGTAGATATAGACCAGGTCAGCCCTGCGGTCTTAAAGTTTCCATTTACGATTCACTATGTTTCAGATAGGCATCTTCTCTCCCTAGATTCATCTTCTTCCCTTTTAGTCTTTTTGTTCTGGTTGTTCACCTATTGCTGAGGCCAGTTATTTCCGTAAGGGAGAAATGCCTTAAAAAAATATATATATATATATAGTAAATTTTAGCAACTTTATGTATTACACCTTTCCATAGTTATTACAGTTTGTAAAGAAAAAAAAAAATAGGGCTTCCCTGGTGGCGCAGTGGTTGAGAGTCTGCCTGCTGATGCAGGGGACACAGGTTCGTGCCCTGGTCTGGGAAGATCCCAGATGCCGTGGAGCAGCTAGGCCTGTGAGCCATGGCCGCTGAGTCTGCGCGTCCGGAGCCTGTGCTCCGCAACGGGAGAGGCCACAACAGTGAGAGGCCTGCGTACCGCAAAAAAAAAAAAAAGGGGTACAGTTTGACAAAAATAAAAGATTCTTTAACAGTGGGATTTTGAACCATGAAGTTTGGATGGAATGGAGATTCTGAGGTCATGGTAGCCTTCTCCAAACTGCTCAAATCACATCAAGTAGATAAGTAAGAATCTATATCAATTTTTATTTCTTAATTGAAAAATCCTATGCCTTTAGGAAACTGGATGTACCCAGAGCGTTGCAGGGAACAAAGCTCCCCAGTTTCTTGGCTCTGTCTAGACCCTCTTCTAAGGTTTCAGGGCTGGGTTTAAATCAAGGTGGATTTCACTGACTGTGGCGTGGAAAATGTCATAGACTAAGAAAACGGAAAAATACTTCTATTTCCTACACATAAATGATATCATTAAAATTTTCGAGCTCATACCTCATGAGAATTTGACAAATATTATGGTGGGGGGACTCCACAACTGAAATGTGGAGTAAAGTGACCCATGAGTTTCTTTCCATCTTTGGATTCCATTAATCTAACATTTCTTTTTATAACACGTAGATAACATTTCTCCTTCAAGAGGGGATTCATTTAGCACCTACATCACTGCAAGGAGTAAATATGATTGATTCTGTTGACCTGAACAAGGAAAATCCTGTAGAATGGCCTGGAAGGCCATGACCGTTGAAGCATGGTGCCGTAGCAACATTAAAGGAATTGTAAAGGAGGTGTTACTGGTCCTTAGACCAGGTGACTACTTGGAAATCTATTCATATCTGAAAATCATTTGAATCCATTTTCTTTTTCAACAGATCTCCTTCAAATGAGGCAAGGAATGCCGACTTATGGCAAATGAACAGAAAAAACTTTATTCCAACGTCTCAGGCTAGGTTTTTTTCCGGTTGTATGCATAGAGTTTTAACATGAAAACCATAATTTTCATGATGCTAAAAGAAAAAAATCTTCTATTTTAGTAAAAAGACTGGGCAAAATGACAACTAGTCACTGCCCATCTTATGTCACAGTTTCCATTTATGTTAGTCTTGGTTTCTTTGAAGAAAAAAATTTTAGGATAAAAAAATTGTTTCAAATCTACTCCTAGTGTGAAATAGAGATACTGAACAGGTTTAATCTTCATTATATTAACTTTATTTAATTATCCTTGTCTAAAACTGGTTGGACCCCTCTGCAATTACTCCATACAGAAGCATCAACTGATGTTATGGTTGTGGTTATTTTGGTGAACTATTTAAACTCACATTATTTGTAAACCACATATCACACCCCAAGAATGTTAGTGTGGAATTACAAATATGTGTAAGACAAGATTTCTATTTTTAAGTAGTTAGAATCTATTTAAGGAGTTGAGATATATGAAGAAACAATTCATATTAATAGATATGCTGAACAGTATTTATAAATTATAGCAGCTAAATTCTAATGGTTGTCAATTCATCAGTGAAGAATGGATAGAAATGTTTTCTGTGAGGCTGATCCCATGGATGTATCAAAATAGAAAACAACCTAAGGCAATTATTTGGTAAGTTTGGCATTGGATAAGAAGATATCAATATCAAGCAAATAATGTAGCATTTCCTTCCCTTGTCTTTTTGCTCTATGTCCTTAACTCAAATGACCAAGCGCAAATTGGTTTTGAGCAGGCTCAAATTTACTGAATTAATTGGTATAGTGCTAATCATAGGTTAGGCACAGGTTCAAGTAAGCAGACTTTGAATTGAATGTGGCTTCATCTTGGAGAGTCAAGCTTGATCTTCAGCTTACCTTGTAGGTAGAAGTACAGATGAATCTACTACCTATAGGTAGCAGACAAGCTAGCACGTTATTAGTGATGGGGCAAGGGACCACTGCAGAGCCACAGCCACTATTACTGGAGCTCTTAGCTTAGGGACCTAGGGAGGGAAGAGCCATCAAATACTTATATTACACAAATCCTTCTCACTATTTGCTTGCATGTGTCTCATCACCACGCAGAGCATCCTGTGAATGTGTAATGAAAATTACGTCTGAAATGTATCTGAAAACTTCCCTGAAGGCCCATCCCCAAAAGGATGCTATTGTTGAAATACACATGCCAAATGTGTGCTTAGAATGCTTATTAAGGAAACATTTCCTAGCCTATTGACATGAACACTGGGAAACGTGTGCTTCAGTTACTATCACACCACATTGCTTTTGCTTTTCCCTCCTTCCTTTCCATTCCATTTTTCTTATCCAAACTCCCTTTAAAAATTACAAATCTTAATGATGTCCCCGATGACTTAGAATATATGTACCTGACTCTAACATAAAAGCTATTTCTAGGACTGTAACAATAGAAGAGGATTCTCCAAAAGGGTCATATTTATTTGATGAACCTGTTTCACTGATGTTTGACAATGTGTTGTTTTGGTGCATAATACCAATATTAGTTCACCCGACTTTTGAATATGCGTGAGATTGCATATGCTTTTGATTCTAGTCAGGGACATCATACAAATACATTTTTTGATTAATTGATATTCATATGAAATGTTTCCATTTTAATGGAGTCTGTAGTTGATCTTCAGGGAGAAATCAACTTTTTTTTTTTTTTTTTTTTGCGGTATGCGGGCCTCTCACTATTGTGGCCCCTCCTGTTGTGGAGCACAGGCTCCGGATGCGCAGGCCCAGCGGCCATGGCTCACAGGCCCAGCCGCTCTGCGGCATGTGGGACCTTCCCGGACCGGGGCACGAACCCGTGTCCCCTGCATCGGCAGGCGGACTCTCAACCACTGTGCCACCGGGGAAGCCCAGAAATCAGCTTTTTTATGTGAAATTAGGTGTATATTGCTTAATCAAGGTTTTTTCAATTCAATTTACTCACAGTAAGTATTCATGAGGGTTCACTTTCCAGAGACCCTTGTTTTCATTATAGCTAATAATTTTTGATGCAGTTATAGCTAATTATAAAAGATAAACTAATGAGGTTTCTCATGGCATCGTAGGATAACTACTTCTGTTAAGTAACTTAACTCTTTTTGGTATAGCATTTTCAGGAAAAAAAATTAATATTTTTAAAAATATAGAAAGTACAGACCTATTTGACAGGTGAACTCAAAGCTGTATTTTCTGAACCTCATTTTGACCTCATTTTTGAACTTTAATATTTACTGCGTACAACATTTCCTCCTGTTAAATATGAAATGGGAAAAATTACAAATATCAGTCTTGCTACTCTGTTACATTTAAGCTTTCAATGTGTATTATAGATGAAATTTTACCACTGAATCACCAGAGTCACTATATAAAGATATATGAGCATATCCAGAATGCATTTGAAAAAGGTAATTAGACATTAAAAATTACCTCTTGTTTTCTGAAATATACTTGGGCAGTAGTATTTTCTTCTTTTCAAAGTTATACTTTTTCCTGTATAGATAAAAAGTTAAAATTATATGCAACCTGCAACCACATGGCAATCAAATTATAGACAAGATACACTGCATCACTACTACTCGTGATAAGTGAAATGTATATAGATGTCTTATGAATGCATGGCCTAGTTTAATACTTAAATACTCCAGTGCAATGGGTGTTGTGTTTTACCATTAAGGAAACTTAGAATGACTTAGAATGAAGTAACCTGACCAAATTCACAAGGTTAGAGAGTGGGGCAGTGTTATATGTTGAATTGTGTTTCCCCAAATTCATGTTGAAGTTCTAACCTCTAGTACCGTAAAAGGTAACCTTATTTGGAAATAGGGTCATTCACATGCAATTAGTTAAGATGGAGTTATGCTGTAGTAGGATGGGCCCCTAATCCAATAGGACTGATATCCTTATGAAAAGGGGAACTTTAGAGACACACACACACACAAGGAGATGCCACATGTGAATATAATCACAAAGATGGGAGTGATGCTTCTACAAGCCAAAGAATGCCAAGTATGGGCAGCAAATGACCAGAAGCTAGGAGAAAGGCATGGCACAGATTTTTCTCCCACGGCTTCTAGAAGGAACCGAAGATGCAAACACCTTGATTTCAGACTTCTGGCCTCCTGAACTGTGGGACAGTAAATTTCTATTTTTTGTATCACCTAGGTTGTGGTATTTTGTTGTGACTCTTATACCAAACGGGCCATCAAGACTACAACATGTGTCAGTGCTAGGACATCTACTGCTCCTTTCATTCTAACACCTGCTAGTAGCTGAGCCACTCCCCCACTGCCTAACCTCTATCCTAAAAAGGGAAGTTCAGTTCATACCTACGAGGGTCTAAATCATTGGTTGAAAGACATCTGTTGGACTGAAAGCAGCATTTATCCAGGGGAAATATATAAATTTTATGTACATGAGAAACAAGCATAATTTTTAATTCAAGCTTTTGTTTAGATTGTACGTTTTCATTATAAATATGTTTTAACTTAATACTTAAAATAGCATTTTCCTTTGATACTTGAAACATTGAATAAAATCCATTGACTAGAAAATAAAATATATATCTTACTTAAAGAGTTATTGATCTTTAAGTTAGGGTAAATTTGGGTAGCATTTCATGAATGGTTAAGTACTTCTAAAATGAAAAAAAAAACTTTTTTTAGGGTAAATATGGGTAGCATTTCATGAATGGTTACGGTAAATATGGGTAGCATTTCATGAATGGTTAAGTACTTCTAAAATGAAAAAAAAAAAAACTTTCTTAAGCTTGGCATAGCCAAAAAGAAAATGAATCATATTATCATATTGAAATTTAAGCTGTTACAAATTACAAATTTCTAGACTCCTTGAGCTTGGCTACTAGAAACATTAATGGTGGAGGATTTGGGTATTTATTTTCCATGGTATGACTTTGGTAAGGAAGTTTTCAGAGGCAGGTCCCAGGTGATGGTTAAGTCTAATTCTGTCAGATTTATAGCCCCACAAGCACTAACTCAACTATGACAGATCTTGATACTCTACTAGCACTCAGAAACTTAATTCCTCCTCAAGTAAGTCACCTGGTTAAACGTCTCAAATGTTTTGCCATCAAAACCCTTTGGTGTCTGTTATGACTAATGGCCCATATTTCTTACCAAATGTTGATTTCAACCAACTTCTCAAAATAATTCTTTCTGAATTGAAAACAAAGTCTACCAATTGCAATGCTGCAATAATTTCTTCAATATTTTAGAAAATAGTTTCTGTGATGACTATTAAAGTTAATGTCTGCTAATGGCTTACATAATTTAGATTTTGTGGGTCATTTTAATGATTCCATTATTAATCACTTAAAACTCCCTCTATGTCATTAGAATTTTCTTAAAACTAGTTAAACCCCTCTGAGACTTTCGTTACCTTTTCACTGATTTTTGGATCTGTGGATAGAAACCTGAAATGAACCAAGCTATTTGGGCTCAACAGAGATGCATCTGGGCACTGAGAACCACACACATTTTGGAATTTTAGTATTTTTAATTCACCAGGATGGATGGAACTGTTTCCTTAAAAATCAAACAATAATCTCAACCAGTTTAAAATTGTGATCTATATACCTTTTCCTTTAAACTTATCTGCTAATTACTTGAACTCACTTTAGGTAAACTGAATACTTGACAGGTAAATAAATTATTTTAGGTTTCCTTTGGAAATGGGCATGAAGATTAAGTCCATATATCTAGATTGTCTTTCCACAGCACTCTATGAAAATAATAATTTAAATTTAAAAGTATGGAAAAGGGTCTCTGATACACTGACACTTGCTAAGGTAACGGCACATGCTGAGGAATTTCTGTAAAAATATAATGGGGGTGAGGCAAGCAGGAAAGAACTTTCTTCAAAAAAACCCAGTCTCAAGAGTTGAGGGTAAAATTGGGTCGAGGGTCATGTTTGATTTCCTTCACCATCTCACAGAAGAGCCCAAGGCAGCAACAGCCACCCAAACAGGGATCTCACTCTATCAGTTTGGAAGGAATACCATGCCAACAAGAAGTAGAGTCATTATTACAGCTGTCCCTTAAAGGGACAGTTAAATCAGGCAAAGAACATAGACCATGTCCTGGGTAACGTCTGGCTGCCACATCCTATATGACGAAGAAACTCCTCCTGTAAGTACAGCACTCCTTGGGCTGCATGCGACTGTGACTCTTGCTTACTTCCAACAGTTTCTTGAATTCGTGACCAGGGTAAAATCAACTGTATGAAAACATTGGTTTAGTATTATTAAAATTTTCCCTGAAAAGTTAGAGCCACTAACTCTGAGATAATCCATTTCATCTCCCATGAAGTATATAACACAGGTCTTCCTACACATGTACAGCAATTTGAGAAAAAAGGCCAGGCATTTGGAAAGAGACTACAGTCCCAAGGAAGAAGATTTATCTAATAAATAAGAGGAAGGGTTTTAAGAAAATAAAATTACTGCTGGAAGTAAGCAAAAAATCTAAGAAAATCAATGGGTTTGAACTGCGTGGGTCCACTTATTAGTGCATTTTTTTTCAATAGCAAATATAGTACTACATGATTTGTGGATGGTTGAATCTGCAGATGCAGAACTGGGCAAAAGGAGGGCTGACTATAAGTTATACATGGATTTTCAATTGGGTGGAGAGTTGGCACATGTAACTCCCTTGTTGTTCAAGGGTCAAATGTAGAATTATTGGCTCCATGAAACAAAAATAGGCAACTATAAAGATAGACAAATTTGAGAGGCAAACATCGTTTCCAATTTAACTAATTTCAACAAAGACAATGAACCAGATTTTGACTACTGTCAAAATTTGAAGTGACAGTAATTTTCTCAAAAATTATAGAAAAAAGAAAAAGATGAATCAATTAGAGAAAAGTTAAGAAACATGAAGGACTATGTAGGAAGACTAGTATAAGAATCCTGCAAATTGCAGAAACAGAGAACACAGTGGATAGAGCAGAATAAATAATTTTTAAAAACTAATAATGTAGGAAAAAAAATCTTTCTGGGCTGATCGCATCTCACATTTGCATATTTTAAGGGCTTGTACAATATTTAACATAACAGAGATCAAGACCTAGTTATATCCTGGAGAAAAATCTCAAATTTCAAAGCACAAAATGTCTACACGCAGTCAAGAAGAAAAATCAGAATGCCAAAGATAAGAGAAAATTCGAGTTGGCCTAAGGCTTCTCCTCTATAACATTAAATATGGCAGTGGAATATATCTTTATAGTTCTGTGGGGAAGCCTTAGACCTAGAGATTTCTACACCCGAAGAGGGGTCATCTCTATGTAAAGGTGACAGAAAGGCATTCTTTTATATGCAATGGTACATCTGTCCCCAAAAGGATTACTCAACAATGTAAAAGATTGATCAAAATATAGTACAACAAATGAGGAAGCTACTGCATCAAGTAATTATGGTAACTGGTGGGCATGCTAAAATAGATAAAATCAAAATAAATGATGCACATGTCAGAAAAATTGCTAGTTTTGAAAGTGCATAATACAAAAAATAATTTAGTAATAATTGGATCTAAAATATGAGATTATAGCAATGAAACCGAAAGTAGATAGTGGTGGAAGGCTTCTGGATAAATACGAAGGGGTTAGACTTAAGTATATACCACATCTATCTATAGTAATCCCACTAAGTGAAAGTAAATATATATTTGAAGATATAAACACACAAAATAAATAAGAGAAAAAACATTGATAGCAGAACTTGGTACCCTAGAAAGGAAATGGTGGAGTGACAAGTTACTGATCAATCAAGAGAAAGATAAAACTTTAATCCACCAGTAAGAGAAGGCCAGAATTATGCTGACTCATCTTGCAAATCACATAATTATTAGGAAACTGAGGTACTTTTGAAAGTAAAAGCTGAAAGTCTTTATACAAAGCAGTTAAAACCCCACATGCTCTACCTTACTTTATGTAATTAATAGAATAAACTTTCTCCAACCACTGGTTTGTGCTCTGAGATAAATGAACCTGAACCAGAAACTATGGATTTTGAGGACATCAGACAAACCAAGTGTGGACAGTATCATTTATCAGACAGGTAAATAAAAGAAACTTAATATTGAATGGTGAAATCTTTGAGATTGCTTCTAATATTTGGCTCTGAGAAAACTACCAGTCTGCCATACTCCAGATACAAAATTGGTTAAAAAAAAAAAAGCAGGCCTTCCCTGGTGGTACAGTGGTTGAGAGTCCACCTGCCGATGCCAGGGACATGGGTTTGTGCCCCGGTCCGGGAAGATCCCACATGCCGCGGAGGGGCTGGGCCTGTGAGCCATGGCCACCGGGCCTGCGCGTCTGGAGCCTGTGCTCCGCAACGGGAGAGGCCACAACAGTGAGAGGCCTGCGTACCGCCAAAAAAAAAAAAAAAAAAAGCAAGACATAGAAAATAAGCATTGGTTTCTCCCTAGTTAATCATCTCAAGCAGATCATTCTGTAGTGAAGCTATCAATTTGAAAGCCCTGTCAATGCACACAATCCTTTCTAGTATCCAAGCCACCCTTGACCAAGGGTGAAATAAGAGTCCATGGGTAAATGCTTCCTATACATTGTTTGAACCAAAGTGGGCAGTTCCATGACACACTTAATAAGACCCTTCAGAAGGTTCTAGTGAATGAAGCATAATTGCCATTAATATTAGCTGGCCAGCTTGATAAGTCACTCTGGTACTGGTTTATTCCTCCTGGCCCACATTTCTGCTCCCTGGAATACCATTGCCCCTAAAACTACCTGCACCTTCATTTTCACTCATCTTTTAGGGAAACTCAGGGTCAAAGAATACGTATCTAAATTGGTCCTAGAAAGCAGAACTTTAGGATGGGATTTCGGAGCTGAGTGATTCCCCAGTCAGATGTGAATAACTCCTTTACTGGTGGTAAGTGAGTACTGATAACACCAGGCATACACACCATCCTAAATATTAAGATCTTCATATATGTGGACTGGAATGAGGTATAAGTAGAAGGTGAAATACTGGGTTATGAGGTAGTTGTGACATTTGAAATATATGAGGGCAATTATAATTTAGAAGATTGTAGCATCAACACGTTTTTCTTTATTTCGGAAGCTTAAAAAAAAAAAGAAAAGAAAAGTAAGAAAGATAAGCCAAGGGAGGGAACCAAAGAGTGCAAGGTCCTCTCACCATTACTTCCAGTGACTCCCTTATGGAATTTGTGCTTTCCAGCTCCACAACCTTAGCCTTCTTAGGCAAAAGCATCTTGTTTTTAGGGATGGAATGAGTTGATCAGGACACAGACCCAAACTGCTGAATGTCTGGGTCATCCCACTAAGAAGAAATGTAGACTGCTTAAAATTCTGACATGGTCAGGAAAACTGGAAGGAACAGTGGAAGGGGAAGATGGTAAATACTATTGTGTCAGAGCCAGCTGCAGCGGCTAGGACTATCCTATTTCCACTTATTCTCTTTGTCTTAAGCCCTTGCAGAGATTATAACGGACGTCCCCTTACAAGGGTGTCTGTGACTGACTGGACTTCATATGAGTTGACCTCAGTGAACAAGAGGTAGACTATCTTCTGATAGCTTTCCTGTGCCATGTCAGTATCCCCTCAGCCTCAGCTCACTCCTGCCACTGTGGAGTGACTTTCCACAGAGACTTCAACCAGCTTTGTACAGGGACAACGGGATCGACCATCACTACGAAGCAGCACCATGTATCTCTCACTACCTTCCTTGGGTCTTTGTGCCATGGTGAAGGTCCCTCACTGGAACCAGCTAGGCACTCATGCAAATGGAGGCTACAGGTGTTGACAGTTAAAATACAGGAGCCACTCTTGAACAAGAGCAGGTGGGACATAATAGATAAATGCTTCCTTCTGTCATCTCCCAAACAGGCAGTTGTGAGACACATCTTAAACCTCTTCAGTAGGTCCTGGCAGCATTAAGCTCCAGTCCCTTGCAGCAGTTGTCAACTTTTTGATACAACTCTGTAGTGGTTTTTCCTTACTTTCCCATTTCATTCCCCTGTTTTGCACGTCTGCCCACTGGAATTATATCCTAGACTTGTCAAAGGATCAGCATTCAGGTGAGTGGAGCCTATAATGATTGGGATGACACTAAATGGGAGAAAATAACAGAACTGATGATACTGTTGGATCCAGATTAATCATGCAGGCAGAAGGAGGATCTGTGACCTGCTTTCTAATTACATAACTGCCCTAAAGATGTGCTGATACATTTCAACCCAGCTTCAAAAATTCTAAGACTGTTAGGACCTAATAAATTCTTGATTGTCTTTACAACATACTGATTTTTCTACTAATTTAAGAAAGACAGAAACTGTAACTTGTTTGAATTTCTTCCATGAGGAAGAACTGGTGAGTGACATAAAGGAACTGGGAATCATTGGGGGAAAGTAATTATTCATTTCTGGAGTAGAAAATAATAAATAGATTTCATGGTGGATTGAGCAAACTGGATTCCCAAATTTTTGAAAGTAGATTTCAAAATTCTCAGATTAAGAGCAAGTAAAGTCCTATTTACAGAAACCCTGAAAGGGATGAAATTCAAAAGTGATGAAAATCTTTTAAAAAATACAATATTTCTACAACTTGGACTATATCTAATGACCTAGAATAGGAGAGACTATTAAAATCAATCTAAGTACATGTGAAAAGAGTTGATGAGTTTAGATGTTAAAAGACATTTATAGAATATATAAAGATACAACACCAAGAGTCATAAAGCAACAGAATGATGCAAGCTTCTAAGAATTATGTCAGCATCACTAAAGCCCAGAGTAAGCAAACGTTCGTAAACAATGTCTAACCAGAAAAAACAGAATTATTTAAAATCTATTCTTGGAGAAAGAAAATGAGGAAGGAAAGGAGGGGGCTTCTGTCTGGAAAATATAAGCGAAATAAATAGATGACAGCATGCTAGGAATGAATGATAACATATTCAGAAACTAAAGACAACTAAGCTTAACCAATATGGCAGGGGAAATAAACTTGCAAAATCACTTCTGGATATACTTCATTTCCAAAGATGGATCATCTTATTAGCTTCTTCTGGATGATTTCTCTATCAAGCTGTTTCTGTATAAAAATATTTGATTGTGTGTGTAAAATCCAAGTCTTAGGAAATTCAAACACATTTATGAAATAAAAATATCATTCATTTTCCAAGATTCTGGAATTGAGTAGCAATATTTTATTTAACTCACAGAGGAATCCAGGTACTCTATGTGTAGACATATAGAAAACAGGAACACGAGTGTATATTAACACAAGTTAGTATACTTTAGGTCATACGTAAGTATGGTTTATATGTAGGAGACTAGGAGAGGCAATTTATTGGGGGCAGACAGAAAAGAGAGCCATGGGATTTCCAAGCCCAGACGGAGGGGTGTGGGAAAAGGTGTCAGGCTTCTCTGAACCATCCAGGAAGTCTTTGTGAGGCAGACAACTTAAGGAATGTTAAAATGTCTACAGATGTGTAAACCTAGTTATTTCAAGCATATATTTATCCCTGAAATTGAACCCATGTGTGTCAAGTCACTGACTATAGATTTCAAAGGGAAACAAGACTGAACATTTCTGCTCCAAGCAGGTTTTTTTGGAGTAGCAGCTGCATTGATTTTAAGATAAGGGCTTCTTTATCCAGGCAGATGCAGCAGTCATCAGAAGCTAATTTGCTGGGATATTCACATATGCAAATCATGTCACAATGCTGAAATGCAACCACGTAATGACTGGAAAATGTTATACTCATAAATCATACCACCACGACCATCAAAATTTCCACTCAGCCAGGACAAATTCAACAGCATTTATGACCTTCCAGCTTTTAGCCCATAAAAACTCTGTGTTTTGGAGAGTGTGTTACACTGGTGATCTTAAAACTCCCAAGTCTGTTATAATGAGTCCTCAAGTGCGTTATAACTTACCAGTAATTACATTTCAACATATCTGCTTTCAGCAGTTAGTGTTTTATTCATAAACATTTAAACACTGAATTAGGCATAAAATAAAAATGTTAGCAACAAGCCGGCTTAATTTCATTAACTATTAGGTAAACTTAGTATTTCTTCTTCAAATAATCCTTGGTTTTGAATGCTAAAGATGTAATGAACTTCATGGTTCATAGCATCTGACATTGCTTAATTAATGGGTGCATTTATAGTACATGGGCCTTGGTAATTGATTTATATGCATGATTTGCACATACAGCTGTTAGTTCCTGTAGGAAAGTCATAATTCAAATGTGTGCATATTTTTCAGATGTGGGAAAAAGAAAAAAATTTGAACTTGACAAGTTCCCCCAAAACATGATAGCAAATTAATAGCTCAGAAACAAACCTACGGGATGAAGCATTAAAGGTATAGTCCTGAATTTTAACATGTGCATTTCAAAATATTGAGAAACTGCTTTTGTTTCTTTTGAAATATTTAGTTCACAAGAAACAAGAAATCATTTGCATACCCTTCCATTCAAATCTATACATTGGATGGAAAATGGGGTTAGATTGTCTGTTGACTAAGTCAACTTCATTAAAATGTATCAAAAACTTAAAAGACATTCACCTACCTAATTAATAACTGGTCCTTTCATTGGTATGTGGGTCAAATGACTGAATAAGAATTGAAATGTATTATTCTCTAGATAGGAAAGGTCTACATCATTCATAACATTTGAGGTTTGCATAACATCTCTCCTAGAAGTAATGATAGATAGTCATTTGCATTCTTTTAGCTAGTTTTCTAAGTTAACAATAGTAATAATTTACAAGCAAGCTGCCCTTATAAGTGAAGGCATGCTTATGGTAAATAGGGAGAAACTCATAAATCTACTGAGTAAAAGTGACTGCTCCCTTAAACAACTAGTGGTATGTGCGGTATTGTGTGTACTGTATCTATATTTTCTCCATCAACACAGGGACCTATACTATCAGGAAGAAATTATGATTTCTCTCTATTCAGGGTCTTGGGTTAAGTCTTCTCTAAATGTAAAACAAACATTTTATGGGCAGGCATGGGAATGCCTTTTTTTTTTTTTTTTTTTTTTTACATTGTCCAACAGATTATTCTGGAAGGCTCAAGTTGCAAATTGAGGGGTCAAAACTGAAGACTAACTGGGCTCTAAGGGCAAAAGTCTTCTGGGGGCAGTTAAGAAGGTTGAGGCAGAGAAACAATTGTTTCTGGATTCCGCATTACCCCGCAGGGGGAGCAGCGTCCTCCAGATCTGCTCGCGTTCTGTGTTGCGACCCCACGCTGCACCCCACGACTTTCACATACTGTGCTATTTGCCAGAGTCATTTAGCACCTTTTCCCACATCATTGATGACGACTAACCCTTTCCCCTTTGTTAGCTGCTGGTGGTATTTCAGTAAGGCCTTCAGGAAACACTTGCAAACATTACCAGTTGGGTTTTGTTTTTTTTTTAAAGGCAGCTATCAAAGTGCTTTATTGTACATTAAAACATTCACAGCCCAGGCAACTTGATGGTTTTCACCATGCTGGCCCCATTTCCTGGTGCTCCAAGGCAGTGCTTAGCTTTTCACTCTCTAGCCCCGAACCCTACATCTGCTATTCTAATGCCTTCATTCATCAGAAGACCCGCAGCTGTAAATTGTTCCAAAGCCCTTCCCACACATGTGCACGCACAGGCTCACACGCGTGCGCACACAGACACAGAAGCATGTACATGCGAGTAAAGGCTTGTACCTTCTCTAGTACCATCTGCACTGAATGGAGAAGAGAGGCTGCGCACAGCGCATCTATTTGATTTGCTAATCTGTTGATGCCCTTTTAAATCTTTCAGTGGTTATTTGATCCTTTTGCTGCTCTTTGAAGATCTGGAAAGTAAAATAAGTACACTGTCTCGGTGGAGAATTCATTGGTTCACTCTAGCAAGGCACTCCGTTTGAGAGAATGCATGTTCCAGTCTGAGGGTTGTAACAATTTGTAGCCTATGTAAGATCATCTTCCGTCACCAGGGCTAACATGATGAAAGGTAGAAGCTGATCTGAGTTCCTGTGGCTTCTTCTGCTCGGGTAGTTTGTTTTCAAGACGTTGGCATTTACGGACAATCCTTATCCACACACCCTGCCCCATATTATTTTCCATTTCCAAACTCTTGCACTGCCAGGGCTGGAGATGATTAAATAATAACAAATGAAATCCACTCATGCTTTCTTTGAAGGAAACCCTAGGTTTGCAACTCATTTCTGAAATTTTGCTTGGTCCAAGTTTTTGAGTTTTAGAATTAATTCCAAGCTCTTTTCTCTGGCCGTCATTAATGATTGTGATTATACAGTTAATCAAGAGACCAGAAAGGAAACTTGGGTGAGATGTTAATACAAATAATTACATTAGATCAGTGTCCCAGAGTCTAACGAATGGTAATTATTTATGTAATTCTGCAGAGACAAGGTTAATCCTTACACATAGCCTTGAGTCACCATTTGGAGCTTTGGGAAATGATGGACAACTCTTCATATGTATAGCACTCCCATTTAAGAACTACTTCCCCAAGTATTATCATATTTGAGTCTCAAAATAATCCCATGGCACAGGTAGTAATATATTATAGCAGTAGCTATTCTCTATAATAATCAGAACTGGGGTTGAAAAGGGTAAAGTAAGTGGAGTTAGTACACACAATAAAATTGTTTAAATTTCAAATGTATAACATTTTTCTTATGCCTAACTAACATCTGTTATCAACTCTGGATCTAAAATTTTAATTATAATAAGTGTTTAATTATACATATTTATAAATTTTAATCCTTAGCCTCTTAAACCTCAAAACTAAAATTTAGTTCTCTTCCCTGTAAAGTAATGTGAGATGAAAGCTTTGAAGTTGTTGCCAGCTCCCATGATTACGAACACTTACATGAGAGAAGATAAACTCTACAGTAGAGTGGATCTATGATCTCACACAAGCATTTGAAAAGATTATCCATCCATTCATGTGTTTATTCTTCTTTCCCTCTTTTCTTTCTGTTTCCTTACCTCCTTCCTTCTTTTCATTTAAAAATCTTAATCGAACACTTAATCTATGTGCCACTGGCACTTAAAGGGGTAACTAAAATAGTGATACTCTGAGGTCACACTGGTGAAAGTTTGTTCAAGATACCAGCAGAGAACTGGTGGAAAGAGCATCTCTGTGAATCAGGAAAGTTATGTTCTAGTAAGACAAGTGCCACATTTCTCTGAGGTTATTTGTTTATTTGTTTAATTTTAACCTGAGAAATGAATGGATTAGATTAGATAATGTCCAAGAATTCTGCAGTTCCAACATTTTATTAAACTGAATTTTTCCGAACAAGTTCAGCCTTAAAAAGAGCTAAATATAGTGTCTGTGTCTTAATGTCGTAATAAATGTTCAGTAAAGTACTGAATGAGCCACTGATAGGAACCTAAGAAACTCTACAAACCAGCTCAACAACATAAGCCAGTTATGATGACTTGACATGGTAAAGATTTTCTACAGAAAAGGATTTTTATTTCAATTTTTCTAAAATTAATCATTTTTTTAACATCTTTATTGGAGTATAATTGCTTTACAATGGTGTATTAGTTGCTGCTGTAGAGAAAAGTGAATCAGCTATACATATACATATATCCCCATATCCCCTCCCTTTTGCATCTCCCTCCCCCCCTCCCTATCCCACTCCTCTAGGTGGTCACAAAGCACCAAGCTGATCTCCCTGTGCTATGTGGCTGCTTCCCACTAGCTATCTATTTTACATTTGGTAGTGTATATATGTCCATGCCACTCTCCCACTTCGTTCCAGCTTACCCTTCCCCCTCCCTGTGTGCTCAAGTCCATTCTCTACATCTGCTTCTTTTTTCTGTCCTGCCCCTAGTTTCTTCAGAACCCTTTTTTTTTTTTTAGATTCCATAAATATGTGTTAGCATACGGTATTTGTTTTTCTCTTTCTGACTTACTTCACTCTGTATGACAGTCTCTAGGTCCATCCACCTCACTACAGAAAACTCAATTTCGTTTCTTTTTATGGCTGAGTAATATTCCATTGTATATATGTACCACATCTCCTTTATCCATTCATCTATCAGTGGACACTTAGATTGCTTCCATGTCCTGGCTATTATAAATAGAGCTGCAATGAACATTGTGGCATGACTCATTTTGAATTATGGTTTTCTCAGGTTATATGCCCAGTAGTGGGACAGCTGGGTCGTATGGTAGTTCTATTTTTAGTTTTTTAAGGAACCTCCATACTGTTCTCCATAGTGACTGTATCAATTTACATTCCCACCAACAGTGCAAAAGGGTTCCCTTTTCTCCACACCCTTTCCAGCATTTACTGTTTGTAGATTTTTTGATGATGGCCACTCTGACCTTTGTGAGATGATACCTCATTGTAGTTTTGATTTGCATTTCTCTAATGCTTAGTGATGTTGAGCATCCTTTCATGTGTTTGTTGGCAATCTGTAGATCTTCTTTGGAGAGATGTCTATTTAGGTCTTCTGCCCATTTTGGAACTGGGCTGTTTGTTTTTTGGATATTGAATTGCATGAGCTGCTTGTATATTTTGGAGATTAATCCTTTGTCAGTTGCTTCATTTGCAAATATTTTCTCCCATTCTGAGGGTTGTTTTTTTGTCTTCTTTATGGTTTCCTTTACTGTGCAAAAGCTTTTAAGTTTCATTAGGTCCCATTTGTTTATTTTTGTTTTTATTTCCATTTCTCTAGGAGGGGGGTCAAAAAGGGTCTTGCTGTGATTTATGTCATAAAGTGTTTTGCCATAAAGTGTTTTTCCTCTAAGAGTTTATAGAGTCTGGCCTTACATTTAGGTCTTTAATCCATTTTGAGTTTATTTTTGTGTATGGTGTTAGGGAGTGTTCTAATTTCATTCTTTTACATGTAGCTGTCCAGTTTTCCCAGCACCACTTATTGAAGAGGCTGTCTTTTCTCCATTGTGTATTCTTGCCTCCTTTATCAACGATAAGGTGACCATATGTATGTGGGTTTATCTCTGAGCTTTCTATCCTGTTCCATTGATCTATATTTCTGTTTTTGTGCCAGTACCATACTGTCCTGATTATTGTAGCTTTCTAGTATAGTCTGAAGTCAGGGAGCCTGATTCCCCCAGCTCCGTTTTTCTTTCTCAAGATTGCTTTGGTTATTCGGGGTCTTTTGTGTTTCCACACAAATTGTGAAATTTTTTGTTCTACTTCTGTGAAAAATGCCATTGGCAGTTTGATAGGGATTGCATTCAATCTGTAGATTCCTTTGGGTAGTATAATCATTTTCACAATGTTGATTCTCCCAATCCAAGAACATGGTATATCTCTCCATCTGTTTGTATCATCTTTAATTTCTTTCATCAGTGTCTTATAGTTTTCTGCATACAGGTCTTTTGTCTCCTTAGGTAGGTTTATTCCTAGGTATTTTATTCTTTGTGTTGCAGTGGCAAATGGGAGTGTTTCCTTAATTTCTCTTTCAGATTTTTCATCATTAGTGTATAGGAATGCAAGAGATTTCTGTTCATTAATTTTGCATCCTGCTACTTTACCAAATTCATTGATTAGCTCTAGTAGTTTTCTGGTAGCATCTTTAGGATTCTCTATGTATAGTATCATGTCATCTGCAAACAGTGACAGTTTTACTTCTCCTTTTCTTTTATTTCTTTTTCTTCTCTGATTGCTGTGGCTAAAACTTCCAAAACTATGTTGTATAATAGTGGTGACAGTGGGCAACCTTGTCATGTTCCTGATCTTAGTGAAAATGGTTTCAATTTTTCACTATTGAGAACGATGTTGGCTGTGGGTTTGTCATATATGGCCTTTATTATGTTGAGGAAAGTTCCCTCTATGCCTACTTTCTGGAGGGTTTTTATCATAAATGTGTGTTGAATTTTGTCGAAAGATTTTTCTGCATCTGTTGAGATGATGATATGGTCTTGATTCTTCAACTTGTTAATATGGTTTATCACATTGGTTGATTTGCTTATATTGAAGAATCCTTGTATTCCCCGGATAAACCCCACTTGATCATAGTGTATGATCCTTTTAATGTATTGTTGGATTCTCTTTGCTAGTATTTGTTGAGAAAATTTGCATATATGTTCATCAGTGGTATTGGTCTGTAGTTTTCTTTTTTGGGGACATCTTTGCCTGGTTTTGGTATCAGGGTGATGGTGGCCTCATAGAATGAGTTGGGGAGTGTTCCTCCCTCTGCTATATTTTGGAAGAATTTAAGAAGGATAGGTGTTAACTCTTCTCTAAAAGTTTGATAGAATTCGCCTGTGAAGCCATCTTGTCCTGGGCTTTTGTTTGTTGGAAGGTATTTAATCACAGTTTCAATTTCAGTGTTTGTGATTGGTTTGTTTATATTTTCTATTTCTTTCTGGTTCAGTCTCAGAGGTTCTGCTTTTCTAAGAATTTGTCCATTTCTTTTAGGTTGTCCATTTTATTGGCATGTAGTTGCTTGTAGTAATCTCTCATGATCCTTTGTGTTACTGCAGTTCAGTTGTTACTTCTCCTTTTTCATTTCTAATTCTATTGATTTGAGTCTTCTCCCTTTTTTCTTGATGAGTCTGGCTAATGGTTTATCAGTTTTGTTTATCTTCTCAAAGAACCAGCTTTTAGTTTTATTGATCTTTCCTTCATTTCTTTTTCATTTATTTCTGGTCTGATCTTTATGATTTCTTTCCTTCTGCTAACTTTGGGGGGGGGGTTTGTTCTTCTTTCTCTGACTGCTTTAGGTGTAAGATTAGGTTGTTTATTTCAGATTTTTCTTGTTTGTTGAGGTAGGGTTGTATTGCTATAAACTTCCCTCTTAGAACTGCTTTTGCTGCATCCCATATGTTTTGGGTCATTGTCTTTTCATTGTCATTTGTTTCTAGGTTTTTTTTTTTTTGCGGTACATGGGCCTCTCACTGTTGTGGCCTCTCCTGTTGCAGAGCACAGGCTCCGGATGTGCAGGCTCAGCGGCCATGGCTCACGGGCCTAGCCGCTCTGCGGCATGTGGGATCTTCCCAGACCAGGGCACGAACCCGTGTCCCCTGCATCAGCAGGTGGACTCTCAACCACTGTGCCACCAGGGAAGCCCTCTAGGTATTTTTTGATTTCCTCTTTGATTTCTTCAGTGATCTCTTGGTTATTAAGTAGTGTATTGTTTAGCTTCCGCGTGTTTGTATTTTTTACAGATTTTTTCCTCTAATTGATATCTAGTCTCATAGCATTGTATTCGGAAAAGATATTTGATACGATTTCAATTTTCTTAAATTTACCAAGGCTTTACTTGTGAACCAAGATATGATCTATCCTGGAGAATGTTCCATGAGCACTTGAGAAGAAAGTGTATTCTGCTGTTTTTGGATGGAATGTTCTATAAATATCAATTAAGTCCATCTTGTTAATGTATCATTTAAAGCTTGTGTTTCCTTATTTATTTTCATTTTGGATGATATGTCCATTGGTGAAAGTGGGATGTTAAAGTCCCCTAATATGATTTTGTTACTGTCAATTTCCCCTTTTATGGCTGTTAGTATTTGCCTATGTATTGAGGTGCTCCTATGTTGGGTGCATAAATATTTACAATTGTTATATCTTCTTCTTGGATTGATCCCTTCATCATTATGTAGTGTCCTTCTTTGCCTCTTGTAATAGTCTTTATTATAAAGTCTATTTTCTCTGATATGGGAATTGCTACTCCAGCTTTCTTTTGATTTCCATTTGCATGGAATATCTTTTTCCATCCCCTCACTTTCAGTCTGTATGTGTCCCTAGGTCTGAAGTGGGTCTCTTGTAGACAGCATATATATGGGTCTTGTTTTTGTATCCATTCAGCCAGTCTATGTCTTTTGGCTGGAGCATTTCATCCATTTACCTTTAAGATAATTATCAACACGTATGTTGCTATTACTATTTTCTTAACTGTTTTGGGTTTGTTATTGTAGGTCTTTTCCTTCTCTTGTGTTTCCTGCCTAGAGAAGTTCCTTTAGCATTTGTTGTAAAGCTGGTTTGGTGGTGTTGAATTCTCTTAGCTTTTGCTTCTCTGTAAAGGTTTTAATTTCTCTATCGAATCTGAATGAGATCCTTCCTGGGTAGAGTAGTCTTGGTTGTAGGTTTTTCCCTTTCATCGCTGTAAATATGTCCTGCCACTCCCTTCTGGCTTGCAGAGTTTCTGCTGAAAGATCAGCTGTTAACCTTATGGGGATTCCCTCGTATGTTATTTGTTGCTTTTCTCTTGCTGCTTTTAATATTTTTTCTTTGTGTTTAATTTTTGACAGTTTGATTAATATCTGTCTTGGTGTGTTTCTCCTTGGATTTATCCTGTATGGGACTTTGCGCTTCCTGGACCTGATTGACTATTTTCTTTCCCATATTAGGGAAGTTTTCAACTATAATCTCTTCAAATATTTACTGAGTCCCTTTCTTTTTCTTTTCTTCTTCTGGGACCCCTATAATTCGAATGTTGGTGCATTTAATGTTGTCCCAGAGGTCTCTGAGACTGTCCTCAATTCTTTTCATCCTTTTTTCTTTATTCGGCTCTGTGGCAGTTATTTCCACTATTTTATCTTCCAGGTCACTTATCTGTTCTTCTGCCTCAGTTATTCTGCTATTGACTCCTTCTAGAGAATTTTTAATTTCATTTATTGTGTTGTTCATCATTGTTTGTTTTCTCTTTAGTTCTTCTAGGTCCTTGTTATACGTTTCTTGTATTTTTTTCCATTCTAATTCCAAGATTTTGGATCATCTTTATTGTCATTACTCTGAGTTCTTTTTCAGGTAGACTGCCTATTTCCTCTTCATTTGTTTGTTCTGGTGGGTTTTTACTTTGCTCCTTCATCTGCTGTGTATTTCTCTGTCTTCTCATTTTGCTTAACTTACTGTGTTTGGGGTCTCTTTTTGGCAGGCTGCAGGTTCGTAGTTCCCATTGTTTTTGGTGTCTGCCCCTAATGGGTAAGGTTTGTTTGGTGGGTGGTGTAGGCTTCCTGGTGGAGGTGACTGGTGCCTGTGTTTTGGTGGATGAGGCTGGATCTTGTCTTTCTGGTGGACAGGACTGCATCCAGTGTTGTGTTTTGGGGTGTCTGTGAACTTACTATGATTTTACGGAGCTTCTCTGTTAATGGGTGGGGTTGTATTCCTGTCTTGCTAGTTGTTTGGCATGGGGTGTTCCAGCACTGGAGCTTGCTGGTCATTGAGTGGAGTTGGGTCTTAATGTTGAGATGGAGATCTCTGGGAGAGCCCTCGCCAATTGATATTACGTGGGGCCGGGAGGTCTCTGGTGGACCAATGTCCTGAACTCTCCCACCTCAGAGGCTTAGGCCTGACACCCAGCCGGAGCACCAAGACCCTGTCAGCCACATGGCTTTTCTTGTGAGAGCACCGGAATCACAACTAACTGCCAAACCACCACTGACAGGAAGACTCTGGAACCTACCGAAAAAGATACCCTATATCTACTAGTGTTAGAGGGTCTCCTGCAGGAGAGGGAGGTGTGGCTCACTGCAGGGACAAGGACACTCTAAATATTTCTAATGAAACACCCTTTGCAATTGAACTGAGCCTTGAGTTATCAAGTTTTAAGACTTAAACCTCTAAATATCAGGAAAGAGCTAACATTTTTGAGTCCCCGCTATGTTCCCAGGCATAAATTAGATACTTCGGTGTAAATTAGCTTATTATATAGAATGCCTGATAGCTGGCTCTCAGTTACTGGATGTAAAGGTTAATTCTCTTATGGGTGTTGTAAGTACTAACCACTTCATATGTATTTTCATGTTTCTCTCTACACTCACGCTTTGCTCTAATCAGACCATTCTCTTCTGTTTTCTCAGCCCATACATTGACTGCATCTCCCTTTCTGTCTCATCCTCCCTCCTTCTCTCTTTCTCTCCCTCTCTCATTTCTTCCTACTCTTTCTTCCTTCAGTAAATGTTTATCAAGCATCTACCATATACCAGACACTTTATTTGCACTCAGGATACACCATGAACAAAACAAAGTTCCTGATCTTATATTTTACTTGGAGACAATTGATAATTAAATAAATACATACTTCCAGGTTGTTTTAAGTTCTATGATGAAAAATAAAGCAGGGTGAGAGTACAGAGGGTGACCATTCCTGTCCAGCCTCTGCTCCTTCTCTTCATCTTACAATGGGGGCTGACTCTTCTGTCTACTGGAATTCTAACCACAGTCAGTTTCTAACTCAGACCTCATCCCTCCATGCAAGCTTACCCAGCATTTGGGGTCCATATGCCTGTCTTTTTATTTTTCCTTTCTACTTTTGTACTTATTGATAACATTTACTGAGTATTTAGAACATGATTATGTTACAGATGTTTTGTAAATCTTAATCTGGTCAACTCAGCTTGATTGTGAAGTCGTTGAGTAGGGACCATTACTTTTGTATTTCTCAGCACCTTGCTTAGGAGAAAACACGTATTAAGGCTCAACCAATTATCATAAAATGATGCATTAATACATTTTATAGAAACATGAAGATAGATCTTATAGAAAATGTAGATATAGTGCTTAATTCAGCCCTGATGTACTAGAAGCTGTGCAGAAGAGAATGAACATATTTTTTCCATTTTGAAACCGAAATGTCTAAGTGAGCTACATTTTTTTTTTTTTTTTTTTTGCCACACGGTGCAGCATGAAGGATCTTAATTCCCCAACCAGGGATCAAACCTGTGCCCCTTGCAGTGGAAGCATGGAGTCTTAACCACTGGACTGCCAAGGAAGTCCCTACATGACCTACATTTTTATATAACATGAAGCAGGGTTTCTTCACCCTTCTTGAGTCACGGATTTCTTTGGCAATCTGATGAAGGCCATGAATCCATTCAGAGAACAACATTTTTAAATGCATAAAATAAAACACTTAAGATTACAAAGAAGACTACTTATACTAACGCTATCAAAATTTGAGGATTTTGTTATAGTGTAATGCACATACTTCTCACTAATTTATTAAATAACAAGATCAAGTGGTGAACCACCACAATGTTAAATGCATGATGAACATGCATGCATGATGAATGAATGATGAATCAGTTATGATGATAGATCATATTCCAGGATATCTGTAACAATATGATATGTATATACCTGTGATTTTTACTGGTGACAAAATCAAAAGTACTGCTAATACTTCCATGGTTTGGGGGCAATATTAAACATGAAAGGAAATGCTGAAAATTTTTGTCATATATTAGTGAAAATAGAGAAGCATTTTTTCTCATCCAATTTTACAGACTGTTTGAATTCTCTTGAGGGACTCTGGGGTCAGGTATGTATGGTACTGTAAATCTCAAGTGAGGAATCAGGATCTATTGTCTTCTGTGATAGTCTTTAGAGTTCAAATTCAAAACAGCTCACTTCTTAGGAATCCTAAATCCACTTTAATCCACAGCATAAGATGCATAAACACAAATGACTTAGAACATTCTGATGTACTGAAGAAAAACAAAATTAATCATAAAACTGTATACTGAAATTAAGCACAGCAGGTAGACGGAGATCCTGTGTGGATTTCAAATGATAGCACACATCAGCGCACTGACACACGTTGTCTTTCTATTTCTGCTGCAAAGAGGTCTTATTGGAAACAATTAAATATGCTAATGAGAACTGAGAAATAGAGCTGAGAATTTGCAGAATACTTAAGCTTTTGCTATTTTATAAAATCTAAGTTTTGGTTTCTTAATAACAAGACCAACCCTGGTTTTAGATCCCGAGTTTTGAGTGTATAAGGAGATTACCTTTACTTAATGTGATCAGAGATCTTACTCAGAATGGTAGAAGTTATCTGTTTTAGAGATTTCTCTAGTTTCACTGCAAGTCACCCGTCCACTTGAGTCTGGTTAAATGGATATCTTACTGTATTTATACATAATATGAAGACCAGGGCTCAATTTGGAAACCTAGAGGCTATAAAGATGGTGAAAGTGAAGAAACCAACAAAGAGACCAAGAGAAACAAATTCATATAATCCATAGAGTTGGCCAGACTCCTTACCTCATAGACAGCACTGTGTGAATTTAAAGTCTGGAAACTTCATTTTCATTCTGTACGATAAGTCAGCTTTCCCAGTGATTATATTTGGATATCTTTTTGGTGACAAAAAAAGCTTCCCTTCACGCACCCTGAATTAGGCTGTAACTCTACAACAAACACATCTCTTCAAGCCATATTGCCTAGAAAAGGTAAAAAATATATGAGAAGTCAGGAAAAAAAGGATCATTCGTGATAAGCTCACTGTAGCTTTTCCCCCAGAAGCTGTGTAACCTCAGGCAGGCTGTGGGAGACAGGGGGTGACTGCCTCAGAGGCATTTGAGAAAACTTATCTTCATGTGAATCTATAGACAATTAAAACACTAGGAATAGGGAGGGCTTCCCTAGTGGCACAGTGGTTAAGAACACACCTGCCAATGCAGGGGACACGGGTTCCAGCCCTGGTCCGGGAAAATCCCACATGCCGCAGAGCAACTAAGCCCCTGTGCCACAACTACTTAGCCTGCACTCTAGAGCCCATGAGCCACAACTACTGAGCCCGTGAGCCACAACTACTGAGCCCGAGAGCCACAACTACTGAGCCTGTGAGCTACAACTACTGAAGCCCATGCGCCTAGAGCCCATGCTCCACAACAAGAGAAGTCACCACAATGAGAAGCCCACGCACAGCAATGAAGAGTAGCCCCCGCTCGCTCACCACAACTAGAGAAAGCCGGTGCGCAGCAACGAAGACCCAACGCAGCCAAAAAGAAATAAATAAAAATAGGAATAGGAAAAAGTGTGTAAATTTCAAAATAATCAAGGTAAGACGTTTTTAAACAGAGATAAGCTATATTTCTCTCTTGGTTCTAGTTTAATTGATTAAATGAATCATGCAACGATTAAGGTGGTGCTAAAAAAAGTAAGTCGAATTATAAAAATTCATGTAATTTATTATCACGTGGCAAAGGAGACTACAAAATTGAATCAACATGTTGTAGGTATACATAAGTAATCTAGAAAAATCCAAATTAAGGGTTTAAACTCTTGTGATGGAAGACAATGGAAAAATTTTTGGTTTTATTGAATTTATGACCAAGTTACTCCTCAGCTTCCTTCGACAGTGGTCCTATAGAATAACGTAGGTTCTCTGTCGAATCTCCACAGAACTTTCCCTCAACCCTTGGAAAAGTTCCAAACTGGTGGGGACAGTCTAACTACAATGTGATAAGGCATATTTGTTTAGGAATTTTTTCCCCCTAATCTGGCTGTACAGAGTGGGCAGTACTTGCTTGTTCTTGGAAGCCAAATGTCACGTTTTCTAGTCCTAGAAAATTATTGTCATTTTATTCAAAAGGTGAATGAGTTGATATTAAGTCTGTGATTGAAAAGAAGTTTCAGGTAAACAGGTTTTTTGGGGAAGACTCCCATGGCTAGGCAAAGGGATTACAGTTAATTCTAAACATGCTGTACTTTACAACTACTATGAGACAATAATTTTAGCAGTTCTACAGATGATTAAAAAGTCATTTTCTAAAATATTCTCACTGGAGTTATTTTTTTAAAAGAAAACATTTAATTGCTCCAATCAAGCATAACTACTTTCTGCTTATGGTGTAATTTGTATACTCTGATCACACGGTGTGTGGCTATTTGTCATAATTTTATAAGTGTATATTCCCCACTGTAATGATTGGCCATCATTAATTGTGAATAATTCCCTGCTTATTAAAGTACTGCAAAAAAGATAGAAAAACAAGGCCCAGAGAACAAAAGGAGAACGGGAAGCCTCATTTGAATCCTCTTTGCAAATACACGTTAAGTTTTTTAAGACTTTATAAGTGATATCTGCTTGGAAGGCATTAAAACAATGACCAAAAAAGGTGACAAAAACCAGCTTTTCAAGGTTTCTTAGTAAAAACCTGAGCATGCCTGATACTTTCTCTGATTCAGGTAGCAATTGGTTTATGCAACTCAAGCAAGCTTTACTTTGAAACATTTAAGCCTCTGCAACCCTTCTCTTCACTGTATAGGTTAAACCACACTGACAGGAAACAGGAAACTACATAAGGGTCGTCCCAAAGGGACCATTTCAGAGTATAGTAATACCATTACCCAGTTAGGGAATATTAAATCCTTACAATATGCAGACAGCTTGGAAGATATAACATCTAGAAGAAACATCTATCTAAGTAGCTTAGTAAGCTCCTCAATATAAGTTGCATAATGCTAGTAAGAATGAAAACGATTCAGGTTTATTTAGAATAGCGCAAACTGCAGGACAGTGAGAGCAGAGTACTGTGCTCGTCACGAACATCTGCAGTCAGCTGCCATGATACTTTACCTATTGTCTTGGTATTATGAAAACATCTTATGCATGTAAGCTTCATATGGAATTGCCCGTCCCCTGATGCATCGTCGCCGTTCCTTTCAGGTGAGGCCTTCTGTCTGCTCTTCCCACTCGCACTGTTGCTCTCAGTGCCTCTATCTGTGGAATGCTTTCTTGTTCTCCAAGTTCTCCCATCCATTATGCAAACAGTTCCCAAATTCCCACTGCTTTCTCCATCAAACCTGAAATAAATCAATCCAGAAGAGCTCACAGAATGCTCTTTAGCTCCTGATGAAGTGACACAGGAGTGACAGCAGCTCTCTGGCAGCATGCCACTGACGGCTCGCTCTTCATGTCTCGGACCAATAAATGTACCACCTTCACATACACCTTTGGAAATATTATGCCTAGGCATATAATTTATGTATTTCCTTAGAAGGGTTGACACTTTCTTATTTTTCAAATCAAATCAATAACTATATATTAGTCCCTTATCTGCTAGATACTTCTAGCTAAATCAAGGTTGAATAGTACTACGGTCGTACATAATTTCCCATAGCATCTTGAGCAAATAGGCTTCTATTATAATGACTGCTATTATTACCAGCATCATCATCATTTTCAAGGTATCCTGGACTTGCATCAGACAACGAATGCCATCAAAGGGCCCATAAATATTATCAATTGATCTTACATATGTTAATATAAGCTCCCTCCATGTCTCCTTTTCCCTTTGTGTGTGTGCTCACATGTATACATGCATGCATGCGTGATTCTTCTTGTTTTCACCCAACATAATAACAGGCGTAAGTAGAATCACCCAAATCAGCCTCCAAGTGCCCCGACACTATAGACATTTGCATTTCTTGACTCTCTCCCTTCATCTATCCCTGCATCTCACTATTATCTCATCATTGCATTGACACCTGATTTTTGGTCTTTTGTTTTGGCTGCTGTTACTGGTTCCACACCTGCCCTTTGGAAGTGACACATGGATATCGTTTGTCTCTGGATTTAACTCCCATTTGTCCTTGAATATAGTTGACCCTTGTGCACCGGTTCAATTTCTTTCTGGCTGTTTCTGGTCATTCCTTGGTCTCATCTGTTCTCAGCTCTCTGGGGTCCACTTTGGCTAGTCCTGAATTGTAGTCCTAAGGAGGTGGAGAGGCAGTGATTAGACATTACCCATTAGCTAGCTGATGAATAGATAAATATGAATCAAACACCATCCCTGTTCCTGAGGAGTTCCTGGCCCATTTGAAAAGATAAATTTATAAATACTATTCATTCAATAGTATGAAAATGCTACAACAAACCAATGTACAAATTGCTATGGATGCCCAGTAAAAACAGTAGTGTCTCAGTAAAGGATATTTTGAAAATATTTGATTAAGCTAGAGGGAAAAGATTGTCCAAACTGAAGAGTTATCCCAGTTATGTAAATACATAAACTGAAAATTTCTAATGTAACATATAATTATACATTGTACACATTCTTCCTCATCAATGTATTTACAAAACATTTTTTATTCACATGTGGCTAGAAGAGTGGGGTTTTTTTGAGCGTCTTAATTTTTACAAAAAGGATTGACATTTTAAAAGTCAGTTTAAAGGAAAAAAATCTGGTGACCAGTTTATGGAAAGTGGGAAGACAGGAGAGCACGTGAAAATGTGAGAATTCAGTTGGGTATTTTGATCTCACTGGCTGGGGTCTCCCCTTACAGGCAACCATACCTTCCTCTAAGGCAAACTGAGTTTGCATATATATATGAAATAAGAAAGTGTATAGCAACGTATGGAGGTATCTAATTTTACCAAGGATTTAAAATATTTACAGCCATTTAAAAAGAAATTCTGCTGAACTGCTAGATTCCTCTAGCCAAAAGCTTTTTTAAAAGGAAAGTTCATACAAACATGAAGGAGGCAGAAATGATACTAGGAAGTCACAGAACATGGTAGCATCACAGACAGAAAATTTTTACATCAGTTTAATGATATAATCTGAAAAGACTTAGTAAAAACTAAATAGGGGATGCAATTCATTGGATGAAATTCACTGGCGCGTAAAACGTTTGAGTGCACATGTGAATTGATGGGAGCTATTTGTAAATTGAGTCACTATAAAAATAATGTACTACTCACATAATTTAAAATATTTTTAAAAATACATAAGAAAGGAGTCCTTGTCTAACTGCCCAAGTTGGTTAAAGGGTCAATTTTGGAAGACAGGGATGTATTCTACTGTGTCCACAAATCACAAAGACAATGAATTCAACTGGCTCCACCACGTTCGGATAACAATTCTAAACAATACTGGGTCAAGCTCTTTATCTCAGGCTATATAAATATTACCAACAGAAGAGTCAGGATGAACTAAACCAACACTGACTAAATTATGTACAGAATATTAAATGATTAAAGCAAATACATAAAATATTTCAGTTGTGATGTATGTGAGCTGTGTAATGAAATTCCCTTCTCA
This sequence comes from Leucopleurus acutus, assembly GCF_964270905.1. Classification (NCBI taxonomy): domain Eukaryota; kingdom Metazoa; phylum Chordata; class Mammalia; order Artiodactyla; family Delphinidae; genus Leucopleurus; species Leucopleurus acutus. The sequence goes on from NC_139153.1 coordinate 98,487,701, forward strand.
TTAGTTATTGGTAGAGCCCTTATCTAAAGTGAGTGTCACTGGTATTCTATAGAAGTCCAGCATCCATTCAATTCATCAAACTTCTATTTTGATGCCCATTTTTGCAGCATATTCGCAAATTCATGATTATAGGCGCAGCATTCTGTCTCTACAGTATAGATGTTTTTAGTAACGTGGTAGGAAGTCCATCAACTACGATAGAGTTTTCAGATTAACGTTTTTTGTTTTTCTTGCCACTGTACCTGTTTGTTGTAGGAGAACTGCTCACATTTGTTATATAATTAATCTTGGAAGCAATCTGTTCTTGCATTTCACCTCTCTGGAAATAGAAGGAGCAAAGCCCAGGGGTACTATATGAGATATTAAAAAAAAATTGTACTGAAGAAAACATGGAACTTATCTTTAGGGTATTGTTTTAAAAATGTCTTCCTTTAAAGAAAAAAATATGAAGATTTTTTGAAGATGGATCTGAAGACTTATAGCTACGAATTTAGGGAATAAAACTAAACTCTATTCAGTACCAGGTAATTGCTAAAAGAAAAAAAAGTACTTTATCAACACATACCAACACACATACACAAATCTACCTGTAATGAGTAAGCAAGCCGAATGAGAGTATAGAATACAAAAAATGTGTTGTCCCCCCTCCCATTTAAGGCCAATGTCACCTTCCATCTCTCTGTCACAAATCTCTTCATTACCTTCAACCCTCCTTCTGTGCTAAATCTTACTCTTTTGGACATATAGACATGCTGAAATTCTTACCATTCTAAAACCAAAGCAAGACAAATACTACTATTCCCTTGACCTTGTATTTTCTTCTACCTATACCCTTTCTCTGCTCTGTATTTCTCTAAACTCAAATATGGACAGAGGAGAAGGAACCCTTCCTATGAAAAGACTTAGGGTCCTTAATTCCTTGCTTCCCATCTAATGGTCAACACAGCAATGTTTCTTCTGGCTGCTACCCCATGTAAACCAATCTCCTGAAGGTCGCCATTTAATTCTCAAATTAAACAGGCACTTTTAGCCCTTATCTTGCTAGACCGTGGATTTCATTTACTGCTATTGATTAATCCTCCTTGGAACTATTCCCTTGATTTCATGATATCAGACTTGTTGATTCTCCTGCTTCTCCCACCACGTCTTCTCTTATTCCTTTCTGAACCTCTTTTTGCTCATCATTTTAAACATGGTGTTTCTCTCTTCTTGTTTTTTTTTCTTTAGCCCACTTCTTTTTCCATCTTCTTTCTCCTGGATATTTATATGTAGACAAAACTTGATTTATATCTTCAAACAGAACCATTCTCTTCAGATTTAAACCTCGGTATCCAGGTGCCTGCTCGACATAACTACTTAAGGACGTTGAAGGGTTTTAAAGTTAATGGTTCAAAATGGAATAAATCAACTCCCTCCCTCAAAACATGTTCTTAATCTCAGCTGATGGTTTTAACAGGATCACCCAAGTAAGAAACTGGAGTCATTACTGACTACTGCATTTCCTAATGCCTAATATTTTCGATCAATCTTCGTAATCAGTTACTTTACTTTAAAAATAATTTGTAATTCTTTCATGTCTTCTCCATATCTATTATTTGGTCCAGCTTAGGCTTTAAACATCTTTCTCAGGGCTATTACAGTCATCTCCAATTGGTCTCTTTGCCTTTATTCTTGGTCTATTTAAATATATATCTCATGATCTTTACACAGTAGCAACCCTTGAGCTGAAGTCAAATCCATCTGATTCACGTCAATAGTTTTCTAATGCCTATGGTATAAATTTCATGTTTCTTAAGGTACCATAAAGTGTACTTGTCTATCTGACTGTATCTACTGTTGGCATCATCATCTGTTACACCTCACTTCAAACATAGCTTTGACTTTACCAGCCTACTTTTTGATACCTGCAAACTCTTTAAGCTTCTCATTTGTATGTGCTTCTTCTTACCTAGAACATTACTCTCTACTTTTTTCATTCAGCTAGTTCCTATTCATGCCCTCAAGACCTAACTTTGGGATAGTCCCAACATAAACTTTGTGTCTCTCCTCTGGGTTCCAGTAGGTCTCCCTCTAGGTACTTCTGAAGCAATTCTTGCAGGTCCTTTCCACAGTCTAAATGCATGATACACATAAGCAACTCAAGAGCAGGGCCATTTTCAATGATTTATCTTGGCACTTAGAAAGTGAGATTTCTTCAGAAAACCTATGCAGCATCTTAGATTACAACTATAGTTGTTAATCTTGAAAACAATATTACAGTTGTTATAGATGTTTTCTTATGAAAGATCAGAGTAAAATTTTTGATGGCATAAAATCTAAAGTGGTTTGAAAATGCAAACTTTTATTAAAGCAGTTTAAGATACAGAAATCCAAATTCATATTTGCTTTCTCTGCTTGATCTAGATAGAGATTCGCATAAACTTATAGTATCTCGAGGGTGGCTGGGACCTTAAAGATCATCTGGCACCACCAAATAGCAGATGTTTGACTCTCCACAACAGAATCCCCACCATCTGTTCACCAATGTGTATTTCAGCACCTCCAATGTTGACTCACACACTTCTACTGCTTAGTGGGTTTTCCTTGAACAAAGAAAAATCTGTCTTCTGGAAAGCCTGCACACTGTACTCATGTCTCTTCTCCTTATAGTGAAATGAGCCACTCGGCTCCTTTTCTACCTGATACTCCTTCAAAAGGTGTCATCTTTTAGGTGCCATAGGCTCATGTGTTTTCCATTAACATTTTGTGATTCTATTTTAGGTTTCCTTCACTGAGTTGATCATCTTCCAGGATACATTTCCTCCTGTGCCTATTTTCCTCTTAAAATGTCTAAGTCTAGACCTGAGTCAAATGCTCCAGGACGTTCTGATTGCACATAGAGAAACAGTTCCATTGCCTCCCGAATTCTAGACGGTACACTTCTATCAATGTCTCAAAGGTGCATACAACCTAAATTAATAGGTATATCATATTATTGATAACTTAAATAAAATAATTAACATGAAAGTGTTCTCTTTTGTCTCAGTGGATGGTTATACAGGCCAGGGGGTATCGTTCGTGATGCTTCTGCTGTGTTGCCCATGCTGTAGAACAGGTCTGTTCTACAGAGAGTACCAATTAATCTCCACACTGCTTCTTTTCCAACACCCAGCTCCTCCAGCCCATTCTCATGTGTTCCACCCTATTTCTGCTACTCCTGCCCATTCCTCTGGCATTCTCCTTATTTCTACATTGCCCCATTTTCCCTCCTTCTCCATGAACTACTATTCAAACTCTCCACTTATTCTCTCGACATGCACTGCTTTCTACCTTCTCTGACCTGCTTCCTATCATTTAGTCATTCATGTATTCAGTAAATACGTTTGAACTCTAATGATGTGCTAGAATACTGTTGGCTCATCCTTGTGATAGACTCAATGGATGTCTTTATCTTGCCAAGTCAGATCAAGGCCACTCAACGCATCAAAGATGAATCCTTGTTTGGACAAATAATGAGAGTCAGGATGGAGCAATGTTGCCAGTTGTTAGAAAGAAACCTGCAAGGTCAAACAGAGAAGTGGGTGAAAGAAAAAGGTGATGATATGAGAAGAGAGTAATGGGACCATAGAAAATAATGTCACTCTCCACCATACAGGGCTCGTAACAATCAAACAATAGGTCATATGATTGGCATAATCTGTGGGAGGGATTATAAGTACAAATTAACAGGTTAAGTATTATATGCTGTATTCTTAATTTGGAATATTATGCAGTAATTAAGAATCAATTTTCCAATAATATCTAATATTTGTAAGGGTACATTCCCAGTGAAATAGAAAGGTGGAAAGTCATTAAAAACTAGTATAAGATGATCTTAATTTTAAAACTTGTAGTAAGTATAATAAATATAAAAGAAGATTTTATATTGTTTTTAATAAGTAAAAAGGGGAATAGATTAGAAATTAACCAGAATATCAGAATTATAGGTAATTTTATTCTCTTTATATATTTTTTGCATTTTCTATAATGTAATGCAGAATGCCTTACTTTTATGACCTCAGAAAATAAATATTATTAAATATAAGCTGGTCCCGGTGACAAACTCAATTAATATCTTAAAAAAACAAGTGAATTATATGTTTCATAGATTGGGTATCACATGGATCATAACAAGTAAAAACTGCATTCATAATTTATTTCATGGTTTATGTTCTAGTATATAAAATATTACAGAATGTCAAACATAAATAAATAAAAGATGTTATGAGAATTTAACATCTAGCTTTATGAAAGAACTATCACCTATCTTTATGAAAGAAGTTCCATCCCCCCATCTCCTTCTCATAATACAACCCAATCATTCAAGCATACTTTTAAATAGCATTTCTTGTATTTCAAAAATTATTGCGTAATCAAACAGTGACCTTTAGTACTCCACCAAGAATCGCAATTCAGTTTTGCATGGCATCCGAACTAATCAATATCCTATTATGATCTCAGATGGGATTTTACAACTCAGACACAGCAGCTAGGATATCAGATGTACCTTTGTTTCTGTTTTTTTTTTTTAATGCCAGAAATTTGGTGGCTTTGCATAGGAAACCATTTAAGTAAGAACATCAATTCATTTCTCTCTTTGAACTGGACAATGACGTTTTAGCTTCTAATTCTATCTTGATGTTAAGAGACTAAGGCTGTATTAGGTATCATTTCCTCATGTAGACTTGTTCATTACAAAGAGTGAAAATACATATATCTCTTTTCATCTTGTCTATTCATTCTGAATAGATCTGTAAAACTTGGCATGTAGCATACTGTAAATGGGTCAGATCACAGGAGTGCCAAGAGATACTCACATATATAGTTGATTTGGTTATGAGGCTGCAATAACTGTTTATTTAACCAGTTTTTAAGATAGTTGATTAGTTCATTAATAATGACCCAATCAGTTCTGTACATCAATACAAATATATTTGAAATTCTTACAAGACACTTGAAAATCTGACAGTCTGACAGTTTGAGAAATGCAATCCAGGCGTAGGGTTGTTTGTTGATTACAGCCTGAGCAAAGTCAGTTCTACTAAAGGTTATGGCAAAGACTATCAGTTGGCTTACTGATGAATTCCTGTCACAGCTGAGAGCAACAGAGACAATTGATTTTAAATATTTATTTGAACACTTACATAACCCAAAATGTGTAGGGTTTCCTACAAAGCTTCTTGGATAAGGCATGCTTTGGGGATTCATCAGTAGTATTCAAAATATATGCTTCAGGATGTTACTTAAGCAGTTCTTAAGAACATTAGAAACGAATGTTTGATAAATTTACCCTCCAAAATATACAAATATCAGGAGGAGAAAAGAGAGAAGAATATTACCACCACCACCGGCAACAAGATGGGTATTTTGACAAAATTCTTATGCTACCAGCTCAATTAACCAAAAAAAAATGAACCTACAAAGACTTGAGTATCATCACTAGAGACAAAACTTGATCTTCACAGAAGTTTTATTAACTCTTCTACTTACTAAGTAAGTTTTAAGGGGGGAAAGCCCTAATGACTCTTACTATAAATGACATTTAAAGAAATCAGACAAAATAAACAAACAAAAATCTTTTCTATATACTGAATGTATATAGAATCTTTTCTGTATACATTTTTAGTATACATATACATATACACATTTAGTATACATATGTTCCTATGACCTTTCACTATAATAAATTTTAGATGTCTTGGTTTGGAGATTACTGCCAAAAAGTGACCGAGAAAGTAAAATTACAAAGTTATCATGTCACTCGGAATTCAAAGAGGTTTACCTTCTGTTCTGACACCTATTATATCAATAGCACAAGCTTCTTTAAGAGCACCAATACCTTTGGGTACTTCTATGTAAGGTAGTTGTGTTTCTCCCTCAGAGAGTCCTAAAAAAGCCCTGCCCGTTTGAGTCATGGGGATTAAAGAAGAAATCCCAGGGGGAGGAGTGCTGAATCTTTATTGAGGATTACGCTCCAAAAAAGGGGTTGAAAGTAATAACTAATACTCATTGAGTGCTTGTTGAGGGCAATCCCTGTTCCAATTCATATATATATATATATATATATATATATATGTATAAAATTGTTATTTTCAGTTCTCACAACCATACTGTGTGGTAAGTGTTATTATAATCCTCATATTCCAGATGAGGAAACTGGGGCACAGAACGTTTGAATAATTTGCCCAGCATTACACATCCAGGAAGTGCCTGAGCCATGTTTGAACTTGATCAGTCTGTCTCCAGAGCCCACCTACTGACCACCACCAGCCCTCTGTCACCATGTTGCCCTCTGTCCAGGAGCTTTACAGCGAGGAATAAACCGCCTGCTTCTCAGTCGGTGCTTCCCTTAGACAGGAGTAATTTTCTCTCCAGAGATAATGACTCAAGAGAAAAACTTTAGCAGCAGCAAGTAGGGCTTAGATTTGAAGCCCTTTATCTGCAGGAGTGTGATCTAGTGCCCTCTAGAGGCAAAAAAAGGAGATTATGGGCTATATAGGTTTTCTGTTTTGGGGGTTGTTTTTATGAATATAAGCAGGATAACTGCATTAAGAAAATATAAACATAGGTGTTTGAAAAACCTATTATTAAATCAGTCTCTCTCTCTCTCTTTGTTAAAGTTACTCATCTTCCTGTCATGTGGAAAGGATAATGTGTTCTGAGTGTTGTACAAACGAACTGCAGCCAACACGATAATATTAAAATAAAGAACATTAGAAAATACATGGCAAAATATTAAAAATGTCAAAAATAATTATTTAAGTAGCACAATTTCACAGCTGCATGACTTGAAGACACCAAAAATTACCTGAAGCATGCCTGAATAAAAGAGAAGATAATTAGAGAAAAATCCATTGTTCTTTTGCAGGGAGACTTGGTATCACTCTAATCAACATGAAATCAGGTCATCTGCACAGTGCATCAACGAGATGCGCATCAAGCACCAAAAACCTGCCCTGGTTTTGAAGAAATCTGATCTCTCTAGAAACCAGTGTTTTGTGGATGCTGAAAATAAAGGGATTTTTTTAAATCTAAGGTAGAAAAATATATACCACTAATATTTTAGATAATTGGTACTCATTAAATACTTGACAAATGAGTGAAGGAATTCTGGTTCTAGTTATACTAGAAAGGTCAAATTCTCTTTAGTTCTTTTTTTTTTGCGTATTATCTAACTTCTCACCCATCTTTGTTGTACTAATGAAATGAAGATATCCATCCTGATGTAACTGTGGGCTGGGGGGATCTAAATTACCTTGTCTGGCACCACTCCAATATACTATAAATGAGGTAATTGTCCTTGACTATAAAATTTGCATTTTCAAGACTTAATTGCTATCATTACATCTTTTTGTAATTCTATTAATTTAACTGAATGGAGCGGTTGGTTTTTTATGGTTAAAAATTTGCATTAAAACATTATACATCTAAATAGAATTTTAATATTTTTTATCAAAAGCTCTGTACAGTTATCCCAGAGGAGCTTAATAATTTCTCAAAAAAAAGTAGGAAACTGTCAACCAGCAGGTTTTACCTTCAGTGATCATTAACAGACCTTCAAGTCACCTGGCAAATGCTTCATTCTGGGATTTGAGAAATCACTGAGGCTGTGTTCTCCACGGAATCCTCCTGATTAATCATTAATAGGAAGTCTATTAGCCATGGCCAACGCATGGATGGGTGCCCTTTCCTATGAAATGTCATGGTGTTTGAGGCCTTTCCCTCTCACCCTCAGTGAATGGGTCATCCCATGTCTGCCTGTGTTTGGGTTCTGTTAGAACATCCTGTTCTGACTGCCCTCTTCCCTCCAAGCTCCATGTTTACACTCACAAGTCTGATCTTCCAGCCATGGTTCAATGCACAGTCTAGTTAGGAAAATGTGACAATTGTCACTCCTACTGGAGTGTGCAATTGAGAAAACTTTCCACCTTAGCCTTTGGAATCTTTTGGGTCACTGTATAACTATGTAGCAATTTCTAAATAAATTTGAATGTGAATGTGAAATCTTTCTAGCAGATGAACTAAAGCACTTTCTTAAGTAAAGTCACATATAATTGCAGTTAATATAGTCGACTTTTTACTTAACAATTCTCCAATGCTTTAGACTTTTGAAGGCTGCCAGTGTCTTGATTTTTCAGGACAATTGAGGTTGATTGAAATCCCTGGCGGTCCAGTGGTTAAGACTTCGCCTTCTAATATAAGGGGTACAGGTTCAACCCCTGGTCAGGGAGCTAAGATCCCACATCCCTCGCGGCCAAAAAACCAAAACATAAAACAGAAGCAATACTGTAACAAATTCAATAAAGATTTTAAAAATGGTCCTCATCAAAAAAAAAAAAAAAAAAAAGAAAGAAAGAAAAGAAAAGAAATTAGAAGAGAACTGGGGGGAAATTTCACGATAATGTTTGGGAGGAGAGGTAGAAACTCCAAAGCAGCCTTTGTTTTGAGAGATTTTCAGTTGTAGTGAATTCTCCTCTTTCCACTAGCTGTGAGGATGAGAGTTCTCACACACCTGCATTTACACCTTCATTTTCACCATGGAAAGATCAGAAATATTTGCAGAAGGTGGACCAGGAAACATCATTAGAGACATGAAGAACTTTAGGCATACTCTATGTGAAGCACTGATTTTGCAGATGAAGAACTGCAGCCCAGAAAGCTCTGAGAATTGACCACAGACTTACATGTAGTCAGTGGCACAGACAGATCTAGAAGCCAACATTCTTGACTCCTCTTCGATGCCCAAAGCTCTTTACCTGAGGAAAAGAATTGCAGACAGCAAACGAAGCAGTGGAGCCTGGGAAGGTTTAATGAGAAGTAGTTGCTATAAGCCTTGGAGGCTAGGATTAGCTCCTCAGTGAACAATCTTTCTACCTCACGGATCTTTTCCTAAATATTCTCAGACCCAACCCCTGAAGCCCAATAAATGGAAGGGTGTGTGTCTAGCCAACCACGAAACTATTGTGCAACACCTAGGTTTCATTATCCACCAACCTGACACGCCTGCACATTCTACACATGACATCACTTTTAATTGGTTCAGAGGCATGAAATGTGGCAACTCCCACCTCAAAATAAATCCAAGGTGCGCTCACAGGAAATACAGGACTGTATTGTATTACTGAGCACACTGTAATGTATCTACTTAGCAGTGGCATCAGGTATGAGTTATATATGAAAAGGGAAACATTACATTCAATAGCATTTACAAAACATGCAGCTGTGCCTATCCAAGAATATGATATTGGGCCCTTTTATTTTCATTGAACTCAACCCATAATTTCAATTATATTTGACCGATATTAATGAAATCAGCCAATTATTTATTAATCTTTACAACAAAGATATTCTTGTTCGAACAGGAAATAAATATTCTTATCTCTGCCTTTTGCCCCCAATCGTCCCCCACAATGCAATTAGTCACGGCTTCGTATGCCCTCTGCTTTATAACCTTAACGCACGATGATATTTCGAGTTTGCCCATTTAGAAAAGGGCAGGTAATAATCACAAATTTATTACTACCATGGGCCAAGTGAAAAGCCTTTGTGTGAACTTTATCTCCTCCTCCCTCATTTACCAAATACCTCAACTCAAAGAAATCCAAGTCAATTTAATAAACATTTATGGAGCTTCTGCTATATTCTAGGCACTATGCTAAGTGCAGGAATCAGAAATGAATGAGGCATTTATCTTTGCCTAAGGAATGTATTTCCCTCCTATAGCTATAGCTCTTATCATTTATCTCTTTCTATGCTACTTTGAGGGATTTTGTTTGTTTTAATTGTACTCTACTTCCCAAGCTATTTTTCTAAGGAAAAAAGAGTTTGAAAGCACACATTATTTTTATATTCTGACCAGTGTGAAGCTATATCCTGCTTGGCCTGATTTACTCCTCTTGTCACAGCATAATTAATAACAGCACCACTTTTCACCCACCACTATGTACTGCTTTGGATGGTAAATTCTGTCTGCACAGCATAGCGCTTTGCTTGTGGCTGGCTTAGAGGCCAAACAGAGAAAGTCAGGAAGGGTAGAGCTTCATAGAATGAACCCTGCATTTGATCTCTGGTCCAGCACTGGTCAAGGGGTCACAGGTTAATCTCTTGAACGCCCCAGGCTTCAGCCTCCTAATCTGCAAGATGGACAGAGTGACATCAGTGCCATAGGATGGCTCTAAGACCAAAGGGTCTCAAACGTTGGAAAGGAATTTGTAAAAATAAGGCCTGATAGAACCATTCCAATAAATAACTGTGATTGGTGACCATGATACAGGCAGTGTGAAGGGTCATAGACCTCAGGAGTGGAAGTACACTGGAGTATATTTAGTCTAACCCTAATATTTAGGTCTTTTCTCTCCAAGTCTTACCAATGACTTATCTAAATGTAACTGAGTAATACCAAGAGTAACAGTGATAATAATCATACCTATCATTTACTGTATCTGTACTACATGCCATGCATTGTATCAGGTATTGTATATGTGCTGCCACGAATCCTCATCTTTTCCTGTTTCACATATAGAGAAACTGAGGTTCAGAGAGGTTGAATAATTTATAATGGGCACAAGTTAATGAATGGCTGAGTTAGGTTTTGAATAAACACTTCCTACCATTCCCAATTGCCTTTTGCTATGTGTCTGTCCTGGTGGGAAATTCTCAGCACTGAAACAGTAATATCAACACATGCTTTCACCCACACATACACACACACACAGAGTTTCACACACACACACCCACGTACACCGAGTAGCTAGACAATATAACAAAGAGTGCATAACACACTGTACATACCATTCTCTGTCCAAACCAAAACTTTTTAAAGTCTTGATTTCCTTTAAGACACCTTTAAAAACAAACTTTTTTGGGGGGGAGGTGGGGGTGTTCTACCTACAATCACAGTTATAAAATATAACAAAATGTTTTCTATAAAAGTGTTCATTTTTAATACTTAACTGTCATGTATTTAAAATAATTATTTTTTAATTTAGGTGATTTTTATTTATAACCACTAAATAAATATAATTAATTTGTAATTCAAAAGTATATGTTAACTTTTCATTAAACCAGAGAATTGACTATTATTTGCATGTGTCTACTGTTGTGTTGAGCTCTTGATCTACATTATTTCCTCCTTTTAAAAAAATAATATTCATTATTTTTAATAATACCTTTTATTAGGCAAGAGAATATGATTTCTACACATTTCATTTTATTTATGAGGTATTTCAATTACTTTATTTGAATGTTAAGCTGTCAACTTTTTATGAAAAAGCATAGAGACATCATAGTAATAACTTAAACTCTTCTCAGCACAGAATACATTTTCTTGAATTCTTAAATTGCAAATTACCCACAATACAACACTGCACTTTATACACTATCTGAAGAGGATTGTTTTAACCTACTTGTACTGAAATCATCTGTTTCAGTTCTCCCATCTCAGCAATCTAGCTGTTACTCAGACACTGGGACCAATCTTGCCAAAGATACCCAAGTACATTCTGCTGTGAACAGCCCCCCTGGTATGCCACTGCCAGGAAGGAGGAGATGATAGCTCTTTCTCACGATATGCTGAAGGTCAAATAAATAGTATTGTAAGAGTGATTTTCAAACTGAAAATTACGGATTTTTTCCACAAATATTTAGTGAGCAACTTCACTAAATATTTTCCAGGAACTCTACTATGCACTGGGGATAAAAGTAATAATTAAAAAAGTAATCATTTTCATCAATATCTGTGCCCTCAATGACCTTAAGTTCAGGATGAAGATGTGTAAAAAAGAATAACGGATTAAAATGCACTGTAATAAATGCTATAACGGTGCTAGGCATGAGATTCTGTAGGGCTGTGGATATAGGAAAGGTCTGTAACCTGACTGCTAGGGACATGGTGGGGTCACCTTATTGGGTACAGTGATTCTTAAAAATAATGGATGGAAGGTAGAGTCTGAGGCAGAAGGACAGACCAAGGTCCAGAAGTGAGAGTGGCAGTGGTCCAAGGGAGGTTTTGTGTTGTTTTCTTTTAAAGACGTAGTGATCAGAAAGGGCTTTTTAGATACAGTCCACAGACCTGGGTACGGTGTTATCTTCTTAGCTCTGACTTCGCTTAATGGTAAGATCTCTATCTTTCGAAACACTCTGAAAGTCAGCGTGCTCCTCAAAAAACTGAAAACCATCTTTGCTTCTTACCATTCAAAACTATGAGGATAAGATGAAGTAATGTACATAAGGGAAAGAAAAATTGAAAACCCTTGAAAAATTCTACACCAGCCCTGTGAGAAATGGGAGGAAAAGCAAGACCCCAGTATTAAAGGAACTCGTGTAGCAAGCAAGGACTGACAAAGGGGTCAGAGTCACTGAAACAGTATTTTTTATTATGCCAGCATCCCACTATCCATGCCTGGTTCCGGGCTACCTATCTGCTTCTGTGATGCAAATGCCTATCTGCCCCTTTCCTGGTGGGAAAGATCACAACTCTGCTTCCCTACATTCTGAAGCCTCTACAACTTAGTTATTGTCAAGACCCATGAGTCTGACATTTTAGTGTTAATCTCCGGTGCAATTTTATTTTCAGACTGAACTCGAGAGAGGTTAAAGGGAAGCCAAGGGTTCAATAATTGCGCTAAACTGTAACTGCGAAAATGGTACACTTAATTAAAACTATTACATACTATGATGCTAGGTTGAAAATCTGCCTACTTTTTATATTGATGGTATGAAATATGATTGATTTTTACAAGAGGCAGAATAACATAGCTGCTAGACATGTATTCTCTAAAGTCGGACTAGGTTTAAATCTTGGATCCCTCACTTGCTAACTGAGTGATCTGGAACAAATGATTTAAACTTCCTTTGCAACTGTTTCCTCACCTGTAAAATGGGATAATAATAGAATCTGCCTCATAGATTTCCTGGCAAGAATAAATGAGGTAATTCACAGAAAGCTGTTAGAACAATCCCTGCCACATAATAAATGTTCAATAAATACTGATTATTATTATATCCAGCACCAGGGTCAAGACAGGTTACCTTGTTGGCTCTGAATAAAATTTGCAACTGAAACAAACGGCTTGACTCAAGTGAGTAGCAAATAATGACATAATACTTCATATAAGTTCATTTTAATAAAATTGCCCCCAAGAAGGCATATTTGAAAGCAAACTCAGACTAGTGTGAATGAAAGGAACATGCATGCGAATGACAATATTCAACATCAAACATTTTTTCCATAAGGGGAAGTTTCTGTCTGTGGGCTGTCGCAACAAGAACGCTTGCTTGTTACAGAGAATGAAATTGTCACCAAAGGGAAATTTCAAGGCGTCAGAGAGCATTGAAAATACTGAGTCATGAGTGCTACTTCCAAAGAAACAATACCCTCTGCTGTTTTCCACTTGTGCTTAAAATAGCAAAACAAAATGGCAACGATGAAACTTATTATTTTAGTCAAGCATCCACATTAAAATCCCACCTTTCATCACTCTGGCCAAGTGTCACAGCAAGAGTGGTTTTGATATTCTGCCACCACAAGTGTTGAAATAGTCTGATGTAAAACTTTACCCCAGCAAACAAAGGTCTGTGTATTTGGAAACAACCAAGTGGCTTGCTGAGTCACTGGCTTGCATCTGGTTATCTGATGTACATTTATCTGATGTGTGGATCCAGTGATTGGGCCAGCTGTGCAAAGCATCTATGCTGTCCCGAAGGGTTGCTACAGAAGGGTGCAGAAAACAGCCAGCATCCAAAACTTGCTCCAGAGGGTCAACCCAGAGAGCTGGCATTTCATTTTTGCAAAAGGGCATTCCCTTCATTTTACAACGTCTGAGGCATTCTGCTGGCAATAATGAGTTGCTTCCTTCTGCACATGCGAATAATAGATTGCTTCCCAATGTATAATAGTTGTACCAATTTATTCTTCCACTAGGACTGCATGACTTTCTTTCCTACTCTTGGTGTTCTCTTTTTAACCATGCAACTTTTATCACTGGGATAAAGATAAAGGGTTTCTTCTTTTAATACCCTTATGATTAGTTAGATTGACCACCTTTTCACACTCCGATTGACCATTCCATTCTCCTATTGTTTGAACTGCCTGTTCATATGCTTTGCTCAATTTTATAGTGGGCTTTTTTCCTTTCTCTTAGTGACTTATTACACCTCTTTACATTTTCTAGGTAATAGTCCTTTTTTGGTTTCCTATATTGTTTTTCTTCCCCAGTCTGTGGCTACTCTTTGGTCCCCCGTATTGTCTTTAAAAGTACTTTTATTTGGAAATCATCTCAAACTCAAAAGTTCTAAGAAGAGTACAAAGAACACCTGTGCATATTTTCCCCAGTTTTTTTTATTGTTAATATTCTACCTTCCTTATTTATATGTATGGATGTCTGTGTACATATACACGTTTATGTAATATACTGATAAAGCTTTTTTAAAATTTAAGATAAAAACCCACACTTTTCGTGCATGGTGTTAGGTAAAAATATAGCTCAAAAAAATTTTTTTTTCTAGAGCTAAAAAGCATTCGCAACCCCATTAAGTGCATCAGCCATCCTTTTCACATCAATTTATAATTATACTTCTGTCATAGGAAATATCTATAGATACAGATATAAATATAGCTATACACAGAAACACACATAAAGAGACCACAGAAACACAACGGAAATGGCAGAAATATCTTATACTTGCTTGATATATACATATACGTATTATATCACAAATCTGATTAAATGTATTTATAATGTTCAAATTATTTCACTACCATTTTAAAAATCTACTTGAACTATAATTTCTGAGAGATGTGTGTTAAAATTTCTCACTATGATTTAGAATTAAGTCATTTTGTCAGTTTTGCTTCACATTTTAAAGGCATGTTTTTATGTGCTTACTAGATTATGACTACTATAACCTCCGGTAGATTGCTCTTTTAATAGTTATCTAGTTTTTCTACGACTCTCAAAACTCTTTCTTAGAATTAGACTGTTTTGTAATAATTTTGTTGGAATTCATCTGGTTTTTCCTCTTTTCATCCCTTTGTTTTCAAGATTTATGTAGGTTGATTATGTAGGTATATCTCTTGTAAATAGCATAGAGAGCTAGATTCTTAAAACCCATTATAAAATATTTGTTTTTAAGTGAATGAGTTTAACCCACTTAAATTTATTGAATGATAAATATATTTTGCCTTAATTTTATCATTTTACATTAGTTTTTTCATTAACATCCTCTTTTCTTTTTTCTCATTCTCTGCCCTTTTTTTACATTGATAAATTTTAAGTATTTTTTGTCCATTTGCCATTCCCAATGGTATAGAGTATTTTTCCTTTATTTTAAGGGTTCATCAAGATTTTAATATTCACGTTTAACCATTAATTTTTCCACAAAACATTTGGGTTTTCAATATTTTAAAATATTTCCTTCTTGACATCAGAAGGAACTTAGTACTCTTTAATCATACATTGAAAATCCTTGAAATCTCAAACAATCATGTTATTTAGAGTTTTTCTTTAAACACTTTTTCTTCACAGTACATAGCTCATTGTATTTATCAATTCATTCTATCAGTTTCTATGTCCACTATTGTTTCTTTTATCCCACACTTATGTCCACTTTATTTCTTCTCACTAAAATACATTCTTCATTGAGGATTTCACTGTGGTAATCCCTCTCAGTCATTTTACTTGAAAGATATGAGTATTGTGTAAGGATTAAATGCTCGAACTCTGATGACAAACTGGGTTCAGACTTGACTATGTACTTATTAGCAATATGACATTGCGAAATTAACATTTGTGTGTCAGTGTAAAAGTGTAATAACATTTGTTTCTAGGTTAAAAGGGTTGTGAAAAGTAAATAAGGTAATACACAAAAAGGGCTTAAGACAGTGTCTGGTATATGGCAAACATAGAATAAATGTTTACTATTTTTATTAGTACTTTGATTTCATCCCTTTTATTAATTTACTTTGAAATTAATCTAAATTTATCAAAAAGTTGCAAACGTAGAGTATCAAGGACTTTTCCATGACTCACTTGAAAGTATGTTGCCAAGCTGATGTCACACTTTAGTGTATATTTTCATAAACAGACATTTTCGTACGTAATCACAATGCAATCATCAAAATCAGAAAATTAACATTGAAATATTACCACTCTGCACCTCAGACCTCATTCAAATGTTCCTAATTGTTACAGAATGTCCTCTGTAGCAAAATATCCAGTTCAAAATCCTGAGTTACATTTGGTCATATCTTTTGTCTCCTTCAGTCAGGAACAGTTCCTGACTCTTTCTTTTTTTATGTCCTTGACAATTTTTAACCTTATTAGGCCAGTTATTTTGAAGAATGTCCCTTAATTTGGATTTGTCTGATGTTTTCTCATCAATAGATTCAGGTTACAATCCTTGACAGGAATGTTTCAGGAGAGATACTGAGTTCTCATTGCATCCTATCAGGGGGCACACAATCTCAATTTATTTCATGACTGGTGATGTTCAGGATGGTCCCTTGGTTAAAGTGCTATCTTCCAGGCTTCTCTATAAAACATGGCTCTTTTCCTTCTGTGATTGTGATGACTTTGTACTGTTTCACCTTACCTAAGTTCAAACTCTGATTCCCAGAATTCCTTTCTCTGTATGGTTCTGAGGTAGGATTAGCCCCAGGATAAATTTGAGTGAGATCTGAAATGCAGAAGGGAAATAGCAGCCACGTTTACGATCGGAAGGTCGGCATAGTGTCAGAACATTCTTGAAAATCTGCCTTCTCATCCGGTTGGCATGAGGCAGCATCAGAATCCACAGCGCCTCCTGCTAGAACTGTCAGGTGCATCTTTATCTTTGTGATGAGGGGAGTCAGCTTCTCCTACAGATCACTTCAGCGTCAGTACTGGAGGCAGTGAGAGGCAGACATGGGTTCAACCTCCCGGGTTCCAATTTTGCCTTGCCTTCCCCATTTCGCAACCATGTTCCTTTCCTGTTGCCTGCTCTGCCGACTTCTGGCCCAGCATCAGAGGTAGAAGCAATGGCCGAACGTAAATTGCATAACCCAATCCCATGATTGCGTAAGGTTAAATCTCCACAATCAATTCCTTATTCTATGTCATTCCTAGTGTTTCTGTTTCTCTGATCAAATCCTAGCTGATAGAAATATAAAAATATTTATCTATCAGTCTACCTAGAAAATCAGGAGTATAGATTCCATTCTAAGCCAAAACCATGAAGTTCATCCTTGCCTTCCTTTTTTCCATGTTTATAACTCTTTTCTAATAGTGAGAAACATGGATTCCATTAGAATTAATACGTTTATTTATTTGGTCAATTCCCCTGAATATAACCACCTCGCATAGTCAGTGCAGATGCCCTCCTCAGCACACTTTTCATTGACAACCAGGACAGCTCCCCTCTCCATGCGGGCACCCTCCTTACTCTGCTGGAGTCTTCTCACTCTGCTAGGATCCTGGTTTCTTATTCCCGATTCGCCCACCACACCCTCCCCTGCCCCATGTCCACTCTCTCGTCACTCTGCTCTGACTGACACCCTGTGCCACCCACCCACGTTCTCCATCGCCCACATCTCGCCTGGTGTTACTCAGCCCCGTCTAGATGGCTTTAGGATTGACTTCTTCAGGAAGGAAAATGTTGCGGAAGAGGAAACAAAGCTAGCTCTTATGTCTGTATGACAGTTCATCCTGAATAGCTTGTTAAATTAAGAGGTTATTTTTTTGTCGCTTTTATGAACATTTTAAAGATATGATTTCTTAATTTCTGGTGTCTCTGGTTGTTGAGAAGAGTGATGTTGATTCTAATCATCCTCCTTCTATAGGTAACGTATTTCTCCTTGAATGCTTTAGGGTATTAGTTGGTTTTCTTTCCCACACATTCTGCAGTTTTGCTACAATATGTCTATATGTGGATTTACTTATTTGTTTTCTGTTGAGTACTTATCATGGCATTCTGTTCTGAAGACTATGTATTTCTTACATATTGAAAGAAAGTCAATAGTTTTACAAGGTGATAGAGGTTGTTAACTAAGCCTGCTGTGATAATTATTTTGCAATATGTAAGTATATCATGTCGGCAGTCTCCAAGACTGAAACATCACACAGGCCACCATCTTGAGCCTGAGGAGTTGATTCATCTATCTTGTCTTTTGTTTATTTATTCAGCTACAAATTCTTGACATTTTCCATGCAAGTCTCTGAGAAAGAATCTCAGAAGTCCAAGGAGAGGAAACAAATACTTCTGATAGAAAAATTACTCAATGTCAAGTTAAAAATTTCCCCCTAATAGTCTGTTAAATTTCTGCTTTCTGAAGATTCTTTCATGAATATGTGGTATTTAAGGATATGACTCATATTCTTGGCATAATTGTGGATTTGTCACATGAAGATAAAAGGGATTTAATGCATGCAGAAAAATAATGGGGTACTAATGCAGAAATTTTATGAAATAATAGTGGGACTTCTGTTTCTATGGCAATACGCCTATGGCTTTGGTGCAGTCCATGCCTTATGTTAGAGCCAAAATGTTATAGCTAATCACGATAATGTTCTGATCTGTATTTTTCCAAAACATCCAATCCGTTCACTTCATGTTTCGATTCTTTTTCTCTCACATACATAAAATATTTAGTTAACTGAAATCTGTATTGAATCAATAAGATGATCTGATGTCATTTGGTTACTATCAAGCATCTATCAAGTCCATTAGATTTTTAGTTCAATTACTCAAAAGGACATTTTCCTTTTCAGTGTAAACTTGGAACTATGAGACACTTAGGAAGTAGCTTTGCTGTGTTGATTTCAATTGAATAATGTATTTATAACACTCAGTTTACCTTTCTTCCAGGAAGCAGTGTACTTATTGTAAAATCGAATTATTTTCAGTATACCTCTCTCTATATGATAGGTGTTAACATTTATAGCAATCATCTACAAATAAGGTTTCAGTATATACGTTCGCTGTTCCGCTATATTGTTTTCCATTGATCTGTTTTTACTGAGACTGATGGTAAGGGCTATGGAATATTGAGATTATTCTGAACTTCTGCTTACTTAAAATATATCACTACATTTAGTCGTGGTTTGAAACATATGCCCAAGTGAGTTTAGTCAATGTTTAGAGGTTCACATTCTCACAAAGGAGAAAACAATCATCTCTGTAAGAACTTTTACTGAGAAAAGTCAGCATGATCTGAATATGGTTTACTTGATGATATTTAAAAGAGGGTGGAGTGAGGCAAGAGCTGATATGACAGAACAATGAATATTAGCAGAAACGGAGATAACTGGATAACTGTAAAATAAAATTTCTTACTCCTCTGATTGTGCATATGACTAATTGTACTAATCACAGTATACATACTTTTTTATTTTGTTTCATCTGATCTCCAAGGAAATTGCAGTTCAGCATTTCCCTTCAGACACCCAATTATATGGATGCTAATTTTATTTATGCCTTGTATAAAAATGAACTGCACAAAAAAGGTGAGTAAACGTTTAGAACCAATCCCACTAAATGCTATTACTTATAAGTTAGGGAAAGTGATACTTAGAATATGATTAAATTTCTTACATAGTTTTAAAATATAGCTCCAAACAAGAAGTATCTTAATAGGCTAGAGCACTGTGATGCAAGCATTCTGCTTTATTTTGGATTTCCTATGTCGATGTAATGTCATAATATCTGCTTTGAAAAATGAACTATTTATTTAGTTACTGGGCTAAATGATTTTCATGAAAATAGCCTGTCTAATGCCAAAAGTAGAGGCTATGTGCTTGTCTCCTGAATATTTGGGCATTGTTTTAAATGTGTTTTGTATCTATTTTTGATATTAGTACACAAATGATGGTTTTATAAATCCTTCAGAATTGACTTAACTCTAAACAGGATATCCTAGAGAAGATCCTAATGGGCAATGGACCACTCAGTGCTTCATCACCCCAGTCCCTAAATAGTATTTCTCAATCTTCGCTCTCCTCTGCTATTTACTGCTATCTTAAGTCATATGTTACACAGCAATCTCCATCTGCATCAGACTGACTGAATCCCTAGTGGAAATCTCACGATTCTCCTTTGCTAAACTACGCAAAGTAGCTGGCAGGGAAGGCCTATTGTAGGAGGCTATCTTACAATCAGTGTCATTTCTAGATTTGACCACATCCTCCAGTATATAAATGTGGCCACCCTGACAGTTCTAACAGTTTGAACTATTGCAGTTAGTTCCACTCTGCTCAAAAAGGATCATCCAGAATGTATTTACAAAATACAGTTGGAGTTTGACCCTGTATTATTCATCTAATTACTGCAGGGCTTCTGTTTGGTGACCAGCTCACTCTTCCTTCAGGCAAGCTGAGGTATTAGCTAGCTGTGTGTTAGAACACACCCAAGGTTTAGCAATTGCTGGCTGAGTCATACTGCAGAGTGTAGTATACATTATTCTATAGCACTATTCAGATTAAATAGAAACTTTAGGTAAATGTGAGTTATACGCATTGTAAAGCAAAGGGGATAACTCAAACCCTCTACTTAGCCAGATATATGTTTAAAAATAGCATTTCTAGATACCCAGATACCTAGAGGAATTATTATCATGTACGAACAGCTATATTGCCTCTTCAATGGTTTCAACCTCGGACCATAGATCCAATCCTTTTTCTACTTTTTCCAATCCTAATTCTACTTCATACCCAATCCAGGGAAACATATTTTCACTTACCCATTAATCTCAGGAATCTAGAGGAAGAGCAAAAGCAGTAATGTGGGACAACCTAGTTTCTACAATCTAAGTTCCCTTACACTTTTTGACACAATATTAAAAATATCAAAATTCGAGTTGAAGACTCAGGAGAGATTACCAGAAAGTCTGAGTTGACAGTAACTCATTCACTCACTCACTCACCCCTTCACTCATTCATTCATTGTGCACTAACTCTGTGCCAGGCACCATGATTGTGGCCAGACCATTTTACACACCCCTGATGTAGGGAAAATAATACTTGATGATGTAAAGATCATTACGGGGTGAATGGTACTTGGAAATGAGAAGGCAGTGTCACTAAGTTCACTTCCAGGGTTTTCGTAAGGCTAATAAAGTTTACCTGAGGTCTTCTCTGCGAGTTCTTTAAAAGGAAGTGGAATGTGCAAAAAAAGTTGCCTCTCCTCTGTTAATGTGGCTGCCTCTGCATTTTTAGCTCCATTTCAAAGAACTGAAGGCATTCAAATGCCACTTGCCCTACAAAGAAAGGAAAGGTGAGTGTAAAAAATCTGAGAAGGGACTGACTTGGATTATTAGTGGTGGGACAAATGCGGAAAGGAAAGGAGAAGCAAATAATTTAGTTCTAATTCCAGCAGAAAGGAAGAGAGGGAGAGAGAGCGGAGACAAGTCATCTTGTAGTTTACACACCCAAATAAATCCCTTCGCTCAGGAAGGAATCACGGCAGATTAGAGGCTGCGGGGTGGAGCGGAGCCTGTGTGCTCCTTTTGGACAGCTGGTCTGTCGCCCTGGACTGCTGACTCACATGTGAAAGAACAAGAGGCCTGATTCCATGTCCGCAGCACTGCCATCCTGCAGCCTCAGGCCCACGGGTGTCTGGCTTACCCTGGCCCACCGCCTGCATTCAACAGGAGGCCCATTTGTGGCCAAGGCCTCATACTGACAACAAAACAAGATACCAGTCTCTCAAGGAAAAATTCCTCTGTGTGCCTCATCGGCCTCTGTGTAGAGCTGATCAGTCCTGGTAGCGCCCCTGTCACTATAAACTGCACTTCCCAGAGCCGTATTTTTAAATAGGGAACTGACTACAACAGCCATTTACAACTGTATGCTGTTTAATTAGCCAGCCTGGACAGTGCTGCAGGCATAGATCACTCTGCTTTAAAGATTTGAGAATGTTAATAGTACAGTATATCATTTTCATTATTGCTGGACTAATGTTGTGTCTCAAAGAACACCTAATGCAAATCATGAGAAATGGCTTGAAGTGACCCAAGGGTTGCACGTTATTAGAAAAGTAATAGTTCCGATGCTTTTAAATAGAAGGACATTTTCTTTGTTCAAACGTCAGTCAGCATTCAGCAGTGGGACTTCGTGAAAAGAAAGCTTTTGTTTCGTTTATTGGTAGCAGTATTCTGCAGTTCAGAGTTAGGTCAGAGTTGCTTGTCAAATATGGTAGCCATGCGGCAGCCACACATGTTCATGAAAACTTGAAAAGTGACTAGTCCGAAGTGAGATGTGCTGCAGGTATAAAATACACTCAGGATTGCAAAGACTTAGTAAAAAAAAAAAGTAAAGTATCTCACTAATATTTGTTTCATACTGGGCACACGTTGCAATAATAACAGATATGTTTGGTTAAATAAAATACATTATTATAATTAACTTCTGTTTCTTCTTTCTTTTTTAATATAGCTACTAGAAAATTTCAGATTACAGAGTTGGTTCACATTTGTGACTCACATTATATTTCTTACAGACAGCGCTGGGCTAGACTTCGAAGAGAAAAGAAAAAACTCTGGCCAACAATGAAAGTGTATTTTAATTTTCTTTTCTGTTACTACTAGCTGACTGTATATGGAAGAGACTGTTAAGAAGAAGACTGAATAAAAAGGAGGACAGAAAGCCTCATGGAGTGACAATTTCATGTAGTAAAACCAGGAAACATAAGAAGTCAACTCAAACAAGTTTTTCTCGGAGCAGTACAGCACATTCGTCAAAATGCAGCCACATTCTAGACACAGGGTTTACAGATACCATTCAACAGATGCAAATGTACCATTAGCTACCTCACCTCTCTGATAGGAATCCATGTCATGCACCTTGAGGTGTGTCCTCTCCCAGAACATCGAAGTGTCTGGAGCTGTTAAGAAGCCTTAGGTTATCCAAGACTAACTTGAAATGAGGGTGTTCATAGAGTAAAAGAGGTTAGAAAGAGTTTGGGATTGACATGTACACACTGCTGTATTTAAAATAAATAACCACCAAAGACCTACTGTATAGCACAGCGAGCTTTGCTCAATACTCTGTAATAACCTAAATGAGAAAAGAATTTGAAAAATAATAGATACATGTATATGTATAACTGAATCACTTTACACCTAAAACTAACACAACATTGTTGATCAACTATACTCCAATATAAAATTAAAATGTTGATCAACTATACTCCAATATAAAATAAAAATTAAAAAAGAAAATAAAGCATACTCTCTCTCTCTCTTTCTCTCTGTCTATATATATATATATATATATATATATATATAAAGAAAGACCCTAGAAATGGTGTACCTGGCACAGGAGAAGTTATGGAAGCTTCTAAATTCCACTACTACTACTATTTTCTTTCAGTAAAAGAACTGAAAAAAATTAATTTGCAGGGATTTTTAAAAAATATATTCAAAGTTTGCATAAAGTCAGAGGAGCCACAAACAAGCTTGTCAGAAAGTTATGGAGCAGGGACTTCCCTGGTGGCGCAGTGGTTAAGAATCCTCCTGCCAATGCAGGGGGCACGGGTTCGAGCCCTGGTCCGGGAAGATCCCACATGCCGCGGAGCAACTAAGCCCGTGCGCCACAACTACTGAGCCTGCTCTCTAGAGCCCACGAGCCACAACTACTGAGCCTGCGCTCTAGAGCCCACGTGCCACAACTACTGAGCCTGTGCTCTAGAGCCCGTGCTCCGCAACAAGAGAAGCCACCGCAATGAGAAGCCCGTGCACCGCAACGAAGAGTAGCCCCCCCTCGCCACAACTAGAGAAAGCCCGCGCGCAGCAACGAAGACCCAACGCAGGGAAAAATAAACAAATAAATAAATAAATAACAAAAAACCCCACAAGAAAGTTATGGAGCTAATAAGTTCCAGGAAAGACCTCCTAAAAACTCCCCCTTGAGCTTCACCTTTGCCATCATCTTGTTGCTACTTGTTGAGAAAAGCCTCATTATATCGGCAGTGTTTTAGAATGTGTTGCTATAGATGCTGTACAAGGAGCCATGATTAAGCGCATTGAAGCTAATGCCTATAAAAACACAGGAAAAAAATAGCTTTGACTATACACCACTTAAATCCATGATTTTACACAGATTGTAACACTGGCCACTATGGCCCATCCCCACCCCCCTCCCCCTGCACATTTGTTTTTCAAATGCATGTTTTCTCAGGCATGTAGAAGAGCCAAAAGTTTAAGGAGGGAGGGGATGACAGATTCAGACTCTAAAGGAGCTGAAAAAAAGAATTACAAAGGTGTCTAATTTCAGCAAACATTATTGTAAGACTTAGCCCTTGGGATGTGAACTTCCCTATTAAAATGGCCAAAAATGTCTCCCAGGGTCATCTGCTTTCAAAAACTGGATCTCTTCATTCAGTCAATACTTGTCTATGCTCCTCATGTGGTCCTAGGTGAAGAAGCAGAAAACTTATCCACTGTTGTTGCATTAGAAATGTACAGAGGGCTTAACAGCGTTCATGTTACATATACTGCAACTGTGCTTCTAAAAGAAAAGGGAATGTCCCAATGTATTCCATGACTTAAAAACAACAAGAAAATTAAGTATGTACATTTCAAGGGGACTCTCCTATGTTTTTGCGCAAATCATCTCTCAGTTACCAACAGATCTGCCATAAAGTGGAGGCCTTTTTATTCATTAGCCTCCAACAGATCTTTCTTTATGATGGTCTGACTCCGGGAAGATCCTGAAACACATCCCTTAACAAATTTGTATTGGCTAGTTTGTACCTAGAGGGGGAAAGATTATCAGCGTAAAAAAGCACCTAAGTGACAGTCTGCACATGCGCTTTGTGGATCTTCCACGTAGATTTACCCGACTTGCCATAGATCAGCTTTCCAGCTGGGATCCAAAAGGACTGGTACTGCCATGCTTATTTTTTACAAAAACTTCCACTGAAAGAGGTGGGTGACAGTTTGGGTGTCTTTAAATAATCATAAAAACAATGATAAAAATAAAAATAGTTAACATTTATTGAGTGCCTAATGTTATATGCCAGACACCCTCCCAAGCACATTCTATCTCACTGACTTTTTACAATCCACCCAAGAGCTATACTGTTACGGCACTTTATAGATTTGGAGCCACGGCTCAGAATTATGGCTCAGTGGGCAGACATGTGATTTTCGTCCTAGATTTTTCTGACTCTAAATGATGCCCCCTTTCTCTGATATTGCACTTTCTTCCATATACATATTTTACTCAGACAATACAACTGGAGGATTGTGTGTAAGACTGACATTCCCATCTGTTAACTCTAGAAGAGTTGTCTATGACAAAAATAACAGAGAGTGTTTTCCAAAAATTATTTGGTTATTTTTTAAGTTATTTTTATTTGCTCTAATTAGAAAAAAAATGTTCTCTGAATCTGAGGCCATACCCACATGGCATATAGAAAATCAATTGAAAAGTGAAAGCAGTTGATAATCAGTGCATCTGGAAGACACACACACAAAATGATTTAACTAATTCATTTTAGTGAATTTACCAGCATATAGACCTGCTTAGTCCAACACAGCAGCCACTGGCCATGTGTGGACACCAAGCAGTTAAATGTGGCTAGTCCTAACTGAGAAATCCTTGGCAGTATAAAATGCACATCAAATTCTGAAGGTTTTACACAAAAAAGTAAATTATCTCATTCATAATTTTTCATATTGAGTATGTGTTGAAAGGACAATAATCTGGATATATAGAGCTAAATAAAATATTATTAAAATTAATTTTCACTATTTCTTTTTACATTTAAAAAAATATAGGCACCATAAAGTTTAAAATTGTATTTGGCTTGTGTTATATTTCTATTGGACAGAACAATATAGAACAATCCAGAAAATAAGATTATGATAGACAGCAGTACTGGAATGTCTTATGAAAAAGCATTTATTTTCTCCTATATCCTTAGCTCTCTGCAAGGTGCAGGGGACAGAAAGATAAAAAATCAAAGAAAACAAGGGCTTCAGGGAATTTACAAGTGAGGAAAGGAGACAACCGTTTATAAGGAGTACAGAGGAAGTGGTGAAACCAGGAAGGACACTCGCTGAGGAAGGAAGTAGCCGTGTTAACATTGCTGGTTGTTGTCACCTCTGAATCCTGCTTTAGCCCTGGTCAGTGTCAAAGGACCTCACCCAGTGGTCTCTGCAGGGGAGCTGGCCAGATACAGAGCTGCCACAAGCAGTAATTCCCAAACAGTCCTAACAGTGATGTTGCTTGACCAAAGTTTTTAGGGTTCAAACAAATGCACTTATTTCTTTGCTTTGGTAGAGAGGAGTACGTGGACTATTCTTCACAGTTCGGGGCTCATTAGT
This sequence comes from Leucopleurus acutus, assembly GCF_964270905.1. Classification (NCBI taxonomy): domain Eukaryota; kingdom Metazoa; phylum Chordata; class Mammalia; order Artiodactyla; family Delphinidae; genus Leucopleurus; species Leucopleurus acutus. Next base: position 98,514,018 of record NC_139153.1, read on the forward strand.
ACCCAGGACTTTCTACTCTAAACGACAAAGAGTTTCATTGTCAGGAAGAGAAATTGCTGCTGACCTTAGACCTTTTTTTTTGGAAAGTGCAATAATGGGGCACAGGAACAGAGTTTGGTATTTGACCGAATCCTTCACAATTATCATGCATGTGTGTATAATAAAATTAATTCTGTGTGTCTGCATCATAGCCCGCGGCAAGAAGCATACAATCAGTTTTGTATGTATAATAGATCACAGAGTTGTTCATGAATAATACAAATGCATTGAGCAGATACTAGTGAGAGAGGATGTTTGTCTTTGCATGGAATCGAAGTGAACATGTAATATTGTGATAATATATATTTGATGAATTCAGGTCTGACTTGCCTTTGCCATATTCTGCTAATTCCCCGACAAGGGTTGCCACAATAATTGAGTTTCCAATAACATTATGATTATTTCCACATGATAATTTAATTGTGGGTATTTTTTAATATTGTAATATTGTAGATCTGTGATTATTATGCATTTGCATGCAGATTTTCATGGTGACTTGGAGCACATCCCTACATTTATAACTTAATTTTATATATTATTGCATATATATTTGGGGATGAACTCATTAATGCAAATTAAAAAAATGTAGGTCTGTTTAGTCATTCAGCTTTTATTATAAATGGCTGAAAGCCTTGCTCATTTTTTATAACAGTCTTTACAATACTGTGAATAAGCCAAAGAAAACCTTAATTCAAGAATGGATTCATTAAAAATAATGGTAATAGCTATAATAATTACAAATTGTAGCATATTTGTTCCACCTAATTGGAATACAAGATACTATATATTACTCTTTTCAGGATGTAGAAGTTCTATGTGTGTTATTCATTGACTTTACTGTGGGAGCTCCTTACTATTAAGGATGTAGAAAACGTTAACTCAGAATTTAGTCGGTGAAAAGTAAGAGGAAACTTTTTTAAAAGAGGTAAAATTCTATATAATGTTCACATTATACGTCTTAGAAATCAGAAATAAATCCCGCGATAAAGACATTTGAGTTTTCTCAAAAACTCAAATTAGACTTTAAAGGTAAAAGATCAGAGGCATATAGGTTTTTTAAAAAGCAAAAGATTATGACAGAAGTGAACTCTGACCTAGTTTTTTAGATAAAATAATTTAAAAATAAAACCCACCAAAATTTGGTTTTAAAAGCGTGTATCTTAAAACAGCTAATGTGAAGAAACGACATATCTACTGCCACTTAAAAGCAAGGGAAATGATGATCAGTTTAGAAGATTTTTTACAAAAAAGTAAGAAAGAGACCTGAGGCAATCCTTAGTATAGTAATCAGACCAGGAAGCTCTTTTAACAAATACATCCAAACAATTAGAGACAATAAATTTTACTTTTACTTAAGTACTAACCTCGGGTGTCAAAAATAGAAAGGGAGATCGCTGTTGCTGGGATTAATTTCATTTCGCCTTAGCCAGCCATGCACTTCAACTGAGGAGGGGGGAATGCAAACCATCACTGACACAATGGCTGAATTTGAACTGACTAAATTCAACTAGATGTGTCCAAGTTAAATGATTTTGCAGATTCAGCCATTTTCTTATTGCAATATAAATTTCAACTCAGATTATCAGAATCAAAATGGTGAATGGAGAGGCCATGTAAAGCTTAATTTTAATTTAGATTTTTGTTAGAGTTTCATTTTCAAATTTTCACTTCATTTTCCCCTGCACTGTGGGACGTAGAAGTGTTTCCAAGAACAGTGGCCACCAGAAAGTTTCTTATATGCTTTTTAGGCTGAATAAACACCAAGGCAGAATGAGAACAGTGCTCTGAGGGAAATGCCACCAAAGTCTATCCAGAGGATGATCAAATTCTGGAGGTCTTCTTGATTGGCCTTGACTGGACAGAACTCTGAGAAATGGAGAAGTGGGGGAAATGACATGATCAAAGATGATATGAAGGGGTCAACATGACTAAGGAAAAGACGCAGCTTTGAACTAATAGAGTAATCAGATACAAATTTAAACACTATGAACTTTAGCTCCCTCATATGTTAAAATGGGGATAAAAATAGCTACACTACAGAATTATGGTAAGAATTAGAAATAACATACCTGAAGGAGAATGGCCCAAAACTTGGCATCTAAAAGTCAACTCGATAAATGATAGCAGTAGCAAACATAAATTGAATGTCTACAAGGGATGAAGAGTTCAGGCCTTTTTTAGGTGGGAACATACAATTTTCTCTTTTGTACAGCTGAGAAAACTCAGAGGCAAAATACTGGGTACACCACTCCAGTTCAAACTTCCCTTAGAGTCTCAAGGCAGAGTTTAAACCCAGGCACCTGACACCAGAGCTATCTAAACAGTAGATGTTATAATGTTAAATTGTGTGGCATGTCACACAAATGGAAAGTATCCCATTAGACTCAATTATTTTGAGTATGAATTGACTTAGTGACAGGTATAGCTTGAAATGTAAAGTAGGGCTAGGGATTAGGATATATTTTTCTAGGTGAATGGCTCTCCAAGTGTGGTCTCGGACCCAGTGCCTTTGGCATCACCTGAGACTTGTTAGAAATGCAAATTCTTAGACCCCATCAAGGCCTCCTAAATCAAAAACTCTGGGAGTGGGGACCAGAAATCTGCTTTAATACGCTGTCCTTTTGATTCTGAGGCACGCTCAAATTTGGAAACCACTGCCCTGGGTAATGTGAAAGCCATCACGATATGGTTTGACCTATACTTGGCGGAAGGTGACTGGTAATAGACTAAAGGCAGGGGATGCATTGTGGCAGTTACTTCAGTTATTCAGACTAGAGATACTTAACAACTGACCCTGGAATTACCATCAGGACTCCAGAGACAGAGAGATAAGTATACGAATCAAAATATGACAACTGACTGAATAGAATAAGAGGTAAAGGGGAAGAAAACATTGAAGATATGGGTATCTTTCTCCTGGAAGGTAGATGCATATTGATGTCATTGACTTATATAAGGTGACAATGATGAAAAGCAGGGGAAGCACCTATTCAGGCTCCCTTAGTCATAGTTATGGTTTTGGATCAGTTATTAAGCTCTTTTCAGCTTCTAAGTCAATTGTGAGTCCATCATTTTTGTTCTCACAAAGCTCTTCCAATTGTCTGCTCCCAATTATCTTTGAAAAATGTATAAAAAAATTGAACAATTTTTCTCTTCCACAAGTTTTCAGGAACCTATTCTCCTTTTATGCCTTCATCATAGGATTTAGGATCTAAAGAGAGATTTTAAAGGCTGTGTCCTCTACTGTTGTCTTCCTGAAGGTGACAGAAGGAGACTTATCTAGTGAAAACGTTCGGGGGAAGATCGCAACTGCTTGTGTTCCACATCTAGTCCGTCATCTGCCACTATTTTAGATGGTGAAGAGTCCTTTAGTCTTTCCTATATTTTGTTTCCTCATCGGAAAAATGATATTTGAGATTACATGAGAAAATGTTTGGAAACCATAAAATGCCACACAAGTCCAAGCTAGTGCTATTGGCCATTTTTTTAAGAGCAGATCGCTCAAATCAAGCGAAATCCCACAGGTAGGAAACAGTTGGCATATGGGCTAGGTCTTTTACTTTCACAGAAAATGTACTTTCTTCTTTGTCACACTGTCTCTGAGATAATGAGAGGACTTTTAATTTTTCTTGCCTTAAGTAAGAGCGCTCTGATCAATGAAGAAAGCAATAGAAGGAACCCTTTAGAAGTCATTTCTTGTCAAGATAGTCGAGAAATAATCAATCTACAATTTCAGCTTTTTTTTCCCCACTCTCATTATTAGTTGGACCCCCTTGTACGAACTTGTGTCTGAACAGTTTAGTCCAAAAAGACAAAGTCCTCTGGGAGAGAGGCTGGTGGTATTTGGGGAGAGGATCACAGATTCTAAAGTGAGCTCACCATATTTGTATGAAGATTCCTTTATATTACCTCCTCACTGTATAGTTAGATACTCCCAACAACCAAATTACTTGTTTCTGCAACGTAAAAGAAAAATAATACAAATGCTAATTTACTGATCCTTAACAAGTGTATCTAAAAATTATCAAAAATATCTAAGTAATTTTACTAGTGTGGATATATGTCATTAGAAATATAAAATAACTAATGCAATTAGCATATAGAAGCATGAACCTTGAATCCCCATGCCTAATGTCATTCAATGACTGTTCAATATTCTCATTAAACTTGATATTTAGCTACTATCTAAAATTATCACTGTTTTTCTACTATACCGGTTTTTGATGACTAAATACTCACACACATGTACGTTCACCCCTGTGGGAACAGTCGTCACTGATACTAAGCTCCTCCCTAACAGGGATTTTTCTTCCCCTACAGGTGAGGCTTGATGCCCCGCAGTGGCTGCATAGTTGGCAAGGAGCCACGTGATGTCGTTTGCTTTGGATCCTCGGAGAATCATTCCGCAACCGCTGAAGCAAAAGATGCCTGGGCAGTTTGGCGGCTGCAAATCTCTTCACGAAATGCTGGACTTGCAGCTACTCAGAGCACCGTAAGAGTCTTAATAAAAGGTTTACTTGGTAAATTCTATTTACGTTCCGACTCCAATAAATAATCCAGATAAAGCTAGGAGTTCTTTTTCTTGTATGTGTGTGTGTGGTTTTTTGGGGAGGGGGGATTGTTTTGTTTTGTTTTGTTTTAAATTTTGCCCCCAGACTGGTGTCTTTGCGGCGTCTTCCCTGAATCCAAGGGTGAGCAATAATCCACATGTTGATCCGTATCCATGACCGAGAGGCAGAGAATTTCTTCAGGATTAATGTCTGGACTTTGTTCCATATCCAAGTAACAAAACTCCAGCTAGTGATTAATCCCAAGAAAATGCCCTGATACTTATCGATTTTTTTAAGCTGAGAAAAAATACATACCTCCCATGATTTACTTATAGATGCAAAGGTTCCATTTATTCTTATAAGTAGTAACAATTATATGCTCTCAGGGAGCTCTTGTGACACCTGTTCCTTGCCTTTCAGGTCCTTTATGCAGAAAAAGAGGAAGTGCACTGATTTGCACTGACTTCCCATGGGGGTTCTACAGGCAAGGGTTTTTTTTTTCACACCTCTGAGGGTAGAACAAGATCTCACTGAGAATGGAATATCTAAGGAATTACTGCCCTTTCATTGGCCAATCAGATTTCCTGAATAATTGCTCAACATTCCTTTTGCCTTATTACATTGTGTATCATTTTAATTTCCTCCAGGTAATCATATGATGGATCTCTCATGCACATAAGGCACTTGTTTTCTCCTGTGCAACAGCTATAAACAAAGGACTGAATGCTCAAGAGAAGGAAACAAAAATGGAAGAGTCAAAACATTAAATAAGCTGAATTTGTTTGAACATATTTTATGCCCCTCATCATCCCCAGTGGTTTCCTGTTGTGAAATGATGCATTTTGTTTTCAAAATTACAAACTTGAGATTTAAAAGAAGGCACTTTTACTATGAGGTCACATTCCAAGCATATTATCCTAGGTCTATTTCTTATATGTGGCTTTTACCAGAAGAAAGACCCACTTTGTGTGCTTTTATATTTTAGGACCCTGGGATGGCAAAGCCATCTTGAAATTCTTTTCAGAGAATTTGCTACTTGCCAAAATTCTGTGAAATATCCTGCCAATCAGCCAGTCATTTTGTCTATAGAATACAAGTTAAATTTTGTGACTTATAATTTTCCCACGAGTTTGGCTTTTGAGCTTAAAAGTGTCTGACTATTTAGGATTTCTTAAAGGATCATTGTTTTATTTAGGGCACAGAGAGTTTCCTGAAATGGGAAGAAATAGGCAACAACTGTTCAACTCGGGAAAGTCATCTTCCAAAACAAGAAGGAGCACAGATTGAGATCTCATGACATAATTATAACAGCAGCCTTAGCTAATAGTTATGAGTACTTATAATGTGCCAGAGATGATTCTAAGAACTTTGCATTTATTAATTAGTACTTGTAAAACAAATTTTCATTATCCAACCTAAAAATGTGGATATCAATTCCACTTTTTATCAAGGATTAATAAGACAAAACTTTCTCCTTGAAACAGGTTCGATGGATGATTAATGAGTATATAGTCTTCTGTTTTACATTTCATGTAGGACCTAAGTAATTGTTGTCAGTTATGAGATGTAAAGTTCTTTTTTAATTTTACATAAAATAAACAGTTATGAATCATTTTCAATTAGAAGTGTAATATAAGACCCTTTAAAACTAAGAGAATAGTGCAGAGAAAGACAATTGCCCATGATTCTCTGTTTTTAAGCAATGGCTTTGGAGTAGTAAATTTGGGTTCAGGCCCCAGTTCTATTGTGTTGTGTAACCTTCAGCAAATAATTAGCTTCTTTAAACCCCAATTCTGGATCCACAAAATGCATAAAATAGCACCAAATTCTGAGGCTTCCTCTGAGATATGTCAGTTTTAAAATATGAACAGAAGCTGGAACATTGTAGATGCTCAATAAAGCTACTTTCCTTGTTGTTATTGAAATATAAACACAGGGGCATTTTCAGTTTTACCTTTATGTATATCATTGGGTACATATAACTTGGAATCCTAATGTTTTCTTCATTTTCTATATTTCCAAACCAAAGTTTTCAAAGTTCTAAACAGTTAATATCTTACATTTTGAACTACAAAGAGTAAGACTACTCATCTCAGATTCTCTTTTGGGCTTTAGAATACCAGTCTGAAAACTGTTGTCCTTGGAGCATTCTGGTTCTTTCCAGGTAGCTGGAGGCAAGTGGTTGGACATCATCCATGCAGGTTTTGGGTTTGGGGTTTCCCTGCAAGGGTTCTATTTCTTTTAATTTCACCTTTGGGGAGATGAGTTAGTATCCCAAGTCCCACTAAGGATTATTGTACTTCTTGGACACAACATAGTCTAGTAGAAAAAGGACAGGCTGTAAAGTCAGCCAAACTGGGTTGGCACTGTGGTCTGTGTGCTTCCTGGCCAGTGGACTTGGGGGAACCACGTACTTTCTCAGAGTGTCAGTTTCCTCATCCGCAGATTGAAGTTACTGAGACTCACATTTTAGGGCTGTTGGTAGAATGGAAGGAAGCAATTATATAAAGTTCTTGGCATTTAGTAGTTCTTGGCATTCCTTAACTGTACACCAAAATCACAATTATTTACAGTCTTTTTGTTACAGTTATACAATGCATTTAAATGTATACATACATATATAAACACACATGTATTTGTAAATATGAAACAGAAACAAGAGACAACATTACTTTTCAAGATAATGGATACATGGCTTTTCATAGGAAGCATAAAGAGACGTGACCTATGAAAGAATGATTTTGCTAAATGAAATTTTCTGTGGATCAAACTGAATGATATTGGTTCAGTCAAGCATGGCAGAGCCCTCTGAAATAATCAACCTTTCAAAGTTACACATTTGTTCAAAAATTATATTTAATTGGAAATACAAAACATCCAAAAAGTTCTAAGTGACCTGTCCCTCTTTATTAGCTGTATATATCTATCGATTATTAGACTTTATCAGTTCTATTCCAAAGGCACGTCTTGGATCCCAAATGTAATGGTGGTCTCTGAATAAGAGGTACATTTTCTCTGTAGTATCAATGTCTAGTTAAAGTTCAATTCCTTGTTAATGCCATTTGTACAATAGATGGTAATTATTTTAGATAATACAATGCTGTGTATGTATGATTAATCAGCTTGAAATTCCACGTTGAAAGGAAGAAATTTGGTTCTTGTTTATCGAGAGGCATATGTTCCATGAGTTTACATGAGAGTGACTATCGTGACATACAGTGGTTTTCAATGGGGCATTGCCATGCCTGGGGACATTTAGGATGCTTGTGGGGACACTGCTGGTTGTCACAATACATAATAAAATGCACGTTATTTTACTGTAAAATATTTTCTCTTTATTACACCTTTATGTTAAACTTACAGCTTTGTATTAAATGTTTCATTGCATTTTTAGGGATCTTATAATATCTATGAATTTCATTTCAGGATGATGAAGGAGGAATTACAAAATAGCCGATTTAAATAGAGTGCTGAGTCGGGTGGGGCTGAGAACCACTCACACCGTCTCTATGAAGCTCTAGAGTGAGTGACATTCCTGGGCTCCAGTTTAGTTCTGCCATTTAGTAGCTACATGACCTTAGGCAAGTCCCTTAATAAGTCAGAACTACAGTAACCTCACCTGTAAAAGAAGATTAACAAAAGAACTTGCCTTACATGGTTGTGGAAAAGATCACATGAGTTTATTCAAGTAAGGCTTGATGTGTTGTGATGCTTGACGCAATGAACACTGACTGTGACTGCATTCATCATGGGAATATTTACTCATTATAGCCTGAGATGAATAACACTGTTCACTTTTTCGTCATCATTTTTTTGTGTGTGTTTGTTTTTTGCTTCAAAAGGATCTCTGTAATGTAGCCTCCTTGAGGCCGTGATCAAGAACATGATGAAGATAATGACCTTCATGCAAGCGGCTGGGTATTTTTCTAATTCCAATCTTTCATCACCGTGTTAGGTGCTATGTGGTCATATTTTGAGGGAAAATGACTACTTGGGATGCTGGGGTTTGGGGGGTTTTTTTTGGGGGTGTGTTGGGTCTTTGTTGCTGCACGTAGGCTTTCTCTAGTTGCAGTGAGCGGGGGCTACTCTTCGTTGTGGTGCACGGGCTTCTCACTGCGGTGGCTTCTCTTGTTGTGGAGCATGGGCTCTAGGCGCACAGGCTTTAGTAGCTGTGGCACGTGGGCTCAGTAGTTGTGGCTCGCAGGCTCTAGAGTGCAGGCTCAGTAGTTGTAGTGCATGGGCTTAGCTGCTCCACGGCATGTAGGATCTTCCCGGACCAGGGGTTGAACCCGTGTCCCCTGCATTGGCAGGCGGATTCTTAACTGCTGTGCCACCAGGGAAGTCCCTGGGATGCTGTTTTGAGAGTTCTCTGAAGAGTGGTGAAGAGTGCATATGAAAAGAATGCTTAAGGGGGAGATACACTAGTGGCTGCCTGAACCAGAGTGGTGGTTGTGGAGACACGGGGTTGTGGGGGGGGAGTAGACTTTCATGAGAGTACTAGAAGTAGCAAACACAAGTGACAGGACTTTGCAATCGATTAACTTAGGAGGGCATCTGAGGTAGTCGGGAGTGTCAAGTTTGACCCCAAATTTCTATCTTGGAAATCTGGTTGAATAAGGAATCCTTAAAAAATATTAATCTGAATAAACTGGATCAAATTAAACTGGCAAGTATAAATATGCTTCCTGAGAATCCCCTTCATAGGACCATGTGAGGAATAACTAAGCTTAAAAATATAAAGTGGTTATTAGTATAGTATTTGGCATCAATATTCATTCAATAAATGGTAGCTATTATTATTAAGTAATAACAATAATAGATAATAGGTAATAATTTACAAATAATTCAAAATAATCTCAAGAGCTGAGAATGTATCTGTTCATTAACTTTCTATGAATGTTTCTCTTCCTCACCAGAAGGAACATGACAAATCCTTGCCTATTTTCCTGAACTCAGACGAATAGAAGGGTGATTTTACCTTACAGCTGATGCATTTACTAAATGACTTATATACCTATCTACCGTTCTTACCATTTACAATGAGAAAATAAATTATTTTTTAATCCAGATTTTTTCAGAAGAAAAAATCTTGTCCTTGTCTTTTTTAACAATTTTAAGCATCATGTTTATTTGAACATGACACTAAAGGAGGAACACATTTTCAAAGAAGTATTGTTTGTATATTTCCTCAAAAATTCTCTGTGCATGACATTGCAGGTGGGGCTGGCATGGTTTGATTGGAGACTAATAAGTATTTTCTGATTTTAATTGCTTACAATCTTCTTGCTAAAGGAATCACTTACCCTTCTGTATTACTGATTATCTTTTCTTTTAATTTGCATGTAAGTCTCAAGCCATACAGTAATTATTACTCTAAAGAATCAAGAGGAGGAAGAACTCATTATGGACAGACTTGGAAGCTTTATGGAGCGGGCAGACTTTTGTTTGTGCCCTGAAAGACATCTAAGACTTAAATATACAAAGAAAACCGAAGAGAGCATTCTGTTTGGCAAACAGGAGAAAGACATCACAGTATATAGAGCATTCCTTTTGCTGTGAAGGTTGGCCATGCTAGTGTTTACATCTGGGAGGGGAACAATAGGTGGAGAAGGGAACTGGAGATAAAAGTGTTATTACTGGGCTTCCCTGGTGGCGCAGTGGTTGAGAGTCTGCCTACCGATGCAGGGGACACAGGTTCGTGCCCCGGCCCGGGAGGATCCCACGTGCCGCGGAGCGGCTGGGCCCGTGAGCCATGGCCGCTGAGCCTGCGCGTCCGGAGCCTGTGCTCCGCAACGGGAGAGGCCACAGCAGTGAGAGGCCCACGTACCGCAAAAAATAAAAAAGTAAAACATAAATTAAAAGAAGTGCTTATTACTGAGTCACCTTGGTGATTTGAGGAAAGAAACTTTCTAGAAAACACACACAAAATTTCTTCTTAATGTCTTCCAGTATTTAAGGGGGACCCTATGGTATCCTGAACCCTACCCATCAACCCTACATCTATTGTCATTACCAGAGTTTAGTTATTCACAGATGCTGTGGCTCAGGCCAATGTCATCCACTTTTTTCTGTGCACTGACATTTTTTAGCACCTGCCAAATATTAAATCCTACATTAATCATGCTAAGTTCCTTCCCACTAGAAGCTCACCATCTAAAATGAGGCAGATGCATAAAGGTTTATTTGGCATAATCATTATAAATATAGGAGGATATAAAAAACAAAGCCCTTCTAGCTACTCAAGGATGTGCCAGGAAGACTTCGCACAGGAAGTGACCACTGATTTGAATCTTTGCACAAAACAGTTTTCTGGACAGAACTCACATGGAGAGGGCCCCTGGGAATGCAAGGAGACATGTAACACAGTGGGAAAGTAATTTAGTATATTTAATTCCTAGAAAAAGCAAAAGATAAAGCTGCTTTAATCTAACATGGGCATTGTGGTTTCTTTTAACAGTTTTATTGAGATATACTTGACATGCTGTACACTGTGTATATTTAAAATGCACAATTGTTGGGGAGTTCCCTGGTGGTCTAGTGGTTAGGATCCCGGGCTTTCACTGCCGTAGCCCAGGGAACTGAGATCCTACAAGCTGCATGGTGTGGCCCCAAAAAGAAAATGCGCAATTGTTAAGTTTTGACACATGTCTACACTGGTAAAACCATCCTTATAGTCAAATTAGTGAACATATCCACCAGCCCCCAAAGTTTCATCAGATCCCTCTGTAAGCCCTTCCCCCAGCCCTCCTTATCTCCCATCACCAAGCACTGCTTTATATCACTGTAAATTAGTTTCCATTCTTTAGAGTTTTACATAAATTGTGTCATACAGTATACTCTTTTGTTTGGCCTTATTTCACCCCCCACAAATACTTTGAAATCTATCCATGTTATTGCAAGTACCAATCATCCATTCCTTTTTAGTGCTGAGCAGTGCTCTGTATATATCCAGTTCTGGGCTATTACAATAAAGCAACTATGATCTCCTAAGTACAAGTCTTTGTGTGTGTGTGTGTATATATATATATATATATATATCTTTTCCCTTTAGTAAATATCTAGACATAGAAGGGCTAAGTCGTGTGGAAAGTATACACTTAATGTGTTAAGAGACTGACAAACACCACAACGGGTCTGCCATTTTGCATCCCCACTAGAGGTGAACAGGGGTTCCATCTACCACATTACTGCCAACAGTTAGTGAAGTCTATCTTTTTTTGCTTTTAACTATTCTAATATAAGTGTAGTGGCATCTTATTATGGTTTTAACTTGCATTCCTCATGATTAATAATGTTATCATCTTCTCATGTTCTTATTGGTCATTCACATGTCATCTTTGGTAAAGTGTTTGTTTAGACTTTTGTCCATATTTTATAATTAGGGTGTCTTCTTTTTGAATTTTAATCTTCTTTACATATTTTAGATACAAGTTCTATATCGGATAGATGATCTACAGACATTTTCTCCCAGTTTGTGGCTTGTCTTTCTTCTCTTAATACTGTCTTTCAAAGAGCAAAGTTTTTAATTTTGACGAAGTCCAATTCTGTCAACTTCTTTCTTTTCCTTGGTAATCATATTTTTGGTGTCATATCTAACAACCCCTTAAATTAGGATCTCTGGGAATAGGACCCAAGCATCATTTCTTTTCAAATCTCCCCAAGTAATCCCACTGGCAGCCAAGTTTGGGAACCAGTGTGCCACATCAGTGCTTCTCAGCCTTTAAATATGAATTCAACTCATCTCGAGAGCCTCTTAAACTGCAGGTTCGGATGCAGTGGGACTGACGTAGGGCCTGAGATTCTGCACTTCCTATAACAACAGCAACAACCATCACTGAAACATAAAGCTGCTGAGTCAGGCGGTCAGAAGCCAGGCAGGGAGGATTGCGGGCGCTATTTCAAGGAGTTTGGGAATTTCGGTTTGATTATTTTGGCATTGGGGAGACACTGAAGGGTGTATAGTAAGTGAATAGCATGATTGTATTCGGCTTTAGAAAGATCACTCTGCTAGCAAATGAGGAAAGACTGGTAAAAGATAAGAACTGAATCAGGGACCATTTCAGCATGTCTTCTGTAATCCAGGAGAGAAAGGAAGGGTAATGAAGTGCGCATCTCAAATAAAGGGGCTGGATGTGAAAGACAGTTAAGAAAATTGTGTCATTGACTGAGTACGAGGTTGAGGGGAAGGATGACGCCTACAATAGCTTTGGACACGGGGTACTTTGAGGTGTTATCACATTTTTCAATATAAGAGGAGCAGGGGTGGGGTCGGGGCTGCACTGGCGGACACAGATGTTGAATTTAGACCCATTAAGGTTGAGAAGACTTTGAGCCGTTCAGGAGGAGCTACTCAATAGACCATTGGTTAAATGGGTCTTGAGTTCATGAGAAAGATATGAACTGGAAGCCTACATTTGGGAATTAGCAGGTATAAGGATAGTTGATGCCAGGTGAGGGGATATTATTGCCCATTGAAGATACAGGACATGAAAATCAAAAAAGGTCTAAAAGTGACCACTTTGGAGGTCACTAATGTCATGCTTAAGTAGGGTGAGGGGCAGAAGCCTGAGTACAGTGGATTGAAGGGTGAAGGAGAGCCTCTGTCTCCAGGGTCCTTATTGATCACCTTGCAGGGTAATTATAAGGTTACAGGTGCTGATTGCCTACTGTACCATCCTGAGCACCTGGGACTGTCTTTCCAGAATGCCAGCTTGGGAAGGACACCTTTCCTCCATCCCTCTGGCTGCTGGAAGCATCGTGAGGTGTAAAATACGAAGACCAACTGCCACACACCCCAAATCAGAGGTGAAAGAGGGCAAGAACCTCCATGAGCACGTCTCCCGGAGACACAGTGCAGAAATGCTCTTTCTGCAGCTTGTTTTTTAAGACTTCCCTGTGTGATGACCTTGGCCTTCTGGCTCAGGGTCAGAACAATATTCTTGTAGGAAAGGGTTGACCCAAATTCCAGAAGTGTCTCCCCCACCAGGTTTATTTCCACAGCCATATTTCCACTTTTCTAGGAGCATGCCTTACCCTAATGTGGACTTGCATGCTGGGTTTGAAAGATCAAGGGCAGCCCTGCACCACACCAAACATAATCTGAAACATTCCCATTTTGTTCTGACTGTTGAGACAAATCTTAAAACTTCCATGTGGATGTAAGTGCTTTATCGTAGGAGAAATAGGTCTCCAAGTTGATAGTTAGACTAAGCGCACAGTGGGTTTCTAGGTTCCTTCTTCCTCTTTTTTTAAAAAATAAATTTATTTATTTACTTATTATTTATTTTTGGCTGCATTGGGTCTTCGTTGCTGCGTGCGGGCTTTCTCTAGTTGTGGCCTTCGTTGCGGCTTCTCATTGTGGTAGATTCTCTTGCTTCTCTTGTTTCGGAGCGTGGGCTTCAGTAGTTGTGGCACGTGGGCTCAGTAGTTGTGGTTCACGGGCTCTAGAGCTCAGGCTCAGTAGTCGTGGCATGCGGGCTCAGTAGTTGTGGAGCACGGGCTTAGTTGCTCCAGGGCATGTGGGATCTTCCCGGACCAGGGCTCAAACCCATGTCCCCTGCATTGGCAGGTGGATTACTTAACCACTGCGTCACCAGGGAAGTCTCTCTTCTTCCTTTTTATTTTCTCCTCCTAGTAAATGTTGTCTTCGTAGCTTTTTTTTTTTTTTTTTCTGCGGTATGCGGGCCTCTCACTGCTGTGGCCTCTCCCGTTGCGGAGCACAGGCTCCGGACGCGCAGGCTCAGCGGCCATGGCTCACGGGCCCAGCCGCTCCGCGGCATGTGGGATCCTCCCGGACCGGGGCACAAACCTGTGTCCCCTGCATCGGCAGGTGGATTCTCAACCACTGCGCCACCAGGGAAGCCCTCTTTGTAGCTTTTAAGGCAATGTTTGTGAGTATGTGTGTTGTTTCATTTAGTCCTGGTAAGGTGAGGGCAAAGTTTCTGTGTATTTCGTCACTATATTCCAGCCAATCAAAAAGTGTGTAAAGTAAGCACTGAGGCTACTGTGAAAAGGGGGCTGTGCATCTTTAAAGGAAACTGCAAGGAAAACCCTAACCTCTCTTAATTTACATATGGTGACATTTTGCAGAAATATTGAAACATTAGCAGTGACATAATGAAATTCTGCCTATCAGCCATGGAAGGAATAATGTTACTGTAAAGGTAACCCAGCCACAGTTTGTTATCAAGAAAATATTCTTGCCAAGAAACATATATTTAGTGAGGCATGAAAAGGAGGGACTTTTCTCCCCCTTATATTTTCTCTCCTGGGCTATCCATCTGCCTCTACAGATTTACTGCGTGATCACTCCCTTCACATACTAATTATGTGCAGGTCTGGTGAATTTGTTAGTGGTGACACTTCTGGGACCCAGTGGGACTGCAACTCATTATGTGGCAATGTCCAGATATATCAGATATTATTAGCTGTCATTAATCTGCTGTGGAAACACTGAGAGCTAAACTAGAAAGAGAGCGGAAAAGGGCATGCAAGTGAAGTCTGAGAACAGCCTGAACCCCAAAAGGTCAAAAGAGAAATCAGCCAGAAAGGAACAACAACCAGCAATGGACCCCACTTTGCTCCTGAGTTTCACCCCAATAGCTAACTAGGTGCACCAGGCAGAAGGGGTAAAGAAGCACCCCTCAGCCATTTGTTATTTTAATATCCCTTGTGGCCGTTTCACTGGCACTAACCTTTTACTGTACTTATGTACAATGATACACATTATCTGTTATCTCATCTGAACCTTAAAGAAACACCAGAGATAGGCATTTGACCATAGGGCATATTTCAGCTCGAATTTTGTACAGTATTTCCTAGGACAACAACTTTTGAAATACAAAGCTTGTTGTTGTTGTTATTTTAAATGGTATAGTCTTTGAACTCGTAGCTTAAGCAGTTTCCGCCCCTTGGAGTGTTTAGTCTGTATCTGCTCCCCATCCCCTCCCATCTCTGCATACCCAAATTCTAATTGTTCTTTTAATGCTCAGCTAAAATCCACGTAATCTCATTATCATCTGAACTGCCATAAGACATTTTCATATTTTAATGATGTATAACTTATATTCTCTATATTTATCTTTTTATCCATCTATCTATCTATCTATCTAGTTCCCTTTAGTGGATCATAAATCTTCAGACGGTGAGAAAGTCGAAATCATCACATTTGGGGCTTTGAGTCTTAAACAATATGCTTTGGATCTAATAAGAATCATGCAAAATTACTTTTTATAAAAAGCACAGAGACTTCCGGGAAGATGGCGGAAGAGTAAGACGCGGAGATCACCTTCCTCCCCACAGATACACCAGAAATACATCTACGCGTGGAACAACTCCTACGGAGCACCTACTGAACGCTGGCAGAAGACCTCAGACCTCCCAAAAGGCAAGGAACCCCCCACGTACCTGGTTAGGGCAAAAGAAAAAACTAAACAGAGACAAAAGGATAGGGACAGGTCCTGCACTAGCGGGAGGGAGCTGTGAAGGAGGAAAAGTGTCCACACACTAGGAAGCCCCTTCGCGGGTGGAGACTTCGGGAGGCGGAGTGGGGGAGCTTCGGTGCCGCGGAGGAGAGCACAGCAACAGGGGTGCGGAGGGCAAAGCAGAGAGATTCCCGCACAGAGGATCAGGGCCGACCGGCACTCACCAGCCCCAGAGGCTTGTCTGCTCACCCGCCGGGGCGGGCGGGACTGGGAGCTGAGGCTCCGGCTTTTGTCGGAGCGCCGGGAGAGGACTGAGGTTGGCGGCGTGAACACAGCCTGCAGGGCGTTAGTGCACCGCGGCTAGCCGGGAGGGAGTCCGGGGAAAAGTCTGGACCTGCCGAAGAGGCAAGAGACTTTTACGTCCCTCTTTGTTTCCTGGTGCACGAGGAGAGGGGATTAAGAACGCTGCTTGAGGGAGCTCCAGGGACGGGCGCGAGCCGCGGCTAAAAGTGCGGAGCCCAGAGACAGACATGAGACGCTAAGGCCGCTGCTGCCGCCACCAGGAGGCCTGTGTGCGAACACAGGTCACTAGCCACACGCCCTTCCGGGGAGCCTGTGCAGCCCGCCACTGCCAGGGTCCCGGGATCCAGGGACAACTCTCCCGGGAGAACGCACGGCGCGCCTCAGGCTGCAACGTCACGCCGGCCTCTGCCGCCGCAGGCCCGCCCCGCATTCCGTGACCCTCCCACCCCCCGGCCTGAGTGAGCCAGAGCCTCCGAATCAGCGGCTCCTTTAACCCCGTCCTGTCTGAGCAAAGAACAGACGCCCTCCGGCGACCTACACGCACAGGCGGGGCCCAATCCAACGCTGAGCCCCTGGGAACTGTGAGAACAAAGAAGAGAAAGGGAAATCTCTCCCAGCAGCCTCAGGAGCAGCGGATTAAAGCTCTACAATCAACCTGATGTACCTGCATCTGTGGAATACATGAATAGACAACGAATCATCCCAAATTAAGGAGCCCTGTGGATGAAAGGCTCTTGGTGCTGCAGCCAGGACTCAGTGCTGTGCCTCTGAGGTGGGAGAGCCAACTTCAGGACACTGGTCCACAAGAAGCCTCCCAGCTGCACATAACATCAAACAGCAAAAATCTCCGAGAGATCTCCATCTCAGCGTCAGCACCCAGCTTCACTCAACGACCAGCAAGCTACAGTGCTGGACATCCTATGCCAAACAACTAGCAAGACAGGAACACAACCCCACCCATTAGCAGAGAGGCTGCCCAAAATCATAATAAGTCTACAGACACCCCAAAACACACCACCAGACGTGGACCTGCCCACCAGAAAGACAAGATCCAGCCTCATCCACCAGAACACAGGCACTAGTACCCTCCACCAGGAAGCCTACACAACCCACTGAACCAACCTTAGCCACTGGGGACAGACACAAAAAACAACAGGAACTACGAACCTTCAGCCTGCAAAAAAGGAGACCCCAAACACAGTAAGATAAGCAAAATGAAAAGACAGAAAAACACACAGCAGATGAAGGAGCAAGATAAAAACCCACCAGACCTAACAAATGAAGAGGAAATAGGCAGTCTACCTGAAAAAGAATTCAGAATAATGATAGTAAGGTTGATCCGAAATCTTGGAGATAGAATGGACAACAGAATGGACAAAATGCAAGAATCAGTTAACAAGGACCTAGAAGAACTAAAGATGAAACAAGCAATGATGAACAACACAATAAATGAAATTAAAAGTACTCTAGATGGGATCAATAGCAGAATAACTGAGGCAGAAGAACGGATAAGTGACCTGGAAGATAAAATAGTGGAAATAACTACTGCAGAGCAGAATAAAGAAAAAAGAATGAAAAGAACTGAGGACAGTCTCAGAGACCTCTGGGACAACATTAAACGCACCAACATTCGAATTATAGGGGTTCCAGAAGAAGAAGAGAAAAAGAAAGGGACTGAGAAAATATTTGAAGAGATTATAGTTGAAAACTTCCCTAATATGGGAAAGGAAATAGTTAATCAAGTCCAGGAAGCACAGAGAGTCCCATACAGGATAAATCCAAGGAGAAATACGCCAAGACACATATTAATCAAACTGTCAAAAATTAAATACAAAGAAAACATATTAAAAGCAGCAAGGGAAAAACAACAAATCACACAGGGAATCCCCATAAGGTTAACAGCTGATCTTTCAGCAGAAACTCTGCAAGCCAGAAGGGAGTGGCAGGACATATTGAAAGTGTTGAAGGAGAAAAACCTGCAACCAAGATTACTCTACCCAGCAAGGATCTCATTCAGATTTGATGGAGAAATTAAAACCTTTACAGACAAGCAAAAGCTGAGAGAGTTCAGCACCACCAAACCACCTCTACAACAACTGCTAAAGGAACTTCTCTAGGCAAGAAACACAAAAGAAGGAAAAGACCTACAATAACGAACCCAAAACAATTAAGAAAATGGGAATAGGAACATACATATCGATAATTACCTTAAATGTAAATGGACTAAATGCTCCCACCAAAAGACACAGATTGGCTGAATGGATACAAAAACAAGACCCATATATTTGCTGTCTACAAGAGACCCACTTCAGACCTAGAGACACATACAGACTGAAAGTAAGGGGATGGAAAAAGGTATTTCATACAAATGGAAACCAAAAGAAAGCTGGAGTAGCAATTCTCATATCAGACAAAATAGACTTTAAAACAAAGAGTATTCGAAGAGACAAAGAAGGACACTACATAATGATCAAGGGATCGATCCAAGAGGAAGATAATAACAATTGTACATATTTATGCACCCAACATAGGTGCTCCTCAATACATAAGGCAAATACTGACAACCATAAAAGGGGAAATCGACAGTAACACATTCATAGTAGGGGACTTTAACACCCCACTTTCACCAATGGACAGATCATCCAAAATGAAAATAAATAAGGAAACACAAGCTTTAAATGATACATTAAACGAGATGGAGTTAATTGATATTTATAGGACATTCCATCCAAAAACAACAGAATACACATTTTTCTCAAGTGCTCATGGAACATTCTCCAGGATAGATCATATCTTGGGTCACAAATCAAGCCTTGGGAAATTTAAGAAAATTGAAATTGTATCAAGTATCTTTTCCGACCACAATGCTATGAGACTCGATATCAATTACAGGAGAAGATCTGTAAAAAATACAAACACATGGAGGCTAAACAATACACTACTTAATAACGAAGTGATCACTGAAGAAATCAAAGAGGAAATCAAAAAATACCTAGAAACAAATGACAGTGGAGACACGACGACTCAAAATCTATGGGATGCAGCAAAAGCAGTTCTAAGAGGGAAGTTTATAGCAATACAATCTTACCTTAAGAAACAGGAAACATCTCGAATAAACAACCTAACCTTGCACCTAAAGCAATTAGAGAAAGAAGAACAAAAAAACCCCAAAGTTAGCAGGAGGAAAGAAATCATAAAAATCAGATCAGAAATAAATGAAAAAGAAATGAAGGAAACGATAGCAAAGATCAATAAAACTAAAAGCTGGTTCTTTGAAAGGATAAACAAAATTGATAAACCATTAGCCAGACTCATCAAGAAAAGAAGGGAGAAGACTCAAATCAATAGAATTAGAAATGAAAAAGGAGAAGTAACAACTGACACTGCAGAAATACAACAGATCATGAGAGATTACTACAAGCAACTCCATGCCAATAAAATGGACAACCTGGAAGAAATGGACAAATTCTTAGAAAGGCACAACCTGCCAAGACTGAATCAGGAAGAAATAGAAAATATGAACAGACCTATCACAAGCACTGAAATTGAAACTGTGATTAAAAATCTTCCAACAAGCAAAAGCCCAGGACCAGATGGCTTCACAGGCGAATTCTATCAAACATTTAGAGAAGAGCTAACACCTGTCCTTCTCAAACTCTTCCAAAATACAGCAGAGGGAGGAACACTCCCAAACTCATTCTACGAGGCCACCATCACCCTGATACCAAAACCAGACAAGGATGTCACAAAGAAAGAAAACTACAGGCCAATATCACTGATGAACATAGATGCAAAGATCCTCAACAAAATACTAGCAAACAGAATCCAACAGCACATTAAACGGATCATACACCATGATCAAGTGGGGTTTATTCCAGGAATGCAAGGATTCTTCAATATACGCAAATCAATCAACGTGATACACCATATTAACAAATTGAAGGAGAAAAACCATATGATCATCTCAATAGATGCAGAGAAAGCTTTTGACAAAATTCAACACCCATTTATGATAAAAACCCTGCAGAAAGCAGGCATAGAGGGAACTTTCCTCAACATAATAAAGGCCATATATGACAAACCCACAGCCAACATCGTCCTCAATGGTGAAAAACTGAAAGCATTTCCACTAAGATCAGGAACAAGACAAGGTTGCCCACTCTCACCATTCTTATTCAACATAGTTTTGGAAGTTTTAGCCACAGCAATCAGAGAAGAAAAGGAAATAAAAGGAATCCAAATCGGAAAAGAAGAAGTAAAGCTGTCACTGTTTGCAGATGACATGATACTATACATAGAGAATCCTAAAGATGCTACCAGAAAACTACTAGAGCTAATCAATGAATTTGGTAAAGTAGCAGGATACAAAATTAATGCACAGAAATCTCTGGCATTCCTATACACTAAGGATGAAAAATCTGAAAGTGAAATCAAGAAAACACTCCCATTTACCATTGCAACAAAAAGAATAAAATACCTAGGAATAAACCTACCTAAGGAGACAAAAGACCTGTATGCAGAAAATTATAAGACACTGATGAAAGAAATTAAAGATGATACAAATAGATGGAGAGATATACCATGTTCTTGGATTGGAAGCATCAACATTGTGAAAATGACTCTACTACCCAAAGCAATCTACAGATTCAATGCAATCCCTATGAAACTACCACTGGCATTTTTCACAGAACTAGAACAAAAAATTTCACAATTTGTATGGAAACACAAAAGACCCCGAATAGCCAAAGCAATCTTGAGAACGGAAAATGGAGCTGGAGGAATCAGGCTTCCTGACTTCAGACTATACTACAAAGCTACAGTAATCAAGACAGTATGGTACTGGCACAAAAACAGAAATATAGATCAATGGAACAGGATAGAAAGCCCAGAGATAAACCCACGCACATATGGTCACCTTATCTTTGACGAAGGAGGCAGAAATGTACAGTGGAGAAAGGACAGCCTATTCAATAAGTGGTGCTGGGAAAACTGGACAGCTACATGTAAAAGTATGAGATTAGATCACTCCCTAACACCATACACAAAAATAAGCTCAAAATGGATTAAAGACCTAAATGTAAGGCCAGCAACTATCAAACTCTTAGAGGAAAACATAGGCAGAACACTATGACATAAATCACAGCAAGGTCCTTTTTGACCCACCTCCTAGAGAAATGGAAATAAAAACAAAAGTAAACAAATGGGACCTAATGAAACTTAAAAGCTTTTGCGCAGCAAAGGAAACCATAAAGAAGACCAAAAGACAACCCTCAGAATGGGAGAAAATATTTGCAAATGAAGCAAATGACAAAGGATTAATCTCCAAAATTTATAAGCAGCTCATGCAGCTTAATAACAAAAAAACAAACAACCCAATCCAAAAATGGGCAGAAGACCTAAATAGACATTTCTCCAAAGAAGATATACAGAGTGCCAACAAACACATGAAAGAATGCTCAACATCACTAATCATGAGAGAAATGCAAATCAAAACTACAATGAGATATCATCTCACACCAGTCAGAATGGCCATCATCAAAATATCTAGAAACAATAAATGCTGGAGAGGGTGTGGAGAAAAGGGAACCCTCTTACACTGTTGGTGGGAATGTAAATTGATATAGCCACTGTGGAGAACAGTATGGAGGTTCCTTAAAAAGCTACAAATAGAACTACCATATGACCCAGCAATCCCACTACTGGGCATATACCCTGAGAAAAACCATAATTCAAAAAGAGTCATGTACCAAAATGTTCATTGCAGCTCTATTTACAATAGCCCGGAGATGGAAACAACCTAAGTGTCCATCATTGGATGAATGGATAAAGAAGACGTGGCACATATATACAATGGAATATTACTCAGCCATAAAAAGAGACGAAATTGAGCTATTTGTAATGAGGTGGATAGACCTAGAGTCTGTCATACAGAGCGAAGTAAGTCAGAAAGAGAGACAAATACCGTATGCTAACACATATATATGGAACTTAAGAAAAAAAAAATGTCATGAAAAACCTAGGGGTGAAACAGGAATAAAGACACAGACTTACTAGAGAATGGACTTGAGGCTATGGGGAGGGGGAAGGGTAAACGGTGACAAAGCGATAAAGAGGCATGGACATATATATACTAACAAACGTAAGGTAGATAGCTAGTGGGAAGCAGCCGCGTAGCACAGGGAGATCAGGTCGGTGCTTTGTGACCGCCTGGAGGGGTGGGATGGGGAGGGTGGGAGGGAGGGAGACGCAAGCGGGAAGAGATATGGGAACATATGTATATATATAACTGATTCATTTTGTTGTGAAGCTGAAACTAACATACCATTGTAAAGCAATTATACTCCAATAAAGATGTTTAAAAAAAAAAAGCACAGAAAATCACATAGATAAATGGTTTTGCAATGGAAGTATGCATCATATAGGTATGTATATATTTTACATATTTGACATACACATATAAATGTACATGCATGTAGTAGAAGCACATATACTAAAGAGAGTAGTAGCTTAAATAGTACATTAAAATGCTTCATTTTCTCTACTTTCATTCATTCTTTGTTGCTGTAAGAACATATCTTGTATCCATTTTTCAGTGAATCTGTAGTCCCAAGCAAGAGCCCATCTTCACATCCTGAGAGTAACTCAGAGCTCCAATTCAGATGCCTTCTATACTATTAATTGTTCACTTTCTCTATATTCAGCTTGTTTATATTGTAAAGAAAGACCTTGCAGGGATTCCTAGGATTATGCTAAATATTTCAGTCTGTCAGCTAAGCAACCTTTATGTTGCCAAACTGTGAAGGACCCCAGAGCATTCATAACTGTGAGCTGACCGAGACTGTAATTTTTTCTTCATCGATGATTAGCTTCCTAGCTGGAGCGGGCATTATTAATACTCCACCCACATCCCTTTAGTTCACCCTCAAAGGCACTGGCAGACAGTCCTATTCAAAGCCAGAGGCTTCCTGCGTTCTCCTGCCCCAGAGCATTCTCCGGCTATGGAAACAGCCAGAAGTTTCAGGGAGTTAAGTCCCAGGAATAGTCCTCAAGAAATGAGAGATGGGGTTTGGTGGATAAATACACCAGCTTCCTTGAGCTTCTGTGGGGTGTATCTAAGATACGTTCTACTTAGTATCTGAAAGGGTCTTGGGTGGGTCTAAGCTTAGTCCGCAATAATGATAACCCCCTTATTCTGACATCATTCCCTTCCTGATTTCTTCACTACATCTCCATGCTTCCTGTGACAGCTCTCAAAGAACTGTATGAACCAAAATCCTGACTTAGCATCTGACGTTGACAGAACACAAACTGAAATAGCATCCTAGGAAGCCGACCCTCACAATGGCATTCTGGAATTCGGTCACCCACTGATAGGATGGCAGCAGTGTCTTACCCTGGTGATGAGGAGGGTGGTGAAAACTCCTGTATCACAATGACTAGCTCTCTCACCTGTGTTGGAACACAATGGGGGTACAGATGAAGGGGAGGCGTCAGCTCTTAGACAGTCACTGTGAGGACCACTGAGTTGGCTGAGTTTTGTTGTTGCTATAAAAACCTTGATAAAGGTAATGATATGCTCATCCAACTATCACGTCAGAGTACACTGTGCAAGTCAGAGGACCTCATGTCAGGGTTTAAAGAGACCCTTATCCTGCACATCAAGAACGGACCATAATGAAGTCAGACCCACGATTTGATCAGTGGTGGTGGAGTTAACAAACATAATCAATTTACAGCCCTGGAAAGTTTTCCATATTAAAGTCGGGTCTAATAGAGAAAGAAAGATCCTTGAGACCTAAAATAAAGACATTTGTGTGGTGCACTTGAGAATCTTGTATCCTAACGCCTGGATCATAGAAATGGTGTCCTCTGCGTGGCAGATCCACATAAGTAGATGCCTCGTTAAACACTGCTCTCACTGGTCCTACTTGGGAAGAAATGGAGTATTCACCAAGTTATTCACAGGTCCTGAATAGTATGTACTGGCAGGAACAGAAAGAATATGGACGACAATGAATGAGTGTTGACACAGGAGGTGCTTAACGTAAGGCTGGATAGAGGAGAGATTATTATTATTGGGTACTTTTTGAGACTTAGGATTTAACATGCTGACAAGGATACCTGAGCCTGTCTTAATTCGTTGATGGGACGGCTGCTTGTAGGCTAGAAGATGACTTTGGCCTATAGAAAATAGGTGGGAATAGATGGCTCAGGACGGTGGGCATGGCAGACTGGATACACTACAGAAGGTTAGCAAACCCGCCAGCCAGCTTTGTTCACAGAAAAGGCCCCATAGTTGATGGCAGAGGTGCTGCTTTGGAACGGGGACCCCTAAGTTCAATGGGGATAATAAGATTTTAGGCAAAAGTGTTCTCCTGAGGGTTATAATTTAGACTTGTATCCTTTCAAGGTATTTACCACAGTTCTTTATAAATGGTTGGGAGGACATTCTCTCTTATTGTAGGGAGTGAGATCACTCAATTTTGTGATCTTTTAGTTGACTTCTGGCTATAAATTTGAATAATTCTCTTGAATTACAAGTGATAAACTTCTTCCCCCATACTTTCTTCTCCTCTTCCTGTTCCTTAAGACTTCTCTCAGTGTCCCTCTTCTTTCAATATCCCTTTACTTCTTGCCCTGCCTGCACCACCTTAACTCTTTCTGGAATACCAGACTTGCAGGCAGTCTCTGCAGACTGATCACTGAAATAGGCCGGAGCATATATGCTTAGGAACCAACCCCCCGAATTGCTTTTCTACCCGTAATCTCAGTACAAATCTAATTCTTCAGCCAGTCCTATTATTGTCAGGTTGTATGTCACTCACTTCTCTAGAGTTAGATCATGCCTCTAGATATGGAATCCAGAGACTAACCATTATAGATTGCTTTCATTTAGTTCTCTAATCTCTTCTGCCAGGTTCAACCTAGGGCCTGAAATACTTTTTAAGTGTTCTCGGTTTTAAATTTCCCTTTACCCTACTGCCAACACATTATTTTAGTTAAGTGAGTGATGCTTTCGTCTAATTTTTTCTTATTTTTTTTTCTTTTTACCAACTATATGCTGCCCTAACACAACTTGCAATATTCGACTGTTTGTTTGGGGCAGCATCCAACTTCTGGTAGCCCTTTCTTCTGAAGTATTCTCCTCTACACTAAAGACCTGGATTATGCTGTTTATAGACAGATCTTCCCAAACAATGACCAAAGCCATCCCAACTCCTTATAGGCAACTACCCAGGTGTTTGGCTTCCATCTGTTATCTGTAAATTCTGGAAGTAGGACTATATTAGTTTAAGTTCAGTGCAGAAAATAGAGATCACTCTAGATATTTTAAGCAAAAAGGGGCTTTCAGAAATAATTACAGAGAATGGAGTAGCAGGAAACAAGAAGGCAGCTCTAGAACTACTCTAAGACAAAACAGGTGCAATGTAAGAATCAGAAAGCCCTGGCAATGCTCAGACTGGCTTTTCAAATGTCTCTCAACACCCACGTTCCATGGTCTTCCTTGGTGTCAGAATCAACATCAAGGAGATAGTCTCTGCCTCACTCTTACCTTTTGGATCTTTTGCCAGTACATCTAATTAGAGAGACCTCATTCCTAGCCAGAACCCTGGTTGTAAGACAGTCTAGGAAATGCAGGTTTTAGCTTTTCATCTCTGTAGCACAGAGGAATACAGAAAGGAAGTAGGAATAGATGCTGTGTGCCAATCAACCTTATCCAGCCCGAGAACTGAAGGTATGGCCTCCTCCCTTCTTCATTGTCCCCCCCGCCCCACCCAAGTGCTTTGTGGGTAAAACTGCCCTCCTCTGAACCTCCTCTGCTGCAAGGACAGTAATCCCCCACCCTCTTCCCCTCCACCACAACTCCCTCCTCTTTGCTGCTCATTCACTATTTGCTAGTGACTCATAGTGCTTTGTACTCAATTCAAGTCAAATATCTTCCATGATACTTAAGAGAGACCAGTTTTGTATCAGGAATTCAGAGTTCCTAGCCAGTAACTGTTTTTCTCCCTTGGATAGCACTTGCTTATTCCTCTCTTATTAAACAATCAAGAAAAAGTGTAAACTTGAAATGTCCCTCTTCTCTCACACCATGGTTCTCAATTTAATTCCAAATGTCTGACGTACAGTTTAAGGGCTCACAAAAGACACTAAAGAGTGTACTGCATGGTGAATGAGTTCATTAAGACTGCAATATTATTATTTTCTCAGTTGTATATGCATGTACCCCTAGGTGCTGTCCAGATGCCTTTACCAAATTGTTCTTTTTGAGATGTCCTTCATATTTCTCATTTGAACATCCAAGTGTGAGGGTTTCTGCTATCTGCCTCAAAAAATTCCTCAATGAACCTGGCTGGCCTAGATGGGATTGAGAGAATCATTCACAGAGTACAAATGTGTGAAGCTTGAGTATGTTTTAAATTCTTTTTTAAATCTTATTTTCTTTATAGTTCATGCATATCTCTTTACATAAAATGACACTTTGTGGATGTGAGCATGTGTCTTGTTTAAGCAAATTATGTGCAGTTTAATTGAAAGCAATGACAAAATGTAAAGTGTAAATGTAAATATGTGGTCAAAGTATGAACAAGAAAAACAGAATGTGCTGAACAAATATCCAGGGCGACGCTGCCTGTATTAGTTATGAGAATTAAATATTAAATGTTGTAGACTAAATCCACATCTATACACCCTGTAGTAAAGAAGAACCAGCCTAACTAAACACCCAAAAGGCTATGAAATATTAGGTGTTTCCTTGACTCAAAACCTGGAGTAGCTTTAAGCCTGGGGCATGCGCTGAAATGCCTACAGAGGCTAGGAAACTGGCCTAAATGAGTGAAACTGATGAGGTAAAAAATGAAATATTCGTTGACACTTAGTCTCAATTCTGAGGATTGGTAAAGAATGACGGGGGCTATGGTGTACTGAGGGCTCAAATAAGGTCTAAAGACATTAACTGCAACTCAGGAAGGCAAGCTCACTATTTCCAGAGCTTCCAATCTTTCAAGAGAAACCAAAATCGTGGATTTCTACATAAAATGTCTCAACTTTTAAATGTTCTGATCAATGCAATTTATAAACAACAACTGTAACCGTAGGCTAGCACACCTATACCGAGGCTGGATATGGCCTGGGGATACCAGGTTTTAACAACTTTCTTAAGTTATTGCAACTCTGAGATGAGGAACATCTATCTAGAAAGAACAATTAACTGAGGGGCTGTGTCTACGTCCCCCCACTCAGTCCTTGACAAACTCCTTCAAGTCTCTCGTTAATACCATTTCCTCCAGGAAGCCTCCTCTTACCCCCCCTCCACCCCAGACCAGGTGCGGTGCTCCTTTGTACTCCCAGTGTAGCCTTGACATCCATTGTCAAAATCCTTATTAAAGCTATGGTTACTATTTTGTTCACTGCCCATCTGCCTGGTCTGACTAAAAATTTTGTATGCAGAGCTTTTGTTTATCCATCATTTTATCCTCAGTCCCTAGAGTGAGGCTCACATACAATAGATGCTTAATAAATGAATAAGTAATACATAAATGATGCAATATGGGAATTAATAGTTACCTTGTTCTATTGCTACAACTATGCTATACAGCATAAAATAGAGAATAGGATGATTACTGTATACAAGGTAAATCACATTAGCATTTTAAAAACTAAGTTTCGAGGCTGAATGATCAAAACTGATGTATTTGGATATTTAATCAAGTTTTGAAGTTACTTGAGGAATATTCACTTCAGCTTCAAATTGAATGTCTGTGGGATTATGAGTTCAGTTATTTTACTTGGCCTCCTCTATTAGTTTATTTCTAAATTCGAGTAATTTTTCCTGCTGAATAGAGTGCCCAATTGACTTCATTGGCTAAATTGGTATCAAAAGGGTTTTGGAAAAAAGCCTGGATCTTTCCTCTTCCTTGAAAGTTTAAGGTAAATCTGCCTTAGTTCATATCCATATATAGCAAGTGAAATGAATTAGGACTCAGGAAACTCTCAGATTCATTTCATGGGACTCATTTGTGTAGCAAGTTATTCCAGGAGGTTTTTGAAAATATTCATGCACAACATTTTATCATAACCATTGGACCATTCAGCTGACCTAATTTCCCAGTCCCGTTCTTATTTTCCAATGCTTCTAATTGGGCCCAATTGTATCAAAAATTACACTTGTTGTTTTGGAGAAAACAGTTTGGAAATCATTGTGACAGCTTCTCTTAAGTTTCAAAATCAAAATAATTGAAAACAAATTGTTTACAAGTTAGTCATTTCTCTTATGGATTAGGATCTAAAGCACTAAATTAAATGAAATGAGCTACTTCATTTATTCTCTGGTGATTTTCTGCCTTAAGTGAAAGAAAAAATTGATAACAGGTACCAAGACTATTGCATATTACAAAAAAAAACCATGCAATTAAATCTTG
Source organism: Leucopleurus acutus (assembly GCF_964270905.1). Classification (NCBI taxonomy): domain Eukaryota; kingdom Metazoa; phylum Chordata; class Mammalia; order Artiodactyla; family Delphinidae; genus Leucopleurus; species Leucopleurus acutus. The sequence continues at coordinate 98,542,755 of NC_139153.1, forward strand.
TGGTTTATGGCCCCAGATCATCCTAATATCATTTAATAATAAATAACCCTAGTGCAGAGAAAACTTAAAGTACAAACGCACTTTAGTTGTTTAGGGAATGGTTCAACCAAGGCAGCCAGCTTCAGCTTCAAGAGAGCTGTTGTAGTAATCTAGCCATGTGGATCCCAATCTGAATTGTTAGAAAGGAAACAAAGCCTATTGACATATTGCGTCAAATGGCTTATTAGCTACTGTTATAAACAGCAGTATTGACTACAAGAATTATATAGGACTTCAGTTTCTGTCCCCTAAAACTTCCCCAAAAATGTGTCACTCACTTTGCTTAAGATGAATATTTTTATCTAGTTAAACAATCAATGCAGATTGTTTCACAATTGGTAATAAGAGAGAAGACAGTACACTATGGTCACATTTGGCAACCGTGAATGAACCTGGCTTTAGATTCCTTGTCCAAGGAAACCGTCTTGAGCAAAATGCATGCATATGTGTGGGACAAAAATATTATTGAAAAGAAAACCAGAAAAAATTGCCTTTTGACTCATAACATTATATAATACTATAACCTTGTTCCTGAGTTGAAGTTGCCAGTGTTCAGAACAATTGTGACAGTCCATGAATGTCCTAAATTAAATAGATAATTGACGTATTTAGTACTCAGTGGATTCCATTATTCAGTGCCTTAAGCTGCCAACTAGGACATGGGACAGTTCATCTGATAACTTTGCTTATTCCATTCAACCATGTGAATGTTACATGTTGGAGCAATGGAACAATTTGGCCCATTTATGGTTTAGAAAATTTTTTTTTAATTCTGTAGTTTTCACTTCTAAGAATCCTTTTCCCAGGAACTTTGTATAGTTTATGAAATATTGCTGGAAATGTAGTAAAAATCAGGATTTAAAATTACATTATTTTTCTTATTAATGATCCTTTACGCAATGAAGCACGTTCACTGCTGTATATTGATATCATCCAATAGAACACATTGCATTCTTCTGTTTAAATAATACAGCTAATACAAATCCCTCAAGTAGCACATGTGGCAATACCAGAGGAATCAAGGGAGCTCAAAATAAATCTGCTTTCTGATACTTTTGAGTCATGTCAAGTGGACTAAAGCTAGGATGACATTGGTCTAAACTGGTTCCATTTTAGAGTGAAATTAACAATTACTCCAGGAAAAATGTATAAGCCAAGGCTTTCCTAGGCATATGGAGTCAGTCCTGGGAGATCTGGAACTTTCTTCCAGAGAACGTCTCTTTTCTCCTTTGTCATATCTTATGGATGATGCCTGCTACATTTCTGACATAGCAGCTTTCCTCTTATTACAGCACTCATAATTGTTTCTCAAGTTATGTTGATTCTGTGCTATTTCATTTGGCCCCTGAAAAGCAAACATTATCAGGAGGCTGGTGGGAATTTGTGTTATAGACTGTGACGGTGTGAATGCCAGCATCCCATTCAACAATTACACCGCCAGTCGCGTTCTCAGGTGCATTAGACTCCAATCATCTGAGATAAACTGTTCATCTTAATGGCATTTCATGACTTTACGTGGTTATGATTCAGCTTTTCTGAACAGAGCTTCTTATAGCAACTTCAAACTTTAAAGGGAGACACAGAGAGAAGTTGATATTCTACTGAATAAGAGCCCAAAAGTCTATGAGATTTGCTTTGCTTTTCTGGAAGCTTTGTTACCACAGCACATATCTTTGGGCAAAGACTTCCACACAGTCCTGAATAGCAAATGTCCATGAGTCATTCTGAGTAATACTAAGTGGTGTTTACGCTTTGGCCTCTTTGCTATATCCTGTAGGTTGGCAGAAATCAGGCCAATGGAGTAACTGCTATAATTATTCCTTTTCCCTAATATCTGCACTGAGTCTTTGTTGCTTGGTGCTTCAGTTTGCATCTCAGCATCCTTTCACGCCCAGCCTGGTGATTACTTTAGGTCCCTGAGCTACAGGCATAATTATCTCCCACGAAGTCACTGGGGACTCTTGAGAGAAAGGAGGAAGGTGGAGAGAAGAACACTAGATGAAGTATTAAGGTATTTCTTTGATAATGTAAGTAGGGGGTGGGGAGGCAAGATGGAGAATGCTCATTTACCAAAAAGTGTGCAGAGGTCCAGGGTCCTGAAATGTAAGCCCTAAGGTTGACCAAAGTTATGGCCAAAATTTACAAATTGAAGACCTACATACACCTTTAGTCATGGCACAGAGAAGCTATGTTGAATACACAGAAATACTGTGTTATTTAAATTTTGATATTATTGTTTTAGTTCAAATTCGTATCTGTCAATCAGTTAATTCATGATTCATCATACTTTTGAGGGAAGAGCTGATTCCCAGACACTGTCAAAGATCATACCCCCTATCAACCGTGAACAATTATACTATTTTTACCATATCCATAAGGCACACTGCTCGGCCTGTGAAATTACATCCTTAACTACATGAAAAGATACAGCACCTTTGGCAGAGGAGAGCGAAGTGGAGTTAATTTAGTAACAGATGAACATCAGAATGCACCAGAGATAAAGAAAAAAAAATACATCAGGCGAAAAATAAATAAATGATGAAATGTTAGGTCAGTATGATTTCATGATTATTGCAGAAAAGTAAATAAAAATTCTTTGATTATTTACATTTCTGGCTTGCTTTGGTAGTGTGTCATCTATTGCCAGTTCTGTTTATAGAAAACATTGTTTTTGTAAAAACATGTTTGTAATGAAAAATAAAATCCACGGAAAAGGATTTCATTGAAAAATAAACTTGTACATTCATTACCCTTGGCAGCATTCTCTACAATAGCTTCATGTTTCGCAGACACAAAAATATGGTGGGTCTTTTTTTTTTTTTTTGCGGTACGCAGGCCTCTCACTGCTGTGGCCTCTCCCGTTGCAGAGCACAGGCTCCGGACGCACAGGCTCAGCGGCCATGGCTCACGGGCCCAGCCGCTCCGTGGCATGTGGGATCTTCCCGGACCGGGGCACGAACCTGTGTCCCCTGCATGGGCAGGCGGACTCTCAACCACTGTGCCACCAGGGAAGCCCGTGGGTCTTTTTTTTAAAAAAAAGAATTATTTTTCTTTTAACAAGTCACTTAATGTATTTATCTTCCAAGGCATCGGGAAGAAAAAAAATCTGGGACCAATCAGTTTCTATTTTACTACAGGGTAATTGATTATTATGCTAAGTGTTACCGATTTTTTTCCAGTAAAAAAACTAAAAATAGAATTGTCTCTCAAACATTGACACATGTGATCAGGGTAACACAGTAATGTGTGCACTCCTTATTCTGAAATAAGTTACTGTGATCCAAAATACAATCTGTGGACAGCCAGCAGATAGTACCATGTGACTATCTGGGGTGCCTGAGTAGGTAGGGCTTTTGCATTAGAATATACTTTTCATCCATAAAGCCTTCCTTTCAGAAATGCAATTAGCTTTTTGTATAACTGGTAAATATAGTATATAGAAGACCCAGGGGACTTCCATAAAGCCACATTTATTCCCACGTCTCTGGGAATCATAAATGGTTGTCTCTCTCTAAAATGGATTAGGACAAATTACATTAGGACATGATTGTGAATCTGATTAAGGTCGAACACAGTTCGGTTTCTTTTACCCCTTTGGGATGACCATGTTTTCCTATAACAACTAGAAGACAAAAATGCCTTTGGCAAGATGTTTCAAAGGCATGTTTTCATAACTGCACATAAAAAAAGAATTTTCATCCTTATTCAAAAATTGGTCCATACCTTTAAATTCTTTATCTAGCCAAGACAAAGCTTGAAGCACAAGCTTCTCTAGCATAGAGCACATCTCAGATATGCTATATGACATATGCTATATGTCAATGAAAGCTTGTAAAAAGTAAATTCCCATGAATAATTTCTTCTAGAAGAGGACAGGTCAGTTGAAAGGATTTTCCATTGACTAGAAATCTTTAGGAAAGAAAGAAAAATGACTTTATAAATGGTGGTAATACTTTATGGCAATTAAACATCTTCACTCTATTTTATGAAATAAAGGGTCAATCATAAGATAATGCACTTAACCTCTTACAAACAAAGACAGGTGATATTTGACATTGACTAGAACTTGGAAGCTGGAGGGTGAATTTTGGCTAATTTGACTTTGGTTTCTGTCACTGGCCATCAAAACACAAGGAGTGAGGTAGACGTGCAGATGCATGGCCCATGTGTAGGGAGCGTGGGCAGCAGGCAGTGCCTACTGACTGCTCCTTCACGGTCTGCCTCAGCTTCAAAAAGCTGCCCTTCCTGAGGCAGCCCAAGTCCTGTGACTAAGCAGGACAGAGGTAGAATGGCTGAGCCATTTTGGCCCAATATGGGGCACTCTGCCAGTCAATACTCACTCTAGCTCTTCCTGCCCAGTTGGCAGACATGTCATGACTCCTTCACTGTTGAGCTTTTCTTGTGTGCAAGGCTGCTTCCTTCCCCTGAACTTTACAGACGTTCATCCCTAATAAACATCTAACACTTCAAACTCTCAGGGTCTGCTTCCAGAGATCCCACCTTGCAATAATGAGTAGTTTAGAAGCCTATGTAGCAACACAGAAAAATTAGGATAAAATTTGAGGTTAGAAACCAGCATATAGATTTGTAGTTATGAATGAAATGAGAATGAGAACAAGAAGGCAATTTGGAGAGACAGAAATATCTGTGTCAGGCTGGTGGCTGATTTTCTAAAGTTATATACTTGTTTACGCATTAAACAACACTTTTAAAAAAATGACATTCAGGACTTCCGTGGTGGCACAGTGGGTAAGACTCTGCGCTCCCAATGCAGGGGGCCCGGGTTCAATCCCTGGTCATGGAACTAGATCCCACATGCATGCCACAATTAAGAGTTCATATGCTGCAATTAAGGAGCCCATATGCCACAACTAAGACCTGGTACAACCAAATAAATAAACAGATATTTTTTAAAAAGTGGTTTCAAAAAAAGAAAAATGACATTCTAAAGATTTCCATAATAGCCTAAACAATGAAGAATTGCAAAGGAATGGATAAATTTGCATTTCCTCTATTTCAAAAATTAACAGAATTTATCTGAAATTGGAAGCAGAACTATTTTCTTAATAAATTGATCATTTATTTTCTGAACTTTAGTGTTTGAATGTTCAAATAGTATAGGATGAATTTAGCAATTGAAAGGAAAGAAGGTTAATTAATAACGGGGCTCATGTGATGAGGACCCCAGTGAAAGATGAAACAAAGTGGTGAGAGGAAAGTTGAGGCAAGATAATGACCTAAGGAATTCTAGAACATATTAACGGGTCCATTAAGGTTTTAAAAATAGAATTTATAATAAACTGGACTAGATTTTATGGTTATATTCTCTTTAATGCACTCAGAAGTTCCTCTACGTGATTTCCCATAGTTTAATCCCACAGTTTGAGAATCATGATAAAATAAAAATAAGGCAAGAGCAGCTATTTCTAAAAAGGTGCTTGTGGCTACTTTTTATTTTTTTAATGTGTGCTTCCAGTAGTTCTGCTTTTACTGTGTACCTAGGAGAACACGTAACAACAGCGTTCTGTTTGCAGATATTTTAGTCACGTTACTCAGGTTACTTTTCTATCCAAAGATCAACCGAGACTTTTGTGTTGTATTTCAGAGATGCTTTTAGAGAGGCAGCGTTCCTCCTTCCCCTTTTTTCTTTTACTAGTAGGCTCTGTGCAAATGTCCAAGAGCTTTATGAAATTATACTATTTATTAGGGTTTCTTCTTTTTCCTTTATCTGAGCAGAAACGTTGGGCACAGAAGACATATTTCCTAAATTTAGAAGTTTATGAGGAGGAGATAATAAACAGAAAATTATGCAGACAGTGGATAGTATTCAGGGATTATATGTGTTGAAATACTGATGTGCTTCTCATTCTATGAGCTCAAACCACCATTAACAATATAGTCATCAGATCCTACAATCTTTAAAGAGGTATTCTGCTACCTCTGCACTATTGCACTTCTGGATCCTATGTATTTAGAATCATTTAACCAAGTGCCCATCTCTGGTGGTTGACAAGATGAATGTTAATGATCCCAGGGCACTTTAACATGTGAACAAGCCTCTTGTTACTTCCTTGAGTCAATGAAATACATACCCGTGGACTAAGGGAGAAAAGCTGTTAAGGTGCTAACAGTTATATTTTTGTTTAAGTATAAAAAAAAAAAAACTTGGAGAGGAAAGATGCCCATTAAATACAAAATTACTTAGACCCATGAAATTCCTAAGACAAATGACAGTTCAGTCATTTTTACAGTATATTTCAATGTGCCACAGTATCTCATCATTTAGTAATTTCATTCCTCTTTATTCTATTTTAGAAAGATATAAGTTAATCATTTTTATTTCAATTTTATACTAGCTTATTGATGCTGGTATTAATTTGTTTTGGGGTTTTTTAAAACATTTTTATTGGAGTATAATTGCTTTACAATGGTGTGTTACTTTCTGCTTTATAACAAAGTGAATCAGTTATACATATATATATCTCCCATATCTCTTCCCTCTTGCCTCTCCCTCCCTCCCACCCTTCTAGATGGTCACAAAGCACCGAGCTGATCTCCCTGTGCTACGCGGCTGCTTCCCACTAGCTATCCATTTTATGTTTGGTAGTGTATATATGTCCATGCTACTCTCTCACTTCGTCCCAGCTTACCCTTCCCCATCTCTGTGTCCTCAAGTCCATTCTCTACTAGGTCTGCGTCTTTATGCCCATCTTGCCCCTAGGTTCTTCATGACCATTTTTTTTTTTTTTTAGATTTCATATATATGTTAGCATATGGTATTTGTTTTTCTCTTTCTGACTTACTTCACTCTGTATGACAGACTCTAGGCCCATCCACCTCACTACAAATAACTCAATTTTGTTTCTTTTATAGCTGAGTAATATTCCATTGTATATACATGCCACATCTTCTTTATCCATTCATCTGTTGATGGACACTTAGGTTGCTTCCAAGTCCTGGCTACTGTAAATAGAACTGCAATGAACGTTGTGGTACATGATTCTTTTTGAATTATGGTTTTCTCAGGGTAGATGCCCAGTACTGGGATTGCTGGGTCATATGGTAGTTCTATTTTTAGTTTTTTAAGGAACCTCCATACTGTTCTCCATAGTGGCTGTATCAATTTACATTCCCACCAACAGTGTATGAGGGTTCCATTTTCTCCACACCCTCTCCTGATGCTGTTATTAATTTGTGACCAATGACTTTCCTAAGAGGAGGGTTTTATGTATGCATTTAATGAGCTCATTGAAGTTGCAATTGTGGGTGCAAATGAGGATGGTAGTAAAGAAATGTGAAGTCTTCACAAAAATTCACCAGAAAACAATAGTTTACTAGTTGACACCTGTGCTTTTTCTCCTGAATAGTAAAATGAAGGCTTAAGTGCAAATATCCATGCCTAGTATTTTTGGACCTCTCTTTTCCTTAGAAAATAATGCCTCTGGAATAATTAAAAGACAAGGACACAGAACAAGGGAAAAAAGATAATTTGAGATAAGTAGAATGTGACTATAACAAAGCTAAGGCTCCTTTGGTACTTCCTTTTTCAAAATTTCAGCAAACATTGATAGATTTTTTTTTTCCCAAAGATGGGAGCATGATTAAATAAATGCACATCTCTTATTGTGGAGCAATGAAACAGAGGCTTGCTTATGAGATCTCCCAATAATGAAATACAAGCAAAAAGGCTTTATCAAACTGCAAAGCTAAAGTTCAGTAGAATCTAGGGTCCATGTGTGATGGGCAATCAGTGATATGGAGGGTACTCTGTTTCTCCTATAAAGTAAATTTTGTTTGATTTCCATGTCATGTATTTATTCAAATAATGTAATTCATGTATTTTATTACATATTTAACTGTATATTCACATTACATATACAACTTAATTAATGTATCTTTAACACACGCAGCTATTTTCTGGGACTTGCAAGAGATAGGACCAGAACATGCTTGCCTCCCTTGTTTTTTCTGACAGAGTTTTCTTCTGGTTATTCTTTTATTTCTAGCCACTTACAGGGTCTTTCATCATCACCTTACAAATATATGTTCCACGGATTTCTATACTCAGGCTTCTTATCTTTTCACCACATATTTTCCCTTGGAAATCTTATTTTTTCTATAGGTTAAATAGTGCCGCTCAATTCTAAGCCTCTAAGTCTTTCTTCTGAGCCCCAAGCCCGTACATTCAACTTCCTGGATCTCTCCATGTGAAGGTCTTAGCACAATTTCAACATGGGAGAGCTAAAGTGATCTCCACCCTTACCCTGTGCTCTGCCATCAAATTCTTTTCACCTCTGTCATTGAACAGCATAAATATCCTTTGAGATATACAAAGAAGAGAACTAGCAGGCATCTATCTTGATTTATTCTTCCTTAAAATCCAGATTATATCTGTGATAAACTTATGTGGATTCAATCTTCCCAATATCTCTCCAACCTGTCCTCCTTCAGCATCCCCATGGCCACTGGATTACGCAAAAACCTCCTGACAATTCTTTCCCATCACAGTCTTTCTCTAATCCTTCTCCACACTTCTAGGATGTTTGATCTAAAATGATTTTTCCTTTTGATTTTGCTACTTAGAACCTTTAAATAGTTGCCTTGTTCCTTTCTTTCTTTTTCTCTTTTTCTTTTTTTTTAGGAATCCCTAAACCTTAGCTTAGCGTGCATGATCTTTTATGATCTGAGCCCTGCCTATATATTCAACATCAATTCCTTTCACTGCCTTTCAGTTTCTTCTCCTTGCAGGGATACAAGGACATGCCGGATAGCACTGCAGTTTTGAAATTTTCTTTCCCTTGACCAGCATTTCCAAACACCCCACTTCCTACTCATCCTTCAAAATCAGTTTATATCTGCTCTCCTCCATGGATCTTTCACTCATCTCCAGTCAGAGTTGGCCACTCTGCTCTGTGCCCTCGTAGCACACCGTGCTTACCTTTCTTCCAGCACCTGCCCCTCTTTCCAGGATGGTTCCTTTGCCTGCTTCCTCACATAGACTTCTGTGAGCTCTGTGGAAAAGGAATTGTGTCATTTTTCTTCTCTGAATATACAGCACCTAACATAATGACTAGTACATACTGATCATATAATAAATACTTCAATAAATGTATTCTCTTTTCTATAGAAGACAGCTACAATCTTAGGGAGGTAACAATGTGCAAAAATATGAATAAGTTAAATAAGATGTAAAGCAGTACAATCACAATGTATGTCCAAGAGCTTCACTACCCTAACGTAAAAAACCCAAAGATATTTATTTAGGAAAAAAACGTTTTATTTTTTAAAAATCAGAAGTGCTTTAGGACAAGAGGTTTTCTTTCTATTCATGAAGTGAATGAATAATTTAGGCATGACATGAGGACACAGGGAAAATGGTGTGGAATGGGGAGCTGCTGCGTATATTGAAGGAGGTGGCAAGGAGGTTTCAATTCATAAAACAGATGAACCCAAGAGAAAGCTACGAGGTGAATATATTTTTACCCATTTATTTTCATCTAGTTGCCTTAAAGCTATGTTAAACAATCAATCTTCTCAGGTACAGTTCCAGTTTCAAATATGTTTTTCAAATCAATAGTTTTAGGTTCAGAAAACGCAATCATTTATTTTAGATTCTTTAAGTGATATACACACCCATATATTCTATAATATTGTTTTAATAGTCTTTGGTAAAGAATATCATATTATACTGACAATTTTACTAATGACATTGTAATTATGACTTCATGGAAGAAGAGATACAAATTGAAGCATTTGTAAGTACAGCAAGAATCTTCTTCAATAACCTAATCAGAGATAAATTATTGCACTTTAATATTCTCCAATCTATTCATCACTGTTGAAAAGTCAAATCTATGGCATTTGAAAGCATATTTTGTCCTTTCAAGTACTATAACTTTCTGTAGAAAATAATTTCATAATTTGCCATTCTAAAATTTTGAGAAAATTATCTTACTAAATTTAATAAAAATGTTGGACTTAAGTATTAATTTATCTTGAACTTGTGGGGATTTATAAATATAACTATCAAGCTGATACACTGCTTCATTTCAGAGTAAAGACTCTAAATGTTTTATTTACCTGAAACATTCCATTAGACTCATTGAAATTCTTTTTTCAACATTCGAACTGTAGCAGTTCATGCCTATCTACTACTTGCCCTATTTCTCAAAAAGAACCAAAGACGTACACATAGTCAATAAGAAGGAAGAAAGCCATTTCAAATGTTATGCTTTCTTAAAGATCCCAAGTGGATGTGTTGGCAAATCAAAGTTTGCTATTATATCTATTAAAAAAGGGAACAATCGTTAGTATTCACGAATTGCTTCACTAGTTTGTATGTTGCTGTGACACCAAGTATGTAATGAGTCTGAGTCTCAATTCATTGGCCATAATGTGGGAAAATATAGAAACAAATGGAAAGTGATTTCTCAAGCTGTTCTGTCATGGCAGTTCCTTTAGGTATGATTTAGGAAACTACAGGCAGTAGAAAAGCCTCCCTTTTAAATGTCAAATACAAGATTCATTTCTGTACTGCTTTAATCCAAATGTCAAAGTTCTGAGCTGAACCATCAATCTCACCAGAACTTTCCCAGCTTTACACATCAAAACTGCTGTCCTTTAAGGGAGAAATCCTGATTTCTGGGGATACCCAATATTCAATTTGCATGATGCTGAGAAATGCACCTGTCAAGGAGCAGAATATGTGCAACGTCTTGTGTACATAAGGCCACTCAAGCGTGAGGTTAGCCAGTAGTCTAATCTTACCATAAGAATGACTAAACTGGGCTTCCCTGGTGGCACAGTGGTTGAGAATCTGCCTGCTAATGCAGGGGACACGGGTTCGAGCCCTGGTCTGGGAGGATCCCACATGCCGCGGAGCAACTAGGCCCATGAGCCACAACTACTGAGCCTGCGCGTCTGGAGCCTGTGCTCCGCAACAAGAGAGGCCGCGATAGTGAGAGGTCTGCGCACCGCGATGAAGAGTGGCCCCCGCTTGCCACAACTAGAGAAAGCCCTCGCACAGAAACGAAGGCGCAACACAGCAAAAATAAATAAATTAATTAATAAACTCCTACCCCCAACATCTTCTCTCTCTCTCTCTCTATATATATATATATATATATAGCAGAGAACCTTCTAGAAGTAGAGTGCATCCAATGAAGCAGACAGGCCCCCTGCCCAACCTCTCCAGCCCCTCTGGTTCTGCAGGCTGCCCCGAGGAGGACAGAATGCTTCTAAAAAAAAAGAATGACTAAACTAAATGAAGAGCATTTCCTTCTAGAAGTTAAACATAATTAACTTTTTCAGGGACTTCTCTCCTGTCTTATTTATTTTTCTACTCCCCGTTTCCTCAAAATAGAACGATGTTCTTTGTTCCTCTTCCTAAAGCCATTTATGCTTCTCAAGGTAAAGAGACCAAAGTTTGCTTTTCACACTTTAAATGTCCCCATGGAATTCAGTTTAGAGTCCAAAAGGCATGTGGAACTCTAGTCCCCATGGAGATGGACAGTGAATCCCATGGGGACCAGAAAATAAACAGAGGAGAGATCTGAATAAACAAAAAACAAAGACAGACAACAAAGTAAACAAAGATATGAATAATATACCAAAATATCCAAATAACTTTTACTTATTATGTGTTTTCCAATTCTGGTTAACATTGGAAGCATTTCACAGTGTTCTGAAAATAGACTAGCCTTTGGATTCATGGAGACCTATGAGGCAATCCTCTGTCTACTCACTAAGTCATTCAGTCCCAGAGCAGAATACAGGACTCACGTCTACTCTGCCCAGGTGAGAAGATGTATTAGGTGACTTCAGAGAAGCAACGAAAGTGTGTAAAGGTTTAGGACTCAACGGATAAATGCCATTGGCATACAGACTCCGGGGAACAGTGTTGTTCTCCTTGGCTCAGGGATTCTTTCAAAGATAATTTGTTTTAGGTGTCTACACTGAGAAGCTTTTTCTTAGCATATATATCTATAGTGAAAAAATGTTCTGTGATCATGAGTGTATGGAAGAACCATTTAAATAGGAATTGTTAAATTTGAAAAAAAAGTAAGCTTTAATCTTCAGTTTTACTACATGAAGAAATTATTTACAGGATAATGATTACACTTCCATTTTCCTGAAACACAGGGAAGACATTAAGAAAACTGTTTCGATTGAGTATTGCCAAAAAATAAAAAAATATACAAATATTCTGAAATCTCCTTTCTCTGGATATTTTGAGTACTCATCAAAGGGGCAATTTTGTTTTTACTGGGTATGTGGGAGTGTATATAATAGATTCCTGACACATAAACACGCACTCCCTCTTCAGTATCTTTCTTTTCCTGTTAATATACAATGTGGATTTCAGCTCTGTGGACACAAATGAGCTGGTGTAGTATTAGAGGTGAAGAACTGAATAACTTATTTTTCTCTGAAGCTGCCTGGAGAATGCTTGGCACCAAAGAGAGAGAGGATGGGCATGCTTTGCTAAGGAGGGTGCAAGAGCGCTGTGGAAATTCACAGGTATCCAAGTCTCAAGACTGAGAATGGAGATGCTTTGGCATTACGGAGATGGTTCCGCTCATTAGACTCTAAGTTTTGTGACATCTGAGTCCTATTTGTTCTGCTCATCACAGCATCTGATCATGGTAGATAACACCTCACGTAGATCTGACACTCAACACATGTTTGTTGAATTAAGCAATGAAGTCATCAATGATGAGACAAAGTATTTGGTCTATTTCTACAACGTGGAGAAAGAAACATACAATAATGCTTTTCTCTTAATTTTTCATGGAGGTTATGTTAACTGGGGGGGATAGCTATTCCAGTCAGTGGTACCTGATGAGAATGAAGAAGTGTTCTCAAAGCAGTTCTAAAGAGGATGCTATTACCTGTTTCTGCCCAAAGAACACTTCTGACACCAAATGTGTGGGGATTTTCTCCCCACACCAATCAGTTCACCAACTGTCCGGGTATCCTATAATTCAGTTCAATTCTGACACTAACTACCAAGAATTAGTGCAGACTCCAGAGGATAAGGGCTCAGTCCCACAAGACTTGCCCTACTTCAAACACCCGGGCCTTCCATACTTCTAACCTACCACCTATAAATCAGGGATTCCTGTGACCCTCTCCTGGGAGTTGATAATTTGCTAAAACAGCTCATGGAACTCAGGAAAACCATTCACTTACATCTACTGGTTTACTATAAAGGATCCAATTCAGGAAAAGCAAAATGAAAGAGATGTATAAGGCAAGGTTTGGGGGAAGGAACAAGGGCAGAGCTTCCATTCTCTCTGGCTGCACCACTCTCCAAACACCTTGATGTGTTTACTGACTTGGAAGCTCTCTGAATCTTGTAGTTTAGGGGTTTTAAAGAGGTTTAGGGGCTTCATTATGCAGACATGATTTATTAAGTAATTGGCCCTTGGTGACTGACTCAGTTTCCAGCCCCTCTTAACTCCCCAGAGGTCAGGGGTGGGACTGAAAGTTTCAGTCCTTCAATCTGGTGATCAACCCCCATCCTGAAAGCATCCAGGGACCCCCAGACACCAGGCACCTCACTAGTGTACAGAAAGACACTCTCATCACTTTAGAAATTCCCAAAGTCTTAGAAGTTCTTGTGTGAGGAACTGGCAACTAAGACCATATTTATAACCAAAGTTGCTCTTATCACTCAGGAAATTATGAAACTGGGATAAAGACCAAATATATATTTCTTATTATACCACAATATCACAGATGCGAATTTTGATACATTACTACTGGTGTGAGAAATGGGCAGTGTTAAATACTCTTGAATAGTAATGTAGGAAGCCCAGTAGGGTTCCCACGATTAAGGGCAATCAACATTGAGAAGTGACAAAAACCTGGTAATGAACTCACAGACTTTCTGAATCTGCATCAAAATTCCTGGTGTGAACAAAAATCTAATTTTCCATTGCAATGAGTAATCAAAGAGCATTATCAGTGGAAAGACACTCTTGGAAATCACCAAGAAGACATGCTATGGTTAATCCATGTATTTTTTTGGAGGCAAGACCTCCTCCATCAAGGGTCTTTATGAGCCAACTTTAGGATGGGGACATTTGTTATTATATTCATTTTATTTTTAAGATTGTCTTAACATGGTCATTCATGTATACGCCTTTAGTGTGTGTCTTCTACCGGAAGTTCTCTCTCTTTTTTTTTTTGATGTCGTGGCACACTTTTGAATATTAGGATTTTTGCTGGCACATTTGAGGGAACTCATTTAAAACAACATTATATGAGTTAATAAGTTCAATCACTACGGTAGTATAAAAATGTCTTATGGTAATTTTAAAAGCGACCATGCTTTTAAAAATGTACTTGTTTTTCCAAATACTGTGTTGCTGTTTGAGCAGAAACCACTGTCTGTGTTCTTTTCACTTTTTAATATATTCAAGTGGTGGAATTCCTGCATGGAAGCTCATAATCCCTTTTTTTTCTATTTTGACTGTGGATGTTGAGCTGTAACCTTTACATTTTAGTCTCTGCCATATCATGATCATAGTGATAACAGTGTGCACATTCATTATAGTACAGATACATTTTACAACTTTCTCAAAACTTAGAGGCATGCATCTGGGTTTTGCAACTCTGGCTCTATATTTGTTAGCAGACCCAAGGGAAAACTATTGACCATCAGTTTTTAAAACTCCAAAATTTTTGCAAGTTTTTGAATGCATAATTGTTATGCCTGATGTAGGACAGAATTTAAGAACTGAAGGGATCTAAAAAATCAAGTCCAGGGCATCTCAGACTTGGCTAAGAAACGACTAGGGAGCTGCTTCAAATACAGATCCGTGGGCCTGCTTCCCAGAGTTTTTATTTGTGGGCCTGGATAATGGAAAAAATATATGTGTGCCCATATATCTATATCTATATATATATACAACCACATATAGCTCCATCTATCTATCTATCTATCTATCTATCTAATCTATCAACACAGCTGACAAGACTGTACTGTGAACAAACATTACAAATTAAATCATTCTATACTGGCTATGCCTGCTGAGTATATTAGTTTGGATCAACACTCTCAGATAGTATACTCTCGTGGAGACACGTGCTTGTATACCTGTCAAATTCTAGGAAAAAGAATTGTGCAGTAAGGACCTGAGAAACGTCCATATTCTATCCTAGATTAAAACTGTTAGTTTATGTGTTTTATCCTCCGTCCTATACTGACTAGCCCCTGAGTGTGCAGAACGGGTGATATGTTTTTAGTTTATGTGTTTTATCCTCCTTCCTATACTGACTAGCCCCTGAGTGTGCAGAATGGGTGATATGTTTTTAGTTTATGTGTTTTATCCTCCGTCCTATACTGACTAGCCCCTGAGTGTGCAGAACGGGTGATATGTTTCACTTCTCCATGCAACTGGTCAGCACTGAGCATGGTTCTGACCAGCAACAGATGCTGAATGAATGTTTGTTGAATGCAATTAGAATTAAAGCAGGGGCAATGAGAAAAGAGTATGGAAGTGTAAACCCCTTCCCAATTTCCATTATTTGGGGACGAATTATCATGTTTCTCGATGCCTTGTACTTCCCACGCCTAACTCATTTCACTGCTCATTAGCACCTCTACCATACCAGAGGGTGGACAGGAGTTAATAAAGTGATTATTAGGGATAATATACAAACTAGCCATGCTGGTTTGGTAGGCAGGTAGTTTGCAATTCTTGATTAACAGGAGGCTTTGGGATTACCTTGGAATTTTCACTGTTATGCAACCCACTGTCAGTGAACATATACAATCGAGAATGTAGACTTGGCCTACAACTCTTTGGAATAAAAATCAACATCCACTGGCTGTCCAGCTACCTGAGCTGTGATAGGTGCTGGCATATCAGAGAAAATAGATTCAGAAGAGATTGGCAGGCTAAAAGGCCTTGAAGCAAAATTTATAATCTGATTGGCAAGAAGTTTAATAAAGCAGTAGTTATGTGAGTGTTTCATATGATACTACAGGAGAATCCTAGTGTCAGCATTTTGTACAGTCTGTTAATTGTGCAAGCAGGAGGACATCCTGAAGGGTCAATACTGTAATTTAAATGGAGAGAAAAACTTAGATAAGGACCCCTGCCTCAGCAAAAGAGGAAGGAGTGAAACTTGGAATGTGAGGTTCACCTAGTGGTTTGTTTCGTATCCCATACTGATTATGGGAGTCTGAGGGGAATAGGTTGAAAAAGGAAAATAAGTCAATGAGAGGCCAAATCCAACTTAAAAACACTCAGACAAAACCAATAAAACAAAAAGACAAAATTTGAGAACTGAAGGGATCTAAGAAATCATCAAGCCCAGAGATTCCCAGACGTGGCTAAGCAGAAGGAACGCTTGGGGTGCTCTTTTAAATACAGATCCCTGAGCCCTATCCCCAGAGTTTTCATTTAGTATGTCTGGATAATGGGAAGAGATGTTTGTGTGTCTACGTTTATGTCATTATATCTAGATCCTCATATTATCTGTAGATAGATGATAGAGAGATAAATAGAAAATATAGACAATCTATCAATATCTATCCATCTACATGTCTACTTATCTGTATTCCTACAGCTCTCCTGGAAAATCTGATGCAATGCCAGTTTGGGGCATCACTGATTAATTTGATTTCTCGTTTTAATTATAAAATAACTAAGATCCATAAAGATTATGTTATAGTCAAGTTATTTTCTGAGCTATGACAAGGAGACCTAAGTTTCCTGATTCTCAGTGCAGCATCTCTTTTTCTCTGCCATGAGTCAAAGGGGATAGAGATGCAAAGGAAAAACTAAGCAGATACTCAAGTAAGAATAAAGTGGAATTCAGAGAACAGAAACAATCAACACTTTTTTCAGTAAGAGAATCATCTGAAAATTATTTGATGGCAAACTTTTAAAAATGTTTTAATTCCAAAGACATCCAGTGCACAGAATGAAGAGTAGCAGGTGAGAAAGCTGAATTTTCACTCAGATATCTTCAAGTGGCAGATACTTTTGTGAATTCATCACATTCTTACCTAAATCTCAGCTTTGCAGAACAAGAGACAAGAATTTTTTCCCAATATCTCAGGCACAAATGATCAGATTTACAGTAACTGGAAGTCATAAATATAACCCAGGATCCCAATTTATTAGTTTAAAATGAGAAAAAGAACAAACTAACAGACTAGTAGAGGACATTTGCCTAAGCAGTACAGTCTCTTCTTGTAATCAATCACATTGGGTTGTCAAAAGCAGTAAATTGCTTAGTGGGTGTAAAATTAAAAAAAAAAAAAGATATGGCTGAGTAGGATCCCACTGTATATATATGTGCCACATCTTTAGCCATTCATCTGTTGATGGACACTGAGGTTGCTTCCATATCTTGGCAATTGTAAATTGCTATGAACATCGGGGTGCATGTTATCTTTTCAATTTAGTGTTTCGGGGTTTTTTCCAGATATATATTCCCAGGAGTGGAATTTCTGGGTCATACGGTAGTTCTATTTTTCCCATTTGTAGGAACATGGATGGACTTGGAAGGCATTATGCTAAAAGAAATAAGTCAAACAGAGAAAGACAAATACTATATGATATCTCTTATATGTGGAATCTAAAAAATACAATAAACCAGTGAATATAACATAAAAGAAGCAGAATCACAGGAATAGAGAACAAACTAGTGATTACCAGTGGGGAGAGGGAAGGGGGGAAGGGCAATATAGGGGTAGGGGAATAAAAGGTACAAACTATTAGGTGTAAAATAAGTGACAAGGATATATTGTACAACATGGGGAATATAGTAAATACTTTATAATAATTATAAATGGAGTATAACCTTTCAAAATTGTAAATCTTACATTGTACACCTTAAATACTTTTATACATCAACTATACTTCAATTTTTAAAAAAAGTAAAAAATATAACCCTATCAGGGTGTTACCTGGGTAAGGTCACCCTGACCCAGTGTTGCTAAGTGGATGGGACAGTTTCTGTAGGTTGTCAGAATACTCCTGGACAGGAATGATGAAAAATACCCTAAGGTCTCTATTAGTTTCCTGTCTTTTAAGTTTTAGCTTCTTTCACCTAACATAATGCTTTCAAGGCTAACTCAATGTTGTAGCATGTTTCAGCACTTCATTCTTTGTACTAGTGCCAAACAGTATTCTATTGTATGTATACTCATTTTTTACTTACTCATCAGTTGATGGATATTTTAAATTGTTTTCACTTGTAGGGTATTATAAATAATGCTACCATGAACAGTCATATAAAAGCCCTCGTGTGGAGGTATTTTTAATCATTTTTAGGTGAATAGCTAGGACCTAAATTGCTTGGTCATGTGCTAACTCTATATTTAACATGTTGAGAAACTCCTTTCCCACTCTGATTGGTCTGTTTTCCAGTGGGTCTTCCAGCTTTAACACAGTATATGACTCCATAAAGTTTGTTACAAAAAATTATCCTATATTTTAAAATTTCAATTCTTGAGATATATCAGTTCTCACTACACATGGTCTGTGTAGAATAAATATTTTATAGCCAAAAGAGGTAATATTATTTCAAAGGTCCATTATGTGTACTGAGGATAACTAGGCCAAATTTCCCCCTTGATATCTGTCACAAGGACAGTTTTCTCTATTCTCTGTTAGGTTGTGATCCTTCTTTCTTACTGTTTTGATTTGAACTTAAAACAGGAATAAGTGAACACAAAGGGAAGGGAAATCTAGACATTTCTTATGTACTGTGGCTAGATTCTAAAGAAAAATAATACAGTATTTGAGTTCCTACTGATATGGCTACTATACTTGAATTACATATTCAAAATATGCAAATTTTAAAATTAGAATGTTAATATTCCCCATACGCGAAAAATCAAGACATTTAGTTATCAGCAAAAAAGTAATTTTTAACTGCTAAACCAGAATCTGGCTATAATAACGCTCTAAGTATTCCGATTAGCCATTACCGTCTCTAATTTTGATCTTTTGAATGCTGAACGAGTTATTTCTTTTAAGACCTGATTGAGCGATAGGAGGATGAAGAAAGCTACTAGTTCAAGCAAAACTTAAAAAAAATCAGTACGTTCAGTGAGCAAAGAGACAAACAAAACCCATTTAATTTGGATGGATTTCATTCTGTAAACAAAAACATTCAATATTTTTAAGTGTTCTTGGTGTCAAGTGTACATTCAAGGGTTACATGAAGTCATTCATGTGTGGCATGCTAACCTGAGTAAAAGTATACAGCATAATTGTTTCATAGGTAGGCTATTATTAGTCCTTAAAATAGTTTTGAGCAAATGAATGAATATTGAAGCTACAATTTGCCCTCTCCTTTAATAAAAAACAACGAACGTACAGATATTATGATTGCTCTTCCCAAAACCTTACTTGAATTAAGAATTTTAAATGAAGCCTAAGAAAAATAAATATGCAAAGAAGGCCAAATTAAGGGCATGGAAAATAATTTCTCAGTTAAAATTAAATCTTCTTGAAATCAATTTTAATACAAATTTTTACCTTGGAAAATCTAAAAATAGATTTTTTGGAAACAGATTTGAATAAAAAATTTCATTTCATTTCATTTTTGAATAAAAAATAAGGATCCTTATTGCGGTCTTTGGGAAATGTCTAGGTCTTTTGATAAAGAAAAAAAAAGTCACGTTGAAAAGGAAATCAAAACAATAACGTAATGTAGTAGATAACAAGAACAAAAGCAGTTAATTCTTCCGTTTTCCACTTGGAACAGGCAGGCTAATCAGTTGTAATTAAGAGGCAAAACAGCAGTCTAATAAACCACACTTGTCACCAGTTGTCATCTTAGTGATCAATTCACACCTCCATCACAATGACAACAACCCTTCACATACTCTAATAACCCCACTCTTTGGAGCAGTGGAGGATTAGGAAATGGATAATGGATTGTTAAGGCTCTAATGAAGTGGAGGGTAAGGAGATGAAACCTCTCAGCTGGGGAGGCAAGGAGTGGTAGGGGGCGGATAGAGGCTTTCAAGAGTAAACTTTAATTAAGGTTTTGGTTCCCTTTGGTTTCCTATATTTGAACAAAGTTAATTTAAGAGCTTTAAGACTTTTCTTCCTACAGAGTTTACTCTCCTTCTCTATTTTACCTTTTCCGACATTCACAGAAAAATCTTCATAGGTAAATCCCTACACTGAGCTTTTTTATTTTTTTCCTTTGTGATTAAATAACATTTAGAAGTACACTTTCATTTTAACTGTTTTCATTTGCTTTTTAAAGTTTTGTTTTCTCCAAATTGCTTATATAAAAATTTTAAGGAAATATAGAGTCAATACTTCCTTTTTCACCACTTAGAGTAATTTTGTGTATGAACATTAAATAAAAAAAGCAGTAGTATTTTGTATACAACTTATGTCATGTCATTTCCTGACTATAAGAGGCAACAGAGCCTTGTATAAATAGAAGACAAGAAATGTTCACACGTGGTTTATAGAATCAGCCAAAGCAACTGTTACATTCTTTTGCAAGTGAAAAAGTTAACTGTATGATTACAATTAAGTGTCCACTAAGTGTCCACTGCCCAGGTACACATAAATCTGTGTGGATGGCTTCTACAGTCTTTCCTTGCTAAAACAGCAAGCAGCATGTGCTACTGTATTACTGATAAGGCTACAAGGAACAGGATTAATCAACCAGTCTGATCCTTTGCTTTGGGCTGCATTACATCAACATGGCTCTAGACCAGGGAAACACTATATTGTTTTAAAAATAAATGTAATCATCTCCTTTGGTTGCATAGTCCAATAGTCAATAATTCTCCATCTTTCATTAATCAAAGAGTGGGGCTTATTTATATGTACATAGTTATTATTACTTTATGTATAGTCATTTCAGCAGAATACATTATTTGTTTGGTTGAATCAAAACCACTGCGGCTGCAAATGTAAGCTCGTTATCTTAGGATTTTTGTTTGTTCTTTGGTGTTCTAAATAGAAACACTCTTCATCACGACCCTTCTTACAAAAATTCACTACACAAGATCTTATAGCCAGAGGACTTGAGGTACATAAGAGCTTATGAAAGATTTTAGAACTCTAAGACTTTGGTAATCTCACAATATTTGAGAGTAAAGACGTTAAAATTCATGTTTTCCTTTTGAAAGCCCATCGTCATTATCCAAATAGAGTTTAAACTATCTTACTATGTAAGCAGAAGTGTCACCTTACTGTTTTGACTCAGCATCTCCCTGAGGTAGCTGGATAATGGTTGTCTATTTGAAATAGATTGAAGGTAGAGAATGATAGATACAATACTTCACTCTTTAAATCTGAACCAAATTTGAAAAGAAATTTAAAGAATTAAGACCATTAAAATCTGCACTTCAGAAATCAAAAGTCATTAATTTCCATTACCCTCAAAAATGTCAGTTTATCCAGTGGGGTGTGACAGAATCTGTGTATCCATTATCTATCCCATTAGGACTAATGAGACCTCATTTTTTTTTTTTTCTGTCTCTAAAATCAAATCTGAGGGCCAAGTGGTAGTGTGTTGATGGGATTCTCTTTTCAATTTGGTCGTTTTAAAATTCTGTGTGGAGTAAGAATATTCCACCCCGCCCCTCCAAATCTCTCCCTTTATTTTCTCCCGAGCCCCATTTAAGGAGGACCATACATGTATAATATTAAGAGAACAAGGTCAACATCTCACCGGCTTTTATTTATTTATTTTTCTTTTGTGCTCAACAGATTGTTGTCGCACAATGGCAAACTTAAGGAACACGAGCCTCGCTTCCTCTTAATATGTCTTGCTGTGAAATATTAGAATAGCAAAGGCTAATATATGCGTCCGTGGGGCAGAGGGGACCGTTTCAGGCCACATTTCACACCACAGCCATCGATTCATTGGTTTAAAAAAAAGGAAAAAAGAAAAAGAAAGAAGCCTGCTCTTTCCTTGACCAGCTGCAGCAGGCAGGAGCTGGAACATATGCCTGTCTGCAAGGGGAGGAGGGGAAAACCCTCTCAGGAGACGCCACACAAAGAAAGCCAATCTTCTCCGCAAAGCATGGACTGACTTAAACACTCTATTGTATTAAATATGAATGAGTCTTCATTGTGCAGCACAGTGTGTGAGGACCCGCGGTGTCCTCCCATTAGCCACGTGACTAACCAGATTACACCGGGAAGCCACTAAGGTAAATAAGGCCGGCCTTCTGTCACTTCCTCCCCCAGGCCTGACCAACAAGGGGCCCGAGAGCTGGACCCTTTGTAGGCAACTGGGTGGAAAGAAGAAATAACCATGAATGTCATGCTTGGTAATTAAAAAAAGAGAGACAGAGAGAGAGAGAGAGAAAAAGAAAGTTGTCTCCAGGGACCATCTATGAGAAACAGTGTGAAAACATCTTTCTGATCAACTAACATGTCAGTATTGTTCCCTTTGACCACATAGGACTAATCTAATCCCCTCCTAAACAGTGTCCTATATTCCCTTTTGTGGTCAGGGAGACAAAAAAAAAACAACAAAAAAACGACATGAATTAAAGTTGCCTGATTCTGCTCATTAGGGTTGAGACCCGGTTATTCTGTGTCTACAAATCTGCTAGCCTGTTAAGCTAGCTTCCATCTTCCTCCATGTGTGGGTCCTTCTTCTCTCCACTTCCATTCACACCCATCCCCCCCTCCGCCAAGCCTTGCTCTTTCTTAGAACAAGTAAACACCACAGTTAATTGGTTTATGGAGATTGCACCAAAGTTACGATTCTTATAGCAGCCTGAGATTTGAGAAAATGCAAGGAAGCGGGTGACATTTTGAATGACACCAATGACAGAAGTATGTATTATCTGAATTCAGATCTCAAAATTCAAATATCTGATGTGAAAAAGTCTTGTGGAATATTTTAGTTTAGTTTATTAATATAAAATTGAAAGGCTTTTTGTGAGTCATATTTTAACTGATAAATACTTCTAGAGATTAGTTATTACTTAAAGACAAATAAAAGTCTGGATTTCTGTTTGTTAGTAAAAAAAAAAGTTCTAATGCTTTTAAAACACCATAGGACCCAAAATGGAATATTTTGGTAACCAAAGTATAAATTAATAAAAAATAAAGACAACTTATTTTGGCAAACCGTAGAAATTTTAAATTAAAACATATTTCAAATAAGGAGAAAGAATAGGTATTATACCCCTAAAAAGCATAAATCCATTGGAAAAATTGTTTAAACATAGTATTGTGAGAAGTAAACATTAATTTCATTTTTAATGTAATTTTTGTTTGCCTCAGAATTGCTTTATCATTGAAGATATGAAAATATTTTTTCAAATTTGCTTATTGGTACTGAACTTTCTCTAAAAAGTTTATAACTATGCATGACGTGAGTCCCTGTAACATAAAAACCAAAAAATGGTTTCCAAGCTCAGTTTGGAAATAATGTAAAATATACTAAATATACTAATAATTTAAGACCTTTTGGGTTACATATTGGGTAATATATTTAAATATATATATATATAAAACCTTATCTATATTGATCTCAAGTCTAAGATACAATCATTCATTATCTATCATGACTTTTTCCCTAATCATAAAATTACAGTGTAGAAAAAAAGTTGTCCCAAATGATGATAGCAAAATTCTACTTTGAGAAATAATTTTTAATATTTTAACAATTCAGGAAAATGCCAAATGAGTAAGATGTGAAAGGAATATACCAATTAAATCAAATAATAGAACTTCTGTTATTAATTGAATAATTTATTGATTAAAGAAGTTTTGTTTGTCTGTTCCCTCTCCTCCAGCATTTATTACCTACAAAGAGCATTATGTTAGAAGCAGGAGATCCCAAAAAATTCAAGAAATACAGATTCCATGTTGTGGGCAGGGATCTCAATCTAAGGATAGAAAACATATTAGCTAGACATTAGATAAGAGACTTTCTTGGATTATTTGTGACAACTTCTTTTCATGAAAAACCATTATTTAACTATTTTTGATGGAAACATTTGTAAACTACCCAACTATTCTTTTTTTTTTTTATGTCAAAACAAAACATGCAAAATTTAAATTGATTTTCATTCTAGACCATTCTGAATGTCAAACACTATACTTTTTTCTGGGTAGGGCAGTGCCTGTCTGTGGTAGATGGTGTGGTCCTAGACCTGAAGGGTTTTGATTTCCCTTGCTCCTCACCAACTTACCCAGCTTCCCTAACGATGCTGGGGAACATCCCTTAAACATAACACAGGGATTTCCTTGGAGGCAGGGGTCTGAACTGGCAATGGTTATGGTCATGAACTTGGAATGGGTTGTCTCATCCCTTCTGAAATACCCATTGCAGAACTTCATTTTTGTTGCCGGTCTTCTTTATGTTCCTCTTTCTCATCTGTTTTATCTTCTGTTGCTTCATTCTAATCTTTAAAAATGTTTCATGTTGACGATTATATTATGGATGATGTCTGAACCTCTTTTTCAGCTAGTTAGTGAACTAATTCCAAATTCGACATGAGTGCTTTTATGGCTCTGGGCTGTTTTCCCAACATCTGAGGCTACCCAAGGGCCTTGGTTTTCACTATCAATTCTGGCTTGGAAATCATCTGAAGTTTGAGGAATTCTAAAATAAAGGCTTGCAGAAAAGGAATACTCTTTCAGAATGAGGGGGGAAATTAGAATATCAAATGGCTGTTTTTTGTTAGTGGGTTCTTAAAATTTGAGATACTGGGTCCCTCAGCTCTTGCCTTGAGTTGCATTGTTCCTGGAAAACATCATAAATGATAAACGATTCCAGTCATCATTTCTCTATCACTATGTGAGAAAGAGGTGAAAATTCCTCTTTCTTGGTTTGTGCAGAGTTGTTTTAAATAAGGTTTGAATAATGAATGAGATGTTTTCAATCTCAAATTTCATATGTTCATTTGGATATTCAGAAATAAAAAAAAACTGAAATGATAAACTATGATATTTCTATATGTTGTTCATATTTAAT
This sequence comes from Leucopleurus acutus, assembly GCF_964270905.1. NCBI lineage: Eukaryota > Metazoa > Chordata > Mammalia > Artiodactyla > Delphinidae > Leucopleurus > Leucopleurus acutus. The sequence continues at coordinate 98,567,739 of NC_139153.1, forward strand.
ATACTTTTTGATTTCCAGTTATATCACCAATGGCATAAAAATTCATGTGTTATTAAAACATTTGTCAGTCCTTATGGAACCTTTCATTCTCTAAGATTCTGAACACTTGTTTTATTTATTTATAGCTAGGATTCAAGTCGTTTATCAGGTAAGGAATTCTACATTTAAATTACCTTAATTTCTTCCTAGTAAACAATGGCAAACAAATTTTCATTAAGCACATTATGTTAATGACCTGAAGTTAAGCATAATGGTTTTAGATTTTTGGATTATTTTGTCTTAACTCTGCAAAGCTTTTCTGTGCAGATTGATAAATTGGATTTTTTTCTGGAGTGTGAGAGAGCGTGATAATCTTCTGCTTTGTATTTGGGCCTCTTTTCAAACAGTTAATGCAAGACTCCTTTTTGAAATTTGGTTTCTGAGGATGAGAATAATGGTATTCCATAGGCCTTCCATGTCACTGTAAAAAGTAGTGCATCACTCTGTATACTGGGACCTAGTCTGAAATTCATAATTCCAAATTCCTAATAGAATAAGGTGCTTACAATAATTCCTTTCTCTGTAGTAGTATTTAACCCAGTGAATACTTTCCAATTCTGTGATAGGTAAAATCTTCAGGCGGGACAATAAGGGAATTTAATAGAAAATTATAAAAGCCTATACCCAGTTTTAGCGGCTTAAGGGTCAATTCTTCAGAAATATTTTAAGTTGTTTATCTTAAACAAATGTTGGATTGTTTCCTTGGATAGATTTTAATATTTAAATTAAGAGATGAAAACTTTCCTTAGTATTGGCTGACTTGCTAGTATCAGAATATAGTGAACTATGACCAGAGGATATTTTTACTAGAGTTATTAGCTTTTATTCTATACTCTACCCACCATCATTATTTATCCCTGGGATTATCATATTTCAAACTATTAACCCATAAAAATAACATAACAATAACAGAAATAAAAATAAATTTGGAAATATCCAGATTCCATACTAACAATTTTTTTTTAATTGGGGTATAGTTGTTTTACAATGTTGTGTTAGTTTCTACTGTACAGCAAAATGGAGTTCTCTGTGCTATACAGCAGGTTTTCATTAGTTATCTATTTCATACATATTAGTGTGTACATACTAACAATTTTTTATGCTTTTATTTTATTTTAAACTTTTGCCAGCCCACATCAAATTAAATACACAATTTTATATATTTTGATTATAGAACAGATACAGTGTTATATTCTGTTTATGTTCACATAAGTAAGCATTTTATATGTAGTAACAGACTTTTAACTACTGCTTTAGGTTTTATTTAATATTCTAACATGAGTATGCTACTATTTCCCTGGAGTCCATTCTATGGTTACCCATTGAAGTTATTTCCAATTTGCTATTTCCAACATTCCAATAATAGTCTAGTAAATATCTTGTAAAAAATAGTATTTTCTTTCTGAGGAATTATTTCTCCAGGAAATCCTCAGGTAAATAATTGCAATGTGTTTAGAAGAATCTTATCCCTTCCTCGGGTGCAGTTAAGAAGACTCTTAGTTTCACATATTAACCTTCTTTTCACTGAAGACTAATTTTGTGTGCCCTGTTAGAAACTTGTGATGTTTTACAAACTCTTTAATGATTTTTTTACACTCTCTTCCAATGCTCTATAAGTTCTATAGCACGAGAAGTCTTGTAAGGAAAAAAATGCATTGATCTATTGATCACCTTTTGTTATTTCTTCAAGGCCATTTCGAATTTATTTCGTTCAGCATTTTCTTGTTATCCTAGTCAAATCAGATTACAGAATAATACCAGACTTGGAACAGAGTCCTCCCAAACACATTTTTCAATGTTCCCTTTTCCCTAAAGTTCTTCCCTAAGTGTAGTTTATGAATGACCTTTTAAAGAGCTACCCTGTGATGATAATATGATAGAAAATATCTTTAGTTCTATAGTTCTTGAAGTAAGTGCCATGTAAAAACATGATTTTAAACTTGACTATTCACTGGGCAGTTTCTGAAGTGGAATAGTATTCAATTTAAAGTAAAATTGTATGAAACTTTTCATAAATGGGTATTTTAAGAACAGGTATCTCTTTTGTGCATACACAGATCCATAGATTTTAAAGTGTTAGAAGCACGTTAATTCCTTTTTGAGTATTGATGTGAGGTCAACATATGGCAAAGGCAGAACAGTGACAGCTGCATTAATCTCAAGTGCATTTTAGTATTTACATGATACGAGCTACAAACATAGTTTATATTTAATATTATGTGCATTATTACAGTTATGTGTCACAATAGTGCTATGAGATAGTCACTACTACTAATCTCGTCTCATAGATGAAAAGAACCAATCTTAGGAAGATTTAAAACATTTGCTCAAGGTCACATAGTAAGGGATGGACCTTGGATTTAGACCCATATATTCCTAGCTGAGGGGCACATATACTTCAACACTATCATATACCAGAAATGTAATAACTAAATCAAAATTAGTGGTGAATGGTTTTGTCTTCTAGATTCTGCTTCAGGCTATAGTGGAAAAGTTTGTAAAAAATCAATCTTCCCATCAAGAACAACTAGAGAAGCAAGATGATATACAAAAATCATCTGATACAAAGTACTAAACACCTGCCAAAGCAGTTAGGGCTTTACAGAGCAAGATCTCAGAGAAAAAAGGAAGCCTTCTTAGGTAGACCAACATTCTGCATGATACTTCTCCCTTCAGAATATCTTCCAGTTGTTGACACGGGGTCTAGGGAGAGGACAGCCTGAGAAGTCAGAGAGGGTGACTGGTAAGCGACACCAGACTTTGGGGATTCTCAAAAGTAGTAAGAGTTCAGGGCAACCAATCAAGCTAGATATGAAAGGGCCATGATCCCTGAGAGAAAGGATGTAGAGAGAATCATTGTACTTCCTGAATTTTTAAGTTGTACAAGATACTAAGTTTAGAAGTTAAGGAGGAAGCAGATAAAAACAAAAAACCCAAAGTGAAGATTTTGTTAGTCTTCTTATTTTCACAGTGTTGTCTATTGAGCAATAGAGATTATCATCTACTATCTATCATATTCATCTATCTCTCTATCATCTATCTATCTATCTATCTACCTATTATCTATCTATCTAATCTACCATCTCCATCTGTCTATTTACCTGGAGATGAAATCATGAGGTCATCCTTATACCTCTAATTCCAGTCCATCACCACAGAATTCAGACTGGTCTTCCACATCTCCATTGTGTAATTCCCAGTATCTTTAATATGTTTAGTCGCTTGCTCAGTTCTAGAGTACATCGAAAGTAGTTTCATAATAGTCAATCTATGCCAGAGTGAAAACAAATCTCCGGACTAGAATTCAAAACCAGTTGCTGTTCTTTCATTCTAGGATGTATAATCAACATATTGTGTTCAAAACCTAGTAGGAGATTAGTTTTACCCTCTTGTCAGTGTGAATATGCTATTCATTCTAAATGCTTTCATTTACTAATGTCTGTATTCCCTGTTAGGGTTTTACCACATTCTTGTTGATTTTATTTTATTTTATTGAGAATGTGAAATATAAAAATGGCTCCAAATGTCGCAACTGCAGAAAAATTCTACTCAAGAGGTGTCTATTCCCAATCCTCAACCCTTTCATCCTATTTTCATTCACTCCTTCAGATAACAAATTTGATTATTTTATTGCCCCTGCTTTCTCACACAAAAGGTGAAGTACTACATATACTCATTTATGATTTGATTTTTTACTTTACAATCAATTCTAGAAATGTTTCCTTATTTGTTTATATAAATCAAATTCTTTCTTTCCTCCCCTTCATCCCCTTTCTCCTCCTTCTTTTACAGTAGCTTAGTAATCCATTTTGTGTATTCCTACAGTTTATTAAGCCAAACTTCAATTTATAAAAATTTACAAGGTCACCAATATATTACAGTTGTTAGCAATGCTGCAATTAGTAACTTTGCTCACATATATTTTTGTATATCACAGGTGAATTTTTAGAGTAAACTCCTAGAAGTAGGTTTGCCAAAATATTCCCAGTCATCTTTTTCTTGGAAGAAGTTTGTAGTATAGTAAACTCAGCAAGAAGGCTTTCAGAGTAGAGTGTGCCCTGAGTTACTGTATATTTAAAAAAATTTTAAGGTTGTCTGTTTCTTTGTTTGTTTTTGGTATTTGTGCCTAGAAATAAAATCTTTCACTTATGTTTTTTACATTGAATTATTTAAAAATGCTTCTCCATTGTTGCTAGCTTTGTACATCATTTTTATCCATTTTTTTTTCATTGTGGTAAAATACACGTAACATAAAATTTACCATCTTAACCATTTTAAAGTATATAGTTCAGTGGTAATAAATACATTTATAATAATAATAATAATGTGCTACTATTACTACCATCTATCTGTAGAATTCTTTTCATCTTATAAAACTGAAATTCTATAGCTATCAAACAATAACTCCCCCTTGCCTCCAAGCAAGGCTTAACATATGTGGCTTAACATATGGAAAATGTGCCATGTGCACTTGAGAAATATTTGTATTGTTTGTTGGATAGAGTGTTCATATAACTGTTAGATCTAGTTGGTTTATGGCATTGAGTCTTCTATTTCCTTAATTATCTTTTGTCTAATTGTTCTACCCATTATTGAGAGTGGGGTATTGAATTCTCCACCTATTATTGTAGAATTGTCTATCTTTTCATTCTGTCAGTTTTTGCTTCATATATTTTGATGGTGTCTATTAGGTGAATAAATGTTTATAATTGTTATATCTTCCTGCTGTATTCAATCTTTCATTAACATACAATGTCTTTCTTGTCTCTTGTAACTTTTTGATTTAAAGTGTATTTTGTCTGATATTGCTATAGGTACCCCTGCTCTCTTTTGGTTATTATTTGCATGAAATATCTTTTTCTCTCTTATCACTTTCAACCTATTTGTGTCTTGGATCTAAAGCGGATCTCTTACTGTGTGGAGAAGGAAAGGATTTCAAACTTGTGAGTGAAGACAGGACCCCATGAAACAGAAAACGCATACAACTGCCTCCCGTTATAATGGTAAAATTTATAAATTTCTATGTCAACTTGACTAGACTAAGCCTGGATATTTGGCTAAACATTATTTCTGAGTGTATGTGAGAATCTCTGGATGAGATTAGAATTTATTTTCTTGGTAGGCCAAAGTTTTAGTTTAAAATTTTTTTAAAACTTTATTTTCAGTATTTTTATTCACTATTTGTAATTCTAGGTCCTTTATCACAAGAAGTCCACCTAGCTAGTTTACACTGCACACTACATATGGAGATGCATAGCGGGTAGTAACTTTGCCTAACATCATAGAAGCTGTAATGCGTTCCTGTTTGAGCACAGGCTGACCGAGGCTTTCATCTGTCCACTCACTGCAGTGTTGCTAGTGAGCACTTGCTGAGCAGGAACTGGGCTGCACCCTCCTCGCTCCCTGTCATTGTCACTCTTCCTGCTTCTGTGGTGGCTTATGTGATACCTTGCTACTTTTACACACTGATAACTGATGGCGTTACCTGTTGAAGAGTCTTAAAGGTTGTAAGAGAAACCCTGACCCTGCTCAGCTCGACCACCCGCCCCAGTGGATGGGCTTGTGGAACCTGAGCAGATTGGCCATCCTTTCCAAAGTGCAGATGACTCCCAAAGAATAAGGCAGGGGACATTTAAAGCCATGGGTTCTGAAGAGGCTCCATTACTGAAAAGTCCCGAGGTTCTGAATCAAAGTGAGTTATCTTTAATCAACACTCACAAACTATGTACTATGCCTGTTGAGGCCAAAGGTCAATGTTACTACACTGTTATCAGAGGGAGGGGCGTGCGGGCCATGTCATCCAGGTGTTAAGAAGCCCGTCACATGCATAAAGTTCTTAGATGCACAAAGACAGGCTTTGGTACTGAAACTGAAGACCTTGTGTACTCAAGAATCTTCACAGCTTATATTGGACATATTTTCTTTTTAGGAATGAAGGAAAATTCTCCCATTTTTGAGCCATTCTTTATGTCAATTCTACAAAATTGCATGTAATTTTATAAATATTTTTAAAAGATACAGTTTTGTAAATATTTAATATTCTGCTAATTTGATTTTGAAATGTAAATGTCAAGTATTCTGTTTTGGGGGTTTTTATGTTTTATTATACTTTGTTGAAAAGAAAAAACTGTACATTTTTAGAATGTTTTTATGAGTCAATTTAATGTACTGAAAATAAAAATTAAGAAAAACTTATTGAGGGATAATTGAGAAATATAACTGTATAAATGTATAATGTGATGATTTGATAGACATATACACTGTGGAATGATTACCAAGATCAAGGTAATTAAAACATCCATCACCTTAAAAATAAATAAATAAATAAATAAAATAAAGTGGGTCTTTTGTAGACAGCATATAGTTGGATCACATGTTTTATCTATTCTGTCAATCTCGGCTTTTTGATTGGTGGGTTTAGTCCATTTACATTTAAAGTAATTACTGATAAAGAAGGACTTAATTGTGTCATTTTGCTATTTGTTGTCCATATGTCTTATTGCTATTTCTCCCTCATTTCCTGCATTGCTGTCGTCTTTCATGTTTAGTTGATTTCTTGAAGTGAAACATTTAAATTCCTTTCTTATTTATTTTTGTATATATTTTTTAGCTATTTGCTTTATGGTTACCATGGGGATAACACTGAACATCCTAAAGCTATAAAGCTCTAATTTGAATTTATACCAGATTAACTTCAATAACATACAAAAACTCTGCTGCTTTACAGCTCAATTCCTTCCTTTTTCAATTGTTGATGTCACAAAGTTACATCTTTATGCATTGTGTGCCCCCAAATATAAACTAATAATTGTTTTAAATGCATTAGTCTCTTAAATCATGTAGAAAATAAACAGTGTAATTACAAACCACTGCTACAACAATACTAATTTTATTCATTGCCCATGTATTTGTATTTACTGAAATGTTTATTTTCTCATACAGCTTCAAGATTCTGTCTAATGTCTTTTTATTTTAAATTACAGGATTCCCATTAGCATTTCTTCCAGGGCAGATCTAATGGTAACAAACTTCCTTGGCTTTTGCTTTTGTTTATCTATGAATGTCTTAATTTCTCCCTCACTTTTTTTTTTAACATCTTTATTGGAGTATAATTGCTTTACAATGGTGTGTTAGTTTCTGCTGTATAACAAAGTGAATCAGCTATATGTATACATATATCCCCATATCCCCTCCCTCTTGCGTCTCCCTCCCACCCTCCTTATCCCACCCCTCTAGGTGGTCACAAAGCACCAAGCTGATCTCCCTGTGCTATGCAGCTGCTTCTCACTAGCTATCTATTTTACATTTGGTACTGTATATATGTCCATACCTCTCTCTCACTTCGTCCCAGCTTACCCTTCCCTCTCCCTGTGTCCTCATCTCCCTCACTTTTGAAGGACAATTTTGCCAGATATAAGATTCTTGGCTGACAGTTATATTTTGTCTGTTTGTTTGCTTTTCTTTTAGCACTTTGAATATGTTGGCCAACTTCCTTCTGGCCTCCAAACTTCATTTTTTAGGGCGGTTTTAGGTTCACAGCAAAATTGAAGGGAAAGTATAGCAATTTACCATGTATCCTCTGCTGCCACACACTCATAGCCTCTCTTATTTTCAACATCCCCCACCAGAATGGTACATTTTTTCCAATTGATGAACCTACATTGACACATCATAATCACCCAAAGTCCATAGTTTACATTAGGGTTCACTCTTGGTGGTGTAGATTCCATAGGTTTAGCCAAATACATAGTGACGTGTATCCATCATTGTAGTATCATACAGAGTATTGTCTTTTTTAAAAATAAATATTTATTTTATTTATTTTTTATTCTTGGCTGCATTGGATCTTGGTTGCTGTGCACGGGCTTTCTCTAGTTGCCATGAGGGGGAGCTACTCTTCATTGCAGTGCGTGGGCTTCTAATTGCAGTGGCTTCTCTTGTGGAGCACAGGCTCTAGGCACACAGGCTTCAGTAGTTGTGGTGCCCAGGCTTGGTAGTTGTGGCTCACGGGCTCTAGAGTACAGGCTCAGTAGTTGTGGTGCACGGGCTTAGATACTCCGTGGCATGTGGGATCTTCCCGGACCAGGGATCGAACCCGTGTCTCCTGCATTGACAGGTAGATTCTTAACTACTGCGCCACTAGGGAAGCCCCCAGAGTATTTTCACTGCCCTAAAAACTCTCTGTGCTCTACTTATTTATCCCTCCACCCTTCCAACTCCTGGCAACCACTGATCTTTTTACTGTCTCCATAGTTCTACCTTTTACAGAATATCAGTTGGAATCATATGTAGAATATAGCCTTTTCCAATTGTCTTCTTTTTCTTAGTGATATGCATTTAAGTTTCCTCCAGGTCTTTTTGACGATTTAATTTTCATATGGTTACATATGAAGAAATAGATTTTTCAAATATTTAAAGCTGTTGCTTGAATCATAGCTAAAAAGTGATGAAATTAGGACTCATGACCAGATCACCTTCAACTAATTTTTAGGTTCAATTATCTTCCCATTATATCTTGTTTCTTCCATATGATGTTTCTATTTGTTTCTTTGTATTTAATATTTAGGCGTAGGATTTTCTGAGGGCCTTATAAAGATATGTGAAATTTTAAGAAGGACTACATTTATATTTAGTAGACTACTCCATAGAATATCGGACACAGAAGGGTAGGTACTCGGTCTTTTTTTTCCTTTTCTTTCATAAGAAATTGACTGTCTAGCACAGAATCTGCCATATAACTGAGTTTTAAATAAATATTATTGTACAAAACGAATAATCCAATGAATAGATGACTGGATATTACCCTTTGTAGGAAGCATGTATATCCTCTCTGTGTATAACTGATAAGTCTGTTCATGGGGAAGCTTCATGGGGAAGCTTAAACATTTGTACTGCTACCTTCATTTCCATCTTCTAATTATTTTCTTCAGACATATTATCATGGACCAGATTTTCATTTTTTTAATACACAAAGTAAAAGGATGTGTCACATACTCCTCCCAAACAAGAGGTATGTCACCCTTCCAAAAAAAAAAAAAACTTGAAGAGTCAGTAGTCCAAACTCCTTGGGAACAAAATGTACGATATAACAACTACAATAATAATGATAGTTGACATATGTTAAATGCTTGTGCCAAGTACTGGACCTGTTACCAGGGATTTCAGAGTGCACAGTTCAAATTGGTGAATAACTAAAATGTTGACCAGGTTTCTTTATTGCTGGACTTCTTTGGAACTTTGATGTACTAAAATGCGTTGTAAATTTTCATCAGGGAGATAATGTGTTATATTTATAAAATGTATTTATTTGACCATGGCTATTTTATTTCACATGACTAGTATTCTCTAGGAACGTACTTTGGGAGAAGCTGCTTTAAAGGTTTGACAATGTTCACCCCTTTCATTGCAAGAAGTAACCAACTGGCCATCAACCCAGCCTGCCTGTGACACCAGAGACATGCTTGATTGAACTTGGCTATGCTCTTCAGTGTGAATGGAATGTTGTATTTAAGCAACTCAATATAAGCCCATGTTTAATAACAGAGTTCTTAGGAAAATGAATTATTCCTTTTCAGTAGATTTATAGTTAGTCTCTTAGGACACTAGTAAGTAACATTAACTTAGCCAAATTTTGTAGAATGCTTTAGAGTTTATGAAGCTCATATATTATTTCATTTCATCTTCACAAAAACTCCATGAGGTCAGACTTATTTTACCCTCATTTTGTAGATGAGAAAACTGAGTCTTAAAATCGCCTTTTAGGGGCTTCCCTGGTGGCGCAGTGGTTGAGAGTCCACCTGCCGATGCAGGGGACACAGGTTCGTGCCCCGGTCCGGGAAGATCCCACATGCCGCGGAGTGGCTGGGCCCGTGAGCTATGGCCGCTGAGCCTGCGCGTTCGGAGCCTGTGCTCCGCAACCGGAGAGGCCCGCGTAACGCAAAAATAAATAAATAAATAATCGCCTTTTAGCTTTCTCAGTTTCTGTTGGTTTCACACAGGCAGTGAATAACGCAGTGGTAACTCAAGTGCAATTCTTCAAATTCTAGTACTTCTGAATTGTCATATTAATTCTCTTCACTCAAACCACACACTTTCCACCTTCTGGAGTGGCTAGAGAATATACCCTGAGGTTTTCTTATTCTAATCCACAGAGTAAATCATCAGAACATTCTCTTAGCCTTTTAGTCTCTCTCTTCATGAATTTTGTCCATCCCAACTTTCCCTTTTTTCTTTTATTCTCTTTGCTTTTTTCCTCTACTTTTGCAGATTTTATAAAGCCCTTAGGTATACCAAGATTATTGTGTTTTCCATCTTAACTATTCACATGTTGCCAACTTCTGTTTTGTCCACGATGGAATTTCTAGCGCATGGATTTTTTCCTGACAGAGCTGAAGAAAGTTTCAGTGTTTGAGATGTTTGGTTTTTCTTTCTCACAGGTTGACTGTTAAATTTGTACTGTACATGTATCAAGGACGCTCTAAATGGTAGTAAAGCTGACAGAGAACACGCAGGGCCTGACGGCTTCACTCCAGTTACAGCTGATTAAAGGCTGCTGAGGACTGAGGGCCCACTTTCTGAAAAAGGACCACTAAAACTTGACCAAACAATTCCAGCCTGAACATTTTATTCTGGCTACAGTGGAAATGTCGAGTTGCTTCTTCTTTACTAGAAGAGAAATGCATAGTTCGGAAAATAAAATAAATGCACATGCCAGTGTACCAAGTGTGCAGGTGTACTATATACACAAACAGAAAGACCGCATATAAACTTACAGACATGCCTACATTTCTAATGATGCCCCTTAATGATTATTACCAACTATTATGATGCTAAGTAATTGGTGCACAAGAATACATAATAATAATTGGTCTTATATTTGCCTAGCAACTTTAAGTCCCCAAAATGTTTTCACATCTGTTATCTCATTTGATCTTATCTCATAATTGCGCAAGCTAAGAAGGGAAATCATTATCCCAATTTTACAGATGAGGAAATTAGAGTACCTCAAGTTTAGGTAAGTTAAGAGTTATTGCATGGCAAAACTGATAATTAATTTAACTTTCCACTGTTGCTCTTTCTGTAAATCTAGTGCCTATATTTGACAATTATAGACTTAGATCATTTTTTGCAAATATTACCTGCACTACAGAGACCACTTTGCTTATTATTGTGTTATGTCAAACAAATTCTCTATTTGTGTGTCTTTGACATTCTAAGATTCTAAGTTACTTGATGGTAGTATAGAATCACAAATCAAAACCGCAATGAGATATACCACTTCACACATACTAGATGGTTAAAGTAAAAAAAGTGGAAAACAAGGATTGGCAAAGATGTAGACAAATTAGAACCTTCTTTCATTATTGGTGGGAATATAAAGTGGTACAACCAAAAGAATTGAAAATAGGAATTCAAATAGATACTTATATGCCAATGTTCATTGCAGCATAATTCACAATTTTCCAATGCACAAATTATTCAAAAATTTCCAATTTTTCTACCTACCTTAGAAATATTCCCAGGTAAAGCATATATCTACATACCCAAATAATGAGCCCAATTTATTATATGCATTTAAATATTCCTCTCTTTATAAATTCTCTTATTTGGGGTGATGTATTTATCCTACTAAATCTGTAACTTATTTGCTAAAATGCTTTAGTTAATCTAATGGGATCAATCCGGCAAATGATAATTTCATGCATTACACATATTCATTATTTTTTACTTTTAAATCAGTTGCTTTATGCTGCTTGTGAAACCATTTTAATAAAAGTTTTTCATTTTAGATTTATATTTCAGTCAACATTTATATTATTCTGGTAACCATTTGTGTTTCTGGTTCCCTGTGTATCATGCCATTACATAAGTTCTTCCATGTAAAGAGATTTCTAATGCATAGAGGACATTTTGTCTCTTTTCTTCTTGCTTTCCTTTCAAGGATTCTGGACAGATTTTACTGTGCTAACTCACGCTGGCCAAGAATTTAAATGTTAGCATATCTTGCCTCTACAACTGGTGATTGTTTTCCAAATACTAAGGTACCTTGTGATTGCATTAATGCATTCAGACAACCATTTAATAGTGAAAATGTAGTTTAGCTTTTTCCAAATTAATTTTATTTGGTATGGGCCATTGACCATTTTCTTCTGAAATGTTCATAATTTCCAACATACAAGGGTGTGTATTTTTAAATGTTTTTCCTAAAATCATTAGAGTATTTTTTCTTTTTCTTTCTTACTATTTTAACCAGGAGCTTTTCATTACACTATCCCACCACATTTTCCTCTTTAACTCTCAGCCTTCATTTATTAGTACCTGAGGACTGATTCTCAAAAATGCTGATAAAAACTCCCCACAGAGTCATTAGAAGAGCTCAGCTTAATACAGTACCTATAAAACATGTTGGAAAAAGAGAAATTATTGCTTGTGGCTTGAGAATAATGCCAACTATAACTATAACAGGTCAGAGAAACATAAGCTGTGATTTCCCTTTATATTTAACTTTGGGTTTATTACAAAATTTACTTAGAGTTTATTTCTTTATTTGTGTTTTAATAATAAATCTTAGAAAATGATAACTAAGGTATTTTAATGTACATACTTAGAAATTCTATTTCGAAATGCAAAGATATAATCTTGAAAAAGCTTTCTCTAAATATGACAAAATCCACAGCTACTCTAATTCAGAGTATTATTATTTCAGTTTTTTTTTAAATCAGAGGTTTTAAAAGGCAAAAAGTTTCAAAATATCTTTTCAAGTATTCCATCTTACAAATTTTTAATTTATTTATTCACTTGTTGAATTAATATTTGCCAAGTGTCACATTTTACACCAGTTTCCGTGCTCAGTATTTGTGTAAACAAAGAAGAATAAGATGTGTACAGTGACCTAATGATTTACTAGACAAGAAGGCTAGCTAGGATGTGGACGTCAGTACTAGCAAAATGCTTTATGAGGTCAAAGAATTGATTCCTCCTGGAGAGTCATGGAGAGTTTCCTCAAGAAGGTGATGTTTAAGATGTGCCTTATCAGGTTGAATAGGGTTCTGACCAAGACAGATGGAAGAGGAGTGCATTTTGGGTAAAGGGTCTGGAATGAACAAAGGCCCTAAGAAGTGAAAGCACCTGGGGCATTTTGTGAATATGTGGAATTCGATATGGTAATAACACAAGATGCTGTAGAAACGAGGGTAGGACACAAGACTGGAAATCTAGCATGGGGGTAGTTCAGGAAGAATATGCATAGGTTTACAAATGAAGATAAATTTGAGAGTTTTCCTTCGTCTCTTCTTACCCATTATATATACTTACACTAACAAGAAAGCCTAAAGAACACACATATTCACCCCAAAGTAAGCTGTTATAAATCCATAGAGGTAAGTTCGAGGAACCTGCAGCTCTTTACTAAAGAGACAAAGTGTTTTCTCCTTCTTCTTCTTAGACCCAGCACTGCTCTGCCAAAACTGAGTCCAAGATGTGAAAGAGGATGAAGCAGAGAAGAGTGAACAAGAAAGAGTAGATGGAGATTAATGCAACCCCCAGGGCAGGAGGATGTGGACCAGGCAAGGGACAATGGAACGTGAGATAAAGAGATCCAGAGTCTAGACCAAACTATGCAACATCTGGTCCCAAGGTTTGTGAAATTTGCTTAACCTTTCAGAGGTTGCATTTCCTTTTCTGAACCAAGAGAGATGACTTGGCAATATTGGACGTCCTTCTGGATATAATATTTCATGGCTATAAGACTTAAGATTATGAAAAGTACCTTGAAAATCAGAAAGATAAATTTCAATCGTAGCTTTGCCTTTAATTGACTGCATATCCTTGAATATCTTCACTGAGTTTTAATATTTATAATATAGGTTAATAATAGCTATATCTACTCTGCGCGTGCATACTTGAAAATACATGGGGAGAATTTCACAGACTACACAAGGGCTGACGTTTCTATTTTTATGACTAAATCTAACTAAGTGTAAAATCAGTGTGAAGGTATGCACCCTATTGGGTCCAGTTCTACAACAGCGTGAACAAATTGAGCAACCTCTGAGAGGCTGAAAGCAAAAGGGATCAAGGTTCATGCAAGATTAACTGTCCATCTCTTACTGGAAATGCTCCACCAAAAATCATGGCCAAAGCAGCCAGGCAAAGGGTAGTGCTAACAGAGCACCCCTCATGTACAATCCATGTCACATATACAATCATAACCAGGTCCATAAGTTCTAACCATTTAAATAAATAATTCCATGGCCAGAGTCCCTTACCTTACAAATGATTTTCTGTTGTGACTGAGCCAACCATTGTTCTGGGTCATCTGATAGCCTCACATAGGCTGACTAGGACTTTTACCAAGAACAGAGTAAGAACCATGCTATGCACTGTGACAGACACGGCTAGAACAAGTCATTTATTATTTCTTTTCAGCTTCTCAACAACACTGAAACATAGATCCTATTGTTCCCACTATATAGATGAGAAAATGTTGAGTCCCAATAAGAGGAAGATTTTTTCCCAAGGGCATACAACTAGCACTGTCACAAGGAGACTCTGAAGCTCCTTCTATGTGATTAGAAAGACAAAATGTCGGCAGGTGCATGTTTTTGTGCACGCATGCGTGTATGTGTGTGAGTGTGTGTGTGTGTTTGCGTGCAACTTATTGAATGATGAATATATAGTAACATCTTTTGGTTACATGAGGTTAATGTGCATTGAATAAGCGTAAATGGCTACCTTTTTCTCATGAGTCAAAAAGAACTATTTGTTAGCTTTGAAAAGCACTTCTCCCTCTAACAGAATTACATTGACGGTGGAATCCATTTATAAGAAAGCTACACATAAATGTCATTTACCCCGATCATGTCCATAAATGGGATGTGCAAACCGAAGTGGGAAACATTATTTTAAAAGAAAAAGCAATGCATATTTGTTTTGCAAATTGTTTTCAAAATATACTAGATGAAGGATCCTTCTTTCTCCTAATAATGATTCCTTACCCAGTAGCTAAGTACAAGTCTACATGTCTACTTACTGCCAACTCATCTTCCTGCCCAGTAATCGAGATTTATGGTACATCTACTTTTCTCCTTCATCTGTGAGGTCCTAGGACATTCAGGTAGCCAATCTGCCCTTAAATATGTCTCTAAGGAAATGGTGCTAATTAGTATTGGAATTTACAGCCTTCCATTTTATTGACTTGTCCTACTTTCTTCGATAATTAACTAATGAGTAAAGTAATGAGCTATGTTAGTCAGTCATGCTGTTCAATTAAACGGCAAATCAATTATTGAAAATAGTTTCGGACAGCTCTAATGTTGGCATGATGTGTGCGTGTATGTGTGTGTGCATATTGAATGCAAGTGTAATTATGTCCTAGATATTACAAAGTCAGTCTACGTGTCCTACGTGTTAGGACAGAAAAGGCCCTTCCTTTATGACTGTAGTACAAAGAAGATCGGATGCCAAATACAAATACGTCATTATTTGTCTATGTCCATTCTACAGTTTGTAACTTTTACTTAACCGAGACATTGTAGCTTCTTTGGCTTGTGTGAAACACATTAGAAAGCAGTGTCTAGTGGATGGGTAATAAGAGAGAAGGCAAAGAAGCAGGAATCAACTTTTTCACTTTAAAAAAGTGTTAAGGGCAGTATGGTTGAAGTGGAAAATAGGTCTAGTGGTGATTTAACTTTTTAATCTCAGGTGATTCATCTTAGATATCTTCCTGTTCTTTAATTATACTGGAAACATCCTGAAGTGTGAAAAGTCTGTCTAAAATACAACAGATAAAAATTTATTGGGCATGAGAGCATAATTCAGTCTCACTGTAGAGTGGGAAGAGAACAGGTACACACACACACACATATCTGGTAGACTAAAAGCCAAATTGGCAAAGTGCAAAGAGCCTTTGTAAGTCTCTGGCCTTGAAGCTTCCCTTGAAGATAGGTAAATTGATAGTTGGCTCACCAACTACACTGTCATTATATAATTGAGCAGGACCCTATGGGGCCTTCCCGGGACAGGCCCTCCCCCATATCCTCTGCTTTAGTTCCTCTCTGAGGTGCCTAGATAACAGTACCTGATGCACATTTCCTGAGTTGTCTTACAGATGCTAAACCCACAACCAAATGGAAGAAATTAACTACCTGATGACCAAGAGCATGTAGCCCCCAGACCTACTGGAGACTAAGGATTGGTTGTGTTAACCCCTGTGACACCACCCTGTTACCTCACCATCAACCAATCAGAGAATTGTGAACAAGCTTATCACATATCCTGGGACTCCCCTTCCCTACCTGGCCTTTGAAAACACTTTGCTGAAATCCTTCAGGGAGCTCGGGGTTTTTGAGCATGACCCACCCATAATCCTCATCTGGCACCTTATAACAAATGCTGTACTTTCCTTCACCACAACCCAGTGTCACCAGATTAGCTTTACTTAGTGGGCAAGCAGACCCAAGTTTTGGTTCAATAATAATTTATGATCTTTTCTACTTTCAGTTTCTCACTCAGTTTCTTCAGATGTGCCTGTCACCTACACATCTTCCCTTTGCATACCTTGTACTGGTAATTTACTGTGAGTTTTAGATAGAACACCCTATAGTTTTTCCACCTGCTCTATATTGATCTCAAGTCTAAGATATAATCACTCATTATCTATCAGAATTTTTTCCCTAATCATAAAATTACAGTGGAGAAAAAAAGTTGTCCCAAATGATGATAGCAAAATTCTGCTTTGAGAAATAATTTGTAATATTTTAACAATTCAGGAAAATGCCAAATGAGTAAGATGTGAAAGGAATATACCAATTAAATCAAATAATAGAATTTCTGTTATTAATTGAATAATTTATTGATTAAAGAAGTTTTTGTCTGTTCCCTCTCCTCCAGCAGTTATTACCTACAAAGAGCATTATGTTAGAAGCAGGAGATCCCCCAAAATTCAAGAAATACAGATTCCATGTTGTGGGCAGGGATCTCAATCTAAGGATAGAAAACATATTAGCTAGACATTAGATAAGAGATTTTCCTGGATATTTTTGGTATACGTTACACGTTCAGCCTAGTGCATTTTTTTTAAAACATGGCATATCTTAGCTCACAATTCTTCAAAAATACCAGTTACAACACCAAAGATTATTCAAACTCGTAATAATCTATCACTATTTTTAAAAAAAGAATTTTTAATTTGAGATCTGCTCCACCCTTATTTCATCTTCATGACAGCCTGTTGCCAGCAAGACAGTAGAATGATTATTATATTTTCCTTTAATATAACTTATGAAGATCCTCATTTTAAGGTACTTAGATTCTTAAGAATATCTTCTTTCAAGGAAAACTTGAGTAAAGCTTTAAATGATAAGACTTTTGTTAGCTTGGGAGAATGCAGTTTGCACCTTCAAAACATCCTCAAATTCTTTAAAGGTGTAAATATTGTTTTTATCTCCTAAAGTACAGTTTAAAATCTTAAGCTTCAAAAGTGATTAAGCGCTATTATAGGAAAAACAAAGCAAAGCAAATCAAAACCAGGTCAAAAAAGGCAACAGCAAGTTTTCATTTCCAAACAGTTTTAATTCTGTGTTTGTGTTCTTGCCTGAAACGAGGCAAGGAACACAAACATTCCCATATGAATCAAATTAGAATTTACATATGAATTACATTAGAAATATGAGCTCCATCAAGGAATAATTAGCACTGTCCTGGGTTATGTGAAGGCGAACAAAATTAAATAAGAACGATTTCAAAGGCAAGTTTTGTTTTGCTTCTTCAACTAAGCTGGTTTAATCAGTGATAATGACTGAAATAAATCCAGTCCATCTAAAGTAATGTACAGCCTACCATATTGTGTGAAATGCCAGTACTGACTTGGTAAATCATAAAGTCAATGAGAGGACATCACTCATGAGTCTCTGACGTGGTTACTTTGTGCTTAATGCCAAGTGTAGGGGTGGGAGAAGTTGAACCAATCAGAAAGCACAGTGGGGCCAATGTTACAAAAATATTCCAGGGAGACATCATAAAAGTCAAGGAGACTCAAAGAATCACATCATACCTGTTTTGTGTTGCATTTGTTGATGTTGTTACTGCAATTGTTATTTTATGCTCACTGAGGACAAAGACTGAAATTTCTCTCTACAAAACGGTAGTGCTACTTAAGAAAGAGAGAAAATACAATAGCAACTGGAATCAGCCGGGTGACATAGCTGTGCTTCAGCCACTAAACAGGGCTATGGTTTATGAGTGCCTCCTCTAATGAGCTAAACTCCAGTGACCATAAAACTGAAATATAATTATGACATTAAAGATGCCTATATTTGAACTTAATTATTAATTAATTTAATGAGAGGAGAGGAGCTTGTAAAATTGCTAATTAAATGGCTCTGTAAAACTGCAGACGGTGGAGGATTTACCAAATGATGAATCCCACAACAGTATTTTTGCTGTATCAATATTCTATTAATATACAGTATGCCAGAGGAGCTAGCTAGAAGGTGGTTGTTAAGTTGATGTGCAGGTGTGCAGTGTGGCATGACCTAAAATGCTAAATGACAGCAACCTTGAGGATACTTCAGCCCCTCCATTTAGAGTAGATACTGGAGTCTGTGAAATGAACTGAGTAGGTCAGGACACAGCCCATATCTGACTGCAGGTACACAAAGGGTTGTTTTTTTTTTTTTTTTTTGGTTGAGCCACTGTCTTAGATCTTGTCTCGCGATGATTGGAGTGTCAAGGGTCAACTTGCTTTGTATTACCCAAAAGTGTGGGTTTGCAAGAAGTCTAAATATTAATCCACCTTAAAAATAAGACAACACTTCATATTACATATGCTTGTGGAAATGCAATTCAATTAAGATGGCAATTCTTGGCAATTAATGTACTGGAACAAACAAACTTGGATTTTAGCATGAGATAGACATAGGTTCAAATTCTGGCTGGTTCTAACCCATCAGCAGATACACTGCTCTGGACGTCAGTTTCTTCAGCCGTAAAATGGGATAAATATTCCTAAAGTCATAGGGCTACTGGAAGGATTATATTAATATAATCTGTAACGCAACTAGTTCAGTGCTTACCCATAGAAGGTGCTTAAAATGAGAAATAAGTAAAGCAAAACTCTAGGTGTTGAATTAGGACCTGAGAGGGGCAATTTGTGAGATGCACACACCACACCATGGTGTGAAATGGTCCTTTAACCTCAGCACATAGGAAGCAGTATTCAACTAACGGCAGGCTTTAAACCTAGAGTCGTCGGGAGAAAAATGTCCCTTTTCATTGTTCAATCTAATTCAGAGGAATTTTTATTGAAGCATTTTTACCCTACTGAAGTCACATTTGAGCTGGAAAAAAATATTTAATGACACATTTCGAAGAATAGTTAAGTGAAATTCAAGGTAATTAAAAATATGGTATGCTAATTGCTCATACAAGCTTAAAATGTCCTTATCAATTTGAAAAGTATAGTACACAGATTTTCTTATCATGAAAACATCCAAAAATGGATTCAAATTAAGTGCATGACATTGTGTGAATTAAGTAAATCCAAAGTTCTTGCTCTTTTTTCATCCCCTTATTGTACAAACAAGCATTTCTTATTAATAAGGAAACAGATTGTTCCTTCTTATACTTAGAATAAGTATAAGAACTGACATTCCCACTCGTCCACTACCTAGTCAGCATGAACTTCAGTTCTTTCAAAAGCCAGTGACCATTATAAAAATCAGAATAATCAACGAGTTAGAGAATCTACCTAGAAGGGAAGGCAAATCTTTCTATTTACTAATAAAATGAATAACTGAAAATGTTATTGATTATATTAGAGTGTCAAAATTCAAAATTCATAAACATACTTGAAAAACTTGGGCTTTTACTAAAAATCCATTTATGGGTGAGGATTTAAATATACACATCTCATGATGAGCATGTCTTAGAGGTCTGCTTATGATTTCATGATATCTTGATTCCTAGAGTGGACTTATGATTACAAGGAAAGTCTGAAAAGATTAACTAACTAATCTTGGATTAGCTACTTTCAAACTGATCGAAAAAGGGAAATAATTCAATTCATCAGCCAAGTCCCTGATTCTTATCATACAGCACAAGACGATACAGCGTGTTGTATAATTATAGTTGAACGATGTCACAGTAAAAACTTCAGAGGCAAGGAAGGGCCTTTTCCTTAAGTCTGAAATAAGTGGCAGGATTTATGGCGACAAAAATCAGTGAATCAGTAGTAAGAATATGATGAGAGAGAAATATTATTCATAACGAGGTTTACACGTAATATTTTAGTCTTTCCCTACACGTGCATGCACACACATGCACACAAGCACATATAGGCACATTGATACACAAATACTGGGTAGTGGAAGCATGTGAACATTTATTCTAAGTACAAGAAGGGACAATTTCCTTATTAATAAGAAATGCTTGCTTGTTTTTTAATGAAAGTTTTTGATGAATCTTAAAGGCTAGATGAATATCTCAGGGGGATCCCAGGAGGCCCCTCATCCAACCACTTCAAGATCATGGACAGCATGGACACCCTTCATGCTGAGAATCACTAACAATATCCTTCCATCCCTTACCCTGTTAACAACAGTCATACAGCTCAAGCTTTTCCACTCACTGCTTTCCTGGGTCCGCCTGCGAGCACCAGGGGCTGCAAGGAAAAAGGGGAATCCTGCTGTGCATGGAGGCCCACCAGCCTCCAAGAGATTTCAGTTCTAGATTCACTGTACCTCATAAACCCATTCCACATATAGTCATCAAGAAAGCTTAAACCTGTCGGAGCTATCAGTTTTGTCAAAGACTATCATCACCTCTTCCTCACTTTTAATCCACTCTCTATACAGAAGCCAGAGGAGTCTTGATCTGACAGATCACTGCAAATCTGACCTGGCCATCTTCTTTTAATGACCTACCATTGTTTTTAAGACCCAGTTCCAGATCCCTACACTGACTACCAGGCCAAGGCCCAGGAAAAGTTACCCAGCTGAAACTGCGGCCAGCATCCCACTCATTGGTCCATGTGACTCTCCAAGGATCTTCCTGCCTCAGCCTTTTACAAAAGGTTTTGCTTCTGTGAGGTATGCTTTTTCTCCCTCTTTTCACCAATCTAACTCACCACTGCTTGCTACCAGGTGTTCTTAACAACACAGTATCATCAGACTTTGTAGATCGCCGTTAACCTGAGGGAAGACGATGTGTATCTCAATGATTTTAATATTTTAATATACCTTTCTATTATTATGCATAACAATGAACATCTTTTCAAACTATGTGTACTCCCATTCCTCTGAACTGCCTTTTCATGGCTTTTCTTTTTATTGATATGAAGGAATGCTTCCTGTGTCAAAGTAACTAAGCTTTTCTATTTGTTTTACAAATATTGTAAATATCCCCAGGATACTCTTTGTTTTTGACCTTTTGTACTTTTTCCACTTCAGATTTTTAATACAATTTTTATGTATTCAGATTTTAAAACATTAACGAAATAGTTTCTGGGTTTTGTATCATTCAAAAAGATTGATACAAAGGATTCCACATGTATAAAATTATAAAAAATAAACATTTCCATGTTTTATTGCATAAATTTGCAGTTTTATTGTTATGTTTGAATTGTTAATCTACCTAGAATCTTGAGTGAGTAATGAGAAAGAGATCTGTTTTTTTAAGGTGGACATCCAGTACATGTACCATCATACATCTTCACTAATACAAGTGTCACCTTTATTGTAAACCATTATATTTCTTGGGATCTATTATTGGAGTCCATTATGTTCCATTGATGAATTTTTTACTAAATGTTTGTAATTATGACAGCTTGTTATATCTTTTTCCCCTAGAATTTCCTCAGAAATTGTATACATTCATTTTTTAATATTTATTTCAGTATAGGTGAAGTAGTAACAAAATAATCATTTTGGTACTTTTATTGAATTTTGTTACTTGTATAGATTAATTAGGGGGAATCATTTGTGTTATAATGTAGTATTACTTCATAAGATGAAATAGATGCTTATTTGTTCAAAAATTTTAAAAGTTTTCAGGAAAATTTTAAAGTTTTTTTATACAGAAATTGTATATTTTTGTTGTATTCATACCAAGGCACTTTATATTTTTGCTACTGTTATAAATTGAATCTTTTCTTCCATTGTATATATATGTTTTCCAGCTTTGTTGAGGTATAATTGACAAATAAAATTGTACATGTTTAAGGTACACAACTTGAGGATTTGATGTATATATACATTGTGAAATGATTACCAAAATCAGGTGAATTAACACATGCCTCACCTCACAAATTTTCCCTTTTTGTGTGTGTGGTAAGAATACTTAAAATCTACTCTCTTGGCAAATTTCAAGTATACAGTACTCCATTATTAACTACAGCCACCATGCTGTGCATTGACCAGCATCTCCACACTTCCCCCACCCTCCAGCACTTCTCAACCACCATTCTACTCTCTGTTTCTGAGTTCAAATTTTTTTAGGTTCTACAGACAAATGAGACCATACAGCATTTTTCTTTCTCTTCCTGGCTCATTTCACTTGGCATGATGCCCTTTAGATTCACGCATGTTATCGCAAATGGCAGGAGTTCTTTCTTTTTTATGGCTGAATAATATTCCATTATACATATATTATATATACATTATACATTTATATATACATTATACAATTATATATACATTATACATTTTCTTTATCCATTTTATTTTTTAACTATTGGTTTTATAATAGGAAAGCTATTGATTTTTCAAAGTAACTTTTTATTAACCTTATTAGGATTTTTTTCAGTTTCTCAATTGCCTCTTCTACCTACATAAAATAATCTTAATAACAATATTTCCTTACCTTTTCATTTTATATGCCATTTTGTTCTCTTGTTTAATCGTATTAGCTGGTACCACCAAATATTACTATCTTTTAAATGGTAAGATAGTGACAGTGGACATTTTTGTTTTCTAACAATTAAATATTAAACTGCAACTACATCGAAGTACATGTTAGACACTTCGAGGAGAGTCAAAGGATACCTTGTGTTATTTGGAGTATGTTATTAGAAAATTTATTGCATAAGAGGGGAGTTATAACTTAATAACTCTAATTTTAGATAAAAGCTCTAGGTGAGATAAAAATGAAATACTGTCAAAGTTTAGATGAAATAGAGATTTGTGAGATAAAAATGAAATACTGTCAAAGTTTAGATGAAATAGAGATTTGTTCTTCTAGGTAGGTAAGTTTATATGGCACCAGTGCAGTAATGCTGAGCTCTTCACAGTAGCACTTGAGGTCAAGGGGCCATATTGATCAAAGGTTTGGAGGTGGAATTGCTCATATGCATACCAGAAACAGTAGTTTATGATAATGAAGAGACTGGCTAACCGCAGGTTCGATGTTTAGTGTGGACACACATCAGCTCATAATAGTTACATGCTAGCGAATAACTTCTTCCTCTGGGTGCACAGGATTTCCTCCTTGACTTTTCAGCTTGGGTGGTTCCCATCTAAGCTCTTCATGGTTAATAACATGTATTCATTTGTATGTACTTTGTGTCTTTTATTTTCTGATGAGGGAAATGTATGGAACTAGAATAAACCTCAGTTCCTTAATATCCATGTTACTTCTGGAGGAAGGAACTGCAATTTTAGAACAGAGGACTTGTTGAAACGAGAACAACAAAATCTCGTAAAAGAAATTCTTCAGTTGAAAAGAAACACAGATTAGTTTATTGAGTAAAGTAAGCATGATTAAAGTAACTGTACATTCAGGTGTAGTAGACTGGTGAGGGTAGGAAATGGGAAGCATAGTGAGTTAGGACCTGTACCTAGAGTGGAGTGAAATGGATGTAGCAGCAGACAAGAAATTTTAGAATTCTAAACTCAGTTCTGTCACTGAGCAGCTGACTGACCAAAATAAAGTTATTAAATTTCTACACGTACCCTATATCTTACAAAATTAAGGAAACAGCTCTAATCCTCCTTTTCTTTAAAGTTAAAGTAAAATCAAGAATGTCTATATTAAATACATTACCAATAAATCATAAAAATGTAACCACAGCAACAGACTTTCTGAGTTACAACACATGTTGGTCTTTATCTATGGCCCACTGCCATTTAGGAAGAGAGCTTTATTTTTAAAAGCTATAATTTTTTTAAAAGGACATATGGGAACTCAATGCATTCTTCAACAAATAAAAAAGCCAAAACATCTGGTATACCAAATGGAGAGGGAGAAGAAAATGGGCTATTTAGGGACGCCATCTTTTAACAGTGCAGGTGTATACTGATAATCATTTGGCTAGAAAAATGCTCTGCCATACCTGGCTCCAGATTTCCGCTTTGAAGGAATTGTAGATAATTGAGAATAGGTTTATAAAAGCTTTGCTCTCCATTCCTAATTATGACATAAACTTTCTACCTACTGGGCTGTTTTACATTTATGACCCTGCATTTGTAATCTGAAAAGTGTTAAATATGCTTCGCCTTACAAGCACTCGATCCATCATAAGTTAAAAGTTGCATTGGGGCTGGGGGGGTTTCCCTGGTGGCGCAGTGGTTGAGGGTCTGCCTGCCGATGCAGGGGACGCAGGTTCGTGCCCCGGTCCGGGAGGATCCCGCATGCCGCGGGGCGGCTGGGCCCGTGGGCCCGTGAGCCGTGGCCACCGAGCCTGCGCGTCCGGAGCCTGTGCTCGGCAGCAGGAGAGGCCACAACAGTGAGAGGCCCGCGTACCGCAAAAAAAAAAAAAAAAAAACAAAAGTTGCATTGGGGAGGTGATGAAATGTCCCATAACGTGGGTACATAAAGAGAAGACAGTTTTTCCTATATAAAAGAGAAGAGTCAAGAGGGAGCTGATCAAACTATTGAATCAAGGAATAAATGAAAGAGAGTTGGGGCTGGGAGATTATTCATGACTACCTCCTTGCATGGTCTTAAGAAAGTAGAATATCAATAAGTAAAGTGAGCAAGAACGGAATGATACCTTGTCCATCTCTCATCTATAAATTCATCAAGTAACATTACTGTTCCTATTCAAATCTCAAATGTACGAAGAATTTGAGATGGTGGTACTTTTAAAACTTTATCTAAAATAACAGTATTTATCTTAGATTAAATGCAAAACATACTTTTATATTAATATTCAATAAAATAATAAGGAATTAAAGGGTATTAAAATGTTATCTCCCCATATAGTTCTGTGATAAAAATTGTGTAGGAAATTCTAGGAAGTTCTTGGTGGTAGTAATTCTAAGGATCTTTAATATAATCCATTAATGTGCATTATAAATCCCCAAGAGAAGAGAAATCTAATGCTGTATTTCCCAAAGGTATTTTATAATGGAGCCCTTGTACAATGACACAATGGAATAAAGGCTCTGAGGCTCTTTCTAGCTCGAAGATTCTTCTTTTCCATGAAATCTCTTTATTCAAAAAACTTTTGAAGTACACTCTGTATGGAGTTTCACATTAGAAAACATAGATGGACACAAAGGAACATTAAATTAAATTATTGTCCTCAAGGACCTGACAGTCTATGGAGAATGGAAGGTGACTAGAAAGTAATATCAGGGAAGGCACTGATTTTTGTCTTTTTAAAAAATCACTGCTGTATTTCCAGACTACTCTCTGGTAGATAGTAGGCATTTAGTAAATATTGAATGAATGGATGATGGTAAGGTTGTGAAAGGGCTAGAATGGTAATAACTGCACTTATACTGGATTGCTCTTTCTGCAGTGAATAGAGTAGTTTAGTTCACTTGAGCAGGGAGTGTTGAACAATCTCTCTTTTACAGAGAGGATTGTACGCAAGCTGTCTTAGAGCTTGCCAATGAAGTATTCAAACTAGACCAACATGAAGCTAATAGGATTGTTTAAATAAAGTTTACATATTTTATTATCCACAATATGTAATTAAAATGAACATAAGCAAAATTCTCCGCACAATGGCTATTCAGTTTTCACACAAAGGTAAAGCCTCAGAAATATGAGTTTATTTTTCAAAGACCAGACCTCCAAGTGAGGAAGATATTGCTCTTCTAAAATGCTGTTACATGACACGGATATATTTACGGACTTTACAGTGAAGTAGAACTGGATACAAATCTTAACTCTCCTTCTTAACTCTCCTACTTACTATATAACTTCTCTTATGTTAATTTTATTCACTAAAAGATTTTAATAAACCAATCTACCAGGGAGTTCAGCCTGCTGTTTTTATGCCATACTGTAAGTCTATTTCTTCATACTGTGTCATCAGTGAAGAAGAGCTAGTTTCCATTCTCTTCACCGAAGTATTTTAAGGCGTGTATGTTTTTATACATTTTCCAGCTCTTTCTTTGTACCTTTAGTCACAATTTGTATTTGTGATATTTTACTCTGTTCATTTGTCTTTTCCTAGCATATTCATATCTTAACTTTGATCACCTCAGTGAATTCTTAGGCTTAGCATACAAGGTAACACACATCCAAGGTTCACAGAAGGATCCAGATTTATATATGTATAACCAGAAAAATATAATAATCACAACCACAAGAACAATGGCAAACAAATGTAGAGACAGAAATGAGCTCTAAAGCAAAGGTATATTAAATAAATCATCTGTAATACACCCAGCTGTAGCAGAAGCACCTGAAGCTGACCTCTCCACCGGGCACAGACTTAGTCAGATAACAAATCATATTCTTAGTGAGATATCCCCAAATTTGATTTGCATTTAAACACTGAGTAAATATGAAAAGACTGCCAAGTCTCCCCCAGCAATCTCATATATTTACATTCTCTGTATTTGACAATAATAAAGGAGAAAATAGGAGATATTTCAGTCGTCAAGAGGAAATACAGACCACGCAGAAAGAAAGAGAAGGGGCTGTTTTGATGCTATAAAACATTGCTATTATAAAATAAATAAAACCTAATATTTATTGAGTACTTATTATATGCCACACATTCTGTCCTACTCTTTTTTTTTTTTTTTTTTTTTTTTGTGGTACGCGGGCCTCTCACTGTTGTGGCCTCTCCCGTTGCGGAGCACAGGCTCCGGACGCGCAGGCTCAGCGGCCATGGCTCACGGGCCCAGCCACTCCGCGGCATGTGGGATCCTCCCAGACCGGGGCATGAACCCGTGTCCCCCGCATCGGCAGGCGGACTCTCAACCACTGAGCCACCGGGGAAGCCCCTTATTCTTTATATTCATGATTTTATTATAGACTCTCAGCAACCCAGTTAGGCAGATAATCATTAACCCCCTTTTAACAGTTCCAAGGAGTGAGTCTTACTAAGTAGCTTGCCTGAGATTATTGGACTAGTGAGTGAGTGAAGAGAGATGTATAGTAGGACCCTCTAAGTACAAGTAACTACACTGATATTTACATTTTCTTTTTTTGACATTCCAAAAGTAATTATTTATATTGGACTTTGAATAAGAAAGCTTAGAGAAAGATGTGTTTGAAGAGGAACGTTATAGAAACAGACACCCAGCTAGGCTTTTCTCAATATCTACTTAGAATACAAAAATCAATTAGAGTCAAATTTGTAAAGCAGGTAATGTATCATACATGGTGCTAGTCACCATGGTTACTTACATTAAGCTTTCTCTCTGGTGCTTCTTGCTTCTTGTTTCTTTTTGCAATTATGCTTACCCAAGAAGAAACGTTTTCTGTTGTTATTCGGTACTTTTATAAAAAGCCATAGACGTTGTCATCCAAACGTAAATTTCTTATGAGAGCCATTAATAGCTACCTAAGCCAACATGTCATCAGAAGATACCAGAAGGCTTGTTAAAACACAGCTTACTGGGCTTCTGACTTACTAAGTTCTGACTTACTAATTTCTGACTTACTAGTTCTGGGGAGGGACCCAAACATTTGCATTTTTTAACAAGATGCCAAATGATGCTAATGTTTCTAGTCCAGGGACCACACTGTAAAAAAAACCCAAAACTGTGAGGTAAGTATAAAGTCGTTTGGTTGGTCACATTCTTGTGCTGTAATATTTTTGGCAAGTGGTTCTAGTCAAGAAATCTCAACTGCATATCAAATTGAGGTGCTGGAGAAAGAACTAGATCTTGCCCGTTCCTAAACTGTAGAGACATAAACATCCGGGAGGGACCTGAGCAATCCTGAAAGAGGTTCACTTTCAAGGAGGGACAGTGGGGAGCCCTGAAAGGGAAGTCACGGTGTCACAGCAGTAGGGTACGAAGTCTAGGAAAGTGAGCCTGAATTTGTGGAGACAGTGGTTTCAGAAGAAGTAGGTGCTAGAATTTATCCCAAACCGGTGACCCCCGTACATGTGTGGTTTCTGGAAGAGAGGTACTGCATTTGATCATTAAAGAAACCTAAGAGTAAATGCTACCATATTTTCAGGCTTAAACAGCATTCCTGTGGATCCCAAGCTTAGGGTAATTTAAAGCAACTGAAGTTTATTTGCTCACAGTTCTGTTGCCTCTTCTAGTTTCCAGGGGCTGCCAGCATTCCTTGACTGTGGCTACATCACTCCAGTCCCTGCCTCTGAGGTCACACTTCCTCCTCCTCTTCCTTCTGTTAATTCTCCCTTTGTCTCACTCTTATTAGGACATTTTGTCATTGGATTTAGAGCCCACACAGATAATCCAGGATAAATCCTTCACTCAAAATCCTTTACTTAATCACATCCTGTGCCATATGGGGTGACATTTATTCTTTTACTATATAATGTAGTTGTATTAGTCAAGGTTCTCCAGGGGAATCAGGAAAATGGAACCAAGAGGATATATATATATATCTTCCATATTAGGTTTCCAGACTTTTGCATTTTTCCACATTTGGTTACATATATATCAATATACAGAAGGATTCTTCATCTAGTATACTATGAAAATAACTTGTAAAACAAACATGCATTACTTTTTTTTTTTTTTTTTTTTTTTTAGGGATACGCAGGTCTCTCACTGTTGTGGCCTTTCCCGTTGCAGAGCACAGGCTCCGGACGCGCAGGCTCAGCGGCCATGGCTCACGGGCCCAGCCGCTCTGCGGCATGTGGGATCTTCCCGGACCGGGGCACGAACCCGTGTCCCCTGCATCAGCAGGTGGACTCTCAACCACTGCGCCACCAGGGAAGCCCTGCTTTTTCTTTTAAAATAATGCTTCCCATTTTGGTTTGCACATCCCATTTATAGACATGATCGGGGTAAATGACATTTATGTGTAGCTTTCTTATAAATGGATTCCATTTTCAATGTAATTCTATTAGAGGGAGAAGTGCTTTTCAAAGCTAACAAATAGTTCTTTTTGACTCATGAGAAAAAGGTAGCCATTTACGCTTATTCAATGCACATTAACCTCATGTAACCAAAAGATGTTACTATATATTCATCATTCAATAAATTACACGCAAACACACACACACACTCACACACATACACGCATGCGTGCACACAAACATGCACCTGCCGACATTCTGTCTTATCACTCTTGCTTTTATGTTGAGAAGTTTGAGTTTCACAGAGTTTAGTCATTTGCCTCAAATCATATAACTTGTTTCTGGCAAAGCTGAAGCTTGATTTTTAGCACAATTCTCTCCACATAGAGGACCTGGAATATTTCTCTTATTTCTTTTCGGTCATTTTCCCTTTAACAACCCCTGAATTGATAGCTGAATTTGAAAATGCATTCTGGCTCATGAAACGTGACTCTCTCTCGTTGAAAGGAGCTACTAATACTGTTCTCCCACCAGCTGAAATTGGAGATGCAATATTGTGTTATTTCTACCTGAGAAATGGTAAGGAAATCTGTGGGTTTTCATTAAACTCCTTCTGGTATATTGTGGGAAGGAAAACATCTTCAAAATTATATTTTACAATTTGATACATGCTTTGGAGGAGAGTATAATTTAGATCATTTAGCTCTGTAGCTCTATTTCTGGAGCTACCAAAATATAGAGGCAATGATCTTAAAACATGTAAATAGATAACAGAGGCAAGGAATGGTTGGTTGAGCTTGGAACCCATTAAAGTTCTGTTACTGCAATACTAGAGGTAGGTGTGTGGTGGTGAGATGTGGCACCTGCGTTCAGGACTCAAGGGGTCTTAGGGCAATTGATAACTACGCGTGGGTGAGGTGTGGACAGGAAGAATGGAGCATTTCAGAAAGAATGGAGAATTATGTTTGATTTCACTGCTCAACGTTTATAAAATTTTTTTTTTTTTTTAACATCCTCCTCCCCTGTAAATTTTATTTGCCTCCATAAACCATGGATTCTTCTAACCAGAGAAGGAACACAAGCTGAGGGAGACCAATGGCAGGGAGGACAGCAGTATACACTGATCTAGTGTCTATGAGAAAACACCGTCTAAAGGTAACAAACTTATCTATAATGTTTCCCATTTCAAATTATCCTTATAAATCCTTATACCAAAGGGGGAAACGGTATGCAATTAGAAACTACTGACCACTTGACCTCCTTGTACTCCTATTACTTCCCTGTTGTCTCTCTTTAATATAATTTAAAATGAAATTCTGACAGATTCTATCTCTCCTTGCCTCGATTTACTTATTTAATATAGTTTATTTATTCAATAAATACATACTGAATAATTTGCAATCTGGATGACATACGGTTGGTGGCAGAACATGAAACAAGAAATCCAGCATTGGAGTCATAAGCTTAAAATGAAATTAGATTATCAGGGACTGTTCAACATCAGTAGATAATGACCTAAAATAAACATCTACAAGTTATGCTACACCTAGTAAAACAGAGATAAATAAAAATTTAACTAAATCTACGTAATGTGCTAACAAACTTAAATAATAAACCGTATTATTCAAATGTGTTGAGTGAAATATAACTGTGTGTAGGTGTGTGTTCTTTTGATATAAAGATGCCACTCCAGCAGATCTTGTGATCTTATCATATTTTAGTTATTTCGTTTATTTGAAAAAAATCACAAACTCATTCTATTAAACATAATAGGTGTAATAATTGAATTCTTAAGAGGTCAGTATAGAGTCAATCGTGACTAAGATGGGATTTTGATAGGCATTTACAAATTCTGTTAAATGCTTGCCCCTGTGACAGATTCAGATACCTAAACAAGGGAATAAGGGTTTCCTGCATTGGATTAAATTCAAAAAAGATGATCTAGGTCCATCCACTTCACTACAAATAACTAGGGAGGATGGAAGGGAAGCTCAAGAGGGAGGGGATCTGGGGACATGTGTATGTATATGGCTGATTCGCTTTGTTGTGCAACAGAAACTAACACAGTATTGTGAAGCAATTATACTCCAATAAAGATATACTAAAAATAAAATGATCTATGTTTAATAACACACATTCTAGAACTTCAAATACAATTTTAAAATTTAGGAAAGCACTGCTCAAAATTGCCTACGATGACTTCTCACCTACTATCTGTCTATGGCAGTATTTATAAAATAATTGGCAAGGTTTAAAATGATCATTGATCACTTGACACTGTTTACCTGGATTGATCAGTGAAAGAAACAAAACAAAACAAAGCAATTCCATGATATTAGACATACATTGAAAATCACTGCCAGGCAAAGTTTGGAAAATATAGTTAAAACAGCACACCCAAATGAACCTTGAGGAAATGTAAGCCTTACAAATGTTTGTGTGTGTGTTCACTTGTGTACTAAGTACACAATTAATCTCAGTAGATTAAATCCTTTATATATTTAATCTTCATGCTGGTTTACAAATCCAGTATTATTGCTATATTACAGAGAAGTAAACTGAAGCAACAAAAGGTTGTCCAAGAAGGAAGACTTTGGGAAAAGTCCTTTTATACAGTGTCTCTGATGCCAGCAATGATAAACCTGCTTTATTATGGGGAGTAGATGGGATTGTCTACTGCTGTTGTCTATTCTTTTTAAGTGAGATATATATGCACTTTTTTGGTCTCTCCTAAAATTAAAATTCTAAGGAAGAAAGCAGTATAATGTCTTCAAATTCCCCTCACAACTCTTTTTTTTCTTAGATCTCCTTTTTTAGAAATGCTATTTTTAAATTGCACTTATTTCTATAAATAGGAGAAATTTGCCTCTTTGTGTTCTGAATACATGTCATAAAATTGAGGGCCCTTTATTTTAAGCTGAGGATGGTATCTTAGTCCATTTGGGCTGCTATAACAAAATACCACAGTTTGGGTGGCTGATAAACAACAGAAAATGTATTTCTCACAGTTCTGGAGGCTGGAAGTTTGAGGACGGGAGGGTGCCAACATGGTCAGGTGAGGGCACTCCTCCAGACTTGCCACTGTATCCCCGTATGGCAGAAGGGGTCAGGGATTGTTCAGGAGTCTCTCTTATAAAGGCACTAATCCTATTCACAAGGATCCCACCCTCATGACCTAAGCACTCTCAAAGGCTCCACCTTCTAATACCATCTCTTTGGGCATTAGGAGTTCAATACATGAATTTGGTGAGGGCACAAACATTTAGACCATCGCAGAAATGCCTACCAGGTTCTGCTGGCAGAGATTCAGGTGCTG
Organism: Leucopleurus acutus; assembly: GCF_964270905.1. Classification (NCBI taxonomy): domain Eukaryota; kingdom Metazoa; phylum Chordata; class Mammalia; order Artiodactyla; family Delphinidae; genus Leucopleurus; species Leucopleurus acutus. Next base: position 98,600,273 of record NC_139153.1, read on the forward strand.
GGAGTCTTGCTTATTCAACAGTCCTAAGTCATTCATACACTCGAATATTTCTGCATTCAGAGAAAGGAGAGCTCTATAAGTTATCCTTTGACATTACTGGATACTGAATTTGGTAGGGACAGCAGAAATATTTTGGCTGACTTCTGTCTCCTGGAGGCCAGTAATTTTTATCTTGTGTGATAAAAAGTCATTTCTGATGACTTAAACAAAAGGCAAACTCTGGAATAGTCAAGCTACTGGGAAGTACAAACCTTCTGCTTGTCATGCAGTGAATTTTTGTCTTACTGGTTTTAAGAGCATGGCTTGAGGGGGGTAACATAGAACTTTTAAAAAACCTTTCTGTCCAAATGAATACAAGTTTTTAGTATTTCAAACAAGACTCAATTCTCTATGTTGTATGGCAACAAATTTTATCACTAGTATAATAGTTTAATCGGCAGTCAACACACAGAAAATTTTGAGTGCGGACTTTCCAGGAAGTGTCTCTGCCCTGTCTTACACACTCCAGGTCTGAGACTTGGCAGGAGGTTGAGACTCCGTATAAAAAAGGAGCAGTATGTGGTGGTATGGACGTTTGAATGATTAGTGTAATAGAGGACCCATCTGTAGAAGAGACTTGCGATAGCTGGGCAAACTCCTTAAGATCATGGAGCAACAAGTTATCTTGTTAGACAAGCCTCTCAAAACATAGTATCCAAGGGAGAAAATTGTTTAGAAGTAGAATCACTGAAATATACGAACAAAGTTCTAACAATGAGATTTAAGGCCCTAACGCACAGTAGAGGAAAAATTAGAAGCAACATCTGAGTTGGCTTTTCCTCAATTTTTCTTCTTCTATGACTTCTATGATTCATTCTTTCATGCATTTATTCACCCAATAAACATTTCTTTGTTGTGATGCATAGAGATATATACTGGTAAATATAACAAACATAGTTCCTGTGCTTTAGAGGTTATGGTAATTTAGGGATTACAGTTACTGAGGATGAAGCTCTGAGGATGAAATTTCAGTCCATGGGGAGAGACAGAATTCAGCGATTAACCTCTTTCCTATTATACCAAAAATCAGAGCACATAACCATCCCTCTTTTCACTGGGAAGGGCAAGTCTCAAATGAATTCTCCAAAGAATGTTCCAACTGTTTAAAATTTCTTAAAAAGAAAAAGTTAGGAGTGAAAAATTTAAGAGGCTAGAATGTATTGTTTCCCCAGAAAGTAAAAGACAGTGCTCAAGAATCATGCTAGAGTGTGTTAAAAGGACAAAAGAGCCAACTTGAAAGAGCCCTGAATAGTCATATATAGATAATTTAAATATCAAAATAAAGTATTATAAAAATGGATTGTGACTCATTCAATAAAATAAAACCTAATAGCCCACGTGAATAAAATAAAATAAATGAATAAGTAAATCAACAGAGAGAAGGAAAATCTCTTCCCTGAGCAGAAAGTTGACTAATAATTACATAACAATATGTGGTTAGAAAATCATCAATAAATAAAACTGTCGTGAAAATGTGATAAAGAGCAACATGCTTACATAGACTCATAGTATCTCCCAATAACTTCCTTATTAATCATGGAGGAAATATTAACTTTATACTGTAGAAACCTAGTGGATACTAATTCAGTCTTCAAACATTACATCACTAATATTTGGACAAACCGACAACGAGCACCTTCTAATAAAATGAACTGAGAAGGAAAGAGCGTCACTTTTGTAATATTCTTACCCAAAATACATAATCTGAACTGAATTATGAGGAAACATCAGGCAAACCCAAATTAAGGGACATTCTACAAAATAAACAAGAAACAGAAAGACAGAGAAAGTATTCCAGATTTTAAAGGTGATTAGCTAGACATTACTCAAATAAACGAAATGCATAATCATGGCTTTGATCTTGAGCTGGTAAAAAAAAAAAAAAAGTGGCTATGAAGGGCATTACTGGAATGATTGATACCATTTGAATATGGACTGTAAATTAGACAAAAGTAATTTATCATTGTTAAATTTCCTGATATTGATAACTGCACTGTGGTTCTGTCAGAGAATGCTCTTTATTATTAGGAAATGCAGACTGAAGGAAGTATTTACAGGATATGCTATTTACATGTCAATTGGTTGTCAATTGGTTAGGAAAAATAAGTATCTATCTACCTATTTACATTATGTATCAATCTGTCTATCTATCATCTACCTATCCATCTACCTATCTTTTTATCTAGAGAGATTAGAAAAGTGAGACCAAAATGTTAAAGCAAGTAAGGCCACATGTAAACAAACAGCGAATAATAATAGTAAATGGTAAAGGGTATATAGGAGGCCCTTTACTGATTCTTGAAACTTTTCTGTAAGTTTGAAATTATATCAAAACAGAAGACCATGCAAACAATATAGTTACTTGAACTGTCTGAAGAATGTAGGTGAAATACTACCTGGAAGTAGTAACAAAGTTGTTTCCTTGTTGTTACTTTTAAAACCAGGTTTCTTTCTTTGCCCTTGAGTTTGAATTGAGAGCTTTTCATTTCTTTCAACCCTAAACATCAAGTATATTTCTTACTTTACCTACGAGCAAATATACCATTTGTTCAAAGGCTCGTTTTCCATCTCCATATCCCGTTGTATGTGTGAACAGAATCCCACCACGTTTCTAACAGGCAACATGCAGACACTGAAATTCACGTTTTAGACACTTGTTCAACTGAATTTTTCAAAAATAAACCCAGAGAGCTTTATAAAAATAAATAAATATGAGACTTCTTTGAATAATAGTTTTTAATAATTTTAAAAATTAGGTGACCAATAGACCAATAATTTTAAAAATTAGGTGAAATTGATAATTTTCTGGTAAAAGATAAATAACTTAAAATGACCACACGGAAACATGGAACAACAGAATAGATGGGCCAGATGGTTTTCCAGGAGACTTTTATCAAAATTTCAAGAAAGAAATAATCTATAACTTATGTACGCTGTTCCAGAGAGTAGGAAAAACCAACTCGGAAACCTCTAATGTATGAGCCAAGATAGCTTCAGTATCAAACCTAGGTAAGTACAGCACAAGAAATGGAGTCACTTATTAATTCCTTTTATAAGCATACAAACATCGATACAATTAAATACCAACATAGATAAAATAATTATAAAGTGAATCTGGGCTACTAGAAATATTCTAGCTTTTGATCGCTTAATCTGGGTGGTAATTACATGGATATATACATACCTAAAAAAAAATCCAGCTGTATAATTAAGACTTGTGCAATTTATCCATCCACTTGCATACAACATTGGGATGCAATAAAAAAAAGTTTTAAAATATTAGTGTGGATTGGGGAGAGTGGTATATCACCTTTGCTTCTGTAAACACTCAATTTTTAAAATCTCTTTTTTGTGATGTTTTAATATACACTATGTCATTTTTAGATGTTTCACTAGATTCCAAAAGGTTTTAATCCCATCCCCTCACTTATTCCTATAAAAACCCATTTAACCTTTGCTCACAGGCATTAAGTAATCTAAATATACAATCTTAATTGCAGATGTTGAAAGACTGTGAATGATAAAAATCAAAAGGATGAGAGATGTTTCTTTAGCTTGCATAAATGGCAGTTTTGATTTCCCCAAACATTATTTTCTCTTAGCATTCCCAGCCTTTTATAACTGGCTGTATGGCATGGCAGTCTTCCAACGCACTTACAAGGCTCGGAGGAGCCGTCCAACGTATATTAATCCACTGTGAACACAAATAACCTGAGTGCTCGCTCTCCTGCAGTCTCAGTCACTAATGTTGGTGGTTGGTGTTGACGCTATGATCTGTGCGCTGCCAAAGCAAGGCCTTGGATGGAAACTCTTTCTAGACATTCCAACGACTTTTTTTTTTTCTCCTGGTCTTGTGTACCAGCTACATTTGATATCAGTTACTTTCTCCTCGGTGCAAATCTTACCTTCATCCCTCAACAGATAGACGGGGACAATTACAAAACCACAGATAGGGGCTTCCCTGGTGGCGCAGTGGTTGGGAGTCCGCCTGCCGATGCAGGGGACACCGGTTCGTGACCCGGTCCGGCAAGATCCCACGTGCCGCGGAGCGGCTGGGCCCGTGAGCCATGGCCGGTGGGCCTGCGCGTCCAGAGCCTGTGCTCCACAGCGGGAGAGGCCACAGCGGTGGGAGGCCCGCGTACCGCAAAAAAAACAAAAAAAAACCAAAAAACATAAAAATAAAACCACAGATAGTAGCTCTTCTTGATTTAGGCAGGGAGACTCTGAGAAGGATCTGGTAACACCAAAGGGAGAAGCTCCACGGTTGGGATGCACCAAATAAAATGTAACCAAACCAACAAAGAAACAAGATGAAAGCTACTTGCTTTCCAGCATTACATCTATTATGATATATTTTCTGAAAGCCGCCCAAGTATAACTATTTATTTTAACTAAAGTAATCGAGATTAATGTCAGCAGTTATGACACACACTGTTTGCTAAAGAACACATAGAACAATTGCTCAGGGCAAGCTTCATTAAGAAATCAGATAAAATTAGTAAAACTGATTATATTTCAAAACTCAGCAGCAGCTAAAATTGCCATTCAGGAGCTTCCAATTAACACAATTGGTCTTGTTCACAATCAGCTATTGTAATCTCATTAGCTTATTATATCTTAATCATTGTGATAACAGCATGGCAAAATTTATTTTATTTTGCCTGGGTGTAGACTGGCCAGGTTGGGTGCGTAGCCTACCTAGTATTAGACACACACAGGCTTTTGGAATTTGGCATCTCTCCCAATATTTTTGGGAATTATCCTATCAAGTGTCAAACGCACATAGAGCCCCCTACTCTACCAGTGAGGGGGCATTACGGAAACAGACATCTAATTTGGCATCCACTGATGGGAGGATTAATTATGTAGCTGATACTGTGACTGAAATCATTTTGCAATGGCATTTGGAGAAATGACAGTTTATGGAAGAGAGAGAGAAAGAAAGAGATTGAAGAGAAAAGAAAAAAAAAGGAGATAGAATTCTCTGAGTACCTGCATCTAATTACTGTACCTCTTTGTTTTCCTACCTTGTTTTATAAATATAGTTCTGAAGATACTAGTCACTGCGAAAACACAAAATATTTCCGTCCTTTAGGTAGGAGCGGTCAGCACATGTCTAAAAATACTACTGTTTCATTGATACCAAGTATTGCCTGCTGCAATGAGATTATGTTCTATTCATGGGAACTGGGGTGTAACAGCCATCTACAGAAAGCGATAGGTTGCCCTCTTTTCTGGCTGAAAATGGCTGCGTGTTTTATGAACTGCCTCTATCTTGCACACCAGGGATGTGTCTGTGGCTAAGGCCATAATAGGATTTTCCTAAATGATACAAAAATACAAATATTCAGACCAACCAGCTTGCAGAGGCTGCTTATTTTCCAGCAAGTTTTCGGACTGCATTTTGCCACCATCTTTTAAGAATCTTTTTGATTTCCCTTTTCCATTATCAGTGCTTCCTGTAAAGTCATCCATGATCACTAATTGTGTTCTGCAAAAGGGAAACAACAGAGGCAGGGCTCCAACACACATGAAAATCCTTGTTCTTGGCAGGAGCACGTACAACAGGACAGATATGAAGAGGTGAGCATGCAGAGAGGTGCACACTGGGAAGCTCAGAAATCCTCTGTAATCTCAAAACCCCACTATGTTTTTTGGAGTAGTTGTTACTAATTCTGTCTTTAAAAAACAGCCTCTCAGTTCCTGATATTATTTTTAAATTTTATTTTATATTATTTTTTATACAGCAGGTTCTTTTAGTTATCCATTTTATACATATAAGTGTATATATGTCAACCCCAATCTCCCAGATCATCCCCACCCCACCCCACTTTTCCCCACTTGGTGTCCATACGTTTGTTCTCTACATCTGTGTCTCTATTTCTGCCTTGCAACCTGGTTCATCTGTACCATTTTTCTAGATTCCACATATATGCATTAATATATGATATTTGTTTTTCTCTTTCTGACTTACTTCACTCTGTATGACAGACTCAAGGTCCATCCACGTCTCTGCAAATGACCCAGCTTTGTTCCTTTTTATGGCTGAGTAATATTCCATTGTGTATATGTACCACATCTTCTTTATCCATTCATCTGTCGATGGGCATTTAGGTTGCTTCCATGACCTGGCTATTGTAAATAGTGCTGCAATGAACATTGGGGTGCATGTGTCTTTTTGAATTATGGTTTTCTCAGGGTATATGCCTGGTAGTGGGATTGCTGGGTCGTGTGGTAGTTCCAGTTTTAGTTTTTTAAGGAACCTCCATACTGTTCTCCATAGTGGCTGTATCAATCTACATTCCCACCAACAGTGCAAGAGGGTTCCCTTTTCTCCACACCCTCTCCAGCATTTATTGTTTGTAGATTTTCTGATGATGCCCATTCTAACTGGTGTGAGGTGATACCTCATTGTACTTTTGATTTGCATTTCTCTAATAATGAGTGATGTTGAGCAGCTTTTCATGTGCCTCTTGGCCATCTGTATGTCTTCTTTGGAGAAATGTCTATTTAGGTCTTCTGCCCATTTTTGGATTGGGTTGTTTGTTTTTTTAATATTGAGCTGCATGAGCTGTTTATATATTTTGGAGATTAATCCTTTGTCCGTTGATTCATTTGCAAGTTCCTGGTATTTTAATGTCCATAAATAAATACATGAGGAAAGTGCCCTTATAAATCCCAGGAGAGAAAGTTAAATGAAAATGGAAGACGAAGTCCTTCTGTGACTGTCATATTACCATACCTAAGCACTAAAAAGGTGAATGTTCATCATTATTAAAATCATTCAATTTGTGTCTTTAATTATAACTTTTGGGGGCATGAATGGCTCCAGAGAAATTAGTCTTCTATTTGCTCTATGAAAGAATTTAATAAGTAATACATTATGTTAACTGATTTTTAAAAATCCATTTAATTTTTCCCTGAATTCTATTTTAGGATGATGAGTTTTGATATCACAGAAATTCTTGTCTAGCATCTCCTGCTTAGACAGTGACAAATTTGTGTTTCTTAAACCATAAGGTCCTGGACTTTGTTTATTTATGATCTAAGTTCTAAATTACTTGTCAGTCTTCCATAATTTAAGCCATGGCCTCCTTCGCCATGTAGTAAGCAGCTGCAGTCTCAGATTCTCTTTATGAAAATCCACACGAGTTGTTTGAAGGATGGTCTCAGGCTGCCTCCAAGTCATTGTCTTCATTTCTAATGGTGACAGTTGCTTATTTAGAGCGGCTCAGTTGTGCAATCAATAAATCTCTTCTTTCCCTGTCTATGACTGATTTGCAGATTAATATCCATGTGGTATGGAATCTGCATGGGGTTTAAAGACAAAAAGAACTCATAATCCTTCAGGTCTATTCTGATGACAATAGATAATTATGGAATTCTCATGTGCTACAGCACTTACAAACCACTTTGCAGAATGTAGCTTTGTAAATATGTGATAAAACTCCTATACCTAAAACAAACAGGGAAGGCAGGATTTTCAGATTCAGCATCTTACTTCATACAATTTCAGATAAAGATACTTTTTATAGGCAGATTATAAGTGTACATATCAGTATAAATAGGTACATGTGCGTTAAAGAAAAAATATGGTTCTAACTGTTAAAGAAAACAGTTTTCCATGACATCTATTAAAGAATGGTAAGGCAGACTTTATTCAGTGGGTGGAGTGGCATCATGTTGGATGTAGGGACCATGGCAACAGGGTCTTACATGGGACAGAGAGATTGGACTCAAGTTCAATTGTTAAAATTGGGGACAAGTGGGGATTTATAATGAATAAGCAGTGTGGAGGGTCAGTGGGTGAAAAATCACTAAGAGAAGAGCTCAGGGTTAAGGGGGATTCTTGTTAGATCAACTCAGTAGAATTCCTGCTGAAGGCAGGCCAGGATAATAAGATATGAAGGGTGGTCAGATATTAAGGGTGTGGGATTTTCCCTAACCTGATTTAGCAGAATTCTTGCTCAACTGGATTCTACAGGATAGAGAGAAAAGCAAGATCAGGCCTAATCCATCAGAGGGTTCAGAGGAACCTGAATAAAGTTGGGTCAGGAAGAGAGTCTGTATGTAGTTTGTTACAAATAAATATATTAGTATATTTATATATATATTTAAAGAAGGCTAAATATATGTAACTTTCTGTGTTTACACATACACATACCCAAGTATCATTTGGTAAAAATCTTCCAAATATGAAACACTAAGTTTTGAATATTTAGCATGAAAAATATTATTACTACCATCGACCATCGCTTGTTCAATGCTTATTGTGAGCCAAGTATGTTCCATTCAACAACTACTGTTTGTTTCTAAGCATTACAGCATGCATTTGCTGCATGATATTGAAGACTTTATGAAAGTGTCACAGGCAGAAAATTTCAGCATCACATGGCAGTGATTTTCGGTGAATTTTGTTGTTCTTGTTGCTGCAGAGAACTCTCTTCAAATGAAATCTTACTTAGGTGAACAATTTTAAAACAGATGAAAGCAAAGTTTCCATATTTGAAGTGAAGCTGGACTCAGAATCCCCTTTACTTCTCTCTCTCATTGTCACCCACTCTGAAACTTTAATAACATAACAGTTCAGTACTGTTTGAAAACGACCCTAATACCATCAACTTGTTGCAGGTACAGGATGCTATAGTTAAACAGGAAAAGGCATCTGGTCTAAAAATACGGTTCAGTGGATGCTACATGGAGATGATGATGCCTGAACTGGAGTAGGGGTGAGAGTTGATCAAAAGAGTAAACAGTGAGGATCCTATTAAAGGCGAAGGGAACAGTATGAGAAAAGGCATGGAAGATGAAATGGAAATGGAAACTGGTAAGAAATTATCAGAGGGCTAGGAAGTGGCAAAATATGATGGAGGAGAGAACGGTAACTGGGATCAGGGATGGTACTGAACCCAATACTAAACAACTCAATTTCAGCATATAGGCAGTGGGGCTGCAATGAATATTTGTAGGCAGGGGCATGGCGTGATTAGGCTCTGGCTACAAGATGGAGAATTAATTTAATGGAGGCAAGACAAGAAGTAGATGAACTTATTTAAACATTTAATGAGGTTAAATAACTTAATCCAAGGTCGAACAGCTAAAAATGGTGGTGGCAAGGGAAAAAGCAAGAACAGACTTGAAAATGTGCAGGTGGTTATATAGGCAACATGGTCATGCAATTAGTCAATGTCAGACGCATAGGATAATGACTAACAGACTGGTGGTAGTTAGGAAGGGGTGTAGAAACAGAGACGTTAAGTTGCAAACATACTGCATTAGAGGGATTAGACATATTGGCTATTCATGTCTGGAGCTCACAGGAAGCAAGCACCGGGAGGGAGTGAACAGATTATAAAGAGTCATCAGTATGTGGCACACACTTAATAAAATTATGAATGTAGCATGAGCTGGTCCTAGTAAAAACTATAACAGAATGAGCAGACGATAAGATGATTTCCTAAGTAATGCCAAGGTTAAAGAAATAAGGCATATGAGGCAAAGAAAAGATCAGGGAGATAGAAGGCAGAACGTAAGTGAGAACTGACACTGAAGCCAAAGAAAAAGAATCTTGAAAAGTGGCTTGTGCTTCCATTTTGAGTTTTCTAAATAGTCCTTTGGAAGTCTGTTCTGCCCAAGGGTTTCTTGCCATAAAATAGGACCAGGCACTTATTCATATTTTTCTCAGGTGGATTTCTCCACTTAAACTCGATACTATATCTGAGGCTACAGTTACTGTTATTTATATCCATATCCTCTAACTCAACCACAAGATCCACATCTTCTGGGATCTCTATCCCAGCCTGGGATTCATCTTAATTAGCCTTTATCCATGGCAGGGTGCCCCTCTTTGGACTAGAATTTCTACTCCTTTCTCCAGGTAGTTTCTCTCCTGCCATTTATCCTTTGCTTCACCTACTTCATAGCTGCATAGTGGAATATATACAGATCCATGTGCATCCCCTGAAGCTGACAGTGGATTATCATGGTTACTGATTAGGAAAATCGCTCTGTTTGCACAAAGACGTTGTTGTATATGTTTTACCTTATTTATCTTACACATCTTTTATTTAGGTTGAACCATGTAAAATTGCCATTCTTGTAGGTCAAAAGGTTAAATATTAGCAGTTTCATAAGTTTTGACCTATTTTATGTCTCTTAGTTTTGCTTCTCAGTCTTTGAAACCAGTATGCAAAGAAGACAAAGTACAAAATATCCATGAACTTCTTGGTAGCGGATAATTTTGGATACGCTATTGATCATAAAACGCTCCAGGTCTTAAATGTATGCATCTGCCCATAAACCATCAACTGTCTTTTGCACAGTAAGGATTGTACAGGTGAGCCGACTGCTTCTGTGTGTATCAGAACCTCTGAGGTCTGCATCCGCCCTTTAAAATCCCTAAGGTATTTGTCATTAAACCACTCCTGCTGGGCTTAGTGACTGAGAAGATTCAGTAAACCTCTCTGAGTGCGGACATCCCAAAATAGTTAGCTCATCTGTTTATTCATTCAATTAAAAAACAATTATTCTTCTGTTCATTACATGAACATTTATCTAGTGGCCATCATGTGCCGTTTAGTAGTATCTGGTTCACGGGTGATTGCAGGATTTAATCTGAGCAGCTGGGTGCCTTTTCATTTTACAGCTTATTATTACCAGATAATTTTTAATAATTTCCAGCCGCTGGTCACAAAAGTGTGACAAGCTGAATAGACAAGCCCTGGAAGTCCCTTTTGGTTCAACCCTGCCACACCTGCATGAGCCTTTGCTGGATTCCCAGTTTTCACAGAACTGATGGCCAGGCCAGTTCTGCCCCTGCCTCCCCACTACCATCCTCCCAGCATTTGAAGTCAGGGCTCCTTTTCCCATTTTCACCCTTGGCACCAGAGTTTCTTTTCCTTGCCACTATTGTCATCTGGGGCTAGACGGTCGTTGCGGGGGGCTGCCCTTGCTTTGTAGGATGTCTAGCTGCATCCCTGACCTCTACCAACTAGACACCAGGGACACACCACCCCCCAACTGTGACAATCAAATGTGTCGCTAGACATTGTCAAATGTCCCCTGGGGGTGAGGGAAAAATCCCGTCCAGTTAAGGATGCTGCTATAGACTTAACAACAGCAGTGTTTCCTTGTAAGACATCATCCAAGGGTCTTCCTCCACCTTCATGACCTGAGGCTACCGAAGACTACAAGCAAAATTGGGCATCCTTCTACCACATATGTACTTCAATGGTTACAAAAGTGTGTGTATATATATACATATATGTGTACATATATACATATATATGTAAATATAAATTCATGTATATTTATATATTTACATATAGTTTTATTGGAATCCAGAGGAGAGTGATCTTGTCTCCTGAATCAAATCACATAATGTAGCTATATTACTATAGCTAGTATAGGCTGACCTTGAACCCCCCTCATGAACAAATCAAGACACCCCAGTTTGCCATGTGTCAGAGTTATCATCATCAAGCATGATGAGATTGTCTCTGTGAATGTAGATGATGGAAGATTTCCCTGTTTTTATTCCCTTCTTTGTTAATAAAACCAAAGTGGTACAAATGCTAAGCTCTCCAAGTACAAAGCGTTTTAATAGTTTGCTTTGGCACGCTGGGACTATAGTTCCATTTCAAGAATTCACCTTTGCACGGCTTCCCAGGGGTATCTGGACCCCCTGATGTGAGCTGTGATCTATAGGAGGAAGAAGAGATACAGGGAAGGACAGGCCTTGGTTCCCTTCCTTCATCTCTCACAACTAAAACTATATGACTTTTATTTCCTAAGGAAAACAAAATTAATTTGGAGTCTTTCAAAAATCTTGGCATGTAAAATAATGCAACAAAACCCCAATTTTGGGACTGCTGTGATTGCATTCCCTAGTTAAGCACCCTAGATATCAATACTTAATGGTATTCTCTAAGCTCAGCCAGTGAAGAAACTAGGGTTGTTATCTATCAAAGCACATTTTCGTTTCTGACAAGTAAAAAGCAGCATGGGGAATGCACGAAGGCTGAAATGAAAGCCTAAAAGAAAACTCATATAACATCTGGTGTCCTTTATCCCCTGTTGGCCTTTCATAGTATGATATGATGAGCTTGTTCTGATTTAAGACCTGATGATTTGGTTTGAAAAAAACAGGAGGAGGGGGCTAGATGCAGCCAGGTTGGCAGCAAATTGGGATACAAAAATCTGCTCAAATAATTGGAAACACGACAGATTTTTCCTAACTGATGCCAGTGGCATCTTAGTTTATCCATCTCTCTCAGCTGAATTTGTAAAGTGCATTATCTTATTGGTTTTAAAGTTTCCATCTCACTTATTTGCAGGGGGAAATGTGAGCAAATCAGTCATGATGGATTGCCTAATTTTCTGGGCTGAATAAAACAGTTTTATGAGATTGTTGATTCCTGGGTTATTAGTTAATAGAAACACTGATCAATTTTTAACCTAAAAAAAGCTTATCAAGTTATTGCATTTAAAATGTTTCATTATTGTTACCATAGTATTGGTAATGAATATGCTAATTGAAAAATTGAGAAAGGATTTCATAAGGGAGTTTTTCTTTGCTTTTTTAATTTTCAATCCAAATGTTAACATTGTCCTGAGCCACAGAGGTCAGAAGATTAGTAATTACTCTACAAGAAATCATCTTTGATCAAAAAGCCAGAGGAAGGGGCAGAGAAAGATCATTTCCTACCTAGAAAATACAGGTCCAATTTAATCCATTGCAAATTTCTTACTGCTTCATTTACAAGAGCCGGAAAATAAGGAGAACCAAATACTACGGAGCCATATTTTTTAAATTAAATGAATCATTTAAGGTTCATTGGACTTGGAAGTACATGTGGTAATTAACAAGGAGGAGAGTTTTTATTTGCTAATTTGAACCTTTGATGAGAAATTAGTCTCATGGATGCTCCAAATTTTAATGCTCCAATGAAAGCATTTTTCCAAAACTTCCTTAAAAATATCAAAATTATCAGATATATTTATTCATCGAAAAACTATGTATCCAGGTGAGAATCCCAAATAGAAAAAAAAAAATTGTATCATTTTTTCTCAAATTCGAATTATAATCATAGAAATAAAACTTCCTTTTGTTTCTTAAAACTAAAAGTTATAGTAACTATGCCACGATGGCTCAGGAATAATTAACATAAATCCAGGCATCCTTTTTTGACAGAAAAGGTGTTCCTTTTTGTTTTGTTTTTTTTTTTCTTTTTTTCTTTCTGTCCAACTTTGTCATGGATGGGTTTCATCTTTGTGAATATATGCTCTTACCATTCAGAATCACAAATGAAGGAAGTCATTCCTTTATAAAAGGAAAGAAGGGAGTTAAAAACTTTTATGCAAGCAGACTTTACTGTGAATTGTTATCTTTTGTTAGTTCAAAGGTTCCCAAAGATATAAATTCTTCAGAATTGCCCTGAGGTGCTGGGGATGTAAATTGAATACTTTACAATTTGTAGACTGTTCCTGAAGTAATGTGTATCTCCTCTGTGAGTGAGTGTTTGGGGATTTTTCAATTACTGGAGTCTGAAAACTCAGAGATTCTTTAGGGCAGAAAAAAAGACTCTTCTCAAAGTTGAGTCACTGCTGTTCAAATTAGCTGCCAAAAGCACTATAATGATCTGTGTTCCAGATTTCGCTAAACAAGGAAAAATGGCCCATTTTTGTCAGAGGGAAAATAACCTCCTCTAACTGCATCCACGGATAACTGCAGACGGGCTATGGGATGGATTAAAAGTGAAATAAATTGTTGATACGTGCCATATAAAATAGGCCAATGTTATTCCTAAAAGACTCAAATGAGCTTCTTTATATCATTTTTAGAGTGATAACTTAAGTATGGCCTTTTAGGCTGTTAACAACTTCTTAGAAAATAAGAAATGAAAAACGATAGAATGGTATATGTGCATTTAAAATTTGGCATACTTCAGAATTATATAGAATATAATTATATTATATATTATATTATATACAGCTCACAATCACGGGATGACTGAAAATGATAATTTCCAAATTTCCATCAGATTCTCTGAAACTTTTCTTATTCTAGTATCTTTCTCCCTTCCCAATTTAGTGGAATTGACTGGTTTAAGTTTCTTTTTTTTTTTCCTATAGTAGAGCTGCTAAGCATTCGTGAAACACAATACTGAAAAGTCAGCAGGAAGAAAAAGTCATGAAAAATGAGCAAAGAAATAGCTTAACACTGGTACCCTTCAGCCCCTCTTGAAAGGAATATGTTGTGAACAAGGGCAATCTGAATTAGAGTCACATCTCTTATGGGATTTTAAAACAGGCTAAAAAGTGTTACCAAGTAGTTATCCTTTTTTTTGCTAAACGGAGGATCTACTTCAATTAAAATATCTAAAAGGATTTATTATCATGCAATTTTGAATTAAAATACACGATTCCGTATTGTTTAAAACAGCTTGTTCTTCTAAGTAGGTCAAGCTATTTTCCTTGTGTTGTCATTTCATGCGTGTTTTACGTCCTTTGTAAGTGCAAACTGATTTTGAAAGAAAAAAAGCTGCAAATAAAGCATTCTTTACCTGTCAGAGTTAGACCTGTGTTCATGTCAGATGCTCAGGAAGACAATCATTTTGGGCAGATGGGGTTTTATTCTAACAGAAAAAGGGACAGTGAATTTTCTAAAGGCTCCATTAACACACTCACAACCTCATAGAACCTTTAATTTATGGGACATTTTCTGACTCACTTTTTTAAGAGAAAGAGGCAGAAGATTACAAACTAAAAAGGTAAGATTAAGATGCAATTATGTTTCTGCTTGAATACTTACTAAGAAGATGGGTTAAAACCTTTTCAATCCTAGTTAATAAACATTTATTGAGAAACTACTATCCTCCAGGCAACACAACTCATGCAGCAGGTACAAACCTAAAGATTCATCTTTGAGCATTTTAACTCCAAGATCTTTATTCTGGATAAAATATGCAAAGTAGAACTAAGACACAAATGAAGCAATGGATGCTGAGAAAATGTTCAAAATATCTAGTCTTGGGAACTTGGGAAGGTTTTCCAAGGAGGAAGGGACATTTAAGTTGAGCAAAGATGAAGAGAAAGAAGATAAAAAAGGGCCCAGGATAAGGTCCTTATGACAGAAAGGCCTGTGTAAATAAACAAAGGTGCAGGCAGATAACCACATGGTGTTTGTAGGGAACTATTACAGTTCAGTTACTCAGACAATCAAGTTGTGAAATTGAAAGAACTAAGGCGGCTGGAGCGAGCGGAGCCAGTTACATAGAGCATGTTTTATACATTTTTATAATCACTGCCTCAGTAGGTTTTAGTTCTGAACTTTTGTCATAAGATCAAGAGTCCTCAGCAATCCCACTCCTGGGAATAGACCCTGAGAAAACCATAATTCAAAAAGAGTCATGTACCACAATGTTCATTGCAGCACTATTTACAATAGCCAGGACACAGAAGCAACCTAAGTGTCCATCGACAGATAAATGGATAAAGAACATGTGGCACATATATACAATGGAATATTACTCAGCCCTAAAAAGAAATGAAATTGAGTTATTTGTAGTGAGGTGGATGGACCTAGAGTCTGTCATACAGAGTGAAGTAAGTCAGAAAGAGAAAAACAAATACCATATGCTAACCCATATATATGGAATCTAAAATTTAAAAAATGGTTCTGAAGAACCTAGGGGCAGGACAGGAATAAAGGTGCAGACATAGAGAATGGACTTTAGGACACGGGGAGGGGGAAAGGTAAGCTGGGACGAAGTGAGAGAGTGGCATGGACATATATACACTACCAAATGTAAAACAGATAGCTAGTGGGAAGCAGCCGCATAGCACAGGGAGATCAGCTCCGTGCTTTGTGTCCACCTAGAGGAGTGGGATAGAGAGGGTGGGAGGGAGACGCAAGAGGGAGGGGATATGGGGATATATGTATACATATAGCTCATTCACTTTGTTATAAAGCAGAAACTAATACACCATTGTAAAGCAATTATACTCCAATAAAGATGTTAAAAAAAAACCCCAAAGATTAAGGGTCCTGAGCGACTCAAGGTCGTCATTGGAGATATCACCTTTCTATAATAAATTAGTGGATGTCACTGATTTATTTTTAATTAGGTCAGATTAGCATTGTTCAACAATCACTTCTGCTTTCTGAGTCATTCAGAATTTTTAAAGCCAGTTTAACAAAAGTCAGCTTGCCAGAAGGCTATTTAATGAATAAGTGATAAACCAAATGACCAGTTCACCAAAAGGCAATTCATCATTTTCTCTGAGTGAGCCTTCTTGCCAAACTTTCCAAATATATTCAAGACTATGAAGATGAAGCAACCCATGAACCTTAGCTTTCCAGAAATACAGCACTCTTTAAAATGAATTTTCCAAGAAAAATTATCCTTAAAATATTTAGAAAATGGAAAAAAGTTGCTAAACTTGTCAATTTATCTTTGGACAAATGAATATCATTAAACAATAGATACATTTCTCATATTGATCAATAGTCATGTGCATTTAACAGCTTGGTCTATTGACAGAATTTGGCCCAATATCTTGTTATAATTTACCAACTCTGGCTAAGTAGATATTTAATGATGCAAAGTTCAAAGAACAAAATAGCAGTAACAAAAAAATAACAAAAAACATGGCAGCTGCTCTACTATAAATTGGGAATATAATCTTAAGAAATATTAACTTTTTGTGGGTTTGGAAACTTCTAATACAAAATAACATTAGCTGGCTTTTAACTGATGAAAATTCATTAAAATCAGTTTTCATATCCTAACTCTGATCCCTTGCATGTGTATATCTACACTTAATTTATTTATCTAGTAAAGAAATATACATGTTTATATAATTTTAATGTGACTGTGTACATTATATAGCCACATTGGTGAACCAGTAGTTCATTTAATGTGTTCTTAAAACATCTTAATACCATATTTCCTATGTCAAGGGCCGACTATGCTTTTCTCCAGCTAATTTTAACTTTTTAAGATCACAAAACATTTTCCATACTCTACAATTTGTTCTGCAACTGGTAGGCCATTCTGGTTTTGTTGTAAAAACATCCTGCCATGCAACGCCAGATTGTGTTAACTCTGGGTAGAGCGATAACAGATGTGCTGAGTTGTCCTGTTTCCTGGAAACGCCAGCATCTCTCTCCACGGTAGTTCCCTGACTACAAAGATGACACAAGCATTAGTGCACTGGTGGCTCCTGGCAAGGGTCCCATTCCTTGGCTTCAGTCTCTGCTCACATCCAGTCAGCCCCAGTCCCACCGCACAGTTTTCCAGGGTAACAAACAGACCGAGGTTCACGCAAGCTCCTTAGCACAGCGAGGCGGCTTTCCAGCCTCGCCGCCAATGGAGTTGTAGCATCCTCCAAGGACCGCGAGGGAAGAGAGAGGAGCGGCGGGGGATGGGAGACGGACGGAAGCTGTCCAGGCCAGGGCGTTAAAGACCGCAGTGGCCCAGGCTCCGGCGCTGACCGCTCTCAGGGCCGTGTTCCATCTATTTCTCAGATCCCCAACCCCGCGCTAGGCATCCTGCCTCCCAGTGAAGTCAAGCAGTGGGCAATGACAGAGAAAGCTCATCTATCTGTGAGGAAAGAAGCCACGTTGACGGTTCCCTAGTGGACGTAATTGTGCTCATTACTGCCCATTTACATTTCATCACTCGATTATCACAAATGCCTCATTACTGCTGAAAAGGGTTTTCTAGTGAACTACTTGCTAACTATTCATTCCTCAGCTCCGATGTCACCAGACAGGCTGACTGGAAACGGAGGAGGAGAGGAGGAACCGAAGAGGGGCGAAGGTGAAAAAGGTCTTCTATCAGATTTGATTAAAGGCCGTGATTTAAATCGATATTTAATAAAGTGGCTGCTACCGCATAACACGGGCAATTCCGCATGCAGTCAGAGCCGTGATTAGGAACCCCTCGCTGCCTGCTACATAACTCAATTGGGTTTTGTGCACTGGTCTGGCACCTGTGTCCCTTAGCGCTGCGCCTCCAAGGTAATAGGTTTATGAGCCGATGAACAGAACTGATAGGTTCTAAATGGATTAACTAGGTGTCTGCAGTCTGGTGATGAATACATCAGGAAAAAAAAAAAAGTCTGCATAAGCAGGAAAGTGATAGGGAGTGTTGACAGACATTGTGTGTGTCGTGAGCCCCACAGGGTAAACACTGGCTCCGTGCCTGTCATTCAAGTGCGCTCTCTCTCAGAGTAATGGGTGAAGATATCTGGCTGGGCTGCTTAAGCAGCCTGTTCTGTACCAGGGAACAGAGGCCTGTTTCTGAAAAGGCTTCCTCAGGGCTCTGCTGGCCCACCAGCTACAGCCAGCATAAGAATAAACCTCCAAATGCATATTTTTAATGTCCCAAGAAGGACAAATAGATAGAAATTCCTGATCTAACTTTTTAAAAAAATTTTATTGGAGTATAGTTGCTTTACAATGTTGTGTTAGTTTCTACTGCACAGCAAAGTGAATCTATGTATGTATACATAGATTCAGAAATTCTTTTCTGAATTTCCTTCCCATTTAGGTCACCACAGAGCACTGTGTAGAGTTCCCTGTGCTATACAGGAGGTTCTCACTAGTTATCTATTTTATACATAGTATCAATAGTGTATATATGTCAATCCCAATCTCCCTGAGCTAACTTTAATTTGTAGTAGCTGCCCAGAGCATGGTGTTAAGAAAGATTCTGAGGTTATATCTACATTCAGCAGAGGACTGATTAAATAGCACTATCTGCTATGGACACCACAGGGAGGACTGAGGTATGATTTCCATACAGTTTTCATCTCTTCGTTCTGTTCTCCACCCTCCTTAGACGCCTGAAATACCTAGATTTGTATATATTATGGTTTCAACATGATAATGCAAATACTTGTATACATATATAGCTGAAAGGGATTTAAATTAAAATTCAATTTAATAATCCTTATCAGGTGCTCATAAAGGAAAGTACAGTATAGTGGGTTTTATCATGCATTCCCAGTATTCCTAAACTCTTTTAAATAAGATCATAAAGCTACACTTTTTAGTTAGGTAAAGCTGGTATAAGTGTAGAAATCAATTACATGGCAACTTTTCCCCCCAGTCTTATCAAGCTATTAACTTGAGAAACAGTGCCATTCATGGGGAAAAGAGAGAGAGAGAGAGAGAAACTGACTTAAAGATACAAAAATGCAATTTTTTGCATTGAGTATATATTCATGAATGATTCAGTAGATTTAGTCAGAACCTATACTGACATAAAGAGCAGTGAATGTCATGACCTTTAAGAATTATTATGGAAACAATCCTGAAAGCATTAAATAGAGAGAAACTATCCATCATTTGGTGAAACTGCTTAATATGTAATAATCGAAGAAAAATTGCTGAGAAATCTAAATTTGATTCCAATGTCATCTGAAAATAAGAATTTTATTTAGAATTAAGAACAAAATAATATTTAAGAAGCGGCTTTATGGATTTGGGGGAATCTCAGGTCCAATGTGTTCTCAATGTGTTCTCAGAGTGAGACACTGCCAATGCTTTTCTGACATTTCTGAGTTCCATTAATTGCCATCTCAGTCACTTTTTAGTTTGTAATTTTTATTTCTCATAAACATCAAAACACAAGTGGGTGCTGATGAAATGACAGACAGCTATAAAGTCTATGTGTTTTCAGTGTCTGTGTAAGAGAAACTGAGGAAAACAAGAGGATGTCTTTAGGACCTAAGAATTCAGAAATAACCAAAGACACTCGTGAAAAAAAATCAAATAAATTTAAAATTAAATTGTACATGTACGTTAAGGGTGGGGAGATAGATAGAGTGGACTAAGGAAATCTCAGAAAGCTAGGTGTCATATTTTTTAAACATTTCACAAGAACAGAAGAGAGACTTCTAGAGCTATCCTAAAAGTTTCCTAGAAGTTGGGAAAGTATCTTAAAGTAAATTTTCCCTCTAAAAGTTAAGAAAATTAATTTCATGTAAAAATTAGCTACAAAAGAATTAATATCAGCCTATACAATGTTATGTTAAGGAAAAAGAGATTAAATAGAGAATAACATTCCTGTAGACAGTGAACATCTTCCAGAAAGGCATTCCATAAAACCGAAGAAAACTATTATCAAATATTTCCAGAAAAAGAAAAAAAAAAAACCTAGAAACTAAAAATCCTTAAGAAAGTAATGCAAGATATGAAAGGATAGTAAAATAAGAATCAGAGAAAAGCTCAAAAATTTGGTGACAGACCTCCAGAAAAAATTAGAAATAAAAGATATGTCATTTCAGAAACACTAAACTAGAAAACACACAAAGTGAAAAAACTCAACAGACAATTCCTTAAAAGATATAGAAGATAAAATAAAAAGTATTTAAAATCAAAAAGAGAAAAAGAAATGAAGAAGAGTGAAGAGAAAGTGACACAGAAACCAGGCAATCAAGATCCCAACCTGCATATAATGGACGTCTCTGAAGGAAGAAGACTAAGACTGGGAAAGGGAATAATTATAAAATCACAATTCTAGAAAATTCTTCTGAAAAGAAAAAGATTCAGAACTATACATTGAAAAGGCACAAGGCATGTCTCGGAAAATAAATCCAGAATTACCAAAACTGAGATGTATTCTAGTAAAATCTTTGGATTTGTAAAACCACTGGGAATTAAAGACAAAGAAAATCATTTGAGTGTTCAGTACTTATAAAGAAAAGCAGTTTGTCATCAGACATTCTAACAGCATCGGCTTATGCCAGAAGACAACAGAATATTAATTATAAGATAGCCAAGAAAAGAAAATGTGAATGAAAGACTTAATATCCAGGCAAACTGACTTTTACATATAATGACCACAGATAAATTGACTTTGCATGAAACTCAAACAATATTCTTTCCATGGGCTAGCTGTTCCTTGGGAATAAATTAGAACGTAAGCTTCAGACAACCAAAATAAATGTAGAGACGTCAACATAAAAACTAGTTATAAACATTAATTATGCTTACCTATAGAACTGAAACTATCGAATTGAGATTTATAAGTTAGAGATTATAGCAACTAAGACCCGTATGTACATACAGTATAACTGTAAGCAATACGGAAAGAAGAGGAGGATTATATGTAAAAAAATTTTTTAACTCTTTTTAGTGATCATATTATTGGTGGTAGTACTGGCATCTCATTTTATGTATTAATATAATTCTATCATCTCTGGCATATTAACAGTCAATATGTTGAGAGAAGTATAGCTAGTTGTAGGATAGAAGAGGTTGAATAAACAGCCTATAGTCCTGACTTCTAAGTGGAAATATCAATATGAAAGCAGAACATTTTTTCTCTTAAAAATAAGAAAGAAATTTATCATTCAACACTCTAAGTGGATTTATAGGTATATATTTGCAGATACGTTTTCAAATTCAAATTTAAATTAAGAATTTTAAGGTGTTTCCGTCACTGAAAAAGACTAGAAGCAATGACCCACCAACCTGGTAGAAATACACATCACATCCCAGTGTCCATTTCTTATTTTATTTTATTTATTTTTTCCCAGTGCCCATTTCACATGGGCTTCTTGGAGAAAGGACTGATTGCAAGTTGGGGACAGGAAGCGTGCAAGTTATGGAACTTGGGATAGCTTATCATTCTAGATAAGAAAAAAGTCTTCAGAGATTATGGAAAGGATGTGGGAACCTGCTCGGGAAGGATCTTACTGGTCAAAAACTGGACGAACTAAGTACCAATAAGGACAGGTAGAAACACATCATGTGAGTTCATAATCACATACACTGTGAGTTCATAATCACATACACATGCATGAGAACACACATGCACACACACATATAACAAACAGAAAACAAAACAAATTCTAATGGGTCACTTTGGAGGATAGTAGGGAAGCAACAGGTGAAAAAGAGTAAATAAAGAGAGAGAATCAAAATTTATTCTGCATTTCCTTTACAAAGTATATCCACTGGGAAACCAAAAAGAAGGTGGTGTAAAGTTTCTCTTTGTAAAGGCCCCCCAGCAAAGGAAGTGTTACCAGTTAATTATTATAAGAATGAAGCATAATAAAACATCTCCTCAAATCTCTAAGTCTTAAAATAGCAAATATTTATTCTCAAGGATCTGAGGATCGGTTAAATGTTGGCTGACCTAGGCGGGGCTCAGCTGAGTACTTGACTTCAAGCTGCAGGTTCAGTTGGCCATGGCTATTCCACAGATGTCCATTCTGGGGCCCAGGGTGAAGGTATGATTGACATTGTGATTCAGGGGAAGCTTTCTCATGGTGACGGCAGAACACAAGATGGAAAATAGAAACATAGGAGGCTTTTAAAACCTAGGCATGGAACTGTTAATCCCACCTACCTACCAGTGGCCAAAGCAAGTGACATGTCCAAGGTTGAGGTCAAGAGGCAGAAAATGCACTTTGCCTTTGTGATGCCAAGGCAAGGGCGTACAGTGGGTACAGGGAAGGGTGAGGAATTGGGACCAATACTTCAATCTTCCTCAGATATAATTAGAATATTATTGTTTTGCCACCACGAATAAATGAAAGAATCTATGCGTTTATGTCAATACTGACAACATCATGAAAAGAGACAGTCTCCAACACTAATAAATTAAAGGATCTAGGCACTGATGTCAAAACTGACATCATAAAAAGAGACAGACACTGCACACCTCTTGTTGAAAAACACTCCACCACTTATAAAGTTATCTTGTCCCTTCCCCCCAAATAAACCAGATTACATGTGATTAACTCTCTAGATATAATAACTAATTTACAGGAAATATTAAGTGAAGAGGAACATGTTAAACTATATTGTGAGAATGCAACCAGCAAAACTCAGACTGAAAAACTCTATAAGAAAAATGATCAAGCTCCTTCAGTAAGTAGAGTGAAAAAATAAAAAGGTAGAGAGTAAAACTTAGCATTAAAATATGTGTGTGTGTATATATATATATAATGTATATATTCATATACATATGTATACATATATACTATATATAAAAATTTTAAACTATAGTATTACCCATCAATTGCATTGTTGGTATTTATCCCAGAGAACTGGACATGTATTATGTTCACACAAAAACCTGTACACAAAGGTTGAAAGCAACTCTACTCACAACAGCCACAAACTAAAGCAACCCAAACGTTTTACAATGGCACTTTGAACCTTGGTACATTCATACTGTGAAATACTACTCAGCAACACACAAGGAACGAAATATTGATGCATGCAACATTTGGATGGATCTCTGGGGACTTATGCTGCATTAAAAAAAAAAGCCAATCTCAAAAAGTTATAAACTGTAAGATTCCCTTTCTACAACAGTCTCAAAATTACAGATTAGAGAGAACGTGTTAATGATTTCCAGGGGTTAATGATAAAGGGAGGAGGGAGTCTGTGAGTATAATGGTGAAGGGCTGGAACCCAAGTTTTGTATCTTGACCGTGGTGATGGTCACAAAAATTTACACATGTGATAAAGCTGTATATTGGTGGAACTCAGATAAATTCTGTAGATTGGACCAATGTCAATTTTCTAGCTTGATATTTTACTGAAGTTATATAAGATACTATCATTGGAGGAAACTGAGTGAGGGCTAAGTGGGATCTCTCTGTCCTATTTTTTGCAACATCCTGTTGACCTATAATTATTTCAAGAAGTTAAGAGAATAAAAGCTATACTATTTGGAGACATACACTAGGTAATAAAATTATACAGGAAAGTATAAAATTGAATAATAAAAGTCAGGAAAGTTGTTACCCTGGTGGAAGAGAGAGGGTTGGGATTGGTCGGCAGTTTATAAAAGGTTCTGGGACGGCTGACAATGTCAATTTCTCATGATTTTTGGTGATTATTGTAGGACACGGCATTCCGCCTTATAATGTTTTATTAGGCTGTGCATTTGTTTTACTCAGTTTTCTGTAGTTGAGTTATATTTACCAATAAAAATATTTTAAATTACACATAATTAGAGTGAAATCAGCTAGATATAGTAATTATCTGGATACTGAGGAGAAACCACAACACAGTAAATGGTGTGGGTATTTTCTGAGTCAGGGAAAGAACAGGTTGGGTAGCATGAAAATAATTTCGGTTTGAGAGAGAGGAAGCTACTCGGAGGCAACTTCATCTAGCAAAACGATGTAGCCCTTGAAGTCTGCCAGTTGTGGGTTTGAATCCTGATCTGACCAATTACTACTTGTGTGACCTAGGACAATTAATTTCTTAGTTATAATGTCCTCAAATATATAATAGAATTAATATTATTCAATAGATTTCCAGTAGAATTATGTAATGTATATAATGTTCTTGCACAGCATGTGATACTTTACCAGTATTTAATAAGTATTGGGGACTGTTATTTTTAACTAATTCATTATGTAGACTTAGAGTTATGAATATGAAGCTCTGGCAGGTTGGGGTATTGGGCAGAGGTTAGCATGTTGGTAGCAGTTAAAACCAAGAGAGTACATGAGATTATCCCAGGAGAAGGCAGAGACTAAACCAGAACAGTGGAACTAGAGGACCTTGAAGATCATTAACAGCTAAGTAGCAGCAAAGGAAGGAGAGTCCACAAAAAGGCCAACAAATGCAGAGTCAGGATTGTCAGAAGGTAATAGAATTCTGGATACCAAGGAAATGGAGTAGTAGCTCTTCTTCGTCAGTCCCCAAACTTTCTGAAATCATCTTCTCAGAGCAGGACTGTCACGTACAGTGGTACAGGTTGTGTACTGCACAACTCGAGAGAGGGGTAGCCTATGTGAATGGAGCACTCAGAGTGACACAGTACATATCCTGCGTGACCAGTCAGGACCAGTAAGCCTTCATGACAATCAGGACTTATAGGGTTCTTTTCACTTCTCAGTGCACTATTTGCTCAGATGTTTACTCTGTCTCGAGTACATTTTTATTGTTCCCACATATCCCTTTGCCTTGAAGTCTGATGGCAAATTTATACTAGTCTGTGGAATTTTGTGGAAAACTACCCAAACTCACTTTGATTGAATAAGTTACCCTTTGATGTCTGCAAGGTCTCTCAGGAAAATAAAAATCACTATGTTTTAACATGCATTCTTTGCATATCTGTCTTGGTCTTACTTTGAGAACTTCTTGAACACAAAGGTTATATCTTAATACGGATAACCTCCACAACTGGCACATCAAGATTCAGTAAGTACTTGTTGAATAAAGGAATGAATGAACAGAGTAGCCAACACCCATCTCTAGATATGGCTCAGTTACATCTTAACATAACAGTCATAAATAAAATCTCAACAAGACATTATTTTTGAGCAATTTACTCTGTTATTTATTCTATAAAATCAGAAAAGTTCCCCTATATAAAATACTCTAGCCACCAATATGCATATAAGATTGAAGCAAAGAGAAGATTAAAAACAAAAAAAAGCAGTAATAGCCTTGCGACCTTGCTTCTGTAGAGGCTAAATCAATGTCAGAAGATTTCTCTGGTGGATTTAGAGACAAAGCATGAGATTTCTTTGATGGATTTAGACAAAAGCCCCTCAGATAAAATAGCTTAAATGATTGTCTGTTTCTAGGTCCTGGAATACTCACCAATGGATAGGAATACTTGAAGTCAATTAGCACAGTAACAGATGCCCACTAATGTGGCTTTTCATGAATTATTCTTTCTCCTGTTGATACCCCTTTTCTCCCTTTAGACAATTTAATATCATTCTTGAAGCCATAGCTTTAACAAGTGAATAGGGCTAATATCAAAGGCTAGACAACTCAAAGGAAATGGTGCCAACTACCCATTTACCATAAATTGATTTGGCTGATGATTTTATATTTTATTTTTTTTCTCCTAATGTTCAAACTTTCCCCTCAGTCCAGTTGTTATCAGTGATTAAATATGACTAAAAAATAAATGTAAAATATTGTTATCTCTTTGTCACCACTTTTGTTAAACACTACCCTTCCTCACTTTTTGATGCTTGATGACTTTTAGGAAAATATAGCACTTACCACTTTGAACACAAGAGAACTATTAATACAGGAAAAGAGTGCTAAATTGAAATCGACTTGACCATACCACAGCTTGAACAGGAGGCAGACTGAGAAAAAACTGTCCCTTTCTGATGCTGCCTTCATTTCCTCATGAATGATGCACCTGTAGGTTTCTGGCAACATACCTTCTAGGAAGACACCGAAATGCAGAGTCACCATTGTGTCTCGGTTGCCTCTGGTGGCTTTTGCCATATTTGTAACCAACATGTCTGAGCTTCTGTGCTGTAAGTGCACAGGAAAGGCAAACATACGAAATTTTGCCGGCACCTCGCAACTGCCTTCCTGTGAGCAGAGTTGAAAGTCATGGTCAAGATGTATAGGGAAATTACACTAGATTTATTTACAGAAAGCATTTATGTTGAACTAGCAGTTTCCTAGTGTGTCAGCAATTTTCTATTGCATTTATTTGTTACTACAGTGCTTGGCAAGAGTGCAATCCTATTAAACCTGTACAATACGTTACCCAAAATTGTAATCATTTTCTATTTTATAAAATAAAAGGACCGTGAAATTTATACAACTGTGGAATCCTTATAGATTTTCAAGACAAAAATGTATAGTCTTGGGCAAGCTAGTTCCAAATGAACTTTTCAGTTCTTTTCTTATCTCACTTCCAATGTTTTCTCTTTAGTTGATATGAACAATAACCTACCTATGAGACCTGACTTCATAAATCAAAACGAAAAGAAAGAAAGCCCTGAAAGCAAGCACTTTTTTCTTCTCCAGAACATTGGCTCAGCTTGTGTTTTCCATAAACCAACAGCCTGAAAGCTTATTATTTTAAAATAATAAGCTATTGGCATTTTCAGTGTTATATTTTACGTAATGGTCTTATCTTAAAATGAGATTAAGGTTTATATTAAATCATTCCTTGATATTAAATTGTGACTAGTCCCACCAGCCAACTGCTGACTGTTCTTGCCCTGTCCTGCAGCAGGTCCTGAGCAACTCTGGCTCTGCTACACTGAAGAAAGTCCACACCCAGCAGTGAGCCTGGTGTGCAATTAGTGTTGCCACCTCAAAACATACGTGGTGTACCCAGGGCAGCAGGCCCAGGCTCCTGCGTGCCAGCAGAGCTACAACACTCCATGCTATGTCCCAACAATTTGGCATAGCTTACAGAGGACAGGATTTCCGGTTGATTCCCTGTACAAGACAAAGGGCGAACTCTATGTAAACTGTTGGATTTAGTTACTAACCAAGTATCAGTACTGGCTCACAAATTGTACCAATGTATGAGAAATGTACCAATGCGAGAAACTCCTAATGGGGAAACTGGAGGTGGCGTGAAGGGGTATGTGAGGGCTCTCTGTACTTTCAGCTCATTCTTTTTCTGTAAACCTAAAAGTGCTCAAAAAATAAATTTTATTATTTTAATTGCAAAAATAATAATTTCAGGGACAAGAGGCTGTAGACCCATTTTCTCTTCTTCCTCCCCACAAAGCACAACTATAAACCCTGGAAAGGGCACAAATAACAGACAAAGGAGAATTCTGAAAGGTGAGCTGGTTTGGGACCCCAGAGGTGGAGGAACAACACAACAGTAGGGCATCTCTGTCCTCCCACCCAACAGAGAGAGGCCACCCAGATGTATCATTTTCCTTCTCCAAACCTAGCAACAGAAGGCATTCCAGCTAGACTCAGTTCTCCTCTAGATAACATGCAATTCTTTCTGACAATATCAGATAAACCCTTTGTCACCACCAGCCAGGAGGACTGATTGGAAGCCCTGGCAGAAATAAGTGGTCAGGAGAGGTACTCCCTTCTCTGTCAAGCTTCAGACTCCTTTCATCCACTAAGAGATGCCATACTAAGTGGAGTGGGCAGAGATGGCAGAAAAGACCCAGCTACAGCAGGCAGCCTCGTCCAGGAAGCTTCCTTGTCCCTGGGGGCCCCACCTCTCCTCCTCTGTGGAGGGACACCAGAGCAGCTAGGAGGTAACTATAGGGTAACACATGTACCCCTCTCCTACAGAGAAATACTGCCTAGGGGAAAATCCTTCTCAGACAACTTCAGCAGAGACCAGTAGGAGCCCCAACAGGCCCAGATAAACTAAACAGGTCAAACAGCACCACAGAAGCTTGGAAGGTTGAACTGCCACCAGAACCACAGCCTACAGAAGTAGGGCAAGACCCATGTAGTGAACCTAAATCGGGTGACTGCCTGCTGAGATAAAATATTTGAGTAGCGCCCAGAGTCTCCAAAACCAAAAGAAAAAAACAAAACAAAAACCCAGCTGTCGTACAGAGAAACAAGAAAATTACAAGTTGAATGAGATAAGCCAATCAACTGATATCAATCCTGATCAATCAGATGTTGGAACTGTCTGACAAGCACTTTAGAGCAGCTGGAATAAAAGATGCTTCAACAATCAGTTACAAATTGTCTCAAAATGAATGAAAAAATAGAAAGACTCAGCAAAGAAATAGAAATTACCAAAAGTTTGGAAACTATAGAACTAAAAAATACAAAACAGTAGAAATAAAAGAAGACTTACTAGATGGTCTCAGCAGTAGAATGGACATGATGAGGATGGAATCAGTGAATGTGAGTACATATTAATGGAATTCACCCAATTTAAACAATAGAGATAAAACATCCTGAAAACAACAGAACAAAACAAAACAAGAACAGAGCCTCAGGAACCCGTGGGACAACAATGAAAGATCCAACATTTGTATCAGCAGTCCCAGAAGAAGAGAAGAAAAAGGAGGGCTGAAATAGTATTTGAACAAATAATGACTGAAAACATTCCAAATTTGGCAAAAGTCACAACGTTCAGATCCAAGAAACTGAGCAAACTATAAACAGATAAAACTCAAAGAAATCTACACAAAGACACATTGTAATTAAAGTTTTGAAGACTAAAGATGAAGAAAAAATGTCTTGAAAGCAGCCAGAGAAAAACGATTCATTACCTCTGGGTAATCTATCAAATTTCTCATCTGCAACCATAGGGGCCAGAAGGAAGGGGTACAGTATTTTTCAAGTGTTGAACAAAAATAACTGTCCACTATGAAACTATGGAGAAACTCTTGCTCAAGAATAAAGAGGAAATGAAACAAAGGCAAAAGAAATTTGTCTCTAACAAACTTACCCTTAAAAACTGGCTAAAGTAATTTCTTCAAATAGAAAAGAAATGATAAGGGGAGGCTCTTGAAGCATTGGGAAGGAAGAAGGATTGAAGATGGAAACAAAAATGTTAACACTACCTGATCTTTAAAACATTGATATGTAGAAAAGGGGCGCATAAATGTAACCAAATAGAAGTGAGGTTTTCACACTTTACTCAGGGTAGTAAAATGCTGATACAGTAGACTTTTATAAGTCATACCTGTGTACAGGGGGTCCCAGACTTATGGGTCGGCTTAACGATTTTTCGACTTTACAATGGTGTGAAAGCAATACTCATTCAGCAGAAACAGTACTTTAAAACTTGCGCGCGCACGTGCACACACACACACACATTCACACACCACATACACACAACTCTTAGTAATAAGAAGTGAGTTCAGCAAGGTTGTAAGATACAGAATCCACACACAAAGATCAAGTGCATTTCTATAACTAACAATGAACACATACGGACCAAATTTTTTTTAAATTGCAAGACCATTTAAAATTGCCCCAAAGAAAAAAAGTATGTAGGTATAACTCTAACAAAACATGAACAATACGTACATGATGAAAATTACAAAATGCTGATGAACTAAATCAAAGGAGACCAAAATAAATGGAGTCACTTATTATGTTCATGGATTGGAAAACTCAACAGAGTGAAGATGCAATTCTCCCTAAATTTATTTTTGCATTTGAGGCAATTCCAACCTAAATCCAAGAAGGCTTTTGGTAGAACAGGCAAGCCTATTCTAAAATGTATCTGGAAAGACACAGGCCCTAAGAATAGCTAAAACAATACTGACACGTAAGAATAAGAAACTGGATATCCATAGTGAAAAATAAATACACAAAAAATCCCTCAACTTAAACTTCGCACCTTATACAAAAATTATCTCTAAATGGATCATAGAGATTAATGTAAAATGTAAAATTATAAGACTTTTGGAAAAAATAGAAGAAAATATTAGGGAGCTACGTATAGGCAGAGTTCTTAAATGTGACATCAAAAGTGTAATTCATAAAATAGAAATTAGTAAATTAGACCTCATCAAAAATTTTAAAAATTGCTCTGTGAAGACCCATGTGAAAAGGATGAAAAAACAAGCTCTCAGCTGGGAGCAAATATTTGTAAAACACATATGCAACTAAAAGGTGGCAGAATATTATACCCCCAAATATGCTACTTTAGCATAAGGATTATTTGGGGCTAAAGGTACTTATAAAACAACAGATATAAGAAAGACATTCTAATCTCCCCTTTTCTTCCTAAAAACAGGATATAAAACTTCCACGTGAAAGATGCCCTCCCTGTACCAGAAAGAAAGTACTAATATTCTCATCAACAAGGACAAGAAGTTGAGACTAAGAGAATTCTACACAAACAGACCTTGTTAAAATAACTCTTATCATCCCTTAGCCTCCCTACATAATTCAATTAGTTTTCCACAATTGCCTGTCTTTGTTCAACCTAAAAAACTTGTAGCTTGCAACATTTCTTTGGGTCTTCATTTCCTTACAAGGACTCCTGTGTCAATAGAACTTACGTAAATGTGTATGTCTTTCTTCAGTTTAATCTGTCTTACATCAGGCCTGGCCAAAAAACCCTAAGAGGGTAAATGTAAAATTCTGCCTCCCCTACATAACAAAGGACTAGTATCTAGAATATATGAGGAACTCTCAAACTCAACAGTTTAAAAAAATCCAAATAGAAAATGTACAAAAGACATGAAGAGACATTTCACCAAAGAGGATATGCATATGGCAAATAATCACCTGAAAAGATGTTCAACGTAATTAGCCATTTGTGAAATACAAATCAAAACATAGTAATATACAACTATAATACCTATCAGAATGGCTAAAATAAAAAAAAACACTGACAATATGGGTGAAGATGCAGAGAAACTGGTTCACTCATGCACTGTTGGTGGGAATGTAAAATGGGAAAGTTTGACATTTTCTTAAAACCTAAACATGTGATTACCACATGATTCAGCAATTGCATTCCTGAGCATGTATCCCTGAGAAATGAAAATTTATGTTCACAAAAAAACCTGTACACAAATGTTCATAGCCGCTTAATTTATTTATTTTTTGTGTGGTATGCGGGCCTCTCACTGTTGTGGCCTCTCCCTCTGCGGAGCACAGGCTCCGGACGCGCAGGCTCAGCGGCCATGGCTCACGGGCCCAGCCGCTCCGCAGCATGTGGGATCCTCCCGGACCGGGGCACAAACCCGCGTCCCCTGTATCGGCAGGCGGAGTCTCAACCACTGCGCCACCAGGGAAGCCCATAGCCGCTTTATTTTTAGCAGTCAAATACTAGAAGCAACCCAAACGCTCTTCAAGAAATATATAGTTTTGTTTTTCTCTTTCTGACTTACTTAACTCTGTATGACAGATTCTGCGTATGGAATTTTAAAAAGCAGTACTGATGAACCTAGCGGCAGGGCAGGAATAAAGATGCAGATTGTAGAGAATGGACTTGAGGGCACGGGGCGGGGTGGGGGGGAAGGGGAAGCTGGGATGAAGTGAGAGAGTAGCACTGACATACATACACTACCAAATGTTAAATGGATAGCTAGTGGGAAGCTGCTGCATAGCACAGGGAGATCAGCTCAATGCTTTGTGACCACCTACAGGGGTGGGATAGGGAGGGTGGGAGGGAGGCTCATGAGGGAAGGGATATGGGGATATACATATGCATACAGCTGATTCACTTTGTTGTACAGCAGAAACTAACACAACATTGTAAAGCATTTATATTCCAATAAAGATGTGGGGAAAAAAAGAGAAATATATGGTTAAACAAACTATGTAACATACCTTCTATGGATTACTACTAGGAACTAGCTATTGATAGATGCAGAAGTTTGGATGAATCTCCAGTCACGCAGAGAGAAAAATGCCAGAGTCCTAAACGCTTAATACTGAGTCCATTTATTTAACTTTTTTTTAATAACAATGTTTTAAGATGATGACATATTAGTGGTTATCAGGAGTTATGGACTGGGGTAAAGGGAATCATGTGCAGGATGTTGTAATAAAAAAAAAAATTAGAGATCTTTGTGGCATTGGAATCACGCAGTATCTTGACTGTTGTGTAAATACATGAACCTACAGGAACAACCCAGCTGCCCATTAGAAATAGAATGGTTACACTGAACTATGCATAGAGAAGGGAATAGTCTATGGCAATTTGAATGGGATGAATTACTGAGAAAGCAACAGAATGGATGAATCCCACTAAAAATACTGAGCAAAAAATCCAGTCAGACAAAATGCCTGAT
Organism: Leucopleurus acutus; assembly: GCF_964270905.1. Classification (NCBI taxonomy): domain Eukaryota; kingdom Metazoa; phylum Chordata; class Mammalia; order Artiodactyla; family Delphinidae; genus Leucopleurus; species Leucopleurus acutus. The sequence continues at coordinate 98,632,766 of NC_139153.1, forward strand.
TCCATTTGCACAAAGCTCAAATATGGGCAAAAATACCATAGGTATTAGAAGTCAGGTTAGTGATTACCTTTGGGATGGAAGGACTAGTACTGACTAAGATGCGTTGGAGAAAGTGTTCTGTGAGCTAGAAATGTTCTATTTCTTGATCTAGGTGTTGGGTTAAATGGTTGTGTCCATCTGGTGGAAGTTCCCTGAGATGTACAACTATGATTTGTAGTTTCCTATAGATGGTAATCATTTGATAACGTCTATGTATATTAAATTATCACCTTTGTACACTTTTAAAAATATTTTTTTAAAAAATTAAACAAAAAGAAAACTTCTGACTGTGCTGAGGAAGGGCCATAACAAGAGTCTCAACAATCATTCCATTTCTTAGCCGTCCCTCTCAGGGAGTGACATTATAATGCACAGTTCTTATCTTGAACACCCTCCACAAAAACCCTCACCATTCCTCATTAACTGAAGAATACCATTTAGACTCAACAAGATGGCATATAAGGCTTTTTGTTATTGGATCCCACTCTTTTTTGACCCTCCACTCCCCTCACCCCACACTCTGCATTCACTCATTTTTCACTAATATTTGTTGAGGGCTTCACTGGTGCAGGGCACTGTTCTGGGTGATAGGAATACACTTTGCAGCAATATAAACATCTCTTCCTCTCTTTCAGGGTTTACTGCCCAGTAGGGAGGACATAGTGTGAAATAGTTAATTGTATTTAATAAGGCCGAGTGCTATGATAGAGGAAAAATAGGATCTTATGGGGACATAAAAAAGAAACATCTAAACTTATCAAAAGAAGGCTGAAAAGACTTCTCATTGGAATGAAGATTGTCTCTGATAAAAGCATTAATAGATGCTTACTGGGCACGATGCTATATGTGTGAGAGAGAGGGACAGAGAGAGAGAGAGGGACAGAGAGAAGAGAGAGAGGGACAGAGAGAGAGGGAGAGGGACAGAGAGAGGGAGGGGGATGGGGGGACAGAGAGAGAGAGGGACAGAGAGAGGGAGAGGGAGGGGGGGACAGAGAGAGAGGGACAGAGAGAGACAGAGAAGGACAGAGAGAGGGAGAGGGACAGAGAGAGAGAGGGACAGAGAGAAGAGGGACAGAGAGAGAGAGAAGGACAGAGAGAGCGAGAGAGGGACAGAGAGAGAGAGGGAGAGAGGGACAGAGAGAGGGACAGAGAGAAGAGGGACAGAGAGAGAGAGAGAAGGACAGAGAGAGGGAGAGGGACAGAGAGAGAGAGGGACAGAGAGAAGAGGGACAGAGAGAGAGAGAAGGACAGAGAGAGCGAGAGAGGGACAGAGAGAGAGAGGGAGAGAGGGACAGAGAGAGAGAGGGACAGAGAGAAGAGGGACAGAGAGAGAGAGAGAGGGAGAGAGAGAGAGAGGGACAGAGAGAGAGAGGGACAGAGAGAGAGAGGGACAGAGAGAGGGAGAGGGACAGAGGGGGGGACAGAGAGAGAGGGACAGAGAGAGAGAGAGGGACAGAGAGAGAGAGAGAGAGGGACAGAGATCTTAAGTAGTCACTGATGTATTTATTATGAAAGATTTGTCTTAGATGGTCACATTGAGTAGAATTAAAATAAATAGATGGAAGCCACAGAAGTAAAGATTTGATATTTTTAAATAAATTTATGAAGAATTAGAGCTTTCTGAAATTAGGCTATTGGTTGAATTGTTAATTACAGTAGCTTTTGAAACCAAATGACATAAAATGAAATATTATTCCTCTTACCTAGGGCATCTAAAACAGTTAAACCTATAGACATAGGCAATAGCATGATGGCTACCAGGGGATGGAGGGAGAAGGACATGGGAGTTGTTTAATGGGTATAAAGTTGCAGTTGTACAAGGCAAGTAAGTTCTAGAGATCTGCTGTACAACATAGTGTCTGTAGTCAACAATAAGGTATTGTGTACTTAAAAATTTGTTTAGGAGAGATTTCATGTTAAGTGGTCTTTATACACACACACAGACCCAAAGGGATACACACACACACAAAAACCCAAAGGGACAGAAGGAAACTTTTGGAGGGGATGAATAAGTTTATCACCTGTCTTGTGGTAATAGTAATATGAGTATATACACTCATGTACTCACCCTACTGTACACTACAATGATTATACGAAGTTTTTATATACCAGTTATATCTCAATAAAGCTGGAAAAATAACATTATTCCTTTTATTTCAAAAACAAACAAACAAAAGAACATTTCATCTTAAGAAGGGGGAATTGGACTAGATCCCTTCTGGCACCATGATTGTACGACAATCATATACTCTGTTTACTACCTATTGGTCCTCAATGATTCATGAAGATGGCACTGCTTCTAAAGGCCAATTTGGGTTATGCTTTCTCAGTGGATAGCACCCACGAGAGCACAGAGGAAGATTAAGACACTGCTTATATATTCTACGAAAATTACAAAGCAGTGGCTTATTTTTCACAAAAGTCCCTACCACATACTAAATCATAATTAAAACAGTTAACTTACATATATTTTTCCTCTAAATATCTACTTTTTCCCCCTTTGTACCTGGCAGTATTTACTATCTGACAAACAACAAGCCCATGCTTTCTTAAGGTGTTCTGAGTGGTTAGGGCTAGGAAATAAGGGAACATCATGAAGCCATTCTGTTTTGTTGTCTGTCTGATAGTCTAGCCAAGTTTCTAAACCAGGGCAGCTATGCTTTGATTGTGTCTGTAAATTGCTTTAATGGAACCTTCTATTAACTGGAGTAGATAATTTATTTGCACGTCAGTATTTAAATGTTTGGATTCTTGCCAATGAATGAGTACGTATGTAGCCGGACCTTGCATTTTGAGTGATCATGAGACTCTCTAGACTTCTTATCTTTCATTGTAACTATCATCCAATTCTGCTAATTTTCTTCCTCTTTTCCTTTATGCGACCACCTCCTCTCAAGGCATACTTCTGAGCCTGAAACTTCTTTGGACCTGACTGGGAGATGCATGGCATATGTGGTTATGGGACTGGCCTTGCTACCCCACAGAAGCTCCCACAGAACCCAAGGGTCAAGGGCAGTAATTAATCACCAGCTCACATGCTCAGTGCTGTTGCATAACCAAAATAAATTAGAAAGAGGAAAACAAAGAAAAAAAGGCATATATGTTGGGGGACTGAGTTTGGGGTCTCCATTCTGTCAAGGACTGTGACTGGGTCCTACTAGAGCACAAGCAAAACAAAATAAAATTGTTGGACCTGAAATGACCAAATTCAAGACAAAGCTGTGTTTGGAGTATAGTCACAGTTGATTAGTTACTTCTTCACTTCCCATGGCCAATATACCATTAGCTTTGGAGAAGGAACTCTGGAAGCACCAAAACCTTTGTTTAAACATTGTATTAAACCTATTTCCAGGTCTTTTCTTTTTATTAAGGAAATTTTCCAATTATCTGGTAATATATTTCCATATCTAGATTTAAAAAAGAAAAAACCTGTCTTTGGAATTTCTATCCAGCGGATTTTTTGTTTCCTCCTAAAATTCTGAGTACTAAAATAAATAAATAATAAGACAACAATAAAAAATCAATACATAATTTAAATTGTAAAATCCCATTACATCTTCATTAAACTGTCCTGTGTGGCCAATTTTATATTATTGTCACACATGGAACACATATATCTATCAAAGCAAAATACGGTCTTCTTTTGATGTAAAAAGTGAAGTATGGTTAACTTTTTATGAGATAGTGACACAAAGCATTATCTTATCTTTATGATCTGCATATAAAATGTTTAATTTAGCCTGGCTCATACATTAAAAAGAAAAAAAAAGGAAGGAAGGAAAGAGGGAGATAGGAAGGGAAAGAGGGAAGGAGGTGAGAGAGGACAGATGGAAGGAAAGGGAGGAGAAGGGAAGAGTAGAGATAGGAGTATAAAGGAAAGAACGGTTGGAACATCTATTTGAAGCATTATAGAAGAACCTGTAAATCAGTGTTAAAACTGACTATCTTTGGTGTTATGCTATTAAGGACACGTAAGTCAATATCAAGATGTTAGGTCTGGACTCACAGAGATCTACTATAAATTTACCTTAATTGGAAACATTAGCAACAGGTGTTTTTCCCACTAAATATCTATCCTGCAGCATTAAAACTACCAGCCTAAATATTTAAATATTTTTCTCCTGTGGTTGACTGCTTACATGCCAAATAATAATTAGCACTAGCCAGATTGACCTTATTTGGGCATATTTGGTTATTTGGTTATATTCTTTAATGAACTGTTATGCAAAGCAAGGTGCGTGAACATCTGTTTTCCCTCTTATACATATTTTTAAACACTTCGTCTGGAATGTTAAACCTCATACGGAAGAAATAACATATTAGTATTGAAGGTATTTGCAAACATATATGCTATGAATCATGTGTTAACATGATAATTGTTTCCACACACACATACCTACAACCCACAAGAGTTATTAAAATAATTTAAGAGAAACTTACCATAAAACTTAGAACTCATTTTTTAAGCAAGCTTTTTTTTTTGGCTAGTTGATAAATATATCATAAGAAATCATTAAATTTGTAGTTTTCTTTGCATGTTTATTCATGCTAATAGCTTCTTTATATCTTAAGCATCTCTCTCTAAACTCTCCATATACAATTGTGACTTTAAAATGTTTAGAATTAGGGCAAAAATGCAATAAGGTAAAAAGTCACTGAGTTATTAACTGGCCAAAATTAAAAATATTTGCCCCAGATTCTGAAAGTTAAAAATTTCAGGTAATGAAAGACTATGAGGAAAAGGAAATCCTAGAGAGGGATTTCTTTTATCGAAATGCAGAAGGCCTGGAACTTATCCCTCCATCTCACATAACTTTTCCACTCACCTTCCCCTTATGTTACTAGAAAAACAAGGAAAGGCCTTTGGGTCACCAATAAGATCAGTTTTTTAAAAAGAAAATTAGAGCATGCTAACCAATAACATATGAAGGTGCACAGCGCAAGCATTCTCTGTTGGAATTTGAGCCAAGGACCCTCTGGGTCCAAAATATCAGTTTTACCAAGATACATATTGTCTTTCTAAAGATATAAGCAATAGGACTCCATTAAGATCTGTAATATCCAATAAACAAATCAGGAGCAGGTTTCTAGATATGAAATTATTTAATAACGCAAAGGAAACTGGACACAGCCATTTTAAAGTTACAATAAATACCATGTTTAAAGTTCTCATTGTTACTGAGAGTTTTGCATGAAGGTGTTGTTTTGCTTTGTGTTTCAATTTCTCGTCTTCACTGTGACCAGGACAGAGTCATGAAAAGAGAAAGGCCGAGAGAGAACTCACTATTCTTTCCTTTGATAATAATGACAGTTAATCTGGTCACATTTTAACATTAAGGGAGACATAAATTTGACCTAATTGGGGGAATCATATTCATTTTTTTTCAAATACATTTATTTATACCATTTTTAAAGTGAACAGTGCAGTCAAGTACCTAACATAACTGACTTTTAGAACGTTAGTTTTCCTCCCAAGTCCCAAACTAGTCTTGGGAAAGTCTCTGTATCAAAGTTTCCTCACATCAATGCTTTCTTCCCATCTTTTGTATTTATCAGAAAATACCCACTTATTTTTTCCTAATTCTTTGGGACAAAAAAAGTCACATAAACCAAAAGAAAGAGAGAGATAACCGTCAGGAAATCTAAAGAGTGCCCTGAGAAACGTAGAGTACAAGAGGAATGTTATACTATAATATTTTTGACATCACAAGAAGTCTAGAAGTGATTAGCCAGTTGCTCAGAGATGCCTGAAAGGTTTCCAAAGTCTCAGGACATTTTTAGCTTCCTCAACATCTGTACCTTGTGGCTATAGTCCTCATGCTCACAATATAGCTGCTCCACCTCCACACATCACAGCTATAATGTGAAGAAAGGAAGAAGAAGAAATGGTAATGGTGAAAAGGGGTGTGTGTGTGTGTGTGTGTGTGTGTGTGTGTGAGAGAGAGAGAGAGAGAGAGAGAGAGAGAGAGAGAGAGAGAGAGAGAGAGAGAGAGAGAGAAATTCTGTCTCTTTTTAAGAAAAAAATAATAGTTTTCCAGAAACCCTACCCAGTTGAACTCTACTCATTCCATTTACATCTTATTGCCTAGAGCTGAGTCACATGATTACCACAAGCTGCAAGCATAAGGTAAGTATTTCTAACAGAATAAAGTCAAGGTTCTGTAGATAATGGAGGAAGGAAGAGTGGACAGGGAGAGGCAAACGTCAGTGTCTACCCCCAGGGGTGAGACTGCATCCTGCTGATTTCTGCATTTCCACCTAAGCCTTTGGGAAAGATAGGTAAGAGGAAGGGAAAGTTGGCTGAATGAGGGAATGAATGAATCAATGAATTCGATGTCCTTGAGGACAGGGGATATTATTACTGTTTATAATTGTCCCACTACCTAGCAAAGTTCCTGGATCAACATAGGTTCTGAGCACTTATTGTAAGTACTGAACTTCAGGAAAGTGAGTGCTCTTCTAAACCCAGCACACACCTGTCCAGTCTTGTAGTCATCTGAATTTAAAGTTCAAGGTCAAGGCTGATGCTTGAAGACAAAGAGACTAACAAGGAAGGAGAGTCTGAGTTTCTGAAAAAATGTTCACATCTTAAATACACATACGCACACAATTAAATGTAGGAAAATTTACTTGTACATAGTTTGGGGTGACATTGAAGGGATAGATTTTTGCAATTTTAAATCTCTACCTTTTTAAGCTAAATCTAGCAATAATATAAAAGATATTAATCTTAGTTTATTATTTATTTTTAAATCTAATTTCTTTCTAAGTCACAGTGTGCTTTCAGTAATATCTCTTACTAACTTCCTATCCCTTCCTTCGTTTTCTTTTACTGTGTACTGGCTCAAAAAAAATCTGAAACCTGTATTTTTTCATATTTCAATGATCATTTTTGTAAATGCCTTCAGATGAGCAATAAGAAATCTTAGTATTATTTCTAAAAGCATAGAGTAAAACCCATAGCATATTAACAAATATTGATTCCTGACGTTATAAAATTCAGCATCTTTTTGTCTTCTGAAAATTTACTATGATCATAGGAATTATGTATCAATCAAATTATTACCTTACATTTGCCCCAGCCTCTATGGTGACTGCTTTTAAAAAGTATCACACAGCATAATATATACTCATTAATATGAAGGATATTGACATGTGGCATATTTACACTTTTTCATATTTTAAACTTAATACAGTATTAAACAGTGAATTTAAATATCTTGAATATATATTTTATTTCAATCATCTACATTGCTGAATTCAAGTGATGCTAACATAAACACATTAAGGTCTTAGGAAAGCTATACTTAGGAAATGATCTGTTTTGTTCCTCAAAAATTCATTTATTCTGACTTTTAGCAAGCTACAGAAACCTAGCATCAAATCAAAGACTCGTCATCAGTGACCTAGAAACTGTGTCTAGTGAGTTCAGATGGTTGTTACATAATCATTGACTAGATCATTATAGAATGTTTTGTCTTTTTCTCCCTACTCCCAAAACACATTAACCTCATCCGTGATATCCAGGCATTAATATGTATCCTGATAGTATAACATTTAACATAAAGGAGAAACTTAAAGACCACTTTTTTCCTAGCTCTCCCATTCTTCAGATGAAAATCTGAACTTCAAAAGGTTAAAATTCAAAAGGTTCTTTAGTTGGTTGGGGAAGTTTGACCCAAAACTTCCAACATCCTGAGCTTCTCTCTATAGTCTACTGCCCCATTAACCACAACAATGTCTCAGGTCTCAGAAGCTGGGAGTTAAGAGAACCACTGGAGTCATCAGTTTCAGAGGTTCTCAACCAAAAGGAGGCAAACAGCAATTCTCAAAACCAAGTACGAGTCTCTTCATCCCCAAGGGTGAGGTTTGTGGTCTCCAGATCCCATGGGCACATGGCCTATACATGTCAGCTACACATGTCAGGCGGTTCCTCTGTTAACTGTATACACTGAACAAGTATCATAACTTGCCATGTGTGTCAGGGCAGGAGAATCATTGGGAAGCATTCATCTGTTTCAACATAGCTCTCAAGACAGAATCCCCTTTATCTTACCTCCAAATGGTGACCATTCATTCCTCCTGGCTGTATATATTTGATAGGACAGTGGCCTGAATGATGCAGGGTTAATTGCAGACATGTTAGCCAGGTCCCTGACTTTGGCCAAGGTCCCTCCACATTTTCTCCATGAGCTGAAGACAGTGGTGTACCAAGTGCAAATGTTTATGGGGTGTCTTTAACAGACCCTATTTGAATTTATCTGAGAGACAACCCTAGACCCATCCCCAGCTCCTTTAGGGAAACCTCAGCATGGAACTAAAAAAGCAGTATCAATCAGCACGTTGGAAAGTAACACTCTAAATAATTAGGGAAATCAACTTGTTGTCCATGTAGTCAGCATCTCCTAGTCAGAGTTATTTTTCAGTGATCCCTGGCTAACGTGATCTGGAACAAAGGGCACAAACATTACCAAAGACTGGAAAAACAACTCAAGGGGCAAGCTCTCCTGATGGTGGCTCGTTTCGATTATAAAAGTCAGTATTAGCATTTAAAGTACAAATATGCTTAAGCTACTTTTATAAATTTTAAAATTAAGTCCTGTGCTCATGGCTATGGGGAGAGGACACCTCATATGTGGTCATGAACACATCAGCTAGCTTGTGATGCAAAATCAGGCACCACAGAAACCCCAGTGGTGTACGATAGTAAGCATCAGGTTGGCTAGACAACTCTACTGATCCCGGCTGTGCCCGTCGTAGGTCCAGGATATGGCTCGCCTATAGCTCACCTCGGAGAGCTGGGGGCACTGGGGCAACCTGGCCTGCCCTTTAGGTCTCTCTAGTCAGGGCATGTGTTCATGACAACGGCAGAGACTCAAAAGGGACCAAGCCCAGTTGTGCAAACACTTCTCAGTCCTTTGTGTGTATTGTGTTTGCCAAGAGTCTTGGGGCTAAAGCAATCTCGTGGCTGAGGCCAATGTTAGAATAGATTTTCATTTCAAACTGATATTTAAAAAGGTAGAGATTTAAGAAGGGGTGAAAAATTGAAGCCAATTTTTCAATTTACTGCAAAATGTAGATTTAAATTACATTGTAAATCAAAAATTCACAGAAAAGAACTATTTCTAATGTTCCTTCTGTAAGAACACAATGAAATGACAAACCTCAAACACCAGGATAATATACATTTGCTTTACTTGTGAAAACACTATTCTTCCCTTTGGCCGTGAGAATCATATAATCACTTTTAGTACCCTGTGCCTTAGCTGCCAAGAAATACAAAGTTTTAAAATAAATGTTTAATAAGCTTTTGTTTTATAGAAGTCTGTTTTTTGTATACTTCTTTCCTTATTTTAATGTGACTTAGAGCTTGTATTTTTAATCATATGATCTTATCTCTTTTATTTTACGTGTGTTGATTCAAGCCATTTAATAAAGTAGGCAGATTATATTTTGTAAATAAAGAATGCACTGCAGTATGATATTGTGCCTTGTAAGGCCATGTCCTGAGTCTCTTACTGACATTTGACTCCTAGTGGAATAACTAGAATGGAGGGTCTCTATAGGAATTCAATTGATATAACTGTGCTATAATCAAATACCGTTGTACTTACATAATTCACTTCCCTTTTGATCCAAATGTCAACCACCCAGACATGTTTTTCTGAAATCAAGAATTTACATTTGCATTTTTAATTTTCATCTGGTTGAGGGGGAATCAGTTGTACTTCTCACAAAGGGTCTGCAAAACCCTTCTGTAATATTGAGCTACATTATAGGAGAAAATGTAGACATGCTAAGGCCAAGTGACTTACTCTGTCATTCAACTAATCAATAGCAGGGTAAGGAGACCACAGCCACAGCACTTGTTTGGCAAGTGAGGCCTTATTAAACAGTGTGGACTTACGTACATCTGACACTCAGCCCAGAGTATCAAAATTGGACCACCGTCTCACACAGGTGGGAATGTGTGTACAAGGTCTATTAAAAATGATATATTCCTAATGTACTGCAATTACTCAAACACCTGTGGCATAGAACACACTCTGTTCTTGAGGGAAAATGTGTAGCTCATTCAAATAGTTTGCTTCATATTTCATTGCCTTTACCTGCGGTTATATGATCTAGTGATTCCATTTTAGGGTAAGTCCCAAGAACTATTTCTTAATTAGAATGACTCTGGGGTGTGACTGTGTTGATTTGTGGGCTGTATTTTTCTTTCTTAGAATTTTTGCTTGTGTCAGTAGCCTGTTATGAAAACAATGTGTTTCAACTGCATGCTTGACAGCTGTGGGAAAGCCATCTGCCTAAGTTATCAGTGGGTGGAAAATACTCCCACACTGAAATAGGATTCAACATCCACTTAGGATCTGGAAGTTTCCCACTTAAGTCCTTGGGTTCCATAACGTGCTGCAGGCACATGCTGCCCAACAGGTGGAAATCGGTTTGACAGAGGGATTGCAGTTCTCTTTCCATGACACACTCAGCCTCTGGGACGCATATGTTTATATGTATATGTTTATACAGTTAGATAAGTTCAATCCCTGATTGTTTGTGAGGGATAAAAGAGTAAGTGGGAAAAATATAAATAAAAAGTATGATGACATAACAAAGGTGAGAAGAAATAATTCTTACAAGTCTTCTGGTCAAAGAAGGGAAGAAAAGCATTGTAGCTATATTTTTTCATAGGTTTAATGGTAGTTTTCAGATTTTCAGGATTCTGTTGTCTCACTTAAATTTCCTATATAAATGGTATATTTATAACTACATGCAATAATAAGAGATGAAAGCATATGGTTTGTGAACAAAGTTGGAACTTTTTTTTTTTTAGCAGGTGATGGAATCCCATTGATGCTGGGTTTTTACCATATCCATCACAGTACCCTACAAAGAGATAGGAGCAGAGTTAGTGCATAAAAAATAGTTAAAAGCATAAATTATTAGGCTGGAAGAATGTTTCAAGATAATATAGAATAGTAAATGCCCACCCCTAGCTCCCAACCCCACAACAGATAACAAACCTTTGAACATCAATAAACCTACCCCAGGCAAGAAATGATTTGCACTAAGCCCAGACTACCTAGAACAGATAAATTTCGAATACAGGCGTCCTGATTTCAGAGTCCACTTCTTTTCTACCATTTCATCTCATTCCATTTTTTTAAAATAAATGGTTTAGACAAATGTACTTCTATACTTAAATTGAGTATTATGTGTATTTGTTCCCTCTCTTCTTCCTTTTTTAAAAATATTTTGAAGATCCTAAAATATTTTAGAGCCAGAATTATGATTATAGAATAATATAAAATCTGTGTTCCTAATAACCATGTATGAAATTCAATATTAAACATATAAAGAGATGAAATTTCCTTTGCCGCCCTTCCAGTTTGACCTGCAGTGGATATCTTTTTCTTTTTTGTGAATGTCGATCATTCTCATACTTCACTTTACACTTTTACTACATGTGTAAACTTCTTTAAAATTCCTAAATCTATGCAGCATTCTTTGTAAATTAAACTTCTTATAATTATATCATACCATGTGTGACCTACTGACATTTTCTTTTTAGCTTTGAGACTTGTCTATACTTATATATTTAGTATTAGTTGGTTATTTTTACTGCTATATGTTATCCTATCATATAAACATAGTTCACTTTAGTATCTACTCCCCTGCTGATGGACAGTTGTGTTGTATATGTAATGACTTAATGAGATCTTTTGAGTTTCTAGGCTTTGTTTTTGTTTTGTTTTGCCATGTGTACATATATATATATATATATATATATATATATACACACATATATACAAATACTGCTTAGCTAGTTCACCAGCATCTGAAGCTATATATTCTTTTCCTATTACATTCAATTTAGAGCTGTGTAACATCAACACTAAGGTTCACCATCATAAGAAAACAACAGATGAGCAGTAGTTCTGTCCATGATCTAAGTGAAAGGTCATGGTAGGGGAGAGGAAGGTAGCAGTGAATAGAGGAAGCTGTGGACCAACCTGCCTGAATTCAAATCCTGACTACCACTTACTACCTGCTTGACACTAGGCAATTTACCTCATCTCTGGATACCTCAGTTTACCTCATCTGAAAAATGGCCATAATAATAGTGGCGACCTCCTAAGGTTGTTATAATGATTTAATGAGTTAATGCTTATAAATAGCTTATAACAGTGCCTGCCATGCAACAAGAACTTGGTCAATAATAGGTATAATTATTAGCTGTTATAGAGAATAACATCAGAGTCAAATATTGCTGCAAGAGTTTTCTGGTGATGCCAGGATCCTAACAGAAAAATAAGAAAGATGAGAGAGTAAGGAAATGGTTCAGGCATATTTTTTACAACACTCTGTAATCTATCATCCTCTTACCATCATTAAACTTTAAATTTTTTAAAAAAAGTGCTCCTTATTTACTTTATATCTCTACTTCTTAACATATCGACTGGCACACCACTGGTAATAAGTGTGTGTGTGTGTGTGTGTGTGTGTGTGAGAGAGAGAGAGAGAGAGAGAGACAGAGACAGAGAGACAGAGAGAGAGAGAGAGAAGAAAAGAGATTCAGACATAAGTAGCACAGCAGGTGAAGAATAATCACTGCTGAGCCCTGTAGATTACAGTGAGAACACATTCAGCTGTCTCTGCCAGCAGACTTATTGGCTAGAATCTGTTCCTTATGACCTCATTCTGTTTGGTGGCCTGCTTATTTCTTGTTTGATCAAAAAATGGCCTCTATTAATGGCCTATGTGCTATTGATCGTCTTTCAGCATAAAAACTATTGAAAGAGAATTATCCTGTTCCACATTAATTTACAGAGAACACTTTGGAGTACAGTTAATGCAAGCAATTGCTTTAAAATAATTCAAAAACATTATAAAATTAATTCTTTTTATATGCAGTATTAGTGATTATTTAAACACTCAAACTTTAAAAATTTGTGTGATGCTTTCTAAATCTAAGAAATGAAAATCTGAGTATTCTAACTAATCACATTTCAAGGTAAATTATGTGTATTAGATTCATCACTAGCAATATACATAAAAAAATCAGTAGCTTTGCACAATTATATTATACACTGTAACTGCATTGAATATAAAAAAATAACAAAATTGCTTTAGGAGTAAGAGTTGGATATTTAATGGGCAGTTCATGAATTTTGAAAGTTCTTTCATACATTGAATGTTGCTCTCCAAGGTATAGAAATTAATACAATTAATAACTAGAGAAATTTGAATAGGGAAATTATATCCACATTTTCTTGTTATATATTTTAAATAATTTAAAATAAAATAACACTTTCTCTAATTTTAATAAAACCCTCACCCAATAAGCTCAAAGAAGTACTCTATGCCATAACCAACTACTTCCACCCCCGCAAGCGTGTTACAGTTCTTCAGCCAAAGTTAACATTGCAAAAGAACTCCATTGCCTGCGACTTAATAATTTTCCTCATATAGCAAAAGAAAAAATACAATTAAACAAAAACTTATAATCAAAGGTGGTTTCCCAGTCTTCAATTTTCTTGGAATAAGTAACATTTACTGGTTTTTAATGCTATAAGGGCACAAGAGAATTTAGCACATTTATTATTATTAAGTCAACAAAATGTACATTTGAAAAGCAAATTTAATGCACTCTTTTGCCTTTGCAGAAAAGCAATTATGACTGTTTATTCACAAAAAGGCTGCTTCAAGACTTCAAAGTGTTATTTTTTTAAGCTGTTGGAAATTGTTTTCCATTTTCACCTGTATTATGAAAGTTTTGAATAAATCTGCTTTCAGCATCTTTACTGAGTGTGTTTTATCTTGAACATCGTCTGCCAAGTTCACATGGAAATGCTAAGGTACAAAAGAAACCTAGTCATTCTGCATACTTTCATTCAAACTATTCTAGATTTAAAGTGATGTATAAAACCTTTAAAAGTATAGCACAATATTCCAAAAAAAGCAATGAATAAATACTAATGCTCTCCTGATTAATTCTAGTTCTGTTCAAACACCTTTTTAAAGCAAAAATAATATTAAAAATAAAAGTTTTAAATGCAAAGATAAAGATAGCTTTGTTATACAGTGTATTAGTTAGGAATGATTTTTAGCTGCTCTAATGAAAATCCCACATTGGCTTAAACCAATAGAAAAGTATCCCTTTTCCATGTGACAGTCTAAATATAAGTAACCTGAGACTGACATGGTGGTTTCATTGTGTTTCGGACTCAGGCTCTTTCTATTCTTCAATCTGCCACCCTCAATGCATGTTTCATCTCCTTGTCTAAGACGGCTGCTCCAGACTCCATCCCTGCGTCGCGTCATCCGAAGGTGAGAAAGGCAGGGCATGCATGTGTTAACTGCATTCTATGGACTAGAGCTTCATTGTATGGTTATTTCTTGGTGCTGCTGCTTCTCCGGCACATGTAGTCTTTATGCCAAGCGTCCAAGTGCCCAACAACACACAGGGCTTCATTACCGAGGGACGAATGTGAAACTGGACATTTGGGGACAATTAGCTATCTCTGCCACAACATATTAAAAAATGATGAACCCAGAATATCTATTTTATCTAGCCTATGGAAAAAGAAATAAATTCGTAGTATTTTTATAGAAACAATTTCTACTGAACCTGACTGACAACTTTAGACTTAATGTCTGTATTCTCAGTAACTAAGCATTAGGCTTTTAACCTTCTCAAATATATATTCATTCCATTCTCCAAGAACACTTTTCCACATTAATCTTGTTTTGAGTTTTGAATACATTGTTTTTTCTTCTAGTTTTACTTTCTTTCTATATGAGTGAAACATTAAGTACCCAATAATATAACAGCATAGATGGTAAAATTAGATGTTAATAATATCATACTGCTCTAGTTATACCCTACAATTCACTCTTATTTAAACTTGGTACATGACACAAGACTAGACCCATGCATTAAGCAATGTATGCAGAATTTTACTTCAGAGGGATATAGAAAACTTGGAGGAAACCCAAAATAGTATAAAAAGGATGAAAAAGCTGGGAAATTGCCCCTTTAATGAAAGGTAAAAGAATTCAAAAGGTTTACCAGTAAAGAGAGAAATGAATAGATGGTTTAATAACATTATTTACATCTATGAGGTGTCTTTTTTTTTTTAATGAAAACCAAGTGACATTGGCTCTTGGTTTCAAATAAGAAAAGAATAGAAAGGAGTAAAATAAACTGAAACATACATAGACCACTGAATACCAAATTTTTCCTAGACGTCATATAATTCAGTTAGGAGAATATAGACTTCAACACCAGAAAGACATGTAAAGGAATATACAAACCCAAAAGACTTCAAAATCTTTCGGGTGGGTAAAAGGGATACCCAGAGGAAGGTTTTACAGCAGATACACTGGTGCCTCATTGGATCTCTATGTTGGAAATAATGGCCAGGAAGTCCTAGAGGGGCTTTTGAAGTACAAACACACTTCCAAGTGTAGAATCCGTTATATTGTCTTATTAAAGGAAGAGAAATAGACTGAGAAAGGGAACTTTAAAGGAAGAGAAATAGACTGAGAAAGGGAACTTTATTTTTTGATGAAAACTCTGATCAGTTATTTTTGAGATGTCTTTATAACATGGTGATAAATCAAAATGAAAATATTTTCTGGGGCTGAAGCTTTGAACATTTCTTGGATATGGCTAGAACATGGCAGATAACTTACTGCAAAGAAGTGACTACATCCATACTTTTGTCCTTACCCTAACTCATTTGTTGTTTATTTCTCAGTTTACACATGTCTTAACATACTTCCGGCCTAGAATATTAAGCAGAAATCACAAAGGCTACAATTTTGCAGTCAGGCTTTGTTGGCTCCACTAACTTGCAGTGATACCTCAGGCTCCTTTAACCTTTCCATGTCTTAGTTTCCTCAGCTGTAAGTGGAGGTAAGAAAGCTAACCTACACAGACAGGTGTCAGATGGATCAAAGAAATCACTATTTTAAGGGCACATTTTAATGCTATGATTGATCTTTTTTTTTTTTTTTGGCGGTACGCGGGCCTCTCACTGTTGTGGCCTCTCCCGCTGCGGAGCACAGGCTCCGGACGCGCATGCTCAACGGCCATAGCTCATGGGCCCAGCTGCTCCGCGGCATGTGGGATCTTCCCGGACCGGGGCATGAACCCGTGTCCCCTGCATCAGCAGGCGGACTCTCAACCACTGCGCCACCAGGGAAGCCCATGATTAATCTTTTGATTCCTACTGGTCATAGCAACCTGTGAAATATACCCACACTCTCCTTATACACCACTATTCAAAACACGAATTAGTTTACCAACACCTAAGATTTTGAAATGCTGAAAGATTGTGTGTAAATTAAAAGTCAAGCCCCCTCTGCAGTTCTGCAACTCTTCTGTAAATTAATTTTGTGATTTACCATGTCCTCATGTTTTCAGTAAAGGTCAAGTGTATATTGTAAGATGATAAAAGTAGAATGCAAGACACTAATTTGTTCCTAATGATATACTTAATAAAATTCTTGAACTTGCAACTAACTGTGCATCCAAAAAAACCCAACATGTGTTCACACCCTCTCATAAATCAGTGGTTGAAACTGCAGGGCTGAGGATGTCAAAGGCTCATGTTTGGATGTAAGGGTTAACCTGCAGTGAGTATTTGGGGAAGCAAACCCCAATAGAAGATACTTAGTTTCAGCCCTTCAATGTGGTGAATTTCTAAAATGAGCAAATTTCTAACTTAATCCACACAACTATGTCCCTTCTCCCAGTTTTCTATCTTTTGTCTTCTACCTCAACATAATAAATATCTTTTTCAGTAAGAAGTTAGATGGTTCATCATTGTATTATGCAAGATGCCTAGCAGTTATTATATCCAAAGAAACATAAGCATGCTTAACATTTAATACTTACTCAATATATTTTCAAGGTGTTTTCAGTCACTAATCTTACAAGTTTAAAGATTTCTGAGAGGCAGTAATGCTTTAAATGTTCATTTGTATGATGTCAGTAGTAAAGGCAGTTGTATTTCTACTTTTAGCCACGTCCAGCCATTTCCTCTTTTTTTAACCTTTTCATTTATCTTTGGTAGATAATTCAAGTACACATTAGATTAAAATTTTCTTCAAGAAATTTATATCAAAATGTATTTTAACTGAGTACAACCTTGCTTGGAAAATGTAGAATTACCATGTCAACTTTAAGGTTAATAAACTTTAAGTACAATCTTAAGCTAAACTTTATTCCTCCAGGGTCACCTGAATATTACGTATGACAATCTTTCATGTAAATAAACTGAATAAAAATCTTGGAACTGACGCATCATATAAAATTTTAAGTGACTGCATCAAAACTGAAAGAGCTATTTTGCCAAAAAAAATTATTCTTCTCATTTATGCATTTCTTTGAAAATACTGATATTATAATTGATATTATTAAATACTAAATATTGAAGGTATTTTCTGTTTTTAGTAGTAATGTGTAGAAGTATTCCCAAGTGTATTCACATCAAATTTCTACTAAAACAAGTGCTTGTTAAAGCAGGAATTGTTGAAACCAAATGTATAGTCAAAACATATTTTGACCAAAATGTTCTCAAACAGAAATGAACATATTTAAATAACACACATGTTTATAGGAAAATATTATTATTTAGAACATACTTGTCAATGTAGAGATAAGTCTAGAACTCATATCTAACATGTGTTTTTCCATAAAGCATTTTAAGGACATGTCATCATCATCCACTAAAATAAACTAAGGGACATTGAAATGTCAGAGTCCTGAAGCAGAAATCCTCTTCACCATCTCCCTTTTTCCATGGCTTCCTGACTGGAGGAATCACAATTTGGTCAAAGAGTACTGCTGTCATTTTTAGAATCATAGTCTTAGAGCTGTAACCTACCTTGAGGAATGTCAGGTGTAAGCTTATAATTTTATGTAATTATTTTTTCAGGTTCATTGAGATATAATTGACATACAACTCTGTATATACTTATGGTGTACCGCACAATGACTTCATATACTTATATTGTGAAATGAATACCACAATAAGTTAACATTCATCTCCTGATATAGTTACCAAAAACCCCCAAAAACAAAAAAACTTTTTTTTTCCTTGTGACGAGAACTTTTAGGATCTACCCACTTAGCCACTTTTAACTATACCATACAGCAGTGTATACTGAGCTCATTGTTTTAGATGTAATGAAAGGAGATCGCAGGGAGATTAATTCAGAAGTAGATGATCCAGCTAGTCACATTTCTCATTCCAATTTATTTTATTACACTTTTATAGTTCGGTTATGCTCTCTTCATTTCCAAGATCAACTTTTTAAGTTTTCCTGGTCTAGGTTCAGAGCTCTGTTGTCAATGTCTAGCACATAGTGGAAGAATGTTTTTTCCTTAACTATTCCCATGACTGACATATTTTCATGATGGTGACACCACTTACACCATATGATGCAGTACCAACCCTAAACTGCCGTAACAATGAAAATTCAAATAAATACATAGGAAATTCCAATAAAACATCTCTTACTATACTTGTCATTATAACACAATAAAAGGTATAGAGTGATGTCAGGAAAGTTACAGGCATGTTCTGTCTTATACTTAGTGAACAACTTTATTCTAACATATAACTTTGTTTGCTTTTAATATAAAAAAAGTCTCAAACTGTACTATCTCATCTTTCACAAATGTGATATAATTCAGTGTGCTACTGATGCTAGGAGATTTCCCATAAATTGGTTGATTCATTAATCAATATATAATTCATTCACAGTAAAAGAGAAACTATATTAAACTGTACTTCAGGAATGCTACTCTGAAATTTAAATACAAAATTAATTGTAGCTAGTTTAATGTTCATTGTTTGTTAGCATATATTTTAGTATCAATGCATACATAGGTCTCTGCTAACTGATACAAGGGGTAGAGATCATTGTTCACTAGTGCAATACCAGCTCTGTCATTTCCTAGTCGTGTGTCATTGGATAAGTTTTTAACCTCTTTGAGACTGGATTTTAATAGCTGGGTTTTAGAAGCATCATAGATAATGTATGTAAAATGTAATACATGTAATTAATAAGCTTGCACCTGATGTTTCATAATGTTCCCTAAATAGGCATTAAAAAATGAACATCATTAGTTTTAGTAATAACATAACCACACGAACAATACCCATTATCTGATGGGATCATTAACAATTAGAAAATATATAGGTAAAATGTAAAAAACGTGTAGAACATAAAAAAATTGCTTCTGCACTCATAAATTTACATAATTAAAAGATTATTCAGACAAGAGGCTGAAATATTTCACAGTTCTCTACAAGTCAACTAATGATTTGTTTAGTTGAAGATATCTGTTTCCTATTGTGTAAACCATTAGACACAACAGCTGAAATGAAAAACCAGAGAAACTGGATTTGTCCTCCAAGATGACCCATTTGTACTTTACTATAATGTATATTGTACTTAAAAATATATTGACTCTTCATAACAACAAGAGCATGGCCTTATTAGTCTAGAGTCCACTTTTTCTAAATTATGATCATTTTTAAAATACATATCTGAATTCATTTTAGATCACAGTGGCATTTATAACTTATGATATATAAACTCATAAACTGTCCTTTATGTCCTAAAAGCTTTATAAGCTTTTAGGGTCCTCAGTTACTTTCAAGCATTAGTGTTCTCTCATTCAGATATTCTTAAGAGATATAGGGTCGCTGTCTGCCTATGTTGGACTACTTCCATAGACATTTTAGCAAGCTTTGGGTCCTCTTTTCTGAAAACCAAATAAAGAAAATAACTTAAACTGGTCATACAGCCAGTTCAAGAAGAAAATCAGAGGTTCACTCATTTACCCATTCATCGATCTGTGTTTTGACTCATTCACTGAAGATCAATAATGCATCTATCAAACCTCAAGGAGCTGCATGAGAAATTGTTCTTTTCCTGCTCTTTAGGAAACCATCAGGGTACACCTCCTACCACCACCCAGCCTGAGTAAAGGAGGTTGTAAGGAGGCAGGGTTTTTAAATCCATAATTAAAATAACATACTTTTTATACAGAATCCTATCATATACTTCATGTTAGCAAGCATTGCTAAAAAAAATTTGTATGAAAAGCATTCTAAAATTGATGTTCAAATTTAGCATTATTTCAGTGAGGATCTCTCTATTCAAAGTTATATTTTTAAAAAGATCCAAGTTTCCTGTCACAGACCATGAGAATTATCATAGTCGTGAATTTGTGAAGTTCAAGGATCCTGAGAGACCAATAGAAGCTGACAATCTATAAATGTGAGTCTCACAATTTTCTCCCTTTGTATTTAGATGTTTTGCCCAAGATATTTCCACTGAGCACAGGCACCTGGAGTTGTCTAACGCTAAAGTAAAAAACAGAGCCTGGAAGTCTCAAGGGCTCTCCAGTTTCATCATTTGCTGTAAGGTCTTAGGCAAGTCATTTAACTTCTCAGAACTTCTACTGTCTCTTTTAAAAAGTAGACAAGGGGGATCGGGAAGATGGCAGAAGAGTAAGACGCGGAAATCACCTTCCTCCTCACAGATACACCAGAAATACATCTACACGTGGAACAACTCCTACAGAACACCTACTGAACGCTGGAAGAAGACCTAAGACCTCCCAAAAGGCAAGAAACTCCCCATGTACCTGGGGAGTACATGAAAAAGAATAGAGCAAAAGAAAAAAGAATAAACAGAGACAAAAGAATAGGGACGGGACCTGCACCAGTGGGAGGGAGCCGTGAAGGAAGAAAGGTTTCCACACACTAGAAGCCCCTTCGCGGGCGGAAACTGCGGGTGACGGAGGGGGAAGCTTCGGGACCGCGGAGGAGAGCACAGCCACAGGGGTGCGGAGGGCAAAGCGGAGAGATTCCTGCACAGAGGATCGGTGCCGATCAGCACTCACCAGCCCCAGAGGCTTCTCTGCTCACCCGCCGGGGTGGGCGGGGCTGGGAGCTGAGGCTCGGGATTCGGTCGGAGAGCAGGGAGGGGACTGGGGTTGGCGGTGTGAACACAGCCTGCAGGGGGTTAGTGCACCACGGCTGGCCGAGAGGGAGTCCGGGAAAAAGTCTGGACCTGCCGAAGAGGCAAGAGACTTTTTCTTCCCTCTTTGTTTCGTGGTGGCGAGGAGAGGGGATTCAGAGCGCCGCTTAAAGGAGCTCCAGAGACAGGCGCAAGCCGCGGCTCACAGCGCGGACCCCAGAGACGGGCAGGAGATGCTAAGGCTGCTGCTGCCGCCACCAAGAAGCCTGTGTGCAACCACAGGTCACCATCCACACCCCCCTTTCGGGAAGCCTGTGCAGCCCGCCACTGCCAGGGTCCCAGGATGCAGGGACAACTTCCCGGGAGAACGCACGGCGTGCCTCAGGCTGGTGCAACGTCAGGCCGGCCTCTGCCACCGCAGGCCCGCCCCGCATGCAGTGCCCCTCCCTCCACCCCGGCCTGAGTGAGCCAGAGCCCCCGAATCAGCTGCTGCTTTAACCCTCTCCTGTCTGAGCGAATAACAGACGCCCTCCCACGACCTACACGCAGAGGCGGGGCCAAATCCAAAGCTGAGCCCCCGGAGCTGTGAGAACAAAGAAGAGAAAGGGAAATCTCTCCCAGCAGCCTCAGGAGCAGCGGATTAAAGCTCCACAATCAACTTGATGTACCTGCATCTGTGGAATACATGAATAGACAACCAATCATCCCAAATTGAGGAGGTGGACTTTGAGAGCAAGATTATTTTTTCCCGTTTTCCTCTTTTTGTGAGTGTGTATGTGTGTGCTTCTGTGTGAGATTTTGTCTGTATAGCTTTGCTTTCACCATTAGTCCTAGGGTCCTATCTGTCCGTTTTTGTTTTTTTTTTTTTTCTTTAAAAAAATTTTTTTTCTTAATTATTTTTTATTTTAATAACTTTATTTTATTGTATCTTACTTTATTTTATTTTATCTTCTTTCTTTCTTTCCTTCCTTCCCTCCCTGCTTCCTTCCTCCCTCCCTTCCTCCCTCCTTTCTTCCTTCCTTCCTTCCTTCCTTTCTTTCTCTCTCTCTCTCTTTCTACTTTTTCTCCCTTTTATTCTGAGCCGTGTGAATGAAAGGCTCTTGGTGCTGCAGCCAGGAGTCAGTGCTGTGCCTCTGAGGTGGGAGAGCCAACTTCAGGACACTGGTCCACAAGAGACCTCCCAGCTCCACATAATATCAAACGGCGAAAACCTCCCAGAGATCTCCATATCAACACCAGCACCCAGCTTCACTCAACGACCAGCAAGCTACAGTGCTGGACATCCTATGCCAAACAACTAGCAAGACAGGAACGCAACCCCACCCATTAGCAGAGACGCTGCCTAAAATCATAATAAGTCCACAGACACCCCAAAACACACCACCAGACGTGGACCTGCCCACCAGAAAGACAAGATCCAGCCTCATCCACCAGAGCACAGGCACTAGTCCCCTCCACCAGGAAGCCTACTCAACCCACTGAACCAACCTTAGCCACTGGGGACAGAAACCAAAAACAACGGGAACTACGAACCTGCAGCCTGCAAAAAGGAAACCCCAAACACAATAAGATAAGCAAAATGATGCAACAGAAAAACACACAGCAGATGAAGGAGCAAGATGAAAACCCACTAGACCTAACAAATGAAGAGGAAATAGGCAGTCTACCTGAAAAAGAATTCAGAATAATGATAGTAAAGATGATCCAAAATCTTGGAAATAGAATAGACAAAATGTAAGAAACATTTGACAAGGACCTAGAAGAACTAAAGATGAAACAAACAACGATGAACAACACAATAAATGAAATTAAAAATACTCTAGATGGGATCAATAGCAGAATAACTGAGGCAGAAGAATGGATAAGTGACCTGCAACATAAAATAGTGGAAATAACTACTGCAGAGCAGAATAAAGAAAAAAGAATGAAAAGAGCTGACGACAGTCTCAGAGTCCTCTGGGACAACATTAAACACACCAACATTCAAATTATAGGGGTTCCAGAAGAAGAAGAGAAAAAGAAAGGGACTGAGAAAATATTTGAAGAGATTATAGTTGAAAACTTCCCTAATATGGGAAAGGAAATAGTTAATCAAGTCCAGGAAGCAGAGAGAGTTCCATACAGGATAAATCCAAGGAGAAATACGCCAAGACACATATTAATCAAACTGTCAAAAATTAAATACAAAGAAAACATTAAAAGCAGCAAGGGAAAAACAACAAATAACACACAAGGGAATCCCCATAAGGTTAACAGCTGATCTTTCAGCAGAAGCTCTGCAAGCCAGAAGGGACTGGCAAGACATATTTAAAGTGATGAAGGAGAAAAACCTGCAACCAAGATTACTCTACCCAGCCAGGATCTCATTCAGATTTGATGGAGAAATTAAAACCTTTACAGACAAGCAAAAGCTGAGAGAGTTCAGCACCACCAAACCAGCTTTACAACAACTGCTAAAGGAACTTCTCTAGGCAAGAAACACAAGAGAAGGAAAAGACCTACAATAACGAACCCAAAACAATTAAGAAAATGGGAATAGGAACATACATATCGATAATTACCTTAAATGTAAATGGACTAAATGCTCCCACCAAAAGACACAGATTGGCTGAATGGATACACAAACAAGACCCATATATTTGCTGTCTACAAGAGACCCACTTCAGACCTAGAGACACATACAGACTGAAAGTAAGGGGATGAAAAAAGATATTTCATGCAAATGGAAACCAAAAGAAAGCTGGAGTAGCAATTCTCATATCAGACAAAATAGACTTTAAAATGAAGACTATTAGAAGAGACAAAGAAGGACACTATTTAATGATCAAGGGATCGATCCAAGAAGAAGATATAACAATTGTAAATATTTATGCACCCAACATAGGAGCACCTCAATATATAAGGCAAAAACTAACAGCCATAAAAGGGGAAATCGACAGTAACACATTCATAGTAGGGGACTTTAACACCCCACTTTTACCAATGCACAGATCATCCAAAATGAAAATAAATAAGGAAACACAAGCTTTAAGTGGTACATTAAACATGATGGACTTCATTGATATTTATAGGACATTCCATCCAAAAACAACAGAATACACATTTTTCTCAAGTGCTCATGGAACATTCTCCAGGATAGATCATATCTTGGGTCACAAATCAAGCCTTGGTAAATTTAAGAAAATTGAAATTGTATCAAGTATCTTTTCTGACCACAACACTATGAGACTAGATATCAATTACAGGAAAAGATCTGTAAAATATACAAAGACATGGAGGCTTAACAATACACTACTTAATAACGAATGGATCACTGAAGAAATCAAAGAGGAAATCAAAAAATACCTAGAAACAAATGACAATGGAGACACAGCGACCCAAAACCTATGGGATGCAGCAAAAGCAGTTCAAAGAGGGAAGTTGATAGCAATACAATCCTACCTTAAGAAACAGGAAACATCTCGAATAAACAACCTTACCTTGCACCTAAAGCAATTAGAGAAGAACAAAAAAAAACCCAAAGTTAGCAGAAGGAAAGAAATCAAAAAAATCAGATCAGAAATAAATGAAAAAGAAATGAAGGAAACAATAGCAAAGATCAATAAAACTAAAAGCTGGTTCTTTGAGAAGGTAAACAAAATTGATAAACCATTAGCCAGACTCATCAATAAAAAAAGGGAGAAGACTCAAATCAATAGAATTAGAAATGAAAAAGGAGAAGTAACAACTGACACTGCAGAAATACAAAAGATCATGAGAGATTACTACAAGCAACTCCATGCCAATAAAATGGACAACCTGGAAGAAATGGACAAATTCTTAGAAATGCACAACCTGCCAAGACTGAATCAGGAAGAAATAGAAAATATGAACACACCAATCACAAGCACTGAAATTGAAACTGTGATTAAAAATCTTTCAAAAAACAAAAGCCCAGGACCAGATGGCTTCACAGGCGAATTCTATCAAACATTTAGAGAAGAGCTAACACCTGTCCTTCTCAAACTCTTCCAAAATACAGCAGAGGGAGGAACACTCCCAAACTCATTCTACGAGGCCACCATCACCCTGATACCAAAACCAGACAAGGATGTCACAAAGAAAGAAAACTACAGGCCAATATCACTGATGAACATAGATGCAAAATTCCTCAACAAAATACTAGCAAATAGAATCCAACAGCACATTAAAAGGATCATACACCATGATCAAGTGGGGTTTATTCCAGGAGTGCAAGGATTCTTCAATATACACAAATCAATCAACGTGATACACCATATTAACAAACTGAAGGAGAAAAACCATATGATCATCTCAATAGATGCAGAGAAAGCTTTTGACAAAATTCAACACCCATTTATGATAAAAACCCTGCAGAAAGCAGGCATAGAGGGAACTTTCCTCAACATAATAAAGGCCATATATGACAAGCCCACAGCCAACATCGTCCTCAATGGTGAAAAACTGAAAGCATTTCCACTAAGATCAGGAACAAGACAAGGTTGCCCACTCTCACCACGCTTATTCAACATAGCTTTGGAAGTTTTAGCCACAGCAATCAGAGAACCAAAGGAAATAAAAGGAATCCATATCGGAAAAGAAGAAGTAAAGCTGTCACTCTTTGCAGATGACATGATACTATACATAGAGAATCCTAAAGATGCCAACAGAAAACTACTAGAGCTAATAAATGAATTTGGTAAAGCAGCAGGATACAAAATTAATGCACAGAAATCTCTGGCATTCCTATACACTAATGATGAAAAATCTGAAAGTGAAATCAAGAAAACACTCTCATTTACCACTGCAACAAAAAGAATAAAATATCTAGGAATAAACCTACCTAAGGAGACAAAAGACCTGTATGTAGAAAATTATAACACTCTGATGAAAGAAATTAAAGATGATACAAATAGATGGAGAGATATACCATGTTCTTGAATTGGAAGCATCAACATTGTGAAAATGACTCTACTACCCAAAGTAATCTACAGATTCATTGCAATCCCTCCCTATCAAAGTACCATTGGCATTTTTCACAGAAGTAGAACAAAAAATTTCACAATTTGTATGGAAACACAAAAGACCCTGAATAGCCAAAGCAATCCTGAGAATGAAAAATGGAGCTGGAGGAATCAGGCTCCCTGACTTCAGACTATACTACAAAGCTACAGTAATGAACACAGTATGGTACTGTCACAAAAACAGAAATATAGATCAGTGGAACAGGATAGAAAGCCCAGAGATAAACCCATGCACATATGGTCACCTAATCTTTGATAAAGGAGGCAGGAATGTACAGTGGAGAAAGGACAGCATCTTCAATAAGCAGTGCTGGCAAAACTGGACAGGTACATGTAAAAGTATGAGATTAGATCACGCCCTAACACCATCCACAAAAATAAGCTTAAAATGGATTAAAGACCTAAATGTAAGGCCAGAAACTATCAAACTCTTAGAGGAAAACATAGGCAGAACACTCTATGACATAAATCACAGCAAGATCCTTTTTGATCCACCTCCTAGAAAAATGGAAATAAAAACAAAAATAAACAAATGGGGCCTAATGAAACTTCAAAGCTTTTGCACAGCAAAGGAAACCATAAACAAGACCAAAAGACAACCCTCAGAATGGGAGAAAATATTTTCAAATGAAGCAACTGACAAAGGATTAATCTCCAAAATTTATAAGCAGCTCAATAACAAAAAAAAAACAACCCAATCCAAAAATGGGCAGAAGACCTAAATACACATTTCTCCAAAGAAGATATACAGACTGCCAACAAACACATGAAAGAATGTTCAACATCATTAATCATTAGAGAAATGCAAATCAAAAGTACAATGTGATATCATCTCACACCAGTTAGAATGGCCATCATCAAAAAATCTAGAAACAATAAATGCTGGAGAGGGTGTGGAGAAAAGCGAACACTCTTGCACTGCTGGTGGGAATGTGAATTGGTACAGCCACTATGGAGAACAGTATGGAGGTTCCTTAAAAAACTACAAATAGAACTACCATAAGACCCAGCAATCCCACTACTGAGCATATACCCTGAGAAAACCACAATTCAAAAAGAGTCATGTACCAAAATGTTCATTGCAGCTCTATTTACAATAGCCAGGAGATGGAAACAACCTAAGTGTCCATCATCGGATGAATGGATAAAGAAGATGTGGCACATATATACAATGGAATATTACTCAGCCATAAAAAGAAACGAAATCGATCTATATGTAATGAGGTGGATGGACCTCGAGTCTGTCATACAGAGTGAAGTAAGTCAGAAAGAGAAAGACAAATACTGTATGCTAACACATATATATGGAATTTAAGAAAAAAAAATGTCATGAAGAACCTAGGGGTAAGACAGGAATAAAGACACAGACCTACTAGAGAATGGACTTGAGGATATGGGGAGGGGGAAGGGTAAGCTGTGACAAAGCGAGAGAGTGGCATGGACATATATACACTACCAAACGTGAAATAGATAGCTAGTGGGAAGCAGCCGCATAGCACAGGAAGATCAGCTCGGTGCTTTGTGACCACCTGCAGGGGTGGGATAGGGAGGGTGGGAGGGAGGGAGACGCAAGAGGGAAGAGAATTGGGAACATATGTATATGTATAACTGATTCACTTTGTTATAAAGCAGAAACTAACACACCATTGTAAAGCAATTATACTCCAATAAATATGTAAATAAATTAATTAAAAAGTAGACAATAATTACATCATTGGTTATTGGCATAATTAATTGATAATGTATGGGAAAGGGCTGGTCACTGTTAAACTGTCAGTAATTATTCCATAGGTCACTATTGAAAACTTACTGGAAAAATGTTGCACTTCCTTTCCAATTTATTTCACACTGTGTTCTTCTCCCTATTAGAAAAACAAATATTACTGAACATTTTGTTACTTAAGATTCCAGCCACAGAGTTGTCACCAAAACAATGTGAAGAAGATATTTTAACAGTTGTTTCTTCATCTTTAAATAATATGTGACTGCTCTTTCTGGACATAAATGGTCATGGTGGGAGTGGGACCTATCTTCCTGAAGTTCATTAAGAGCAGATGAAGCTGATGCAGGCAGCTGCCCCAGAGTAGTTGTCATTCACGGATCCAGGTCACAACTGAGGTGACATTAGGCCATCTCTAGAGGCTGACAGGTCATGAAGGCAAATTAGCTCCATATTGTGAGTGGGTGTAAACCTCGACAGTCTTTGACAATAGCTGGAGGAAGAGCTCCAGATCGTTACCTCCTAAGGCTATGGAGAGCTCATCATAACAGAACCAAGTTGGAAGGGGGCTGTTAGGCAGACAAGGCAAGTGAGAATAAGAGTAATCTAATCTGAACTTTCCACAATTTGACCCATATCAGATGTCCTAGGAGCACTGACTGACAGGAAGGGAAATAGGGCATCATGACAAATACTGACACATGAAGTCAGAACAATGTATTCTTAAGGCTTGAGTCAAAGTAATGGTCTGCTCTTCTCCAGAGCTTCCTAGACATGGTTTTCTAATGATTAGCATAGATGATTAGGCCTGGCATATGTAAGAGAAATGGTGACGCTCTAATGCACCAATCATGTTTCAGAACTTGCTATCCTGTTGTTTTTATGGAAAGACCATTGTGAAGGGTTCAGTTAGGAAGGGTGACAGAGATACTCAGGAACATAGAGAAGCAAACCAATCATTCCTCCCTGGGTGCTGCTCCAGGGCAGAGTTCTTGAACTTCCATTTGTCACATGTATATTCTTGAATTAGAGCCTGTAAACTCTGCAGACAAGGATTTTTTATCCTTCATCTTGAAGCCCTACCTATCATTCTGACGTTCAATTCTTCACCCAGGACCTGTCACATTGAGTAGGAGCTCAACATATGTAGTGACTTAAATTTAAATTAAGCCGCAACAGTTCTTGTTTTGAGGAGTGATACAAAGGCATACTACTACTACTCACTGCCGATAATAGGTCACCAATTGACCTGCTGCCCCTGACACAGTCAGGAATCTGCCAGCCACCTGATGAATATGGAAATTTCATTAAAGCTTGCTGCTCAAGGACCATGCTGCTCTGTTGTGATTTGTGCCAGTCAAATGGATACCTCCTACTCTTTCTCCCTCTTGCTCTCCTCTGATTTCACTTCTTACAAAACCTATGGCACATTAGCGACATTACTTGAAGTGAATCTAAGACCTAAGTTTTTAGCCTTTCAGCTTTTGCAGGAGAGAAAAACACACTAGCTGTCATCAGAGTAGCTGTGGAGCAAACCAACCCACAGCATCTGACAGTGTCCTTATCTCCACCTGGAACAGTATTCATTTCTGTTTATTTTTTATTATTTGCCTCCCACAGGTACGCTGTAAGCTCCAAGAAAGAAAAGATTGTTTTGGTTTTGTTCACTTTTGGATCTCTATACTTTTGGATCTCTATACCTGGAAAAGAGTCTGGCACTTTTTGTCCACTCCTTAAATATTTATAAATGTAGAATGAACGGATCATTTAAATAACGGATATGCAGCCACACCTGAGAAGGATGAAGTGTAAGTCGTGTTTTTAGAACATAGCTCTGGGCCAGAAGGTTGGAGAACACTGATGAAATAAATAGAGAAAGACACCAAAAAAAGGGAACGATATCCTATGTTCATATACTGGAAGAATTAATATTGTTAAAATGTCTAAAACGTACTATTCAAAGCAATGTATAGATTTACTGCAATCCCTATCACAGTTCCAATGACATTTTTCACAGAAGTAGAAAAAACAATCCTAAAATTTGTATGGAATCACAGAAGACCCCAAGTAGCGAAAGCAATTTTGAGAAAGAAGAACAAGCCTGGAGGAATCACATGTCCTGATTTTAAACAATATTACAAAGCTAGAGTAATCAAAACAGTATGGTATTGACATAAAAACAGACACATAGATCAATGGAACAGAATGGAGACCCCAGAAATAAACCCATGAATATATGGTCAATTAATTTATAATAAAGGTGCCAAGAATATACATTGGGGAAAGGACAGTCTCTTCAATGAATGTAAGGGTATTTTTTAAAGGGTTAATGGAACAAATTGCAGTTTTATTGTTTCACCTGGACTTGATGTTCATCATCTTAATCTCCTACCACCCTTTCTAGAATTTTGACACTTTCCACCAGTGTTTAGACTCATCTGGGTAATTTGATTGATATGGAAACCCACATCTTCATTCCTGAATAGTCTAAGATCATTGCATCTTGCCTTTGTTGGACCATGGTTGCTGCAACTGTTCACTTACTGTTATCACCAGGAACAGAAACACCAAAAAACACCCCTGTGAATCCTGTGGGTTACAGTTATATCCTTCCCTGTCCTCAGAGTGTAGTAGCAACATGAGCTTGTTATGGTTATTGGAATGAATTCTCCCAGCTTTCGAGCAATTCTTTTTCTTGTCCAAAGGTGGTGACCAGGTGGTAATCATAGCTACAAGTTCAGTGGAAAACTTACTGGGTTTCCTGGTGGAACCATTTCCCCTTTGTGGAACCAGGAGGTAGAGGTCAAGAATGTGAAGACAGGATGTTCACATTCCATAAATAAATAAATCATTGGGAGTAGTGTTGGGAGATTGGAAGTAAATGCGTGGAAAAATACACAGCAAGTAAATACCAATAAGGCTGGAGTGACTATGTTAGTATAAGGTGACGGACTTCAAGATAAAATGTATTACAAGAGATGAGGAGAAACATTTCAAAATGATTAAAGTATCAATTTATCAGGAATTTTTTATAAGCATAAATAAGCATGTGCAAAATTTGACAGAATCAAAGAAATAAATGTATAATTCTACAATTATAGTTACAGATTTTAATTCCCCTCTCATAGCAATTGATAGAGCAAATAGGCAAAATATTAAAAAGCAGAAGACATAGAACATAAGATATGAACACCATTAATTACCTTCATCCAACTGATGTTTACAGAATACTACAGACTACAACTGCAGAATACACACTATTTTCAAATACATTTAGTATACTCACCAAAGTTTACGCTGGGCCATAAAACATCTCAATACACTTAACATGACTGGGATCTTACAGAGTATGTTCTCTGACCCCCAAAGAATTGAATTAAAAATGTGTAACAGTAAGACATTTAGGAAGATCTCAACTATTTGGAAATTAAATAAATAATATATATCTGTCAAATCTATGGGTCAAAGAAGAAATCACAAGGAAAATGAGAAAATACTTCAAACTGAATGAAAATGAAACATAATGAAATTTGGGGAATGCTGCTAAAACAGGGCTCTGTGTGCAATCTGCTCGAGAAATCCTCTGCTATGCTGCTTGATATTTCCTAAGTCATCGATGGGTAGGACACTAACAATTCTGGTACAAATTCTGGAGTTTATATTCTTACCCATCTTGCGGGGAAAGTAGCTATTTTATCCAGTGCTGAAAACACTCGTTTTAAATTTCTTCTTTCTCTCCTAAGAATCACTGGCAATTTGAATACATAAGGACCTCAAGATATAATTTCCATGTAATTTGAAGCTATTTAGAGGCAGCTTCTATGATCTGTTTTTACTTACAACACTGCTGACACCAAACGTGTAGGACTTTTTTCACACTCACAACCAATTCTCTAACTCTACGGTCACCAGCTGGGAGTCTAATGATTCAGTTCAATTCTGACACTAACTGCCTGGGGTTAGCACAGAACCCACAGGTACAGGGCTCAGTCCCACAAAGACTGTCCCCACCCCCATTTCAGATGCCAATCACAAGGCGTCCTGTACTTCTGACTGACGGACTACAAATTGAGTGTGCCCAGGATCCCTTCCTCAGGTTCAACAATTTGCTAGGATGCAGGAAAGCACTTTACTACTACTGGATTGTTGTAAAGGATACAACTCGGAAAATTCAAATGAAAGAGATGTGTGGAGTCAGTTATTTTCATAGCTGGGCACGTGGAGCTTCCACGCCGTCTCTGGGCACACTACTCCCCCAGCGCCTCTGTGCGTTCACCAATTTGGAAACTCTCTGAACTTTGTTTTTAGGGGCTTTTGTGTAAGTTCCATTACTAAAGGATGGTTGATTAAAATATCGGCTATAGGTGATTAACTCAGTCTCAGCCCCTGGAGTTCTGGGATGGGGCTAAAGTTCCAAACCTCTAAGCACTTGGTTGATTCCTCTGGCAACCAGACCCCGTCCTGAAGCTATCTAGAGGTCCACGAAGAGTCATCCTTATCACCTAGGAAATTCCAAGTGTTTTAGAAGCTCTTGTGCCAGGAACCACAGAGTAAGATCATATACATATTTCTTATTACATCTTCCAATTATCACAACTTCCAATTAGGAAGCCAATCAAGTCACATTCAGCTATAGGGTCCTTTCTAGTTAAATCAAAGAGGGTATTTTATGAATCATCTCTTGGTCTCACTGATTGGCTTAAGCTGCTTGGAATGAAAATGTGTTAAATTGTTAGAAAAATTAGTTTGTTACTATATTCTAAAGGACATAATTTCCTATTTCAATCAATTATCAAATTCCTACTATGTGTACAGAATTGTTATGTGCTCTACACAGTTTTATATAGCTCAACCAACTTTGGCGTTATTTCTTTGAGGAAAAAGTCTTCACTTGAAAATGTATGTATTTCATTTAGAATGTAGTTGACAAGGAATGCAGATAGAATTTCACAGTAAGAATCTCTCTTTTAATATGCAACATAAACTAGTGGCTTCTTATTTCTTATTCTTTTTATGGCTTGTTTGACCTGTCCTGAAAGACTAAGTACAGTCCACATTTACAAATTTTCTTAGATAAAAAAAGTTTCCAATATAGCAACTAATGAAATGCTCAGTGGGATAAGGGCTGCATTATGGCTCCATCATTGTGCGGATAATGTGTGCCACTAGCGTAAGTACTGTATTAGTCAAATGCCTAGAAACCTGTTCAGCTCCATCCCTGACTTGAAAATTACAGAATTATGCTCCCTCTAGGTTCATTTGTACACAATTAAACAAAATGCACATGATTTTCCAAGTGCAATAATTTGTGTTTCACTAATTTTTTGAATAGCGAAGTTGAATAAAAGTCTGCTGAGATGTTTTAGGTCTCCACTGAGTTTGATTTGTATATATTTTAGAGATAGGTTTGTTTAAATTCAGTCAGGCAGGCAAAAGGGCATACGATTAAATGGCCTGTTTTAAACCAAAGACAACATTCACATGTGTGTAGAGCCATAAGTGGGAGAGAAGGCTGGAAACATTTCGTTTTATACTTTTAGCCATTATATTCTGAATAAAGAATTCTTTTTCAAAGATGAGGAAATTTTCCCCTCACTTTAACAGAAATTACAATGTTTCCCATGTAAATAGAAATCCTCATTTTATGTCGATATCGTACAGTAAATTAACAAACATAGTATCATTCATGTGCACAATCCATTTACCTTTTCAGCAAATGGATCATTTGTTCATCTCAAAGGAATTTCTGAGAGCAGAAAAAATAGAATATGTATGTAGAAGAAAATAACAATTTGTGCCAGAGTATCAGGAGTTCAGCTTATAACTTTACAAAAGCTTATTGATAAATACAACTTCACCCAACTTGTTATGCTTGCTATTAAGTACTGGATATTTTCTATTTCAATGGCAATCCATTAACTGTCTGGTGTTCTGTGGATGGTGTTGTATACAATAGGGATATTTGCTAATTCCTTCATAGATAGAGATTGAATTTAAAATAGACTAAAGTAAAAATTCCTGTGTGTTTTGTTTGATGTTAGAGCAGAGTTGGGAGTAGAAGAGCATGTACATTACATAAGCACACATGCACAAGCAATATGATGCACTAGCCAGAATGTTTAGCTGTGGCTCTTCACTGACAGTCAGTGCCCTTTAAACATAGTGGGAAACAGCCTTCTGTATCAATCCAGGGCCTCTTAGGTAGTTCAGAAAGTGAGGGAATGAGAGGGAGTCAAAGAAAATAGAATCTAGAGGACAGCAGTCTTGGTACCAACCATCTAGAGACACATTATATCTGTCATTGGTAGAACAAAGATTTCTGAAACATAAATCTGAGGAATTCTAGAGAAAATCAGCTTCTACCTAGAGAGAAGGTGAAGCCTGATGCTTTACACTCTCAAGTCTTTACACTCTCAATAAGTATCCTGTCACAGATATCCTTCTTCTTGGTCTTCTGAGGGTTTTTAATCACCTCCAATGTGTGACATACTCAGCATAGTTTGAAGTGTGTTCTCCTTGGGATCAACATGCCTGAAGACTGAAAGGAGACTTTCTGTTTTCAGCTGGCTTTGTAGGCTGTAGGCTTAGCTATAAACTAGATGATGAAACTTGGTTACAGTGTAACACTTTACACTGATGCACCAGGGGCTACTTTTGAGTAAGAGTGGGTTTGACTTGTAGTTGTCATTTCTTTAAAAATAGGTGGTGTAGCCACTATGGACAACAGTATGGAGGTTCCTTAAAAAAGTAAAACTAGAGTTACCATATGATCCAACAATCCCACTCCTGGTCATATATCCGGAGAAAATTCTAATTCGAAAAGATACATGAACCCAAATGTTCATAGCAGCACTATTTATATACAATAACCAAGACATGGAAGCAACCCAAGTGTCCATCAACAGATGAATGGATAAAGAAGATATATATACATACAATGGAATATTACTCAGCCATAAAAAAGAATGAAATAATGCCATTTGCAGCAACATGGATGGACCTAGAGATTATCATACTAAGCGAAGTAAGTCAGACCGAGAAAGACAAATATCATGATGTCGCTTATATGTAAAATCTAAAAAAATGATACAAATGAACTTACTTACAAAACAGAAATAGACTCACAGACATAGAAAACAAACTTATGGTTACCAAAGAGGAAAGGGGGGAGATAAATTAGGAGTATGGGATTAATAGATATAAACTGTTATATATAAAATAGATAAACAAAAAGTAACTACTGTGTAGCACAGGGAATATTTCAATATTTTGAAATATTCAATATTTTGTAATAACCTATAAGGGAAAAGAATCTGAAAAAGAATATATATATATATATATATATATACACACACACACACACACACACACACATATCAGTGTGCTGTACACCTGAAACTAAAACAATGTTGTAAATCAACTATACTTCAATAAAATAAATTTTTTTTAAAGGTGGTAGGTTAACTGTGATTGAGCAGCCTCACCCCTAAATTCCTGGCCACATTACGCATGAGACAGGACTACATCCAGCTGCCCTCCAAGAGGGAAGGCTACGGTGGTCTCCCCAAGCAATGGAACATGCAACTTCTGAGACCTGCTGCCAGAGACCCTTTTCACACATGGGTACCCAGTCACCAACCAAACAACTCACTTTCCTTTTCTGCAAGAGTATGAGCTGCCTGAAGGAGGGACAATGTGTAGCCTTTAGCTTCTATCTTTGGGTGGGACCCTCCTCTTTCTTGCCCTCTGGCCTACAAGGGAAGAGAGCTAACATCAAACTCCTCTGGGTCTTACATGTATCTACTAATGCTGTCTCTGTGTAAAGACCCTCCATTCAGGAAGAAACAAACTATCCACAAAATCTTCTTCCATTCCTGACAGTTAAATATCATTTCCAAATCAGATTAATTAAAATGGCATATTAGTAACCTCTCTTAAAAACATCAGTTATTTGTTCAATGAGAGGCATCAAATTTGTTGAGTGACACCCCACAGAACCACCAGAACAGATGAGCAACACCTAGGGTACCACTTTTAGAGCAGCCTTCCTAGGCAAGGCCTTCTCCTCCCTTCTCATCTCACTCAAGTTTGTTCTGTCAGAAAGGGGCATCTTATCATAGCTCACTCCTTCATTTAGTCGTATTTGACAAGATTGTTATACAAAATGAGAGATTATTTTCATGGTACCATTTATTCCTAAAACATATTCAAACATGTATCTTGCTTAGTGAGATAAAGCTTAATATACTAGGAGTCCAGGGGTTTTTGTTGATAGGCAAAATGATGGTCAAGGTCAAGTTACCTCTATTTTATTTTCTCAAAAAATGCATTACAAAATAAGACTTATTCTTTCTGAATTTACTTTTCTTTTTTTCCCCCAGGTGAGCCATTAAAACCAGTATAACATACTCCTTTTAGGAAATGGACGTCTAAATAAATGGGATAAAGGCCATTTAAGAGAGCCCAGCCATCTGTGTCTGAGTGGGTCTCTTGCTCTTGTTTCTATTTCTTGCAGAGCCCATTACAGAGTCTCGTACAGCTATTACTAAATCAAAGGCTTAATTTTACTTCTACTTTCAAATTTGTGTTAAAGTATTATCCTAGTGACATGTTTCCAACCTGGGTTTTACAAACCCCAGAAGGTTTCCATTTGCCTCAAAGATACCATAATCTCAAAATTGTCTCTTGACAGTGATTTTTAAAAATTTACTTTTAGTACTAAAGACTATGATTTTACATGATCCCTTGAAAATGAGAAAATATTGGTGAAATTTCTTAAATGGTCTTTGTTTGGCTCTTCTGGAGAATTAATGCAATTTAAAAAATCAATACATTTTTTCACAGGCCATATTTTCAGCAGATTATGATGTGTGAAGTAAGAACACTTACAAACTGCTGCTAATGGTAATTCTGCAAAATGTGCACAAAATCTTCCATGTCACTATCAATCAATTCATATGAGGTTAAATATGACTTTGAAAGTCAGTCCCATTATTTACTAGTTATATTTTGTGGTATTTCATTCACTTAATATAAAAAGTTATTGTTTGAAACATTGAATACCAGTTGATATATCAATGTATAAAGACATATTTGCCAGTAGGAACCTGAGTAGCACAACTAGACCAGTAGCTACCGTCTGACATAAATCATTCTATAAATATATGCTATATAAGTAAAAGAAGAAATGAATAACTGCATTAATCTAACACATTTTCCAGATTATGACCTT
This sequence comes from Leucopleurus acutus, assembly GCF_964270905.1. Classification (NCBI taxonomy): domain Eukaryota; kingdom Metazoa; phylum Chordata; class Mammalia; order Artiodactyla; family Delphinidae; genus Leucopleurus; species Leucopleurus acutus. The sequence continues at coordinate 98,669,787 of NC_139153.1, forward strand.
ATTTAACACTGAATTAGCAACCTCAGAATTAAATATTTGGAGTAAGTGACTGTTTATACTCTGGGTTATATATTTTAACAGATAATGGGGTGTGTGTATGTGTGAGTGTGAGTGTGTGTGTGGTGGCTTAATACCAATGAAGTGTTCTCTGACTTCTGAAACAGATTTCTCCCATGCATAACAATTAGGAATAGTACTAATATAAGTTTGAGAGTGCTTAGCACAAGACAGTCCTACTCTGGACCCCAAAATCATAGCAAAGTGATGAACTTTATGTCCTCTCCTCTCACAGAAAGACAAGGTCTGTGTATTGTAGTTACATGCAGATACTTAAAAAGAGTATAAACTGAGTAAGGTCCAAGGACATTTAATTTCCTGTCTTTTGAAACGCAAAGTCAGTTTCATTTGGACTCTGAAATTGATGTATACCAGAACTCACCGCTCAGTTCTACAGCATCACAATAGTGTTTTTCCTCTTTAATACTATTCCCCCACTATGCCTAGAAAACAAATATTGCCCAATGATTAACCAACTACCCAATCACCCTAAGGAGTCTTTCCTATTCTGAAAACAGCAATGCAATACTGAAAAAAAGTGATGAACTGTGACTTCTTGTCCAAGTCAATGGGTCGTACAGTCTTTAGAATCAAGCTTTCCAATGTGCAGGTTAACATTTCCTGAGACATTAAGTCAAGTCATACTGTACACAGCTTGATTACTAGGTGTAATCAAAACCGAGCCTGCTATATTCTGGACTAGAATTTTCCAGCCAGAGTAAGCCCTGTTATTGCCTACCTTTGTTTCTCCTACTTTTCAACTGATTCACAGGGTAAGGAAACAAATGTAAGCAAGGGAGGGAAAAGTAGGCTAAAGAGGAACCTGCCATAGAACTGGCCTCATTTTTGTCCTACCTTCTCCATATCACAAATGCTCCCCCGGGAGCAGGCATCAACAGTATGCAACTCTAACTGCAAAAGTAATAAACAGAACCTACATGGATGTTTCTCTCAAAGTTAACTCTTAAGGTCAGACTGGCAGTTGTCTAAATGTCTAATCTCTCATCGAATCAATAGTAACCAATTTTAGATATAAGAAAGGGTGAGGGAGTGCAGGGAAACAAGCTAGGGAAGAATGCCATTTTCAGATTTTTATGGCATTCTCAGCAGACCTTATTGATATGTGCTGGCAGGCTGAACGAAACAACCAAAAGAATAGGATTTTTGGGTCCATTTTAGGCTCTAGTTTGATCCACTTAAATGTTTTCATCAGAATCAAATGGGTATTGGCTTGCTCATTTGCATTCAAAACAAAGCAGGGAGAATTGAAACACACACACACACACATTCCCAACGTTATGGTAAAATTAGGGTAAATGATTCTCATGGTGAGGTCCAGAGCAGCAGCAGCAGCATCTAGGAACTGGCTAGAAATACAAATTCTTCTACCTTACACCAGACCTCATGAACCAGAAACACTGGGAATAGGACCAGCTGTGGTGTTTAAACACACCCTCCAGGTGTTCCTGACACATACTGAAGTTTGAGAACCACTGGATTAAGATGCATCCCCCAGTTTTCGTATAAAGAGGTTCTTTTTGGGGCCTAATTTTCCTAAATTTGAACCAAGTAATTTCAAGTAATCAAAAAGAAGCAAATGTAATCAAACTCTTGTTACGAGTTTTTATTTATTTTTTTCTTGAAACAACTGAGTTTAATATATCATTTAGACAAAAATGAATTCAAAGTACTTATGAAATGAAATTAGTAAGAATAAATTATTTTTATAACTAAAGGATAAATAACTTGGGAATCTTGAAGGTGGGTCTAGCTCAGGCTATCTCCACCGTGGCTACATTGATAACAGAGCCAGTTCATTCCTTGCTGTGGGCAGCTGTCCTGTGCATTGTGGGATGTTAACGTCATCTCTGGCCTTCATCCACTGATGCTGGAAATAGCACCCTCTCCCCCAGGCTGTGAAAACTTGAACTTGCAAATGTCCCTTGGAGAGGCAAATTGCCCCCAGGTTGGAACTACTGATCTAGTTGATTATTTAGAAAAACAATTTATTTGTTCACTGACTTTAAAAACACAACATGTATTAGGCACCTAAAACAAGCAAAGCACTATGCATTGCATTAAAGACACATATTCTACAGTGGTATAGAAATGTTGATACATCAAAGTGCATCCTGACACTCAAGACAAAATGATCTGGTAATGAGGCACTGTGGTGTATTGGAAAGAGCAGCGATTAGAACTTAGGTGACACGGCTTGTCGTCTTTGTTACTAATTTGTTGTACAGTCTTAGGAAATCACTGAATCTTTTCAGGTTATTTTCTAATACGTAAACTGAGGCTGGTGGGTTACATGATCTCTATGATGACCTTGACTTTTTCTGGTGCTATCAATAATGTATACCAGTCACACCCAAGTGTAATTGGTCCTTAGCTAATAGTTTTTCAGAGCCACGCTAAGCACATATACTATCTCCTTAACCCTCCCAACTCCATGTGAAAGCTGTTATGTCCATTTTCCAAACAGAGATACTGAGACCCAGTTCCACTGTATACCTCCCCACAGCGACGAGGCACCCTGACTACGGCCAGGGCCCTTCCCCCTGTATCGCATCTGTCTTCAGCTGTACCAAAGCTAACGGCTGGGAAGACATGGAATGATTGCCATGGAAATATACCGGAGGAGAACGAAAGTCAGCACCAGCTATCCTGAAATGGCACGTGGTTTCACTTTTGATAGAATTAATCAAAATGAAGACAGTATAACACACGTATGGAGATAAGGCAGGTTGCTAGTTTTCACTCCACAAAAGGTTTACGGAGCACTTTTGACGTGTTAAGCATTATGCAAGTGCACCAGGATATGGAAGTTTCTAGATCTTGACTGCTCTCATGTTTAGCAGTCTGCACAGCACACACCCCCTGGAAGAACACCCTGGTTGGTTTCGCTTTAAGCATCAATGAGAACTGTACAGGTAGGGGCCTGCTGGACAGGCCCTCTCTCTTTTGCCCTCTTGGGGAAGCAGATGGAGAATGAAACTGCACTAAGTGAAGACAACCATAAAAGCATCTGCATGGCTTATCCTCTCTTGAATGAAAAGCAGAAGGAATAGAAATTCTTAGGTTTCCTAATGGACTTTTATTTATCCCTATTCTCATTGCCCCCAGAAGCAGAACTTATCATGGGTACCGTCCATATATCTGCTTGTCACTTAAGCAGTGGCCCAAGGATCCTGCTGGATTTGTTAAAGGGATCCTCAGCTTGCAATTTTAACCCATTCGGTACAGGTCGTGAGAACCTGAGAACAAGTTCTTACCCAGCTACTTCTCCGAAATGTTACTATGGGGACCAGTTTATCCCAATTCATGAAATCATAACTGGCCATTTTATTCAAAGTTTTCATATCAAAGTTGACCCTAGGAAGACATGGGTTGGGGGAAAAGTAGGCTCCTATCAATGGTCATCTACTTTTAACATTAGGATCACCCACAAGTTGCTAATGTGAAACGTAATTGTCGAATTGGTATGAGTAGAGGATTAAAAAAATTGAGGTGAAATCACTTACCCAATTTAACCCAGAAAATTAAGTGAATCGCAGCCAATATGCCACTGACCTATATGTCAGAAATCGCATTCTTTTTGTTCTCTCATAAAAGCCATGGCTTATTTAGCATGTCAGACTTTGTCTGACAATGACTTACTCAAAATTCAGCCGAGCTTTAAGGGTCCCATTTCTGCTTTTATTCCATTCACAAGAAGGATCCTGAAAACAACAAACAAAAAGCATCCAGGTGAGTTTCACTGATTTTATTCTATTTTTCCAAACTTGAGAAAAAAGCTTTGTCAATCTGTACGCAAATTGCAGGACCGTTGTGAGGCTTGGCTGCTGGCAGGGTGCCAGAGTACACTTTCAGCATTATTAGTATTCTTCGTGGCTGTTTGTTGTCTGCTGGGGCAATTATCTTGCTTTAATTTAGGTCACTAATGATGTTATGAGATAGTTTGATGGTGGTGTAATTTCTTTTGATGTTGTTTTTGTTTCTATTGCTTATATCAACTCATTCTGATTCCATAAAAACTGAATTCTATACCCACCAAGGGAGGGAGGCGAGGAGAGGGTGGAGGGGGGCACGGGAGAGGGAGGGGGGGTGAGTGAAGCGAGTGGCAGGGCTGGGCATTAAGGTCTGGCAGCGGTGCTTCCATGATGAGGATTTTCTACTGTGCTGGTCTGCTTCTCTCCCAGCATGAGAGCTGAAGGCTAGGAGATCACACCACACTGCTCTGTGTCTCATCAGGTTTGAAATTATTTCCGACAGGCTACCAAAACAATTGGTCCCTCACGTCTGCAGCTTTTACACTAGTTGAAGTCTAATTTATAAGACAGATCATTTGCTTCAGTGATTCCATCTCTGATCCTCCTAAGCCTCCTATGTGGAGACCTCATTTGGGGAATACAGAGCTTTTTTCCAAACCCACGTCCTCCTGTCTCCTTCCCCCTTCCCTACCTGGCCCCCTTGAATGGGCAACTTGGAGGCTCTAATGATTATTGCTCAATATAAATTCTTCCCTTGGCACTCAGCTTTATTTATTTATTTTTAATTGTATGTAAAGCCACAGCACTTACTTGAATTGCAAACGTACTGGTTTTAAACATGATTTAACACAAACTAGCTCTAAAATGTACTATTCTGACTCATTCCATCCTTCTGAATACTGAAGAAGGGATGACTTTGTGTTCACCTACAGAGGTACTGTCCAGTCTGCTGTACAACCTGGGTCTCCTGACTCTTTGCCTGCCAGGAGAGCTACAGTGGATATAGAAATGAGATTCAGAATTCCTAGCAAATTTTCTAGTAGAGGAGAACCATGCATTCAAAAATATCTATAGGATAAATGAAGTTAATTAGAACTTTGAAACGTTATTATTTAGATAATATTATTTAGATCACATTATGTAGAAAATGTTATCCTTTAGAAATATTATTATGTAGAAGTAACACTCCAGAAATATTAGTAAATCCATCTAATAGCATAAAAAGAAAAAGCTGAGGAGCCATGTCAGCGACATGGCAGCAGAGGAGCGTGTACTGCTTGCCCCTCCAGAAACACCATCAATTTGAGCAACTATCTACACATCAAAATACTTGCACAGGAGTCAAGAATTCCAGGTGCGGGATTATGGCATCTGGGTGAAGTACAGAAATACGAAAGGCTGCGCCGAGGAGGGTAGGAAAGGTAGAGTCAAACCACACCCATCTTCCCAGACAACACAGCCGGGAGAGAGACGTCCTCACAGGAGAAGGAGAGTAAAACGAGCACTGGACTCCACCAGGGACCCCAAAGGCTGCCAGCCCCAGCCCCAGGCTACCTCCCAGAGCCTTCTGTGGCTCCTTTCAGGCTCCCCTGAACCCAGGATTCCACCCCCCCCCCTCCTTGGCACCTGCCAGCTCCAATGGCCCTACACGTATGTTCTTGGCATCAAGTTCCCAGTGGGCTTCCATGAACCCATACCCGGCTCACGGCAGCCTGTCTCCTCCAGTGACCCAGGCGCCTCCCAGGTTGCTACCACAGCAGGGCTTCTGTGATGTCAGGCCCCAAACAGTTTCCCCTGAATCAAGAAACCTGTTCACCCCCCTAGGTGACTCCCTCCCCTAGATCCTCCCTGCAGCGCCTCATCCTGGTGCCCGCTTTACTCCAGCAGTCCAGGCAGTGTCCGTGGCACCATGGGCCCAGTGGGCTCCCGTGAATCAACAAGCTGGCTCACCCCACGCCTGCTGACGCCAGAACCCACGTGGCTGTGAAGACACCCGGCTGCCTGAGTTGCCGCAGACATAGAGAATGGACTTGAGGACACGGGGAAGGGGAAGGGGAAGCTGGGACGAAGTGAGAGAGTGGCATGGACATATATACACTACCAAACGTAAAATAGATAGCTAGTGGGAAGCAGCCGCATAGCACAGGGAGATCAGCTAGGTGCTTTGTGACCACCTGCAGGGGTGGGATAGGGAGGGTGGGAGGGAGGGAGACGCAAGAGGGAAGAGACATGGGGATATATATATATATATATGCATAGCCGATTCACTTTGTTATAAAGCAGAAACTAACACACCATTGTAAAGCAATTATACTCCAATAAAGATGTAAAAAAAAAAGCCATATGCAGCACAGTTCAGAGAGAATTCCAGTTAACACGCGTTTTACAGCTTTTCTCTAACCAGAGGAGTATACTGCCTGCCACACAGGACTGCTTTAAGCTTCTATTCCAAATGCTGGCCAGGAAAGCTAATTTCTCCACATTTGACTCAGATGCCATCGACCCCAGTGGCCACTGTTCTTAGGACCATAACAGACCCCAAGAGCCTGCTTTTCACTTCCCCAGATTTATTTGTCCACCTACTGGGCCAGGTACACATTTAGGTATATGAAGATGTGGGAGGGGATTTATCTATGTTACTGGTCCATGGCTCACCTCTGAGGTTATAAGAGGACTGTTCCTTCTGAGGATCCTGACGGAGTTCTAGCTATTGAGTATTTATTTATTTATTTATTTTTATTATTTTTTTTTTTTGCGTTACGCGGGCCTCTCACTGCCGTGGCCTCTCCCGCTGCGGAGCACAGGCTCCGGACGCACAGGCTCAGCGGCCATGGCCCACGGGCCCAGCCGCTCCGCGGCATGCGGGATCCTCCCGGACCGGGGCACGAACCCGCGTCCCCCGCATCGGCAGGCGGACCCCCAAGCACTGCGCCACCAGGGAAGCCCTTGAGTATTTATTGAATCACTACCTCTTAAAGGTGATGGGAGTAAAGGTCTCAGTACTCTTTATTGGTGAAGTAAATATTTTTTAAACTAGAAGTATTGTCGTTTTATTTCAAGTTTCTTCCTAGCATACTCTTTTACAATTAAGTTCTAGTTTTACTCCAAAATGATTTTTTAAACTTAAAAATAATTTAAAAAGATTTCGTATAATTATTTGTTTAATACAAGAATCCCTTTAGGGATTAGGGTTATTGCCCAAAATATGAATACATGAACACCACACATGGTAAATATAATGTTTTAAAACCAGTAAGTAAATATGAAAATGAGAGCATGAGTCCACAAAAAGAAGCAACTTACGTGTCAGACACTCTGCTAAGGCACTGAAGTTAAATCCTCTCATGAAATTTATACTCTGTGTGTGTGGCCAGGTCAGGAAAATCGAAGTTTCTCGAGGAAAATGTGAAATAAATTGTAAGGACCCCCAAATATTTTTTTAATTAATTTATTTATTTATTTTTGGCTGCGTTGGGTCTTCGTTGCTGCATGCGGGCTTACTCTAGTTGCGGCGAGCAGGGGCTATTCTTCTTTGCGGTGCGCGGGCATCTCAGTGCGGTGGCTTCTCTCGTTGCAGAGCACGGGCTCTAGGTGCGCGGGCTCAGTAGCTGTGGCTCGCGGGCTCTAGAGTGCAGGCTCAGTAGTTGTGGCACATGGGCTTAGTTGCTCCGCGTCATGTGGGACCCTCCGGGACCAGGGCTCGAACCTGTGTCTCCTAGCATTGGCAGGCTGATTCTTAACCACTGTGCCACCAGGGAAGTCCCCACAAAATAGTTTTGAAAACTGCCTATCATACTTAGCTGAGTCATTGAATAGACCAGTATAATATATGGCATACTGACTATGTGATAAACTTTAACAGGCTGGGGTAACCTTAAGTTATTTGATTTAGGGAAACAGCGCAGCAAAGTCACTTAGGGCAATTTGCCTGTGACTCAATGGAGAAAGAATTCTAACAATTTATTTTCACCTGGAAAAACTTGGCTCATTTATTTTACTTTTTCCACCTTCCACACCAGTATAGGGATAGAAGAGTACACACAATGTGCACGAACCACATGCAGAATTTTATAATCCTTTTATTTAAAAGTCAGTTTTAAGCCTTGTGGAGTTTTGATACTATTTTAGATATGATCAAAAATGTGGATCAAAGAGAAATCACAAATTCTGTGTACCTGGGAACTTATGAAGAATGGAACAAACAAAAAGATGACTACATCTTAATCTCCTGTGATTTGAGAGGGAGGCAAGCTGATATATTAAAACAGGACTAACCTCAGATTAAAGAAAGCTTGATCTCAGTGAGGGCCTTTCGTGACTATCACTTTATGAGTTTCATCAGGCCATTTCACCTCTCTGAGCACTGAGTTTTCTAGCTTCCAAAATGAATGAACTTGAGTAAATAAAATCTAGAGTCACTTTCAACTCTCAACTCTTATGGTTCTTTTACACTCAGCTGCAAAGTGAGATTGGGTTGGCAATACTCCTTGCCTGGTTGAGTCCGTTTGAGACTGGAAACCTAACAACTTTTATTCTTAGTGTCAATTCCCTAGACCTTCATATCTTTTGGAAACTTTTCCTGCTTGCTTCACAAAATACACCAATACTACTAACATCTTCACGTCAACAGGCAAACCAAGCTAGAAAAAAAGAAACAGGAGGTAGACATAGAAGTACTCTAAATTAGCTTGGTTTTATGGAGTCTTGTTTAAAGGAGAACTTCCAAATTCCAGCTGGGTACTGTTTAAATGTCTCCTTACATGAAACTGACAGAGGGGGAATAGGATCCAGTTAATAACAGTTTCCTTTCCTTGCATCTGATAAGTTAACATCTGTGCCTTCTGATAAGGCATGCTAATTTTTTTAGCGGCATTTGCACTGTTCAGTAGTTCCCTTTTAGTACAAATAGCTGCCTCCAGAAATGCCCCAGGGCTACAGTGAATTGTCAGACAGATGGGAGGGAGGAACCACCTGAGGAAAAAGTCTCCCCAGGTATACACTCGGATTTCCACATTAACAACATACATTGAAACGTGAACGTAAACTTTGTTAGTCACACTGGGTATTTTAATACTCCCAAATAATGATTCACTTAATATAATAAGAATACGATGATACTGATAATGATGACAAGGTTAATTACTAATTTGTAGTTATCTGCTGATTCATTTAAAGGTACACTTAGTATTTAAGAAAACACTGTAGTGTTTTTTGTTTGTTTTGTTTTGCTTTGCTTTTTTCCCCTTGTGATTATGTGTCCCTGTTTTGGACAGGAGAAAATTTTTTCTTACCCTCATTCCCAAATGTCAGGCCCTCAGGTTATATTTTTGTTTGCAGAATTCTCACCCCTCGTCTGATTTTTCTGCCAACTTCCCTCTGCTCTATCATGTCTGACAATGTCCTCTGGAGCCTCCATCTGTCAGCAAGCACCTCTATCCTTCTGTTTCTTCACATAAACTTCCTTCTCCTCTGTCTTAAAGGAATTCAGGAAACACCAGTTCCCTTACCGTCAGCCCTTTTACTGAGGGGCCGCTGGTTCTCACGAGCACAGCCCCTAATTACCATGAGGCCAAAAGGCGATGTGTCCTGTGCAACAACCTCTTCCCTTATGACCCATTTATTTCACAATAACTCAGTCAATCTTTTCCCGTCTATTCATCTTTTAAAAGCACAAGCCTATTTAACTCTAATGGGACGACTAGGAGATTTGGCCCAGAACTTTGTGTTTGAGGTATCTCCCTCCTTACATATCTTATAGGTTCTGAAAATAATAGTCCTAATCATTTGCTATTTGCCCAAGAGGAGATACATTACTTTTAATCACAAAAATATTTTTATAACAGGAACACTACAGGAGTTTGAATGATGGGTTCCTGGGGTGATAAGGGTGTTCAGAAGTCAACGACCAAGGCATTGCAATACATCCCCTTTTCTTGTCATTGTTGGGCAAACAGTGATGGCCTGGCATTTTTCTCCCAGAACATCAACAATACTAAAGGATTAAGAAGCTGTGTTTTAATTAATGGTGATATGACTTAGGTATCTATAGAGTCCAGACCACTGTGACTCTATCATGATGGGTAGAGAATCTATTTTATAGTCTTTGCAGCTCTAGAAGTCTATCACTCAAATTATCACTTAGTTATTAGGCAAAACATGTGAAATGTTTGTCCTAACATTTGGTAGCAAGCAGGGAGAGGAGAGGGCATACAGTCAATTGTGGGGTGGGCTTCACACTGAATGTTATAACTAGCAAGTATGAGAAGTAGGACCATTAGAGAAGCATTATGGAAGTAATGTCCCATATCTAGAATGTTCCACGTCCATATTTCTTTAAATGTGGACTCGACTGTGTAGTTCTAGTGTGAGGAGATGTCAACAATTCCCCTCCTCCTGAAACAACTCTGAAATTGGACAAAATTCTCAAAAATGATCACAGCTCTGGAAAATGACCAAAAGTAAACAGCAAATCGGGAGGCCCCCAGAGCTCCAGGTAACAGTAAAGACTGTTCTTACCTGGGAATTTTTGCCTGGGAATGTTCCATTTTCCCCTTCCTCCAGTCCAGTTGAGGTAATAGTGCTATTAAGACAGGGCTGGCTGTAAAAATGAGCAGCTTTGTTGCTAGAGAAGGCTAATTTGATTTGGCACAGGGCAAAAATCCTACACCCGGGGCATTGTTAATAAAAGCAGCAAACTCAATAGGAAGCAAAAAGGGAAAATAAGAAGGTGGAGTCCTGCTTTGGGTGAGCAGCAGATTGGTGGACTAGCCATTTAACCAGGAGATCTTGGATATAAGAGAGCCACAGAGGGACTAAGTAAGCTCTCTACACATGCCTGGCTGACTAGGAGGCTGTGTGTCATTTAAATGCATGACCCAAACCACATGCAAACCTGTCAGGAGAAGGTAGAAGCCTTCCTGGCATGAAGTTTGAGCACAAAATCCGGCCAAATGTGGTTCACCACTAAACTATGCAGACATTGGTGTGATACTTAGGATGTGAGGCTATAAAATAAAAATAATAATATTTTTAAAAAAAGTGAACAGAGACCCAGTGGTCACACACTTTAAGGAAAGAACAGTCACACAGATATAGACCAGGCAAGTTTTTAAAAACCAAAACAAAACAGAAACAATAACCCACAGGGGAAAATAACCTGAATCCAGAGTTGCGACAATAAATTATCTAGAATTTAATGTTTTCAGTCTGAAATTGTAGGGTATGCAAAAAACAGGAAAGTTTAAGTAATACACACAGGGATAAAAAGTAATAGAAACTGTCTATGAGTGAGTAAAAATGTTGCTTTTAGCAAACAAAGTTGCCAAAATAGCTATAGGATATATGCATGTTCAAAGAACTAAAGGAAAATATGACAATGACAAATCAACAGAGATCATAATAAAAATGAAAAGTATAGAAAAACCAAGTAGAAATTCTGAAGTTGAAAAATACAAAAATGAAAATGAAAATTTTACTACATGAGCTCAACAGCAGATAACAGATAGCAGAAGCAAGAATCAGTGAGCCTAAAGAAAGAAATCATCCAAACTGAAAATCAGAGAGGAAAACTGTTGAATAAAAATGAACAGAGAATCAGAGACTTACAGGACAACTGCAAGTCTACTAACATACAGGTACAATGTGAGTCCCAGAAAGAAAGGTAGAGAGAAAGGGGCAGGAAAATATTTAAGGAATACATGCTTATAATTCCCAAAATTGGATGAAAGAAATTAGTATACAGGTTCAAGAAGCTCAATAAACCAAAAGGATAAATACAAAGAGACCCACGCCTACCACATCATGGTTAAGCTGTTGAAAGACAAAGAGAAAATTCTAAAAACATCAAAGAAAACTGACTTGCATGCACAAGAACAACAATAAAATTAAAAGTTGACATTTTATCAAAAACAGCGGAGGCCCAGAAGTAGTGGAATGGCAAAATTAAAGTCCTGAAAGCAAAACAAAACGAAACAAAACAAACTTGTCAATCAGAAATTCCATGTTCAACATTCTGTTCTTCAGAAATGAAGGAAGAATAATGGCACTCCTAGGTAAATCATGGCTGAGAGAACTGATTGCTAGCAGAACAGTTTTAGATGAAATACTAAAGAAAGTCCTAAGGACTGAAAGAATTATACCAGCTGTTAACTCAAATCAAGAAGAAGAAATAAAGAGCACTGGAAATGGAAGCTATGGGATAAATATAGAAGAGTATATGACTATCTTTTTCACTTAAAAATTTCTTTCAAAGTTATAAGCAATAATTATAGCACTATATTCATGGGTTTATAAAATATACACATGTAATATATATGATAATCAGAGCTGTAAGAAATGGAAAGGAAGAGGAGCTGTATTGGAACAAAGTTGCTATATTTCCAGTTAGTGCTGGAAATAAGTCAGTATTAACCTAATGTAGATTGTGAGAAGTTAAGATGTATATTGTAATCCCTAGAGCAAACACTATAAAAGTAACTTTAAAAATCAACAGGAAACTAAAATTTTACACAAAAGTTTTACACAAAAATACAAATTTTACACTAAAATAAACAAAAGCAGTGAAAGAGGAAGAAAAATTAGACATACAGAAAATAAATGGGAAATCGGAAGACAACTCCATCCTCATCAATAATCACATTAAATGTGAATGAACAAAAGCACTCTAATCAAAAAGCACAGATTGTAAGCCTGGATTAAAAAAATGAAGATCCAAATGTCTACAAGAGAAACACATTAGAATCAGAGACACAAATAGGTCAAATGTAAAGGATAGAAAAATAGTAGCTATAAGAGAGTTGGAGTATCTATGTTAGTATCAGAAAAAAATAGGCTCTAAGAGAAGAAAAAAATATTACTAGAGGTAGGGACATTTTATAGTGATAAATATGTCAGGAAGATATAATAATTATGAAAGTTACATACCCAAGAGAAGAGCATCCAAAATAAATGAAGAAAAAACTGACAGAAATGAAAGGTGAAATAGACAATTCAATCATCAGAATCAGAGTTCAATGTCTTACTCTCAATATTTGATAGAACCAGACAGAAAATGGTACACTTGAACAACACTGTCACCACCATGATCTAACTGATATTTATAGAGCAGTCTATCCAGGAACATCAAAATACAATTCTGTGGGCTTCCCTGGTGGCGCAGTGGTTGAGAGTCTGCCTGCCGATGCAGGGGACACGGGTTCGTGCCCCGGTCTGGGAAGATCCCACATGCCGCAGAGCGGCTAGGCCCGTGAGCCATGGCCGCTGAGCCTGCGCGTCCGGAGCCTGTGCTCTGCAACGGGAGAGGCCACAACAGTGAGAGGCCCGCGTACCACAAAAAAAAAGAAAAAAGAAAATACAATTTTTTAAAACACATATAGACTAACCTCTAAGCTAGACCAAACGCTAGGTTATAAAACAACCCTCAGTCAACTTAAAATGGACGAAATTATTCAAAGTTATGTTCTCCAACCACAGTGAAATAAAATTAGAAATGGGCAACAGAAAAAAATTCGGGAAATCCCTAAATATTTGCAAATTAGACAATATACTTCTAAATAATTCATACTTCAAAGAAGAAATGACAAGGGAAACTAGAAAGCATTTTGAACTGAATGAAAATTTAAACTCAATATATCACAATTTTTATTACACACTAAAACATCGATGAACCTCAAAAACATTTCCCCAAGTTAATGCAAAAGAGCACGTATTGTGTTTTTCCACATATATGATATGTCCAGAAAACTCAAATTTATAATGACAGAAGGCAGATCAGAGATGCCTGAGGCTGGGAGTCGGGTACAAGACTGACTGTGAAAGGGTGAGAGGAAATTTTTGAGGTGATAAAAATGTTCTAAAACTACATGTGGTAATGGTTGCACAACTCTCTAAATTCACTAGGAATCATTCAATTGTATACTTATAATGGTTCCATTTTTTGGTTTCTGAATTGTACCTGAATAAAGCTTTGAATAAACAAAACACACACATTTATCAAAAAAAATTAAATTTGGTCAAAATCTGGAAAGTCTTTTATAATAATTTGGTCCATTTTTGTTTATTTCTTGGAAATAACCCCGTAAGTGTTTAAATTGAAAATAAAGCCTTAGACTAAAACATTTTGTTACAAAGCCCCATTCTTCCTACAGAAAAAAACAGGATAGCTATGGCATTCCAAGTGTTCACAATGGGTGACTAGCTGCTGTGTGTTTCTATGTACATGGATAGGTAGAAGCTCTCTTATCCAGTCAATTTGGAAGGAACTGTTGACTAGCAGCTTGAAAAAGTTCTTTTAAAGTGGGCACAAAATTAAATCACATGTCCTTTAAATATTTTTGTTTTAATTTAAAACATAAAAATAATTATGCAATAATTACTCTGCAATCATTTCAATGTTAGGTCAATTATTTGTGTTTGGGTCCATTTACTCGAGTTTCCTGTTATTTTCTGGGATAAGCCACATAATGCAATTTTTTCAAGTTCACACTTTGGTTTTGTTAAGGTAAACCATGAACTCATACATTAATTTCAAAAACAAATGCTAGATTCTTACTAAATTTCCTCATGTATGACAGCAAAAAACTTAAGGACTAATTTTCTATACTGTTCAAAGAAACGGTAAAATGTGTTTTTGAAGAAATATTTTAGCATATGGTTTATCTCTTTTTGTACTCATGAGTCTTCTAATTACGTGATAATTAAAGTACAAAATTATAATAATAAAAGCCACTGACATAAACAGGTATAGATACAAAAATGTGAGGTAAGCCTAGAACTGAGCTGGTTGAAGCAGCAGTGCATGGGCTTCAATTAATCTGGTCAATAAATTGAACGGATATTGTTCTGCAGCAAACATGTGAAAAAGGTGTTGCCACCTATTTGGCTTCCATATCACTACCCCATATTCTCTGTGGAGCTCCTTTTTCTTGCATCACTTACTTATTGCCACCCAACAACCCAAAACACCACATTGGAATCAATACAAATAGGGAATATTTGTGGTCTACAATTTCACTGGAACCTCAGTGTGGCTCTACAATCCTGAGCCAGGGCCCTGACGGTCCTCCTTCAGTCCCAGCGGGACCTTTCAGCAATGGTCCCACACAGCTTCTTCTCTCCTCAAGTCTCAAACTGTTTGCATCCCCACAGATCCATTATTCAGAAGATAAACTTGTTTTCTTTTTCACAAAAATAAAAGTCTTCATTTCTCCTCTCTGATATACATGTACCAAGAAAATATAAAATGTGCCAAATTTTATAGTGGCTCAGAATGAATCAAATGTTCTTTGACAAGAGTTTAAACACATAAGGAAAATAAACTTTTTCAAGAGCTAGTGGGTAGTGTTGGCTTTGACTTTCTACTTTCGAATAAATTACTTGTAGGAAATACAAGTTATACAACACTGACTATAACCAGTTATAAGTGACTTTTTATTAGAATGTTTCACTCAGGCTATTAAATAAGACAATTACATAACAAGATCTTTTTTCTTTATAACTGTTTTCTTGTTGGATAGGATTAAGATTTGCTAATCTTGTAGAGCAGTAGTTCTCAGCCTTTTAGAATTTATAGTATACTTCAAGTACTGGAATATTAGTTAGCAGAGCTAAACTAATGTAAAGTTTCAAAACAACACACGATAAGCAAAAACTACAGCACAATCATACTCTGGTATGAGTGTTTTAAAAAGGTCTATAGTTAATTATTCACTCTTTCAGAACCACATTGGTTTTGTATAGAAGAATTTCTGCCTTGATCTTGCTTTGTTATACTCACAAGGAATATGTCAACAATTTCCAGTAAACACCAAGCTCTTGCCTTGCTACCTGCCTTCCGTTAGACTAAAACTAAGTCTCTTAACTCTTGCTTTCAACAGACAACAGATTGAATTCTGCTATTCTTCATTTCACAGGATCCATTCCATTTGGTGTTCTGTTTGAAAAATATTATTCTAATACAATACATACTTAGCTTAAATATGCCCCCCCAAAATCATTTCACATTTTGAATACATTTGTCAAGGGCTCAGAACATACATGTGGATTATAATAGCCTGGCTGAGAATGACTTTTGCAGAGAAGTTAGAATGGGTAATCCAGATTGTAAAAATTGAGATTAGAGATGATTTGGTTTAGAGGCAATTCCATGGGATCCTACTGAAGATTTTTAGAATACAAATTAATTTATAATATTTAAGGGCATCAAAGAGAAGGACATTTTAGAACATGGGAAAAATCAAGTCCAGGAGAAGATTCTATTTACTTCCCATACTAAAATATGTTTTGATTTTTAAAAAACAGATAAAATGAAGAGCAAGATACTCTTAGAGATCAGAGTCCCATAAGATAAAGTTTCCTTTAGTTATGAGGTTGTATAGAGCATTTCAGCGTCCATCAGTGTCAAAAGGATTAAAACAGGAATAGAATACAAGGGGTTCAGAAGCACATCGAGAGAAGTAGTGCCCTTTTATCTGGCAGAGTAGAGTCATAAAATGTTAAAAAGCCATGTTTCTCTACTTTCTGCATTACATGAATTCCTCAAGATAGGAATAGTAATCATCTCAGAAACCTATATAACAGAAAGACTGTAGCATTAATTTACCAATCAATGAGCCATTTCCGTCGATCCTCCAAGCAATTGGGAAGAACTAGACATCACTATTAAACAAAGAGCAACATTCTAAATGCCAAGCATACATCATAATTTTAAATAATAATACCTTACATTTGTGTAGCACTTCAGAGATTACAAAGCAGTTTTAGGTACATTATTTCATTTATCAACCTCTAAAAGAGGAAGAAAAAATTAAGGCAAAGAAAAGGATTAACATTAGTGTTGCACTGGATAAATGAGGGTGAGTTTCTAGCATAATAGAAGTCCTCAACAAATTGTTATCAGAAACTGATGAATTGCTTATCTCAACTTCATTATCCTTATCATGAGCACTTATGAGAGAAATGAAAAATTGATGAGTACCGCCATAATCAAAGAGAATAAATGTTTCTCTGTTAAAGTGAATGCATAATCTTTCCAGGAATAAAATAACAATATTCATTCATTATTAAATTCTGATAATACTGACACCAAATCTTATTTCAACCATTGAAGGGAATTAGCGATATAGAAGAATATTATTTGGATTTGGTGTTAAACTGTATGTACATATGTAAGGTATTTTCTCCCCTAAGATCGAGTGCCTTGTCTCTACCAATTGGGGAATATTTTTGGAATCTATTTATGATAGAGTGAGGGTTCATTTTTTATTAATAGACTGATTACCTTCTAAAAACAGACCGAACAAATATCAAAGGCCTTACTTACAGGAGAATTAACATAATGTCATCTTACAACAAATGGGATTTTCTTGAGTGATCAGTTTTCATGAAAAGATTGTCATGTTTTCTTTTTTGTCCCCTACACCCTCTTAGCCCAGCTTTACACAAATATAATGTAAGAAGGATAATTTACCCCATTATGTAATTGCCTACTTTTTCCAGCTGATTCTATCATTTCCATTAAACTGATGGAAATTAAAATAGAAAAAGGTGATATTAAGCCATTAGCTACTTTAAAATGTACATTAGTAATGTACTTAAAATACAACACTTTTGTACCATGCCCCACAATTCAACTTCCAAAGAAATGCCAAATATAAGTAAGCAAAAGAAACAAAAACAAAAGCGTTTCTTCTACTGAGAGATAATCACTGAAAAATGCAGGTTCTTCACTCCTGATTTTTGTGATCATGTATGTGTGCATCTTTGATTGTGTCTGTGTGTCTGTATGAATCTCTGTGTTTAACTGTGCATGTGTGTGCATAGTCTGTAGCTGGGCACGTATGTAACTCAGCTGAAACATGAAGGTTTCCATTTCATACACTAGGGGACAGTTAGCTATTGCTACGGCACTAATGCTAAATTAGAGTATACTCATTCCAGACATTGCAAATCATTATATCATTAAGTGTTTATCGACAGAGAAAAATATCCATGATATCATAAATGAAAATATATAATCATAATGCACATATAATATTGTAACCTCCTGAAATATCATGATGCAAAAAGGTTTAAGAGATTGAAATTATGGTTTAATGACATGTATTTGATAGAGATCATACTAAAATTATCCCAATAAATATAAATGTAATAAGCTTTGAGTACATGTCTTCTGCCTGAAAATGTGTTAAGCTTTTAAAATATGTTAAGTATGATCCTACATCCAACTTTATTACACAGACTGTATTATGCAAAAGTAGAAATGTCTCCTTTTCCACCTTGCAGTTAAATGTCATCTTGGGAAAGAGAAGAAGAAATCATTTAAGAGGGGTGAAACTTACTCTTGTCAATCAGTCTTGTGTGGGCTCTGGCTTAAAGAGTTTTATAGGTATTACTAAGGCAATTCAAATCTCAAACTCTTTATTAGTTCTGTTTCCCCCTTGAAATAGTCCTCCTTCCTATGTTAGCATTTGGGGTTAATGGCAAGTAGCCTCCCAGTGGTGTTGGAAGGAATCCCTAGGTCTTTCACTAGGCTGGTGCTGCTGAGGTGTCTTGCTTGCCTGGGGGCACTGTGATGGCATTCACTATTGAACATCTTGGGCCTCACTGAATTAATGATGTTTAGTGCTTCATTCAGAGGCCAAGCACCACCTAAAACAAAACATTAATGCTCAGCTTTGAGCTTAGAACTAAAAATATAAAATCTTCAATGAGATTTTAGTCTTTGAAGCCTAAAATTCTTCAAAGAGAAAACAATGTTGTAATTTCCCTAGATCTTCTTTTTTAAATCAGGAGAAAAGCTTGATGTTATGAGTATATAGTTTTACTCTAAGCCACGGTATTTAGAGGAAGAGGGACATGAAATAAGGGAAGTTGCTTCCACATAAGAAGGGCGAAATTACTGCTGGTGCTAGGAGAACCTTGGAGAAGGATTTGGAGGGGAAAAGTCCAGGGGAAGAGCCCTAATCAAATGGGGCCCTAACCTCAGATGGAGCTTCATCCCAAGAGTAGGGAGGCAAGATGATGTATATAGAGAAATATACCCTATTTCTAGTTTCCTGCAATCCTTTCAGAGAAGTCCTACACTCTGTATCAAATAACAGCTATAAGGCATCAGAGAGGAGAGAGTACAATAGCAAACTAGACCTCAGATCACTCTTGTATGTGTGAGTGTTGTGAGTGGTGGTGAGGTAGGTTCAAGAGTTCAGTATGATTCGGTTATGAGAAGTGAATGTACTGAGACATGCAGAGTATCTGAAGATGCCTGAGATTGGGAGGAGAAGATTCTGTGAATGAGACATCATGGGAGGAACCATGAGCTTCATATCAGGTGCCACCATGAAATACCATAATTCCAAGTGGGCCAGCCACATCTCATGAACACAGAATGAAGCAGCCATGACCCAGTGGGACAAGGGCCATCAACTATCCAGAAAACAGGTCAAATACTAGAGCATCTCCCTGAAATGCTATGAATATGCCCAATTCTTGAGGATACCTAGGGAAAGAGCCAGGCAAAGGGAGAGTGAGAGCTACTGATAGAAAGTTGGTCCTTGAAATTGACTGAATTCTCCAAACTGGAAGAAATAGTTTCCTTCACTTGACAAGTCACTTAGGTAGAAGTTGAAAAGAAATGAACCTTTAAAGAGCACAGTGGTCAATTTCTTGAAGGACTTTAACCTTTCAAGGGATTTTGGACTATAAAATTCTACAGTTTCTGAAATTGTCCACTTGTCTTTTGAAGTGAATATTTTGCAGCATTTATGATTTCTACCTTAATTTGCAAAAACTAACTTGTTAACAAGTAAGATTTCACTTCCAAAGATTGTACTTTTCATAGAAACAAAATTTGTAAGCAATTCCTTTACCTCTAGCAGGAGATATTCTATCATATTAATTCAGAAACATAATCTTTGAGGTCATTTTGAAACTGGAAGTAGACATTTATCTTACTGCAGAGTGTTTCTAATCAATCTCATTAATATCAGAAAAGTTTCATATCTTTAATTTGAAAAAGGTACAGGAGAAAAGAAAATATTTGAATTAAATATAAACTTTAGACATTAGATTTTCAAGAGAAAGAACTTTCGATCATAACCATTGTTTTTTCTCTGTTTTTTGAGTTATGTCAAACAAAGCATAGAAATGAACTTATCCTTCCCCTTGAGGAAATTACATAGTAAACAGTATGCACAATATTATGGCACAGGCACCCACACAATGTAATATCACTGACCATTTAAATGTTCTTGTTATTGCTAAGTAAAAATGTGGTTTTAATATAGTGTGTACTTATGATCCCATTTTGGAAACATATATGTACATCTGTTTAGAAAAATGATTATAAAACTGTTTCAGAATACCAACACTTGTCTTTTTTCTCTGCTTATCTGAACTTTTTACATTTTCTTTAAAATGTGTCACACATAGTAGTAGAATTTTTTAACTTTATGAATGGAACAAAAAGAGAGTTTACTGTTTGTGTTGTTAAAAAAGTTAGTGAATCTCTGTCCTGAAGAAAAAGGACAATCCATCACATAGAAGTAAACATATACTTGATGTTATACAGCAAATAAGAAATTGGAAGTTGGAGAAGTGATCCTTGACTGATTCTTTGATATCAAGCAAGTCCATGTTTCTTTTCTTTTCTCTAGGTATCTTTTCTTAAACCTGGTAGTCACAAATTGGCAACAGACACTTGATTCTATGCCACTTCTGTTTTCATTCAGGCAGCTGCTCAAATGGCTAAAATTTTGAGAGGTCAACTCAAAAAGATGATGAGACCAAAAGGAACACAGCAGGCAGACCTTGCCCCAAGTCATCAAGTGCAATGAAATACAGTACAAAAATCTAACATAAATAAACTGATATGGAAAGGGGCACTCTTGAAATTCAGAGGAAAGCTTTCAGCTCAGGAGAGCTGCACTGTAACGTTCCTCTTCCAGCTCCTGCTCAATGGAGGGAGGGCAGGACCCACCAGTACTACACACAGCACTGCGAGTACAAGAGGGCAAGACATTTTCAGAAGGAAAAACTTGACAGCTTCAGTGGCTTATAATTTTTTTTTCCTTTCTCTTTTTCAAAAATTTCCCCTAAAGATTAGGAGCGTCAGACATTGACATCCGTCTCAGAGAACTGACCCGTAAAGTAATTAGAAGAGGAATTCCCCCCATGCCCCACCCTCTTGTCTCAGAGCTGGGTCAGATGAAAGGCATCTCTGTTTACTTCCTGATCTGTCTAATTTCTGTAACAAGGACCATCCCAAACTCATCTCCCAGCAGCTGCTATAACTGAAACTCAAGAGATTGCCCCAGGCACCACGGCACCTCCTTAGAGCTGCTCGACCCTAATGGATTAGCTCTCCTTAGCACAGGTGGCAATTTAACAGGAGACCAAACTTTTACACTAGTAAGAGACCACTGAAAATTACTTCAAACACCATAGGTCTAAAGCAGAGCTAAGAAAACACAGGATTTTCTAAAATGTGTACCAACTACCCATCCTCTCACCCACATTTTTCAAGGGAAAATGATTATGGGAGTAGCGGGAATGACAGGGAGCAAAGATTGATATAATTTCAAAAACGATAAAAAAGTAACATATTTCATTAGGAGTTCTAAAACTGCATGTTTTAACCATTAAATACAAATTTAAGGATCCATATCTGCATAAGGACTGAGTTATATTTCAAACAAAATATGACTCAATTTTTCCGATAGACTGCTTACAATGTTACAAAAAGCAATATCAATGATTATTCTTTTTTTACTATACATTTCCCATTCATTTTAAGATACTAAACACCTTAAAAAAGTAACAAGCCATGTCATCCTTTTCACAATAGCCCAGCATTTTAATTAAGCTGCTTGCATAAAAATGTTGGTAAACAGGGCATAACACGTATACCATAATATTTCCTAACTTCCAGTGAAAAGCTCACAAAAATATTTAGAAAGCAGATGAGTTAGATAGTTAGCCAAAAGTCAGATTAGTCAAAAGACAGATTGGAGGCTGAGAAAAATGACTCTGAAATGCTGACAGAAGACTCTAAATTATGGATAATGCACATAAAAGCACTTTGACACATGTAAGAAAAAATGTAGCCATTATTACGTTAGTAATTAAAAGGGAAACAACAGTCCATACACTGGCATTCATGTATATATATATGATATATGTATATACATGATGAACTCTCAAAATTTTTCCTTAGTTTTTTAAACATCAGGTTTTGTAAATTCTAATACAGAAATTAAAGTGATTTGTGGATTGATTTCTTTTTGCATTTAAAAAATAAAATCCCAGTTGTTGAAATCAATGGAAAAGAAGTAAAGCTTATAACATACCTACTAGGAATGTTGCGAAAAATGTCAGATTTGTCTTACCTTTTTAGATTTTAATCTCTTACTAGCTGACCACTACCTATGTGCACTACTGGAAAGAATCCTTTTCAAAGTGAAGCAGATGTGGGGAAAAAAATGGAAATGAAAGCATGTTGCATAAGAATAAATAAAGTCTCAAGATGCTTCAGAGTTCATATTGACTCAGATTTTAACTTCTTTATCTTCCTTAGGGTAGAAAATTGAAATAAAAATATATGGTATCTATTAAGACATTTTGGTACCATAATTGTACATTTTTTAAATAAAAATACAATTTCTACTCTTATTTCTCAGATAAAACTGTGCAGTTTCTATACCTGCCAGAACTTTCTCTAATATTAATTTTTTAAGTAAGTTAATCTTGTGATTTCCTTCCTATGCAAGCAAAAGCATCCTAAGGGGTTTGATAATGATCTGAGTAGGTTCTTAGGGCCGCAAATTGACCTTTTAGAACAGATTCCCTTTTTCTTTATTGCACCTCACTTGCCCTTCAGGAAACAGTGCTGAGTTCCACTTATAGACAAAGCATTTTTCCAGGCATATATGGATCCCAGAATCCTGCCTACTATTTTAATCACCCAGAGCTCATTTTATGAGGTTCCATGGAGATGTTTATGAATTAAGTAGCAGGAGAGAAGTATGTTGGAAAAAATACTGATTTAAATATCTGAAGGCTGGGTGGTATGACATGAACCAGCTTTGTGACCTTGGACCAATCATTTCATTTCTGTGTTCCCAATTTCTCACTGTTAAAATGAGGAGATAGGGGAGGATTTGATGTCTAAAGTCAATTTTAAGATTAACATTGCATCATAAGATAAATTATATCTGAAGTTTTAGCACCCCTGTCATATTTTATAATACTGTTATAATTTTGCATCATTTTCTCTTGAAGTTATCTTCACAAGTGAGCTGAGTAGTCATGCAATGGAATAATACAGCCACTTTTATTTGTTTTTCTATTTTTGAAGGTAACAGAATAGACTCTAAGTTTGTGACTCACTGCAAGCCACAAAACAACTTAGTGACAGAGTAGAGAAAGGAAACCAGGACCCCTAACTTCCTAATCAGTGTTCTGAATTATAGATGTATTTGTTTAAGAGACGTATTTTGCCAGGAAGTGCCAATTAAGAATAGGATTTGACCTTTGCTACCATTGCTGGCACATAAAAACAAAATTGAAAAAAAAGAGGTTGGATTATGCTCAACCATATGCTTAAATACTTCTGGAAGTAAACAGGGTCCCAGAACATGAGTAAATAACCTCTCTCTCTCTCTCTCTCTCTCTCTCTCTCAGAAAGAGCACCCATTCTCCACTACCCCAAATGACCCTCATATAATCTAAGAATAATTAATAGCATCTTTATTGTTTTATTTTATTCCTTACAACTTTATCTTAGATTATTTATTATAAGATTGTCTATCACTGTATCTGCCAAGCATGGCTGAGAGCTTTTCAGTAAATATATTTATGAATTTCCCAATCACACAGGTGTGCACACTGCAGTTTCTATGCCAAGAAAGACCTGTTTTTAAATCCCCACTTTGACATTTAGCCTTGTGACCTTCAGCAGATTTTACTCAAATTCCTTGAACCTGAAGTTCATCGTTCCTACCACACAGGGTTATCATAAAGATGAAAGGAGATAATGCAGGTGAAGGCTTTTAGCACAGGACTGTTGGTTCTTCTTCTTGTTGTTAATGTTAATATTTTTATCATTATTTATGTCTATCTATTTCTTCTTTTCTCCCCAAAGATAGAGACATATCTTAATATCTATATGCCATCCCAAAAGGAATTCAATTAGTTTTGAATTCATTAATGCATAATCATTCTCTGCTTATACCAATAACTTTGTTAGATGCTTTTTTTTTCCAGGTCAGCTCCTGCCCTTGCATCCTGGTCATTTATCCTAGTTTAATGTGAGACCAGTGAATGGCCCCACTGGGCACATACCAGGGAGATGAGAGAAGCTGCAGAGAAAAAAAGGCTGGGAAAGAGCTGGCAGATGTGAAAAGTAAGAAAAGAAAGAGAGGAGCCCTAAGAAATGCCAATATTTAAAAACTGAATCACTGGGAAGAGGGTGATGTCATCCACAAAAATAGAAATCACAGAAAGAGGAATGAGATTAGGTGGGATATTAAAGAGCTCATGTGCAATCTTTTAGCAAGGAAATAGCATCACATGCTGAGATGGCAACACACAGGCGAAAGCGCAGGACTGTAACCTGGGAGACAGGTCAGCCTGGGGTTGTCATCTGTTTCAAGGTTTTAGTTGAAACCAGAAGTTTAAGTTAGGTTGTTAATGAAGAGAGAATAACTGGAGAAGAGATGGCTGAAGACAAATCTTTGGGAAAATATCCATATTTATGGATTGGAAGGAGAAGGAAATATTAATTTTTCAACACAGCTACTAAGCACTATATCCAAGGTTTATACAGGTATAACTTTATAGTAGTAAAAAAAACTGGGTGTGTGATAAAAATATTATACCTTAAATGCATTACTTATGCACATTTTAAAGTAGCTAGTAAATCTTTTCCCATTTAATTTTCTGTTTAAATACAGTTTCCCACACCTCCATGGCCCAGGATGGGCTACACCAAAGTCACCACCAAATTATACATCCTTCTAACTTCAAACTTTGCTGCACACTAGGATGACTTAGGGAAGTCTTAAAACTCTTGATGTCTAGGTGGCACCCTGTGGCAATTAGATCAGAATATCTGGTGTGGAAGCCAGGCATTAGTGGTTTACTAGACCCTCAGGTGATTCCAATCTGCAATAAAGTTTGGGAACCTGTTCAAAGGAAAGTGTGAATGAAGGGATCTGTGTGTGTGTGAGAAGGGAGTGTCAGCATGGTGAAATATGAGCTTTCCAGTTTCGCCTGGACCAGATCCTGGACCATCAAAACTACTTGGAACCATTAAAATCTTAAGCTCACATATTTTTTTATATGAAGAAAGAATTGCAGAAAGATTTCATCTGTGATTAGGGAATTAAACTGATACCTGAGTTTAAGAAGTAACTCTTCTGGCTTGGAAGATGAGTCTCTGTTACTTGACTTTGGGAAAAGTATTTGGATCATTTATCTGGGCCTTTATGATGAAGTCTGAAGAACTTTGCAGAGTTTGCAATGTCTAGAATTGACTGTAAATGATTCACAGGAAACAAAACACAGAAAATTATATATTCTCAGTAGCGTATGGAGTTTAGGAGAAAGAAATTTTTATTTCAAATGCCATTAGAATTAGCATGTATTAATGGAGAAAAAATATCACTCACTAGAGTGGTTTTGGTTATTTTACTTTTTTAAAAGGTGGAACAAAAAAGTATATTAGTTCTTTATATATACGTAGTTTTACAAACTTCTTTTTTAACAATACTGTACCATGAGCATTTTATTTCCCTTTCTTTTTTGGGGGCGGAGAGAGGGACATTTTAAATGACAAAGCAAATGTCTGACATATAGACGGACCAGTATTTATCTTAAAAAATCCAGTTATGTTAGATAACTTTTGCTTCCAAAATAAACAATAGTATAATAAATATTTTCATACAGAGTCCTTTGTATTTTTAATTATTTTTAGGATAGATTCCTAGAAGTAGATCTATGACAGATAGTCGGGAAGATAAAGGACAAACTCTGAAGGTTCATGATACTTATTGACAAAATATTTTCCTGAAAAGTTGTACAAATAAAAACTTTCACTAGTATTTCATGAGTATATGTCTCATTCTACCCATTCTAACATAGACTATTATTGCTTTAAATATTTGTTAATATAACTTTACTCCTTCAATCCACATATCATCAATTATTAGTAATATTAATCATGAATAAAACTGATTTATAACTTCCTGCTTTGCAACAAATTTAGAAAAAGTGACAGTCCTCTATTTCATTATGTCTTTGAATTTCAGAAACCAGAATACAAATTTACCGATTTAAAAAAATGCAAATGAAAGTCTTTTATTTTCCCCGTGAAACTGAATAATGATGGCAATTTTCAAAGGCAAAGGAAAAAGACGTAATATTTTTGAACATGTACTATATATTCTTAAAGTAATTTTGGGATTTTGTTGTTATTTTAGCTGATGAAATTGAATCTCAGAAAGTAAAGTTTTCAGGAATTTTCATTTACTAAGTGGCATCAATGTTATTTAACATCAGTTTTTACTTCAAATTCTATGTTCTTTTGATTAATTTTAAATAAATAATGGCTTATTCTTATTTCCATGGTAAAAAAATAATGTGGGATTTAGTGAGGGCATTGCTTTCTCAAAGGGCAACCTTCTTAGATACTGTGTTGAAAATTAAGAATATTGTAATGTATAAATGTAGTGAATTAAAAAAAGAGATGTTTGCCTAATAATATAAATGTTACAAAAAAGTAACGAAGGAAAAACATATTTTAAATTTTGTTGAGCCACAAATGAGTTTAAATTAATTGAGACAATGAACTTAAACACTGTTTCTGTCTCAATCCAAGAAACCAAGTGTTTTTTTCTCTAGGTTCATTTCTTATTAAAATATGATGCTACAACACAGAACCCCTACATATCACACAAAACTTGAATGTTTCATGTTCATAAGCCACAATAAAAGGGAATGAAACTGTTATATTTAAGTGTATAGAAGTTCTTTAAGTTTCAAAGTAGCAGAAATGATAATGCTGAAATTCAATGAGTCAAGTATTCCTATTTAAAGAAGAAAAACATTTTTATTCAAATATAATTTCTCTAAAATATTTCTTTGTGACCATTTATTTGTAAGGATAATAAAAATTATACTTTGTTTAACATGTAATGCTGCATCTCTTGATACTGGGAATATATTGAATATATGTATGTGTGTATATATGTATTTAGATTATAGATTGAGATATATTTTCTCCATGCATATAAACATCATATACCTCTATGAATAAAAATGGAAAAATAGTCAAATATACACTTAGAAATGTAAATAAAAGGTTTATATTCTCTATTACATATATACTTACTTGCAGATTATCTCTATACTATATAAGCAATCACATATTATTCATAACTATGTATTCTTTGCAAGTGTATTAAAGTAAGTTCCTTTCCCCTTTAAAAATAATGTTACACATTTTATTTGGAATAAAATTAGCTCTGAATTTCTAAAAAAAAGAATATTAAATAAATGCAACAAGGACCCAGCATGTAATCATGAAATCCAGGCTGTAGATGTAAATTTCCCAAAATAATGAAGTATAAATACAGGAACAAATTTTAAAAAGGGGACAATATCCTTTACGCTGAAGAACATGTAGATGACTAACTTTCTTTTTCTATTTCTATATTTTCATCATTTGGCGGGAAGGGGGAACAACCTTCAAAAACCAAAGATAAAGCAGTTGTACAAGAGTAAATAAATGTTTACTTAAACACTTAAAAGTAAATGTTTCCTCTTTAAAAATGTGTTCACATTTACTTTGAAAATAAAATTAGCTCTGATTTTTTAAAACGGTTACACATAAATGTGAAAATAAGTGGACAAGGACCCAAGATGTGTGCATTATTTATAAAAATCTCTATTAATCGTACCTGCCACACAACTTATTTTAATCAATAATTTATTGAAGGTCAGGACCCTTCCTTTGTCTGGTGCTGCAGACAGCGGGGCAAACTCTTCCTGGTTATAATGAAGGTGATTTTCTCATGGTGGGATTGTGGTTATTGATTCTGAAGTACTCCTGCCCTGAAGATCTGTAAACTAGCCAAATTTGACATTCTGGCTTAGGAAATCACTACAGTGTAAGCCTATTATTAGATAAGGTTCTTTGTATTTTTCAAAACCAAATTAAGTTACAAAATATCTGTTTTAGGACCCAGAAACACACCTCATACTTATGTGGTAAGCTAGAAAGGCCAAATGAGATCAAAGGAAAAATTTACATTTTCTTTTTTGCCAAAATATCGCTATTAACATTCCCCAAATTATTACATTTTACTAGGTTTCTTGGCTGGTTTTAGCCCTCAAGCTCACAAAAGTATTAAAACTGAGACTAAGGAATCCAAAAGAAGCACTAAAATTCAAGCATTTGTACATTAAGAAAAAGAATGCTATCTATTTAATTAACATGTCACCTCCTGGAAGGCCAGGTGTTCCTTAGAAGTTACCTGTGTAAGTATTGATCCATCTAAACTTCATACAACTTGACAAGATAATGTGGTAACAGAAGCTTTGTCTGAGGGGAAAAAATATGTCTAAAGACTTGTTTACTACTTCATCTCTTAAGAAAGGATCTCACAGTGTGTCTTTGTTCCTAAGTAGGATAGTGCCTTTAGTACAAGTTTATGCTTGTAGATAATTTTACTGTGATTGTTTGTTGTTCATTATTTAGATGTGTAGTTTAGAAATGTTATCAGTTTTCCAGGCTATATTACCCCCCCCACCCGCTATGTGGGTAACATATTTGCTATATTTCGATATGGTAGGGTTGATTTCAGAAAATAAGAAAATGCTGTATAAAATAGCAAAAGAATATCTACTTGCCCTTCATATTTATTTAATTATATACTTTTATATATACACAGATATGCACGCACACATGCATGTTTATGAACTACAAATAAATATATAGCTATGCATATATTTGTATACTAAAATGTTTTTATGCAGATTCATACATTTATGAGAATCATTACTGTGATTGGGATAAATTTTTTTTCATATTATTGAACAGTTCCTTGAGAAAAATAACATATAAATATGACTGACTTACTTTAAAAATGCTTGGGAGTAATAATAATTGTGTAATCCATAAAATAAATTTGAGTGTAATGAAAATATAAATGGGTCCTAGTACCAAGCTTTTATTGTTCAACCAAATGTAAAGATGCGACCAGTAGGTGCCATTTTTAAAATGAGGCTGACCAAGCCCTAACTACAACAGACAGTGCTCCTCACTTACAAGGAACTTCTGTTAGATAACCACTTCCACTGCAACTGTTATAGGACTTATTACTCACTTTTAAGAGTCAGGTCAAAATGCTTTAAAATATTAAAAAATAAGTAATTTTAAGTCTGAGAAAGTAAATGTGAAAATGTACTATCATAATCTGCCATGACTCACTGAACTGACTGGCAAACAAAATGCAAAGGGAAATTAAGAGATCTAGCCAGCCCTGTGTGAAAGAGACACAGAAATACAAATTTTGGTGATTAGGAGGATTTAATAATATAGGGTGAAGTAGGAGCAATTGTCCAGGGTCTACCATATCATAAAGAAAGAATTCCACTATGAATCCATATGTTCAAATTTTGTGATTTCTTAAATTAGGTTCTTTTTCAGTTGTCTATGTGACAGATGACTCTTAAACTTAGTGGCTTAAAATGCTGACTATTTAAACATCTTTCATCATTCTCTGGTTGTCTGGGCTTAGCTCAGTGGATTTTTTGTTCTTGCAATGTCACCTGACTGGACCCCTGCACCTGGTTGGTAGTTGGTGCTGGCTGGCTGTTGTGAACTCACATGAAACTTTGGAGAATGCCCCATTTCTTTTCCACTTGACTCCCCCATGTGGTTTGGGCTTCTCACAGAGAGCAACTAGGTTCCAAGAAGGAGCATTCAAAGAAGACACATTCCAATGTATGAAGCTTATCAAACCTGTTTGCATTATGCTTACTGACATCCCATCAGCCAAAGCTTGACACCAGGCCAAGCTCAACATAGATTTAGCAGAGGACTATACAGGGCATGAATTAAGAAGGCATAGGTTCATTGGGGGCCTCAAAAATAACTGTCTTCCATAGTTTACCTTGTATTTATATGCCTTAATATGGGAGAAGTGGATTCAGGGTAACAGGACTTGGAGGGCGAAGGCCAGCAAGAATAGGGCTCCAGCTGGAGAACAGTTTCAGACTGACTGCATGGGAAGCTCTGAAGCTAAATTTCATACAGAGTTAGTCCAACCTTCAGGGAAGAGGGTCATGGGACTCTTAGAACCAAGCCAGTCAACTTTCAGCAGAGATCAGCTCTACCTCTTAAGAAGGGGATACAGTGGTACAGTTCAGGGCAATCCTCTGGGAAATGGGATCACTGTTAATTATTATCAGCTAACCCTCATAGTGTCTGGAGCTAGAAGTACACTGTGGATATTGACATGCAAAACTTGGCTTCCTTGTTCCTAGGGATATTGATCTCAGCAATCTTGATTTCATAAATACTTCTCCTAGTAAAACTGTCATCCATTCTACGTCTTGACTTTCAGGACCTAAGAGCTACATCCCTAACCACAGTAAAACATTCTCATGAACTTGAGTCTTACTATCAGAAAGACCTAATATTTTTTCTCCCTACTCAGATATATGAGTATTTTTATATTTATTAGAATAAATATTATATTTTCTCTCTACTCTTATAAATCTATATAAAGGAAGACAAAAATAATCTATGACATTCTTATTTTTCTTTACTTATTTTTGGAAAATATATCCTAATTGAAGAAATCACTTAGCTAGTATGTTATCTACTATGTATTTAGTACATACTATGTAACAGTCACCGTACTAGCATTCTACATGTAATCTACATGAAATTATTGGGTCTTCACATCATTGTGGGTTGTAAGGATGAGGCTATGAGAGGCTCATGAGAGGCTATGAGAGGTGATTCTACTGGCAAGTGATACATCTAGTATGTGAATTGTGGATGGGAAAATAGGAGATATATCCATTATGGTACGTTTCCTCTTTAGGGAATAAGGGCTAGATATCTTTTAGACCATTTATTAGTCAAGGTCCAATCAGGAGAGATATATCACTCAGTAATTTAGGGACTTCCCTGGTGGTGCAGTGGTTAAGAATCCGCCTGCCAATGCAGGGGACATGGGTTTGAGCCCTGGTCCAGGAAGATCCCACATGCCGTGGAGCAACTAAGCCCGTGTGCCACAACTACTGAGCCTGCACTCTAGAGCCCGTGAGCCACAACTACTGAGCCCGTGTGCCACAACTACTGAAGCCTGTGTGCCTAGAGCCCGTGCTCCGCAACAAGAGAAGCCACAGCAATAAGAAGCCTGTGCACTGCAATGAAGAGTAGCCCCTGCTCATCTCAACTAGAGAAAGCCCGCGCACGGCAATGAAGACCCAACGCGGCCAAATATAAATAAATAAAATAAATTTATTTTTAAAAAGTATATCACTCAGTAATTTAAAAATAGGAAGTTTAATATTAAGAATTATTGAACTATGATAGAAGAGTTAGTACAAAGGTGTAAAGAGAACTCTGAAGGGTTCCCTAGGGATGTGAAAGTACTCAAGAAAGGACAAAGTTTGAAGTGAAGCCCTTTCCCAAGGCAGAGGTTCAGATCTCATTGGAGAAGGTGTGATTTCTGCCCACCGTATGGCAGAGAAATTGACTGGTTTTTCCCAGGCCAGAGCTGGTTCATGGTCACTGTCTAAGTAAGGAGAAAACTTTCAGGGTGTAAGCAAGCTAAGTCTCATGGGCAGGGATGGAAAGGGAGTCGGGGTGCTATTGTGAGTGTTAAGACCAGGAGTATGTGTTATCTACTCTGGGAGAGAAACAGAAAACAAACCTCTGGAAAGCAGGTGAGTGAGCCTGGCTGATACAGCTCTCAAGGTTGGTGGGCAGTTTCTCGCTGGGAGTCACTGTACTGATGCAGGCAGGAGTCTGGAGTATGTGGAATCTGCATTGGGAAGGCCCAAGGCAAGGTCACCTCAAGCTCCGGCCCAGGTTGTGAAGTCACTGAGGGAGTCCCCTCTGGGTTCAGAGCTGGGGCAGTGCACAACCTGATGTTTCCACTCACATGCCCTACTGACTAAACATGTAGCAGGAGCAGGAAAGAGCAAAATAAAGCCCACTGGAACAGGGAGAAAAAGCCCTCTCCCTCCTACGTGTCCCTACTGCGCCCTCTTCTGACCAAGCTTTACACAGCGGTCACTGTGTGGGAGAAATACTTCAGAGTCCAGTAGCTGTCATGGGGCTGGTACTGAAGGGTGAATTTGCAGATGGGATGCAGTAAAGCCATCACTGGCACAAACCATAAAACAACTGTTATTATAGAGTTGATTTACACAGCTTAAAAATCACTGGAGAAAAGTTACACTAATATTTAAAATTATCTTTTGAGAATAAGTTAAACATCTAAGGAATGGCATAGGCTAATAACACCTAACACATTTTACGACCTAAATTGCCAGGAATGGTGTACCCCAAATTAACAAGCCCTGAATGCTCCCAACTTCCTTCCAAAGCATAAGTTTCTCCATGGAATTATTATTATTATTATTTTTTGGCTGCACTGAGTGACTTGCAGGGTCTTAATTCCCTGACCAGGGATTGAACCCAGGCCCTCGGCAGTGAAAGCGCAGGGTCCTAGCCACTGGACCACCAGGGAGTTCCCCTCCATGGAATTATTGAACAAACCACTTTCCTAGTCCCATTCAGGAATTCTTTCAGAGGGAAGGGCTTCAGTCATCTCACAGTAACAATACTTTTAAAGTAATCAATACTTGTGACAACTCTTTGAAATCCCTAGGATGAGTTCTTTCAACTACGGACATACTTCATGGAAGACACATAAATTCAACAGGAAGGAAACTAAAAAGTCAGAAAAGTTTATGATTTTCTATTATAATTGCCTTTCAGAACTGAATGTGATTTTGGTCCATGCCACCCAAGTTCTATTCTAGTTTTAGGTTTACAAGATCTCGAACAGAATCTAGAAACTGTAAATGGTTGCTCTTGGTTAATTTTATTATTAGCAAGTAATCAGAAACTCATCTAATGTATCTTCAAGTTTCTGAAATTGGTTCTCATTTTGTTTTTGAATTATTTTTTGTAAGAGTAACTACTCCTAAAATTCATTTTCTTTAATGTATTTCGAAGAAAATAAATTAGGACTAGACAAAATTGAATTATAATTTATGTTCCCATAAACTTTGCTAGGTTTTAAGTACTTATTTGCCATGAAATTTTTAGCCAGTTTTATGTCCTTAACACAGGAACAATGCATGACAGAATTCCCCATTTCAAATGATTATACTGTTTTAATTACACTCCCTTTCCTAATCGCAAAGGAAATGTTAAGTGGAGAATCTTTTTTTAAGATTTATATATTTTCCTCTAGTTGAGATAAGATCAGATATATTATGTGGGGGAATAAGAGATTTAAAAACTAGCTGGCTTTCCCTGTACCTGTCACTAAACCAGTTCTTCTTCTTGGCTATGTTTAGGTAAGTTTAAAAGTTAACTATTTAAAATTTATATATTTTATTACAAAGATCTGTTTTCAATAGAAGCTTCCTTAGTTTTATAAAAAATGGAACCTAGATATATACTAGGCATATTATATACTTAGCATATGACCTATGGGCTCAGCAAAACAACCTATATGAATTGCTATAACAGAATATAACAGGAATATTAAAAAACAAAATTTAGGAAATTTATTCACCTGTAGTGGAATTTCCAAGGCCTGTTCTCTCCCCTCTCCTCCCTCTTTCTCTCGCGCTCTCTCTCTCTCTCTCTCTCTCTCTCACACACACACACACACACACACGCACACACAACATAGTATCTATTATAAGAGATTTCATTATTATGAACTTAACTATGTCATATTATGATACAATTCATCTTTATGAAACATAATCACATAAATACCATATAACATGGTTAGTAAAAAAGGTGGATACAAGTGCTTTCATCACTTTGTTTAAAAACTGTCCAGGATGCCTTATATTTCCCTTTAATTCCTTTGCACATTAAAGAGTAATTTTCACTTCTAAGCAGCATAACATAGAAAAGATCTTGTGACAAACCCATGTGAAAAGGCCTCTATTAGAGTTAAGATCAGAGATTTAAAATAGGTATCTCAGTTTTATGAGATAAATTATAAACTTAGATTCATCAAACTTATCAAAATTATGGATTTTGAGGTTTAAATCTCAGTACTGCAACTTCTAGTCCTGTGGTCTTCACCTAGTTTATGAGCTTCTTTATGTCAGTTTTCTCGTCTAAAGTTTGGGTGAAAATAATACCTACCTTGAGGGTTGTGAGTATGAGGAAGGTAGAGTATATACAGAATAGTGTGCAGATATAGATAGACAGATATAGACAGATAGATAGATATAGACAGATAGATAAAGTGGTGAACCACGCACAATGCAAGATGTTTATTGAAAGGTTAGTATCATTGCAGCTTTCGTCTTTCTCTTTTCATCACTATAATATAAAATGTTGCCTAAAATAGTCTGAGTGCTCAATAAATACCACAAAGTACCTCCCAGTAAAAAAAAAAAGCAAAATATATTTTGATATACATTTTTAAGTGAACAAATAAATTAATGACTGTTCTTAATATCTTTCCATTTTTGATGCTATACTATAAAATCTAGAAAGGCAAATATTGATATATTTAAGCACAAAAATGAAGACTTATTTTCTCTTAGTCAATGAATTAAAGGTGTGTGCACCAGTTTCTCAGCAGTTGATAGAATAAATCAAAGAAAAATTAATAAAGACAAAGATGATCTGAACTAGAGGAACAGCCTTGACTTTCCATTCACTGAGATAGATCATATACTGGACCGTAAAACAAGCCTGGATGTTATCAAAACAACTGAAATCACAGAAAGTATGTTTTCTGACATCAATGAAATTAAACTAAAATCAATAACAAAAAGGTATCTAGCAAATCTCAGATATTTAGAAATTAAACAGCACAATTCTCAATAATTCACAAAGACAAAATCACAAAGTAATTAGAACAATTTTTAATTAAATGGCATGGAAAACACAACGTATTAAACTTTATAGGATACAGTTCAACACGTTTAGAAGAAAATTCATAGCTTGACACTCTTTTAACAGAAAAGAAGAAAAGCTAAAAATCCATGGCATAAGGGTCATCTTAAGTAGCTAGAAAAAGAAGAGCAAAGTAAATCCTAAGTAATATATGTAAGAGCAGAATTCAATAAATTTAAAAGAGAACAAGGATAAAACTAACAAAGATAAAAGTGGTGCTTTAAAAAAATCAACAAAAGTGATAAATTCCTAGTAGATTGTTCAAGAAATAAAAAGAAGAGGGAATGAATTACCAACACCAGGTATGAAAGAGGGATTTTGCACTACAGATCCTTATAGACATTGTAAGTAATTAAAATTTATATGTAATTATAAAATAATTATAAATAATTATAGTGTAACAATTATAACTTTTAAATAATATTAAATAATTATAAAGTAATTTTATGAACTTAATGAAATCTACACACACACACACACACACACACACACACACACACACACACACGTATGCATGTACACCACAGAGGGCCTAATACTTTCATTGGTGAAGTCTACCGAACATTAAAAACTATTTCAAACAACGGAAAAATATCGATTATTTCTCAACTGCTTTTGTGAAAAAGAAATTAATTACCAAAACTTGAAAAAGACATTACAAGGAAAGAAAATTATAGGCCAATAACCCTCAGGAATTTAGCCCTGAATGAAATATTAGCAAATAGAATCCATTTATGATGATACATCATAACCAAGTAGAATTTACTTCAGAAATGCTGGATTGATTGAACATTCAAAATTAATCAATATAACCCACATTATCAGAATAAAGAATAATCATGATTATTTCAATAAATATATTAAAAATTTGACAAAAGTCAATTCCCAATCATGTCAAAAACTCTCTGTAAAGTAGGAATAAGAGGGAGTTTCCTCAATTTGATAAAAAGCATCTGTAAAAAACCTCCAGGTAACCTTTCACTCAGTAGTGAATTATTGCACAAATTTCCTGTAAGCTTGGGAATGAGGAAAAAATGAACACTTTCACCGTTTTTATTCAACATTTAACTAAGTATGCTAGTCACTGTAATAACTAAATAAATAAGCTGAAGACATAAAGATGATAGAGGAAGAAATAGAAACTCTACTTGCAGATGGCATGATTGTTTATGTAGAAAATTCTAAGGAATTTATAGAATAGCTTTAAAAACTAATTAATAAATTTAGTATATTCACAGGGTATAAGGTTAATAAGTAAAAATACATTATACTGATACGTACTAGCAGCAAATATTTTGAAAATAAAAATTTAAAAAATATATTTACAATAGGTCAAATTCATATAATACTTAGGAATAATGATAACAAAGCATATGCAAATTCTCTCAATGGGAGCTATAAAATATTGCAAAGAGAAAATGTAAGAAACAAATGGAGAGAAGCATGATGTTCATGGACTAGAAATATTAATATTATTAACATGCCAATTTTATTGTAGTTGATCTATAAATTCAATGAAATCCTCATCATAACTTTGTTACCTTCAGAAGAGTTTTCTGGTAGAAACTGATGAATTAATTTTAAAATAGATATAGAAATGCAAAAGACCTGGAATAGCCAGAGAATCTAGAAAATGAAGAATAAAATTAGAACTACACTATCTTTTAAGATTTCTTATAAAACTGCTTGAGAGATGGTCAACTGTGGATATATCTTGTTCTTCTACACCATTTAGAATTCTGAGCCATCAATCACCATTTATTATTCCAGAGGTATGTAAAAATGAGTGCCAGATAGTCACTTAGGAGAATCTACTGAATATGAAGAGAAAAAAAATTAAATAGCGCACACATAAGGCATTCATAGAAGAAATTAAATAGGATGTAGGGTTAGGAAGGGGTTGGTCAAGGTCTTTTCAAAATTATTCTACAAAATACTGCATCTCTAAGATATAGTTTTTAAAAAACGTTCTGTGCCCAATTAAACTAGAAAAATTTTGCATGGATTATCCGTCTCCTCATGGTCACCCCAGGCAGAGTTGCAACAAAGGAAAACTGACTAAACTCATGGAGAAAACCTGAAGTGAATAAACCTGCTTATTTTATCGAGATTCAGTTGTTAATCAAGCTCTTTGTTGTTATTATTTAGTTAATCATGGAACCCTTTTTCTTGGGAACAATATTAATGTGTTAAATGCAGCACATTCTGGGAAGGGCTGGATTATTCTAGTAAAAGGACTCTGCGGAACTGCGAGTTTGTGGGAAAGGATGATTATGCAGGAAGGAGGCAAAAGGAAAAAAAGAAACTTGTCATCTTTGGCAAGTTTCTTTCACCTAACTTAACAGGAGTTTCTGTTTTCACATCTATTTGCCCAGATGAGTATTTTAACAATAAGCCTGTGAATAGCTCAGTAGCATGGGTAATGCAGCATACGTCTTAAAATCACCCAGAAGCTGGGAACCCATCTCACCTTTCCCAACAAACCACAAGTGAATAAGAAGAAACCAAGGTTTCTGAAGATGATACAAATTCAAACTTGTGAATTCTTAACCATCAGTGCAAACCTGGGGTTAACTGGAATCTAGGCTTAAGAGTACTTTGAAAAATCATGTTAAGTATTATATTTTTAAAAATAATAGTATGTGAATATCAATTATAGAAGTAAACCCTTATAAAAATCTTCCTGACCAGAAGTGATTTGAGGAGATAGATGTTGGAATACCTATATTGGTGAGTCATAATCATTGGGAATGTGGGAGTATGTGTCCTACTGGATACATACTTCGAAAAGAAGAAAAAGGTAAGAATTCTATGTATTTAAAAGAGAGCAGGCAGGGCTTAAAGTATTGAGAAACATTTCTATCAAAGCAGAATTGTTCTGGGAATTGCACAAATTGCTCTGATATTGATGAGATAATCATCCAGCAGGCACCTTACATATTCCTATTGCTTTTCCATTTCTAGGTCCCCTGGACATTTAGAATTAGACTCACCAGAATTATTATTCCCAACGTGGGCTGTGATCACAGCAGCACCCTATTAGACACAGGAACTTCAGGGACAACAGAGGTCATCATTACATAGCTCCGAAGCAAAGAGCCTTTGTTCCACTGGTTGGGGGTTTAACATTCTCTGGCTGTGCTTAATTACTGGATGGCCTTTATGCATTAGAAGAAAGGTCATTTTGGTCAAACATTTAAATAAACCATCTCTCCTACACTCATAGAGCACCTATGACTCAGAGTTTTATAAGAATCAACTGGTGGAAAATAGAGGACAGTCAGCACCTGTGAGATCCTGAGCAATCTTGCTTTCTAGAGTTCAATTTTGCCGCGTGTATTGTGAGAGAATTGGAGTAATTGGACTCCGGGATCCCTCCCAAACTCTAAAGCAAGCAAGCAAACAAACAAATGAGCAAAAACCACTATAATTTTATTAAAGTCAGGGATCTAGGTGGGAGAAGGACTACATTCCTCCACTGAGCAAGTGGACCTCTCCAGGAGGTACCCTGCCCCTTCTTACTGGGACAGCTCTAGCTTCATTATAACAGTCTAAATACTGAAACACAAATCTCACTCAAACTAGCATTTTAAATGTTCTAATTTATTATGGCCACTTAAGGAACACTGTATATTCTCTTTTCTTCACTTGAATACTAAAAATAGTAACATAAAGAGCAACTGTTTTGTAAGGAGCTGAATTTATTGAGGGAAGAGGGAAAAAAGATGAAGTCTTTTATTTCTCTCAAATAAACTAGAAGTAGTTTTCCTAAAAGGTGGGAAAAACTGTCTGGCTTTCTAAAAGGTAGGTAAAATTCCTTGCAGAAAGCTAGTCTTCATTACACAGAAGAAAAATATTTGATCAAAGTTTGCATCCTGAGATACAGTACAGACTATATAGGTCATAACTTAATTTCATGCTGACTGTCCCAGATAAAGGCTGTAAGCGGGAAGGTTAGCTCATATGTTTTGCTTCCAGATTCTCTCAGTTAAGTCTAGATCCCCCTTTTTCCATCTGATATGACATTCCAGCATGCACCCTGCCGATGACATCACATAAACCAACAGGAGAGTAAGGCACCCCAGCATGAGACAAACAGCATTCTGTCAAACTTCCAAAGGTGATGTACTATAATACATTGAAAAAGCAAGCAAACTTGAAAGACAATTGGAAAGTTAAGTTGATCATCAGTGGTGTGGGGCAGGCACAAACTATTTTGTGAAATGAGTGCTTTGAATTAGGATAAATATGAAAGCTTAAGGCTGATTAATAGCTACTGTATTCAAAGACTTCTGAGATATATTTCTTAGAACTGTGGACCAGAGTAGAAATGCAAACAGATTAATTAACAATAATGTTTTTGTTTCCATTGCATGGAACCAAACAGAATAAGCAAGTTCTACATGAATAAATATTATTTCCCAAGGAAACTGTGTTACAAGATCTTAGCCATAGATGCTTTTATTGGCCTGTGCCCAGATGTCTGCCATCACAAAGTCAGAAGAAGAAAACCACTATGTGCTAACAAACAAGGAAATCAACTTATAATGGAAGTTAGAGAGTTTTCCTTCCCTAGACGCTGCTCCAGTCTTAGAAAGTTCTTACATTATTTTGGAGTGGCGGGGCTCTGACACGGGTTTTTTTTTTTTTTTCTTCAGATAACTAAGCCAAGGTACTGTTCTTGGAAACTGTATTTTCTCCATGTCATTTCTCATCATTAACCCTACTGAAGGATGTGGTGCCTGAAGAAATACAGATTATCCAGCTTTCAGATGACAAGGTTAGAAATGGGATTCAGTTGGTACCGTGCCAGAATTTCCCTTTTTTTTTTTTTTTTCTTTCCATCAGTCTTCCTTTCAGACCCTGCTATGGTCACAGTTGAGGATTTCCCATAAGCAGGACCAGAAAGTATGACGTAAAGGACTGTCAGTATTGCTCTTTC
Source organism: Leucopleurus acutus (assembly GCF_964270905.1). Taxonomy (NCBI): domain Eukaryota; kingdom Metazoa; phylum Chordata; class Mammalia; order Artiodactyla; family Delphinidae; genus Leucopleurus; species Leucopleurus acutus. The sequence continues at coordinate 98,709,736 of NC_139153.1, forward strand.
TCTTTCAAGCATGGTCACCATTAATGTAAATACAGTAAAAAGAATGGAAAAAAAACTGTTATAGATTCAAAACAATGCATCCCTTCTGAATCCATGTCTGAGTGCTCTGAATATGGATATACTCAGATTGTCTTTTCACTCATTTGTTCTTACCTTCTGTTATTCATTCATTGCTTCACATTTGGTGACTCAATAATCATTTATCACTTGCTTTTTATTTTGTAAGATAAACACAATGCTACGGGCTTAGGAGATATACAGATTTTCTCTTGTCATAAAAGATTGTGCTACTTTTCCTGAATGGTGCTTCCAAAACACATGGAATTGGTTAGCTTTATAATGAATGTGTTGAAACATAATGGAACAATACTCTGAATGTTGGAAAATCGGCGCTCTCAAATGATTTTCTATGCATTTCATAAGTAATTTTAAATCTATGGTCAAGTACTCCTTGACCTATGCTAATGTCTTGATTTCCCCAACAGCAAAATGAAATCAATAATGCACAGCATTTGCTTACTTTGTGGGAATATTTGGGATCTATGAGAAAGATGATTTTTGCTATTTTGAAGAATTATAAAGTATCCTGACAAATTATCTTATCACATTTATCAGATGAGAAAAATAAAAGCAACAAAATTTCAAGTAAATCCTTTATACTTAAGACATTTAAATTGGAACAGTAAGTGCATGTGTAAGAATGACTATGTATCTATCATATAAAGTTGTTTTATATAAAGGAGCTGTACTCCATAGTAGTGAACCAGGTATTAAATATTACAGCCTGAAATGGTTAAAAAAAACTAAATTAAAACACTACCGGGCTTCCCGGGTGGTGCAGTGGTTGAGAGTCCACCTGCCAATGCAGGGGACACGGTTTCGTGCCCCAGTCCGGGAAGAGCCCACATGCCGCGGAGTGGCTGGGCCCGTGAGCCATAACCGCTGAGCCTGCACGTCCGGAGTCTGTGCTCCACAACGGGAGAGGCCACAACAGTGAGTGGCCCGCATATCGCAAAAAAAGAAAAAAAAAAACAAAAAAACAAAACCAAAAAAACACTACCATGTTTTTATGTTGTTACTTTTCCTTTTTTTTTTTAAACATCTTTATTGGAGGATAATTGCTTTACAGTGGCGTGTCAGTTTCTGCTTTGTAACAAAGTGAATCAGCTATACGTATACATATATCCCCATATCTCCTCCCTCTTGCATCTCCCTTCCACCCTCCCTATCCCACCCATCTAGGTGGTCACAAAGCACCGAGCTGATCTCCCTGTGCTATGCGGCTGCTTCCCACTAGCTATCTATTTTACGTTTTGTAGTGTAGATACGTCCATGCCACTCTCTCACTTCATCCCAGTTTACCCTTCCCCCTCCCTGTATCCTCAAGTCCATTCTCTACATCTGCATCTTTATTCCTGTCCTGCCCTTAGGTTCTTCAGAACCATTTTTTTTTATTCCATATATATGTTAGCATACGGTATTTGTTTTTCTCTTTCTGACTTACTTCACTCTGTATGACAGACTCTAGGTCCATCCACCTCACTACAAATCACTCAATTTCATTTCTTTTACGGCTGAGTAATATTCCATTGTATATATGTGCCACATCTTATCCATTCATATGGACATAAAGAAACTTAGGTTGCTTACATGTCCTGGCTATTGTAAATAGAGCTGCAATAAACACTGTGGTACATGACTCTTTTTGAATTATGGTTTTCTCAGGGTATACGCCCAGTAGTGGGATTGGTGGGTCATATGCTAGTCCCATTTTTAGTTTTTTAAGGAACCTCCATACTGTTCTCCACAGTGGCCGTATCAATTTACATTCCCACCAACAGTGCAAGAGGATTCCCTTTTCTCCACACCCTCTCCAGCATTTATTGTTTGTAGATATTTTTAATGATGGCCATTCTGACTTGTATGAGGTAATACCTCATTGAAGTTTTGATTTGCATTTCTCTGATGATGAGTGATGTTAAGCATCCTTTCTTGTGTTTGTTGGCAATCTGTAGATATTCTTTGGAGAAATGTCTATTTAGGTCTTCTGCCTATTTTGGAACTGGGCTGTTTGTTTTTTTGATATTGAGCTGCATGAGCTGCTTGTAAATTTTGGAGATTAATCCTTTGTCAGTTGCTTCATTTGCAAATATTTCCTCCCATTCTGAGGGTTGTCTTTTCGTCTTGTATGGTTTCCTTTGCTGTGCAAAAGCTTTGAAGTTTCATTAGGCCCCATTTGTTTATTTTTGTTTTTATTTCCATTTCTCTAGGAGGTGGGTCAAAAAGGATCTTGCAGAGATTTATGTCATAGAGTGTTCTGCCTATATTTTCCTCTAAGAGTTTTATAGTGTCTGGTCTTACATTTAGGTCTTTTAATCCATTTTGAGTTTATTTTTGTGTATGGTGTCAGGGAGTGTTCTAATTTCATATTTTTACATGTAGCTGTCCACTTTTCCCAGCACTATTTACTGAAGAGGCTGTCTTTTCTCCATTGTATATTCTTGCCTCCTTTACTAAAAATAAGGTGACCATAGGTGCATGGGTTTATCTCTGGGTTTTCTATCCTGTTCCATTAATCTAAATTTCTGTTTTTGTGGCAGTACCATACAGTCTTGATTACTGTAGCTTTGTAGTATAGTCTGAAGTCTGGAAGCCTAATTCCTCCAGCTCCGTTTTTCTTTCTCAAGATTGCTTTGGCTATTCAGGGTCTTTTGTGTTTCCATACAAATTGTGAAATTTTTTGTTCTGGTTATGTGAAAAATGCCATTGGTAGTTTCATAGGGATTGTACTGAATCTGTAGATTGCTTTGGGTGGTACAGTCATTTTCACAATGTTGATTCTTCCAATCCAAGAACATGGTGTATCTCTCCATCTGTTTGTATCATCTTTAATTTCTTTCATCAGTGTCTTATAGTTTTCTGCATACAGGTCTTTTGTCTCCTTAGGTAGGTTTATTCCTAGATATTTTATTCTTTTTGTTGCAATGGTAAATGGGAGTGTTTCCTTAATTTCTCTTTCAGATTTTTCATCTTTAGTGTATAGGAATGCAAGAGATTTCTGTGCATTAGTTTTGTATCCTGCTATTTTACCAAATTCATTTATTAGCTCTAGTAGTTTTCTGTTGGCATCTTTAGGATTCTCTATGTATAGTATCATGTCGTCTGCAAATAGTGACAGCTTTACTTCTTCTTTTCCAATTTAGATTCCTTTTATTTCTTTTTCTTCTCTGATTGCTGTGGCTAAAACTTCCAAAACTATATTGAATAATAGTGGTGAGAGTGGACAACCTTGTCTTGTTCCTGAACTTAGAGGAAATGGTTTCTGTTTTTCACCATTGAGAATGATGTCGGCTGTGGGTCTGTCATATATGGCCTTTATTATGTTGAGGTAAGTTCCCTCTATGCCTACTTTCTGGAAGTTTTTTTTATCATAAATGGGTGTCGAATTTTGTCAAAAGCTTTTTCTGTATCTATTGAGATGATCATATGGTTTTTCTCCTTCAATTTGTTAATATGGTTTATCACATTGATTGGTTTCCGTATATTGAAGAATCCTTGCATTCCTGGGATAAACCCCACTTGATCATGGTGTATGATCCTTTTAATGTGCTGTTGGATTCTGTTTGCTAGTATTTTGTTGAGGATTTTTGCACCTATGTTCATCAGTGATATTGGCCTGTAGTTTTCTTTCTTTGTGACATCTTTGTCTGGTTTTGGAACACTACCAAATTTTAAATTATTAAATAATAAACAAAGTATAGCAGTTTAAAGGTAGACATTCTTTTCACGTTTATATGGATTTCTGTTTCTTCTTAGATCAATAACCTGGAAAAAATAATAGTAATCTAGAATGTTTATGTCATGTCACCTTTAAACTGATATTTGAAAACGTATTAGCGTCTTTTTAGTGTAAGGGAAAACAACATGATTTTTCAACTTCCCAAATATCATAATGCAGAACTGAATGTGATTTAAAGATTCTGAATGAGTCTCTTGAAATCCACATACATTAAGTGATCTGAGTGGTAATTTGATGAGATTGTAGGCCATTTACATTACCATGAAAGTCCTGGATTATTTCTTTTATGATTATTTAAATGCCATATATAGCCAAACTCTTTACTGTAGATATACTACTATCTTGAGATAAGAAACCATATGCTAAGGCAAAATTCTGAATGAGGAATAAAACAAATTGCTTAGTATAGTTGTCACTAGTTTCCTCTTATATAAATAGAATATCTAAATCATAATATTTTAAGCTAAAACAGCAGTTTTGAAAGTTCAAATTCTCTTGATCTATAAAAGTAATTTATGACTGCACAGTAGGCAAAACAAATGTTACCAATCCATGGCCCAAATTATTAAGTAGAAAAGACCAAGGTGGGCATAATTATTTTTACTTTTCTGACAGATGCAATTTTTCACATGCTAATGCTTAACTACATGATGGGAAGGGTTAGGAGAAGTAGATTGTCACTGAAATCAAGATGCACTTGTAGAAAATGCTTGGTGGGATGCAGGAATGTGTTTTGAACTTTTACGTACAGCTCTCCATATAGAAAATCCAATATGTAGTGTAGATATGGGGAAAAAAATAAACCCTGCTTGTTTTTACTTACAATGATTTTTGGTCATGTGGCTGAAGCTTGAACATCTGTTTAAAAAAACAACAAAATCATTCCCAAAAAGTAGTTTTCAACTATGAACAGCTTATAGTTTGCAGGTTACTTCTACCCTATGGCCTTTAGTTCCACAATCCATAAAAGGAAGAGGCTGCATTATATAATATTTAAGGTATTTCCAGATCTAAAATTTTACATTTTTATTAGAATGAAGTCTTGATGGATTGATGAAAGATACATATGTGATAAAGGAAGTATAGTAAAATATTAAGTAGATGGTGTGTGTACAGCATTTGCTATATTTAAAAAAATTTTCATGATAAAATGTTGAAAAATGTAACTTAATATCCCGTAATTGTATACTGATATATAAAAATGAATACATGCCATCACATAATTTATTTTGATATTTACATTACATTTGATATTTACATTGATAACTGAAGTATAATTGAATTTTTTCAGCTCCATTTTATAAATGTAACTGAGAAGGGAAAGGACTTATCTAAGGTCACATAACTCATTAGTGGGAGAATTTTTTTAACAGCCCCTGTTGGTGAAATTAAAGTTCAAATTAAGCATTAACATATATCCCTTTCATGAGGCAGGCATAGCTATGCCAAGCACTTATTAAATGTGCACAGCAGCACACCATGGACATCATAAAGTTTCATGGGACTTTACAGTTTCACATACATTGCCTCATTCAATTAATTTAAAAAAAAACAAACTGTAAGATGGGTCATCAGGAAGTATTACCTGCATTATAGCAATGAGGGCTCTCAAGTCAGAGCAATATCATGACTAGCTCAGGATAACAGAATCAATAAAGATAAAAACAGATATGGGTCCAGAATCCTGACTGTCTATGTCCTACTGGAAACATGAAGACTATGAAAGAAAAGATATGGACTTTACTTAGAAACAACTAAAAGTCAAATTGGTGAGATGTGATATGCTTTATGAAGCAACCAGAAAATAAATAAAAACCACTAGCAAATGTTATTGGTTGTGTAAAACCAGACCCATAGGAACTTATTTACTAAAGACATTCAAATTAAGAGAAAAGGGTGCTGAAAAGACTGTTACTCTCAAAGGACAGAACCTAGAATTTCAGACATTGGTATCATTTCTGAAAATTTTGAAAATAAAGTTTTAGGCTTTACTGGCATTTCTCCAATTCTCCAGCAAATTTGATAATATAGTAATGATCACTTTTGTCTTCTAAAAAGTGAATCTTGAGATAGTTCACTTATATACTTGACTAATTTCTTTATTTATATTTAAGACAATACAATAAATGTTCATATTGGTCCATCATGAAAAGGCTTGCTGTACATCACCACGACCTCAATCTGGTCAACCTATTCTTGAAAGGAAGGACCCCATGACTGTATCTTTATCAGCATATTATGACTATTTAGGAATCTGCAGTGACTTTGAACAATGCAAAGCTGTAACAACAGAATACAGAAAAAAAACATGAAGAAAATTTTTTTTCAAACACAGCTACAAAATATTGTTTTTGGAAATGTTGGATTAAGAAAATTAAATTAGGTGGTTTGAATATACTCTCTTGTGTTGATACAATCTCAAATTGTCGAAACGAAATTTAAATAAACTATATATTTTCCACTGTGCATGTTCATGGAGAAGAGGAAAAATAAAAATAATAAATTGAGTTTGGCAGAATAAATTATAAGGTTGATTTTAATTGGTTTATTAACTAAGATATTATTATATTATTATTGAATACTTAAAAAAAAGATGATTTACATTTTCTTCGGTGCTTGCATGCAGATTTCATTCTGACAGTCAGCTATCTATCTACCTATTTGCCATTGGTCAAAATAGCGGAATGTGTGATTATATCTCTACAAATATGGTACAAAATCTGTATAATAAGGCAGTCACAAATGCATAAAATAAGAATTCTAATGTAATTATAGATCATTATCACATACTCTTTAATATGAACATATATTTTGGAATATGACACAATAAAAATTCCTTCAAAATTGAAGGACACATTCAGATTCTAAAGATAATGACATTCCACATTTAAGGGGCAGCGACCCTGCATAAAATCGTTAGACATTTTCCTTTTCTCCTATTCTCTTCTCTAATCCATGGCAGAAGGTAGAATGTTGGCACCTTAAAAATCTTAGGTAAAGGCATTAGTTTCCTCATTCCCAATCACTTTAATTGAATATGTAGTATGTATACAGAACTGTAATTCTGTCCAGAGGTTGCTTGTCAAGCCATGTTTTTATTGTAATTACCTGATTTGTTCAGCTTTAGTCATATTTACTTTTGAAAGTCATCTGTCCTGCTCAGACATGGTTAGTTGAAGTAGGGAAAAATATGTAACACCCACAGACAGAAAGCCTAAAAGAAAGAAAAAGGGGAACGAGTGCAGTCTTCCCATATGGACAAAAAAACAAGATAAAATTGTCACCTAAAAATTATTGTAAGCCAACAGATCACATTATTTTCTTTCACGTCATCACATTTAATATTCACTTTTACCATTTGATACTAACTTGTAACTTTGGGAGGAGAAGGCTCATAGTTCTACTTTGAAGATTTAATTACCTTTATTCTCATTGGATGCCAACGATGATTAGTTATTCACAACACTTAGGAAGAAAAGCTGAAAAAACGGACAGCATCTCTCATTTTCCTGGTTTCCCCTTTGAAAACATAGGTCAATTTTCCATCACATTTCTACGTGTTGTGAAAACCCTCCCAAATTCATACATCTGGATATTGGTTAAACTTTGGTGGGAAAGAGAAATTTTAACATTATGACTCCAACTCATGCCACAGATCTTCAGGATTATTATAATCATGTGACAGCAATTACAAATACCTATGAGGTGATGGATGTTAAAACTATTGTGGTAATCATTTTGTAATGTATATATGTCAAGTCATTATGCTATGCACCTTAAACTTATACAGTGCTGTGTGTCAATTATGTCTCAATATAACTGAAAAAAAAAACCAAACCAAACAAACAAAAATGTCAAATACTTTAGTTTCTGATGTGTTGACATAAAATTAATACAGAGCAAACTACTTGATCACATCTTGAAATTTTTCCCAGCAGGGAACCACTTAGCTAGTGGCTTCACGTTGGTATCAATCTCAAAATAATATTAATAGTATGAAGGAGAAGAAAAAGAATAGTAAGATACAGGCAATTAGTATTACAAAGCAAATTTTAACCAGTATGTAAGAACCTGTAGCAGGATCTGATGTGAAGCATCTAAGGCAACTGGACACTTTTTGTACAAGGAAACAAGCAGATACCCTCCAGAATTGTAACCAAAAGGAAAAACAAGGAATTTCAACACAAAACTAGCACCATGATATTCCAGTTTTCTATTTCTGTATAACAAATAATCCCCGAACTCAGTAAGTGAAACACCGACAATCATTTTGTTATATATTTTATACATAGTTTGGGGAGTTGATTAGGCTCAGTGAGGGGTTTCTGGTTCTTGCACCCATTTGCAGTCTGACAATGACTGGGCCTAGAGCTATTTCAAGAGAAGCTATCTCACTCACCAGTCTGGGACCTCAACTGGGGCTGTCAGGGAGAACAGCTACAGATGGCATCTGTGTATGACCTGGGCTTCCTAGCATGGTTTCTGGGTTCTAAGAGCAAGCATCTAAGAGAACCAGACAGAAGCTGTATTGTCCTTTATGACCTAGCCTCAGAAATCACATAGTATCAGAGAGGGTCACTTCTACTACAGTCACATTCTTATCCTTACAGGGGAAGAAACAAGGCCCCGACTTCTCTGTGGGAGGAGTGTCAACGTCACACTGTAAGAAGAGCACGGAGGGTGTGTGTGTGGGGGGGGAGATCGGTTGCAGCTTTCTTGGATAACACAAACCCCGTCATTCTCTGAAGGCTGATCAGGATTGAAGCTTAAAGTAACTTTGTCAGATAATCCAAATGAGCACTGACTGAAGGCTGGTGGCATGTTAACAGCTGAGTAAATGACCATAATATTCAACAAGTTCTTGGGAAAATAAATAAATAAATAAATAAATAAATAAAATATACATGTATACATATAAATTCAATTTTTAGCCCATCTAAGGACATTGTAGTTCTATTTTTTCCTCCTAATTCTGACAGATTTTGGCTTGCTCATTTTGATGATACATTATCGGATATATATAAGTTCATGATATTTCTATCTGCTTGGTATTTTCTTCCTTCATCCCAATTAATTCATTTCACCTTAAAGTCCTTTAGTGTGATATTAATAACTGCTATGGTAGCTTACCTTTTAGTAGAATTTGCCTGTTATGACTACTTCTATTTCTTTAATTTCAAATATTTTATGTAGTTCTGTTTGAGGTGTGTCTCTTTCAAGAGCATAGAGCTGGATTTGTTGTTTTAAGTACTTTTTAACAGCTCAGCAAATATTCATTCTTTTAAATACTGAGTTTGGCTCCTTTTGATTTATTGTGATTATGGTGTATTTGAACTTATAATGACTATTTTTTCTTTTTTGGTAAGTTTTTTATTGATTCCTTTTTCCTCCCCTGGTTCAGAACCTAGAGATTACATTTCTATTGTTTAATTGTTAGTGTTAAATGTTTGACATACACTTACACGTAAAAATTTTTACACAAAATCTAAAATTATTTTGCCCTTCCACTCTCTTATAAAATATAATATGGAACTTCTTATGCTTGAGTTTTCATTTAGCTCATTCCCATTTACTAGTATTAATCAAAATTTTAATCAATTTTACCTTTTAAACTCCAATATTTATATTAAAACGTTAATAGTTCTCAATTTATTAAAATGTTGTCAATTTCTGATTTCACTGTTTTTGTCTAGAGTTCCATTCCTATTCTTAATTGTTACTAAAGAACATCTGTAGCAATTCTTCCACTGGTAAAATCTCTTAGTCTTACTATATCTGAAATATCTCTATTTTATACTCAAAGTATATAGTTTGAGTATATATTTCTAGATATATATTTATATTTCCCTTAGCAATCTAAGATATTATTCCATTACCTTGTGGCACCCATTTTTGCTTCTCAAATGTCTTCCAAATGACCCATTATTATCTTTGAATATAATCTTTCTTTCTTCTCTAATAATTTTAAATATTTTTCCTCAACGTTATATTATTTTAACACCAAATGTGTGGAGATGGATTTATTTTTATTCAAACTATTTGATACTCAAAATGCTCTTACCATTTGAGGATTCATATCCTTCACCAATTCTGGAAAAATTCCACTTATTTCTTCATAAATATTGATAGTCTGATGTTTTCCCATACTCTCTTCTTCTAATATATTTGATAACATAAAGGTTAAGATCACAGGCTCTGGATTATGACAACTATGTTCAGTTCTTCCATTTTTTGCTTGTATACCTTCCACAAGAATAATGTTTCTAGGTTACTGGCATGGCCCATCAAAAACTCTTTTGAATAGACATATCCTATGGAATAGAACCCAACTCCTGATTTAGCATCCATGACCCTGAATAGAATATGGCCCAACTAAAACTCTTAAACCTAACTTTCCACTAACGTAATATTCAGGATTTCAGTTCAAATCAAGTTGACCTACTCACTGCCTTCTGAATTTACCACAGGATATTCCATTGCCACCAAGTTTTAAAAGTTGTTTCCCCCTCATAGAAATATTCTACTTATAGGAATCTTACCATTCTCTGCTGCCTTTTCCATGAAGAAACTCCAAGTAGAAGTAATTTTTGCCTACTCTGAATTCTTTTAAGTCTTGTGTGTTGTTAAAGAATGAATATAATGTGTAGTGTTGAAGTTCACAAATTGTAGGTCAAGACTGCTTAAATTTGAACCCCAGCTCTTCCATTTATGAGATGTATTACCTTTAAAAAGTTATCTAACTTGTGTGTGTCTGCCTTTCCAAATCTGTAAAGTGGGATTAAGAAAAGTTTCTACTTCATAGGGTTACTGTGAGAGTTAACAAGTTAATACAAGTAAGTCTCTTAGAACAGTTTTTAACATGTAGTATATACTATTTAGCATTGGTATATTTTCTGGTATTTTTCACTGCACTGAAAATTCTTTTCTGCCACATTTAGGGTTGAATATTTTTCCTCACTTCTGAGGATTATTTCTAAGCAGAGGGAACTCAACTGGTTGTAAATCCTGGCCTCTCTGCTTTCTTTTACTCACATTGTGGAAGGGAATGTGGACTGACTCCAAGCTTTTCCTCTTTGGACTCAGGTTGCCACAGAGAACAAAATTGTTGTTTTGCTTTCCTTGAGCAGTTCCTGCCCCTACAGACGGGTGGGAGTAGATGGGGAGGCCAGCCCTGGTCAGTTAGCATAACTGGGTGGAGACAGCCATCAGACAAATGGACGCACATCTGGTCCATTTGGCTTTCACACTTTATGTTTACCAACTTTTATCAGTAATAAAATTATTTTTCATGTGCCATGATTCGTTTACTTCTCAAAGCATTCAGAACTCAGGAAGTGATGGGAGTCTCCCCTTCCGAGACTCTACCACCTTAGTACCTTAAATAAATATTTGCTGGCTCTACACTAGATGAGAAACATTGGATATACTTATATAAAGTTAATATAAAATTATTCCTGAAAAGATAAATAATACCTTACAGAGCCTATTATTAGAAAATCAAACCTTAAACTGAGAAATCTCCATGAGGTATGGGGCAGCAATTCATAAGACTTCAAAGACAGCTGGATGGCAACATTATCTATTTTTAAAAGCATCTATCCTCTAATAGGATACGATTACTTAATTTGTGCTTTTCACACTATCTAAATCACATCTCTCCAACCTTGGCATTTTTCTCTGAGAGGGAATAACAATGGGATATGAGATGAGATGCCAACTTGGACCAACACTGGCTGAACAGACTGAAATAGGTGTTGAAGTAAAGACATGGTGAGCTAGCACAGAGTAAACTGAAATATGCACCTGAGTCATTGGCAAATTATGAGCTCCTGTCCAGCCAAGCCTACAACTCATCCCATTCACTTCCCTATGGCAGCATAAAGAGTATCAACATACTTCATACATTTACATTTATGTTTCACTGAGCCAAACCTTCATGGGCAAGACTGACAAAACTCTAAGAGTCTTGGGCTAGTGTCTTCTTTTCCTTTTTTTTTAAAAAATATTTCAGATATAAGGAATTTAATATAGTCAGTATATTAATTTATTCTTCAGCAAATACAGAAGAAAATCATTTGAATACCATATAATGAAAAGGGATACTTTTGACTTCTGATATGGCTCTAAGTAACTGAATCAATTAAGGCTCATTCAAAAGTACAGAAACCGCTTTACACCTTGAAAGCAGAGAAAGTTGATTGTTGGGATTTACAACGATGATGGGAGAGCTGAGGAGCCCAAGAGGAGACAGTGAGGCAGTGCAGAGATCACCAACAGCAGAAAGAAGCTACTACTCTTAGGTCTGGATGGCATGGAGGTTGGGTCTTGCCAGAACCCAGATGTCAAAGTCTCACACGTAGGAGCTACCGTCACAGTGGGGGCTATCCAGAATCAACTGGGACCATGGGGGAGTGGTGGTCTGGTGAGCTGGAGCTCCAGAGGAGACACTGGTGCTATCACAGGGATATCATACACTGGAAGCAAGAAAGGGAGAGATACCTTGGCTTCTGTCCTCTCCCTGCTCGCCAGTCTCCCACTAGCACCTATTAGCTAAAAACAGTTGACCCTTGAACAACACAGTTTTGAACGGCTTGGGCCTAATTATTTTTCAATAGTAAATACTACAATACTACAGGATCCATCATCATTGGCTGAATCTGTGGATGTGGAACTGTGTATATGGAGGGTGGACTGTAAGTTATACACAGATTTTTGCCTGTGGGGAGGGTAGGACCCCTAATCCCAGCATTACTCAAGGGCCAACTGTATACGGGAAGCGAAATACCAAGGGATCTTGGAAATATTTTTCCCAAAGGCAAAGACCAGAGCAAGAGAAACACACGATGCATCTGAGATCAAATAGAAAAACGCTCCACACTCGTACTCTTTCAGTATCATTGTGATGTAGATGAAATGTATGACACTATGAACTTGAGTTCCAGCTATGCTGAAGTTCATGGAGTTTTCCAAACTAAGCTGTATCTTGCCTCCCTGCCTTGGCTCAAGTTGCTTCCTCACCTGCAATGCTCCTTTCCTCACCATCCACTTGAGGGACAGCTATTCATCTTTTGAGATTTGCACTCTGAGGCCTTTCCTGACCACCCATTCTTACTCCTGGCAGTTTTAAATTGCACACCCCTTTCTGCCACTACTATGCTTTCTCTATAGGTCTACCACAGCACTTCATTATTACAGTTAACATGTCTATTCTCTCCTACTACATGGTACGCTCAAGAGAGCAAGGCTTTTATTTGTTTCAACGTCCACAGCACCTATCACAGTGCCTGGCCGTAATTTTGTGCATAATTAGTTAATGAGTGAGTAAATGATTAGCTGGATGGTGGGTGGGGTTCCAGTAGATCTTAATAAACATTGAATGGCAACCTGCCTTGACAGTTGAATGTTTCCACCATGATTCCAACTCCTCACCCCCCATACTGATTTTAATGAAAATAATTAAATAATCGCAAAGAGAACAGAAATCCTTTCCTTCCTCCACAGACTCTTTATTGAACTCTTACTTGACTATAAAAAACTACTTTAGGAGCTAATGAAGGGTTAAAGGATATACAATCTAGCTGAATTTTTTTTTTTTTTTTTGCGGTACGCGGGCCTCTCACTGCTGTGGCCTCTCCCATTGCGGAGCACAGGCTCCGGACGCGCAGGCCCAGCGGCCATGGCTCATGGGCCCAGCCGCTCCGTGGCACGTGGGATCTTCCTGGACCTGGGCACGAACCCGTGTCCCCTGCATCAGCAGGCGGACTCTCAACCACTGCGCCACCATGGAAGCCCCTAGCTGAATCTTTTGACTGATCTCAAACCAATCTATTTTTTTGCATGGGCCAGCATTAGTATGTATTAAAACAATCTGTATCCATATTAATATATTTAGCTATATAATTGAGTATGCATTATTTTTTTTCTTAAAACTACTATTCAATAAGCAGATCACAAGTTGGTAGAAAATTTATATATGTGCACTTTACTCTGACCTAAAACTGAACCCATAACCTGCATTGTTTATTTTCACTGAGTCAAAACTGAGCTACTTCATACTAATATAGCGTAGTTAATTCAGTATTTTGAAATTCTTTATTACTTCCCCAATGCAGTAATTTTGGATTTCACAAATGAAACCCTAATGTTTGGTAATGAGTGGAATATTCTTTTTTAAAACAAGAGTCTAATTAGATGGGTAAGAGGTCCTACAAGAATTATTGAGTTTGGGACAGTAGTTTTGTTTGTTTGCTGTTTGAAGGATGGAAGAAAGGAGTAAAGTACCAATCTAGAAGGGAAATTTCTATGCAAAATTTTCATTGTTGAGAATTTGCTAGTGAGCTGGGTATTATTTTGGAAAGAAAGTCCAAAGCAATATTTTTAATATTTTATGCCAGTACAAAAAATTCTAAATTTTTAAGGTAATGAAATTTTTCAAAAGTTAAAATCAAATAAATATGAATTAAAGATTTGACAGTTTACAAGAACTTCAACTTCTATACTGTATTCTAGTATTCAGGGTAAATTTCAACTGACACACAGCTTCTGCTTTAACATGATGATATTTCCCAGTGGTATTTTTATTTCTAAATTCCCATTTTCTCTATTAAATACTCAAGCCAACGCTATTTGCATCAAATATTGCACTGTCCCTGGAGATTTGTTTGCAGGGCTTTCTACTTTTATCAACTCTCTATTCCAAACAGATCCTATGAATTTCACCCTTAAGTCAAAAGGTTTGGCAGAGGAAGACATTTCAGGGTAAAATTTAAATAGTAATGACAAATATTTTGAAATATTCAACAGTCGAAACTTTTTAGCCTTTTTTTCCCTAAATGTATAAAACAAGCAAACATACTTAAAACAACGACAGTAAAAAGCCATTGTACTAAACAGAGACAGTCAACAGCTGGTAGAAAATTGAATTGAACTTTGTCCAGAAACAATAGAAAAAGGAAATTAAAGGCTTCAAATTGCTTATAGCAGGCCAGAGTAAATCCAACTGCTTTTTGAGGTCATTAAAACATCTTGAACGATTTTCCAAAGATTTTTGGTTCAAGAGGCCCAAAAAGATTTTGCCAAGCACTACTTTCCTCTTATTGTATTTCATAATAAATTTAATCCATATGTTTCTGATTCATTTATACTTCAGTCATCAAACAGTTCTTGTGCAAGAGCTATTTGATTTCTAAGAAATCATTTGAGCCTTTTATAGAAGTCTGCTTGTTTCCTTTGAAGTAAGTTTTGCAAACTGAAAATACTTGATGTTCTGAACTGAGCTTTTAAGTTTTTATACAATCATAGAATCTTAGATATTAAATGCAATCTATCCCAACATCCATCCCAAAGTAGAATACTTCTTACCAATCTCTGGCAGATAAAATTTTGGTTGCTTCTTTACCATTTTCAGTGATAGGGAACTCATTATTTCAGAAGAAAGCTTATTCCATCAAGACTCATCCTTTCCTCTCTCCTGTCACAATAGCTTGGCACTTATACTATAAGGCTAAGTGTGGTTATGTGTGTGTGTATAATGCCTTAGTCCTTTTTCTCAAATGCCTCCTTGTACCTTAATGCTACCTTCTCTTTATTTTGATAATTTGGGAATTTACCTGACGTAAAGAAACTATCTTGAAACACTAGTTTGTCTTCGAAAAGCTTCAATTTTTCTGGTTTAAATATGTAAAAGACCTACAGATTTTGCATGTTTCCATTTAATCCATATTACATCCCAATAAGAAAATACCACTGTCCCAATTTTTGAAGGGGGAACCTGAACTTCAGAGGATTGATTAATTTTAATGAGGTCACATGACTGTTTAGTAGCTCTTGTATTCAAACCGAAGACTTGTTGATGCCAAAGGCATGGATCTTTCTTTTGCACAGAACTGAATTTCCATTAAAATTCCCACATAAGGTCTTTCGAGAATGAGGTATAGCAAAACAGAGCTTTACACACCTACATATTTAACTGCTTCAGAACTGTCTACGTAGTAGTTTGTGTCCCATGAAAGCACTATTTTTGTCAGTCAAAAATCAATGTCTACAATTTTTATGACCCATTTTAACATACAGATATTCTTGACACCATGTTTGCCTTAAGTTTTGTAGTAGAAAATTTCTGGTGATGCATCCATAAGCTCAGTAGGCTGACGAAAATTGTTTTCTTTTAAAAAGTTAAAGAAATAACAGACCCTTGTTCAACTGTAAATACTTTTTTTTTTTTTTTTTTTGCGGTCCGCGGGCCTTTCACTGCTGAGGCCTCTCCCGTTGCGGAGCACAGGCTCCGGATGCGCAGGCTCAGCGGCCATGGCTCACGGGCCCAGCCGCTCCACGGCATGTGGGATCTTCCCGGACCGGGGCACGAATCCGCGTCCCCTGCATCGGCAGGCGGACTCTCAGCCACTGCACCACCAGGGATGCCCCAACTGTAAATACTTAATTAAAAACTTACAGTCCCAAGGGACTGGCTCCAGGAACCACCTTCACAGGCCCCTTTCCACAACACCAAAATCTGGGCAGGCCCAAGTCCCTTACGTAAAATGACTCAGTACCTTCATCCTGCGGGACGCCAGAAGAATCCCAGCACCTTCTTCCTCCGGGACGCCAGAAACGGAATCTCGCGGGAAGCGAAATCCCGCGGAAAGAGGAATCCCGCGCGAAGCGGAATCTCGCGGGAAGCAGAAACCCGCGGGAAGCAGAATCCCGCGAGAAGCGGAGAATGGAGGAGGGCTGGCAGCGCCTCAAAGAGTAAGTCCTTGACTGATAATCAAACTCAAGTGCAAATTATTAGGTGATAACAAGCTTTGTAATCCTTTCTCCTCTGAATTCATTTTATTTGTTGTGGACCAGCTATGTGCTAAGCCCAGCGCCCCAGTCTGTGAGATACGAAGATAAATAAGTTGCTGTGCCTCTTTCATCAGTTTTCAGTTTTTTTGATAGAGGTTATTCTCTTTCACAAGCCTTCACACCCTGACTTCCTGGCTCTATTTTTTTCCTTGCTTTTTTAAAAAAGTAAAAAGTTTTCTTTTTAAAACAGAAAAAAACGGGGAAAAAAGTAAAAAGTTTAAAAACTTTCTTTAAATTCTCTTAATTCTTGGGTGACCCAATGGTTTCCTAGTTGAAAGTGTGACTTCTCTCAGCTCCTTTAAAAAAGTCTCTTTTTTTTTTTTTTTTTTGCGGTACGCGGGCCTCTCACTGCTGTGGCCTCTCCCGTTGCGGAGCACAGGATCCGGACGCGCAGGCTCAGCGGCCGTGGCTCACGGGCCCAGCCGCTCCGCGGCATGTGGGATCTTCCCGGACCGGGGCACGAACCCATGTCCCCTGAATCGGCAGGCAGACTCCCAGCCACTGCGCCACCAGGGAAGCCCCTAAAAAAGTCTCTTTATAATTTTCTCGTTTCCTGTTTTCATGAGGGCAGTAAAATCTGTCTGGCAGAAAGCATTCTCCTTAGAAGTAAGCTCTGAATGCCAATTTTGTAGTTAAGTATATATTAAGGCTCAGATTATCTGATTAACCTACAGAACTTTATGCTGTTTTTAGACAACTAATATCATTTTTCATTCTTATAATGAGGTTTTCAAACAAAATATCTAAATATTAGAATATTTTAAAGTAAGCACACTATATTATACTACTAGCCGAAATTACTAAAATACTGATGTTTAAAAATAATTTAATCATGATATTCACTCAACATTCAGTGCTTACTTTATTAGGAACAGAAGAAAGGTGCAATATAAATTTTGAGTCAATCAAAGAGCCATTTTTAGGGAGAAGAATTGGATAATATGAACGATAATAAGCAACAACAGAATGTATATATAACAAATATACTTGTAGGGGTAGATTTGATTATAGAAATGATCATTTTGATGAAAAACAGGAATGGTTAGAGTTGAAGGAAGAATAGGCTATAGCTTGGCAGAATGCAGAAGTAGAACATTTTGGTACAATAAATAAAAATTATAGTGTGGGAGTAGATATATTTTCTAGGCAGGGAATATGGATTGAGGTATTGCAGGAGACTGAAATCAGACATGTCCACAGGAATTACAGAATCAAAAACTGTAGTGTAGAAGGTGCTTTAGAGATTACCTCACCCACACATTATGAATTTACAGAGAATTAAATAAAAGCTCCAGCTTTTCTCAGGTAGTTTCCCATATAGCTGGGACTGGATTCCATGAACCAGAAGTCCAAATTCAACGTTTTTTGTCTTTGTGTGATTTATGCTGGCTTGTTCAGTGTATGTTGGAGGGAACAGAAGCTGAGGGCAAACAGAGGCATTGAAAATTTACACTACAACTGTATTCATTAGTGAATTACAAGTATATGATACATTGAATAGATATATGAAATTCTTAAAGTAGAAATCTGCCCATGAATGTAAAAGTAATGCATTATCCATTCATAAAATATGTTTCTATTTAAAAGGAAAATACAAAGTGAAATTTCACAACTAAACTCACAGTGTAATAAATTATGAGTTTAACTGGAAATCAAAATGTTTGATTGTGGATCAGACAAGTTTAGTATCCAGGCAAGAAAAAACCTGAAGCTGGGTGGAATAAGTAAAAAGTTTGGCAATGGTTTTGTTATCGATCTTGAGTATTAAATATAGATTGTGTGTATGTGTATATAATATAATCTTAAATCAAAGGCAGTCTTATTTGTGAAACTGTAATTACTGTTCTTTTAATTTATGATATCAGCGTGCCAAAGCTCATTAAAAAAGCATATAGAAGGATCATCATTTGGAAGCTTTGGAAAAGATGCCATAAGAACTTATCACTACTGGTTTTAGACTTGGGGTAGGGAGTTAAAAGTTGGGCAAGTTCTCACAGGATCTTAGAGCTGGTATGGTTTTTTATCCTTCCATGGATAAAGGAAGATAAAGTTAAGAAATATTACCTACACAAGAAAGTGAGTTAGAGAATCAGTTTTATGTGTGAATTGTTAAGATCGCATAGAGTAGCCTCTTCCTTTGTATCTTTCTTTTCTTAAAATTTATATATTATCATTTTTAAATATTTACTTTTTAATATTAAATAGGTTGCAAGTTTTTCCATAGTCATGACATAAGACTTTTTTGAGGCAATTTATAAATTGTGAAGGAAATTAAAGCATAAAGATTATGGAGATTTATATATCTTTTATTAACATACACTATCATATTAGTTTTATTTATAGTTCTTTATAGTTGTTGTTTATGAACCCTCAAATACAAACTCAGGAATTTAGAATCCAATGAAAAGGGGAAATAAAAAGAGGAATAGGAGGAAAAATTAAAGAAAAAGAAATTACTTCCCTTTAAAATGGTTATATTTTATTGTTAGCAATTATATCATTAGGAACATAGAGACGGAATGGGAGAAAAATCCAACTTCTGGAAATTAATTGAAACCTTATGCTTTATATAAGGGTAATTAAAGCCCAAACTCTTATGATAAGTCATTGGGTAGATCTAGGCTAGAGCCCAGTTTCCAAAACCCAGATTCTAGGGCTCCTTTCTTGTCACAAGTCTTTCTACTGACATGCTAATAGTGAGTTTTAATAGCAACAATAATAATAATTTGATTTGCTTTTACAAATACAATGTAGATGGTTGCAACTGGAGTGTAATTAATGCTTTCAGATGACCATAAAGATCAGAGGGGCATTTTAAGCAGGCATGTTTGTATACATCCTGATTATTAAAAGTAGTAGAGATTTTTGCCAAGATTTGCATTGTTACTGAGAGTCTTTACATATATTATTGCCTATATCCTTTCAGCAACTCTGTAAAACATTCAAATAATAGTGAATATCAGGAAGATGAAGCTTTTCTCCTAAGGTTACAGTGTTGGTAAATAGCAAAGTTAGGACTTGAACCCAAGCCCCCTGGAACCCACTGCCCAAATCTTTTAGAAAGCCACAAAATTGCAGGGGAAGTGACCAGAGAAATAGAGCATAAGAACTCTTAATATTGTTTATTATCAGTGTCTATATATTTCTATCACTATAATGCTGAGAATAAAGAAAAACCGTCTTCCCAGTTTTAATAGGCAAACACAAGTCTGGAGTCATATATTTTTAACTGAAATGCATAATTACTAAAGTACAAATGTATTGACACTGAAGTCACTCAAATCTGGATATAAATGCCTGATCTGTACTATGTGAGTAGTCACAGATCCTTCTCTGTACAGTAGGAATATTAGAGTGATCAGTTGCATGAGCTGGAGGCTCACACCTGAGAGCGATTTGTCCAGGTGAGACAGCTGACACACAGGCGCTTGGGCTGAGCCTGGGGCTCCACCTCTCGGTGCAGAGCGACTTCCACTGCAAACATTTCCCAACGTGAAAAATAAAATACTAATATTATCTATTTGTTTTCCTTTTAAGACTTATTACCTTTAATTGTATAACACATTTACATGGAACTAGCCTATTTATTTAGTTCTTCCCATTATTATATTACAACCTTCTTTTAAAATATTGTTCCAGACTCAGGAAACCCAGGAAGTCACGTGAAAAGTACCTTATGCAAAAATAGCAAGAGTACTTGAGTTCTGACTAAACAGTATTTACCCAATTAAATATGGATGATAATGGGTGCTACACTAAGTATCTTTTTTAAATTACCTTTTTTTTTCCCTTGAGCACGTAAATCCTATATCATGCAGCTGTGTCTTCCAGTTTAGTAAGATATAATTGACAGAGTACTGTGTAAGTTTAAGGTGTGCAGCATAATGATTTAACTTACGTATATTGAGAAACGATTACCACAGTGAGTTAGCCAACATCCATCGCCTCATATAGATACAAAATAAAACATCTCATACAGCAGTGCTAACTATAGTCGTCATATACTAAGTATCATAACATATATTACCTCTTGATTCTTAAAATACAAGTCTCATTTTCATTATGTTTTCAGCCATTAGTTCATCTGATGTGATATTTTCTTATATGTCTTTATCTAAGGGAGGATTATGTCTCAGGAGGTCCTCTTACCATCCTGTTCATGAATCATGGTGATAGACTGTACCACCTTGATTCTCAACAACTTGACAGAATATGCAATATCATTTTTTAAACTTTTCTTTATTCTGCTTTAAATATTCCCTTTATTCTTTTTCTTTATGTCTCTTTTATATTTTTAATACTTGTATTTTCTCTTTTAATCCTTTAGTCAGCATTTGCTATGCTCAATCCCATGATTTCCCTATACAGCTTTCTCCATTTTGTCTTATTAA
This sequence comes from Leucopleurus acutus, assembly GCF_964270905.1. NCBI lineage: Eukaryota > Metazoa > Chordata > Mammalia > Artiodactyla > Delphinidae > Leucopleurus > Leucopleurus acutus. Next base: position 98,730,772 of record NC_139153.1, read on the forward strand.
AATACTGTGATTCTGTTCTGAGATGTGGAAAGATTATAAGTTGAGGTGACATAGATGATATTACTGCTATATGTTTTCTTAATAGATTTTAGGAATATATCCCCTTCAACTCAAGGCATGCAAAGTTAACTGTAGGACTTATTTTGGGATTCATCCACAAGAAGGAAAATCCACTCGTTCCCATTATAAGAGTTGGTTTTGTGAAGTACTCTTATGCAACCAACATCATGTGGGAAGAAAGAGAGGATTAAGAACATCATAATAGGCACAAAAATAGGGCCAATTTTCACATTACACAGCTAAATTGGAAAGGAAGGAAATAAAGACATCAGTGGATGAAATTAATGTAATTGGAGAATACTGTAGTCAAAGTAGTTTGTTTGTTCTAATCTTGTACACGATATAAAAATGCTGTTGCAAATGGACCCCAGCTGCAAGTAATCACAGTCAGAGGCTAAATGGATTCAACAGTGATGATCTGGTGGAGAGGCAAATGCCCGTGCAGCTTTTCTTGCAGGAAAATATTGTAGAAAATCAACAGTCCCAAGATTAATACATTGAAAAATGTGCTACAACTCTGAAAATTAACTCATATACCCAAGTTAAGGAATTGAAATAATGAAAAAAATGTTTCCAGCTCCACACAATTATTTTATTTTTAAATTATTCTTTATAGAAATGGCTTGGATGTCAACTTTACATCTATAGTAAACTCATCATTGTATAAGCCATTTAGGTATGAAAGGCCTTTTAAGTGTGTTTATACCAAAATGGAGTGGAGAGCTGGTCCCTCGGTGTCTTATATGTTGTATATGGACTTATATGTTATGTTTTAAAACACTGCTTGTTTTCTGTCAAATTTTAAAGACCAACACACACACACACACACACACAGATTTCAAGAGGAGAGAGAGTCTTACAGGTATGTCCCTACAGCTTCGGAGTACAGAATGTTATATTTGTAAGAATTGATTAGCTTTAGTTGTAAGGCTAATGTAAGGAAATGATTAAATCCATTCTCATTCTATTAAAACCTTGTCTCTCCAGGAAAGGTCTTTACACAAGAGTGGAGGGTACACCCCTGCCAATAACTGGATACTCACGAATCACGTCTCAAATGCTCTTTCCTCTGACGAAATGAGGAGGAGTACTTGAAGTCCAGGGTCAGCAGCACTCAGCTTTCTGGGTCATCAATTTTATTCCAGTATTTGGGGAGGAATTTCAGGAATTTCGATAGTAATTCAAAACATTTTACTATTGAAGTGATACAGGGTGCCAACTTTGCATGGATATAAAATTTAACATAAAATTTATATTATCTTTTTAGGGTTATTTACCTTCACAGTACTTGGTGGTAGAAGTTTATTATCACTTGCATCCAAACAACCTCTGTACAGATTGTTCTCCATCACATCACTCTCTTTATTTTCTTCATAGAACTTCTCACAATTTGAAATTGTCTTGATATTTGGGTTACTTGTTTATTATCAGTCCCATCCTGGAATGCAAAATTTGTGAGTGCTGAGTTGTCATCAGTCTGGGTCACGTCTGTTTGATACGTGCCTGTCTCAGAGCACTAGTCAAGTGTTTAGTATATATTTGTTGAATAAATTAGTGGATTCTTAAGTTTGAGAATTATTGACCTAATAGATTCCAGGCATATTCACATGTGTGAATGAGTCCTGAATGATATGCTAGGACTCATAAACTGTTCTGAAATGATTTCCATTTTTAAGAAAGTGGCTTAAGAATCTGGTAGGTTAAATAATTTATTCTAAAACACAGAGATAACCATTATTTCCTCAACCTATCCCCCCCCTGTTCTCTTGAGAATTAAGTTTTACAAAGATGCGTTGACCATGAGCTTTAATGTCAGTCTGACACTATCAAACTGGACCCGCCTCTTTCTAAATATGACCATAAGTGAGTGAGTTCATCTCTGTATCCCAGCCTCTCCGAAATAGACATCATAATTCCTAAGTCTTTGAGTCCTGAGAATTGATGCAATAATGTATGCAGTGAACTTATTACAGTGCCCAGCACATAAGAAGTTGCCCCAAATAGTAGCTCTTCTTATTACTTGCTTGAGTGAATTTTCAAGCAAAGATGGGATGAAAGCTGGACTAAAAAATGAAGCCAGAGACAAGCATGATCCATGTGTGGGGAATATGATTGGTTCTATGAAAAGTGCTGAACAGTAATACGCAAAGTCCATGCTAAACATTTCGTTTAACTGTTCAGGTATTAAAATATTAAAAACATTAATGTGCTCCATTTAAAATTAAAGCATCATTATAAGACTAATATACTTTACAGGATAAATACTATCTCATCATAGAAAAGTTCTTTACATCATAAGATTTTTGTATTAAAAAATCTTTCATTTTCAATTTCTTTTAAAGATACTCTCCTAGAACATTTATTTCCTAACTGAAATGATAAAGAGAAGGCATAAATTATACACAATTAGCAGCTTCATCATTTAAAATGTGAATAGAGATAAAGTAGAATTAAAATTCTATTAGATAAAAAAAAAACTGATTTGTAGAAATGTACCCTACAGATAATTTGAGACTTAAAATATTTTTTTTGTGTGTGTGAATAAAACAGTGTAACATTAACTTAAAGGTGTGTGCAACATTCATCTCCTCAGAGCTCAACTTCTAATATGAGATAATTCTCAAATTCCTAAAACAGCCTTCAATGCTTTCTAATTTGGGTTGCATATTTTAAATGAATTATTATCACATGTTAAATAAATCCAAATTCATTTTAATTAATATAACAAGAAGCAATCTTCTATCTAAGCATGGTCAAAGATCTAAAGTCTCATGTTTTGAATCAGGAGCTGTCCATAACCTGGATTGATGGAGGACCTGGGTCATATTGCCACTTTAATATTTGGACCAGATTTGTCAAAAAGATTTGACAAAAAAGCATGAGAGAGTATGTTCTGTTACTAAGTCCAATATCTTTATTTCCATACCTATGCCCTCCAAAACATAGTTAATTTGGAGTGGGTTTGCTTTACAATATGATGCAGATTGTGGGGCTTTATTTTTTAGATATAAATCTTGAATCTTTATTTTTCAGATTATGTTTTATATACTAGCTCAGTCAGCCCTAGCAATTTGAAAACATGTAACAGGGAAAAATAAAGTCAGTGCTTTAAAACTGGGAAACCACGTTAGCTTCTTCAGTGTGAAGTTTGTAAAATAAACTACAATTTGAATAGGGAAATGACTTCAGTTTTGGTGTTTGTCACTCAAATCTGTTTGGACTTATAAGTTACTTTTAAAATTATTATTTCTTTTTGCTTGCAGTAAACTGCCTAGAAGGCTTCCCTGGTGGCTCAGTGGTTGAGAGTCCACCTGCAGATGCAGGGGACGCGGGCTCGTGCCCTGGTCCGGGAGGATCCCACGTGCCGCGGAGCGGCTGGGCCAGTGGGCCATGGCTGCTGGGCCCGCGCGTCTGGAGCCTGTGCTCCGCAATGGGAGAGGCCACAACAGTGAGAGGCCCGCGTACCGAAAATAAATAAATAAATTCTAGAAACCATTCCCTAATACTTAGTACTTTATCTCCGCTTCAAAATAACTATCAGGATCAAGAAGAATAAGAACCAAGATTATGCCACCTCTTCACTTGTCACTGAGCAAATGCTTTCTTAATCTTCTTCTGTGAAATGGGGCTATAATATCTCGCTTGTAAGGATGTTTTATACATAAACTAATGATTGTAGAACACTGTATAAATGCTAATTGCCCTGTATTACTGTTAAAGGTTTTGTAGTTTTACCTGCATCTGGCCAAGGAGAGGTCTCATTCATGGTTTTGAGCAGCAAAATTCATTCATGCCCCTCTGGGAACTATGTTGGAGTTTTGAGCTTAATTGGTGGAGTGTAATGTGGCTATGCTAACCTGGTTTTGAAAGGGATTGCACCACTACTCACATGAGCTGTGATTGTAGCACTACTAAAACACGTTTATATTCCACCTGTGACCATGAAGCCTAATTCTTAGAATGAATACAGTATTTTGACTACAAAAAGGAGACCTGATGAATTTCCAAATGGGATGTAATGAAGTCTTGGGTTTTTTTTAATCCTGAATTATCACCAATTAATAAGCCTAAATGATCGAATCACTCAACTCATGAAGAACAAATAAAATATTTTTGTGCCCCAGAGTGATGTGATCACTGTTATTGGGCATATAGAAATTGTTAGTGTTTGTATAGAGTCTTAAAATTCTTGGCTGAAAGCAAAACATTATGTCCCATGCATAAAGTAATATGTGAAATCTTTAAAATGAGACATCGTGTTATATGTGAAAAAGAATTTTAAAAGACACCTTCAAAAGAATTTCTGGGACTTCCCTGGTGGCGCAGTGGTTGAGGGTCCGCCTGCCGATGCAGGGGACACGGGTTCGTGCCCCGGTCTGGGAGGATCCCACATGCCACGGAGCGGCTGGGCCCGTGAGCCATGGCCGCTGAGCCTGCACGTCCAGAGCCTGTGCTCCGCAAGGGGAGAGGCCACAACAGTGAGAGGCCCACATACCGCAAAAAAAAAAAAAGAATTTCTGTGTATTCTACAGGGAATAACAGAAAAGCATTTACCTTAAATAGAAAGAAAAAGTTGGAACTTTCTTAAAGATTCTTAATAGAAAGAAAAATATAACCAGCAATTAGTACGTTACAATCTGTCGATGAGTTTGCCTCAACCTGTCTAGGCAGAAGCAAACTTGTATTTCAAGAAATAGTTAAAAATAATAGGAAAATGCAATCTGTGGGCGTTATTGTATACACCTGTATATAAAGTTATATGGTATGATGGTTGGATACGAGTCTGAATAATCAAGGTGTGTTCCAAAACTTCTTTGTTTAATGTCTATGGTTTTGAAACTTGCCTTGCCATCCATGTTTTTACTTGTTCTCACTTGCCTTGGTACAATGGACAAGTGAGAAGTTTTGTACCATCTGAAGTGACAGGTTGCATAGCTAATCTAAAATCACTTCTGTATGATTTATTGATATCACTCAGTGCTGTTGATCCAAAATTAATTGCTCTAAATTTGCTTCTGGTAGATTAATGTATTTCTATATTGCTAACAACTTAAAATGTACTTATATGAAGCACCTACACGTTTTCCATGAGCAAAATAAATTTTTGTTCCTTCAGCAACTACATAGCATAAAATAATATCTTTTTTTCACATTTCCCTGAGATAATATATATTTTTGTATTCTATGTTTCATCAATAATTTCCTTGCATTTAGAAATTTCCATGATCTTCAAACCACATAATGTATTTTTCGTGCAAATTAGGAGTCTCCAGAAGTTCTGATTGAGGAGAAACATAACCATTGGATTGAGCAAAACTTGAATAAGTTGGGAGTTGAAATGTTAAATATAAACATAATTTTAATGTATACGTGATGTAAATTGTATACGTGATGTAAATTGAATATTTCCTTGGCTAACGTGATGTAAATTGTGTACGTGATGTAAATTGAATATTTCCTTGGCTAACGTGTCTAACTTTCTTGAACCTGTGGTTTCAAAACCTAGACTGTTCCCTCTCTAAATTCAGAAACCTTGCACTGTTAAGACCCTAAAATCTAGTGTAGACATAGTCTACTGGATATCAATGACCACAAATTGTTTTATTTTTTTTGAAATTCAGATTATATATATATAAAATCTATTTTATTTATTTATTACTTATGCAATAAATACTATGGAGTATAAGATTGCTCCAGGGTAAAATTATCTCTTCCGACTCTGAAAGACCAAAAATGAAATGAATCCCAACTTTCAAGTTCCTTTTTTTTTTTTGGCTGCGCCGCATGGCTTGCAGGATCTTAGTTCCCCAACAAGGGATTGAACCTGGGCCCTCGGCAGTGAAAGCACACAGTCCTAAAAACTGGACCGCCAGGGAATTCCCCAAGTTACATATTTTTATGTATTACATTATTACTTACAATTATCAATATATAATGTGTCTTAGATATATGGTTTACATATAAGAGACTTTGCCAGGCTATTAAGATATTTATTTTCTTAAAAATCTATATTGTGTTGTGTGTCAGTCACTGTTTTTTGAGGCTTTGTGGGTCCAGATCCACAGTCCCTTATCTGAAATCCTTGGTGCTGGATGTGTTTTGGAATTCTGATTTATTTTTTATATTTTATAAGGGTAATGTAGAACCTATACTGTATATTATAAAACATCTTCATAAAGATCTGGGGCAATGTCCTGTTATTAGGCATATTAATATACCTAAAAGGAGAAGTTTGAATAAAGACTAATAAATATTTTTGCATCAAGGCAAGTAATTTTGCTGCCAAATTAATTCATATCAGGTAAGACCTGGCAGCCAAATTCATAAATTCATGAAGAGGGAGGGGAGAGGAGAGAGAATACGTATAATGTATGTATATAGACATATATATGCATGTGTAATGAATTAGCGGTATAGCCATATGTGAACTTATTGGGTTGTTCTTTTCTTTCAATTTAAGAGAATATAAATCAATATTTTAATTCTCCATATTGATGCAAAACACACTAAAGACACATCAGGTACCTAGCGGGGTGACAATATAGTTCCATAAGCTATCAAGAAGTAACTTGATAAGAGGAAAAAGATTAACTATAAATAGTCCCTGTAATTTTTTTGTCTAGCAATTTTATCACAGAAATGTTTTGAGAAACTAGGTGGCTAGTAGGGGTTCATAAAAACAGGCTTTTACTGAAAGAAAATCCATGTCCCCTTTTAATTCTACTGATTTGTTCTGTAATTATAGAATATAAACATTTTTTTCATTTGTTAAGCTAATGTTTTGGAGGCAGATGGTCTAATCAGATGGAGCTAGCATAAATTAGCAACAATTGGAATTTTTTCTTTCTTGCCTTTTCCTTGATTTTCTCTTCTTTAATTTTCCCTCCCCTCCCCTCCCTTCCCTTCTCTTCTCTTTGTTTCTTGCTTGATTTATCCCCCAGTTTGGCTAATTCATTAAATGGTGAATAACTTAAAAAGCATCAGTAGTAACAAGAGTCTCAAGTATTCTCCATATATTCAGTACTAAGATTATACTATCAAGCTGTCAGTGACTAGGTGGTTGATTGCTAATCCCACCCTTACTTTCTCTACAAGGCTTCTTGGGTCCATCCTGTGATTTGGATAACCCTTCTACACAACGACAGCATCACTGCGTTATGTTGAGAAGGTAGTAATTGCAAATTCTGGCAGGCTTAGAATTTTACAGCTGAGATAAAACCCAGAAACATTCTAGTCCAAATGTGAACTTTTCTGGTCCAGCTTTGTGGTTCTGAGAGCTTAAACATGTCTGAAGGTGTAATGAGAATACATTTTGCAGATTTCAACTTCTGAAGTTTGAAAGTTTGAAGCTCTGCTCTCTCCTTTGCTATCTGTGACACTCTGGACATGTGTCTAAAACTCTCTAAACCTCGGTGACTTTTTAAGATGGGGATGATAATACATACCTCAAAGGGTGGCTGTGGTGATTAAATGAGGTCTTGGAGGGGGGAAAAGTGACACACAGTGGACTGAGTAAATTCAGGACTGGTACTATAATTTTAATAGAAAGGGCCACATTCCTATGAGGTGACAGAATTGTGATAATTCAAGCTTCTTGGCTTTCAGTCCATTATTGTTTTTACTATTCCACGTTATCTTACATTTATATGGAGATAAGAAATCACATAATAATGTACAGTTTTAACTGCTATATGAGAGATGCGATTTTCCTGAGCTCATGCAAACCTCCAAAACTATATGCATATTAAAAAAAAGCCTTTTAAGGAAAAACAAACAAAAAAGTAATGCAGCTTTCAAAAAATTTCTGGACAGCCTACGATGTAGCATATAAAAATATAGGGGAAAATATAATGTATTTCAGTCCTGCAGACTTGAAAATACTTTGTGAATAATGTTTGCACCAAGAAGAAATTTTGTAGATTAGAAACTGAATTTTCTTGATGTTTTAAAGCAATATTTCCTTAAGAGGAAAGCAGGCTTAGTTTTGCAGTGACACAGAAAATTCCTATCATTTTCACTTTGTTCCAAAATTATATTAATGGAGTTTTTGTCATGGGAATAAATTAAAATGGGGCATACGGCATGTGGAACGTGATGGTATTTCTGCACCATGCAGTTTACAAGAAAACATTCTCATTTAGATTGTATCACTGATCACGTGGCCCACACAGGAGATCACCTGGAACCTGTGTGGAAGCTTGAAATGCACACAGGTTCATTCAGTAAGAACCATGTGATTTTTAAAAGATTTCATTTAGAATTTCGCAGAAGTTTATGAAAGGATCACTTATATTTAGATTAGAATGGGCAATTCCTTGCAGCTATGCAAATTGCACATTGTATATAAGTCCTAGAGTTTTCTGCCAGAAATGTCAGTTGAATGACAGTGACAAAAAAAAAAAATGAGATGCCTTAGTAAAGAAAACCCCAAACCAGGACTTTAAATATCAAAATATCTAAGCTTTAGGTTCTTCTGCCTAACCCTGTTGCTCTTAGAAGTGTGACTTTCTCATGGAAAAGAGAAAATATACCATTATACTAAGCCTCCATGTAATTTAATAAGGGCAGTAAGAACTGATCTAAGAACAAATCACAGATCTGAACAAATCAAATTCAGATACAATTATACGCAGGCTATACTGAAATATAAGAATTGGCATCAGACTATTTATTTATGTTTAGTGAGCTTATAAACGTTAAAAGAGTAGAACATAAATGTTTGAAATGTTTTGAGGATTTGGAGGGTTGCTTTAATTTTTATTGTAGACATTTTCCCATAGTAATTCAAATCGTGATGTGAATTTACATATAATCAGACAAAAGCATATCCAAAAATCCAAAACTTGTCTACTTAATGCACCATTAAGTTATTATAATAACTTATAATCTTATAATAAATTATAATCTTCCAAAATTTGTCCTCTTCCTAAAACATTTAAAAAATAAGGATAGTGAATAAACCAAAGTAACTATTATTTTGTCTAGTATTTGATTATAACCTAACATCAAATTGACTTAAAGGAAAATTTTAATGAAAAAATTTCTGAAACTACACATTTATCATATCTTAATAAAATTCTAAATATATGCATGGAGTGATGGGGTGTAAAAGAAGGGAGATATGGGATGTAGTTGGGGGAAGATCCCACGATGAAGGAGAGTTTTTAATTAGCATCACTGTATTCAACAAGTTTCAAACTGATCGTTCCTCTGGTTCTGTGAAATGTATGCCTTCAGCTATAATGCTCCAAAGGAAACAGAACTGCCCACTGGGTGTAGCAGTCAATATCATTCTCTTCCATTTTTCTTCTTTTCCATCCACATTTAAAAATATAAAAGTAACAGTTTTACAATTTCTTCTGAAAAAAAGTATTTATGGCCCAACAATCATACAAAGAGACCATCAAAATACAGAAAGGTCAGGAAAAGAGGAGGCCAAAGAGAGATGGAGGACGAAGAGAGAAAGCAAGAATACAACACATTCTCAGAATAAATCTGATAGGAACTTGCACAAGTAAGGCACTCGGCCAACTGCCATATGCCCTGACAAAGATACCAACAGCAGCAGTGAGCCCAGGGAGCTGTTTTATCATTAGCCCCTCACCCAGCAGCGGTGGAAACTCATTTAGCCCCATGCTGGACTTTCATTAGGCCAGACTCGCATCAGATGGTCCTGTGTTTTGGCTCCGGAGCCGTGTGGCCCTGTGTTGGGGGAGGTGGCCACATCTCAAGTCAGCAGGGAGCCCGGATTGGAGCTTTCCTTTCTGACAGATGCCAGGGCCGCAGTGGAGGCGTCTGGCAAAAGGGGCCTGATGCAAGGCTATCCTTTATGTTGGCGTTTTGTGACATGAAACTTTTGGAAAAGAAAAAAAAAAATTAAACCCTTCAACTTTGTTTTTAAACCTTAACTTCTACTGAAAATAAGATAGAGGGGAGAAAAATCGATGAAGCTGAAAGCAAAAAGGAAATGCCAGGGGAATCTTCACTTGGAACCATAGCAAAGAGCTGAGTTGACACTGGCAATTTTTTTTTAACCTCAGGACTGTAATAAAAAGTCAACCAAGCAAGGGATGTCAATATATTCTAATAATAGAGATGTGAAATTTATAGGGCCTTTTTTCTTCTTCAGAAAGTTACGTTAAAAATATACAGAAATAATAGAATGAGTATTAAAGTCAAACAGACATACACACATAAGAATATGTTTCTTAGAAAAAGAATCTGAAACTTCCATAACAGCAATGATGTATGCTGTGGTTTTAAGGAAGAAGGAATTTTCAAAATTTAATTTGATTTATTTCTTTTAAATCGGTAATCTGTCAAAAAAAATAAAGAAGACAGCTGATGCTGATTTTTTCTTATTGGCCTTTTCAAAGAGGAAAAATCGTGTTCAATATGTGAATTGCTTATTATTTAAAAATCATGTCACTATGCTTTATTATGTTATTATGTTTTATTCTCTAAAAGTTTAAAAAAATACAGTAGAACCCAAAATGAATCCTTCTATTAATTTTTTTTATGTTTCTATGAATTACAGAATGAATGACATGATCCAGGAGAAACAAAAACTTTATTTTCATTCTTTTATTCCATTCACTGAATTAGTTTATTTCATATCAATTACAAATGCCATTACTTAATACATTAATTTAGTTTTCTTATCGATATTATATATTAAATAATGGTTGTGCAAGTTATTTTATATTTACTTGTTTTTCTGTCCGATATCCTGATATGTATATTTCAATTAAATTTATATGAAAGCAACAGATTGAAAGGCAAAGAGTTTAAAAAAAAGCAGGGAATATTTTCCTAATATCACTATATGTTCATGGAAATTCTATTTAATGTATATTTAGATTTCAAGAAAAGATTAGCAAATTACACAACAATCTAAAATATCTGTAATGATATTCTGGACTCTGTTGTGTAACAAATCAGAGGAAAAAATTGAATAGTTGTCAGTTTCTCATCTTTTTTGAGATGAGTGGATAATTATTGCTAAAGTATTCTGTTCTCTTTCCTCATCTTCTCTTGGAATGAAGTTTGCAAATATCTTTAGGTCAATGGGCCATAGGGAGCTTTCTTGGTGCACTGAAGTCCCTTTAGTACATTTCTCTCCAGGTGTCTCTATTGCTGTTAACAGCACGTGGCTTATCATCCACTTAATCATCCTGGTGTATGTCAGTTTATGGATACATTGAGGAGCATTATTGCAGATGGTTTCTTTAACTGAATAAAAAAAAACTGTTGGCATTTTCATCTTCCTTTACTTATTTAATTAGTAGAATTATTTGAAAAAGGAAATCCCTATTTTTTAAATGAAGAATGAATGCTGCAAAAATACTGCAAAATTGTTTTTTAAAGGAAAATAATGACACACTTACATGAAAATACAATATAAACCAATAACCCAATCTAAAAGTAAATAAACATGAAGCTGAAATTACTGAAATACCATGGATATTTTAAGATCACTTTTCTCTGGTTTTTAATTTTAGAAGTAGAGCTAGTATAGGTATGTATGAATATGTGTGTGTATGTGTGTGTGTGTGCATGTTAGTGTTAAATACCAAGGATATACCCTAACAGTCCTTCTGCCTAGATGTTTCAGCTGCCTAGTTACTACCATAGACAACAATCTAGGTGCAATATTAGCAAACTGGGCCAAACCTCTTCACTGTACCACAGGTACTGGAAAGTTGAGTACACATGTAAGCTCTAGAGCAGGTGGGCTGTGTTGAAGCGCCATCTACTGAAATGTCGTTTTCCCCAGTCCTGCCTGCCCAAAGTTGGCATTTACTATAGCATTGGCAAAACTGGTTCAGGGGAAAAAAATGACAGTACAAATGAAATCCTATTTTTGGCAAGCAGGACTCTATAAGTGTGTCAGCCTCAAACTTTACTGATTATACCAGTTTGTCTATGCTAATGCGTTTGTGATCTCCCTTTTCTAAAGACGAATAAAAACCAGAAAGGAGAATATCAGTTTGCATGCTCATAAACTGGGTCGTTCCTAGGTATATGAAAAGAAAGGAGGAGAAGGGAGGGGGATGGGACGGTTTTCAGTGCATTTTACACATTTGCCAGATTTTGTTCAGAGTGAAATAGATCTGAGTAGAAATCAAACAACCTCTCACACACATAGCTATAACAGATTATATCATCCTAATGAAGATGATTAAATTTACACTTAAATAGACTTAAATGCATGCATGCCCTTATCTCTTCCAACCAACTCTCTACCCCCATATTTAAAGCAACCGGAAAAAATAGTGCTCAGTAGGAACTGGATATTCTATCTCACTTTATAAGTGAGAATAAGAATGTTGTTCAGCCACATTGCAAATAGGACAACTAATCCGTGACTGATCAGTAACTGATCTTCAGATTGGTGGAGATATTTTTAAAAGAATAACAGAATATCATGTTGCATCTTGTGGATATTCATGACATAAAACTGTTTTCTTTCTACAACTACACCTTAAAAATACAATGAAGCATTTCTTCTACAAACTAGGCTTGACCTTGATAGGGAAAGCCATTCAGTTTAAGAGCACATGGGTTTCTTTTTGTATAATTTAGGGAAGGTATTGTTTCGTTTTGTCTTCTGACCTGGATTTTTAAAGTTATGTGAGTAGCAAATCCATTCTTCATAGAGGTTTAGACTATCTATTTAAATACTATACCACAGGCTAACTCTGACAGTGCTAATTTTCTGAATAAAGATAATTAATTTATTTAATGTATATTTTAAAGTAATTGAAGCAGAAGCTCCCAGGTATTGTATATTCTTAAAGGTCTCTATGGTAAATATATATTTGCATGATATATGTAGGAGCTGTGCAGAAGTCTATGTAAGTAGGAAAGTCATTTATATACTTAACTACTGTAGAAACACACTTACATGCCTTCCCTTTAAGACTGCAGTCTTTTATTATATTATGTTGACTTTTAGACTCATTAATTTCCAAGGTTATACCCTTTGTATTACTTATCCTTTCTTCCATAAATGACCACTGCCTTTATGTTATATAGTCTAATTGCCAAAGTCAAAATTAAATAATATTAAGGGATTGATTTAGAGCCACAAAAGAGTAAATTAAATTTTAGAAAATTGCTTAATCTTCCTCCTCAAATATAGTTGTAACATCATGCATTGTGTTTTCAGTGTAAAAAGGAACTTGTAATTTAAAGATTTAAAATAGGTATTCATATGTAACATTTTAGGGATTGTTCTAATTTATTTTTAGGCCAATGTCCTTAATCAGAATTGAAAGTTGCGCCCTTAGGAATAATAACCGTAGCAAGAACTGGGGCTCACTTTTGTGGCCTCCACTAACTCACTTAATTTGAAAAAATGGAAACCCTTTTCCCTATTATTCATGGAATGAGGCTCATAATAACTACTGTTTTTCCCAGTAAAGCTAAGAAAATAATGTCCTTACCTCGTCAAGATTTTTAACCAGTCATTTCAAAACCAAAATTTCAGTACTCTGCTAAAAATGAAAATTTAATTTTAAGCTTAATTAATCCAAAGTTACCTCTGAAGATATGTACCAACATCCATACAAACATGCTTCTGTCAGGATAGCCTCAAAAACAAGCCTTTGACCAATTTTGTGGAAATGAAGGACTTAGCACTGGTGCCAGATTTAGAATTCCACATTATCCAAAAGCAAATGTAAGAATATGATTTATTAAAAGAAAGTTTGTATTGTACAATGGAATTCTAGTTTAAAGCTTTCCAAATATCTACCAAAAGAGAAAAGGAAAATAACGGCATTCAACACCTGCAGCTCTGAAAAGCAAATCATCTCACTTAATAGATAGGAAAGAATAAATCCCACATGAGAAGAAAGTTTCTCTTTTTTAATGGAAGCATATGGTGTTTGAATCTGCCCTTACAAAAGAACATGGTGATGAAAATATGCACATTTCGGGTCATAACTACTAACACCTAAAATAACAAAGCACAGAAGCACAAATAGGATCATGAGCATATTAATAAAATGGATTAGCCTTTGCTTTCTTCTGTGTCTCAAACACCATATCATCTATTCAGTAATCCTGCCCTCAGGCAGAATCCTGAGTAAACAAGTGAGGATCTTACCCCATGCTCCAGGGTGACCACACTCACTTGTGCTCAGTGGAGAGCACCCTGCCCCATTGCCCTGAGTGGAGTTTTGAGCGTCCAAGGTAGCTCGTGCTTTTGGACCATACACCATGCACATGCAATTCTGAAATAAAGTAATTGCTTAAACCCTTCTGTCTAGTTGATAAGCAGGGGCACATTTAGGTGGTTGTTTTCATTATGAGACTATTATTTGAAATAATTGTGCTTTCTTTCCAGGTTGGCTTAATTTGTGTACTTTGCTAAAAGATCAGTATGTAATCAGTATCTTTAAGGAATGGTTCTAATTTAACGTATTCTGGATTTCATTTAAAGAAATCTGGAAGGACTTTCAAAGCAATGTGGCTTTTTCAGAGCAGATGAAAAGCGTGTCTTAAATGGTATCTGGCAGCTAACATCCCCCTAACAACATGATCACTGACTTGTTTGTAAACTACGATTCCCATTAACTGGACAGAAGTGCCCGGTTTTCTCTCAAGAGGGTCCTGTGCTAAGTTCAGTGAAGCAATTTCTAGGGTGGAAGTCCATATCGTATACTGAGGTGCAGAGGCTACGCATTTAAGCAAAGGACTTAGGGAAGACACAGAGGGCACGGATCAAGCCTAATTATGTATGTGTTTTCAATATTCAATATAAATCAGGGCTCCTGGGCATTGTTAAAAGAAACTACTGTTGGGAGGCCTGTTACCATTGGCTAATAGTATAGTCCTAATCAGAAGATATAAATCTCTCTGTTGACCATCTCTATGTGCCAGAATTTTGTTAGGCACCCTCATATATTATTAAATGATGAGGAAACTGATGCTCAGAGAAATTACATGTGCTTAAAAATAAACAGCTAGAAAGTAACAGAGTTCTGATTTAAATCCAGATCTTTCTGATTCAAAATTCTGTGTTCCATAATAACTGTATTGCATGGTCTTTAAGAATGGTACATAGCCTGGATTATCTTACACCCTGCTGGTTGAAGATTCTTGATGTAAATAATTTGATTATTATATTTTTAAATCATGAAAATTTGCACCTTAGAATAAAATCATAAATATTTATTTTTCAAGAGCAAATAGCTTATTTTCTATATATCTGATTTTTCTATGTTCTTTAAAGATAAGATTTGACTAAAAAATATTACTGCTTATCCTGAATACTGGCAAGAAATTATTTTTTATAAAATAACAAAATATATAGCTAATTAAAAATGAAACTTTTCTGTACTTAAAAACTAAGCAAGAGAGTTCTATAACCATTTAAAGACTATTATGTAAGATACTGTATATATAAAAAGAAAAGCACTCTAAAAAGTTGGTAATTAACTGAAATGAAAATCAACGTGACATTCATTTGCAGTTATTCATATTACTTTTCTCACTACAAAGCAGCATCTAAATGTTTGTGCAAAGTTCCCAATTTTAGTTTTAAATGTGGTTATTTAGCTTGTAAAGCACAATGCTGGCCTAATTTTCAAGCTCTAGACCTTATTAGTGAACAAATTTCTATATTTAGAGCCTCATATTAGTACTTGATTCCTTACATACCTAATTTTTAGTGCCAAGCCCCTGATTTAGGTTCTTAAATGCATATTTCTAGCAGCCAGCTATTTCTTGTTGTAATTAGATTAAGTTGTCAATGGTAGATCATAAATTAGATAAGATATGCCAAAAATGTTTATATAAAAGTTTAAGACCATAAGTTAGCAGAATTTCATTTAACTTATTACTGTAATCCTACAAAAACCCTGAAGTCGTCATTAGTAATTGGTTAGGTTTATAAATTAGGTTACTAAATTAGCAGATCAAAAATGATTCTTTTTCTTCAATTAAGAAACCTTGTATTTATACTAATCTTACTAGATTTGCAGCAACCACCCAAGTTATCTGGTATCTAGATATTTTCCTTACATGACGGCAGAAGAGAAGGTAAGCTTAGGAAATGGGAAGCTCATCTTATCACTTTATAAATGAGGTCAAGTGACTTACTCAAGATCATACAGAAAATCTGATTTCTGGTATCATAGGCTTGACGCTGCCTTTGTTGCATTCAATTTAAAGATGGATTAAAAATATCATTTGTGGTGGAGTTCTCTAACAGAACTATGGTTCAGGAATCACTTACCTATTTACATTAAAACCCCTGTTTTCAAATCTGGATGTAAATCCATTTGAGAAACACATACCTTCTATATGTGTACAGATTTACCGCCAGGGCCAGTGGTTTTGAGGGTGGATATTCACAGCAGACATGTGAACCAAATGAAGTTTGTGCCCACCGCCCTGTCTCCCACTTTGTGTCAGTTATCTGGTTTAGCTGATAGAAACAGGGCATTGAAGGTAGTTTAATGCTCAGATTATAACACATGCCCAACAGGGAGGCACTCGTTGGACAATTAGATCCCTAAAGGGTTTTCCTGAGCAGGAGAAGGAGCAATGAGAACATGGGAAGAGATGCAGTGGATGCATCTGAATTAAGATAGTGCCTGAAACCGAGATGACTGATGTCTCTAAGGTAAACCAGAGTCAGATCAGAAGAGCTTCCTTTAGCTCTCTCCTTCTGCCCTTCCGTTCCCACAAATAAATAGAAATGTAATTCTTCCCTGCTCCAAGTCAGCTGCTTTCCTTTGGTGCTGGCTTCAGTCCCTATCCTGAAACAGCTTGCTCCTGGCTTTCTCCCTACTCTTCCTCTCTCAGACTCTGAAAAGGACAGAAAAGAACTATCTAGATACTTGTCACTCAAAAAGCAGCAGAATTTCTAAATAAAACAAGTGGGAGGGGGACTCCTTCACCTAGAGCATGTGCATTCTCCAGCGTCAGAGGATTCATGGGAAAACTAAGGGAAAGGCTTCTGCAGGGATTTATCCCTAACACCTTATCAGAGAGAAAACTGATATGACTGTATTAAATGCAACAACTTCTTCAGTTAGAGTTAATTTTTACTGTAAGTACGAGAGATTGAAAGTTCTTGAATGATATGCAACACCTTCTGTGTGAAGCCTTTTCTAGTTTTCCCAAGGAGTCTGTTTCTCCTGCCTTTTTCCTTCAAAAATATAGGATGTTCCCATCTATCAAGCATTGACTAGATTGTCTTGTAATTGGTTACTTATAAGCCTGCCCCCAAGAGCCCATTCAACTAACAGCTCCTTGAGGGCAGGCCATGTTTCTATGTCTCCCCATTGTTACAGGCCCCGGCTACCTGGAATACTCATCCTCTCCTGGTGCAACCCCCATAGGAAATGCACATTCTTGATTCTCCTCTGTTGTGTGTGTGTGTTTGTGTGTGTGTGTGCTCTTTTTTCCCCAGCTCACTCGCCCCAAATAGGATTGACCACATTCCAACCTGCTCAGTGTGATATTATAGTACTTTCATAAACTGTTTAATACGGAACCTGGCATGTATAATATGGGACCTGGCATGTATTAGATAGCATTATAATATAGAATTAAGAACACAATATCCTGAAATAGTTACTAGATTTTTTTGGTAACTCCTGACTTAATTATCTTGCAGTATCTCATGTAGAATGCAATAGGTGTTGAATAAAACAGAACAAAATACAAATCAAGTTAGGCACTTTCTTTTATTAATGCATTTATTCTCCCAAGAACTCAAGATAAAAATGAACATTATGGGGAATTCCCTGAAGGCCCAGTGGTTAGGACTTTTTGTTTCCACTGCAGGGGGCATGCGTTGGATCTCTGGTTGGGGAGCTACCCGAAAGCCTCACGGCACGGCCAAATTAAAAAAAAAAAAAAATAGCATTCTAAATTCCATAGAAAGCAGAAAGGAAAATAAATGAAAAAAATTTTTTAAAGTATAAATCCTGCTTTTATCTATTTTTATCATTGCTCTTTACTAAAATGTTTTTTTTAAATGTTAGAGAATTATCAGTTACTAGAGGCTCTTTGCTGTTATAATAGCGCATATTCAGAAGGTAAAAAATAGAATTTAAAAAACAGATATTCTCTGACCAATCACTTTAATGAAAATATTTGAGATTAATTTGAAATAGAGAGTAGCAACTTTTTTATCACTTTGTATGCAAATAAGATCTAAATGCTTTAGACAATGAAATTACCCGCCACCCTATTTTCAGAGAATACACATTCTGTAAGGTTGCCTAAAGCATATTTAACAGATATTCACATTGTGCTTAATATATGCTAGGAATCATTCAGAGCATTTTATCCACCTGCTCCAGCTGTGGAACTGAGGCACATAGAAATTGTAACGTCTAAGATTGCATAGTAAGGGCTAGAGCTGGGATTACAACCCAGGCCTGCAGAGTTAAACTATCATGTCAGGTAACGACTTAGTAATGACTAAATAAGGACTCCACATGTCCATTGGCTTAACTGGAAAATTAGAGAAAAGTATGTCCTAGTAAAGGAAAGTTTTCAGTCTGAGTTTAAAACTTTGGTTGGGGAAATGATTAAGATGCATTCTGCATGGCAAAGAACGTTCTCGAGTAGTACTGATCCAGAGCAACAATTTGCTTTCTCATAAAATACTGCCTTTGTTTTTAGTTAGAATGTAGTTTAAAATCTGCTGGGCACCTCAACTTACCAAAGCCACAGTCTACTTAGTCAAAATGTCCAACCAAAGCTCATCAGCATTCCCCCATCATTCCCTGACTGAGGGACCACCACCACCTAGGCACTCAGGCATGAACTTCAGAAACCTGCCTTCTCACCCCACTTCTCCCCTGGCCCATGTGCAGCAGTCACCCATCCCTGTGCCTTTGGCTGCCTGACCATCCTTCAATTCCATTCTCCTCTCCAGCGCCATTGGTGCAACCTTATTCCAGCTCCCAAGTCCACTCCTGGGCAACTCTTGTGGTCTCCCCATGGTCTCTGGGCTTCTTTCTTCACCCATACTTAGTTCATCCTCCATACAGCTACAGCTGTATGTGAACTTTCTAGAAGGCAGATTTAATCTTTCCATCTCTCTGCTGCCCCCATTGATTACCTACCCACCTAGGATAAGGCATAAATTCCCTAGGCTGGAATAAAAGGCTGTAGATGACTGTCTAGCCTTGTATTATCGAATATGCTAGCCAATAGCCACATGTGGTTTAAGCACTTGAAATATGGTTAATCCATTGAAATGTGCTCTAACTGTAAAGCAAATGCCAAATTTCGAAGACTTCATATGGACAAAGAATGTAAAACATCTCTTTAGAATTTTTATATTGATTATCTTGAAATTTCAACACTTTGGACATACTGGGTTAAATAAAATATATTATTAAAATTATTTTCTTTCCTTTTACTTTTTAAAATGTGGCTACTAAAAAAATTCAAATTACAAATGTGGCTTGCATCAAAAGTTCCATCAGACTGTGTTGACTAGTTGTGTTGAACTCTGGCTTCTAGAATATACTCTGCCTAGAAGGCCTTCCTTCTCCACTTCCACAGCTGACTGTGGTAAAGTCTCATTCATCTTGAAACACTTAGTTTCCCTACATAGCTTTTATAACATTAGGAACTTTGTGTCTGGCCACATACTATCTTCCCTATTCCCACAATCTACTCCTCAAGCAAGTTACCATCATTATCATAGCTAATGTCTTTAGCGTTGCTGCTGTGCTAGGTACGTACTGTTCTAAGTGCTTTCTACATATTCATTTTATCCCTATAAGAACTCTGTAAGGAGGCCTGTGCTCCTATTTAATCCCCCCAGCAATCCTCAGTGGTGGGTGCTATTCTTTATCCCCATTGTACAGGTGAGGCCTGGAGATGTGACTCCTGGGCACCCCCCAGTTCCAGGCGGTGCTCCAAGCAACACCACACCACCAGCTCTCTAATTTTTAGTTCTCACTGACTCTACTCCAGTATTCCCTGCCTCATGTTTTTGCTCATGTTGAACTTTTCCTTTGCAGAATTCTCATGTTAATTATCTAATACCAGTTTTTTGGTAGCTGGTAACAATGCCCATGGGAGCAGTGGTCAAAACTATCTTGTTTACTGAACTATATTCAGTGCCTAACAGATACCTGGCATGTAGTAACCAGTTGATAAATAATTTCAAATAAAGAAAAAGTAATTACAGACCTATTTTTTCCTTCTTCTGAACTATATGGGAACTGTAAGACATAAGCAAAACATAAAAAGAATAATGATGTTGATAATAATAGCTGCCTTATGTTGAATGCCCATAGTAACAGATGTTGTATATATTAATCTCTGATCCTTACAACCCTCAGAGCTGAGTAGTATTGTCCTTATTCACAGAGCTGAACACTCAAATTATGTGTCTTACTGAAGGAAACATAGGTGGTTAATGCCAGGGGAAGGGTTTGAATCCCGGTTTGTCTGGTGCTGTTCCCACTATACTATGAGGCTGTAGGAAGCTCCCTGAAACCAAGAGGCTCATAAGACTAGTTGGAAGAAAACACTGAGTACCTTTTCTTCATAAAAAGTACCAGAGTGATGCTTTTCATGAATAAAAGCCAGCTCCAGAGGGGCACTGGCCAGCCTTCAGTTCTCCTCTTCCTCCTCTAGAATGCTAAGAAATGGAGAGCTGCAGATGCTAAACAAAAAATGCTCATTCTCCTGTTTTGTGTACAATTGGCTGCCCTTCAATCAGGTTTTCAGTGAAAGCTGCTCTCTGGCTTTCTGTGCATCTCTCCCCACCTCGCCTGCCTGGAGCCCACCTTCCTAGACTCTACTCCTGCTTGTAGCCACACGGGATCTTCCTACCTTTCAGAGAGACCATGCTCATTCATGCTTTGTAATTTAGCACTCCTCAAAGACTGCTCCTTCTTTTACCCACATCTCTCCCAGGATTCAGGACTAATCCCCTGCACCCCGAGTTCCTGATGGTTGCCTTCTCTGATTCCTGGAACACAAGCATTCTCAAGCACTGGTTCTTACTCTTGGCCTGTGTACATGGAAACACTTAAATAACAGGAGGTTGCAATAGTGTTGATGGCAGAGAGAGCATCTTAGTGATTCTTTGTGCCAACAAGGTACCCAGCCTGGTGCTAAGGATGCTTTCACTGGATTATTCCTTCATTCAACAAACATTTATTGTGCAATAAACAAGGCATTCAACTAAGAGTCTTAGAGAAAACAAATACTTTATGTTCTTCATGTCAAGGAAAAATGTACATGTACACAAAAAACTATAAAACTGAGAAGAATGGGATAAACTATACATATGAAGTGAACATACAAAATGCTGTAGTCTTCTCGTGGAAAATGGATGAGAGCTGTCAAGGAAATTTTAATAGAGGAGTTGGCAACTGGAACTGGACCTTGAAACCAGGATGGCAGGCCAGTAGTGACTGGGAGAGTTTCTTTAGAGTCCTATTTGGTTGCATCATATATGTGTGTTTTTTAAAAGTATATGTTTTTATATATTTAAGTATTATCTAAACTAAGCGTAAAATTGGGCTCTTTGTCCAGTGTAAAATTTGGTATGTATCTTACAAGTTTCTGAGTACTGGTTCATTTAACAAATACTAGTTAAGGTGCTATTTAGGTGCTTAGTGATTTAGGAAATCCCAATATAAACAAAATAGAGTTTAAGAAGGCAGAGTCAAGATGGCGGTGTGGGAAGACTTGGAGTTAGTGTCTCCCCACAATGAGGGCTCCTGCCAGCTGATGGTGGGGCACTCTGACGCCCAAGGAGATGGGAGGAAACCCAGAGTGAACTGGTAGGATGTAGGGGGACTGAAGCGGGAGGAGAAGTGATGGCCAGACAGGATCAGTGCCACTGATCAGGAGGGGAGGGAGGCTGGGGAGATCAGGAGAGGCAGGCAGGAGGGGCCCTCCCAGACCCCAGACTGGAGGAGCAGGAGAGGAGAGGAAGGTGTTTGCCTCACCCACTCAAGCCCAGGAAGCCTGCTGGGCTCCCAGGTGAGGTCCCCTGCCCTCTGAGACCAGGGATTGGGGGCACGCCTGGGCCCCTTCTGTTCCTTGAGCCTAAGCCCCACCCCCCAGGGCCCCCAGGGCCTTTTCCAGCCCTGTGGGTCCTGAGCATTGGCCCCACCCACTGCCTAAACCTCGCCCTTGCTTAGGCCCCACCCTCCACAGCCAAGGCCTCCCCCACCCCCCTTCTTTCTTTCTTTTCCATCCTACTCTTTTTTACTGTTGTGGTACTGATGTACCTTCTGGTTATTGATTCATCTATATTTTTATTTTTACATTCTTTCTAACATATCTGTTAGCTTCCTAGTCTAATTTTATTTTTTTTACTTTGTTACTGTTCTTTTTTTTTTACCACCCCACGCAGCTTGCGGGATCTTTGTTCGCGAGCCTGGGGTCAGGCAGAAGCTCCTGTGGTGGGAACTCCAAGTCCAAACCACTGGACTAACAGAGAACTTCAGACCCCAGGGAATATTCATTGGAGTGAGGTCTCACAGAGGTCCTCATCTCAGCACCAAGACCCAGCTCTACCCAATAGCCTACAAACTCCAGTATTGGAAGCCTCAGGCCAAACAACCATTAAGACAGGGACACAATTCCACTCATTAAAAAAAGAAAAATGAGATGGCAAAAAAATATGTCACAGATGAAGGAGCAAGATAAAAACCTACAAGACCAAATAAATGAAGAGAAAATAGGCAGTCTCCCCAAAAATAATTCAGAGTAATGGTAGTAAAGATGATCCAGAATCTCAGAAATAGAATGGAAGCATGGATTGAGAAAATACAAGAAATGTTTAACAAAGATCTAGAAGAACTAAAGGACAAACAAACAGAGATGAAAAACACAATAACAGAAATGAAAAATACACTAGAAGGAATCAATAACAGAATAACTGAGGCAGAAGAATGAATAAGTGAGCTGGAAAACAAAATGGTGAAAATAACTGCTGAGGAGCAGAATAAAGAAAAAAGAATGAAAAGAAGACAATCTCAGAGACCTCTGGGACAACACTAAATGCACCAACATTCAAATTATAGGGGTCCCAGAAGAAGAAGAGAAAAAGAAAGGGTCTGAGGAAATATTTGAAGAGATTATAGTTGAAAACTTCCCTAACATGGGAAAGGAAATAGTCACCCAAGTACAGGAAGCACAGAGAGTGCGATACAGGATAAACCCTAGGAAAAAACACAACAAGACACACATTAATCAAACTAACAAAAATTAAATTCAAAGAAAAAATATTAAAAGCAGCAAGGGAGAGAGAAAAAATAACATACAAAGGAATCCCCATAAGGTTATCAGCTGATTTTTCAGTAGAAACTCTGCAGTCCAGAAGGGAGTGACAGGATATACTTAAAGTGATGAAAGAGAAAAACCTACAACCAAGATTACTGTACCCAGCAAGGATCTCATTCAGATTCAATGGAGAAGTCAAAAGTTTTTCAGACAAGTAAAAGCTAAGAGAATTCAGCACCACCAAACCAGCTTTCCAACAAATGTTAAAGAAACTTCTCTAAGCAGGAAACACAAGAGAAGAAAAAGACCCACAAAAACAAACCCAAAACAGTTAAGAAAATGGTAATAGGAACATACATATTGATAATAACCTTGAATGTAAATGGATTAAATGCCCCTACCAAAAGACACAGACTGGCTAAATGGATACAAAAACAAGACCCATATATATGCTGTCTACGAGAGACCCACTTCAGACCTAGGAACACATACAGACTGAAAGTGAAGGGATGGAAAAAGATATTCCATGCAAATGGAAATCAAAAGAAAGTTGGAGTAGCAAGACTCATATCAGATAAAATAGACTTAATAAAGACTGTTACAAGAGATAAGGAGGGACAGTACATAATGATCTCCATTCTCCATGAAAGGAGAAATCGACAGTAACATGATAATAGTAGGGGACTTTAACACCACGCTTATACCAATGGACAGATCATCCAAACAGAAAATAAATAAGGAAACACAAGCTTTAAATGACACAATAGACCAGATAGACCTAATTGATATGTATATTTTTTAACATCTTTATCGGAGTATAATTGCTTTACAACGATGTGTTAGTTTCTGCTATATAACAAAATGAATCAGCTATACATATACATATATCCCCATATCTCCTCCCTCTTGTGTCTCCCTCCCACCCTCCCTATCCCACCCCTCTAGGTGGACACAAAGCACCGACCTGATCTCCCTGTGCTATGTGGCTGCTT
Source organism: Leucopleurus acutus (assembly GCF_964270905.1). Lineage (NCBI taxonomy): Eukaryota > Metazoa > Chordata > Mammalia > Artiodactyla > Delphinidae > Leucopleurus > Leucopleurus acutus. The sequence goes on from NC_139153.1 coordinate 98,755,059, forward strand.
CCCACCAGCTATCTGTTTTATATTTGGTAGTGTATATATGTCCATGCCACTCTCTCACTTTGTCCCAGCTTACCCTTCCCCCTCCCCATGCCCTCAAATTCGTTCTGTATGTCCATGTCTTCATTCCTGTCCTGCCCCTAGGTTCTTCAGAACCACTTTTTTTGATGAACATAGATGCAGAAATCCTCAACAAAATACTAGCAAACAGAATCCAACAGCACATTAAAAGGATCATACACCATGATCAAGTGGGATTTATCCCAGGGATGCAAGGATTCTTTAATATATGCAAATCAATCAATGTGATGCACCATATTAACAAATTGAAGGAGAAAACCATATGATCATCTCAGTAGATGCAGAAAAAGCTTTTGACAAGATTCAACACCGATTTATGATAAAAACTCTCCAGAAAGTGGGCATAGAGGGAACCTACCTCAACATAATTAAGGCCATATATGACAAACCCACAGCAAGCATCATACTCAATGGTGAAAAACTGAAACCATTTCCACTAAGATCAGGAAAAAGACCAGGAAGTGCAGTCTCGCCACTCTTATTCAACATAGTTTTGGAAATCCTAGCCACAGCAATCAGAGAAGAAAAAGAAATAAAAGTAATACAAATTGGAAAAGAAGTAAAACTATCACTGTTTGCCAATGACATGATACATAGAAAATCCTAAAGATGCCACCAGAAAACTACTAGAACTAATCAGTGAACTTGGTAAGGTTGCAGGATACAAAATTAATGCATAGAAATCTGCATTCCTATACACCAACAACAAAACATCAGAAAGAGAAATTAAGGAAACAGTCCCATTTACCATTGCAACAAAAAGAATAAAATATCTAGGAATAAACCTGCCTAAGGAGGTTAAAGACTTATACTCAGAAAACTAAAAAACACTGATGAAAGAAATCAAAGATGACATAAACAGATGGAGAAATGTACCATGTTCTTGGATTGGAAGAATCAATATTGTGAAAATGACTATACTACCCAAAGCAATCTACAGATTCAGTGCAATCCCTATCAAACTACCAATGGCATTCTTCACAGAATTAGAACAAAAAAATCTTACAATTTGTATGGAAACACAAAAGACCCTGAATAGCCAAAACAATCTTGAGAAAGAAAAATGGAGCTGGAGGAATCAGTCTCCCCGACTTCAAACTATACCACAAAGCTACAGTAATCAAGACAGTATGGTACTGGCACAAAAACAGAAGTATAGATCAGTAGTACTGGATAGAAAGTCCAGAGATAAACCCACGCACATATGGGCACTTAATTTACGACAAGGAGGCAAGAACATACAATGGAAAAAAGACAGTCTCTTCAGTAAGTGCTGGGAAAACTGGATAGCTACATGTAAAAGAATGAAGTTAGAACACTACACAACACCATACACAAAAATAAACTCCAAATGGATTAAAGACTTAAATGTAAGACCAGACACTATAAAACTTCTAGAGGAAAACATAGGGGAAACACTCTTTTTTTTTTTTTTTTTTTTTTTTTTTTAGGGGAAACACTCTTTGACATAAACCACAGCAAGATCTTTTTTGACCCACCTAGAGTAATGGAAATAAAAAAAAATAAACAAGTGGGACTTAATTAAACTTAAAAGCTTTTGCACAGCAAAGGAAACCATAAACAAGACAAAAAGACAACCCTCAGAATGGGAGAAAATATTTGCAAATGAAACAACAGACAAAGGATTAATTTCCAAAATATACGAACAGCTCATGGAGCTCAATATCAAAAAAACAAACAATCCAGTTAAAAAATGGGCAGAAGACCTAAATAGACATTTCACTAAGGAAGACATACAGATGGCCAAGAGGCACATGAAAAGATGCTCAACATCACTAATTATTAGAGAAATGCAGATCAAAACTACAATGAGGCATCACCTCACGCCAGTCAGAATGGCCATTATCAAAAAAGCTAGAAACAATAAATGCTGGAAAGGGTGTGGTGAAAAGGGAACCCTCCTACAGTGTTGGTGGGAATGTAAATTGATACAACCACTATGGAGAACAGTATGGAGGTTCCTTAAAAAAGTAAAAATAGAACTACCATATGACCCAGCAATCCCACTACTGGGCATATACCCTGAGAAAACCATAATTCAAAGAGACATGCACCACAATGTTCATTACAGAACTATTTATAATAGCCAGGACATGGAAGCAACCTAAATGTCCATCGACAGATGCATGGATAAAGAAGATGTGGCACATATATACAATGGAATATTACTCAGCCATAAAAAGAAATGAAATTGAGTTATTTGTAGTGAGGTGGATGGACCTAGAGTCTGACATACAGAGTGAAGTAAGTCAGAAAGAGAAAAACAAATGCTGTATGCTAACGCCTATGTATGGAATCTGAAAAAAAAGAAAAATGGTACTGATGAACCTAGTTGCAGGGCAGGAATAAAGAGGTAGACGTAGAGAATGGACTTGATGACATGGGGTGGGAGGGCGAAGCTGGGGCGAAGTGAGAGTAGCATCGACATATGTACACTACTGAATGTAAAAAAGTTGGCTGGTGGGAAGCAGCCGCATAGCACAGGGAGATTGGCTTGGTGCTTTGTAATGACCTAGAGGGGTGGGATAGGGAGGCTGGAGAGAGGCTCAAGAGGGAGGGGATATGGGGACATGTGTATACATATGTCTGATTCGCTTTGTTGTGCAAAAGAAACAGTATTGTGAATCAATTATACTCCAATAAAGATCTATTAAAAAAAAAAGTTTAAACCCTTAAGGACTGTACAACCTGATTAGGCACTAGTAATATTAACAGCTAAATATATTGAGCAGTTACTATATGACAGGTATTGACTGAAGCTTGTTTTTAAACATTAATTCATATATGCCCTCAAAACAACCAGTATTGTTCCCAATTTACAGGTGAGAAAACTGAGGCACAATCAAAATTACATGGATATCTTTAATACAAACAGAATATGATCAGCATTTACAATAGAGTTGGTACTGTATAGCAAGGGGGTCTAATCTAAAATCTGAGGACTCTAACTTAAACCATGCTGATTGATTGGTTTCTTATGGCTGCTGAATGACTAAGAAGAAAATATTTCCTTCTTCTTGTCCAGTAATAACATCTTCATTTGTTGAGCCAATGGCATAAAGTTCCCGTTTTGTTAAAAACATCAAATCTACCTTTTAAAATGACATTTAGGGCAATAAATTTCTGCACTGATAAAATTCAAAATAATATTCAAAATTTCCTGAAGTTATTTAAATGCTGTCTTTATGTAATATACTTGTAAAATCCTTCTCAAGTATGCTTTTTGGAATATCTAAAATAATCATTTGATTCGTGCCAGTAGTTCAGACATTCAGTGGTAAATAAAATCAAATGCAATTACGTGCATGAGCATAATTTTATTGACAGAGAGGTTTAGGCTCAGCCAGAGAGCTGAGGACAGCATTTTGGCTCTGGAGTTGGTCAGATGCTCTTTTTATGATATTCTGCAGGCTTTGGAGGAGGCTGTGGTAGAAAGACTATAAAATGTGAATTTAACCCTTGTATTCAAACGGATCAAAAAAAACAGCAGAGAGATAATAAGGATAGAAACAGTAGGGGAAAATGCAGCTTAATGTCTGCAGGGTGCTCTCTAGGCAATGTTAAAGAAAATTATGGAAGTTTAGGGATTGTGGATCTAAAGTTGATTTATTAAAGAGTCAGAAGACTTTTGCACGATATACTAGCTGTAAATGCATAAAAAAAAACCCAGCAGGACGTCTCTGGAAATGTTTCTGTATTGATTTCATCAATGTTTGAGTCAGATATGGATGTTTTCCTTTTATGCAAAATGCTGATGTGTACCGATTTGTGACTGGGTTCTTGCCTTAAGGAATTCTCTGTAGGGCATGGAAGTAACCGATTTGTAACAGTTTGAAATTGGAAGAACCTCACTTTCCATTTATTTTCACTTACTCAGCAATAAACACTAAAGGCCAATGACAAAACTCCTCCCTCATCTCATCCCCAAAGACAGGAAACACTTGCATTAATTCTTTGACACATTGTATACATTTCCTGGGCCTTTTCTTTTTATTGTGACTGCATTAATTCTCTCCTGAATTCTTTCTAAAAATAACTACTCTATAAACCATTGTTTAGTTACTATGAAACATTATCTTCCAGGGAAGAAAATTACTAGGTGATGGTTCTAACACATTTCCAGTGATATTGGTTTGAAATGTCCCATATGCAGTGCTCAGCAGAGGGTTATATAAAGCAGCAAGTTAAAATGTAACTACGCATGAAATTTATAATGCATTTGCAGATCATCCTTCTTTTGAAGAAAGCTTTTGCATTTTTCATTTATTTGTGCATGTTTAATTTCCAGAATCTACGTGGTCAACGTTTGTGTACATCTTTATGAAGATGTCCTTGCGGCATCCCTGAACATACAGCAGGTAAGGCAGTGCTGTGCCAATCATGTCTCCAGATCTGTGAAGCACAATGGACCTTGTCCTAGTCTTTGAAAGTCAATAGGTCAAGCTTTTGAGAAAGGGGATTTTGATGGCTGGTTGGTGCCCAGATGCTATTTGTGACCATTTAGCTTGTCCACTGTACAGTAGAATCTGGCAGAGCCCCTCTTTATTGGATGCTGGTGAGCGAGTTGAGTTTACCTGGGCTCATGGACATTTTGTGTAGTTAATATCTCTGAGATATTAGAGCACAAAAATAAGAAACGAGAAGAGAAAACAATACAGTGAGTAAACAACGTATAGGTTTTTAAACAATAAAAATGTGTGTGTGTGTGTATATATATATATATATAACTGTTACATATTGTAAGAGAACAGCTTCATCTACTATCATAGTAAAAGAGAACGTGGTGGCAAAAAAAGTACAACTGCAGAAAATTAACTATGACCCTCTGAGTTTCACTGATCTCTTCACGTAACTGTGAAGAAGCAGAGCTTGTGCTTCTGGCTCCAAGCTCACAGCTCCCTGCAGTGACAGGGAGCTTACGGGTGTGTGGATTCTGTTTGCACAAGGACACTGAGACAAGGAAGTGAACACAGGGCAAAATGGAGGTGGCAGTCTGCCTCCCAGGTTAAGTGTCCTGGCTGGGGTGCCCTTTTCTGATTTACACTGAAACCTGGTCAGTTGAAAATAGAAACAGATTCATTTCCTGATCATAGGAAAAATCCTTCATAATGGGCCTTCATTAAGAATGTTTTGTTTTTCCAGTGCAGGGAAGGCTTTTGATCTACTGGACTATCTGGCATAGTCTTCTTGTTTTGTTAAACTTTGAGAAGGTTGAACAGTCCTAGGGACAACGCATTGTGTAAATTACCATAAAATGTGATAAAGAGGTGAGGAGTGTGGTAGGCAGAATTCTTAAATAGCTCTCAAGATTTCCTCCCCCTGCCCTTGAATGTGGGCAGAACCTATGAATATGACAGGATAGTTGCTCCCATGATTGCATTTTGTTATATAAGACTCCTCCTTAGCTGACTAGAGAGAGATTCTATTGCCATCTTTCATGAAGTGAGCTGTCAAGTTATGAGGGGGCCACATGGCTAGGACCTGAGACTGGCTCTCAGCTGACAGGCAGCAGGAAAATAGGGACCTCATTCCTGCCTCAAAGAACTGAATTCTGCCCACAACCAGAGAGCTTAGCTTGCAGGAGACCCTCGAGCTCCAGATGAGACCACAGCCCCAGCCGACACCTTGATTTCAGCCTGGTGAGACCCTATGCAGAGGTCTCCCTACTTAACTTCTACCTGAACTCCTGACCCATGGAAAATATGAGATAATAAATTTGTCTTGTTTTAAGTTTGTGATAATTTATTACGCAATAGCAAACTACTAATGTAGGGAAAGAGTGCATCAGATATATTAATGGCTGGCCTAGATGGGATCAGAATAAGTCATGTAAGTATTCACTCTTATGGTCCTACGTTTAAACAACACATGTATATTAAGTGAGGGAGTGATCCATAACCCACTATTCTAAACACAAAAGCAATATTATGTCAACCTATACTTTTTTACTTACTCATCATAAAACAACGTAAAATTACACCTTCTCTGACTAGTACATACACATATCTGCTGTCTTAACTATTATAAATTATGGGAAATAATGTTTTTGTTTTTTTCATAATATAGAAAGTTTAATTTAAAATTTCAGTTTTGTTAGTTTTTACTTTCAACATAATGGAAATCATTGCTGGGCTATAAGATTAGATTTTGTTGACATTTGCATGGTCCTGTGTGTTCGGTGTGTGTTAGCTCCATTTTACAGATGAATAAATTAAACCATAGATTAGATGAAGTAATTACTCAGAACTAGTAATTGGCCATGTTAGACTATGAACTCAGCTTTTCTGACTCCTGAGTTCAAGATTATTTTGATCATAGCTCACCTAGAGATGTATAACAGAAGAACACAAAAACATAAGTGCAATAGAAAAAGCTGAAGATGTTTCTACAATAGCTAAGATAACAATGAAAGAATCCCTTGGTTAGGAGTGATGATGTTTGTGAACGGGATAACTAATCTGGTTTACGCTATAGCATTAGAGCTTCAGGTGCTTGGGTTTAACCTTCGGAGCAAATTCCCCTGGTTCCAACCCCTGTTAATTCTCCAGAATATATGTTTTTGACCTTTTTGATGCTACTTTGATTTGATTTGCAGAGGCCTTGCTTCTTCAGGGTTTTTAGTCTTATGCTCATCTTTAAATAGATGGTTTTGATTGTCTCTGATGTTTCTGAGGCTGTCCTTACATGTGTCTTTATATTTTTTTCTTTGCTTTTGAAACCCGTACTTTGTGCCTTGGATCCTCCTGGAGGGTGCCAAGCTCATCTTGGGGTTTGCAATAGGCCTGTTTTGTCCAGGTTCAATTGTTCACATTGAGAGGTGATATTTTGAGCAATTTAAAGCAATGAGCTATGTTCAGTATTTGTTTGTTACATATAAAGTATATAAAAGAAATGACTTCGTATGTCAAATCACTTGCTCATGAAATTTTTTCTTCCAGTTTTATTGAGATATAATTGATGTACAGCACTGTATAAGTTTAAGGTTATAACATAATGATCTACTATATCATTGTGACATCATGAAATGATTATCACAATAAGTTTAGTGAATATTCATCCTCTCATAGAGACACAAAATGAAAGAAATAGAAAAAACTTTTTTCTTGTGATGAGAACTCAGGATTTACTCTCTTAACTTTTATATATAGCATTCAGCACTGTTCATGATATTTTGCTAATGAATTTTATTAACTCTTAATTACTGAAATAATTTTTATAAATTATATATCTAATTATGATTCCATTTATTAAAAACAATTGAAGTAGACTTTGTAATCAGGTAAGAGATGTTATCTATTACACAGGTGTTTAACAATTATATTTTCCATATTATGGAGAAAAATATAGGTCAGGAGAAAACAGCAACACTTTTGTATTTTTCCATAACAGAAGTGGATAACAATACAATGGATAGAGATAGTGTACGCTCAAATATTTAATTTAATAATTACTTCAAATAATTCTGGAATAATGGGTTATTCATTTGAAGCATCTATTTGAAAACAATAAAATGAAGGTTAAAAAATTGGAAACCTTCAGGCTTCCCTGGTGGCGCAGTGGTTGAGAGTCCGCCTGCCGATGCAGGGGACACGGGTTCATGCCCCGGTCCGGGAAGATCCCACATGCCGCGGGGCGGCTGGGCCCGTGAGCCATGGCTGCTGAGCCTGTGCGTCTGGAGCCTGTGCTCCGCAACGGGAGAGGCCACAACAGTGAGAGGCCCGCGTACCGCAAAAAACAAAAACAAAAACATTTTAGATGTAATGATCTAACCAAACGTAATCTAAAATAAAATATAATTAATTAGATTGTAACATACAAGAAAATACATTTCAAAATAATATGCATACAACGATAACTTATTTTAAAATTCTGATGAAAAAAGACTTTCAATATTGTTTTTCTTTTAGTTTTAAGAAATGGATTATTTTTCTACTTTTCTGTATGTCCAAGTTATTTCACAAGGAAAATGTGTTATTCCAGTAACCAATAATTAAAAAATAGTATTCTAACATTTAGAAGTTGTTATAGGTAAATATAAAGGAAGGGATTTTGAAAGTCACTAGGTGTGTTCTCCATAAATAGTTCCTGGATTCCAGATTAGTGAGTTTCTGACTTCTTTATTTTTCTGCCTTTGCCTTCAACCATACTCCTTTGTAATCTATCTTTATTTTTTTAATTGAAGTGTAGTTAATTTACAGTATTATACTAGTTTCGGGTGTACAACATAGCTATTCAATATTCTTATAGATTTTGCTCTCTTTATTTTCAATGATATCTTGTTATCTTTCTCAAGTTCTGGATTTGCCTCTTGACTATTCTTTTACAAGCTTTTATCTCTTCTCTGGTTTTTATATTGAAATATGAATGTCCTCTTTATTAGTAAATCCACGTTTCTTAGGCTTTATCATAACAACTAAGCACCATTCTCCACTGTTAATTACCTTCTTCTTGAAACACTCCCCCCCTTAGCTCCCATGCCAACATATTCTTCTGGTTTTCTCTGGCCACTTTCCAGTCCCCTTTGTCAGTTATTTCTCATGTTTTCTTTTTATTTGTTAAACTTATGTTTTCCGCCAGACCCTGACCTAAGCTCTTTACTTCTTGTCCTGTAATATCCTCCTGACCATTCTCAAGACTTTAATACCTAAATGTTGCCAAAACCAAAATTTTTATCCCCAACACATGACTTCTGTCATTAGCTCCAGACTCACATAGATGGATGCCTCAAGACCAGTGTGTCAAAAACAGAACTCATCTTTTCTTCCAGTCCTGATCTGCTTTTCATGTTCTCTACACAGAAAGTAGAACTATCGTCTACCCTGTTGACTGCTTTGGACAGAAACTTGGGAATCCTGTGTAACTCTTCCCCTCCCTCTTCTCCCATGCTCAATTAATTACCAAAAGATATTAATTCTAGCCTTTAAATAATTCTAGAATCTGTCCACTTGTAATTCTCTTCATCATCTCCTTTATGGTTCAGCCCAACATCAACTGTTTCCTTGTCTAGTACAAAATTGGTCTCCCCACACCTACCCTTGATCTCCTCAATCTATAATTTACACTATGGCAATAGTTATTTTTGTAAACACACACTGTATGGAAAAGAATTTCTATTGTCCTGAAACAATTATCACTAAAACCTACAAGGTTCTTTATCCAACCCCTGTATACTTTTTCAGTCTCATAAATGATTCTCCTCTTCTATTCATATAATTCAGTCACATCAGACCTTTTGCCTCAGTGTCTTTGCATCATACCTCTCCTTATTTTCCTCCCATTTTGTTTCCTAGTTTAATGCCTGTTCTTATTTTAGTTCTCGGTTTATATGTCACTTATTCTAGGAACTGTTCATTGAGCCATACTTACCCTCAGACTAGGTCAGCTTGCTTTTGTTTTCTTTTAAACTTCAATGACACATGTTAGATGCTCAATAACTGTCATCTCCATTTGACCAGAGATTTAAGGAGAGCAAGATCTGTGTTAGTTTTCCCCCAGAACCTACAACAACAGTGTAGATATTACAACAGTGCAGTCACATCGCAGACAATAAATATGTGTCAGTTAAATCACTGATGGTGCTGCTTTGCTCTGATGGGGCTGTATTGGTTCCTGTATATCAGTTCTCTCCATGTGCCCAGCTACTTGTAAGCTTGAGACTTGTCCAGTTATGGAAGAATATAGAGAACAGACAGAAAAATAACGTACCATTCTTCTTTGCCCGACATGCCCTGGACCATGCCTTTTTTACAAGCTGGTGAGCCTTAGTCATACTGTGTGAGGAATAGAGTAGTTATTCTTGCCACCCCAAGGAGATTTTGCTTTCTCTGTATTCAAGAGGAGAATAGGCATAAATCTATGTAATTGCTGGCTCTGGTCCTAATCACAAGCTTGAAGAACCAAAAAACCCGTGACATAGTTCTTGTCTTCTGTCTGAGAATTTGCACATTGACATCAGTTAGTGGTCAGCTGAAGAACTGCAGATGGAGCGCAGTGGGACTGGGAATGGAAGGAGGAATGTTCGTGCCTCATCCAAAGCAGATTTCTCCATTGTCTGACACTTGTTAAGCAGTGAGAAAAAATGCAGTCAATTTGGCTTTTTTTTACTTGTGACCCAAAGTCTTTGGCAGTTGACCATGCTAGTCAAGAATGGCGGATGAAACTTTGCCACAGTTTCTTCTTTAAGGTTTTAGGTCAAGTGAGCACACACAAAAGACACAAAGGTAAAGTAAGATTAAGACATGTTATTAATATTTAGCTATATCTCTATTTATATGCTAATGTAAACCAACAAGACAGAATACTGAGCTGTTTACTAAACAAAGTTCCAGAAGATTAATGTTAAACGTTGAACATAATACGAAATATTTATAGTTTTAATTTTTCAGGATTTCTTATTTCTATATTTTCCCAGTTGTGGCCTCAAACATGATGGCATCTTGAAGATATATTTCACACCCAGAGGGGGTCAAGATCATCTGGGTTCTGCCATAGGCCTGTTCTGTCAAATTGTTTATACAACTTTCCTCTGAGAGGCAGAAACTCTGAATGATTTATAGGGTTACTCCTAAGCAGGGGAAAAAAATATATGTGTGTGTGTGTGTGTGTGTGTGTATATATATATATATATATATATATATATATATATATATTTATACCATATAAAGAAATTAAGGGGAAAAGACTATGGAGAACTGTGATGTCTCAAGAGATTTTTGCAAACTATCCAGTTAGCCTGCCATGGTTTCATGGATGCTGGCACAAGTCATGAGACTCCTGTATCAGAAACAAAGGACTTTATGATTTGTGGCACAGCAAGCCACTTGGGTATCATGTTCGTGCCAATCTCCCTTGCCTCCCAGATCCTACAGGGGTAACATTGAAGGGCCCTGGTGGACCTTGCACGCATGGTGGGTTTGTGGCACAGCTGAGGAACCCCAAACTCAAGAAATCTGAATGTTTTATAAGGGGCTGCAAGTATATCTGCCCTGCCTGCCAGAGGGTGGCACTCTCTCTAATTTACAAGGCTGGGGAAGATAACCCCTATGCTCACAAGGCATATAGAAAAGTGAGAGAGTAATGGATAATTGTTAAGTAAATTAAGGGGAAAAGACTTAAAGTGGACTTTTTCTCTTTTCCTTCCATCTTGGCTTCGCCCTAGAAAGCAGAGGGAACATTTCCAATAAAACCAGATGCTTGTGTTATTACAATTAACATAAATGATCAGGTATTTAGTTATGTTATTTGTTTTTCTTGTCTTCCTTCATCATGGCCCAGAGTAATATTTGCTTAGTGTACACTGAGGACTCCTAACTGCTTATTATCTGTGTGAATGCTCAGGGGGGTGTCAAATAAGCACTGCCATGTCTCACCTCCAGAGAAGATGCAGCAACTGTACCGATGAAAAGCTCACCAGCCACTGGCTCATCCCTACTCTGACTTCAGCCATACATCTTCAATACTGAATAATATCTAGCTGTAGTTCAAAGATGTCATCTAGTATAAGAAATTATTGTTATTTTATATCTGTGCTACACTGATGAAATTAAACAGTGCTATGCAGAACCACTTTATTTATGGATAGGAAGAAAAACAATTCTATCAGAAATTTTCATGTTTGTTGTGTGTGTCAGGATGAAACCTGTGAAAGCACTTCCTTTACCTACGGGAAACTAATATCTCATAAACATGTGGCCTTCTCTCACAGAGTGTAAAGATTGGTAAATAAAGAACTCTGATAGAAAATGTGCTCATCCCAGTGAGGTCAGTGAGTCCTTTGAAGGCACCATGGTTCTATTCAGTGCCCTGGAAGAGTTCATTAACCTGATGCAAGGAGACCGTTTACCCCTACCTAAAGGATCATGCTAATTAAATTGCTCTGTTTACCCAGCTATGTCCCAATTTTCTGTGAATACATGAATGTCTTGAGTTTCATTTCCTGTATTTTTGTTGAAGGCAGAGATGATTACAGATTAACACTCTCAAACTTGTACTTCTGCTATAGATCTCAGGCTTCATTGAACTATTTTCAAAACCAATTTTTAAAAAATTTGTCAAGATAGTTTTATACTTAGTAAGAGCAACCCAGATGGAGGAATTTTAATGTTTTATATGTTTACAAATGGTTATAAGAGTTATCTATGGACAAGTTTTATTATTTCATTTCCTTCTTGCTGAAATGTAAAACAGTGATTCCTCCTACCTGAGGCTAATATCTTCATCTGTGCTGTTGAGTTCATCCTCAGGAATCTTAAGTTATAAGCCAGCCATCTCTCTCTTATGCATTCAGATTCCCTCTTCTCTCTCTCTTAACTGGAATTTTCCTGTTGGCTTTTAAATGTGCTCATGCCTCCTTCATAAAACATCAACAGTAACAATCTCTAGGCATCTCGTCTCCTTCCATTAACTTCTCTATTTTCTCCACTTCATAGCCAAACTTCTTGAAGAAATTTTCTTTGTCATTATCTCTACTTCCTCATTTTATTCCAGTATGGATTTATCTATTTTATGAACCATTGAAATAATTTTCATTAAAGTTAATACTGATCTCCTGTTCACAGAATGTAAGAGAGATTTCCAGTCATTTTTGTACAAGTCCCCCCAGGTGCATTCAAAGTTTTGACTATTTAAAAAAATTTTTTCTTCCCTTACTGTCACCAGGTTTTGCTTCCTGCTTTTCTGCTTCTCATTTATATCTTCTTTTCAGGATCAACCTCATCTACCTTGGACATAAAATGCTGATCCTAGGGATTCTCTTATTCTTACTGTATATTTTCTTTTTTATTGATTTCAAGCATATCTGTGGTTTGAATTGCAACATATTTATAGGTGACTTACAAATATACAGCTCCAGCCCAGATATCCTCTGATTCCTGGACACATATATATACAACTGACATTTTCTTTTGGAGACTCAAAGTCATCTAAAACTAAAATTGTCCAATTAGAGCTCTTTTATAGCCCCTTGACCCCCTTTTGCTCCTCCATAAAATGCCATCTATTTTATTATCCAAGCCAGAAATCTTGAGTCATCTTTGATGCCTTCCTTTCCTAAATTCATCATTTTGTTTACTCTCCTATACTTTACAAAGTGCTTTGAGTACAGTATATCGATTTATTATCACAGTCACCCAGTAAGACAGGTAATACCACTGTGAATTTAGATTTGGAAACTGAAGTGGAAAAAGGTCAACTGACCTGGCCAATATCACCATCTTGGAGTGGAATATAGAGCAGGAACATGAACATTTTACTCAAAATCCATTTTTTTGGAGGGTAATTGGAGAGGATTTTTTTAGAAGAAAGGAAGTTTGAGCATTCCTAAATGTTAAAAGGAAAAAAGCTAAATTGCTAGTTTAATGAGGAAAGGAAGATATTAAGAATTCAGTAAGATCTTATTAACGGGTACATATTAATATTTTTTGTGACAACTTTATGATTAAAAGAACAGATAAAAATAAGCTTTGTTTTTATCATAATTATTAGTATTCTATTCTAGTTTTACTGTTCTCAAGGCATTTTCTTGGAATTGTTAATTAATTTTAACAAGAAGCATATATTAATGGTCTGTAAAGGACAAACGCACACACACAAAAAAAAGCCATGTAAAACTTTCCTGACAATATGTCTGTTGTTATTAAGGAGCTGCTGAAAGTCTAATAGCTATGATAAGAACATATTATTTCTAGAAAACAGATAGTGTCTTAATTAATGAACTATGCCAAAATTAAAAATTCCAAGTCAGGTTGAATAACTGTTTTCCACACTTATGGTAAGCGCATGTCTCTAGTGTGTATGAACTTTTTTATATATGTAAGTTAATTTTTAAAAGCTTTCATCAGGGTCAGGTAAGGGTATTAATTGCCATGTTAGTTTGGAGAAACATCTGATTCTTAAATTTTGAAAATAATTTGGAAATCTTAATTTCTCAGGAGCAAACAGTGTGCTTATTTTCATCCCTAGCCAATGGAAGACATTTTTAATAAATTGAACAAAATATGGCAGTAACATCCCAACTCAGGAAATTAATTGGCACACTCAGTCAAGAAAGGAGAAAAGAGGAGAAAGATGAATACAGAGATGTGTACCTTGAGATCCTCTACTTTGTATAAGACTCATTTCATAACATTAAAACCGATGACGACACAAGAAGTTTCCTTTACTGGTGTTATCATAATGATCATCTATTAGAAATAATTTTTAAAAGTAGATTGGGTGAGACTAAAAGAAAAAGAAATACTAATATTTAAATAGTGGGAAATGATATTCTTTTTGCTCTTAATGTATTATTATGACCTACTTATCATTTACTTGAATTAATGTACTTTATCCCATCCACATCTCTCACATGGTGATATTATCTATGAGTTTTCCCGATTAGAAAAAATGTAATTCTCCTTGAATGAGGGTATGCAAATCCATTAACTCAAAGCTAGAGAAGTCTTTGAAAAGGCCCTCTGTTAGGTGATAGAGGGAAAGGAATGCCTCCTAACTTGAACATTCTCTTAGAGAAAGGTGAGTCTCAAACTTGTATGCATGCGATACCCATCTCCCATCCTTCCTCTCCTCATTGTACATGGCTGAGGGTATGCTGAAAAGAATCCATTCTAGAAAGCAGACCTATGTTGAAAAAGTGGCGCTAGATGAAATGAAAATGAAGGATCTGTATTAAAATGGCAGTTTGCAGAAGCAAAGAATAATCAGGACATACTGGAAGTCTTAGAAACTCAAAATTAGTCCTGTCATCTTCCTAAGTTCTTTTTAAACTGTGGCTTCCTTGGCTACAAGCTGTCCTCTTTCTAGTCATTAATGATGCCTCTATGGAATTTATTTCCCTTTGGAGAGAGGATAATGCAATGGTTGAGAGTCCATGCCTTATAGAGAGAACAGGATCAGTATTCTAACACTAACACCAGGCATGTATCTTCAGTTTGCTTTAAGCAAATGCCTTAGGCAATTGGTTTATCCTTTTTGATCCCCAGAGGCATATGCCCATGCATAGGATGATTGAGTGTATTAAATGTGATAAAACAGAAAAATCTCAAACTTTAGTTGCTAGTTAGTCCTGTTAAGTTTTCAAAAATGGTAGCTCTCATTAATAAGAAGAAGAAGAAGAGGAGGAGGGGGAAGCAAGAATGCAGAAAGCAAGCGAAATAGTGTCACAGTCGCAGCTGTGCCTTACTGATATGTCTTTTAGGCTTCATTCTTACAATCACAGAATTCTACTTTAGGCTCATAGCCAAAGTGGGTGAGAGGTGAAACCATAAATTCTCTTTGCTACTCTCTCCATCTGTCAGTGCGCAGGTCTTCCTCATACCTAATCTCTCCTTCCTTAATCAGATGACTTTTACCCTCCTGCAGTGTTCCTGGCTGTCCAGAGGCCATCATTACCACTCCTGTTCTAAGAGGCCAGCAGTTCCCAGTTGTTCCCTCATCTCTGCATGTCGTTTTCCTAAGAGCTCTGTACTCAGCAGCCTGTCCCTTAGAAGACAGTCTGACAAAATGGTGGTGGTTCAGTGTTAATGTCTAGTAGAAACTTGAATATGTTCCTTGCCGAAAGGTATCTGCTTTTTAAACGGCTGTATCAATCAGGGTTCAACCAGAGAAACAGAACCAGTGGGAGATTTATATTAACAGATCTGTTGTAAGGAATTGACTTAAACAATTGTGGGGCTAGCAAAGCAAGTCTGGAGTCTGTAGGGCAGGTGGGCAGGAAGGACAGGCTGGGCTGGGACTCTTGGGCATAAGCTGAAGATGCTGTCCGGAGTTTCTTCTTCTTCTGGGAAGCCTCAGTATTGCTCTAAAGGCCTTTCAACGGCTCTAAAGGCCAACCAAGCCCACCCAGATTATCTGGAATGATATCTCTTACTTGAAATCGGTTAATTGTGAACTTTAATGACCTCTACAAAGTAACTTCACAGCAACACCTAGATTAGTGTTTGAATAGCTAGAGATATAGCCTAGCCAACTTGGCGCATAAAGCTGACCATCACAGTTCGCACTTGTCAACATGGCATACATACACATCCCCTTATGTCATAGTTAATCTCCAAATAAGGGAATAACAAAGTCATACTTCTGTCTGACATGATTGAACTATTCTGTGTAAAATTGGAAACATGCTAACTCTTTCCTCAGAAAAGAGGGAATCTTAGGTGATGTTCATTCTTCCCTTTTGATTTCCAGTAACTTAAACACTGTAATATGAAGTTAACTATTACTAATACTTCTTATGTTACATAATAAGGAAAGAGAGAAGAAAATACAAATACTTTGTTAATACATATACAGATATTTTCGTGATTAAAAAAAGGAATTCCTCGTTTTGAAACTTGTCATATGGCCATAATTGGTATTTATAACTGCCTTCTTCTACCACCCGTTTCATATTCACTTTGCCCTCAGAAAGAACCTCAGCTGATTGTGGTTCTTTACCTCACAGAGTGACCCAAATCATCAGGCTGAATTAGGTTGTTTATTCATTGACTTTAAATCACAGGATGCCCTAAGGGATCTCTTAACATTCCAGAAATACTCTTACTCACCGTAGTACAGTAGCAACCCAGTTTTCTCTTGGTAATCAGGATCAATAACTCTAGCCGGTACTGTAATTGCTTTTTTTTGCCTGTTGAATCAGAGGTACAAGGAGCTCAAAGTGGCTGGGTGGCAGTATTAACTTCCAGTTCAAAGAATTCATCCTTGTGTCTTCCGATGGAAGCATCTGTTCCTTTGGAACAAAGACCAGCATTGCCCAGGATCGTAGGGATGGGAAACAAAACTTTTGCTAGTAGATCCCTAGCAATAATGGTGAGTAGTACCACTCTCATATCCACCTTTTGATTCCTAGACCTATGAATCCTGGCTGTGGGAGAAACAGTACCATATACTGAATGCTGATTTAGAGCATATACACCCTCCTGGAGAGTATTGTCCCAGTCCTTCAAGTATTGCCACCTATCAGGTGCTGTAAGTGCCTTTTATCAGGACAATAGGGAACACCATAAGATCAGTGAATCCTGTGAGCATGGGCTAACTGCCACACTTCATTTGCTGCCAAGTGAGTTCCTCAATTAGAAGCAATGCTGTGTGAAACACAGTGACCTTGGATAAGGCATCCTGTAAATCCACCCATGGTAGTTACAGCAGAAGCGTTGTATAATCCATCGTCTATTCCAGTAAGAACTGACTGTTGCTCCCTCCATAATGGAAGTGGTTCAGTGGAACCAAGCTGCCGTCCTTTAGCTGGCTGTTCCCCCAGGTGATGGTGCAAGACTGGGGACCCAGTGCTAGTCTCTGGTGCTGACAGATAGGGCACTCAGCAGGGGCTGTAGCCAGTTCTGCCTTAGTCAGGCTGTTTGTCCTTTCAGGTGAATGGCCAGGTGGACTGCCTGAATTTCTGCCCGCTGGGAGTATTTTCCTTTACCACTGTCCTTTAAGAGTGTCCCAGGAAGGGGCTTTAGAACTACCCACGTTTGGGCAGTGCTCCCACATCATGCCGGAACCATCGGTAACCAGGATGGGTTTTCTCTTCCTCCACCAGTTGGTTGTAGGGAACTCTCGTGAAGCCATAAGTTCAGGCTGGGAGACAGAAGGTAGTCTGACAGGAATGGGAGCCGTGGGCGTTTGGGCCACTTTCTCATGCAGCTCACCTGTGCCTTCAGGCCAGTGGTTGAATGTTAAAGAAGGACCCCCGAAATGTGAGAATTCTTAGAGGGTTCCACCTGAAATTGCTGGTAAAACAAGAATTGCTGGGATGAAGCTCAGCATCAAATTTTAAGAAATGGCATTGGAGGATTGATTATGAATTAAAATAACCCTGCTTTTCATAGTTATCTATTTCACCATCTTCCTGGGTATCCCTTTTCTTTGCGATCCAAGGCTGACCTTTGATATCAAGGTCAGCCTACTATGCTGGCCAAGGCCATATACCGGTCCTATCTCCTGGGACAAACAGAGGATTTTTCTGCTAAATAGCAGCATAGGAGATGTTTTCAGTTTAGAGTTAAAAATATCTATTTAACCCCCAGTTTTTCTGTGTTCTAAACATGTGCCAAACCACTGTTGTGGTTTAGAAATTGGCTTCCCACTTTATTAATATCAATCAGGATATGAAAAGGAAGTGTGGATACAATTAGAAACTTTCTTTCAGTTTTTGCTTGCAAAAAATGTATGCCTTGAATAATTAGTAACTTTTTTTCTCCATTCATGCATTTAATGCTTAATGTTTCCCAAGTTAGCTCAGCCTTTTCCATTCCTACAGAGCAGAGAAGCTAGAAGACACCATGCGATTAGAAGTCTGAGCTTGCCTAAAACCCTAGGTTTATACTTTCCTCAAGATTACATGTCTTAACTTTTCTTTTATCTGAGGATTAATAAATCAATAATATTTGCTTTGTTCTTTTTATTAGTGATAGTATTGCATATAAATTGAGTTTTTACCTTAAAGTGTATTATATGATGTTTCATGTATTATAGAAAAATGCTCATAACAGAATTTCGGCCTTTCTTTATAAACTTGTTCTGAAAATTAAACCATATACTTGATTTAACCTAAAATTATTGGAATTAAGTTGTCGAAGATTCACCATGCAAATCTTGTAAATAGCATGAAACTGAGGCCTCTAGCCCAATAAGTATAAAAGCCATAACTAAAATACTCAGCTACTTAGTTGAAGAATATATTTATATTCAGTGTCCTAGATTAATTGAATTTTATTTCATTCCGGTTCATTTAAATCTCTAGTCAGGAAGATATAATTATAAATTGTTTCATGCAAAAACAAATTGGTTTTTATAAATAAATTTTAATTTATCATTTATAATAAAGCCATAGGTTTTATTTTCAGAATTTAAATATTACATATAAAACAGACTTAGGTTGCTTATTTATAATTTTTTACAGCTGTGTTATTAAATTAAATGATTATTTTAGCTCATTTCTTAAAGATTATGGTACAGGATATCTAGTGAAATATTTTAACTATGGAGATTTATATTATTCCCAATAGGTACTTAGAAAATTTTATTAAAATATTATTTTATATCATAAATTTACCAGTTTTAAGCATACAATCCAATGGTTTTTAGTTAACTTTGTGCAACCCATGATCTTGTTTTAGAACATTTTCATCACCTAAAAAGAAACTTAGTAAATATTTTCAATCTCTGCTACCACCCCTCTCTTCAGACAACCACGTATCAGATTTCTATCTCCACAAGTTTGCCTTTTCTGGACATTTCATATACATGGAATTATGAAATATGCACTCCTTTGCATCCACTTCTAGGATAACGTTTTTGAGGTTCAGCCACATTGTAAAATATACCAATAGCTTATTCTTTTCTACTACTGAATGGTATTCCATCATGTAGGTATAGCACATATTGTTTATCCATTCACTGTTGAAATACACTTTGTTTCAGGTTTTTCACTATTATGAATATTGCTGCTTTAAACATTAATTTGTGTACAAGTCTTTATATGGTCATATGTTTTACTTTAGGAAGTGTAAACAACTGGAAGTGGGGTTTCTTGGCTTTATGACAAGTTTATATTTTCAAAACTTTTGAAAAATCACTGAAGAGGCAGCCCAGGAATGTATGAGGATCCTACTTTCTCCACATTCTCACCAACAGTCGATGATGTCTGGCTTTGGGATTATAGTCATTCTAGCAGCAGTGATATCTCATTGTGGTTTAATTTGTATTTCCCCTTGTGACTAATAATGCTGAGCATTTTTCATATGCTTGTTAGCCATTTGTATATTGCCTTTGGTAAAATGTCTGTTTAAATCTTCTGTACATTTTAAAATTGAGTTGTCTATTATTGAGTCACAAGAGTTATTTATATATTCTGAGTACAAGTCCTTTTTCAGTTATATAATTTGCAAATATTTTCTCCAAGACTGTTGTCTTTCACTTTTTAAAAGGTGACTTTTGAATGCAATGGTGTGCATTTTCATTAAGTCCAACTTATCAGATTTTTATTGTATTGTGCTTTTAATGATATAATTAAGATATTTGGTCTAGCTCAAGTTCACAAAGATTTAACCCTATATATTCATCTAAGGCTTTTATAGTTTTAGCTCTTACATCTAGATCTGCAGTCCCTTTTGAGATATTTTTTGTGTATGGTGTTATATAATGGCATAATATTTTTTTTGTAAGTAGATATGCAGTTATCCCAGCACTAGGTTTTGAAAAGCTTATCTTTTTCCCCATTGAACTGCTTTGGTACTTTTGTTGAAAATTAATTTACCATATATGTAATAGTTTATTTAAGGACTCAGTTTTGCAATTCCATATATCTACCTGTCTATCTTAATGCCAGTACCATATTATTTTTAATCACTTACTGAGTTACAGTTAACATGTAAAAAACTGTATATATTTAATGTATACAACTCAATGTGTTTGAGGAGAAGTATACACCCATGAAACCATCACCACTGTCAAAGTCATAAATATATCCATCACATCCCAAACTTTCCTCCTGCCTTCTTTATCATTCTTATTAGTATAGTGTGTAGTAAGAACATTTAAAGTAAGACCTACCCTCTTAACACTCTGTAAGTATACAATACAGTGCTGTTAGCTATAGGTACTATGCTGTGGAGTAGATCTCCAGAACTTTTTATCTTATATCTTACATAGTTGAAACTTTGTACCCTTTGACCATTACCTCCCCATTTTCCCCTCCCATCAGCCCCTAGCAACCACCATTGTCTGATTCTATGAGATTGACTATTTTTTTTATTATTATAGTCTGTGTTGTGTGTTTTGAAATGGGAAAGTATACATCCTTCAATTTTGTGGGTTTTTTCAAAATTGTTTTTTGCTATTCTGAGTCCTTTGCATTTCCATATAATTATTAGGATCAGTTTGTCAATTTCTGCAAAAAGCCTAGTAGGATGTTAAGGATTTCAGAGAACTTCTAGATCAAGTTCAGGAGAATTATCATCTTGACAATATTGAGTCTTCATGAACATAAAATGTCATTTAATATTTTACAGTTATATATGATGTTCGCTGTAGGGTTTATTTGCAGATGCCCTTTATCAGATTGAGGAGATTCCCTTCTATTCCTTATCTGTTATGGTCTTTTTTATTATGAATGGATGTTGGATTTTTGTGTGTGTGTCTGTTGAGAGTTTCATGGTGATTTTTGTCATTTATTTTAGTATAGAGTATATAATATTAATTTTTATATTAAACTAAACTTTACATTTCTGATATGAATCACACTTTGTCAAGGGTTATAATCCCTTTTATGTGTTGCTGATATTTTGTTGAGAAATTTTGTGTCTATATACATGGGAGATATTGGTTCATAATTTGTGATGTGTTTGTTTGGCTTTAGTGCCAGAGTAATACCTCACAGAATGAATTGGGAAGTCTCCCCTTTTCCACTATTTTTCTGAAAAAGTTTGTGATGACCTGTCATTAAATGTTTGATAGAACTTACCAATGAAACCATCTGAGCTTGACTTTTTCTTTGTAGGCAGACATTTTCATTACTAATTCAATTTTTTATTTATAATATGTCTATTCAGATTTCTTGTTTTTTCTTGAGTCATTTTTAGTAAGTTGTGTCTTTCTAAGAATTTGTCCCTGTCTTCTAACTTGACTAATTTATTGGTATAATGTTGCTTTTAGTGATCCCTTATAATTCTTTTAATTTCTTTAAGATCTTTAGGAGTGTTTGTTCTTTTATTCCTGATTTTGGTAATTTGTGTTATCTTTTATTTCCTTGATGATTCTAGCTAAAGTGTTGTCGTTTTTATTGATCTCATTGATGAATCACCTCTTGGTTTCACTAATTTTTTTTCCATTGTCTTTCTGCTTCTGTCTCATTGGTATTTGCTCTAGTCTTTGTTACTTCCTTCCTTCTGAATGCTTTGGGTTTAGTGCTATTTTTTTTTTAATTTTCTTAAAGTGGAAGTTTAGTTTTCTAATATAGTTGTTTAAAGCTATAAGTTTCCCTCTAAGTACCACTGTAGCTTCATCCCATAAACAGTTACATATTTTGGGTTTTTTTCTGTTGTTCAGTTAAAACTGTTGTCTAATTTTCATTTTAATCTTTGTTGATCTGTGGGTCAGTTAGTAGTATATTGCTTAATTTCCAAATATTTGTGGGTTTCCCAAATTACATTGTCTTGTTGATTTCTAATTTAATTTTATTGTGGTTGGAGAATATACCTTGAATGATTTCAATCCTATTAAACTTACTGATACTTCTTTCATAGCCTAGCATATGGTAGCTAATCCTCATGACCCGTACCAGTGTAACAATGGAGCTGGGTCAATGAAAGTGGAGCATCCCCAGTAAAACTCCACAATCTACTCATATATGCAGAATGTCTAGTAAAGGCATTATCTGTTTACTACTTAAATGAAAGATGAAATCTCTGTAGTTGAAGGTCTTTGGTTAATGTAAAAAAATTTTAGGTAAAACTGTAATTCAGTAAATATTACTACAAAGAAAAGTTCTGGCTAAAAATAGTTATGTTGGCAAAAAAATATCCATAGGAAAATATTTTGATGCAATTATAAAAAAAGTTTCTTTCAAATACCTTCTTTGATTCCTACACAGGAAGAAAATATGTATATATTTGCTTTTAGGAGAAGAGCTTAAAGTGAATGGTCTAATCCAAACAGGATGCAATGAGTCTCCACCTGCATCAGGCTCTATGCCAGATATTGAATCCCAGTACGAGGGAGCTCAAGGAACATTAAAGAATGTCTACCTGAATAATACTAGAACATCAAATATCACACACGGTTTTATTGTTAAAAAATCAAACGATATATTTTGTCTAATTTTCTTCTACATACAGCAGGAATATAAGATATTAAAAAGTAAAGACAAAAACCCTGTCAGGGGCTTCCCTGGTGGCGCAGTGGTTGAGAGTCCGCCGCCGATGCAGGGGACGCGGGTTCGTGCCCCGGTCCGGGAAGATCCCACATGCTGCGGAGCGGCTGTGCCCGTGAGCCATGGCCGCTGAGCCTGCGCGTCCGGAGCCTGTGCTCCGCAACGGGAGAGGCCGCAACAGTGACAGGCCTGCATACCGCAAAAAAAAAAAAAAAAAAAACCCTGTCAGAAAGTAGCTGAGATGGGTTGTTTTACTAGTTTATCTGATAAAACAAAAGGAAAATGAGTGAACAAACAAAGAACACTGGCACCCTCCTCCCCACTTACCATCACCACAATGTGAGCAAATAAAAAGAATTCTTCTATTTTAAAAAGAATCTAAACCCAGGGGTTTTCTGTTCCCAGTAGAAAGACAATAATCACACCTCTCCCTCTACTGTCTCCTTTTCTCCCTCCCTCCTTCGCTTCTTTGCTTCCTTCCTCCTTTCCTTCCTTTTTTCTTTATTTCCTCCCTCTTCTTTCTCCTGTTTGCATCCATCCTCTGCTTCCAACTCCCTCTTTGCCTTCAGCTTTGCCTTCTCCTTCCTCCTCTTCCTCCTTCTTCTTTTTCTTCCTTCTTTTTCTTCTCTCTCCTGACCCCTCTTGTATTTCTTGTTCTCTCATGAAAATAGAATGCTACTATCTTGAAATGAAGTGTCTCAGACGTTAAATAAAGATGGTGGCTCAAAAATAATATCTGAGTTAAAAGATTCAGGACAAAATATTCATAAACTTTGACATTGACTCTAGCCCAGAACATGGGATAGAGAATATCATAGTTTTAAGTTTAGAGTTATAAGTTATGATTTCTGTATTAAATAAAATTCAAAATAAGGTTTTATGAAAATGAAGAAATTAAAGTAAAAAATACACTTTAATGAATCAGATTTAAATGTTAGATATAACATTAAATATTAGATTTAAATCTTTCAATTTCTCCCTACTTTATTGTGTAATTAAAATTTCCTAAGTTTCACTAAAGTGATCTATTTTTTAAAAAACAAACCTTGAGTTTATATATATACTATAGACCTGACACAGTACTATGTGTTGGGACAGGCACAACATGTATAGGATTAATGCCTTGCTCTATAGGAGCTGACAGTGATATGGTGAAATATCACTGCATGTGACAAAACAAATACTGGGCAAAGGATGGTAAGAAGCAAATAAATATAAAAAGTAGTAATAAATCATAGATGGATAAAAGCTTTTCCATTTAGGATGGTTAAAAATGTTTACACCTTGAAACAATAAAATTAATTTTATTTGCATTCATTGTAAATGATGCTATTATAAGTTATTTTACTATCTCCTGCTGTAAAGTGGGGATGAGGATATTCATGCTTTAGCTTCTTGGTGTCTCTGATTCAATATATAAAATTTAGTATAATTAATGTACATTTTTTATGTTTTCTAATTTTAGAATTTGTTGACTATCTTGAATTATTAGTCAAACTTTGGTTTGATATCCTATGATATACATTTTTCTGAAGCTTAATTTTCACTGAGTTTTGAAACCAGAGTGCAATTTTAAGAAAAATTTAACCCATATGTTTTGATTCATCAACTCTTAAATCGTTAAAAGTACGTTATTGTTTTTAATGGATATTTTATGTTCTAAAGAAGTCTTTTGAGCTATTTCAATGACATTTTTATTTTCATTGTAAAGCACAATGATTATTTTTCAGCCAGGGCATTATGAAACAATCTGGAAGAAAAGAATCTTTTCAGATCTTGCCTTTTTGCACATCCCCTTTCTTGAATGCATTGTCACTGCAGGCATAAGACTCTGAGTGTAGCAGTATAAGGCAGGAAAGAGAAGAGCTGGACACAAACCAGTAAAGGCATTTGTGGAATAGCTTCATTTTCCATTTATGAACAAAGAGCACATTCAAGTTTATGATTAAGTCAAACAGAAGTGTACATAATCACTAGCGTTCTTCTATATCCTCTCTATAGTGATTCAAGGGCAATTACCTGAGATGCATTTAGTGATGAAACCACGCCAAAATACAAGATATTTATGAAGAGAGAAAGAGCTCTATTTAGTAAATTTGTGAGAGTGATTGAATGAGATGAGAATATTGATGGGTAACACTCTTGTTTTCTTAGTCAGAGGAAGCCAGCCCAGACACAGTCCAGTGGCCAATACCAGTGCTTTCAGACTGAATCTATGAATTAGCATCGTGCATGTATCCATTTAATCACTGCTCAACCCAAAGCAGCCATAGCTGTAGAAAAGAAATGGGAGGAGAAAAGAGCCAGAGGTATTGCATTACATACCTTTGAAGTAGGTAGTTGCTAGTGACATCAGAGCATGGCTCATCCTGAGACTCTATCTTTATACAGCCTGTCACTGAAATCTGAAAATCCATGATTAGGGATTTGTTTCTTTGGCTAAAAAGTTGTCCTCTAATACAATTCAGCTCATCCCATGAGAAGACATACGGTAATCCTTCTCAACCACTGGACATTAGTGATCAAGTTTATCAGATTCTTTTCAGGGATTATAAGTTTTGATGGGGGAAGATCGATTTTGCTTTTTTTCAGAGTTTTGATTAGACTAGATATATTTGTAAGTGTTTTTAAGAATGCACTTTATTTGCCCAAGAGCCCACCTGCATAGGTTAACAGAGACATACTAGGAAGAAATTTTCTGCCAGGCTCATAGTCAATACCAAAAGCAATCTGTCAAAGGAGTTCTGTAGTTGGTTGAGTTATTTGTAATCTAATTTAAAAAATCAAACAATATATTCTGGCATGGTTCTTTTGGTGTGAGTTTTCATGAATAAATTTCAAGATTTTTTTTTCCTGGAGATCTAATCTACAGAAAGTATGTGTGGCAAGCCCCAAATCTGGCTAATACTAGATGTATTGTAAAAATAATGCCTGGATTTTTTTTTTTTAATTTTGGGATCTTTCAAACATTGTACGTATGTATTTTCTCATTTTATTACCACATCTCCGTAAAGGAAAACATTATTATCATCAATTTTTACAGACATAATACCTGAGCCTTGGGTAACTACATGAAAGTCAAATCTTTGAAGGAAAGGAAGTGTCTGGTTCTGTTTGATGATGATATAGTTCCTTCCTCAAGCGACTGTTTTTCTTTGGTCCACAATGTGAGAACCATAGAGATCCTTCAAGGTTTCCTTGAAGAATATACTTCCATGCTTTTCATAGTAAAGTATCTGAAGTCCATTCTAGGGCCAGGTAAGAGCTCAGACTCGGGATGTTTAAAGCTATCCACAGTACCTTGTATCTGATTAAGCTGATAAATTCCCTTTTTCCCTTCTTTCTTATTGCAGTGGAACTGAGCCAAAGTTGTAGTTCTTGGAGAGTTTTAGAATGGTAAATGCAGTTCAAACCTGGGTGCTAGCTGCTCTATGCATGTTAAAAAGTAATTGAATAGGAGCAAGTTCAAGTGCAATTAGATATGTAGGCTAGAGGCACTAAGTTGCCGCTTCAAAGAGGTCACACTGAGATGAATTTTTTAAAAGGACTATAAAATTGCATCTAAGATAGATGGGGAGCAAAAGCAATATTTAAATGAAATTGTTGTGGGTATAAGTCACTTTCCAGGCATTATAACTATTTCTAACATAAAATATGTTTTCACTTCATATATAAAACATTGTTATTATTCACAGCTTATGACATGTTAACATATTAAAACTTAAATGTTTAATGCATATATTAAAATTTTGTGTCATCATTAACCCAGCTGATGAATTCTCTTTGAAAAAAAATGGAAAAGATATATCAAGAGAGATAATTTTTACAATTAGAATAAAAATATGTAACTTAAAGTGTGGTGAGATAAAAATGTCTAACTCACAGTTCCAAACTCCACTTTTTTTTTTTTTTTTTTTTTTTTGCTCATGGGAATCATACTGCCATTTGTTTTCCTATTAAATGACATTTCAAATACTTTATTATAAACATAAATCACATCTCCTTTCAAGAAGGCAAATGACAAACTAAATTTGAGATCTGGCTTCCATTTCTACACCCTACCCAAGACTAAATAGATGAACAGTTGCTTTACAGACTGTATCTGAAGGATAAACAAAGAGAGACAGTAGATTACAGAAAACATGTCACTTGAAACTGACATCTGCCCTTTAATTCACAAACATCAACCTAAACCCTGTCACTTCGGTTGATATCTGTTACACATCCTGATTCATGAGGTTCTGGAGAAGTGCAATCTTATCTACAGTTGGTTAGAAAAAAAAGTATATATATGTGTATATATATACATATTTTAAACTGCTTTGCTATATCTGTAGATATGACTTCATCTTTATTAGTCTTTTAAAATGCCAAAAGAACACTGCTGTTCACCAGCTGATCCACTGGATTTAATAGTGGCTGCTGTTGGAGACACTGATAGTCCTGGATACCCAAATTATACATTCTTTTCTATATAGGAAATTTCTACCACTAATTTGTCTTCCTTGAATTCAGTCGTCTCAAGAAGACCCTTGTTAGATGTGTACATATTACCTCAGATGAGTAAACCATGAACGTATTTACGCTCATTACCATTGGTTATCACGATAATGGAGAAAATGTCCTTTGAGATAGAAAGAAGAACTACAGTATAATGAGACAATGAATGGAAGCCATCTAGAGCCCAGATCTAGTCCTTTGCTACTCACAATGTAGTGAGACCTTCTGACAGCATGAGAAGAGGGGATTAGCAGAGCTGGAACAGGTATTTCATAGGTCACATTTATTTCACACATTTATTTGCATTAACCTGATCTCAGTTACATTTGCCTGAAAAAATCATGATAAAAATTAAATGGCTAGTATGAGTTTGTACCTAAACGCTCCTATGCTAGTCTCATACACCATGATGACATAAGTTAAAAATACTTTCCTCAGAACACATACTTAAATAGATTTTAAACAAATGTATGATTTCTAAAGCTTTAGAGTAGGGGAATTAAAATTTAAGAGAATCATTATTTATGTAGGTATTATTATATGTGAAACCACTGCTAAATCTTGGAGGGTGAGTGGTGTATAAAACAAACAACTAAAAAAACTCTACATGTGTATTAGTTATTTCACATATATGTGGATGACAAAGCCCTCATAGAAACCTGGAAACAAAGGGTTTATAGGAACCAATGAAGTCATCGAGAATCTTTTAGTTTGTAGATTATGATTGTGCTTACTAAAAGCATAAAGCCTTTAAACGTGCTATTGCTAAAACACCTACTCAGTCAGTTTATCTGTCTTACTCAAATAAGAGCCTTGTGTTTGTCTCTGTTGACCTCATCTTGTTAAATGTACTTCATCACTCAAGCCTGCGAAACATTTGGCAGAGCCCAAGTTTTTCATCAGATGAATCCATTGCTCAACCCTGTCTTGTGACATCTAGAAAGTTTGTATATATGTCTCATTCATGTGCACAATTTTTGTAGGATATCCTAGCAGCAAGGCAATTTCAGAATTCATAACTTTTCAAAGTTTAGAAAGAGAATATTGTGCATATACGCTATATAGGTGTTTCTGCTGTGCTTCCGTATGTGCCTATTGAAAAACCTTATGCTATGCAACAAGGTGCACTAAAATTGATAAAACTTATGGAAAAAATAGGTTTGTGGCAGACCGCCCAAATCCTGTGGAATTTTGTAATCAGAGTAAAAACAACAAAAACTACAAGATTACTGTTGTAATAAAAATGTAGTTTTTTATTAAATGCAGCTAATCTCTACTTGCGTTGACACCTAGCACCCCAATTGGTTAATCCTTTGCAACACAAAACCATGGAGTTCTTACTTTGTCTCTGGTAATATAAGTTCTGAAGGGTGTTTAATTTTGAAAGCAACCATTTTCATCCAAAACAAAAACAAAAAGCAAAAACCAAAACCCAACTTAGCCTGCGGAATCAAGGCTCCAGTCATCTGATTTTGGCTGGCTTCTCTATCAGCTCCCACTGTTCCTTTCAGAGAAACTAGAGCATAACTGTAAGTTACATTGGTGACTTACAGATAATCATAATTTCCTACTCCCATGTTTGCACTTTTCTCTCATTGTTTTCTTTACCTAGAATTCCATTCCTTACTCCTCTCTGTATCCAATTATGTATTTCAGGTCTTATCTCCTTTTGTGACAACCCCATTCTTAGCAACTTCTATATTGCTATAAAACTAATTACTAATTATCTATGACAATCATATCATACTCAACATATATGAGCCTGTATATACATACATATATATCACCCCCCTCTTCCGTCTCCCCATCCTGAGCTAATTTGCTAGTTCATGTCATTATAATGGCAGTAGAGTAATCCATTTAGTAAATGTATTCATAATTCTTACTAGTCAGGATTCTCTAGAGAATATATATGTGGAGAGAGAGAGAAAGAGAGATTGATTGAGAGATTTCAAGGGGCTGGTTCACATTATTGCAGGAGGTGGCAAGTCCAAAATGTGCAGGGCCATCTGCCAGGCTGGAAATCCCAGCAAGAAGTTGATGTCTTGAGTTCAAAGACAGAGTGGAAGTAGAATTCCTTCCTGCTCTGGAGATGTCATTTTTTTTTCTCTTAAGGCCTTCAACTGATTGGATGAGGCCTATCCACATTATAGAAGGTAATCTACCTTACTCAAAGTTTACTGATCTAAATGTTAATCACACCTAAAAAATATGTTCACAGCAAAATCTAGGCTTGTGTTTGACCAAACAATTCAGTACCCATCATAAACTAGTCAAGTTGACTCATAAAATTAACCATCATATCAGTTAACCATCCCTCTTCTGATGGTCATTTAGAGTATTTTCAAACACTTTGCCATTACAGACATTGCTTCAATGAGTAACGTTTTAAAAAATCCATCTTATATATACATAGGTACATATATAGTATACATTCCTATAAGTGCAATTTCAGGGATTTCAGGATCAGTTGTTTTGTACATTTGTTATTTTCATGGATATTAAATTGCTATTCATAGTGGTCCCATAGAGTAGTATACAGTCCCATCTGCAGTGTTTGATAGTTTCTGTTTCTTCAGACTTCCTCCAATACAGCATGTTACCAAATTTTTGAACTTTGACAAATGAGAGTTGACAAATGGTATCTTCTTGTTTTTCTCTTCTTATAAATGAAGTGGAGCATCCATTAAAATGTTTAAGAACAACTTGTATTTTCTTCTATGAATAAGTTGTTCATATCCTTTGTCTATTTTCCATAAACTTACTGCTATTTTTATGATAATATGATCAGAGTTGGTTCTATAATAACCAAAACATAAAATAAAACATATCACTGTTCTTTGAGTTGCAGATATTTGGCAGAATTTGCTATTTCTATTAGTCTGTTTTCACCATAAGGATTCTTTTAAACATATATGTCAAAAGTTTAAATAAATTTTAATTTGTTATTACATAAATATAGGAAAGTTCAAACATTACATATATACAGACGAACAAATTTTTATTAAGTGAATAAAGTTCTTCTTTGTAAATATCACCTGGAGGAGGAAACCACTCAATAAATAGCTTCCTACAATGACACTTCCAGTTACTGTCACCCCCTCCCCAAAGCGAATATCACCAACATACATTAGTGACACCTGTTTTAAAAATTTAAACAAACGTATTTATTTTTAAAGTTGATTATAGATTATGAAATTATACAGATTTCAAAGTGTTGTATAGAGTATGTATTCCTTAGGTATTTGGCTTCTTTTGCCCAACATAATGAGATCATCCATGTTATTCTGTGTGACATAGTTTATCCATTCTCAATGCCATAAAAGATGTTTTAGTGTATCATAATTGTGTAACATGTTCAGGCTGCTGTAGCAAAATACCAGAGTCTTGGTAGCTTATAAACAGCACAGATTTATTTCTTGCAGTTCCGGTGGGTGGAAGTCCAAGATCAGGACCAGCGTGGTCAGGTGAGGGCCCTCTTCCAGGCTGCAGACTTCTTGTTGTATCCTCATGTGACAGAAGGGGGTAGGGTGCTCTGTGGGGTTTCTTTTTTATAATGTCACTAATCTCTTTTATGAGGGCTCCACCCTCATTACCTGATCACCTCCCAAAGGCCCCACCTCCTAACACCATAACGTTGGGTGTTAGGACCCCTACATGAACATAGCAATAATTTATTTATTCATCAATTGTTGAAGGACATTTAGGCTGTTTCAGTATCTGGCTACTTCAAGAGTGCTGCTAGAACATGCTTGCATATGTCTGTGAAGAGGACTAACTCTATACTTAGGAGTGGAATTATTGGATCATACATAGGGTACACATATGCTCAACTTTAGTGAATACTATCAACAAGTGATCCAATGTGATTGTAGAAATTTTGACTCCTATCAGCGGTGTATACCTGTCATTTTTGTGTTAGTCATTCTGTGTAGTGGTGCCTTACTGTGTGTATATGCATGTTATTATGATGACTAAGGAAGTCGATGATTACCTGTTTGAACTTTCTCTATTGAATATTCATTTTAAATTTTATTATTTTATTATCTTCTGCTGTCTTTGTGTTTGGTTTGTGTTCTTTTTCTATCCTTCTGCTTGAGAAGAAAGGTTGGATCATTTATTTTTAAACTTTCTTCTTTTTTTAAATATGAACTTAAAGCTATAAATTTCCTTCTAAGTATTGTTAGCTGCATTCCCAAAGGTTTGATATTTTATGTTTTCCTTGTCAGTTAGTTAAAAAGTTTTCTAATTTCTATTCTTTTAAAAAAAAATCCATGCATTACTTAAAAGTTCATTGTTTAATTTCCAAGCAGTTGGGGGGAATGTCTAGTTTTCTCTTTTTTTATTGATTTCTAACTTAATTTTACTGTGGTCAGAAAATATACTTTGAATGTCTTACAGCCTTTGAAATTTGTTGAGGTTTGCTCTATGATCCAATATGTGGTCAATTTTGGTAAATATTTCTTGTGCATTCTGTTGTCATTGCATGAAGTATTTTGATGTCAATTAGATCAGTTGGTTAATTGTGTTTGTGAGGGACATACTCTAAGATGGCCTACAATTATTCTTGCCTTCAGATAATCAAACCCTTATGTAATTCCCTACCCTGGTATTGGTAGGTCTTGTGGCTTGCTTCTAACCAATAGAATATGATGATTACGTTACATAAGATTGTACCATCAGTCTTTCTAGGAGAATTTCCCTTGCTGGTTTTGATCAATAAGAAGCATGAGGAAGCCACATGTGACAAGAAACTGTGACTGTAAAAACCAGCTACAAAATAAGGATGATCTATAGTCGATAGCTGGTAAGAACTTGGGGCCCTTGGTCCAACTGGCTGCAGGAAACAAAACTGTGCCAAGAAATGTGTGATCTTGGAAGCAGATCTTTACCAGTCAAGCCTTGAGGTGAAACTGCAGCTCCAGGCAACACCTCAATTGCAACTTTCACTTGAGACTCTGAGGCAGAGAGGACCCTATAAAGCTGTGCCTGGACCCTTGACCCACAGAAATTTTGAACTAATAAGTTGTGTAGTTTAAGACTAATGCTGTGGCAAAGTGTTATGCGTCAACAGATAACTAATCCAGTGTATTACAACTTCTATATCTGCACTAAATTTTATATCCTTATTGTATTAGCTATGGGGAAAGGTATATAAAACTACCCCACATTTTCTGGGCTTTTCTATTTCTCCTCTTAGTTCTATAACTTTTATTTTACTTTATAAATTAGTTCTATAAATTTTATTTTGCTTTATACATTTTGAAGTTATGTATTTGATAGCACAAAAATTGGGGATTTGTGTGTCTTCCTGGTGAATTTATATCATTATAAAATATTCTTCTTCATCTCTAATTATACTTCTTGCTTCTAACAGCTGTTTAAACATTTTCTTTGTCTGGCTTTCATCAATCTTTCAATGATAAGCTTAGTTGTGATTCTCTTTTTATTTATCTACTTATGATTCACAGAACATATTGAATTTGTAGGTAAATATCTTTCATCACTTTTGGAATATTCTTGGCCATTATCTCTTCAAGTATCCCTTCTGCCCCATTTGCTCTTTCTACTTTGGATACCCTACTTATATGTATGCTGCCATTTCTCACATGCCTCTAATTCTCTTTTATGAATTTTCATAATTTTTTCCTTTCTGTTTCGGTTTGGATATTTTCTATTCACTTGTCTTCCAGTTCACCACTACTAGTGTCTTTCAATTTACACAATGTTTTTTTAAAACTCACATAATGATTTCTAATTTAATCTATCTAACATGTATTTATTGAGTAGCTAGTCTGTGCCAACACTATTTTTTTTAAATACATTTATTTATTTATTTTTGGATGCATTGGGTCCTCGTTGCTGCACATGGGCTTTCTCTAGTTGCAGCGAACGGGGGCTACTCTTCGTTGCAGTGTGTGGGCTTCTCATTGCAGTCGCTTCTCTTGTTGCAGAGCACTGGCTCTAGGCACTCAGGCTTCAGTAGTTGTGGCACTCAGGCTCAGTAGTTGCGGCACATGAGCTTACTTGCTCCACGGCATGTGGGATCTTCCCGGACCAGGGCTTGAACCTGTGTCCCCTGCATTGGTAGACAGATTCTTAACCACTGCTCCACCAAGGAAGCCCTGCAGCACTATTTTATGCTCGAAAAAGATAACAGGTAAAAGCAAAACAAATCAAACAAGAATGTGAAAAATATCTGAATATCCCTACCTTCACACAGTTTA
Source organism: Leucopleurus acutus (assembly GCF_964270905.1). Classification (NCBI taxonomy): domain Eukaryota; kingdom Metazoa; phylum Chordata; class Mammalia; order Artiodactyla; family Delphinidae; genus Leucopleurus; species Leucopleurus acutus. The sequence continues at coordinate 98,788,752 of NC_139153.1, forward strand.
CATAGGGAAGCAGAAAATTAAAAATCAATTTTTAATATAGGGAAGCAGAAAATTAAAAATCAATTTTAGTATAGGGAAGCAGAAAATTAAAAATCAATCAGTCAATAAGTGTATAATATAATATGTTAGAATATAAATATGCTATAGCAAAAATTAGGGTGGGGGCTGGTATAGTGAGGAGTGTTGCAATTTTCAACAGGATGGATAGTGTAGGGTTTATTGAATCGGTGGCATTTGACCCAAGACTTAAGATAATCGAAGGACTTGGCCATATGAATTTTTGGAGAAGTGGTATTCTAGATAGCCCCGAGGCTGCAGTGTATTCCTGAGAAATTCAGGGAATAGCAAGGATGCCATGTTTGTGGAGCAAGTTTAGTGATAGGGAGAGTAATCTAAGAGGTCAAGGAGACTGGTGAGCCATGCAGAGAGTAGTGGAATGTTAAGGATAAACTTACCAGGACCTCTTAAGCCATCATAAAGATTTTTATTTTTATTTGAATAAGTTCGAAAGTCATTGAAGACTTTTAGGCAGATATGTGATATGATCTGCCTTATATCCTAACAGGATCATTCTGGCTTGTGTTGTGAATAGTACTAGTGTGTCAAAGAGGGAAACAGGGATACCAATGAGGGGCTTATTTTAATAATCCCCACGTGTGTCATGGTGTTTTGGACAAAGGTGGTACAGAGGTTGTAGGTCATGGTGAGAACTTGTTGGATTCTGAATCTTTTTTTTTTTTTTTTGCGGTACGCGGGCCTCTCACTGCTGTGGCCTCTCCCGTTGCGGAGCATAGGCTCCGGACGCGCAGGCTCAGCAGCTATGGCTCACGGGCCCAGCCGCTCCGCGGCACGTGGGATCCTCCCAGACCGGGGCACGAACCCGTGTCCCCTGCATCGGCAGGGGGACTCTCAACCACTGCACCACCAGGGAGGCCCTTGAATCTACTTTGATGGTAGAGCCTATGGTGTTTAGTTTAATGCTGCCTTGTTTAATAATAAGATCATTTACATCTATAAGTTTTCTACCTTGTCTGGCTTTAACTATATCACATTGCTCACATATAGTTTTACTTACTGTTTTCTTATTAACTCAAATAACTTAAGATTTTGAAATTCCTAAATGACTGGGGTTAGTTTTACATGAAAAAGATATTTTATCTTGCCTGTGTATTAATTTTATTACATATGGTGAACAAATTAATATTATCTTTACCAGCCCTACTCTTTTAGAAAAATTAATATTGTTTTTGTGGTATAATATAGTCATTTTTTGTAAAAATTAAAAGGATCCTTGAAAAGATAGTATCTTCACTATAGGCAGAAAAGTTCAAGAAGTATACCTATCGAACAAGATTTTAAATTTTATTATTGAATTCCTCTTTGTGCATATTTATTCTTGACCTAATCAATCTTTTAAAAACTAGTAATAGTATTATAAAAATCTCTAACTATAATAACATTTAATTCAATGTATTTCTGAAACTATTTCATATTTTAAAAATACATTATAAGTACCTAGACCACCCAAACTTATTTTAGATTTTTTAATATAAGGAAGTATAGAGATTATCCTAATAGCTGTATCTTAATCTTCAATTTATGCTTAATTAATTTTGAGCCTATTTATTTTGGCTGATGATTTTTGCCTTAAATTTTACTCTGTCTTATACTTACCCAGATTTCATTTCACATTTGTCTGTAAAACTTTTCCCTGTCATTGACATTCAAGTCAGTGAATTTGGCTTTTTGATGCTTCTTTTGGGAAAATAAACAAACATAGATGGATTTTATTTTTAATGTTACACTTTGAGAGTTTTTGTCTCTTAAGTGGGCGAGTCTAGATCATTTATATTCTTTTCCACTTCTGTTGTATCTTTCTCCTGATTTTGTGCTTCCTTGCTTTTGTTTCCATTTCCATAGTTTTGCTATACATAAATATCCCTTTTTTTTCTGTAGTCATCTTAAAGGCATATATCTTATGTTCTATTCATATACCTAGTTGTTAATTTTAAATCTTGTTTTTTTTTTCCTATGAGCCATTTATAGTATCAGTGTGAGGAATGAAGGTAAATGAACAGAATGGCATATCCCATCTCTACCATTTTCTTATTTCTTTTTATATAAACTGGGTCCTTTTAGACATTTAGGCATTATTATTATCGTTAAGGTTATATTTTGGTAATCCTGCATATCTGTCATCATGTTACACCTCATTTTCATTTCATTCCTCTGTATTTGATGATTTTCACAGATTTGTCCTTCATATCCCTAATTTAATACACAACAGTATTAATTCTATAGTTTATTCCTTCTTTTGTAGATTTATTCTTACATTTCATATTTCCTTGAAGTCATTTATTACTTCACTCTCCTCATTTTACTTCTCCAAAACTGACTCAGCCTGTAATTTCTACCTGGCTCCCACCTTTTGCATTTCTTTGAAATACCAAGCAAATGCATTATAATTTTTTTCTCATTCTTGTATTTTCTTCTGATTTTTGAAAATTACTCTTTCCTTGATTCTTTAGGATCCTTTATTTATTTATTTTAATGCTCTAGCATCTTTTTTCAGAACCCCATTTTGCCACTATTTCTTCTTTGTGGTCTATCCCCATTATAATGGGTATCACATTCTTTAATGTAAACTGAATTGCTCAAAATATTATGTTCCAGTTCCTTAACATGATTTTACGAGATTACCCTGTTTCTTTGTCTCTCCTTTATCCTCAAGAATGAACTGCTTAATTTCCTGAAGCACATGATGCTCTGTCATCTGCTCTTCCTGGCTAACACTGCCAAATTCATACTCATCATTCAAAACTCAGATTAAATAATATTTTCTGCCATTACCCTCAGATAATTGTAAACATTTTTTTCCTCTGAGTTCGTACAATATTTTGCACATATCATATCAAATCTTAAGAGTTTTCTTGGTTTCGTTTTGTTTTCTTTTATTTTAACATTTCTTTTTCTTCCTCTAGATTTTGACATTCTTGAGGGCAAGACCTTTGTCTTACTCTTTGTGCCAGCAGCAACTAATATACTACTTGAAACACTGTGGACAAAATATAAAAATATAAATTATTTGATGCTTCTGAGTCAGTATAAATCCATCACCACTTCAGAAAAAATGTCTAGGGTATCTCCTTCAGATAGTGGGAAACAAATTTATTTTTCTATATAAAGGAAAAATAAAATTTTTTGGAGAATATTAAATATCTTGTTCCACTGAGGTATTTATGAGGTATTTGAATTGAATTGAAATTCCTCTCTCAATATAAATCCTAGATACAAGTCAAGTGTTCTTAGGGGACTGATACTAGAAAAAGAAACAAAAAGAAAACCAAACATTAGGTTTTAGTCTAAGAATTTGAGTGCTTTTTTAGACCCACCAAATATAATCAGATTTATATTTATTTTTACAGAAATGTTTGCTTAGCCAATACATTCCTAATCAAATAATGGGTGTTCCATGATGGAAATTTCAAATAAAGTTCTTAAGGCTGTCAAAAAGTAAATAAGCTAACTAGAATTATATTTCTTTGTTTCCCAGTGGACCTCATAAATGCTTGGAGAGGGATATGGTGTACTTAGAAATAGGCCAGTTAGATACTCGAATACAAGAACAGTCAACACTTTTTCCTATATCCCTCACCCCCGACCAATGATTTCACACTTATCTTCTGATGAGATATGTCCATTTTTAAGTGACAAATATATTCATGATCTATTATTATTTTTTAATATAATTCAGTTTATTTTTGACCAACTACATGCCACTTTAAAAAATCTACAAAAAAATAGTTAGCAGGATACAATAAATAATCTTCCATTTTTTAAACTAATCTATTTTATATAAAAATATAGTGCATTTTATATTTTCTCATTAACTTTATGTTTTTATGGCTATCCACATGAATTTTACCTGCATTAGAGTAAATGAAGTTTGATGAATTTTTTAACTTACATTGTAGAGTGCACAAGGGAACAATGTATATTGTTAAAATGTAACTTTAGATTATTTTGAATCTGATTTTGAGTTCCTTTGTTGAACCTTCCAGAAGTCTTTGACATGACGCATTCTGTGCATAGGGATTTTCCAGCTCAACATAAGCTCTTCTATTTTAATTCTTGTGACATAGGGACTACAGAAAGCTTAGTAAAGCACTCCTCTGGAATACCCAAATCTAGATACTGTCTGTTACCAATGAAATATTCATGAAACAAATGAATTTATTTTCAGTTTTGTGGTTTATAAGACATAAGTAATTAAACCAAATTTTATGAGGCATTATTTTGAAAGATTTGATTAAAATAGATTTGGAAGCTTTGAAATAAAATGGCAAAAGTTCAGATTATCTGTTTACTCTTATTAGAAACATCTCTCAGTAGGAATAATGAGAGCAGTGGGCCACAAGTTCAACTTTTGTGAGGTTGAGAATCTACTTTATTTGAAAAGACTTTCGTTCACACATTGTGAGACAATTTGAGAAAAATGAGATTGCTGCCCTCTGAGCTCATGAAATATTAGGACAATTGGCCATAGAAGAAAATAGTCAATAAGGCCTATCTCTCATTAGAATACTAGAATGTTAAAGATTGCTTCTAGCATTTTTTTATGCTATCCAAGACAGAAAAGTCCACAAGGCTCTTAAGAAATCTCTGAGTTCTAAAAAATAATATATATGTATATACATATATATGTGTATATATATACATATATAATAAATTAGAAAGAAAAAATTATCTAAAGACTGTCCTTATACTTACTCATCTTCATTTGCATTTACAAAAGCTCCAGAGAAAATGCATTTCTTGGTAAAGTCACACTTGACCTGACTGTTGGTAAACTTATTGTTAAAGAGCATTAGCAAGAGCAGTAATAGTACCTGCCTTCAGACTATACCTCTCATGCTCCAGGTCCTCTTTGCTCACCCCTTCAGTGTGTTCTTGTCTTGCTCAGAGTAAAATCTTAAGTCCAAGTTTCAGATATGGGGGCAGGATTAAGGGAGCGAACAAGGAGGGACAGTGAGGCACTCAGTAGCACGATTAGGAAGCTGGCACCGTGCGGGACCCAAGTGCACATCAGCTCCTCTTGCACCTCAGTTTCCTTTCAGATTTTTCCTGAAACCGAGTTCTCCCCTAACTAACAATCCTGAAGCGATACTGAAAAACTTAGCTTTGAATATATCTAAGAAGGTAAAGTAATTTCAGAGCCACAAGGCTTAGATTCAAGATAATAGCACCATAATGTCAGACTAGATAATTTGTAGAAAAAGTGATACTACATTCCAACACTAATGCTGTAACACCAAGTGGGCATTCTAGTATTCAATTCAATTCTGGTAGTACCTGAAGTTAGTGTAGGCATCACAAGTTAAAGACTTAGTCTCACAAGACTGTCCCCAGTTCAGATAGCAGTTTCAAGCTGTGGGTATCCCTAAGCCACCTGAACTTCTGCCCAGCTTGGCTACAAATTCAGGGGTTCCAAATGACTCCTTCTTCAGGTTAGATAATATGCTAGAATGACTCACAGAACTCACTTGAAAGTGTTATATTGATACTTATGATTACAGTTTCACTATAATGGATACAACTCAAGAGTAGCCAAATGGAAAAGACACATAAGACGGACATCTGAAAGGGTCCCAAACACAGGTGCTTCCGTCTCATAGAGTCAGGATGCAACACTCTCTAGGTACATTAATATGTTCAGTAACCAGGAAGCTGGTCTTTTTGGCATGGCCGGCTCCTCCCTTGAAACTATGTAAGGACCCACCAGGAACCGCTTCATTAGCATTAACTCAGGTATGGTTGAAAAAAGCTTATTATAAAAAAGACATTTCTATCACTCAGGAAATTCCAGAAGTTTCTTGAAGCTCTGTGTCAGGAATGGGGACAAAAACCAGATATATTCTTTATTATAGCACAGATACATAATAAAATTTTGTCATAAGCTGTAAGAACAGAGTCTGTGTTTCAGGGAAGAACAATTGGAATAGCAGAGATAGGAAATACATAAATATTCAATGTTAAGACAGTGTGTGAAATGAGTGCACATCAGTGCAGCAAAGGATGGATACAAGTAGGAAAATTACATGAGTAATTATCAAAGAGGATAAAGTGTATTATACATATTTCTGATAAGTTCTTGCTCATAACAAATAAATCCACATGATTATTACCCTGACATATTAACAACATACCTAGGTTGGTAGTAGAAATCTCATTGGAATTATTCATCTCATCATGAATATTTAGTTTATACAGCCTTGAAGAAAAAGATTTAATCTTAAGATAGAATGAATTTAGATTTCTCTGAATTTTTTTCTGGTAGGAACAGCTGTTCATATATATTTGCCTATTCCCCAAGTTCCCCTTGCCAGTACCCCAGAGAAATCTTCTCAGCAAATTCAATAAGAATTGTGTTATTGAGAAACTCACCGATCTCATATTACTATTTGCAAGTGACGGTTAAGCAATGTCAGTGTTGCTATCTGTGATCATACAATTCTACCCTGTATATAAAAGATGACATAGGGTTTCCCTGGTGGTGCAGTGGTTGAGAGTCCGCCTGCCGATGCAGGGCACACGGGTTCGTGCCCTGGTCCGGGAAGATCCCACATGCCGCGGAGCGGCTGGGCCCGTGAGCCATGGCCGCTGAGCCTGTGCGTCCGGAGCCTATGCTCCGCAATGGGAGAGGCCACAACAGTGAGAGGCCCATGTACAGCAAAAAAAAAAAAAAAAAAAAAAAAAGCATGACACAGAATAGTTAAAGAAAGATGATATGAGCAGCCAATTGGTCAGGGTCATGTTCCTGGACATGATGGTAATTTAATATGTAATTACATGGCAACAGCCTAACCTGTACGAACTTGAATTTCCTCATTTGTTGAATAAGTGGATATGCTAGATTCAAGGTTTAATATTTTGTGATTCTATTCCTATTGACTTCAAATGGTAGAATAGCAATCTGACCTATACACTTGTGTACACATACCAGTACATGCAGTTATTTTTCACAAATTAGCAGTACTGACTCTGATGAAGAGTTGAAAATACAGATCCTTGAAAGAATCTGTAAAAAGATTTTTGTTGATTAGCATAAATGCCCCTTAATAAATGTACATGTAAATATAAAACATAACGTTGCTAATGGATCAAATATCACTTTTCATCCTCTTGACTTATTTTTTACTCCAGCCACTGCTACGGCAGTTAGCATTTTATCACCCACCTCAGTTGTACGTCTTGCTTTCTACACCAAGGCTCCTCTGATGTTTCATGCAGAAACTCACTAAAATCATGCATGCACAAACCGGAGGTGATGGAGAGCTAATGGCCCATGGAGCAATCTCGAGCAGCAGGAAAAGGATCAGGAAGATGACTGGCCCTCCCTTCCATCCCTTAGGAGCACAGGGCCAAGGATCATTCTGTACAGTTTGTCAGAGGAACCCAGTGGGATTGAGTCTCCGTTGTCCTCAGGTTAAATGAGGTCCTAAGAGTGGGGCCCTGATCTGATAGGATTAATGTCCTCATAGAAGGAGACGTGAGAGAGCCCGCTCTCTCTTCCTCCACATTCAAGGACCGAGAAATATCCATGAGGACATAGCAGGAAGGTGGCCGTCTGCAAGCCAGGAAGAGGGTTCTCAACAAAAACTTAATTGGCTGGAACATGCACCTTGACCATAGACTTCTACCTTCCAGAACTGTGAAAAAGTAAGTTTCTGTTGTTTAAGCCACTCAACCTATGGTATTTTATTACGGTAGCCCCAGTAGACTAATACAAATAGTCTGGAAGGTATGCTAAGAAATCTCCTCTAAGGTAAAGGACCAATTGTTCCTCCTTGTATCTACCACTAAGAAAGAGGCACAGCACTTAGTGGGGCATCTTTGATTTTTTCCAAGTCTTTTATTGAAGTATACTATACATATGGAAAAGACTCACGTCATTAGTGAAAAACTGTTTCAGTTATGCTACTAGATTCTAGTAGACACTAAGTATCTCATCACGGGGCATCAACTATGCGATCAGAGCTTCCTGTCATGAGTTGGATACTATCCTACACACTGAATCAGGCACCACAGCAATCCATTGTACAGTGGAAAGAGTCATTTAAGATCAGGTTGAGATAAATCCAGAAAGTAAAAGAAAACCACAGGACTGGTGGTTCAGACTTCCACAGCATCTATCTTTTTAAAATGATGCCTCTTGCTCAATTCAGACTTATTTCCTCACTGGAAGCTATTGACCACGAAGGAAACATCTCAGACCTGTTTTAAGGATAGACCAGCTTGTTAATCACATGCTTGTCAAATAAAATGATTGCTTCCATGTGCTGTCACACTTGGAATGGACCTAGTAGATGGAGATGAAAGGAAATTCTCCCAGTGGGCAGAGCGGAAGGAAATGTACTCAGTCTTTCAGTTTAAATGGAGAGAGAAATGACAGTGGTATAGATATATATGAACTCTGGGCAGCACAGATGTCTTGGCTGGTTGATCATGGGATTGGAAAGAACAAAACTGTATGAATGGACACAAAGAATTTTAGGGAAGTCATGTGGATGGACCAGTAGGAGGGATTTAAAGCCGACTCTGCCCCCATTACAATGTTTAGAAAGAATTTTAAAAGAGGAGGCACTCAACACAACATATGATGTTGGCTACTGCAGTGCGTGAACAAAAAGCTTATCAAATAAGTAACCATGTAGGCAGGGAGGGACGTTATACATGTAGTTAGCAACATGGGCACCCCCTTGCCCATCATGATCTAGCTTGAACCGCAGCTGAATGAGAAACCTGCTAACAGAGACTGATGCTCAGCCTTCTAAATGACAGCTTCCCTCGGAGAAAAGATGTAGCCACTTGATAGAGGTTGACAGTAATGGAACCCTACCACCCTGGGAGAGCAGTGAATTGTCCTTATTGGAATTGATAGCAGCTCTGAATATGGGATTGCCTTACTATCCACAGACTTACAAAATGCCTGATTTCCCAGCACAGTGTCCCTTGCAATATCATCTTAAATAAAGCATCCTTTACTAAGGAACTGCATTACTAGACATTACACAATAGCCACTGGCCCTATCATATAATACATCAGGTGTATAACAGAATAGTGGAATGGCCAGTTAAAGGCTCAACTGGGATGTCTGCCTAGGAGCCAAACTCTGGAGTTTGGGTCTTGGCTCCAGGATGGGGTATGCATGTTGAGCCCACAGCTGACACATGGTGCTGATTGCTAGAGGATGCCAGTTGCTAAAGCGTATGGGTCCTGGAACCAAAGGGTGAAGCCGACTAGCCTTTGTCACCATCATTTCCAATAATGATGGAAATCCTTCTCATCTCTGACCATGTAGGCTCTGCCATACTAGATGATCTGGTCTTCAGGGAAATCACTTCCACTAGGGCACACAGTATGGCTTTCATGGTCTTAAAAGCTGTACTACCACCTGGTCACATGTTGCTTCTCATGCCATTGGGTCAACAGGCAAAGAAGAGTTACTAGACTGTTCAGGGTAATTGAGCGTGACTACCATGAAAAACTCAGGTTGCTGCTACATAATGGGGACAGGAGAGAGTACATGTGGAACCCCAGAGATTCACTGAGGCAGCCTTGGGCAGTTTATGTCTGGTGATAATTGAATATAGGCAATTGCAGCAATCATAATAACAAAACATGAAAGATAAATGATGGCTCAGTCCCTCAGACACTAGGGTTTGAGTCCCTCCACCAGGCAAGCATCCTAAACCAGGTGAAAACGGAGAGAGAGTAAGGGAAATCAGATGGTGGAGGAAGGGCATGATGCATATAAATTACTGTTTTGGGACAAGTTGCAGCTCAGGGGACTGCAGCTTTTTCCAAAACCCTAAACCTTCTATAGCGATTGCAGTCTGCTACTGAATAAACAGTGAGGGCTTTGACTGAATGAAGGACAGAGGAACCCCTGAAGTGTGTATGGGATGGGACCCATCTTTTATTCAAGCCTCTGCTACAGAAACTGGCTTTGTGCAGGTATAACCCGGCAGCGTCTTGCCTCAGCTGCACTGTATCCTTCCAGCTTTCTACCTTGCAGCTGCTCTGAAGCCAGGGTGGGAAATGCCTATGGAAACCCACTTAGCACTCACACATGTGAATCCTGAGGTATAGTGCTCAACCACCTGAACAATTCCTTTGGGACTTGATACAAACAAATGGCAAAACACTTGTTTAGGGGACTGTCTGAGAGAATGTCTGGTTTATTTGATTACATTCTTGATTATTGCCTTTCATGCCTCTTCTTATTCTTGAATAAAACTCTCCATGTGATTTAGCTCCCCTTTTCCTTGTGAAGTAAAATTCAGGCTTTTAAATTTAACTTTGCCAATAATCAAGAGTCTCCAGTTGCCCATGTTCATTAAAAAAAATAATAATCCCCCAAAATAAATAAATCACAACGCTTTAATCTCTTAAACCATCTTCCAGGCCAGTCTTGCTTTTTTTCTTAATATAGCATCTGTACCTTCACAAATCATTTCTCTTTAGAAATGCAACATGCAGGCAGTGAATAAATGCCCCCCCTCCCCCAGTCCCCAGCAGACACATTCTACATAACTTCTCAAAGGTCCTGATGGATTTGAGACCCAGTTGTCCATACAGAATAGCCATTTAGGTAACATACCCTTTGTCTTAAAATGTTGGTTTTATTATTATTCATGTATGATGAGGCCAACAGATCTGGAGATGACTGCCATGGAAAAGATCATTTGCTGCCCTTCTCATTCCATGCAGGGCCACACAGGGAAGCACCAGGGTCAGTCAGGAGGCCAGAGCCAGGGAGCAGGGGGAAATGTGGGTGAGAGTTTTTATTGTGGTTTTTGCAGGAAAGAATGGGTGAGATAGGGTAGGCAGGCTAAGCAGGTTTAGGATTGGCGAGTTTGAATGATTTCAGTAGGTTCCAGGATGTCAAGGCTACAGGGTGTAGTTGTCTGATACCTGGCCCTGGGGTGATCAGGGCAGGTGATTAGTGACCTTGAGTGTAAGAGCCTGATAAGTGAGGCAGTTGGGGATGTGTGAGTGGCTTGCATATAAAAACATATTCCCAGGAGAGTCACTTACCATCTCTAGAAATTGGCTAACCCTCGGAGAGGCAGATGTCAAAAACATCAGAAATACAGAAAATAAAAGGGCGCGGTTAACACAACCTTGCGTTTGATTTCCTCCTTTCTTCCCTGCTTCACTCCTTTCGGGTTTCACTTTTATCTCCTGACTCTAGTCTTATGCATTGTTTTCATAAAGGGTGTGGGTGGAGAGGGAAAGGGGTGAGTGGCGGGGGAACCCAAGCTAAGAAAAATCGTTCCTAACCCACTCATTCACCATTAAATTGCATTGACATATCCTAGCTTCTGACCCTATGTCTATTCAGCAGATTGAATCTCATGACTGTATGCCTGCAAGTTGCATTTCTAAAGAGAAATAATTTGTGAAGGTACAGATGCTGTATTAAGAAACAAGCAGGACTGGCGTGGAAGATGGTTTAAGAGATTAAAGAGTTACACTTTTTTATTTTTTGGATTTATTATTTTTTTAGTGAACATGGGCAACTGGAGACTCTAGATTATTGGTAAAGTTAATCTGAAAAACCTGTATTTTACTTCACAAGGAGAAAGGGAGCTAAATCACACGTAGAGTTTTATTCAAGAATAAGAAGAAGCATGAATGGCAATAATCAAGAATGTAATCAAATAAACCAGACATTCTCTCAGACAGTCCCCTAAACAAGTGTTTTGCCATTTGTTTGTACAAGTCCCAAAGGAATTGTTCAGGTGGTCGAGCACTAGGGGCCTCTGGGCATGTGTGAACGTTGACCCATTCTTGATTCTCCTTCCTCAAGACCCTGTGATGGAAATCCCACGATGACAAGAGGAGAAGCCATCCCCATTTTCTGTTGCCCAAAGTTGGGGATTGTAAAGATCAAGGTTCCCTCTTCTACCTGGAGCACAGTTCAGTTTTCCATCTTCCTGGTTCCTAGGAAGACACGTTTTCGTAGGCTGACCCAGACAATGGAAAGCAGTCAAAACTTGCCTTTAAGAAGCCCATACAGGGGCTTTATTTTTTTAATTAGTGAAAAAGTCTGAGAATTAAATATAAAGAAATGTTAAATTATTTTGCTGGCTCAAACAAACAGGGGGAAGAAAAAAAAAAAAAAAGATCTGCACTAGATTAACTACCCTGTATTTCAAAATGGGAAATTCTTTGGCACGAGTCATAAATTTTCTGTTTTCTGAGATTTCCCTGTGTACTTTCTTAAGGGTCTGAATTTGGAAATCCAAATACATCAGGGACTAAATTATTTAGAAATTACCCTGAATACCAGATTAGTAAGATTATCTAAAAATAACTGAGGTAATGCAATGCAGAAGGTAACTAATGACCTGTAAGTGCAGGTTCCTCTCTAACTCTCCCTTGAGGGAGTAGTTAATGTTTCTCGAATGGCTTCTGTGGGAACTGGATGGTTCAGAGGAACAGGTAATAAGAGATGATACAGTGATTTTGCCATTATGTCCTGACTTGAGCGACACGTAAACAAACCGTCTTTCTAAACAAGTATATTCATAAACACTTAAGAAATGCATCAGATGCTGAAAACAGCCTGGAAATCTGCACTTTTAATCAGACTTCTCAGGCTTACTTGTCAGAATCTATGTCTGCAGAACACAGAGCGTTATTCCTTTGTTGCATAAAAGAAAATGAGAAGACGAAGCCAGCAGTTCTAGCTAATAATTTGATTATACTTGCTAATCCAACTAGCTGCTCTGGCATTTTATAATTGCAGAAGTTTTAAGAGACATATCTGAAAATATCATCAGTCAGGTAAATAGTGTCTGTGAATGCAAACCAAAGGGGGCGATGCCAATGTGTATGAATAGGAGAAAAGCTGTTACTGCTCCGAAGAAAAGGGCCTGGGATAATTTGGTCCCATGTAGGAGAAGAAATGCAGGCTTTGCAATCAAATGAGCCTTGAGCCACTACCTTTTGCCAGATTTGCACCTCAACTCATTTGTTTTTGTTTTTGTTTTGCGGTACGCAGGCCTCTCACTGTTGTGGCCTCTCCCGCTGCGGAGCACAGGCTCCGGACGCACAGGCTCAGCGGCCATGGCTCACGGGACCAGCCGCTCCGCGGCATGTGGGATCTTCCCAGACCGGGGCACGAACCCGTGTCCCCTGCATCGGCAGGCGGACTCTCAACCACTGCGCCACCGGGGAAGCCCTCAACTCATTTGACTCTAGCAATCCCACGTATTACATGGGACTAATAATAAGTACCAGTTACCTCACCATCAGGATTAAACGAAATCATATACTTAAAGTTAGTGACATCAAATAAATGCTGAATAAAAGGTAATTATGATCATTTTCACATTTTATTAAGAAGAAAAATTCAAATCTGTATAAAGAATAGTATAATGTATGCCTGTGAACCTATCACGCAGCTTCAATGATTAAAAATGTATGGCCAACCTTGTTTTGTTCGAATCTGCATCCATTTCTACCTCCTGTATTATTTTGAAACAAATCCTAGACATTACTTTTTATCTTTAAATAGTTCAATGTGTATCTCTAAAAGATAAGGATTCTCTTATAACCATAGAATATTATCACACCCCGAAATAGTAATAATTCTTATTATCAAATATCTAGTCAGTGTTCAGATTTTCAAATTGTCTTGTGAATGTTACGTGGAGGTTTTTTCCCCTTAGCTTATTTGAGTCAGGATCTTGATAAGTTTGGCTAATACATGATCACTGTGATGATGATGATAAAGGTTACTGGCATGAAGTGGTATAATTTTGGAATAGGAATAACCTTCATAAGTAATGCTAGCCATTGCTACAGGAGTTTAAAGAAAGTACAAGAATATATGACTCATAGATCAAGTCACATCTCTTCTTCTTCCACTCACTTCAAAGGAAGAATTAACTCAGTTGTCCTGGCAAAAGCCCCCGGCCTGTTACCTGTGCCAGACTCATCCTGCCGTTTCCCTTAGTGTGCTTTGTGATGAGGCACTATAGTGTCATGAAGACCATAGGAGATCTGAGGCAGGAGATCTGTGTAAGTACAGGTGAGGTGAGAGTCAAGGATTTGGTTGTGCCGGCATTTCGAGAGACCCTGCTGGTGTGTGTTGGTGGTCACATTTTGGGTGTCTGTGTGGTAGTGCCTATAATTGTACTCAGCAACAACTGGGTGCCTACTAACAGTGTTTTACAAAGTCTAGTTTTCTCTAGAGACATAGTTATTTATAAAGAGCAGCTAAACAAGGAAATGGCCCATATCCTGGTCTTAGGTTTGGGGAGCAGCATACTACAGTGGGCTGGTAGCTGGAAAGTAAGTCAGAGTAGGAGAGAACTTCAGAGATAATATAAAATTCAGAGGCATGCAATCAGTAAAGCTTAGAGGTGACATTTCCCCCCTCTTTTCCCTTTCTCCCATCACCCTCCAGATAAAAGGTGACTTACTTATGTATAATAGTGCAATCTTTCTAATTAATATCAGTCCCTCGGTGTGTCATATTATACATATATATAAGCGTTTCATATATACCTATCTCCATCTCTGTATCTATCTCTATAGATCTATATCTCTCCTTGTTTTCAACTGAAGATGAGTAAGGTGACATATGAGGCAATAAGAGAAGACACACCTCCAGTTGTAGTTGCTTCCCAAAGTTGACTGTCTGAGGTCACGTGGTTGAAAGGAGTACCAAAGACTGGGCTGAAGAAGCAGATGGATGGAAAAAACATGGCTTGTTACTTCTGTATTATTCTATAAGTCATCAATCTGAACTTGTCTACAAATAGGATTCTTAAATATATGTAATATATTATGGATTAAAACTTCAGCCCCTGTTGAATAATAACAAGTATTGTATGTGCTTAAATAAATGAAACCACCATGCAATTATGTTCCAGTTTCACTGAAGTTGATCCAGACCCAGTTGAATTAGGCTGTACATAAGGCATTATTTAGGTCACACAATTGTTCAAACAAAGCTGAAAAGGATGGTTCTCTTACATTTTGTAGAACTGCAGTAAATTATACATTTTTTTAAGGGAAGCGGGTCTACTTTGGATACAAATTTATTACCATACAGTAATTTAATCATGGGTTTAAATGACATTTATTTGGAAAATAAGGAGGAGGTAATCAAATCCGAGGGAAGTCCTCTTAGAATAAGAATTTTGTCTTGTTTATCATACAGTTTCTGGTATATGGTGCTCAATAACCATTTTGTCATGAATGTATAGATTAATGAAGCCATGATCTTTCCTGACAAAGATGGGCTTCCACCAAGTGACCGGTGTTCTGGTGAGTGGCACCAAGAGCCCTCTGATTTGGCAAGAGAAAACCAGTAAATCATCTGGAAAGACTTTCTGTCTTTCATTCCATACGCAGTTCATCATCAGGTTCTCTAGAGTTTATAATACTGCATGTTATTCAATTATGCTGTTCCCATCACTCAGTTCAAACCTGACTTCTTCAGGGGTGCCTTCTCTAATCCTCCAGAATAGGTTAAGTCCCCACTATTTATAAATTCGGTCAATACCAAGTCACCGTATCATCATAGAACTTGTAGTCATTTACATTTATTTTCATGATTCTTTGACTAACAACTTACGCCACTGAGAGATTCTCACTGCAGGGGTAATATGAAGTGTATCTCTTTTGCTTACCTTTATATCCCAACACCTAACAAAGTAACTGATAATTAAGTGCTTAGGTGGATACATTCCTTCCCATAGTGAACATTAATGAATAAATAGCTATTACTTTTAGTACACTGAAGGAAATTATATAGATACAGTAAAGCCTGTACTATTCATTAAGGTGGTTCCATGATTTGTCAGATGCAAACATATAAAAAACAATTCAGTCAGCTATGATATAGAACACCTATTTTGTGCTCAGTGTAATGGCAAACTTTTTTTTTCATTTTTTAAAATTTAACATATGATTTAGATACAGAAAAATCTGCTCTTTGGTGAGTATAGTTTGAAAGATTTTGATAAAAACATAATCATGGAATCACCAGCTCCGTGAAGATGTAGAACAGCTCAATTACTCCAGAATACCAGCCCCACCCATCCTCAGTCATTTGTAGCCCTGCTCAGACCAACAGCTCACGTTTCCCCCTGATCTGTTCTTTTCTCCCTTTAATTTTGTTTTCTCCTAAAGATCATATAAAACATATAGTACATAGTCTTTTACATGTGCCTTCTTCCACTTAAAAGGATGCATTTTAGGTTCATCTGTCTTATTGCATATATCAGTTGTTTGTTCCTTTTTATTATTGCTGTTTCATTCCATTGTATGAATGACATACAGTTGAGTGACATAGTAACTATTTCCACTTTGTGACAATTATGAATAAAATCAGTCTAAACATTCACTGACAAGTTTTTGTGTGAACATAGCTTTCATTTCACTTGGAAAATACCTAGAAGAGTGATTACAAGGTCTTTTCCAAACTGTATGTGAAGTTTACTAGAAAATTAAAAAAAAAAAAAGACTTCCCTGGTGGTCCCGTGGTAAAGAATCTGCCTTCCAATGCAGGGGACACAGGTTCAATCCCTGGTCGGGGAACTAAGATCCCACGTGCCATGCTGAGGGGTAACTAAGCCCGTGCTCCACAACTACTAAGCTCGTGCGCCTCATTGAGAGAGCCCACGTGCCACAAACTACAGAGCCTGCGCCCCACAACTAGAGAGAGAAAACCCTCACACCGCAACTAGAGAGAAGCCCACTAGAGAAGAAGCCCGCGCGCCGCAACAAAGTTTACTAGAAACTACTACAGCATTTTTTTAATTCTCACCAGTGATGTGTAAGAGTTTCAGTTGCTCCACATCCTTGGTATTATTCATCTTTTAATTTTAGCTAAAATTCCAGTGGGAGCATAGTGGCTTCCCATTATGGCTTCAATTTGAATTTATCTAATGAAAAATTATGTTAATCATTGTTTTCATGTGCTTATTTACCATCCCTATAGCTCTGATACAAACTCTGTTCAAATCTTTGGTCCATTTTTATTGGATTATTTGTTTTCTTATTACTGAGTTGTTAGAGTTCTTTATAATCTTCTGGATACAAGTTCATCATTACATATGCGATTTGCACATATCTTCTCTCAGTATGTGCTTGTTTCTCATTCTGTTTACAGTGTTTAAGAAGAAATTCTTTAAGAAGAAATTCTTAATTTAGATAAAAATAATTTATCAAATTTTTAATAGATCATGCTTTTGGTGTTGTATCTAAAAAATCTTTGTATGATCCAGGGTCACAAATATTCTCCAGTGTTTTTATCTAGAAGTTCTATATTTTTACATTTTACTCTTAGGTCTTTGATCCAATCTTAAATCAGTTTTATATAAGTTTTGACTTACGTGTTGCAATTCTTTTTTATTTTGCATATATATAAAAATTTTCCAGCACCATCTGTTGCAAAGAATATTCTTCCTTCATTAAATTTCCTTGAAACATTCTTGAAGATCAGTTGACCAGCTATGCTTGGGTCTGTTTCTGTGCTCTGTCTTCTGTCCCATGGATTTATTTGTCTATACTTTTTCCAATATTATTCTGTCTTGATTACTGTGGCTTTATAAGTCTTAAGATTAGGTACTGTGAATCCTCTGACTTTTTCCTCAAAATTTAGTGTTCTTTGCCTTTCCAGCTTGTCAATTTCTACAAAATATTCTGCTGGAATTTTTATTGGGATTATGTTGAATCTATAAATCAGTTTGGGAAGAACTGACTTCTTAATTATACTTGGTCTTCCAATCTGTGAACATGATATAGTTCTCCATTTTGAGACTACTTTGATTTCTTTCATAAATGTTTTGTATATTTCAGAATATAGAACTTGCACATAAAGTACTTATTTGTTAATTATGTTTATTTGATATTTTTGTGCTTTTGTAAATGGTACTGATTTTGTATTCAGTATCCAATTTTTCATTGCTTGCATCTGTTCAAATCATCTTGCATCTGGAAAATAGTTGATTTTTGTATATTAGCTGTATATGTTGTGAACTCCCTAAACTCCTTTATTTGTTAGAATAGTTTTATTTTGAATCCTTTGAGATTATGTATGAAGAAAGTTTTGTCGGCCCCAATTACAGTTTTATTTCTTCATTGCAAAACCATATAATTTTTTTTATCAACTAAGAACATCAGTATAATGGTGAATGGTCATGGGGTGAATAAACAACTAATGCTTTGTTTCTAATCTTAGGATAAAGCATTCAATCTTTTGCCATTAAAGTATGATGTTACTTGTAGCTTTTTCATAGATTCTTTTTATCAGGTTAAAAGGTTCATTCTATTCCTGTTTTGCTGAGACATTCATCATGAATGGATGCTGCGTATTGTCTATTTAATCTAAATTGTTGAATTTATGAACATAGAGTTGTTCATAACATTTCCTTATTAGTCTTTCAATTACTCTATGGTCTGAAGTAATAACCCTTCCTTTATTCCATATGTTCGTGATTTTTGTCTTATTGCTTTATTTCTTGTTAATTCTAACTATAGGTTTATTATTTTTATTTATTTTTTCAAAGAACAAACTTTAAATTTTATTCTTTTTTCTTGATTTTCCTATTTAGTTTCATCGATTTCTGCTCTAATCTTCATTAATATTTTTTTCTTTTTTTTTTTTGCTGTACGCGGGCCTCTCACTGTTGTGGCCTCTCCCGTTGCGGAGCACAGGCTCCGGACGCGCAGGCTCAGCGGCCATGGCTCACGGGCCCAGCCGCTCCGCGGCATGTGGGATCTTCCTGGACCGGGACATGAACCCGTGTCCCCTGCATCAGCAGGCGGACTCTCAACCACTGCGCCACCAGGGAAGCCCTAATCTTCATTAATTTTTTTTTTCCCTTCCACTTCCATTGAGTTTAAAACACTCCATTTTCAAGTTTGTTAATGTGATGCTTACATCTTTGATTTGAGTCTTCTTCTCTTCTAATATGAACATTTAGTGCTATATATTTTCTTATAAGCACTGCTTAAACTGTTCTCTACATATGCTGTGTTTACTTTTCATTCAATTAAAATTTTTTAACTTCATTATGATTTTCCCTTAGATCTATGGGCTTTAAATTTTTTTCTAACTTTAAAATATTTGGTATTTTCTCCAAACATCTTCCTGTTGTTCATTTTTATTTTAATTATATTCTAGTAAGAGAATAAACTTTGTATAAGTTAAACTCTTTTATTTTTAAAAAGTCTTGGTTAGGCCAAATATATATCTTGATCAATAGTTCATGAGTACTTGAAACAAAAAGTATTCTATTATTAGGTGGACTCTCCCCATAAGTGACAATTAGGTCAAACTGGTTGTCATTGTTAGGGTCTTCTTTATCCTCACTAATTTTCTGTCTACTTATTTTAATGATTACTAAAGAAGGAGTGTTGGAAGCTGCAGATATTATTGTGGATCTGACTATTACTAATTTAATTCTATAAAATTTTAACTGTTTTGAAGCTGTATTGTTAGATGCATATACAGTTATGATATTCATGTTCTCTTGCTACTTGACCTTTTTATCATTATGTAATATCCCTCTTTATCCCTAGTAATATTCCTTGTTCTGAGATGTACTTTAGTTGATACTAATATAGCCACCACTTCAACACTCCTTTGATTCATGTCTGCATGGTCTTATAGTTTTCCATCCTTTCTACTTTTCTATATCTATATTTCACATATATGTATATTTTTACATAAACTGATTTTCTTCTGGACAGCATATAGTTGTTGCTGTTTTTCTTTATTCAACATGACAATCTATGCCTTTAATTGGTGTGTTTAGGCCATTTACATTTAAAGTCATTAGTGCTATCACTGTAATAAAATAAATCATCTTACTAGATACTTTCTTTTTGTTCTATTGCATCACTTTTTTCTTTTCTTCCTGCTCCTTTTTCTTTTATTATTTTTTTGATTCCATTTTATCTCCATTGTTGGTTTATGTATTTTAAATCTTTGAGAAATGTTTTTAGTGATTTAACCAGTGTTTATAATATGCATCATTAACTAATCACAATCTACCTTAAAATAATATTATATTACTTCACTTACAGGATACTGACCTTGCAATAAAAGATTGCTTCATACCCTTAGTGCTATTTTTGTCATTCATTTTACTTGAACATATACAAGAAAGCCAAACTGCATTGGTACTACTTTTGTTTTAGAAGTTAGTTATCATTTACAGCAAATAAAAGTAAGAAAAATATGAACTTTATATTTATCATTATTTATGTCCTTTCCATGCCTCTTTATTGCTTTTTGCAGCTTCAGGTTTTTGTCTGCTATCATATCTTTTCTGCCTGAAGAACTTTCTTTAACATTTTTTTAGAGCAGTTCTAATGGTAATAAGTCTTCTCTTTATATTTGCCTGAGAAGATCTTTATATCCCATTTGGAAGATAATTTCACTAGATATAGAATTCTAGGTTGGCAGGTAATTTCTTCCGACAACTGAAGATATAACTCCACTGTATTCTCTTTGCCAACTTTCTCACACACACAAAAAAAACTTATCTTTGTTATTCTTGTTTCTTTTTATCTATAATTTTCAACAGCCTGAATCTCTCTTTTCCTTTTTATTTTTAATTTATCCTGCCTATTATTCTCTGAGCCTCGTGGATATGTGGTTTAGTGTTTTTTATAATAAATTTTGAGAAGACTTTTCATTATCTTTTCAAATATTTATTATTATGCCATATTCTTCCTTGATTCTCCTTCAGGGATTTCACATAGACATACATTGGGCCATTTGATATTGTCCCATATCTCGTAGATGCTTCATTTTTTGTTCATTTTTTTCTTTGTCTTTTAGTTTGTGCCATTTTTATTTATCAGTCTTGAAGTTTATTAATTCCTTCTGTAGTTGTGTTGAATCTACTGTTTATTTCACTGAAAACATCAATATTATAATTTCTTCATTTCTAGCATTTCTGTTATTTTCTTTCTTATGATTTTCAACTCTCTGCTGAAGTTCGTCTGAACTGGCATGCTGGCCCACTTTTCTACTAGATACTTTAACATATTAATCATAATTATTTAAAATTTCTTCTGTTTCCAACAACTGTGTCATATCTGAGTTTGATTCTGTTGATTACTTTGTTTCTTGACAGTGTAATTTTTTTCTTCTTTATTTCATAACTTTTCATTGAAAGCTGGCATATTGTGTAGAAAAACAGAGATGGAAGTAATCAACATGTATGACTGGAATGGGCACACATCTTTTTTGAGAGCGGTGGGAAGGCTAGGTTTTTAGTGTAATAGTTTGAATCAGTCTCAACAGGAATTAGGGTGGATTTAGTTTTTACCATTGTAAGCCTTAGTGTACCCAGGTTTCAGATTCCTCTAGCATTAAATAACTGTAATTCATGTAGGACTGGTCTGCCAGAGGGTTTTCTCACTGTTCAGTTTCTGCTTTAGATCTTTCTTTTGCACCTGTGCCTTAGAGAAGGTCTCTCCCCATGGTCTTCCCTCCCAGTCATATTTGTTACCTCACACTTGGTAGCCTGGGAAAAGGAGGAAAGGAATATTCTCTTATTGTGTTTAACCATCAGTCTTATCCAGGTACTGTGTCCCTGAGGCTGAGTAGTGGGGCCCTCTCAGTGATACTGCACTGCCCCCAGCAATAGGGGATCTCTGATTGTGTGGGCCCAGGACATATTCCTGACCCTTTATCTAGGGATAAAGGATTTTAAAAAATTCTGTGTCCCCAGATGCAATGGTCTTCACCCTTGATGTTAGGTAGCAGGATTTCTGCCTTTTCACATGCAGCTTAAGTTTTTTGTTCCATAGGGATGATAAGGTAGAAGGATCTGGGTGGGGTTTCATGCCTTTCTTGTAGTCTGATACCATAACAAAATATCATAGACTCCCTGGCTTAACTGAAATTTATTTTTTCACAGTTCTAGAGGCTTGAAATCCAAGAACAGGGTTCCAGTATGGTTGGGTTCTTGAGGGCCCTTTTCCTGGCTTGGTGATCGCCACCTTCTTGCAACAGCAACTCTCTGGTATCTCTTCTTATAAAGACACAGATCCCATTATAGAGGCCCCTCCCTCATGACATGATCTAAACCTAATTACTCCCATAGACTCCATCTCCAAATGCCATCACATTGGAGGTTAGAGCTTCAATACATGAAATTTGGAGGGACACAGTTCAGTCCATATTAGTACTGTTCCCCTCTTCCAGGCCTGCATAACAATGGAGCCTTTCTGGAGACTCACTCTGCCACCATTCTCATTCATGATCTTCCAATTTGATCTGTGGGCGTAAATCACCTGAGTGAGCAGCTCCCAGAGATGCTGGTTTCTCACACTAGTCCACACTTAGCCTTTATTAATTCACTAGAAAATTCAGCTAAATTAATCTGTTGATGTATGTTGTTTGGAATCTGACCCAGATAAGAAAGTGTTTGTTCTCTCTCTCTCTCCTTGGAGGTGGCATCTTTCATTAGATTTTTTTTTTTTAACATCTTTATTGGAGTATAATTGCTTTACAATGGTATGTTAGTTTCAGCTTCACAACAAAATGAATCAGTTATATATATACATATATTCCCATATCTCTTCCCGCTTGCGTCTCCCTCCCTCCCACCCTCCCTATCCCACCCCTCCAGGCGGTCACAAAGCACCGAGCTGATCTCCCTGTGCTATGCGGCTGCTTCCCACTAGCTATCTACCTTACGTTTGGTAGTGTATATATGTCCATGCCTCTTTATCGCTTTGTCACCGTTTACCCTTCCTCCCCATAGCCTCAAGTCCATTCTCTAGTAAGTCTGTGTCTTTATTCCTGTTTCACCCCTAGGTTTTTCATGACATTTTTTTTTTAATTCCATATATATGTGTTAGCATACGGTATTTGTCTCTCTCTTTCTGACTTACTTCACTCTGTATGACAGACTCTAGGTCTATCCACCTCATTACAAATAGCTCAATTTCGTCTCTTTTTATGGCTGAGTAATATTCCATTGTATATATGTGCCACATCTTCTTTATCCATTCATCCGATGATGGACACTTAGGTTGTTTCCATCTCTGGGCTATTGTAAATAGAGCTGCAATGAACATTTTGGTACATGACTCTTTTTGAATTATGGTTTTCTCAGGGTATATGCCCAGTAGTGGGATTGCTGGGTCATATGGTAGTTCTATTTGTAGCTTTTTAAGGAACCTCCATACTGTTCTCCACAGTGGCTGTATCAATTTACATTCCCACCAACAGTGTAAGAGGGTTCCCTTTTCTCCACACCCTCTCCAGCATTTATTGTTTCTAGATTTTTTGATGATGGCCATTCTGACTGGTGTGAGATGATATCTCATTGTAGTTTTGATTTGCATTTCTCTCATGATTAGTGATGTTGAGCATTCTTTCATGTGTTTGTTGGCACTCTGTATATCTTCTTTGGAGAAATGTCTATTTAGGTCTTCTGCCCATTTTTGGATTGGGTTGTTTGTTTTTTTGTTATTAAGCTGCATGAGCTGCTTATAAATTTTGGAGATCAATCCTTTGTCAGTTGCTTCATTTGCAAATATTTTCTCCCATTCTGAGGGTTGTCTTTTGGTCTTCTTTATGGTTTCCTTTGCTGCGCAAAAGCTTTTAAGTTTCATTAGGTCCCATTTGTTTACTCTTGTTTTTATTTCCATTTCTCTAGGAGGTGGGTCAAAAAGGACCTTGCTGTGATTTATGTCATAGAGTGTTCTGCCTATGTTTTCCTCTAAGAGTTTGATAGTTTCTGGCCTTACATTTAGGTCTTTAATCCATTTTGAGCTTATTTTTGTGTACAGTGTTAGGGAGTGATCTAATTTCATACTTTTACATGTAGCTGTCCAGTTTTCCCAGCACCACTTATTGAATAGGCTGTCCTTTCTCCACTGTACATTTCTGCCTCCTTTGTCAAAGATAAGGTGACCATATGTGCGTGGGTTTATCTCTGGGCTTTCTATCCTGTTCCATTGATCTATCTTTCTGTTTTTGTGCCAGTACCATACCGTCTTGATAACTGTAGCTTTGTAGTATAGTCTGAAGTCTGGGAGCCTGATTCCTCCAGTTCCTTCTTTCGTTCTCAAGATTGCTTTGGCTATTCGGGGTCTTTTGTGTTTCCATACAAATTGCAAAATTTTTTGTTCTAGTTCTGTGAAAAATGCCAGTGGTAGTTTGATAGGGATTGCATTGAATCTATAGATTGCTTTCGGTAGTAGAGTCATTTTCACAATGTTGATTCTTCCGATCCAAGAACATGGTATATCTCTCCATCTATTTGTATCATCTTTAATTTCTTTCATCAGTGTCTTATAATTTTCTGCATACAGATCTTTTGTCTCCTTAGGTAGGTTTATTCCTAGATATTTTATTCTTTTTGTTGCAATGGTAAATGGGAGTGTTTTCTTAATTTCACTTTCAGATTTTTCATCATTAGTATATAGGAATGCCAGAGATTTCTGTGCATTAATTTTGTATCCTGCCACTTTACCAAATTCATTGATTAGCTCTAGTAGTTTTCTGGTAGCATCTTTAGGGTTCTCTATGTATAGGATCATGTCATCTGCAAACAGTGACAGCTTTACTTCTTCTTTTCCGATTTGGATTCCTTTTATTTCCTTTTCTTCTCTGATTGCTGTGGCTAAAACTTCCAAAACTATGTTGAATAAGAGTGGTGAGAGTGGGCAACCTTGTCTTGTTCCTGATCTTAGTGGAAATGCTTTCAGTTTTTCACCATTGAGGATGATGTTTGCTGTGGGCTTGTCATATGTGGCCTTTATTATGTTGAGGAAAGTTCCCTCTATGCCTACTTTCTGCAGGGTTTTTATCATAAATGGGTGTTGAATTTTGTCAAAAGCTTTCTCTGCATCTATTGAGATGATCATATGGTTTTTCTCCTTCAGTTTGTTAATATGGTTTATCACATTGATAGATTTGCGTATATTGAAGAATCCTTGCATTCCTGGAATAAACCCCACTTGATCATGGTGTATGATCTTTTTAATGTGCTGTTGGATTCTGTTTGCTAGTATTTTGTTGAGGATTTTTGCATCTATGTTCATCAGTGATATTGGCCTGTAGTTTTCTTTCTTTGTGACATCCTTGTCTGGTTTTGGTATCAAGGTGATGGTGGCCTCGTAGAAGGAGTTTGGGAGTGTTCCTCCCTCTGCTATATTTTGGAAGAGTTTGAGAAGGATAGGTGTTAGCTCTTCTCTAAATGTTTGATAGAATTCGCCTGTGAAGCCATCTGGTCCTGGGCTTTTCTTTGTTGGAAGATTTTTAATCACAGCTTCAATTTCAGTGCTTGTGATTGGTCTGTTCATATTTTCTATTTCTTCCTGATTCAGTCTTGGCAGGTTGTGCCTTTCTAAGAATTTGTCCATTTCTTCCAGATTGTCCATTTTATTGGCATAGAGTTGCTTGTAGTAATCTCTCATGATCTCTTTTATTTCTGCAGTGTCAGTTGTTACCTCTCCTTTTTCATTTCTAATTCTATTGATTTGGGTCTTCTCCCTTTTTTTCTTGATGAGTCTGGCTAGTGGTTTATCTATTTTGTTTATCTTCTCAAAGAACCAGCTTTTAGTTTTATTGATCTTTGCTATTGTTTCCTTCATTTCTTTTTCATTTATTTCTGATCTGATTTTTATGATTTCTTTCCTTCTGCTAGCTTTGGGGTTTTTTTGTTCTTCTTTCTCTAATTGCTTGAGGTGCAAGGTTAGGTTGTTTATTCGAGATGCTTCCTGCTTCTTAAGGTGGGCTTGTATTGCTATAAACTTCCCCCTTAGAACTGCTTTTGCTGCATCCCACAGGTTTTGGGTCATTGTGTCTCCATTGTCATTTGTTTCTAGGTATTTTTTGATTTCCTCTTTGATTTCTTCAGTGATATCTTCATTATTAAGTAGTGTATTGTTTAGCCTCCATGTGTTTGTATTTTTTACAGATCTTTTCCTGTAATTGATATCTAGTCTCATGGCATTGTGGTCAGAAAAGATACTTGATACAATTTCAATTTTCTTAAATTTACCAAGGCTTGATTTGTGACCCAAGATATGATCTATCCTGGAGAATGTTCCATGAGCACTTGAGAAAAATGTGTATTCTGTTGTTTTTGGATGGAATGTCCTATAAATATCAATTAACTCCATCTCGTTTAATGTATCATTTAAAGCTTGTGTTTCCTTATTTATTTTCATTTTGGATGATCTGTCCATTGGTGAAAGTGGGGTGTTAAAGTCCCCTACTATGAATGTGTTACTGTCGATTTCCCCTTTTATGGTTGTCAGTATTTGCCTTATGTATTGAGGTGCACCTATGTTGGGTGCATAAATATTTACAATTGTTATATCTTCCTTTTGGATTGATCCCTTGATCATTATGTAGTGTCCTTCTTTGTCTCTTCTAATAGTCTTTGTTTTAAAGTCTATTTTGTCTGATATGAGAATTGCTACTCCAGCTTTCTTTTGGTTTCCACTTGCATGAAATACCTTTTTCCATCCCCTTACTTTCAGTCTGTATGTGTCTCTAGGTCTGAAGTGGGTCTCTTGTAGACAGCAAATATATGGGTCTTGTTTTTGTATCCATTCAGCCAATCTGTGTCTTTTGGTGGGAGCATTTAGTCCATTTACATTTAAGGTAATTATCGATATGTATGTTCCTATTCCCATTTTCTTCATTGTTTTGGGTTTGTTATTGTAGGTCCTTTCCTTCTTTTGTGTTTCTTGCCTAGAGAAGTTCCTTTAGCAGTTGTTGTAGAGGTGGTTTGGTGGTGCTGAACTCTCTCAGCTTTTGCTTGTCTGTAAAGGTTTTAATTTCTCCATCAAATCTGAATGAGATCCTTGCTGGGTAGAGTAATCTTGGTTGCAGGTTTTTCTCCTTCAACACTTTCAATATGTCCTGCCACTCCCTTCTGGCTTGCAGAGTTTCTGCTGAAAGATCAGCTGTTAACCTTATGGGGATTCCCTTGTGTGTTATTTGTTGTTTTTCCCTTGCTGCTTTTAATATGTTTTCTTTGTATTTAATTTTTGACAGTTTGATTAATATGTGTCTTGGCGTATTTCTCCTTGGATTTATCCTGTATGGGACTCTCTGTGCTTCCTGGACTTGATTAACTATTTCCTTTCCCATATTAGGGAAGTTTTCAACTATAATCTCTTCAAATATTTTCTCAGTCCCTTTCTTTTTCTCTTCTTCTTCTGGAACCCCTATAATTCGAATGTTGGTGCGTTTAATGTTGTCCCAGAGGTCTCTGAGACTGTCCTCAGTTCTTTTCATTCTTTTTTCTTTATTCTGCTCTGCAGTAGTTATTTCCACTATTTTATCTTCCAGGTCACTTATCCGTTCTTCTGCCTCAGTTATTCTGCTATTGATCCCATCTAGAGTACTTTTAATTTCATTTATTGTGTTGTTCATCGTTGCTTGTTTCATCTTTAGTTCTTCTAGGTCCTTGTTAACTGATTCTTGCAATTTGTCCATTCTATTGTCCATTCTATCTCCAAGATTTCGGATCAACCTTACTATCATTATTCTGAATTCTTTTTCAGGTAGACTGCCTATTTCCTCTTCATTTGTTAGGTCTGGTGGGTTTTTATCTTGCTCCTTCATCTGCTGTATGTTTTTCTGTCTTTTCATTTTGCTTATCTTACTGTGTTTGGGGTCTCCTTTTTTTTTTTTTTTGCAGGCTGAAGGTTCGTAGTTCCTGTTGTTTTTTGAGTCTGTCCCCAGTGGCTAAGGTTGGTTCAGTGGGTTGTGTAGGCTTCCTGGTGGAGGGTACTAGTGCCTGTGTTCTGGTGTATGAGGCTGGATCTTATCTTTCTGGTGGGCAGGTCCACGTCTGGTGGTGTGTTTTGGGGTGTCTGTAGACTTATTATGATTTTGGGCAGCCTCTCTGCTAATGGGTGGGGTTGTGTTCCTGTCTTGCTAGTTGTTTGGCATAGGATGTCCAGCACTGTAGCTTGCTGGTCGTTGAGTGAAGCTGGGTGCTGGCGTTGAGATGGAGATCTCTCGGAGATTTTTGCTGTTTGATATTATGTGCAGCTGGGAGGCCTCTTGTGGACCAGTGTCCTGAAGTTGGCTCTCCCACCTCAGAGGCACAGCACTGAGTCCTGGCTGCACCACCAAGAGCCTTTCATCCACAGGGCTCCTTAATTTGGGATGATTCGTTGTCTATTCAGGTATTCCACAGATGCAGGGTATATCAAGTTGATTGTGGAGCTTTAATCCGCTGCTTCTGAGGCTGCTGGAAGAGATTTCCCTTTCTCTTCTTTGTTCTCACAGCTCCCAGGGGCTCAGCTTTGGATTTGGCCCCGCCTGTGCGTGTAGGTCGCCGGAGGGCGTCTGTTCTTTGCTCAGACAGGACGGGGTTAAAGGAGCCGCTGATTCGGAGGCTCTGGCTCACCCAGGCCGGGGGGTAGGGAGGGTCACAGAGTGCAGGGCGGGCCTGCAGTGGCAGAGGCCGGCGTGACGCTGCAGCCTGAGGCGCGCCGTGCGCTCTCCCGGGGGAGCCGTCCCCGGATCCCGGGACCCCGGCAGCGGCGGGCTGCACAGGCTCCCCGGAAGGGCGTGTGGCTAGTGACCTGCGCTCGCACACAGGCCTCCTGGAGGCGGCAGCAGCGGCCTTAGCGTCCCATGTCCGTCTCTGGGCTCCGCACTCTTAGCCGCGGCTCGCGCCCGTCTCCGGAGCTCTCCCAAGCAGCGTTCCCAATCCCCCCTCCTCGTGCACCAGGAAACAAAGAGGGACGTAAAAGTCTCTTGCCTCTTCGGCAGGTCCAGACCCCTCCCCAGACTCTCTCCCGGCTAGCCGCGGCGCACCAACGCCCTGCAGGCTGTGTTCACGCCGCCAACCTCAGTCCTCTCCCGGCGCTCCGACAAAAGCCGGAGCCTCAGCTCCCAGTCCCGCCCGCCCCGGCGGGCGAGCAGACAAGCCTCTCGGCTGGTGAGTGCCGGTCGGCCCGATCCTCTGCGCTGGAATCTCTCCGCTTTGCCCTCCGCACCCCTGTTGCTGTGCTCTCCTCCGCGGCTCCCAAGCTCCCCCACTCCGCCTCCCGAAGTCTCCACCCGCGAAGGGGCTCCTAGTGTGTGGACACTTTTCCTCCTTCACAGCTCTCTCCCGCTGGTGCAGGACCCGTCCCTATTCTTTTGTCTCTGTTTAGTTTTTTCTTTTGCCCTAACCAGGTACGTGGGGGGTTCCTTGCCTTTTGGGAGGTCTGAGGTCTTCTGCCAGCGTTCAGTAGGTGCTCCGTAGGAGTTGTTCCACGCGTAGATGTATTTCTGGTGTATCTGTGGAGAGGAAGGTGATCTCCGCGTCTTACTCTTCCGCCATCTTCCCGGAACTCCCTAGATTTTAAGTTAGTTCTTTGCCCTGTAATTCCAACTCTGATGGATTAAAATAAGTTGTGTCTTTTTATAAATTATCTGTGTCTTATAATCTTGGGAGCAAAGCCTTTCCAGCTTTCTACATCTTAAGCAGAAGCTATAAAGTCCCCCACATGTCTTAGCAGATACAAAAGATTTTAAAAATACATTTTTAGATTTTATTTAAAATGTATGGCACAGAACAAATTAAATGATATCAGAAAGCCTTATAAGCAAGTACAAATGTAAATTTGTGATTATCAGTGAAATATGAGTTAAAAAATGAGAGATCAGGGAAAGGATGGTCAGGATTACTTTTTAAGAGGAAGGGATACTCACTATTTAGGCAGGATCTGAGAATCTATATAATTTAAATGTATGAACAACTTACGTTCATCTCCTCAAAAGCAAGCATATTTTGTTAAAAATAGAATGCACAGTAGTCTGCAGTTTAACTGTTAGTTTCAACATCTTTAACCATGTATGAGAAATAATAACCAGCAACATTTTGTTAAACCAGGCCACACATGTTTTCCTTTCTTGTCCTTCAAAATAAGAGCAGTGATGAAAAATGAATAGGAAGACAGTCTGAATAAGATAGAATAAAAAGGTTGTCATCCTCACAAATGCTGATTAGTTAAGTATATGGCAGACATCAAGCTGTACTACTACATGTAATTCTATAGAGGAGTCTCAATGAGAAACCTGGCTGCTGTCATTCATTTGCAGAAAATATACTGAACATTTCCAAACATTCCAATATTGGGCACAAAACAACAATAGTTGTTTTCGTAAGCAAAAAGTTTGGTCTTTGTTAAAGCGTTTCAAAGTCCTAAGTCAACAATGAACTATAATGCATCATTCAGTTCCAGCAACACCAAGTATTTGGAAGAGGGAGAGAGAGCAAGCAAGCAAGTTATCTAGCTTTCTATTGCTGTGAGTAAGAAGACAGTTATCAGAAATTCCGTGTTGGTAAATCTGCATTTCACTATAGGTCAACACAGAAGAAAGAAAACATTTTTCTACAAAGGTCTATGTTGCTGTCAGATGGCAGCACATTAAATTGTTTGAAAAATCCACATCCTGGCATGTGAGTATTTCTCAAAGCTAACTATTCATAAAATGTTGACATATCAT
This sequence comes from Leucopleurus acutus, assembly GCF_964270905.1. Taxonomy (NCBI): domain Eukaryota; kingdom Metazoa; phylum Chordata; class Mammalia; order Artiodactyla; family Delphinidae; genus Leucopleurus; species Leucopleurus acutus. The sequence continues at coordinate 98,819,282 of NC_139153.1, forward strand.
TACTGTAACTGTCAACAGACACGGATACTGGTATGATCACATGAAATTTTATTCTCAAGGAGAACAGAAATCACAAGACTACACTAGGAATTTTCAGAATACTAATACTCAAAACAGGAAAATGTTCAGATTTATCTAAATGTGTAAAAATACAAGAAAAAGTAACAGCTTCAGAATAAGAAATTCTGAAATAGTCACTAAGATATTCAAAGAAGGGCCTATTAATTATATTTGCCGAACTTAGTAAAGCATACAGCTTTGCAGACCCTTATACATGGAACAGTTCCTTTTTAAATATGGAAAGTTTATATAAACCTTGACTGCATTAATCATGGTTCAACATAGTGATGTACAAAGTTCTTCGATGGTCTTGGAATATGAAGCTTTGCCCAATTTATTCATGCCATATTAAGGAAGAGACTTTAATATTTGTTCCTAGACACTTTCAGGAAACTTAATTGGAAGGACATGAATTATAGAAATAGAACTCCCCTAGCTATTCTTCAGTTAGTGATTGGAAAAAATATCTAACTCAATAAATTTGAGATATTTTCTTAAATACCTTCAAAATGTTTGTAAAATAACAAAAATTATCAAATATTTTAAAAATAACTTCATAATTTTCTTTCAAAATAGGTATTATTTTCTCCTTCAGTAGCTCATCCATCATCAGCATTAATTAAGCCATCATTTATTGAGTACTTATTTTGTGACAGGGAGAGTAATTGGGGTTTTGCATATGTTATTTCATGCTCAGTAACATACAACTCGAAGAGGAAGTAAAGTTCAAGAAGGTACCAGAGAAAATGGATCATATTATTAGTCTGCTCAGATGTTGGTGATTCCAGTGGGCAACCTTTCTGGATCACTCACTTATTTTCTTATTTGGCTTTTCATTTAAGCTTACTGTCGATTTCTGTAAATCTTTTAATCTTTCCTCCCATGAAAGAATTAAGCACTAATAACCTAAGGCATCCTCCCTATGTAGCCACTTGACTCTTTTGCATCAGGAGTGGTTCTTGTCATACACCATCCTTGGGAGCACAGTTTATATTTTAAGAAACCTTGAACTCTTCCTGTACCAACATAACTGATAGATGTTATATTAGGAGGAGTAATTTCTATTCACCCGGTTATTCTGATATGCCTTTGAATCCAAGAGTATTTACCCACCAGCCCATCTCCATGTAATTGATTGGTTTAAAACTATAAAGTAGGATTGTCCAAAGCAGCTCACATTTTTGTAACTAGAGTAAGCAATCTTTTCAATGTACCGCAGCACACTAATTTTATTGATTTTCTCTCCACACACCAAATATATGGTTGATAAATATTGTTGAATGCTAATTCTTCAAGTTAGAAAGTGGCATCAGCTATAATGCAATCAAATCCTTCCTTCCAAGTGCAAAATTGAGGCAAAGAATAAGCAACTTGCCTAAGATTTCACATCAGTTAGTCAAAATAAGCTAGTTACTCTGTCACCTGCTACCCGGTTTTGAAAGAGAACAATCTGAGTCCTGCTTTTGTCAGTGATCAAGCAGCTTGTACTAGACTTGCCCTCATACTAAAAACAACAGTAAAATTAGATAAAATTAGTAAAAGAGGCATCTATTTTCATATATTGGACATGGCATCTCAGGTCTGTGATTAGTGAGAGGAGAGTAAAATAGTGATCTCAGACCCAAAATAAATCCACAGTCACCCTGTGTTTCTGTTTTGGGTAATTATCCCGCCACAGAGCACAGAAGAGGAGCCAAAGAAATGGCAAACTTATTGCATTGAGGAGTAGTTATCAGAATCATGGGCTGCTGAGGTGGCTGTAAGTTGGAGGTTAAGATCATCAGAAAAAGGATTTATGCAGAGATGCTCCCAGAAATCTGCATATGGTAATTCAGATAGCTGAGAGCTTGACTGAACATATACAGCACAAAATTCCAAAGGGTCTAGAAGAGATCACATGTAACAGGTTGAGAATGATGTAAGAGATTATGCAGAGCTGAGAAAATTTGAAGTTCTAGAACAGCCTGAAAGAGATCTCAATAAACATCATAGGTAACCAGTGGAGACTCAAGAAAGAAATGCCTAAGAAGGAAGAGCCTTAGCCTGTAAGATGCAGCTTGTAAATAAAAGCAAATAAACCCACTCTAAGAAAATTAGCAAAAGCATGACATGTCCAAAATGATTGTTCCATAACTGAATTGCCTACCAAAACAAAGCTCAATACTCCTTAAAGGGAGACACCATAATCCAAACTTCTTGAATTATTATAATTTCTAGTATAAAATAAAATTTACTAGAGAATGAAGTAATGTGAAATTTTATCCATAGTCAAGAGAAAAAGGGAAAAATAAAAAAGACCACAAAATGACATAGATGTTAAAAGTGGAAGGTAAGAGTGTTAAGGCAGATATTATAAATATGTTCAAGGTCTTAATTGATGAGCAGATGAGGATCAGCAGACAAAGAAATTACTGAAAACAATAAAGGTGAAAATTCTACCTTGGGAATTATAATACCTATACTGAAAATTGACTGGATTGGATTAACGACAGATCAAAGACAGCAAAAGAAGGGGTCACTGAATGTAAAAATGCATAAACAAGGTAACCCAATATGAAAACACAGATTTTAAAGTATTAAAAAAAAAATAGACTTGTGTGACAGTTGTGGAATTCTAAAAAGAGAGGAGAGAGAGTTAAGGATGCATATTGTAATATCAAGAGTAACAACTTAAAAAACTAAATGCAGAAAGGTATATAAGTAGGAGTGCAATAGAGGAATAAAAATTGAATACAAATTTTTTTGATTATCCTAAAATAAGAGAGGAAAGTAGAAATAGAGAAACAATAGCAACAGAGATAGATGGGACAAATAGAAGACCCATATGAAAATGACATAGATTTAAATCAATAATATCAATTATTGTATTACCTGTAAACAGATTTCTAGGAATGAATGTTGATTCATAATCAGTAAATCCAGTAATACATCAAGCATTTTAATACATCTAAAGAGAAAAAAAATTATATGACTGTATGTAAAAAGCTGAAAGTCCTTGACAAATTTCAAGATCTGCTTCTGATGAAATTTTTTTTTAAATTGAAGGGCATTTTCTGAATATGAATATATATATATATATATATATATATATATACACACACATATATATATATATATATATATATTTTTTTTAATCTAGAGTGTTTCCTCCAAAATGAGCTTACCCTTGATTGCCTGGAATACTTCTTGGAGTGACTACTGACTTAATTATTTATGCTTACTCTGTGGGCAGTTTCCTTCCAACTGAAGTCATCCCATTAAAATAGATGATACAAGATTTGTCCTTGAATTTAGATGATGTGTTAAATGATGTCATCACATCCTTGCAAGACATATAGGTCAGCCTCTACTCAAAAGGTGAGAGTTGTTATGGATTATAGCATTGGCCCAGAATTCCTCCTTGTTTGTGCAAGGTAGAGTCTGTGAAGTTGCTAATACATCTTTCTCAACCTGGATTAATTCTTTGGGCCAAGTGGAAAAGTCAGTGCAGAAATGTAAAGAGAAATCCGCCTGGCTATCTAAGGTAGACTCTTCTGGTTTGTGGGATTTGTTCAGTTAACTGAATCTGAAACCCTATAGGAAATGGCTAAAGCCAATGCTGCAGGTTGCCCTCAACGTGCTGTTCGGAGTTCTGTAGATTGTAGTCTTAATTAAATATTGCATGAGACAAATTGAATGGATTTGTTCCTAGCCTCTGTTGATCAGATTAATCAGAGTGGCTGATGGAGTGGTGTACTCATGTGTAAACTTGCCAGAAAGCAAAACAGAGCAAAGTGCAGGTAAGTTCGCTAGTAGACCGTGAGGGGAAAAAAAAAGCAAACAAAAATCTTCAAGTTCCTTAAGCTCAGGGTTCCTCACTTGTGATGCAAAACCATATGCAAAACTCACTTGAGTCCCTCTGCATTGCTTCCTTGAGACTTGGGGTACTAGGGGAATTAACTCAAATATGATACTCATTCTGCTTGATGTGCTGTGAGTAATGAATGCCTTTTTTGAGAACCGAGAATCTTTTGTCTTCTGCTAGCATCTATGAAACAACGGCAAGATAATTTACTACCTTGCAAGTGGGATCCTTAATAGTTATTGATACAAGGATGTGGGGAAAATCCTAAAATTGTATACCAGCAGACACTAATGAGCTGAACCGTATTTCAAATGAACAATATTACTACAGTTAAGGGATCGGGGGAAGAACTACCCCAAGTAACTTTACAGCACAATATTTGGACTATGTCTTCAGGCTAAAGGCAAAAAGAATTTTATTATTTTGTTTTTCTTTTCACAGAGACATAGATTTGCATTTCTGAAACTACTTTCTGTGTATTTTATGATTGAGCAAACAAATAAATATATTAAGGATAATGAGAGCCAGATTTCTGACTGTCAAAATAAAGAGTTAAAAATTAAATGGGAAGTTGTTGAAATGGAGAGTGTGAACTCATGGGTTTTAATAGATAGATAGATAGATATGAGTACTTATGTATGTGGATATATAAATATTTATGCGCATGTATGTGTGTTGTATATATTGGGCTGGCCATAAAGTTTGTTCAGGTTTTTCTCAACATCTTATGGAGAAACTCGAACAAACTTTTTGGCCAACCCAATATATAGATGTCTTTTATTTCACAGCCCAATCCAATGAGAGGACCAGGACACAGTGATATCCCAATAGCAAAGAACATACCTAGCACCCAGACCTTGGTTTCTAAATGTACTTCTCCAAATTAAGACACAGGTATCCATGGTGTAATAACTAACACCAATTAATACACATTGTCACAAATAGGAAGATTTTCTTCATTTTTATGGCTGAATTATATATTATACATATTATATACATATGTGTGTGTATATATATATTCCATTATGTGGAATATATCACACGTATATCACATTTTTTTAAATCTATTCATCCATCAATGAACACTTAGTTTGTGTCTTGGCTATTGTAAATAATGCAGCTGTGAACATAGAGCTGCATATATCTTTTCGAGTTAGTGTTTTTATTTTCTTTGGTTAGATACCCAGAAGTGGAATTGCTGGATCACAGAGTAGTTGTATTTTTAATTTTTTTGAAGAAGCTCCATGCTGTTTTCCATAGTGGCTGCACCAATTTGCATTCCTTCCAACAGCGCATAAAGGGTTCCCTTTTCTCCACGTCTTCACCAACACTTGTTCTTTCCTGTCTTTTTGCTAATAGCCATTCTAACAGGTGTGAGATAATGTCACTGTGGTTTTGATTTGCATTTCCTTCATAATTAGTGATGTTGAGTAGCTTTTCATGTACCTTTTTTTTAACATCTTTATTGGAGTATAATTGCTTTACAATGGTGTGTTAGTTTCTGCTGTATAACAAAGCGAATCAGCTACACGTGTTCATATATCCCCATATCCCCTCCCTCTTGCATCTCCCTCCCTCCCTCATCTTGCATGCTGGTCTCCTCCTCCTTGTTTCAGTGAGTCTGTCAGCTCAATCTGCTGATGCTTAAATCTCTCAGATCTACTTTTCTGCTGCCTCCCTAATACATCAGTACTTAGAGTTGTCTTTAGTTATCTATCCTCTAGTTAGTAAACTGATGAAATTATGGAGATCATTTTCCTCGTTTTCTTTCTCTTTGGGATCACCATCCTGTATTGCCAGCTGTCCATTGTTTAAATCCCTTGTTTCACATACTTTGCCCAGTTTAGCTTGTTGTTCAAAGTTAGCAGGTAAATCCAGTCCCTGTTATTCTCTTCTGACCATGTTGGTCAGAAGAGAAAGTATGGTACAACTACTTTGAAAAATTTTTTCTCAGCTAAGCTAAATTTATTGAAACGCTATGACCCAGTAATTCTACTCCTAGGTATTTTCTCAAGATAAATGAAAACATACACTCACAAAAAGACTTGTAGGAGGATTTTCATGACAGCTTCATCCATAGTAACCAAAAACTGAAAACAATTCAAATTCCAAATGACCTGAAAATGTATAAACAAATTGCGGCATACAAGATAGTTGTATGCATACAAGATAGTTGTACAATAGTTCATACAAGAACTATTACTCAACAATAAAGAGGAATAACTTAACTGATAATCACAACAACATAGATGACTCTCACAGACATTACGCTCCCTTAAGCAGTAAGTAAAATACTACCTACGCTATGATGAATTCACATGAAGTTCAAAAGCAGACAAAACCAACTTATGGTGAAAAACGTGGGAAACTGATTGCCTCTGAAAGTGGAAATTAATTGAAAAGGGAAGCATTGTTCTTATGAGATCAAGTATCCTCTATCTTTACAGAGGTGTGGGCTATGAATTCATGAATTTTACAAAACTCATCAAGTGTTTAGTTTAAAATGTGTGTATTTTATTTGTTATAAACTTTCCCTAAAAAGAACTTCAAACCGATTTAAAATTTGGGGCATTAGAATTGCTTTTCACAGTGAGATGAGTTGGCAATTCTGAAATTAATTTCTGTAACTTCTGTATAATTGTATATATTCTAAGCTTGGGGATATTGTTAAATATACTGAGGATAATAGGAGCAAGGTCTCTCATTGTGGAAAGTTGTGAATGTGGAAAGGAAGATTAAACTCTGCCCTGTGGCATTAGATTATAGTTGGAGGTATCAGAATAAATCCACTGTTTTTAATACAAATACAGAAAAGAATAGATACAAGTATGTATCAGTATTACTGACAAAGACCCAGCACCCATCTTGGCTTCTAAACATGATTTTCCTCTAAAAGGAAACATATTTCCTTGGAATAAATAATTTCATGGCTAGAGTGTGGAACGTATACAATGACTCTAGAACATTGTACCGAGACAGAAACCCAGGAAGTGCTCAAAGAATGACAGACATATGTGAAAAGCAGTTAGAATACAGCTTTATGAGGCTTCTACTGGTCAAATCTCAGACAATTTGATCATCACAATAAATACTGATAGCAGTGTATTACTACAGCATGTGGTGTGCTGGTAAACTGGCTCTCCAAAAAGAAAGGAAAAAAAAAAAAAAGCCCCGATTAGCAGTATTTGCTGATTTCTACAATGTGTATATTCACACTGTGGGTCATCTCAAACCACCAACATTATGCCACTGAATACAGATTTGTGGCTTAAAATTCTCATGAGTGTGAGCTGGCCACAGAACACCACTAATTATAACCATGGAATTAAGTAAGGATACATATATTTACACTTTTATCAATACATAGATGACTAAATCATTTAATGGAGGAGAAGGGAAAGGTCTTTGTTAAAAGTTTAATAAATATAGAAAAAATGATGGAGTAGTAAACAATCAATGGATGCAAAAGCTGGTGAGGGAGGATTTAATGAGGAGCTGTAAATGTACACAATCTTAAAGAATCATTCTACAAATTATGTATTCATTACAAAGTGAAAAATAATGACTTCATAATAGAAAGACCTGATAGATATCACTTTAACCAAGTAATCAATGTTAAGATCTGCAGAACTGGGTCAAACTGAAATCATATGTCTCTGGTTAGGATGCTCTAGGGAGGACCGGATCTCTCGTCTGTCATGCCTTCTGTATGAGTTTGAGATCTCCAGAAAAACAGAACCAATGGGATATATTTACCTATAGAGATATATTTTAAGGAATTGGTTCATGCAGTTGTGGGAATGGCAAGTCCAAAATCTACAGGATAGGCTGGCAAGCTGGAAACTCAGGCAGTATTTCTACATAGTAGTTCTGAGGCAGAATTCCTTCTTCCCAGTAAACCAAAATTTTGCTCTTAACACCTTTGATTAATGAGATAAGTCCATCACATTATCTTGGGTAATAGCCTTTATTTAAGGTTAACTGAGTGTAGATGTCAATCACATCTACAAAATACATTCATAGCAACATCTAGATTAGTGTTTAACCAAACAACTGTGTACCATAGCCAAGCCAAGCGGACACATAAAATTTAACCATTGCATCTGTCAAAAATTTATAATCTGAACCCAATTTTGAAAAACTAAATAAAAATGGAGATATTTCATAAAGTAACAGGACTGTAGCCTCCAAAATATATCAGGTAAAGGACAGAAAAGAAGAAAGGCTAAGGAACTGATTTCAATTATGTAGACCAAAGACACATGACAATTAAATTTAAAGTGGAATCTTGATTTCACATGGTACTGGATAAAGAACATTGCTGGGACGATTTGTGAAATTATATTACAGAGTGTGGTTTAGACAATTTTCTTATTTGATAATTTTGTTGTGGTTATATAAGAGAAAGTCCTCATTCTTAGGAAGTCCATACTGAAATATTAGAGGTAGGGTGCACACTGTCTCCCTACCTCTAATATTTTTTATTTATTATTTACATAATATGTTTTATTCTCTTCACTAGGTAGAATAATGGTCCCCAAATGATGTCTGAATCCCAGCACCTGTGAATATGTTTCCTTACATGATAAAAAGGACACTTTGCATGTGATTGAGTTAAGGATCTTGATATAAGGAGATTGTCCCGGATTATCACAATAAGCCCAATGTAATCACAAGGTTCTTATAAGTTTAAGAAGTAGGCAAGGGAATCAGAATCTGAGAAGGAGAGGTAAGGGCAGATGTAGAGTTCAGAGTAACGCAATGACTAGCTTTAAAGGTGGGAGGGGACCACAAGCCATGGAGTACAGGCAGCCTCTACAGGCTGAAAGAATTATGGCAGCCTGTAGAAGCCAAAGAAGGCAAGGGCCAGATTCTCCCAAGACCCTCAAGGAGACCCTGCTGACACATTGATTTTACCTTCAGGAGACCCATTCTGTACCTTGGAACTCCAGAACTATAAGGCAATAAATCTGTGTTGTTTTAAAGAACTGACTTTATGGTAATGTGTTATGGTAGCAATAGAAAACTAATACATCCACAAATGATTCAGAAAAAGTATGCATTTATTTGAAACTATATACAGAGATGATGTGAAATAAAGCAAACATAAAACATTAGCAAATTTTGGTTGAGTCTCTAGGAGTTCTTTGTATTACTCTTGCAAATTTTCTTTAAGTTTGAAGTAATATTAAAAGCGACAAGAAAGTCATCAGCTTTTAAAGATGGTGAAATATTTACAATTAAATGTCTGTATTTGCTTCAAATAAAATAAGGAAGAGGGAAGTGAGTGGGGTATGAATAGGGCAGTGTTTACTGTAGATGAATGCTTGTTAGAAATGGTCAATGTGGAAAAGACTTTGAGTGGACTCTTGTCTGCTTCTGCATGTTTCAAATTATTCTTAAAAAGGTAAAAAACAGGACGATGCTATCGAAAAATCTGTGGAAGGGAAAATGATGCAATGCAAACATTTCATGTATCAGTCAGTCAATCTGGGGAGTTAGCAGCCTCAGTTGAAAAAAAATGTTCTAAACGCTAACAGTCTAGAGTCATATCAGTTTAATATATTTTATTTACTTGAACAGATAAAGCAGGAAACAATAGGTTTTTCTCTGAGTATGTCAGCCAGCAGACATTAACCTCTCTCTACTGTCAGTGCTACTCTGCAATTTCTACAGTTCATTTTGCTTTTTGTTATTATAATTGTAGGCACTACCATGAGTGTTTAAAACACTGTTGAAAATAGCAGTATTTGAAGAAACCGGATGTCACTTAAGATATGATCCTTGGATAAACATCACATGCTGCTGGCCTTCTTACAAAATGAGTAAGGACTGAGTTTGTTTCTTTTTGGCTGCCAAAGCCACTTTCATTTTCCTAGAGCCTTCTAGTTAGCAGGTAGCTTGAGGAGACCATTGGGAAGGGACAGAGAGCATACGTTTGGACTACCACCTTCCTGTGCTTCACCTGTCCCCTTTTTTGAATAAATATATAAAAGCAATAAGGATATATTTACATACAATTAAAAAAGAAAACTAAAATAGTTCAAGTAGTGAACCTAACTTTTTGCCCTTTCCCCCATGAGAGAAACAAATGAGAGCATGCACTTCTTGGCCAGATTCAATGAATTTAAATTTTCCATTAGCATATAACAGGTTTAGGTTATAAATCCCTTCGAGCCTGGGAATCAGTGAGAAAAAAAAAACAAACACTTTGCAAGCTATGGCTCAAATAAGCTCAGGCTGTTATTTTAGAATATACTGTGCCTGTACAGAGAAAGATAATACATTTTATGTGTGTTCGTTTTTCTTAAAATAGCAAGAGTTTTTAAAAAGCCATTTCATCTCTGAGAGATTGAATGACCGTGTTTGATGACAAGCCAGATGGCAGCCGTTCTCCAGATCCGGTGCCAAGAAGCATGACAGGAGCTGCAATCTACCTTCCACGGTGAGGCTGGCTGCAGACGCACAGCACAGCTGCAGGCGAGCAGGCTGCTGCCGTAGGTGCAAGCACAGTTGATTTCCTCCCAATTTGGATGGAGCAGGTAAGAGGCTGAATCAGTACCCAGCAATTATAGAATTGGCATGCACTGCCTTGTTTACTCACAGTAATATTCCTACTGGACTTTATTAAAACACCATCTGTTGTCAGGGCAGACAAAGAATCCAAACACAAATACAGAGCAAGACACAGGCGGGGAGTGAAAGTGAGAGCGTGCATGGGTGTGTCAGAGTCATGCCGAAGGATGGGGTTGCATTTCGAAGAGGCCGCCTTTGACCCTAAAGGTTATCATTGAACATGCTATCCCCCCCTCCCACATTTTTTGTGTATTGGTCTCTACTGTCAGCAAGGCCCAAACAGTTTGTGGTCCAAATGAAGTTGGCTGTGTGTGATTCAGGCTGGAATTCAAGGCAGTGAGTGCATGCGTAGGGGTGGAGCCCAGTCACGTTAGCATGACTACACATTAAAACCAAAATGAGGGGAAGTAGAGTCGTCCCAGTGAATGATGCTCAGACTACACTTCTCAGTTAATGTTCGGCACATAGGCTGAGTAATAAAAAGGTATCTGCCAATAATAATACCTGCAGGCACAAGGAAAAGTGACTGTTTTTTACAATCAGCTGTTTTCTCTCACTTTTTAAAATCCTGCAGTTGGGGATCAAATATTTCTAATACACAGCTGGTCTCTACAAATGGCCAAGTGTAATTTTTCATACACCCACATACAATTCCAGGTGAAATTAATTAGTCAGAATTCCTCATTGGATAATATACTAATAAAAATGTGATGCAAGTAATTAAATATGCAAATATGAGAAAGACAGCATTAACACTCTGATGTGTCATTCAGTTTCACAAGAAGACATCTGTCTATTTGGATATTGCGTGCAAAAAAACCCCCACAAAACCTTAAAATAAAAGTGTAAACAAGTGCCAATTCGTGTGGCAAAATGAAAGCTGCAGAAAAAAATGATTCAAAAACAAACACTGACTACCTTCTGGGTAAAAGAGTTGGCTCATTTGAAAATATATATTCAAATATTATGGAGCATTTTGGGGGAAAGCCAAAGGGAAAAAGTTCATGGAGTGTATGATGTCATAGTCTACTTTGCCGGACACTGAGACCCCTGATATTCTTGCCAGGATATGAGCAGTCATTTTAATTTACAGAAATGGTATTTACCGCTTTGCAAGCCGTACCAATATTTACAGAGAATTCAATGAATGAATGAAAAGAAACAGCTGCGACTCCTTCCACCTCATTGCCCACTTCATCTCTAACTCTCCTCCTCAGTACTGTCTTACTTATAGTCATTTGTTGAGCAATGGATTGGATTGGCAGCATTCAACACACCAATGCCATTTGTTAAATACTTCACAATTCCTATTGTGAATTTTCCCTTTCCTAAGTGTGTTCTACAGAGAATACGATGAATGACTATATTCTAGATTTATGTTTTTAATAGGCTTTAAAAATGTGTGAATATGCCAGTTATGTATTATTTTCCTAACACTGCATTTAAGCCTATTCTAAATATCATGGCTTTATATTAATGATATTTTGCTCTTTGGTAATAGACGTATGCCACAGTATCAGTTACTGTAGAGGATGTTTAAAAAAATACAAAAAGATGCAATTCTTACCTTGTGGAAGCTTAAAATTTAGTTGGGGAGATAAGACATATGCTGAAACAATAGAAAACAATATCAAGTTACATATGAGGAACAGGCTATATAAATATTTGAAGACCAAAGTTTACCAAGAAAGAATGAATTAGTGAATTGATTGTAACAACTGTGAAATATGATTAAGAAAATGTTGCAAAACTTAAGTGCCCTTGTTGTAAATTTGCACCTGCTTTGTGGGAAGAATTTTGTTTAGGTCCTACACCAATAACTGGATCAAACCAAGTGAGGCTTCATATTTGATGGTTACCATGACCTAAGCTAGAGCAGGTGAGCTCTTTACCAGGACAGCAGAATGATAGATGTTGAGCTTGAGCCATGCTTGAAAGGAGGGAGTCTAAGGTCAAAGACAAAATAACTGTCTCTAGTGTCAGGTCTAAGGATGAGATCTAACCACACACAGAATGAAAGTGTTGCGGAGTCTGAAGGCATGAAGAGCTGAAGTAGGTTAAGAGATCGGCGTGTGAGGGCACTGAGAACAGAGGCCAGGACAACTGTGTGGTTGTCAGAGCCTTGACTTTAGGTGGTACACAGTAGGGACCCACACACAGGTTTTCCAGGAAGGGAGGAAAGAAGAGAGAGAAATATGTTGCTATTTTATCCCATGGTATACATTTAATAAAGTTTTCTCTTTCATCCTGATAGAAATTGATCTTACTTAAAATAAAAGCATGGACTCACTGTCTTTGAATTATATCACTATTTACTTCACTAGCATAAGAAGTTGACAAATAGACAGCTATCTACATGGAATGATTAGAAAGGCTGAAAGAGATCTTTTTGATAAAATGCTACAAAAGAATATTTCTGCAAGATAACATTTAACCTGTCCCTCACTCTCATTCTCCCCAGTGCTCACTCTTTCTAATGCTTCTGTCTTGAAAAAATCCAATAGGAATAGCTTCTGGTTTAGGGATCATGCTTGGAGAAGAGCAAGGAAACTTCCCTCATCCTTTTGCCACTGTAGTTCTTCCTTCCATCTACTTTGCCACGTGTGCCCCGCCCCCTTCGTTGGAGTTGGTGTCTTCACACGTAGACCTTTGGCTTTTGACATTCATTCATAACAAAGGCTCATTCCTTTGCTCACCAGAAGGATTTAGTTTGAAAACTTCAGAGTCTAAAGGGAACACTAGAACAAAACATATTCATTAAAACGTCTGCTGTTTTATGGCAAACAGCTATGCAAACAATCTGGCGTGTTTTCTCTGGGGTATTCTCTCTAATCTCAATAATTCTTTCCTTACATACATGAGCACACATGTGCATGCCTACGCACACATACACACGTGCTGCCCTGAGATTTGTAGCCTTTGGTCAAAAGCAAAACAGAACCCAGGAACCCAGGCTGTCTCTGGTCTACAACTGTGCTGTCAAGTAGCTCAAATGGTGTGGAGATGACAGCCTTACGCTGTTGCCACCCACATTCCCCTGTCACTGGCTGGCTCCCCTGGGTGGGAAGTTTTGGAAACAATGGAATAAAAATATCTCAAGGCTTGTATTTATACCACAGAGTAAAAGTTGAGAGCGTGTCTAAAGCAGCTCTTCATGTCTCTTTGTCTCTTGGAGTGCTGAAGGAAACCTCCTCTCTCTAGAATGCTGGATGCAGGAGGACCTTGGCCTCATACAATTATGCAAGTTGTGACAGTCACAAGGCCACTGGAGGCTTTCCACAGGCACTCCCTGTTGTATTGATATGCCCAGAGTCCCTAAACACAAGTAAAACCTTCCTTTCTTTCGGTCTTTTTCCAATGGTAGTGATAAGTGGAGCAAGGGCTTCCGTGGTTCTCTTGATAGAAAGACACTGAACTGAAACGTCACTGATGTGGTGATCAGTAGTGAATTCTAACACTTCAGCACAGAAGCCGGGACTATCAGGGGTTAGTCCAGCTGTCATAAAGGCAGAGTTTCCAGGAACCTCCTTTTTGAATAGTTGCTCAGAATTGGTAACCTCTAAGAGTATTCTTCAAATAGGGTTACAAAGTATTAGAATATGTCTTTATATTTAGGAGACATAAAGCTAAAACTCTATTCTTGGCATTGCCCAATTACCCTAGTAGGGAATATACTTTCGTTGTCTTCCTTATCTGTTATATGTATGATAAAAGTAAAGGAATAGTCTTGCCCACGGGGATGGAGTTGAGACATAAGTCTCTTTATATCTTGAATTATTAGAGAGAATTAAGAACTCTTGGAGAGGACTGAGAAAACAGCACAAGACTGCACTTTCAAAAAATAGGTATACTGATGGTGAATAAGAAGAATGTGACACAGGAAGGATAGAAGTGGGCTGGAAGGAAAAACGTCACTTGGACCATAAAGCAGATCTGAATATCTTTTGAAACAGTTCATTAATGTGTAATGACACAAGCAACAACCTTAGAACATGATGTTATCAGGCGAGCAATTACTCATGGTGTTTGGAGACTCCCTGATAAGAAATATGAACCTGAGTTTATGTGCAATGACATGGCTAATCCAGAAATAAACTGAGTCACTGGGACAGTCCTGATAGGGAGTCGTCTTCAACATAATAAAGCACTTCTTGCATTGGGTGAGTTATAAAGAAAGCCTGGAATGTTATCTCTAGTCACTTTGAATTCCGGGATAGAAAACCCAAATATATGAAAGCAACTTCAAATGGAATGTTGTAAATTGGGAAAGAAAACGGAAAAGGATGCAGAAATGAGCCACTGATTATGAAGATGTTATCAAAGAACAGGATTTGGTTTTTTGGATTATGCCAGAATTATTGATTCTTGGCAGGGCTAAAGAATAGCAAAAACAAGGAAGAGAATGACCAGACCAAAAGACTTTTAAACTGAAAATGTAAGTAAGTTTAAGAAAAATATTCTTGAGAAAACTCTAAGGCAAAGAAGTGTGGAGTGGATATTCAGAATTAGGTAGAAGCTACAGAAAGCTTCTACATGAATACATAGAGAATAAATAATTAACTGGGCTCGAATTTCAGTGGAAAGAACACTCCAGAATTCAAAAGATAGGACAAGACAGCAGTTAAAATATGGCTACCAAGGGAAAAAAATACCTTATTTGAAAAGCAAAATAAATAGACCTGAAAGAAATAATATCAAGAAATAATGCATATATGAAAAATCCTTTAATGTAGAAAGCACATTAAACAGCAATGGGACAAACATCAAAAGCAATAAGAAAGATTTTGGTATAGTAGTAGACTGCAGACTGTCTTGTCTGATGGGATTATGGATAAAGTTTCCCAAATATAGATTAAAACCTGTCACAAATGCAAAATATATTTAGAGTCAGAGATTCAACTGCTGGGGTACTTGTTCATTCTTACTCTTCTAAGAGCAGAACACCTGAGAAAATCTCATCTTGCCTACAGTTCCTTAAGTCAGTAATAAGGGAAATTTTATTCTAAATTTAGTTCTAACCATCTTTTAATAATTTGCAATATTGGGAAACTTGGCGGAGAATGTCCATGTCATTTTCATTTTTAGTTATCAGAAAATAAATTAATGATAAAGATAGTCACAGAAAATTCAGATATGATCAGGTTGGGGTGGAGAAATATGCCATGGGTTTTGGCAAAAGATAAATCTGGTTTTAAGTCTCCTGGGCTCAGCTATTTTCTATCTAAAAGACCTTGACCAAGTCAACACTTTAATTTTTTAATGAGTGGTTTACGTATATCCAGAAAACAGTTTTATTACCGTATGTTGTACTAGACCAGAAAATTTGACTTCAGAAGTTCTGTATTTCTTATACCAATAATGTCAATGAGACAGAAAATTACTGTAATAATTCAAAATCTGGCAATTAACTATGTCTGCATATGGGAAGAGGGAAAATGGTCATACTGGGCCAGTTACTAAGCAACCATTTTGTAGCACCCTATCTCACCAGGCTGGGAGGAGAATAAAGAAATGATGCTTTCCCATGAGACCCTATTAATCCCCTTTAAAGGGACACATCAAGTCATTTCTTTAACAGCTTGTTGGTAAATGGGGTTTGCATTTCTACGATTCTTCTTCCCATTTTCTGGTATTAAATTTTAACATTTCTTGGGACATAGGCCACTTTGGGAATCATGAAATCTACAAAGAATGAATGAATGAATATATAAAAAGCCTAACAGATACTTGTGCACATATTGTGCCCTTGACAGCCATGCATGGGTCATAAGATAAAACTAAATAGAAAAGCATATTATTACTGTTTTTTTAAATGTTCACTCATAGTCTAAAAATATTTATCTATTAAAATATAAAGCATATATCAAAAGCCAGGGAAAATATGAATGATTACTAAAAAAAAAAAGACACATAAAAATATTCCAAAAACTATTATTGGAAGGAATATTGCAATTGCCAAGACCTAATGGGGATATGGCGGTCACCCAGAACAGCATATTATTTTTGCCTGATTCTGTTTGAAAAGTAAATTAGACTTATGATTTCAGAGAAATTGACTACAATTCATACGTTAGGGTCAACATGTATTTTATAAGCCTAAAGAAAAAAAAAATCTCTGCTTTAGAAGATCTACAGCTGTTTTTCTTGAATATAAATCTACAACTACTTCTTCAGAATTACCCAGGGCACTTTTTGAAATGTGGATTCTGGACTTTTTACCGTATCTACTGAATCAGATTCTCTACGGTGATGTCTGTGAATGTATGCTTTTTAACAAGCATCCTAGGTGATTCTTAGGCAGACTAAAGTTTTGAGAACCACTTTAAATGTCTTCATTAAGAGTTTTCTGATATCTACCTAAAGCTTCAATCCTACAATGATGTGAAATTTCACTTTGTTAAATGACATGTATTTCCAACCTGGATTGCCCTATTTTTTGGTGCAGATACTTTTTATAGATCTGACTGTATTGTTCATGGGAAGTTAAAAGTGCTACAACCCTAAGGAGTATAAAGCTATGCCTATCTATGATTCTCATCTTGTTCGGTTAATAAGAAATAATAACAATCATATCATCTTGAGAAGTGACATGAATTGTGGTGACCATATTCACCTTGAGAGTTGAGCAGTAGGACCTCCAGAGATTATTTTCTGAGAAAAGCATAATACCCAAAGCTGAATATTATCCAAAGTTAAAATTATTTTTTCATAACCATATGTATGATGTAAGTCCAGCAAAACATGAGATGCATCTTTCATTTGATTCTGATTATGGAATGTGTAAATGAATGGAATAGAATGGGATACACCTTTTCTCTTCTATATCACTTTATTTTTTTTCCTATTTTTATTGGGGTAAAATTGCTTTACAATGGTGTGTTAGTTTCTGCTTTATAACAAAGTGAATCAGCTATACATATACATATATCCCCATATCTCTTCCCTCTTGCATCTCCCTCCCTCCCACCCTCCCTATCCCACCCATCTAGGTGGTTGCAAAGCACTGAGCTGATCTCCCTGTGCTATGCAGCTGCTTCCCACTAGCTATCTATTCTTCATTTGGTGGTGTATATATGTACATGCTACTCCCTCATTTCATCCCAGCTTACCCTTCCCCATCCCTGTGTCCTCAAGTCCATTCTCTACGTCTGCGTCTTTATTCCTGTCCTGCCCCTAGGTTCTTCAGAACACATTTTTTTTTAGATTCCATGTATATGTGTTAGCATACAGTATTTGTTTTTCTCTTTCTGACTTACTTCACTCCGTATGACAGACTCTAGGTCCATCCACCTCACTACAAATAACTCAATTTCATTTCTTTTTATGGCTGAGTAATATTCCATTGTATATATATGTGCCACATCTTCTTTATCCATTCATCTGTCGATGGACACTAAGTTGCTTCTATGTCCTGGCTATTGTAAATAGAGCTACACTGAACATTGTGGTACATGACTCTTTTTTTTTGGCGGTACGTGGGCCTCTCACTGCTGTGGCCTCTCTCGTTGCGACGCACAGGCTCCGGACACGCAGGCTCAGTGGCTGTGGCTCACAGGCCTAGCCGCTCCACAGCATATTGGATCTTCCCGGACCAGGACACGAACCTGTGTCCCCTGTGTCGGCAGGCGGACTCTCAACCACTGCGCCACCAGGGAAGCCCTTACTTATCTTTTTTTTTTTTTTTTTTACATGACTCTTTTTGAATTATGATTTTCTCAGGGTATATGCCCAGTAGTGGGATTGCTGGGTCGTGTGGTAGTTCTATTTTTAATTTTTTAAGGAACCTCCATACTGTTCTCCATAGTGGCTGTACCAATTCACATTCCCACCAACAGTGCAAGAGGGTTCCCTTTTCTCCACACCCTCTCCAGCATTTATTATTTGTAGATTCTTTGATGATGGCCATTCTGACTGGTGTGAGGTGATACCTCATTGCAGTTTTGATTTGCATTTCTCTAATGATTAGTGATGTTGAGCATCCTTTCATGTGTTTGTTGGCAATGTGTAGACCTTCTTTGGAGAAATGTCTGTTTAGGGCTTCTGCCCATTTTTGGATTGGGTTGTTTGTTTTTTTGATATTGAGCTGCATGAACTGCTTGTACATTTTGGAGATTAACCCTTTGTCAGTTGCTTCATTTGCAAATATTTTCTCCCATTCTGAGGGTTGTCTTTTCGTCTTGTTTATGGTTTCCTTTGCTGTGCAAAAGCTTTTAAGTTTCATTAGGTCCCATTTGTTTATTTTTGTTTTTATTTTCATTTCTCTGGGAGGGGGGTCAACAACGATCTTGCTGTGATTTATGTCATAGAGTTGTCTGCCTATGCTTTCCTCTAAGAGTTTTATAGTGTCTAGCCTTACATTTAGGTTTTTAATCCATTTTGAGTTTATTTTTGTGTATGGTGTTAGGGAATGTTCTAATTTCATTCTTTTACATGTAGCTGTCCAGTTTTCCCAGCACCACTTATTGAAGAGGTGGTCTTTTCTCCACTGTATATTCTTGCCCCTTATATCACTTTAATTTTTCATGTTTGTATTCTTTCACTTTTTTCCGAGAGATAGGATAATATGGGGAGGGGAGGTTTGAGAAAAGAGAGCAAACACAGTGAAGCTGCCAGCTGTTCCAGAAAGGAATGTTTTTATGGTACAGGAGTCCATTAGGGATTCAACAGAGGCAAGTAAACTAATTATGAGAAGCTAAACAGTCCCCCTCCCCTAAGGATGGTATTCAGTATTGACCTGCTGAAAAGATATACCGCAAACACATTCATTATTACAGAGGTTGGCACTAGCCTTGTGTTATGTGCTACCTATATGGGAGCATCAGTGCATCCAAGAACAAGTCCATCACACTGTGCAATGCAAACATGCTGAAGCTGTATAATGTTTGTGCCAGAACTTTTGCATCCTTATAAGTCATTTCCCAGCTCTTGCTGGGGCAATGAAAAAGAAACTGCTGGCATATAAATGTAAATCGTTATATATCCTCTGGAATAGAATAATCATCAAGTTGATTTACCAGATATGCACAGTTCCCTGAGAAAGTCTGAGAGTGAGGAGTGGTTCTAATGGGGTGTAGGGGTTAGCTTTACGGAACCATGCACATAAAATTCAGATCATAAGCAATCAGCATTATCTGTCACAACTTTCTGGGTAGAAATTGCCATCAGTCCCTGGAAATATACTGGAGTGAGAAGAGCGAAGAGAATGAATTCCCCACCCCATGTCAGTATGATATCTAATATCTTCATGTCCTCTTGTGGTCAAAATAAAAATATTCGATCTGTGCCAGCAGAGCAGATACAAGTGGTGTGCTCACTTCTACTATTCTTATCACTATGTGTTTAAGTACTTTGCTGGAGAGAGTCAAGAGGAAACGATAGGAAAACCTCTCCGACTTTAGATTCATAGGCTTGAGAAATGATGCTGCTAGGCTTAGATGGAAAGAAATATATCTCTAAAAGCAATCAACTTCTCCACAGTTTTGGTGCCTGTGCAAATTTAAATGCTCCTCTTTCCTTCTCCTCTTCCTCCTTCCCCACTTCTTCCTTTCCCGATTATTCTTCCTCTCCTTTTTCTCCTTCTCTTTCTCCTCCTGTTTCTCTCCAGGACTGTGCTTTGTGTTCAGTTCAGTCCTAATGATGAACAGGTAAATAATTCAAGAACATGAAACATTGGCCCACCTTCAGTATTAGGATAGCTCTGTCCATAACACAGTGACAGATGCCGTCATTCCAGAAAGCTCTAATCTGAACACTAATTCCATCAACTAAGTAACAGAGGAACTACAAAATCCTCAATATCCTAGAAATTATAAGTTTGGACTCTTCATTTGACAAGCAGCATTGGAATGGTAGACGCAAACTTATAAAGTTTATCCACACTAGCTAGTAGAAATTCTAATTGATTCCCTTTCCAGAAAAAGAAGGATATTTTATTATAGACCAATGAACAAAATTATTTTGTGGATAAAAAAGCAATTTGACAGATGCAGTCTTATAAACAGGACAAAATGTTTACAACTATGCTCAGAAATCTACATTTTATACTCCCTTCCTAGAAATACATATATTTACTTGTTTGTTTCCTGAAATTCAGTAATCAATTCAACAAAGCAGTAAAAATAATTCATAGGCTTTATAGATGTTTGAAGGGCCTGTGACCAATTCACCCCCAAACTCAACTATCTTATTTGTATCACCTTTAACAGGTTTGGTGAATTCACTTTTTAAAAAATCTTTTCTCCTAATTATATTCTCTGGCATTTTTAGTAACACTCATGGATTTTATCTATCTATCTATCTATCTGTCTGTCTATCTATCTATCTGTACATATACATACACATATATAAATGTACCCATGAACATATAAACATTTATAAGTTTTTATTACCTTTATTATTATTATTATTAAACACTCTTAAATACAATTCCATTATTAGACTTGCGAATCATTTGTTAGAATAGTTAACACCTAACGTTGTTGTTTCCATGCAGAGATACAAGCATACGGTAGCATTGTCCATTAACATTTATTTCTGTGTAATTAGATTATGTGTAATTAGATGAAGTGGCATACTTCCTGAAAGCAATTAATTAAACTTTTTGGAGAGTAGGATATTTATTATTTCTGGTCATGGCTCTAAAAATATCTGCTGAGGTGGTTTTACAGGCAAATAAATCTTAAAGTCTTTCTCTTAGGACAGCTTCTATGGTATGTGGCAAATGTTATAATAACCCCACTTTCCACAATTTATCATGAGGAAAATTCCAAAAACCTTAAAATAGTCCGTGAAAAAGACATTCACTGCAGTATTGTTTTTGGTAATGAAAATTTTGAAACTGTCTCAACACCAGATGGAAATTATTATGACTTATCATATTCAATAAATATACACCATCTGAAAGAGTTTCACAATATTCCTTTTGAGAACTAGATGGTAACTGGGAAAAGAAAGCTGGTGATACAACTATTAAGAATAAGAGCAACAAGTAAAAGTATATTTTTGCTACATTACACACGCCTATAGTCAAAAAGTGCACAAATGGCAGGGAAAGTAGTAGATTCATTATAACTGGTAGTTTTTACAGCTTTGAGCTCCATCATTCTTAGTCTAATATATATATATATATACAATAAAAACTATTTAACTATTATATATTACATTATAATATGTAATACATATATATTATGTTATAATATATAATACATACAATACATTATATATTATGTAACTTATAATAAAACTATTATATATATATAACTATTTCAGAATACCAGGGCATTCATTTTTGCAGTATGTTATGACACTAACATGGCATTTCTTTTTTTCTTTTTAACTTATTTATTTATGGCTGCATAGGTTCTTTGTTGCTGCACCAGCTTTCTCTAGTTGTGGCAAGCGGGGGCTACTCTTCATTGCGGTGCGCGGGCTTCTCTTTGCAGTGGCTTCTCGTTGTGGAGCATGGGCTCTAGGCGTGTGGGCTTCAGTAGTTGTGGCGCGTGGGCTCAGTAGTTGTGGCATGCAGGCTCAGTAGTAGTGGGTCGCGGGCTCTAGAGGGCAGGCTCAGTAGTTGTGGTGCATGGGCTTAGCTGCTCCACAGCATT
Organism: Leucopleurus acutus; assembly: GCF_964270905.1. Taxonomy (NCBI): domain Eukaryota; kingdom Metazoa; phylum Chordata; class Mammalia; order Artiodactyla; family Delphinidae; genus Leucopleurus; species Leucopleurus acutus. The sequence continues at coordinate 98,841,365 of NC_139153.1, forward strand.
TGGGATCTTCCCGGACCAGGGATCGAACCCATGTGCCCTGCGTTGGCAGGTGGATTCCTAACCACTGCACCACCAGGGAAGTCGCTTATCATGGCATTTCTTTAGTATACTTCAGAGGCCAGTATCTTCTTGAGCTCATACAGTTTTTTCCTTCAAATGCAGTTTTAATAGATGAAGTTGTACTTCCTTTTCTTTGTCTGCTCTGGCCTTTATGCTTAGCAGCCGATTCCTTCTGTTTTGGGAATTCCAACAAATCACTTCATCTCCTCACCCCCACCCCCTTCCATAGTGATTTCAAGGTATCTGGTAAAAGACAAGTAACCTCTCTCAGCACATGCTTAGTGCCGGTGTTAGCCTTCTTCTTGCTGTATAATAGATTACCATACACTGAGGGGCTTGAAACACGCACGTTTAGCCCGTCACAGTTTCCCCAGGTCTTGAGTTTGGGCCTAGGTTAGGTAGCCTTTGGTCCAGGGTCTCTTCAGGTTGAAATCAAGGTGTCCAGTGGTGCTGCCATCTCACCTGAGGCTCAGGGCCCTCTTTGAAGCCCACTCAGATTGCTTGAAGGTTTGTAGCTGTAAGACTGCAGCCCCTACTTTCTTGTCAGTCATCAGCCTCAGGCCGTTTTTAGCTCCTACCGTTCCCTGCCCCATGGCCCTCACTTTGCTCCTTCAAGACCAGCAGGGGAAATTCTCCCTCATCCTCACTAACTGAGTCTTATATAACATAATGGTGTCATGAGAGAGACTATCCCACCAGCTTGCTCATATAAGGTAACCTAATAATCATATTTGCTGAAGGGGAGGGAATTCATGGGGCAAGTACACCAGCAGGTGGGAATCTCGGGGGCTATCTCAGAATTCTGCTTACCACAGTACTCCTACCTAGGCTGGAAGAAGAACAGAGACCTTAAGAACTTTCTTTCCTTTCTAAGAGAAAGAAATAAATTATTACATAAGTTATAAAATTTATAAATCAGAAAATTAAATATAGTCTTTTGATTTCTACAGAGCAAAGAGGAACAGAAATATAGAATATTTTTTAATAAAGAAGTGTAACATCTTTCTGTGATTTGTGGGAAGGACGGTGTTCCCCTAGTGAAAAACTAATGCCAGATTTCATTTTTATGAGGAATTTTTTTTAATTGACGTGTAGTTGATTTACAGTGTTGGTTAGTTTCTGGTGTATAGCAAAGTGATTCCGTTTATATACATACATATAATATATATAAGGTATTTTTCATATTCTTTTCCATTATGGTTTAGCACAGGTTATTGAATAGAGTTCCCTGTGCTCTACGGTAGGCCCTTGTTTTTTATTCACCCTGTATGTCATAGTTTACATCTGCTCACCCCAAACTCCCCCTCTAACCCTACCACACTCCCCCACCTTGGCAACCACAGTCTGTTCTCTATGTCTGTGAGTCTGTTTCTGTTACACAGATAAATTCATTTGTGTCATATTTTAGATTCCACATATAGGTGATATATGATATTTCTCTTTCTGTGTCTGACTTACTTCACTTAGTATGATCATCTCTGGGCCCATCCATATAGCTGCAAATGGCATTATTTCATTCATTTTTATGGCTGAGTAATATTCCATTGTATATATGTACCAAATCTTCTTTATCCAAAGAATATTTTTTATTAAAGACATTAAATTGCTAAGAAGATGTTGTCTTATAAAAACGGAATTGTTATTCTCTGTCTTCAGTATCGTAGGCTGTAATCTTGCATTTCGTTATGGGTGAGTGTTCCCGATCAGGTATATTTCCAGGGTAGCGTCTACAAAATATGGCAGATGTGATAGCAGTTAAGAGTACACCCAAACAAAAATGCATTCTGCTTCCCTTCAGCTGTACTATAATACAGCGTTTGTTAATATTTCTATGCTAGCCCATTTTACTCTTGAAGCACGCCAAGTTCATCAGCCCCATGGGGACACTCATCAAACAGGTAGTTTACCTACTTTCTTCCACTGTGCAGTTGAGGTCAGGAAAGTTGATAGGTTAACTGCGTTTCCTGAGGCTTCATGACTGATCAGTGATGTAACTGGGATTATAATTCATCCTATTACCCTTCGCTGGTGTGTCCAGAGCCACCATAAAGGAGAAGTTGAGCACTATACTATACGTTTGAGTTACGAAAGGAATCTGAAAAAAACTGAAGCAATGATATGAACTTCTGGCTTAATTTCCCCAATAGCACCTTTGGGGGAAATCAGGTCATACCATCAACTTACCCTCCATGAGTTTACTGAGTCTTTAGACACAAACACAGATACACATGGATGCTTAATGTTCCCAGCCATCAAGTTTACTATTTTAATCTCCATTTAGGAACATGATTTTGCAAATCTGTTCTAGAATCGACTAAACAGTTTTTCCAAATTGACTTCTTCCAAAGACAGTAGACCAACATCTGTACCCTTTGAGCAATGCAACATCATTTAGGATAATTACTTACCTCTCTGTGGTTTTCTAACAAACACCCTACACATTGAAACACCAAAAGCTTCAAACCCTTTCAGCTCATCTCTCTGCTAATGGAAATTTTAGCCTGACCCCTGTAGGGACTGACTAACACCAAATAAATATTTTGGAAGTTATCATTTATTCATTTATTTTTGCTTCACTGCATGAAGTTTTCGTTGTTTGGCAGGTATTTATATTTTCCAAAAGCAAATTAAAGCAGAATTCCATTGGATAAAAGGAAATAAGCATTTCCTTTCAGGAGTTAGCCAATGCTTTCTCAAAATGTTTCTTCTGAGTATGAGTGGTATTCATCTTTTTATTACCATTGTTCTTTTTATGCTGTTGATTTTAGATGGAAGATAACTGTGCTTTTATTTTTTTAATTCTTGGATTTTCCCCTTCCTGCCAGTAAATTCTTTCAAAAAATCTCTAGAGAAATGTCTAATATCTTGGCATATAGTGGTAGATCTTGGTATATAATTATTTTCAACCATGATTAAATAACACCACCAAGTCAAATTGTTATATAGATTAAGGTCATTATGAAATATTGTGTTAAGGAAGATTCTGGAAATGTAGATTAAAAATAAAATATTCAGCTCACCTACACCTAACTAATGGCTTAGGCTGTAGCCTCATGAAGCATCGAAGAGATGAGATAGTCCACAAACTTAGTTAACCATTTCCGTCACCCTGAGAGTTTGGTGCCGTATTACAGATTTATCCATCTCTGGCCACCCTGAGATTTAGGTTCAGTAGATCTGAAAGTTTTCATGATCCTTGTTAATTCTGGACATCATTGGGTTAGATGAATTTTTTCACTGTTTTTGTCTCTGAAGACATCTATGAAGATTTTTATTTCAAATGTTTTTCTTCTTGAGGTATATTTTACAGAAATGGAGACATTAGAAGAGATTTACCATTATTTGCTATAAATAAAAGAATCACCAATAGTGTGCAGACCCTAATTAGAAATATTATCTATTTAATTTCACTAACATTCCTCAAGAGAAAATAGAAAATCTGCAAACTCTAACTACAGATAACACTTATGCAAGTATGTTTTTAGCCTACAGTCTGCCTATCTATCTATCTATCTATCTATCTATCTATCTGTCTGTCTTCTATGTATCTATCTATCTGTCTACCTGTCTATCTCATCTATTTGCCTAAAATTTGATTTGGGTTACCTTTCCAATAATGCTTCTTAAATAAAGGACATGTAAGCCCATTTTTATAAGCATTTATATTTCTTTGATTTATTGATTTCCTAAAATCAGAAAAATACCATCAGCAATCAATGTGGATTTCTTACCTTCAACACTGTCCAACTTACATTAGTTCCTTTTAATTGTAAAGAGTGCTTGAGTTTGGTGACCTTACACAGACTAATTATTTTATCCTAGAACATAGTTTCAAAAAGAAACACACACACACACAAACATATAATAACAGAATTCTCTCAGCCATCTAAACAGATTAGTCTTTATATTGGTGTGATACTTATCTCTGTGAGTGATACAGCTTTGGAAGTGAATCTTCTGATAAATGAAAACAAGGAAATGGGTAAAAAGTATTTCAGAGGGTATCTTATCTATGCTACCCTAATGCTTCATGCTAAGAAGTATGTATGGAGTAATTATAATTTCTGTTCAGAGTTTTCTTAATTGGCATTACCCAGATATACATAATTGACTGAAAGTCTGACCTTGTGCACACTAGTGAACTTGTTCTCCAGAGAAGAAAACTGATAACAGCCTTCTTTGTCATCAGAGGGTGAAGAAATGTGACAATCTGGGAACTGGTTTTAGGGCCCCATCTGCTAAACCAGAGAGAAATCAAGATTTTACAGTTCTATAAATATTTTAGTGTATCCCATCATTTATGAACTGTGGCAGCTATCATAAAACGTCTCTGACTTCTGTTACAACTGCATATAAGGCCAGAAAATTGCATCTCGTGGTAAACCATAAAAACCTAAGTAAAAGCACCATTCCTTTCAGTATATTCGAAAAATATACAACCTCCCTGTCAGTACACGGCAGAGTAGTTACCATCCCAGGATGCCTGTTTCTTTCTCATTTCTTTTATCTGATCTTACCCTGGTCTTTTCAAGCCCTTTTGTATTTCAGTATCTTTTTATGTTTCATAAATAATGGCCATCGCCACGTAACAGCTGAAATAGATTTTACTCTGTCACAATGCACTGTAAGCAAGAGACACTGGACAGTGATAATGCTGCCACCCAATAAGCTTGCATTCTTGATTCAGTGTCTAATTGCTCAAGATGGCATTCTCATTTTGTCTCTACTGAGTTTCTTTAGCTCATGATCAGGGTAGCTTAATTAAGAAATGGTCAGCAGATTTGTAAGAGGCAGCTACTCCTAAGGAACTATAAACAAAAAAAAATACAAATAAAACTGACTTGACAGTGAGATTAGAATAGCAATTTGTAGATTGCTTCATCCCCCTTTTCCATACACTCTTGTTCTCTGGCTTTTAAAATTGTTTTATGATGCTTGTCATATTTTAACTCTTAAATATGTTTTGGTTCTTCTGATGGCCTCTCAAACATGTAACTGCTGTGAGGATTGAGGATCGTGTAACATTTCACGGAGGGCAAACTGTTCATATTGGCATCATTTGATCAGACAGCAGAATGTTTTTCTTATTACTGGACTATGAATTGATAGCCTCACTAAAGTCAACAAGGTAATAGATCCCAGGGTTTTCAGTCATTTGTAGGAATCTGAGAGGTCTCATTGTATTCTGGTGTACATGCGATTCTACATGGATTATATCTGGGGGTGTTGGGCAATAATGTTACCCTTTGCACTTCATTTCTTACACACAAATAAACATATGATTCTAAATGTCTAAATCTGCCTGAACATTTATCATATAAGTCAAATCTTTCTCAGCATATGTTTTAATGTTATTTCCAACCCCCTAAAATCCATCCTTCCGCTCTTGTTTTCCTCCCTATAAATAAGCCATTTTCATTTGCAGTGAACGATGCCAGGCTAATCCCTGGGATGGGAATGTGAATTTGTGACAACGTGAAGGTGATTTATGGACCATGAATATAGTTTGGGAACACCAAGATCCATGATGGACTGCCCTGTGTGCCTGTGTTCTCAGACATAAGTGGTGAAAATTAGGTCATATACTGGGCCTTTCTCCTATACTCTGCAGACCCCAGCTCTGACCTGGGGGAAAAAACATTCAGACACAGACAATCTGAGCAGAGGAAGAATAAACAAAACTCCAGGAACACTCTAAAGGTACCTGTGGGACCTCTGTAGAAGGATGAGTGCCTTACTGGTGTGGGTTCGAGACCCCTACTGCCCAGTGCTGAAGCTCCTTTCTGGTACTACAGGACTCCACCCAATAGAAACAGGCATAAAAAGATGTCATATACCTGAATCTTTAATGGCAATGACCAGGGGAGGCAATGAAAATTTGTGATCAAGACACTGGTTGTTTGGAACATTTAACCCAAAGTTTTCAGCATACACTGACCTGTAAACATGCTGTAGAACAAAATGCAAAAGTAAGAGAAGGATAAGGGCTGAAAGCCATAGTGATGAGAAGGACTTACCTTGATTAGTAAAGGTGACACACACATGACAGTCTTGTGAAACAGCCTTGAAAGCTTTGCCACTTGCTATCCAAGATGAATTGACTTAATATCTTAAATCCTTAATTTCCTCTTTCATAAAATGGGCTTCTCTGAGCTCCCAGTATAGTGTACTGGCAGGACCATCGTACTTGTTAAATATTGTGAATAATGTCCCTGTCTACTCATAGTTATTGTGAGAATCAAAGTATATAAGATGACTCTTAGCACAGTGCCTGAAGCAGAGTTAAGTACTCAAAATAACTTAGCTCTTGTTATTATCATCACTATATCAGTGTGTCTGACACATAGTAGGCGCTCAGTAGATTTTGGTTGGATTGAATTAAATTGAACAGAGATGTATAGATGTATTATGTAGGGATATCTTTCTACTCATTAAAAACTGTCCTGGATGGGGACATTTCCACTTATACTAAAAGAGGAATGAACTGAATGAATATCTAGTAATGCAGATGTGATACTAAGCACTGTCTGGTATTTACCTTCTAAAATTCTCATATGAATGCTGTAAGTTAGGCATTTTTCCACTTCACTGATAATGGCATTAAATTTCAGAGACATAAATTAACTTACTTGTGGTTACATCACTGAATGGCAAAGCTGGGATTTGAACTCAGGTTACCTGGCTGCAAACCAAAAGACAAAGGGGAAAGACGATAGCAGACTGAAGAAATTTAAAAGCTCCTGAGTCAGCATCCTATCTGTCACGATAGAAAAACAACTTTAAAATGATGAGTAATTAAAACGATACACATCTTACTGTTTTACCTAAAAATTCCTAAAATTCTCTTAAAGTGTTATGATTTGTGAATCCTATAATAAGTTCTGTAATCTTAAAAAATAAGTTCTATCTTTAGAGATCAGCAGCTAGATGAGTTGTGCTCAATTTGTGCTCTTCCCCTCGACACTAAGTCCTGGCGGGGATGGGGCGTACGGTTGTGGTGTCACTGCAAGCTCCCTGTGCGTTCTAGGGAAGGAATTCTCGTTCTAGGGAAGGAAGCCAACAGGAGGGCGTGCGGGAGCATCCCACTGGTGCCTTCTTCAGTTTGTCACAGTGGAGCTGAACGTTATGTAAGATCTTAACCTGTTGTTAGGGTGTGTTGTTGCTCACGTTGTTTCACTAGAATTAAGACCAATGAGTAGAAATGATAAGGAAGTAGGTTTAAGTTCTATAAAATAAAGAGCGTTCCAACCATTAGAGCAGTTGTAGAGTATCACCTACTCTAGAATAGATTTTAGCAATGGCAAGGAAATTAAACAGGTGATGCCTAGTTTGCCTTTTGACTGGAAATGCTATGATTCTATGGGAGAAGGTATCCCTAAAGCAGATGTTTTTCTTTAATTGATAATCTTTAATTCTATTGAGAATCACACCTTTAAAAGAGAAAATGAAGTCTTTTAAAGTAAAATGGAGAGGCCTGGTCACAGATAAAGTAATTCAGTCCTGTAACCTGGACTCATTGTGCGCCTTGTGTGTTTTGGTTCCAGCCTTGTGAACCACACAGAACAGTGGGATCTAGTCGTAGATGGTGAATCTGGTAGACTCAAACTATACATACAAATAAATGTCTGAAAATTTTGAAAGTTAAGACATTCCAAGGCTGCAAGGGAGGGGGGAAATTTTAATCAAAGTGGACTCTGACGTTATTTCTGAGATCCCTTCATACACTGTGCCTTTTATCATCATCGTTGGTTGGCTGCAGTTGTCAAATCTGAGTGCTGACGAGACTGGTCTTAAGAGAAAGAGCTCCAAGTTCCATGTCCAAGCTGCCCATGTGCATCGGAAAGCACAAACCCTCCTCTCTCTCGTCAGTTACAAGTTTACTGTGGGCCTGATAGAATGACTGTGGACTGTGGGAATTCATTTCCGAAGCAGGAAGTGAGACCAGGAGGAAGCACAACAAAGCTGATGCGTGTCGTGGTAACTAAATCCATGTCTGGGTTTAATCAGAGGACACTGGTGAGTCATGACTAGGAGAGCAGGGCTCCTCACGGCAGTAATCAGCAGCAGAGGCCCACATCAAAATGCGCGTCCTGCTTGACTTCCTGCTCTCCATTGTTCCACAGACATTCTCAGACGGAGAGTAGGAGATGCAACAGAGATGGCTGATGCTTCAAGTCCTTGTTTTCACGTTCCACAGCTTTCACAGAAGTGCATGCCTCCAAGCCACAAAGACAGGACGGCACAATAGTATTTACCCAAAGAGCAATGACCTTGATGGCTTTGGACCCACGATATTGACGCTTGTCTGTAGCCTCCTGCTCCAGCAGCTCTGTGATTAGACCTATGGGAGACGCTGTGTTTCCCCCTTGTCCATGCTGGCATCTTGCCTGGCTGAGGGGGCATCCCTCCCTCATGTGTGTTATCTCTCTCCCCAAGATCTCAAGGGGACTCCAAGGCGACTTTGCCTGGGGCTTTGCATTTTGAAAGTCTGCCCCTGGAAAACGTTATCTTTCTGTGGCACATGGGCCTCTGTGGGAAGTGTTCTTCTAAGGAAAGCAAGTAATTCTTATTCATCACAGAATGCTGCCTAACATACAAACTATGAAGTGTATTTCAGGCAAATTACTGTACATGGAGTTACAGAAGGAAAGTTAAAGCTAACATTCCAAAACTACAAGCAGGAGACTACATCTAGTGTTCCTGTTCTAAAAGAACAAAAGTGGAATAGAGGCTAGAAGAATCGCCATGTTAATTTCTAGGCCATTTTTCTATTCCATGAACTAAATCTGTAATTAACATCAATTTATACTGAGCAGGTTTTGGTATTTGGAATACTATTATCTGGCAAACAGCCTATTGTCGTGTCCTTACTCAAAATGAAGTTTTTGTACCACTTTTGAATTTAGCCATAAATTTTCAATTATTTCCCTCATCGCTTCGTTTGGTATTTGAAATTTGAATTATTAGAACTTTAAAATCTATTTAAGTGTAGATATATTCTTATAGTTTCCTTTATTTTCCATGTTTATTAATACCTCAGTGGTTTCCTATAATCAGAAAAAAAGCATCATTAGTGGCTTAGGTAAGTGGTAATTTTATTTAGTATTTCCTAATAATAAAAATTAATACATAACATTTAATAAATATTTACCCAAGAGAGCCTGTAATTCTATACCCCCAGTATAATGGGATGGGCTAAAGGAGGCATTTCTTTTCTCCACTCTGAGACAAAATGCAGCCCCTCATCATTAATAAAAAAGTTTAAAACAACAAATCTAAAAGTCAATTCTTGATCAAAATCAAATGTGAGGAGAATTAGCCTTCAAATGACTGGTGACGAGTCACTTAGCAATCCTCAGCTCAATTGGCAGTTTTTGTTCACAGTTTAGGGCAGCAGTTCTGTTCTTCTTACAGGACATTCAGTTCTGGAAGAAGAATGCCAATGCAAGTCCTAAGTAAGAGACCGTACTGCTTGTTCTTCTTGTGCAACAAAAGGGGTCATCCTGTGGCTAGAGAAGGTTATTCTGAACAGGTGTCTCCTGGACATTTGAAAGATGGCAACTTTTCTGCTCTATGAACTTTTCATAAGCTCTTTGACATATAGATGTTTGCAGAGCTATTTGTTTTTCCTGGTTATACTATTTCTTGTGTGGATCAACATGTTGACACGAGGAAAGCAACCGGATCACGTAATTGCATCCAGAACAAATACTCCTGTGACCCCCCTCCCCTAGCTGGCATGAGTTTACAGCATCCAATTTTCACTACCTAAAGGAGGGCCACCTTACTTCAAAGGGAAATAGAGAATGTTTTACTTTAGATATAGTTCTCAAAACAATACTTGGTGTATCAACAGAAATTAGAGATAGAGAGGGAATATTAAAAAGTTCCCCTTTGCCTGTTCCCATTTGTTCTTTACTTCTAGTTTGTTTTTTTCATTGCAGACTTCAATGGGAAATGATCCTGATCTCCCATGAAACTATAAATGCTCTGCAAACCCTCAAACAAAAAGGAAAGAAAAGAGTATCAGAGGAAAGGGTTTTAAGTTAAGGAATCGATCTTGTTGTGGTGGAAAAAAATAGTTTTGTGTTCAGGAAACTTCTGTTCTTGTTCATAATGCTGTCAGTGGTCCTTCACGCTCTTCCTAATATCCCAGTGAAGAATCGCTGGGTGGCAGTGAGCACCATTAACCTAATGACTTGGAGTGCTTTGCCCTGGGCCACAATTTCCATTCTTACTTTCTCAGGACATAATTTGGTTTAGCCATGACTTAATTTCTTTAGAGGCGTGAGCCCAGGGGCCTCCACAATAATTTCCATGTCCACAGCACCATGTTGTTGTAAAAAAAATCCAGGGATAACCAATAGACGTGCTATACTTTATTAATAAAACTTTAGACTGAGTGCCACTGATGATTTTATTCCACAAATACTCCCTCCAGTAGGTATTTCTACACTTAATAATTAGATCTGTCATTGAAATATAAAATAAATAAATAGCTAATAACAATTTTACCATCTCATTTTTGTGTTGGGGGTACAGCATAAGAGCAAAACTTCACAGTCGTATACATTTACATTTTGAAGTAACTCATAGAAGAGTTTCTTACGTGCCACTAACATGCTGGCAGTAACAATATCTGTGCTTTTATTTTATATTATACTGTTTAAGTTCAACTTGTCTTTTTATCAGTGCCTTGGCCTGAGAGTAAATGATTCCAAATCTGCATTCCCTTAGACGATGCACAGAACATTTGAGAATGGCTTTCACATTCTGACAAACTTGCAATTTTATTTAAACAAATTCTTCTCCTCCAGTTCCCTACAGAGCAGCTTTTGTGCCCTTTTGTTTTTTGTAGTGGACATATTGCAGATCTCCAATTACGTCCCAGTGGACCACCCACCACAAGCGGGTTTTGTCCCGCTAGCACAGCAGCACTGCCCTTCTCATGCCTCCTGGAGACTGGAGAGAGGGCTTTGTCTCAGCCCCAATCTCCACTGGCCCTGCATCTGTGCTTTTCCTGACATAGAACAAGCTAATCAGTTACCCCAAACCACTTAGGAGTAAATACATTGTCTAACAGAATAATCCTTAGGTGGTAAAAGAAAACATCATAATGTTCTTTTGGATAGGAAGTTGACAGCTTCCAGACAAATGTAGAGCTTTGTCAGGATGTGAAATTGTAGTAATGAAACAAGCAACTTACCTTTGAAAAGAAGCAACTAAATACAATAGGGCAGATGACTCCAAGTACTCTCATGAATCTCTGAGTATTTACAGTCAATACCTTAAAGTTAGCACTTCCTTTGTAATCTTCTGAAATAGATCATTTGGTTAGTAAAGCTTCTTGTTAGTAATGCAGCATTTGAAAGCACTAGATATGGCTTGATGTAACATATATCACGGTAAATTGTGGATTGAAAATAAATACATTGTTTTGGGTAAATGATGTAGGTTCTGACTCTTTGCTTTAAATTCTTTTCCCAGGTAAGTCTGGTTTACATGAGTATGATTTCTGGAATGATCTCCTACTCTGTATTCCAATTTCTTCTTGGTACTTTTCCTGCAAAAATAAGGATAATTCCTTAAATTTCAATAAGTCAGATGCTATTTCAATTGGTATGCAAAAGTACTTTGCAAATATATCCCCATTGTTATAGTTACCACTTACCATAAATTTGTAACTAAAATTTTTGAAAAATGAACAGCCCCTAAAATTTTATGGGCTAATGGAATAGCAGAATAAAAAGTAAAAGAATCAAATTGTTTCAACTTATTAGTTTGCCTTCACTAACATTAGACTGAATTGTTCTTTTTTTCATCAGTAGAACTATACATAACCCTGGGTTTGTATTTCAACAGAAAAATATGGAAAGAATTTTGGTTTAGCTCTTTCAAATATATATTGTTTAGGATGCAACAAAAATATTAGTAGCTTCTTAAAACAATGGGTAACAAAGAACCATAGTTAAAGATAAGCATAAAATGTGTTAGCTGACTTCAACCATTCCTGCTTTCCATTATGACTCAAGAAGCAATTTTATTCCTTAGTAATTGGATCATTTTGAATCATACACCCACAATTAGGATGAAAAATATGAGATTATTAAATTCATGCTCTTTTTATGGATCAGAAGTTAAGTATTACTATTATGCATAATAGAGACAAACTGACACCCTAATACGCTTCCTCCTACTCCCTTGATTCTACAATCTGCTCACCTCCAACACCATGTGCACACACAGACACACACACACACACACACACACACACTCCAGGATCAGGATTGTTTGATCAGTTATTGACCAGAATTGATGAGTTTTCTATCTTACAGTGTTTGAAGGCATTTATTGTGGGACAATTAAAAAAAAAAGCTGGTGTTTTGTAGTTTGGAAAGAACTGATGGTAACAGTATGCCTGCACACATACACACAAGTCCAGTTCCACTATTGGGTTCCATGATTTTATCACCACTTAGGGAACCATCAAAATAAGTTCTTACTCATTCTTTATGTAAAATTGAAATATAACAAATGTATGGAAATGTACATGAATCATAATTGTATAGACGGATGGAATATAAAGCCAGCAGCCAGATAAAGAAATAGAATAAACCCAGAGTTTTCCTTATGCTCAGTATTTTCCATAAGGGTAATCATTATCCTGAGTTCTAACACCAAAAATTTCTTTTGCCTGTTTTTTGAACTTTATATAAATGGAAAATTTCATAATGTGCACTTTTTGTTTAAAGCATCTTTTGCTCAATCTGTTGTTTGGGGTATCCATCCGTGTTGTTGCATGTAGCAATCATCAACTCTTTCTCAATGCTCTGATAGTATTCCATCCCATAATAATACAACAATTTATCTGTTCTACTTTGGGGCAGGTTTCATCTTGAGCTAATCAAAATCCTGCTGCCATGAGATTTTATACAGATGTCTCTGGTTGATTATATATCAGATGAATATCTAGGAGTGGAATTGCTGAATCATACAGTACTCTATATCACTTTTAGTAGACACTGCAAGTGTTCTGCAGAATGGCTGTGCCAATATAGACTCCCGTCTTCAGTCCCTGAGAGTTCCAGAAGTTCTCACCAGCACCAATGATCTAATTGCTCATTTTAGCCAGTGCGACATATGTGCAGTGGTATTATGTTGTGTTTTGAAGTGTTTCCTTCAAAGCTATTAAACTGATGATTTAAACAATATTTTTTGACAGTTTTTTAAATCGTTTTTATGGTAAACTGCACCTTCAAGTATTTTGCCATCGTTCTGTTGGACTGTGGGGTCTCTTTCCTATTGATATGTAGGAGTTTGTTATAGAGTCAGAGTATGAGTCCTTTATTGGGGATAAACACTTCAAATATATTCTCCCTCTCTAGAGCTTGCATTTTCCTCTCTTAATAGTGGTTTATGAGAGAAAAATAATTCTTAACGTTAAAGTACTCCAGTGGCTCATATTTTCCCTTCAGAGTTAGGAGTTTCCGTGTCTTGTTTGAGAAATCTTTGCTAAATCCAATATCATGAAGACAGTCTTATCTTTCCTACTAGAACTTGTATTGCTTTGCCTATCACATTAAGATCTAGAATCTACAGTGTATATTTGTGAGATAAGGATTAAGGTGCATCATTTTTCCATGTGCTCTCTAGTGACTCAGCATTATTAACTAAGAGGAGTGTTCTTTTACTACCACACTGAAGTTTTGCTGCCTTTATCGTAAATCACATGACTGGGTATGTGTGGGTCTGTCTCTGGACCTTCTATTCTGTTTCACTGTCTATTTGTCTTTCCATCAATGCAACATTTTTATTACTGTAACATTTTAACGTGGACTCGTGTTAGGTCCTGGCAGTCCTCTGGCTTTCTCCTTCTTATTCAAGACTGTCTTAGTTATTCTTGATGCTTTTATTGCTTCATAAATTTTAGAACAAACATTTTAACTTGTACCCGCACATGCAAATACCTAAAGCCCTGCAATGTCATATTCTTCCACCCTGTAGGTCTTCTTTAATTTTCTCAATAATGTTTTGAAGTGTTCTGTGTAAAGTTCCATCATTTATTTATTATTTTAGCATAACTATATGATGATTTTTCATGTCATGGTAAATGACATTTTAAAATGTTCATTTTTTAATTTATTTATACCTGTATATAGAAATATTATTCTCTACTTTGACCTTTTATCGTCTGATCTTCTTTTAATCCCCTTATTAGTTTTACTAGTTCATTTATGGATTATATGTGTACAATCATGTCATCTTTATTTCTTCTTTTCTAATTGGTTTCCTTTCAATTTTGTTTCCTACATTAGGTAGGACCTCCGTGAAAATGTGAATGGAAGTAATAATAGTAGGTATCTGTGTCATGTTTCTGAGCTGACACAAAATATTTCCGTATTGCGTTACTGAACATTATGCTCCGTACAGTTTTGTTGTCAATACATTTGTCAGTTGAGAGAATTTTTTTTCTATCCCTACTTGTCAAGATGGTTATTGTGAAAGTGTTGAATTTAATCAATTTTTTGCATCTGTTGTAATGACCATATATATTTTCTTCTTTTTCCTATTAATGTGATAAATTGCCATGGGTTTTCAAATGTTAAGATAAACTTGTCTTCCTAGAAAAAAGAAAAAGGCCTAAATTGGTCATGGTGTATTGCCATTTTTGTGTATCTTTGCATTTGACTTTCTAACATTTTAAGATTTTTGTATCTATGATAATGAGAGAGATTTTTCTTCATTATAATCTCCTTTTTGGTTTTCATATAGAGGTTATGCTGACCTCATAAAATGCTTTGAAAATTTTCAGTTTTGAATAGTTTGAGAATTAACTGTTGAAGGGATCTGGGCTTAGGTTTTGCTTTGTGGAAAGGTCTTTAACTATAGATTCAATTGTTTTCATTGATGTAGAATAATTTAGATTCTCCATTTTTTCTTATTATGTTACTTTTGGAAACTTGCTTCTTATCTAGGAGTTTTTTAATGTGTTCTGAATTTACAAATATACTGATATTAAAGTTTCTTACGAGGCCCTCGGTTTAAAATATTTTCTTGTTTTGTGGTTGCTTATACCTTGATACATAGGTTACTTGAACTATTTTGCTTCATTTCCAAACTGCTGGACATTTCCTAAAAATTGTTCTGTTATTGATTTCTAGCTTCCCTTCACTGTGGTCAAAAAAATATGTGAATGGTTTTGGTCATTAGAAAGGCCATGAAGTGTACATTACCACACTGTATGTGATCAGTCTTGGTGAGATCCATGTGGTCTTGAAATGTAAACTTTGTTTTCTGTTGGGTACAGTGTTCTAGATGTGTTACTTAGATCAAGTTTGTTATTCATGATCTTCTGTATTCTTACTAATATGTGTCTGTTTCTACAATCAGCCTTTGGCGGGAATTATCCCATTTGATTCACAAATAATCCTATGAGATCAGTATTTAAAGATGAGAAGTCTTATGTACAGAGTTTCATTCAGTTGAACAAAAGTACTGAAGCCAATGAATGGCAAAGCTGAGTCTCAGACATAAGTTTCTTTGTCTGCAAATTTTCACTTCTCTTTCTTCCACACAACACTGCCTCCCTCCATTGCTAAGTAGATGTATTTTAGGGTATCTGTGCAGGCCATGATACATTCTGGTTTTCTGAGAAATGCCTGTCTTTTATAGGGACTGACGTATGGCAGCTGTATTCTTAATGTACTCCTGACCCATGGGTGATTGGAAAAGAGATGAGCAATACTTGACCAATGTTAGGCCCCCAAACTCTATCTCTTAGAATATTTTATTTGAGATAAGTTCACACTAATAGTTGGAAGCTATGTCAAATGAAGGACAGAATGATAGCATAAAGGTCAATACATTTTTGCTACCCAGGTTGGCCCTGGTTTCCATACTTCCTACTGTCTGTTTGCATTTCCATTAGCTAATTTATAGTGATTTATTTTAGTAGCAGCTGGATGCTCTAATCTTTGCTACAACTCTGCCTTCCAGGCATTTGCCAGTTTTTACTTGTGTGCTGTGTTCATATCCAGAATATATAAATAACTTATATAAGTCAATAACAAAAAGAGACACCAATGGAAATACGGGCAAAAGATTTGATCAGGTGGTGATAAGATGGTCGTATTCGATTTCCAAAAATCTATCAAGCTGGATCCTGTGATTTCTGTACTTTTTTCTGTGTATTATACTTAATACAAAAATATTCTTTAAAACTTTGGTAGTACCTGATTCACACTGCTGTACACCTGAAACTAACATGTTGTAAATCAACTATACTCCAATAAAAATTTTTTAAAAACCCAATTTTGTAAGTACTTTCTAATGGACTTAAAATTTATAGAATCATCTAAAATCATATAACCTGGCCCCTTAAAAAATTGTCATCAGAAACATAAAACATAATTCAGTGAAACTTGGATCTCCCTATATTATTACCTGCTGGTAAAAATTAATTTGGGAGAGTTATAGGACCCAGTTAAGCTATGCTTGGACTTGTAACCCACAGGATATGTGAGACAATAAACATGTTTTGTTTTAAGCGCCTGCATTTGTGATAATCTGTTATGAAACAAGGGGTGACTAATGTAAGACCCAACTTCAACTTTGCATTTATCGGCTCATTAGTTGTGAGAACTTCAGTGCTTTTTCTTCTCGATTTCTCAATTTTGAGTTAAAAAAGATGATATAATATTTAAAAAATAATTTTTGTTTTCTGCTTAAAGTCTTACTTCCCCCAAAAGTTCACAATAATGATATAATTGTTATTGCTTATACAATGAAATAATTACTGATGAATTATATATATTTGCCATGAACATAGAAACCAGTTAAAAATCTGAAACCCTAGTACAAAAATTTCTTCATATCCTTGCTTGCCTAAGCAAGAGCTGTTCATCTTCCTCTGCCATGCCTATGTTTGAGCCAAGAGCCACATCCTGGCTTTAGTATTTTCAAATTGCTACATCATGGGTAAATATGAAATGTTGCAATTAATGTCCTGTATCATGGAAGGAAATTAACTTATGAGTAAATCATTTTTTTAAAGTTTTACTTTTATTGCTGCTGAAAATAGTTTAAAATTCTAAATAAAATTAATATATATTTATGTTAGTTATGAGCCAACGTCTGAAATGGAGTTCCTTTAGGTTATGGAGACCTGAACTTAGTCGTATTTCAGGTCTGGCCTTAGATGAACCAAAGCATCTAAACAGCAGTTCTTGGAAATCAAATTTTTCTCCTCTTTAACCATATTTACCTTTATTGAATGCAAGCCCCAAGGACATTAGGTAGAGTTCTGGAGGGAAGTATTGACTCATTCCAGACTTTCCTGTGGGTCTTTCCATTGGCTGATATATATGTACCCCAGGTGCACAGTTGAGTTAATTCCACCCATCCATTCATGGCTACCCATCACCATTTGACCATGCAAAGCCCTTTCTTTCTTGTTTGAATCATTTTTACCTCTTATTTTCATTCTGCTGTTCTGCTTTCCTTCCCACATGCAACCATTCCGTTGTGTTTGATGTGTATTAAATCACACTCAGTATGTTTCTTCCTTTTCACACTCAACACCACCACAAGCAATAGTAAGTACTGTGGTGAGTTTGCGCATTTATCTCCTTTATGAACCTGTTTGAGAATCTCACTGGTATATATTCTCAGCAACACTATGCTTGAATTTAATTTCTTGTGTGTCACTGAACGCTATGCAGAGTGATGATCAGTCCACCCTCTCACCAGCGATGCATGAGGGTATGAGGGTCTCATTACCCTCACATGCCTTCTAATATTTGACATTATCCACTTTCCAATTGTTCTCATCCTAAGAGCTTTAAAGGGATCTCACTGTTTTAATACGCATATATCGAATGGCAAATGTATTTGTGTATATCTTCATATGCTTATTTGCTTTTTAGGTTTCTTCTTTTCCCTGTTTACATATATTGTGCCCATTTTCCCATTAAGCTTCTCTTTCTTTTTCTGTTGTTTTACAAGAATCTCTTATCTAATCTAAATATTTGTTCTTTGTTGATTTTAAATATTGCCAATACCTTTCTCAAACCTGTCATTTTTTCCTGTTGCCTTTGTACATGGTGTGCTTTGTTGAGCTGAAATCCTTTAATATAATCAAATTCATTAACTTGCAATAAAAACATAAAAATTATAAAATCTGTGCAAATAATATGTTCCTAAAGAAGAAATTAAGAAAGATCTCAGAGAAATCCACTTACAATAGCATGTTTAACACACTGCTTTCTGGTTTTGATTAATCCAAAGAAAACAAATAAGTAAGGATATAAACAACTTAGTGTGACCAATAAGGTATTTATGAGTATACCAAACTTTACGTCCCAATAACGTATTTATTTTTATTGAAGTATAGTTGATGTACAATGTTATGTAAGTTACCGGTGTACAATATAGTGATTCACAATTTTTACAGATTATATTCCATTTATAGTTATTATAAAATATTGGCTATATTATCTGGGTTGTACAATATGTCCTTGTAGCTTATTGTGTACATCCCAATAATTTATAACATGCCTGCTTTCAATTGCACATGGAACATTCACAGTTGACTGTGTATAATGTCACAAAGAAAATCTCAATACATTTCATAAAGTATAAATGATTCAAATATAATTATCTGTTCAAAGTAACTAAATAAAAAATTAATAATAAAATAAAAAGTCTTTACCTTAGATTTTTTTTTAAAAAAAAGGTATCAAGTAAATTTTGGGAGAAAGGGGTTAATTAAATCAATATTGCAGAATTCATAACACTAACCATAATGAAAACTGTATATCAGAACCTATGGGAAATAATTAAAGTACTGATCAGAGAAAAATCTAAAGCTTCCAAAATTTATATAACTGAAAATTCAATAATAAAAAAATAATAATAATAAAGTTTCATACAAAATGTTGAGGAAAGAAGATGGAGCAATTTGACCAACAAAATAAATATTTAGTGTTGGATTATAACCCAAAGAATAAAATAAATGTGCATGAGTAAATATTGGTGTGCTAAGTCGACAAATAAACAAATGGAGTATAGAGAGCAAAAAGTTGTAACTTGTTGGAGAAGAAACTTGCTGATACCAGCTTAACCAAGTGACCAAGGTTACCACCATCAATGATAATATATAAGGAGATCAAGTTCTACGCCTAATATAATGCGATGAAAAGGGTATAGCACTGTATGGTATTCTTACCTCAAATCCTTAGTATCAGTTCAATCACAGGAAACATACATCAGACAAGCCGAAAATGAGGGAAATTTTACAAAATATCTGACCAGTCCTCTTCAAAAGTGTCAAAGGTCATGAGAGACAAGAAAATACTCAGAACAATCACAGATTGGACGAGACTGAGGAAACAGGGCAACTAAATAAATGAATGGGATATGGTAGCTTGGATTGAATTCTGGGGAAAAAAAGGAATTTGGTGCAAACCTGGGATACCTCATGTACATTTCTCTGTTTTGATCATTGTATCATGGTTATGTAAAGCACTAACATTATGGGGAGCTGGGTGAAGAGCACATAGAAGCTCTGAACTCTTTTTGCAACTCTTCCAAAAGTCTAAAATTATTTCAAAATAAAAGGTTTTTTTTTTAATTGAGGAAAAACTTTAGTGTAAAATATGAGTAGAATAATATAGGTGGGGGGCTTTTGAAGAGGGGTGGTGTTTTAGTTCTTTCATGTTCACTGGCCTATTCTAGTTTTCCTTTTCCTTTGGAGGGGGGCATCAATTTTGGTATTTTTACTCTTTCAAGTTTATGAAATTACTTATATTTTCTTATGTTTTATAATACTCTTTTATGTTAAATTTCTGTTATGTCTATAACCATTTTCCCCTTGTCATTCTTTGTTTACTTGCATCTTCTTTTCTATTTTTCTTAAACATCATGGAGGGATCCACTTCTCTTACTAACCTTTTCAAAGAAGTTTTTGATTTGTCCAGTCTCTGCTGTATTGTTTTTGTTGTTCTTTTATTTCACTGATTTATTTTTCTCTTTATTATCCGATTTTCTCAGGTTTATTATTTACCTTTAATATTATTGCAATTAAAGGTAAATAATACCATTAATAATATTATTACTACATTTATCATGCCTTTATTACTACCTCTTCTCATGTTTTGGGGGGAATTTGCTTTTTTTCTAACTTCTTTCAGACTTAGTTGTTTCCTGAGAAATCTTGTATAGATTATTCAAGAGGAACCTTGTAAAAGCAGTAATTGTACTGCAGAGTTCAAAATAAGCCCCATTTTTGCTTTCCCAAGTGAAGTGCTAGTTTTCTTACGCAACCCGAGTTCTTGGCTGCCTTTTCAAATGATTGGATGGTATCTTTATTCTGCTTGATATATCAACTTATGTGTTATAATACCATCATGGAAGGATCCATTTCTGTCTGTTTTGCAGTAATCTTAAAAAAGGAAGGGACATCTAACTTTCTCTTGTGTCTTCCTCCATATCAAACTCCATATGAGATTGTTTTCTGTCTTTTTCTCAGATACAGGTCTTTATTTTTTATTCTTAGACAGTTCTGCCCATCTTGAAGCAGTATTTAGTTTAGATACTGAAAAGCAGAACATGGGTCCTTCCCAGGCGTTGTAATATGGAGGTCCCTCCAATATGCCTTTGACACTGATGAACTGCTAGAACTCTATGAAGGAGGAGTAAAAAGTTTAGAAACTACCCCTTGGCAGGCGCTACCTCATATTCTGCCATGAAGAAAGGATTGAAAGATTGAAAGTACTTTTCCCACTCAGCTTCCCCTGAGATCTTTCCCCAGTGCCATTATGTATGTAATAAATTTTAAACAGAAATTAACTTTTAAATAGAAATTTCAATAGTGAAATTTTTACAAAGTGAAACAAACAAGGTTTGAGGCATTAATCACTTAAAAGAATGAATATGAGACACACAGAGAAAATGCATATTTCTCTAGAACATTGACCACTAGCTAGAATTGAATTTCCAAGAGCTCTGTTTTGAATCAAGTGAACCTGAATTGTTCTTCTTTAACAGCAAAGTGAGAGTATTGAAAGAACAAAAGGACGGCAGGAAGGAAGGAAGAAGGAAAGAGGCCTCTATGTGAAAATGCATCATGTTAATACAATCCCAGCAGAATCTTAATAGTTTTATAACTACAGCAATAGCTGCTGATAATATATTTTAGCAGAATCTGAACTTTTTTTTTTTAATTGAAGTACAGTTGATTTACAATGTTGTGTTAGTTTCTGGTGTACAGCAAAGTGATTCAGTTATATATATATATTTTTTCTTTTTCATAATCTTTTCTATTATAGTTTATTACAAGATATTGAATATAGTTCCATGTGCTTTACAGTGGGACCTTGTTGTTTATCTGTTTTATATATAGTAGTTTGTGTCTGCTAACCCCAAATTCCCAATCCATCCCTCCTCCACGCCCCTCCCCCTTGGCAACCAAAAGTCTGTTCTCTATGTCTGTGAGTCTGTTTCTGTTTCGTGGATAAGTTCATTTATGTCATATTTTAGATTCCACGTGTGAGTGATATCATATTATATTTGTCTTTCTCTTTCTGATTACTTCACTTAGTATGGTAATTTCTAGGTCCATCCATGTTCCTGCAAATAGCATGATTTCATTCTCTATGGCTGAGTTGTATTCCATTGTGTGTGTGTGTGTGTGTGTGTGTGTGTGTGTGTGTATATACCACATCTTGTTTATCCATTCACCTGTCAATGGACATTTGGGTTGCTTCCATGTCTTGGCTATTGTAAATAGTGCTGCTATGAGCATTGGGGTGCATGAATCTTTTCAAATTTCAGTTTTCTTCAGATATATGCCCAGGAGTAGAATTGCAGGCTCATGTGGTATCTCTATTTTTAGTTTTTTAAGGAAACTTCATACTGTTTTCCATAGTGGCTGTACCAGTTTATATTCCTACCAACAGTATAGGAGGGTTCCCTTTTCTTCACAGCCTCTCTAGCATTTATTATTATTTGTAGACTTTTTAATGATGGTCATTCTGACTACTGTGAGGTGATACTCATTGTAGTTTTGCTTTGCGTTTCTCTAACAATTAGAGCTATTGAGCATCTTTTCCTATGCCTGTTGGCCATCTGTATGTCTTCTTTGGAGAAATGACTATTTAGATCTTCGGCCCCTTTTTGATTGGGTTGTTTGTTTTTTTGTTATTGAGTTGTATGAGCTATTTGTATATTTTGGAAATTAAGCCCTTGTTGGTTGCATCATTTGCAAATATTTTCTCCCAGTCCATAGGTTGCCTTTTCATTTAGTTGATGGTTTCCTTTGCTGTACAAAAACTTACAAGTTTGATTAGGTCCCATTTATTTTTGCTTTTACTTCTCTTGCCTTGGGAGACAGGCCTGAAAATCATTGGTGCGATTTATGTCAGAGAATTTTTTGCCTGTGTTTTCTTCTAGGAGTTTTATGGTGTCATGTCTTATATTTAAGTCTTTAAGCCATTTTGAGTTTATTTTTGTGTTTGGTGTGAGGGTGTGTTCTACCTTCATTAATTTACATACGGCTGTCCAGCTTTGCCAACACCACTTGCTGAAGAGACTGTCTTTTCTCCATTGTATATTCTTGCCTCTTTTGTTGAAGATTAATTGACTGTAGGTATGTGGGTTTTTTGGGGGCTCTGAACATTTCATATACATCCACTTCTTCCCCTACAAACCACCCCAAAGTTTCTCAATATATTAAAATTAATAATTCTTAAGGGATCCAAATAAATAGCACCTCAACTTTAAATGTATGTTAAACTATTTAATGCAAAAGTCCATCTTTTAAAAGGAAAGTGTCCAAAGGCTAGCCCCCAAACCAAGGCACCTTCCTCAATATCTTTGATAGTTCTTGCCATCCTGCATCTTGGAAGTAGCACCTATTTTTTTTTTTTTCAAGTGAGAAAACTGCAACATAACTTGGGATCTGTTCTCTTTCTCTTTTTATTTCTTCTCGTCCCATTCCAGTATATGATCCCACTGTAACATTCATATTTTACCATTTGCCAACATTTACAAATGAATGGGGAAGGGAATTTGCTGAGATTATTTCAGATGACGAGAACTGCTTCTAAATTATGGATTCAAGAATAAGGTTCTTTGAAAAAAAAAAAAAAGAATAAGGTTCTTTGAATAGGTAGAAGGAAGAACTTTAGTCTTTCATATAGCAAAGTAAAGGAAGCTTTTATATAACTACATATAAATAGGATAAATCTGTATGAATTTATTAATTCATTCAACAAATATGTGTAAAACTTTATTATACACCAGGTGCTAGGGCATAATAGCACTCTTAATAAGCAATGAGTCTGGAAGTAAACACTCAGCTATAGATTTTTTCAGGCTTTCAAAGCAAAAATGAGCAAGGTTCAGTGGCTCAGGGGAAGACCAAGAATTATCTTATGAACAACCACATCATATTCTTACATGCTACTTGTATGTACAATAATGCTATATTTAAGCTACTTCAGGGAGGTGTATTAATCACAGTCAAAATTTATCACATGGCAATGCTATGCCAGATATCAGGGTAAATGCTTCCATTTACAGTATTTTACTTATCCAGACTACAGCCAGTGAAATTGATAGTATTACCCCTGCTTATGGGCTGGTGTGATTGAAATTCAGGGAGTGACATCAGCTTGCTGAAGTTCACCTAGGTAATAAAGGATAAAACTAAAATTCAAACCTAGACCTCTAGATCCAAATCACTGGACTCACCTAATTCTGCCCTTTTGTTGCTGCTGCAGCTAATGGATCATTTATCTTTCAGGCCAATTCCAGTCAATTAAAATAAACCAAAAAATGAACCATCAAACAAAAATCCAAGGCATCGCTGAAAGGGGCTAACCAGGGCCAGGTGAGCGAGGCAAAGCTTTGCTTCCCTCGACAGCTGTCTGATTATTTTACCCCTGCTTAAAAATCATCTTGGGAGGATGTATCAACAGAGCTTCACTCTGTTTCAGTTTACTCATTTGCTAAGTGAAAATAAATTCTCAACTGCTCTGTTGTTAGAAGCTGTGGTCTTTGTTTTCGTGACTTTGTATTCACTCTTTGGAACAAAGATTAATTAACAGGAAGTTTCCTGGAAAGAAGAGTTACCTGGGGACCCAAAAATAGACCTGAACACATTGAAGGAAGTGGCAAAGGAGATGATCATGTTCAACATTTTATAGGAGGAAGATAAGAGATATATTATTTATGAAATTTTAAAAAGCACAAGTTTAAAAAACTAGCCAAGGAATCTAATAGTCAAAAATAATAGTGCTTAATAGAGAGCACTCTGTTAATATGACACGGAAGGGTTCCTGGGCTGGGAGGAAGGAATTCAGAGTTAGCACACTAATAATGAGCACATCATTCAACCTCTCTTTGCCTCATATTCTTTTCTTTCAATTTTTATTGAAATATAGTTCATTTACAATGTTAGTTTCAGGGGCACAGCAAAGTGATTCAGTTATACACATATATACAAATATATACATTCTTTTTTTATATTCTCCTCCATTATCAGTTACTACAGATACTGAGTATAGTTCCCTGTACTATACAGTAGGTCCTTGTTGGATATCTATTTTATAAATAGTAATTTTAATCCCAAACTCCTAATGCATCCTCCCCACTTTTGGTAAGCATAAGTTTGTTTTCTATGTCTGTGAGTCTATTTCTGTTTTGTAAATAAGTTCATTTGTATCATTGTTTTTAGATTTCACATATAAGCAAAATCATATACTATTTGGCTCTCTCTGGCTTAGTTCACTTAGTATGATAATCTCTAGGTCCATCTATGTTGCTTCAAATGACGTTCTCTCATTCTTTTTATGGCTGAGTAGTATTCCATTGTATATATGTACCACATCTTCTTTCTCCATTGCTCTGTCTATGGATGCTCCCATGTCTTGGCTATTGTAAATAGTGCTACTGTGAACATTGGGGTGCATGTATCTTTTCGAATTATGTTTTTCTCCGAATATATGCCCAGGAGTGGGATTGCAGGATTGCAGGGATTGCAGGATTGCAGGGATTGCAGGTAGCTCTGTTTTTACTTTTTTAAAGGAAACTTCATATTGTTCTCCATAGTGGCTGTACCAATTTACGTTCCCACCAACAGTGCGGGAGGGTTCCCTTTTCTCCACACCCTCTCCAGCATTTATTATTTGTAGACTTTTAGATGTTGGCCATTCTGACTGGTGTGAGGTAATACCTCACTGTAGTATTGATTTGCATTTCTTTAATAATTAGTGATGTTGAGCATCTTTCCATGTGCTTTTTGGCCATGTGTATGTCTTCTTTGGAGAAATGTCTTTTTAGATATTCTGCTCATTTTTTGATTGGGTTGTTTGTTTTCTTGATTTTTTATGGGAACAAAATGATTTGTGTGGGGGGATGAGATCATCTCTAATTTCATTCAGTGCCAATATTCTCTCTGAATGTATCAAGAAGAAAACCCCCCAACAACAAAAAAATAAAAATAAAAACAAACCAGCCCTTCAGTACAGTTAAGCTGCTATAATTTGGAAAACTCAAAGTGATTACTGAAAGCTGTGTTACACAGAATGTTCCATAAAAACCACATTGGACGCTGAAACAAACAAGCAAAAGAATATGCAAATGGCCAAAAGAGAAAGGTGAGAACAAATGACATAATTGTGTAAAAGTGCTTTTAAAAAAGATAAGGCAAGTATGCATAAGGCAAGAAATTTTTTGAATTGTTCTGTGTTAGCTTAAATTGGAAAAGGAGGGAACTTTGCTTCTTGATAGAAAAGAAAACCATTTCAAGGTTCAAGAAATGATCAGACCCAACAATTGTCTAGAGTAACTCTGGAGAGCAATAGAAAGATTGGAAGAGATATTTGAACAGATAGAACCATGATGAAAGAGTTTACAAATAAAATATAAACATTTATAGCAGTCTGCTACGCAGGGCATCTAGCCAATTGTTTGAGGTTTAAAAAAGCGTAAAAACATGGAGTTACATACATAACAAAATATGACTGGGGTTGAAATCTACCTTTCAGAGGGATGAACAAGAAATACAAAGCATGGCCTCTAATCACATACTTTTCAGTTTACTAAAGAGTTTTGTGGAAGAGATTATGAGAAACTAAGTAATAAATTAACAACTATTTAGAATAATAGATATGCTTAAAATATTAGAGAGCCTCTGATGAAGCTTTGTTAGGTGAAAAAGAGAAAACCAGGAAGTTATTTTTCAGAGAAAGATTCCCTTGTATCATCTTTGTTTCCATAGTGTCTATAACTGAATAAAGAAAACATACAATAATTTTTAATTTTGGATATATATTTATCTTGTATATTTGAAACAAGTTAATATTGAATTAAATTTAATAAGGAGAGGTACAGCAGATAGTAGAAAATATATATGCCTTTGAGTCAGGTTGACCTAGGTTCAAATTCTAATCCAGATATTTACCAGCTAAATGACCTTGTACAAGGAACAATCTCTCTGAGCCTCAGTTTCCTCTTCTATAAAATGATGGAGATCATTGTTATTTGTACCTAAGGAAGCTTTGATGAAAATAGTGATCATCTTTACCAACAAGATAAAGAAAAATATTAGTCTTGTACCCAGGGGACTACAAAATTTCTGATCATTTTCTAAGTCAATAGTTCCTTTGTCAATAATTTTTTGGGAATTTTTTTTTTTTAACTTTTACTAACCCTGTACTTTTCCAGCCAATGAACAACAAAGCCTGAGAAATAGTTTACTTTTTTGGGGAAAAAATAGTTGTACAAAATGTGTGTACTGTTATATGTGGCGTATTTTATAGTTCTCATAACTCCTTAATTACCTTTTAGCTAGAGAATCACAGTGGAAAAAAGCTGAATTGCAATTAGACATTCATGACCCGTTTTATAATTTGAATAATAATGGCCTGTAGCTGGAGCAACACAACACTATTCACTGGCAATTGGTAACAGTGAAATTTCTTAAGTATGTCTCTGGCTTCAGTACTTGGAATTGTTAGACCGTTTTATGCATGACCATTTTATAAACGAAACAAATATTTTTCCTCCGTATTTAAAGTAATTTTTTTCCCAGGATGTGTGATTCCACTGGTAGAATGAACTCAATGGCGATACTGAATGAGTTGGTTTTCCTTCAGTATATGATGGCAACACTTAAGCACAGAGACTTATTTATAAGCACACAAACAAGGATTTTGTGTCACCGAAACATTTTATAGATTTCCGCATCAGAGGCCCTTGATGAGATGGAATAAACATTGGCAAAGTAGTTGGACAGCCAGGGATGCAGCCTTGGATCAGCCCCTGCTGGCCATGACACCCTACATTAGCCATGTAACCACTTTTGGCGTTAGACTCCTCTTTCCTGACAAGGTCATGTGGACTCTGTGACCTCTAAGGGTTTCATCAGGCCTCATGTAATCTATGATTCATGATAGGCCCCCACTGGCTGGAAAGAGTTAGTTTTTCTCTTTAAACCCTGCCTCTAGTATTTCAATCACAAATGTCCATGCCTTAACCAGTGTGATGGTTACATGAGTGTTTGTTTTATAATTATTCACTACAACCTACATTTATGTTTAATGTACTTTCTGTGTATATATGTTATAAATCAATCTTTACATGTTTGTAAAGGCAAAATAAGTGCAGGAATGTGACAAAATACATTTTTTTTTTCCTATAGGGTGATGCAAAATCCATATTTTTTAAATTGTTTGTTTTTTAATCTGGTGTCCCTTGGAAAGTCTTGTGATGTTCTTTATTGTTTTCCTAAACTATTCTCCCCAAACCTAATAACAAATGCATCATTGGTTTACTATAAACTATTTAGACACAGAGATTTGGAAAGAAGTTCCATCTTCTTGAAAATCATTGTTACCACCAATACATGTCGTCTAAAGGGCAGAATCTTACAGCTTGTCAAGCTCTGTTCATTCATACTTGTGATTGAAATGTGTTTATTCTCATGCCTTTCCCTGTGCATAGCAACACTCTTTCTCTTTGTGTTGGAAATAAGATAACCCAAAAGCCTTTTATCATCCCCCTTAATGTAGGAGCAGTTTAAATTATTTTCTTCTGGTTGTCTTCTTTTTGGTTGTTCCTTTGTTCCATTTGGCTATGGTCACAAATCTATTTGGATGCATATAATATTGGACCAGATCTTCCAAACACTCGAAAATCACCCAAATGCTCGTGAACTTTGACCACTTTTGTCTTTACCACATGGTTTCCCAGCAAATGTAGGCGTAGCCTCAATTACAGAGACTTTTGTCCTTATTGAGAAGACTGGAGGCCACTGGGGAAAAGTAGGGTCTAAGAAATTTTATGATTTGTGGAAAACAAGCAGAACTGGAAGGGGTTATGTGAGATATCAAATAATGATATTTGAGGGGTTTTTTTTACATTTTGCTAGCAAATTATATGACTGTGACTTAGAAGTGGGGAATTTCTCTGTTCTTTCTACCATTTCCCTTTCCCCTTCCACCTCCAAGCTCCTTTCCTTATATCTTTTTTTTTTTTTCCACTAAACATTAAGCTCATTGATTACCAGGATGGCACAAAGTGACCTAATGATGGGTCAGCCTTAATGAGAAAAGCAAGCGGCTGCCTGTGATGTGGCCTGGCTTGGCCGCCCCCCACTGCGTCCCGGCATGTCAGACTTAGTCCTTTTTAAGAGAGGAGAGCATGGAAAATCAACAGAGACCCGCCCGGTGCCTCTTCACAGAATGGACATGGGCATGGCTATTTAGCCTGTAAAAGAGGGTGCATTTGCACAAATGGGAGTGAACATAAGGAGTCCTTCAGAAAAGAACGGGACCTTGGCAAATTTATAGACTCCCCTGAAAGAAAGTGATTACAGATCATTATCCAATTGAGGCAGATTGATGGGCTGGGGTCAAAGTAATATTGCAGATCTCACCGAGGGGACAATGGCTGCTTGTCAGACTGAAAGAAAAAGAGAAGGGGGAACAGCCACACAGAGAGGCGAGGCTTAAGCTTTACCAACTGCTATGAAAGGGCCTGGATGTATATGTCGTTACTTTTCTTGAGCACCATGTTTTATTTTATATTACAAAGGACATGCCATTGAGATCAAATTGGGCATTCAGACATACCCCAATAAAGAATGGCCTTAAATATAGACTGCAGCGCTCACTTTTTTTTCTTCCAAAAGGCAATAAAGCAACATAGATGGCGAAGAGGATGGACCACATAAAAAAGATTAGTTCCTTCTCTCTCTCTCTCTTTCTCTCTAAAATGGAACTATTTCATAAAATATGAATATGCAAAAAGAAATAATAATAGAAGGTCTTAATGTTTATTAGTGAAACACCCTTTAGCTGACAACCAGGGGATGAACAGATCTGACTTTGAAACTCGGCAACATCTGGTCAAGCAAAACTTGGCAGCCCTGAAATGGAATAAAACAGGACTAAATGTGTTCCCACTGCTTCCTTTGTATTGATTCCTGAGTGTTTAAAAGTACTTTGCATTCATGCGTTTTACAAAATGCAATACAAAGGCAAAAGAATAGCAAGCACACTCGTGTGCATTTGCCTTTCATTTTGCAATAGGTTTTTGGTATCTGGAGATTTAGAAGTATCAGGCAAACATTTATTCAGAGGAGATCCGATTTTTGTCTACTTTGTTGGGGTCCAGAGAGTATTAGCAAGTAAAAAAGAACAAATTTATATTCTGAACATATTTTACCAGGAAGAAGCATAGTCAGTTCTTTTCCACATATAGACTATTCTTAAACAATAAAATTATTTGATTTCTCTAAGATATAACCAGCTAGAATTTAAGGATAGATAGATGATAGAGACATAGATAAAATGGGGGGAAAAGAAAAGAAGAAAAGAAACACTCATTTTGGGAATGTGGAATTTTTTATTCATGATAAAATTATAGTTACGAATTCTATCACCTATATCATCTTTTCTTATTAAGGCAAGAAGACTAAGATATAACAAACGGGAATATTATTATCCTTTTGTGTTTTATAAGTATATAAATAGCTTACCGCCTTCACCATTAGATATCACAGATGTATTTCAAATTCTTGTGAAATATTGAGGACACTCACAAATGAAGGTTTCCTTCTCAGCACTGCTCCTTTTTATTTTTTGTTTCCCCTGATCACAGGGTCTTCGCTGTTTCCTAATGAGCTCTTAATGAGCTGTCAATTGCTTATGCAAATAGAGAAGGAAACAGACACTGAGGGGTTGCTAGATATTCCGTTAAAATCTGACACTGCCTAACCTCTCAAAGTTATTAAGAATGTAAACTGTTCCAACTTAATAACTAGCCTCGACTGCCCTTTTCTTTTACTTCTCTACTTTAAGTATGCCATTTGAAAGACTCAGAGATATCATCACTATACATGTAGACTACTAGCTTTATGTTTGAAAATACTGAGTGCATAAAGGTTTCATGTTGAATGTTCTGTACAGATCTTAGGTTGAAAGAAAAAAACAGTGAAAATTGTTTGATCTTATTTGTGACACGTTATGCTAAAAGACTAAGAGTATATATGCCAAATTGATAACAGCAGTTATCTCTTGGGGGAGAGAAATAGAAATAGAAGCTGTTAGCAGGGCTTTTTATTTTCAAGTGTGTACATATTGCTTGGATAAATTAAAAGGAAATTAAAGATATAATTAAAAACATTTCCTTGTCCCTGAAAATGATTTTCTGAAAATATCTGGGATTCATGACCATTTATAAAGAAATTGAATTTTTAAGTTTATTTTTGTTGTATATTTACTCCAGTTTTATTTCAAAGTCACCAATGTGTAAATCTATGTTATCTTTTTTCCTAAATGTGCTGCATTCATGCACATATTGAGACTCAAAGGGATTCTAAGTAACTCCTTAGGAGCTAGAGATCCTCAGCGGAGATTGGAAGGGTCCGATGCAATGCTGATTACTGCACTGCAGATAGGACACTTCGTAACTGGTGTTTTGAGGCCTCCATGGCTGATACAGAACAAGTTAATTGAGGCCAGTGATTGAGCTGAGCATCCTGAGTTAGAGAATTTTGGGGGAGTGTTTGACAGCCATTGTGCTAATTAACTTGCTATTGCTTTACCCCTAGATAAGGATTGGGCTGGCTTCATAGGTGTCCCAAATTCCTTTCTGCAATACTGGCTCTGGGGCTGAATTTATTGGCAGTTGGGAATTATAGACCCAGAATGTGACATCCTTTCCAGAATGTCACATCCTTTCCAGAATGTCCAGACAACTAGAATTGTCAGGAGGCACTGATTTCATTAAGTATCTGAAGGGAGAAAGGTTCTGAGGAGATAAAGGGCTAGGAGAGATGGTAAGTGGGAGTTCACAAGTGTAAACGGATCCACTTTTCCATTTACCTGGGATGGATCCAGCCTTGGAACCAGGGACACATAATATGCTTGATGCCCCTTCAGGAAAAAAAATATACCTGACAATACGCGACTGTCAAGCATGTTCATTATGATTGTAACTCACATGGACCTGATTGCTCTTTTCCCTATATTATGAAATGGTAACTTAGAAAATAACTGAGCCAGTGTTGATGCCTGAAACCTGTTAGGGTTCTACGCTGTATCCTGTAGGAGGTAAGCACACTTCAGGTATCTTGGCACAAAAAGACTGGCACATTTCCTTATAGCCTTGTATCGTCTTGGCAAGATTACCTTCTTTCTGTAGGGGGCCTTTTATGCACTGTGAGGTTCTGTAGTAAATGCAGAAATTATGAGACTTTCTGTGAAAGATAGGCTAAATTCAGACATGAGTACACAAGGTTTTCCTACATCTCTCTTCCCCAGTAATGTCCTTTCCTTGATGAATTTGCATCTGTGGATCAAAGAAAGTGAAGACAGAAAACCTCATTCTACTTTAGACATGCAAAAACTGCGTAAGTCCTTCATTCATGTCAGACAACGAACAAACAGACATATGCCTAGGGCTTTGAATTTCCCAAAATGCATATTGGTAAAGATTTTTCCTAAATCCCCCGAATGCAATGTCAACATGGCAAGAATGATTTTAAAAAGCAGTCATTCGAAACTCAACATTATGAAAACAACCAACCTGATTGAAAAATGGGCCAAAGACCTGAACAGATACCATATGCTTATATGAAAAGGTGTTCCACATCATACGTCATCAGGGCAACAGAAATTAAAGCAGCAATCAGAAAACACTACACACTCTTAGAATGGCCCAAATCCAGAACGCTGATAGTATCAAATGCTGGTGAGGAAGTGGAGCAGCAGGAACTCTCCTTCCCTGTCGGAGAGAATGCAGAATGGTGCGGCCCCTTGGGAGGACGGTGCTTTCTTACAAAGCTAAACATAGTCTTACTATTCAGTCCAGCAATCACACTCCTTGGTATTTACCCAAAGGAGTTGAAAACTTACACTGACACAAATCCTGCATGCAGATGTCTATAGCAACTTTATGCATAATTGCCAAAACCTGGAAGCAACCATATGGTCTTCAGTAGGTTACTGAATAAATAAGCGGTGGTACATGCAATGGAATATTATACAGTGCTAAAAAGAAATGAGCTATCAAGCCATGAAAAGATATGGAGTCAACCTAAATGCATTTTACTAGATGAAAGAAAATCTGAAAAGGCTACATACTATATGATTCCAACCGTATGACATTCTGGAAAACACAGGACCATGGAGACAGTAAAAAGATCATTAGTGAACAGGGCTTGGGTGGCAGGAGGAGAGATGACTAGGCAGAGCACAGAGGTTTTTCAGGGCAGTGAAAATACTCTGTAGGTACTCAGTGTGGTAATGTAATGATGGGTGCATGGCACTATATATTTGTCCAGACTCATAGAATGTACAACTTCAAGGGTGAACCCTAAGGTCAACTACAGACTGGGTGATAATTAAGATTCACTGTAGGCTCTTGCATTGTAAGACATGCACCACTCTTGTGGGGATGTTGCTGGTGGAGGATGCTGAGCATGTGTGGAGGTACAAGGTACACGGGAGATCTCTGCCTCCCCTTCATTGCTCTGTGAACACAAAACTGCTCTAAAAAAACATCTTAACACGGGAGATCTCTGCCTCCCTTTCATTGCTCTGTGAACACAAAGCTGCTCTAAAAAAAAAAATAATAACATCTTTAAAAAAAGCAGCCATTCAAGGTTAGGCGGAATTGAACATCTTGACCTTCTAGTTAACCAAGGATCCTGCCCCACAGGCGAGGTATAAAAACAAGCATAATCAAAATGTAGATAAAATTACCGACTTGAATATCTTTTTACTTTACTTTTCTCTTGTAAAAGATACTTATTTAAAATAGATTGCTGTATTCAAATGTACACTATGACAGAGAATACTTATGGCTAACACGATGTTCTCTAGAAATAAGCTGTATGTGAGTAACAAAATATTTTGAGAAGATTGTAGCTAAATTCTTAGATGCAGATTTACATACTATGTGTGTGTTCAACTCAGTTAAGGTAAGGTTTTATACTGCTTTCATACTGCTTTCTTTAGAAAGAGTACCTGTTTTGATAAAGCAAAAAATGTATTTATTTATATAGATATTCTGTAAAGAAATCAGGAAAAATTTTGGGAGGCTGTGATTGCTTGTGACAAAGTGGATAAAAAGTTATAATTATTATCAATCTGATGTATTCGTATAGCTAATCTAGGTCATGCCAGTCTGTAAAGGATAGTTGGGACCTGATTGATTTACTTAATATTTCTTCAATTACCCACAATTGCCTAAAATACTGTTTAGAATGCCTTAAAGAATTTTGGGAAAATGGAAGAAAGTGATGAATCCCTATATACTTAGGTTTATTAATCAGAATTAAATGAGGATAAATAGCAAATTATTTTCATTTTATAGTTTGTTTATATTATATTTTTTATCAAAATAGATTAAGAATAAAATAGATTGTCTCCCCTACTCAAAGTATTTTAGGAAAATCCCAGCCAGTTAAAATTAAATACCTCCCTAAACTGACACTTTCTTCAACTTTAGCTGACTCATAAATTTAGAGGATTATTATAGTATTGTGGTTAATTCTTACAAGTGTCCAAGAATCTTTATAATCATAACAGCTATATTTTAACATGTTATAATTTTCAATGCTATTTTGATACATTTCATTTAATCCTTACAGAACATTATAGATAACTTTTAGGCTAAGCAATTTCTCAATGAAATACAGATTCTAAAGGAAAAATAAACATAATACTATACCACCTTACTCAAAGCCTACTTGAGTCTGCTGGATGATAACAAGCCACACACTCTTGAATAGAACTGGACATATTCATTTATGGGATGCCTTCTAGATTTCTAAATGTAAAGGTGTTTATAGGACCTCACAGTTGCCCACGATAGTCCTGTCATGTTGTAACCATTAGGCTTCCCAGTGGTCTCTAGGGTAAAAATGAAGGACAACAGTCCCACCTCTGGGCTCTTGTTTGCATAGTATTAGGTGAAATCAACATAGAAAATGTGATGGAGACAGAGAGCCAATCTGCATTTTTGGACTCAGAGCTTAGCCCCTCCTAATAAGTACTAGGTAGATTTGTTCAGGCCAAATCTGACCTTGTTGAAGCCAATGGAAAGCTATTTAATGCATTTTTATTAGTCTAATAAAGCATTTCTTGAATATTAACTGTGTATATAGCACTGGTAACAATTTTAATGAAGCTTAACAACTATGCACACTATCTGGTCTAAAAGAACTCAGGTAACTTCCAAGAAGTGAAAAACTTATTCCACAGAGGTAGTCTGGCACATTGAAAGATGTGGTTCACTAGTTAGTGATAGAACAAAGTAGAATTTCTCCAACTTAATCTCCACACAATATGGGGCAATTTTACCAATGTGTAATTCTGCCCCAATTCTCCTCATCGTGAAATAACAGTATCTCTTCACAGCTGTGGCGTATTTATTTTTACATCTTCACCAGTGGCTATATCTTTTCCTAAAATTGGCCGAAACATTTTTCTTTCCCCCCAAAATTAATCTTCACAATAGAACATCAATTTTACTCATGCGGTACATTATATTTTTCAGCCATGAAAACTGTTTCACTTCTTTCTAAAGTCTTACATTAAACCTCAAAGTATAACCACAAAATCTTTCCCAATTTTGCAACACTACCAAACTTAAATTTTCCCCCAGTTTTGCCAGAAAATAAAATTTGTTTTGTACCAGAATTGTTTTCTCTAAGAAAGAAGTCTCCGCAGAGGTTAAGAAAAATTATAATAACGAACCAATTGTACTGTATAAAATATCACATAACACAAGCAATATGTTAAAAACTGCATGTATCAAAGACATGTCAATTTATTATGAAAAATTGATTATGCCAGATGCCATCACAAGGTAGCAGATTGTTGTTTAAAAATGAACAAATTGACTGCACTTGGATCAGACTAAATGCATTAACCATCCTTTGCCAGAAAGGCTTTGCTATAAACCCACCCTTAAGAGGCCATTCTCCTTGAGTTACTTCCCCTTAAAGATGGTGGGTTTGACCAAATCTAAATAGGTGGTCTGGGTCCACCTGTGATTCCAACAATAGTTTAAGGAAGGCACTATGAGTACAGTCTTGCAAAGGGAACACAGTGTAAAAACTGCTCTATTTCTCTCTTTAGTAGCCTAAATGGATAAAGATATGATGAATAAAATACCCTTGGGGATAAATTTTTTTCCTAATTAATAAGTATCCTTTTCAGCATAATTTTATCATTATCATGAATATCCATTTATATCACAATACAGTGCCTTCCTTTGTACAGTGGGTGGTAATTTTCAAAGTACTTTCATGTAAATTCTCCCATTTGATATTCACTGCTAATCAATAAACTAAGAATTCAAATTTTTTATTCCAGGTTATATAGCAATAAATGAAAAACCCAATACTAGAGTTTAGGTATCTAAATTCTAAAGACATCATCTTATTCTGTTGTGGTATGTGGGTATTTTTAAGATATTTTCCTAGATTTCAGTTGTCTGATATGCTTAATAATCACTCTATTTCATTAGAAAAAGCCCTCTCACTTTTGTCTATTAAAAACAGGATTTTCGTGCTTATGTTGTTAGAATTACACAGAAAAAGATGTGCCCAAATTGAGCTGGAAAGACCAGTTTGAATGCTCTGTTCGTTCTATGATTTTTGATCATGGTGAACAGGACTGATATTTAAAATCCGTTATTGAGGTAGCTTTAGTCTTCAAATAGTAGCAAATGCACGAATTAAATGGCTTCCCTAGGTATTGCTAAAGAATGACAGTTGGGAAAGATACTGGACAAAATGGCAAAGCTTCCCAAATAACATTAAATTAACTAATAATACCTCATATTCATCACGGTCACTAACGTAAGATAAAAAACAAGTGTTTCAATAAATACTATCAATAAAAGTGATTGTGTCATTCAGTGAAAGTTTTTGGCAAGCATGGGTACCTGGTGACATAACAGTGATTTGTATCCAGGGCTCCGTTCACCTGACAGGGAAGGTGACTTCCAGTGTAATAACCGCACCCACGCACCCACCACCCTGATTCACTCTTCCCCATTGACTTCTGCAGAATAGATGTGAAATTGAAAGAAACTATGATTTGTCATGATTCCAAAGCTTATGGTAACATAATAGAAGAATTGAAGAAATTCAGAGCACGAAGTGACATTAAACTTCATTTAGCCCAAACTCCATCTTGCAGGCGAAGAAATGACAATAGATAGGACCTGTCTAAAAATCACAGAGTTAGTGGGCAGCAGAGTCATTCTCGAATCTGTCTCTTGAACAGGGTACTACATTCTTAAAATTTCATTGTGTTTACCTAAGAAGTCCTATTGATCCTAAAAACTGAAAGAGAAAGCGTAAGGGAGGACCTGCCGCCAACAGGACAGGGATGAAAGAAATTAGTCACTTTCTCACTTTTGTTTTATCCTGAGCTTTCTCTAGATTAGTAGACTTTGTATGGTTTACTGAGCTTACTATTTACACAGTTCTCTGAAAACTGGTAGATAATAAGTACACTGTACTCAGCAAATCATATTATACAAGTAGTATAGAATAGGTAATCATTGAATGTCTCCCTCTAGGAAATGCTTTACCCCAAACTTAGGAATCGCAATAAGTCGCAGATGAGTCAGTGTTTCAGTAGACCTGGTTGCTCCTTTGCTTGACTAAGGATGTAAGCCTCAACCTTCCAGAGAGACAGAGGGCCTCAGACTATGATACCCTCACTGCTCTGCCTCTCTCTGTAGCCTTCAGCAATGCTGACATCGTGCATTTGGACCCTGACTAATTGGGCTGCATTTTCTGTGATGCTGAGAAGCCCTCTTTGCCCATTAGCACGTCTTTGAGTTGTACCACCCCTGGTTAATAATTGTATCATATCCCTCAAACATATATGTTTGCATCAGGAAGAATGCCCGGTTTCTTCATTTGACATTTGGTCACATTCACAGGGAGGTGGGCTGAGTCACCTCTTAGGAGTATATAGGAGGTGAAAACTACTCTGCATTATAAGGTACAGTGTTATGGATCTGATGAAAATGTTCCAAAAATCCACCTTTAGATTTTGTTTGATTAGCAACTGGAGAACAAACAACAAAACAAGCTAAATTATTTAGCTCTTTTGCATAAAGACAATTTCTACATAATGGACAGTTGATGCATTATGACCCTTCTATTGATGCTGGGCAGGTCATTCTTTAAGTTCCCAATTAATCTTCCTTCCTAGTGACTTCTACTTTCTAATGCAAGTTCTTTAAGTGTTTTAGAGTAGGCAAATGGCAGCTGATAACTGCCATTGGCACCATGAGTTAAAGAAAACCATTTGCTAATAATTATATTTGTACACAAGAAAAATAAATTAAAGCTGATTTTTTCTTTTAAAATCTTGACATCAAGAATTATTTCTTTTAGTATAATAATGCTATCCAGACTTGAGATGCTTTCTTTTGCCTGAGCTCTGTGAGAGGAAAAAAGTTGGGAGGGTAAGGATATATCTTTAATATCCTAAAGGAAACGTAGTCTAAGTCACTCACCCAAATTCTATTGACCATAAAGACTTCACCGGGCCATTTCATTAGTTTATTAGGTAAAATTAAATAAAAAGGAACCTTAAATGAATTATAACCAGCTTGTGGAATAACAAATATATTGTGTATGAGAAAATTAGCTCCATGTGACATGCACGGCCACCATATGTAAAACGCCTATTATTTGTCCTGTCTCTTTGAAAATCATTTTATTGGAATGTATCAGCTAAACTAAA
Source organism: Leucopleurus acutus (assembly GCF_964270905.1). Taxonomy (NCBI): domain Eukaryota; kingdom Metazoa; phylum Chordata; class Mammalia; order Artiodactyla; family Delphinidae; genus Leucopleurus; species Leucopleurus acutus. The sequence continues at coordinate 98,879,713 of NC_139153.1, forward strand.
ACACATGACCACCCTTCTTGGGACATGAAAGAAACCACTGGAGAAAAGTTCCTGCCCAGCCGCACTCCCAACATGTGAGCGCTCTGGGAAAGCAGCCTGAAGGAGATCTTTTCTTCTCTTTTCTTTTCTTTTCTTTTTTTTTAAATCAGAGTCCACGTACCAGCAAGTGCATCACATGCACCCTCGGCCATTAGCTGCCTCTGTCTAAAAGAATTTGGTCAACATTTAGGAATTCACTTAATGAAAGGCTGGCCTATTAAAAGCTCTGTTGGCCAGAGGAGTAGATTGTGTTTTTCTTTCCAACTTCCTGGATCACTGTAAGTGATGCTCGGCAGGTCCTTCATGTGATACAGCCCAGGCCCTGGACGACAAGACAGCATTGTGATGTTAGAACCCGCACCTCTTGGTTGTGGATCCCAGGCTTAATTTCCAAGAGGCCCTTTGTTTCGCACACTGCAGCAGTAGATGGCACGTTTTGTTTAACGCACAATGCAAAGTTACTCCCAGAAAGCGCTCTCAGGTGGTCTTCTGCGAAAGAGGTGCAGCTGTGGTACAGCAAGGTGTCCAGGTCACCAACGAGAATCCTCATCCGAGGTAGCGTACCATGAATATTTGTTAAGGACTGCCTCCTACAGGCAAATGCTAAATGACTAGTGCCCAAACTTGTTTTTGAGGATTGGTTATATGGAAAGAGGAATCCAACATAAAAGAAGCCCTTTGACCAAAGAAGTAATGTCAAATTATGTTATTGAGGGTTTACATAGTATTGAGTGTGGCATGAGAATTTGATATTATCACACTTTACACAGAAAATGCATTCAATAGAAAATTGCTTACTCGTTGCTTATTAACATCAATCACAGATTGAAATGGTGGGCCCTGGGCTGTAATCTAGAAGGCCAGAGAGGACATTTACTGAGTATACTTCTCTGCAGTAATCACTGAGTGATGTTTATTTTTTTAAACAAATATTCTCATTTATTTATAGTTAATAAAAAAGATTTAGGTTCTAATTGGTCTTCGTCATTAAAAATCTGTGTGATTGAGTAAGTAACATCACTTCCCTTGAATCTTTGATTTTCACCTAAAAAATGAGGAGACTGTTTTAGATCATCTTTAAGACCTCAAATTTCCATGGCAAACATTTCTCTCAACTCTATAACTTCTCTCATGGCCATTAAGAATTCCAGGACCTTTCATGTTTGTTTTTTGGGGGCCCTGATTTTAACTGTCATCAGCGCTAGCATTTTCCACAGTAAACATACATCTTTGTAAGCTCTTGGAGACACTGCTCTCCATCTAAGAAAGAATAGAAGCCACACTAGTCACTGTCACCACCACCATGGCTTCCTTTCCCTCCAGGTCCTTCCCTGTGATCCTGGTCAGCACGGTTTGATGGTATTATTTAAGGAGATGTTGTTCACCTCATGTGCATTGAATTATCATGAAAGAAGTTTGTGCTTGGTTTCTTTGGAAGCTGCGATAAAATTATATTTATTTCAAAAGTGTCATTGTCGTATTTATCAGAATAATCAATGCTCTTTTACCAAGCCCCGTCGTTCAGATAAAAGATCTTTTTGGAGGTCCCATATAGGGAGGTGGTGTAGTGAATAGAAGTAAGAACTTTAAAAGTAGACCGTCCTCTGTGACTATGAACAATTTTTTTAATGCCTCATTTTTTTTACTGCAACATGAGATAACAATAGTATTTATCCCCTTGGCTTGTTGAGCGTATTAAATGAAATTATATGCATAAAATTCTTAGAATACTAGTAGACAAATTATAAGTAGCATACATTCAGGTTTGTTGTTATGATTTTAACTATTAGGTTCATTCATAAGAATATTATTCTTATTTATGTCATTTTCTACAATAATTTAGATGGTTTAAAAATAAAAGTACTTGCCAATGAAAATAGGGAATGCAATTAAAAATACAACATTCAGGAAAACCTCTCATTATTAAAGCCTGTTTAAAATAAGCAATTAATGCTAATTCTTTTATACAAATTTGTAAAATACAGAGCCTTTCTTTTTTTACTTTTATTTTTTAACATCTTTATTGGAGAATAATTGCTTTCCAATGGTGTGTTAGTTTCTGCTTTATAACAAAGTGAATCAGTTATACGTATACATATATCCCCATATCTCCTCCCTCTTGTGTCTCCCACCCACCCTGCCTATCCCACCCCTCTAGCTAGACACAAAGCACCGAGCTGATCTCCCTGTGCTATGCAGCAGCTTCCCACTAGCTATCTATTTCACATTTGGTAGTGTATATATGTCCATGCCACTCTCTCACTTCGTCCTAGCTTACCCTTCCCCCTCCCTGTGTCTGACCTAAATAGACATTTCTCCAAAGAAGATAAGCAGATTGCCAACAAACACATGAAAGGATGCTCAACATCACTAATCATTAGAGAAATGCAAATCAAAACTACAATGAGGTATCACCTCACACCAGTCAGAATGGCCATCATCAAAACATCTACAAACAGTAAATGCTGGAGAGGGTGTGGAGAAAAGCGAACCCTCTTGCACTGTTGGTGGGAATGTAAATTGCTACAGCCACTATGGAGAACAGTATGGAGGTTCCTTAAAAAACTAAAAATAGAACTACCATACAACCCAGCAATCCCACTTTTTGCTGAACTGAATTGCTCCTACTAGAACAGGAAAACCCTAAGTTACAATTTCTCAGTGAATTAATATACATACATACAATTATTATTTGTAAAAATAATATCTTTATTGATGGGGTCAGTTTATCCATCTAAATGTACAGATTAAACACTAGTAATTAACATGACTTACTAAAATATGGCACATATTTCAGCAAAATCTTGATATTTTTCTTTCGTTACATGTAGCTGTCAAATCTGTTTTCAGGTTTTAGTAGTTTAATTTCTTTTAATGTTTCCATGGAAATACCATTAACAAGATGATAGATTAGAGGCAATAACATGATACCCCTGACATGCAGTCGAATTTATCTTCATCACATATCTGATAATATCCTCTTATTGTGTAATGAACCCTGCTATTTGTATCTATCATACTTTTACTCATTCATCTTCTTAGCTCCTAAAGATAGAACTTATCCAGAGTCTCTGTTACAGATGCAAATTCATACTCCTCTATGTGTCCTTCATTATTGGTGGTCACCTCATAAATTGGCTCTTTATATTCCAGTTTGAGTGGCACGAGTTGGAATGCACAAGATAATACAGAAACATTTTAGATATCAGTAATCCCAGCTGCAGAAGAAATTATTGTAATTAATCTTTTTGGCATGTCTGCAAAATGTCAAGAACTGCAAACACCTTTCTACTAAAAGCGTGAACTAGGTAGAAACCTGAGAGAAGTGTGAGAATGGGATGAAAGCTCTGCTGTCTACTTTGATACATGGCAGGTTTCTGAGACAGGGATCCACATCAAAAGCTCTCCTTTCCCCTTTCTCTTTCCTTTTGCCTTTAATCATTCACTATATTTATTCTAGCCTTGCTCTTGGCTGGCAAAAATGGAGAGGAAAGCAGGAAGTAGATGTGCTTACTTTCTGGAATTTAAGGGATAAGAATTATAATTCTAAGTTTGTCCCTAACTAACATAGGTTTATTGTCTATGTCCTTTACCCTCAGTGACACACTGTTTCTCCATCTTTCACCAAAAGAATAGAACTAGAGTCAGACATACATGCGGGACTTACTGTGCTACAAGAGATATGCAAGTCTCTTGGTATAAATGAATCAAAATACCTGACTCCCAGCCTTCATAGAGCCTACATTCTGGATGGGGAACCAGAGAGAGAAGTCATTTTTTTACTCATCATTATCAGTTAAGTCAAATTAATTTCATACCAGTTCAACAAAGACCAACTGTTGACCTATGATGTGCCATCAAAGAGCTCACAGCACACCAGGGACAGCTTCGAGTTAAGACAAGGATTGCATTAAGGTATAGGAAGTACTGTAAGCATTGGAACAGCTGTCTCCTCTGATAAAGGAACGGCTCATTTTGTTGGTGTTGGTGGTGGATCAGCAGGAGATTCCCAGAGGTCTGAATATGCGTTTCATACTGAATAGCAGAGAGCAAGAGAAAGGTAAAAGCATGTACGAAGAGTGGGGGGTTCCAAAAGCTTTCAGAACAGGCGCGGGTGCAGTGAGGTAAGGGGCAGAAAGGAGATTGGACAAGTTTTGTTGAGAAAATAGCCTAAACAAGTCCTCTACTTCAGTATCCTAAGAATGGATCAGATTTCTATAGCTCATGCAGGTAGCAAATTGGTGACGGGATTACTAATAACATACTACAGAAAGGACCAGATTTGAGAAAAAAGATGATGACGCATTGAGGTTAAAAAATGCTGCAGGAAATCCAAAGATTGGGTAGGAACAGAATGGCAGCTCGAGTCTAGATCTTCCCAATTTTTTTTTCTAAAAATCATATAAAGCAAAGTAGAGAAAAAGAACAATAATAGCAAGTCATTCACTCAAAATAAAATCACGGTGAAGTAGAAAAAAAAAATATCTGCGAACTCTAAATTGTCTGCATATGTGGCTCAAAGTTCCTGAGATCAACAAAACCTGCACGCGCGCGCACACACACACACACACACACACACACACACACACACACACACACACTCAGACACACACACACACACACACACACAAAAGGAGAAAAGGAGTTGGTACAGAGAAGAGGAGGATGTGTGCAGAGGGGGCACGGCAGGGTCAGATTCCACAAATCAAAGTAAAAATTCATACCCAGAAGGATCAGGCTCCCCTGACGGGGACTGCCATGAACTAGACTGAAATAGAACATGGAGCAATGACTAGGGGGAAAAAAACCCCAAAAAACAACCCTGCAGAAAGGTACATTGATGGGGAATAGGTGGGAGGACAGAGTTGACCAAGGGTGGCAAAACCTTGGAAACACAGGCTGTATCATATAACTTCATGGAAATTAAATTGGAGCCATAGATGAAATGGATATTTTTTGAGGAAAATGCAGTTTACAAAACTGACTTCAGAAGACTTAGAAAGTTTAAACAGGCCAATTTCCTCTAGAAGATAACAGAGAAAGTTTACAAACCTACCTCCTTCCCCCACCAAAAATCACAAAGACCAGCTTTTACTGTGATACAAGTTCATTCTAGTTATGAAAGAGTACTCAATTTTTAGAGAATTTATTAATATAATGTATCAAAAGATCTAAGAATAATAATTATAATCCACTCCATAGATGCTGTCCGGCACAATGTCTGTGTTCTGCTCATATCCCTTCAGATTTCTTTTTACCATTTCTGAGCACCCTACTCACCCCTAGGGGCATTTTCAACAGCTAAGAAATGGTGTTGATCTTCACACTGCTGTCCTTGGGCTGCTGAGTCATTTTGAATAGATACACAGAAAACTGAAAGTCCTGTGAGTTCTTTTTACTCCCCTCTCCCAACCATGATCCCTATGGCTATTCACCAGTGATTGTAAAGTTTGGGGTGTGAAAGTCAGTTTCCTGCTCAGATTGGGACAACTCTGAGATGTCATTTACATTCCAGAGTTACCCTGCAAGAAACAGCTGAAGCCTACCCTCTGCAGGGCTCTTCCCTGCAGTTACACTTGGTTTGCTTTGTCCCCTTTCTCTGCCCTGCTTTCCCCACTCCCTTACCAGTCTCTCCTGGGAGCATTTCCTTAATAAATGACTTGCTCATACATACCATCCTCAAGATCAGCTTCAGCAGAACTCCATCAAAGCAGATGCTGAACGTGCATACAACATTCCTTGCTTGCTTTTTTTTTTTAAGTCAATAAAGTCTCTTATCTGTATAAAATATAACTATCTCAGTCAAAAGCCAGCATCATACTTAACAGGAAATAGCCATTTCTGCTAAAGGCAGGAATTGGACAATGATATTTATTATCACTGATATTATGTAATAAATAGTGTACTGAAAGTATTAGCCAACAGCATTATACAAGAGAACAGAATTAGTGATATATAAATTAGAAAGGAGAAGATAAAACAGCCGCTATTCACAGATGATCTCTTTGATCTGAAAAACCCAACAGAATCAACTGAAAACTTACTGTAAATAGCAAGAGAATTTCCAAAATTAAATAAAGAACTACACAGAAATATTATATATAGATCAACAGCACTTTATTATACAAACAGCTAGTTTAAATATACATGTATGTACACACACACATCCACAGAGAATGAGATAAAAAAATGGGCAATGAAAGGGATGAAATATCTAGGAATAAACTTTATAAGAAATCTGTCAAATCTATGTAAAGAAAAACCCTCAAACTCTACTGAAAGACCCATAAATAAATTGTACAAATAGAATGTTCTTAAACAGAAAGACTCAATATCATAAAGGTGTTAAGTCTCTTTAGACTAACTTAGAAGAGCAATGTGTCTCCAATAAATATACCGATAAAGACCAAATGGAAAGGAAACAGGCAAGATTAGCAGGAAAAATCCTGAAAATGAAGCACTTGGAATGGAGCAGCCTTACCAGGTGCTCAAGAACCAAGAATCCTCAACAATCGTGTGCTACTAATGCAGGAGGAGGCAGAGAGACCAGTGAGACTAAATAGAAACTCCAGGAATAGACCCATGCACACAGATCAATGCAACATTCAATAGAAGAAGGAGCTCAAATTAGTGGGGTACAAATGAAATTTTAAATAATTGGTGTTGGGGGACTTCCCTGGTGGCTCAGTGGTTAAGAATCTACCTGCCAATGTAGGGGACACAGGTTCGAGCCCTGGTCTGGGAAGATCCCACATGCTGCAGAGCAGCTAAGCCTGTGTGCCACAACTGCTGAGCCTCTGCTCCTAGAGCCCGTGCTCCACAACAAGAGAAGCCACCGCAGTGAGAAGCCTGTGCACTGCAACGAAGAGTAGCCCCAGCTCGCCACAACTAGAGAAAGCCCGTGTGCAGCAATGAAGACCCAACGCAGCCAAAAATAAATAAATAAATATTTTAAATAAATAAATAAATAATTGGTGCTGGGAAAAGTAGGTAATCATTTGGGGAAGGCAAGATAAAATTAGAATCTTATCTCACTGCCTGAACAGGATAATCTCCAAATGAATCAAAATTTAAAGTGTAGAAAATGAAACAATACAGGTATTAGAAGAAGACATAAGTGAATTCTTTCATTACCTGAATGTACAAAAGGTCCAACTACATTTTTAAATGCTTTGACATGGTAAAGTAAAAAAGGAAGGTAAACTATAAATCATTTCAGAATTAAATGTAAGATGGGAAATATTTGCAAAAATATTGATAGAGTTCTAATCCTTTTGGTAAATAAAGAAAATTCTTGGAAATCTAGAACAAACAAACAAAACACCCAACTCAATAGACCTGAAAAGAGAACTCACAAAAATAACAAATATTAAGTAGCCCTTAAACACATGGAAAGAAGGCCAAATTTACTAAAAAAGAGATAAATACAAATTGACAGAACAAGGGAGATCTTTGTGGTAATGAAATATTTCAGTATCTTCATTGTGGTGATAGTTATACAAATCTATGGAATAAAATGTCAGAGCTATGTGCACATGTATTACCAGTGTCAACTTCCTGGTTTTGATATTGTACTTATATAACATAACAAATTATGTAAGATATGACACTGGGCTATATGAAGATGACAGTTCTCAAATTGAGCTACAGATTCAATGCAGTCATCATAAAAATCACAGCTGACTTTTTTTGCAGAATTGACAAGCTTATCCTAAAATTCATACAGAAATTCAAGGGACCCAAGAGGACCAAAAAATCTTGAAATAGATAAAGGAAGTAGGTAAACTCATATTTCCCAATTTCAAAACTTCCTACAAAGTTACACTAAGCAAGCCAGTGTAATACTTCCTTAAGAATAAACATATAGATGGATGGAATAGAATTGAGAGTCCAGAAATAAACTCTCATATTTATGACCAGTTGATTTTCAGTGGAGTGCCAATGCAGTTCAGTGGGAGAAAAAAACACTTTTTTCAACAAATCACTAAATCTTTATGACACATTAGATCGTGATTTCTTAGATATGATACCAAAAACACAAGTGACAAAAAAAAAATAGATAAATGGTACTTAATCCAAATTAAAAACTTTTGTGCTTCAAATGACACTACCACAAATGTAAAAAGATGACTCACACAATAAGAAAATGTATTTGTAAATCACGTAAATGATGAAGACTTTTGTCAAGAATATACTAAGAACTCTTACAACTCAATAATAATAAGAAAAATAGCCCACGTAAGAAATGGGCAAATGGCTGGAATAGATATTTCTCAAAAGAAGTTATAGAAATGCCCAAAAGGTACATAAAAGGTGTTCAACATCAGTAATCAACAGGGAAATGCAAATCAAAACCACAATGAGATACCACTTCACACTCATTAACGTGGTTGTAATAAAAACCCAGAAAAAATTAAGTGTTGGTGAGAGGATGTAGAGAAATTGGAACCTTCCTACATTGTTAGTGGGAACCTAAAATTGTTCAGCCACTTTGGAAATCAGTTTGGTAGTTCCTCAAAATGGGAAATGTAGAGTTTCCACATGAATCAGAAATTCTGCTCTTGGAATATACCCAAACAAAATGAAAACGTATTTCCATGCAAAAACTTGTACAAAAATGCTCATAGCAGTATTATTCTTAATAGCCCAAAAGTAGAAACAACCTAAACATCAATCGATGAATGGATGAACAAATATGGTATATCTCTACAATAGAATAGTACTCAGCAATAAAAAAGAATGAAATAATGGTACGTGCTACAACATGGATGAATCTTGAAAACATTATGCTAGGTGAACAAAAGACCACATATATGTTTCCATGTACATGAAATACCAGAACAGGCAAATGTGTAGACACAGAAATTAGATTGGTGGTTGCCTGGAGTTGAGGATAGAAATGGGTGGGAATGGAGAACGACTACAAATAAATTCAAGGTTTCTTTTTGGGGTGATGAGGATGTTCTAGGAAAGTTTTAATTAAAATTAATTGGAAAAAGATGATATATAGATAGATCCTTATATATTTATGCATCCCTATTGACATAAAAGTCACTTAATTTATTTTGTTTTGTTGTTTGTTTTTTTAACATCTTTATTTGAATATAATTGCTTTACAATGGTGTGTTAGTTTCTGCTTAATTTCCTTTTGAAGAGTACACTACTTGTCAAGTGAGACATGATAATAGTAGGTATTTTTGCTTTCATTTTCATTATGATAAGTCATTGCCAAACAGAATTTTCTCTACACTACAACATGTATTGCTGTATCCCTTTCTCTCTGGTGGCTGTGTATATGAAACTGTTTTTCAAGGTTTCCTGGGCTTGCAACCAGATCCTTAAGTATTCATCATCAGATCATTAGTGGAATTCATTACTGCCCATTTCCAGGTCCTATGTGTTCCTTACTACAGTTAATCCCAAGCTTGACCATGTTCCTGACACTTATTAATTGTTCTGAAATTATTCTTTAGCAAGAGCAACTAACCCAATGGTACTGTGTAATGCTGAATTTGTCAATTTATGTTGTAAAAGATATTAACATATAGAGAATAGAAAAGGTTTTTTTTTTTAATTGAAGTATAGTTGACTTACAATGTTGTGTTAGTTTCAGGTGAACAGAAAAGTGATTCAGTTATGTATATATACTTTTTCAGATTTTTTTCCATTATAAGTTATTACAAGATATTGAATATAGCTCCCTGTGCTATACTGTAGGTTATATCTATCTTATATATGGTAGTGTATACCTGTTAATCCCAGACTCCTAATTTATCCCACCACTCTCCTGCTTCCCTCTTTGGTAACCATAAGTTTGTTTTCTATGTCTGTGAGTCTATTTCTGTTTTGTAAATAAGCTCATTTGTATCATTTTTTTAGATTCCATGTATAAGTGGTATCATATGATATTTGTCTTTTTCTGTCTGACTTACATCACTTAGTATGATATTCTCTAGGTCCATTCTTACTGCTGCAAATGACATTATTTCATTCTTTTGTGTGACTGAGTAATATTCCATTGTATTATATATATGTACCACATCTTTTTTATCCATTCATCTGCCGATGGTTGCTTCCATGTCTTGGCTATTGTAAATAGTGCTGCTATGAACATTAGGGTGCATGTATTTTTTCAAATTAGAGTTTTCATCTTTTTTTGATATATGTCCAACAGTAGGATTGTTGGATCCAGAAAAGGGTTTTTGTTCAAATAAATATATGACTCTTTCTTGGGCACCACCTTCTCCTTAGATGAGATTCTTAAAACCTGACAAGAAAGTCCAACTCTCCTGGTGTTCATACTGACACTAAAGAGACTGGAAGAAGCTTATGGTTGGAGATTACTGAGAAATATGTTGCTACTGAAATACCTCTTAAACAGTGTACAAGTGACTTAACATACATAAAGTGATTGGAAGAACTAAAGTCATCATCCAAACAATGAAAGCTCTGAAGTTTACCTTTGAAGAAAAGATATATTTTAGGATTTTCCTATTCATATTCTTAGTATACAGTTTTTAAGTGGCCAACATACTGGATCTGCTTTCCATTTCCCTTTACTGTACTATATAGCTAAAAGAACCTGCTGTTCTGGTTTTTCTGAAATTGTAGAGATAGCCTGAATCTCAAATCAAATAAATAAAGCCTTTTCTTTTTGCAGAAACTTTTTTTTTTTTAAAGCAGACCACTTCCAAAATGGATCAAAAAGTCCAGGAATTGTAAAAATATGTTTTTAGAAATTAGAAATAATTGGTTGATAAGATTTAAAAAAAACACAGTTTTTTCTGGTTGACTGTTTTCTTTATATAGATGACAAATCGGTGGATGAAGAATTTACTGCTTTTAGAAATGAAACATTTAAAAATTGAATCGTCTCTTTTTTTCCTTACCAAGGAGCCACACCAGGGTTATGTTTTTTTTCCTTACCAAGGAGCCACACCAGGGTTATGTTTTTTTTCCTTACCAAGGAGCCACACCAGGGTTATGTTTTCTGTTGTGTCACCATCTAACCATCTCTGGAGAAATTAATGGTACCCCTCCATTGTGGTTGCCCCAGGACAACTTACGAGGGAAATCCCAAATGCAGCCAGAGCTGTAAGAACCATTTCCAGAACTCAGGTATTAGCAGTATCTTCACTGAAGCCCAGCGGCCACCTCCCCAAGTGCTTTCACCTTTAGTCTGGGCACGTGACCTTCCTTACTACAGAAAAAAGGGAGCCCCAGATAGTGAACAATAAACATTCATAATTTATTGAGGGAGAAACTATAGCTATAGAATGCATTTTTTATTTTAAAGCAAAGCCTAAAGAAATCCAGCATCAGTGGCATGGAACCAGTTTTTGAATTGAGCCCTGAGAACTCATTGTATTTGCATTCACGTAAACACCTACATTTTTTTGTTAACTGAACTGATTTAACTGCTAATTAAAACTAGTCAGTCAGCACAATGCAAAATTAATTAAACCATTTAGTAGATAGATGCAAATGAGGCAAAGCAATGTATTGGGCACTATCAAAGTAAGTGCAACAGTTACTTGTCAGCAGGCAATATAGTTCTTAGGGTAAGTGCCTTCCTTAGGGAGCGATGTGAAGGAATAAAAATCATCCTGTTGATTGTATGATCTTCTATTAAGCAAATGTGCTAGAAATCAGCTAATTTTTCAAATGGAAAAACTAGGGTTTCATAGTTGTTAAATAATCACTAAGAAAATTTGTTAAATTTACAGTAAAATTATTGCTTATTTCACCTAAAGAAAGAAGTCGATCATATTTTTCAATCCTCTGTCTTTCAACTCTAAACAGTCTTTTATCTAATAATAGTCTTCTACAAGGTGACCACTTTCTTTGTGACTAAATGTATCATTTTGGCACTCTGGGCATTCTTCATTTTCTTACCATTTTTTTTTCATTTGACTTTGGATTATTTTCTTATTTCAGTAGCTTCCCTCAAAGCATCTACGTATCAGTCAAGGGGAAAAAGAACACTTAACCCTAAAGCTCAAAAATATGAAGGGAGAGAAATTTCATTTATCTTTCTTTTTATTTATGAATGCTGTTCCTATAGACATTCCTTGCATGTCACTTTCTGTCACCTCACATGCTTAGGGTAATTATACATCAGTGGTTTGAGAAGCCATCTGCTGCTGTGGGTATGATTTGTGTTCACAACTGAGATAATAACAAACTAGTTGTACTGCTGAACTGACATATATTACCCTACATTCTTCAAAGATAAAATACACACACACACGTGGTACTCTGTTTTGAGTACTATACCATCACTAACATATTTCATATGCTTCAAAACATTTTCTGATTGTTTTTCAAAAATAATACTGAATAGGATTTATCATAACCAAAACAAAATGACCCTTTTTTAGATAAGTTAATCTGGATTTAGGTTCAACAGTTTATGTTTTGTACACTTTTGATAGGATCTCTTGGATCAGTCAGAGAAGCTTCTAAATACACTTCCATAAAACTGGAGTTAAAATAGGCAGATCATAGGGAAACCATGGAAAAAAGAACCAGACTCACTGTAATCAACACAGTAAATGCTAAAAGAAGGAATTTTGAATCTATAACTAAAAAAAGTTTATCAAGAACCAACTCATTTCGTGAATATGAAACCTTGTATGTAGTTTCCCTTAGCCAGAGAGGAATACACGCTTTGATAAGTCACAGCTAAACCATTCGCAGATTTCCTCGCTGCGGATTTTGTCCTCTGCAAGTGGTTTCCTTTCAGACCGTGAGATGGATGTTAAGCCTTCCAACTATCCAAAATAAACCTCGGCCCTGAAGTTTAATCTCTCATCTTCTACCATATAGCCAGGTACATGGCTTTTAACATACCCGATTTATATCTTGAGAACAAGCCCAGAAATGTGGATTTATAGTAAGCCGTAGGAACCTATAGTGACCTTTATTCCATGTACACAATAACTCCTAATTCTGGAAATTTGGTTGGAGTTGGGTATGGGGAAGGTGGGGTCTATTATATCCCTCCAAATATATATGTGGTTCTTCTATTACATCCCTCCAAATATATGTCTAACACATCACTGAGGGCACAAGGGCCAAAGGCTGTAATCTCCTTAACTATGCTTTAAAAGTGCCATATATTGGAGAAATAAGCCTGATCTCTTTTCTAGTCTAAGAAAGTATTATGTTGATTGAAGTCAGGTTTTTCCACAATAACCCTAATGAGGACAGACCTAAAATAATAATCCTCAAAGAAAGTGGACAACTGATAAATTTTAAGTTCTCAAATTGTATAATTAAAGAAGCACTCTACAGTGTACATGTAGACAGTCATCTCGGTGGCTCCGTCCTAAATGTACTCTGTAAGTTATCAGCTTCCCTTTCCCTGTGGAACTATTTATACATTCAAGGACTGGGATTCAGCATTGGAAGAAGTTAACTACTTCCATGAAGCATATTCCTGACCTTACAGATTGTGGTTTGAAATTGACTCTCTTAATCCAGAGTGGAATTTTTCACAGAGTGATAGTTCTTTTTCTTTTGCGAGTGGCAGAAAATTAACTCAAACTCTACCTCAAGAAAAAATAAAAAAAAAAAAAAAAAAGGAATGCACTGGTTTACTAACTAAAGAATACGGAAGCTTCCGTGGTGGATCGAAGCTCAAATAGCATAGCCAGGTGTTTATTTCCTTCCTTCTCTCTCTCTCTCTCTCTCTCTCTCTCTCTCTCTCTCTCTCTCTCTCTCTCTCTCTTCTCCCTCCTTTCCTTACCTCTCTCTAGCTCTTTCAGCTCTCCTGTCCTCTTTTTCAATCGGGATCTCTTTTTTATAATTCCAAAGCTCACAAGCCCCTCAATGGCCATAATCTCCAAAAGAAGGACACCTGTCTCTCCAGCATCAGTGCCAATCCCCTCAAGAGTCTTTTAACCAAGAATCCTGGGTAATGCGCCCATCTGTGTGGTGAGGATGACAGGGCCCCTGGCTTGACAGAACACCTCCTTGCCAGGTGGGGAGGGGAAATTTCTCAGGCCTGGTGAAGAAGAAAGGAAGCTAGGTAAGAATAAAACAATAGATGTTCACTACACAAGGATTTTGATAATCAAGGAGTCAAAGCATTAAAGAAATGAAGAATCTGGAATTAATTCAATGCAGAGAACATAAGAGAAAGAAAAGGACTTGGATTCAGATTTTGGTTTTGAGTTATTGCATTGTTAATTGTAACAACAAAATTTTTGTCCTTTCTGAGTCTGTTTCCTTAGGTTATAAATGGCAACTTTAGTAAATCCGATTCTCACTCTGTGACAGTATGTCTGATGTGGGCAAAAAGATAGAGTGAGCACCTGTGTGCTGCTCTATTCATGCTGCCTGTTCATACTCTATTCAAACTCTTGCACTTTTTACAAACTGGTGTTCTTATAAGAAGAGATTAGGACACCAACACAAAAAGAGAGAAGACCATGTGAAGACACAGGGAGAAGACTGCTGTCTGCAAGCTAAGGAGAGAGGCCTCAAAAGAAACCAACCCTGCCAACATCTTAGTCTCTGACTTCCAGCCTCCAGAACTGTGAGAAAATAAATTTCTGTTTTTTAAGCCACCAGTCTGTGGTAATCATTACAGCAGCTCTGGCAAACCAACACAGGCAGTAACTTTAACAGTGAGAAATTATTTTTAAACTTAGAAAAATTTCTTGTAGTGCATGTCATGGAAAGTTTGGATAAATACTCTGTTAGTTCTGTTACAAAATAGGAAGCGCTTTGAATCATATGAGAAGAGTATATATGTGAAATGATCACTGCAAACTATCACATCTCAAGCAACCATGAAGTAAACTTAGGAAGTCAATATTGACTACAAAAAGCTAGTTCCTCATTAGTGATATATTATGGGTATATTTGTGCCTAGCTAATGGAGTTCCATCTACATTAACTGTTGTTATGAGTCGTCCAAAGAAGGTGTTGGGCTGTGTAAGTTCTCTGGATGAATCTGAAGCAAGTGGATGAACAAAAACATGCAAGTCCTAAATCCTTGCCTCACTGTGGGCTAGAGAATGAATATAAAAACACCATTTTAACTTGAGTAATAGGTTTCTTTTCTCATCTTTTTCCTTTTCCCTGTCTATAGTCCTTTGCTCTTTTTGCATGTAAAATGTCAGATAATTTCACAGTTGCACCCAAAGTATCCTTTTTTTATAGATTAGTGAACAGTGCATATATTTTACTATTCCCTCCCTTCTTCTAAGAGAATTTGATCTTCCTACTCCTTAATCTCAGAGAAATGTGTTTCTAGAACAAATTCCCCATGGTGATGCTAAAAGATTAACATAGCACTACTACAGTTTTGGTCTACAGCCAACAGAGAAAAAGCGGTGCAACATGGAATTGGAATATAAATGTTTCTGTTCTGGATGATGACTGTGTTGTCAGTAAATTACTTTCCACACCCATGGCATTTTTTTATATAGGTGGGGAAACCAACTTGAAAGACTTCAGATGCCTTATTAAAGTTCTCGTAATTAAAAGCATTCAAAAAAAAAAGAGAGAGAGAGATGACATTTGGAGAAGTTCCAAGTTCTAACAAGTCAGAAAAAAACTGTGAAGTAGATGAGCAGTACTAACCACACATACAGGTACATAGATGCAGAAATAGTTTGGTAAAGACTAGCCATTTTTCATTCCAAAAAGAGAGTGCTTATGGAGTTATTTGGAAAGGGTAGATTTTTAAAGACGGTATTTTAAAGTAATCATACAATTATGTTTATATAAGTGTATTTCCATGAGGAAAGTTTGAATTGTCTATGAAATAAGATGTACAATGCTGAGGTATATGCTTAAAATGAGCATTGATCATGTAGACTATTGATTTGAAACTGGTAAGTCACGGAATGAAAACCACAGGGGGTGAAATGTACAAATTTAAGCTGCTTCTGAGTGCGGGATACTGAGGTGACCAAGTGTCAGTTTAAAAATCCAACTACAAACTGTATTTACATTTTAAGTGTTCAAAGCAGAACTTTGATTTGGTTTGGTTGGTTTACTTTGGTTGGGTCAAATTTTGTTAGCAAAATTGACTGGTAGGTAGGCATAGTTTTACATAAACAGACTGTGCATTCCTACCCCTAACTCTAGGGCTTCTGCCCTCAGAAGCCAAGACCCAAACGTCTTGGTCTTTGTTCCTCTGAAGACGAGTGGCACCTTCTCAGCCCTGAGCGTACGTGTAGCTCCTTAGGCAACCTTGGCTGTTAGAGTGGGGGAGGGAGGAATCAGCCAGCCAGGCTCCCTGCCAGGTGCTCTCTGCTGGACAGACCTTTCAGAGACGAGCCCAGACTATGCCCTCCCCTGCCATGCACACAGAATAAGAACCTACCGAATGTACAACTGAAGGGATTTCCAGAAAGCCTTTATACTGCAAAATACCCCTCCCACGTTGACCGAAACCCATGGCTTCATCCACTTTCTGAAATCCTTCGTGGATTGGCTACCAAACACGCAAGGGATGTAGTCTGAACTGCGGAAAGGAGGATATGGCCTAAGAACCCCAAATCCTGGTACTAGGAAAGGAAATGTCTGATAAACTAAGTTTTGCCTCTGGGCTTCAGAACAAATGGACAACTGATCTAACTGAATTCCTAGGTTTGGATTGGTAGGGAAGAAAAAGTAATTTTCCTTTTACCCTGCTGAGTTCTTAGCTGAGATCACTGTAATAAAAGACAGATTAACAAGAGAAAAAGAACCAGGAGTTTATTCACATGTATACCTCATATATACATGGAAAATACCCAGGGAAGAATGAGTTACTTCTTGAGGTGGCTTAAAATTCAGGCTTAAATACCATCTTAATAGGGAAGGTAGTCCTCTTAGTGCAGAGTGGATGATTTTTAGGAGCGATGAATGGGCCCTTAGAAGAATAGGCGGGAGGTGTGACAGTTTGTGACAAAGTGGGTGTGGTGTGGATGTCTAGCCTTCTCTCTTATGACAAAAGTCAATCTTCCCTGGTTGATGAAGCTCCTGGGGAAGGGATCTATGACAATTGAACTGGGGGGGGGGGGAGGATCTATCTTTAGCCAGATAAGGGGAGTTCAGAGAAAGCCTCTCGCTGCATTTGCTGTGTTTTTCAAGTGCCTAGAGCTCAAAATATACCATAGTAGCATATTTTGGGGTGGCATATTCTGTTGCCCATTAGGGTCAACATGAATAAGGGAGGACCTGCAAGTTCCTTTTTATAGATATAGTCATTTATTTTCTTAATTTTGATTTATCTTTTGGTTAATTGGAACATGTATTCAGATAATCTTTTCTGAAGAAAGTCTACCTTACAGCTGTACACTGTTGGTGATTTATGAACAGTATTTACAGTGACTTTGTATAAATAGGTGTAACCATTATTATACAGGTCCATCTGTGACAGATCTGAAATTTTAGAGTCCAGAAATCTCTGGAAATCCAAAGTATTCTCTCTTATTATTCATTTGGTGGTAAAACTTGACCTAACCTGACATGAGACCATTTATGTTCCTTTTTGTATCCCACTGAATATTCATACATTTCACAGCAGAAATAATTAATGTGTGTGTTTTAAAAGGCATTTACACTGTCAGCTTAGCATTTAGCTCAGACATAACAGCTATTTCATGATGTAAATACACATACATACTAAGAAGTTCATGTACTCAACAAAAAGATCATATTTTTCTGTTACCCCAACTTAACGCATATAGGTTAGGACCCTAGACTCTGAGTCTTAGTAAAATATGCACTATAGTAACGTAGGGTTATACTGTTAAATGTCTTCAGGGTCATCCACATCTGGACTATAAGAGCAATAGCTTCCTAGTAGGTCTTCCTGTTTCTACTCCTGTCTCCCAAGCACAAGTCTATTTTCCAACTAACAGTCATATGCTTTTAAAATCAAATAAGGCTCCTTACTTTTCTACTCTCAACTCTACACTTAACGATGAATCTAAAAGTCTTGTCTGTGGACTACAAGGCCCTTCGTGAGCTGCCCTGGCTTCCTCTCCTCTCTCTTCTCTCATCCCAGCTCCGTGGTTCATGTTGCACTGGTCTCACTGCCCTTCTTGCTGGCGCTCACACCATCCCAGGCACATCCTCTTCCTGGGGCATCTTCACTTGCTGGTGCCTCTGTATGGGAAGCTCTTCCCCTGTATATTAAGGTAGCTTTCTCACTCTCTTTTTTGAATCACCACTGGAATTTCACCTCCTTAGGTAGCCTTCCCTAATCCACCTGAAATAGCCCAGCCTGCCTCCTCTTGGAGCCTTCATCCCCTGTATACTGCTTTCTTTATCACTTGTCACTACCCGCCATCATATATATATGTATATACCAGTTTTTTTAGTGTTTCATTTCTTTAACTAGGACATTAACTTCACGAGGGCAGAAAATGTCTCTTTGTTCAACTCTGTACCCTTAGAGCCTATAATAGTGCCTGGAAAATACTGGGTATTACATAAATGGATGAATGAACTTCATTTGTAATATTTTGTTTTACTTTTTATGTTTATTTCTATGTGTATTTTATTATTTTATTTATCAACACTAGCTACTGATTTTATTTGAATAGTAGAGTACAGAGTTTTTCCTAAGTCAAAATTAATTCCCTTCTCAAACTCTATTCAACCCTGTCACATTATCAAAACTGTCACAAAATTTAGGGAAATCAAAATTAAACAATACTACATTGTATCATTTGAATTCAAAGGCATAATGTTTTGGAAAGGGTTTGAAGAGCCAAAGCAAGAGCAGAAGTTCTCACTCAAAGCTATTTTCTGCAGAGAGTCAGTTACCAGCGTTAGCTTTATTCTTTGAGATTGTTTTGTTAAGTTTTATATAAATACTCCTAAAAGTCTACCATCATGCAATCACTGGTCCTTAAATATTTCTAGCAAGCTATCATTTACTGTGAATCTACAAATCTATAATAAATTATTATCTTCCTTGTAAGTGACCTTTGCCAATAGTGCTTAGCTGATCTTAATACTGAGGCACAAGGCAACATAAAATCTCAAACTTAGGTGCATCCTATCTCACAGAAGTTTCTGTCTTACACCCATGGTAAAATTCCCAGCAACACAAACAATAACAAAGTGATAACTTGTAATAGATAAAACTTCTAGCTAAGCCATTTAAAATATGTTTTTTCCATTACATACTAAGCCAGATGGGGAGACAAAGCTGGAGAGATAACTTACATGTGACAATTGCAGACACAGGTGACTCACTTTTTTCACAAGTGAGTATAAACGCATTGTAGGTCAAGGTTTAGCATGTGCGTGCATGTCAATAAAAACATCAAGTGTAGTTTCTTTGCTCCTTTGTTCAGAGACGCTTAGAGCTCTTTGCCAAAAAGAGGGTGAGGAGTTTTTCATGATTCCCTTAAAAAATACATAAAACTGGAAGTAAAACACAGATGACATGGCTGGGAGTCTACACAGATGAGAGAAGAGGCACAATTAAACTGATACTTCACTTGTGAAATCAGTCACTGCCAAAAGTCTACAGGGATAGTTAAAAGATATTATTCTTTGACTTAGTTCCCCACTGAATATCCTACATGGGTAAAAACCTTTGTCAGTCCTCATCCTAAATTGCAAGTTGGGTCCTAAAGCAGTTGAACATTGGAGTATAAAGGAAGGCATTTAACTGTAGAGAAAGCCCTGAGGCTTAAGCCTTGAGGCTGTAAGACAAAACAAAACAAAGCAGAGCAAACATAGGAATAAACCATAGCGATTCCCTGAATAGTTCAAATGCAGGAAACACTTCTTTGCTTCAGTGATATAACAAGTGTATGGAGCATGTTGTGAGTGTTAGAATTAGATCTAATAAGATTAAAGGGAGTGTATAAAAGGAAGAAAGAAGAATCTGGGGAAAAGCTTAAAGGGATTTACCATAGGGTCATTCACATGCCTTAAGAGCTTTACAGATACCTCTCCTGTTCCAGCAGCTCCATCTGGGATATTTTATCTTCATTTAGTTCACAGTGAACCAGAAAGGAGGTTATCAAAGACAAGGATGTCGTAAAAGTCCATCAGGATTTCCGCTGTTTCTCAGAGAGCATGTTAGCATTGCCTTAAAAAGATGGAAGAAAGCGTGCCCTACAGTTCTGGGGGGAGGAGCCACAATGCTTTATTTTGCCCTTGTCTAAATTCTGAAACTCCTAGCAAAATATCATCTTCATAGTTGAATGAAGTTTTAACCCTGTGATATCTAAAAACAAATAATAAAAATACAATTAAAATATAGCATGGCAAAGCAGGGCTATGTTCAACAGTCTCTACCACTGTCCATTCACAGAAATTGTGATTAATTTGGTGTTTCTACAAGGTAGAATGTAGAGATAATTAAGTACAAGGAGCATCAGATAGTGTTCTCTATGTGTGTTCACTTTAATATTAGAACTGGGGCTTCCCTGGTGGCGCAGTGGTTGAGAGTCCGCCTGCCGATGCAGGGGACACGGGTTCATGCCCCGGTCCGGGAAGATCCCACATGCCACGGAGCGGCTGGGCCCGTGAGCCATGGCTGCTGAGCCTGCACGTCTGCAGCCTGTGCTCCGCAACGGGAGAGGCCACAACAGTGAGAGGCCCGCGTACTGCAAAAAAAAAGAAGAAAAAAAAATATATATATATTAGAACTGAATCAGTTCTAGACTTAAGGCTGCCCTGGACCACACTAAAATATCTTAACAGAAAAATCTCAGAAAAATCTAACTGATTCCAAGTAATTTAACTATATGCAAGAATAAACTTCAACAGTATTTAAAGGACTGCAACAAAATCAAGCTTGAAACCACATAATATTCATAACGCCTGGCATCCAATTAAAAACTCACCAGCATTCAAAGAAGCAGGAAAGTATGCTTCCATAGCAGGAGAAAATTAATATAAATACACTTAGAAATGACAGATGTTTGAATGAGAAGACAAAGACAATAACACAATTATAAATATGTGCCATAAAGCCAAGAAGTTCTAGAAATACATGATTATATGAGGAGATAGAAGATGAAAACCCACATGAAAGTTCAGGATATTGAAAGATACTATCTGAAATTAAAAAATGCATTATGTGAGACTAACAGCAGATTATACATTGCAAAAGAAAATAACAATGTAGTTAAAGACACTGTAATAGAAACTATCCAAAATGATGGAAATTTCCTGGTGGTCCAGTGGTTAGGACTCCTCACTTCCACTGCAGGGAGCACAGGTTCGATACCTGGTCGGGGAACTAAGATCCCGCAAGCCGCACGATGTGGCCAAAAATATAAATACATTAAAAAAATAAAATCATGTCACTGAAGTCCTATTATGATGGAATGGAGAAGGTAGGGGACAAAAAAATTAAAAATTGAAGAAATAAAAATTTTCAAATTTTATAAAAGCTTTAAACCAATATATTAAAGAAGCTGAAGGAGCTATGAAAGGAAGAACCTAAAGAAAGCCACATGAAAAGATATCATAACCAAACTCTGAAAAGCAGTGATAAAGAGAAAAAGGCCCATTATATAGAGGAACAAACATTAGAATGACATCAGACTTTCTCATGAGATACTATGCAAAGATAAAACAGTGGAGTGATATCTTTAAAGCACCAATAGTGGAAAAAACAAATCCATAACCACAACACTTGTTTACCCAGAAGTTTATACTCAGAGAAAATAGCATTCAAAAATAAAAGTGAAATAAAGAATCATTGACACACATACAAAACTAAGAACGTTAACCAGTAACATACCTATACTACAGTAAATGCTGAAGAAATTTCTTCCAAGAGAAAGAACATGATCAGGTGGAAATCTAGATCTAAAAAAATAAAGAGTGCAGAGAATGGTAAATATTTGAATAAATATAAATTATATATTTCTCAATGTTTACTCTCTTTAAATAATAATTCACTACTGAAAGAATGATTAAAGTTTATAACATGTAGATTTAGATTTCACAGCAATAAAGCACAAAGAACAAAAGGCAAGAGGAGTAGAAGTCTACTGTTGTGTGTTCTTGTACTATATGTGAAGTGGTATAATGCTATTTAAAGATAGATTGTGATAAGTCGAAGATGCATATTGAAATATCAAAGCAAGCACACAGACATAAGAAGTAGTGGTATTTATTCAATAATGGAGATAAAATGAATCATAAAACAATACTCAATTATTTGAAAATAAGACAGTAAAAACCTCAGTAAAAACCTGAGGAACAAAGAGCAGCTAGAACAACTCCAAAAAAAGAAGAAAAAAAAAAAAAGCAAATATTAGATTTAAACCTAAATCACATTGATGATTGAATTAAACATAAATGGCCTAAACATCCTTTTTATAAGGCAAAGATTGTCAGAATTAATAAAAATGCACAACCAACTCTAAGAAAACTGCTTAACTAAAGGCAACAGACTTTAAATATAAAGACACAGATTGGTTTAAAATGAAAGTATTGAAAAAATGTATATACTAAACAACACTAGCCAAATGAAACTGCAGTTGCTATATTAAGATCCAATAAAGTATTTTTACTCTGATTTAAAAAAAATAGCTAAGAAAAACCTTTTAGAATGAAAACTTTTCACCAATCAGAAAATATTTTCTCATGTTTTTTAGAGAAATTTGCCAGAACATTTCCCTTCCTTAGTAGAAACATTCCATTTGAGATTCCATACATTTGGATTTATTCTCTCCTTGGCCTCCATCACTTGATAGCTGTAATTTAGACATTCAGACTCTAATGAGGGTACTTTTCACTTAGCACACTAGGGCACCACTGTTGATTGGTTGCCCTAAACTAGAGGCCTGAAATTGAGACTTACTACCAGGAAGTGATGAAGTTACTGGGGGGAATCTGGTCCTGGTTTCTATCAGCATAACACTTGCTCACAGAAATAGACATACAAAAAAATTAATATTTATATAGAAAAAAACTGTCACTTCAAGACAATTATCTAAGATAATCATGTGGATATGCAAGCAATTTTTAAATAATTGTGTTTAAGAGATTGTGAAGTTGTTCAAACAAAACCCTCTGAAAAAAAATGGCAAGGTTTAAAGCCTCCTTTTAACTTCAAAAACCTGAAACAAAATGAAAAGGAAAAAAGGAATTAAAAACCCCATCCTGCAGAGAGACAGATGCAGAAATGAGGTTATTATCTCAAGTACTGGGTGGTTTTTAGCCAACACCAGAAGCATTAGTATGGGATCTTACAGAACAGGCACACATGTCATCACCGTTAAGTAAAGTAATTACAGATTTGGCACCAGCAAAGGCTTTTTATTTGCCAAAATGTGGTGGTTCAAGTAGCAAATTATTACCACCACTTTGAGCAGGTCTGATCATCCATCAGTTATTAATTCCCTTGGCACACCATTGCATAATATGACTGTTTCTGGGCAGATGAGCCACCGTGGCTCCAGTTAAATGAAACTCACTTCTGCAGTCTGATCTTTCCTCAAAATTGCAATTTGACTGTGAGATACAATGACTTATATGATCATTTTCATGACTGTCATACTCAAATATGTTTCTGGGGAGAACGTTTCTGACTGTCTTCCATAATTGAAAGGGTTGGAATTATTTTCAGAAGTCATGTTATAGATATAAAGAAAATAATTACCCATGGCATTATAATTTCTTCTTTATTGGTGTTTGCCCTGTGATGATTTCATTGCTCAGATACACAGAATTTCTTACATTATTCAAAACTTTCATGTTGAATGTATTACACTAAATTCTTAAAATACATAATCACTAAGGTTTTGTCTTAGATGATGTTCTTTTGGCACTCTTCTTTGACTAAAATCAAACTGATACAACATTCATCATTGCCTAAACTATGTGTTACACTAATTTGTTTATTTGCTTGTTTTTGTTTGCTTTTTTATTTCTTTGTCTTCCCCTCTGGATTGTAATCTCCATGAGGATGGGGCTTTATCTGTCTGTTCATCAGTGTATTACCACTCCTGAGAATAGTGTCTGGATTATAATAACTCTCACTAAATATATATCTAATGAATGAATAAAGCTTTCCAGATGCTTCCAGAAAACATGTAATAGCTGATGATTTTATTTTTTTTCTGAAGATAAAGAAAAGCAGTTTATATAGCTACCCCTGAATTTAGAAAAAAAAAGGGTACATTTCCTCTTTTATGATGATACATAAATAAATATATCAATTAAAAAGCATACTGTTCATTTTTCAAAATTGCTTTGCTGACTCCATGGCTAATTCAGGCAGGTACTAAGAAGTCTACTGTGATTTAAAATCTCAAGGAATGGTTTGCAAAAGTAAAACAAATGTTTACGTATTTCTTCAATGGTATATGTTCTATAAAGAGATCCCATCTTATTACTATGGTAATAAATTGGAAGCCACCAATTACCTTTTTAAGGCTATGGTTATATACAGTTCACATATTGCTTAATGAAATTTCTCCATGTCAAAGAAAATAATGAATCCAAAAATTTTTTCCTCATTTCCTTATATGAAAATATCAAAGCATTAAAAAAAGAAAACACCTATAAGTTCTCAATAAGTTGTAGAAGTGGACAGAAACAGTAATCCCGCTATTGTTTTAGAGTAAATGTCTCAGGCTGACATCACAGTCTAGGTATGTTTGATGTCATTACACACAATATTCTACACATGCTTAATCTTAGCTCTCAGACAAGCATATGAAGAACAGCCAGGAAACAGGTGCATCACACTCTTCCAGCACAAGCTTGTCAGTTTGGATGCAAATAATTTTATGGTGCAAGAATCTAATCTGCTAATAGACTGCTTATATTTATGTCATAATCAGTTTTCCAACTAGCCTAAACAAATCTATTTTCACCCAAGGGATTTTCCTAAGCGTTCACTTAAAGATTTATAAGAACTCAGGATTTGGGGGAAGAAAATACAAGGGGAATTGATTCCTTGCTCATTTTTGTAAAGGATAAATTCAGGGCTCCTGTTTGGAGTGGATGCCAAATTCTGTAGTGCTTTCTTTTCACTCTCTTTTTCCTCTTTTTAAATTCACTCTCTGCCTTCCTTGTCTCTGTCTCTTCCTACAATCAAAAAGGATAAATTTAGAGAAGTTCATGTCAAGGCTGAATCATGCGAAAAGGGATAAGAGAAGCAGGACTATCACACTTCACCCATGAGTAGCAACGATAATTACCATCAGAAAACAATCTAGACACAGAATTCTCCCTATTAAAAGTATAATGTATTCGAATATTTATGGTCTAAAAGACTACGAAGAACTAGCATAAGTTTTAATTTTCCATATTCCTAACACATTATACTTCAATATTTTCAAAGCATTATAACTAAACAATTTTTCAAATTTTAGTTATGTAAAACAGGACAAAGTAATTATATGCATTTTAAATAATTTACATTTTTTCTAAAGGCTGTTATAAAGATTAAACACATCTGGAAAATTCTAGCCTAGCACTAATTTTATGCACAATAGAATGAATGTATTAATATCAATATTAATATTTTATTAAATAAATATACGTAAGTGGCTCTATCTTGGTTTCAATCTTTAAAATCAACAACTAATGATTAAGATTAGAACCTAGTCCTAGGAAAGGTGATAAATCGCATTCTAAGGTCAAAGTAATTTTACTCTTTGGAGTGAATAATTCTATTTTTTTCTACTCTATATATTTTTAGGTGAGCAAATTTTGAATCCAGTTCAAATGGAGGTGTTCACTATGATAAAATCCTCCTGCATAGCCCTCATATTGAATTATAAGAAGGTTCAAATTGATGGCTTCTTTTGGTATACGAAGGAGGAGAGAAAGGGAGGAAATGGAAAAGGAAGGAGGAAAAGAGGGAGGGATAAAAGAGTGATAATGTGGTGGACATTGAGACTTGCCATCTAAATCCTTTGAAGGGAGATTTGTTGCCCCAGCTGTCTGGTCTTCCAGAATTTGCCTCCACTACAGAGAGCAAACTTGCCCAGGTCCCATATTTCCTAGGACTAGGACAGCCTACGTTCAATCATGGATCCAGGCAGAATTATGAAGGCCCAGCCCCTTAAGTCCAATATAGGTTAAGTTGGATGCCATATATACATATGCACACACACACATATATAAAATTGGGTTGGCCAAAACGCTCGTTCGGGTTTTCCATAAAAACTTATGGAAAACCCGAATGAATGTTTTGGCCAAAACCCAATATATTCCAGAGATCTCCAGGGGTTGGCTTAAGCTTTTGTTGGACCTGCATCTCTGTTCAGTTTCTCCCTTTTCCCAGTCCTGTTTCCCATCCCACTTCCTTCCACAGGCAATGATCTCTAACAAAGACATTCCAAACTCCTACTCGGCATCTGCCTCCAGAAAACCCAACCTGAGACATTCAGAGAGAGAAAAGGAGAGAACAAAGGAATAAAAGACGGATAAAGAAAAAATAAACTCACATTTGTTGACTACTGAATATATTAGTGGCTAGTCATTGAGCTAATAATCATTTTACAGAAACATTTAAATATTTAACCTTCATAGGAACATTTAATGAGGAAATTATACTTATCCTCATTCTAAGCATGTAGAAACTGAGACTCAAAGAGACTTAGCCTCTGTTTTGAAGTTGTGTAGGTACTGAATTGGACAGCTAAGACTCAAATGCAAGAGGTTTCAAATCCTTTCCACTACACCACAACTTTTTTTGTGCATCTGCTTTTTGTAACACCTATAAGTTCCTTGAAATACATGATCTCAATTGAATCATGAAAATGCATACATTATATGCATTTTTAAATAGTGAAGCTGGTGTTACCTTGATACCAAGTACTGACAAAAATATTACAGGAAGAACATAAGCCAGTCTTATGATCATTGTTTTATATAGTCAACAGTCTCTTAAATTTATCACTGTTCATCCTCTGGTGTATTTTATTCCTCCGCTATTTGCATGTGTTCATCTGAGATGATTCTCCCTCCATCTGTAGAACCCCCTTTATTATTTCATGAAGTGTGGTTTTTCTGGTGACGAATAACCTCAGTTTTTACTTCTTTAAGCATTTATATTTCATTTTTGAAGACTATTTTCAATATGGTAAAACTCCTTGTTGGTACGTATTTTCCCCTTTATCTTAAAAATGTTATTCCATTGTAATCTAACTTCCATTTTGTTTGTTGAAAATCATTTTTCAGTCTTAGATTTTGCTCCTTTGAAATCACCAAGTAATGGCATTCTATAGGAAAAATTTTAGAGCCTCCAAATAATATTTACCTCCTCCAGATGGGATTAACTTTTCTTGTAGAAAACAGTTACTGTGGGAGCAGGTCATCTGATCCAACAAGGAATTGAGATGAACTGAGTCAGGCTTTAGGTACCTTTGAGGGCTGGTCTGTTTGTGGTTTGCCTTTATTCTTAAAGGGTAGTCCTTCAGGATTCCCAGCTCAAAATGTAAGGTTTTCCTTGGTAAACCCTGAATTTAATTTCTTAGCCTCTCAGTAGCTGCTTTATTCATGGAATTTGAGATGCTCAAAATGAGGAATCACCTAATGCCTTGAGGAGAACACTTGGCAGAGAATTTTGGGTTCACTTAATCACATTTTCCTTCCCTCTATGTTTTGACCTCTCAAGTCCTGTCTGCCTTCTTTGCTTTCTGTTGCCTTAAAGCTGCCAGCTTTTAAGTTGTTTTCTGTGGGATATTTGATCTAATACAAGCTACTTCATTGTAGCCAGAAGATAGTCTCCATTTGTTTTCTCATTAGATCTTGTTAGAACAATGTTTGGTTCTTTTGATGCCACTTTTTATTATATACAGCCATTTTGTATAGAGAGTTAATATTTTATGTCACCAGCTGTACCAATATTTTTTTTCCTAGCTTATCTAGCTTTGGTTGATGACTCTACCTGTATATATCTTTCCACATGAGTTCCTCTAATGTTTTCTCAAAACTACAGTCTTTCTCTTACATTCTCTTTCCTTTTATTGCCTCTCTATTCTTTCAAGGAAACTGTCTCTATTCCTAAAAATTTTATTCAAGGAAAATTGTGGCAAGGGTAGCTTGAGGTAGAGTAAAAGAAGGGCAAAAGTTCTTAGATTATTAATTATTTACAGATGTAAATGTTTAGACATAAATGGAAATGCATTGTGAGCAAAAAGGACTAGTGCTCCTCTAAATGGAGGTCAAATTATATGAGATTTTTCTCTCAGGCAAACGCACATGAGATAATACCTGGGTGTGTTTTAGGTTATAGTTAGAAGGTTCAGGCCATCATGTTGATCATGAAGAAACTATATTGTTGTAGAAAACTCTGTGTTAAAACAAACTGATGACATACATGAGACACAGTAACTTCGCACTTTTTCTTTCCAGGTGAGACCAACTCTTGTATATATATTTCTAGTTTATATTCAAGCTTTGACTTTCAGAAGTTTACATGTTAAAAGTCCTATATACTATGTTTCTTCCCCTTAGAAAATTTTTTCTACTTCCCTGAAAGTAACATAAATCACCAACTTGTTTGAATAATAAACAAATAAAATGGTATATAATTTATCATTCCCTTCCTGGAAACTTGAATCTTATTACTCTGAATGCAGAGATAAAATCTAATATTATCAATACATACTGAGCAACCTCGGCTTTTTCAATCTGTTTGCATTTGTAATGTAATATTTCTTCGGAATTATTCCTTTAAATAGTCAAACTTATCTCTATCTCCATATGGTGACGTGTAGCTCGATATTTTAAAGAAAATGAAATGCTGGATGAGTCTCTCTGCTAGCATTCCTGAGCTCACTAATGCATTTATTTCTTCTACCTCTTTAAAGAGAGTATAGTATGGGGGCTTCCCTGGTGGCGCAGTGGTTGAGAGTCCGCCTACTGATGCAGGGGACACGGGTTCGTGTCCTGGTCCGGGAAGATCCCACATGCTGCGGAGCGGCTGGGCCCATGAGCCATGGCCACTGAGCCTGCGCGTCTGGAGCCTGTGCTCCGCAATGGGAGAGGCCACAACAGTGAGAGGCCCGCGTACCGCAAAGAAAAAAAAAAAAAAAAAAAAGAGAGACTATGGCATGTCACAAACTAGTTTCTGCATTATTACATTTCTATAAGTGATAGAAATTAAAGGTTATCATTTGAAAACTATCACATGGCCACCAATCCTAAGCATTTTAAGTCAACACTTTTCCTACAAAACAAGATCAAAAAAGGAATTCATAATTAACATAAAAAAGGTGATGCAATGTATCCCTAGTTTGAATATAGGGATAATAGAATTACAGTCAACTATCTCCACTTCTTCTATCATTTTACTTAATGGTATCATGATTGACATATGAATAAGACCTAAGAATCATTAAGTGAAAATGTTCTGAATTCACATGTGAGAAAATGTGGTTAGATAATATTATACAGCTAGGTATATTTGAAAAGTAGACTTCTTGAAAGGAAAGTGGTGTTCCTGGCTGCTGAAAGACAGAGTGGAAAACCTAGGGCAAAAGAGAGCTCAGTTGGATTTAACAAACTCTTTAAGAGCACAGGGTCATATCCAAAAAATCATTGCTAAGACCAATGTGAAGGAGCTTTTTCCCTATGTTTTCTCCTAGGAGTTTTATTATTTCAGGTATCACATTAAGTCTTTAACCCTTTTCAAGTTAATTTTTGTGTATGATGTAAGATAAGCGTCCAGTTTCATTCTTTTGCATATGGATATCCAGTTTTTCCACCACCATTTATTAAAGAGACCATCCTTTTCCCATTGTTTACTCTTGGTGACCTTATCAAGGATAAGTTGACTACATATGTGAGTTTACTTCTGGGCTCCTTCCATTGGTCTATGTGTCTGTTTTTATGCCACTACCAGATTGTTTTGATTACTATAGCTTTTAGTATAGCTTGAAATAAAGACATGTGATGCCTTCAGATTTGTTCTTTCTCAAAATTATTTTGGCTGTCTTGGATCTTTCAAGCTACAGTACTAATTTTAGTATTTTTTTTTCTTTTTCTGTGAAAAGTGTGATTGAAGCTTTTATAAGGATTGTACTGGATATGTAGATCACTTTGGGTAGCATGAACATTTTAACAATATTAATTTTTCCAACCCATGTACATGGGACACCTTTCTATTTATTTGTGTCTTCTTTAATACCTTTGATTAGTGTCCTATAGTTTTCAGTGTACAGATCTCAAAGGACTTTTGAATTATTTGTTTGATTTTTATCTTTTTCATTTATGTTATTCATTTAATTTGATTTTAATAAATGTCCTTATTCTCTTTTTCTTAAGTTTTATTAGCTAATTGCATTTATGTATTGATTTTTAATATTTATCTCTCTTGACCTAACTTTCAAATGTGGTAAGGAAGAAGAAAAAGATGAAGACACACCTATGAATATTATTTATTTCTTTTGTAAGGGATATAGAAAGTGTTTCATCTCTGCCATTTATCTGTTCCAGTCCTACCAACACGAATGTCAACTACAGATTCAAGGTGTCAGTGATGAACCAAAAGTCTGGTTCTGTTTTTTAGCTCCAAATTCATCCAGGACAGTAATGAGGCTGCCCTCATGTAATGCCGCAGAAATCTTTTAATGATCAAGGCTTTTCTGTTCCCAAAACCCCAATCTCTTTAGAAATAAATTTAAGATTAAAAATTCCTGTATCTAGCCAAAAGTCCCTAATATAGACCAAGCTGTGCTTACAAATGAAGGAAATAAGATAGAAGCGCCATGGAGGGAGGGTTTCTTTGTGTAATCACACAGATCGAGGCTTAGTAAACAGACAGGCGTTTCTGAATTTTGCACTACGGTTTTTATTTTTAGAGAAAGGGTCCACAAGATTTTTTAAAGTCTCTATAATATAATTAGCCCACCTTTTGTCTGTGAAAATTGCGTCATCTTCCATCAAGACAAACGTGCAGAAGGGATCTCCCTACACTGTTCCTCAATCCTGAGAACTTGATGGAATTAGTAATGTAGTCAACAGGCATATTAGGATGGGAGTTATATTTTTGCTGGCTTCTCTGTAAATATAAAGGAAAAAAAAGCTCATTTTGGTCAGCTAGGGTTTGACGTAGATTTCCCCAGGAAAAGCCTCTGTCCTTACTCTTTTTTTTTTTTTTTTTTTTTTTTTTTTTGCGGTACGCGGGCCTCTCACTGTTGTGGCCTCTCCCGTTGTGGAGCGCAGGCTCAGCGGCCATGGCTCACGGGTCCAGCCGCTCCGTGGCATGTGGGATCTTCCCGGACTGGGGCACGAACCCATGTCCCCTGCATCGGCAGGCGGACTCTCAACCACTGCACCACCAGGGAAGCCCCTGTCCTTACTCTTCATGTCGATTTTGTGGTGTGTGGCTACTATCCACAGGCGGCTGACTCCATATAGAGTCCTTTTGCCACTCAGGTCGACACACGGCTGAGATGAGAAAACAGACTTGAGATTTTGAGTGGATAGCCGAAACCTGACCACTAAACCACATTGCCACTCCACTCCCCAACCAGAAGCTTGCTCCACTGTTTTATTATAAGGTTAGTTGTTGCAGTTGTTGTTGTCATATTTTATCACCATTTGATTTTAGTGTAAAAATCAGGAGATCTAATTTATATCCTAGATCTTGAAAGTAACCACTTTAAGTCTTCTCATTTGTAACATATGGGTCTTAAAGTAGATAACACAAAAATAAAACAAAACAAAAAGCGAATGATAAAATATCCCTTCCAGATCTAAGCTTCTGTTATTGATGATGTGTTCACATCATTCCCATCATTGAATAACATACATGTTGGATGTCTCTTATGAGCAAGAAAATATCTGATGTGCAAAAAAGTATAACGCATGGCCCCTGCCCTTTGGAGACTCAAAAACAACTATAGAAAACAAAACAAGTCATAAGCAAACCTGTATCTCTTAATATCAGTATGTGTTTTTGAACACTGGTAAAAAAAAGATCTCTGGCTCAAGATACGAAATATAAATGACGAGTCATTTTGCAAAAGCAAGCAAATGACAACTTTTGGTTAACTCAAAATTGCACATCAATTGCAGTTGGAAAGTGTATGGTCTTTCAAGCCTTCTTCCTTTTCCTATTGGTGCTTCCTAGAGTAATAAGATGACTGGGTCTCAGAATGTGGGTTTGCTGCAGGCAGCATCATGCATTAGACATTTTATGGTCCACCTATTTCCTGATCAAACGAGAAGTTCCAAACCCATTTTCACCAACATTTGCAGATGCTCTCCCCCTCCAAATGTCTTTTTAAGTATCCAGACACAGCAGTCTGGCTCTTTTTCTGGGTAGTGATCTCCTCTTCTGGCTACACGAATAGTTACATGCTCCAATAGATGAGATCTTCCAAAAACTTTACATTTGAAAATAAAAATATCATTTTCTATTTGGATCCACATGGCCTTGAAACGAAGATGATCATTCATGAGAGGTGCGATGAAACCCTCCATTTTGTTCACAGAGACCAAAGGATGGAGAGGAGGGAGCCTTGGATGAGGTTTCTGGGACCGTTTCAGGAGAGGAGTGCCATTGGCAACTGGAGGAAATATCTTTGTCTCAGTCATTACGCTGCCAGGAGTGCTGGAAACTCAGCTGCACACAGTGGGAGACGGGAGCTCTCAGAAGAGGCAGATGGCACGGCATGAGGAAGCTAGGAAGCAGAAGCTTCAACTTTCCTGGAACCATCCTCCTTTGTCACACGGCTCATGAGATTCTGAGTGTGCTTGTTCTTTCCTGCAGTTGAAAGCACAGAGTAATTGCCAAGAGAGGAGCCCCAAGCCTTCCCCCAGATACCCTTCCGACCTTGTCCCTCAAGCGCCACAAGAGCAGGGTGAGAGAGAAGTGTCAGTGTGGTATTTGAAGTCAGTGTCTGGCCAGCTAGCTGAGGGAGCCTCAACTTCGTTAAAGAAAACAAATATTTTCTTCTTTCTCCTGCGTATTTTCTGCTGGTTTAGACTCACGCATGCATACACACACTGTTGCCAAGAATAAGGGGGAATTATATTTCCCACCATTTCTAATCATCTTGAGTGGAACCAATTTATTTTGTGTTGAATGGGGGTGCTCATAAGCGAAAAGGTAGCCCTGGGACTGGATTGAGATATGAAGGGAAATTGAAGCACAGTAAAGCTCCACTCAGGATGGTTTGCACCAGATCCATAATCACCACATAAGATGTTCTTATGTAGACAGGTGCAGGTAATTAAGCAACACATTGACAATTTTTCAGTCCCTTAGCCATTTCCAGGGGCTCTGGGATAATGCCATGCTCTACAGAAAAACCGTTCGAGATGGCATCAGGAACGAAGAACTTCCTTCCATTGCACTGTCCAGTCTCTTAAGAAACAATTCAAATTTAATTTTGTCCTTTTAACTGAGAGTAAAATTAATCTATTAATCTGTTGGGCTGGCTACCTTCTGAAGTACATTCTCTGTAACACATAATGTATCAAGTTAAATTTAGAGTTACACAAATCATTAAGGATTCAAATTTTAAAACTTCTTGGCACATGGAATTTGCAAATAAAAGTATGGTGCACTAATAAATTGACAAAATTAGATGTGAAAAATAATATTGAAAATATAATCATACCCATCCATATATTGTGTACCTTGATTTCATTTAAGCCACCTAGTAATTCTTGAGGTAGGCACTCTCTCTATTTTATAGATGAGGCAGCTTAGAGAGATTAAGAACACTTCTAAGGCCCCGAAGCTAGATGGCGTGATATTTGGGTCTAGGTATATCTCAGTACTAGTTTTGGTTGTTCAGAATAGCTAAATTGCACATCAGTTGAGTAGTTTGTGTCTTTAGAAACCAGTTGGGAAGTCATAGCAAATCAGTAATTGTAATCTCAACTTACAACAGAATTTTTCCAGTTTTTCATTAACAGTATAAGCCTGATATTGAAGTTATAAAATGATACTGTTACAAGCATATTGATTAATCAAGGCCCGCCTTAATTAACCAATATGCTTGTAACAGTATCATTTTATAACTTCAGTATCAGGCTAAAGTTTCAGTAAAGAACAAAAATATACTATCTTAGAATCTTGGTTCCTTCTGCAGACTTCTAGTAGGAATTGCCTGAAGGGTATTTGTTATGGGCTGAATTGTGTCCCCCAGAATTGTTATGCTGAAGTCTTAATCCCAACGACCCCTTCAGAATATGACTGTATCTGGAGATTGGCCTTTTAAGAGGTTATTAACTTAAAATAAGGCCGTTAAGGTGGACTGTAATCTAATCTGACTGGTATACTTAGGAGAAGAGGAGGTTAGGTGAGAGACACACACTCAGGAAAGACCATGTTGAGGGCAGCCTCACATGCAGAGAGAGGCCTCAGCACAAAGCAGCCCTATCGACACTTTGATCTTGGACTTCTAGCCTCCAGAACTGTGAGAGAATCCATTTCTGTGGTTTAAGCTGCCTGCTCTTTGGTACTTTGTTATGACAGCCCTTTCAAATTCATTCAGTATTTTATGCCCATATTTATGAAATTCAAAAGCACAAACTCTCACTGACAAACTAGCAAGGATATAATGCAATTTAGAGATAATAAAACAGAAAGATTCTTTTTAAGGATTTAAAATATAAAAATGACCCTAATTAATACATCTTCAAATATTGATTTCCCACTTACAAACATGAAAGCAAATTCAGCTTTGGCCAATTCCATTATAGACGGAACCACCAAGGACAGTAGATAATTGTTTTGGACACATGTGGTGATGAGACCTTTGTTCATTATTATATCTTGTTTGGATCTCTAAAGCCATGTAGTATAAAATAATAGCATACAAAACAGGAAATTAATTGGAAAACCAGGGCTATATTTTGCCTGTGCCAGTATCTTGTTATATGTCATTGGAGAAATTCAGTTAACCTCTTTGGGCCTCGGTTTCTTTACCTCCAAAGTGAGGGGGTTGAACTAAATGAGGCTTGAGGTTCCTTCTCACATTAGTGTTTATATTTATGACTGAACAAAGCAGCAACTGTGCAAAAGGAATTTCTGAAGGAAAAAAATGCATATTTTTCCTGGATAATATTATATACCTTACTCTAGATTCATTCTAGAGAAAATAAATGAAATTGCTATGATGAGGATACTCTCATTTCATAAAAATGAAGAGTAAAAATGGCTTTCAATGAGGAAAAAAAATCATTTGTAGGGAAAAAAAAGACCTAATTTTGAAAGTGTTCAAATACTGAAATAGACTACAAAGCAACATTAAATGACTTTCTTCCTTGGATATCTTTTAAAGTAATTATTTATTCATTTGTTCTTTTAATAAACATATCAACTACTTATTATATGTCAGGCAGTTTGTTAGCTGCTAGGTATAAATTCGTGAGCAAAAATGGAAACAAACTCCTGCCATGACAGTTCTATAAAAGAGAAAATAGTTATCAAATTGACATAAACACAAAAGTAAAATTACTTGAAGCGAATGTATCTGGGACTGTGAGAACTTGTAACAGGGAACTTGAGATAGAAAGTCTGGGAAGGCTTCCCCGAGGAAGTGGCCTTTGAGCTATTTGAGCTGCTATCTGACAGAAGCACCAAGATACCACTAGTCTCCTTACCCATATAAGCTTCACTTTTTTCTTACCAACAGAATCCTGAATTTTTTTTTTTTCTTTTCACTGGCCATCAGTGTGGTCAGCTGAATGACTAACCTCTAGCCTCTGTTGCAACTAGGGGTACCTATGTGACACAATTTCTTGTACATGAGAAATAATCAGAACACTGTTAATGATTTCTCTGAAAATTTTATGTTTCTAATAGAAGTGCTGCACTTGTATCTTTGCCACTTACTTTTTCTTACTAACTGGAAGAGAGATGCAACATTTGGAGATACAGCAGCCATCTTGTGACCATGAAGAACAAAGTCAGAGACAGGTTGTCTAGTAGGTCAGATCTGTAAAAGTGCTTCCCCTGGCTGATTCATTGAAACTGTCCACATACAGCTGGATATTTTCAGTTGGACCACTCTATAGTATGGATGTACTTGTCTGCTCCCACAGGTGTGGTTATTCACTTATCAAGTGTCAGTTATATTTTCTCTTAAGCCTGTTGTCAGATGTACTTGGTATTGTAGTTATTTAATTGCATACTATGTAAAACAATAAAACAAGAGTGTCAAAACAAGCTTTTTGTTTTATAAAAAGTAAGTTAAATGTTTTAAAAATGCATGATTGAGAGTTACTAAAAATGGCACAATGGGTTTGGGCAAAGCATTATTTAAAAATTAGGAAAAGCATCATAACATCCAAGAAAGACTTTGCACTCAAATTGTTGTACAATTACTATACAAGAGTCTTCGTGCTCTCCATTGCTCCAATTTAGACAAAAACTGGGAATTATGAAGGACACAACATGAGTGTGGTTTTTGGTCAAAAGGCCACAGGAAAATATGAGAAACTTTAATTAACCGACTGATACTCAGAGAAAGATCATATTGAAAGATGAATGAAAACAAAATGTGTATTTATATGCTTTAGGTTCAACTGTGAAGCTTAATGTATGTATGTTTTCATTTTCCAGGATTTCCTGTCTTAAGTGACTTTTTCCATTAACTAATCAGCTTCTTATGGTGTGATGGAACAAGATATCCAGTGATCTTCTATTAGACTATTTAAGCAGCATTTACCCCATTTTAAGCCTGAAAATTTTAACAGACGATGACTAAATCAAATCAGGTCCCTTGGTTCAATACGCTAGTTATTTATGGATGCAAACTATGATTTAAGGTGCTTCTCGCTTCATTTCCATTGTTCGATCCCTGACCATCATTTTGTCTAAGAAAACAGTGATACATCAATCACAACAGAAATTTTGTGAGCATTAACTCACATTGGCTATATTCTCTCATTATGTAAGATATTCCCTGAATGTAAATTAGGCCCATGAGGAAATGTGCCAAAAGGATATCATTTAGTGTCCCAAACAAATAATTTATACAGCCATACAAACACAGAGTTGCTCCCACGCGCCGAATGTCACCCTAAAGGACTGGAAGAGTGAATTCGCTTCCAAAATGCCAAACTGATATAAACTAGGTTCCTTATTTGATACATACTTTCTACAGGAAAACAAAATGGCAACTTGCCAAACAAACGAACAAAAGCCCCAAACCTGCTTGATCATACAGGTCCTTAACAGCTGAGTTTTGGCAATTTAGTGCAAGGGCTGTTGCCTCACAGCTGCAGAGCAATGCCATAGTCTATGAATTCAACTTCAGCTGCAAAATGGCTGCCACTCACGATGCCTGTGTAGAAGTCCTTCCCATCGTGGTTTACTGTGCTAATGTTGGGTCCAGGGACCATCAGATAATTCATTTGCCTACAGTTGTCCGAAAATTTTGCAC
This sequence comes from Leucopleurus acutus, assembly GCF_964270905.1. Classification (NCBI taxonomy): domain Eukaryota; kingdom Metazoa; phylum Chordata; class Mammalia; order Artiodactyla; family Delphinidae; genus Leucopleurus; species Leucopleurus acutus. Next base: position 98,917,053 of record NC_139153.1, read on the forward strand.
CACTCCAGGTACTGTCATGTAATCAGATGAATATACCTGGCCAAGGCAGACTTCTGCCATGTTATGCTCACAGCATGCTGGTGGAATATATTCATCTTCTGAGTGAATCTGTGGAAGATGTTAACAGTGTTGTGTGTGTGCTTTTTAATCCAGATATGACTGTGCTCCTCTGGGCAGCTCCAGTCCTCAAATAGCAGTAGCCAAATCTATAAAAACTAAATGTACACCATAAGATTCTAATGAGCAGTAGAGACTTGGGGTCTTGCCGTACATAATGCTGAATGCGAGTGTGTGTCCACACATGGGTTTGTATTGGAAAGAATTTTCCACATTTTTGTCCCTTTTTCTAAACATGTGGCCATCCTCTGTGTATTGCCATGCCAACGCATGAACTGATAATATGGGTCTTTAAAAGGAGAATTTTTTTTTAACTTACATATTGTAAATTAACACTTGGCAGACAGTGTAAATACAAATTGTAGTTCTAACTATGAGTGATTACATTTCGGTTCCATGTGAAACTTTGTACAGTGGCCACATAAAATTATGTGGAAAACTTTTAGTCAGTCTCCTTCCTGGAATTTATATGCTGAGAAATTTCATTTTCTCTTAAAGCTCATATAGAAAGTGGTCTAAACATAAGTGTCTTAAAATCTTTGAGGTTGAAGAACATGAATTAGTAAGATCTATTTCTTGCAGAAATAACTTTTTAAATGTAATTGTGGATTTTTATACATCATACTTAACATTTATCCCTAACATTTTATTTTATTTTTTGACTGTAATGTTGTTTTTATTTTAAAATTTTTTATTGAACTATAGTTAATTTACAGTATGTCACTAACATTTTTAGACTCATAAATTGAATCAGTATCCCTGTAGTATATTTGTATAGACATCTTAGATATATAGATAAATACATATGGATATAACAGTCCAATTACCTGAGTAGTACAAGTTTTTATTATGTCCAAAAGAATATAGACATTATCAAACACTGGTTGTGTCAGTGGAATTTGGTACAATATTTTTTTGGAGGAAATATGTATTAAAACCAATATGAATGTACAAGTATAGTTTTCTCATGCCCAAGAACCACATATGAAAGAAGACAACATAAAAACCTTTGCAAAGAAAATAGTTCATACATCATGAAACAATTTTCAAAAATGTAGTGTCATTATAATGCTCTAACACAAAAAAATTACCAAGCAAATTTTTAAGATAATTTTTTGAGAGTGCAAACTTACAAATAGCAATTAGTATTTTCTTATTTGGATCAAATTTTCTCCCAATTTCGTTTGAACATATAAAAATGCCTTTCAGTGGGAAGAATAGCTGGAGTACCTATCACACGATGTGTCTTATAGCCAGTCTTTCATACTTAACTGCTTTTCAACATTTTAAAATCAATTATAATCATGGATTTGGTGTTTCTGTGCCATTCTCGGTATGTAGATATTTTTAGCCAAATTTCCTTTGACCATGTTCATGAAAAATTTAAAAAGAAATGTGAAGTCTGTTTAGACTTTTACATCATAAAATGATGTAAAATAAATCATAATTAGTGAGGGTAAATGAGAGTTTCTTAAACCAAAAAAAACCCCATTCTCAACTGTCATTCAATTTTTTCATCCCTGTATAAACAAATGAACACATTCATATACAGCTCATTTTTCCATTACCTTTTTTTGAAAAAAAATCTTTATTGGAGTATAAGTGCTTTACAATGGCATGTTAGTTTCTGCTGTAAACATTACCTGTTTAATAGTAGTTTCTTTAAAAAAATTATTTAGCTGACATAGTCCTAATGAAATAGCATTTTTATTTTCCAACAAATAACATTTATTCATTTAACCAATTTATCATAAAGAGATACTGAGCTATATATAGTCCTATTAGTCACACAAAATATAAAAGAAGGAATCATGGTTCTATTATGAGGATCTTCAAATGGTTAAAAATGGAGAAGGTATTCAGAGACGCAACAAATGATTTCTTCACTTCTCCACCAACTGTTGAGTCTCTTCACCATGACTCAAACACTGACTCCTGCAGTGCTGTGAGTAGCACCTCAACAATCCTAATCACAAACCTGACACCGCTGTTAGCTTACGCATACGCACGTGTGTGCACGCGTGCATATATGCATCGTGTGTTTAACTCACTTGTGCATATATGTACATTTATTGATAAATTACTCTGTGCTAGCTAGACATTTTATTAAGTGCTGTCCTCTACAGTATCCCCTTTAATCATTACACAACATACGAGAAAATTATAGCTCACAATAGCTAAGTAATTTGGCAAACGCTGGATTTTGAACTTAGATCAAATTTCAAGACTATGGTTTAGTATCTATGCTACAGTAAATAATGGTCGATCACACGCAATTTGCTTTATAAATAAATATTCACGTAAAAGAAAACATTCACTCGCAAGAAACAACTGTCATGTCTATGGAGGGGTAAGAATAAGGAAGCTGCATTGAAATTATCTTTGTAATGCTACGATTGAGAAACTTCGTAACACTTAACAAGAGAGTAGGATTGGCCAGTTTTATAATTTTATCTCTATTGCCAACATATGAGATCATGTATCCTACAAGCTCTGATGATGACAATTAAGGCTAGGTGGGAAAATATCCATGATGGCTCTAAGTTTTCTTTTCCATCTGGCTCTAAAAATCTAAGAGCTCAAAGGCTGTTATGGAGCTTCTCAGCAGCACAGTAAAGAAATTATTTAGAAAAGGCAGAAAAAAACATAAGTATTTTATGTAAAATATTTTCTACTGTCTATAAAGTAAGAAACACCATGGAGATGTACAAGGCAGATTATACTCAAATAAACACACAATAGAACAGGAGGAATTGGTCATTCTCCTTAATACAATGGCAGAGTTGAGACCTAGATACTCCCATCTTTTCTGACCCTTAAACCACCTTTACCCTTTAAAAGAACTTCTTAAACAGAACATATTTTGTTTGGAAGCAAACCTCGCGGAGAAATGACTGGTTAGAAAGCCCTGATCTCTGGATGAAGCCTTGGGATGGTTCGCCACAGTGAGTGGATTTACAGGCTGTAGTGACAGACATTCACACTATACTTTATATTCTTTCCACTACCACATACATCCTGTCTACAGAGAATTACAAGTTCATTTTAACAAAAGAAAGAACTCATACTCTTTTAATCACATTAATATTGGCTTTTATTCATGCTAGACTATGCCTCTCAGGAAAAGCTTTTGTATCTATCAGATCTTAAATGACCACCAGATGAGGAAAGAGGATTGAAAGTCAGAATCAGTGGATCTCTTTTTATTAAGAATATCAGTAAATATTCAAAGCGAATGAGTTCACATTAGGCAGAAGGCCTAATTCCAAGCGTTCATGTTCACCAAAGTCCCAAAGAAATATTTCCTCTCAAATTTTGGGAAGAATGTTTTAACAGACCATGACATTTCTGACCCTGGGTTTATATTTATGATCACCACTGTTTTCTTTTAACTGTACTCTTGTTCAAAAAATGTATAAGCATCAGGGCAAAAATCATCAAATGTCTTCAGAGTTATTTTGACTTATAATCAGACTCTTATGGGAAATTTTAATTTTTACCCAAATTAGTGTTCCTCCTACTAATGAGTTGGCCCTCTCTGCAGATCTTTTAAAGAATGGAACTGTTGTGTGGTTCATTAGAGGAATGTATGGATACATAAAAAGCTTTTAGGGGGCGGTGTTATAATTGGAAGAGTATATATTCACATGGAAATTATTTCCTGGATTAAAATTTTTAAAAGCTGGAAGATTGGCAATTCAAAATTTTATCTCTTGGTTTCTTAGAAAAGCTCCTTTATTTTCAAATCCACAAGCCAACACAAGTAGAATGAATCTATTTATTGCCTGGATGGCACAATCAAAATAACAGTGAACTCTGTTTTTGCCAATTGATGTGGAAATACAATTGATATTGTGTAAAATATTAAAATATTGAAAAGAAGCTTTAAACAGGGAAAATGTGTGTTAGAATTGAGAAAGGACCAGTCCCTAAAATGAGACTGATTGAAATTCTGAGTTTGTGAATTTTATCATGAAGTTGTATTGAATCCATAATAGACTCTTCTTTAAATCCTTTGAATTCTTGCATGTCAGTGTCTTCAAACGTGTAACGTTAACCTATGCAAGACATTAATAATGGCATTAATTTTTAATTGCATTAGGTACAAGCACATTAGCGCATTTGTTCTCCTCAAGTGTCCTTTGATGTACACAGGTTATAATAAAATTTTAAAAGTAAGGAAACTGAGAACCAGAAATGAAAAGGAATTTCCCAGTGAAGCATACAGAAAGTGGCAGAGCTAGGTGGAAACCAAGATAGCCTGACGCTGAAGTCCAGTGTCCTTCTAGTTAAATCATATTGCAGAACTGTTAAGGTCTAATATTGCTTATTGAGTAATGAAACTATTATCCCATACTATAAGCCTAGTACCAGCTATCAGTTGTTACCTTTATCAGTTGTTACTGTGGGTTATTGGTTATCTCCTTTAGTTAGCAGTTATTGTCAGTTATCTACTTTAATAAGAAAACATGAGAATACAGTTATTGAAAAAATGCATAGATAAGTGTAAAAATACTAATATTTGTCAGTTGTTTCAATATTTTCCATCAAAATTAGAATGTTAATTTAAATAGTCTTCCAAGGTAGCATGCTAAGAACTATTTGGAAAGTAGTAACAATGTAAATTTACCTTTTATTCTTTGTCTCAAATTATTCTCTGATAAAGTACAATATAACTCAGTGACCAAAAGGGATAAGCAGTGGCAGCAGCACAAGAGCAAAGGTTTGGAATTGTACATGGATTTAATAATCAAACTTGAATAATGAAAATCTGAAAATGCATAAGAATGTCTATAATTTGTAATTGCCGTTCAATTCCTTCAAGAAGTAATTCTCATTAGCACAGTAGCTTTATTTTAGAGCATTTGAAGTAACATTGTAAAACTGTGTATGGAGGGAAGAAGGAATACGGATAATCAGAAGTCAGTATGGAAGAAGGCTTATATAAAATGATGTAATCCAAATAAAATAAACAAGCGATCAAAAACAAGAATCCAGCACATCCCACCTGATAAAACACCATTGTTTTGTGTCTAGCATCATGCCAAGTTTTTGTATCACATTTAATGTTCCCGTAGAAACTCAGTACATTGAAGAATAAAGGAACTTTGAACAAGGGGATAAACAAGATTCTAAAATACTGACAGGGGCTTCCCTGGTGCTGCAGTGGTTGAGAATCCACCTGCCAATGCAGGGGACACGGGTTCGATCCCTGGTCCAAGAAGATCCCACATGCCACGAAGCAACTAAGCCCATGAGCCACAGCTACTGAGCCTGTGCTCTAGAGCCCACGAGCCACAAATACTGAGGCCGCGAGCCACAACTACTGAAGCCCATGCACCTAGAGCCCATGCTCTGCAACAAGAGAAGCCACCGCAATGAGAAGCCCACGCACCACAATGAAGAGTAGCCCCCGCTTACCACAACTAGAGAAAGTCCGTGCGCAGCAATGAAGACCCAACGCAGCCCAAAATAAATAAATAAAATAAATTTTAAAAATAAATAAATAAAATAAAATACTGACAAGGCCAGGATAAAGTCATATCTTGATATCTTACAAGTCCAGACTCAGTACTGCATATCAAAGTGATTTGGCATTTTTTAACTAATTAGTTTAGTTAGTTGATTGGCCATTTGGGGGAGAATTGTTTATTTCTGTTGTCTCATATATCATCTCATCTTCTCCTAAAACAGAGAATTTTCAGAATTCCACAACTGGCAATAAGCTGAAAACTTTTTATTTTGTTTTTGCTTATGACAGTTCCACCCCCACTTAGGAGGCAGAGAGCCATACCTACATGTCATTCTCACTTACAGTGTCACTTGGCAAAAGCCATCAATCTCTTAGTAAGAGGCAGGAAACCTCTTGCCCAGGGTCCACTGATACAATAATACAAGAGGGAATGCTGAGAAAGCATCATTCTTGACGTTCAGCCACAAACGCATACCTACAACTTGGGCTTGTTTAGGAAAACTGAGAACCACCCCTGCCCCACCGTGAGGCTTTCACTGAGTAACAAATAACAGTAATTTGCCATTTGTGGAGAGACAAGAGAACCCTTCTTAGGATTCTCTTAGGGAACCTACACTTAGGAATATGTAGGGCCTACTGAAAGCTACATGTAGGGGAGGAATTTTTAGAAAAGCTCTTGGGCACTCCAGCCCTTACAGTAAGCACAAGGCAGTGGCAGTGCTCCCCAGGAAGTATTTGAGCCTGTGGTGCACTGAACGTAACAAGAACAGCAGAACCCCAACTCAGCCCAACAGCTGACCCTATTGACTCCATCCTATAAAATAATGGTCTTATGGGGGAAGAGTCATACCTATTTCCAGGCATAAATATGCTTTAATCTCTGCGCTGCTCTTCTACCAAAATGTCTGGCATTCAATCAAAAATTACAAGGCACCAAAAAAAGTGAGAATAAAAGAAAGACCCATTGACAAAAGATGAAAACATCAACCAAATGAGATTCAGAGGTGGGAACTATCATAAGGATTTTTAAGTGACTCTATTAATATGAAAAAGCATCCTGCAGAAAAGGTAAATAGCATTGTATTAGTAAGCGTTCTGCAGAGTAACAAACAATAGGAAATATCTATATCTATACCATCTATATCTATATCTGTATCTATATCATCTATATTTATATCTGTACCTATATCTGTATCTATATCTATATCATCTATATCTGTATCTATATCTATATCATCTATATTTGTATCTATATCTATATCTCCTAAGGACTGGCTCACACAGTTGCAGGACTGGCAAGTCCAAAATCTGCAGGGCAGGCTGGCGGGCTGACATTCTGGTAGGAGTTAATGTTGCAATCTTGAGTCCAAAGGTATCTAGAGACAGACTCTCTTCGTCTTCACGGAACCTCAGTCTTCTCTCTGAAGGCCTTCCACTAGTTGCATGTGACCCACCCATATTATGGAGGATGATCTACTTTCCTAAAAGTGTACTGATTTAAATGTTAGTCACATTTAAAAATTATATTCACAGCAACATTTACACTAGCGTTTGACCAAACTACTGGGTACCTAGACAAGTTGACACGTAAAATTAACCATCACAACTAGTAAACTTGATAATTTACTAGAGGATGAGTGTGGACTAGCATGAAAATGAAAACCTCCTGAGGCTGTAATCACAGGGGGTCTCCATCCTTTCCTGGGCTCTCACTTCAGGAACTCCACCAGTTTCTTACTCTGGTGATCATGAGTAAGATCAGTTTCTTACTCTCATGGTCCTGGCAAGGGGAAGAGAAAAGTAGTCATTGTGAATCCCTGCCAGAACCTTCTGCATAGTAAAATCTTATTCTCCATGAAACTAATTCACTAGATGGCAATGCCTAGTTCTTGTCCCACCTGGGAGAAGAGAATTCCTCCCCACTCTAGCCCACAGCACCTTCCTATCTCATCTAAGGGGGGGAAATATTTTTTTAATTAAAAAAAAACAAAGCTAGTTAACAAGCAACTGAACTTCAAGGAAGTGGATTGGGACTGTTGCAGCCAAGGAAGGGAGTAGGGAGCAGAGGGAGGGGAAAAAAGCTATAACCTAGAGGAGGGACAGAAACACTTGTGAAAGCCATACCTCTGAGACGCAGTCCCACTGAAAGACTAAAACTTAATCAGAAGATGAAGGAACTTTTTTCCTTTCCCACATGCTACCACCACGCCAAGACTCCAGCATAATAACAACAGTGGATTACAGCTGACAGGGCTGCAAGACAGACTCTCTGTAAGGAACAGTTTAATAAGAAGTCCCAAAGCCAAGAAAAGAGACAAAAACGAGGACGCCAGAGGAGTTTGAAGCCACAGGTAATTACAATACAAACATTAAACACAGCCCAACTGCTAGCTAGATTAACATAAATACTCACACTGAGGGCTTCTGACCTCAGAACCTATCATACAACATAAGTGACTTCCAACAAAATATTCCAAGGCATACGAGAGGCAAGGAAAAAGTGGTCTGAAGAGACAGAGCAATCATCAGAACTGCACTCAAATATGACACAGATGTTGGAATTATCAGACAAAGAAGTTAAAATAACTACGGTCAACATATTAAGGGGTCTAATGGAACAAGTAGACCACATGAAAGACCAAATGGGTAATGTCAGCGGCAAGATGGACATTATTAAACAAACAAAAAAAAATTCAAAGGTAACACTAGAAATAAAAAGCACAGTAACAGGCATGAAGAAGGCCTTGGATGGCTCATCGGAGGATTTGACACAGCTAGGGGGAGGAAATCAGGGAAACTGAAAATGAGTCAAAAAAATTCCCAAACTTAAACGCAAAGAAGAGAAAGAAAGAAGAAAGAACAGAACACCTCAGAACTGTGGAACAATATCAAACAGTATAAAATACACATAATTAGAAAAATAGAAGGAGAAGAAAGAGTGAATGGGAGAGAAGAAATATTTGAAGTACTAATGACTGAAAGATACCCTAAATTAAGACAGACACCAAACCACAAATCCTGGAAGCCAAGAAAACACCAAGATGTATCGTATTTAAATGAAAGAAAATCAAAGACAGAGAAAACTTTGAAGAAAACCAGAGGAGTGAAAAACCACCTTTACCTGTAGAGAAACAAGACTAAGAATATAGCTGATTTCTCAAGAGAAACCACGTAAGCAAGAAGAGAGTGGATGGAATCTTCAAATTGTTCAAGAAAATAGTTGCCAGTCTAGAATTACACAGATAATGAAGTTTAATCTTAAAAACTCAAAAAGAAATAAAGATTTTCTTAGACAAACCAAAAGTGAAGAAATTCATTTCCAGCAGACTTGCATTACAAGGAATGTTAAGAAAAGCTCTTCAGTCATAGAAAAAGTGAGGTAGGTCAGAAGCTTGTATTTATACAAAAAGAAGAAGCCAGAGAAGGATTAAACGGAAATAATAAGGTACCTGTACTATACCTAAAACAACATAGTTGTATTTGAAGGTAGACTCAGGTTATTTTAAAAGGTATATTATAAACTTAAGGACAGCAACTAAAAAATACTTTTTAAGATTTAACCAAATGCAATGAAAAAGAATGCATCACAGAACCAAAGAGCTTAGGGAAACACAGGAATGGTGAATACAAAGGAAAACAGAGGTAGCTACACCTATTACACAAACTGCTGACAACCCAAGTTAAAAGCTTGAAGTCAGCCAGAGAGAAAGATTCATTATATGCTGAGAAAGAAAGATAAAAATGACACAAGACTTCTTGACAGAAACTGCAAACGAGAAGACCATGGAGAGACATCTATAAAGTACTTGAAGAAAATTATCACCTAGAATTCTATACCCTTCAAAAATATCTTGCAAAAATAATGTCTGTACTTTTTTGGACAAACCAAAGCTGAAAGAATTTATTATCAGCAGTCCTGAAGTACAAGAAAGATTAAAATATGTTGTTTCGCTAGAAGGAAAATAATATCAAATAGACAGCTGGATCTGCAGAAAGGAATGAAGATATCTAGAAATTGTAAAATTATGGGTAAATATAAAAGCCAATGTTTAGTTACTTTTACTCTTTTTAAAATATTATTGTCTAAAAAATATAGTAGCAAGAAAAATAGTAGCCATGTACACTGAAGTTTAAAACATATTAGAAGTAAAATATATAATCATAACAAAAATGATGCCAGGGAAAATGAAAGGACACTGTTGTAGGATTCTTAAACTATAACAGTGTTTGCTCTTATTAGTATTTGATAGCAGCCTCTGATAAGTTAAAATGTATATTTTAAACTCCAGAGCAATTGTGAAAAAATAAAACAAAGACGTATAGCAAGCAAACCACAGTGGAGATAAAAATAGAACCATAAAGATATGCTAATATTACAAGAGAAGAAAAGAAAGAAAGAATACCAAAAAGTAAGTAGTAAGGGGCTTCCCTGGTGGCGCAGTGGTTGAGAGTCCGCCTGCCGATGCAGGGGACATGGGTTCGTGCCTCGGTCCAGGAAGATCCCACATGCTGCGGAGCGGCTGGGCCCGTGAGCCATGGCTGCTGATCCTGCGCGTCCGGAGCCTGTGCTCCGCAGCGGGAGGGGCCGCAGCAGTGAGAGGCCCACGTACAGCAAAAAAAAAAGTAAGTAGTAAGATGGTAAACTTAAGCCATGCATATATCAAAATTATGTTAAATATATACGATCTAGGCATTCCAATTAAAGGCAAAAAATATCAGATTGTATAAAAGCAGGAGCCAACCATGAACTGTTATTTTAAACATATATTTTAAATTCATAGATATGATTAAAAAAGGATGGTAAAATAGCATTTCCTAAGGACTATCATAGGTCTTCTCATTTATTTACTGGCAAAATTAAAATGGTTCTATTATCCATGTTTTTGATCAATAATCTGTGATGCTTTTGAAGTGATTAAATAAATAACATTTAATCAAGTTATGGTTTTTAACATCAAATAAGATTTGTTAAGTGACCTTTACTTACATCATTAGTAGAAAAATATCTCTCTTCAGACTTTCAAGTAAGAGAACCCAAACCGGTTTTATTTAGTTCACACACATTCATAAATAAAAAATAAGTCCTTGAACTCCCAAAGACTTAGGGATATAAAACGGTAAACTGCACCCTAAGACAGGATATACATGAGCACAAAGGTTTTCATACGATAAGAAGCTATTATTTTCCTAATGTGAGAAAAATAGCAATGACAGCCATCAGGAGGACCTTATCTTTATTTGTATCTGATGATGTTATCCTATTGTTCAGTGTCTTTCATCAGGGCTATTGATGTACCGTTAATTAAGCTATGCATTTAAACTTCAGATTGGGAATCCGTAGGTGTATTCTTGGCAAAAATCTTGGGGATGTGTGCCTGGCCATGATCTGAAGGGTTGCTAAGTAAGTGTCACAATAGTTTAAAACTGCTAAGAAGAGTGATGTATAAACAAAGCCCAAGTTCCAGTCATTATTATTAATAATTATAATTGTCATCATATCTGCCTCGAAGGCCCATTAAATTCCATGTGAGCAAAACATCTTTCCTAGAACCCCTTCCTCTTCTGTGTTAGTGACAGCACTCTTTACCCTGTTCCCCACACTAGCAAACTTCCCAGTTCCTTTTCTTTCAGGTCCCTCGTCTAATCTCTCATCAAGTTCTGTAGACCTGATTTTGTGTTTAATACTAGTATTATCCTCTTCATTGCTACTACTATTTACCCCAGTATGTGTCACCAAAGTATTGCAACATTTTTCTAATAGGTTCTTTTTGTTGCTGTTGTTAACTCTGCCCTCTCCACAGCTGCCTGAATAAATGGTATTATATCACTCTTTTGCCTAAAATCCTTCCAAGTTTCCCCAGGATCTACAGGAGAAGCGCTAGCCAGTTACCTTGGTCCATGAGGTCCTGCATGATGTAACCCCTCTCTTTCTCTCCAGCTTCATCTCCAGCCACTCCCTGGCACAAACATATGTTTCAGAAACACTCACTACTTGTGTCCACACACACACACACACACACACACACACACACACTTGCATCACCGTTTCTTGCCTTTGTGGCTTTGCGTTCTGACCCCACTCCCTGGAATAAATAATCAACCAGCGCTCATTGTTTAGAATTCAGTTCAAGGTTACTGCTTTCAGAAGGCACACGCCATCTTCTCTCCCTGTCCCCTCTCTGTGCCGTCACAGTGCACGTATTTATCAAGCATTGTAATTAACCAGTTTACGCCTTTCTTTCTTATTAGAAGGCAAACACATTTAGGGCTGAAACTACGTCTTCATCTTTTTTACCAACAGCACTTATCTCAGTGCCTGACACATAGTAAACACTCAATAACTGTTAAATATTTGAATTTATGGGAAGTAAGATTTTCATTACTTAGGCAAGTGCATGGGATAACAGCCATATTGTTTTCATTATGTCAGTTTAAAAACATATCTGCAAATTCTTTGAAATTCCTTACAGAGAAATGTGGCCTCTGCCTCCACTTCGTGAAACTGGGCAGGGTTTTGTCACTGTTTCAATCAACAGAGTACAGCAGAAGTGATGCTCTGTGACTTGCAATGCTGAGGAACCAAGACACAACTTCCTGCTTCCTGGCATGCTTGCTCTTGAAGTCTTTACTGGCCAAGTAAGCAGTTTGACAGCCCTGAGGCTACCATGCTATTGGGGAAGCCAAATATAGCCCATGTGGAGACCATATGGATGGGTTCTGAGACTATGTAAAGAGACGGAAAGATGCTCAGACAGTCTCCAGCCATCCCGATCCCACCTCCATCACCTCTGTTCCAGCCACAGCTGCTCTGGCTGGTCCCTTCTAATATCACTTCTGAAACTTCTGACTTATAGAGATCATGATAGATAAGAATGATTTTTGCTGTTTTAGGCCGGCCACTACATTTTTAGATGATTGGTTATACAGCAATAGAAAACTGGAACACTCTTTTTAAAGAGTAATTAAACATAATGGATTATAAAATTTAGAATTAATTACATATTCTTTTTAAATGAAATACTATTTAAAAATCAAATGAAAATACAGGCACACCTCAGAGATATTGCCGGTTCGGTTTCAGACCACTGCAATAAAGTGAGTATCACAATAAAGCGAGTCACAAATTTTTTGGTTTCTCAGTGCACATAAAAGTTATGTTTACACTCTACTGTAGTCCATTAGGTGTTCAATGCTATTATGTCTTAGAAAACAATGTACACACCTTAATTAATACTTTGTGGCTAAAAAGTGCTAACCATTTTCTGAGCCTTCAGAGAGTCATAGCAGTAACATTGAAGATCACTGATCACCATAAAACAAATATAATAATAATGAAAAAGTTTGAAATATTGCACGAATTACCGAAAGGTGAAACAGATGCAAAGTGAGCAAATGCTTCTGGAAAACTGAGGCCAATAGACTTGCTCTGCACAGGGTCGCCGCAAACCTTCAATCTGTAAAAAAACACAGTATCTGCAAAGCTCAATAAAGCAGAGGGCAGTAAAACAAGGTCTGCCTGTAATTCTACAAACTTTAGAAAGAGAATTGTAAGAACTACATAGAAAGAATGTTGAGCCCAACAGAGATTAGACATTGAAAGAGTGTTTAAGTAGATCAGAAAAAATATATACATAGTTGCATTTACAGACATCTGGGGAAGCTCGCATTTAATTTAAAAAAAAAGATTATTAACAAAACAAGAGCATTTATCAACGTTGGTTTTGAAGGAATAAAGAAACCATATTTTCGTCCATGTTTTTCTCATTATGGTGCACTGGAATAGTCTGCTTCTTAAGTAATTGGCCACACAGTCTTCTGACTTGATTTATTATTCTGTCAAGTAGAGTTCTGTGATTCTTGAAAGCACTTTAGAAATCGCTCGAGGTTTTAAAATTCATAAAAATAAATGAATTAAGAACTAAGGATGAAGTGAAGTTCCTTTTGTACTTCACTTTCTGTATGATGATACCACTAGAAAAGCTATACAATTATATAATTATTTACATCCATGTGGTCCACTGTGTTGCACAAAGTGCTTTCATATATACTTGTTTTGTGTTTCTTGTCTAGCCTTGCAGAAGCGGGAATTATTTCTATATTGCAAATGAGATAACTAAAGCTAAGTGAATAATTACCCCATGCCTCTTCCCCCTACTTCTAGTGGAATTGAATATGCTTTTAAGTCAGCAAATGTTGTTGTTTATTACATGTAAAACAGTGAGCTGAGTACTGCAGTATATGTAAAAGTGTATAAAACCCATTTTCTGGTTTCATGGAGTTTGCACTCTAACAGGGGGAGGCAGGGTGAAATAAATTGGCAAAAAATCTAATATTAACGCCAACTCTCAGGATTTTGGAGTTGAGGAAAGTCTCGTGCATTTGAAAGGCTCATAAAAAGCTATACTTAAATTGACCTTTAAAATAGGTCATCTTATTTTCCTTAATAAAAATAAAACAGAAAAGTAGAGAGGGTAATGCCCTTTTGTCCAAGTGTATAAAATTTTGTCCCATGAGGAGACTCAAGGAAGTAGAGTGGATTAGTAATTCTTAGGTCAGAGACAAACACTGACCACTGGCCACATGGAAATCCTGGAATCTGATTCTTGGTTTGGTGCTCCAAGGATCAACAAGAGTGACGAGTCAGGCACATAAAGAACCAGGAGGGCATCAGATTGCAGCTGGAAATCTTACTATTCAGCCTGTCAACTTGTCATCATCCCTCCCAGTTTGGTCAGTTGTACATATGCCTTGAGAATTAATGTAAATGTTCTAGACTAGAATCTAGGTTTACATTGATAATCTTTCTTCTGATTTTTAGTCTTCTTTGAAATATTGTGTTTTTCAGCTTCAGAAGACAAAGGAACTCCAGGGAGTGGCCTGCTGGCTGTGTCTGCATCTCTTGAAAATTGATTGACATTCAGAATCCAAGGTGAGTTTCTTCCTTTGAATAAATCACCCTCTTTCCCATATATTATGACCACAGCTGTCAGTGGTCTCCAAGTCCAGCTAGTTAGAAATGGGGCTTTTGAAGCCAAAGTCACAGGTTCACTTTCGTCAAGGACCAGTTAGCTCCGGCCTGCTTCATCCCCGATATCTGAACCCACAATTGGGCTAGTCATTCCCCAGCCTTGAAGGGGAACTTGATACAACAGTGTGAATGGGCACATCCATCGCACCTGTAGACAGATGCAGATAAGCTAGAAGTCATACCCACGTGGCTCAGTAACAGTGCATCAATCACAGATTCACAGAGCAGGGTCTGAGCCCCACAATTAACTGATTATGTAACCTTGGATGAATTCATTAAACTCTGAATCTTCAGAAGGAACAAATGTCAACTGGTCTCTGGTCATCTGCACCGACACTTCAATCTCACATTTGCAAAACCACAGTTATTTCCTTCCCAGCATCTCGATCTAATCCTATTCTCACACTTCCTAAATGAGTGTCCAGGACCCCTCTCAATTCTGTCACCCTAGTCAGGAATCTAAGAGTTTTCCTAGTTTCTTCCCCTTGCCTTTGTGTTTAATGAATTTTAAAAAATGGTCTCCTAAAAATGTTTTATATATCCCCCCATCTCATCCCTATTCCCTCATCCTTGGCGCCACCCTTTCTGTTTCTGGTTTGAATCACTGGAATCAACCCCTCATTGTGTCCCTTCCTCTCGCCTCATCCCTCCTCATCCTAACCCTGCCCTCAGCCTTCCCTCGTGTGACCAGCAGAGCGCTGCCTTCGATGCATATCTCATTATGTAACCATGAGGCTCAATATTTTCCACTATCCTGCCGGCAGCTTCGTGTTCCACGTCAAACTCTGCCCCTCACGGTGTTCTCTGTCCAATCTTTGCACTTGTTTTTTGCCATTGCCTCTGCTCTTCCCTCTATGTGGAAAGCCCTCCTCCCTGCAGGACACCTGGGAGACTGCTTCACCCCAGGTCTCAGTTTACATGTCCCCATGTGCAAGGCTTTCTACACTCACTGGGTGAACTAAGGGGTTTTGGGGTTGGTTGGGGTTTTTTCCCCAAGAAAACAAACCTTGTGAAAATTATTTATAATTTTGTAATTGTTTCTCCTGTTTTTCCCAACACATTCTAAAATCATGACGAAGACAGATTACCTCTTGATCACTATATTCCCCCGTATTTAGAATAGTGTCTGGCACAGAGCGACCACTAGGTAGGTAGGTCTAACCAACACGTGAAAGTGTGAATGCTAAACGGAAAAACATGTTGTCTAATGGCACCTGATGATTTGGCTGTACCTTTGGGCTGCAAGAGCCATAGAGGGTGGACATTCAGCAAGGCCAATCCAGAGCTATAGAGAAATGGAGGGTGGACATGAGCTAGAAAGTTACAGGGCACTGGGTGCTGAGTGGGAGAAGGACCAAAATAGGAGCCCTCAGAATCAGGATGGGGGTGGAGCTCAGAAAAAACCACTTTGAGGTTGTTTCCTGTAGAGTTCTGTTCTGTGTGATCATCTGCTAATACTCCCCATAAATCCGTAAGTCAGGAATGTGTGGGCACTCGGGTGTACGTGTGTGTGGGGGGGGATTATGTGTGTGTTTGAGAGAAAAAGAGGAGACAGAGACAGAGAAATATAGAGATAGAGATGAGAGAGAGAGAATGAGAGAATCTTAGGTGTACCTTTGAAAATAAGTAGGGCTTTGTTTCATGCTGGGTGGATGGGCTACAGCACCCAGACCATAATTTCACAGTTAGGTATCCAAGCAGCAGAGGAAACCCAGTGAATTCCTTGAGAAACCTTGGACATAGACTTTGGAATTAAGGGTTTGAGTCAGTCTTGGCTTAGTATTGAAGAGTAAGACTGCTTCTCATGTTGTCTCTGAGTGACAGTAGGAATGGAAACTTCATGCTTAATGTCAATTTTGTATTCTAATAAACACAACCTCCAACTCTGCTCTATCTTTTAATCTCCAAAGTCTGAACCCACTCCCTGTTATAAATTAGGGAGGTTCATCCACCCTCTCAGTTTCTGGGGGGTTGAATAATATTCTGTGGTTCTGAATATCTGAATATTTCTACCTGAACCAATGAAGCAATCATAAAAACATATCCCTTGATGGATTAAGCCACTTCCTGGTACCTTCATGCAGTGTAAGTAATGCAATAGTCTTGTCTCTCATTGAAAGTCAGTCGTGTGTTCCTACATCCTTGGGAATCACTTCCCTGAAGAACACACATCACACAGCATAACTCCACATTACCTTTGAGACCTGCTTTCAAGGGTTTTTTCTTCCTGAAGCCCACCCAGGTTTTCATTAGCTCACATGACTTGTTGCCCTGTACTTGTATCAGAACTCTCGGGGAGCTTTATTATCCATTATATTGCTTCACTGCATGGACCAGGTACCTCCATCATTAAGCGGAAAGAAACAATAAGCACGGCACTCCTGGGCACAGCTTGGGTAGAAGGGCATTGTAAGCTGGGTGATGGCTTAATGGTCCACAAGGTGCAGAGGCTCTGCCAACTTTAACTGAGCCTCAGCTCTCCTTCCTTTGAGAGTGAAAGAAAAAAATAAAGTGCAACCCTGCCTCATCATTTAGGCATTCATTTCAGATGTGTTTACTGTAATTGTCTCTTCCCAGACCTCCCTGTTCATTCATACTTCCCCTGCTAGGAGAGGAACATGGTATTTTAGCTATTTGAATATTTTTGAAGAAATTTTATAAACATTGTTGCAAAATCATTTTGTTCTGTTCCCATTCAACTTTCAGAGAATTCACAAATTTGACTTACTGTTTTCTAGTGACATCACCTCTTGATAACTGCCCTGCCTTCCTCTCGCCATTCAAAAGAAGTAACAGGATCACCAGATATACCATGTAGTTAGTTCATGGTTATAAATAGGGTTTTGTTTCACCAATAAGAGCTAAACTTGCTTTAATCTAGCATCTGGAAACTAAAAATAAGTCACCCTTTTGCAATTCTCCCAAATACACTGATGTGTCCACAGACTTTGATGTGAGAAGCCATCCAGCCATTCTTTTTTTTTCCTTGTCCATATGAATTAGATGTGTTTTTATTTACTTACTTATCTTAATAAATGTATATAGTGTTGCTGAGAGATGCTTCTAATATTAGTGACCACAAGTCTCTGGAAAATCAGGTATTTCCTTACACAATTCAGTTTTGAGGCTTAATCAACACTTCATATTTATGTAGGGACCTTTATCTTTACCCAGTTTTTCTCATCTCACTGCGCTTCAGTTATGCATCCCAAATCAGACAGTCTCAAACCTGCGTATTTTATTTATTTATATTTTTTAACCCTGCTTATTTTAATCACATCTTCACTTTTTGGCTTTCTCTGGGCCTAGTGCATCTACATATCCATATTATAAACAGATGCAGAAGAAATTTTGAGTAAATTGAGAGACAAATCATGTTCCTGAATGGGGAGGCTAAAGACTAAGATGTCAATTTCTCATAAATCTATTGATAAGTTTGATATCATTCCAAATAAACTTTATATATATATATATATATATATATATATATATATATATATATATATATATTTGAGAACTTGAGAATTTAAGTTGATCTGCAAATAAAAGGTTTCGTCTAGGTAGGAAGACTCAAGAACTTTGGGAAAAAAAAAAGTAATAAGGGGAGGCTTGTTTTTGCCAATAAATATACTACAAAAAAATTTTAAATGAGTAGTAGAAGAAAATAATTAATAAAACCTGATAGATATAAAATAGTATTTGATAAAGATAGTCACACAAGTAAATGAGAGAATAAAAAAAAGGGTTAAGTGGTGCTGGGACAATTGGTAATATATTTGGAAAAGTAAAATAAAATCAGATCCTCAACTCATATCTTACACTAGCTTAAATTATATATGGAATAAAAAGATTACTGTAGGGCTTCCCTGGTGGTGCAGTGGTTGAGAGTCCGCCTGCCGATGCAGGGGACACGGGTTCGTGCTCCGGTCCGGGAAGATCCCACATGCCGTGGAGCGGCTGGGTCCGTGAGCCATGGCCGTTGAGCCTGCGCATCCGGAGCCTGTGCTCCGCAGTGGGAGAGGCCACAACAGTGAGAGGCCCACATACCGCACAAAAAAAAAAGATTACTGTAAAACTGTAAAACATAAAAAAAGAAGGGAATATAAGCAAATGATCAGGTGATTCTTTCTAAGCAAAAGAGAAGTGGAAAACTTCACAGTAAAGAAGAAAGAGATTAGACCACAAAATAATTTAGTTAAAACTTATATATGGATAAAAATTGGATAAATAAAATTAAATTTCAAATTGGGGAATTTAGTTGAGACAAACTTGTTAAAGTATTAATGGTTTCAATATACCATAAGTTAAAATAAATAAGATACTAATAATCTAATTGAGTAAAAAATGGTAAGATAACTTGAAGAGAAAATTCATAATAAAAATACAATAAAATTCTATTTTTCTTGCAATCTAGCAATCAAATAAAGGCAAAATAATTAAGATATGTTTGCCTTCAGAATGTGAAAATATGTACAGTGTATAGACTGGCTATGGTGATAAGAGCTCAGTGTTAGTCTCCCACTCTCCTTGTAACAAATTACCACAAGCTTAGTGCCTTAAAAAACAGAAATCTATTTTATTACAGTTCTGGAGAACAGATGTCCAAATCAGTTTCAGTAGGCTAAAGTCAAGTTGTCAGCGGGGCCACACTCCCTCCTGAGAGTCTAGGGGAGAATCCATTCTTGCCTCTTCCAGCTTTTGTTGGCTGCCATATTCCTTGGTTTGTGGCCACATCACTCCAATTTCTGCCTCTTTGGTCACAGGGCCGAGAGGTCAAATATCCCTACTTCTCCTTCTTAGAACAATGCTTGTGATTACTTTTAGGACCCACATGGATAATGCAGGATACTCTTCCCATCTCAAGATCATTAACTTAATCACATGTGTAAAAAAACATTTTTTTAATGTAAGGCAGTATTGACAGTTTCTAGGGATTAGAATCCTACTCACTCACATTCTGCCAGTGGAAACAGAGATGGGGAGGAACTCAGGAAAACAAGTTGGTACACATCACAAGTCTGAAATGACCACACCCTATATATAGTTCCACTACTAAGGTAACAAAAAGTCATTGATGGAAAATTACACTTCTTACAAATGTATTAAAATTATTTTTTAAAATGGACAATCTGTTTAACAATGGATCCATGTGTCTGTAAATAAATAAGTTAAGGTTTAAAATTATGTTGTGAAAAATATATAATCATGTACAATTCATGAGAAAATATTTTAAAAAGTTAGATACTTCCATCTCAATAAATGTATTTTTATGTTGTTATTATGGCTATATTTATTTTTATATTATTAATATGTTCATGTACATGAAAATATGATTGCCCCAAAAGTCTAAATGCAGTTTTAAGCTTTAATAACTTCAGAAGTAGAAGTGCTGCAATTTTTTGAAAATTTGAATAATTAGCAATCAGCCTTTGTAATTTCTGTTTTTTCAGAAATTTGTCCATTTCCTCTAAATTATAGTTTTTATAAAATTTTTCATAGTATCCTATTATTTTTAAAAAATCTGTTTAATTTTAGAATAGTTTTAGGTTCACAGAAAAGTTACAAAGATAGTGCAGAGAATTCCCATATATCCTACCCCCAGATTTGATAAAAATTCATAGTTCCCCCTGAGGGAAGTGGTTACAGCAGAACCTAGAATAAAGATGATGACTTCTTGACCTTTAAGTTTTCAAGGTACTATCCAGGTGTGAGACAAAAAATATTTTAAAAGAGAACATGAGCAGGTTGAACCAATATTTCTTCTTATCCTCCCCAGATTAGGAAAAAGGCCCTTGTGCAGGGGTCAGGGGACTCAAATCTTTTTGAAGAGGGAAGAGGAAAGTCCAAAGTCAATATGGGGTCTTCAAACACTGTATCTTGCAGACCAAGTCCTAGAAGACACCCAATGACTGGTTAACAGTTATTTGCTGAACCCCTCCTCTGTGCTAGGCTCTGGAGATACCAGGTATGAGCAAAAGTAAACCCACCCTTTATCCACAGTTAGAAAATTTCCCTTAGAAAGGGAAACACTGTGGGCGTATGCAGGAGTGGAGAAGCAACATCTTCCAAAAAACGCAGGGTGAGAGTGAGACCAGGGACCCATAGAAACCTTTCTTCTTCAGAGACAGACAGGGATTGGAAGAAGCTATTTAGTATTTTATTGAGGGGAATGTAATCATGGTTTCTGTCTTGAGGCTTTTATCTTTTCATTGATGTAAGAGGCAATGGTGTCTGGAAAGAATAAAGCAGGAGCTTTAGTGAACCAGGATGTGCTTTAAAGAGCTCCGCTAGGAAATATTCGACAGGGGTAAATAAATGTGTATAACAGGATGGGAAAAGAAAAGAAAAGAAAAATGCCTGATGGCGTGCCTAAATTTAGGGAGCTTGAAACCATGGGGAAACCAATGTGCTGAGTAATGGGTTTTCTTCTTCATTGGATATTGGACTGAGCCTAATACCTTTAACCACCCAACTTCTGCCACTCCAAAGGCAGGCAACCAAAAGAATATGGTTCTGGCCGTTTCTGTCTAGCCCCAGCCTCAATCTTGAACCCGTTCATCTGGTCCCTCTTCACACTCAGCTTCCACATCTGTCCTGAAGATTTTGATCTCCTAAAATTCTCAGCTGCTGACCTATAGCTTGCACCTTTGTTCTCCAGGCAAATTTAAATGCAGTAAGGAGATTGAGTGAACACTGAGATAATTAATAGGGAATATCAGTTATCCAGATTAAGTGGAGGAAGAAAATAAGAGTTATTTCCAAAGAGGACCTACGAATGATGGTAATGGAGCAACTGGGAGAGTTGGAAGGGATGACAGAGAAAGCTAAAGTGAATGTGGGGAGGTGAAAAAGTTAGTGGGATTAACAGTTTACGGTCAGAGATGAGAATTTCTGACTTTACCATAATGCAGTGGAAACACATTTGCCCTGTGACCAAAATCCAAGGTGTGGTCAATTAGTATGGGTTGAGAGTCAAGTAAAGGTTAAGGTTGTTAACATTTTGTTTCTGAAGGACTTTAAAACTGGAGTATTGGATAATCAACAACAATTCATATTATCGTATTAGTCTTCCAGCACTATCAAGTAATTTTCACAGAAACTTTGTCATAGTAATATTTTTAAAAAACCACAACTGTTCCATGTATATACTACAGATAGGGGAGAGTGTGGAAGGTGGAGAGAGAGAGAGATGGAGACAGAGAGAGAATGACAATGAATTAATACAGTATCAATGTAGTACAAAGAACAATCAGTATCACACTTTCAGTAAATTTAGTAATTTAATGTCTCTGTCATTCCTTCCAACTCTCCCGATTACTCCATTACCATCATTTGTAGGTCCTCTTCCGTCTGTTGTCGTAGTATTTGCCATACGCTGGAGTCCATGTAAAAGATTTCCAGCAATCTTTGGAAAACTGATAATTTTTGTGATCCATTGATCTAGTGATAAAAACTATAAAAGGATAAGAAACTGGCAAACCCAGAGAAGACCAATGAAAGGTTTTGCTTGTTTGTTCAAAACAGGTGAAATGTTTATAAATGTAATAGATTTTTAGAGGCAATCCTAGATTTGATAGATAACAAATATTTTAGCTCTTCTTCTCAGAGAAACACAAGGCACAGAAAAGTAAATGGCTTTTCCCAAGTGAGAATGAGAACCCAAGGATCTCTCATCTTTAATCAGGAGAATAGAAACCCATCCTCTGAATTCTGGAACTAGTCTTTATTACAGTTTTACAGTGAAAACCTATTCCTCTCTCCCCTCCCCTTCCTGATTTCTGTAATCACTAAGACTGAGGCCAAATGCCAGAGAAACCTCTATTGTAGGAGGATGGAAATGCAGGAGGTGGTGACAGCAGTTGTGTTTCTTTTCACTTCCTTTCGTCTTTTTTCTTTTCTTTTCTTTTTTTAAATTAATTAATTAATTAATTAATTTTTGGCTGTGTTGGGTGTTCGTTTCTGTGCGAGGGCTCTCTCTAGTTGCGGCAAGCGGGGGCCACTCTCCATCGCCGTGTGCGGGCCTCTCACTATCGCGACCTCTCGTCGCGCAGCACAGGCTCCGGACGCGCAGGCTCAGTAGTTGTGGCTCACGGGCCCAGTCGCTCCGTGGCATGTGGGATCCTCCCAGACCAGAGCTCGAACCCTTGTCCCCTGAATTAGCAGGCAGATTCTCAACCACCGCGCCACCAGGGAAGCCCCTTTTCTTTTCTTTTAAATGGCTTTTTCCTCGGTGTTTAGCATCCCTAAACTTTCTGCCTATAAAAAACTGGATTCTGGTATCTATGCTGCATAAACATATGACTGTGTTTAAAGGGGGATCATTTGTTGATTTCTTTGCTACCTATACAGCTGGAGGAAGGACTCCGGAAAACCACGCGGGTGTACACGGAAACTCCATTCTTTCGTTTGTGAATGCCTGAAACATGCCCAAACAAGCTAGAGTGTGGAACTGGAACCTCCAAGGATCTCCCAGGTACCATAGCAACCAATCACAAGGGTTTCTGTACAATACAGCATGTCAATGAAGGTATGACTGCGAGGCTCCTTTACGTGTAGATGGTTGATAAGATCGACTCCAGCTATTCTGACCATTACGGTATAAGGAGGCTCATGTCAACACAGCTGCCTTATCAACTTTAATGCTTTAACGACTCTGTTGTGGTGAGTATGCAATGACTTTGATAGTTATGATTTGCCATACTTAGAAACATGTGGATTAAGCAAGGCTGAAATTACACGTGAATCCAATCTTTGAAACACTAAACCTTTGTTGCAATTCCTTCTTTCCCTCTCTTGAAGTAACATTGATTATTAATAGCTGATTATTAAACTAATTAAAATTTATTTAGAGAAGGAGAAAAATATCAAATAGAGCAAAGAGAAAATTAAAACTCATTCTTAACTTTACCATGAAAATATAATCATCAAATATAACCAACTTTAAGCAGTTCATCTATTAAAAAAGTTATTTTTTATTTAACATTTTATCCTGAGCATTTTCCTACTATCCTATTTAATATATAATGTTTCATTTAATCATGTTCTACTGTTGGGCATTTAGACTATTTCTAATTTCAGTATATTCTAAATAAAGTTATACTGGAATGTTTTTCTATGTTTTAACATGTATTTGACATATAGTCTAGAATTGAAACTACTGGATCAAATGTTGTACATTCCTTTAAACTTTCTATATAAATTTCTTCCAGGAAAGAAAGCATAAAATAATTCGTATTTATTTTCACTTTCACAGCACAAGGTGCTGCTACATTTTACAAGCCTCTGTAGTTATCCTAATTACGTTAATTTACAGATATTGTGGTACTAGTGTTTACTTTTTCAGGCTTACTGTCAATTCGCTTATTTTATTCATGAAGTGTGTGTGTTCTTTGCCCACTTGATTAGATTTAGCCTATTCCTATTATTTTGCACAAATGTTTTGCTTTTTTCTGACTTGAAAATACTTTCTTCATTTTTTGGCTTTCTTCACAATTTCATTTATATATTTATTGCATTTGGAAGTCTGTTACACATAACCAAATACACTGAAAATTTTATTTGGAGTTCTCTACTTACTTTTATGATCTCTATGCAAGATTAGATAAGTATTTCCAAAATTTTCTTCTAGGTGTTTTATTATTCAGAATTTCTTATTTAATTTTATTACTTATCTGGAAAGTACCCTAATGCTTTCTATGTGTATATTATTCACATGGCCTCAAACGGAGATGGATTTATACCTTGTATTATAAAACAAAATTAAGCCTAATTCATTTTCTTAACAATAAAAAATTAATTTTTAAAGACAGTAACTCTAATACTGACAAAAATATGCTTCAAAAGTATTAAAGACATACTTGAAAAATGTAATATATGAATTAATTATAAGTGGGTACAATAAGAGACAATGCTGTTAATTGAAAACATTTACATTGGAGTAATATCTACATCTTTTTTCCTTTAATAATAATAATGGTATCTAGGCATTGTCTATTAACTTATCAGTCTCTCATTATCTAATTTTTATTGCACTTCAGAGTACAAGTCCATTCACATTAAGAATATGTGCTTGCCACATAGGAAAAAATGGATCAACCTGCCTTTCATCTGTTTCCCAGTTTATTGTGAGAAAATCACCTTTTTGGGGCCTACTGACTTTGAAACCCCTTTTGAAAGGAGCACTGTGTGCGCTCTCCAGGTCTAGAGCTTTGTTCTACATGCTTTCTCAAACTTGCTGTGGTGAAAGAACTGAAAGCAATTACAAAATGTTGTTTATGTCCAGCAAAATAGAGAGCAGGACTGAGTCTTATTTGGCTGTGATTTACAATGAATGATATGGTGAAGCAGCTAACATAACTTACAAGCTATCTTTGCACCAAACTTAGCAGTGAAAGGTACACACTCACTGGGCCGTAGCAGGGAGTACTCTTTTATTAAGTTCCACCCAGTACAACCTCGATGAAATGTACATAACACCACCGCAAAAACAAGAAACAAATGAGAGAATTATTCATTTCTATATTCTCCACAGAGTTCAGCACATGGTGTTTTGCAAGTAGAAAATTTTCTGTATGATAAGTAGTCACTGAAC
This sequence comes from Leucopleurus acutus, assembly GCF_964270905.1. Classification (NCBI taxonomy): domain Eukaryota; kingdom Metazoa; phylum Chordata; class Mammalia; order Artiodactyla; family Delphinidae; genus Leucopleurus; species Leucopleurus acutus. Next base: position 98,942,262 of record NC_139153.1, read on the forward strand.
TGTGACAATATTACTATATTGCATTATGAAAAAGCAATCAGCCATTTTTAAACAATTTGTTTTAGCTATATGAGATGGATTTTGTATATTGTTTTCTTGCTCAACATTTTATTATGAGTATTTTCCCTACTATCCCATTTAATAAATGATATTCTATTTAATCATATTCTATTATTGGGCATTTAGGTTGTTTCTAAAATCTGTATATTATAAATAGAATTATACTTATTTTTCTTTATGCAAAAATAAATTTTAAGCAGAAAATAACTAGAAATATATAATTCTTGTTTGCCATTTTTAACATCTCTGACATCTACAGAGAAATGTTTTTCAAACTGAATATGTGATCATTTAAAATAGCTGTGAAGGGAACAGAATGAATGTTTTCTTCTTTAAAAGATGAGAGCCCTTACATTTCCTTAAATAATTCAGATAATCACATATCAGATTTGCATAAATCATAGTACTTATTTATCATTATTTACTATATTACTTATGTCACAAATTGAAATACCATTTTCAAATCAGTTTTGAAGAATATGTCATATTTAATGATTTTCCCTATTATGCCAATTTTTCCAGCATTATTTTTGGAAGTTTCAATTGCTTTCAAGCCTACCCACATCAATATTTTGGCTTTGTTTAATTTGAATTTGCTAATGGATTCTATCCAAGGTCAACACTCATCTAGACATAGAAATAAAAGAAAAAGGCAGTCACTATTAAAAAATTTTAAGCAGCACAGTTTACTTATTTTTGTTGTGAATTGGGTTCAATTATTTTCAAGCTAAATGCCTCAGATTAATCAATAGTAATTATTTCTTCAAGAGAGGATGTAAATCAATATTAGGACTTTTCAGGATATTTCACAGATATCAATCAATAATCTGTGTGCATTTGTGTGCATTGTAGCAAGAATAAAGTGGGAAATAATGCATCATTTGCTTGAAAAGGTGGGAAAACAATGTTCTTTCAAGAATCTCTATATTATATTGTTTTTGCAGACAAAGAAAGCAAAGTTCCAAGAAGTCGCTTGTCAAAATATTAGAAAATGTTAAAAAAAAAAAAAGAGCAGTAAAAACATGTATAACCAATTTTCCATGCAGAAATGAATTCTCAACTTTGCAGAATAATCTAGAAATATCTTAATTCCTGTTTGACATATTTATCTTCTGTTAATTATTTTTGCATATAAGCCCTAAAGCTCCCTAGAATAAGAAGGGGCTAAGGGTTGGGAGAGAGAGAGAGAGAGAGTTCATGGAGCCTGAAGCAGATGTTTCTCCCATGTGGTCTTTCATTACCCCATACTCTCCCTTTCATCTTTCCATAGCTCCTTCACTTGACTGGATCCTTCATTTGGTCAGGGCACTGTTGAACTTTTTCCTGTCTCTGTTCCATTTGCCTGGTATGATGTCTGGTCACAGTAGTTCCTCCACAGTTCCCTGTATGTCAGTGGAATGAACAAAAGGAAGGAAGGATAGACAGAAAGAAAGAAGGAAGGACAAGGCTAGAAGAAATCTTAATTTCCTGAACCTAGCTCATTAAAAGTAAACTTTCATTTTCATCACCCAAAGAGTAGGAGACAGAACGAAGAAACTAGCATGTTAACCAACTCTCAAATTCAGTCTTCAGACTAGAGGTTTATCCTTTGATTTAGAATTTGGACATTCCTGGGGATTAGACATAATGATATTCAAATGAAAGACTTAAAACTGCATTCCAGAGCATTTTAAGCATTCGTGTTTCATCCACAATACTGTGGAAGCAAGAATGATACAATTTTACAATAGAGCTTGTACTAGCTCATCAATTATAGAGTAGGTTCTATGTTAGTTATTAATACTCTGACCAAGAACATTAAATGGACATTCAAACCACAACTTTGAAATAAGACATTGTTAACTGCCAAGGGAATGATCTTGTGCCGATAGGCATTTGATATCTATTAGTGAAGTCATCTGTAAACTGAGAGGCTTTTGCCGCATATGAGAAAACTGACCTGAAAGAACCTGAGCCATCAACTGTGCTAGACTGAGACTGGCTGAAGACACACTTCACTCCAGCAAATGCAGCAAGTACACACATGGCAATAAGAGGTCCACGGTTTAGAGGAAACAACTCTGAGCTCTTTCTCCTTTTTCCCTCCTCTTCCTTTCAACAACAACTCTTCAAAAAAAGGTAAACTTGGGCTTCCCTGGCAGCGCATTGGCTGGGAGTCCACTTGCCAATGCAGGGGACACAGGTTCGAGCCCTGGTCCGGGAAGATCCCACATGCCGCGGAGCAGATAGGCCTGTGCGCCACAACTACTGAGCCTGCTCTCTAGAGCCCGCAAGCCACAACTGCTGAGCCCGCGTGCCACAACTACTGAAGCCCGCGCGCTTAGAGCCCGTGCTCCGCAACAAGAGAAGCCACCACGATGAGAAGCCCGCGCACCACAATGAAGAGTAGCCTCCACTCGCCACAGCTAGAGAAAGCCCACGCATAGTAATGAAGACCCAACACAGCCATAAATAAATAAATAAATAAAATTTATTTTAAAAAAAAAGAGGATAAACTCTTTATGTTCGTGTCCAATTAGATCAGAATTTTTAAAAGAAGTAAGATAGGTAGATAGATAGATAGATATAGATAAATAATTTGACTTCCAAAAAAAGATGAATGCATTCATCAAAACACTGAGACAAAAAATTTACAGGCTTTGAAATGTGACACCAAGTACCAATTCAGAGCAATTAACTAATGATGAATAAATAGGCAGGTTAGACTTTCTTCTCACTCATAACCACTTGGAAAAATATTTCTAGGGAAGCACATTTGTTTTTGGCATAAACAGCATAATAAGCACAAACTAGAAGAGTGACCACCCCCCTGGGGTTTGGCAGTCTCAGCACTCAGGAAACATTGTCTGGAGACATTTTTAATTGTCAGCACTGTGTGAGGCATCTAATGGGTAGAGGGCAGGGATGCTGGTAACATCCTGCAATTTACAGAAGAGTATTGCATGACAAAATGTCTTCTGGCCCAAAATGTCAATAGGCTCGAGATTGAGATATCCTGCACTAAATAAAGCATTTGGAATCAGAAGCACATAAAGGAAAGGGCAGTAAACAGAAAACACGCAGCAACTATGTGATAGCAAAGACATTAAGGATATGAGAGTGAAAACAGTAGGTGGTAAACATGGAAAGGCCAAGGATATAACTAAACATTTGTGCCAGCCCAATCTGATGCCACATTCCCAGGTAGCTCATGTCATGAAATACTGCATTTGCTGAGCCTGGCGGCCAAATCATTTTCCTTACCTCCCACTCTTTCTCCAAAATGGGCATTGCCTACTCTTTCCCTTTTCACTCTTGTCACACTTCTGACAATCGGAAGCTAATAGAGGACATACGCCAGCTCAACAGGCTCTCTGCCAGTGACCTTTGGAATGTTGTCACACTCAGTGATGTCTGAAGGAGTAGGAATTTTCTAGGTTTTCTCCTCTTGGTCCTTTATGTTTCCTTCCTGATAGAGCGTCTCTGGTTCTCTTCCCTCCCTCAATCTCCACTGAGGGAATCACCTTCATTTTTTTTTTTTTCCTGAACTCACCTAAACACAGAAGTGAAGCATTTGCACTCAATATTCTTTGTGATGTACTCTTCTCGACCCAGTTGCCAACTACTCCTTGTCTTATGCTCATGAGCTTAAGAGAAAGAAGGACAATTAATTATTACGTGGGTCCCCATTATCCAATTTTAAGACACTTGCTCTTTTACCCCATGGCAATCATCATCTCTATCCTGTTAGTCACAGAGGGTTTCCCTAACACACTTTTCCCTTCTGAGTATTCTGGCTTGGCTTGATCTAGTCATTTGACACTGTTGGATGAGCACACCAGGTTGGTTCTGTTTCCTTTGAGCTATATGCCTTGACCCAATAAACACTTGCCAAGCTCTGTTTCAACAGCCTTCGAAACCCTCAAATGGGTTCTGAAGATCCAGAGGTTACCTAGAACCACTCAAGTGTGTAATTCTTCAGGAAGTGTACAATCTCTTTGGTTTCAGGTTTAGAAAAACAGCGATTTGTCATGTTTCCTACTTCTAAGTTGATAGGCCTGACTCATGTGGTTTGCGTCTGAGCTACCCCGTAAGAAGGAAGTAAACTGTCAAGTTGTTTATTTCTGCGTGATTTTCTTATCTCATAATAACACCGAGCTCGCTTCATCAGATCTGTGTTCAATAACATCTGTTGAATTCCTTTGCAGGTCACCAGTCTCTTTCCACAAATGACAGGTTCTGGGAAAGGAAGAGTTAAACGTGTTGACAATGGTGTCAAAACAAAATAAAAGGCAAAAGGTAACTGGCATAGCCGCTCTCTATTCATGGGAAATAAAGACTCTGTTCTGATTTCATCTCACACGCCGCCTTCTTTTAAATGCTATTTCATTATAGATGAAAAGTAAGATAGGAAACTCCACAAAAGACACCCAGAAAAAAAATCCTCCTTCCTGATCATAAGCATTCACTTAGTGACAAGAAGAAGCCCTGCCTGCGGATGTCAGCAAAGCAACATTGGCCTCTGCGTGCTCTCAGATGTGAGTCCTCTATACAAAAGTAAGTGGAACAACTGAAGGATTGGGTTTTTGTTTTTGGTTTTTTTGACACCATTTTATTAATCTTCAACTTCAGTGGAAAAATATAACCTTTTTCAAGTGCCATTTTCATCACGAGAGTTCTAGCATATATATATATATATATATACATACATATATATTCCTTTGTTTTGATTACTTGGTTTTGAAGTGCAGCAAGAGACCAATACTGCATTAAGGATTGGGTTTTATCTTACCTTATAGACCTTCAGCTTGATTTCAAAGTCTGGAAATCATACTTCCTAAATCTTTGGAAATTGTGTGTGTGTGTGTGTGTGTGTGTGTGTGTGTGTATTTAAATTGTCTATCACAATAAAGCAGTGTACATCATTGATGTTTATTAGGTGTCCAAAAAAGACTCATTGCTGACCCTGTGCTCCAGGCAGCCATCCTTTTTTTGTGCATGATGACATAGCATAGTCCATGGTCGTTCAGCACATGAATTTGGAGTGAAGTTAGTTTGGGGAAAACTTCTCATAAACATATTTATTATTTATATAGCATATATAAAGTGATTTCCCTGACTTAAAAACATCTAGGACACATGTTTATAACATACACTTGGCAATTCATCATCTACTCCCTTAGGACATCTTTGTAATTGCTACCTTAGACCTTTATTTAAATTTTCTGTTCTTTGCTATTTTTTTTTAAGTTTCAAGTTTTCGTAACTTGACTCTTAAAGTAAATTGTAACATTGTTTATGCATTTTTTACACATTTTTTGCAACCAATGGACTATGAGCTCTGAGGGAGTTGAGTTTTGTTCAGTCTACCAGGGTGCCTAGAAGAAGACCTGAGGCATAGTAGACGCGTAATATTCAATACACATTTTTTTGAATAAATTTCAAATCCTCTCACTGTGCCTCAGTCAGAGCCTAACCCATGATGGCGAAGTCCATGTGTGCAATAAGTCATGTTGGGCTTCCCTGGTGGCGCAGTGGTTGAGAGTCCGCCTGCTGATGCAGGGGATGCGGGTTCGTGCCCCGGTCCGGGAGGATCCCACAGCCGGCAGAGCGGCTGGGCCCGTGAGCCATGGCCGCTGGGCTTGCGTTTCCAGAGCCTGTGCTCCGCAACGGGAGAGGCCACAGCAGTGAGAGGCCCGCGTACTGAAAAAAAAAGAAAAAAGGGTAAAAAAAAAAATAAGTCATGTTGACTCCACATGTTGACTTGACTTCAAAATATTGTTTTATGCATTGTTACTCATTGAACATTAATACATACAGGCGTGCCCTAAAACAAACCTACAGAAGAAAGCTTATTCCCCAACTTTATAGGTGAGGAAACTGATACAGAGCATAACAGGTAAGTTGCCCCAATGCAAGTGCAGAGCTTGGAGTTGAACACCAGTCAGTCTCATTCCAGAGCTCAGGACAGTCTCAGTTAGGAGACCACAAGTCTCAGTTTCAAATCATGCTGTGTTGACGAGTACTATGATATCTTTATATGAGTTAAGCTTTTATTAAAATATTTAATACTCAGTTATAGTACTTTGCGTTGTCAAAATGTTTTAAAAATCAAAACTAATTACATTCCTGCATTATCCCTATGATGTAAGTATTCTGATTTTCATTTAGTGGAGAATGATGGTAAAACAAAAAAGAGAGCAAACACTTTCTTCAAAGACAATAGAGCTAAATATTTTTGAAATTACTATTCCCTAAGCTTATTCTCATAATGGCTGAGACATGTCTTATAATACATTAAAATTATTAACATTCACATTGTCACTAGCTGGCAGTAAAGCCAGGGATCCCACGCTGGAGTTGCAACAATAACAAAAACATCAAGTAACAAAAATAGCCATCATTGTTGTTTGGGTGCTTGTAAGGTGGCAAGTAACAGCTTACGTTTTGCACACCAGATTTTATTTAATCTTTGTGCTAACTATATGAGATCCACAGAGCTCATATTGGAAAGGAGTGGAGAATCAGATTGGATAAATAAGGCATGGTTAGATTACGTCTTGAAAATCAGGCAGAGGGGTTTAATAGTATTGGCCACTGATGGCTCCTAAGATGAGTTTTTTAGGAAGAATTTCTGGGAGACATTAAATGGCCACGACACCATGAACAGAGCCCAGTTAGTTATAAAGTGTAACCTAATGTGAGATGATGAGTTGGGGACAGTGGAAACTGAAAGGAAGGGAGAGATGCCAGAGATGTTAAATAGGAAGAAATAAGATGTCAGGTTGTGTTTACTACCAAAGGGGAAATCTACCTAGGTACCTGAAATAATGAAGCAGTCCAAGTGTCTAATTTATTCTGGAAATGAGGACAGGATAAGCAATATCTCTAAGCCAACAGGCTGACCTGGAAGCCTGCTGTAGAGCAGAGTAACAAGCCCATGTCAGGAAAGAACACTGGGCTTGGCCCAGCAGTAAAAATGTCTAACTAAGATAGGATAACGGAAGTATAGACGTTGGCTATGGTGACCTTATTTTCAGAGTTAAAAAAGGATTTTGTCTTCTAATTTTTAGTACATTTACACAAAGACTTATAAGAAGGTGAAAACCTAAATCACATTCAATTAAATGTTTGTTAATGGTCTGTGTTATTCTTACATTTTAATTTGGTTTGCTGTAAAAATTACATGATACCTGAAAAGTGTATCTTTGATGTCTTTCTAACCTTTAGACAAATCTTTTGTTTCCTACTTTTGGAAAAATATACTACTCCTTCAAAAATATTGGTCCTTATCACATATTTATATGTCATCACATGATTTCAAAGAGACAATTCAAAATACTGATGACTGCTTTAAAAACAGTCACAATTATTTATAGCTATTGAAGCAAATCTTTAATTCTATATATTTCAAAAGTCAAGAGAGATAATTTAAAAAGGAGAGTGTGTGGGCTTCCCTGGTGGCGCAGTGGTTGAGAGTCCGCCTGCCGATGCAGGGGACACGGGTTCGTGCCCCATTTCGGGAAGATCCCACATGCCACGGAGCCTGTGCTCTGCAACGGGAGAGGCCACAGCAGTGAGAGGCTCACGTACCGCAAAAAAAAAAAAAAAAAAAAGGAGAGTGTGTATAGATCTGTTGCATACATAGAATTGATCACTAGAATTTAAAACAAAATGGAGACTTTAAAAACTGCAGTATATACACAAAAATCAACTGAAATGGATTAAAGTCTTAAACATAGACCTGAAACTGTAAAACTCTTGGAAGAAAACATAAGGGAAAAGCTTCATGACATTGGCCTTGGCAATGATTTCTTAAATTCAACATCAAAAGCACAGGCAATAAAAGCAACTATAAACAAGTGGGACTACATCAAACTAAAAAACTTCTGTGCAGCAAAAAAACAATAAGCAGAGTGAATAGGAGAAAATATTTGCAAACAATATCTGTGAAAAGAGGTTAATGTCCAAAATATAGAAGGAACTCCTAAAATTCAATGGCAAAAAAACAAAACAAAACAAATGCATAACTAAATATGCTCAAAGAACTTGAACAGAAACTTCTCCAAAGAAGATATACAAATTGCCAACAGATATATGAAAAGGTATATAAAAAGATGCTCACAATCATTAATCATGAGAAAAAAAGCAATCAAAACCACAATGAGATATCACTTCGTACCTGCTAGGATGCTAGGATGGTCTTTATAAAAATAACAAAAAACAAATAAACAAGCAAACAAAAACAAATATTGTTGAGGTTGTAGAAAAATTGAAATCCATGCACACTGTTGGTGGAAATGTAAAATGGTGCAGCCACCATGGAAAGCAGTATGGAGGTTCCTCAAAAAATTAAAAATTACGGGGCTTCCCTGGTGGCGCAGTGGTTGGGGGTCTGCCTGCCGATGTGGGGGATATGGGTTCATGCCCTGGTCCGGGAGGATCCCACATGCCACGGAGCGGCTGGGCCCGTGAGCCATGGCCGCTGGGCCTGCACGTCAGGAGCCTGTGCTCTGCGGCGGGAGAGGCCGCGGCAGTGAGAGGCCCGCGTACCGCAAAAAAAAAAAAAAAAAAATTAAAAAATAGAGCTACTATATGATCTAGCAATTCCACTTTAGTGTTTTTAAGCAAAAGAATTGAAATCAGGATCTCAAATACATATTTTCACTCACATGTTCATTGTAGCATTATTCAAAATAGCCAAGATGTGGGAAAAAACTCAATGTCCATCAACAGATGAATGGATAAAAAAATGCAGTATACATATACAACAAAGTGTTCACCTTATAAAAGAAGGAAATCCTGCAATATGTGACAATATGCATGAATCTTGAGGATATTATGCTAAGTAAAATAAGCCAGTCACAGAAGAACAAATTTTGCACGATTCCACTTGTTTGAGTTATCCAAAATAGTCAAACTCACAGAAGCAGAAAATAGAATGATGGTTGCCAGGGGCTGGGGTCCAGGGCAGTGAGAAGTTGCTATTCAAGGGGTGTAAACTTTCAGTTAAGCAAGATGAAAAGTTCTAGAGATTTGCTGTACAACATTGTGCCTATACTAACCATACTGCCCTGTACACTTAAAAATTTTGTTAAGAGAGTAGATCTCATGTTATGTGTTCTTACCACAATAACAAAAAAATGCATTGTAAAGTGATTTGTTTTAGACTGGCATTTGATTGTTTTCTATAATTTCCTCAAGCAGTATTTAAAGCATCAAAATTATCATTAACCAAAAAAAAAAAAAAAAAAAAAGCAACTACTGGTTACTGGTCAGGTTTTCATCACCTTCTTATCACTGTTACTGCATATTATTGAATTATGTTCCCAATGCTACAGGAGTGTGCAATGCTCTCACTACACTTGGCTGCTAAATGAATCCTGTCAAGCTTGATACACATGATGGGCAACATCTGGACTTGTCGTACACATTGACTGGTTATTGATAGCTTCACTGGCCTTGTGAAACTACACAATCACATGACATAATAGACTGGAAAAAATACAAGAAACGTATAATAAGGACCTAGAAGAACTAAAGAGCAAACAAACAATGATGAACAACACAATGAATGAAACTAAAACTTCTTTAGAAGGAATCAATAGCAGAATAACTGAGGCAGAAAGACGGATAAGTGACCTGGAAGATAAAATAGTGGAAATAACTAACGCAGAGCAGAATAAAGAAAAAAGAATGAAAAGAATTGAGGACAGTCTCAGAGACCTCTGGGACAACATTAGGCGCACCACCATTTGCATTATATGGGTCCTAGAAGAAGAAGAGAAAAAGAAAGTGACTGAAAAAATAGTTGAAGAGATTATAGTTGAAAATTTCCCTAATATGGGAAAGGAAAGAGTCAATCAAGTCCAGGAAACACAACAAGTCCCATACAGGATAAATCCAAGGAGGAAAATGCCAAGATACATATTAATCAAACTATCAAAAATTAATACAAAGAAAAAATATTAAAAGCAGCAACGGAAAAGCAACAAATAACGTACAAGGGAATCCCCATAAGGTTAACAGCTGATTTCTCAGCAGAAATTCTGCAAGCGACAAGGGTGTGGCAGGACATATTTAATGTGATGAAAGGGAAAAACCAACAACCAAAATTACTCTACCCAGCAAGGATCTCATTCAGATTTGATAGAGAAGTTAAAACCTTTACAGACAAGCAACAGCTAAGAGAATTTAGCACCACCAAACCAGCTTTACAACAAATGCTAAAGGAACTTCTCTAGGCAGGAAACACAAGAGAGAAAAATACTTACAATAACAAACCCAAAACAATTAAGAAAATGGTAATAGGAACATACATATCAATAATTACCTTCAAAGTAAATGGATTAAATGCTCCAACCAAAAACACAGACTGGCTGAATGGAAACAAAAACAAGACCTGTATATATGCTGTCTACAAGAGACCCACTTCAGGCCTAGGGACATATACAGACTGAAAGTGAGGGCATGGAAAAAGATACTCCATGCAAATGGAAATCAAAAGAAAGCTGGAGTAGCAATTCTCATATCAGACAAAATAGACTTTAAAATAAGGAACGTTACAAGAGACAAAGAAGGACACTACATAATGATGAAGGGATCAATCCAAGAAGAAGATATAACAATTGTAAATATTTATGCACTCAACATAGGAGCACCTCAGTACGTAAGGCAGATGGTAACAGCCATAAAAGGGGAAATAGACAGTAACACAATCATTGTAGGGGACTTGAACACCCCACTTTCACTAATGGACATATCATCCAAAATGAAAATAAATAAGGAAACACAAGCTTTAAATGACACATTAAACAAGATGGACTTAATTGATATTTATAGGACATTCCATCCAAAAACAACAGAATACACTTTCTTCTCAAGTGCTCATGGAACATTCTCCAGGATAGATCATATCTTGGGTCACAAATCAAGCCTTGCTAAATTGAAGAAAATTGAAATCATATCAAGTATGTTTTCCGACCACAATGCTATGAGATTAGATATCAATTACAGGAAAAAATCTGTGAAAAATACAAACACATGGAAGCTAAACAATACACTACTTAATAACCAAGAGATCACTGAAGAAATCAGAGAGGAAATCAAAAAATAACTAGAAATAAATGACAATGAAAACACGTTGGCCCAAAACCTATGGGATGCAGCAAAAGCAGTTCTAAGCGGAAAAGTTAAACCAATACAACCCTACCTCAAGAAACAAGAAACATCTCAAATAAACAACCTAACCTTACACCTAAAGCAATTAGAGAAAGAAGGACCAAAAAACCCCAGTTAGCAGAAGGAAAGAAATCATAAAGATAAGATCAGAAATAAATGAAAAAGAAATGAAGGAAACGATAGCAAAGATCAATAAAACTAAAAGCTGGTTCTTTGAGAAGATAAACAAAGTTGATAAACCATTAACCAGACTCATCAAGGAAAAAAAGGGAGAAGACCCAATACAATTAGAAATGATAAAGGAGAAGTAGCAACTGACACTGCATAAATACAAAGGATCGTGAGAGATTACTACAAGCAACTCTATGCCAATAAAATGGACAACCTGGAAGAAATGGACAAATTCCTAGAAATTCACAACCTTCCAAGACTGAACCAGGAAGAAATATAAAATACGAACAGACCAATCACAATCACTGAAATTGAAATTGTGATTAAAAATCTTCCAACAAACAAAAGCCAAGGACCAGATGGCTTCACAGGCAAATTATATCAAACATTTAGAGAAGAGCTAACACCTATCCTTCTCAAACTCTTCCAAAATATAGCAGAGAGAGGAACACTCCCAAACTCATTCTACGAGGCCACCATCAATCACCCTGATACCAAAACCAGACAAAGATGTCACAAAGAAAGAAAACTACAGGCCAATATCACTGATGAACATCGGTGCAAAAACCCTCAACAAAATACTAGCAAACAGAATCCAGCCGCACATTAAAAAGATCATACACCATGATCAAGTGAAGTTTATCCCAGGAATGCAAGGATTCTTCATTATATGCAAATCAATCAATGTGATAAACCATATTAACAAACTGAAGGAGAAAAAACATATGATCATCTCAATAGATGCAGAAAAAGCTTTCGTCAAAGTTCAACACCCATTTGTGATAAAAACTCTCCAGAAAGTGGGCATAGAGGGAACTTACCCCAACATAATAAAGGCCATATATGTCAAACCCGCAGCCAACATCGTTCTCAATGGTGAAAAACTGAAACCATTTACACTAAGATCAGGAACAAGACAAGGCTACCCACTCTCACCACTATTATTCAACATAGTTTTGGAAGTTTTAGCCACAGCAATCAGAGAAGAAAAAGAAATAAAAAGAATCCAAATGGGAAAAGAAGAAGTAAAGCTGTCACTGTTTGCAGATGACATGATACTATACATAGAGAATCCTAAAGGTGCTACCAGAAAACTACTAGAGCTAATCAATGAATTTGGTAAAGTAGCAGGATACAAAATTAATGCACAGAAATCTCTTGCATTCCTATACACTAATGATGAAAAATCTGGAAGAGAAATTAAGGGAACACTCCCATTTACCATTGCAAGAAAAAGAATAAAATACCTAGGAATAAACCTACCTAAGAAGACAAAAGACCTGTATGCAGAAAACTATAAGACACTGATGAAATAAATTAAAGATGATACAGATGGAGAGGTACACCATGTTCTTGGATTCGAAAAATCAACTTTGTGAAAATGACTATACTACGCAAAGCAATCTACAGATTCAATGCAATCCCTATCAAACTACAAATGGCATTTTTCACAGAACTAGAACAAAAAAATTCACAATTTATATGGAAACACAAAAGACCCCGAATAGCCAAAGCAATCCTGAGAAATAAAAATGGAGCTGGAGGAATCAGGCTCCCTGACTTCAGACTATACTACAAAGCTACAGTAATCAAGACAGTATGGTACTGGCACAAAAACAGAAATATAGATCAATGGAACAGGATAGAAAGCCCAGAGATAAACCCACGCACATATGGTCACCTCATCTTTTTTTTTTTTTTTTTTTTTTTTTTTGCGGTATGCAGGCCTCTCGCTGTTGTGGCCTCTCCCGTTGCGGAGCACAGGCTCCGGACGCGCAGGCTCAGGGCCATGGCTCACGGGCCCAGCCGCTCCGCGGCATGTGGGATCCTCCCGGACCGGGGCACGAACCCGTGTCCCCTGCATCGGCAGGCGGACTCTCAACCACTGCGCCACCAGGGAAGCCCCAGTCACCTCATCTTTGATAAAGGAGGCAAGAATATATAATGGAGAAAAGACAGCCTCATCAATAAGTGGTGCTGGGAGGGCTTCCCTGGTGGCGCAGTGGTTGAGAGTCCGCCTGCCGATGCAGGGGACGCGGGTTCATAACCCAGTCTGGGAAGATCCCACATGCCGCAGAGCGGCTGGGCCCGTGAGCCATGGCCGCTGAGCCTGCGCGTCCGGAGCCTGTGCTCCGCAATGGGAGAGGCCACATCAGTGAGAGGCCCGTGAACGACAAAAAAAATAATAATAATAATAAGTGGTGCTGGGAAAACTGAACAGCTACATGTAAAAGAATGAAATTAGAACACTCCCTAACTCCATACACAAAAGAATTCAAAATAGATTAAAGACCTAAATGTAAGCCCAGACACTGTAAAACTCTTAGAGGAAAACATAAGCAGAACACTCTATGACATAAATCATAACAAGATCCTTTTTGACCCAACTTCCAGAGAAATGGAAATAAAAACAAAAATAAACAAATGGGACCTAATGAAACTTAAAAGCTTTTGCACAGCTAAGGAAACCATAAAGAAGACAAAAAGACAACCCTCAGAATGGGAGAAAATATTTGCAAATGAAGCAACTGACAAAGGATTAATCTCCAAAATATACAAGCAGCTCATGTATTTCAATATCAAAAAAAACCAAACAACCCAATCCAAAAATGGGCAGAAGACCTAAATAGACATTTCTCCAAAGAAGACGTACAGATTGCCAACAAACACATGAAAGGATGCTCAATATCGCTAATCATTAGAGAAATGCAAATCAAAACTACAATGAGGTATCACCTCACAGCAGTCAGGATGGCCATCATCAAAAAATCTAGAAACAATAAATGCTGGAGAGGGTGTGGAGAAAAGGGAACCCTCTTGCACTGTTGTTGGAAATATAAATTGATACAGCCACTATGGAGAACAGTATGGAAGTTCCTTAAAAACAACAGAACTACCATATGACCCAACAATCCCAGTACTGGGCATATACCCTGAGAAAACCACAATTTAAAAAGAGTCATGTACCACAGTGTTCATTGCAGGTCTAGTTACAATAGCCAGGACATGGAAGCAACCTAAGTGTCCATCAACAGATGAATGGATAAAGAAGATGTGGCATATATATACAATGGAATATTACTCAGCCATAAAAAGAAACGAAATTGAGTTATTTGTAGTGAGGTGGATGGACCTAGAGACTGTCATACAAAGTGAAGTAAGTCAGAAAGAGAAAAACAAATACCGTATGCTAACGCATATATATGGAATCTAAAAAAAACAAAAATGGTTCTGAAGAACCTAGGGGCAGGACAGGAATAGGGATGCAGACGTAGAGAATGGACTTGAGACACTGGGAGGGGGAAGGGTAAACTGGGACGAAGCCAGAGAGTGGCATGGACATATATACACTACCAAACATAAAACAGATAGCTAGTGGGAAGCAGCTGCATAGCACACGGAGATCAGCTTGGTGCTTTGTGACCACCTAGAGGGGTGGGATGGGGGGGGGAAGGGAGACGCAAGAGGGAGGGGATATGGGGATATATGTGTATGTATAGCTGATTCACTTTGTTATACAGCAGAAACTAACACACCATCGTGAAGCAATTATACTCCAATAAAGATGTTAAAAATAAAAAATCATCAGCTTCTTGGAACATATAGAATAAAGGAAGTTGCAGAAAAAATTTGGAGTTAAAAAAACAAAAAAAACGGCTCACCCTAGGGCAGTGGAAAACCTGAATAGGAACATTGAATCAATCCCTGAGTATATCTCACTGATGGATTTAGATGATTGCTCTGTGTCATTTTTGAATTACGTAAGAGACGTATTTAAGAATACTAACTAAAAGCATTTAATGCAGCATCAATATTCTAGATTTATGACGAGTCCTTTTTTATGTCTACCTTAAATAATATCTAAAATTGAGAATTTCGGTGAATTTTGAAGTAAAAGATGACCTTGTACTTAAATATACCCACAGTGATACTATTTATCTTCTATTATTGTATATTTTATTTTGCTTATTGTGTTCCTGTAGTTTATAATATCATGTGGTGTAGGTTTTATACAATGATTTGCATACACAGGAGATATATTTTAATTTCTAAATGCTTCATCAGAATTAGAAAGAAAACGTCACTGTCTTCCAGCTTTAGCGTTCACTATCAACTCTAAAAACTGTACTAGCAAGAAATTCTGTACTCAGAAAGTAAACCTACTGAGCAAGAGGTTAAGAAATATTCTAAACTAGATAATGCAAACAGGCTGGGTTTTTAACACCAGAGTCCACATCAATCTGAGGTAATTGTTTTAAATGCTCTAAATATTCATTTGATACCTCTACCATAGAATAAACAATTCCTTACCACTCTCTATACTCCTGAGATTCCCAGAATACCATAAGGATTTATTTACTTCCTGTAAAACAGCAGGGGTCCTTAATCCTGTCAACAGATTATGGAGCTGTTTTCTCTTTGGGAGGAGAGTAGGAAGGGCCCCAGGCTTGGTGCTGGCGTTGTTTGGGAAATGCTGCCATCTATGGGACAGCAGTGGGCATTACAAACAGGGCCCCGTGCAGCAGAAACCACAGGGCAGGCCAACTGCTCAGCAACGCGGTCAGTTCAGTAAATGAAGCAGTTCTTGGTCAATAAACAGGAATAAAAATAATAGCACTGGCTAGAAAATAAATTTTAGAAACTCAAGCTGGCAGTGCTCGCTACCACAGCTAATCCTTGGAGAAAAAATATGAGTTCTACTGCAGTTACTCTCCTGCAGCTTGGATCCAAATTTGTTTCTCCATTTTTTATTCCCCAAACACACACACACCCCCATCTGTACTCTCATCTAAAGGAGTGCAGTGTTATTAGAATACCACCACCTCCCACACACTTGCAAACAGATACGTTAATTCATTAATTAAACATTTTTAAAAACTGCCCATTCTGAATAATGACATAAACCAAATTTGCAACCTACTCCTGACCTTCCTGTATATAATTTTTTTCTTTAGACTTTATTTTTGTTGAAACAACACATGCTCAAAGAAAAAATTTAGAGTACAGCAAAGTGTTGAGAAGAAAAAAGAAATTACCAGAAATCCCTTCCTGCAAAATTAACTAGGCCAGGCCTATGAGACAATGCAACGTAGTTCTGTTCAAAACACTGCCAATTCTGATTTGACAGTTTCTCCCTTTTCTCATGCATTTGCAGTCCATACAGTAATACCATAAAGACCATTTTACTGTTTGAAAGGTCCTTGCATATTTATTGAAAACACTTGGTCAAGAGCTTTCAGCAATAATGTCATTTGATGCCTACTTCAACTGTAGGAAACACATACTGTTATTATTGTCTCTATTTCCTAAAAGAATAAATAGAAGGTTAGAAAGGTTGACTCACTTTGCTTAGGTTTTACAGATAAGTAAGCAGTAGACCCAGGATTCGAACACAGTTCCTTTCATCTGTGCCGGTATCCACTCTCGGTATCCACTCTCTTGTGCCTTCGTTGTGGTCAAGGAATAGTGACTTGAACCTTGTTCTTCTTTGTTTTTTGTTTTCATTTTATATCTGTGTGGCCTTGGGCAAATCATTTAACTTTCTTTTGTCTCAGTTTTCTCATTTTTTTCAGCAATAACTTTAGAGTATATATTTCTATGTTCTTTTCCAACTCTAAATCATAATTCATCTTCCTTGCTGAAGACAGCAAAATTAAAGAGTCACAGGTCATTTGGCTAGAACTCTGAAGGTTCTTTAGTTCAGCTCTCTCATTTTAAATATGAAGGAGCTAATTAAGCTTGTGGAAAAAAAAAACAATAGCTGAGAGGTACTGTCCTCAGAAGAATTACATCCTATGTACCAGCACCTTGCAGGGGTTTTATTTCAGTTTGCTCCAGGCCCTCTGACTCTTACCTGGCCAGCTGAGGGAAGAAATAAAGAGCAAAGAGGAAGCCTTGAGTGCCTTCAGTAGGCAAAATTGTAATATGGTAGTGGTTACTGATACAGACTAAGAAGCAACCAAGAATCTCTAGACTTATAAGCCATTCTTAGGAATGAGGCTTGGAGTCCAGAAGCTGAACCTCAGATGGGAGAGCAAGTTTGCCAGTGGCGTAAATAAGCAGGGATGCCTCCACACTACTGCATTGAGCGTGAAAAGAATATTATGCTTCCACCATGATTTATACATCTTTAGGTGCCCACAACATGGTTTGGTATAATGGCTTTGTTGTTAGTAGAGCTTGGAAAATATTCGCCAAATGAATGATTTAGGTACTATTCCATTTCTGTCTAGGAGTGGAAAGCTGCAAAGAAAACTGCTTCAAACCTAATAAGGAGAAAAGGCTAGATTATTTACAATATCATAACTTTTCTTGAATTCATTAAAGAGCTGATTCCTCAAGGCAACCAAGTAAACCAAGCTCAAAGATGCATAAACCCATCCAAGGAGAGATAGGACACACGAACTGTCTCACCTCAGTTGGAACACGAGAGAAAGAGGGGACCATTACAGAAGTGAGTGCAAAAGAAATAAGCAAAACATTTAGTGAATCCTTAAAGGCCAAGAGTGGGCTAGTGTGTTACTTTGGAATAGGTAAGGGCCCTAGGCACAAGGAGAGTTTGCACTTACTTGCAAGATTTTTTCCCAAGGGCCTCTACAAGATGCTCAGGAGAAACGTGAGGACTGGGTAGTGAAGAAAGTGATTGGCATCGCTGGGGATACAGGTATAAGCCCTGCCCACTTCTCTGGATAGTTCCTACAAAGCAGGTGCCTTAAGCCACTATGGGAGGGGTAGAAGGAAATCAGTCAGACTCTGGAGGCCATGGAGGGGAGCTCTTAGACACAGGCGGGAGCCCATTGCCTTTTAGGAAATGGTTGGACGCTGTACCCCTGGGGAGGAGAGACACAAAACAGTCACTTTGGCTGAAAGATAAAATCTGAAAATCCACCAATACTAGATTAAGAAATACAGTTTAATCCCTTATGAATGGTTATTTTTTTATTTAAAGAAATAGTCTATACCTGAAATGAATAAAATGTTATATGTCAATTATATCTAATAAAAAAGTTTAAAATAGTAGTCAATTGACAGTAATGTTTTAAATGCTCATGATTTAATGTAAAATGAATAAGTTTGGTAAAAATCTATACATAATTCGTTCAGTATTTAAAAATATGCATAAAGAGAAAAAGACTGAAAGGACTTGGCTAATACCGGCTTTTAGGTTTTCCAACAAATCTTTACTCATGCTTTACTGAACTTGAATATGAATTAAGTTCTCTTCTCTTGTCTAATATTTCTGTCATGTGCCTGTTAGTTTTACAACGAAAAAAATAGAAAGAAAAATAATTTTAAAAACCTTGAGAACCAGTATATTTCGATTCCAGCATTTCAGTCCCAGCATTTCAGATATCTTTTTACTTTATTTGATGACTAGGGTACCGCAGCTGCCTGGTTATTTTTTCCTTCTACTTCTCTGATCCCATCGCCTTATAGTCCTTACCTGGTAAATTCCATCATCACAATTGCTTAGCATCAGAGAATCTCAGCTCAATTTCAGACCTCTTCTTTCTGTCTACATTCACCTCCTTTCTTATGGCTTTAAATATTTATATGATAATGACTACAAAATTTATATATTCAGCTAAGACCTCTCCTCTCACTCCAGGCTTTTATATTCAACGGTATACTCTTCATATCTACTTGAATTCCTAAAAGATGCCTTGAACTTAACGTGTCTAAAATTGAAATGTTCTTTTCTATTCTACCATCCAAGGCCTGCATCTTTTGCAGTCATCCGTATAATTCCATTTTCTCAAGTAACATACGTATATACATCTTGAGTTTTCAGATTAGCACTCAATCTAGTGTTTCAAAAACAAAGTAACTTAAAAATCAGGTAATTTCTGAGAAATAAGCATGCAATTATGAAGGTATTGAATGCTCTAATGTGACGTCATAAACGTGACAATAGAATTCTAACTCACATTGTAGAGATATTTACAGGAAAGATAAAAATGCTTTTCGGAAAAAAGTATCTATTATTTTAAATGCTCGGTACTAAGGCTTTTCAGAACCTTCCTTGGAGGGGGGCTGAAGGGTGAAAAGGGACTTTGGAGGCAACCAAATGCCCTTTAAAAGGACACTCCCTCCTTGTGCTACTTATTTTCTCTCATTTATTGATTTAACAACTATTACTTGAGCACCTACACTCTGTAAGGCATATTTTTCCTAACACTGGCGAGACAGGGATGGACAAAACCTACAAAGTTCTTGCCTTTATAGAGCTTATATTCTAGTAAGGAAGACAGACAATAATCAAAGAAGTAAAATAAATATAAATTATAATAGGCAGTAAAAATGAGAAGAGGGTACTATTTAGATATCACTGAGGAAGGACACTTTGAGCAGACACCTGAATATTACAGTAAAAATTTAAAATATTTTTTTCACAAACTGTCAAATTCACCTGAGTGGCTTCATAAGCTGTGGCAGCCCAACTGGTTTGCCATTGGTGATGGAAGTATTCAGGTATGAGCCTTCTAGATCTTAAATCCACCAACTTACCACATGATTATGCAGAATTATTTTCTATTTTGCTATGGCGTGGTAATGGTTGCGCTTAAAACACCGTGGCTCAGATGATACCCTTGAACTCAGGTGACCATTTCATTGGAAGATTTGTTTGTAACTCAGATTGTTTCATTCAACTTACGAGTAGTTTTTCATTTCATTTGAAAGAAATATTAGCCAAGTTCCGGGCACTATGATAGTATTCGTAAGTTGAGAAAATGAAAAAGGCTATTTTTTTCAAGCATGTTTGGAGCATATATCTTAGAACTCTGAAGTCAGAATATTAGGCAGCTAAGTTGGACCTTTTGAATTAAACGTCTAAATATTATGCATTCCATAGTCTATTTAAATGACAGAGAAGTGAAGGATGGCTTAAACTCCAAAAGAAGAAAAATTAGAGATAAGGTGTGAAAAGTATAATGTGAAAGTCTGAAAACACATCTATTTATCTATCTATCTGTCTATCTATTTATCCATCTATCCCCACATACACTAACACACATAAATATGTACACACATAATATTTGTAACATATTCATTCATTCATTATGCATATACTCTATATATGCTATGCTGTTATAGACAAATGGCATGTATCACTGAATTAAAAAAACCTTGCTCTCATAAAGCTTACATTAGAGCAGGAAGAAATAGTAATCAACAGACATAATCAACAAATACATTATTTAGCATATTAGGTGAGATCTGTAATGGAAAAAGGAAAAATTGAACAAGAAAAGAAACTTAGAAGTGCCAGTATAAACGAGGGGGTACATTTTCAACAAGATGGAGAGAGTAGTGAAGGATGTCTGAATGCGAGTTATGCAACTAAAAATATTGACTATGCTGCAATTTTATGTGATATTGGTATGCATTTATATATAAAATATATTTATATTCCAGATTGACATATACACAATACATATATTCACCAACATTTATATTGAAAAAATGTCTTCTTTAAGCACTTAAATGTTCTCTTTAATCTCTTCTACATTTTTAGAAATAAAATATTCCTGATATTCACT
Organism: Leucopleurus acutus; assembly: GCF_964270905.1. Taxonomy (NCBI): domain Eukaryota; kingdom Metazoa; phylum Chordata; class Mammalia; order Artiodactyla; family Delphinidae; genus Leucopleurus; species Leucopleurus acutus. The sequence continues at coordinate 98,963,195 of NC_139153.1, forward strand.
TGAAGACACCCAATATTAACTTCTCAAAGGTAAATGGAATAAAATATACATAAATAGTGTGCAAATTCTTCCCCAGACATGGCTTTTGTTGCTTAGTTTTAAAGGATAAGTTCATTTTTCTACACACAAATGGAAAAGCCCTAGTGACGGATGATATGTGTCTGCCTTTGGAATTCAGATGTTGCAAACCTGCCTTTGGAGACAGTAGTCTATGTGGCTACCTGCCAGGCAGAAGAAGACACGTGTAACTATTTTCAAAGCCATTTTATTGGACTCCAGTTTCCTTCACTGCCTCTGTGTATAAGATAAATGTAAATGGTAGAAATGTAGAAATATAGCAACAAGCTGGTATAGTAAGTCTAAAACATACATGACTAAACAGTGTTTATACTAAGATTGAGTCAAATAAATTAATATTTTTGTCTTTGGTTTGAGGTTTTTAATCTTGGAGTTTACTTTTCCTCATAGCCTCCTTTATGTTGGGTAACTATTGTTTGTGTTAATGATATAACACATGCTGACACCAAATATCAATTCTAGGTAAATCCAGTTAAGCCCAGAAGCAAATCAGCTGGATTAGCAGTCCTTGAATAAATGATTTTTCTTCCATTTACTTTGTTTTTTGCAAATGAGCCTTTTAATATAAAAAAATTTAAGCTATCAGCATCCCCATTCCTTATTAATAGCAGAAGCCTAAAATGAATTCCTTAAAAGTAAGGGTTGAAGGTTCCCTTTTATGCTACTAATATGAATGTTATAATTAAAGCTATAAATAAATACGCTTATATTGCATACGGACTTCCTGTTTGTGAAAGAGGGTTATCAGAAGCACATTTAGAGTGGTATCACAGTAAAGAATTTCCCTCTAAAGGCTAAGAAGCTATGTTATTTTTGCCCATTTAGGGTTCTTTGCTTTCCTTCTCTATCCAGAAAAATAAAGCTAATAAATAAAATATTAAAAATTTAACTAGTTGGGTATTCAAGATAATGGATTTGTTGCTATTAAATAAAAGTCCAAGGTAGAGACCTCCATGAGCAGAGAGGTATTTAGTCTCTTTCATTAAGAGCCATGAATAGGTATCTCATTACTTTTGTAAATGTTTTGATGAAATGTTTTATGATTATGATGTCCTTAACAGCATGATAAAGATGTATATGTGGTATGCAAAAAAGAAAGCAAAATGTAAATTACAGCTTTAGCTCACTGATTGGTTTTTTAAAATCTCAGTAGATTTCATTTGTTTAAAATATGATTGATGAAAGTTCTTAATTTAACTTATAACTAGGATCTTTATTTGCATCTTCTCTTCTGGTATGGATAAAAGAAAATATTCTTAAAGAGAAAAAAAGGCACTGCTTACTCTGAAGAATGGCTTTATTCTCTCCCCTCAGGATCCTCATGTCTCTATGTCCACCACTTTAAATTATTATGTCATAAACCTCACCTGATCATATCAGGCCTCCACATTGAAAAGCCCACCTTAGACCAGACCCCCCAAAACTCATGAAATTTATGCCCTGCCTCGTTAGAGACACTGTTAAAACTCTGGCAATATAGTGATTTACCTTATTGAAGTCAGAATTTTTTTTAACTATGAAACTCTTTCTCTACCGAATGGAAATGACCACCCTCAAATACACTGGATGTGCCACTGAAAAAGGAGTAAGATACAATCTTTTTTTTAAACTTTATTTTTTAGAGTAGTTTTATGTTCACAGCAATATTGAGCAGAAGTTAGAGATTTCCCATACACCCCCCAACACACACACAGACACAACCTCCATCTACCGCCCCCCATTAGTTACAATCGTTGAACCTACATTGACACGCCCCAATCACTCAAACTCTATGCATCACTTTATAGTACAAATTTACTGTTGTACATTCTATGAGTTTGGACAAATGTGTAATAACATACATCCATCATTATGGTATCATACAGAGTATTTTCAGTGCCCTAGAAATCCTCTGTGTTCCACCTAGTCATCTTTTCCCCACCCCAAGGCCTGGCAACCATCAGTCCTCTTACTGTTGCCATAGTTTTGCCTTTTACAGAATGTCATATGGGTGGAGTCATACAGTACGTACTTTTTTCAGATTAGTTTCTTTACCTTAGCAATACACATTTAAGCTTCCTCCACGTCTCTTTATCACTTGACAGCTCATCTCTTTTTAGCACTGAAGAATATTCCATTATTTGGATGCACCACAGTTTATTTATCCATCCTACTACTGAAGGATATCTTGGTTGCTTCCAGGTTTTGGAATTATGAATTAAGCTTCTATAAACATCTGTGTGCATCTTTTTGTGTGAATATATTTTCAGCGCCTTTGAGCAAATACCAAGGAGCATGGTTGCTGAATGGTGTATGGTAAGAATATGTTTAGTTTTGTAAGAAAGTACCAAACTCTCTGCCAAAGCGGCTGTACCATTTTGCACTCCCACCAGCAATGCATGAGGGTTACTGTTGCTCTACATCCTAGCCAGCATTTGGTGTCGTCGGTGTTTTGGATTTTGGCCATTCTAATAAGTGTGTAGTCGTCAGGATACAATTTTAGAAAGCTTTTTAGATACCCATTATTAGATTATGAGAGTACCCCCAAAAAATTACAGGTTTCATTATTAACCTTTTAAAATATTAGGTAATTAATTTTAGAATAAATCAGACAAGCATCTGGAAAAGAATGCAACCACGTATAGGTCCATTTGACACTTAGTAGTGAGTTTACTATTATTTGGTTAAATAGAAAATAAATCATAATTAAAATCTAATTAAATTGAATCTTCAGTAGATAGTATTCTAGAAATACTTTTTAAAATGTTTTTTTATTCCACCAGAGGAGGAGGGGAAATAAAACTTGCTTTAAAGGTATTCAGGAATGAGGTATAATCAACCAACCATTCCCTACTACAAGTTAAAGTATGTTTTCTTGATAGGTCCCTCCCACAGCTATAGTGCTGGGTATTTTTTTGGTTTTTTGGTTTTGTTTTGTTTTGTTTCTGTTTTACTTTACTTCATTTATAGGAATTCTCACATTGGTAGCTAAGGCAGAGATTTTAAAAATCAGGATTTTCATGCCAAACAGTAAAATGTTTTAAACGTTTTGCATAGTTTTAAAATATACTGTATTCTCAAACCATTTCCAAGATAAAAGACACTTTTGCAGGGAGAAAGTGATTATCTAATTTGGCAAGACATAGAAATTTCCAGCTGAGGCACATTAAAACATTTTTACAATTGCCTCAAAGGCAGAAAATTTTCACCATTCCTTTGACTATAAAAATCTGTCTCTACTGAACAGAAATGACCAGTTTTCCTGAAAAAATGTTAGAGTACATACATAGATAGTTTTTGTCCATCCAAAGGCTTTATAAAATATCTTCTACCCACTTCTACAATTTGTCTAATGTTGATTCTCTTTATAATTATTATTTAGTTTTTTTTAAGTTTTACTTGTAAATTAATAATTAAAACATGACCTTTAATTATACTACTTTTAAAAAGAAATAAGTTACAAATAGTATGCACTCAACAAACTTAATTATCCTTTTTGACAGTGCACTTAGTTTCAGGTAACTTTCACATGAAACCAAATATATAAGAATGCCTATGACAAGACAGGAAATTTCACATGGAGCTGAAACATATAACAAGAGAGTCAAATGGGAATGCGAGAAATAAAAATAAATATTAAAAATGAAAGAATCTCTCTTACAGGTTTGCCAATAGGCTGGACAGGGCAAAGGAAAGATTCAGTGAACGTACAAATAGGTCAAGAGAAAATATCCAAAATGATGTAAAAAAATGTGAAATAAAAATATAAAGATGAAAGTGAAATAAAAACATATTCATAAAAGTGAGATGAAAATATAGTTTCCCCAAGTGCTCTGGAACAATAGTAAATGGTGTACATGCAAATAATTGGAGTTTCAGGATTGGAGGAGTCAAAACGCATGACTGGTATTTCTGGTTTCAGTTCTAACATATAAAAAGCTTGGAAGGCACTATTCCTGTCCTTACAACAAGAAAAGCCTGGAGTAACTAAAAATCACCAACTTTTCTTAGATCCATCCCAGAACTAAACAAACAGGGAAAACTGCCATCCCCAAATCAAGAAAGACAGGTGAAGCGGGAGCATCACAGCCAAGATAAGCTTACCTGGGAGAGAAATCACTGGAGTTACAAACAGGTTGGAACAGTTTTATGGTAATTTTTATGAATTATTAGGGACTGAGTTTGGATTCACTTGAGAGTGAGAAATTCCTGGTGGCTGCAGTTTTAGGGGGAGTCCTAAACTCTTTTGTGGTTTTGACCTCAAAGAACTCCACCAAATTCTCACATTAAGAGCCAAGAAAATCGGCTTTGGAAGGAGGAGGAAAAGTAAACTTTGTGAACTATGCCCAGAGTGTTCTCCATAACAAAGCTCTACTTGCCAGGGAACATGTCCTTACCTGGACCATATTCCACACGGAGGAAAGGCACTTTGTGATTCCAGTTTCCTGCCTCCTTCTTGTCTCACCTAAGGGAAGAATGGCTAAGGGAGGAATGAGTGATGGTCACAGCCGAGGGACACAGGCCCCCTAAAAGACTGAGGTTTGGTCATCAGGTTATAGAATGCCCTCTCTGCAATGCCTTGCCACCACACCAACAGGGCTTTGGTATAATAACAGGGCATTGCAATGGGAAGAGCTATAAGACAGCTCTGATCTGAGTTGGGAGTACTTACAGCTTTTTCAAGGCAGCGGGAAAGACAACAGGATACTAGCAGACTCTGAAGCGTTCATTAAACACAGCCCAACTCCCAGCCAGATTAACATAAAACCTCACACCCAAGCCCTATTTTCCTCAGTTCCTATTACTTGATGAATTATTTCTGACTTTAAATTAAGATTACCAGGCATGTTAAACGTAAGAAAAAAATGTGCTGAAGAGACAAGGCAAGCATCAGAACCAAACCCTGTTTTGACACACATTTTGAATTATCAGAGACGGAATTTAAAAGAACTATGATTAGTATATTAAGGTTGCTAATGGAAAAGTGGACAACAAGCATAAACGGGTAATGTAGTCAGAAGCAGTAAAAACCTATGAGAATCGAAAGGCAGCGCTAGAAATGAAACCACTATGAAGGAAGAAGGATGTCTTCAGTGAGCTCTGCAGACTGGACATGGCTGAGAAAAGAACCAGTGAGCTTGAACATAGGTCAGTAGAAATTTTACAAACTGAAATGCAAAGAAGAAATAAAATGGAAAAAGAAAAAAACAGAATATAACAGAAAAAAATATGGGAAAATTTCAAAAGATGTAATATATGTATAATTTGAATTCTAGAAACAGAGGAAAGATAGGAGACCAGAAGAAATATGTGAAGTCATAATGGCCAAGAATGGTCCAAAATTGCCAACAGACGCCAAAGCACAGATCCAGGAAGGTCGGCAAGCAACCAACAGACTAAATACCCAAAACCACATCTAGACATATCATATTCAAATTATAAAGAAAAAAAGGCAAAGAGAAAATTGTGAAAGAAGCCTAGGGTTGGGGATGAAACACCTTACCTATAGAGGAACAAGTCAACACCAACAGCAGCAGCAACAACAACAAAAATACAACACACTTCTCAGAAGCCATGCAAGCAAGAAGAGAGTGGAGTGAAATATTTAAGATGTTAGAAGGAAAGAAAACAACAACACATAAATCTAGATTTCTATATCCAGCAAAATTATCCTTCAAAATGAAGGAGAAATAAAGTCTTTCTCAGATAAATGAAACCTGGAGGAATTCAGCAGCAGGAGAACTGTCCTTCAAGAAAAGTGAAAATTAGTGATTCAGGGAGAAGGAAAATGATATAGGTCAAAAACTAAGAGCTCCATAAAGAAAGGAAGCATTGGAGAATGAATAAATGATGCTAGAATAAAATATTTTTTATTCTTGATATAAAAGATCACTGTTCAAGTAATAACACTACAATATATTGAGGGATTATAGCAAATGGGTATCAGGTGAGGTTGAAAACCTGTGTTTCGGCCCTGACCATGGTAAATCACAGAGGCTCCCCTGGCAGCCCAGGCAGGGGAAAGTTGCCCTCCCTGCCCCACACCAGACTTGGTGCACAGCCGGTGTGCCACAGACTCTTAAGGGAGTTGCAGCCAAGGACTCAGGCCCCTCTCCCCAGTCATACTTTTGCATATTTGCTTTCCTAGCCCTGGTGCTTTCGTTCCTAGGTCTTTCTCTCAGAGGCCTTGGACAAAGACCTTCTACAGGCACCTTTATGGAGGCCTCCTTATGGGAAAGGAAGGAAGGGGAAACCTTTTACTACTTTTCACTCCTCTGACCCAATACTTTTCCACTCCTACCCTTGACCCTGACCCCAGGATCCATACTGCCAGAGACCTTTGTTCAAGGCTCTCTTTTTTTTTTTTTTTTTTGTGGGGGGGGGCATAGCTCATGTGTTACATTAAGAATATGCAGATTATGACCTGCAGACTAAGGAGGTATACCCCCCCAAAGGGGTCAGCAGCTTGGTCCCTCAGCATCTGAGCTCCCACTCTGGGGACGAGTAAACCTCAGAGCAGTTTTGATTGAAGGTGCAGTTTTTATACACTCACACAAAGGAAGTAAAGTCACAAGATTTATCACTTAGACATCCCAGAAAAGGGACGTGGGTGTACAGTGAGCCAGGGGAAGGGCAGTCCTCTATCCCAGGTCACAAGCAAGCAAGAGACATAGCTCAGGGTAGCAAGCACCTGTTACTTATAAGGTGGTTGGGGCAGAGGTCACTAACTTTTCATAGGTGGTTCTGTAAGTGTAAGCAGTTATTTTCGAAAGGTGACTCAGGAAAAGCAAAGCAAGACCTTGTGGCAGGAATCCTAAGCTCAGGTCCTTATCTAAATGTCCAGGCTCTGGGTGTGAGCAGGGCTGTCACACTGTGAAATGCTTAGGCAGTAACTCAGAATGGCTGTTTTTTCATCACATTCCCTTGACAGGAGATGAACCCACATCTGTGCTAGTCCACCTGACCGTCCACTGTTCGCAGTTCCATGGAGAAAAACGGAACAGGGGATGTCAGAGCTATCTCCAGTTGTAGCCTCTTGCTTATACCATCTCAAGTAAGTTATTAAAGGCTTAACTCATTTATCTTGAGCTTGTTGCTTTAATTGGCTACTCCAACATCTGGCAGCTCAGCTTTCTCCCAGCTCAGCTGAGCTCCCGGTGGATGTAAAGGACGGGTGTAAAACGAATGACACAAATATCATACAGGGAAAGAGGGATGAATGGGAACATTGTGTTACAAGGTATCTTTACTACAACTGAAGAAGTAGAGTGTTTTTTGAAGTTACAATTAGATTTTACAAACTATAAGGCGGCCACTGAAAGAAATTTTTTAAGAAGTATAATGATATGCTGAGAGAAGATAAAACAATCATATAAAATGATCAATTAAAACCACAGAAAGTATAGTAAAAAGGAAGGAAGGAAAAACAAAAGCAACAAATATAAAAGAGTTGCAAACATGGTAGATATTAATTTAACTATATCAACTTTAACTATATCAACTTAACTATATCAATTTAACTATATTAATTTAACTATATTAATTAATAAATTAATTAATAACTATATTAATTAATAACTAATTAATAACTTAATTAATTAATAACTATATTAATTTAACTATATCAATTTAACTATATCAACTTTAACTATATCAACATTAACTTTACATGTGAATGATCTAAATGTATCAATTTAAAGACAGAGATAGTCACAATGAATAGAAGAAAAATAAGGACTGAACTATATGCTGTACACCAAGACAAACAGACAAAAAAAAAATTTCAAATAAAATGACAGATTCAAAGAAAAGGAAATGAGAGAGGTATACTATGCTAACACTAACTGAAAGAAAAAAAAAACTAAAGAGGAATATTTATTTCATACAAAACAAATTCCAGAGCAAGAAAAATTGTGAGGGATAAATAGATCCATAATGATAAAGATGTCAGTTCCCCCCAAAATAATTCAATTATCTTTAATGTGTATGCACCTAGCAGCAGAACATCAAAATATGTGAGGGAGAGGCTGATGGGACAGAAAAAAGAAATAGAAACATCAACTATTATATTTGGAGACCCCCCTTTTAGCAACTGAGAAATTAAGCAGGCAGAAAATCAGTAAGGATGGTTGACCTGAATAGCACTACCAATCAATGTAACCTAAATGACATTTATAGAATGAACGTTGTAACAGCAGAATACATATTCCTCTCAAGTTTGCATGGAACATTCGCCAAATTAAGCATCCTGAGTGATAAAACACACTTTAGCAAAATTCAACAAACAGAAATCATGCAGAGTATATTTTCAGACCACAAAGGAATTAAAGTAAAAATCGGCAACAGAATAATTGGAAAATCCCTAAATATTTGGAGATTGGACAACACCCTTGTAAATAACACACGAGCCAAAGAAGAAATTGCAGGAGAAATTTTAAAATATTTTGAAGTAGGGACTTCCCTGGTGGTGCAGTGGTTGAGAGTCCGCCTGCCGATGCAGGGGACACAGGTTCGTGCCCCAGTCCAGGAAGATCCCACATGCCGCGGAGCGGCTGGGCCCGTGAGCCGTGGCCGCTGAGCCTGCGCGTCCGGAGCCTGTGCTCCACAGCGGGAGAGGCCACAACAGTGACAGGCCTGTGTACTGCAAAAAAAAAAAAAAAATTTCTGAAGTAAATAAAAATACATCTTATAACGTATGGGATGCAAAAATAGCAGTTCATAGAGGGAAATTTATAGTATTGCATGTATTCGTTAGAAAGAGAAAAGACCTGAAATCAATAACCTAAGCCTCTCCCTTAGAAAATAAGAGGAAGAAGAGCAATTAAATTGAAAACAAAAAACAATAGAGAATAGCAATAAAAATAAAAGCTGGTTCTTTGAAAGGATTGATAAATTGGATAAACCTCTAGCCAGGCAAACCAAGAAAAAGAGAAAAAAAGACACAAATTACCAATATGAGAAGTGAAATAAGGTCCAACACTGCTGATCCCAGAGACATAAAAGAATAATAAAGGAATAATATGAACAACTCATCTCAATATTTGGTAAGTTAGATGAGATGGACCAGTACCTTGAAAGACAAAAACTACGAAGTCACAAACAAAGTGAAATAGATTATCTAAATAGGAGCATACACATTAAAAAAATTGAATCAGTAATTAATAACTCTCTAAAAGAAAGCACCAGGCCCTGATGGTTTCAGTGGAAAATTCTACCAAACATTTAAGGAAGAAATGACAGCAATTCTCTATAATCTCTGAGAAAACACAAGCAGAGGGAACACTTCCTAACACAATCTATGTAGCCAGTAACATCCTAATAGCAAAAACAGAAAAAGATGTCCCCCACAAGGAAAACAAATCAGTTTCTTCCATGACCATAGATGCAAAAATATCAGCAAGATATTAACAAATGAAATCCAGCAACATATAAAAATGACAATATACCTTGACCAAGTAAGAGTTATCCCAGGAAGGCAAAGTTGGATTAACACTAATAATTAATATAATACACCACAGTAATAGAATAAAAGGCAAATCCACATGGTGATCAAAATTGATTCAGAAAAATAAGTTGATAGAGACCAACATCTTTTCATGATAAAAACACGCAAGAAACTGGAAGTGGATAGACCCATCTTTAACCAGATGAAGGGCATCTATACAAACTCACAGCTAACATCATACTGAATGGTGAAAGACTGAATGCTTTATTCTTAAGATCAGAAACAATAATAAATGTGATACATTGCATTGATAGAAGGAAAGCTAAAAATCACATGATCATCTCAACAGATGCAGAAAAAACATTTGACAAAATTCACCATCCATTCATGATAAAAACTCAACAAACTAGGTAGAGAGAGAACATATTTCAACATCATAGAGTCCATATATGACAAACCCACAGCTAACATCAAACTCAGCGGTGATACCTTGAAAGCTTTGCCTCTAAAATCAGTCACAAGAAAAGGGTGCCCACTTTTACCACTCTTATTCAACATAGTACTGGAATTCTTACCCAGGTCAATCAGGTAAGTTAAGTATGAATTTTCCATATGACACAGAAATTCTTCTTCTGGGCACTTAACCAAGAGAAAAGAAAGCATATGTCTACGCAGAAACATGTATGTGAATTGCCAAAGCATCATTATTTGTAACAGCTAGAATTTGGAAACAGCCCAAATGACCATCAACTGGTAAATATATTAAAAAACTGGGGGTATATTCATAAACATGAAATACTATTCCAAAATAAAAAGTAGTATGATATTAACATATGTAAAGCATGATTGAATTTCACAAACACGATGATATGTGAAAGAAGTCAAACGTAAAACATCACATACTATATAATTATCAATACATTGATATGAAGTTCTAAAAAAGGCAAAACTATACAGTGAGAAAGAAGGTAAGTCCTCGCCTGGGATCAAGAGTGGAAAAGCGGGATCAAGTGCAAAGGAACAGAGGGAAACTGTAGGGTGAGGGAACTGTTCTATTCCTAATTGTGGTGGCAGTTAAGTTGTTGAACAAATTACCAAAATTCATCAAAATGTACACTTAGTATGTTGAATTTTAATATATATGCAAACGATGCATTAATAAAAAAGTGAATAAATGAAATATAAAATATATAAATATTTTCACATAAATAAATATCTCCCCATTTAATTTCACATAAATAAATATCTCCCCAGTTAATTGCATAAATTAAATATCTCCCCAGTTAATTGCACTTGCCTTCTATGTGATATAGTAGCAGATGGTCTAATTGATGAGAGACATCTCTCTGTCACTGTGTTGTAATGCTCACAGCACCACATATTCTCTTAAAGTTTAGATCTAATGTCACAAAAGAAAGCAAACTCTATCAATTATTTCTACTTCTCATACTTATTTAACTCATAGTCTCAAATTAAGAAGTCCAAGGCCAAGATGTTTATAGTTTTAAACAGCAGTAGCCAATGTAATTGATGTATTAGCAAGATAATGTGGCAGAATTTGTAAGAAATACAAATATTTAACAACTGATCTCTTATCCAAACGATCTGACAATCTACTGCTGGCAAACAGATGTGTGCATTGCTACCTATATATTGTAGTATATAATATGTATGTTAATACAATCAAGATATGGACTAATTTACAACTGTAGGGAAGATTGATGAAGTTTGAATTTTAATTGAGCCTAGAAGTGTTGGTGGGATTTAACCTAGACAAGGAAGATCATTCCAGATAGAGGAAACATTGTGAGAAAATCCCAAAGGTTTATTTCATAATATTCGCCTAGGCAATGATGTTTTGCTTGGTGTGGGTGAAGCAGAGAAAGACAAAATTAGTACATATGAGAAGATAGCCTAAAACCTGAAGATAAGCAGAATCGATTGTTATGTAAGAACTTTAGAACTTTTGATGTAGGCGTTGAAACCATGTAGCTTTGGGAGAAGGGTTGGCATATTCAACATGATCAAATCCATATTCTCAGAAAAGGAGAAGATTAGGCATACTCAACATGATCAAGTCCATATTCTCAGGAAAGGAGAAGAATGAATTGCAGCAAAAAAAACAAAAAAGAAGTTAGAGAAAAGAGTTAGGAGACTTGAATAAGAAGAGCTACTGTGGAAATGGGCAGTTTGGTAACTATGCTGATTAAATCTAAGGGTGCAGGCTAGGAAGAAGTTAATGGATAACACAAATATTTTTAATCTAAGTGAGAATTAATTTATCAATTAGGACATCTTTGGTCCGATTAAAGAGATAAAGTTTACACATATGAAAAATTAAATAGCAAGGTAAGAAATGAATTTTTAATTGCATCTCATATGATCCTATAGAGTTGTAGCTCCTACCTTAAGACCCAGCTCTGACCTCAGCAAGTTCCTATTAAAATAACAATGTAGTGCCTACTTTACAGAGTGGTAATTTTAATCATTATCTTATTCTAGTAACAACCCCAAGATTAACAAAATCATGAACTTAACAAAATTGAGATACAGTACTTTTAGTTACTTTGCCAATTGATTAGACATGCACTGTGATTAAATATCTGTGATTAAAGATTTTCCTTCAGCAAAAATTATAGACTTTTGTAATAACTTACAAATCCAAAAGTTTTCTCTGTGTACACTTTCAAAATTAGATTTTCCCCTTTATATGAGAAGAATGCTAACAGCATCCTCAAATTTTCTTAAAGGTTTGAGTCCTATGTATTTTCAGATATATACACATTATGTGCTTGTAAAAAAAAAAGTTATCTTCTAGAAAGGAAAAAGGATGAGGAAAACCCTCCAGAGAGATAATTAATAGAGAAATGGTCCCACGAATTCCAGTGGGCTCCCTCTCTTTTTGCTCTCTGATATACCTCTTAGCAGGGCAATGTTTATTCTGCTGAATCTGTAAATAAACCTATCATGTTAGATCCTGTAATTATATTGCACATTGATTAAATTTACAAAGTCATGTATTTATTTCTATGTTAAAGTTTCTAAAGCACTTGTGCACTGTTATACCACTTCATTTATGTGCACACTATTAGTCTTTAAGTGATAAGACTTAGTGATTATATGGCATTGTCGATTTTTTGTATTTTCTAAAATAATCATAAACAACTTTTATAAGTATAATAAATACTATTAAAATTGAATATTTAAATATTTATAATCACAAGTTTTTAATTAAAGCAGACTTACAACCTTTTTAATGTGAATTATTATGTTTAATTGAAGCTATATTCAGCAGTTTATAGATAGAAGAAAAAGTTGAAGGAATAAATATATTACTTAACATCCCCAAATAGTAAGGTTCAAAAGAGCCAATTGAGAATGGAGTTTGCCTCTCCTTGTTGTCACAAAAAAATAAGGAAGGAAGAAGGGAGAAAGGAAGGAAGGGGGGAGAGAGAGAGAAGAGAGAAATCAGAGACAGAAAAGAGACTGAAGAGAGAGGGAGGGAGGAAAAGGAAAGGCAGTAGGAAGAACGAAAAAAATAACTTTGAAGATAATAGTTTAGGGAATAAAAACTGTATAAATAAATAGAAAAATCAATCAGAATGGTGGCTGCAAACATAAAAGAAATCCCATCAAATTTGTAGGATATTAGTACAGTGTGAATGAAATAGAAGTCACAACATAAAGAAGTCTGCGTCAGAAGATATCACATGGCAAGAATACTGGGAATCTACAGTCTTAAAACCAGTAGAAAGAACCAGTGAGCAAGTGTGAGAAATAAGGGTGGAAACAATAAGGTAATTAAGGGTCTATGTAAGAAAAACTGACCCCCCCCCATCCTACAACAGCCCTCATCCATTCACCTACCCTGGTGTACAGAACACAAGAATGGAATTTACTCTCAGACAAGAAATTAGAAGACTCTTCTCTGAAGCTGTTGAACAAACTAAACAGAACTGTCGCAGTTAGTGTGGGTGGTGGACATATTTACCACCCGTTCCCCATCTACTCACTAAGTAAAAGCCAGCCACTGGCGAAATGCTGCCCATGTTTACAGAGATCCCAAATCAGCTCTCTTACTCCCTCAATTTAAAACATGAACGGAAAATCAAGGAACTTGTCCCGTAGCAAGAAAGAGAAGGACCAAAATAAATAGAAAAACTAACAAAAATTAAACAAGTCAGAAAAATAAAGTTTTAAATCATGAATTAGTATGATCAGGGAGAGTCAAGAGGATGTTTCATTCATAAATAAAAGTAGGACACTATCAAAAAGAAACAATAAAAGACAAGATGTTTTTGAAAATAAAATAATAAGTGTCAAAATTTTAAAAATTGAATTCAAGGATTGCAAAATAAAATTGAGAAAATCCCCAGAATATAATGCAAAAGACTAATAAAAGACATTTTGAGAGAAAAGATAAGCCATGGGAAAGGCCAGTATCTGCATAATAAGTCCAGAAATAGAGAATTTAAAAATGGAGAAAAAAATTATCAAAGAAATAACAGCAAAAAAACCCAAAAAACAGAATTCAGAAGAATAGTAAGTAGAATCCATTGAAATCCACTAGAATTTTTTCACATCCGGGCATGTGGGACTTAGACCCTACTGCATGAACCTCCCCCAACCCCCTTGCAGACAATAACTATAAAACCTGGACTAACAGACAGTGAAGAGAGCAGATATATTCTGGCAGAAAACCCATGCTTACCAGGAGGAGGAAGGCAGAAGGTGGTACAAATAATTACCATCTTTGAGGAGCTATGCTAGTCCTTTGGGCAAACAGCAGTGGCAGGGAATGCACATGGGAAATCCCAAAATCCTTCTGGCCGGGGAAGCAGAACAATGAAACCTGGATACTATGAACATTGAAGAGTGTGGGGGAAACACCAGAAGGGAAAGAGCTGGAGGCAGAATCCCCAAACTCTGTCTTACTCACATTGCTGACTCATATCTGAACTATGCACGCATAGAACAGAATCACAGCACTTTAAACAAAGAAAAAAATGTTTGAACTATGATCTGTGTTCCTGTTCTGAAGGTTGCTATCCTGAATACTTAACATAAGCAGGCAGATTTTGGTGGAGTGGAAACTTGCTTGGAGGTGCACTGATGTGGAGCTTAGTTTCTCTCTTTGCAGTTTTTCCTTGAGGCTAAGAACAGAGAACACACAGCAAAGGCAAGAGCATACATGTGAATATTCTATTCTTCCTGGTCTGATAAACAAGAAAAGAGAAGCCAAGAAACGTGAATGCTGAAGAGCGTGAGGAATCCTAATAGGAAAAGAGTCGGAGGAAGGATTGCTAAAGCAGTTTAATCTCAGACATAAAAGCTACTTGCTACTATTATATATGGAATGGATAAAAAACAAGGTCCTACTGTAGAGCACAGGGAACTATATTCAATATCCTGTGATAAACCATAATGGAAAAGAATACAAAAAGAATGTATATGTATGTATAACTTAATCACTTCACTGTACAGCAGAAATTAACACAACATTGTAAATCAACAATACTCCAATAAAAAAACAAAAAAGTATTTGCTAAGACAAAAGGAAAAAAATACTTATCACAGAAAAATAACAGAATCCAGTATTCTCTTAATTTAGCATTAATGTGTATGATACAATTCAAAATTACCACAAAGTGAGAGAGTAGCATGGACATATATACACTACCAAATGTAAACTAGATAGCTAGTGGGAAGCAGCCGCATAGCACAGGGAGATCAGCTCGGTGCTTTGTGACGACCTAGAGGGGTGGGATAGGGAGGGTGGGAGTGAGGCTCAAGAGGGAGGGGATACAGGGATATATGTATACATACAGCTGATTCACTTTGTTGTACAGCAGAAACTAATACAACATTGTAAAGTAATTATACTCCAATAAAGATATTTAAAAAAAAATTACCCAACATGTGAAGAACTAAGAAAATAGAATACATTCCAAAGAGATAAGAAAATCATTTGAGTCCAACCCAAGATAAACCAGATGTTGCAACAAAAACTTAAAAGCAGCTACTAAAAACCAGTATGGATGTTTCTCAAAAAACTAAAAATAGAACTACCATATGACTCAGCAATTCCACTTCTGGGTATGTATCCAAAAGAAATGAAAACAGTAAGTTGAAAAGATACACCCCAGTGTTCATAGCAGCATTATTTACAATTGCCAAGGTATGGAAGCAACCTAAGTGTCCATCAACAGATGAATGAATAAAGAAGATGTGATACACACACACACACACACACACACACACACACACATATATACATATATAACGGAATATTACTTAGCCATAAAAATGAATGAAATTTTGCCATTAGCAGCAACATGGATGAACTTGGAGGGCATTATGCTAAGTGAAATAAATGAGAGAGAGAAAGACAAATTCCACTTATATGTGGAATCTAAAAAAATACAACAAACTAGTGAATGCAACAAAAAAGAAGCAGACTTATATGGAGAACAAAGGGGAAGGGGAGAGGGGCAATACAAGGGTAAGGGTAAGGGGGGGAGGGGCAAAAAAAGGTTATAGGATTATATGAAATCATGTGTGTGAAACTTTTGAAAATTGTAAAGCACTATAGAATTTAAAGACTCTTTCATTCAATGAAAGAAAAAAAAAGTATCCTCAAAGATGTAAAATAAAACATGTCTTCCATGCATGCAAATCTTAGTAGTAAGAGGTCTCAGCAGAGAAATAGAAGCAACAATAAAGAACCAAATGAAAATACTAGTAATAAGAAATAAAATTCTGAAAAAATTTACTGGATTAACTTAACGAAATGGATATGACAAAGAAAAGAGTAAGTGAACTTAAGATAGAAAAATAAACATTACCCAGAGTGAAAAAAAGAAGAAAAAAAACCAGAATAACTCAGGGGCTTGCTTGGATAATATCAGATAGTCAGATATATGTGTCATGGGAAATTCAGAAGGAGAAAAGAGAAAGAATAGAGAAAATGTTTCTCAAGAAACAATAGCTGAATATTTATTTATATATTAAGCTGAAGGTCAACGTATTTTTTAAAGTTCTAATAAATCAATTTTTAATTCAATATCAAACAAAATCAGTCAAATTACATTAAATGATATTGCCACAAAAGAAAATAACAAACAGGAGAGTATGTTCATCCTTACTTGCAAAAGTAGAAATGCAAATAAAAACAATACTAAATACTTTTTGAAATATTTTAATATGTAAAATATCTTGGGTTGACAAGAAAAACAGGAAAACCAGCACACTCATATTGGGTTAATTTCTCTCAAGAAAATAAATGCACCATTTATTTTCTTGAGAGAAAGGATAAATAATGTCAGCAGACAATAATAAAGACGCTTTATTATGGCTACACAGCAAAACAGATTAGTTATAACTGGAGGTGGGATGTGGGTTAATTTTTCTCTGTTTAAAAAAATTATGCGATAATTGTATATTTCGTATATTTATACAATATTATGTATTGTATAATTTGTATATTTTTTGTATATAATTTGTATATATATTTTTTGTTTATTTTTGTATAAAATTTGGTTTTTTGTCATACAACAAAAACAAGTGAGTTTTTTAAACAGTAAATTAATTAAGAAATCATCTATGTTTATAACATATGTAAGATAAGATGATTAACCCATAGAGATAGCACTCCTCTTGTTTCTTCAACTCACACAGACATACCTTTTGTTTTTTGTTTCTAAGCCAGTTAGGAACATAGCACGGGAAGGCAAGGGGCCCAAAGAATAGTCCATTGATATTGTAACTGATAACTCTGGAAAGTCACCTAGTACCATCCCTTTCATTAGCTCTCAGAGTCAAAGCATGTTAAACATGTTATCTCTCATGGAAAATGTAGAAACCTATTTGACCTGAAATCCTAGAGTCAGTAACAATTCCAAAAGATGTTTGCTGCTAAGGTGAAGTTAAAGGATGATTTTTGAAAGATGCAGTCTAAGCAATTTTGGAATTAATAAAGGATTAGGCTAAGACTATTTATCTGTAAACATATTTTTTTAAAATTTTATATCTCATCTTTAATATAAAGCCTAACTATTATTAATCTATTTTGCATTTAAATTTCTTTTAGAATAATAAAAATTATGGCTACTTTTAAAGTAAAAAAATTTGTTTCTATTTTAGACTACTTCTTGAAAACTAGACATTACCTTATTTTAGGCTTATAGACTAAACCTCACCAGGAAGACTCTATGGCTACATTCGCTGAATGGTTGCAAAGAGGTTATCAAAGAGAAAGGGTCTTTATGTATCAGGGAAGTGTTTGAAAACATGCACATGAAACAGGAAACCCAAAATATTGTTGTAGTTAGTAGTCATTCCATAGTCTGGAAAATTCTATTATATAGATAGTTTGTTGTATACATGATTGATAACATAGTAAGCAAATTATTCATATATATGTGTCATTTTGAAATATCCTAAGATACTATAGTTAAACAAAGTTAAAGGCAAGTATAAATATAGTACTTTCAGGATTGTATACTTGTATATCAAGAAATGTGGGTGAAGGAATACAATGTTAAGAAGGCTAAACTTCTTAAGAATTGTTATCCAGCAATTCCACTTCTGGATATATATCCAAAGGAAATGAAAACAGGATATTGAAGAGATATAAGCAGTCCCATGTTTATTGCAGCATTATTCGCAAGAGCCAAGATAGGAAAACAACCTGTGCCCATCAACAGATGAATGGATGAAGAAGACATGATGTACATATATAATAAAGTATTATCAAGCCATGAGAAAGAAGGAAATCCTGCCATTTTTATCAACATGGGTGGACCTTGAAGGCATTATGCTTAGTGAGGTAAGTCAGTGAAAGACAAATACTTTATGGTATCACTTATATGTGGAACCTAAAAAAGCCTAACCTGCAAAAACAGAGAGTAGAATGATGGCTGCCAGGGGCTAGGAGGTGGGGAAATTGGGGAAATGCTGTTTAAGGATACAAACTTGCAACCATTAGATAAATAAGTCCTGGAGATCTAATGCACAGCATAGTGATTATAGACAAGTCTATATTGTACAAACAAGTTTATACTATAAACTTCAAAGTTGCTAAGAGACTAGATCTTAATTGTTCCCACCACAAAAAAGGTAATGACATAATAGAGGTGTGAGTTACCATTACAGTGGTAATTATAGTGCAATATATAAATAGAGCAAACCAACACTTTGTACACATCAAACTTACAAAATGTGCATGTCAATTATGTCTCAATAAAAATAAATGTTAAAAAGTAGGCTATAGATAAATTATGAAATAATTTGCATAAAAAATATTGTTCAGGATGCAGCTCAAAATATTTTAGTAAACTCTAAGATAGCTATTAGGATAAAGTATTTAAAAACTTAAATACAAAATATAAAAATAAAGATGCTATGTATAATTTATATTTAGAAAATGAGTTCCATATCAATTATTTACTTACAGAGAAACTGCTATCAAACTTCCTTATGAACTAGGCATATATATATGAACCATAGTACATTGGCTTGTTTACTCCAATGATTTTTTTTCTGTGTAATAGGATTATACATTCTCATTCATTGATGTATGACTTGCCAATTCATTCTGCGATAAAAAATATATGTACCCATCTCTTTGAGAATGACGTTACATGCTTTGCTCAATTTGGACGGGAAGTACTAGAGTTGTTTGCTGACTAATACCTAGACAGCCAGGTTCAAATGGAAACAAGTATTTCATTTTCTTATTTCAAACAATTTGGTGGACAGACTCTAAGGAGGGCCTCATGATCCCACCTTCTGGTGTCCGTTCCTTTGTGTAATCCCTCACCCCCTTAAATGTAGGCAGGACCTGTGACATGTAAAAATAAAATACAGCAAAGGTGATAGGATGTCCCTCCTATGATTGCCTTATAAGACTCCATCTTGCTAGCAGATTGGTTCTTGAGACTGTTTCTCTTGCTGGATTTGAAGAAGTTAGTGGCCAGTGTTAGGAGGCTCACGTGTCAAGAAGCCAATGCTTGACACTAATCGCTAAGGGAAGTTTCAAGCTTCCAGCCAGCAAGAGGCGAGGTCCCTCAGACTTATAGTCACAAGGAAATAAATTCCTCTTACATCAGCCTGCGTGAGAGTGGAAGCAAACCCTTTCCCCAGTCAAGCTGTGAGATGAGAACTCAGCCCTGGCCAGCACTTTGATTGAAGCCTTGCAGTAGACTCCTCTAAACCATGCCTAGACTCCTGAGGTGATAAATGTGTCTGTGATTATAAGTTTCTAAGTTTGTGGTAATGTGTTATAGTAATAGAAAAATCATACACAAGAGTCAGATCTGAAATAATGTGTGTGTGTGTGTGTGTGTGTGTAAGTATGGAATATAGTACAATGGACAGGATTTTTCAAAAATTCTGTGAAACATACCTGTCTATTATCTCTCTCTCTATCTACCTAGAAAAACACACACACACCCAGAGAGAGAGAGAGAGATTAAACTTATAATCATTAGTCATTAAGATCAATGGCTTCCCACTTAGGGTTCTAGAATTTTGCAGAGTTCCCTTGGAACCCTGAGAGACTGAGTGTGAGATGGGAAACAGCAATTACAAAGAGACAAGGCTCTTGCTTTCCCCATACTATCTTTTCTGATTGAGTTACTAACAATAAAATTAAACTATTTATTTAAAAGAGTTTTATTATCTAGTATTGTTGTTAGAAAATAGTTCATAATTATAATTTTTAAATTATAAATGATGTGCCAGTAAGTTTCATTTAGATATTTTGCTTATCTTGCATAAAATCTATGTTGTACAACTTGAGATAGTCATAAAGATTTTATAAAGACCATGTACTTATAAGTGAAAACTGCTAAAACTAATCTTACATTTTATCTTATAAATTAATATGACCGTGAAAAGAGTCCTCGATAACTATAGAACAACATCTGCTTATTTGGACAGCATGTAATCATCTCGGTATTTTCACTGTGTAGTCATTGTTTACTGATAACAAAAGTTATACATCAGGAAAGTATCTTTGAAAGTCATTACTAGGGCATTTTAAGAACACACCACATTAAATGCACTTGATTTTCCATGAGTTGATATTTCTGCACTTTAAAATATTGCAGACAATAGTCTTTGATGATTTTAATCACAGAAAATCAGAGATATTTGAAGGACCATTGCTAAGGCGGAAAGGCCAGATCTGTATGTCATTAGTTCAGCCTCTAAAATAGATCAAAGAGGCATCCAAAAATGAACTGCTATTTACTGCTCTGAAGGCAGTCATGGTATTCAGCTGACCACAATGTAAACTTTTCTCCAGCTGCGTGAAATGAACGTTATAGTTACAAACAATTATTGAGTTCTAGTAAGGAAGGAAAATGCGATGAAATTTTAGTGGCACTTATTGTTATCTTTCCAAACATAACTCTTAAGAATGAAGTCGAATTTCATAAGTCAATCACTTAAAAAATAAATTCATTTAAATTTCCTCAGTTCTGTCCTTTAAGAGTGAATTTTTGACTGTTTTCCAAATCCCCCAAAATAACAATAACAACAAAAACAATTAAGAAGTGTTCTATGTTGGCACTGTTTGGTAATCCCATTTGGATATCCCATTTGGATATCCAAAAAACCAGTGAGGTAATAAAACCACTTCCATTTATTACACTTTCTTAATGCTGTTGATTTTTGTAGGTTGAGCTTATATCTAGCATCTTGATGAACTCATACAGATTCTATACTTATCATTGATTTGTGTGGGGGGGGTTCCCTACGTAGAAATGTCTGTCAAAAATAACAATTTTTCATTTTCCTTTCCATTCATTTTACTTTTGTTTCTTTTTTTCTTTTTTAGTTTCACTGGCTAAGATCTCTAGTAGAATGATCAATGATAGGAGGGATTCGTATTGTGCTTGCCTTTAATATAGATATTTCTCAAATTCTGTCATTAAGAAAAATGATACCTACTGATGTTTACTGAATACATTTTATTCAGATGATGAAAGGTCTCTCTCTGTTTCACTTTATTGGGAGGATATTTTTATGAACAGGTATTGCATTTTATGCTTTTTATTTATTTTCTGCATCTACTGCAACTATTACTGTTGGTTTGCTGTCTTTTTAACCATTGCTGTGGTTGTAAGTTGAACCATTTTAACTTTCCTGGTATAATTTCTATTAGGTCACATTTTATTATTTGAAATCACCTCTAGAATTTCCATTGATCTTATAAAATGAGGCATATAGATTTATTTATTTAGTCTATATTCTCAAATAGTCTGAATTAGGGATTGTCTGTGGCTTGAAAACATTGTACAGTTCCTCTGTAAAATCATCTGGTCACTTTTAAGGGTTTATGGGTAGGATATTTTTCAATAGTCATTTTCATTCCTTAAATATACTTGGGTATTCAGTTTTTCTTCTTTTATCATTTTGAGACATTTTATTTTTCTAGAAAATTGTCATTTAATTTTTGCTTTCAAATACAATGGCATTAAGTTCTCCATAGTATTATATATATTTTCACTCTCAATTGTAATTATAGCTAATTTTATTTTCATCTTAATATATTTATTGCAACCATGTTTTCCTTGATCAGTGTTCCCAATTTGTCTGTTTTAAGTTCTTTCAAAGATTTATCTTTTGTGTTCTTGATAAGTTTTAGTATATGTTTTATGTTTCTTCTTTAATTATTATTTTACTTTAATATTATTTCAACTTATTTGAATTAATTTATTAATTTGTGCTCTTTTTACGGTTTCTTGGTATAGATGCTAGCATAATAATGTTGTCTTTCTTTGTTTTTTTAATTAAATGCATTAAGGACACAAATTCTCATATAAGTGCTTTTTTGCTTGTCTCCCACAAGTTTTGAGTTATATGCTTTTCCTGTCATTCAGTCTGAAAAATTCTATAATGTATGCAAGTTTTATTCTTAATTGTATAAATTCTTTAGAATGATGTTTTTAGTTTTAAAATATAGGGTTATATTTCAACTACCTTTTTGAAGTTAGTTTCTGAATGAATTGTATTATGACCAGAAGGGGGATCTACATAATATAAGTCTGATTGACACTTCCTTTGTGGCCAGTCACATGACAATTTTTGTAAATGACTCCATGTGTAGTTGAAAAGGATGATTTTTTTTCTGGATATAAGAGCCTACATAGATCTATTAGAACAGGCTTTTTCAACATGATAATTGAATTTTTAAAGTATATCTCATTTAAGTTTACTTGACTTTCTGAAAGAGAAGTACTAAAATTTATCATTTTGATTATGACCTTTGCAATTTTCTCCTGTATTTTTGTTAATTTTTACTTTATATATTTTTGAGGCTATGTTGTTTGATTTATTTTAATTCCTGTATTGATGTAGTTTGGGGCCACATTTTTCCTTTTATGAGAAGAAAGATTTTCATTGGTTTCTGTATTGTTTTCCTGTAGCTACTGTAACAAATTAGCACACATTTGGTGGCTTAAGACAACAATTTATTCTCTCACAGTTCTGGAGCTCAGAAGTCCAAAATCAGTATCACTGGGTCAAATCAAGGTGTTGGCAGGGCCACACTCCCTTCAGGGGCTCTAGAAGAGAATACTGTCCTTGCAGCTTCTGGTGGCTGCTAATAGTCCTTGGCTTGTGGCTGAATCACTCCAATCTCTGCTTCTATTTCCCCCTTGCCTCCTCCTTTTCTGTCTGTGTTAAAATCCCCTCTACATGTCTCTTATAAATACGTTCCTGATGGCATTTATGGCTCATCTGGTTAATCTAGGATAATCTCCCCATCTCAAGATCATTAACTTAATCACACTGCAAAGTCTATTTCACTATATAAAATAACATTCACAGGATTCAGGGATTAAGTCCTGGATACCTTTTAGAGAACATTTTTAGCATACTCCAGTTTCTTTTGATTTTTTAAAAAGTTCTGATATTGTCACTTTAATATTGCTGTACCAATGTTCCTTTGATTTTTTATTTCACCGATACAGCTTTCTCATACCTTTATTTCATATTGTGTCACTTTGTTTTAGTTATAGCTCTTACAAGAGTATTTTCACTTCCGTTTATGTCTCTATATTTTAATTGCTGAGTTTTATCTGTATACATTCATTGTGATTACTATTCTTTTAGATATTTGAGTTATTTTGGTTTCTCTTCCCTCCTCCTCTCACCTCTCATTCTCACCCACTCTGGCTTGATTGATTTTGTCTGATTTCAATTTTTCCATATTGGTTTGAAACATATATGGTGTATCTTTTTTTTCAGGGTTATATATAAGTGTTTAAACTTTTATCTTCCAATACCTAGAGTTAGTATCTACATCATTCCCAAAATTAAAAATTTCAGCATGCTTTTACTGTCCTTTTCTTATTTTTTTAATTTTTTTTCTTTTCTCATTTCCTTCTCTTCTTGTCCCAAATCAGAAATTATAGTTCTAGATTATCATTAAAAAATAGATAATTTTAAAAATAGGTATTCCACTAATTATTATTCACTATTGCAACTTCTATCTTCTTATTTTCTCCTGGATTGCTTTTCTTCTTCCTGAGAATATATTCTAGTAAACCCTCAGAGGTCTGTGGGTGGTAAAGTTTCTAAATTCCTATTAGTGTGAAAATACTATTTTGCCTTTACATTAAAATGATAGTTGTATGAATAAAAATTTTACACCTCAGTTTATTGTGCTTTCTGAGTACTGTATAACTGATTTGGCAGTATTTTATTAGCATGTTTA
This sequence comes from Leucopleurus acutus, assembly GCF_964270905.1. NCBI lineage: Eukaryota > Metazoa > Chordata > Mammalia > Artiodactyla > Delphinidae > Leucopleurus > Leucopleurus acutus. The sequence goes on from NC_139153.1 coordinate 98,987,422, forward strand.
CTTCTATAATCATTCTGGAACATTGACTTTATCTTTGCAATATGTGTCAGGCTTATGTAGCTATGAATTATGAATCAGGCAGCATTCAATTTCTTATAATTCTCTAAAATATTTAACAATGCATAGTTTATTATTCTGAAAAGATTATGGATAAAATTATTTGTGATACTTTATTCATTGTTTTATATGTTAAGATATTCAACTTTTAGTGTCAGTTTTACTGTCATATTTTCTTAAGTATCTGTGCTACTAAGATTTCAAATATACTAACATAATAATGAATATAATATTCTTAAAATTTTTTCTATATTCTATATCTGGTATACTTTCTTTTATTTTTCTTATAATTTTGAATTGAAGTATAATGTACATATGAACAAAAGCACAAATAGCAAATGCATGCCTCAAAGAATCATCAAAAGTGAACATAAGCATGAAGTTCCCACTAGGTCACAGAATAGAATACTATCTGCACCTTATCAGGTCCCTTCATGCCAGTGCTAACCATTACTCTCTCCCTCTTCTTCATAGATGAACAGTATACTGACTTCAGTCATTATAATTTGCCTGTTTTATTCATACCCATACTCAGAAATCCCATTTATAATTATACACCCAACAGAAAGATTCATTCATATGAAAAGAAGACATGTAAACAAATGGGTTTTTGTTTCTTATTTTGAAATTGTTTATTCCCTTCTTTGTAAAGGCATTAAGAAGAGAGTTCATTTCTACAATTTATTTGAAAGCATTTTCTCTTATGTATGTTAGCTCTACTTATTTCTGTTTTCCATTTCTTTAATTAGTATTTATTATATTTGTTACTTTTATTAGCTCATAGCTGGTTTTGTGGTTCTTTTTCTAATTTTCTCATTATATTTAAATAATAAAACTCTAAGTTTCTCTGTGAAGGTAGTTTTGGTCTTATCTCATTAGCTTTCATAGATAGAATCTTTACATTTTTTGTTTATAAATAGTGATTATAATTTTGATGAATTACTATCAGCCATTATAGCTCATAAATTTTCTTCTTTCAGAATTTACAGAGATTTTTATTTCTCCTTTAGTATAGTATTGTCTTTTAAAATGGTTATTTCCTGGTAGATAAAATATTTATTTATTTATTTATTTAACAAATACTTGCTACAGGACATGATGTAATTACTAAACAAGATGAGTTATAGCTAAAAGTAGCTAGATAGAAGATAGACATAGGTAGATAGATTTGAATATAAGTATATATATATCTATTGTGATATTCCAAAGTACTTTATTTCCTTGTTTACTTGATTTCTTGAAGGTTCAAGTAGATATGTGATAGTCTCCTATAACTTCCTGTATTTTCTAATATTCTTTGCTTTATACTGTTTAAATTTGTGATTTTTCCCTTAATGTTATTAAAGAAATTAAATTTAGCATATTTCAATCTTATCTTTCCTCTACCTTATCTTTGTTAACAGTATATGAATTACTGTGAATGACTTATTTAATAATTATGTATCTTCTTCTTGAGATTTATTTTGGACACTCCCACTTACAATTATTAGAGTTAAGTTTTAATTACCTAGTTGCTTTCCATTGGTCCTTTAAGAGGAAACTCTAGAATTTCTGAGAATCTAAATTATCTTAATTTCTTGATTAGCTGATATCTTTGTTCAAATTACATTTTTTATTTTCAAAATAATATGTATGTGGAATAGTTTCTGGATCCCTGTGTGCTGAAGTATTTCTTTATGACATTTTTAAAACCATGAAATAAATCATTTCTGGACTTAAAATTGTTAGGGCATTGTCTCTTTTCCTCAAACTTCTGAAATAATTTATTATTTTTTAGCATTCATAGTTGTACAGAAGAATTATAATTCCAGTCTGTTTGTTGCTTTTTACAGGATGGGAGCTTTTTTGTTTGTTTTCTTTTTCCTAAATTAAAAACTTCAGAATTTGCTCTTTAATCTTATAATTCAACATTTGTTTGACATAATATCTGCCCAATGTATGTAAATAAACATGGTGAATCTTTCAATTTTCATCTGACATTTTTAGCCCTGTTGATCTTTATTTCCTATTTTTAGGTGAGTGTGTGTCTTGCAAAACTGATATAGTTGGCCTCATCACTTTAATATTTGCCCTTTTTTTTTCATTAAGGAGATTTTCTTAGATTTGTATCTAATAGTATTTGTTTTTCTCTAGTCATTTCTTTTCTCTGCCACCTCCAATGCATATCTTGGTTCTACCATTGCAATTCTGGCTCCCTTTCCATATGTCCATATGGCTCTTCCTGTGTGAGCCCATGCCACCTCTCTTTATAACTTACTCTGTTCTGTCTCTAGCACTGTCTGCTCCAGGTATTTTTTTAAAGACATTTTGAAGAAAACTTCAAAATTTTTTTCTGGTTGATACAGTGAATCCTTTTCACATTTGCTTGTTCTTTGAGACTTTAAAATGCTGATCCCTTTTCTACAGTTTTCATTACTCTAAATTTTTTTCTTTCCAAGATGTATCCTTGCATGACAAAAAAAAACTATCAATATATAAACACATTATGTGCCATACATTCCACATGTGTCTTTTCCTTGGGTTTGTTGCAGATTCATGGTGGTTGATTGAATCTTTCACAGATCTTCCACTAGAGATATGATCGCTGTGAATAATTCCTAGTAAAAGTATCAGGTTTTAGTTCAACATTGTGGATTAGCCTGAGACCTTTTGAAACCACTATCAGGGACCCTGGGACTCTGAGTCAGTGGATGAAGAAACAAATGACAAATAACCTGCAATCACCTTCACATACTGAGACCAGAACTCCTGTTATCTCAAAATACTCATTTGGTCAATCTTTCAATTACAGAGATTAAAACTCCCAGGGGATAATCTTACCACCTTAAGAACTACTCCTTTTAAAGTTTTCTAACAATATTTCTCTATTACCACATGCAAAAATGGAGTGGGTTGGGCAATAATTTTCTACCCATCTCAAGAAGTGGTACGTGCGTCCAAAAACGAAAGCTTTTCTCTGTCTTTACCATGCTTTTTACGTAAAAACAGGAGGGGCTCTAGCCTCACTGAATACTTGCAGGCATAATTTCTCTTGTCCTGAGATTCTGAATATACTGGAAAAACCTCTGTCCACCATTACATTTACCCAAATAACTCTTAAATGTCTTTCAAATCTTTGCTTAGGTCTTACCATAACCTCCTCCAGGCAATATTTTTGAATTTCCCTGTATCAAATTAAGAAGTCCTTATTTGTTACCGTGGTAATCTATGATTATTCCTACTGTAGTCCTTAGCACAATTCATTAAACATTCCTCAGTAGCCGTCACTTTCGAATTCAGTGAAAGCACCTTAAATAGCACTGCACTACTAACAGCAATAATCTAAATTTGATAAATATGAATTAATTGAATGGATGAAAGAGCTGCTAGCCAGATTCTATTTTAAATCCCAATTTCAACCACAAATTCTCAACCCCCAAGAATGTGGGATATGATGAAGATTAGGAGCTCAGAAATTTACAAAGTCAGTGAGAGGTGGGAGGTGTGAGGGCTGGACGGGAGGATGGGGCGTGTGTGGGTGGGAAGGTCGGCTGCTTCCGCTTACATCTCCTCTGTATTGAGGTCTCGCTTGCTCTTCTTTTGTCAAAGCCCCCAGACTCCACCCTTACCTTACATACGATGATAGCAAATCAGGAAAAAAGTCTGAAACTGAAAACCAAGACACCAAGAAACTGAGATAAAGTGCTTTGGGTTCTAAAACCCTGGAAGATACATTTTCCTGGACTAGAAATGAGTTTGAGGCTCCGAGCTACAGGTAAACAGCTAGGCTTCATGAATTACAGGTGTACATACTGTTCCTTAGGGCCCAGAATTTAAATTCATACCACTGAACAGTTTTTAAAGGCTTTAGCACATTATTTTGTTTGTATACAAATGAGGGCTGCTAATTTCAAATGAATCCTAACTATTTATTTAAGTAGTCCCAAAGGATCTCTACTTGAAAACAACTTGCTAGCAGTTATTTCAAGTACTAGACACACTCAGAAAATAATAAACTGTGGGTTTTAAATTAATTTAGTAACTTGGGTTACCAATTCCAGTAGATCTCTATAATTAATCTGAATCAGAGTCTACTGCCATTGCAGACTTCTTTTTTTTTAACATGAATTTAAGATTTTGAAGGGAAAATGAAAATGTCTTAGGCACAAATGTACAAATACAATATTACAGTTAATAAACAGCCTACACTACCTCATATGAGCCCAACAACAAGTACGTGACAATATACTCAACAAGTGAGGTGTATATTATTAATACACTTATTTGGAAGATGTCTAAGCAATTTGCCCCTTTTGGGAGAGCTGCAGCTTGAACCTGTGACTTAGGGTTTCATCATAATGATGCTAAATGATCTCGTTTGCAGGATTTTGCCACATTGCATAATTCCAAGTGGTCATCCTTCACATCATGAGGCCATTCAACGATACTGAATGGCTGACCAAGTTTAAAACAATTGGAACATTTACTGTCTCCATGTAATGCAATTTGTAACAGCGAAGACCTCAGGATTACTATTCTGGACTTGACCAAGGTCTTTTATATCATTCTCAGCATCCCAAAGTAACAGAATAGTTTTGTTTTCTTTTCCAAAGAGAGGTGGAGACACTGAACCACTGAACGCAATCTCACTGATCCTACCTGGATTCTCAATTTAGGATTTTTGCATTAGAATTATAGGGGTGGAAGAGATTTTAGAGTTCAATTAGCAGAATCCCTAATTTTTCGTTTAAGGATGTTGAGAGCTAGGTTCCAAAATGACTTGTTAAAGTTTGCACAGTTAGGTTGTGGCACAACCAGAACACACACATACACACACACACACACACACATCTGTTGACTTATCCTAGACTTTTTCCATAACACCCAACTTTAAATACTATTTGCAAAATCATATAAGCATTTGTAAAATATTTTCCCAAGTTATTACTGGGACAAAGCTCTCTTCAGAGCATTCAGAGCCTACTTAACTTCAGTAAAATAAATGTGGTTTATAGCTAGATGTGGAAAGAGTTATTTTCTGGATAGTGTTTAGCAAACAGCAAGTGTCAATAAAATTTTATTGTTGACATGAAAGAGTAGAAATAATGAATGATGTAGAGCATCCAAAATTATATATAAATGGTTTTATTACTACTAAATATTTAATGAGTAAATGTGTAAAGGAAAAAAAATGATATTTATAAAGAAAAAATATATAAAGTCACATGTTGAAAATTCAATGATAAAATCTTTCATGAGGACACCAACTCTATATTGTATATGTGGGTTTACCGTCTGATCTAGAACAAAGCAGTAATGTAATTTCAGCTAAATCACTCAACTTGGACATCAGCTTCTTCATTTTCAAGATGTAGGTACTAAAAATACTTATCTCCCAGTATTGCATGGTCTTCTACATCCATCCAATCAGCAACAGTGAAGATAAAGCCCACGTAGAAGATCTCAGGGATGTTTTATGGGCCAGACCTAGACGTAGCATAGGTCATTTCTTCCCACATTCCATTGGTCAGGAGTTTCCACGTGACCCCCTGCCTAGATGCAAAGGAGGCTGAAACTAACAGGGTGCACATTTTATGCAAAAGATTTCTTTACTTGTAAATTAGTGAGGGCACATAATGCTAACTTCTATAATAGCCAACCCCAAATGTTCAGCATTTAGCATAATTGAATTATCTCTTGCTTGTATCACTACTTAGGGTGAGGAAGGATTGTTTTCTCACTTGTGCACTCCCTCAGTCCTTCCAACTACTATCTCCAAGAGCCATGCTGCTTAAACTCTAAAGTGCATCAGAATCACCTGCAGGGCTGGCTAAAGTGGATCATCAGACCAACTCCCTGGGTTTCTGATTCAGTAGGTTTGGGCTGGGGTCTGAGGATTTTCATTTCTAATGGGTTCCCAGATAATGCCGGTGCTGTAATATTGCAAGTTTAGAGATTTGAGATCCTCTGTGTTTACCCTTCTACACCCATTCACCAAGGAGCAGTGAGAGACCAAGCTCACATGGGAGGTCTTGGGGATGATTATGGGCCAGGTCTAGAGGACCTCCTTCTCAAAGTCTATGGCTTAGAAGTCATCGTATGACCCCTACCTACCTAGATGCAAAGGGGGCTAAAAATAACAGGATGCCAAGGAAGGTGGGAAGCACACAACTATTAGTATTAGCAGTCCTAGCCACACCTGGCGGGTACACATCATTAAACTCTTTATAATAATAACGATTTATGAAGGTTCCCTTTAATATTCATAGAATCGGAAAGTAACTGTAAATTATAGAGCTATTTTGCTGTCATTAGAGTTCATTTGTCATCTATTAGGCATGGGAATCCCAAATTAGAATTGTCATTGACTCCCTGAGGGAGCATGTGGACAGCACTGTAAACTGTGATGTTAACGTTTGTCAATTTAAAAATATTCTTTGACCTAAAAAAAATTTTTTAAAGGAAGGTAAAGAAAAGAAATTGCACTTTTCATAAGTTTCAATAAGAAAACAGTCCAACTCAAATTCAGTAGTTCTCTCAAGTGACTTCCATGACAGGGAAATCCATGTGTGAAATTAAACAGCATGTGTCACTCTGTTGAGGTTTTTTCCATGGGTTTTATTTTCCTAAGTGTAATCTGAGCAGTTTCAAGTCAGTTTTCACCACTCCATTTATAACTTTTCCTATATTTATTTACTCGGAAATATATTATCCTTCATGTCATAGTGCCAAGAAATCTGGTTAGTAAAAATGCCAGATTCTTTTATTTGATTTTATTTGATTTCATTAGGGACCATCAGCCTAGCTGCTTAAGTGCCCGACTACCGTTCGCAGTTAAACATTCATTAAGGAATCCCCAGTGGGTTCATTTGTTTCACTGAGGTCCAATTACAGTGCCACAAAAGCGGTTTTTGTAGCAATTAGCTGATTTTTCCTGTTTATGTTCTGTCTCTTTAGGAAGAGGACTGGCTTGTGGAGGTCAGATTTTTAATTAGGCACGATTTAGGGCCAATAGGAAAACTGATAATTTACTAAATGGCTGTGGTGGACTTAACAGCTCAAAGCAGAGGTAAATAACACAACAGGGACCCCACGGCTCTGTTTTCCTGGTGTGCACGGCTCAGAGCCTTGCAGTGTGAGGATAGATTACGTGTTAAGTGGTTGTCATCGATGCTAATGTGCTGTGCAGGGCACCAGTGTCTTAACCTCAGGTGCCATCAGGATTAGTCATCCACAGTGGTTCTGTTCCTGGTAGCATGTCACGAAGGAGAGGAATCTGCTTGTATTTTATTTCCGCAAAGTTGGTCCGAGAAAGAAACCTTTGGTAAAATAGTGCAAGGATATATAATTATGAAAAGGCTAGGTTGTCGTCTGCCAAATAACCCCAAATTGATACTAATTGTGAGATTAACATTCAAAGTGTTCTATGTACACTCTTATAAGCTAAATTATGTCCTCTCAGATTTATAAATTGAAGTCCTAATGTCCAATACCTCAGAATGTGACTATATTTGGAGATAAGATCTTTAAAGAAGCAATTAAGGTTAAATGAGGCAATTTGCAGTGGACCCTAATCCAACATGACTAGTGTCCTTATAAAACAGCAATTAGGACACAGATACATACAGAGGAAAGACCACGTGTGGACACAGTGAAAAGACAGCCATTTGCAAGCCAGCCCTTCGCACACCTTGATCTTGACTGTCTGTCTCCAGGACTAGGAGGAAAGAAATTTCTGTTGTTTCATCCACCTGGTCTCTAGTACTTTGTTACAGCAGCCCTAGCAGACTAATACAGACACCCAACAGATGAACATGAGTTTGCGTATTTAGACAATAAACATGTATGATTCCACATATTCTCACTAATATTCCAAATCTATGTCAAAACAGGGTAGCTTCAAAAAAAGATAAAATGACCTGTATCCAGTTTTTGCTGTCCAGTCATCTAAGCAAGAGCAAGAGAGTGTTCTCTCAAATGACAAGTCAACTTAAAACAATCATTTCTATGATCTTAGGCAAACCAGCAATGCTGCCTTACATAATCAAAGAAGTTCTGCAAACTGCTGTTGCTTCCACTCCAAACTATGTAAAAGAAACACATTTTTGGAAACTTAAGGAGGAAAAAAAGAATTAGGAAATAGACAGTTGGAAGATTTAGATAGGCATGAACCTGTGAGAAGCCGTATATATTATTAAATACATAAATTTATGAAAATGAAGTAATAAAAGCAATAAATGCTACCAGTGATATATCTATTAAGTTAGTATTAAGGCTACAATGAGACACATTTTTATTCACCAAAAGTTTTCCTTTCCTATAATTTCAAAAAAATGCTTGCAAATTTGTTTTGCTTTGTCAAGAGAACACGCCTTCTAAGGGATTCTTGTTCAATGTCTAGATATTTATCAAAACGCCTGTTGGCCTTTTTAATTTGGAGTTCTTTTTTCCCATGTCCTGGTTTCCTGATCTGGAGACGAAGACTAGCTTTAATCTTTGGGATGCTGTAGGGAGCTTTTATTTAATTAACTGGGCACAGATGAGTATGTAGTCCTCAAATCTCTTACCAGGCCCATGGTAACCTCGTGCCGGACCTAAGCCTCAAAATGCTCAGCTCCTAACACTACACTCTCCCTACTCCCTCTGCAGACAGCCGGGCTGCATTTCCTCATAGGCCTCTTCCCTGGACTTTGTCACAGACACAAAGAAAAAAAAAAAATGCATAAAGAGCCCCACTTCCATCACACTCTCTCAAGACCTCCCTTTTTACTTATCAATATCTAATAGCTCTTTTATTCTATCACCAGAAGCTTTGACATAATTCCTGAATACCATGATTAAAATCCAAAAAGAGGACAAATTGGTGCATACCATTAATTCTGTCTCGTATGCTGGAATTCTAAGATGATCTATGTGTGTTTAGTAAGAATGTGTGTGTCTATCTCCCTTTCTCTCCATTCCTAACAGACAAAAATGTCTCATCTTTTTTCGGTTACTTCGTCCTCTTGTATGTAGGATCTGGTTTTGCTCTTTAAGAATTTTGTCCTGTATCCTCAGGACTAAGTTATGTCATGAGCTCCCTCCTTTACATGGTGCAACCACACTGCAAACTGAAGCCTAATCATCTTCTCCCAAAAAGAGTTAGAGAATTGATCATTATCCAACTGTTACAGAAGAATCTAGAATTCACTTACCTATTTCCTCATTTATTCTATCTATGAATTTTAAGAATTCATAGATGATCTGTTACATCTTTTAAAATATATGTAGAAAGTATAGAAAAGTCTCGGGAAGGGGTGGGTGGGTATTTGACACTCTTTAGAAGTTTTCCTGAGTATAGCAAACCACAGATTTAAACTGGATCTAACTCTTTTACCAAGTGACATTAAAACTAAGGGAATTGTGCCAAGGATACTTGGAAAATTACAGAGAACGGTGTTCAAAACTCAATAAATACTTATGGATTGATTTAAATTGTTCAAATAGAAGAGAAGGCTCACCCAGGTCAGAATATTTTGATATAAAGCTAGGTAATGGAGTGACTGCTTTGAGATAGTGCCGCACAAATGGACACTTTATGTGACGTTTTTGAGGCTTACTAAGTTTTCATTTATGAAATAACCCACTACTATATTTTTGTTTTAATACTCGTGCCAATTAACTTGCAGTGGGGGGGGGGGGGGCGGGGCCGTAGTTTGTTTGTTTCCCTGGTGGATTGTCAATTGTTACTTCTTATTAAGGAATCCACCCCATTCTACAGATTTGCAACTCACAATCACCAGGCCCTGGGAATCAGATAAAGCAACGGGAAAGTTTATTCAAATTGTATCTGAAATAAGAGAAACCCTATTTTGAATAAAGATTCAAAGTAATCTCTTATACTGTTTAAATCTTAGTTATGTCATCCTTTCTGTATACCATTTTGGGGTGAGCATAAGACTTTGTAAGTTTTCGTGGTTCTCGATCATTTCCTAGTTTTCCCAGGACAATTCTAGTTTATACCCATTGACCTGCCGTTATTATGAACAACACCATCTTTAATGTGGAAACATGTGGCTGTTTATACAATAACTCATCAGTCACTGTACTGATAGACAAGTTTCTAGGTAAATGTCCCTCAGGTCGGTAAAATGTTTCCACCCAACAAGGGTTCCATGAGAAAGCCCAGAGGGGCTGTGCGGGTCTTGCCTGGAATGAACAAGGGCCATTATCAGGATCTCCCTATTCAAGTGGGAAGGGCTGAGACACACGTCAATTTCTAAACTCCAGTTCTGTCTGACTTGAAATTCTTTCAGGAGGGTAATTAATAATAATCAGTCACTGAAGTAACTTTGTACAACCAATGAGTGGCACTAAGTTCCCTACAGGCCAAAAATAAACATATGGCTTTCAGAGAATTCAGCTGACAAAGATGAGTGGTTCTTCCAAAGTCGTATGTAGAATTTGAGACCATAACACTCTCTGCCTCTGTTTCTTTCGTCCAGGGCTTTCACTTGAGTCACTTCTATTAACACAAATATAGTAATTTTAGTTAGCTGGTCTTTGGGGCACAATTTTTATATCATTTATAAACAAAAGATGCCTTAGAAATAGCAGTTTTAGCAATCTCGGTTTTAAAGAGCATACCTTTGAGCTTCCCAACAATCCTTATTGGAAGTGTAAATATAAACACATTTAGAAACATTTTACTGGTTTATCTAGGATACAAACAATACTCTTTTGAATCCTGGATCAATCTGGCTTGCTTTGTTCCTGTAAGAAACGGTCTAATAAATTATATTTCCCAGTAGCAGTCATTCCTAATGGAAATCTCAATAAACTTTCTTTCAACAAGTGTTTAAGTATAACTGAAGTGAAATCTGGCCAGCTGTTAGGTCAGAACATGGGCTGAGGCTACTTAATATTAAGTAGTAAGTGAAACCCACACTTAAATTTCTCATAATTTATAATCAGGCTGTGCATTTGGAATACATAAAGTTTTGACAAGCTAGTATTTTTGCCGTTAAGAAAAATTGGACTTATAATTAAAGCTCCTTGTACAGATCTTATTAAACTTGCAAATTAAGTACTAACAGGAAATGTATCAAGTCAAAATCATTTCATGTTTTACTAGAGCTTTTCAACTACCTGAAATCTAATGATGCAAAAATACAGATTTATATAGAAAATGATCCTAATCCTTGTGAAAATATTGAAGCCATATATCAGATTGAACTCAAGAAAAGCAAACAGCCTAATGATTTCATGTTGGTTTAACTTTTTCATTGTTATTTCAGGCCAGACTTTCTTTTTTGTTATAGAAGGAGGAATCCAAGACAGCAAATTACTAATTCTGTTATTTGCATTATACACCATGCCAAATTTAACATGTGTTTTTTTTTCTTTCTTGTACATTTCAAATGGCCTAAATCATGTTCAAGAATGATAGCCATGAATTTTACCTAAAACAAATAAAATGTTGCATTCAAAATTGGAATAGAAAAATATCACCCATAAGCCAAGGTATCGTATTCAGGGCGTCGACACACCAACAACCAGCGCTAGCTGGCTTCTGAGTTTGGGCCAGAGGGAGAGTTGGGGCTGCTTGGGATTCATAATACAGTCTTGCACCACCAACCCCTTAATCTAAGACCCCTCATCGCTGCCTGGGCTACTGAATCTGCCTCAAGGGTCTCCTGGCATCTATTCAGCCCCCTCCACTTCAGGTAAATTTTCTAATTGCTTCCAGAGTGAACTTTTAAAACCTGCTAATTGGTTGAATGCTTTTTATTGGCTTCCCATGTTCCAAGGTCAACCCAAACCTGGACCTGGACTGTAAGGCTCGAACTGGTTGGCTTCTTTCTCATGCCACCTTGGCCTCGTATCTGGTTTTCATCCACACCTACCAGCTTCCAGTTCCTCCACTGAATCAGATTTCCCTGTGCTTCCAGACCTTGGCTCTTCCCTCTAACTGGGTGTTTGAGCAGAGGGCCACAGTTTGAGCAGACGTTGGGGTTTTCTACTGCAGAAAACTTGAAGGTTCTTCCCCAGAGGCTGTGTTATAGAACACGTGTCAGAGGACGTGCAGGGAGGAACACCTCTCTCAGGCTCCCCGGGTTAGCAGCCCAGCTCTGCCACTCCCTATCTAACTAACATTGGGCTAGTTACCTTACCTCTCTATACCTCAGGTTCAACGTAAATAAAATGGTGATAATTAAAGTACCCAACCCAAAGGTTGGTGTAAGTATCAGGGGCGTTAATGGATGTAAAGCCCTCACGTCATACCTGGTACAAAGTAAACATTCCATGCACGTTGTTGTTATTATTACTATCATTATTATAACCCAAGTTCCAACCAAAACATGCATCCCTAAAAGGCTCATAGGCCACAAGGACTGTGCCTGTAGGGTCTCATTTATAAACCACTTCTGATCCTAAAATACAGGCTGACACAGGAAAGGAACAATTTGGAATGTACAGAAGAGGGTGAGCAATGTTTAATTCAAGAAAAGAAATTAATATTGGACAAGAAACAGTAGTAATTCTCTTTGTCACACCTATCTCAGGATTTCCTGTTTCATTAGTGAGATGGAATTAATATCAGACTCATACCGCACACAGTTTTGATATCATCATAAACATCTTTCTCATTATATCACTTCATACGTATCCACACCAAGTAAACACTATCTCTTATTCTAGACCAGCCTGGGTAACCTTTTAGTTCTGTTTGGGTGTGCTTGATGTTAGCGCTCCCATATTCTGAGCTTTTGAACTAAATACAACTAGCAAGAACTGTTTCCAAATGTTCCCTGCTATTTTGGACTGTATTCCAGGAAAATGATTGCAATAGTTAAAATGGATTCTTCTCCCAAGACCCCGGGTTCTTATCTGGACTGCAGATCTGGCCTCAGTTGTAACAATGCCAGTAGTCTGAACACACTGGATTGTGTGCCAACCCCGCTGCCTTCCATGATACAGCAAACCATGTTGCTAATCCACACTGATCTCAAGTTGGAACTTTGTTTTCCTGTCAGCCTTGTGAATCTAGGAAGATAGCTTTTAGCAGCATCTTTATTCCATTTATTTTTTTAAAATGCCCTCAAAAGCCCTCTTCTCTTCCAATTACCTTCTTATGAAGTATGGATTGAGTTTTCAGGCTGTTGTTAGTGCAGCTGCCAAAATGACTGAAGGCAAATAAACCAGAAGTGGAAGATGTGCCAGTCCCAATAGTGACTAGGCTACTGACCAGTGTGGCGCCATTGGAGTGCCTCTTTTTTTCATCTCTTATGAGCTAGAGGTTTTAACTAGTAAGTTTTGTTCCGGCATATAATTGTTAGTCTTCTGAACACATTGTGCTTTTTAAGGGCATGCAACACAATTTTAAAAACATACATGTATAGGAGATAAATGTAATATATACAAGTAAAATGTACTTTTTAAGAAATTTATTAATACTCATATTTAACATGAAGAAGAGTCCCTAAAAGTAGATGTTTAGGGCTATGCCTTTTCTAAGTGTCTTAATTGCTGAAATTCTATTGAAATTCCTTTCAGAACTCACCAGACAAGATGATGGTCATTCTTTGAGATAAAATAAAATTTTTGAAAACACACATATATGAGGCAATATAGTAACTAATTTGGGGGTCTTGAAGTTATTGATATATGTAAATCGTATGTATAAATAAATTTTATATACATATAATTTAAAAGGTATGACTGATGAAATAATAAGGTTTATTTGCTCCTGACTCAATTACAAATAAAGATAATTCCAAAATTGGAATAGCAAAAAATGTTGTGCATGGTGGCGAAATGGGCCCTTCAAGGGAACTGTTCCATGCAGTTTAACAAATAAGCTCATTTCTGAGTTATGTTTTGTATATATGAAGACAACTGACACACGTCCAATTTAGCTGAATGGACATTACTCATTTGAATGTACCAATTCCAGTATATTTGTTTCAGATCAGTATTATGCATATTGGCATTATAAAAACCAGAGGCAGCACAGTGTAATAGTTAAGAGCATGGACTCCAGACTCCGGCAGGCATGGAGCTGTGTCCACAGCCCCCAGCTGCTAGCTCTCTGCCCTTGGGGAATCATCTAACCTCTTTATATCTCACTTCCTTCACGTGTCAAATATGAATATTTGCTTGTAGATGAAGTGAGCTAATGTAAAAAATAGCTTAATAAGGTGTGTGGCACAATAATAAATTTCCATTAAATATGTTATTAGTAATTGTAAAAAATGCTTATCTCACTTGATATTTATTTCCTTTGATCAACAAGAAAATCATTTCAACACATCTAAAAGAACGGAACAAACAAGTCAGTATAGAAAAATCTAACTTAACATTCTACAAAAAATACTTAATTTGCTGTTGACAGGGTCAGTTACTAATATATGTCGTTAGCAAGTGGCCTACCCATGCCAGATAAAAACCGTCTGTCATAATTTGAGTCTTTTAGATTTTTAATTTGCTTTTTTATTTGGTTGAATGTTGACTACTTTGGGTTTAATTGGGAGAGGGGAGACAAGATAAGGGTTTTTTGTTGAAAAAAGAGTGGGTTAAAAAAAGCCTTTACAGGTTTACAACATAGTGATTCACAATTTTTAAAGGTTCTTCTCCATTTATAGTATGATATCAGTTATAAGTGGAATCTAAAAAATAAAACAAACTAGTGGGGAAAAAAAGCCTTTGAAGAGATTCCAAAATAGCCACCAAAGGAAGGGTTACAAGTGCTATATTCCAGAATGTTTATTTTTCTTTCTCGCTGGTTTCAAATGGGTCAGCATTATCAGTAAAACAAGAAGTAAACCAAGACCTATCTCAGATTACATCAGCTCCTGGGGCCATCAACAAAGTAAACATCAGTCACCCCATGAAAAATACAACGATTAGCTGTTATTGGACACTTGCAGGCCTGGCTTACCCACCAAGTGGCACAGTTAATGAATCCACTTATTTCTAATACAAATAAACCAGAGAGAGGAAGTGGTCAGCCAAAGCTGAATCTGAAGGCAAGATGGGAAGGTGGTTAATAAAAACGCTCAAGGCTGACATTTCCTTTTTATTTGAAACATGCTTTTCTTGAGAATGACCTGATCTTATTGATACGGTTTAGTATGCCTTAGCTGATGTCAGGTTTTAAGGTCCTTTCAGATGTGTATTCTTTTCTCTAAGTGGAAAAAAAGAATTCCAAAGGAAAAATTTTAAAGTCTGTCACGGTTCCACAGTACAAAGACTAAATATGATAAAACACAATTACTTTCATCTTTAGTCACTAGTTACTTAAAAACTGTGTTGTTAACAAGGTATATCTTTTCTGCAGAACAATTTGTCAAGATTTGTGAAAAGCCTTAAAATTGTTCATACCCTCTGCTTAAGTAATTCTACTTCTAGAAGTACAGGTTAAGGAAATAATCAGAAGTGTGTTCAAAATATATGCAAATGACATCAGGAACACTTAATTTAATCATTACAAAATAGAATAACCTAAAGGTTTAAGAATAAATCGATTAAATAAATCATAGCGTGTTTATATAATGGAATGTTATGATAGTTTCTTTTTTTTTAAAAGCTTTTTTTTTTGTTTTGTTATGATAGTTTCGAAAGCATTAGATGATGTCAGAAAATTCTTACAATATAATGTTAAATGAGAAAGGTAATATATGCTACAATAGAAATGATTTATATTCTTTTTTATTCTTTTTGTCATCTTTTTAAAAATTTTTATTAGTTTTTATTAGAGCACACAAATATATAAAGTTGACAAAATATTTGAAGGAATAATAAACATATGATGTTAACATGAATTATCTTAGAGGTATGACAGTAAAGGTGATTTTTTGATTTATGTTTTTTCTGTGCTTTCAAGTTTTGTGTAATGAACATATGTTTTATAAAGTTTCATAGGAAAATATCAGGACCATACATCTTGGCCAGGAAATTATATACTCATAAGAACATAATTTTCCAATCCCCAAACAAATAGTATCCTTTATAAAAATGAAATCCTTTTCATTTTTATACTCAGATATTTTCTTGGTGTCTAATCTAAATTCTTCATGATACAGTTTTACATATTTTCTCTTCTCCTTTGCAGACATAAATTAATAGCAGCTAATCACCATCCAACGTTTAAAACCCCATATATTTGAAGTCTTTCAGCCTTCTCTCTCTTCCTTAGGCGGCAAAATGACAGTCCCTTTAATCTTTTCATATTGATCCTCTTTTCTACTCTTTTAATCATTTCTGTATGACTACCAAGAACAATTCTGTAACTGCAAAATTTGAGAAAATCATGGAAAAAGGATTTGCAATACTATAATGCTTAGCTAAGCTATAAAAAGATCCACATTTCCCCTGCATTCTTTTCCTCCCTTCCTTTGAAATAATTAAAAAGGAATCAAGGCACTTATAATTTCATATTTTTCATTTAAATAAATAACATCCCAAATTATTTTTCATAAACAGGCAATTGGAAACTGCTCTTGGTTAAATTAGGAATGTATACATTCTATTAAGCCAGTTCACAAATGTCTCAATAGAATAAGTATTATCACATAGAGTGATTTTCAAAATATATGAACACTTATGGTATATTAATTGCAAATTCTGAAAATTAATTCACCGTGTATATTGAATTCATTAATTCAAACATGAATTAAGAGCATCCTTAGTGGACACATATTGTGTTAAATAATTACGACTCATAAATGGTAAAATGGCATAAGTATTCCTTCTTGTCATCTACTTTTTTTCTGTTCATTTGCTTTTTCGTATTTTGCTGTTAACTAGTTCATGTTTACTACAATCCAGGGTGTCTTTACGCCTCTTATATAACCTGATGTTTATACCAAAATGAAGTATTAGCCAGTGGCATAAGATATAAAACATGATTGTGACTGAGTTTACATTTAACTACGTAGTTTATATACATAGATACACGATACACTTTAACATATATACACATAATATATCATATTTCATAACATGTATGATATGCATGCAAATGTCATATATGTGTATACATATAACATACACATATATGATATATGTGATATATATAATTACATTATATATAATACAACATATTTTATATGTATATATATATCATAGTGCTTATTTAGAAACACTTATACATTCTTCTCCATCACTTTAGAAAGATATGAAGGAAATTCTAAGCTTTAAAGTAAAATAAAATAATGATAATGGCAGTTCTTTGTTGCCACCTGTGTGCTCCCACACTTTCCAAACATGAATTTCTAGTATGATGTAGTCTAATCTGAGTTGATTTTTTTTTTTTTTTTTTTTTTTGTGGTACGCGGGCCTCTCACTATTGCAGCCTCTCCCGTTGCGGAGCACAGGCTCCGGACACACAGGCTCAGCAGCCATGGCTCACGGGCCCAGCCGCTCCACGGCATGTGGGATCCTCCCGGACCGGGGCACGAACCCGTGTCCCCTGCATTGGCAGGTGGACTCTCAACCACTGCGCCACCAGGGAAGCCCAAGTTGATTATATTTTAAATGTCTACAGGAAGGTTCTTGAATTAGCATTTTTTTAGTTTTCCATTATTACTCTTCCTTTTCCAGAGAGTAATGGACACCTAGCAATTACTTCTGCAAATCTAATTTTTTTGCAACTATAGGTATGGATATTGAGCACATTAATAATTACTGTTTTCTCTATATATGGTTATGCTTTTATTATAGCTCATCTGAGTCTTACAGGCAGCTCCTGTATCTCTTTAACCTCATACAGACTAGCTTAAACACTTTAGATTCAGTGAAAGGTGATTCCTTATGCCCGTGCTTACGTTTTTCTCACTGGCTATCATTCTACTTGCATATAATTTCCTAACATAACCTGTAGAAGGAAAGTCCTTGTGCCCCAGATCCCACTTCATCTTCAGGGCAGTTTTGGGCTTAACTTGAGCTGCCAAAGGTGCAAAGGTTAATGTAATTTAGGGAAATGTTTCTTTCTTTGTTTCTCCCTCACTAAAATTTCAGT
Organism: Leucopleurus acutus; assembly: GCF_964270905.1. Lineage (NCBI taxonomy): Eukaryota > Metazoa > Chordata > Mammalia > Artiodactyla > Delphinidae > Leucopleurus > Leucopleurus acutus. The sequence continues at coordinate 99,005,459 of NC_139153.1, forward strand.
CCTGCAGTGTAATAAAAGGAGTCACGGCAGCAAGAAATGGCTGCGCCATGCATATAGTAGCAGTGTCCAAACAGGCAAGTTCTACTAAATTATCAACTTACCCAAAGGATAAAAAAATGGAAAAGTCTGTTCAGAAATGCTTTCTTAATTAGAACATGCCAAATATGCAATTGTCACTCATATACTGAAAAATCCAAACCTACACTCTAAAAACTCAGGACAGTATTTTGGGTTCTGTATATCCTCTTACCAAGGATTACAGAACTATTACATAAAGTGAAAATGAAAACTAACATGCTTCCTATAATGTAACATTCAACATCATTTTATCCTAACTCTCCAACAGCTTACTGCATAGAGATCTTGGGCTTTGAAGTCAGATCTTGTTCTCAGTCCTGCCTCATGAACATTGAGCACGTTTTTTAATCTATCTGACTCTTAGTTTTCTCATCAGGAAAATTAGTGGTGTTGTGTGTGTGTAGGGGGGTGGTAACACATTACTCACAAGGTTGAATGTGAGTTTTATCAAAGAGTATATATAAAGTGCCTAGCAAAACCATGGTTTTAAAACAAATCTTAGTTCTTTTTTTCCCTCCTTTGGCCTTAACGATCTTCCTGAGGCATTTGTTTTCTTCTTTATCTATTTTCAACGACTATATCAGAAAAAAGGACATTTTCCTCAATTGATAATCAATGCATTAATGTTCAAAACAAGCATAAGCTCCTTAAACATTAGAATGGAAAACACTTCGGAAATATTACTCATTCTTGTTCAAGATATTTATTCTCAGAATAATTGGAATAGGACCTCATTAACTGTTTACATTTTGTGATGTAATTATTAGGAAAGGCATTTTTGTTACCTTTTTAAGATACAGAGTTAGGTGACATGGAGTTTTTTAAAAAATCAAATTTCTCAACTGTAATATTTTTGTGGGAAAAAAACACAAAAAGAAATGCCTGCTATATTATACATTGTATGTATATCATATAAAACTAAAAAGTGGAAAAGTTAAGAAAAGATGTTGATTGGGGCGGGAGCCAGGCAAATTAAAAGACTATTATTTTACTGAATTTGTTCCATATTTTTAACATTTTCACAAGTTATTTCTGTTTGTAATCACAGTACCTTGATTTCTCTATTGCATGATCAGCTCTCTATAAAATTGACCTCTTAGCAAAAACTGAAGTTGAATACAATGTAGGGAACACTATTTTATGTCAGTCTTCTGTGAAATTTGATTCTGAGAGGGTGTTCTTCCAAGTTTTATTCCAATTTATATATGTAACCTTAAAAATCTCATTCACATTGCACAGGTGGGAATAATCCATTTTATTCAGTCCCTATCTATTGTTACATAAGTCACAACAATAAAAGCTTCCATCCCTGTAAGAACAGGATATAAATTAAACAAACTTGCTGAGTAGCTGAGCTACCATACTGTTGGTGTGATTTCTCTCTGACAGTACCAAGAGATATTTTCCCATAGGCCCCCAAATCTGTTACAAGCAATCATTTAAGGATATGACTGGAGAGGAGAATGCATTCTCAAATATATGAAAGAATGTGAGTTGTTTCTTTCGTAAATAAAAAGTTCTCTACTCTCAAAGTAGGGATAATCACGATTCTCGTAGGGAAGCTCTGAGAGAGTAGAAGTACAATTTTCTCTGTCTGAGGACCATATTCTATTTTGAATCCCAAGATGGGAATGAGAAAAAAAATTACATTTTAGACACTTCTCATTTAATTCTTGGCCCATATCACTTTCTTTAATCACATTGCCCAGGTACACACAACCCATATTCTTTCTAAAATCTCATTATCTTCTGGGCAAGGTATCATTTCTTCTATTCTTTTGCCTCCTTTGATTTCTTGGCTCTTTTCTTGAAATCTGATGATAGCCAATGTGAGTTTCAAAAAGGGAAACTGGCTACATTCAGTTCCAGAGACTGACCAGGGTCCCTTTTTTTCTCTAAAACTTAAATCCATTTGGAAAGGTATTGCATTGGTTCTTTGAATTCCCTTTCAAGATAAGTATTACTAACTCTTCTCTAGATACAATTAAAAGGGCAGAAGAATAATTATATCCTTTCAGTTATAATAGTTGAACAGTAAAACAGAAAGATATTCCTGTCTCCTGGTATTTTAAATTAGTCAATATCTTTACTAGTCCAGGCATTTAGGGTTTTTTTCCATTTCTTATATAAATGTTACCTTCTTTTAAAATGCAGCATAAAACATACATAAGATAACACAAATGTCACACAGGTCAATTAGTTGCACCATTTTACAAGAATTAAATCATTAAATTATAGGAAGGAAAAGCATTCTTACTTTTGCCTGAAATTGTTAAACAGCATGAGTTGGAAATCTTTGGCCTATAACTGAAGGAATATAGTTTTAATTTGCATTTAAATAAAGCAAATCTCCCACTGCAAAGAATTTTCTTTTATTAGTTCCCATAAACAAGATGGCATTAAAGTGCATAGCCTGCTTAAGTGGGACGGGAGGATAAATCAGAGGGATAAACAAGGCAATATCATGAAGAAAAGGAAAGCCACTCTAGACATACTTAAATAGTTAACATTCTGAAGGCTTGCTATCAGTTAAAGAAATGTTAAGCCCTAAGAGCTTTCTATATACCAAACTATACTTTTAGAAGAGATACAATATTATCCTAATTAATACCTCATTTATTAGCAATTAATAACTACCTAGTCTCCTATGCTATTTTTATCTTATCTACATACTAATTAAGTATAAGCTAACTATCTAGTCCATAACTATTTTCATAAATTTTATTTATGTTTATTAGTCTAGGTAGCCCTAAAAGAAACAATGGGATAGGGCTTCCCTGGTGGCGCAGTGGCTGGGAGTCCACCTGCCGATGCAGCGGACACGGATTCGTGCCCAGGTCCGGGAGGATCCCACATGCCGCGGAGCAGCTGGGCCCGTGAGCCATGGCCACTGAGCCTGCGCGTCCGGAGCCTGTGCTCCGCAACGGGAGAGGCCACGGCAGTGAGAGGCCCGCGTACCGCAAAAAAAAAAACCAAACCAGTGGGATAGGCATAGAAGATATTATTGACACTGTTTTACCCATGAGGCAAATGGGTATCAGCGTCTTGCCCAAGTTCATGGAGCTATATAGCTCAAGGACAATGAAAGGACCACTTGTCCATGTGTAGTGCTATTTCCAATATGACAAGAGCCACCACTTCCCAACTAGAGTCAACTTAATTCACTTGCTTACACTTTCACTCAACACATATTTTTTGAGTGTCTATTATTTTTAGGAATGTTTCTCTCCTACTTCTGCTACAGGCGATTTCCTTTCCATTCAGACTTTCTAGATAGCTGAGAGAAAGGCCATGAGAATATTTTGTTCTCCATATAGTTGTGTAGGCAAACTTGCCCCAAATGCTAACAAGTGGTAAGTAGACCTGCTCAGTGATAATAAATATAATTATCACCAAATACTTCCAAAAGGAAAGAATCATTAAAGAATGTTCAGAACATATTTTTATGTCAAATAAACATCTGGAAAAATAAAGATGCCAAATTACCCAGTTTGCCTGCAGATAATCACTAATAAAGTATGCCATTCATTTTTCTAAATTCAGGTACTTAAAAATTTTGTAATCAATTTGACCACAGGCAAGATTTATTGCTTCTAATTATCATACCATTCTCTCTCTCTCTCCCCCCCCCCCCCCACTTCTCTGTCCCACCATCTCTTTCTCTCTTTTCTTCCTGTGGGCTTTTTTCTTATAATTTCCCAAATTATCAACAAAAATGCTTAGGGAGTAAGAAAAAGTTAAAGCATTATTTTTTTTCCTTTCTATATTGCAGTTTTTAATGGCTATATGGCATTATGGGTTTTTTTTAACATCTTTATTGGAGTATAATTGCTTTACAATGGTGTGTTAGTTTCTGCTGTATAACAAAGTGAATCAGCTATACATATACATATATCCTCATATCCCCTCCCTCTTGCGTCTCCCTCCCACCCTCCTTATCCCACCCCTCTAGGTGGTCACAAAGCACCGAGCTGATCTCCCTGTGCTATGCGGCTGCTTCCCACTAGCTATCTATTTTACATTTGGTAGTGTATATATGTCCATGCCACTCTCTCACTTTGTCCCAGCTTACCCTTCCCCCTCCCCATGTCCTCAAGTCCATTCTCTACATCTGCGTCCCTATTCCTGTCCTGCCCCTAGGTTCTTCAGAACCATTTTTTTTTAGATTCCATATATATGGTTAGCATACAGTATTTGTTTTTCTCTTTCTGACTTACTTCACTCTGTATGACAGACTCTAGGTCCATGCACCTCACTACAAATAACTCAATTTCGTTTCTTTTTATGGCTGAGTAATATTTCATTGTATATATGTGCCACATCTTCTTTATCCATCCGTCTGTCAATGGGCATTTAGGTTGCTTCCATGTCCTGGCTATTGTAAATAGTGCTGCAATGAACATTGTGGTACATGACTCTTTTTGAATTATGGTTTTTTCAGGGTATATGCCCAGTAGTGGGATTGCTGGGTCATATGGTAATTCTATTTGTAGTTTTTTAAGGAACCTCCATACTGTTCTCCATAGTGGCTGTATCAATTTACATTCCCACCAACAGTGCAAGAGGGTTCCCTTTTCTCCACACCCTCTCCAGCATTTATTGTTTGTAGATTTTTTATGATGGCCATTCTGACCGGTGTGAGGTGATACCTCATTGTAATTTTGATTTGCATTTCTCTTAAAGCATTATTTAAAATAGCCATTTGTTTGATCAAAATCCATTAAACAAAATATTAACAAATATTTATGGATAGTGGTGGTTAAAAAGATAGCTCATGTTCTTTATTTGAACTTCAGTTAGTTACTTAACCTTCTTAAGACTCAAATAATAAACCCACCTATCTCAAAGGATTATTGTGAGGATTTTTGAGAAAGGTTTAATATTGTGAGATTTAATGTAAGGTAGCACATTATAGTATGGCTTTAACATATAGGAAGCTCTTAATAAATTATACTTATCTACTTCTGAATATGCACTGTGTACCAGCAATGAGGATATAAGGATGAATTAACAGCAACAAAAAAATCTTGGTAGAGAAATCTAGTGTTAAAAAAAATTTTACCTTGAATTATGCAGATAATTTTCTGTCATATGTTTTATGTCATATGTTTTAAAATGTAAATTTCTGTCATATGTTTTAAAATGTAAATCAAAATTCTGTCATATGTTTTAAAATGTAAATCAAAATACCTTAAAATTGGACAAATCTATCTATCTATCTATCTATCTATATATATATATATAAAAGAACTTTAATAACGTTATCTAGGTATTTGGAAAATTGTAAATGTTCACTAAATGTTATTTTTATATTTTTTATATTACAAATATCTTTCAAACAAAAGGAAGTATTTGGCAAGATCAATTAACATCAAAGTCGTAACCAGATTTCCGTGATAACCATAGGATACAATTAACTGGCCCAACTGCCTGGACCCTGCTAATGAGGGTATTTTAGGCCCAGTTAGTTTCACTCACCAGTTTGCTTTTCTGTGTTCCTTGTTGATTGACAGTAGCCCGAATCACAGCCAGGATGCAAAGGAAAATGAGGCCAGAGAATTGTCCCCTGAGTAAGTTGGATAAGTAATGAGTATTCTACTGTTAAACCCAAGTGGAAGTCATGTCAATTCAATGCAACTCACATCTCTTGAGAGCTTACTATGAGCCAAGCACTGTGATCCATACTAAGGATTCAAACGTGAATGAGCTCTGATCTCTTCCCTTGTGGTGTTTATGGTCAATCAGGAGACATACGTATGAATAGATAACCACAGACAGTGTGCGGTAAACAGTATGATGAAGTTCCACACAATATGCTGTGTATGTCTGAAGAGTGTAGAAAAGGGACAAACAAACCAGCCAGGAGTGTGTGGCAGAGATATGTCTGTGGGTGGGAGCAGCAGGCAGGCTATCAGGGAAGACTTCCTGGAGAAGACAAAACTATTATCGAATGTCATACTTTTCTTTCTATAGAAAATGAGATGACAGCATTCATACATGGATAAAGGTCAAACATTATTTGTTCTCCTCCAGTATACTTTCCCAATATTTGAATTTTCCATAGGTAATGCTTACCAATTTACAGAAATTCATGGGTACCACAAGGGGTACCACGAAAAATCAAAACGGAAACTCCATATTCTAAACTGGTAGTTGCCCCAATACATAATAGTACAGCACTCTGCATTTATGGTAGAATGTCTACTAGGTAAGCCTGCACATAGGCAAATATATTTGATTTCCCTTCCCAGAGAGCCTTTCAGTGTGGGAGTGCTAACGTGTTTGAACAAACATGTGTTAATGTGTACCCAGACTAGAAAATAAAACCAAAAGACTCCAGCATGATATACCAGTGCCCATCCTTACAAAAAAGAGACTTCTTTGTAAATAATAATGTCATATTTGTTATAACTAACACATTTCATCATCTTAGTTTGACAAGCATTTTTTTTCAGGCACTGTATGTCCTGCATACAGATGATTAAAAGATGAATCAGTTGTGTCCTCTTCTCTCAAGGAGGTCACTGTCGGTAGGGCTGCACACTGAATAAACACACATACACAAAAAAGCACAAAAGCTGTGGTATGAGAGGAATCCAGGGACCGCCTCACTCACACCCTTCTTATCCTCAGGAGGGCACTGAGGGGTTACTGTTTACAGAATCCTCATCCTCCGTTTCTCCACTTGAGCTTGCTGGCCTCTCTTACTAGCCTGTGGTCTGATTAGTGCTCGATTATGGCTGGCCTACATCTGTAAGAGTCCGGCGATGCTCTATTGAGACACCTTTCACTACTAGGAAAAGACAAATCTACACAGGGTGATATCAGGTAATTACAGTACTACAGGTCATGGACAAGTACTGCATGTTGCCCTGTTTCCATCTTTCGACATGTCTTGTTGACTGCAGATAATTATCACAAGTTGTACTCAAAATATAGATAATACAGTTGGAAGAATTGCTTGTACTAGTATCTTTAAAAGTGTCTAAATATTAGGTTGTTTGTTAAAACAGTCTATTTACTTTATATTAAAAACTCCTGCAAGTTCTAAAAACAGATTTTGTCTCTTAAATACACAGGTATCTATGTAGTTTTTAAATCAGTTGCGAAGATTTAAAAACTGACTTACCCATGTTGGCTCAGATGAACAGAAAAGGAATTTTGGCTGAACTAGACGAACACATAGTCTTTAACTGCTCCTAAAACCCCATTAATATGATAAGCAAGTATATGATACGACTCTCACAGATTTCGGCTAGACCATATCAAAGCAATTTCCTTCCAAGAACTGCTTTGGCACTCATTTATGTGACCCATTTTTCTCATTAAAATATAAAATGAAATATATGTTTTAACTGACCACAGTTCCTAGAAGTCTATGGGGGCAGCAAACCCAGTGCTTGGAATCTAAGGATTTCCAAGTGTTGAATATTTCCCTCATCTCTGCTTTTCTCTCTGTAGCCATTGTCAAAAATAACTGACTTCTCTTGAGTCACTAGGGACAAATAACGCCCTCAGAAAAAAAGAACAAAGGAGGATGGCAACTATTCAGGTGACCCAAGTAAGTGCATGTGATGAAATAGGTAAAGAGAGCAGTCAGGGAACGAGAGGAAAGGTGTCTGATTCCTGACCCGGGTGACCCCGACGTCAGGAAACCATCAAAGGAGGCTCTTCAACCAGAGTTTGTTTAATACCAACTATCCCAACGTTTTTGACTTTTTCTTTCCTTTTCATACTCAGGGTTAAGTGAGTTTTCTATAAAAATACAAAGGATGAATAACCTTCACATGCTGACAAACTTTAAAAACTAGCTTTCAAAACATATTCTTATGACTCCTGTCTACATTTGGATACAAAAAGATTTTGGTTTAAAAATCGAAGCTTTTTTGCAGGATTAATTTAGCCTGATATTTTTTTCTCTATTTACTTATTTACCACGTTCCCTCACTAAAATGAAACCTGTGTGAGAAGAGAAACCCTGTCTTTTTCCTTGATAAAATTCCAGATGGAAGCTCGCTCAGACGAAGGCTCTCAATAAATATTTGTTGAGTGGGCATAAATGAATAAATGAATGAATAAATTCATTCAGCCTTAATTCTGAAGCATGTCTTTCCTCTTCTTAGTAATGTATTCTGCATTGCTCCCTACAGAATATAGAAGGTACTAAAGTACTGATACCAGATTTCCTTGCTGGTATACATTGTAAATGTTCTATGTGCCTTTCTTAATGGACTATTACAGTTAAAAAGATATTGCAAGGCAGCCATAGGATCTCGGAAGTGGGACAGGATGGGAGACTTAACATCCAAATATCTGTTTGGATGGCAGAAAACAAATCCATGAAAAGTCTAAAGAACACTTTATACAGGGGGGTGGAATGTGTAATGGGCCAAATACCCAGAGCTCGTGATTCTATACCTGGTTCTAGAGCCAAATGCCAATCGACTGTGAATGAAACCCAAACATCACGACCGCCTTTATAGTACCCGCTTCCACTTCTCCCTCTTTGGGATCTAGGGTGACAGGAAAGGCCTGCTAATCAACAATTCACTAGGTGGTAACGTTTGACAGTGACGCACACTCTGGAGAATGCTTTGGGTGATCCCGTGATGCTAAGGGAACCATCTCTGAGGAGTTGGGGGCTTCCGTAAAGGTGGGCGTGCTCCCAGATGGTGGCTCAGGAAGAGGGAAAGGGTAGGACCTAAGACAGATAGACAGATAGCACTGGGTGGCTGAGTTCTGCTGAGTCCGCCAGTCAAGGAAAAATTCCCACTTCCAACAGCAGGAGGATATAGTGGCTTAGAAGGTGCTTCTGCTGTCCATTGTTCCTAGTTGTCACTTGCATAAAACTGACATGTCTCCACCATTTGGAAATGGTCCTACCTGGGTTATGCAGGTTTCCAATATCTGACACGGCAACTTTCCTTGAAGATCCCTGCTCATTACCCTGAAGGAGGGCACGTTGCTTTCAGGCATAAGATTTCCTAAACCCCATCCGGATGTTTGGGTTGGTGGCTGTTAGCCAGGTTTCACTTCAGAATTCCCGCGGCGGGTTTACAAACACAGCCACCGCTGAAGATTCTGGCTCGGGGAATTTGAGGAAGGAACTGATGGGGGGGGTCACACATGGTTGAGGGTCACACATGGTTGAGAAATACTATTTTAAGGTCACACACGTATCATGAAGCATAGCTTCATCTCACAGAAATAATGGCCAATATTTCTAGATGAGACCTGTTGAGATAAACAGTGTGATAGTGAACAAGAAGATAGTTTCATTTATATAATGAATTTATAATGATTATTGTTATTCATAGTAATTCTTAGTGTATATTGAGCACCCACTAAGTGTCAAGGACCAAGGCTAGTCATAAACTTATAGTCTCACTTAAGTACTATTTTGGGGAGAGGAAGGAGTATTACCTCTATTTCATGTGAGAAGAGGCTAAATGACTTGGCTGGGGGAAAAAAATCCTAGTAAATGCTGAAAATACATTCAAGGGCAGGTTTGCCTGTGCCTGAAACACACCCTTTTTTCCTCTGTACACATGACCTCCAGTGTCTTTCCCCAAGAGGAACGAGATAAGCAGAGAACAGGCTCATACCAAGGACATATCCGTGCCTCTAGCTGAGAGATGAGTGATACGTTAATTAGTAGGTGTATGTACAGTGGCCATGTTTTCTCAACCAAAAATCGGGCCACTTTTACTGAAAATGGGGCAGAATATTTTAAATCAGACAACTGCAAACATTATAGTGCACATGGTAAACATATGTAAGTACATGATAAATAGCATATGGGAGGAAGAGAGGTCAGTAGATAAAGAGAATATTCTAAGCTGATGGTTATTCAGGACTATGGGAGAGATGGGAGGATGACTGATTTGAAATATCTTAGCATCTCACCATCTCCCAGTATTCTCTAATAGGCTTAAAAACATAGAACAGAATACAGGTTTTTTTTTCTTAGAATTCATTAAATCTTTTTTCATATAAAATTCTTTGAGAACATTTAAAGAGGCAAAGTATGACTCAGATATCCTCAGTTTACACTGTGTGAAAATCTAGATTGCTATGCTGAAAGGAATGCAATGCTGAAATTATATTGCTTTAAAATGATGAAATGCCTTTTATAGAAAACAAAGCTTTGCTCGAAAACAATGTAAGAATGTAATTTTATGCTACGTTGTCTGAGGTATGAACTGATATAGAAAATGGATATCATATAACCTTATTCTGTTTATCATTATATAATTATGAAGTAATTTACAATAATGCAGTTACTGATTTAACTTCACCCACGTGCCTTCAAAGGATATTTATACTTTAGGAATGAAATTTAACTAAATTATTGGGTGAAAATTGCCACTAAGTAATCCTAATTAGAAAACAGATGCTGATGTGAAGATCATGTTTTATCTTGGGACTCCTCTGATCCCAATATAGTTGCCTTTTTAATAGATTGATGTTGCTATAGCATAACAATTGGGAATAGCTTATATCAATTCTGTTGAGGTGAGCCTCATGCGTCGGCATATGGTAAATAGATAAACATTCCATATTTCCCCCAAAATACTATGATACCCCACAAAACTCAAGAGAAGCAGAGTTCACAGCTAGGCTGCTAAGTTAGAAGTTGTGAGGGCTTGCCTCAATAGTGGATTCACTCAAAACTCTATATTTGTGAATGAAAAAAATAAAAAGAAGGAAGGAAAGAATGACGGATTAGAGGAAAGGAAGTGAGAAGAAAAGAAACAAAGAAAAGAAAACCTATCAGAAAGCACAAGGTCCGGCATATGTAATCATATCTCACTTTGAATAATTACAATAAAATAGAGATGATAGTATGGTATTTATTGGATTATTACCACGTGCAAAAGACCTTCCTGTTATGTGCTAATTTATTTACTCTTTGAGAGAGGTATTATTTTCCCTCTTTCACAAATGAGATGACCAAGACTTAGAGGGATTAAAAATCTAAAGCCAGGATTTGAACCCAGGCAGTCTGGCTGCAGATTCTGTGTTCTTAATCAGTAAGTATTGGTACCTCAGTATGCTTTCATATTTAGTTAATGTTGAAAACAGAAACATGAGTACAAATAAAACTGGAGGGACGTAGTGGAAATGACTCCTAAAGTTTGAGGAGGATAGTTGGCAGACAGAACTTGAGCTTTCAGCCCAACTATTCCATGCCCCTCATGTCTTCAATCTGCAATTCTGTCACCAGGTACCCAGTACAGGCATAATGTGCTAATAATCAAAGGTGTAATCATTAAAGCAGGCATAACGTTTGACGTAGGGTGTAGCAAATGTATCCATTGTGAAATAACCAAAATGATGTCTCTCTTTACAAATTGAAAACAATCAGGCATTAGGAGTTTAACGCTACAGTCTTTTTAACAGATCCCAACAAGCAAAGCTAAAATTTAGGCTAATAAATGTAATAACTTAAAATAGGAACAGTAATGTTACTGGCTCCCTAGAAGTGCCAAACCAAACTTTACCTCTAGGAATATCAATACCAAAGTGTAAGGGTCCAACCACGTATCGTTCTGAATTTATCTTTCTGAAAGAGTCCAGCCAATATCCTTTCTGATGGCAAATACCAGCGAAGACTTCCCTACAAATGTCCTGTAGTATTTTGTTGTATCTGTGAAAAGCCCATTCCATAAGGTCACATCAGAGCTGCAGGGGACAAGGGTTTTCCTTTCCTCCTCATCATTAAAAAATATAACCCGAAAGGAAGGGGAATAACCATGATTATGATTCATAAATGCATAGGCTTTGAAGTCAGATGACTCAGCAGTTCCACTTGCCAAATATAAGACTTTGGACGAGTAACACAGCCTTGCTAAGCTTCAGTTTATTTAGATCTAAAACAAGGGACCAGAATGACACATAACGTAGAAGGTTGTTTGAGAAAAAAATAAGATCTGACATTTGAAGCAAGTTTTCAGGTGCTTGACACCTAGGTACTGGATAGATATTGCACTTCTTTTGTTTTCCCTTAAAGCTTAAGGTCACAGAATTTCAGCTTCTCCTTAAACAACCCTTGATGGCAAATACCAATGAAGACTTCAGTCTTGTTGCGTCATTAAAATCATAGCGCCTTATTCGGTAACAACAAGTTAGATGTTATCTAATATGATTGTGCAGCCATTGTGAAACTGATAGCTTTCCTCATCTTGAGAATCATCAGGGGTGGGAGTTCAGTTCATGTGTGACCATCCACTCCAGTTTGGACTGTCCTGAATTCTTCCTTATGATTTCCATAAGTGTTTCCAAGTTGTACCCTCAAGCAAAAGGTAACAGGCATATATTATCTTCCATAGGAGGGTCTTTCAAAGGGCATGAATATTGCTGCTGCCATTCCTCAAAATATTTCTTTTCTCCATGTTAAAACATATTTTTGTTTGTGTTTTTCTTCATCAAGTAATATGCTTTTCAGGTACATCAACATGTGGTGTACATTCCTCTGGGGATATTCTACTTTATCCATGTTCATTTTATACACAGAGGCTGTGTTCTTCTTTGGGCAATACACTGTACTTCCATTATTATTATTATTATCCAAATAGTCTTTTCAGTAGTTATGTGCTGGATTAAGTTGAATTTACTAATGAATTAATAATTTTTAATATTATACCATTTCTGCCCTACCCTATACAAATCAAATTTAAAAATCCAAAATAAACAAAACATGGAATGTCATATATATGTCAGTTACATTTCATCTTATCTTTATGGTTCTTCTTTCCTGTTACAATTTTGCGTTTGTATTCTGTCATCCATAATGTAAGTCTTTTGGTCATTTGTGAATTCAATAGTCATATTATGAAAGGATAAATTGTAAAGGTAATTGCAGGCTTTTGACTTTATAGTCTTGTTAGAAAGGTTCAGCAGACTTTGGTCATCACCAGATTTGGATCATGGTCATTGGTGACAGGGCCAACAATCCAGACAGGTACCATTACCAGGTGTGAAGAATAATTCCCAAGCATCAGAAACAGAATGACAATGAATACCTCAGGTCAAACCTGCAAAAGAATCAGAGTCAGGCTGACAAAAGCCAGGGAATAGAAAACAAAGAAAAGTAAATTAAAGGGTGCTGAGGGATCAATTGTATTTTCAATCTGGAGTTTATATTTAGGGAAGTGGTAGAAGAAAACGCAGTCAGTGTCACTGCTGAAGGGCAGTATAACTAAACTTTCCTTTTTGTTCTTTGAATTCTGAGACCTCTTTGGTGGGATCCATTCCTTTCAGAAGACAGCTACTAACTGCAACAGTAGAGGTGTGAAGAAGCACAGGCAGCATTTTTGACAGAATAGTCAATAATTTGACAGAATAGAGCTCCTGAAAACTACTGACTATTCATATATTGAGTTACTTTTGTTTAGTTTATGTACTACACATAAGACTCCTAGAATTTCTATTAAGCATTCCATATTTCAGAAAAGAGAAATTGGCAAGATGATCCTGCTTGCTATCTCTCAAGGTCACGCCCGGGTAGACACATTATACAGAGTACTAGCTCCTGATACACTTTCTCAAAAGTTCGTTGAAAATTCCAGTTTCACTCCGACGTGTAAAGAGTTTGGAGGTTGTCACTCCCATCCTCACAACAAGTGAAAAACTGAACAGATTGAAAATAAACAACTCTTCTTAGATCCTTAAAAACTAACACAGACAAGACAGAGGAATTTTCTCTGTAGCGTTTCCAGTTTTCTCTCATCTTTCCCACTACTCACTAGTTAGGGAAGGGAAAAATGGGAAGAAGTAACTAAGCAGAGATGCCTTTTAGAATACTGATACGGGGGTGGGGCCAGCACTTGCCCAGCTCAGGGGAAGACCTGAAGTTTCTTTTTTTCAGTTTTACTCAAATTGGGGACCTTCAGGGAGGCTTTCACTCCTGAGCCTACCAGGTGGTCTACGACTCCATCCTGCATTTGATGTAATTATATGTTTCTTGAGACATAGAAAAGAGGGTTGTTTTATGGGATAATTTAAGATAATAGTTTTCAAATCTGTTTTATGCAATACATGTTAATCACTAACTCATTCAACAAACTATGAGTAGCCTGAGTAGAGATGGGTCTTGGGAAACAGGGATTCTTTTACCATCTTAACTACAATCCCATAATGTGAATAAATAATGGAGATTAAGTTTGCATAAAAACTCACCCAGACAGGAAAGAACAAGTATTGGTGAGGATGTATAGAAAAGGGAACCCTCATGCACTGTTGGTGGGAATGCAAATTGGTGCAGCTCTTATGGAAAACAGTATAATGGTTCCTTAGAGAACTAAAAGTAGAACTCCCATATGACCCAGCAATTCTGCTTCTGGGTGTTTATCCAAAGAAAATGAAAACACCAGTTCAAAAGATATATGTATCCCTATGTTCATTGCAGCACTATTTACAATAACCAAGATATGAAAGCACCCTAAATGTCCATCGATAGATGAATGGATCAAGATGGTACGTATATACAATGGAATATTACTCGGCCATAAAAAGAATGACATCTTGCCATTTGTGACAACATGGATGGACCTAGAGGGTATTATGCTAAGTGAAATAAGTCAGACACAGAGTGAAATACTGTACGATTTCACTTGTATGGGATCTAAAAAACAAAATAAAACAAACAAACAAAACAGAAACAGACTCACAGAGAACAAACTGGTGGTTTCCAGAGGGGAGGAGAGTGAGGGGCAGGGATGAGTGAAATAGGCGAAGGGGGTTATAAGAGGTCCAAACTCCCAGCTATAAAATAAATGAAAAGTAAAACTCATCCAAGTTCATGGGCAAAATAATATAAAAAATATCACTAGATACTTATCTCTAGGACTACAGTTGTGACTAAACTAGAGGACTTTGCGATGGCAAGGATTCCTTCCGACCAATGCGCTTAGCTCATTCTCATCATCACCACTCTGCTGACCAGTGGTGTCCTGGAAAGTTCCCATTTAAATTCAGCCTCCCTTTCTCCACTCCTCACTATCGGTCAGATATTGTCTATCACTCCTTTTTGCTGGTTTTCATCATTTATGCTTACTACAATTTACAGTTATCCACTTATTTATTCACTTCTTCGTTACTGCTTTCATACATTTTAAACTCCCTGAGAGTAAGGACCCTGTGTATTTTATTCACCAAAATATATATAGTTCTTCACATTACCTGACGCAGAGTGTCATTCAAAGACAACTGCTTATTGATTAATTTAAAGAATAAACAAACTTGCAATGGTGCCATGTCCAGTGTTCTTCATGTTAGAGAACGCATATGTCTCTCAGCTTAGGGCTCAAAGAATTTAAATTATTAATGCCCCACTTACTCTAAGAAGCTGTTAAAGTCCTCTCCTATGCCTTCAATTTGTCTAAGCAATTGTTTTAAATCCACAAGTTCCTGTTGGCTGGAAAACTGAAGATCAGAATAAAGTAGTCTTCTGACACATATTGAGGAAAACAAAACTTGGACATAAGTAAAAACTCAAAGAAATATTGGTAATTCAGAGTATTCTTTTCCTTGAGTATTTCAAGCATCAAATCTATGATAAAATAAAGCTAAGTTTACTGACTAGGATCCAGCCAGCCAGCCAACAGATGTTGCGGTAGAGAGAAGTTAATATAATAAAATACAATACAGCTTGATGTAGACGTTAGAGTGGTTGATACATGACTGTGACAAGACACCATTATTAGAAATTGAGTTTCTTAAAATTAAAACAAAACGGTTTGGGATATTCGTAATGTTTGTAATCAATAGTAAGCAGATAAAAGTTTCATAACAACCTATTAGTCAAGAATTTTCTTTTTCCAAATGACCAATGCATCACGTAGTAAAGAAGTAGTTCTTATGATTAACTGTTGCAGAAACATTTTATCTGAAATTATTTGCTATTATTTAATCCAGAAACCCCTCTGATACAATAAGGGAAAGCTGACAAAGGCAGATAGTTTTGAAAGATTACCTTTAATATTTGGCATAATAGTCTGTAATGGTCCCTCCGGCTCTGATCACTCAAATATTGAATTAAAGAAAAGCAAAGGTGAAGTTGAATCTGCTCACATTGCCTTAATAACAATTAACATTTATGTGGTGCTTTTAACCTGTGATTTCATTTGTCCCTTGGTTTACCTTCTCTTTTTAATTTTTATTGGGATATAGTTGCTTTACAATGTTGTGTTAGTTTCTAGTCTACAGCAGAATGAATCAGCTATACGTATACAGATATCCCCTCTTTTTTTGGATTTCCTTCCCATTTAGGTCACCACAGAGCACTGAGTAGTACTCCCTGAGCTATACAGTAGATTTTCATTAGTTACCTATTTTATACATAGTATCAATAGTGTATATATGTCAATCCCAATCTCCCAATTCATCCCACCACCCTCCTTGGTGTCCATACGTTTGTTCTCTATGTCTGTGTCTCTATTTCTGTTTTGCAAATAAGATCATCTATACCCCTTGGTTTATCTTTTGAAATGTTCCCAATTGTTTTTCAGGTCACTGAAATACCATAGTTATCATTTTGGATGAATGTATCCTAACTTGTGTTAAAATAGAACCCCCTGAGATAATGAAAACACTTTTAGCTTTAGCAGTCAACCAGGAAATGAACTTGTGGAAAGGAAGGGCATGGAGAGGGGGTGCAAGGGGCAGCTGTGATTGGCATGGAACTATGAGAAAAGCTCAAAGGCAGAATTAGTGTGTTCTTTGGGTGGGTATTAAGAAAATAGGAGTAAATGAACTGAGGGCAGCAGTAGAGAATGAATTAGGAGAAAGACTTAAAAAGATCACTAATAACTAGTACTCCAATAATAAACATCTCTACATAGCATGTTAACAGTTTAAATGTACCATATAGAGATCCAATTTCAGTAAGAAGGTAGTCTAGGTGTTTTGCCCAGCCCTCTTACTGAAAGAAAAAAAAAAAAAGAAAAAATGATAGATAAAGTATTTGGAAAATATATGGTGGGACAAGATGTTCCTGGCTCATTTTTCCCTGTGCCTCCCCTGTAAATACATCCTTATACACCAGAAGGAATTGAGCAGGTGAACTTAAAATGACTGTAAAAGACAGAACAAAGAAGCTGAACTGGCTAGGAATCTCAAGACGGGAGGAAAGATGCCAAATTGAGTTCCTGGATTTTCTTTTGCCCTCCCATATTTGCAAGACTGGATTGAGGAGAGTCCCGCAACCTAGAACTGCCAAGAGGCATAAAAAAAAAAAAAAAAAAGTAAAGCCTACTATTTCTGGCCAAAGGACTGGCAAATGAGCAGTCCAGCAAAGACCTAACAGGGAGGTCCACCCCTGCCCAGCACCAGGACCAGAAGGGCCTATGCAGGAATCCGTCCTCTCTCTTCCCAGTGGAGTCTCAGGAGAAGCATCGGTGAGGTCAGCCCCACACCTTGGGCAGTAGCAGGCCTGATCTGCCACTGTCAGCGCCCCCAGAGCTCCTGCCCCACCCAGGGCAGTGGTGACAGCATCTGCCACAGCAGCAGTGACTAAGGTCCACTGTTTCCTGAACCTCCCACACAGTGGCAATGTGAAGGGCAGGTGGTACTTGCAAGGATCAATCAAGAACCCCAGAAAAGCATAACAATAAAACTGACCAGAATAGCATTGCAAAGTCTCTAAAAACTAAGTTGTCATCAGAACTACAGCTCATAAAAATAATCCAGGACTTACATGTGAAACCTGCTCAGAGTTACTGATGACTGAAAAAGAAGATCTAAAAAGGTTGAAGAGTCTCCTAATATTATATGCAAAACATTGAGGATACATGCAGAAACATGCAGATACCAAGAATTGTTTAAAAAACACTTCAGTGAGAAAAGACAAGACAACCAGCCAACACTGAGATGAATCAGTTGTTGGAATTATCTGATAGTATTTTAAAGCAGCTCTCGTCTAGAGACTTCAACAATTACAAATTCTCTTGAAAAAAAGAAAACATTAGTAAAGAAATGGAAGTTATGAAAATGAACCAAATAGAAATTATATAACTGGAAAATAGAATAATTGCAATAATAACTTTCTGGGTAGGCTCAGTAGTAGAGTAGAGATGACGCCCTCCAGCAACCTACACGCAGAGGCGGGGCCAAATCCAAAGCTGAACCCCGGGAGCTGTGAGAACAAAGAAGAGAAAGGGAAACCTCTCCCAGCAGCCTCAGGAGCAGCGGATTAAATCTCCACAATCAACTTGATGTACCTGCATGTGTGGAATACCTGAATAGACAACGAATCATCCCAAATTGAGGAGGTGGACTTTGGGAGCAACGATATATATATTTTTTCCCCTTTTCCTCTTTTTGTGAGTGTGTATGTGTATGCTTCTGTGTGTGATTTTGTCTGTATAGCTTTGCTTTTACCATTTGTCCTAGTGTTCTGTCTGTCCTTTATTTTTTTTTAAATTTTTTCTTAATAATTATTTTTTATTTTAATAACTTTATTTTATTTTACTTTATTTTATTTTATCTATTTTCTTTCTTTCTTTCTATTTGTTTCTCCCTTTTATTCTGAGCCGTGTGGATGAAATGCTCTTGGTGCTCCAGCCAGGCGTTAGGGCTATGCCTCTGAGGTGGGAGAGCCAACTTCAGGACACTGGTCCACAAGAGACCTCCCAGCTCCACGTAATATCAAATGGCAAAAATCTCCCAGAGATCTCCATCTCAACACCAAGACCCAGCCTCACTCAACGACCAGCAAGCTACAGTGCTGGACACCATATGCCAAACAACTAGCAAGACAGGAACACAACCCCATCCATTAACAGATGGGCTGCTGAAAATCATAATAAGGCCACAGACACCCCAAACACACCACCAGACCTAGACCTGCCCACCAGAAAGACAAGATCCAGCCTCATCCACCAGAACACAGGCACTAGTCCCCTCCACCAGGAAGCCTACACAACCACAACCCACTGAGCCAAGCTTAGCCACTGGGGACAGACACCAAAAACAACAGGAACTACAAACTTGCAGCCTGCAAAAAGGAGACCCCAAACACAGTAAGTTAAGCAAAATGAGAAGACAGAAAAACACACAGCAGATGAAGGAGCAGGGCAAAAACCGACCAGACCTAACAAATGAAGAGGAAATAGGCAGTCTACCTGAAAAAGAATTCAGAATAATGATAGTAAACATGATGCAAAATCTTGGAAATAGAATGGAGAAAATACAAGAAACGTTTAACAAGGACCTAGAAGAACTAAAAAGCAAAAAAACAGTGATGAACAACACAATAAATGAAATTAGAAATTCTCTAGAAGGGATCAATAGCAGAATAACTGAGGCAGAAGAATGGATAAGTGACCTGGAAGATAAAATAGCAGAAATAACAACTGCAGAGCAGAATAAAGAAAAAAGAATGAAAAGAATTGAGGACAGTCTCAGAGACCTCTGGGACAACTTTAAATGCACCAACATTCAAATTATAGGGGTCCCAGAAGAAGAAGAGAAAAAGAAAGGGACTGAGAAAATATTTGAGGAGATTATAGTTGAAAACTTCCCTAATATGGGAAAGGAAATAGTTAATCAAGTCCAGGAAGCACAGAGAGTCCCATACAGGATAAATTCAAGGAGAAACACACCAAGACACATATTAATCAAACTATCAAAAATTAAATACAAAGAAAACATATTAGAAGCAGCAAGGGAAAAACAACAAATAACACACAAGGGAACCCCCATAAGGTTAACAGCTGATCTTTCAGCAGAAACTCTGCAAGCCAGAAGGGAGTGGCAGGACATATTGAAAGTGATGAAGGAGAAAAACCTGCATCCAAGATTACTTTACCCAGCAAGGATCTCATTCAGATTTGATGGAGAAATTAAAACCTTTACAGACAAGCAAAAGCTAAGAGAATTCAGCACCACCAGGCCAGCTTTATAACAAATGCTAAAGGAACTTCTCTAGGCAGGAAACACAAGAGAAGGAAAAGACCTACAATAACAAACACAAAACAATTAAGAAAATGGTAATAGGAACATACATATTGATAATTACCTTAAATGTAATGCATTAAATGCTCCAACCAAAAGATATAAACTGGCTGAATAGATACAAAAACAAGACCCGTATATATGCTGTCTACAAGAGACCCACTTCAGACTAGGGACACATACAGACTGAAAGTGAGTGGAGGGAAAAAGATATTCCGTGCAAATGGAAATCAAAAGAAAGCTGGAATAGCAATTCTCATATCAGACAAAATAGACTTTAAATAAAGACTATTACAAGAGACAAAGAAGGACACTACATAATGATCAAGAGATTGATCCAAGAAGAAGATATAACAACTGTAAATATTTATGCACCCAACATAGGAGCACCTCAATACATAAGGCAAATGCTAACAGCCATAAAAGGTGAAATTGACAGTAACACAATAACAGCAGGGGACTTTAACACCCCACTTTCACCAATGGATAGATCAACCAAAATGAAAATAAGTAAGGAAACACAGGCTTTAAATGATACATTACCCAAGATGGACTTAATTGATATTTATAGGACATTCCATCCAAAAACAACAGAATACACTTTCTTCTCAAGTGCTCATGGAACATTCTCCAGGATAGATCATATCTTGGGTCACAAAGCAAGCCTTGGTAAATTTAAGAACTGAAATCATATGAAGTTTCTCTTCTGACCACAATGCTATGAGACTAGTTATCAATAAAAGGAAAAAAACTGTAAAAAACACAAACACATGGAGGCTAAACAACACACTACTAAATAACCAGAAATCACTGAAGAAATCAAAGAGGAAATCAAAAAATACCTAGAAACAAATGAAAAGGAAAACACGATGACCCAAAACCTATGGGATTCAGCGAAAGCAGTTCTAAGAGGGAAGTTTATAGCAATACAATCCTACCTCAAGAAACAAGAAAAATCTCAAATAAACAACCTAACCTTACACCTAAAGCAATTAGAGAACCCACTGAACCCAGTTAGCGGAAGGAAAGAAATCATAAAGATCAGATCAGAAATAAATGAAAAAGAAATGAAGGAAACGGTAGCAAAGATCAATAAAACTAAAAGCTGGTTCTTTGAGAAGATAAACAAAGTTGATAAACCATTAGCCAGACTCATCAAGGAAAAAAGGGAAATGACTCAATACAATTAGAAATGAAAAAGGAGAAGTAACAACTGACACTGCAGAAATACAAAGGATCATGAGAGATTACTACAAGCAACTCTATGCCAATAAAATGGACAACCTGGAAGAAATGGCCAAATTCCTAGAAATGCACAACCTTCTGAGACTGAACCAGGAAGAAATATAAAATATGAACAGACCAATCACAAGCACCGAAATTGAAACTGTGATTAAAAATCTTCCAACAAACAAAAGCCCAGGACCAGATGGCTTCACAGGCAAATTATATCAAACATTTAGAGAAGAGCTAATCCCCATCCTTCTCAAACTCTTCCAAAATATAGCAGAGGGAGGAACACTCCCAAATGCATTCTACAAGGCCATCATCACCCTGATACCAAAACCAGACAAAGATGTCACAAAGAAAGAAAACTACAGGCCAATATCACTGATGAACATAGATGCAAAATCCTCAACAAAATACTAGCAGACAGAATCCAGCCGCACATTAAAGGGATCATACACCATGATCAAGTGGGGTTTATCCCAGGAATGCAAGGATTCTTCAATATACACAAATCAATCAATGTGATACATCATATTAACAAATTGAAGGAGAAAAACCATATGATCATCTCAATAGATGCAGAGAAGGCTTTCGACAAAATTCAACACCATTTATGACAAAAACCCTCCAGAAAGTAGGCATAGAGGGAACTTTCCTCAACATAATAAAGGCTATATATGACAAACCCACAGCCGACATCCTCCTCAATGGTGAAAAACTGAAACCATTTCCACTAAGATCAGGAACAAGACAAGGTTGCCCACTCTCACCACTATTATTCAACATAATTTTGGAAGTTTTAGCCACAGCAATCAGAGAAGAAAAAGAAATAAAAGGAATCCAAATCGGAAAAGAAGAAGTAAAGCTGTCACTGTTTGCAGATGACATGATACTCTACATAGGGAATCCTAAAGATGCTACCAGAAAACTACTAGAGCTAATCAATGAATTTGGTAAAGTAGCAGGATACAAAATTAATGCACAGAAATCTCTTGCATTCCTGTACACTAATGATGAAAAATCTGAAAGAGAAATTAAGGGAACACTCCCATTTACCATTGCAAGAAAAAGAATAAAATATCTAGGAATAAACCTTCCTAAGGAGACAAAAGACCTGTATGCAGAAAATTGTAAGACACTGATGAAAGAAATTAAAGATGATACAAGCAGATGGAATATTACTCAGCCATAAAAAGAAACGAAATTGAGCTATTTGTAATGAGGTGGATAGACCTAGAGTCTGTCATACAGAGTGAAGTAAGTCAGAAAGAGAAAGACAAATACCGTATGCTAACATATATATGGAATTTAAGGGGAAAAAAATGTCATGAAGAACCTAGGGGTAAGACAGGAATAAAGACACAGACCTACTAGAGAATGGACTTGAGGATATGGGGAGGGGGAAGGGGAAGCTGTGACAAAGCAAGAGAGAGGCATGGACATATATACTAGTGGGAAGCAGCCGCATAGCACAGGGAGATCAGCTCGGTGCTTTGTGACCACCTAGAGGGGTGGGATAGGGAGGGTGGGAGGGAGGGAGACGCAAGAGGGAAGAGATATGGGAACATATGTATATGTATTACTGATTCACTTTGCTATAAAGCAGAAACTAACACACCATTGTAAAGGAATTTTACTCCAATAATGATGTTAAAGTAAATAAATAAATTTTAAAAAGAAAGATACAGTAGCTGAAACTTCCCAAATTTAGTGAAAAACATAATCCTAGAGACTCAAGCTGAATGTACCCCGAATAAGATAAATTTTTAAAAGTCATACCAAGACTCAACATAATTAACTACTTTAACTACTTAAACTGAAAACTAAAAAGAAAGGAAAAAATAAGAAACAGAGAGAAATGGCGCATTAACTTATAAGGAAACATTAGTTCACACAACAGTGAATTTCTCATCTGAAACTACAGAAGCCAGAAAGAAGCATCAAATCATCTTTCAAGTGCTGAAAGAAAAGGACTGTGAACCCAGAACTCCATATCCAGTGAAACTGTCCTTCAGAAATGCAGGCAAACTGAAGACATTCTCAGTAGAAAGAAAAGTAATGGAATTAACACCAGTAGATCAACCCTTAAAGAAGAGCTAAAGGAATCACAACACATAAAAGGAAACAAAGTGATAAACTGGGCTTTGTCAAATTTACAAACTTTTACTCTGCAAAACACCCTGCTAAGAAAATAAAAAGACAAATTGTAATATATTTAACAGTATACACCTGCTGGAATGTTTCAAATAAAAAACTGTGATAACATCAAATGCTGGTGAGTATGCAGAGAAACGAGATTTCTATCTATGAGTACACATAACTGGTGAGTGTACACAAGTATACATGACAAGTATACATCACTGAATATACATTACACATTATGAGTATAAGTATACATCACGAGTACTCATGAGTATAAGCATACATTATGAGTATACATAACTGGTGGAATGATATGGTACAGTCACTGGTAGAATTGTACAGTTACTCTGAAAAGTAGTTTGGCAGTTTTTTCAAAACTACAAAACGTCTTACCGTACAGCTAGCAATGGCACTCCTGGGCATTTATCCCAGAGAAATAAAAAACTTATTTTCATACAGAAACTTGTACATGGATGTTTATAGCAGCTTTATTTGTGACAGCCCCAAACTGGAAACTACCCAGATGAGTGAGTGTTTAAATAAACTGTGATACAACTATACCACAGAACGATACTTAGTTTATTTGGTTTAAATTTCATACTAATATTTTAGGTTACTTATATGAAAATTTTACCAATTTTTTGAAAATTCAACTTGAAATCAATTGTGCTAATCCCCCTCCCTCCCTTCACACATGTCTTCTTAAATATTATAAATCCAATAGAATTGTGTTCTCTTGTCAGCTAATTCAATATCTGACCAGTAATGCTTACCCAAAATTTCTCTGGGACAGAGTTACAAAGCATGGATGAATACTGTCACATGACTGGAAAACTCAAGAATCAGGATCCCAATGGGATAAATTAACTTAGAAATTGTAATTTGCTTTTAAAACATATACACATATATTTGAAGTATTGATTTAAAGATCACGCTGCCTATATCTGAATTATATGATCCAATCAAATACAAAATTTGGTAAAATGCGTTGTACAGATAAGTATCAAGAATGTATTAGTTTTGTGTTTCAATATCCGTACTTATCTTCATTGTTTTACAAGTAGAGAGAAAAATCAGCATGCTTATTACCATCTTGACATGATCAAAGCAGAACTGTTCATAAATAATGGGTATGACTCGAGAGACCCCAGTACTCTCAAAATCCTTCTCTCACCAAAAACATCATAGTCTGCCTGAAATTCTCATCAGGTTTTTTTCTCTTGCTTTGGGTTAAGTCACAGTGGGTGCTAAGTTAAAGCACATATACGTTGTTTAGAAGGGTCCAAATGGTAGAGTAAAAGTATTACTCAACCAGATAGCTCTAGCCTTACTTCTGCCACAATTGAGTTACGTGAACTTGGAAAAAATGCCACTTCATTAAATTCCCTTTGTGACAGTGATATGAACCAAATTAGTGGTTTGCAACCTGTTTCGTTGGCCAGGGAGCATTTTGTTCTGCTAAAAGCTTATGAGAATATGAGAGTTAGAAGTGAAGTTTAGGGAGGGAGTGACGTCAGAGGCCAGGAACTCAGCTTTTCCCTCTCCCTCCACTGGCCCTGTGACAACGTCTATGGTTCCTCAGAGCCCAGTTTAAAGGCCTCTGGATCAGCTGTTTGTTAAAAATCCTCAACAGTTTCAAATTGCATGGGTGACTCTTTAGAAAATAGAGTGATTCTGAAGGAATTCTGCAGGCGCCTCGCTGCTAGAGATGAGAACAAGGAAATGATGGGGAGGGCTGGGCCATCGTGTTCTGGCTCCTCTGTGGTCTGGACCAGTCGTTGACTGGGGTTGTGTGACATCATCCATGGAGAGTGACCTACATCCAGCACTTTGAGGAGCAGCAGGTCTGGCAGAAGGAAGGCTACAGACAGATACAAGCAGATGCGAGGGATGACCTTCCTCTACCTGTACACTCCATGGAAAATCCCCCAAGCGGGGATCAGAGTGCTAATAAGAAAGGCACACCAGAGTGCAGAGCCAAAAGAAAAAGAAAAAAAAGGTTGCTACAGCCATTACCTAAATATTGCCAGATGCACTGGGGCAGAGAGCAGAGGGCAAGCCTGTTCTTGATCAACTTTCCCACTGTAATGGTGCTGACTGTAAGAAGACCCTTCTGCATCTTTCCAAACTAGAAGCCTTTGAGCCTTGTCTGTAGCGGACAGTAACAACCAGCTGGCGTTTAAAGCGGAAGATGATCTTGGCAATTTCATTTAATTCCAACTCAAACTGAAGTAAGATTTATTATCTAGCAGATATAACTGTGATGTCAGAAATTTGGTAGTTTTTGATTTTGACAATAAGACAACAAGACGGTAGAGAACTGCAGTGGCAACTGGATTATTCAATTCTTCTGAGAGAATATTTCTATTGCATGAGGAGCTTCTCATCAGGAAAGATAAAAAACAGGGTTTGTGGGCAAATTCTTATTTAGGAGAGGAAGGACTAAAGATCAATGAGGAGAACATATTTCGTGGCGAAAATGGTCATACTTTTAAACTTTATTGGCAAGAATAAATACACGTATGACTGTATAATTATTTCATATTCAAAAGTAGCCTTTGTATGTTGGATTTCAAAAGATGACAATTTGCAAAATGTGTTTGAAGAAATGTTTACAAGTCCGAAAGCTTCTGATGATGGCTATCAAACTGTGGAAAATTTTCAGTCTCACTATTGGTATCATGTGGCCAAGAAATTTTGCAAAAAAGAAAAGAATCCTAGTATGGATGGGTAGAGTGAAAATTAAAGCAGAGTATAAGATGCATGGTATTTACATAGATGAATCATAGAAATGATCTCTGACCAGGAGCTTTTTTAGACAAGAATGCTGTTCCTATGCCATAAAAAATAACATCTACTTTGTGAAAGATGATTTTGTAACTTCTCCAAATCTTGACCTTGTGAAATCTTCTATTGTGGTTGCTCTTCTGTCAAAGTAGTTTTTCTTTAAAATTTCTGATAAGAAGTGACAGAACAACACTGGAGCTGTGTGTCACTTAGGGTTAGGTTTGGTTACATCAAATGAAAATCAAACAAAACCAGTATCTTAAACAAGAAAGAAGTTTGTTTCTCTCTCATAGAAAAAGTGTCTGCCAGTCGACAGCCTAGGACTAATACGATGGCACTAAGACCTGCAAAAATGCAAGCCTGTTTATCCCGTGTCTCTGCCCCCCTGAGCGTGAGGCTTCCACTTCACAGTCCAAGATGTTTACTTGGGCTCCGGGCGTCACATCTTTTTAACCAAGCCCTTAGGAAGAATGAGGAGAGTTCAAAGAATGTGTCTTCCTACTTTAAAGATACTTTCTAAAGTTGCACACAGTGTATCTCCTTACATGTCATTGGCTAAAATGTAACGACAAGAGCACACCTTGCGAAATGTCATCCTTCTACTGGGTGACTATTTACTCAGGAAAAAGTTGAGGATCCTCTTAGCAGAGAAAATCAGAGAACAGATATCAGTGTAGCAACTAGTAGTTTTAGTCACAAGGTAATCGAAACGTAGGCTTTATTTAAAATTTATTTCAGAAGCGCCAGAAATTGAATTTTACATTGTCTCTCTCCATATGTATGTATACAGAATCCATTTTCCGGGTCTTCATCAGTTCTAGATTTTACCCTTTAAATTAAAATTTAAATCAGTACTTTTAAATATGTTTTAACTTTACACGTCACATTATAGAAGTCAGCTTCCCCAAGGATGGTTGACTTAACTGTCATCTTTGATCATGGACAATAGAATCTCAAAAACTATACAAAAAAATTTATAGGGATACAAATTAGTATTTAACTCTTTAATCAGCTATTTTTAAATGGGCATTAACAGTGCGTCACCTTATCTAAAATATTTTGAAGGAGCAAGTATAATGATTAAACTCTTATTTCATGCTATTAATAACCAGCATCCTGTTAGTATGATTTTTATTTCTTTCCAAATTATTGACAGAAACCCTAGTAGTCCCAGGAAAAAATGCATTCAGTATAATATGTTGTGGAAAACAACAGGTAATTCTTTTTTTTTTCTGCTATATTTTCATCAGTTTTATTTGCTCAGCTTGTATTTCTCTAGTGGCTTGGAAGTTATAATTACATTTTTTTCTATTAGTGATTATCCTTTTGTTATTAAAAGCATCTTGAAATATTTTTATCTCTATCAAGGTCAAGAGTGTAATTATCTATTAATTATCTGTGGAAAACAAGAAATCTTGCAGACTTTGACTGTCCTACTGTCTCTTCCCACTTCACAATTTTGATTGATATAATCTGGGATTTAGATCTAAATTATTATTATTTCACTGTATTAATTTTTCTTTGGAGACTTATTTTTGAATTTTTTGTTTGTTTTGTAACCACGTTAATGGCAGTTCTCAAGACTTTATTTTAGGTTTAACTCATTTCTATTGCTTCCTATCATCTCTTTTTATGTTGACACTCTTATTCTTGAATTCTTTATCATAATCTATCCCTAGGTTGGATGGATTGTATCCCTAAACTGTATTGCAACACTTTCTGAGCGCTGGCTTTTAGGAGAATACTGGTCTTTCCTACAAATGACCTCTTGAATAAGTACATCATTCTTTTCCTCCCCCCACCCTCATCCTTTGGCAGCCAGTCTTCCTCTGCTGCTGTTCAGCTCTCTGGAGGAGAAGTCTATGGAAGTTTATGGTTTTTCTTTCTTTGGGTAGTGGTTCTCAACCCTGGCTGCACATTCAAATCACTGGGGGAGATTTTTTTAAATGGAATGCCTAGGCTCCATCCTAAAATAATTAAGTCGGGGTCTATGAGGATGGAGCCCAAACCCTAATATTTTTTAAAGGGTCACCCAATGATTTTCGTGTATAACCAGGGGCAAGAACCACTGCTTAAGAAATGTTCCTTTTCTTGCCTAGATGTTTTTAGAAGTTTTTTTTTCTCCTCTTTAAATCTTTCCTTTTTTATTGAAGTATAAATGGCATAACATATTAACTTCAGATGTACAACATAATGATATGATATTTGTGTATATTATATAACATCTCCAATCACTACAATAAGTCCAGTTAACATCCATCAACATACAGTTACAAAATTTTTTTCTTGTGATGAGAACTTTTAAGATCTACTCTCTTAAAAGCTTTCAAACATGTGATACAGTATTATTAATTGTAGCCACCATGCTATACCTTACATTCACCTGACTTATTTACTTTATAACTGGAAGCTTGTATCTTTTACCTACTTCCCTAAGCCTCCACCGCCACCTCTGGCAACCACCAATCTGTTCTCTGTGTCTATGAGTTCATTTTTTTCCCCCAGATTCCTCATATGTGTGAGATCATAC
Organism: Leucopleurus acutus; assembly: GCF_964270905.1. NCBI lineage: Eukaryota > Metazoa > Chordata > Mammalia > Artiodactyla > Delphinidae > Leucopleurus > Leucopleurus acutus. The sequence continues at coordinate 99,034,182 of NC_139153.1, forward strand.
GGTATTTGTCTTTCTCTGTCTGACTTACCTCACTTGGCATAATGCCCTCAGGGTCCATCCATGTTGTTTCAAGTGGCAAGATTTCCTTCTTTTTATGGCTGAATAATATTCCATTATATATATATATATATATATATATATATATATAAAATGTGTTATATATATAATTATATATACAATATATAGCTCACATTTGCTTTATCCATTCATCCCTCTATGGAGGCTTAGGTTGTTTCCATATTTCCATATCTTGGCTATTCTAAACAGTGCTGCAGTGAACATAGGGTGCATATGTCTTTTCAAGTTAGTATTTTCATTTTCTTCAGATAAATGTACAGAAGTGAAATTGCTAGATCATATAGTAGCTCTATTTTTAATTTTTTGAGGGACCTCCATAGTGTTTTCCATAGTGGAAGCTGCACTGATTTGAATTCCCACCAACCGTGAACCACGGTTCCCTTTTCTCCACATCCTGGCCAAACACTCTTGTCTTTTTTATAATGTGACAGGTGTGAGGTGATATTGTGGATTTGATTTGCATTTCTCTGATGATAAGTGATGTTGAGCAACTTTTCATGTACCCGTTAGCCATTTGTACATCTTTTTTGGAAAACTCTATTCAGATCTTCTGCCCATTTTTCAATCAGATTGTTTGGGTTTTTGCTATTGAGTTTTATGTGTTCTTTATATGTTTTGGATATTAACCCCTTATCAGATATATGATTTGCAACTGTTTTCTCACATTCAGTAGATTGACTTTTCATTTTGTTGATGTTTCCTTTGCTGTGCAGAATCCTTTTAGTTTGATGTAGTCCCACTTATATATATTTGCTTTTGTTGCTATCACTTTTGGTATCAAATCCAAAGAAATTATCGCCAAGACTGAAGTCCAAGGAGCTTACTGCTTTTCCACTAGGAGTTTTAAGGTTTCAGGTCTTATGTTCAAGTCTTTAGCCCATTTTGAGTTGATTTTTGTGTGTGGTGTAAAATGGTGGTCCAGTTTCATTCTTTTGCACATGACTGTCCAGTTTTCCCAACATCATTAATTGAAGAGACTGTCCTTTCCCCATTATATATTCTTGGTTCATTTGTCATACAATAATTGACTATATATTTCTGGGTTTATTTCTTGGCTTTCTCTTTTGTTCCATTGATCATCTATGTGTCTGTTTTTATGCCAATATCATACCATTTTGATTTTTGCTTTTGTTACCTTTGCTTTTGAGTAATTCTTAATCATTTATTTTGTAAATGTAAAATGAAATGAACACATTTTATTTATCTTTGCTTTAGTAGTAGTGATTTAGATAATAAATAAATTATGTGAAACACATGTTAGTTTTAGAGTTTATCTGGTATTTTGTTGAAGCTACTAAAAACGTATAGATTGTGGTAGTAATAGAAACTGATATTAATTTTTGAACTGTACAAGATTTACATTTTAGTTTTAGGAAAATAAGGTGGGCAAAAATCTTATCTTCATAAGTTTTTATTTTTTTCTATAAATTGGTAACATAATAAAAAGGAATTTTCTGAATATAACTTAAACATCAATGCTTTGTTCAAATTCCTTGTGATTACCACACATGATGAAACATTATGTTACTGACTGGTATTACAGATTCTGTATTCTCACAGTTCAATCTAGACAGCTTAAGTATTTCTCTTATTACCTTTCTTTTGAAATGTAATATATCATAGACCACTAAAATATGATGATGGCAGATTGAAATCTTCTTTCTCTGTAGTCAGATTGTGTATATTTTCTAACTATAGGTTAAATATTTTCTTTATTTTCAGTGCAAAAGAAATCCAAAACCCAAATCAAAAACAAATGTATGATAGCTGTGATTGTTATAGAATTTTAAAATCAAAATATATAAAATATATAAATGTTGATCAAATAGAAAGAAATTCTGTCTCATACAGATTCATTCCTTAAGAAGCTTCTATCCATTCAATTCTTTGGTGAACTTGTAGGTCTGTGGCTTGCTATTTCGTTTAGCTTTTTGTAAAGCAGGAACATGAGAATACTTCCAATATTCTCATGGTCTAAACTGAACCAATATTATAGATATTTGCTATAAGAAGCTAATTTAATAATCGAATAAATAGTGTATAAAAATTAGTGTGATATTTTCATAATATTTAAAGTGACTTTTATGCCAAAAGAATATGCAGTGAAGTTTTTAAGATATAGAAATACAGAAAAATGTAAAGAAAACAAAAATCCCCTATCCCTTTATCTATATATTATATAGGCAATAAATGAGAACTCATTATTATTACTGGTGATCCTGCTTTTAGATTAGTAGCTCTTGTTAATTTTCTGTACATTGCTCTTTTGTTTGGATTTTGCCATATACTTTAAAATTTTTAATGTTAGTTTCATAATCTCTAGATGACCTTAATCACCTCTGCCGCTGCCTTCTTCTTGGTGCATCTCTGCGCATGCGCGGCAGGCTGGCCCGGCAGGAGTCAGCACCCTCGGAATGCAGCCTTAGCTAAGAACTGGCAGCAGTCGGTGTACGACCCCACGGCCCTCCGGTAAGGTAACTCTCAGGAATGTGTTTTACACCGATTTCCAGAGTTTCCTCTCCAAATAACGCCCCAGTCTCCTTTACTGAGTGCGTTCTCTTTTCTGCATCCCTCCTCATCGACCCCTACCTACGGAGGTTTCCTGCAGTTCCCAAGTCAACTACTTGCTCTCTAAGCCTCGGCTCAGAGTCTATTTCATGGGGAATCCTAACAGAGACAAAATTTCTATAACCAACATATACCGCGTAACCATATCATAATCCAAAAAGCTTTTGATTTGGTAATTTCACATTAATATATTTGTGAAAATCACAAACTTAGGACTATTTTGTAATATTACTTTATGTGGAATTTCAATCATGAATTTAGGATTAACAAAGCCGTGTCACAAATTATGTGGTAAAATGCCAATATAAACACCACCAAGTTTGAGGAAAGCATGGCGGCCATCAATAGCAGAGGATAAACAATATTTCTGATGGTACTGTCTCCTTACTGGGCATGTGTGGAAGGGCAAACATGCACATCGTGCTTCGTAACCTTCCAGAAAGACGTGGAATTACAGACTATGCAAGGCAGTTATTATAAGAAGAATTTACAATCCTCTGTAGTTTTATGACTGCTTTCCCCAAAATGCATTCCCAAAGGTTATGAAAAAGACCAAGACAGATGGTTCAAAAGATTATTCACTTCTTCTTTTGAGATGTGTGTTCTCTTAGCATTTGTCACTAAGCATTATTTTATTTTGTTATTAAGTCTGTCTGGATTTCTCTCTGAGGTTAATTTTTTCTTCCTTTTAAAAGCCCCTCCCTTCCGCATCACAAATGGATCAGGAAACCATCATTTCCTAAGTTGTACATGAGCCTTTTTCAAACACTCTAAAGATTTATCCCTAGCTTAATTTTATCAAGTCAAGAAAACATTTATTTCAATAAGATATAATAAAAAGACAGAGTTTTAGGAGATGTTCCTATTTGAACAAAATAGTTTTTAGGTGTTACTTGTTTCTATCTTTTTCCAGAATTTTAGATCTGTCAGATCAACTTCATAAATAACTTGTTTGTACTTGAGATTTTCTTATCAGAAAATACAGTTCAAATAAATTATGTAAAAAAATCCTGAAATTTGAAAAATAAGGTTTTGGTTTACATTTGATCATGCAGTGAGGACCTCAGAGATGATGAAAAGGTTAAAAATTGCTGGCTGTCTTTCACAAAAGCTCCCCCACTAATGCTAACATCTGGATTAGAGGCTGCATTTTCTGGGCTCCTTTCCCCTTCCTCCCTCCCCCCTGATCAGTTTTGTATTAGACCTTTATGTTTTCATTATAACCTGGCAGCAAGAGCTCCCTTAAATAGAAAGAGTGAATGAAGGCAATTTTTTCCATTAACAATATATTTCCCTTTGGGGTCTCTGGCACATTATTGTTCTTCTTTTTTAAAAGGAGCAAAAAACCCCAAGAAAACTGTCTTCAGTTGTGAAGCATTATTATAGATCCTATCTGAAAGCCTTGGGTTTTGTTTTCCTCTTACGAAAACATCCTAAAATATTCACATAAGCGAGTACAGTTCAGAGCAAACATCTCTACATATTTGAGCAAGTGTTGTGCTAAAAACACACATTTTTTAAAGAGTGCATTTTCCCAAGTAGTTGATACGGAAAATCCGGAAGAACTGAAGTTTCAAAGTAAGGTAAAATATTACTTAAACACACTTTTGGAAAAATTGCATTCTTTCTTGGAAACCACAAAGTATAATATACAATAGCCCAGGTGTATCTATTTTATTGGATTTTTTGACAGTACTCTGTAATGCCTTAAGACATATATACACACCCACACACATACACACATATATATAATATAAATATGCATATATACAATGAATCAATAGTCCTAAGGCTGTGTATATTATGATATATACATGATAGTGTATGGTATGTTACTATTAGCATATAATAATATATTACACATCATATAACAGTATAAATAATAGTCTTAAAACATTAATCTATTTTACAACTCAATAACATGTTTTAATACTCTTATCTACATAAAAGTGAAACTTAGTCTGTCAATCAATTTATTTCCTTAAATATCACAACTTCTTGATTCCAGTGTCCTTTGGGAAGAGATGGTGAAGCTACAAGTGAAAGAGGGAAACCATTTTTAATATTGCACTTAAAATCCACAAGGTTATTTCACATGGATTCTTTATTTAGCCCTCTAAGTAATCCTGATTGGTAGATGGAAGTGTTCCTGTATCAGTTGTGGTGGTTTTGGCTACAAGTAATATAAACCCACCTAAAACTATCATGTAAACAATACTTAATTTTATTTGGCTCATGGAGCTATAAGTGGGAGTGGAGTTCAGGGGAGACCTGATCAAGGCTCCATCTCCTTTTCTCTATGATACACTCAGGTCTGATCTTTATTAATTTCAGCTTTGTCTTCCGGTTGTCTTCCTTCAAAGGTCACAAGATGGCTAGGGTAGCACCTGGGGCAACATGCTTCCAGATTTATATACAAATGAGAAGAGAGCTTGGCTTCTGGTAACTTTCTCTTAAGAACTGGAACTCTCTTAGAAACTTACAGGAAATGTTTTATTGTATCTCATTGACAAGAATTAGGTCACATACCCATTACAGAAAAATTATCGCCCTGAAAGAGAAAGGCTAACTCTTTTGGCAATCAGATTCTCCCCTCACCTTACATCAAGTCCCCATACTGTATTACTCTTCACCCATAGGGCCAGAATGCAGTACATTCTCGGCTGTCATCTGCAGTGTCAACTGCGAATCCTACTCTACAGAAGAAAAGCTGTGATTCTGGATTTTGATGTAATTTACCCACAGTCACAGAATAAGAAATCACTGGAGACTGGGTTTGTACCAATAGCTCTTCTCCCAAATCCATTATTTTTTCCAGTATATCATGTGAAAATATGCTACCATATTTTCTGTTGTTTTTTTAAAAAATCCATTAGATCCAGTCATAAGTATGAAATCGAAATGTGAAACATGAAAAACAGCAGTATTTTAAGCCATTATTACATATACTACTGCAATTTCTTTTAGAAAGTAAAATATGGGTAGGAAAATAATCTCTCAAAACACTTCACGCGCAAAAGGTCCCCTTCACAACATGGGAATACTAGTATGAACTTCTTATGGATAGTCCCACTTAAAATCAACAGTGGGTAAACATTTAAGAAATGCCCATTTGCATTCAGAAGACCTGGTGGGTAACAGCAACATAGATGGATAATGTTATATGGATAACCTGTTACTGTAAAGAAAAGGCCGATTCCTTTTCCCCTATTTTATTTTACTTTTTAAATTCTCTTGACAAGTCAGAAACGTATTATTTACTGTGATGAAGGAATAAAGAAAAGGGGGATAAAGGAGCAACTCTCAATATCACACTTAGTTTAAAATGAAAGTAATTGACACATTGATTCCATTGGATGTGTACTTAGCTCATTGGTAATTCTGAGCAAGAAAAATACAAAACGAAAACTATAACTACATAAATGAAAAGCACTCTGTAAAGCTTTTGATTTCTCTGTCAAATCTGAATGAGAGCCTTGCTGGGTAGAGTATTCTTGATTGTAGCTTTTTCCCTTTCATCACTATATGTATATGTATAACTAATTCACTTTGCTGTACACCTGAAACTAACACAACATTGTATATCAACTGTATTCCAATAAAAATTTAAGAAGCAAAAACAACAACAAAAAAAGCACTCTGCATCTTACTAGGGATCTCAAGAGAAAACTGTCCCAGCTCAGCTTTTCCTGACCCTCTCACTTCCTGCTCAGCCAGGGTCTGTCAGCTCATCTAGGGACAGCCTGCAGACACAGAGGTAAATGCTCAGAAGTAAACACATTCCAGTAAAGGTTACTTAATGGCTTTCCATAGATTTCAAAATCACTTTCCAACAATGACGGGGCAAAAAAACCATTCTGATAATTTATGTTACCCAGATGTTTAAAAATCCAACAGCTTTCACTACTCATAAATTTAACAGCATTAAACACCTGCTGGCTCCAAGCAACAACTCCTGCCAAGAAGGAAGGAAAGAGCTTTGTGATCCACTAATAGGCTCCTTCCCTTGCCATTCCAGCCGAGTTCAGGTCCCAGTCCTGTAGCTTCACACCCTCCCTGGCCTCCCACAGAGACATCCTCAGGCTCCACACACCAACAGCAGCAGCAACTTTGCCAGTTCCACCCTGGATGCAGGAAGTGGGAATCAGTTGAGATATGGCTATTTCTAAATCTCAAGGAACTCTAGCTGTTGGCCAAATTAGTAAACAAGAGCGGCATCAGAGTGCATTTAGAATAGCAAAAGACTAAAACTTGGAAAGTATTGATAGAATCACATAGTACAGGTTAATCTTCATCTTCTCTTATTGTGAGAGCCTTTAAACAACTGCAAAACTTTTTAAACTATTTAGTCCAGAGTTTTACCTTTCTCCTCTGCCAAACCCATTAAGGTATGTTAAAACTGTTGGATTTAGGTTGCACTTTTTTTAAATTTTCCATTTCCTTTCTTTTGATGAAGAGCATCAGAATGGCAGTAGAGTGGGCATCTTGGATCTGAAACATATTAAAGACCAGAGATAGGGGTAACTGATTCTCATGGATCTAGAAAAGGACCAAGCCCACAACAAGGAAGGTGTAGATCTATAATCATGCAGGTCTGTAGACCTTTCATTCATATACTGTCCGACCTAAGCCTCCTTTCTCTTACACTAGCAAGTCCGACCCAAGACTCCACTGGATTTACCTGATGAGCTTGCACTTCCTGTGGCAGCTCAGAATCTTAGCCACAAGGTTGGAAGGGAACTATTAGTGGCCACTGTGTACCTGCTCCATTTCAGAAAGCACCAGTTGGATGGATCCATTTCCCGAGTGAAGATATACTTATTTCATGAAGGAGTCTCACCATCTGATAGAGTAGCTTCCAGGAGTAATTACTGTTAAGGGCAAGATCTTCAATTTCTCTTCCCTGTGCACACCATTCCCTAACCTCTTTCCCTTTACTCTATGCATGACTCCCTTTCTTATGTTCAGAGAAATTAATCTTAGCGCACATACCGTTTACCAACTAAGAGTGTTCACACCCTTGACAGGCTCAACCCCATGTACTCAGTCCACCGAGAGCATCTTTCCTTTTGATTTTGTCACTCATGATTAGAGCCTACTTACTCTTTTTTTATTTTTTTTTCCTCTACACAGAAAAGGCGGTAGCCTTAAGTAGTTTTTATTTATTTATTTTATATATTTTTAACATCTTTATTGGCGTATAATTGTTTTACAATGGTGTGTTAGTTTCTGCTGTATAACAAAGTGTATCAGCTATACATATACATATATTCCCACTTCTCCTCCCTCTTGCGTCTCCCTCCCACCCTCCCTATCCCACCCCTCTATGTGCTAGGTGGACACAAAGCACCGAGCTGATCTGCCTGTGCCATGTGGGTGCTTCCCATTAGCTATCTGTTTTATATTTTGGAGTGTATAAATGTCCATGCTACTCTCTCACTTCGTCCCAGCTTACCCTTCCCCCTCCCCATGTCTTCAAGTCCATTCTCTACATCTGCGTCTTTATTCCTGTCCTGCCCCTAGGTTCTTCAGAACCTTTTCTTTTCTTTTTTTAGACTCCATATATATGTGTTAGCATACACTATTTGTTTTTCTCTGTCTGACTTACTTCACTCTGTATGACAGTCTCTAGGTACATCCACCTCACTGCAAATAACTCAATTTCGTTTCTTTTTATGGTTGAGTAATATTCCATTGTTTATATGTGCCACATCTTCCTTATCCGTTCATCTGTCGATGGACATTTAGGTTGCTTCCGTGTCCTGGCTATTGTAAATAGCGCTGCAATGAACATCGTGGTACATGACTCTTTTTGAATTATGGTTTTCTCAAGGTATATGCCCAGTAGTGGGATTGCTGGGTCATATGGTAGTTCTATTTTTACTTTTTTAAGGAACCTCCATACTGTTCTTCATAGTGGCTGTATCAACTTACATTCCACCAACAGTGCAAGAGGGTTCCCTTTTCTGCACACCCTCTCCAGCATTTATTGTTTCTAGATTTTTTGATGATGGCCATTCTGACCAGTGTGAGATGATATCTCATTGTAGTTTTGATTTGCATTTCTCTAATGATTAGTGATGTTGAGCATCCTTTCATGTGTTTGTTGGCAATCTGTATATCTTCTTTGGAGAAATGTCTATTTAGGTCTTCTGCCCATTTTTGGATTGGGTTGTTTGTTTTTTTGATATTGAGCTGCATGAGCTGCTTATATATTTTGGAGATAAAGCCTTTGTCAGTTGCTTCATTTGCAAATATTTTCTCTCATTCTGAGGGTTGTCTTTTCATCTTGTTTATGGTTCCCTTTGCTATGCAAAAGCTTTTAAGTTTCATTAGGTCCCATTTGTTTATTTTTGTTTTTATTTCCATTTCTCTAGGAGGTGGGTCAAAAGGATCTTGCTGTGATTTATGTCATAGAGTGTTCTGCCTATGTTTTCCTCTAAGAGTTTTACAGTGTCTGGCCTTACATTTAGGTCGTTAATACATTTTGAGTTTATTTTTTTGTGTGGTGTTAGGGAGTGTTCTAATTTCATTCTTTTACATGTAGCTGTCCAGTTTTCCCAGCACCACTTATTGAAGAGGCTGTCTTTTCTCCATTATATATTCTTGCCTCCTTTATCAAAGATAAGGTGACCATATGTGTGTGGGTTTATCTCTGGGCTTTCTATCCTGTTCCATTGATCTATAGTTCTGTTTTTGTGCCAGTACCATACTGTCTTGATTACTGTAGATTTGTAATATAGTCTGAAGTCAGGGAGTCTGATTCCTCCGGTCTTTTGTGTTTCCATACAAATTGTGAATTTTTTTGTTCTAGTTCAGTGAAAAATGCCATTGGTAATTTGATAAGGATTGCATTGAATGTGTAGATTGCTTTGTGTAGTATAGTTATCTTCACAATGTTGATTCTTCCAATCCAAGAACATGGTATATCTCTCCATCTGTTTGTATCATCTTTAATTTATTTCATCAGTGTCTTATAGTTTTCTGCATACAGGTCTTTTGTCTCCTTAGGTAGGTTTATTCCTAGGTATTCTATTCTTTTTGTTGCAATGGTAAATGGGAGTGTTTCCTTAATTTCTCTTCCAGATTGTTCATCATTAGTGTATAGGAATGCAAGAGATTTCTGTGCATTAATTTGTATCCTGCTACTTTACCAAATTCATTGATTAGCTCTAGTAGTTTCCTACTTATTCTTGAAGTGCTTCTTTGTTATTTACGAGTATCCTTTTCCTCATAGAAGGTTAGACAGATTCTACCTCCTAAACATTTAAATGAATTTGTAATTTGAGAACATATTTTTCTTAGAGATCAAACTATATATATATATATATATATATATATATATATATATATATATATAAAATTTGAGATCCTGTTTTTCTTAGGGATCAAACTATATCCCCATCGTGCTGTGCCACTATCATTTGTTCATTCATGGGTACAATATGCAGTGTTCCTACTAGTCAGACTGGGGAATAAAGGTGACAACTTCTGGCTTCCTGGATCTAAAAGCATAGTTGGGGAAGCACAAAAAATAACTTTATACACACAGTTTGAGTGTAGTAAGAGCTATTCTAGAGGTAAAAACAAAATGCAATGAGGTAACAAGAACTAAAAATATGCAATCACTTTTAGGAGGAAATAGATACAATAATTTTCCTCTGAGAGATTGCCAGTTGATTCGTGGATCATAAAAACTAATATTTTTGAAATCTTACAATATGCTGAGTCTATACTAAATGCTTCATATGCATCATATTTTTAAAGTCCTTGTGCCAACACTATGAGAAAACAGGGTCTGAAAAGTTAAATAGTTTTCCCAAGAGCATATCATTGAATTGGGATCTGAACCCAGTCTGCTGGCTCTAGAAAGAAAACTTTTAATGACTACTTAACACTGCCACTGTGAATAAGAATAAAGTAGTCCACACCCATATCTATTACAATACTTTCTTTTAACTATTCCATTTCTTCAGAGATGCAGCTTTGAAGATTTACAACTGGTTAAAGTATCAGCATTTATTGTAAGTATTGCTCTCCACTGTAATGAGATATGGGGTTGTACTGGCAATGTTATTATTTAGTGTGATTTTCAGTAAAAGATTCTGTACAAATTGTCATCATTAATCATTCATGGAAAAATAAGCACTGAGTGGATGAAGTGTTTTGAGGAAACCTTATCTTAGGTTATTACAATGTAAGTAGATTTGTATGCACAGGAATTACAGGGGTGGGGGAAGGAAGTGTAAACTTAAGCAGAAAATGAAATCCAAGTTAAATGAGTACTTCTAGTACAGCCTGGAAAAGAGTTGAATATTCAATTTTAAATAGACTCTGACAGGCTATGAATTTTAAAGATTAACCAAGAAAGAAGTTTAACAAAAGTGATAGGAAAACATGGGCCCAATTAATAATAATAAAGAGTACTTCAGCCCAGACATATTCACTATCTCATCTAACACACTATCACACATTAAGATAGATCATTACATGTATAAAGCCCCAAAAGCTTACAGTGAAAAGAAAGAAGGAAAATTAGGTAGAATTCTTAAAAGTTAGAAATATATATGCAAAAAGGTCAACAGAGTAAGTTGAGGATATATGCAAGACATGAAATAATTAAAAAATAATTCTGTGAAAATGTGAGAGAAATGGACATAAATTTATCAGTCAAGAAGTTCAATATTCCTATAAAATAGTTACCAGAAAGAGAGTAGATAGACATTGAGGTGATAGAAATAATCAAAGAAATAATAGAAGAAAATTTCCCAGATCTGAAGACAGCTATGAATCAGTCTTAAGAGAAAAAAAGTTATCTGAGTACCCAGCAGGGTAAATCAAAACAGGTCTATGCCTTGAAATATTCCAGTGAAATATTCAAACACCAAGAGTATATATATTTAAAATTCTTAAAACTTTTAAAAAGTAAATATAATTTACCTACAGAGGACTAGGTTTCACATTGTCATTCGATTTTTCAACAGTGACCAATGACCAGTGACACTAATTACTGGAAAGTAATGCCTTCAAAGTTTTAGGAAAATAAAATGAATTTTTTTTTCATAACTCCATAGCCAGGAGAATTAACAATCAAATGCAATATTAAAATAAAGACTTTTTTCCGAAGTATAAGAGCTCAGAATTTTATCTCTTATTTTTTTTTTTTTTTTTTTTTTTGCGGTTCGCGGGCCTCTCATTGTTGTGGCCTCTCCCGTTGCAGAGCACAGGCTCCAGATGTGCAGGCTCAGCGGCCATGGCTCATGGGCCCAGCCGCCCCGTGGCACGTGGGATCCTCCCGGACCAGGGCACGAACCCGCATCCCCTGCATTGGCAGGCGGACTCTCAACCACTGCGCCACCAGGGAAGCCCTCTTATTATTCTTTTTTAAAGAAATTAATTGAGGAGGTTCTCCGGCAAAATGGGCAAGGATTTTTGATTGATTATTTGATTATTTTGCATGTTTTACTTCTATAATAATTAAAAAGGACTAGTGAGGGAAGAGAGAAATTAGGTAAATCATGGTCACAAAACTAGGACATGTAAGAGCCTGATGTAAACCATGTGTGCCAATCTGGGTCCTTTAGGAAGCAGATGTCAATATAAAGCAAAAGTGTGAGAGATTTATTTGGGGTGACGCTTATGAAAGGTAAAGAGAGAGGAAGCAGGAGTAGCTGGGGAGAGTCTTCAGAAAGTGGTACCATTCTGATACCTGTGAAAGAATCTCAGACTATGATATAATTGAGGGAAGGTCACATTCAGGCCACTAGAGCTCCAGACAAAGGTGGCTCATGGAATGGCCAGGTTCCAGTGTGCTGCCATGCTTAGTCATTGGCTGAGAGCTGCCCAGGGAAAGCATAGCCTGAGCTTAAATGGGCTGCAGATGCCAAAAGCACTGTAGCTGGGCCCTGTCAGCTAAGTGCATGCCTTGCAGGAGGTTCTGTGGGAGAGGGTCTGAGCAGCATGCTTCCAAGGCCATCCCACCGCGGCTCACCTGCTCTAGAGCCCAGATTCTCAACCACTGTCCTGTGTTTTCTGCTTGAGCCTATGGGTAATCATTCAAGATGGAGTAATTAGAGAGTCAGTATGTGGTGAATGAGGATTAAATGTACTTTCTGTACTGATGCTGGAATTTTAAAATTTCTCCATTAGAGATGAGGTAATATAATATCTTAACCTAGAAAAGATTATGAGTAACCTGCAAAGTATATACCACATACCCACAAACATATAGAGGTGAGGGAAGAGAGCGGGTAAGAGAGAGAGAGAGAAGTAGAAATGAACAAAGCCAGCTACAAAATTGTGATTATAGCATGCTACAATTAGTGTGAAAAAGGGGACAACATAACTATTGCTATATGTATCGGTCATGTCTAGAAGCACACATTAAAAAAAAATTCCTAACAGTATTTGCCTAAGGAGAAGGAAACTGTGAGACTGGGACATAGGGGTGAAAGAGATATTTTCAACATATGTTAGCTGAATTCCGTACCAATGAAGGTGAGACTATGTTACATATTTTGACAACTTGCTGATAAATGACTGTACAACATTTCTGTCTGTTAGTAGTGGCATTTTGTTTGGAATTACTACCAAAGCTACTGGAAAAGAAATTTTCCTTCTTACTACCCATTTTTCAGGTCCAAAGTTCAAAACACAATTCATCACTTTTGCCAAATATGCCTTTTCTATCTGTGGTATCAGCTTTATTCCGTTCTCAGAGGCTGGAATGTGTAAACACTTTTTTTCTCCTTCAGGTCCTGGTACAACTTGTTACTGAATCCTGCCCTTTCTCCCTTGTTATCCCCATGGCTACTTGGGTGCCCATTTCTAATGTTGATGCTAGGATCTCTCTCTCTCTCTCATTCTCAGTGTGAGAACATGTGACATAATGTCATACCTTGTACCTTCTTTTATATGTTTCCTTTCTCTAAAGCAGATATGTATAACCTAGAAAAGATTATGAGTAACAGATATGTATAAGTATGTATAGAAAGAATTAGCCTCTACATGAATCCTGTTGTACATTCATTGCTCTGAGTTTCTCTATTTGCAAGTAGAGACAGATTAGTATTCACATATACCTTGTAAAGACATCAGTGTGTAAAATTCTATTTTTTTATGTTGGAGTATAGTTGATTTATAATGTTTCAGGTATACAGCAAAGTGATTCAGTTATATATATATATATAATGTATATATATACATATATATATATATTCTTTTCAGATTTTCTTCCATTACAGGTTATTACAAGACATTGAATATAGTTCCCTGTGCTGTACAGTAGGTCCTTGTTGTTTATCTGTTTTACATAGAGTAGTGTGTACTGTTAATCCCAAATTCCCAATTTATCCCCCTTTCCCCTTTGGTAACCATAAATTTGTTCTCTATGTCTGTGGGTCTATTTCTGTTTAAATAAGTTCATTTGTATCATATTTTACATTTCACATATAAGTGATATCATATGATATTTGTCTTGTAAAATTCTATTTTTAATGCAACTTTGTAAGCGTGATATGAGAAAGCATGGATTGCCTTTGTTTTATGACATGGACAGGCTAGGTTTCTAAAATTAAGCTGGCGCCAAAGAAAGCTTGTTTATACTGAAAAACTGTAACTTGACATCCTGGGGTTTAAGTTATCATGGTTAAGTCGGTAAAAAAGTTTACCAAAACTGAAAAGGGGACTGAACTTGGACAAAGGAAAACATGTTATAATTCCTGAAGCTTTATGAATAATGGGAAACATCATTTAACTGTAGTAGTGACTGTATTGTAAATATTAATGATTTATTTTATTGTTGTTTTGAGTCTTTCAATTCCCTTCATTATATCACAAAAAAAAATGTCTAGTATTGAAAAATGTCCCTTAAATCCCTGAACCGAATTAAGGAAAAAAAAGAATATTACTGGAATTTCAGGTACTAGAACCAGGAGGCAATTCCAATTATGATAAGTGCTATCTGAAGGAACTCTTAATTCCCTAATAATCATTCAAATTTTGATTTCCATACTTTAAGCTTTTCAATCCACTTGTAGACTTAAATAATAATCCTTGAGAAAGTTGCACTTTCTCTGAGTCCCCTTATACGGAAAGAAAGGAACCCAGAGAATCATCAGGAGTATATTCAGCCCTGATCATATGACCTATCTCATTTAATTGTTCTTTGGGTAAGACTTTTTTTCTATGTTCACTCACCTGCTTTGTTCCCCCAACAATTAATTCGTTCTCCCAAACCATCGATATGAGTATCATAAAATAGAATTTATGAGTTCATCCTCATATGGGGAAATAGACAAAGCATTCCTTTAAAGAACCTGAGATTTCCCTTGCTGAATTTTTAATTAATAACAAATCTACAGCAGGAGCTTAAGGGCCTTTAGTGTCATAGCTCTGCTCTAGTTTGCCTTCAGATTGGAGCAGAGACATCTGGTGAATGCCTGGCTGAGATGGTGTTTTGCTTTCCCTTTTCAAATACGTATAGAAGTTTAAGACGATTTTTTTTTTACTCTGATCTGAACTACTTTGTCAGGGCACACATCCAGCTGTGCCTAGATGGTCTCCAAATATTGCCATCAAAGCAGAAACGACCCGATGCGTGGGACGATCTGATGAACAGATGTTGTGAACTCTCAGAGCTTGTGATGCTGAGCATCTGCGTGGGAAGCATGGTGTAGTTTACAGGCAGAGCCCCGTCAGGTGTCAGCTTTGGGGGAAAGACCCTCTGCTCTAGCATGGAATGCCCAGCCTGTTGGAGCAATAAAACCAGTATTGGAAAGCCAGCCATTCCTCACGCTCTTTCCTCTGCTCCCCAGTTCACAACCCCACAGATCTCAACTGTTATGAGATGCTTCAAGAATTTCCCAAAGCACTGGAAGCAGCAGGCAACCAGGTTGCTAGGGATTATGCCCCTCAAGAGCTAGGCCAGCCACTCCATGGGTCCCTTTAACTACAGGATCCTGGAAAGCACTGTGCTTTTTGGATTTGAGAGTCAAAAATGTAACACAACCATTATGGGAATTTCCACTGTGATCCTGAACTTTTCAGGTTTGCTTAGGCACTAAAGATGCTATACCCAAGCCAGTTCCAGCTATCAGGAAGCTTGGTTTCCAAATGGAAAAAACCCACAGATGCACATAACTACATACACACACACACACACACACACACACATATATATATATACACATATGCACACATACACACATGAAGGTTTTTTTTCACACAGTCCTTCAGAAAAGAAAGAATAAAATATCTGGGGAAAATTCTTGGGAGAAAAAGAAGATCAACATTTTAATTTCAAAATGCAACAATATCTCCTAAGTTTTCCAATGTAAGCCAAAAAGCTAACTTATTTACAAATAAGAACTGGTGAAATTGGCACTTCTATAAAGCCTCTGTTTTATTTTTCTTTTTTAAAAAATACTACCAGTTTACTCCCCATATTACACAGGGTTTATGTGAAACACAAAAGAAAGTCATATTTGGATTGTGTGTTTCTAAATTTGCATTTAGAATTTCTTTTTCCAGTGGGGTTTCCAAAACATTACAGCATATATTTTTTAACAAAGAACACCCATCTTCATATATTTTCACCGTGAAAAGCCAACAAAATGCAAGCAATAAAGCTAATTTGAGGCCAATTAGTAAGTCAACTGAACGGGGGAAAAGAAGATGTGAGCAATATAAACTCTGGCTGTTCAAGCTGATAGCAAAGTCCATTATTGACGGTGTTCTGTTTGCAACGTGAGTCAGAGACTCCCTGACTTTTTACCAGAATTAGGAATGAGCATCTCTGTGTGTGTGTATGTGTGTGTGTGTGCAGAGAGAACAGAGAGAACCGAGAGGGTGGGAGGGAGGGAGAGAGAAAGGAGAGAGGTAGAAATTATGCTGTTTTATTTAGTGTTCAATCAGATTTCGGTTTCTTAGAAGATATGCCTTCCTACACAATTGATGCCGAGTTCTTTAAGCCAAACTCAGCTGAAAGTTCAGATATGCATTTATCATAACACTTGAAATCCAATCTCCGTTCCTTTTCCTTTTTCTTTGTAAAAAGTCATTACCAAACATATTGACTTTGAACCCTAGGGACTGAGAACCAGCAAAATTTGGAACAAGGATAATAGATAACAGATTTTTGTGCGTTTGCCTCCCTCTTAGTAATAAAGAAAATGAAGAGAATGAGATTAAAAAAGAGAAATAAAAAGTGAGCAAAAGCCCAAGACCAATGACCTCATCATTCCACAAATTAGTCCAGCAAACCCTCTTACGCGGAAAACATCTTAGCATTTCTGGAGACAACTGTATCTTCTTTTATGCAGGAAACATTCATCATTCGTGGCAGAGGGTATTTTTTTTTTTTAATGTGTGATGCTTTGCACTAGACAAAATAACAACCTTGTCCGCGATGGGAGTTGGCAAATGATAGGTAATGATTTTTATTTGAGAAATGGAGACTAATATCACTTAACTGATCACTAAAGAGAACTTGGTCAGTTTGGCTGCATTCCTCATTCTGACTGCTGCTCTAGGATTGTTTTAGCATTGTCATTGCCAGAAAGCCCAGCATGTTTCATGCCCCACTGATTATTTCTGGCCTATTAAGATACAATTCATCAGTCATTTCCAAGGAGTATTAGCTTTCTGTTTTGGATAGCATTGGTCTGTACTCTTCCTGAGAGAAATAGAATAGAGGGGTGCAAGAGTGACAAATATTCCAGAAAGTAAAACTGAATAAGGGACTTCAAAGATAGGCATCAGAAACTAGCCCAGCGTAGTCAGTGAGAGACACACAATGACCCCACCCCATTCACTGTTGACATTTCCAGGTTTCTGCATCATGGGATATTTTGGCTTCTAGTAATAAGTATTATCTTCAGGGTCACCATGCACCTTTTGGGGGCAATTTAGCTATTCACGTAGGCTGGGAGAAATGTTTATGCAGTGACATTTGAAGTGCAAACCAAAAGTTTCATAATCAAATATTTTACTCCTAGGAGACACTCAAATTTGATCACTCGGAGATAAATGCTGAGAAAGCCATGTTTAAACATCATTCTTAGCTTGCCAGTAGAATATAATTCTTTTTAAAGGCTCATTGTAACGCTGGGAAAAAAATTCCCCATCTCCCATAAACACAACAGCTGCATATAAATCAGGTAAACCAGTCTAATCTAAATGAATTGTATGGCATGACATTGGAAGAAAAAGAGATAAGATTTAAAATAAGGGAAAACAGTTTCTTTGTTTTGATTTAAACATTGTTATTCTGTATCGCTTTTACCCCATACCTTCAAGTTCTCAAACCTTATGCATGCTTTATCATTTCATACCAAGTACAACATACATCTGCAGTGAACTCAGATAGATATGGCATTCATTAGGTGAAAACTCATGCATCTAAAATATTTTTTAAATCTTGAGGGTGTTTTGTTATTTTAACACATTTTCTATGAAAACACCCGAGGATTTTTCCACTTGTTATTTGTTTCCTGCTGCTCTAAATTAAGACACCAAAGAATGTTTTACTGTCTTAATGAAGGTGGCATGATTGGTTTTCAAGATGTTCTTCCAACTCATCCAACTTCTTGTATTATACTTGGGCATAATCTTTAATTCCCTTGGTAGCCAGCTCTATTTCATTTAACTACATGCAATAATAAAGTAAAATTTCCTAGAGCCAAAGCAGTAGAAATTATATCGATATAATTTACTGAATTATTTCTAAAATTAATGATTCTCTAGGTAGGAAGTAAGGAAATAGGAAGGAAGGAAGGAAATGCACACTCATTAGAGGAAAAGCTACTCGATGTTTTTGAGGTGAAGAAGTCTTGTTTTAGCCAATAGGAAGCAAACTTCCTGCATTTAAAAAAATTATATGTGAAGAGGTTTTTTTTTTTTAGCTTCTTAAAATTAGCGCGCTACTAGAAAGCTAACTTTAGAAAAAATAGAAAATATGGAATTTAGCACGTGTCTTCCTATGATATATGTTTCTATTATCCATATTTCTGGCTGGCAGTAAAAGACTTTTTCTTTCTCAGAGAAAACATGATTTTTAAAACTTTTACTGAAGTTTTAATGTTACTTTAACCTCAATTAAACTAAGTCATTATTAATTATCCCAGAATCTAAAATCGTAATGCATACTCTTCTTCTGTTTGTTTATGAACGCTTGGCTTGAGTGCCTCAAATATTAAAAAAATAAGTCATTAAGACTTAATGACCTGCCTACAATAAACAGTTTATACTTGAAAATAAATAGAGGCTGTTTGCATGTGTAGTATTGTTTTAGAATAGAAATTTTGCTCTCCATTAATGAGTATAAGAGGCCACCTGCACCATTTACTGCCTGAAGTGAAAGAACGAGGTACAGTTGCACTCAGCATAAATTAAGATGTCTTGAGCACATGAGCTTTAGGTAATACATTAAATTAAGGTTCTCAGATGTGCATTTAATTAAGATATTTAATTTGAAATGTCTGTGCTCTTCTTTAATTCCAATTGATCAGTAAGAATAGATTTCTTTAGGATACTAAAAAGATGAGTAGAGAAAGATATGCAGTAGGTGACTTCAAAAGTGTATTCAGGACAAGGCGATTGTCACACAAATGCAGTGTCTGTCCTGCTCCACCCAGCCTGCTCTTCATGTGACCCGGTGCTGCCATTCACATGACAGATTCGTGTCAACATGAGCCAAACTGAAAATGCTCCTTTAACTGACTAAAGAATATCCTCCCTCAGATTGTCCGGGTTAGTTTCCTATTACTTTTGCTTCCGTCTGATGAAATCATTTGTAATATTGCTGGGACCATGCATCAGAACCCTTTTTTGTGTCCCAAACAGTAAATACTCATTGAGAGCCTACTGTCTGGAAAGAACTACATATACTTAGTGTATATACACTAAGAATTGAAGAAAATGATTTGAAAACATTCCACTCTCAAGTAGTTTACAATCCAAGAAAATATGCACACACACACACACACACACACACACACACACACACTGCCTTCACTAGATAACCACACAAGACATAAATGCCAAATAACTTATGGGAAATTTGAGGAATTTAGAAGTGCAGGTAAGTTGATGAGCTGTCAAGGATATCCTTTCAAATGAAGGGATTTTTGTCTTAGACTTTGAAAGAAGACCAAAGATAATAATAGAAGCAAATGTTTGTTGACCCTCTACACTGGAATGCTTCCAAGTGCTGTCTATGAATTGTCTTTTCATCCTCAAAATGACACTCAGAGGTTACATTGTTTCTACACTCATTCTATAGATGGGGAAACAGAGGTCCATGGTGGTTAGGTTTCTTCGCTCCAGTCCCACAGCCAGGTGGTGCGGAGCCCAAGTGAGAACCTTGGAAACCAGGTTCCAGAGCCCTCCCTTACCTACCTCACAGGCTCCCGTGTACTCAGAGCAGCAAAGAGACCACCACGGGGAAGCATATAGATGTATTTGGGGGAGATCTCAGTGGTGAAATAAATGGTCCAGTACAAACCATGTTCCAAGGAATGGATTGGAAGATAGTTATAAATGTGCTCCAGGACCAAGGTGAAGACTTCAAAAGGCACGTTAAGGTGATTGGGCTTTTGTCCTAATGTAGTGGGGAGTCACTGAGGACTCTCTAGTCCCGTGATGACAGGATGAAATCAGTCACTTCAAGGCTTGTTCTGACAGGCAGGCGGGGCGATTAGATTGTGTATGGAATGCTAACATCATAAATTATTCACTTCTGGCACTCCCTTTACCTTGATACTCTTTTCTACTATCAATGAAACCAGGATTTTACTTGTTTTTTCCTTAATTTGTTATTTTTCTCTTTATCTTTTGAGTGATACCCTTAAACCTTATTTTGGTTGTTTTCTGTCTGAAACAGAGAGGCAATGTTGGGTCCTGGAAAATTGTGGAGACCCGGGTTTAAATCTGGATATTGGTACTTACTAAGTGTAGGAATTTGTATGAATTAGTTAACACTTTTTTTTTTATTCCAATATAGTTGATTTACAATGTTGTATTACTTTCGGGTATACAGCAGAGTGATTCAGTTATACATATATATACATTCTTGTTTATATTCTTTTCCATTATGGTTTATCACAGGGTGTTGACTATAGTTAGTTCCCTGTGCTGTACAGTAGAACCTGGTTTATCCATTCTATAAATAATAGTTTCCATCCATTCTATAAATAATAGTGTCCATCCCAAAGTCCCAATTCATCCCTCCTCCACCCACCTACCCATTGGCAACTACTTAACCCTTCTTTGCTTCAGTTTCCTTTTTCAAAAGTCAGGAAAAAAATAAAAGGATATCCTAATGATGAAATGAAAAGATACAAGTGACAGTTTGAACAGGGTGAAGACCTGTAAAATAGTAACAGCCAGCACTGGTTTGCTGCCCACAGTGACAGGCACTGTGCTGAGTACAAGACGCAACTGAGAATATCCATCCATCCCTTCCCTAAGGATGCACAGGCACGGATGGCAGGGAGGGTCAAGGGGCCTCAGAGAGTAAGCAAAGGGTAGAGCAGGGATTTGACTTCACTTCGGTCTAATTATGAAGACCAGCATCTTATCTACTGTAGCCGACGGCCTCTCAACTACTTGCTAGTTGTTATTATTATGCTCCCCAAACAGCCTAGTCTTTCAGAGAGACTCCCTGCATCTTCTACACATTTTCCTAACACAACCACCCTGCATCTTACTACCTCCCACCCCACATCTCACTATCTCTAACAGTTTTCCCTCCACTATACACTTCATCTGACTCAAGATCATTCTTCCTAAATTGCTGCATTGATCATCTCATTCCACTGCTCAAGGTGTTTAACAGCTTCCACCTTCCCATGACGTATAGAATAGCACAAAAATCCCTTCACATGAAAGGCAAGAACCTCAAATAGACCCTAAGTAGATTCGTCCACCTTCATAACTTTAGCCCCTTTTTAGCCCCCGTGGGCACAGACCTCCTCCATATCCAATCAGCTTGCTATTCCACTGCTCCAACATGCCTTGAACTTTCTTATGGGTCAGTCTTGACCCATACACTCCCCCAGGTGTATCCTCCATCCTTGGCCATTTCTACCAAATTCCCGAGGGACGTAGGCACCAAATGCATTAAGTCCTTTCATGAAACTTATCAAGGCATTCCTGGTACGCTAGAAGAACCATAGAGGCAGTGGCTAAGTTTGTCCTGGTCACCAAACCTACATTCCCAGTATTCTGGCACACAATAAGACATATATATATACACACACACACACACACATACACACGTACACTCACACATACACAGTAAATGAATGAATGAACAACCTAGAGTTATGATACCTACCTTAACTTACTTTAGGATTTATTATTTCTTTTCTTTTCCTTTTGAACCCAAAGCCATTAAACATAACATTTTTAAGAGAGGAATTTATGAAGAAGCTGGTAATGTTTACCAACTTTTAATCACCATTAATACATGTCTGCATATTTCTTAGCACTGAAGATTTTCCTTACACTTTGTTCCTTCTGCCAAGAGCAGCAAAAAAGGCTTTCTAGCCTCCATAAGCCTTTTTTTTCACCCCTTTTACATGTCCTTTATTTTGTTCTAATTCTC
Source organism: Leucopleurus acutus (assembly GCF_964270905.1). NCBI lineage: Eukaryota > Metazoa > Chordata > Mammalia > Artiodactyla > Delphinidae > Leucopleurus > Leucopleurus acutus. The sequence goes on from NC_139153.1 coordinate 99,056,434, forward strand.
AACCATTTTCCTTGCTAATCTTAAGGGACTTCAGGCAATTCATCCAAAGTATTGATACATAGAAACATATCCCCAAATGTAAATTCCTTATCAGGCATATTTGAAATTCCTTTAAAATACTGGTAGCAATAGACTTTTGTTATTTTTAAAACTGCTACTTGAGTTTGATGTTTATTTCCATTTCAAAACTAAATGCACCTGAGATTACACAGGTATTATTTAGATAAAGTTTGGACATTGACCGCCTTATTTCTTTTTCCAGGAATTATTTCTGACCCTCAGAAGGGCCCCGCAAAGCAAGGGATTCGGTTTGCAAATACAGACTCTGATCATCAGAGAACCTTACTCAAGGTCACTCAGCTATCCTGTAAATGCTCCCCAGGTCTGTCTGTCTCGAAAGCTATTCATACTCTCTGCAGTCTGTCTGCTATGTCTTCCCACAATGGCTGTGTCAGCCTGTAGGATTCTCCTTTCTCAACCTCGGTTTCCACGTACTTAAATAGCTTTCATAGACTTGAGGTCTTACAGGTGGCCTCCTATGTTAACACTTGATGATACTGTATGTCTGTGGAATCCAGAGATGACCTCTTAAAGCCAAGACCCTTATACAAGATCAAAGGCACTGAATTCACACACATACACACACACACACACACACACACACACACACGAACTTTATTTCGTGCATCCTCATTTACCTAATTTCATGCCTGAAAATGGAAAACAAGGCTTCTTCCACTTTCTTTGTTATCACAGCTACTCTTCTAATTCACCCACATGCAATAGGAAGTCCATAACAGCCATCATTCTGAAGGTACCAAGTCAATAGCCCAGGAGCACATAACTCCCTTTACTAATTTAATCTTTTCAGCTTTTAGAGACCCCCTGGAATACAAAGCCAGGCCCGATTGCGTGAAGCTAGGGAATGGCTTGAAACCTTGGGAGATTAAGATATGAAGCAATGATTCTTTCTCTTTCTCTTCTCAATGACAAACTGAGGACTCATAACCTGCTAGGAGCACAAGAGCCTGTTAGCGTCCCTTTGATGAACCTGATATTGACCTTAGGCTGTGGTTTGGGGATATAAGCAGGTTTTAATCAAATAAAGAAAAAACTAACTTTGAAATGATGGAGACCATACAAAATGGTTCAAGAAGCAGGTTCATCAGGTAGACGCAGATCAGAAAGTCTGAGCCCAGAAAGCCTCAGCGAGTGCAGCAGTGCAACAAGTGGGTCAGCCCAGATATAAGCAGCTGACTGTCCCCACGGCAGAGGCCACTGAGCGTCAGACAAAGATGCTGATATTTTTGTACAACAAAAATCCATTAAGGACACTGGGAAAGAGAAAGAAAAAAAAAGGAGGAGGGCGGCTCACAGGCAGGCACAAACATAATTGCAGCTATTACATTTTTTTCCTAAAGTAGTTACATTTGGTGCCTCCAAACTCTAATGTGTTTTTATGTTGCAGCCCGTTGTGATGGGGGTAGGCCGCTTGACATTTGCAAGGTTCCATTGCTATTAAAAAGAATGATGTTACCAAGAGGCAAGCGAGGCCACAAAGCAAAATTAATTAACGCCACCATCTAACAAAGCAAAATAAATTAAATGATGGTTGACTTGCATTGTGTACTTCTAAGTGGTGAATGAGGGAAAACCAAAGCTTTTAACCCCCTCTGCTCTGAGCCCAGCACCATGGCGGAGTGGCCTCCGGTGCAAAGGAAGGACACCGCTCTGTGCTTGCACACAGGCAAGCAAACGAGCAAGTTATTCTCATCTTTCAATAGTAAAACTGCTGCCTTTGCCTTCCACATAGAGGGCAGCAGAGGGAACATGGTAGGGAATGTTTTCCCTAAGCCTGTATGGCCTCCCAGCACACTTAAAAGATATTAGTTTTGCCACACGTGAAACACAAATGAGGACAAAGCAGCTGGTAAATTTGAAACCAGTTGGAGTCCACTATGCCCTCAGATTCCTTGGGTTCTGTGACCACGATGGTCTGTCACTCTGAACACAGCAGGGTACCAGTCACAGAACAAGTTGCATGAAGCTGCCACAAAAAAGGTGGCTTTCAAGAAAGACCTGGATGGCATAGAAATGACATTCTTTAAATGGGGCTTTATTGAGTGTGTGCTCTGTAACCAGAACTGTGCTACCTATGTTGAGGGACATAAGAAAAATACAAGCCACAGCCCATGGAAACTTTATAATCTGTGAGATCTGGGCAGGTGCAGCAAACAGAGCAATATAGTCATATGTTACACACCACTGTATGTAAAATAGATAATCAGCAAGGACCTAGTGTATAGCATAGGGAACGCTACTCAATATTCTGTAATAAACTATATGGGAGAAGAATCTGAAAAAGAACACTATATGTATAACTGAATCACTTTGCTCTATACCTGAAACTAACACAACATTGTAAATCAACTATACTCCAATATAACATTTAAAATTTTTTTAAAGTTATACTAATATGTTAAAATGTGAGAAAAAAGATTTGATTCTCTACAATTCTCAGACTTTGTAAACTTATCATTTTTAAGTAATTGTTTAGCTTATGAAAATCGCGTTTACCGAAAGCTATGATGCTCACCATTTTTTCTCTTCCATTTAAAAATAAATTGAGACCACACCCCCCAAAAAAGGTAGTCGTATGTATAAGTACATGTGCATAGATAGACAGATATTTAGATAGATTAATAGAATTTTATTGATGTACCTATATAGAGAGATAAACAGCTGCACTGCTACATCTAATAGAGTGTCAAAGTTGGGGAGAACTCACCCACTGCTTCATGTTTCTAAAATATTTTGCATTTTTTTCAAAGCACTTAGAGCATTTGATCATCACAACATGGCTGAATAAGTGAATGAAAGAATTAATTGATAGGACAACCATTAATACCTCTATCTTATGGAAGGCTAGGCATAGGCAGAGTGAGGTTAAGCTACATATGAGATCAAAAGACTAGCAAGGGGTTATAGTAGGACACATGTTGCTGATTTTCCATAAGATTTAAGTATAAGTGAGAAGAGAGAGATTGCTTTGGGCTGAGAATGTCAGGATATTTTGCAGAGGAGAGAGATGCCAAGTAGAGACAGGGTGCTCTAGGCAGGGAACACAGACTAAAGGTAAGTTCTTACCTTGGGGACCATCCTTAAGGAAACCGATCTGATCAGATATTGCCCTCTGCTCCTTACTGTAGGTGGTGTTTTTAAACATTCCAAGGAGTATAACAGGTGCTTGGGTTTTTTTTTTTTATCAGTAACGAAATAGTGGTGATTGCTTATTACGTCCATATAAAATTCATAGTTTCCAAGCAAAAATGTACCTGTATTTGCACATTAATAAGAATGAGCTTCTCTTAGAGCCCAGACAGTGACCTTGAACTAAACATCCATGAGGTTTCCATTTCTAGGAAATTTCAGTGCCAGAAGCTCAGTTAGTCCCTGTACCTATTGCCAAAGTAACACTACCTTTTAGAGGAACTTATTTTCAAAGGCCATCATGCAAGGACACAAGATGTAGAGTTTCTATTGCCCTCGGGAAATTTGTAGAGTTTATTTATAAGAAATAGGCTTCTTATACTTATTGCAACAATGGAAAAATAGACACATAATATTGTACCTTCAAGTGTCTAGGTGTTTACTGATAGCCAATAAGTCATTCGTTGTTCAAAGAGAACAGAGATAAGAAAATATGAACATTGGGATGCTGGTTATCGTTACTAGGTGGCACTCATTAAGCTCAACACCCCTGACCCCTGACAGTATATTTTAGAAGTTATACATTTAAACCTAGGCCATCCTTTCCAGAAACTTGTTTTCTAAAGCAAGTATATATATATATATAATATATATATATAAAATATTATATATATATTATATATGTAATATATATAATATAATATATATTATATTATATATAATATATATGTGTAATATATATTATATACGTGTAATATATTTATATGTAATATATTATATATAGTATCTTTGTATCCTCATCTTCATATATATATGTATGTGTACATAAAATATAAATTGTCTTTTTATTTCTTCAAATATATTTTTATCTTCATATCTTATTTTTTCTTCCTCTAGCAGAAATTATTTGTGCTAAAAATGTATTAGGCTTACCCAATAATTAAAATTGTGCTTTAAGGAGATACAATGATTCTGAAGTATCCTTCTTTGTCAAGTAAGTCTCTCAATGTGGTACCAAGGTTAAAGTCAGAAGATAAATGTGACATAGTTTCGACACTTTTAATTCCTAATTTAGAAATTAAAGTGCCTTAGTTGCACTACGTATAAAATGGAAATAAGTATTCTAAAGAATTCCATAATGGTTTATATGATGAAACATTTATAAATTATCACAGGCAAATATAAAATAATAATAATAACAAAACATTTACCACTCTGATGCCAATTAAGTGTCTGATTTTTTTCATCTTCTCAAATAGGAAATAGTACAAATTTGTCTTTATTTTATGTTTATTTCTATTTTTATTAGATTGAGACTATTATTTGGTATTCCAAAAGATTATTTAACTTTATAATTACATTTTTCTTAGCCAGTGTTTAAAAATCCACTTGTTTTATTTGAATATAGAGAAGGTACCTTAAAAACTGTTGTTCATTGTCAGGGGAGATTGCCCTGGAAGTTAAAATACTTTTACTTTAACCCACCCACCAAATTGAGAGCTGGCTTGAGTTTAGCTCTGCTTTACTCCTATACAGGTAGCTCAGCATCCCCTCATCCATGAACTCATTCAGGTATACATGTGTTTATAAACTCCACTGTGGTACATTGTGTAATTACACTCATTCATTCATCATTCACTTACTCACACATTCATTTAACAAGTTTTAATTGAGCACCTAACTTGAACTGAGAATTGCACGATGTATTAGTTTCCCAGGACTGCTGTAACAAACTACCTAAAACAAGAGAAATTTATTCACTCACAGCCCTACAGGCTATAAATCCAAAATCAAGATGTCAGCAGAGCTGTGCTCCCTCTGAGACTCTGGGTGGAATCCTTCCCTGCCTTATCCTAGCTTCTGGTAGTGGCCATCAATCCTTGGTGTTTCTTGGTTTATAGATAGGTCACTCCAATATCTGCCTCTGTTGTTACATGGTATTATGGTTGTGTGTCTCTGTCAAGGATGTCCGGGTACAGAAAGATGAGGTAGTTGATTACTCCAGGTTCTTTTTAGCTCAAGTATTCACTGATTTTAAAGTAAAACAGAAGTAGGAATTTTACTATCACTAAGGAATGCTTAACCACAGGAGAAATAAAAATGCGCAATGCAGTATAGTTGTAGAGAGTGGAGATAGTGTGGATTTTACGTTAATAAAGAAACAATGCTAGCATTAAAAATACTGAGTTTAAAATATTTTGGATCCCCTGTATTTGTGTATTTGAGGGAATGAGGAAAGAGACATAGTGTTGGTGAAGAAATTACAATTTCTGATTTGTGAGGGCGAGGAAGTTTAATTTACACATGAAGATGATTCTGGGAGTAATGTCACATTTGAGTGTTACGTTCTCCATGTGGGGTCTGTGACCTGAAGAGAGGTGCAGAATCCACTATAGCTGATTTGTATAGCAATAGAAGCCGTTAACGATGTTAGGAATCCTATAAATTAAGGTGATTTGTCCCAAGTTTGGGACTAGTAGCAGAGCAAACTCTTGTTCATAAAGAAATTCATGCCATCTTTTCCTACTTTTGAAAGTAAATATCAATGCCAGGTTCTCAAAGCCTGGATTGCATGTTTGTACTATCACAATACTGAAAGCCTTCAATGGTTCCTGTATATTTGCAAGCTTTTTTTTTTTTTTCCTTAAGAGTTACAGGTAGGACAGTTGATTCTAAATGAATATATTTCTAAATGTAACCTATTGACTAGTTGAGAGTTTGATTATGTCCACCCCAGATTTCCTGCCTGGATAAATGCAAATCTGGTGTAACTGTCATTGTTTCCAAGAACTGTTACTAAATATAGACTGTGATCATGTATATTTGAAAACTGTAGAGCATTATGCATATTTCCATTAGTATTATCTTGGTCCCTTGCTTTCATGTTTGTGTAACCTTCCATCTTAAATAAAAATCAGATTATACCATTACTACTGTCTTTAAAATTCCTCAGTAAAATAATTTGATGTTATTCGTTCGTGAATGCTTCTACCCAAAGCTTTCTTTTTAATTGCACCCAAGGATTTTTTTAAACTCTCTTGAAAATGCAGATAACAGATATGTTACATTAATCGGCAGCTCACTTAATTCAGTTCCATCTCATACTTCAATTTCCAGTTTGGTTTTTTAAAATTTTACTTTCGGGGGGAACTAATTATTGGCTTTTCCCGTATAAACTGTTTTCTAATGAGAGCATCATTTGGACATGAAGGATGCTCATCTTCCGAGAAAACATATCTGTTCCTGGGACCGACTTAGGAAAATAAGGTTTCAAGCTTGGCTGAGACAAGTTTTGGAAGGCCTCTTTCGTTGATTGATTTTGAGAGGTCTATTTGGTTTATAGTTTAGTCCTCTGTATTTTGAGAGAGGACTCCACCCTTCAAAACGCACGTTCACAGCTACCCTGTAGTGAGTTAGTGAGTTAGTGAAAGGCGTCCACTTATACACAGCAGAAAAGGGATGTAATGAATCAGAAAGGGATGTGTTTTATGCAGTAAGCACTTTCTCACACCCTTTCCTGCACCACTACATTTATGCTGAAATGCTCCATTTATTTTCATCCTAAATAGGGTCCCTAGACAAGAGCTGAGAATGGAAGGAAAGGGAAAGGAAAAAGAAAAGGATTTCTATTTCAGAACAAACTTAATTCAGAATAAGGAAAAAACCACAACACTCATTTAGCCCTTGGTAAAATCGAATGTTTACGGCACCTACTGTTTCCCACTATAGGGATTTGCTTTCAGAGCTTCCTCCTTCCCCTCGGATCTTGACAGACCAGCAACTGAATAAATCATCCCCTCTCTCCCCACCTGCAGGTTTCCACTGCAGTCCTGTGTCTTGGAAGAATGATGGAAGGTCAAGTTAAAACCACATGTTAGAGGTACAGATTTTCATTTTGGGGTTCTAAAGTGAGGGTGTCAGTAGCCCATACAAAATGATCTTACATTCACCCCACTGGGGACCGTGTACAGAGTTAAGAAGACAACCTTCCACACTTGCCCATAAACCAGCCCAAATCAGAGTCAGAAGAGGAAGATGAATCAAGATAGACATTCAGACAGTTAGCACTGTCAGGCACCAGCCCTCTCGATACTGTCCGGGAAGGTTAAAAAACTCGCCAAATTAATATAAGTAGACAGTGGCAAAACACAGAGCGCATTCAGGACCTGGGAGTACCTAACTGCAGTGATTAGGTAGACATACTCGCAGCAAAGTTACAATAAATTACCTCCAGCTACTCAGTGATTAACTACTAAAATGCAGCACTTGTTGCAGTCAGTTTGGAAGTAATGTAACTAATCTCCCTTACCTTTATAATGGCATTTGTGCATGTAGTGGACCTTTGTCATTTTGGGCTTCCCAGCTTATAAACTCATTCGTATTTTGGAGAAATCTCCATGGTGAGAGTATTTGTGGAAGGAAATCATGTTTTCTTATATAAATGAAAAAGGAGAGGAAACACTCCATTTCTTCACCTCTGAGAGTTAAGGTGCAGGTGTATGACATAGAATAGAACAATTGGACGCTTCCAACAAAAGCTTTGAAACTTGAATATAAGATACTCAGATGCAGTGAGAATTAGAATCCATGAGTCATATCAGCATGTAGTGGGGAAAGTGCTGGTACACTTGCGTGATGGTAGCTGGAATCTCCAGAACTAGCAGTGGAGTAAGTGCCAACGGTAGCCCCCTTACAAGGTCGTTTCTTTGGTAGAACACTTTTGTTTCTACCACTAAGCTTTCCTTGGTTTCTGCTCATTTTAATGGGCCTCTGCTTGTTTCTGTGAGCTACTAAATAATGTTCCAGCAAGTTAGTTTTCAGGTTAGCTTAGTATAGTCGTGTTCTGTTGCTTACATTCACGTACCCAGGGCATGGGCTGTAGGAAACAACCTCAGCAAACCATGAGGGGTAAGACACTTGCAAAGGCAGTCAAAGTCTTATCAATAGTCTCATAATATGAAAGCCCATGACACACAGTGTTTTTTAAAAAAAGGAACTTGAAATCAAGTTTCCTGTAGACAAATCCTTGCGAAACCACATAATAATGGCAAAAGAGTAGTAAGCTCTTCCTCTTCTCTTCTATAGCATTTTGGTCACATTCAGAAGTGGCCCAAGAGGACTGTGGAGAAGGACATATATTGAGTAGAACCTTAATGGTTACATCTCATCCACTTTACCTGCAGAGAGAGATTATCTGGGGTAAGGTTCTGAATTGACGCATTGGCAGTAACTGATGTTTTCACCAGGTGTTCTAGAACAAGACTGGAGAATTTGCACCAAGGACCTAAGAGTAATGATATGTGAGTGGACCTCTCAGGATGGACACAGAGTTTGAAAATATTTGTACCTCCTGTAAGTACTCACAAAAAGTCCCCTAAAGTAAAGGGACTTTTAATAAACATGCGGGCAAGATAACCTACCCTATGAGCACCTTGTTAACTTCCTTCCTTGACCACTCCAGTGTTTATCTCATGAACAGCGGGACGTCATGGCATTGTTAGAGGCTAGGCATAGGCTCAATGATGTGGATTATAAACTTGACCAAGATGGTTACCCAATGTGCAATTAGCAACAATCATATTAAACCCAGAACTCCCTCTTTTTTATCACACCTCAAGGGCATCAGTAGCATATTGATTTTATTTGATCCCATTCTCTCATGAAGGGGGTAATAACTTGTCCTTACAGGAATATAGGCATTGTGGAATTAAATTTGTCTTCCCCCTGCAAATAACATTGCCCATGAATGTGCTGAGCCCTTGTACACAATCATGAAACACAGAATTCCATGCAGAAACTCACTTTCCAGTTAAAGAATGAACCAAAGCAATGGGATGATGCCCATGGAATTCAGGGTCTTAAAACACATCATCAACCAGATGCAGATGGCCTTATAGAACGGTGGTGTGCTCTATATAGGACTTAGAGTCTCGGCAGGGAGAGAACTCCTTCTCAGTTTGGGATGTGGTCTTATAAAATGCAATATATACGCTGACATGGAAAGCAATATGTGGTACTATTTATCCATAGGTAGAATATAGGTTTCCAGGATCCAAGGGATAGAAGTGTGGATGTTCACGCTCATGGAGATTTACCCATTTACAATTTTTGTTTTCATTTGGATTTCTCAGTTCAGCTCTTCCAGGTTTAGGGGTTTTAGTAATAAGGCAAGAACTTCTTCCACTGATTCAAGACAATGCTTTTATTAAGTTAGAATCTAAGACTGCTACTCAGACATCTCAGGCACCTTAAACTCATGGGTGTACCAGCTAAAACGTAATAGTAGTTTTATTGTTGCCTTCTTTCTGTTATTGACACTGACGACCAGGGAGAGTTAGGATTCCTGTGTACAGAGCAGAGGTGCATGGAAATGGAATCAGAGGAGTCTTAAATGTGTCTCAGCATAGTACCCTGCCCAGCAGCAAAAGATATTGGAACATAGAGAGGGTCACCAAAATTTGGGTTTCTACACTGGGTAAGAAGCCTGATCAAATGAGGTGCTAGGTAGAGGCAAAGGGAGTATAAATTGGTTTGGAGAAGGAAAAGACCAAATACTAGCTATGCTTCATTGCCTGAAATCTGTAAGTTCAGCAGTTTTTATCCACAAATTCTCTTTTTGTTGTGCATGTGTGCTTTTATATATCTCAATTTCCCTTTTTGTTTCATTCCTCTTCCCCACAGCTGTACACAGAAAGCCTTGGCTGTGGCTAACTTTACAACTTGTTCCATAGGCTTCAGAATATCTAACCAGGATCATGGCAGGCTAAGGCAAGGAATGACCTTGCCCCAGAAGGCCGTAACTTGGAGCCATAAGCAGATACTAATGAGAATTTGAATGATCTCTCTTTGGGAAGGGGAAGGGGATCTTTTCAGTTGCCCATGGAGTGGCATTATATTAGGAGAGGTATTGTTTTGATATAATTGTGAGAAGAAATATGTATTTGGAGATTGGATTACTGAGTAGGTTGACTGTGATGAGCATCGGCTGCCCAGTATGGAAACCCCGTTCCCTTTGCAGGGAACTCCCCCAAGGTGAGTCCATTCACAGGTGCAACATCCAGCAGCAAAGGTGCTGACCAATCATGGAGCATCAGCTTCTAGCCATGAGGGCATAGTGCTTGCGGGCTTACCCCAACCAAAGTGTAACTGCAGGGTGGCCTCAGCTGTGGTCCCAACTGTCTAGTCTCTCTGCATTCCTGTCCATTTTCTGAACCCAATTCTTCAATAACTCATTATTTCTAGGGATCACTTGATGTACCTCCAATAATCCATTATTTCTATGGGTTATCTTAAATTTATTTTCTGTTTATATTAATAAGAGTTGGTTTCCATAGTCTGTATCTAAAACTCCTCACAAGTACATAGATATGCTATATGGGGTCCAGCATTCTTGTGTCTGCAGTGGTATAAATTGGAAGGAAAAATATCTAGTGCTATGATTAGGAGAAGGAAAGATGAAAATCTTGTGTGCGTGTGTGTGTGTCTGTGTTACTATTAAAAAAAAAAAATGAGTAGTGGTTACCAGAGGGGAAGGGGGATGGGGGGAGAGCAAAATGGGTAAAGGAAGTCAGCTGTGTGGATGGATGGTAACAAAGTTTTTGGTGGTGAGCACACTATAGTGTATATAGAAGTCGAAATATAATGTACACATGACATATAATGTTATAAACCAGTGTTACCTCAATAAAAAATAAATCTTAAAAACAGGAAAGCGAATCCCAATTCTAAAAAAAAGAGCCAATGTTTTTTTGAAGACACTTAAAAGATATAATCAGTTAAATTATTATTAGTGGATGTCATTAGTGTATGTTTAACGAAATAATGAACAGCGCAAAGCAACACTGTACAACTCCCCTTCCCAAGTTGCTGGCTACCTGAGTATCTGTTTTCTTTTTTTCTTTTATTTTTTTTTTAAAGAAGATGTTGGGGGTAGGAGTTTATTAATTAATTTATTTATTTTTGCTGTTTTGGATCTTCGTTTCTGTGCGAGGGCTTTCTCTAGTTGTGGCAAGCGGGGACCACTCTTCATCGCGGTGCGCGGGCCTCTCACTATCGCGGCCTCTCTTGTTGCGGAGCACAGCCTCCAGACGCGCAGGCTCAGTACTTGTGGCTCACGGGCCCAGCCGCTCCGCGGCATGTGGGATCTTCCCAGACCAGGGCTTGAACCCGTGTCCCCCGCATTAGCAGGCAGATTCTCAACCACCGCGCCACCAGGGAGGCCCAGTATCTGTTTTCTTAACAAACTCCTCCAGCAACTTCCCCAAGAAGGAAACTGGAAAAGGAAATGTCTAATTATGTCTCCTGAGTTTTGCCTTAAGAAACACTTCTGTCCCACTATTCACAGGATAACTAGTCTCTGCTCACACCTCTCCTTCCCTCTCTCTCTTTCTCTCTCTCTGTCTCTCCTCTCTCTGTCTCGTGGCAGATCTCTGTCAGAACCCATGACTTTCTGCCTTGGAATCCTGAGTGCACTCTTGGCAGGAGGTGATGCTTGTTGCTGGGATTCTGTAATGCTCTTGCCTGTACCCTGGTGGTTTGGATTTTACTCTTCCTCCAAAACGCCATGTGCTTCCAGACTCCCTTCTTCAGAAGTACCCCTGGGCCCCTCTGCTGGTTCCACGACTGCACTGTCAGCGAAGAATAAAGTGGCAATCCCTCTCGTCTCACGCCTCCTCCACTAAAACACGTACTGACTTCTATGGAAGAAACCTTCCGACGTAGACCCCAAAACTGCCTCAGTGGGTTATTTCTCTCTTGGACAGAGGAAGTGCCTTATCCCAGTATCTTATCTGCACTAACTCAACACTGGTAGAATCCAGTGATTTTCCAGTTTTCCTTTGCCCTATCTTTCCTCGCTTGTCACCCCACTGTCTCTCACCTCAACCCCTTTCTCAATGAGTCTTTACTACTAAAGCTTTTACTTCCCATCTTTTGATATCTTGGATGGATTGCCCAAAAATAGACTCTGAGAGGAAAATTTCGGTGTAGGAGGCTTAGTGGGGAGTGTTCTCATGTACGCCATCCAAAAGGAAATGAGGGAAGCAAAATTTGGCAGAGAGAGTAAGTGAATTGTGGTGCATTTGCAGCAGAGAACTCACAGGGTCGCACCATCTAACTGGCGCACTCTGAGCTGGGGTGGTCCTTCAGAATCATCTCAAGTTGAAGCAAGAGAGCTGGGAGGGCTTTGAACTCTCCCTACGCTGAACAGTCATTAGAAGCAGACTATCCCCAGGGAGAGAGGCTAACCTTGATTAAAGCAACTCCCTTCAGCTAAAAATAATTCCAAGAGAAGGATTTGGCTATGAGACATCAGAAGCCAACACCCTCAGTTTCTTAATGAATGAACGTCCCAGTCCTGAAGGGGGAATCCGAGTAGCACAACACAGCATCCACTACACTGGGATGTGTAGTCCCAATACCCTGATGAGGAGGTACTAGTTCTACAGCCAACTAGTCTCAAGAGTGAGACAGATTCCTTCCCAGCCCTTTTTCCTAAGCACTCCTCTTACTGGAACGATTCTTCTATTCTACTGAAAATTGCTCACTTCTCCTAATGTTGGATGTTCTGGTCAGTTTTCTTCAAGCAGCTCTTGGTTACTTTGCCCAAGCTTCTGAAAATACCCAGCCAAGGTATGTCACAGCGGTGGGACCTTAAAAATCACCTTGCCCAGTGCCTTCATTTTCAGACGCCCAGAGAGATGAAACATCTTACCCAAGGCCGTGTATCTACTGAGCCCGAGAATCAGAACCATAATCCTAGTTAAGTGTTCTTTGTTCTCCCAGCAAACGATGCTGTGATGTTGATGCCTAATGAAGAACTCATTAAGCTCAGAGGTAGATATCCTGCTCCTCAAGGAAGCTGCAAACAGACATTTCTTAAACCTTTTACAGAAAGACATGCAAAAAAAATGGGATAAATAGTGAAAACTCATTCCTGCTAAGACTTTCACTCAACCACCGAATAGAGTTAAACATTAATGCGTTTCCCCGTTCTTTCATACTGCTCACTGGTGATTTTCTGGCTATAAATTATAACAAAGTTTATCATTCAAATGGCCCCCTAAAGTGCAAGTTATCTTAGAGGAATAGTGTCTCCTATGTCTGTTTTTCTGGGAAAAGAGAGAAAAAAGAAAACTGAATAATAAGAAAAAGAAACAGGAGGAAAAATTAAAAACACAAGTAGCAGTGGTTTTAGCCCCAGTGGAAAACATACATTTATTGGGAAGAATTCTCAGCAGGAGCAGTGGAAATCTTACGTTTTCTAGTTCAATTACAACATCAGGATCTTAGATATTGGTAAGAGGCTTATTTCCAAGAACTTTGATACTGAATCAATACGGTCCTAAGTGATGCATTAAAAGTACTGCAGAAAATGTCCTACCATTATTAATAAATCGTTCCATGGCTTCGATGTATTTTTTTCTTACACATTTAGTCATTGTTTAAATTACTGTTTCACTGAAATGAAATCATGAATGTTGGGGATTTAGGAAAAATAATGTTGCAATTTGTAAGCCAACCAGCCTGGCCGTTCAGTCTACAGATTTCCGCAGAGGCGTGAGTTGAACCATCAATTTATGATACACAATGGATTCTCCCAGAAGATTCTCAGATCAGCAATTTGTTATTGAAATGCACTGTGCTGTCCTTTGAATTCAACTTTTAGAGTAGTGTCCAGATATTAGCATGGATATCAGAATGCATTTCTTTATGGCTTTTACTGGGATTGCACTGTGCCGGGCAACACTCTCCCGTGTTGAATGCTGTTTGGCCTTTGGCAAAGGAATGAATCTATTCTGTGTAATATCCAGCATATTAGGAAATGTCCCTTAGTCCTTCCCAGATGACAGCCATCTCTTTATTATGAAATGAGCCTGTTCACTCCATAATCACAAATAAGGCTTAGAATTCAATACCTCGGAGAGCAAAATCTAGTGACTGGAACCTTTCATGACACCTTTGAAGTAACACGGAGAAATGACCCAGCCCACTCTGAGCTTTGAGCAGAGACAAAATATGTGAAGTGCTTTGACACAACATCTTGTATATACAGTAGTAGGTAGTAAATAAAGTTTTCTTTAATTAAAGATTAGACTATAGATAGGTGTATTGATGTAGATTGAAGATCTGTACTTGAAAAGTATTGTTCAAGGGAAAGATGTCACTGAGTAGGAACTCTAGTGACATGTCACAGGAAATCTACACATATTCAGACATCATCGTTTTGATTTCTGATAGAATATGTTTTGAAAGGGTCCAGGACGGACCATTTAGCCATTATTCTGTCTTCTACCAGCCTTTCACAGACATATACTAGGAATTTTACCCCGTCACACAAATTTAACCTCAAAAAGAAAAGTTAACATGTTGGATACATACACGGAGAGTCTGGGAAAGTTAATCCTATGGTTAGTTTGGTTTGGAGGAAGTGAGGGATATTAGAATGTTTTGCCTAGAATCCAGAAAAAAATGGCAAAATGTATTTTACCCTTTTCAGAAAAGTTAGATCAGAGCTCTTCTTGATCTCAGAGAAATTCACAAATCTAATTGAATCTCCATTCCATTAACACAATCCGTATTTAATTTATGGACTCATGGAAAAGAACTCCTTAGAGGTCAGGTGTTCCAACGCTGCCATTTCACAGATGATAAACTGAGGTTCAGACTTACCAAAGGTCACACATCAGCCTAAGTGGGCACAAATACGTTTATAATCTCACGTTACGCAAATTCATACCTACAATATCACCCAAGCCACCCTCTTAAAAGGAAGGCCTCTTTCTACTAGAGGCTGACAATTAACTAAGAGTAAACAAACCAATTCTGAATTTTCGGTTGAGAGCATACAACTTTATCTTATACCTTGTATTTTATTTATACATTATAAATGCTGTATAATTACATAAGTATTTTAAATTTGCATTGTTTATGCCAATGTTCAGAAACAGGAGACCATAGAATAAATATTCTGGGCGTCAGTGCTATTGGAGATAAAAGTGCGACCACTTAATGTCATCTACAATGAGTGAGAAGCAAAAGAGAATGGGTCATGGTGGATCCCAAGTAAAAAGAACAATGACATCTTGCTTGATTCTACCCCATTTATACCTTCAGTTTCCTGCCAAAGTAATTTTCCAACTTACTTATGTGTCAGTAAATTAGAAGACATTATTATCTCCATTTTACAGAGAGTAGACTGAGGCATTAAACAGCAACAGCATTTGCCTGTGGGGAGACATTCCTCAGGAAAGGTCAGCAGAACACACGACTGAAATAGGAGGAACGGTAAATGCTTACTTGACTATAACGAGCCTACCCAAAAGGTTTCCTGGCAAGGGTGATGTGATCTTAAAAGTTACTTGCTGCCTGAAGTCCAAGAAGGGGAGTTTTCTGGCTTCACAAAGGAGACACGGACTCTTAGTGTGCTTGGAGAGTAATCTGATAGAAATGTTGTTTGGGAATAAGATCCTTTGAAGAAAATTTTATGAGTGAAAGAGATGCTTGCCTTTGGGTTGCTAGCAATTTAAGATGATGAGATCTCAGAACTGCAACTTTTAATAATGCTTGTGGATGTCAATTTTGTCACTTCTTTTGGACCTTATTTATAGGAAATTATTTCCTATCCCAATTCAATTCATCGAACTTCTCTTGGCACCTTCATTGTCCCATGAATGCTGGAGATTCAAATATGTAAAAATCTCAGGAAACCTCGGGCTTTGACATACACCCAGCCTAGACCTTCAAAATAGGGTACGAGATTCCCATAAACGATTTATGTTTAAATTTCTAAAACTGGAAAAGTTCTACCTGAGCTTTAGAAAAATAAGAATGACCCCATCTAGGGATGCAAAATAATGCATTTTAAAAGCACCCTGGTGAATTGGCAAGGGCGAATGAAATCTTTCATGAGAAAAGAAGAGACAGACGAATAAGGCATCCGGTTGATGGTAAAGGATGGTGGATCCTTCTTCTCATGAGAAAGGTGTTCAGAGACCAACTCCCCTGGCTCTCAGGGAGGCTGTGAGCTCCGTGTTGCCCTGTAATTTCATATTGACATGCCCCGCTCTCCTGAGCCAGAAGCCACTCGCACATTTACCAATTACTTTGCAACATGAGGTAAATGTACCCCTTTCAGGATGACAGGCAGAGTTTGAAAATCTTTTTTCCTTCTTGCTTAATCCCTGGATTTTACCTATACTCTGAATGCAAGTGAGGCACATTAGTCAATTAATAGGCTGTTAAATGACAACAGTTCCGGGCAATTTAATTACTGTTGGTAAAATAAGAAATGAATGATTGCATGTCAGTAACCAACTCCAGTTCCTTTCCTTGGAACAGATTAACTTTGAATCATGATAGTTTCTCTGGAAAAAAAAAATTGATTGTTTCTGTGAACAAGTTAGTGGCTGTTTCTGGGTTAACAGAAATTTAAGTTTTTGTGTGGTATTTCTCATTGAGGATAGATGTGGGAAAGTTCCAACAATAACATTTACTTTCAAATAAAATAACACTAGCTATTTTTAAATAAACTAGAATTGGTGGTAGAAAAGCTAAGTCAAGAATGAGAGGTTTTTTTGTCTTTCTGTTCATTGTCAATGTCTTCTCAAGCACCTGTCGTCAATTCCATACCATTCATTTTTTTAAATTAATTGAGTAAAATCAAGAGAAATATCAAAGGGTAATAATTTTAGTTTTAGTGATTATTTCATCTATTTTGAGTCCATTTGACTTAGAAGAAAAGCCAAAACCTTTAACATGGTCTGTCTGTGTGATCTTTGCTCCAATATTTTTCCATGTTTGATCTCTTGAGTATCAGGTTCTCCACCCTAGTCCAAGTCTAAAGACAGCAGTGACTTTATCTGTTTGGCTCACTCAACAGATAGTGCTTAACTGAAGCACTATACTGGTGCCTGGCCCAAAGTAGGTACTCAACAAATACATATTTGTTGAATAAATTAGTTGAGTAGCAGAAAATAGAACTAAGGACAAGGCATTAGTGGTTACTTATGACTTTAAAAGTGAGCTCTGAATGCGTGTGCAATAGAGAAGAGTGAAAATCTGAAAGTAAAATACAGGGAAAAAAAGGAAAATTATACACTCTACTAATGAAATGGAGGTTTGAGTTGCACTCCATCAGCTATCTATTGATAAAAGATAAATTGGAAATAAAAGAGTAGGAGACATGAAAAAGCTGAATTAGAGGCAATAAAACTGTCAGTCTTCTGTCCCTTCCCAACCAAAGGATAGAAAAGCCATTGCTTGCATTTTATTTGATCATCTCAGTTGATAAATGCTTTTTAGCAGCAATTAGGTGTGTTAATACCTGTGTCTGCAGATGCTTTCTTTAGAGCAATTAAGATTTTTTGAAATATAGCCTTCCTTGGCAATCCCCTATTATTAAATATTTATTGCAAAGCAAAGAAGATTTGCAGTTACATTTAGAAAGGATTATAGGGTTTATAGTTTACTGGGACAAAACTCCGTAACACGCATTTTTCATGATTGGATCATCTTGCCTTACAATTAATTGCTTTATTGCACCTGGAGGTAGAATTCTTGGATCAAGTGCCAACAAACACACATACATTCCCATCCATCTTGACATCCCTTTCAAGTAACATCCACTTCCTGAAAGACCCCTTCCACGCTAGGTGTACTGCTGGAATACTACACAGGCAGGCAGGAGCCACCCTGCCCTGTGTGGACTGGGTCACTGCAGCAATCCCCTAATTGCCTACAACACAACCCTCCACCAGCGTATCCTCCAATTTCAGAGAGCTATCTTTCTAAAATGGAGATCTGATTCTTTCATTCATTGCTTCAGATCCTTCTGGGATTTCTCACAGTTTACAAATTAAAATCCAAATAATCATCACAGCAGAGAACGTCTTACATAGCCTACCTCTCCAGGCTCATGTCCAGACACCCCCAACTCTCTCCTCACACCTAGCTATATGCTAGTTCATGTGCTAGCCCTTGGCTGTAGTACCAGTCCTCATTTCTAACCAGGAAGCCTTTTATTTAACTAGAATAGTCTAGTGGTGAAAGGCATAGATTCTGAAGCCTGGGACCAAATCCTAGCTCAGCTGCATAATAGTTGTGTAATTTGGGGCAGGTTACTTGAACTTGGTTCTGTTTTTCCTCATCTGTAAAATGAGAATAATAGTAGTGTCTTTCATATCAAATGAGTTAACACTGGTAAAACTCTTACAGTAGTCCGTGGCACACAGTAGGAATTCAGCAGATGTCAGCTGCTAGCATTCCCCTTTAAGGCCTATCTCCAGCATCTTTGCCTCTATGGAGTCTCTTCTGCTCTCATACCTCTCCTCTCGACCCTCTCCTCCACCTTAAGTAGGCTTGGTCTGCAATCTGAGCCACCTCTGCCGCTGTTGCATGTATCACCTTGCCTTGAAATTCAATCTTGATAGATCTGTCTCCCCACAAACTGCGATTGTGGTCAGGGGTCTGCTGTGTTTCTATTGGTATTCTGAGAAACCAACTCAACATTCAACATGGTAACATAGAAGAAGCTCCACAAATACTTTTGAATAAACAAATGAACAAAGAAGAAAAATGTAAACTGAAAACACTGAAGGGCAGGCCCCTGACGTCCTGCCAATGGTACATGCCTTTTAGTCTCACTGCCGTGGACGAAATCCAGACTAGAGCTGACTATGATCACGCAGGGTCTTCTCAGGTCAGAAGGAGTCCAGCAAGACCTCCAAATTTCTGGCTTCATTCTGTCCTAGCTGATGAGAGATGCTGGGGTGGGAGTATGGTCCCACGTATGGCGTTTTAAATTTTGGTCACTTGCTTCTCCTGGAATGGATCTCTAATTTTCCTTTTGGGTTATCTTCTCATGTCTTATAGCATTTCCTGGGGCCAGGCAGAGCTGCTATTCTGATAAGGTTGGTAATACCATGGATTAAGCTCTGACTAGGCACCTGCCACTGGCATTGGCAACATACACACTTCATTTATCAACACTGTAGAGTTAACCGTTCTTCCTGAACTTGAATCCATCCCAACTCCCCTAGTAAGTAGTTCTGTTCTTAGGTGAGTTACCTAGCCTCCCACTGCCCTAGATTCCCAGATATAAAATGAGGATAATACTAATAATTATACCCACCTTACCCATGGCACTGGTGTAAGGATAAAATAAGACAACACATGTAAAGCCTTTAGAATAATGCCTACTACTTACTAAGTGCTCAGAAAACATTCGCTGTTGTTACTGTCCTTATCCCCATTTTACAGATGAAGAAGCCGAGGCTGTGAAAGATTAAATCACCTGCCAAAGGTCATAAGGCTGACAGAACTGGGAAACAAAGCCATCTTTTCTAATATTGATCACTGCTCCACACCAACATATTTTAAAATCCCCTTCTGTCTCCTGGTTCACCACCTTTCCCAGACAATGCTGAGACATTAGTCCCAGCGTGAAATAGGCACACCTACCTACTGCAAAATCCATGAAATCTGCCCATGTAACATTTGGGGCACACTTAAAATAAAAAATTATTTCCTCTTCATCTTAAGTTCAAATCTAACTGACTAGGTGCCCTGTATTTATATATTCGTTAAATCTGGCGACCCTACTAGGCGTGCTTGCGTGTCTACGTGTGTGTGTGTGTATGTGTGTGTGTGTGTGTGTGTGTGTGTGTGTGTGTGTGTGTGTATGGTGAGTCAAGTCTGTTAGGCTATAAAAGCTATAACTCTTGGGGAGAGAATTTTCTCTGCAGTCACCTCATTGCTGGTGCTGTGGGGACCCCACTTCAAAGAACAGAAAGACAGAACACAAAGCACCTATCCTACATCTTCCTTCTCTTGTGAGATGCTCAGAGGTATCAATGAGCATCATGGATGCTAAATGAGAATACATCAGGAGATACGGAAGCAGACTTGCTGAAGATGGTTCATCAAACCCATTAAATGAGAGAAGAGGGATCTGATTTCTTCAGAGTGGCTCAAGACCAACCTCAGCTCCACATGTGTCAGGGAGCTTCACGAGGTTTCTTTCCTATTGCTGAATATTTTAATAAAGTTTATTTTTCCCCTTGACTGTAGAGATTTAACGTTCATGCTTGCAAGTTGAGAAGAATGTGGTAACATCTTAAAGCTGCCCATCCAAATCATTTTCCCTGATGTCTTGGTCGGGGCTCGGTCAAGTGAAAGGTGATGCCCTCCTAAAGTGCTCTAGGGCCTCCAATCCATGAACATTCTAGGCAACTCAGAATTCTCCCAGCCATCACATTGAAGCATCCACACCACTCTTACTGCAGAAGTCTCATCAAGAACTTTGTCTGTACTGAGTGGTCATCCAGATACCCCACTGCTAGATTCCAGAAACACAGACTCAAGGAGATACTGGAAGATGTTATTACATATGTCACATGCAGGTCAAAGAGTAATCTGCTTTGAAGACTTTGGACATAGTTCTGTAGGCTATTAAACACGATGATTTCTTCAGAGTTCTCCCTACTTTCCAACACGTTGTTCTCAATCAGGTCAAGGACTCTCCTTCTTACTCTGAGCCTTGCTAGGGACTTTGCCTCTGTCATGGTATTCAGTGTGTGGCTGGCTTCCTGAATGGAGGAAAAGAAAAAGGATGACGTCAGGCAAAGAAAAGTAGAACAAATTCGACTTGAAAAATTGGAAGAAATATGTCTGAGGCATACTTTTCTAAGTGCCTGAATTCAGAGTTGCTCAAGTCTTTCTATAAAGCAGATCTAATTATTTCACTCTCCTGCTTAAAGATCTCTTTTAGGTCTTTGTTTTTTGTAGAAGAATGTCTAAAGGCCTTTGCATGATGAGAAAGCACTTCAAAATCTAGCTTAGGCTACTTCTGTGGGTGTGTCTATTTCAGTCTCTCCCAGTTCTCCCTAATCCTACTAGGCATTTTTTTTTCACAGTCACATGGAAGTCACCACTTCCCAGTTAAACCTTGAAATGGTTGGTCCCATTTTATGCATTTGAAATGCTGTTTTTTCAATTATGTATATATAATAATATATGTATATACCTCATGGCCCTGTTGATGTTAAGTGCACCTCTCTGTGCCTTTCACAATAACAGACATCAGTGTTTGCCATTCCAATCTGTTTCCATGTCTGTTGCCCCTTGTAGACTGGGCTCTTAAGAACAAGGAGTGGGTGTCTCCAATGATGTTGGTGCATCCAACATCAAAGGAAGTTCTGCCATCATTACAACTAAGAAACACATCACCACATCCATCCCTGCCATGTTTTTAATTTGAATTCTGATATCCTTATAACTAGACCTGACCATGCCCATTCCCAGCTGTCCATCAGGGCAGAACATGATCTTTCATTAGACTGAGATCTTGCAGGAGCCTTCATGATGGCTTCTGAAAATGTGTCCTTGTAGACCATGCTGTATTTCCCAGTCGTTCTGGTTGATTTTCCTCCTTCCTCTCCACTTCTCCAGCAACCATTGATAAGGCTCACCTACTTTGCCAACTGGGCCACATTTGGTAGTTTATTTTAGAGGGTAGAAGCAGTACATTTTGAATTCAGATTTTCAAAAAAGATAAAATTAATTTTATATAAGTTCATTCACAAAATTACATTTTTATTTTCACTCTTCTTTAACCAAAAGTTAGAATTCCCATCGATTATGAAAGTAGGCAACAAATGGCAATAGTATTAGCAATACTGTGACTTTGCCGCCAGTAGAAACCAGAGGGAGAGTATTCCATTAGTTATTGAAATTATCATAAAATATTACTTACATTCATCACTGCTTTGAAATTATATTTATTAGACTTCCCCCATATTCTTATTGCATGCATTAATGAAGAAGCATACATACAGCTATAAAATAATTTATAAATATTTTGTTAACTATTTCAATGTAATTGATTTCCTTGGTAATCCTATGTATTTTGTTTTATACATTTAACATATTATTTTGAGAAAGGCTTCAAGGGCCTCATCAGACTACCTAAGGGGGTCATGCATAAAATTGATTAAAGGTCCCCAACTTAGGTCCCTCTATGAGGGTACATACCTCATACAGTGATTGTGGGGATTAGTAAGCTAATATATATCTAGTAGTCTGAATAGTTGCTTAAGACCTACCTAGCTCCTTACAACAATTGATATTATTCTTCTTATCATCTCAAGGAAAAATAAAGTCCTGAGGTACCCAGTGCTACTCTTTGAAAGACATAAATATTGACTAAAATTCTCCATCTTCCTTAGAAATAAAACTTAAAAGTTCTTTGATACGATGGCAGTCAGCTGATATGTGAAAATACTTAAATGATGACCAGGGGATGGTTTTCCATGCATCTTTGAAAAAGAAATCAGCTTCTTAATCAATTTGCTCTAAACAAACCCTTAAGATTGCACCTACTAGTGACAAAGCCTGTCAGACAAAGCCAAGTAATTAAATTTAAAAAAATTTACATGCAATCACGAAAAGTAAGCATGCAATTTCTTTTATTTACCTATTGTTTTTCTAAAATCAAGTTAAGCTCTGTATTTTTTTTTCACTCATCTTTGTTGTCATAGCTGAGAAATTTAGCATTGAGCCTAAAATGTTTCGCATGATGAATTATTAAAAACCTTTAACTGTCGGACAACCTTCTTGTGGTAGAAGGGTGTTTTGTTTTGTTTTGTGCCTTAAAAAAATGACCCCGTGTTTTGCTGTGAGGGGAGACAGCTGATGAAAAATAGCCCAGAATTATTGTGAAACAATTGTCTGTAGTGTAATCAAGTCTGTTTCTGCCCTGCAACTACTCCAGGATATAATGATACATGTATCATTAAGCAGCTGCTCTGGATGCCCGAGAGAACTGGTAGAAATTTGTACCTATTGTTTTCCTTTCTCCAGCCTCTTTCCCCTGCATTACCCATATTCTCTCATCTCCCTCGTGCTTTTTGGAATATGACTGCAAAAATTTTGTGAAATACAATCATGTACCCTCACACATATAAATTTATGAATACACACACACACAGATATGGAGACATTCTTCCCTTTTCAAAAAACAGCAATACAATAAAACATTGCATTCTTCAGGGAACTTTTTGTAAGTATGAAATGCATAAAGTAAGATTTTTAGGATGGTGATTTTTAACACAGGAAGCAGAGGTCAAGGGCGAGGGTATGACTAATGTTTAGTTAGAACAAGCTTTTAAAATAAAGCAATTATTTGTTGAATGACTGCTACATTTTATGTAGCAGAAGGGCTCAAGTTTGATCTCTCTACACTGGACTCTCTTCGTGTGTGTGTGTGTGTGTGTGTGTGATCAGGCAATTTTAAATGGGGTTCAAACTAGCATTCTTAGCACCACAGTCCTCCAACCCAGAGTCAGACAGAGTAGGACAGATTTGCCAACACCCATCCTCATGAAATTAGAAAATAACATCATTGGGTTTACAAGTGTCCACATTTATTTTTCATTTTCTGCAATGGTTCCTCTAATACCAAGCATTGCAAAAAGAAGCAACATGGGAAGAAGGACATAAAACAATTCCATTTGTAATAGATTCCCCTTTAATTGGACATAGCATAAAATTTATACATCACAAGATTTTCCATTGAATGCTTTATATTTGCTTATATTTTCAGTGTCCTGATAGGTCCTGGATTAATCAGGTATATTGCATGTAACTAACATACATCTAAAATATTTTATTCATTGTGCCATAACCTTAATATAAGCATTTAAATATATAAGCAACTAAAAGCAGTCATTTTAGTTTAGTGGATTAATGATGTGACGTGCTTTTAATAACAACATTAAGATGACCCTGCCAGTGGACAGCAGTCAATGTGATCCTTGTACGTGAATATATTGGGGGAAAATTAGAATTCTCCTGGGGAAGATTTACCTCGTGCCCTTTATATTTGTGTTTTGTATCTACAGCAAAAGCACACCTATTATGTATCTACGAGTGCCTTTTTGCTTCTAGAAATATAGAAGCAAAATATATGTCTAAACCAACACAATTTGTCTTCCAACCTTTTAAATGGTAGCCCATTTAAACAAGGCATTTAGAACTCTGCAGTAATACACACTGGAGACAATATGGGAAATAAGCAAGCTTTTCAGTGATTTGTACCCTACCTGGTGATTTTCAAACCTCTAGGTGGACAAACGGAAATCTTCCCCAAATGTAATTTAATTTTAATGCAGAATTCAATGTAGAGGGTAAAGAGGAAGCAGTGTTTTTCAGTGACAGCCAGCTGAACTACAATTACATCCTCACTTAGGGTCTCATTTAAGAGAGGGTGTTAGAACATGTTCACACATTCAAGTTTCAAAAATTATGACAAGAAATACTATTACACTATTATTATTTTAAAAATAATGATATTCAGTAATAAGAAATTATGAGGCCATTAACCCAACCAAATAAAGTAAATATTTAGACTTTTAATACACATGAGTGAGAAAATCAGCTTTAATGCTTTGGAAAGTAGAGTGGTAAAGCATAAGGGACATTCTTTAAATTGCAGTATGCAGACCAGAAAAGGAGGGGAGAGAGATTGGAATGGAAAATGCTACCGAAAATGTCTCTCTTCCAAAGGCATACTGCTCGTGGCCAAAGGAAGGTATCTGTCTTTGGAGGAGATTCAGCATACCCTTCCATCACCCTCCATTTATTCCAGAGAGCAAATAAGCCCCCAGTTCTGGTCAGCCATGCTCGGAACTTGATGTTCAGAGCGCCAGACTGCTCTAAGTAGCTAAATGTCTTTGCTGCCTTTTCTCTTGTGGAGCGCTGATGGTTTCTCATATGTATACCTTCCCTGACTCACATTCAAAGAAGCACTAAACACCCTCCAAGAGCAGGAGGAAAAGAGATGCTGAGGTACCACCCACTGATTTTTTTAAGTAAGTCTCTTTCCCTCTTATTTCAAAGTGTATCATCTTGTTATCAGAACTCATTATCACTTACTTTGAAATGTGCATGGGTATCTAGGTCTCTGAGAAAACCTAAACGTGCTGTATAATTAGAAGGCTTAAGAATACTACCATATGTGAAGTAAGTCACTAGTGAACTTAGGCCATAGGATATATAGTACCTATAGTTGTCATACCTCAATATTTTTTGGAAGTCAGGTCTTCCAATAAAACTGTTATACAAAGTTGAAACTTCAGGAAAAGTGTGTACCTTAGCTGAACTGTGCCAAAAGGATGGTTTAAGGATCGAGTTTCATAGACATTTTAGGAGAATCAAACCCCAAATTTGTGGCAAAACTTGATTCATCTGGAGAATCAAGGGGCTCATCATATCTCAGTATATTTATTGATGTAGAGAAGGCTTTGATACATGTGACTCAAATATCATAAATTATAAAAAAGATGAGAGGAGAAGAATCAATCTCCCAATATCCTCACTGATGGTGTTTGGCCATCATGTCCAACACATAGAAGAGAGTACAGTGCGGAGAATGACCTCACCCATGAGCCCTCACCACATTAGTAGTTTAGTATTATAACTGAATTCAAGTATTTACTACAACAATAAATTTTGAGAGAAAGAAAAATAACAAAGTGTACTACTTGAAATGTATCCATGTATTTTCTAAAATTATTGAATAGTAGCAGAAATGGACTATGTGCCCTGAACCTACCCTGATCCAATCCTCTCTTTCATTCACCCAAAATCTAGGGCCAAAGTATAAAAGTGAAATAATTAAGGGCAGGCTTTAATGGCCTCTTTCTTCCCGCAAGCCTACTGAAAGAAGGGGGAGCCCTGTGTCAAATTAGCTAGAATGCCATTCAGATGTTAGTAGAAAGATCTTAATGCTAAGATACATGAACATTCACTTTTGTGGTCTGTGGGAATGGAAAAACAAACACCAAATAAGTCCTGGTATTTGGACCACAGCAGTGGGGGACATTTAGAAAATTCTCCCAAGAAGGCAGTTTGGCAAAGACCAAAGAGCTCAAAGAAGCTATAGCCTGGGAACCTGGTATACTTGCAGCAGAAATCACCATCAGAAAGACTTTGCTCTCATCGTGGAATTCATTGCACGTGGTCCCGAACGAAAAGCTGTATCTGTAGACAAATGGTACATTTCAGAGAAATTACATCTGCTACAGCTATGCAAGAGTTTCAATCTAACCCACCTAAGAAATCATGAATTTTAGTATTTTTTCACACAATCAATAAAAATTGTAGGAAGTGGAACTTGGGACTGCATATTAATCTTGCATCCAGCTCCTTGCTAGCTTTCAACAGCAACTATTCATCTTGTTGAACTTATAGGAGTGATTTGTTTCATCTGTACCCTCCATGTACAGCTAAATATAAAATCAACTTCTATTTAACCAAGCGGACTAACAGCATGAGGCCTGTATCAGGATAGCCTGCGACCTTGGTGTAACATTGCGAATGCCCGCGTCGTGTCAGCGCTGCAGCCCAACCATTAGAATGTTGCTTAATAATGAACACTGATTGATAGGTTGACTAATAGGAATTTTCCATCTTAAATTGCTGACAGATCTGGCTCTGGTTTCTTTTCCAAATGCTATAACAAATATTCTGCCTTGTGCCGAAGTGCTTCAATTATTTAATCCACTTATTGGAAATCGAGTTAAAATTATCCATTAGGCAAATGACTCATTCTTATTCAGCTAAATGAGGAGTGTAAATGGACTTCACCTTTTACAATAAGTGAAGGCTGCCATGGTACGTGTTGTACAAGTCTTCATCCATCCTGCTGTTACTGCCTTCAATAATGGAGCTTAGACCCTTGGCAAGTACGAAAATAGGTTGAGACGTTGGATGCCTCCCTCAAAGGGTCTATTTAACTTGAAATGGATATTATTTGCTACTTTCAACCCTGGAGCAGCCATGGAGAGGAAGAGTAGGTCACAACCATTGTCACCTCTCCAAAAGCCATCTGGGCTTTTTAAATCCACCGTGTCTCTCATAGCCTCCATAGCGTAATCACCCGCTTTCACATGCAAACTCATGCACAAAGAATTAAAAATCTCAAAGTCAGCTCTTGACCCTCAATTCACACACCAAAAACCTGTGGGAGTTTCTGTAGGTGTTTAGATTTAATATGGTATATTTAAAAGAAAGACAGGGTCGAGGGAGAGTTAGTTGAGTAGGCTCTTTATACAGAAAATAATATGATAAAAGCAGTACTTGATAAAAACGGCAAATTTGACCCTCTTCGGCTGGTTTTCCTAAAGAAAAGAAAATACCAGAAGCAAGGAGGTCATCTTGACAGCGATCTAGATGTCCCTTCTTGAGAGGAATACTCATCATTTCATCTCTTCCGCTCACGTCATTCCGTACTGAGTGACTGCCATGGACAGTGAAAGAACTCATTAGTGAGTAGCTGCTTTCATGGGTGCTTAGAGCCCAGCAGGGGAGCTAGAACGTAAGTCCGCAAAGGGAGAAAACAAATAAAAATGATGATAGGAGGCTCCAGAGGAAATAAACATGATGGTATGACAGAGGAAGCATCTAAGGAGGTGCCAGTGAACTGAGTCCCAAAGGCAGAGAATGAATCAGCTATGGCAAGAGATGGAGAAAGAATTTTCCAAGCAGTGGAAAGAGCCGAGTCAGGAAAATAACTGTTGTGTTCCAGCAACAGTAGGGAAATTCACGGGGATGGCACAGAGCAAGGAGAAGGGTGGTCAAGAATGAAGTTTGGAGAAACAAGGCGAGATCTTGTAGACCTAACAGCAGTGGAAGGCTATTGGATGGGTTTGAGCAGAGGACTCCTGTGACCTCCCTTGTGCCAGAAAAGGATTTTTCTGGCTGCTGTGTAGAGAAGCTCAAAGAGGAAAGCAGAGTGGCAGTCCAGACAAGATATGGAATAAGCATATGGCAGAAAACTTCAGCAGCTCAAGCCAGAGCAAGACTTCAGAGGTCTAGAGAAGTGGGGCGAGGGGTGAATATAGTAAGAGTTCAGGGCTGCAGCAACTCTGGACAATGCTAATGGGTTGTCAGAAATTCCCTAAGGTCAAACAGCCAGGGAGGCAGGGAGATGAGCTACGAGCTGTCCATGGGAGAAGATTCATGGGCCATACACACTACGGAAGCTGATGCTCCACGCACATGAAAAACAAGCATTTAATATTTTACAGCACTTTCCAATTTACGTACGTATGGCCTCCTTGAATCCTCACAACAGCTCTTCCAAGTAGATATGATGGTTATGCCTGCTTATAGATGAAAAAATAACTGATTTAACAAAGTATGTTGTCCAAGACGGTGAAAGGAGTAGCCCAACTACAGCACCATGGAAAGGTAGCTGTGTCCTATTTCTCTTGCTAGATCATCGAGGACT
The DNA here is from genome assembly GCF_964270905.1 of Leucopleurus acutus. NCBI lineage: Eukaryota > Metazoa > Chordata > Mammalia > Artiodactyla > Delphinidae > Leucopleurus > Leucopleurus acutus. The sequence goes on from NC_139153.1 coordinate 99,084,932, forward strand.
GGAGACATGTCTTATTCCTATAGATAAGATCGACTTACTGCCTTTAATACAATACAATACAATACAATATGTTACCAACCAGTAGTTGTTGGTGATGGACTGAAATGAGTATAGTCCTTGATGGTTTAATGAGGGGATTGAATTGCAGTAACTCCTTTCCTCTCTCTGCAAAGTCCAGCAGTTCTCAAAGTGCTGTCCCCAGACTAGCAGCAGAAGCATCGCCTGGGAACTTGCTAGAAATGCAAGTTCTCGGGTCCTAGCCCAAACCTACTGAATCAGATGCTCTGGGTGTGAGAACCAGCAATATGGGTTTTAACCAGCCCTTCAGATGATTCTGACGCTGGCTCCCATTTGAGAACCATTGTTCAAGTCCAGTATTATTTCTCTTGACAAAGAGAAGGGAGAGATAAGAGTGTCGGGAGCTGAAAAATGAATGGAAACTAGCAGGCTAGAAATGCAGAGATATCAGCACACAGGGATACTATCTTTTTTGAATATATAAAAAATAAGAGAAAAGAAAGCCCTTCGGGAGGAGAGAGGAGCCCCTTCTTAGTGCCTCCGTGGACCTCAGTGGTCTTCAGGTCCTGTCAGCAGCATTTGTGATTAGGCAACATGCAAAGGTCTTGACCACACTGGTTGCCTCGTGGAACAGGCATCAGCAACCTTTAAAAGAAAAAAGAAAGGAAGCAAGATAAAAGCTCCTGTAGCCAGATTTGTCCTATGTGGTCCTGCTTCTCCCATCCTTGACAAGGGTTGCATACTTGGCTTGAACCTTGAACTAGACTAATCAAGTTCTATCTCCCAGAGCATAAGGTTGGACTGGAGGCAAAGAAATAGTAGGTGGTCTTTCTGCTCCCTTGAACTAAGAGACCTAGTAAACTTGGTACCACAGCAGCGACATGAATGCTGTGTGCAGATGCATTCAAGAAAACAACTCCCCCGTGGAGGGAGCAAAAAGAACCCAACACACATTTAGAAATCAGAGATGCTGGCAGTTGTGTTGTTCCTGTAACATCCCTGTTTCTGGTTCCACCTCCTATCCTTGGATTCTGTGAGCTCTTCCTGTAGAGTTCCAACAAATTCTCCATTTTCGCTTGTTAGAATAGTTTTCTACTCCTTAATGCCAAAGGATTCCTGTTACCTGGGGGCCAAATACCTAAAGTTTTACACCCACATCAACATGTATTTTAAAAGTCATCATATTGAAGCCTGCCTTGGTGAAGAAGAGGGAGACCCATGTCACTTTGCCAAACAGAAAGGAAGAGTCCTGACACCTTTGTCTCAGCACCTACCTTTATGTTCAGTTTTACATCACTCCTAAAAACAATAGTTGTAAAAAAATTTTTTTAATTAAAAAAAAGAAGAAAAATTAGATTCTAGTAACTTTTCTCCATCTCTTATTCACTTGAGAGTTGAAAACGGCCTAAGCTATTAATAAAGCTTCCAAATTTCCGTTTCTTCAGCAGAGCTTGAATGCACCTGGAGCTCTCTTTCAAGTTAATAGGAGCCCTAAATGTAAGCTGGCTACACAAAGCGGCACAGAAACCTGGCACCCCATCACAAGTGTTCTCCGTATGCAAGCCCTTGGAAGGTGTGGTAGAGCAAGGATAAGGTGTTAATGCTTCATGTTCAATTTCCTTCTTCAGTAGACTCAAACTGTACCCATATGGTCTCATAAAAGGCTTAATTCACATTTCTCTGAAATTGCAAAGGCAGGATCCTTAATTATCTGACATATGGAAAAACCTGTATAAAACCAAAGCAAATTGTATTTTAGAAGTGAGGATAATGGATTAGGAAGGTCGAGATTAGCATTTTTTAACTGAACACTTATTTAGGAAAATGTATCCTGATGGTTTCTTTTTCTAAAAATCTTACAAGAGCCCTTGATGCTTTTCTGCTTCTAGAATCCTGACACATTTGTCACGCATACAGCCACCTACTCGTGTATACTGGTCCCATCAACAATAGCTTTCCTTTCCATTGAACTGCAAAGTTTCCTTGTGGGTAGAATTCTAACTTCACATTCAAAAGCAGGTGGATCACTCAAAATTGGAAACATTCCATAAACTTTAAAATGCATCCCTACAAGTATCACTATAGTTATTCTTTATTCAATATATTTCATGATATCTGTATTAAACATCCATCGTCTGCCAAGTATAGAGCTCATGGATCACTTTACGACCAAAGAGGAGACGAAGAAAAATGAAAGAGTGCTTAGGAGTGTAAAAATGAGCTGTGGCAGCACAGAGGGGCAGCGATGCAAGAACCCATTCATGGGACTTAAAATGAGGAAGAGTTTGTGCATTTTCATTACCGAATCCCTGTTAACCTTTGAGACTCTGGGTGCATTCAAGTGGCTGAGCATCCACGGATGCTTCAGGAACTCATGCACGATGGTCCGCTTAACAGTGTTTGGTTCATCGTTTCGGTTTGGTCAATATTCTCAAGAAAACAAATGTCAAAGGATAGAAAATATCCTATTTGGTAATTAGGATAGTATTTATTTTTAAATGGGTGGGTAACAGGAAATCTTTTAAGTAGAAGAAATGAAATGAGCAGACATCATATCACTATTCTGAAAAAAAGTCAAACAACTTTTTCATTAGTGACCGTAGAAATTAGTATAGTGTACGCGCGTGTGTGTGTGTGTGTGTGTGTGTGTGTGAGAGAGAGAGAGAGAGAGACAGAGAGAGGGAGGGAGGGAGAGATGGACATAAGAGGCTGGTTAAACAAATCACCCCAAACAGCCTGTGTCAAGTGTTCAATGTCTCAAGCCTCTATTCTGAGACTTAATGAGCAGACAGGAGGGGAGGTTTGTGTAGAGTGGTCAAGGGAACAGCGATGGCAACAGTGGAGTGGACCAAAGGTCCCCTGGGCCAATGTGTGTAGTTCTGACAGTCAAGTGAGAGAGCTTCGTTTTCAAGTCTACGTCTGTGCATTTTGTGCAGAGCAGGAGAGGAGAGTGCAGGGGAACAGTCTATGCAGCTACAGGATAAACAAGGCACTATTTCTGGGAGCATTGATATTCCCCAAAGCTTTGGAGATTTCTACTGTGACCCACTTAGCCTGATTCAGGTACAATTTGAGACTTAAAGACATTGAACACTTGACACAGGTTCTTCGGGGTGATTTATTTAACCGGCTACCCACCTCCATACACACACACACACACACACACACACACATGCACACGCACACGCACACACGCACAATACTAGTCTAATTTCTATAGCCACTAAGGAAAAAGTTGTTTCTTTGTTTTTTTGCAGAATAATGGCATAATCAATGGGATATCTTGAGAATATTAATCTGACTACTCAGCAGTAAGATTAATGAAAGGTGAATGAGACTAGAAACAGAGAATGTGTAGGAAAATTTTCAGTAGTCTAGATATGAGATGAAACAGACATCTATGTGAAAGGTGCTTATAGCAAAGGAATATCCACAGGACTTGGATTTAGATACCAAGGGAGAGGCAGAAGAACGTTGAAAGTAGTTCCGGGACTGGGGGCTTTGTTGCTTAAACTTTGCTCCACTCTTGGAAGTCTGCCATGTTCCCAAATTTGCTTGCAAAACTGTATTCCATTTCCGTTCCACTTCTTTTAGCTGTTGGACTTGTGCTCAGGGATCTGCCTAGAAAAGTTGCATATGCTTTGTTCACTGAGATAAATCTTGAAAGGTTGTCATGAAAGATCAGAACTTTGTCTCCAAGTCTGAGGAACAGATCTTCCCGAACCTCCGTAGATTTCATGCCTTCCTCTTCCAGCATCCTTGGTTCAAAGAGCAAGAATTGAGCTGTTTTGTTTTGTTTCCCACTATGACATGAGAAGCTATTGGAGCACTAAAAGGAAACATCATTAAGGCTCTTTGTGACCCAGATTATGAGATTTTAGATCACTCAGATGCCCAGAGACTCTGAGGCAAAGCCTCAGCTCTGGACTGTTGAAGCTTTCCAGCTGTGTGCGGCAATTTTACTTTCCCTAAAACTTCCAAAGGTGTAACTTACCCTGTGCTATTCAAGTTGTCTTTGAGGGTGTAAATTCTATGCATAACACAAGTTAAAAATGCAGCTCCCGGTAATAAATGAAGTAACAAGGTCGAAAGAGAGAAGAAAATGGGAGGAGACGGGGATAACCTGAGAGAAGATAAGCTCATGTTCCCACACGTTAATTTAGTAAGATTTCTTTTGTAGTTGGAGGTCGCTAAACCTTCCATACCTGCAACATTTTCTTCCTACCAACAAATTTAGCATTGGTCTCTTGAAGTGTTTTCCACAGAGTGGCGGGAAGCCCCTTAATCCAAAGGCATGGTGAGCTATTCCAACATGAGACAGCTATTTGGGCTTCTTGGTGAAGAATGGGTGATATAATTAGGATCCATTTCTAGTTACTGGCACACCAGGCCAGGAGCAGAGGGCACTTTTCCGAGTGGGGAGAGGAAAAGCCAAAGGCAGCTATTAGAAGAGACTATTATACAATTTTGAGCTAACGTATGGAATCAATAGCCAACACGAGCAGCTGTGCTCGGCTGTGGAAAAGCCTGAAATAAGGTAGTTGCATTGTAACCAATAAAACGAATTATTGACTAAAAGAGAAAGCGTGTGTGTGCAGAGAGGGGGCTCCAAAGCAGGATTAAGGGATGCATTTACCCTCAAGGAATAGAGGACCAGGAAACAAACTGGGTCATGGTTTTCTTCTTGATTGACAGTAGAAACGTAGGAGAGCCAGCGTTGGAGAAAAGGTCTGGAACCAGGGCGATGTGGTTAATTTCAGACTTCCGGCTCACTGGCAGCGCAGAAAACTCCCCCGCCCGAAATCAAAACGAAGCAGAGGCTTTGCTAAGACATCACGAAATATCCCAAAGTTATGCATGATGGGGAAAGAAAATCCAAAATAAGAGGAAGGACTTATATTATCTAAAAACAGAGTCATCTGTTTCCTATGAACTCAGATTTGACCACTGACACATTTCACTACTGACAAAGAGAAAAATACTATTATGGATGTTGCCAAAATAGAACATTAGTTTTGTGTGTGTTTTATTTATTCACGTGAACATTCATTTGGGAATCAAGTAGCTTTCATGTATAGTCTGATCCCAAAAAGCTTACTCAAGTCCTCCATGTTGCCATCTGGAAAACAGAATTAAAATACCTGTAAATAACCGGGCAAATGTACTAGGGCAGCAAATACAAATATAGGAGGCTTTGTAAAGTGTTATAAATTTCGTAGACGGGAACTAAATACACGTTTCAAATATCAAGTGTATTATTTCTAGGAATAATGATGCATGTATATACCAGTTGTCGATTTTTTTTAAAAAAATAGTGTTTTTTTTTCTTTATTAGAGTGTTAAATAACTTTAAAAAATAGTGTTTTTTTCCTTGAGTGTTCAGAACAATTTGCATTATTTCATGGTAAACCCCACTCCTGTCTTAGCTGATGGACAAATCATTTGCGTGACTCATGACTGCTCAGTGGGCTAAGCTGTGACTTAATAGTTATTTTCTGTGCCTTTTGAGCAAGGCTCATGGCCATGTCAAGCCAAGAACTCTCCCTCCAATGAGAACAGTATTTTTTTTTTTAACCAAATGGGGTACTTTCCTCGCTCAAACAAGCAGAAAGCTCTGCACCTGTGTTTAAAAACTCCATAAAAACTCAGAGGTTGTCATCACACTCCTGAGTAAGAGAATATTGCCCATGTATCAGGGCATCCTCGATCCTCTCCATCAATTTTCTGTTGGTTTCTTGCCTGAAGCCATCAATGAGGAACGTCATAAGCCCGAAAAATACTCAACACCAGAGCATCGGTAAACAGGTTGTTAAAAAATAATTGAAACTCCCATTTCCACTGCCCATTCAGCAACTTTGCTTGCACATAATTACTCTTCATTGTGCCCCTCTGAGGCATAGACAAGGAGCCGCACAATTTTATAGGCAATTAAAACATGGCCATCAAATCATAAGTTACTTAGCGTTAAAGGCATGAGTAGTCCAGGTCATAGAAGGATTGTAATCGACAACTTCAGATTGTGATTCTTGTCCTGGAAATACACTGTGCCTAGCTCTTCAGGGCCCCTGTGAGATGCTCAATACTTTTCACCTTTACTGTTAGAGCAACGGATGCATTTGCTAGGTCGAACAGTATTCGATCCCTTCTTATGGCAAAACATCTGTGTGCCCTGGTGCCCATGAGGAGAAGGTCCTGAGAATAAGGCCCATCTAAAGAGTTCTGGCCTGGGAGTTTGGAACAAAACAGCCCAAGGATAGGATTATAACACCCCGACAAGAGGACCAGGTCATATTACTTATCTCTGTCTTTGCTATGAAAATAGCTTATTATTACTTGAACAAGAGATGTGGGGGGAAGGCTTAAGCTTTAGTAACTATTTACTCTGTGGGTCATTTTGCATTGAGTTTATAAAACTCCTAAATGCTGTATATTCCCCTGTCCAACTTCACGCCGTTTTCTGTGGGTCCTCAGTTCATTTTGGACTCTCAGAGAAGAACAATTAATCGTAAAAAATACTTTACAGCTACATAAACACCTAGTTCTATAGACTGGATATTTTTGTACCCCCTCCAATTCATGTGTTGAAACTTAACCTCCTATCTAATGGTATTAGGAGGGAGGGCCTTTAGGAGGCGATTAGGTCATGAGGGTGGAGCCCCCATGAATGGGATTAGTGATCTTATAAAAGGATCTCCAGAGAGACCCTGTGCCCCTTCTGCCCTGTGATGACACAAGGAAAAGACTGCTGTCTCTAAACCAGAAAGGGGGCCCTCACCAGACACTGAAACTGCCAGTGCCTGGACCATGGACTTCCCAGCCTCCAGAATTGTGAGAAATAAATTTCTTTCATTTATAAACCACCCAATTTCTGGTTTTCTGTGACAGCAGCCTGAATGGACTGGGACGGCTAGTACAGCATTATGCATACAATAAGATTTCATTCATTCATTCATATCAGTTGAGGTCATGGAGGGACCACCAGATGACAGGCTGTGTGCTGGAACAAAACAACAAGAAGTATAGATACCATCTTTGCCTTTAAGGAGTTTAGAGTCAAGTTGGGCTTGATCAGTGTCTGAGATGACCCTGACTATATCATATTTGATTGATTTGTCTTGTCTTGTGTTTTTCATCCCATAGAACAGTTTCTGAGTGAGATGCCTTTTGAATATATCCTTTAAGCAGTTAACATAAAATACTAGGTTTTGGTGGGGAGGTGGTTTACTTGTTTTTTGAAGAGTAGACTTTGAACGCTTGATAAATATCTCAACTAATATATTTTCTGTAAGTGCCTTTGATGCCCAAAGGGATTGGGAATGGTTAACTCGACTGCCATGAGTCTGTGTCTCCTGAAAGTCTTCTCAGCACATTCCGTACCTCTTGGCTGCACTCACTTTCTAGAGGATTCCTCGCTGGTTTTCCTACTTAGATTCCAAATCTCCATAAGTCAGAAACTCATTTGTTGATTTAACAAATATTTATGTGAGTACTTCCTCTGTGTCCTGTGCTGTGCTCAGTTTGGGGGAAATAGAAATGGGCAAGACAGCACTCTACAAGAAGTTGTTCCCGATTTATAATTTTCTGCAGTTTTTGTAATGTTAGCACAGATTAGCGTTTAATAACCCTCAATAAACTGAGTTGCAGTTAAGGAAAAACCTTTGTAATTCCAGACTTGTGATAAAGATGGTGGGGGGGGGGGCGGGGGCAGGGGAGATAGTGAGACTTCTAAGGGAAAAAGTTATCTAGAAAATCTTCAGCAACTGATAAACAACAACAACAAAAAAAGGATTTTGTTTCTAACTCTTGCCAGTCTTGGGGTTCTAAGATCAAAGAGTTATCCTGTTTGAAGCCTGTATGTTATACTTTCCTAATGCTGTTAAAAAACATAATAAAAGGGGAAAGCCCTATATTTTAAGAATAATATGTTTTTAAAGATTTTAACTGTTCTCAGTGAAAACTGGATGCATCCTAATGATAAAGTGTCATCGTTTTACTGAGCATTAGAGCATCTTGTGAACATACATAAAAGTAAATAAGTTCCATCTTAAAACTATGTTTAAAAAATGAAAAGAGAAACTAGGCTGAACGTCTTTTTAAGGATACACGTTATGTGCTTACCTGTCTTTTTTCACTTATCGATTTAGCAATGAAAGTATCTCTAAGGAGATAAAAATTGCTTATTTCAAAGTACAGTTTCGTGTATTTTAAAAGTCTACATGTAAAGATAGTACAACTGTTCTATATAGATTAGAAGGATGTCGTAAAAACAGAAGGACATTGAAATGACATCAATAATTTCTTTGCTGTTTGTTCTACTTTTATTTCAACAGCAACAAGAATAAACCATGAGAGCTGATCATTGTGGACCTTCCTAATCCCAGGCAACTGGGAAAGTCATTATAGAAAGATTATCATAACTTACTCCACACTATTCTTGAATTGGGACTTTTTAAATGTATCCAGTCCTCTTAAATGTGCTATATTGGGGTCCCTCTCTGTGTGGTTTCTGTTACAGAACTAAATATATCTTAAGCTCTGTGAAAGATCACCCAGGGACTATGGAAATGGATTACACTCGTGATCACAAGACACATATGTACCAATTTTTTCCTTCAGCAAATGGGTGCACATGAAGTGATAGGAATAAAAACATGAATCAGAGCTGGTTGCTTATCTAAAAAGCTCAAAAATTAGTGGGCAACTAGTGTGTAAATCGATAATTACTATGCAAGATGTTAATCCGCATGGGAGGTCTACAAATAAAGAGTCTCATTGTATAATATTGGATGTTAAAGGCTATTCTTTTTTTAATTTAAATTGTTACAAAGCCTGGTAATTACTAATTTAATTTTAAAAACTTGATTGTTTTGGGGCTTCCCTGGTGGCGCAGTGGTTGGGGGTCCGCCTGCCGATGCAGGGGATACGGGTTCGTGCCCCGGTCTGGGAAGATCCCACAGGCCGCGGAGTGGCTGGGCCCGTGAGCCATGGCCGCTGAGCCTGCGCGTCCGGAGCCTGTGCTCCGCAACGGGAGACGCCACAACAGTAAGAGGCCCGCGTACCGCAAACCAAACAAACAAACAAGCAAAAAAACCACAACTTGATTGTTTTGAAAGAGGCAATTTATTTGAGGATAGAGAATTTTCAATGATCTGTCATCCTAATCGGATTTTCCTCTTGTATAATAGTATGCTAGGTGTTTTGTTCATACAAAACAATATGTATTTAAGAGATACATGTATTATCTTGAGAAACTTTATTTTACCTCATTTAATTAATTAATTTAATTTTATCATTGGCCAAACTATTATAGACTGAGACTCTGAATACTCATAGAATTTCACTTAATGCATTCAGCATTTATTGAGCACTTACTATGTACATGTCTCTATGTTTAAAGCTGTGACAGATACATTGATACAAAAAAAGGGGACATTCTCTCTGTCTTTAAGAATTATTTTAACTGTAAGAAGAAATAAGACATATTCACAGGCTTACACTTAAAGGTGAGGGATTGAACTTGCACATGTAATCTTGCTCCCTCATGAAAACTCACTAAAATTATAGTCAAGGAATTATTTTTTGAAAGGACAGGAAGAATAGGAGGGAACCAAGAGGGGAAAAAATGGAAGCTGGAAAGCAGATGATGAGGTGATGAGTAATTTGACTTAGCTGAATCTTAAGCCAGCAAAGAGGAAAGCCAAGTACTAATAACATTTACAACACAGAATATCCAAATGTTTCATGGGGTTTTGGTACCAAGTACCTCTGAAAATGAGGGTAGAGATTGTTCTAAAATAAGAAGAAATGACTCAATGCTGCTTACAGAGCAATTCCAGCCCCCAATACTACTCTCCTGCCAAATTTTTGTTAGAATTCTCTACCCCTCTCAGCACAGCAGAACAAATTCTTCTCCCTGAAAGCTATTGTTAATGCTGCCAGAAAGATTCAAAAAAACAAACAAAACAAACAAACAAACAAAAATACATATATACACATATGGCAAGTAGGAAACCAGAACAGAATACTATTTAAAAGGGACAACAAGGAAAAAAATTTTTAAAGAGCCCCACAAGTTTTACATGTCCATACAAAATTAGTCAAAATAAAAAATCCAATAAAAGAGTTATAAGATAGTTAATTTCTACAAAGTATAAAAGAAAGACAAAAGGTGGAAAAATAGGAGAATAAAAGATAAGCATATTAGAGAACCAGCTCAGGAAATCCAATAACTCAAAAACTAAAGCTTCTAAATATATAGAACAGAAAAAAATGGAAGGAGAAAATTGTCAGCATAGCAATTAAATAATGTTTTCCAGAAGTGAATGGCACAAAGTTTCTAGTTAAAAAAGTTTACAAGGGCTCCAAGACAAAGAATATAAAAGAACAAACAATTGGTGGATTGCCATGAAATTGTGGTAGTAATGGGGTAAAACAAAATACCAAAAACTTCCTGGGAGGAAAACATAAAGTCACCCAGAAAAGGTTCAGAAATCAGAATAGCCTTGCAATTGTCTTGATGGCAATATAGAAACTAGAAAACAACAAAACACCACACTTTCAAAACTCTGAAGCAGAATAGTTTCCAACCTAGAATTCTATACCCAGGAAAACTATCCATCATGTGTAGGGCAAATAAAAGTTAGTTTCATGCATGGAAGCTCAATAACTTACCTGGCATGCCCCCTTTCCAAGAAACTACTAGAGCTTGTAATCTACCCAAACAGAGCAACTAAATCAAGAAAGAGGGGCAGCATGGTGGATGGGTCATAACATGAGATGGGAATTAGACAGTTTGCTCCCTGCTAAATTACAAACTTGGGCAAATTGCTTTATGTCTATAAACCTAGGTTTCCATTTCTGTGAAACAAAGATAATAATAAATAACACAATGTGATCTTCGTTAGGATAAAGCAAGATAATAGACAGTGCTCCTTACTCCTTAATTAAGTTGATATTTTCTTAATATTGATGATGTTAGCCCACCTCTATTTCTTTTCATAAACTTCTCTTTTTTAAGGTCCTTTGATGATTATTAATTTATCAGGAAAATTCCTCTAGTAAGCATAATACCCATTTATGCCTCAAAATCTGGTTTCAAATTGAAATTATATCTCAACTTATGCAGATAGCATTCAAAGATGCATATATATATATATATATATATATGGGAATCTCTTGAAAGTATGTTTCTTTTTTTTTTTTTTTTTTTTTTTTTTGTTGCGGTACGCAGGCCTCTCACTGTTGTGGCCTCTCCCGTTGCGGAGCACAGGCTCCGGACGCGCAGGCCCAGCGGCCATGGCTCACAGGCCCAGCCGCTCCGCGGCATGTGGGATCCTCCCAGACCGGGGCACAAACCCATGTCCCCTGCATCGGCGGGCGGACTCTCAACCACTGCGCCACCAGGGAAGCCCGAAAGTATGTTTCTTTAATTAGGAGAGTCATTTATGTTTTAAAAATATTATAGATGAAATTTTATATTTTAACCAGTGTTGTTTTATTTTTGCTATAGTGTTCCAGATTCTTCTTGTTTTCAAGGACAAAGTTCCCAATCCATATTGCACAGCAAGCACTCCTACCAGCTTAATTGTTTTTCAATGTCTCTTATTTACTGAAAATATTATGAAACAACATCGTGCTCAGAGCTGAATACATGTTTCCGTTACCCTTCCTTCCTTTTTAATTCTTTTTCTGGAGCCTACTTTGATATGGGAAATGAAAATTTAATAAAAAGTATGCAAAAGCCAATTGGTTTTTAAAGGAAATTTAATCTGTATGTTCTGATTCATTTCCATTTAAATCATCAAACTGTTACTTTATGGGAACCATTTGAAATCTAAGGAGACTCCTGTGCCATTTAAGCTTTATTTTATTTTTATTAGAAAGTGCACTCTCTTTTGCCTAATATAAATTTGCCCTGAAGTTTGGGATAACCCTCATTCTGCTGCCCAAATGGGTTCTAAACTGGGGATGACGTGCCTGTTCCTTCCTCATGTGATTCCAGACCCCAGTTTGCAATTCACAATGGTACGAATTTCCCTTGGTGAGCAGCTTCATCTCACTTGATGAGTGAAGGCCTCTTTCAAACATAGGAAGTAAGCTAATAGTGAACTCCTTCTTTTGTCTTTGTTTTGCCAGATGCTTGAACACGGACACATCTTTCATTCTCTGATGAGACACTTGGTGTCACTCACTCCCTCTCGGGAGGTTGGAGCACAGTTGCTGGTGCAGGGAGGGACTCAGGCGTTCCTTAGGACACGAGCAGGGATGCTTAGCTACTGAGAATGCTGCAGAACTCTCATGTCTAACCAGATACACCTTCCTCTGGTCCTCAGGGTCCTGGTTTTAGAACACCCCACTACTCTGCTTCTTACTGCTCTACCATCCCAGGGGCTCAGGAAGAGGGACTGGTTTCTCCAAAGTTATTTGTAAATAAAGCAAAATTCAGAATCACATGCACTCCTGTAGACCAACAGATTCTACCTTTAGATGTGGGAACAATCGAAACACTGAACCATAGGGATTAGAGCATAGAGCTGCAAAGGGTTCCTTGGCTTCAACTCTAACTAGAATCGTTTCTCCTCACTGCCTCAGTTTGCCTCTTAGTAAAAAGCCTTCTTATTCTTTTTGTCTCATTTTAAATGCTTTTATTATATCTTTAAAATAATAGTAGTACTATTTTTATGCTGCTTAATGATTCCTTTTAAAACAAACTCCTATATTTATTATTACCCTGTTATTTAGGAGAATCTGAAGAACTGTGTGTTTCCAATATAAGCTGGCCTAGTCAGCTTATTATACCTATTGAATATCTCCAAGTTACACTTTTTTTTTTTTTTTTTTTTGCGGTACGCAGGCCTCTCACTGTTGTGGCCCCTCCCGTTGCAGAGCACAGGCTCCGGACGTGCAGGCTCAGCAGCCATGGCTCACGGGCCCAGCCGCTCCGCGGCATGTGGGATCTTCCCGGACCGGGGCACGAACCCGTGTCCCCTGCATTGGCAGGCGGACTCAACCACCGCGCCACCAGGGAAGCCCCTACACTTTTTAATATGTGACACACAGTGATAAATAAGGAATTCCAAATATCCTCTGCATCACCAAATTTTTCTAATAAATTCAGTTCAGTGTTACAGTCAGTATATTTTATTATGTGCTATTTCTTTGACAATTGGAAACCACAGAGGCTCCATGTAGTAATTCTCGTATTAAATAGAAATTGGGATTAGGTAAATCGTTCTGTTTTTCTATTACTATTATTACTGTGCTGTCTTAACAACAACAGCAATAATGATGGCGATGCTAACATTTGTGAAATACTTTACATCTCCAAGGACCTATGCTGAGGTGTTCTCACACGTCGGTCACAACACGCTGTGATGGTTACTATTTTTAAATTTTCTTTCACAGAAGACAAAAACAAGTCCTGCAGTAGTTAAGCAATCCAACAGTTTAAATTACTGTTCGGCAAATATTTTCAACACCTGCCTGTAATGGACAGAATATATTTCCTCTGCACACTGAAGTTGAACTTGGTCCCAGAACTTGCTTTGCATCAGGGATAGCTAGGTGTGGAATGTGCTGTCACAGGGGACCTTGTTGTCCTCTTGGGTATCTGCCGTTGCAAAAGGGCAGAACTCAAACCCAGGCATGTGTCTGTACATCTTGCACACTTACTATACACTGTTGAGACAGTGCATTCACAGCACTTTACATACGACAACCCCATTATAGAGATGAGGAAACTGAGGCTCAGTAGGTTAAATAACTCACCAGTTTATATAGCTATTAAGGGTGGAGCTGGCCTTTGTCCCTGAGAGTCTGGCTTCAGAGTACACCCATTAACCACTATGTTGCTGCCCTTAGCTTGTTTTCTCAATAAACAAAAAGTCCTATGTAAGAAAACTAAGAGTTACTTTAAAAACAGGATCGGCGTATAATGAGTTCAAACCTGAATCTGATCCTTTTTAGATGGAAGTCAGTCTGAACCTCAACCGTCTCATCAGTAAAATGGTGATAGTACACAGCACTGAGGGAGGCTTAGAAAAATAATTGAGATTAGGCAAAAAAAAAAAAAAAAAAAAAATGTCCAGCACTTACAAAATAGCTTAACTGTTAATATTGTATCAGTGTAATTTACTAGAGTAAAATCCTAGTGCAGAGTGCCCTGCTAATCCAGAGACTTGATTATGCTACAGGGCAAATCCTCCTCCCTCCCAAATGAAGAACAGAGATACCATTTTGTGCCCTAGTCTGAGATATACAAGGGGGCTTAAGTCTGTTAGGAACCATTGAGAAATCCGACTGTGAATTTCCATTCTTTCTTTGACTGAGTCGGCTCCCTTGGCTGTGTTATCTGTGCTTTCAGCAGCCCATTAAAGACCAGCCAGTGCATCTGAAAGTTCCTTGAGTCAATCAATGGGCTTGTTGCCATGGCAGGCTAACACGAGGTGCCATTGATGATGACTTGATTTCCTCTCGCATCTGAAGTGGAAAAGGGAGAAGACAGACTAAATGAAATCCCATCCATCTTAATGAAATACAATTATATTCTCCTTATTAATCATTTAAGAATCAATATGTCTCTTCTTGGTGAACCTCACCAGAATTTGTCATTCCACGCCGGGCCTCAATACATCTTGTCTTGTAGTGATTTTTATAAGTTCAGTCACCTGTGTCTCAGGGTAAATAACAGTGTTTTCTTGTACTGCAGGGAGAGGGCAGGAGCTGCAATGACAGGGCGGATCACAGCAATCCCCTCTGAATCTTAAGCATCCAGCCGAATATTGCCTCCGCGTGCATGATGTAAAAACGTACCTTGCTTTATTTTTAAATAGCGTGAAGGGAAATAGATTACCTTAGAAAAGGGCTTATTCTAGTACCATCAAGTGGGAAAAACTCTTGGGTAGTCTTACCTATTGAATGGTATCATCCTGCCTAGGTTTATCAACATATTGTATGTGTACAGGTGCATATATAGATAGATATAGAGATAGAGAGAAATGAGAAAGAATTCTTCGAATACAATTTACGGTCTGTCTCACTCTTCATGTAATGCATCAATTTACTTTACAATATTCACCTATAAAAATTGCTATTGTTTCTGTCTTCGGAATATGAATTGTGAAGCTAGCATTGAACTTCATGCATTCTGGAGCTACCTAACAGCTCTTGTTTAATTAATGAGAACCAAGAAAAAGAGAAGTGGAGAAAAAATACATAAAGAGAAAGAAGTGAAGACAGGAATTCAGGCCAGCACAAGAGAGAAACAAGTGAAGAGAAATAGACTATTAGAAAGATTAAATTGGTTTCATGAGTGAGACATAAGTGGTTCTATCTCACCAGGTGATCTTTCTTATTCATGCTTATTTCAAGTGTTCCTGAACCTTCCTTAATGAGGAATTGTATAATCTGAATGATTTGCAGAAAAGCTGGGCAGTGTCTGGGTTTATATGTATGTGAACAGGTTAATAGGGCTTGGATAGCTTTCACAGTTAGGTCCCTACTATCTACAGACCTAGTTTTATCTACATCTTTATCTTTATAGCAATATAATGGTCTTAACAGGACTAAATTCCTTTTTTATGATAAAAAAAAACTACAGTAAAATAATCTCTTCTGTTTTCAAACTTGGAGTTTTCCATGAAAAAGAAAGATCTGAAAATAAGCACCTCACGAAGAAGCGTCCTTCTGTGTAGCTGAGTGGTTCCTCAGAATGGCCTCCTTGACCAAGTAAATGCAGCCGCTGAAGCGTGAGGCCAGTGCACCCGAAGTCTATAAACTTCCAGGTCAGTGATTTCAAAAAGTAGCTGAAAAACCCAAACGGATTGGTGCTGTTGGTTTAGTTATAGCCTTGGCTCTAACAGGTGACTTTTATAGGTTCCATACTGGTGACTCAGAGGCTCTGTGAAATGCTTGTCCCCGCTTCTCTGCCAATAGTCTCTGTTCCAATAGCATCAAAACTGGATGCACACCGGCCCTAAGCTGGACACCCCAAATCGGTCTGGTCAAGTAACTAAATTATATGATTGGTCCAGTAGTGTCCAGATCAAGGGTGAAATCTGAGAAATACGTGAAGAAAATCCGAGAAATACGTGAAGAAAACAACACAATGCCTTCGACCTTCCAACCACCTGCTGTACCACATTCCCCCTTTCCTACAAATCTGAGGGTTTCCATCCTTCCTTGGTTTTCCTGACTACAGCTCCTAGCCTCGAAAATTCTCCTCTTCCACAGCTCTCTCTCAAGTCCACGCTTATAATAGGAAATCCAGAGTCACTTAGGTGGGTATGAAGAACAAATTTCATTTGCGCAAAAGAAAGGAAATGCACGAAAGAAGAAAAGGTTTTGGGAGCGGCATCTAAAATCTGTGATCCTGTCTGTATTTTTAATGGATCCCTCACTCTCCTCCCGGAAGCTTTCATGGGTTCCTTCGAACAAAAAAGATACTAAAAACCCAAGTTCACCACAGCCTTCCTGTGGACAGGCTAGAGACATCTTTACAGAAGAGACTTGGAAGAACTTACAAAGGGAGACAGAATTGTCTTTGGATTTAGTGATCCCAAGAACACAACTGGAATAACCCTGGATTCCAGCAGAGCTTATAGTGAATGCTTGCAGGTACAGACAGTTGAATAAAACCCTGTTAGTAGAGAGTGAAATGCAAAGTTATCAATAAATAAAATGCTATTCTTACAAAATATGTATTTATTCATTTATTTTAATTGAAGTGTAGTTGCTGTACCATATTATATAAGTTACAGGTGTATAATATAGTGACTCACAATTTTTGAAGGTTATACTCCATGTATAGTTATTACAACATATCGGCTATATTCCCCATGTTGTACGATATATCCTTACAGCTTATTTTATACCTCAGAGTTTGTACCTCTTTCCTCCCCTACCCCTTTATGACCCCTCCCTACTGCCCTCCCCACACTGGTAACCACTAGCTTGTTCTCTATATCAGTGAGTCTGCTTCTTCTGTTGTTGTTTTTATGTTCACTAGTTTGTTGTATTTTTCAGATTCCACATGTAAGTGATATCATACAGTGTTTGTCTTTTCTCTGTCTGAGACTTATTTTGCTTTGCTAAGTGAAACAAAATATTTTTTAACAACAAAAAAGTACTCAGTATGTGTTATTCTCTTCAGTGGCTAATTTATCCTGCCATCCATCATATAAGAATCCCTCAATCATGTGATGAGAGGAGAATGTGCCACCATCTGTGTAATATCATGCTTAGGAGGAAGGGTCTTCCAAACACCTTCGCCTACTCAGCCTATAAGGAAACCCTTTCCTGGTTGTTGTCTTTGTGATGGTGATTAGTTTGTTTTCTCCCACCAGTTCTAGGAGGTCAGCGACGGGGATTTGTTTATCTCTATCATCCCCGCCCCCCCCCCCCCCCCCCCCGCCACCAGCACATAACATTGCCACCCAGTTAATAGCAGATGCTGTTACGTTAATAAACAAATATACAGCAGCCCACTCCATGTAAGGCATTAACCAGTATATACATTTTTTTGGTAATAGTCGCAATCGGTGCAGAGTGGACACATCGTCTAAAGTGAGACATCCCATGCATTAATTTTATTTCATTTCAGATATAGACAAAGAGTTGGTCATGAAGTATTAACACAGCTCTAGATCGCCATTCTCAATGAAAAACAAAAAAAGGTAACAATGCTCCAAACCTCCAGTATCCACGGAAAATCCAGGCGACCTCTCTTTCGTTCTCCATAACCACAGACCTTTGAACTATTTTCAGGGTTATAAGGCTACAGCAGGGATCACGTCGCCTCCTATGTGGTACCTGTCATGACAACTAAAGAGCGTAAGTTTCATCTACAAGCAAATGTAGTGCTGTTTTCTGATTGTCCCCAGCAATAAAGGAGCTTTTGCAATGGCAAATGGTTTAATATGTTCAAACAGTTCCTTGCCCACCCTCAGTCCCCTTTACTCTCATGTTTCAGTTCACATGCAAGTCTTCTGCATCCAGAGCTCCGAAATCAAGATTGCTGGGGAGAAAATCCAATTGTTTAGGGTCAAAATAAAGACGTTTTTTAAACGCCAAAGAAAGAGAGCTGGGTTGTTCTACTTTGATGTTAATACCATTGCTTTTGTAGTTTTCCTGTTTGTTTGTTTTCGTCTTCTACTGTCAACAGGGCACCAGATTTTATAGGCAGCTTAACAGAGAGCAGATGCTGATTAAAAGAGATGTGGTTTTGAGTGTGACATTAAAAAAATATCATTCTCTCTTGTCTAAATGCTATAGTCCTAATGGGCTTAATTTTTTATTAACTGATATATAAAAGAACAATAAGCATACACTTTGTCTTAACTGAACCATACACAGCTCAATAGCAGAGCCATGAATAAGGCAAGAAATGTTCACAGTTTAATATTAAAAAAAAAAAGAAGAAGAAACATTTTCTGCTTTGTGCAAATAGCCTGTGTTTCCAGGCCAAGACTCCCTGCATTTTCATCTGCTTTATAAATATAACTGCTTTAGCCATGGTAAAAATAATACTGAATGCATTTTTTAGATTCATCTCTAAAGATATTCTTAAACGGGCTATTTCTTCTGTTTTAATCAAAGATGGCATAGCCAGAGCAACATTTGCAAGCAATAAATCTCGAATAAGTGGGACAAAGATAAAAGTATAGTTGGGACCTTGAAAGGGAAGAAAACAAGTAAAAAGTCTCCAGTGACTTTACAGACACCTTCGTGCAAGAATTAAGTAGAGGCTGCGCTTGGCAGAGTCGGCCGCTCGGGTGCTAGAGGCGTTTCCAACTGACTGAGCCAAGAAAATAACGCATCCCTACTTTTGCTGATACAGGCTTGAAAGCCTTGATGAGTAGATGAGGCGAGATACCTGACCTCAATGGTCCATGACACCAAAATAAATGGATGCGGAAAGCAAATTTTGCCCACTTGGAACCAGAAACCCCATAAGAGCCACAGCAAAGTGCCTGTGTGATCAACGTACCTGTATGCCTGAAACTAGACCGTATGCCACACACCTGGAAATGTTCTTTTGAACTCAGATCAGAAAAGAACATAGCCATTATTGTTTGCCGCTAGTGGCGGTCTTGTTTGAAGCTCTAGAGATGTTCTACCTACAAGTTTAGTGTTTTCCTAAGCTAGCTTTGTCCAGGTCCCTGTATGGCCATGAATCGGCCAACTGAAGGCCACTAAGTGCTAATAACCGGTATTGATAACATTGACCTCATCCTTTCTGTGTGTCACCAAACCACAGCACACCTAGGGGTTTTAGGAGATTTGTTGGGTAGAAGGTACCTTATCTATTTGGAAAATGAAAAAAAGTTGCAATTCACAAGATTCTAGTGTAATTCCTTTCACTTGCCTCATCTATAATGCAGTTACTTTATTTTAAAATGAAGAGAAGGAAAGACAATCTGTAATATTAATCTAAAAGCAATAAACTCTGGTAATTGGTACACTTGGGCACATAATCTCACATTTCAAGGTTGGCTCCAAAAGTTCTAGATCCTTCAAAAGGAACTGATGGTAATATGCATAGGAAGCTCACATTTCAAAGGGCCCTGCGGACTATGTAAATGTGTTTACACACACACACACACACACAAATACACACAAACACACAAACACACATACACAAAAATGCACACATACAAGCACAAGCACACACATACACACAAAAACACAAACACACACAAACACACATTTTTTACTCAGGGAAAAATATACTCCCTTTAAATTATTTTGGACATAGTCTTCAAATTCTTAGATTTTTTAAGCACTTCGGAGATAAATTACAATCACTATATATTTGGTTTTCACTTATTAAAAAAGATTTTCCTTTCAAAATAATATTGAAACGACAAAAATAAAACAACTTTTTCTGTGCGTCGAACTCTATGAAGAAATGCAAAAACACCACTACAAATATTCTATTGCCATTAGTGTGGCATGATTAAAATGATAGGGGACCAAAGAATGAAACTAACCACAGGCTAGGAGAAAATATTTGCAAAAGATGTATCTGATAAAAGACTGTTCTCCAACATATGCCACTTTAGAAGACAGCTTGTCAGTTTCTTACAAAACTAAACATACCCTCAGCAGTCACACTCGTTGGCATTTACCAAAGGGAGATGAAAACCTATGTCCACACAAAAACCTGCATACAGACTTTTATAGCACCTTTATTCATAATTGCCAAAACTCAGAAGCAACAGAGATGTCCTTTAGATGAATGGTTGAATAAACTGTGGTCCATCCAGACAGTGGAATATTATTCAACACTAAAAAGAAGTGAGCTGTCAATCCATGAAAAGACACGGAGGAAACTTAAATGTCTATTACTAACTGAAAGGGGCCTATTTGAAAAGGCTGTGTATTGTATGATTTCAACTATATGATACTTTGTTAAAGGCAACACTATGTAGACAGTAAAAAGAGAAATTGTTGCTAAGGGTCTGCGGGAGGGAGGAATGGCAAGGCAGAGCATATAGGATCCTTAAGGCAGGCAAACTATTCTCTATGATACTATAACGGTGGACATATTCCATTATACATCATTATACATTCGTCAAAACTCATAGAATGTATGACGCCAAGAGTGAACCCCAATATAAGCTATGGACTTGGATGATAATGACATGTCAATGTAGGTTCACTGATGACAGTAAATGTAGTCCTGGTGTGGGATTTTGATAGTAGGGAAGCTGTTCGTGTGTGTGGGTAGGGAACTTGATGTACTTTCTGCTCAATTTTTCTGTGAAGTTAAAACTGCTCCAAAAATTAAAGTGTATTAAAACATTTTTCAGGGGAAATGACGCACAGATGACTGTGTGTGGTTATAGCAGCCTGTCATTCCAGTTTTGATGCAATGTTTACATTTTTATTTTGTTGCATCCCAAATAGAATTATGATTTACATTTTCTAATGTGCAATAGCTGATTTCATGGACTTTTGAAAGTTCAGGAAAATAGTTTCTCTATATCAGTCGTAAAATATTTTCATTCTTTACGATCCCTATGTCAGTCTAATTATGAACGCTAACTACCCAGAAGAAATGTCAAGTAACAACTTTGAATAAGTTGGAAAATAATGCTATATTCTCTAATATACAGGACAGTCTCCTGAAGTTTTCATCAGTCATTGTAACTGAACCTTTGGAGATCTTAGATTCAGGTTCACAGTTGCCAGAAACTACACAAAAGGGGGGATAAAAAGGAAAATATCTGGGTAGAAAGCACATGGACATTGGCAAGTTAGAGGAGAATCTATGTTCGAATCACAGAATATTGTGGCATAAAGGATCCTGAGAACGATGTGGCCCAAGGATCCTTTGTGAAAATGCTTTATTGCATCTGGGGTAGGTTTCAGGTGATTCATGGAGCCCTAGAAACTATAGGGAGAAATTTTGTTTGCATTTGAATTTGCAGTGTTTAGGGAGAAGTCCCACTGCTATCATCAGAAATCTCAAGGTACATGATGACCCCAAGATAGTTGGGAACTACTGAAATGATAACAGCTCTGTTATTTGCAGAAGCATCCCAGAGATGGGAGAAACGCTCCAAGTCACCCAGTGCTTATATTGGTATTTAAAAGTTTGTTGGCTTTTTCTTAATCCAATGAACTGATGAAAAGTTTAGAGAATGAAAGGAAAATCACAGTAGCTTCCATATTATAGATATACAGGGATAAATGGTACCGATCTAATTTTTTTTAACAAATACAACATTGCCTAGGAAATATTTTCTATTAGGATGAATCCATTTGGTGTAAGTATTAAATTCACTAACACCTTGTTATGGACGGAATAATTGTGTCCCCTACAAAGTCATATGCTGAAACCTAATTCCGAACGTAATGGTATTAGGAGGCGGGGCCTTTGGGAGGTGATTAGGTCATGAGAATGGAGCCCTCATGGATGGGATAAGTGCCCTTATAAAAGAAACTCCAGAGAGACCCCGTGCCCTTTCTCCAATGTGAGGTCCTACCAAGAAGATGGCCATCTATGAACCAGAAAGTGGTTTCTCACCAGACACCAAATCTGCCAGTGCTTAATCCTGGACATCCCAACCTACAGAGCTATGGAAAATAAATTTCTGTTGTTTACAAGCTACCCAGTCTATAATATTTTTTGTTAGAGTAGTCTGAATGGACTAAGAAACATGTATTCTTCATTTTCCAGTATCAGACAATTTCTCCTCCATAAAGGCAAGACTCTACATGAGCATAATAAACAGTCACATACGTGGCAGCATTTAAGGGGCATCAAGTGTCTCTTCTGCCGTAGCCCGCCTGCCACAGTGCCCCCAGATTTCCATTTACCTTTCAATATTCCTTCTGACTTAGGCAGTATTTTCCAAAATTCCTTGAAACACAAATCTCATGAAATTCTTCAGCACCAAGAAGTTTCCTATCAAGGGTGTTTAAGAAACTTCTATTTGGAGACCCCCCAGTATCCATGGCAATATTAAAGACTCCAACAAGTCTTGTAATCAAGCTATTTCACTAAACTTAGCTAAGTTTAACCCATCATTTCTTAAACCTATTTGAATTTTTTATTGTATTTATTTTTCAAAGAAAGGCCTAACACCATTAACTTAATGAAAAGAAACAAAAAGCTCCTGAAAAAACACGAACATGTTTTTTCGTGAGCGACACTATAAATTATCAGAGCTTTTTAAAAAAAGTCACATAGTAAGAAGGAAAGAGACCTTCTGAGGGAAGAAGTTCAGTCCTTTGCAGATGTTAATCATGAATTCTCCTCCCAGCAGCATGGGACGAGTCCTGTGGGCAATGATTTCCAGACTTAGGAGGGAAGAAAAGTCACCTTGTGGATGTAGAGTCCAAGCAGATCCCTAAACCCCAACTCTACACAGTGTGATTCAAGAGCACAGTAGGAATCTCACATTTTTTGGAAGCAACCCCGTGGCTTGGAAGCAGGTGGTGGTAGAAGGACAGGCTTTGAGAAGTGATGCATTTGAGGATGAAGTAGAGACAAAATAAAATCAGGGATAGAGAAGGAAGACACAGCAAGAACTGAGAGCAGCTGTCTTACTTCTCCTACCATCAGGAAGTTCACACCTATAACTTTTCCGGGGCCCAGAGAAGCCGATTCTGTGCCCCCTGCCTTCGTCTGTCCAGTTCCTACTGGGCTGCCTCATACTGCGTTCATTCCAGCCTCAGTCATGGCTGATCATTTCCAAGATGATACAAAAGCTCTTACACAAGCCGGTTTATTGTTACCCATATTTTCATCTAAGCGCTTTGATCAATACTCGACAAGTCAATTAAAGCATTCAAACGTTTTCTCGGGGAGACCCATGACAGTCCTCAGGTCCAGCTCCTCTTTCGAAGATTATTTTATTTATTTATTGTTTATTTTCAGAAACACACAACTTTCCAAAATTTGTGCATCCTTCCGATTCTGGTTTTAGAAAGGAAATGAAATTTGTCACGCAACCATCCATCATTTCCCTCGCAGTACAATGTCCCATCTGTGTGTCAAGTACAAAAGAAAAGCATTTTGTGAAAAATTGCTAAAGAAGTAATGATTTTTGTCCTCAACTCTTTGTTTTGCCTTTCAATAAAGAAGGTGACATGTACCACAAATGATGTATTATTGTTTTGGTATAACCCCTGTAACACAGTGCATAAGCAAAACCATGTTTCACAGCAGAGAAACTATAGTTTACTGCCCCTATGGCTCTGATGAGAATATAATGTTCTACAGTTTATAAATGCTTTGAGGTCAATACGTGATTTGCTTCAGCTTGTTCATCCAATGAGCAGGGGATCCCAAAATATATCAAGCTATTAAGACAGCCCCCTGGAAGCTGGGCTGAGGCAGCCGTGATGGAAAGGTTCCACGGAAACCCCTCTGTCAGCTGGAGATGGGATAATTAGATCCAGGTAATACATTGGCGCCCCAACAGGGAGCCACCAAGGAAACATGTCATCTTTATGGAGCACAGCAACTGTGGCCAAGACAGTAAAGCATTGAGGGACTCGTGGGTGCCCACCAATGCCCCACCGGCACTCAGTCATCCTCATCCCAGATACCCTTCCTCCCCACAGAAGCAAACCAAAAAGAGAAAACAATCAGGAGAGGCTCTTTTTAATTACTTTTCTTTATTCCTCTACCATTTTTTCTCTTTTTTTTCTTCTTTAATTTTTTTTCAACATATCTTTAGCAATGTGCTTGGATTCATCTCAGACTCTATGTATATAGATTTTGCAAAATTTTTGATCTCTTATTTCAAACGGTTCTCGCATTGGGGATGCTTTCTAAACTGCAGACAGAATAGTCACTTGTTCCAACTCTTTGAATTAAGCACAAGGGACTGTGTTTTTCTTTCACCATGATTTCACTTGGATCGTCATTGTCATTTTTGTCGTTATTTTACTCACTCGATAAATATTTATTGAGGGCCTGGCTCTTCTCTTTAACTAGTCCTTTGAAGGCAATTTCTTTCAAGGGCATTGAGACTGCCCATCCTCAGTCCAAAGCTCTTCTCACTTTATGACTCAGAATCTGCTTGGATGGAAGAGGGAGGATGCCTCCTCCAAAATGGTCAGTCCGCGGAGGTGTTTTCCTTGATAAAGAAGAAGTTCTCTTCCCAAGAAGGATTCAGAACTGTTTGATTCTTAGGCCAGTGCTTTGCTTCCTTCCCTCAGTACCAAGTTTGAGGATCCAAAGTTTTGTCTGAGAGACTGGGTGCTGCCTTTTCCACGTGCTCAACAATGAATGCCCTTCCTGTAGCTGTTGCTATAACCTGTGCATAAACCATCGTTTTATAAAAATAAATTGATTGAGATGGAAATCTCTGAAGTTTGTAAAACTGTGTATTTTTGACAAAAGCTACGTTATAAAAAGGACAGAGGAAAGATATGGAATAATTTATAAGGATGCTCCCACGGGATAGTAAATAAATGACAGATAAAGCCTGAGCCAAACCAGCTTCTTTTAAAGCTTCTTCATTGTTATTCAAGTGAATTTCCTCCCTCTCCCAAGTGGAAACTATTTGCACAAGACAAAAATATTAGAATAGCATCCTAGGAATTTGGGCAGTGAAAGAAAATCTTGTTAAAACTTGAGAGTTGAGTTGGCTTTAGGCAAAATTGTCAAGATTCTCTCTGTCACCTTCCTGCATCTCTCTTCAGTCCCTCTTTTCAAATTCTCCTCTCACCCAGATGTCTTTCTTCCTATTTCCGAGGTCAATGTGCCTTTTATTAATTCGTTAATTCAATCAGCACTGAGTGCTTAAGATGTGCTAGGGTCTGGTTACTGGGAACACATTTATAAATAAGAGAAGAGTCTGGCCTTCCTGGAGCTTACACTCATTTCTATATACACTGTTCACCAACTTGTAAGAACCTATCTACCAATATGTAAAAACCAAGCTAAGCTGAAAGATATAGAGGAAAAGCAAACAAACAAAAAAACCTCAAAACACATACACACAGGCCAAAAAAACCTCAGAGAAACTCAAAGTTCTCCGTTGTGGTGGTGGGTTTATTGTTGCTATTGTGTGTTTGCTTAGTTGGTTGGTTTTTCTTTCTTTCTTTTTTTTCTCTTGGGCTGGGAAATGAATTTTAAGATGAAAATAAAGAATCTCTTTTTTTATTGGCTTTCAGGTAACTGCAGAGATCAGTGCGTTTATAATCAGAGGATTCACCCCTCCCAAGGTTAGGAGTCACTATGTGTGTAAATTCATATATATTTTCAGCATTGAATGCAAAAAATTGAACTTGTGATTCTTCATTCAGCAAATTCAATGACCCAGCTAGCTACATGCAATAGAACTAAAAGCACGTAGCGATCCATCCAAATACAAGCTGTTTATTTGCAACAAACTTGATCAATACTTTTATCTAAAAGTGATTTATAGAAATTAGAAGAAAATCATTAACACATCCAAAGGAAAATAAGAAAGATATATAAAAAAACAATTCACAAATAATAAATACAAACAACCAATAAACATTGTTTATTATGTACATTAAATACATTACATTAAATTAATAGGATACACTATTCACCTATGAAACTAGAGCAAAGTTTTTTATACAGTGCATCTTTCTGAGAATACTGTACATTTCACTAAAACATATTAAAGCAAGAGAAGAAAAGATTAGAAAATTATTGTGATACTGTGTCCTTCTCAGTACATTATACCAAGAGTCACAGGATGTCAGTTTGTCCTGTTTCTGGAGAGGTCAACAGTAATTACTTGGTTAAGGAGATGTCTATCAGTTTTCTCCATCATACAGTTCCTATTTTTCCTTTGTAATTAACAAGTGTCTTGTAGAGTAACATTTTGATATATTTTGAAATATTTGATATATTAGTATCTTTCTCATCAGAATTACCTACTAGTTTTAGCATCCATTGACATCTCCTAGTCTGAATCAAGTATTTCTATAATGGTTGCTAAAGGTGATTTTCTAATTTCATTATCTTTTCGACATTAATCAGCTGGCATTCATATCTACAATATTTTTGTATGTACATGTATGAAATTTATAATCATACAAAATAACAAGTGCTGTTAAAATTATAAATCAGCGCATCTTATCTCTTCTTTATCTGTTACTTTAAAGAGTCTAGAATTCTTCATTATTTTATAAATTTAATAAAATCCTGTGACCTTTCCTTCAGGATATCAGGCTATCTTTTTTGATTAGCAAATCAATTGACTAAAAAGTGAGAAAATTCAATCATTCAACTTCAATTGCACCAAGTCATCCATTTGAATCCTGCCACCTCTTGATTGTTGCTGACTGTTTGTCCTGCATAAAGGAGAAAAGTCTTCAAGGTGGAACCAAGAATTTTAGTTGCAAAGCAAGCTATATATGACGTGACAACAAGAACAAAGGATCAACTGAGGAAATCATCAGGATTTGTCTTTAAATTATCTCCTGGGCTCAGACAGCTGGGCGCAGTTGTAAGTTATTGCAAATGCCCTGGCAGCAACATGATTCCTGAACTCCTGGCCACTTCCTGCCTCTATTCTGGGAGAGTTCAACCTGCATACAGGAATTATGCAGTGGAAGGATGTGTCCATGGGAGCTGCAGTTTTATAGTGGGACTAGGAAAGCCTTGGTGTGCTAGCAAGAGACATGGCTATGGTATTAGAGTGACTATTTAGAAACTAGCTGGTGCAGTTCTGCATATCTCACTCCTGTAATGATACCAGGACAAGTGATGAACAAAATCTGACCACATACTCCTTTAAAAATGCCTTGTTCTCTCTTCCTGGTCATCCAGGAAGGGCATTGCTTCCCAGAGAAGGGCGACTTGGTGTTTCCTTTTTCTTTCATCATACTAGTTTGTGCATTATAACTAGATACAGTGGCAGCAGTAGGGATGGAGACATAAGTATTTGAACTGATTGTTCCTTTTAAAATATTTGATATTGAAGACAGGTTCAGAGAGTTCATCAAAAAAGGTTCATTTTATAGAATGATGAGGTAAAGGGGAGGAGAGTTCTAGAGAAGGAAGAGTGCATAGATACCATAGGTATACCCCTCATCTGCAAAAAAATAAGGAAATTGAGGGTCAGAAAAGGAGGTGCGTAAAACTCACGGAACGATGTAGGGTTAAGAACCCAGGTGTCCTGCCACCTGCTGCAAGGCTCCAGAACTGCCATCCCTATGTCTCCTCAGAACCACGCACACCTCTGGGGCTTCATTAAGATATTCCAACTGGAATCTATCGGCAGAGGTGAGGTATGACATCCCAAGATTAAGATTGTCATATAAAATAAAGGATGTCCAATTAAACTGGAATTTCAAATTAAAACAAATATTTTTTAGCATAAGTCCTAAATATTTCATGGGACATATTTATGCTTTAAAAAGTTATTTGTTGTGTACCTGAAACTCAAACTTAACTGGGAAGCTTATATTCTACTTGCTAATTCTGGCAGTTCTACCTAAGGACAACCAAATAGTCACACAAAAAAATAGTATAATGTGTCAAGGGGAGAGGGTAACTTTAACAAAGAATTCTTAATTTGCAAAAGGATAAGTTTGGGCTGATATACCCATGATAAAATTTAAATTCCCTATGTTTTTAAAGTAGAGATTATTAATTAACCATCCAATAACCTTAACTGTACTACCTCATAGATTCACTGTAAAATTTCATTGAGATTTTATATGTAATACAATTAAACAATACCTGAAAAGTAGTAATCATGAAATGCATATGTAAACATTATTATACTTCATTTATTGCCTTCAATAATTCTCTGAGGTTCTGTTAAAAGGACAAAGTTTTATTAGATTTACTAATAAATAAGAACTACTCTTAAAATAATAATAATAATTCTCTGAGGTAAGCACAAGTATCCCGATTTTATAGATGATGAAACCGAAGTGCAGAGAGGTTAGGACTGATTGAGTAGGTTTCCCATAACATCATATGTTTTAGGGTGGTTTTTCTTCTTTGGTGGAACTGATAGTTAGCCCAAAGCTATGTGTTTAAAAGCCAAAGTCTTCATTAATACTCTAAACATCATTCATATATTTGCAGGGATTTATGCTAAGAAATTAATCAGATAAGTGCAAGGAGATTTATTTACTAAAACAGTCACCACAGAGTTATTATAAAGGAATTAAGTTTTTAAATGGTTACCAATAATAAATTGGTTCAAGAAATTGAAGATCACACATTGATAAAATACTAGATTATTAAAAGTGGTGTAAAGAAAGATGAAACTCAAGGATTATTTCTATGGTAAGAGAAAAGTTTATCATATTTATCTGCAAGTGTATCAAGATGTTATTTCCCCAAAATGGAATTATTAGTTATTTTTAATTTGTTCTTCATGTTTTAAAATTTTTTCTACAATACACTTTTTTCCAATCAGAAAAAAAATCACAAACACTTGCTTTATGATTTTTGGTCAAAGAAAGAAATATACTTAACAATATAATCATGTTTGTTTCCCTCTTTTTTGGGAAAGAAACAAGAAGTGACTTTAACTGTGAAAGAGGAAAACATTTGGAGCAGAGTCAATTCTGAAATATGAAGTCGAAAACAGGCAGTAAATCGAAAGATAAACTCTTTTTTTTTTTGCGGTACGCGGGTCTCTCACTGTTGCCAGACCGGGGCATGAATCCGTGTCCCCTGCATCGGCAGGTGGACTCTCAACCACTGCACCACCAGGGAAGCCCAATAAACTCTTATTTTTAATAGTACATTCAAGTAGCTTTAATACATTTTTTTCAGTTTATTTATTTATTTTGGCTGCGTTGGGTCTCCATTGCTGTGCGCGGGCTTTCTCTAGTTGCGGCAAGTGGGGGCTACTCTTCGTTGTGGTGTGCAGGCTTCTCATTGCAGTGGCTTCCCTTGTTGTGGAGCACGGGCTCTAGGTGCGTGGGCTTCAGTAGTTGCAGCACACAGGCTCTAGAGTGCAGGCTCAGTAGTTGTGGCGTACGGGCTTAGTTGCTCTGTGGCATGTGGGATCTTCCCGGACCGGGGATCGAACCCGTGTCCCCTGCATTGGCAGGTGGATTCTTAACCACTGTGCCACCAGGGAAGTCCCTTTTTTTCAGTTTTTATTACAGTAACTATAATCCTGGGTGGCTGGTACAAGAGGGGAAGGTTAGTCAAAGTGGCACCTGAAGTATAAGAAAACAATTGGAATAGAAACTAAGTATCCTAACACCTAGACATCATCTGTGAACATGAGAAAGTTTTCTAATCTAAAGTAGATATCAGACTTTGTAGAATGTCATATAACTGCAACATTGCAGTGTCTTAGTTTTGTTATAACACTTAGTTTTGTTATAACACTTAGTTTTGTTATACACTTTTGTTATAACACTTTTGTTATAACACTTAGTTTTGTTATAACACTTAGTTTTGTTATGTTTGTTATAACATAGCTGAGGTCCCTCAGCTCTAACTCTTCTACTTATCCATGAAGGCAGATCATTTCAGTTGTTCTACGGAATAGATTCTGGTCCTCATCGTCTAGCTCCTTTGGAATTTAGGTAGAGGTGATATGAATTTGATTCCGGGGTCTTTTTACTTCTCTTCTTTGCATATTTCTCAGCAGTAAAGTGACCATTGCTAAAGATAAGTAGCAGCTCGATGTTATAACTTCAATACTACTTAATTTAGCAGAGTCTTCCTAGACACATAATGGATATAGACCAGAATTTCAATAATACCATTTTGGACACTCGGGCATGTGAGTTGGTTAGAAGTGTTGCCTGAGTGTCGGTGGGGGAGAGTCTTCTAGACTAACAGTCACTCAAGCACTTTACAGAGCAGCACATAGTTTGAATAAATCCGAACTGGTCAGAGAGCAGAGATGATCACGTCAGCAAACAAGTCAAAATAAAAGCAACCTCTCTGCCAAAGCAATGTGAGAGTATTTATCATTAGAAATAGGAAGATGCGAACAAATGCAGGAAAACTCACCCAACCAGTCGGATCACTGTCTTGTGTAGAAGCAGCCAAGTCCTATTCAAATTGGAGAAGCTTCAAATGGCAGAGCTTTTCCATTGGTATCTGCCCCTTAGAACTGGTTGATACAAGTACCTACAAGTGTATATTAAAGTGATATATGCCCTAGCTCCCAGTGGGTTTAGGAGACCTAGCTCCTGATTCAGTTTCTGACTTTAATTAGCTATAAATTAAAACCATGCTGACTCTACCAAGCAGAAAGAGGCCCAAGGCTGGCCTGATCAGGTTCTAGCCATGTGACCGAGCTGGATTTAGGTACCATAGGCCTGAATCCAAGGTTATTACACAAGACAAATACGAGATAAGATCCAGAAGCCCAGCCAGGAAGACTGTGGATGAAGCCAAGGTTCATGGAGGGGAGGCAAAATTCAGATGCCAATAGAAGTCAGAGGTAGAAAGTAAGGTCCTCAAGTGAAGACAGAGCCGACTGAGGATGGAACAGATGCCAGGTGAATAGGACGGAAGTGGGTCAGATTTGCGTGCAGGTAAACGGGGCCAGCGTGCACCTTCATCAGCTGGGATAAGTCACGTTCGTTCTGGGTGTCAGTTTCTTCCCTAATAAAAGGGTAAAACATCAACTGCTGTCTCTTCAGCTCCAAGTCATTTGGAGAATCAAGTGTGACAAAGTCTCTTCCAAGGTAAAGAGTGAGGAATTCCCTTTTAAAGTAATACAAATAATCCAAATTTGGAACACTGATAAGACGATCAGTTTAATTCCTTTCAATTACTGAAGATGTTATAAGCTAAAGAGCCCTTGTCCCCCCGCCTTGGCCCTCTATCACCAAAGGGTGATACCTTTCCTTCTAGACAAAGCCCATTCCTCTAGATTTATTATATTTTGGACCCTGCCCCTCATTCACTCACCTCTTCTCTCAATAGACCTTGCTCCCTTAATTCCTTTACCTCTTCAACTTTTCCTCTTTTCAGGCTCCTTCTCTTCTGCATGTAAGAATGCTCATTACTCTCATCTTTAAAAAAAAAAGTTTTTCTTTGCTTGCGTCTATTATAATCTTCTCTCTCCATGTCTCGGTTGTTTTAGAAAAACTAGTCAGCAATCTCAGTTGCTCCAAGCACTGTAATACGGCTTCTGCACTCAGCTTACTGAAACAGTTCTCACCAGAATAAAAACTAATAGTGAAAATAATTACAATGTTAAGGAAACCAGCATTAAATGATACTTACTATATGGACGGCACTAAGAGACCATCTCCATAGCAACTCTAAAACGTAGGCAAAATTATTCATCTCCTTTTTTACAGATAAGACTTGAGGACTAAAGTAGTGAAATAACTTGCCGAAGGACACAGAGCTAGTCCGTGTTGGTGCCAAGACTGAACCTCAGGTCTGCCCAACTTTAGATTTCCAAGCTGGAGTTCTCACCTAAACTCCGGACACATCGCACACTTGTCTCATGTCCATCTTTCCCAGGCACAGCAATCTCAGGAAGTCCAAAATCAATCCAAGATCTTCTCCTCTCTAAGTCCGCACCGCCTGCCCAGACGCTGCCCACTGCCTGCCCATTTGAGAGGTACCACCTTCCATCTGTTCCTTCAGGTGGTCAGGTTCTTCCCAGTCTCACAACCAGTGAACCATGCGCTATTCCTGATCTTGCCTTATCTTTAAGGAGACTCCTATCTTTTCATTCTACAAATACTTATTGAGCAATTGCTATGCAGGGCAGAGTTTAGAGACTAATGATAGCAAGAGTTATAAAACATGGTCTCTATACTCTATACATATACTCTTTTCTATTGAGCTAGAAAAGACAACTCAAAACAGTTGGAGGAAACTATACAAGTCCCTTAGTTTAACCTGAAGCATAAGGTATCCACTTTCTCATACCCCCAGTGAATGGATATATTAACTTTGCTTGAGTTAATGAACAGTAACTTGGAAAGTTTATATACTAGAAAACTCTTTTGTATAGTGGGCTGAAATCTATCTCTTTTTGTTCTATCTCCTGAAATAATGAGTAATACATTTAATCACTTTATTCTCTTTTCCTCCAAATATTCAAAGCATAAGACCTCTGTAACTATGCTTCCAGATTTCTTTGTAATTCTGATCAGCTCAATGTAATAATAATATACCATATTATCACAATCATCATGAATTATTAATTGACTCCCAGTGGAAGCCAATAACTGGGCAGGAGATGTAGACATACAGATAAATAAGACATACCTCTTATCCTCAAAGATGTTATGATGAATCTGGACTGATAGTATCTATCTACAAAACTTGACATTAATGGTGAAAACTGCATTCAATGTCTTGCGAGTACAATAATCTACTCTAGGAAGTGTCTTCTATCAGCTGTGAGGACGCTTGACATAAATACAAGGTCTGGAATGACCACAGCCCACGAAAATGTGATAGGTACTTTTACTTTTCAAACTCTCTCTCTATATTTATAATACGTATGCCTACATACAACTTATATATATATGTTTATTTTATCTATCTCTATATTTCTTATCTGTCTCTCTATCTCTATCAGTATCATTTATGTAGAATGCTTTAAAACCAGATCCAGCTACGAAATCCACACTCTCTAGTTCTCAGAAAATCCTCCATCACCCTTGTTCATCAACACCAGGTAGCGATTCCTCCTCGACTGTTCTAAGACAAAAGCTTGGTGAATGTGATCCTCTGAACGCACATAGCAACCTGCACGCAGAAAACGAAATGGATCCTCAGTAATTAAACTGCCCTTGACAAGCAAGATA
This sequence comes from Leucopleurus acutus, assembly GCF_964270905.1. Taxonomy (NCBI): domain Eukaryota; kingdom Metazoa; phylum Chordata; class Mammalia; order Artiodactyla; family Delphinidae; genus Leucopleurus; species Leucopleurus acutus. The sequence goes on from NC_139153.1 coordinate 99,118,160, forward strand.
CAACGAGTAAAAACAAAAGAGAAATCACAGGCAAGACCTTCTGCGGGCGTTGCTTTGCAAAACTACCACAGAGATCTGTGTGTAAGAGTTAGGTTTGGAATTGTGAAATTTCTCTGAAGATACCCATCTTTTGGACTAAAGGGTCAGGCCAACTTCAAATTCTTAAATGATTATTTGCCAAAACAAAACAAAACAAGCAAAGTCATTCACGGTGGAATGGAAATTTATTTTAGTTTATAGGAAATAAATCAAAACAATGTCAAAATAATGTCTCCACTTCTTTGTAGAGAAACATGGTTCCCTAACATAGATCTTATAAACACTGGCAGTGTACTCAGTTTTGAAAAGTAAATAATAAATATAGTAAAATACCCATTTGCCATCATTTTTCTCTTTCAAATATTATCTACATACGGGAATTTCAGGTAAACTATACATAAAAATATAAGGGCAAATTTTCTAATGATATACAATTGTCACATAATATATTTAAAGAAATACCAAAAAAGGTATGTATTACCGTGTAATAATTAAATTATAAGTTGAAAATATGCTCTTTTTCTGTTTAGCTTGAATTTTCTAAACTGTATATACATATTAACAAAGGTCATCTATGTTGGGAGATAATAACTATTTTTTCTTCTTTATATCTCTGCGTCTTGAAAATCTAATTATCCTTTCAAAAAATACATACTAATAAGGATATTAGTCATCTCTGCTAAGAGAAAAATTACCCTCCAATTTGAGTGGCCTTTAATAATGTTTATTTCTGTCATGTCAGATATCAGAAGCTGAAGTTTTTGCAGTTCTTCTCCATGCAATTTAAAATTCTGGACAGAAGGAACAGTCCTTATTTGGGACATGGTGTTCTCATGGCAGAAAGAAAAAGCAAGTGAATGGGTAAAAACACACAAGGGGCATCAAGCTTCTTCTGCACACATCTTATGACCACCTGCTCACTTGTCATTGGCAAAGCAAGTCGCAGGACCAAGCCCAACTTCCGGAACCCACAGGAGGCTCAGACACGGCAATGAATGAGTATGTATCTTTACTGGAAGAAGTAATGAGTGTTGAATACAATAATACCATCTACCAGAGTATATAACTATTTCATTCTAGGGGAATTTCCAGATTGAGGAAACTGGAAATTGATCAGAATGGGAACTTTAATAAAACATATGCGTACATTTTATACCTATATAATGTCAAATGTTTTCTAGCCAGAATAAGAACCTAAAATCCTGCTGGGTATTTTAAAAATATTTAAGGTTTATTGACATCTTTGGGAGCCTATGCGTGTACAGTCTTTTTCATCAATCTCAAAAGTGTGGTCCATCAACAATTTTATGATGTTAAATATTGGAATAGAAAAAGTTTGAATGTAAAATATTCTAAAGAGTATCCCTGTTCAGGGTTCGCAGCGTGTTGTCAGTCTGAATAGTCTATTCCTGCACAAACTTGACCTAAGCCAAAAAGTGCGTATTGAACACCCTTCTCTCTAAAGGGAATCATGACACGTGATGGTGAGGCAGAGCTGGGTGCCAAGGTCACACTGAAGAGTATCCCAACACCCACACAAGGCAGAGAAAGGCAGTCCCTTCCCACTGCGGAAGGTCACCGCGCTGTTTTCATCACTGCCTACCATAAATATGCTCGTTCAGCAATCCGGAGGAAGATGCTCAAATGCCACCGTCCAGTTGGACACCCTGAGGTGGGTCTTTGCCCACGTTGTCAGGAAACAGGACCACACACGAGTAGCCACCAAGCCTCACGAGGCCAAAGCAGCCAACGTTTGATCTGAGGAAGAAATAAACACTTAACGATGTAAAGTGCGAGATGCCTAAATAAACTCCTTCTTAGCGTTTGGTTATTTATTGGTTACAGGGAAAAGCCATGGCTCCAGGTCTGTGTAACCGGGGTAGCTAGGAGATGTGGACTTAGAATTAGATGATAAAAGAGGCACAATTCTACGTTTGGAAAATCATTTGAATAATTTTTGAACTGCTTAGAACGTAAACACTGGTGTAGTTTGCAAGTTAGAGCTGGCAGGCTCAAGCTAGGATCGTTTTTGTTTTTGTTTTTGTTTTTAATATATCAGGGAACAAGAAAGAAAAAAAGATGAGAGGAATGAAAATACGTATATATATTTTTTCTTTTTCTCAATTCTGCACTCTTTAAAGCTAAGATTGATCTAAGTAGCATGCTCAGGACAGAAGAACAGACATATGTGATGCTCGTCTCTTTACTTTCGTAGCTTCAAGCCGCAGCAAGATGCTGCTAAGCCTTCCAGTCGCATTCTTACCACAAACTATCTCGTTTTTAAGTGGTTTATAACCTGTCATAAGATTTCACTGTGAGATGAGAACATAAGGTGTCAGTCTGAAGTTTAAATGTTTAAAAATATTCCAGGCCATTTTGGATACAAATAAATTAATAACTGCAAGTGACTGATTTCCTTTAGGCGGTTCAATGGTCTGGTGAGAAGGGTCAGAAAGTGTTTGACTTCGCATAGATTTCCATCAAAAATGGAAGTTCTGCTGCACATACTCATGGGTTCATACGTGATGTTTTCCCCCAAGACTTATTTATAGAGCCTTGAAGATTAGCGGGACCCTGTTTAAAACTAAGTTGTTTGGGCAGTGGCTCTTCTGCTTTGCAGATTAGAATTCTATACGAGTGTTCCTTCCTGGAGATTATGTCCAAGAGCAAATCACAGGCCAGTGAAACAAGGCTGGAAGGTCAGAATTAAAGCAGATATTTTCAATTGCTGTTCATGTTACATCAGGGGTAAGTAAGCATTAATAATTTAGGGAACTGCCCAATAGCAAAGCAAATGAAAGAAAAAAAATACATATGTACATACCAAATAGAAATATATTCTGTAGCTAAATTGAACTCCCCAGCTGGGCCATCCTGGACTTATGTACATGCCTGATCATCTTTAAGAACACAGAGGAGGGCTTCCCTGGTGGCGCAGTGGTTGAGAGTCCGCCTGCCGATGCAGGGGACATGGGTTCGTGCCCCGGTCCGGGAAGATCCCACATGCCGCGGAGCAGCTGGGCCCGTGAGCCATGGCCGCTGAGCCTGCGCGTCCGGAGCCTGTGCTCCGCAACGGGAGAGGCTACAACAGTGAGAGGCCCGCGTACAGCAAAAAAAAAAAAAAAAAAAAAAAAAAAAACCACGGCTAATGCCTAACTGAAAACCTGCCTTTTCTGAGCCTGCTCTCCATTGTGACGGCACCTATTACTAACAGGCAATCCTCAACAGCACTCTTCTTTTTTTCCACTATGATCTAAAAGTTCAAGAGGTACAATCCACTGTTCTCTTCTGTTTAAACGACAATCCACTTTTTATTTCTTGATCAAAAGCTACACCCAGGTGACACGTTAAGCTCTGGTTGCCTGGCTTCTCGTCTGATGTCTTGCAAGTTACACATATGTAATATACGTCTCAATATGTAAAAAGAAGAAAGAGAAAAAGAAAGAAAAACTCAAAGAAAGGGGAACAAAAATCTGTGTTTCAAATAATGAGCATGTGCACCTTTTTGCCTCAGGCCTTCATACACAATTTAGCCAGGAAGCCAGGGTAGATCATGATTTAGCTTTTGACATCTCCTGCCTCCAGGCCAGGAGGGACTAATACCGATTTCTGACTCTGAGCCGCAGGAAAAAAAGTGAGAGAGAGAGAGGCCTTTTATTGACTAAATGATAAAGAGGTTTGTAATGATAAATAACAGTCATTTTATTGTGGAATTCCCCAGAAAAGATGCATTTTGCAGTGTCTGAAGGAGCCTAGAAGCTGAGGTTGGTTCCCTATGGAGCCGAACCTGTTAAACTCCAATTTTTACAGCCAGGGATGGGGGTCACAAATTGCGCGGACCTCTGGCTATTAAAACCTCACGCGCACACTACGTACCCCTGGTTGCAGCTTGGCTCAAGGAAAAGTACCAAACGCTGGATCCCAGGGTGATTGGTGGGTCTGTCTGTCTGCTGTCTGTCTGCCCGCATCCCCTGCATCTGGCTTGACACACTTGGGTTCTGATGCTGTTCCGCGGCCTCTGTGCTCAGGCTGCTGAACGAAGCGCTGCCAGTTTTGATCGATAGTTTAATTGTAAACTTTGGGAACAATAATGGATAATTTGGCTTGAACCGTCCATTATGAGCAATGTTGTCTAGGAGAAAACCCTGGAAATTAAACAAGAGTTGGGCCACATTATTGCATTTGTACAACTCACCCAGAGTTAAATAAATCCCCCTTTATAAATGCTGTCCTGGCATCTATGGAGTTCAATAAACATAGGCCCAGGCAGAGAGGGAGAAAAGAAAATAGACCCAAATTAAAACTATTTACTTACTCATTTCTTCTGAAAGAGTATTATTATCATCAACATCATCATCATCACTATGACCACAATAACTCTTTAAAGGACTCTTGAAATAATGAAACGTCTAAATAAGTGGATAAAGTATTTTTCTGGGGAAGAGTGTTTAATGAATATTTAAGTCAGTGGGATTAAGGAAAGGTGGACGTAAGTTATTCATAGAAAAACATTATCCCTAAAATAACCATAGCACTGCTGACTGCTGTAGAACAGACTTCTTAGAGAAATATGCATTTGGACATCAGTTATTTCTTCATAAAGAAATTTTGCAAGAACCACCCCCCCAAAATTACCAAGGGAATTGCTTAGTTACATTCAGGGTTTAAAACTACAAGCCCCAAACCAGGGTGTTCCCATGCCCGCGTGAACCCTTAGAGCCTGCAGCCAATCATCAAAGGGGCTCTCCAAAGTCAACCCCCTCACCTTTACCCCAGAGACTCAAATGTCTGAGTAGGACCTGGGGATAGGGTGGGGCTCCACTCCAAAGCTGGATGAGGGCTTACTGTGGTATCTCACAGGAGCATTTCCCCAAGGAAATATCCAGCAAGAGATTGAAAAACAAAACAAAAAAAACTTTATTGTGCAAAATAAAAGGACCATATAATGTAGGGGTAAAAGACATGCGGGCTCTGGAGATACCTGATCCAAGGGCAGCTCCGTGACTTACTCATTGCTTAATTTTGACAAGCTTCTTAACCTTTCAGTGCCCGAGTTTAGCCAACCTTTGAATGGGGAGAACAACAGTACCCAGTTCATGGAGTTATTATGAGCATTCAATCAATTAATTCATGAAAAGCACTGAAAACAGTGGAAGGCTCATAACAACTTCTGGCTTCAATAATAATAGTTTGAGGGCTTCCCTGGTGGCGCAGTGGTTGAGAGTCCGTCTGCCGATGCAGGGGACACGGGTTCGTGCCCCGGTCCGGGAGGATCCCACATGCCGCGGAGCGGCTGGGCCCGTGAGCCATGGCCGCTGAGCCTGCGCGTCCGGAGCCTGTGCTCCGCAACGGGAGAGGCCACAGCAGTGAGAGGCCTGCGTACTGGAAAAAAATAAAAATAAAAAAAATAATAGTTTGAATTGTTATTCCTCAAAAGTAGTGAGTTGTCAGTTTTCGGCAGTTTATTTTTAAAAGTCTTTGTATTTCTCATTACAAAGATCTGATCATTCCTTTAGTGCGTGTGGAGGAGAGATTTTCCTTTGACGTAACTTCATTTTTCAATCCATGTTTAATGTTAACCTTCTTTACTGAAACAAGTATTCTAAGTTGTTATGAGATAGGAAGCAAAGGGTGGTGAATAGTGTGTCTTGTAAAAGGCACATCATTGCACCATCTCAATCCAATAATGTCACCGTAACTAGTATAATAGTAAATTACCTCGTAGGTCAGTGGTAAATTTCAGGCCCCACTGGTCCCAAGCCCTAACAGTCTGTCCTTTTAACTACCTCTGGGCCACTAAGCTCTATCTTCACACTCAGGGCTGCTCCTAGATGCCTGGATTAATCCCAAGGTCAGGAAGCCAAACCCAAGAGGCTTGGTATACTTTGGTTATGAGAAGTGCTCCAGAATCAGATTGGCCTGCCTGGCTTCCAGCTTCACCACGCTTTAGCTGCATGACCTTGGCCATGGACTTGACTACTCTGAGCTCCAGTTTCCTCATCTGTAAAATAAGGATAATAATACCTACCTCTCGGGATTGTGATGGGATTCAAAAACAGTCAAGTAGGTGAAACACAGCCTTAAAAATCAGCACTGGGTTCTTGTTATGATTGAAAATATATTTTTAACCAATAACGTTTTCTTCTAGCCAGACTCTGAGGCAATGTTCCATTTCTTCTGCCACGGCTCTGCGTTGTTCCTGGCTTTGAGTTTACCCCATGTGCTGTGCTTCTCTGAATGGGGCTTGTGCCCATGTCCATATTTCAGAGCTCCTATACTGGCAATATACCCACTGTCCCTCTCTTTGTTTACAAAAATAGGGACCTGGCTCAATCTTTCCAGAATTCATGTCGCTGGTGCCCCATCAACCTATGCCATATACAACTAATAATAAGATAAGACAGACTTACTATTTTTTCTAAAATTTATTTATTTATTTATTTGGCTGCGTTGGGTCTTTGTTGCTGCATACGGGCTTTCTCTAGTTGCAGCAAGCAGGGGCTACTCTTTGTTGTGGTGCGCGGGCTTCTCATTGTGGTAGCTTCTCTTGTTGCGGAGCACAGGCTCTAGGCACGTGGGCTTCAGTAGTTGTAGGATGCAGCCTCAGTTGTTGTGGCACACGGGCTCAGTAGTTGTGGCTCGCGGGCTCTAGAGCACAGGCTCAGTAGTTGTGGCGCAGGGGCTTAGTTGCTCCATGGAATGTGGGATCTTCCTAGACCAGGGCTCGAACACGTGTCCCCTGCATTGGCAGGCAGATCCTTATCCACTGTGCCACCAGGGATGTCCAAGGCAGACTTATGTTGTAATCATCGTGCTTGGATAAATAAAGGTGAGGACACTTAGTTATCAACGGTCAAAATACATATGGAAGATAAGGCTCCAGGTGAAAAGAAGTGCCATGAAAAACTGAATTATGTTCATAAGAGAGTCACCAAGATGGAGAACAGTCTAGAAACCACGCTGTAAAAGGAGCCATTTTATAGAAATACAGAAATAGAAGGAAATTTGGGAGACCGTTTATGGCTGTCTTAAAGGGCTGTGATGGGGGAAAGTAGGTAGACGTGGTTGTGGTCAGAACCAGCACCAGGAAAAAGAAGGAGATCTTGTCAACACTTAGAGCATTAGCACCCATGAAAACATCTGCCCTGGAAATCAGACTGTCCCGTTCCTGGAGACCACCTTCTGTGCCAGTACACGGGTTGGAGAGAAGAGTCTTATTTTAAGGAGAGGTGTGGGATTAGATGGCCCCAGATGCCATTCTAATTCTCAGACTTTATGATCTGATCCTGCTTCATCAGTGCCTTCGAGTGCTTTGTTGGGTCTCAGAAGCTAATGCTGTACAATGGATTTGGCAACCAGGGGCAAAGAGCATGTGCAGATGTACTGTCCATTTCTCGGAGCCCCAGCTATGGCTCAGGGGCAGAAGCTTTCTTCCTGAACCATCACAGGGTGAAGAGGGCAAAGGGGCAGCTTCATGCATGAACATGAAAACAAGAGCTTCTGACTCCGTGAAATGTTCCTTTATCCCTGGCAACTGTAAGCTCAAAAACATTATCATTTTCAACAAAGCAAAAATAACCTCACAGACACAGAAAACAAACTTATGGTTACCAAAGGGGAACTGTGGGGGGGCGGGGGGAGGGATAAATTAGGAGTTTGGGATTAACATATACACACAACTATACTTAAAATAGATAATCAACAAGGACCAATCTACTCAATATTCTGCAATAACCTATATGGGAAAAGAATCTGAAAAAGAATAGATATATGTGTATGTATAACTGAATCACTTTGCTGTACACCTGAAACTAACACAACGTTGTAAATCAACTATACTCCAATATAAAATAAAAATTAAAAAATAAATAACCTCACTATGAAGAGTGTGTGTAGAATAAATATTAAATTATTTTGTAAAATATTTCGAATACAGTCCCAACTTGAAGACTCAAAAAATGTCCTTTGCTCTATTTGAGAAAATCTTTACTCAGGTACTTATTTTTCTTCGTTCTCCAAAGCTCTCTTTCTCTGTTATTTAAGAGCATGAATCCTCCCATTGACGGAGGTATCAAATGCCCTCCGTAACCAGATTGAATCTTAGAATATTCGCTTCTCTTCTCTTTGTAGACATTTGATTTAGCTTCACCCACACAGAGACTCGGGATGGATAAGCTATTCTTTACATTGTTATTGACAAATACTTACTTGTTATTGCAATGGACTATGACAATAAGTTATGTGCTATTGACCAAATTTTGACAGTGCCATAAAATATTTTAACTTGAACTGACACGGGAGGAGATGATCATGCAGTCATTTCTCCTAAATAGCACCCGGGGGTGCCTAGATACTCTTTTTCCAGAATAAAGAACCCTCCAGGGATTTGAGATGAAGGACCATTACTAACAAGATGTAACTACCCTATAAGGTTTTTAGGAAACACATTGTATTAAAAATGCATGTAAAATTGGGATGTTTGCAGACATGCCCTGCCATTCTTGATCTTTAGAAGAAGCAAATTAAGGTGCTCACACTAGGCATGTTTGTTAAAAGTACTTCTGCGTGACCTCGTTACTTCAGTGACTGACCCATATGTGAATCTAGTAAATTAAATCCTGTGGTCAGAAGTCTTCAACCTGCATTCAACCAAACAGTGAGCCTGGTGAGCATTCTCGAAGCAGCCAGGCAATGCAGCTTTGGGGCTGAATAAATGCCTTGTTTTTATTTATAAATACTGGACTTTTCCTTCTTGAAGTAGAAATTTTGGAAATATGTTGTTTTTTTTCCAGTGGTGAGTTAAAACTGCCAGTTTTCTTAGTTTCAATTTATTTTGTGATTAATGGGGTTTAATTAAGGTGGGCTTCAGGCACATTCTTTTTTTGACTTCTCCCCTTTTCTCTGGAACTTTAAATCCTATGACTGGTTGGTTGATCCCCAGCTACGGAAACGGTCAGGTCTCTGGAGGTTTCCTAGGATACGTGTCTGGAAGTGTCACACTTGGACAGGCTCATAGGTCCCCATGTTCTAGTCACTGGGAAGCTGTGGAATTTTTGTCCTCATCCTGGTCATGGACATTTCACCTGAGAAGGAAAGCAAGGCTTCCAATATTTTAATGTCAGTCCCTTTAAACAAAATATCTTTCTGCTGGAGATGATGACACCCAGGTACTAAATATTATATATTCTTTTTGATCGAAGCAAGCACATTGCAAATAATATATGTCTTTCTCTTCATAAAGCTGCCCATTGGATACTGTGACTTAGAAAAATAAGTATTTACCAAGACACTGAGCTTCTGAGCGTCGTGTTCATTTAAGCCCTCTAATGGCCTTGCTCACCTTAGTGGGGAAAAAGGGGAATATATTTATACTCAGACGTATGTATTCCCCAAGAGAGGGGCTGCATCCAAACTTACACAAGGTTTGACTAAGCAAGAGTTGTCCGCGACCCCACTCATCTTCTTTTTATGTGTCATATTACTCTTTTTTTTTTTCATATTACTCTTTTTGAGCATCTTTCCTTCCTTCATTCCCTAGACAAGTACCCTTCACTCCCATTTGGTAATTTTCCCCTTATTTTTCTTTTCTTCTTTCTAGACTAACAGAGAAGAACAAACCTGACTCCATATTGGATCTATTCTTTTAGGTCTAACCCTTATGCTCTGTTCCCTGTGCTTAGTCAAGCTGGCTCTAATGTTGTCTACAGCCTGAAATATCTCAGTGCTCTGCCTCCCAGGCTAGACCTTTAAAGGTATAACACCTTTCCATTCATATAGAGATAAAAAGTTGCGGAATAGGAAATAACAATTGACATGTTCGAGGTTTACAGGAACATCGTGACCAAACCTACATGGACAGCTGCAAGAACAAAGGATTCCAGCAACAAGAAATCTGCGACAACCAGTTACAACCCTTCCCTTTTGATATAAAAGGAGCCTGAATTCTGACTCAGGTAAGACGGTTCTTTGGTACACTAATCCACCATCTTCTGAGTCTGCTGGCTTTCCAGATAAAATTGCTATTCCTTGAGCCACCACCTCATCTCTCGATCTATTATTGGCCTGTCTTGCAGCAAGCAGTTCAAGCTTGGACTTGTTAACAAGACGACTTGGAATATCTCAGGAAAGCTATACGTTTTTTTCCCTAGAAAGTGCACATAAGCCCAAATCTTGTGGACAATTTTGAAGTGTTTATAAATATCAGAGATGCCTTGATGGTCTAAAACCTCTATTCTCAACAGAAAGATTGAAAGTCTGCTATGACAATAGCCCTCATGTAAGTTAGTTCCAAAGTCCAATCACTGCTTAAAGGAGCATCACAGCGATCACACGAGTAACATCCCAAGAGTTTCCTGGGGACCCTAAAACATAAGTGTAATACAAATTACTCAATTCCCAAGATTTTCTGGGGCTCAGCAAACTGATTTTTGAGTCCATAAAGCATAAGAAGGGAGTTCCTATAACTGGAAAGATTTTAATTCATTCATTGAGTGTTTACCGTGTGCTGGATTGTTGGGAAACGTGGGCAATGAGGTCGTGCTCCCTTAGGGGCCCTCAGTCTAGAGGGCTCATTGATGACAAATTCTTTCTCCTTAATGTAAGGGCTTTGAGAGAGATGTGCTGGGAACCCTGGCGCACCCTTGAGGGCTCACGGATGGCTCACCAGACCTGAGGTACAGTAACAGCTAGCCTGGTGCCATGGACTGAATGTCATTGTCCCCTGAAATGCATTTGTTAAATCCTAAGACTCAGTGTGATGGTGTTAGGAGGTGGGGCCTTTGGAAGGTGATTAGGTCATGAGGGTGGAGCCTTCATGAATGGGATCAGTGCCCTTATAAGAGAAACTCCAGAGAGCTCCCTTTCCCTTTCTGCTATGTGACCACAGAGCAAGAAGAAGGCCACTTATGACCCAAGACTCTCTCACCAGACACCAAATGTACTGTACCTTCATCTTGGACTTCCCAGCCCTCAGAACTGTGAGAAATAAATTTCTGCTGTTACCAGCCACCCAGCCTACGGTATTCTGTTATAGCAGCCTGAACAGACTAGGACACCTGGTTAAAAGCGAGTGGAGGAGCTTATAGGGGAGGAATGGCATGCAGAGAGAGGGAAGCATGCCCAACAACCTGTTGTGTGAAACGGCACGATGTCCTTAAGAGCAACAAGTAAATGGCAATACTAGAGCACCAAGTGGGAAGGAAATAGAGGTGGGAAGTAAGAGGGCTTATATATATATATATTTTTTTTTATTGGAGCATTTATTTATTATAAATGCTTTACAATGTTGTGTTAGTTTCTGCTGCACAGTGAAGTGAATCAGCTCTATGTATACATACATCCCCTCCCTCTTGGACCTCCCTCCCACCCCATCCTGCCCATCTAGGTCATCACACAGCACGAGCTGAGCTCCCTGTGCTATACAGCAGGGGGCTTATATTTTGACAGGTGCTTGTATTTTATATTAAGAGTCTTGAAAATTTAAAAAATATGTGAAGTGGAGTCATCTGTTGGATTTTAAGGAGGCAAATGGCATAACTGAATTTGCACTTGAATTTGCACTTTCCTTGCATGTCTCCGGCCACGTGCAAAGGGAACCACATGGGGAAAGCATGGAATCAATGAATCGGCGGATGCAATACAGCTTCCTCCTGCTGGGAAATCCTCCTGCATCTTAACTCATCACAAAGGACCACATACATTTCCTTTGTGATGGAAAGGGATGGATTTGGATATACAAAGATAACGTTTCTTTTTCTTTCTTTTCCTCCATAGAAAGAAAGTTGGAGGGTTTTGTTTTGTTTTGTTTTCCTTTCCTTCCTTCAGCTCCAGCTGAAACGTTGGTTCCCAAGTCTTGTCTTTAAAAAAAAAAAAATGTTTGAAGCAGCTAAACATCCTTGACAGAAGCAGCTTTGATGTGTAATGTTGCATGATTTAAATAATGGCTTTCTTCCACATAGACACAGACCTTTTCTGAGAAGTGGCAATTACAGGATTAGGCACTACTTCAAACATGAATTCTTTGAGCACTGCTCAGGCCTTCCTTTGTTTAGTTAGCAATTATGTTTTTAAGATGCCTTCACTTGCTTTCTGAGTAATGGGTGCTGAGATTTAACTTCTTTCTCCTTCAAATTTCTAATATAAAGTTGGATTTGTGCCATGCTGGGAATCCTGACCAGAAAACAATCTACCTTCTGAATTTGTGTGTGTGTGTGTGTGTGGTAGGCGGGCTTCTCACTGTCGTGGCCTCTCCCGTTGCGGAGCACAGGCTCCGGACGCGCAGGCTCAGCGGCCATGGCTCACGGGCCCAGCCGCTCCGCGGCATGTGGGATCTTCCTGGACTGGGGCGCGAACCCGCGTCCCCTGCAACGGCAGGCGGACTCTCAACCACTGCGCCACCAGGGAAGCCCTACCTTCTGAATTTTATCACGCTGTCCAACAGGATGAATCTTCCAAGTTGACTGAATCTTCCAAGTTGACTATCTCTGAAAATGAAAGAAAAACTTATCATCTTCGAGGAAGAAGAAGAAGAAAAAAAGGATGGACACAAAAATAGCAGCCCTTCACATTAATTGAAAAAATGTACGGCAAGGAATTGTGCCCAGTCATCACTGCAGGTAACAGTCCATCAACAAGACAACAGTCCATTGTCCGGATGGACCACAGTTCATTTATCTTTTCACCTACTGAAGGACATCTTGGTTGCTTCTGTGTTTTGGCAGTTATGAATAAAGATGCTGTAAATATCTGTGTATAGGTCTTTGTATGTGCATAAGTTTTCAGTTGATCTGAGTAAACACCAAGGAGCATGATTGCTGGTTGAAGGGTGACAGCATGCTTATTTTGTAAGAGACGGTCCTCCAAAGTGGCTGGACCATTTTGCACTCCCACCAGCAGTGAGTGAGAGTTCCTGCCGCTCCACACCCTCACCAGCATCCTCAGCATCTTCAACATCACTTGATGCTGTCAATGTTCTGGATTTGGGCCATTCCAATCACGTTGTTGTTTTACCTTGAATTTCCCTGATGACCTGTGATGTTGAGCACACACATACGCTTTCAAATGCTTATTTGCCATATATCTTCTGCGATGAGGTGTCTGTTCAGAGCTTTTGCCCATTTTTGAATTGGTTGTTGGTCCTCTTACTGTTGAGTTTTAAGAATTCTCTGTGTATTTCAGATAAAAGTCTTTTCTCAGATATGTATTTTGTAAACATTTTCTCCAAGTCTGTGGCTTGTCTTCTTATTCTATTGACAGTACTTTCACAAAGCAAAGTTTGTTCTTACTTTGATGAGGTCCAATGTATCAACTATTTATTTTCTAGATTGTGCTTCGGTGCTGTACCTAAAAAGTTTGAACCATGCCCAGGGCCATCTAGATTTTTCTCTTAGATTATCTTCAAGGAGGTTTATAGTTTTGCATTTTAAATGTCAGCCTACAATTCATTTTGAGTTAATTTTTGTGAAGGATGTAAGATCTGTATCTGAATTTATATTTTTGTGCCTGGGTGTACAGCTGTTTCTACATCATTTGATTCTCTTTTGAGCATATTTTTTTGTAAGCAAAACCTTCTCAACCACATTATGTAGTGAGACTTCTTCTGTCTCAGTTGCTATGAAACAGAATCTCCAATCACCACATGTCAGGCAGCCTCATGCAGTGACAGCACAGAACTGCAGTCAGCACTGCAGTGCAAGCCTCCGTCTATAGGAAGAGCTCATCAGACTCACTCACAGAAGTCTTTTGCCCATATTTAATAACATTTCAGCAAAAGCAGTAAGACCCACAGAGAGGAACTACGCCATCAGATTGTTTTAACGGTTACGACTAGTATATAACTATTGCCTCCTTCCACACTTTAGTTCAAGACCCTGGACACATGACTATTAACATTAACAGGACACTAAAGGACAGTAAATTCTAAAGATCATGGCTAATTAATTAAATAAAACATGAAACTGCTATGAAGTGGGTACTCTTAGCTACGTAGCAGTCTAGTAACTGGCTCAGATCTACATTAGAAACACCTAGGATTTTTAAATTTTTTCTTTCACTTCTATAAGAGACAAAGGCCCTATCCTTAGATGTCGAAAAATAAACACACACACACACACACATTCACATACCCAGAGAAATAACCAATCTGCAGGCTCGCCTCAGCAGGTAAAAACTATGGAAGGCATTGAAAAACTACTTTAATTGTTCAATTTTCATCTCGTAAGAAAAGAACAGTATGTGAATAAATACATGTATTGGGAGAAATAGTGGAGAAAAGGCTTTTGTTAATAAATTATCTTCAGAAAATTCAAAGAAGCAATCAGCAGAATCAAAGAAGCAATCTATTTTTATTCAATAGATGGTACTCTGATGAGAGGCCATCAGAGACCACTAATGAATGAAATAGTATTTGCCTTTAATAAGTACATTCGCGTATCACTAGTTTTAAATTTCATTCAGTAACACAAGGTCAGTGAACACCTTTATGGAAAACACAAAAACAAAAACCAGGCTCTGAGTAGATCAGAGGCACAAGGCAGGTCTTAAATTATTTACATTCTTCTTTGTAATTAAAAAATGTCTAAAGTAATCAAATCATAAATCTGTGAATAACCCTTCTCAGTCTGGAGTCAGAATGGTGTGAAAAAAACCGACACTGGGAGTCAGGGTTCCTGAGTGCTGGTCTCAGCTCAGTTACAAATCTTCCTGGTTCTCTGTTTCCTCTTGCATAAAATAGGGGGGTCAAATTGCATGACTGTCAGCCTCCTTTCAGGTCTAAGTTAGGACTCTATGCACTACCTATAATATGAAATAAACATAAACCTCAAATAAGGAGATAAATAAATGTGTATGAGCATACCTCTATAGGACACTTGGAAAAGTGTAAGACTATTTTTTAAAATAATAAATTTTGCACACATATATGGAGTCTAAAAATATGGTACTGATGAACCTAGTGGCAGGGCAGAAATAAAGATGCAGACGTAGAGAATGGACTTGAGGACACTGGGAGGGGGAAGGGTAAGCTGGGACGAAGTGAGAGAGTGGCATGGACATATATACACTACCAAATGTAAAATCGATAGCTAGTGGGAAGCAGCCACATAGCACAGGGAGATCAGCTTGGTGCTTTGTGGCCACCTAGAGGGGTGGGATGGGAGGGTGGGAGGGAGACGCAAGAGGGAGGGGATATGGGGATATATGTATATGTATAGCTGTTTCACTTTGTTGTATAGCAGAAACTAACACAACATTGTCAAGCAATTATACGCCAATAAAGATATTAAAAATAAATACATAAATTTAGACTTACAAAAATGTTGCAAAAATAGTATAGAAAGTTCTCATACACTCTTCACCTGGTTTTTCCTGATGGTAACCTATGGCGTAACCATCAGAAAGTTACCAAAACTGAGGAATTGACATTGGTACAATGCTATTCATTAAACTACAGTCTTTATTCAGGTTTCACCATTTTTCCACTGTTGTCCTTTCTTGGTCCCAAGATCTCACCATGCATTTAGCTGTCATGTCTCCTAGTTTCCTTCAATCTTTAATAGTTTCTCAATCCTTCTTTGTGCTCTAGGACCTTAGTAGGTGCTTTGAAAAGTACTGATCTGATATTTGGCGGAATGAGTGCTGGTCTCACATCCCTCAGTGTGGGTATATATGATATTTTCTTATGATCACATTAAGTTTATACATTTTGGGCAAGAATGCCACAGAATCGATGTGCCCTTCTCAGTATCTCGTATCAGAGGTACCTGATGTTGATCTGTAACCCCTGAGTTTTTAATGTTTTGGGGTATAAGTAGATAGCTTTCGTACTCATCTAATAATTTCTTAAGCTTATTAGTTGTAAATAAATTTGATTAGTTTTTTGAATTATCAATAAAAAATACGAAACTCCACCACTCCTAAGTGCAAAGAATAGATAAACCCTTTATTCCTTCTCTAAGACGGATGTTCACGCATGGAAAAGAGGGATTGGAAATTTAAGAGAGGCAAGAGGGCTCTTTCAAACGCACAAAACTAATATGAAATTTCTTTGTACAGGGAGCAACTGTATTTGCAGTTAATAGTCTATCGAAAGCTTAGTGGAAATACAAAACAAACGGCAAAATGGAAATATCTTAGTCAAGTATATTTGTGAAAGGATACACTCAATGATTTTTCCTTTAAAAGATATTGTGGGTGCTGTCTTCTATTCGTCTTTAATTAATGCAAGTCTGTGTGTAGTTATTTTTCCACACCCTGTATGCCAAGCCCCTAAAATATGTAAGATGGTACAACTTTATAAACCAATGTCTTCGTCAACTTATCCGATGCATTTAAATTAGCACAATTATTTTTCTACCATGAAGAGGTCTACCTGTTAGAGATATGCTCCCCCACTTAATACCTCTTCTCTTCCTTCTCCCATGTAGACGGTGGGTATAAACCAAGAGAGCAGGATATTACACTCCCAATGGTCAGATAAGATGGAGAATTTTCTTGCTCTATTAAATCCGATGTGTGCTGTGCTGCAACTACCAGAATGTAATTGGAAAGAGTTAAGCAAGAGGTAGATATGTTCTGAAAGTGAAAGAATGCCTGGAAAGAAGATGGAGAAAGAAATGGAAAAGAGAGTTGAAGAAAAAAAGAAAAAAATTCAGGTGTGAGTTTAAGAACAGCATTGAGATCTATCACCGCATTTAAAGTTAGTAAGGCACGTTTGCTGGCTTAGAAATACTACAATTCAGAGATCTAAAAATATACCTAAACTTTAGAAATGAATTCAGTTGTAGTTGGAAAAAAGAGAAAGAAAATGAAAAAAGTTACTGAATCCCATATAAATTAAATTAAAATAATAACAAAAAGGATTCAGAAATGAAACAGCAAAATTGTAGAGAGAAGTAATTATGAAGTTCTTATATTATGAGGTACCTTTACATGTTACTATTTTCCTTTTAATAACCTAAAAGAAAAACTCTTTATAAAAAGCTCTTGAATCTGAGAAATGATTTTTATTTTTGTCAAAGGTGAAAATCTGATGTCATCTTTGATTCCCCTTTTCTTTGTATTTTTTTTATTATATACTTTTTAAATGCAAACCTTAGTGAAAAATCAAGGGGAAACACAAAACCACAAGCGTAAGAACATTAGTTAATCCAATGGATACCTTCTTTTGCAAATTAGTCAGAAAAGATAACAAAAACTTTTCTTGTTTTGGTTGTTATTTCAAGAGCAAGGACAGTGATTCTTAACTCGATGCTGTCCTGGTTTGTACCTTCAGGGCATTTTGTTCAGGTCTGGGGGCTCTGGCTCCAACAGGTCTTTGACCAACAAAATTCTGAGTGACGGTTAATAATTTTCTGGATGTCTAATAGGTGGTGGAAAAAGAGTGGAAATAAATAGCTGTTTCTAAATATCTGAAGCATTGTCAAGTGGGGCAGAGGCGAGATTCATTCACTGAGACCCTTTGAGGACAACAAAACCTAAGCAGGTGAAGACTGCAGAAAAAGGATAATAGCTCATTGTAAGAAGGAGCTGCCTAAAATTATTTTGTGTGCAAATATGTCTGGCTTTCAAAGGAGATGGTACATTTCCCATCACTAGAAATAGAGAGGAAAATGGAGTGGCCTCTTATTATGAATGTTGTAGAGCGGGCTCATTCATCTGCTAAGGTTCTACTAAATAATCTTAATGTTTCCTACTAAATCTAAGACTTCATATATGTAAAATGGTTATGTAAAGTATATTAAATATTTTAAATGCCTTAAAGGTGTTCTTCTATTTTAAAAGCCCTCAGTCCATTATTTTGTATATTGATGAATGAAGCCTTTTGCAGTATATGAAACTCTCTTAACTTTTTTCTATTTTGAACCTAAAGATTTTATGTCTTTTGTATATAATGTAATAGATAAATAAATAGGTGAGAGAGAGAGAACAGATATTAAAAGTGATTCAGTTATATATTTACATATATAGTTACTCAAGCTAATAAATTAAATAGATCAATCCAAAAAAACTCAAGATTATAATTTCCACTTCACACGGCTTTCTGTTACAATTTTCGCTGTTGGTTTTGTTGTTGAAGCACATACGAGGTCTAAAATAAATGAGCCTGTACCCATTTTCAAATAAAATTTTAAAACGCGTTTCCTAAATAAAGACTTTTATCAGTAATAACCCAATTCATTTATGATGAGTTCTGGAAAGGGTCCAAGAAAGTTAATTTTTGGGAGGACTCTGTCCTATTTCCATTTAAATCTATTCTACTTCTATTGTTTTTAAGTGGCCACATACTGGTTCCATGCTTCCTTCACTTTTTTTTGGAAAAAGGGATGTCAGAGAACACAAAGAACTAGGGCTGATATAAAAAAAAAAGAATAAGAAGGGTGGAAAGGCCACTTTCCTCAAGTCATTATTTCAGCCTTTTAGTTTTTTATTTCCTCATTTATTGAGGATGGATGAGAATGAGACATTGAACTGCCCTACCAGGGACCAACATTGTCCAAACAATTAAAATAGTATGATATGGTGAGGCCAAAACTCAAGTTAAAGAAAGCTAAATAAGGACTACTGACTGCAGCAGATAACTAATCAATCAGCAGAACACTGTATATCAAAAGTGGTGAGCACACGCAGTACATAGAAGGCACTGGAAAATAAGTCAACTTGCAAAGAAGGTAAGATGACTAGGAGAATTTCCTCCAACTGTACAAGATTGGGGGGCCTCTAAGATACAGTTCTCAGCTACAAAGCCTTGACCCAAACATTTAAATGGGAGGGAGAAAAAGGGGAGGATCTATAACTAAATTAACTGGCATAGTGTGTCACCAAAGTTTATCTCACCCATATTTCTCATCTACAGGACAATCTATGCTATAAGAAATAGATAATGATGGTGATGATGACAAGCAAATTAATTTATAAACCTAGACACACCCATGGAAGTGTGCTTCTCGTTTGAGCATCTTTTCTTATTGGTGTCATGGAAAAAATAAAAATACTTTCATAAAATACTTTTCTGAAAAAGATGCTGAAAATATAGATTTAAAAAAAGGGAAGAATCCACTTCCAATGACTCTTCTGTGAGGATTAATAAGATGTTTATGTCTTCATACACCAACAAATGTCTACTAAGCACCTAGAGGCACTGACTTCTCCAACCCAGTCTTCCCATCGTGGCTGGAGGACCGTTCTCAACCTTAGATCTGACAGAGCCCCTTACCCACTTCAACCCTTCAAAGCCTTCTCACGGTCATGGCCAATCAGACTCTGTCCAGCCTCCTCTTACCACTCCGTCTTTTACACTCTATTATCCATGCTTTTCGAACTGCTGTTAAGTTGTGTTCCTCTGGACACCTTCACTCACCTTGACATTTTTGTACCACCTGTGCCCTCGCTATGGATATATTTCAGTAGACTGCCTTTCGTCTGTCTACCTCTCACTTATTTTTCAGGTTTCTGTCTCAATGTCCCTTCCCAGGACTTCCCAAGACTCTTTCAACTGGATTGCATAGGCCCACCAAGTACCCTGCACTTTTCCTACAAAGGCACAGAACATTTGACTACTTGTTCCATTCATTTGTCTATCTTCCCTGATAAAATGTAAACCTGATGATAAACGGAATGCCTTTTCCCCAGTAACTAGCACAAGGCTTGGTACATAATTGGAATACAAAAAAGGATTTGTTGAAAGAATGAATAAATGCATGAAGTAGAGAAACAGGGAATATAAGTGACCAGTATGGCAACAGAGTTGATTACACAGCTGAGTAGATTGCCTTATCCATATGTAATACGTTAGCCTCGTTCCTAAGCATTTAGTCACAAGAGTGATCCTTCCTGCAGACCGGGAAAGTGGAGACAGAACACTTGGTGCCTCTTCTAAGTCATACAATTAAACACCGGCAGAGGCGGGCTGAGAACCCCCATCTCCAGACACCTTCGGGTCCTCCCCCAAACTGAGATATATTTTATCATGCTGTCACAGAAAAAAACACCAATCACTGGATTAAGTCCCCCCTCAAAGAATAAGGGGAATATATTAAATGGATCAATACCAAAGCGAGATATAAGTGTAGTTTCTCTAGAAGTTTTACTTCCATTAACTAACTTACCAAGGAAAAGTATTCCACAAATAATCCATGGGTATAAAATGCTCCTGGAAAGAACTAGGAAAAGCATTGAATTTGCTGGAGGCGTTTCCAGATAAAACTATCTATATTATGTTCCGCCAGTAAAATTGGAAGCATCAGAGGACACAGACATGCCTCAAACCTGATTTTCAATCCCCTGATAGTTTATCAGATTGCTGGCATCATCATGCTTTTGTAATTAAGCAGAATACATTTGGTCACATGTAATAACTAAAAAACAAGACAGCTTCTCTAGCGTTAGAACACTGTGTCCTCAACATAACAGGACTGACTCTGTGTGAAATGAGAGAACATTCTGGTGAGCATGAAGCAAAACACACACCGCCCTCTGGCCTTGCTCTGCTGAGACTGAAAAGATCTTATCAGCCCTTTTCAGATTATCCAACTCCATTGGACTTTGGGCTTTCTTCTGTTTCTGCAGCTGTTTACCTTTATGGTATAATCTGAGATTAAATATAGGGGGAAAGACAAAAACTAAATTGTAAGAATTGTACTTAAGATATAATAGTCCCACTAGGAGACATGCAACATTTAAACCTTGAACACCAATGGCCATGCGGAACGCTACCATGGTCTGCGCAATAAATCAAACACACATGGCTATGACCTGTATTTATGTACCCGAAAGGCTCCCTGGTGAAAGATAAGAATCTACCTTTTCATTTGCATAGAAGTGCAGTAGGAAAAGAGTAGCCTTAAAGTTCTAGTGAGAAAGAAAAAAACATTTAAAAAGTGTTTGCAGAAACCTGTTACAAAGTCTTAATGCCATACTAGATTTGTACCCAGTGATGGGCAAATGTGTAGGATTTTTGTAGACTGAACTTGACTACGAAGATGTAGGCATTGTCACTTTATCCTGAGAACGTCACTACATTACCATTCGCAGCTTCTCAGAATTTCTGAGCCTTGGACAGTAAATCCATTGCACCTCCCTACTTAATTCACAGTCTTCTGGATGATCACCGACGTGTGTTGCTTAACTTTGTTTGTTCCTTTCCTTGAAGCCTGTTGCAATGTGTTATGAGCATGGAACTCAAAGCGTCTGGATGCCAAATGCCCTCCTCTGCCTGCTGTCAATCAAGTTGACTCGATGCTCTGTCCCAGGTCATCATTCCTCTTTGGCTTCTAGTAACAGATCTCTGAGAAATGACACAGAGCCAAACAAATATTGGTTTGCAAACGTCTATCAATCCTTAAAAAGACCTTCGTTCTTCAAATACGCACTGTACAAGCCTGTAGACTTACGGTGTCCTCATAACGCTCCCAAATTTCAGGTGTGCCCGAGTCACCTGTTGGTGCCAATTACCACTGCTCATTTTATACCCAAGTTGATTTAAACATGTCAACTGGTATTCGAGGCTCTTTGAAGATTGTGATTTTTTACCACTTTCATGGTGAAGGAAATTTTCCTGTTTTCTTTCAACTTTTATTGTTTTTGGTCTTTTGCTCTTTGATTATTTCTAGGGCAATAGTCAAAATAAAATTTTAGTTCACCGCAACGTTGCACCGCAACGAAGAGTAGCCCCCGCTCGACGCAACTAGAGAAAGCCCGCGCGCAGCAACGAAGACCCAACACAGCCAACAATGAATGAATGAATTAACTAAATTTTTTAAAAAGAAAAGAAACTGGATTGAAAATCCAAGATCTAGTGCTGAACAGAAGGAGATGTCAAAAGATTAAGGGAGGTCACAGACTAATGGGGAAAGTAGGCAAAAGATGTCAAAAATATTATAAAGGGTGATGGGGGTGCACCAGATATGGGGTAGCACCAAGGAAGGCACCAATACAGACGGAAAGAGAGAGCTAGAATATTCCTTGCAGCAGGTGATAGTTCCACAGAGCAGGGGGTTCTAATGAGAACAAATCAGGCAGAGAAGGAGGGAAATATTGCAGGTCCCAGGCCCACAATTGTCCAAAGGCAAGAAGATGTGTGTGCCCTTGGCATATCCATGAACTCGCTGGCAGGCAACACGGACAGCAGGAATATTCAGAGCGGAGATAGACGTGGTGACTATGAGAAATAATAAACTTCCCTCTTTGCTTTACCAAAAACAAGAAAGGAAGGAAAGGAGGGATGGAGGAAAGGAGGGATGGAGGGAAGGAGGGAGGAAGGAAGGAAGAAAGAGGGAAGGAGGGAGGGGGAGAGAGAGAAAGAAGGAAGGACAGGAAGAAAGGAAGGAAGGAAGAAAAAAGTAAAGGAAGAAAGAAACTGGATTGACATATTCAGAGGCGTACCACTGAGTCCAGGAAAAAGACCAGAGGCATCTTTTGCAGTGACCTGTTTCTCTGTTGGGAAAGATGGGAGAAGGTGATTTGCAGTAAATGTGTATTTTCACACGAATCCCATTGGTATCGCCTAGAGAGAAAAATTGAGTTTTCTGCTTTCAACAAGTGATGTGACCCAAGAAAAGAAATATTAAATTCAGTCTTAAAGCACCATCCACATGTAGTGGTAGTTACGCTAACACATTTTCAACTGGCACCAACCAACAGAATTGTCTTGATCCCAGGAGGTGATAACATGAAATACGAACGACAGTGTTCAAAACATACAAATCTTCTACTTCGTGTTTGTTGAACTTCGGTTTCCTCCATATCATGAACCTATGAAGTTGAAAGTCTGGTCTTATGTCTTTGGTCCGTTCAGTTTTAGTGTGAGCGAGACTTGGTTAAAACTTGAATAAGGGCAATTTTATTCATAATGTTCTCTAAATCGGCCTTCATATTTGACATCCTAAATAGTCAGAAGAGGTTTATATTTTAACTTAGGTCATGAACAACAGCTAGAACTATCACCCCTAGTTCCTAACTTGCAAACAAATCAAAGGACCTCCTCCCCACCCCTAGCGTCCACTTGTCAACGCTGGGGGGTGGGAAAGGGGGTGTGAGGTGGAGACCGAACCACTGCAGCAGAAACTCCGAGGATCTGCCACTGACCTAGCACGTTGCGTGTTTTTCTCCCACTGATGTCAGAGCATCAGGAAAACATGAACGCTTCCTCCACCTTCTCATCCCTCCGGCCCCCATAAAAGTTGAAGGAGGCCTCAGCTGGGAGCTCCATAAGCTTAGGAGGGAGGGCTGGAGAAGCTCAGAGGATTAAGATGAAATACTCACAGGGCAAAGTGAGATTTCCAAAGACCAGCCTCACATCAGTTTTGTGTGGAGGACTGTTCCCGTGTTCGTCAAAAAGGAAGAAACTTTTCCTCCCTCATATTACTCCCCATGGCATTTTGACTTAGCACTTATAAAACAATAATCTGCATCACCCTTAAGCGTTTACAGAGTCCTTTCCTATATGTGTTTTAAGTGAATCTCAGAACCGTGAGGATGGATATATTTTTTTCTTGTTTGACAAATTCTGGTTCCATTTATTAGTGACGTGACCTTGGGCAAATGAGTTAACAGTTCTGTGCCTCGTGTTTCCCTTTGGTAAAATGGGATCAATTATAGTATTAACCTCACAGGACGGTAAAGATGAACAAATACATAAAGTACTTAGAACCCTCTCTGGTACCTCGAAAGTGCTGGAATATGGTGGCTGGTATTAAGACTACCTACAAACGAGGCTTCTTGATGGAATTTAGTGAGAGGTACTGTCCCTTTACTCAACAATTCAAAACCCTGTTCTTATGACACCAGACTTATATTCTCTCCCTCTCCAGACTCCTCTGGTCTGCTCTCTGAATCTGCCAGATAGGTTAAGTGGACGAATTTAAAAATCTGGCCATCTTCCAGACTTCCCTGGTGGCGCAGTGGTTGGGAATCCACCTGCCAATGCAGGGGAGACGGGTTCGATCCCTGGTCTGGGAAGATCCCACATGCCGCGGAGCAACTAAGCCCGTGCGCCACAACTACTGAGCCTGCGCTCTAGAGCCCGCGTGCCACAACTACTGAGCCCGCGAGCCACAACTACTGAGCCCGCATGCCACAACTACTGAAGCCCGCGCGCCTAGAGCCCGTGCTCCGCAACAAGAGAAGCCACCGCAATGAGAAGCCTGTGCACCGCAACGAAGAGTAGCCCCCGCTCGCCGCAACTAGAGAAAGCCTGTGCGCAGCAATGAAGACCCAACGCAGCCAAAATAAATAAATAAGAAATGGTAATTTAAAAAAATAAAATAAGATGTAGCCATCTTTATAACAACTATTTTGTGAGACAATGGATTTGATTTCCAAGCAACTTTCCATATATAACTCATTAAAATCAGGGGCCGCTCACCACACTATCATACCTGAGGTTTAACGTAGCATGTGGGCTGAGGGAGAGGCATGGGAGAAACATTTTAGAGCAGAAGCGGGCCATTTACTTAATATAAACATTTGGGGAAATCACTGCTTGGGTGAATCTGGTAGTATCCTTTGTGCATCTGAGGTTTTGACTAACTCTACCCGTTTGTACAAAGTTGTTACAGTCCTGTTTTCAAAGTGCTTCCTAAGCACTGAAGCAAGTTCAGGCGTTCAGTACTTCTCCTCCTACTACTCAAAAGCAGCAGAGATGCATTTAGTTAGAACCTCCAGTTAAGGACTGAGTCCCTTGCAACATTGCTCTTGTTTCCTTGGAATTGTTAATAGATGAACAGGATCTCTCTCAATTGTGTTCTGAGGAATTTTTTTTTTTTTAACATCTTTATTGGGGTATAATTGCTTTACAATGGTGTGTTAGTTTCTGCTTTATAACAAAGTGAATCAGTCATACATAAACATATGTTCCCATATGTCTTCCCTGTTGCGTCTCCCTCCCTCCCACCCTCCCTATCCCACCCCTCCAGGCTGTCACAAAGCACCGAGTCAATATCCCTGTGCCATGCGGCTGCTTCCCACTAGCTATCTACCTTACTACGTTTGTTAGTGTGTATATGCCCATGACTCTCTCTCGCCCTGTCACAGCTCACCCTTCCCCCTCCCCATAACCTCAAGTCCGTTCTCTAGGAGGTCTGCGTCTTTATTCCTGCTTTACCCCTAGGTTCTTCATGACATTTTTTTTCTTAAATTCCATATATATGTGTTAGCATACGGTATTTGTCTTTTTCTTTCTGACTTACTTCACTCTGTATGACAGACTCTAGGTCTATCCACCTCATTACAAATAGCTCAATTTCATTTCTTTTTATGGCTGAGTAATATTCCATTGTATATATGTGCCACATCTTCTTTATCCATTCATCCGATGACGGGCACTTAGGTTGTTTCCATCTCCGGGCTATTGTAAATAGAGCTGCAATGAACATTTTGGTACATGACTCTTTTTGAATTTGAGGAATGTTTAATTCAAGTGAATGAGCAATTGAATAATTTAATATTTGCTATGGATGGCAAATTGTTTTTAACATGAAAGATGCTTTAAGTTCACATTTTTTTTCTTTTCTGCTATATCTCTTCTCTGGGGCGGAGCAGTATAAGATTCTGAAAAGACCATGGCCTTTGGAACTCGTCAGACCTGCATTTTGTTTTGTTTTGTTTTTCGGCCACGCCATGCAGCATGCAGGATCTTAGTTCCCCGACCAGGGATCGAACCTATGCCCCCTGCAGTGGAAGCACAGAGTCTTAACCACTGGACTGCCAGGGAAGTCCCAGGCCTGCATTTTGAATCCCCTTTCTGCAACTTTGTGGCTGTGGAACTTTGGGAAATTTGCTTGGCTTCTCTGAGCGTGTTTCCTAAACTACAGAATAGAAATGGAAGTGATCCATGGAAGGATTGCTGTGAGCATAGGATGCGTGGTAACACACCTGGGCCAGCGCCTGACTCGTGATGGGCATTTCAGACGTGTGCCTCTCCTCTCCTCCTCTCCAGTTCTGTTGGAACTAATTCAAGCGCCACTCTCGCAGGCAGTGCATATGAGAAAGGTATTTGCTGCTCCATTGCTTCCAGAGGAATGTTTTCAGGCCACATTAACCTAGGACTAAAAAAAAAAAAAGTTTTCCCACTTTTCCTGGCTATTTCAGTACTCCCGATGCCACTTGAAAGTAAAATCCCTCCTTCCCACCCACCTCAAATGTTTCTCAGGTTCTAGAAAAATCCTTCACTTTCCTCTTCAATCCAAATTAAAACAGTGGCTCTGCCACTTTTTGCTGTGTGACATTGGTCAAGTTACTTAACCTCTCTGTGCCTCCACCGTCTTGTCTGTAAAATGGGAATACTAAAAAGATCTAACTCACAGAGTTGTTTTGAGGAATACAAGGGTTCCTACAGGTGAAGCACTTAGAACATTTCCAGGCATAGAGTCAGTGCTTAAGAACTGGCTGTTGTCACACTCCGCTCCAGCTTCCTGGGGCTGCCAACCTGGTTTTCGTCTTGTGATTGATGCTGCTAATGGTTGTTTCCCGGCACTACCTTTGTATAACCTGAAACTGTCCACAGCCACAAGTCAGGGATGGGTTCTCGAGGGCCTCTGAGGAGCCACCTATGAGCTGAGCTTTCTCTACCTGGGACATCCTGTGACCATGTGATCACCGGCTATAGGACCCTTACAGCCATGCAGCTGTGTTCCTGCAAAACAGAAACATTTGTTTCTGGTTTTTTTTTCCTCTCTCATAGCTCCTTCCCTCACATTCAGGCATGATCTCCCAGGGCCGGACCAGGGGGTGATATGGGTGACGAATCCTCCTCTGATCTCAGAATCACCCTTTCTGACCATGAAGCATTTTCTCTGGCTCCAGCTTCGGTGCTTTGATTTCTCCCACCTTGAAGGTGAACACTGTTAGGAAGACCCTTCAATACCTCCTGCAACCAAGGATACTCCTGAGTCTGCCTCGCGTGCCTGAACCTTGGGTCCCACTTCATCTGAATTCCTTCCTCTTGGAGATGCAAGTCAGTGAAATAAACTCCTAGAGGCGTTTCAGGTACCAAATGTCCTTGTTTGAAAAATAAAGTGTGATTTCAAGAAACAGCCATAGTACCTGCTACTACTCTATCAGAAAAATATAGAGGAAGTAGTGCTAGATGCTACAGAGAAAGGTTGTTTTCTCCCCTTTCTTCACGGTCATCCTTAATCTAATCTGAAAGAGAGGAACTACAAATGCCGCTTATAGACATCTGTACACAGATGGTCACTGTCATGTGCTAAATTGTTGACATTTCTTGCCAGAAGAATGCTCCGGGAAAAACCATCGATGAATATATGCTACTTGGGTTTCACCTTGTCAATGCTAAGTAGAAATCTTTGTTTGAGGTTATAGCTGAGATACGCCCAACAAAGTCATGATGGGCGAGTAAGAAAATGTGGCAGAGTAGCAGCAAACCTTGATAACAGCCCCTGTGCCGGTACTGATCTCAAAGGCATCACAGCTTGTTCCTGGTAAAGGAGAAGAACAAATTTCCCCAATTGTCTTGGAGTACAGTGTGAAAGGCATATATATTATTTATGAAATTTCATCATTAGAAAGAACTCTCCATGCATGCCAGAAATTTAATGTTTCATTTACTACGTGATCACCAGTCTAGAGTGATTTTTCTTTAATGTTCATTCAGAGTTAATGATTATTTCGTAAGTGGGAGATACACCCCAGATGTGTGGAAAGTCACTCACATTCATTCATTCATCCTTCCATCCAGCAAATATTTATTTAGACCCTACCAAAGGCACGTGGAGGAACGAACTAACAAATGAATGCATGAAGTTTTTTACATATCAGAATTTAAGACAGCTTGCACTTGAATGTATGGATATTTTGAGCCAGTCAGGCTCCAAAATTAACAGACCCTAGAATAATTTCTTTAATGCTCATTCAGAGCTAATGATTATTTCAAATATGAAATGCAAACACCAAATAAAGTTGAGCAAATGTAAATTATATTTTGAAAGAAACAGCTAGTAATTTTATTCCAGAGGTCTCACTCAGCAAAATCTAGTCCAGATGTGTCTGAATCTACATCTAAATGTTTTTTGTAGCTACTTAATCTTAAATCATGGAGGACTGTGACCTGAAGTACAGAATCCACAAGTTCTTATAAAGGTTCAATGATTGCTCAGGATATTGACCAGCCACTGACATTATCCAACTCCTTTGGAACCTGAATTTGTGACACTTTTTCTTAGCTCTAGATTTTCACTCTTCAGTTTGTTATAGATCTCAATATAAAGATACGTATATATGCTCTGTGGGAATAAAAAAAGAAAAAGTATTGTCTTTCCTTCATTCTTCATATTGAGGAAAATTATCTGGTTTTTAACAGGCCTTACACATAGGTAGATACCAGTAGATTTAGTGAGTTCAACTTGGATTATATCCTGTGATGTCAATGCTGTGTGTTTTGGTATCAGTTATGGTTCTAATTGCAATCATGAAGTTATTTTGAATTAACCACTTTAAATAGGAATTATAGCCTTTGTGTATAATACTTTCATTTTAAAATAAATAAATAAATAAAGATGAAAGCCCTAAAAAAAGATAGTAGCGGATACCGATTTGATTTTTGAACTATTTTAGAGTACAGTCTACACCTGGTGTACTACATTGATTCAGTTTTTGTTATTATTCTTTATATCTGCCCATTTTTATCTAAAACCTTTCGATAGCTGTTTCGATCATTATATTAAAATAAAATTAGGAAAAAAATAAAATAAAATAAAATTAGGTACGTTTGAGGTGAATGAACCTTTGCAAACTTACAGAGCTACAGATTTAAACATGAGCTGGGGGCTACCTTTGTTTTGACTCTGTTAGTCCCTCCTCCCCTCAGAGGGTGTGTTAAAAGAAACCGGCTCAGTTAAAAGGCGCTTCATGAAAGATGCCTTGACATCCACACAGGGTTTAGAAACCCACAGATAAACACCAAAAAGGATGTGAAGCAAAAAAGCCCCAATTAAGCTTGTTTTAATTCAGCTAGAGATTAAATAACTAATCTCTAATTTTTTATCTGTTACGTTTTATGCCAATCAAAAATCTTCCAAATCATAACTTTTATCAATCCTGGCGTTTGATGAACGTTGACTTCAGAGCTACTGTTGCTACAAAACAAAACACTACCAGCCAACACGCATAAGATAAACATTTGAAAGATGGGGTTTTCTACTTATCTCCTTTCTTTTTTCTTTTTCCTTCCCCTCTCCTTTCTCTGTATGTCTTTATTATGTGAGCAAATGATCAAAGAGTAAAGAAGTTCAGACCACAGAAAGGATTAGAATGGCCACTAGGATCATGGTTTCCTTCTCATGAGGTAGAAAACTGGCTGAGTCCCTTGTAGAAAACTGCTTCCCAGGTTTGATCAGTGCAATTTCAATTCTGCTTTAAACAGAATGGCTCTCAGGCACACACTGCTATTGTCTCCTTACAGATTTGCAAAATGCCTCTATGCTTTCCCATGGCCAAGGAAGCTCTTCAATCCTTAGTTGTCCATGGGAGCTGGTTTATTAGATAAGTATATGTACCAAAGGAAGAAGTGGATTATGGCTTAAAGGTGGTACAAAGGATTCGTTTTAATTTGGCCTCAAATTCCGAAGCTCTAGAACCACAAAAGATCTGTCTGCACTGAAAACTAATATATGTATATATTTTTATTTTTAAAATTAATTTATTTTTATTTTATTTATTTTTATTTTTGGCTGCGTTAGGTCTTCGTTGCTGCACGTGGACTTCCTCTAGTTGTGGCAAGCGGGGGCTACTCTTCGTTGCGGTGCACGGGCTTCTCATTGCTGTGGCTTCTCTTGTTGCGAAGCACGGGCTCTAGGTGCGTGGGCTTCAGGAGTTGTGGCTCGTGGGCTCTAGAGCGCAGGCTCAGTAATTGTGGCACACGGGCCTAGCTGCTCCGCGGCATGTGGGATCCTCCCAGACCAGGGCTCGAACCCATGTCTCCTGCATTGGCAGGTGGACTCCCAACCAATGCACCACCAGGGAAGCCCAGTATATACATTTTAAGAGGAAAGAAAAGCATAGAGAATGGTGATTTGCTTTCCAGGTGACAGGTGTGGTATTTTTTGGAATAAACACAGGGTTCCTAAGACCCATTTCCTCTGGGCACAGACATTTTCTCTAAACCGAACATGTTTTTGTTTGCATAAAGTCTGGTTTTAGTCCCAAACTACAGAATTTCACAAAATTTTCCAGACATTGGCATGTGTACAGTAAAGGTTCTCATTTCTTCCCTTTCAAGGCGTTTCCATTCAAATGATCTGCATTTCTTGTGTGTTGTGTGCAATGTATTTCATGAGGGAAGAAGTTTCATGAAAATGAGTAAGATGCAATCCTCACTTATAAGGATCTTGCATAAACAGAGAAATCAGCTGCTCCAAGAAACATGGTAGAAGCTGTACTCAGACCATTAGCTCTTCCATGACCCTGTAAAACTGATTTGACCTTTCCACATTTTGTTATTCCCTAGAAAAATAAAGGAGCAAAACTAATCCACAGGGGCTATGGAGAGCACGTTCATGAAGTTGAAAAAGTGATTGCCACGATGATTTATCTTAATTTACTTGAATTAACTTAATCTACATTCTGTCGTACTATCAGTGTGTAATACACAGGCACACACATCTCTTTGGGAAAGAATACCCACCCTCCCAGCTGATTAGCTTGAAGGAACAAGCATGAGAACACTTGATAGAATGCATTCAGTGTGTGTGAAACTAATTTCCATTTTGCCCCACTTTTGTTCTGGAGGCTTTCTGATGCTTTTTACACATGATTTCATTGCATGAACATGTGTCTGCATGCACCTCTGCGTAGAGCCCTAAAATTAAATCGACTTGCTGGCTACAGTTAGAGAAAATCCTTCTCTAGCTTCTTTCTACCACTCAATAAATTATTACAGTCTGTGCACAAAACACAAATTACATGCTTTATTAGTATGTTCTGTGGTAACCTCAAAACCACAAGTGTTTACATGTGCTGCACGCATGCACTTTGGGGCTTTTTAATAGCTGGTTGACAAGAGATTAAAGGCAGAAATATGGCATTTTATTAAAGCAAACATATCACTATGCCTACCATGATGAAATGATCTAGTTTTCTTCGGACACAAAAGTTTCTGTTGAGTGATGCCTTCGAAATTCCTTGAGGGTGCCCTATTATTCACTTTCCTCAACAGAGAGCAGGTGCAAATGGTCTCCAATTTTCAAAGAGTATTGCCTGGTCATTCTTTACTGTCAAAATGAAGAAGAGCATAAAAGTTAGGTCAATAAAGTAATATAAAATGCTTAATATAAAAATTCAGGAATGAATGACTAACCATTAAAAACTTACAGTAGCTATTTCATCTAGGAGAAAAAAAAATGAACATTTCCCCTGAAACCTATTAACACTCCTTGTAAACAATATTCTTTTTTGAAATATATGACCTTCCCTCATTTTCTCCACACCCATGGCATTTTTCTTATATCCACTTTACCTCTACCGATAGGAGGTTGAATTCCTCAGGAAAGAGTGTTCCGAGCCCCTCTCTCAGACGTATGTGGTCTCCTACTGCATATTTCACCAGGATGTTCTCATCAGCATCAGATGCTAATCTGACAACCTGTTACTGCTGATCCAACTCCAAAATTACAGAATTTGGTCTACAGCCAAAGCACCCTGAACATGCCCGATCTTGTCAATATCACAGAATTTGCCAGGGGACAGGAGGCAAAAGACTGCCAAAGCTTAAACCCATCGCTCCCTTATCGATCTACAATATTGGACAAATTGATAATTGCAGAAATTAGTATACGTGCCTCTCCTTTCTTGATCACCTCCATTTCTTGTTGATATCTGTTCAGTCCCTCTGACCGTCAGATAGAGGGTCGTGTGCAGAGAAATGCAGAAGTAAAAAATGCTTTTCTGTATTTTTGAGGAAATTATTTAAAGCAGGGTTTAGTTTAGTCTATGACTTCTTTTCAGATTTAAATCATAGCAAAAGCAAGACCGTTCAGGATCTATCCTAAAGCTAATCCTTCAGTTTCCTGATGTTGTTAAGAAAAATAACACCCTGGGCATAATATATATGAAGAATGATTTTGATTTAAAAATTGTGAAATGGCCACGGTCAGTAAGACCGCCTCTTGAGGCTGCCAAATGTTTCCTACACGATGTTTCTAGAGTCACTGAAGAAGGCCCCACCGCCATGTCATCCCGAGAAAACCATCACCCGGGCTGTGGCAAGTTGGTTAGCGTGAGAGGTGATATGAGTTGATCCTGGGAATAAACTCACACTGCAGAAATTTTAAGGATTCTTGCAAATCTCTCATTTTACAGAGTTTATTTGCTTCAATAGACATTGTGAACTGCCAGCCATTTCCCAGAAGTCTTCCTCCAAATATTGGACAGAGATATCCAGGCGACACCTGCTAAGGAGAAAGGAAGCATGCTGAATAGTGTCTTTACTGGGTTATGAAATATTCGTTTAGCACCTAAGAAGCATTCTTTTCTTGAGAAACACCTCAAAGAGAAACAACTAAAGAATGCAAACACACTCAGGGCAATAATGCTCCAATATTTCAGGCAGGTATAGATGGCATGTGAAACGTGCCCCATATTTGTTCTCCTTATGTTGACATTTAAAAAAATCAAACAGTAGATTCCCTTCATTAAATCTACAACCAATTCAGTGTTCACAACACTGATAGGCCTGGCCATCCCTACCCTATGGGAGTAATTTGCAGTCCTCCTGCCTCTGCTAAGGTTTGGGGGTATTGTCTTATGGAATTTCTTTTGTCAGCCATTTCAATGCAATTTTAAAATAATAAATTTTATTTATATAATTACTTATTTTCTTATGCTCTTGACTTATTAAAACACTACTGAACAAGATGTATTATTTCTGGTAGGTTTATTTATATTCTATTTTTGTATTTTTCCTTTGGTGCTTGTGTCATACCTTCTGCTAAAAAAACAAGAAGACTAAAACCAATCGCAGCAGTGAGGCTAAGGAATGTGGAAGTCTTGGATCTCAATGAAACTACAAAATTTTCTCTACAGGTCATTATCAAAACTCCACTCAGGGCTTCCCTGGTGGTGCAGTGGTTGAGAGTCCGCCTGCCGATGCAGGGGACGCGTGTTTGTGCCCCGGTCCGGGAAGATCCCACATGCCGCAGAGCAGCTGGGCCCGTGAGCCATGGCCGCTGAGCCTGCACGTCTGGAGCCTGTGCTCTGCAACGGGAGAGGCCACAGCAGTGAGAGGCCCGTGTACCGAAAAAAAAAAAAAAAAAACTCCACTCAACTTAAGGGCCAGCAGGAAACAAGGTAATTTTCACCAGACAATCTCCGAATATCTCAAAAACTGGAGGCAGCTGGTACATATGAAGGCAAGGACACAGGATGGGGATAAGAACAACGAGCTTGATCTGTATAAGTAGTAACTACACCCCAGGTAACCTCTCCCATCTGATTCAGACAGGTCACTACATCTCTGCCACCCTACAGGACATGGGAGGTTTACTATACAAATATTTTAAACAAGAGATGCTCTGGGTTCACAGACATAAGACACGGTTGACCATCAGATTGAAACACCAAGAAGGGGGACAGTGAAAGTGAGTACTAGACTCTGAGCCCACACTCCTCTTCCCTTGTCTGGCT
Source organism: Leucopleurus acutus (assembly GCF_964270905.1). NCBI lineage: Eukaryota > Metazoa > Chordata > Mammalia > Artiodactyla > Delphinidae > Leucopleurus > Leucopleurus acutus. The sequence continues at coordinate 99,151,829 of NC_139153.1, forward strand.
CTCAGAGCCCTGCAGCCAAACTAACATCAAACTCTCTTCTACACCGTCTTTTCCCCGGCCTCACAGTCAACAGAGTGGAGGGTATCCTTCTGGGAAAATCCCCCAATCCAAGAAAAAATTCCTATAGAGACTGGCTCTTGGAAGGCCCCAACCCAAAGGTTGCCCCAATACATCTGCCTGCTCACATATCCAGACCTCCTTGTTAGTGCATCACTGCCTCATTTTCAATATAAACAGAGAGCCAGAGATATAAAACATTTTTTAAAACCTCCAACAAGAAAGACAAAGATTAAAGGAGATAGAGAAAGGAAACTCAGAAAAAATAAGACTAATAAGAGAGAAAGGGAAAACTAAGAAACAAACAAAAATCCTGAAATTGATAGCCTAAAAAAAAATGAGAAAGTAAGAGAAGATTTATGAAACAAAGAAGGATATTATTAAGCAAAAGGGTTGTTCATAAAACAATAGCCCTTGGAAATTAATAATTATACAATTATTAATAAATTGTGTAAGAGAAGTTAAAAATTCAATTTAAGGACTAGAAGATAAAATTGAAGAACTTCCTGAGAAGGTAGAACAAACATACTCAAAAATGAAAAATTGTATAAGAAAGAATCAATCTGAGTTATAGAAAGAGAGAACAACAAAATCAGAAAGAAAAAAATCCTTCAAAGAAATAATACAAACAAATTTCTCAGCACAAAAAATAACCCAAAACATCAATACCAGATTGAAGGGTCCATGAAACACTCAACTCAATGAATGAAAAAGAACCCAATGAAAACATATTATTAAAAGCTTAGGTCACCAGGGAAAATAGAGGTGGATATCTCCAAGGAAAACATCACCATATTTATAGGGATGTGACAGTCTTATCAGAGAATCTGAAGATAAATTAATAATAAGCGTAAAGGGAAATTAAGAAAATAATACAAAATAAGGCAATTATTAACTGCCTGAGCAGTACAGGAAAGGGAATGTCATGGTCGTACTCTGCATTACTTAGCTGTAAACAATATGCCTACAGTCATATACACAGTGACTAGTGAATTAACACAAAAATTGTGATTGAAATATAGCAGATACGCAAGTGGAAGAAGATGAAGGGGGTTATGGAGCTCCATAGAAAAGATAAATTGCATCTTTCTGCTGTAAGAAATCACTGTCTAAATAATGTCTAAAATAAGAAAGTCTAAAAATGGCAATACACAAATATTATTTTGAAAAACAAATTTTAATGCAGAAGAAATGTCCAAAAACAGTTTCTTAGAGTAGTTAAGAGTGGGTGGGGTTGTCAACTGCTGTTTTTATTTTCAAGCAGATGCTCTTGAAAATATATATACACATGTATTGTTTAGTTAAAAAATTTTTTTAATTAAAAAACACTGAATGAGGTAAATAGAGAAGCACTGATACGGTATCATGTTCAAGACATTAAGTTATATTAAGTGAGCTACAGAATCCTAGTTATGTTGCTAAAGTTACATATTTGGATATTTACTCATATATGTATTTTGTTGAAAAAGACTTAGAAGCAGCCACGTAGAACTAAAGTGGCAACCCAGTGGGAGAACTTAATACAGGTTTGATTCCTTGAAATGTTTATTTTTACAATGTCTTCAAATATTATAGGTATGATTTTTAAACCTTTGATCGTTTTAAACAATATTCAATCCATATGAAATTATATGTATACGTGCATAGGGAAATACATAAAATCATGGTCCCTAAGATATTGGGATGATACCTCAGAGTGAAAGAATTTCACTTACCTTTCATTCTATGTTTTACACTATCCTCTTTGAGTTTTTGGAAATGTTAGAGCAAAAGCCAGCATGTGTGAATATAAGGCCACAAAGACTTCAATATAAACCTGTGACAAGGGATTATGCATACAGGTAAGTAACTCCTGGAGAGAACGATAAAAAAAATAAACAGTTGAATTAAGATGGTACGATTATGCCTGAAAAAAATTTTAACCACCCATCTTTTGTATACATGGCATTTATTTAAAGAAAGAATGACTTTGTCTCCAAAACAATAAATTTAAATAAATAGGAAGACAACTGGCGAATGTGGACAGAAAAGGAGGGGGATGGATAGAAGAACACGTGTTTGTTTAGCATTTACTACAGGCTAAGTACTAAGTGTGTCTTGGTGGCGGGCACAGCAAGTGACATACACAGGTTTTTCTCCACCACCTTAGCACAATATCCATGTCCGATAAACATCTTTAATAAAGTATATCTAAGGATGAATGAATCAATAAACCAATGAGTTATGGACATTTTAAAATTTGGCAAGAAAAGAAGGAAGGAAAATAATGGCACCCGCAATGGTAATGCGCGGTAGCAATATTAAGTAATGGGTTTGGTATGGTTTTCAGGGTAATGGAAACGGAACATGTTTAAAGAGAGAGGGGTTTCATGGACGGTTAAGATGAAAATGTAGATGAGGACCTGAAAGGATTTAAAGAGATGAGATCCAGAGCAAAAGTGCGGCATGAGCTCTGGCTGCCTTTTCTGGGGGATGAGGGGGTGGCCGTTGCCTAATTCGAGGACAATTACCTGTGAAGGGGATTTTGGAGACATCTTGGGGAATTTATCTTGGATTGTCTCAAACTTCACATAAGTAATCAAAAGCTTGTGCTTGAGAAGTGACAAAAAGGTAAAACCAAAGCTTTTTTTTTGGTTTTTTGGCGGTACGCGGGCCTCTCACTGTTGTGGCCCCTCCCGTTGCGGAGCACAGGCTCCGGACGCGCAGGCTCAGCGGCCATGGCTCACGGGCCCAGCCGCTCCGCGGCATGTGGGATCTTCCCGGACCGGGGCACGAACCCGGGTCCCCTGCATTGACAGGTGGACGCTCAACCACTGCGCCACCAGGGAAGCCCAATACCAAGGCTTTTAAAGGATCTCTTGAAGATTAAAGATTGAAAGAGCACATTTGATTGTATTAAATAATTTAGATATTTTGTCGTGGTTCCAGACTTATTTTATTGCAATAAGTCAGAAGTTGCAGGATCATGAAATTCAGGTCATGTTTTTCTTTTTTCACTTAAACTACTGATAAAACTGTGTACTCATTTTGATGACTGATTGATATTAAACTCCTTAGAATTTCCATACTCTCACCTACAGGTTAGAATTAGAATATGTTTAGAGCCCCCAAAACTCTTAGCTTTTACAGCTATAACCATGACTATAAAGGCACGTTGTCAAAGAAATCCTCTCAATAATACCAAAATATGAAAAGGACACATACAACCCTTTCAAATCATAGGTGAGAAAAGTGACCTGAAAGGCATTGACATACGATTTAAATGAGGGTATGATTTAGATTAAGGATATGATAACTGGGGAGAGAATGAGAAAGTTCAATAAAATCTCTCCGTGACTGAACATTGCAATTTAATGAAATGATTATTAATATGCATTTAAATGGAATATTCTTGAAGATACATATCAGAAACATGCTTTCTCCGAGGCTGTGGTCTCTCGGTGCCCACACAAAATTGAGAATTGAAGATGTAGCCACTGATTAATGTAATGACTCCCTTTAAGTGAGTGGATGATATGTGAATAGACTTAAACTCTTAAATAAAAATCAAATAATTGAGATATTGGACATAGATAGTGTATATATGAGTTTATTTCATTTGTACTTGAAAAACTTCTGAATATTTTTAATGTGAATATATAACTCCAAGTTCCCTAATAAGTTAAATATTTAATAGAAATTTTATACCCTGAATTTCCATTTTAAATGACGTGGAGTGTATGGGGAGAATGTACTGGGTTGATTGAAACAGCCAATGGTAGGACATCTCTTCTATAATCTATAGATGACACAGAGAGAAAAACAGAAGAAAAAAGGCTGCACCAGTTGCCAAGACTGGAAAGATAGCCTGTAAAAAAAAAGAAAAAACAGAAAATGATGTATTTATTTTTAAAACAGACTAAACATATTTTAAGCATGACATCATGATAGAAACTGACAAAGGCTAGGTCAGCACCACTGACAGAACAGTTCATGTCACAGAATATCTGACTTGAGAGAACATTTTGAACACTTACCAAGGACATGAACCAACTTTAAAAACCCCATGGTGAGATGCATGTGACTAACAGTAGGACTTTATGATTTAGCTGGAAATGAATTTTAACCAGGTAGTAATATTATGGGTCACACTCAAATGCTCCCATGTGCTGAAGTTTAGAAAGATTTAGCCTTGTTTTTTCTATAGTAGGTACAGACCATAGATTCTGTCTTGGACTAGTATACCTCCTGGGTGCTTGGCAGACGTTGTCATGTGTCTGATAGAAAGAGAAAATGAGGTTACAAAATTGCTCTACTATCACTTACTCTTAGATGGAACAGATAAAAAGTCCTTAGGGAAATCATATTAATGGGCAATAGGTTTTCCAGAATTTAGCTACATTCTGGGAAATAGGGAGAGAACGCAGCACCCCACTTCATTTCCTACCACAGCAGTGTGGTGTGGTGAGGTATTTTTTAAATTTTGGAAAGCAGAGCCATAAACAGTAACTTTTTGTTTTGTTTTGTTTTTGCGGTACGCGGGCCTCTAACTGTTGTGGCCTCTCCCACTGCGGAGCACAGGCTCCGGACACGCAGGCTCAGCGGCCATGGCTCACGGGCCCAGCCGCTCCACGGCATGTGGGATCTTCCCGGACCGGGGCACGAACCCGCGTCCCCTGCATCGCCAGGCGGACTCTCAACCACTGCGCCACCAGGGAAGCCCAAACAGTAACTTTTTAAATAAGTGTATTCAACTGAAAATCCATTCATTTTCTTAAAACGTAACACATTTGTGTGTATGAGTATAATATGCAGTTAGATATTGGTGTTCAGTATAAGCTTTTTGATAAAGGGACTGCTTAGAGACAGGTATAAAGAATTTCTTTTTGGTGATCAAGACAAATGCTTCCCTTGTGAGAAGATGAGAGTCTTAAAAATCTCAAATAAAATGAAGTGCAGCCCAAATCCTATAAGCAATACAGCACAGAAAGAAAAAAAGACATTTGTTGAGCAAGAGAAGTGACATAAACAGAAACTAATAAAAATGGGGGAAAATGTAAACGTTTACAACTTTCTCTTAAAAGTGCTTATTCAAGCTTATTCATTACATTAGCAGAAAAGGAACAAAGACCATGATCTTGTCATCTAACACGAATACTCATTAGCATATCATTAGCATGTGGCAAAGTTTACATTTTCCTCTTATAAGCACATGGCTTGGATGGGCATTCGGCACACCAGCAATCTGTTCTGAAATTGTGTGTATACAGTTTTGTGTATTTTGTATTCCTGAACTGTTCGTTCCTGAAATATTCTCCTCCAGTGAAACTCTCGAGCATAGCTCCATTCCCCACGACTTTGGAAGAAAGACTTCCTCTTTAAAACTCTCAGCTAAGGACACACAATGAAATGCCTCGTTAAGAATCTTAATTTAAAGCAGCACACAGTTCTGTATGTCAGAGGTAATAATTACCTTCTTTAATGAGCCCGACTTTTCCCTGTGATGAGTAAACCTCTCTCTGCTTTGTTTATAGTAACTCTGGATTTATTTCTGGCTTTCTTCAAGTGCTCTTATTTTTTAAAAATTAACATTATGCCTGTCTTCCTGGGGTCAAATTCTGCCTATTCTATACTCAAACCATGTGCTGTTTAAGCACTGTTAAAACCAATTACCCACATATTCCCGGGACATGCAGGGGCCTATAGTAGTCATAGAATCCACACCCCAGCTTCTAAGCAGAGCCACAGATAAACTATGTGAGGCTGACAAGGGTCTACCTTATGATTTTAAATAATTTCCACATGAACTATATATATTCAAAATGTCCCAGCAAACCTAAGCAATACAATTGAAAGGCTCTTGAACAAATTGATTTTATAGATATCTATTATAATCTTAAGAATTTAAGATATATTTTTACAGTTGGAGGAGGGCTTGAAAGTAATACCCCAGCATATGCGAAATTACCTAACAACTTGCTTTAATTATAATATGAAGTATTTTGTGGTTTTCTCAATATAGTTAGATCTTTTCCCCATTCTATCAGCTAACCCTAATATGCTGCCCAAATTTTATCTGCACTTCATACAAAATAACTGCGAATTTTAATTTTTTTAGTCTTTAGATGCTGAGTTTAAATCACATAATATAATTCCTTTGGTTTACAGATAGGAAAATAAAAGGACATTAAGTGATTTGTCTAAAGTCATATGATATGGATGTGACGGAAGCAGACCTTGAACACAGATATTCAGTATTTGGTATTTGTATCCAAATCTCTCTTGTCTACTAAAATCTGCCCTTTGCTTCTGGGAGAAGAGAGCGCCAATTATTCTTTCTAATGTTTTTGTGAGTTGCATGCCATCAAGTCAGGTTCACATAAAAGTTTAACGATTTTCCACTTTAAACTAGGAGCCAGGGCCATTCATTTCTTATTCCTCATGCCGGGTCAGACCCAGAGTCACCAAGTTTTGGAGCTGGAGAAAAGCTGAGAGAGCACGTGAGCGGACGTGTTATGGAAGGGAAGGCATTTCATTAGATGTGAACTTGAACAACACAGAGAAAACCAAGGCACAGGCACGCCCATGTCACAGAGTCTAGACTATCACGACTGTCACCAATTCCCAGCACAGCTCTTTTTTGACTGCAAAGCAGACTTCAGGGCTTGACATTTTATTTATCAGTTTATACTTGTCAAGTAAGAATGAAATTGCAAAATTGAACAACAATTTGCTTTAAAGTGACCTTAATCCATGAGCCTGGGCAGCTGGATGCAGACGAAGTCAGCTGAGGTTTACCTTCCTTTGGTCGCATTACTCTAAACGTTACAGATTTGGCTCAATATTTATTAAAACAACAATAATAAATATTGAGAAATTTATTATTGTAAATTTATTTATCGATAATATATTTTCTAAAACTTTAACCACAGCACTTGACATCTGACAGGGGCCATGACCATGTGTAGTTACTTTAGAAGTTGTTAGTCTCTTTGGGCAACCAGCTCCTGAGAAGCCAGTAAAATTCACTACACGTTAAGATTCAGCAGCTAACGTAATTAGAGCTTCCAACATTTGCAGAAAGTGCTTGCTGGACAGAACTAGCATATCCATTCTCCCAAGTTAATCCATATACTCAATGCAACAGGTTTATTTTCTGGAACTTGATAATTTCATCTCACTGTTTATATGAGAGAGCTAAAATGCCACCAATAGTCAATTCTATTTTGAAGAAGAAAGTGGTGAAGGATTTGTCCTATAAGATGCAAGATGTTCTAGAAAAAGGAGGAGGAGAAAGAGGAAAAAGAGTGAGAGGAGAAAAAACAGTAAGAAAATCTCATGTGACTATGAGAATGTGTATTTGTGCAGGGCTAGGGAAATAGACCAAAGCAACAGAACAAAGAGCCCAGGGATATTTACATGGAATATATGGCTTAGTACTTGGAATATAAAAATAAAATTTTACCCATCTATAAAAAAAATTAAAACATTTCAACCTCTCTGGTTGTAAATGGAATGAAAATTAAAAACACAAGAGTCTACCTTTTCACACACATCAGACTGACCAATATGAAAAGTTGTTTTAAAGTGTTAGAAAGGATGTGGAGAAATAGGCAATATCTAGGAAAGTTGCAGATGACTAAGTCTGACCGAGGTGTTGGAGAAGGTCACAGAGAAGATGGTTGACCAGAGAGCTGGACCCAGGCAATTAGAGGTTCCTGGCTCTCCCCCCACGCCGTGGAATGCGGTTCTGCCCACGGTTTCTCACTAATAGCCTTTTGAAGGAAGCGGCCTTGAGAGTAATGTTTTGTTGAGATCGTCCAGACCGGATACGTGCCTGAACCCCGTTAAGGCCTCTCTATATAAACTCCTGAGGTTCTGGCAGGTGGGTGTGGAGACCTACTCATCTTGTGGCCACTCAAGTCAAGCCTGGCAGGTAAGTTCCCTTGCTTATTCAACCTGCCACCTACCAATCTGGGTCCTCTGCCTCTTTCTTTGATCTCTCCTTGCCTTCCCTATCCAGGGGCCAATTTTGAATTTCACCCTGAAAACCCCTGAGATTTCAAACCCACACTAGGACCAAGAATTCCACACTTAGGGAAAGCTTGTACATGTGGATACAAGAAAACGTATGCAAGAATATCCACTGCATGATTGGCTGTAGCTAGAGGACAGACTCAGGGAGAAAACTGCCTGGACCATAGTTCTAGCACCAACACCTAGCCGCTCTCTGACTGTGGGCAATTTTCCAACCTCTCTGTGCTGTAGTTTCCCCATAAATAAAACAACTTGAGTGTTATTGTGAAGATTAAGTGAGTTCATACACAGAAAGCATGTTTAAAAAGTCTTCCACCTGTAAGTGTTTCCTATCGTTTTTATTTATTATATGTATTTAACCTATCCTGGTTCTTTACCCATACCAGTGTACCCATATAGCATCACAGAAAATGAATATATTTATACATCAGAACCTCATTATCCCATGTTCCACTAGGTCACATGGAAAAAACTCGTTTTCTAGTCTTCAAACTTCATTTCAGCTGCGGAAAAGTTTCTTCAACAAAAGCTTAAGCAGAAGCAAGTAACAGAGTCCATGACAGACCCCACCTTTCAGAAGTCAGCATGACATGGTTAGTCTACGTCAGGTCCCCCAGATATCAAGGGTAAATAGAAATAAACACCATTAAAGAAAACCAGGTATGCCAGTTCCTAAACCTAAGACCCGGAGAGATATGGGGAGGATTGTCACTTTTTTGAATGGAAACACTCTAGCTTTCCAAAAAATAATAGTTCCCTTACTTAATTTCATATGGGATTTGGTTTACAAAATGCACACACACACATACAATTAGCCAGAAATTTTTAGAAAATGTACAACTCAGTGAAGTGTTTTTTGTACTTTGGACTGTTTCTTTTATAATTACAAAAATAATAGAAAAGTTTGAAATATTAAAAATACAGATATAGAGATTAAAAAATACGTTTCTCTTAACCTCTTCCCTATACTCTGATGATTCTTTCCTTGACATTACACACACACACACACATACACACACACACGTGTACATATATATACACGCTACTTTAAACGCACATGGGATTGCAATATTCATTACATACGTATAGGACTGATTTTTTTCTTTATTTTTAACAGTATATTGTCTATGTTTTTGTGTGTAGACTATGTATATAAGGTAGAATTCTGAATTTTTATCCGTGTGTGACCCAGTTATCCCAATATCATTTATTAAATGATTTTCCCACTGATTTAAAGTGTCATTTTTATTATAGGCATGGTCTCTTTCTGGAACCTAGTCTATTCTATTGATCTATTTTTTCATTTCCATGCCCAAACCACATAATTATATTTACTATAGTTTTATATTATATTCTGGTACCTGTAGAAAAAGTTTCTCCTCATTCCTCTTTGTAAAATGTCTTGCCTATCTCTATTCTTTCATTCCTCCATATAATCTTTATAATTTACTTAGAAAGTTCTATAAAGTATATTTTGGAGATTTAGATTGGCATTTCTTTAAATTTATTGATTTATTTGTAAAAGTGGGATATTTTCAATATCCCAAGATATACTGTAAGAAGAAAAAAGTAGATTAGAAAGTAGATATCCTTTCTTTAATATTGAATGTCAAAGAAAGGTAATTTTCTAAAGATAAATAAGTAAAGGTACTCATTTTTATTGTGAAATAAGAAGGAAAGGATAAAGTGAAAAATAAAAGCGCAAACAATATAATGCATTACAGTTTAGCAGATCTGATTTTAAGGCAAGTCTCTTTTACCCTGTCGGGACCCAAATGTTCTCATCTATTAAATAAGCAAGTGGAACAGGATGAAGTCTAAGGCCTTCCCCAGCTCCATAGTCTACATTGCTCCTACTCTAGGCAGGACAAAATCATCAGCCAAACCAAATGGCACTAAACAGTGACCCAGACAAACGTTTTTCTTGTCTAGGCTCACACCTTATTTTGAGAGGAAGATACATTTGCTGCCCTCCATACATTTATTTGCAGGTTGGCCACGCAACGCAAAGGAAGGTGTTGTCCATCTGATAGTTCACTTCAGAATACTGAGGCTCAGAGGGGTTAAGTAGATTTTCCAAGATCACACAGCTAGCAAGAGGCAGAATGTCATTTTCATGTTAGATGTGTGAGCCCAACGCTGATTTTCTTTCTACCGAGTGGAGCAATTCTGAGTGATTGGTGAAGGAATGATTGAATAAATGGTTGGATGGATGGATGGATGAAATGATCACGTTTCAACTGTGTCTCCTCATTTCAAAATAGAGAAGGAGGGGCTTCCCTGGTGGCGCAGTGGTTGAGAGTCCGCCTGCCCATGCAGGGGACACGGGTTTGCGCCCCGGTGTGGGAGGATCCCACACGCCGCGGAGCGGCTGGGCCCGTGAGCCATGGCCGCTGAGCCTGCGCGTCCGGAGCCTGTGCTCCGCAATGGGAGAGGCCACAACAGTGAGAGGCCCGCGTACCGCAAAAAAAAAAAAAAAAAAAAAAAAAGAGAGAGAAAGAGACACTTGCTGAGAAAAAGAAAGTAGACTTTGTTTTAGAATTTGCCTTTTCCTCCTCATCATAACTAGCTTTTAGAGGAATTAGTTTATAAAAGCAGTGATAAGGATAGATTAAACCGACTTTAAGCTTGTAAGCGTTAAAGACAAAAAGAGAAGTCATTCTGTGCTCCACCATGTCAGAGAATTTGACCAATAAAACAAGTGTTACTTAAGAAGTTGAGGAAGCCGAAGTTGGGATCCCTGCTCCTCTGAATGCTTTAAGTTAAAAAGAAGGTCTGATTTTCAAAGATACTTTACTCCAATTTATATATACATATGTTCAGGGAAAGTAAAGTAAACTCTAAAAACATGCCATGAATTTAATATCTGTTTTTTGTGTCCTTAGGTTTTGAGGAAATTTTGTGTATTTCTCAATGATTGTAAGAGAAATCATTAAGGAGAAAGGCAGAAGGTGAAAAATGTTGTTGGAACTTTCACAAAATTTGTAGGTATGAGGTGGAGCCGGCCTCTTAGAGGAGGTCCTTTACATATGGGGAGGATTTGGACTGAGAGTTCAGAGAGAGGGGAAAGCCAACAATTCATGTGTGCCGGGAGCTGTTGTGAGCCCTTCATAGACATGATTTCATTTAATGCACGTGGAGACTCTCAACATAGGTATCATTACCCTTATCTTAGCAACGACAGTACGAGAGAACTTAAGAAACATGCCCAAGGTGTAGAATAGTGTGTATCATAAGCTATTGTTTCTATTTGTAATTATTAACAAATGGAAACACAGACCAATATTTGCTTATACTACAAATGGAAGAATAAACCAGAATGTTTTAAAGAGGACACGTAAGGGTGAGGGGGGAGGAAGTAGGAGAAGATAGACTTCTTTGAATATACCTTACTCTGTAGAATTCATCTGGGAACGATGTAAATAGTTTACATAATGGTAAACCAAAATTAAATGTTAAAAAGCAATCTGTAATCTAAAGCCAAATGAAACAAATGAACCTAAATAGGCATCACGCTGACACAATTTTAAAAAGAGGAAAATTTTCAAGTGACTTTAAAACACAATAATATGACTGCACATCCCTAGTTGAAGAGATCCTATAGACAAAAGTAATCATGAAAAAGCTTTTAAATGTTTACAGTAATCAGAGTGGGGGGTGGTAGAATTGGTACTGCTCTTCTGAGATTATTGGGCATGAATTGCGTAATAAAGCAAATCCATATTTAGGTTGGCATTACCGAGAACTGGAATTTTCATTGGAAGTTAGAGATGTAGTATGGAAGGTGGCAAGTAAAAATCTTGGAATCCGAATTTGACTTGGAAGTATCTGTATTAATTTATTGTACATTTTACCTTTTTTTGTTTCCCTAGCACTCGCCACTGAAAATGAGCGCCATTAGCGCTCAGATGACTGCATTTAAACACTATTTCACACTAAAAGAAACCAGCACTCTTTGTAGAAATGACTGATGCCGCGCGAGGAAAAGGGAAAGTACAAAATGTGCCTGAAACACTTTAGACCAAAAAGCAAAAAGCTACCAAAGACTCTTAAGGTTGTATCAAAAGGACTCAGGAGCTAACCTGAAGAGACCTCCACACTAGCCACACATGGGCATTTGAGGCAGCCATAAGGGTAATAATTGCAATCTGATTGCCATTGATTTAATGTGTTGCAAGACACATCAAATACATTTAGATCGATGAGTTCATAAAAACAAAAACAAAAACGAATTCCTTACCTTTGGAGGATGTTAGGGAACCAACTCGTTATTTTGAAAACTAGTAAATAAAGGGAAAGAATAAAGGGTTTGCCCTGCCTTCCTATACAAATATGTTCTTTAGTTTATAAAAATTAACAATGAAAAAGAAAGAATTCCAATTTTAAACATGTAAATCAAATACAGTAAAATTTGATGTATGAACTAAAATTTGCATTTACCAAACAAAACTCTTATACCTTGCAATTCACACGCTATTGTCTTTTAAATTTAAGAACAAATGAAGTTAAATTCAAAAAACAAACAGCATGTGAATAACATCAAGTTGTCACACAAAATGATCACTTGAGAAGTAAAGTAACGTGCATTCTGTGCGTTCCTCTTGACAATGATTATGATATATTATTGGAGTTTGGAATTAAACAAGACTATGTAGCCTCAAAGGGACCAAAGTCACAGACTACACCCAGAGCTCCCAAAAGCTTAGGAAATTATCCTTAAAATGGAAACATTCCACCCAGTCCTGTGCGTTAAGACCAAGTGTGAAACTGGATTTCTGCAAACTAACTTCCATGTAGGAGAAAATGTTTATGAAAGGATAGGTAATTAAAATGTGCTAATTTATGTTTACATATATATTATTAAAACTCAACAGTAACCGCAGCAATTGTTTATAACTTAGTCCAGCTGAAGATTTTTCAGAGATATTACTTAAAATTAGTGGTCTCGGTAATAATAAAAAGTGTTCCAGCTTTTACTTAGTTATATTGCTGTTTAAACCCTCTTTAGGAAGCAAGTTACTGCAGGCAATGTACCCCTAATTGCCTGGACCCAGAGCAGGTTGCTGCCACTGCTTCTGCCCCCCCGTGGTGTGTGGGCCGCTGGGTCTGGTCAATTGACTCCAATGTCACAAGAGAAACTCAGCCATTATCCACCCCCTAACTGAGGTGCAGAACACTGTCTGGAAGGTATTTCTTGCAAAAATATAAAATTTGAATCTGATCAAGCCTCTAGATACAACTACCAATTTGTAGGAATCATAGGGGTCAGAACCTGCTAAACGACATGACAGGATGTCTTCGGCACAATCCAGACTGTGGGAAACTCCACATAACAAATACACAGATTTTTCAACAAATAAGTTACAGAAATGCGGGGGGGGGGGGGGACGGGGGAGGGGGAGGAGACAAGAGATACATCAACTAATTGCAAAGGATGGTCTTATCTGAATCTTGATTCAAACACTGTTAAAAAATTATCCAAGACAATTGAGGAAATTCAAACACTAACTGGATATTTGATAGTTATTAAAGTATTACTGTTAATTTTAAAGTGTGAGAATGACATTGCTGTCATGTTTAATGAAAGAGTTCTTTCATTTTAGTGATGAATCCTAGAGATGATTTAATATCTGGAATCTGTTTCAAAATACTCTGATATGGAGGCAATGGGTGGAGGTAGAGATGAAACGAGATTGGCCAGGAGTCAGGGATTGTTGAAGTTGAGTGTTGCATGAATGGGGCTCATTATTCTCTACGTGTGTGTGTGTGTGTGTGTGTGTGTGTGTGTGTGTGTGTGTGTGTGTGTATTTTCCCTAATAAGATGTTCAAAACATTTTCCAAAAATCACCAAGCTGATGGGAGGTTTGGATGCAGGGCAGTTTGATTTCCTTTTATGGGAAGTGAGAGAGAAGTTAAATAAAGGAAGGAATAAAGGTCATTGTAGGAAGAAGACCCCAGAGCCGTCCTCTGGATTCAGGAAAGGATGGAGTCAAGGCACGGGGGTGGTATCAGTCTTAAACTTAACACCTGAGCAAAGACACTTCTTTCTAGAAATGGGAGAGGAGAAAAGGAGAACATGTGAGGATACTGACACGTGCACTTGCTGGGGAAAGAGAGCAGATGTGGGAAGCTTGAAGGCCTTCATCAATCACTTAACCTCTTTGTTTCTGAAAAAGAGTGAGGTAAGCGAGGTGCGAAGGGGCTGCCCAGATGATCTGCAAGTCTCTTCAGCTAATTCTACTACAGTTGATTCTCCAATGTCAATGGCAGAGAATAGAACTCATACTATTTGATTTCAGACTTTCTGATAATAATGAATTTGAAGGCCAGTGACTTTCACTGTAAACTACAGCATTTTTTTCTCCTGTTTCTCACAATATCTAGTAGAAGTTCTCACAAATATTCTCTAATGATCCACAGTTCCTCCCCTGACCTGTTAATTATCTTTGTTTACAATTAGGTAATAACACGAATTTATTATTTTACCTGGACAGTGGATAAAACCAGGCTTTACATTATCATGAACTCATGAAACAGAAGGTCAATCTTGCAACAAATTCTAGCAAATTCTGATGCATATTTTTTATGGGCAGTAGAAGCTGGTGAGGTTGGTTGTGTGTCAGAAATTTCAGCCCTAAAATGTGGCCCTTCAGCTGCAAACATCTGAGAACAAATGAAATGTAGTTCTCATGTGGCAATATCCAGGGTGCCTGAAGCAAAGCTCACTGGTACAATGGCTCAACCAACTTGAGAATTCTGAATTCATTGCTTTCCATCTACCACAGCCATGGGAAGTGCAGGAAAGGCCAGGCTATTTCTGCTTCACCAAAAATGTGCTTTGAAGCACTTCACCCCTGGATCCTGGGGCAGAGAACTTACAGAGCCTGACACTCCCATCAGACATACACTGACTCATCGCACTGCGTCACATCTCCTGAACTGAATAGGCAAAGGAAATCAGAAAAGGGTGACCACATTCAATGATTTGAATTCTTTGGAGACAGCACAGTCCTCTGCAAGTCTAAAGAAGAATAAATTATTACAGAAGATTTCCCGATGCAGCTGCTTCCTGTTAAACACTGTCAAATAACTTCCAACTTTCTTTGATCTGAATGAATTCTCTATAGTACTTCAGTGACCTTTAGCACATCTCTCCTTGATTTCCATTCTTTTCTATTTTATTCTTTATTTCTATTTTATTATATATGTGGAGAGAGAGAGAAATATGTCAGTTATTTAGTTGGTTTTACTTTAGGAATGTGTAAAAGCCAATAAGTGGCTTAGTAACTTGATAAAATGATAAAGACACAAGACGTCAAATAGCAAGAAATAAAAATATAATGTCCTGGGCTGCTAAAGTATTCGCCCTCTGATGTTTTGTGGTTTATCAAAGACAAATGACACAAAATCTGTATCTAATGACTTCTGATACTTTTCCTAGGAGTAACATTAATGATTTCAAAATCTTGGAAGAAATGGATCAAAAAAATAGAGAAACAACTGAGTGTATAATGAAAATAAATGCAGTCCTCTGTGAGAAAGAGAAATTGAACAGTTATATACGTAGAGAAAAAAAAGAAAAAAGAGGAGACAAATTACACAGACAAGACGGATTATCTCTTTTTATCCTTAAGAAAGAAAATGAACCAGTAAAACAATTTTAATCGGTTGTGACAAAAGTATATTTATTATATACTAAGTTTATTTTGATAATTTTATTATAATAAATATACTGATCTAATTTGTGTATCATGGCTACAGAAATTATTCTATGGTACCATTTATTGTATATATGATGAATTCCACTCTTTAACAGTTATGGTCAGTTAAATATTTTATTGCTACATCCAATATCATTTTTTCTGCAGCCAATTGCTTGAAAATAATGTAAAGCAATGAGGGATACATTAGTGCCCTGTAATAATACCTTTGGTCAAAATCATACATAAGAATAAGGAAGAACTCTGCCTTGGCCTTTTCAAAAGAGATTAACAGATGAACAATTTAAAACTTTCAACATCAAGTTTTCATCTTTTCTTAAGTAATTCTAACAAGGTAAAACAATTTTTCTGTAGGGGAAGATAAATTTGTTTGAAATGAACTCAGAACAATAACATTCTTTGGACACGTGCTTCTAAATTATCTTTGTGCCAGAATAAGTTATAAACATTACAAACCTAATTCATTTTTTGGTCAAGTATTACAATAAAATAATAAAGTATAATACAGCTTAGAACTGCAAACGAGTCCCTGGTAGAATAGTCAGATAGTACAATTACACATCCAGAACCAAGTTCTGCTTTGTTCAAGAATCATAACAAAGGATATTCTTACCCCTACCTTCATACCAATCCTTTCACCTAAAAGGACTTAGTTCTTTGCCATATGTCCATAGGTGACCTTCTAACAGCACCTAAGACTTATAATAGAGTCACTATTCCATGAGGTTACTCATTTTTCTGTGCTTTGGCAGACTTGCTGGAAATGACACATTTAAAAGAAGGTGATATCAACACTCTGATCAATTCCAACTAACCACACTTTATTTTCCCTCTCCCCAACACTTATTTATTTTATAGTAGTTCCAAATGAAGATTAAACTTACTTTAAACTGAGCATTGAGTTCTGAATAACCCATTTACTTTATCCTTGGGATGCTTAAGAATTTTAATTAATTAATGATTATGAATCACCTTTAGATCCTTAGATGGAAGAAGCTAAAACACACTAGATTATCATCATTACAAAATTGTAAGTATAACATTGCATTAATTATGGTTTTACATAGACTGTAATTATAAGACACTTAACTCTGGAGGTAATTTCAATGTTGGCAGGCCTCCTGATTTGTGAAATCAAGCAAAATTGTTGTTGCTAAAAAGTGCTGTGCTGTGGATTTTATTAATCCACAGCATCCCTGATCCTGTATAAATCCCTAATTTCTTTTAAATCAAGACTATGTTCTGTTATAGGATGTATTATTCAACAAGAATTTTTTTCCCCCAAATTTCTTCTCTCAACAACTCAGTGGGGTTTTGTCACTGGAAGTAACTCAAGGGTTAATTAAACCACCTCACTGGTTTTGCATCTTTTGCTAGAACTATTTATATGCTTCTCATACTTGAAATGAACAGTGTTGTTTTGTTTTGTGTACAGAAGTGATGGCATCAACACATAATTTAAGTGGCTTAGAACTAAATTATTATCATCTTACGGAAATGTCTGCTGAACCAATGTTGAAGCTATACAAATCTTTTCTTCTAACTTTATTGATTAAAATCTTTCAATGGCTTTTCATTCCAGTAGAATAGTGTTAATGTGAAAGAGTTTTTACCCCTGGGACTCAACCTATCTTCAACTTCTGGCGCTTCTTCATTTTATCACTTCCGCAACCTCCCCCACACAAGTGTACACACACACACATTGTGTTTCAAGAACATAGGATGGCCGTGTACTCTTGATTACCCATAAACTTTCTTCATCCTTGGTCTCCTTTCAAAAATCTGCTTTTCATGTTCAAATATCATCTCTTTTGCAAAAATTCCTCCCGATCCCAGGCAGAATATGCTCATTATTCCCCTATAGGGTCCAGTTTACACCTCTTTTAATTAATTAATGATTATGAATCATCTTTAGGTCCTTAGATGGAAGAAGCTACAGCAAACTAGATTATTATTATCATTACAAAATTGTAAGTATTATAATCTTACTTTTCATTCTTTTTTTTTTTTTTTTTGCGGTACACGGGCCTCTCACTGTTGTGGCCTCTCCCATTGCGGAGCACAGGCTCCGGACGTGCAGGCTCAGCGGCCATGGCTCACGGGCCCAGCCGCTCTGTGGCATGTGGGATCTTGCTGGACCGGGGCACGAACTGCTGTCCCCTGCAGCAGCAGGCGGACTCTCAACCACTGCGCCACCAGGGAAGCCCTACTTTTCATTCTTATTGTGTCTACATCTACTATTAACTTAGGAGGTCTCAAAGAACAAGAAAAGGAGATAAAACCAACATTTTAAAAGTATCTATCCAACTTTCCCCAATTTTCTGGGATAAAACTGGGTGACATAGAGGTCAAAAAAATAACCAAGTTTATATAGTTAGTAAGTATCAGAGTCAGAATCTTGAATCCAAGCCCACGTGACTCCAAAACCTGGGACCTTTCACTCTGCAAGCAAGACTATCTATCCCATTTTGAAAATATGTGCATACTCAGTGACAGCATATACACCCAATAGATGGGTGAATAAATAAAACTCCCGGGACATGAATTGGACTCCCCAGATGGTAGGGATGGAGCTCTCCAGGAACAAGGTCAAAACACCATAGCGGCACCTGGTCTCCAAGCTCTGCTTTTTACCAGCCCCAGCCCTGTCCTGAGTGATATTATTCAGATGCCACTCATTTCCAGGTGACCCATGCCAGGATGCGGGCTTTTAGAAAATACAGGGGGGTTCTTAATACTCAAGCCAAAACCATTTTTTGCAGCACTCAATGTTGGATTTCCTCTTCTTCCAAAACACATATTTTGTACGTACTCCACCATTTTATAGTACTTTTAAAGGCAACATGATATCATGAAAAGAACGTAGATAATGATCCCCTGATCCTAGCTCTGCCTCTCACTGGCTAGATGACCTTGGACAGGCTGCTTAACTCCTCTATGTGTCCTTTTTCTCATGTGTAAAATGAGAATAGTACATACGTCAGAAGGCGGTTGGGAGAATTATATGGAAAATGCATGAAAATCGCCCAACACAGTCCCTGAGAAAAAAGTAGGCCCTCCTTGAATATTAGCTCTTACCCTGGTAATCTTTTTTTTAAATTTTATTGAAGTATAGCTGATTTACAATGTTGTGTTAATTTCTGCTGTACAGCAAAGTGACTCAGTTATACATATATATACATTCTTTTTCATATTCTTTTCCATGATAGTTTATCGCAGGATATTGAATATAGTTCCCTGGGCTATACAGTAGGACCTTGCTGTTTACCCATCCTACAGATAATAGTTTGCATCTGCTAGTCCCAAACTCCCAATCCTTCCTCCCCAACCCTGGTAATCTTAACATTCCTTGGCTGTGCCCAATACTTAAGATCTTGTGGTACTGTCAGACGGGTCTGTTTCCTACTGCAGGTCAGGTGCTATGCCTGAGCTAATTCAGGGGCCTGGTCATGAACACCTGCCACAGTTAGAGCCTGGATAAGAGAGTGAACACCTTTATTAAAGACAGAGTGCACAAACAGGTCTGGCCAAGATATGTTTGCTTCATTTGTTTCCACCGACTTAATTCTCAATACAGAGTCTATGTTAGACTAATAACTTTTATCTAAAGAAGCAAAAGATAGTTTAAATGAAGAATCCCCAAATGAAAGCACTGCTCATCACATTACCATTCCCCTAGGGAGACTCTACAACCTACCCTCTGCCCTAGAATCCATTTCTTGATCTTGCCTATTAAGCAAAATGATAGATAAGTCTTCCAGATGCAAATAAGTTGTGGTTCCGTATTCACATCCTGAACCCCAAACACCCCAAAGTCAGGCTACCCCAGTTTATGTTTTGCTTTCTCCACTTGCCTCTTTATGCATTCAAATTGACAAATGCCCTTGTACATTATTTTTAACCCACCCATACCTAATGCATCAGTATCTTGTTATGTTTCCTTTGATTTCATTGCTTGCCATGCTAGTATCAGCAGCACAGAATTGCCAAAGCACTAAGCAGCCCAATTTTTCTTTAATTTCTCAGAAAATTGACAGTTTTATGAACTGTCTCTTTACCTATGCCCCATAAACATGTCAGGCTGTGGAAAACCATTCTAATTAAATCCCAAGGGGACCGCAATGGAAGATTATAGCTTCTTGGCAGGTTATTAAAAAACAGTTGTTCGTATATATACAAGTATGTGTACTAGAGCCTAACATTTGACAGAATAGTCAAGGAATTAACGTCACTGGCAGCTTCCGCTGAAAATGACTGAAAAGAAATGAACAAAGTGAGTGGGGGGATAAGACTGCTCCATTCAAGCCTTGATGTTTATATCTTTTGTGAGTTCCTACAGATTACCAGATAGTTTAAAAGGTGTCTGAGGTCCTCACCTTCCTCAGTGGGTATTTTATACCTGCTGGAGAAAATTTATACAACTGTCATCTTTCCACTGAGTAATTTCAGATACCAGGATTCTCCTGGAATATATATAATTGTGCTGGTGGAAAAACAAATAAAATAAGGAGAGTTTTTCCTCTCACGCACTCTCAGAATAGAAACATCTGGCATGTGGGACGCCAAATTTAAGAAAAAAAAAAAATTCCTGTTTTTGAGAATATTTTCCTCAATTTGCGTTCTTGCTAAATGAACTCTACTTTCTAACTGGATAGGTAAATATTTCAACCTAACTGGAGACAGCCATTTCTCAGATGGGTAAGTCAAAATCCAGTGTCAAGAAGAATAATCTGTGACGTTCTCTATGGAATATATGATTCATAGAAATGAGTATAACGTTTAATTAATCAGTTAAATTTGGGATTGTGTACCAGCTGAATAATGATTCTGGTTGATATTAAAGATATTGAGTCATTAAAGTGTGATCCTGAAAATACACCTTCCCCTTTCCCAGTGAAAAGCAGACCGGTGGTAAGACATCACGCTACTGAGGTCAGTTTATATACTCAGACTCAAATAAGGATGGTTCCCTTTTTTCCCTTCCATGGCCTTAGAGTGTACTAACGTTTCTAGCAACTATAAAAAAAATTCATGCCCATGATCTACAGGGGAAATTGAGTAAGAAAGTATGACGCCTCATGCAAATCCACCATCACCACTGTCCAAAGTGAAAATAAGGAGTGACTGGTGATATCTTGGCAAATGAAAATCCTGCTGTATTTCCTCTGGAATCTGAGCCAGTTGCCAGTCAATTCTACTAAATAAACTGCATCTACACATAAATCAGATCCTGCGGCATAACAAACACCATAGAATCTCAGAAACCAAATGAGACAATAGTGCCTGATGCCTGGAAAATTAAATTGGTTTGGGTTATGTTTTTCTGTTTGCTGCTGTTTTTACTTCTGTCTCCAAACTTATTTCCTCTTGCTTCCATCTTTATATCCCCCTTTTTCTCCAGAATCCTTTTCCTCTGCCTATAAACATATTCAACTCTCCTGTAACCTCAGAAAAAGTCTATTCTTGATCCTTTTTCATCCTGAAGTCACTCTCCCTTCCCTTCACCAAAAACTTCTTGCAAAAGTACTCAGACCTGCTCATTCCAGCTTGTTTCATCTCATTTATTGCAGACTTCCTCTCCACCACTTCCAGGACTGTGCTTAAGAGCCCTGAGCTCCTATTGAGAAGTGGCACTAAAAGACAACTAAAGAACTTCCGGTCATGTCACCTGACAATATGTCTCAGGTCTCGATATTTATTAGCCTGTCTGCTCCTTGCCTTGGTGCTCTGCCCATGTCCACCTTGCCTGTAGCTCTTGACCACCTGTTGACATCTCAGATCCAGCCTTTGGCTGCTGCTCTGCCTACTTCCTGGCTCTCTTAGAATAAACCCTCCCAGCTGCATCTGGGAAGTCCTGTTTGGCTATAAGGACCTCCGGACTTCAACCTCTTAACCCAAGGAACACCCATTCCTAGTCATCCCCATGTTTGAGGTTTTCCACTTATATTGTGTACCCTTCATTGGTCGATGACTACACAATTGCAAAATAAAATGCCTTTTCTCAATTCCTCTTCTATGTGACCTTCAGCTGAGTGCTGTCTCATCCTTGAGAATTCCTCATTTCTTAGTTTGCGTGCTACCAATCTTCATTCCTCCTAACTCTATGCAGTCTCTTTCTTAGTCCCCTTCAACAAATCCTTACAGTTTTCCTTCTCCTTAAATGATAAGGACTGTGCAAGATCCTCTAATAAGCCATCTTTTCCTCTCTTTGTACAATCTCTTAATTAATATCCCTTTCTATGGATTTATTGCAATCTCCATATCAAAGACTGCCAAATCTCTCTCTCTTTTCCCTCCTTAGCTTTAGACGTGTTTCCAGTTGTCTTCTGGACATTTAAATTTAGATACCTAATCTACCTTGATGTGTCCCAAATCCAACTATGTTGCCACACATCCAATTGTTCTTCTCAATCTTCCTACACCTGTTGAAGGACTATATTCCCAGGCTCCAAAGTTCAGTAATATTTTTGACTCCTAGTTTTGCTGAGCTCCTGTATTTAATTGGTAGCTGAGTATTGTGGATTTTACTTCTAGAATATCCCTGACATCTATACAATATTGTCCAATTCTACTGCAATTTTCATCAGCTTTCATCACATTTATTGTAATTAATTTCTTTGCAGTTTCTTCTCATCTAACATACCATATTTAAATCTGCCTTCTTAAAATTCAATTGCAATCAAGTCATCCATCTGTTTAAAAATGTTAAATGATAATGATAAGACAATTCATCACCGCCTACAGTTTTTAAAACCAGTTCCCCACAACCATGCCATCTTCCATCCACCCACTCTCCACTCCTTTGGGTAGACCTACAGAAGCATTTTCCAACCTCAACTTCTCCCTCAACATTTATAAATGCCTTTGCTCATGGCTTTTCATCTACCTTCCAAAACTTTCCCCCAGTATCTCAGATTCTTGTTTAAATGTTTCCCATTATGATTCCAAGTCTAGGGCAGGACATATTTAGGATAAGTCTGGACATTTTGTTAGGAAAGCAAGGAAGCCATGAAAAACTAATTGAGTCATATTGTAGGAGAAGGGAGCAATATGAAGGGTCCCTACAGGCCAAAGATGGGGCTCCAGACAGTCAAAAAGGATAATATCTGAAATGGATTGCAGCACATCAAATATATGAAAATTCATGAGTTTATAAGAATATTCTTAAATTTCTTAAGAAAGTGCTCCCCATCCTTTAAGGTCCATTTCTAATGTTAACCTGTCCATGTATCACTTTTTGATTCCCTCAAATGACCTGGTTAGCTTCCTCCTTTGAATCCCTATAGCATTTCCCTTTACTCCTGGTATTCTACTTTTTCCTAATATATATGCTTCTAACAATATGGAAGCCATATGATTCATGAAGTCACTTTTAGAGGTCAGGATTTCATTTCAAATGTATGTAAATGTTCTCTGAGTGGTAAATGATCCATTCTTCAACACCAAGAATTCTAGTAAGACTTATGAGACCAAAAATTTTAAGTATTCTATTTTTGTTTATTTTCATCTTTTAAATTTTTATTCAATTTATTATGTATTACTATTTTGTCTGCTACCTCAAGTTGTTCAGCAAGTAAAGTTAGTATAAGGAAAATAGAATAACGTATTATTAGTAGCCTGTTAGATTCCAACTATCAATATCAATGTTCTGCTGCCCAGTAAAATTGGTTGTGTGTTAACTATATGTAAGAAACCACTATTTGATAATTATAAATAATACACGAATAACAGAAAAACAAACTAATTTTAACTATTTCAAGAAATTAAGATTCTTATATCTGGTCTATTATTGGAAAAATAATAAATGAAAAGTTATCTGGTTTATGAAATTCTTTCCATTACAATCTCTATAAAAATTGTAAAACATTTCGAGCACTTTGTTTTCCCTTGATTGTACTTATCCAAACATAGCATAAATTCCTATTCCTGACACCTCTTCTGGATGACTTTGTTATGTCATTACTAGAGTTACTTAAAGTAAAGAAATACATCTGAAAATCTCAAATAACAGAGCAATAAGTGCCAAAACTAGAGTAATAAAATGAAGTGGGAATTTAAGGCAAACAATTGGATAATTCACGATTCAAAAGACGCTTAATCTCAAGAACGGGAATTATCTGGATTAGCACTGTCCAGAAAACATTCTGTGATCAAGAAAATGTTCTGTAAATCTGCATTGTTCAATGCAATAGCCACTAGACATATGGGGCTACTGCCACTTGATATGTGGTTAAAATGTCTGAAGAACGTAACTTTTATTTTATTTAAATTTAATTAGTTAAATTAAATTGTCCCTTGTGACTAGTGGATACAATATTGGACAGTACAAATCTAAACCATTGCTTCCATCCTTGAATGGAATTAATTATTCCATTTTATTAATTAGTATTAACATTTACAGTAACAAATGCCCACAAGCAAAGAGTACAAACAGACCATTCATAACTGAAAATATAACTACTACTGCTAACTATTGACCATCTGTATGCTCTAAACACTATTTTTAGGTCTTTACAAATGTTATCCTATTTAATATTCAAAACATCCGCGGGACATTGATGCCGTAAATATTTAGATTTTGCGAAGCAGGAAAACAAATCACAGAGAAGTTAAGTAACTTCCTCAAAAATACCATCTAGAATTGGTAATAAAGATTTGAACTCAAGGGGTCTGACTCCAGAGCTCACGAAATTTGTTCTCCTACTACACCGCCAGTGCAAAACCACCTACCTTTGTGGTAATCAAAGTCGTAGGTGAATTAAAATAAGACAGGTTATAAATTGTCACCCATTAAATTAGCAAACATTTAAAAGGTTATAGTATCCATAAATACACTTACTATTGCAGCTAGGAGAACACAATAGCCAATTCATCTAATTTGGCAATAAGAATGAAGAATCACAATTATGCCCACAGCTTTCATCAGTTCCCATTTCTGGGAATTCATTCTAGAGTACGGAAATTCCATAAATACTTAAAATATACCCAGATATTCATAGGCTGCCATTATTTTACCAACAGGCAAAAGCTGATACAATACAAATACAATAGAAATTTATGGTGGATTTCCTGAAGTCAGTTTACAAAAACCAAAAAGAAAATTGGGGCTAAAGCAATTTTTTCGATTTGAAATTCTTTTAGAAATATTATAACAAAAACAGAAGAGACTTTATCAAAACACTGAATTAATTAAAGCTAATTTCGATCTAAAATCCTAAATCGAGCTCATCCAATGTTGCCTCTTAACTTAAGGTTTGCAAAAAGTTTCAAAAGTAATTTTAAAGCATTTTTTGCAATAGAAATTTGCTTAACACTATATGAGAATATATAGTCCTGATTAATAACAACTTAACAAAAAGAAAATCAACTATGCCACAGTAATCATTTTTTTTGGAGAAAATACAAAATAATCATTATTAAAGGTAATTAAACATGACATTTAAATTCATTCATGGTCTATAACTGACAACTCACAATAAAATAATCTTGGATTGGACTACATCTTAATTCTTGAGTTTTCAGTGTGTTTTTACCACAAGGGAGCTTTACTTAAAGTTCTATAAAAAAGGAAATGTTAACTATAAATTCAATATTTGATGTCATTTATATTACTTAGTTGTAATTGGAATGTGGGTAATTATGAATTGACAGCTGACCCTTGAACAATTTGGGGGTTAGGGATGCCGACCCTCTGAACAATCAAAAATCTCATATAAGTTATTATCAGCTTAATAATTAAGAGACTATGATGCCCAATAGAATATTAAACACATAATAAAAATGTTTAAGTAATAACATGGAAAAGTTTATGATACAAACTTTTATGTTAGGTAAAAATTAGAAAATAAAACTTATAGTATGATGACAACTTTAAGGGGAAATTATTCCTCACAAAATTAGGATAATTATGTTATATTAGAATAAGAGACAAAGTGCTTTTTCCTCTACTTTCCAAATTATGACCACAGTCATGGGATTTGAGGAGAATAAGTTATTCAATTTGAAGCTCTCACTGAAAAATATCATACCTTGTTACTCAGGTGCAGCCAACCTGGGAGATTTTAAAAATGCAGAATCCCAGGTCCCACTCCAGAATTCCTGAATCAGCTTCTTCATTTTAACAAGATTCCAGGTGATTTTTTATGCACATTAAAGTTTGAGAAGCACAGATACAACATGCTACAGGTAATGAACACTTGATGCTTCTTGGAAATCGATCTTCCAGGCTATAATAACTAATCAAAGATTGAAGTCAATCCTCTGAATTATCAAGGACCTATTTCCATATAGGGTATCTTTATAAATGAGGATTAATCCTGCCATCATTCTTGGGAATTTTATATGTAGATGATTCATGAGACATTCTGGTCCTTCAGAATCCTGACTTTCTTGACTCCAGACGTTTCCTCTAATCCACTTCTCGCCTCTCCACTCCAGTGGTTTCACCCTAGACCTGGGATCAATAAAGGGGAGCTATAAACTCTTCACTAACATTAGACATCCATCCTCTTTAATTCATCCTGCCAAGAAATGCCATAGAATTCTTCCTAAAACACTGCGATATTTTATCATGATTGCTTCCTGTTCAACTATTCACTATTACCTCCTTTCCAGCATCTACCAGATTGTTGGGTAATTTTTGGTTTATTCAACTATTCTCTCCTCCCATCTCCGACCCTTACAGCATGAGACAATGTCTTATCCTCTCTTGAACAGAAATATTTAGCCCAGCTCCTGTCTCAAAGCAGGCATTCAGTGAATGTTTGAAGAATGGGCACAGTCATAAGTATTTTTCCCACTTTCAAGAATCTTTATACTCAGCCATTTGCACTAAGTACAATTACTCATTTTGCAAATAAGGAAGCAGATGCCCATGACTTGCCAAAGATTAAAAATGGAATGTGAACAAAGAGCAGAAAATCTCAGGTTTTCTTCCTCTATAAATCACAATTTTTCATTTCAATAGATTTCTTTTTCCAGTTTACAATTCTGCTTAAATCTCAAGCCCTGTCACAGTCTGCCCTCTTCCTGCCTAGCCATTGGTAAGACTGTACTTTCTTTGCTATATTCAGGTAAACCTGCTCATTGACCCACTTATGCTATGCTTCTTCCCTCCTTCATAGCTTATGTTCATAACTGTTAGCCTAAAAGAGCACCTTAATTCTTAAACAAATGCAAGTCATCATGAGTCCAATCTCTAAATTTCTATTGCAGTGTTACCCAATACTGCACAATTTTAGTACTGTAGTCCTCACTTTGCATGACTCCAGCATACACCGATATGATCATTACGATGATCATGGTTTAGTTAAATAGCACCAATTTCCCCAACAACACGGTTCCAATTTCAGCTACATGGCATATTAACAGTAAGTAGTTGCATAAAGTAAAACTTTGCTGCTCACTCTCTAGTTTACAGATCAATATGTACATAGCAGATACGCATCATGATCAGTGGCAAACCCCATCATTTCCTTCAGAGTCTGTTGGTGGTTGGTCACTGTTACCAGTTTACAAAAAGACAGAAAAGCATGTAGTTGTGTTGATTCCTTGTCTCTCAGGGAGAAAACCAAGTGGCGTTTTACACGAATTGGAAAACCAAAGAGGGAATTGGTCAACAATAATGAAAATGTAGCAAAGAAATGAAAAGTGGTAACATCGGAAATAAAGCTAGAATCAGATGTAAATGAAATTAGAAGCAATCCTGGGAATACTGACACTGCTGTATTTCAAGAGATTCTATTAGCTATGCAGCCAGGGGAACTTTGTGAAAATGACTGTATTGATATAAATGAAGACAACAGTTGAGATGAAAAGCATGAAAATACTGGCAAAAAGAGAGAAAAAGCTCTACAGGTATCTTATAACTTTGAAAATGTAGAGGATAAAATATCAGAAGCTGATCCAAACTTAGAAAACAGCATGAAAATTTGCAAAGGCATAGAAAAGATGGGTCCTCACTCCATAGCAGGAGTTATGCTAAGAGAACAAGGAACCATTCCCAAACCACTCTTGATACTTTTTTGTAAAGAAATAATACACTTTAATTCACAATGTTTTTAACGTTTTCTATTACACTGTGCTGTTATTTTTTCTAATTTCTTATTTCTCTATACAAGAGTTCTTAACATTTTAACAAAATGTTTTAATGCTATGGAATAATATTAACTTTTTCCAAGGTGCTCAGTGTCACTAGTCGTAAGGGAAATGCAAGTCAAAACCACAAAGAAAAATCACCTCATCCATGTTAGAATGGCCATGATCAAAAAGACAAAAGAAAAAAGCATTAGCAAGGCTGTGGGCAAAAGGAAACCTTTGTACACACCTGACGGGACTATAAATTGTTACAGCCGTTATGGAAAGTTGTATGGAGGTTCCTCAAAAAATTAAAAGCAGAACTACCATATAATCCAGCAATCCCACTTCTGAGTATTTATCCAAGGAAATTGTCGCCAGGGGCTGGAGGAAGAGGGAATGAGGAGATGTCAGTCAAAAGGTACAAACTTTTGGTTTTGCGAGATAAATAATTCCTGACATACAGGATGGTGACTATGATTAACAGTACTGTATCGTATACTTGAAATTTGCTAGGAGAGTAAATCTTAAGTGTTCTCATCACCCCCGCCCCCGCCCCAGAAGGCAACAGTGTGAACTGATGGACATGTTAACTACCTTGATTGTGATCATCCTACTATGTACAAATATATCAGATCATCAAGATGTATACCGTAAACAGATACAATTTCTATTTGTCAATTATACTCCAGTAAAGCTGAAAATTAAAAAATCAAAAGATCTCTGCATAATTTCAGCTTGCACAGCCATATTACGGTTCCATGCTGCCAGAGAAAGTAAGGAATGCCTCTACTGGATTTTTCTTATTTATTTATTTTTTTTTGCGGTACGCGGGCCTCTCACTGCTGTGGCCTCCCCGTTGCGGCCTCTGCATCGGCAGGCGGACTCTTAACCAGTGTGCCACAAGGGAAGCCCTCTGCTGGATTTTTGATGTATGTTTGTTCTATCTCCTTCTCAGCTAGACTGTGAACTACCTGAGAATGGTACCCTGTTATAATTTTTTAACTGAGGTAAAATTCAGATAACATAAAATTCACCACCTTAACCATTTTAAAGTGTACGAGTCAGTGGTTTCTAGTACATTCACAATGCTGCACAACCATCACCACTATCTGGTTCAATAACATGTTCATCAACCCTAAAGGAAGCCCAGTACCCACTAACCAGTCACTCTGCATTTTCCCCTGCTCTCTGCCACTGCCAATCACTATTCTACTTTCTGTCTCTAAAGATTTGCCCATTCTGGACAATTCATATAAATGGAATCCTACAAAAATGTGAGTTTGGGGTGAGTTTTCAATTAGCCTAATATTTTCAAGGTTCAGCATGTATAAGTACTTTACTCCTTTTTATGGCTGAAGAGTAGTCCATTGTATGAATATGTCATATTTTATTTACCCATTCAAGAAACGCTGGATATCATTTTTCACCCTTTGGCAATGATGAATAATGCTGTTATGATAATTTGTGTACCTATTTTTGTTTGAATATATGTTTTCAGTTCTCTTGGATATATAACTAGGAGTGGAATTACTAGGTCATATAATAATTCTTTATTTAACTTTTTGAGGAACAGTTGAACTGCTTCTCACAGCAGCTGAGCCATTTTACATTCTCACCAACAATGTATAAAGATCCCAATTTCTCTAAACCATTGACAACACTTGTTATTTTCACTTTTTTTATTCTAACCATTCTAGAGAGCGTAATGTGGTATCAATTTATGGTTTTGACTTGCATTTCCTTAATGACTAATAATGGTGAGCATTTTCTCTTATGCTTATTGGCCATTTGTATCTTCTTTGGGGAAGTGTCTATTTAAGCCCTTTGCCCATTTTAAAATTGAGTTGTCTTTCTTGTTGAGTTGTAAAAGTTCTTTATATATTCTGGATGATAGACTCATCAGATATATGATCTAAAAGTATTTTCTGCCATCCTATTGGTTGTCTTTTCACTTGCTTAAGAGTATCATTTGATGCACAAGAGTTTTTAATCTTGATGAAGTCCAATTTATGTATTTTTTATCTTCTTGCTTGTACTTTTGGTGTTATAGCTAAGAACAGGCCAAATGCAACGTAATGAATTTGTATCCCAATGTTTTCTTTTAAGAGTTTTGTATTTTTAGCGCTTATATTTAAGTCATGGATCTATTAGAGTTCATTTTTATATGAGGCCTGAGATAAGTGTCCAAATTCATTCTTTAGTGTATGGATATGCAATTGTCCCAGAATGATTTGTTGAAGTGACTATTCTTTCCCCAATGAATGGTTTTGATTTCTGTGTCAAAAATCAAGTAGCCATAGATATATGAGTTTATTTCTGGACTCTGAATTCTATTTTATTGACCTATATGTCTATCCTTATGCTGGTATCACATTGTTTTGATTACTGTAACTTTGTAGTGAGTTTTGAAATTATGAAATGTGAATCCTCCAACTTTGTTCTTTTTCAAAATTGTTTGGCTCTTCAGGGTTCCTTGCAATTCCACATGAATTTTACAATCAGCTTGTCCATGTCTGTATAAAAGATATTTTGGAATTTTAATAGATATTATAGTGAATGTATAGCCCAATTGGGGAAGTATTGCTATCTCAACAATATTAACTCTTCCAATCTGTTAATACAGAATATGCTTCAATTTACTCAGCTCTTTAAAAATTTCCTCTGGTAATGTTCTATAATTTTCAATTACAAGTGCAAATGTACTTCTTTGGTTAAATTTACTCTTTTTTGATGCTATTATAAGTGGAAATGTTTTCTTTATTTTTGGATTTTTTATTGCTAGTTATAGAAATACAAACAATTTTTGTATTTTGATCTTGTATTCTGAAGCTTTTCTAAATTCACTGATTAGCCCTAATAGTTTGGGAGTTTGCGGGGTGAATTCCTTGGATTTTCTCACAGATCATGCTATCTGTGAACCAAGATAATTTTACTTCTTCCTTCCCAATCTGATTGGCTTCTATTTCTTTCTCTTGCCTAACTGCTTTTGCTAGTACTTCTAGTACAGTGTTGAATAGAAGTGGCCAGAGTGGATATCTTTGTCTTGTTCCTGATCTTATCAGTAAAGCTTTCACTCTTTCACCAGTAAGTGTCATGTTATATGGCTGTGGGTTTTTCATAAATGCCCTTTATCATGTTTAGGAAGTTCCCTTCTATTCCTAGTTTGTTAAGTGGTTTTATTTTGTTTTGTTTTGTTTTGTTTTGTTTTTCTGTGGTACGCGGGCCTCTCACTGTTGTGGCCTCTCCTGTTGCGGAGCACAGGCTCCGGACACGCAGGCTCAGCGGCCATGGCTCACGGGCCTAGCCGCTCCGCGGCACGTGGGATCTTCCCGGACCGGGGCACGAACCCGCATCCCCTGCATCGGCAGGCGGACTCTCAACCACTGCGCCACCAGGGAAGCCCTATTAAGTGTTTTTATCATGAAAGAGTGTTGGATTTTGTCAGATGCTTGTTTGCATCAATTGAGATGATCACAGGATTTTTTTTTCCTTCATTCTATTAATGTGGTGTATTACTTTGATTGATGTTTGTATGTTGAACCACCCATGTATTCCTGGGATAAATCCTACTCAATCGAGTGGTGTAATCCTTTTAATATGCTGTTGAAATCAGTTTGCTAGTATTTTGTTGAGGATTTTTGCATTTCTATTCATAAGGGATATGGGCCTGTAGTTTTCTTGTGATTTCTTTGTCTGGCTTTAGTATCAAGGTAATGCTGGCCTCATAGAATTTCTCCTCTTCTGTTCTTTTAGAAGAGTTTGAGAAGAATTGGTCTTAATTCTTTAAACATTTGGTAGAATTAAAAAAAGGTATCATATTTTTCAGTCTGTATGTGTGCATACGTGTGTTTAGAAGGGTATTTGACATAGAAAAAGATATTTAATGTGTAAATAAATTTCAAGCCAAGAAAGAAAAGTCACTTTTTTAAAAAGGTAAGTAAATCAGCTTGAATATACTCAACTTTCTGTAAATGTGTTCATTGTGTGAATATCTTCATCTAATGTCATCCCAGCCAGGACCTGAAATAAATTTTCAAAAAGCTAGCAGGCAGGAGGGGTTCAAACACATACTATAGACATAAAAAAACAGGAACAAGCTCTACTAGATGGCTCAAAGAAAGAAAAACCTCCGAGGTAATACACTCCCCCACCATCCAAGGAGAAACTATGTAAAAATCCATAAATGGATTAACGAGCAGAACTGTGGCTGAAGAAAACCAGATTAGCTCTGCCAAAGATGACAGCCGTAAAATGCACCAAGAAAATATCCAACAACAGAAAAGAGAAATTATCTGTTGGTAAAAATTCAAGATTCTGAAAGTAGACACCACCAGCCTAATTTAATAATTGCAGGATCCCTGATGGAAGGAAGAAGCAGGATATGGTTGAATCTTTTTCAAAATTTAATTAAAACCAAAATGGCACTTATTCCTTTGCTCCTCCATGATTGAAGCAGCTTCACAGAATACCAGCAGACAAGCCAAGATCAGAGCCAATGACTCACCACATTTTCAGAAGAGGATTTTAAGAATCAAATAAACAGAGTTTAGAATTGCAGAGACTAACGTTCCACGTGCAGCTTCCAGATCTGTCCCTGTCTCTTCGCTGCATGCTTCAACGGCACTCTGCACATCCACTGTGCCTTACACGATATCTGGCCGCCTGCCTGCCCCAGAGTGAGCCCTGAGCAAAACCGCATTCACCGAGGCCTTCACTTGTCCCTGGGAAAAAGAGCGTTTTCTCTCCCGTGCCCAGGAGGGAAACTTACAAGATCTCTCCCAGACTTCAAGGGAAGCCGAGAGATTCTAACAATTAATTTTGGTCTACTTGATGTTTGGTGAGATATGAACCCACCCTGTTAGGTGTTTCTCTTTTTACTACCTGCTGGAAAAAAAGAGGACCCCATGCTAATTGCAAAATCTCTTTTTGAAAATCTTCGGATTCACATGCTACTCTTACCATTTGTCCTTAGCAGGCGTCAGTCAAGATTTGTTAGCTTTACTGGATTTGAAAGAAAACAATTTGAAAACGAATTTCTGTTCTGAAAGGCATTTTACACAACTCAAAAGAGGGGAGATAGGAGAAAAGTGGCGAGCAAAAATGGTTGTTACCAGGGAAGCAGGGACTTTGCTAGATTTGGTTCAGTTTGGCAAACTATGGAAGCAAGCAGTTATGGCTTATTTGATGTTGCTGATTTCTGGAGCCTATATCTGATATGTCTCAGCCTTTGATTAAGAAAGTCAAGGTTATTGGTAGGTGATTCACCAGTACGAGAGCTGGGCTGAACACAGGTAAATGACCTTTGGCATGAGGTCTCTGAAAAGTACTGAATAAAGACTTCAAGTTCTGCTCCAGAAAATTAAAGGTATGGATATAAATCGTTTTTCTTAAAATCCCCATTGGATTTTGTAAGTTTCTACTTTGAGCAATAGAATTTTTACTCTTGAAATCTAAAAAATAAATAAATAAAAACAAAAATCATGGGGTATGCAAATTTTGAGTTGAAATAGAATCATCCAAAGAGTTTTCTAAATTAGAGGAGAAGGCAAACTATACAGTGATCAGTGGAGTTCTTCAGAGTGAATTAACATCAATTACTGGCAAGAAAACTATGAAGTTGAGAATTTCTCATTTGTTAAATCAGATAACAACTGAAAATATCTCAAAATTTTCTTATGAATTAGTTAAATCAGTTGCCCCTTTCTTTCCAAAGTTTTGACTAGTTTGTTAAACAAGCTGGTTAGGAAACCCTTTCTGTAAGTTTGTTCTCCTTCTTTTTCCCCCAACTCATTTGCTCATTCTTAGTCTCAGATGCCATTCAAATTTGCTATTTGTCCGTTTTGTCTACAGTAGTACTTGGGGTGTATGGACTGCACAAGGATTTACAGTGTATTAATTGACTGCTTATGAATGACTTGCCAATTCACTCAGGCAAGTTGTAACTTAATGATGATAGATGTAGATGTGAGTCAGAAGTATACGAACTTTCATTATCTGCCTTTCATAGCCATTATCAATCCACTGTCTTAGTATGGTGTAATTATTTACACTTTATAGTTCCAGGAAGTGTCTAATTTGAATCTAAATAATTCCCATCATCATTTTAGCAATGGTGAAAATTAGGTTCATACACATAGAAATAATAAATTCCCTTAACAGCAAATGTCTCCTGGGCATATATTCTTATGATTAAATTCATATCTGAACTAACAAAATGTATTGATTGAGACCAAAGGTTTTTAAATAAGATGTATCTGAGTTTAAATCCTGGTTTATCCACTTACCACCCCGATGAGTTATTTAAACTCTTTAAGCTTCAGTTTCCTCATCTGTAATATGGGGAGTGTGCCTATCATCCAAGGTTATTATAAAGGTGAACTGTGATGGATCTGACAATTTTTAGGGAGTGTTCATAAACTTAGCTATTAAATAATAATAATGGCAACAGTAATAGTAATAATGATAGTATAAATGACATTGTTGTTTTGTTGTTATCATTTACTCACCCAACTGCCATGTATTTGTTCTTTTTATTCAGTAGATTTAGTTTAATTCCTGTCTTCCTAAGGTAACAAATTGGAAAAGGCAAGTTTAAGTATCCATACCTAAAAAGTAGCATGGAGGCCAAGTTCAGGCTGTGTGGATACGAGAGAAGGTTCTCAAGGGTTGGAGAGGTGGATGAGTGGTGACCAGGGAGAAGCCATAGTAGCTAGAAGAGTAGTTTGAATGGACGAGGCAGTAGGGAAGCATGGACAGGTGAGAAAAATCTGGGGGCAAGTCAGCTGATAAGAAGTGCACCCCAGAAGGAACCCTGAGAAGTCCCGAATGCCCATCACTGCTCCTGCCTCACTGCTTCTCTTCTAGGTCACTGAGGGGTATTTCTTTCCCAGATTGTACATTTTTGGTTTAAAGTGTTTTTACTCTTTAATTCCACTTGTCTTGCTGTGTTCCTCCCAGAAGAGCTACTCTGAGATCAGCCCAAGGTCAAAATGTTAGGGGCTCGTGGTCTGTGTGAATTACATAAGTGATAGGTATTCAGTTTCATATTGAATGGACCCCCTTTGCAGGCACCACTGATTTCAACCTTCCTCCCTCTCATTCTGATGCTTGACGATTCCCTTTCGGAATTCCAGCCTTTTCCCATTCCCAAGCCCGAAGCGGAGCTAATTCGCCCAGAATGGTGAGTCCTGGAGAAACTGTTCTCCTTGAACTCAAGATTCATCCCCTAACTTTTGGTTAAGTGGCTCTCCTTGGTCCATTGCATAACGATTCAGAGCACATGGCACTCTGCCCAGTTCAAATTCTGCCTCTGCAACTTTCTACCCATGTGCCTCGGAGAAGCTACTGAACTTTTAAATTCACCAGTTTCCTCCCTATAAATAGAAGTCATAACTGAACTGATCTCCTAAAGTTGCTATTAGTCAGTATTTGGGGAGTGCTTAGAACAGAGCATGGTACCAGTTAAGCTTTATTCAAGTGTTTATCAAATTAAATGATTGGTAAGTGTTTGAACTTAAACTATGTTGCATCTCTCATCTGCCACAGAAACGTCACCAGCTAGCTTGTCCTCTGTCTGTGCTCCTCGAACTTTTACTCTTTGCTGGTCATCCGCCAGAAACTTGAATTAATAAAGAAGAAATCTAAATTCACGCAAACTGCACTTGTCAGATGTGTCATCTCAGACACTCAACCGTCTCCAAATTCAGCAGCCACTTGGCCTTTGCTTGGCTCCTTTCCCAGGCCATTGTCTCTTCCCAGACATCCACAGGGTCAAGAGCATCTCTATCAGTTAAGTCCTTCCAGCTCCAGTCTCTAGGAGAGAGCCAGAACCCTCTCCTAGGTGCGCCCAGAGATAGAGCATAGTTTGAGGGTGAGTATTGAGGGAACAATAAAGGTAGAGGATGGTCTGGGATGCCATTAAGCCTTGTGCAGGTATTAGAAGGAAAAGCTGGTTACCAGGTTCCCTTCCCCCACCTCTCCAGTGCTTTTGTCTAAGGCGCTCTGAAGTTAGATGCTATAAGATGCTTGAGATGGGAAGACTCCCCTCCTAACTACCCAGTAAACTCGTTCTCTGGTGTTTCTCATTTTTTGCCAAATCGCTCAGTCAGACCAGGATTTTACAATAGCTAAAGTAGCTTTTGTAAACAGGAGGCCATTCTTCCCCACATGGTGGAGTGGAAATTTAAACAAAGCAGCAATCACAGGGGTGGACTTAACTCAGGAATGCTCTGTAAGCTCCATCACATACATACCTGTTTACAAAGTGAAAGCATCTTATAAAACCCCTTTTACCACTTATGATGAGAAAATCATTCCTGCCACTTCTCTAAACATCCCCTTGTGGTCAGGCTTTCAATGCACAAATGAGGCACAAGAAATGGACAGTGTGGTTTAGACAGAATTGAAGTTAATGGCCTCTGTCCCCTGCTTCTCCTTGGCAGTGGAGAATGACACCATATGTTGGGGAGAAAGGATACATAAAACTGAAGATTCCAGTCTGGATTTTAGGTTCTCATTTCCTTAAGAGCCGAGATGGGGTTTTGATGTGAGTATCAGGCGTGCATGGGTCCCTACTAAACACAATGTCACTTTCAATGTCACTTTGTTTGTTTTTTTTTTTTTGCGGTACACGGGCCTCTCACTGCTGTGGCCTCTCCCGTTGCGGAGCACAGGCTCCGGACGCGCAGGCTCAGCGGCCATGGCTCAAGGGCCCAGCCGCTCTGCGGCATGTGGGATCTTCCCGGACCGGGGCACGAACCCGTGTCCCCTGCATCAGCAGGTGGACTCTCAACCACCGCGCCACCAGGGAAGCCCTCAATGTCACTTTTTATCGTCCCCCGTGTCTGCAGTGTTCTGTACATAGCAGATGCTCCCTAATATATGGATATTGGTTGATTTGGTACATAAAGAGTAATAATGACATGTCGTCTTTACTCCCAATGTCATGGCAGCTATATTAATAAGTTAAATTGCTTACACTTTCCCCAGTGATGTCAAATGAAATGGCAAAATGAGATGTGTGTTGATGAATGAACAGCTCCCCGGGATAGTATTTCACTGGCTTAAAGGGACAACTGAATGCACAGTTAACCCCTCTCCTCTATTTTCTAGACATGTAAGTAATACCTCAGCATAAATTTTTCCAGTGTAGTGTAAATGGAAAGACTCAGAAAAAAATATTAGAAATATATCTGAATAAAACCAGGGGCTTCCCTGGTGGTGCAGTGGTTGAGAATCTGCCTGCTAATGCAGGAGACACGGGTTCGAGCCCTGGTCTGGGAGGAGCCCACATGCCGCGGAGCAACTAGGCCCGTGAGCCACAACTACTGAGCCTGTGCGTCTGGAGCCTGTGCTCCGCAACAAGAGAGGCTGTGAAAGTGAGAGGCCCGCGCACCGCGATGAAGAGTGGCCCCCGCTCGCCACAACTAGAGAAAGCCCTCGCACAAAAATGAAGACCCAACACAGCAAAAATAAATAAATTAATAAACTCCTACCCCCAACATCTTCTTTAAAAAAAAAAACAAAAAAAAAAAAACCAGGCAGCATAAACAGTGCAACTTAATTTACATCTTACTAATGAATGAGCCTAGCTTCATGAGTAGACCTGTCCAGTTCCCATAATCTGTTTCTCTTTCCATCCATGAAGTCCGTCAATCAACTTCAATCAATATTTTTCAAACAAAGGCAATAGGACTTTGCTACTGGCTGAATCAACATAGGGCTGTTTAATCTTTTTCTACTAGTGCCTAACCTCCAAATTTCAGGTTCAGATCTAATTGGTTTGAAAATCTGAT
The DNA here is from genome assembly GCF_964270905.1 of Leucopleurus acutus. NCBI lineage: Eukaryota > Metazoa > Chordata > Mammalia > Artiodactyla > Delphinidae > Leucopleurus > Leucopleurus acutus. The sequence goes on from NC_139153.1 coordinate 99,189,495, forward strand.
TGATTTCCCCATTATCACTTTTCTGGGACTCCCAAGTTTTGTCAATGAGCTTGTGAAAAGTACCTCATTTGCATAGGCAAAGTAGATTTAATAAAAAAAAAATAATAATGGATTAATATATTAGAAGTCAGGGATCAAAATGGGTATTTCCTTATATTATTCCTATTTTGTCATGTTAATATAGCATGAATAAATAATTTGTATATCAACATAGCAAATGTGTAATGATTGAGATTCAATATTGCTTATTAAAAGTGACACTGGAATAGAAATGCAGCTTGTCAATGATAATATAGTTTTAATAATAATAACCCAAAATAGAAAGTCTATATGTGGCTTTTTAACTAAAAATTTGTTTTCATGAAATTAGTTCTGTAACTAGAATGGTTTTATCTACATATGGATTGGAATTTTACAAATGCGAGGATATATCATGTTTGAAATCTACAAGTTTTCTAGACTCTTGTTTATACACTTAGACAATATATGTTCACCATTACCTTGTGCAACACAATATTCATCCAAATTATAATTAAAAGATCATAAAATCACCTTTTATTGATTAAAAAGGGGTCTTAACACTGCAAATACCAATCAGAAAAGCTGAGTAAAAATATTTGTTAGTCATGCCAGGGTTTCTACCACAGGTTGCGTTGCGCACATGGCAGTACAAGGATACCCCCTCTAAGAACAATGAGAGAAGCCAGATACAACACAAAGTTCTAAGTTTGAAGTCATCACAGAGTTGCTGAGACAACCAGGAATTGAGAGGCCAAGAGGCTGGGGAGAAGGGAACTCAGGAGAGACGAGCCTATTTCTTTGACCTGTTTTTCGCCTTGGGGGATTTGCTGGTTTCTTGATATTGGGTAAAAGGTTAAAAATCTGAGTGCAAGATTTGGGCCAGGAGGCAAAAAGGTCAGCAGAGTATTTATCAATCTCACAGTAATGCACAGAAAAAAATTGGAGTTCAGACCACCCTTGAACTGAGAGACTAAGATCCTGGAGAAAATGGGATTGGTAAAGAAGTGAGTGCAACCTTTGTGGTCTTCTCCTCAAGGCCTTTACCAAATTCTCCAGCTGTGAGCCAACAGGTTAAGAAGCTAAGCTGAGGCACTCTGAAAATCAGCTAAAGTTTTCAGCAGTTTTCAGGGCTTAGGAAATAAATACTGTAGTCCGGAACCCAGCAAGGAACTGGGTACCCTAGCAAACACCCCAATCTCTAGAAGACTAACCCTTGGAGACAGGGTAGACCAGAGTTAGAAGGAGCCGTACCAAAACCTCAACTTGGCTCAAGGCAACTCAGTCCTTGACAGAGGAAGAGAAGAGGGCCCCTTGCATAGCACAGTTTTAATATATTACATATTTTAAAATTTGTATGTCTCATAATACTTTTTAATATGGATACTTAGATAATTGATTTCAGTCTTTTCTTTGTTAATATATGCATTTATATAAAATATAAGTACATAGAATATATATAAACAGATATAATATATAAATATGTAAGTAAATATATATTTCATTGTATTTTAGTATCTGACTACATAACAAATATCTGGGTATAAATATTATATTTACTGTAGTATAAAACACATATAAATGCATTTCTAATGATAGCTGAAGAAAAGGCTGAAAACAATTATCTGAGTATTCATATTAAAAAGCAGAAAAGAGTACACAAAACTAAATCCAAAGAAAATAAAAGAAATAAGAGATAATTCCATGACAAGATTGATAAAGTAAAAGAGACAGAAATATATTATGAATCTCAGAAATGAAAAAGGGGACATCGCAACAATCCTATGGATATTAAAAAATATTTGAAAAGATAGGATGTTGTGAACATCTTTGTGCCAATAAATTTGAAAATCTTGATGAAATAGAATCCTGGAAAAACACACTTAAAAAACTAACACAAGAAGTAATGGCTAATCTAAATAGTCCTGTATCTATGAATAAATTGAGTCTGCAATTAAAATATTTCCTAAATGGAAATACCCAGGCTGAGAAGTCTTTCCCAGTGAGTTCTTCCAAACATGTAAGAAAGAAATAAGCTTATTCTTACACAAGCTCTTCCAGATATAGAAAAAGAATAGACACTACCCAATTTGTTCAATATTACACCAGAAAAAAAGTCATCAAGGGTTTGTGCAAAAGCTCCCCAATGATGTCCTCATAATAACATTCAGTCTTATCAGTGACCAATTGCAAAATCCCATGACTTCAAGCTTTGCTTACCACTGTTTTTTAAAATGACATGCAAGAGATGCTAACGATGGTCAGATCAGAACGCATAGCTATTTCTACTGTGAATATTGCTTTCTTAAATAAAGATCTTCAATTATATAAAGTCTCACACCCAAATAACTGGCTCGTTCTTCCCAGAATAGAAGGACTACCCTCAAGCATAACTAGTTATTTATACCCTCCTCCCATGCCTGGAAAAGTTGATGGTAGGTAGGACCATGCATTACACGCACTTAGATTCCTCTTCAGCAGGGAGCCCAGTGTTTTTCACATGGTAGAGTCTCAACGAATTTTCATTAATTTGTTGGGAAAAAACCACACACTATGCAATTTTTGACTGAATTGTAACAAAATCCATCAAGATTTTTATGCTTACTTTTTACCATGTCTAGAAGGAGATGATAGACTCATCCCAGTGTGATGACCCAATATTGTCCTTATATACAAGGGTCATGGTGAGAGAGGAGAGAAAACACCAATTGTAAAAGTCCTATGAATTCCTAAGAGTCTTTACTAAATCATGGAGAACTCCTTTTTGAATTCCTCTTCTCTGGGAAATGCCTGCTGGCTACCATTTTGTCCTGAGGGCTCTAGTTATCAAAGAAGATGAACTAGGGCTTCCCTGGTGGCGCAGTGGTTGAGAGTCCGATGCACGCAGGCTCGTGCCCCTGTCCAGGAAGATCCCACATGCTGCGGAGCGGCTGGGCCCGTGAGCCATGGCCGCTGAGCCTGCGCATCCGGAGAGGCCACACAGTGAGAGGCCCGCGTACTGGAAAAAAAAAAAAAAAAAAAAAAAGCTGAACTAGAGAAATCAGTGACTTAGCTGAGCAGGACTCTACTCCCTGCCCCCAGATTCAGAAGCTAAACTTTATTCGTAAGAGAATTTCTCATAACACTACTTTGGTTGCCACAGGGAGAAAAAGTTGGGTAGAGAAAAATTATTAAGCCCTTCTGTAGTAAAACAAATCATAATGGGAGTAAGGTTTATATTTCCAACCGGTAAATAACTTCGCTATCACAGTACCACCAACTAAAATGATCATGGTGAGGCAGAAAAGATCGAATGAATGAAGAGAAGGCAGAGATAAAAAGAAGCAAGGTAAGGCCTGCTAAAGCCACAGCTTGTACCAGTGTGGCCCAATGTTTCATTTTCATTGTAACATTTCATAATCAATGGTGGACAATAAACCGTCTAAAAGATGTATTGTATACACTATTAAACACAAAGGCTCATTTTGATTCACACCTAAAGTTCAAGAAACATACATCACCATGAAATCCTTTAATAAAAGTGACAGATAAATAAAAATAAATGGCTTGATGTTTGTTAAAGAAAAAATGAGGCTCTTCACCTTTACTTTTAATGAGAGAATCGGAAGTTTTGTTCTCCCCTGAAATTAAATACAGTGTTGTGTTGTAGCAAACTTTCTCTGTGGCAGCCCAAATGTAATTTGAGCTAATTCACGAAATGCACTTTGTAAAAGGATATTTATTGCCTGCGAGATAGTAAAAGTATATCAGATTTATTGATATCCAGGGAAAACGACATTATGGTTGTTTAGAGTGAACCTATGAGCAAAGTGAATATTCAGGGAAGTGAGAGCAGACTGCTGGTATGTGCCTTAAGAAAAACGACGACAAACAGAAAAAGAGCAGGAAAGAGGAATCTGCGTACAGTATAGTCATTTTAGAGGGAGGTGTTTAAAACTGATTGCAATATAGATCTGAACGCGAGTGGTGCAGAAGCCTTTTCTATAAAAATGGGCATAAGAGAACAAGGATATATCAGGAGATTGGCTTTATTTCAGTTGCTTATTAGAAAGAAGCAGAAAAACAATGTCTAAAGAATTTATGAATAAGCTCTTGAGCATGTTTTCCTAGCCTTGTGGAATAAAGAAATCACACTCAGCTCTCAGAGAAGATCAGGACAAAGGGACCACCTTGCACCTATGGGAAATTCATCATAACACAGGTCCTAGTGAATTATCAATCTGAAGGAAAGAATGACAATTTGGGTATTAAGGGGTGAAACATGGGTACGTGTATGTGATAAAGGACAACCAAAGCTTTCTTCTCAAGACTGTGAGGCCTTCCTAAATCATGACAATTGAAGTTGGTCATCAGAAAGGATATAAATATAGCAAAAGATGACGGTGCAAACATATAGCTTCATAATTATAAAGAAATAAATTGAATATGTTATACAAAACAGCTTCCAAAAAAAAAACACAAAAAAACATGGGATAAGCCTAGCATCACAAACTGAAATAGTTATTCTTTTCTCCCACAGTAAGTAAAATAGACTAATCAAAGTAATTAATAGGTAAGCCTTTAGGCCCCAAGGAAATAATATTCAATAATATTAGTATTTTATCAGAGTACATACATCCAAACCACAATTGACATTAAAATAAATGTATCACTTACTGTTTTTAATTGTTGTGATTCAATTCTTCATGGCTGTGATTTCATTAGTTGCACTACCATGTTTTTAAAATATCTGATCCCTTTCCCTTACTAGATCTGCCATCTTATGAATGCTTATCTACTTTCTGCACTGGAGTCAGAAACCTGAGATTTTATTCCCAGTTTGAACACGTCTTTTATGTCAGAACAAAACCTTTAGTCGATAGAGATTCATAGAATATCAGAGCTGATCCAGTCTTGGAGGTATCTGATTTCTATTGCTTCATTTAACCAGCGTGGGAGCTGAGGCAGTGAGAATGTGAGAGGCTAAGTGATGTTCCTGCTGTGGGAGACTCTCCCCTATGGGCCTCCTGAGATCGTACACATCTTGCTGGGTATGCTGAGCATGTGAAACTCTGCCCACTCTACCAAGGCTGTTTCATAGGGCCGTGTTTGCTGTGAGAAGCCTTGAGGGATGAAGTAGCACCCCTCCTTCAGAACAAAGAGCATAATTGCTCCCTGCTTGTTACAAAACTGGGTTCCCCGAGCTTACAGTTCCATTCCTGTAATGCGATCCACCGCATGCGCAGGCATACATCTAGGCCCTCTGGACAAAAATCAAACCCCAGAACTGACACCTGGCAGCAGAAGAGAGAAGAAAGAATAGAACCATCATCTTTTGACTTCTATTTGTCTCTTTTTTACCCTTTGAAATAATGGTATATATTGAAATCATGACAAATGAGAGTTTTTAGTGTTTGAGGGTAATAAAAGAAATAAATAATTAAACACATTTGCTGCCTATGTAATTTTTTAAAGAATTAAGGGGAAAATCCTCAGTTGGGGAAATGGTCTGTTGGGTAGGCATCACTGTACACTAAATAGTAGCTTAGTTTCCACTCCCCCACCCATCCCACACACAAAGGAATATATTTAATACATTCTTCACTCAAAATTTTTAATTTAAATTTACTCTTAAAAGTTCTATTTGATTCATTTTCCAATCTGCTTTCTCTGTTTCTGTAACATTTATAGTGTCTATCCCTTCATCTATGAACATTTTTAATGTTATTATTTGTTTCCTTTGAGATTTCTCTGTTACCTGTGGTCCCAAGAGTATGGATTTTCCTATTGGTGGCATTTGGATTTTAGCTTTGGGTTTTAGTTTTAGTTTAGAGTTTTAGTTTCTTAGCCACATTCCTGAACTTCTTCACCTGTGGGCTTGAAGTTCCAGTGTCTTCCAGGGGACTCTGTTTCCATCAGTGACTAAAGGCGGCTGTATGGCTTCCAGGACACTTCCCTACACATCAGATTGAGTATTTGATCCCAGTTAAAACATAAAATAGCCCTTTCTAGTTCCTTGGAGTGCCTTCTATCCTGGTCTTCATTGGTATTAAAATCCAAACACCTAAGAAAAACATCCAGCTTGATACTCAAACACCCTACCCAAACTACGGCTTTTTTCTCTGACTCTGAATATCCTTTTCATTTCTGACAACTCAAGATTTCCCTTCCACATTTTTGAGTCATGTAGCTATTTTTTTTAACAGGACTTATTTTATCCAGAGTCCTTGGGAGAGTCAAAGGGTGCTCTCCCCAGTCAGCTTTATCTGCCCTAGGTCACAAAAAGAGAGGTCTTTTCCTTTACACATGTGAATATCACTTGTAAAAACCAGTCCTTGCAACAAAGTCAGAATATATCCTAACAGCAAAATGGCAGTGGGAAACATTTCCATCGGCCGTATTCCATAGGCAGATGACTGCTAACATAATTTTAGAAGTTGAATTACATTAATAATAATATTATCAGCTAGAACCAATGGCTAATCCCCAAAAGATATAAAATCTCTACTCATTAAAAAGAAAAGGTATCCAGAGGATGTGAAATAATAGTATAACCTTGGATGGACAACATGTTAAATGTCTGGTGATTTAGAATGTTGGTTACTGTGTGAGAAAGAGGGAGATTTTTTGTTTTGCTTTGATTTTTGTTTGTAAGGTTTGTTTGCTGTTCGAATCAACACCTTTTTTTCCTGGACGGTTTTTCCATAGTCAGCCTTGGTTCATTGAGATTTTTTTCATTAAAACAAGTAACAGTTTTCGCCTTTGTTTTTTCTCTTAGATCAAGACTGAAATTGGACTGCAGATCAAAGACCATGGCAAAAAATTCCTGACACTGGAAACTGTCTTCCCAGGTATCTGTGTACCTCATCCCCTTCTACACATTCCATATAAAGACACTGTTTCATTTTCCACCTGGCAACACTTAAATCGTTTTATTTTTCTTCATTAAAACCACCACACCTCTTCATTTAACTCATGTTTTAGTATCTTGATTCAGCAGGATCATAAAAACTTTGAGTTTTGTTGCCGTTGCTTCTTTTTGCCGCAGGGAGAAGTAAAAGAGAAACAAGTTAAAGGATATACAGTCAACCCTTCTTTAAAAATATATAACTAGATTTCTAAAGGAATGAAAAAATACAGTACTAGTGGGAAAACATTGCAGTCAAATCTATATTTAACTTAAAATAACATAACTTTTGTGGGTGTGCTTGACATTCCCTCATACCTGCTACAACCCCTGTGAGTCCTCAGTAAATATTAATTATGGATAATTGACAATTCCTTTCTCCTCATGGAAGCTGCAGAGCCAATTTTCAAGTTTCCATTTTGTGCCAGTGCAGTAAAGTGCAGCCTTCAACAAAGATCTGTTCTCTCTGCCTTGGAATGTAAACATGATTGTCCTATGAGAAATGAGTGTGCATTTTTCTGGGTTCTCAAAAGGAAATCACGTGTCTACACAGAATCTAAACCTAAAGCAAACAAACAAGTCAACCTCATTTTTTGTCTGTTTTTTTTAAAGAAAAAGAATTAAGCCTGATTCTGCCCAACCACTCTGTGTTCCAAATACACTTTCCATTTTACGAGAAGTGAATGCCTTTCGCTGACCATCCTGTAAATGGCTTAAATAGTTACAATCCCCTAAGGAAGGAGAATTTAACAGTGGTGGCAAATGCCACCAGAGCGCTTTAGTCTGTTTCCTGCCAATTCTGATCAATCTGTTACGTCTGCTGTAAATCTAACTGCTTAGTGATCAGTGAACAACATGAACTCGTTGCCTCAGCTCACTTAAGGAATTTGTTTTGCAATCGGCATGGGTGCCTATTTTAAACTTGACACAGACCCAAACCTGTGTGTGTGTATATATATACAGACAAATAAACATATATATACACTATATGGATAATATATATATACTACATATTATGTATGATACTATATGTAAGTACCTTCATAATCTTTCCAAATTAAATTAGATTTGCCTTTAGAATAGAGAGAAAACTATAGAATGAATTTCCGCTATCATTTTTTTTTTTTTTGGTAAATGAAGAGTTTCCCAGAAGTACTTGACCATGATTTTTTTAAAAAAAGGTTTAATTTGTTGACAAGTTTTCAGAAATATACCCATTTTCTCAAGCAAGGTTCACCTTTGTTTGCTCTCTTCATTGTAAACTGCACACCTATCTACAACTTCTCTAGGTATCAACTATGTAACGTCAGACATGTGGGTTGCTTTTATGTGGACTGATCATTTCAAATGGAATCTGTGTTTATAATCCAAAACTTTTGGTAAGAATTTAGGTCATTCCATCTAGCTTGCTCAATTGTATTTATTCAAATGTGTCCAAGTCACACACTTTTAACAAGTAACATGAAGGAATATCCCAGCTCACCAAGTCTGGTGGGAATAAGTGAGTAAGAAAGAGCATCACTCCTTTGTCTGGTCTTGGGTGGGAATTAGGAGGTGTTTGCTCATCTGCCATCTATGAAAACTCACCATTCATCTAGGCTTTCACTGTAGCTGTTCATCACTCCAATTCAAAAGAAAGTGGCCATCTGACAAACTTTCCTCCCAAAAATAATGACATAATAACATCTGCAAAGAGCTTACTGTGTGCCAGGCACTGCTGTAAACACTACATATTTCATCTCCTTTAATCCTCATCACAATCTTGGGAAGCAGGTACCAATATTTTTCTAAGATTTAGAGATGAGGAAACAGGCACAATGATGTTAAAGTAACTTGTTGAAGATTACACAGCTTGCTAGTGGCAAAGCCAGTTTAGAAGAACATTCCATGTGTACTTTTAAGTTGTACTAAATATGATATTGTAGAAAGGTATTATTAACTGCATTTCATGTATCACATGCCCAAACTCAGGGTCAAGTGCCAGCATATTAAGACAGTCTAGAGTGAGAACAGTGCTGAGCTAGGAATCAGCTGACCTTGATTTCAGCGTCACTTCCAGCCTCACCTCTAACCAGCATTTAACCTTGAACAAGTCACTTAATTCCCGAGCCCAAATTCCCAATCTGCAAGGTGAGAGATTAGATGTTCTCTAAGCCTCTTTTCAACCTCAATATTTATGTCTCTATGATTAATGGCTGAATGAAATGTCACATTGATCTAATAACTTGTGCGCTTGTTGGCCGTGTTAATGTTAAAAATATTAAAGTGAATGTGTCTGCTCTCTAAGTAGAGATTCGGCCACAATTTCTTCAGTTCAGTAGTACTCAAAAAAAGATCCTGTGCTCGTTTCGGCAGCCCATATACTAAAAAAAAATAATAATAATAATAAGATCCTGGTTTCTAAAGCTGTAAATCTTTGATATATATATATATTTTTTACCAGCACCAGCAGAGATGTATTCATTCACTCATTCATTGATTAAATTAGTAATTATTGAATTAGAATTGTGTGCCAGACACTGTCCTAAGCACTGAACAACAAAGGATGAATAAGACAAATGGGATTTCTACCCTCAGGAAGTTTATACATACATATACACATATGCAGATAGGTGTCAAAGCACATACATAAATACATATTTGTGTGTGTGTAGATATAAACACTGGCATGCACCACTGATAAGTTCCAGAAGGAAGGTGAGGAAGGTTTCTATGACACAGCCTAAGGAGGAAGACTGTATCTGTAGAAGTGATCCCTTCCGCTGAATACAATAATGCTGTATTGTGCACTAACAAACAAGAGAGTAGATTTCGTGTTACATGTTCTTACAAAGACAAGCAAAAGCAAACATAGAAGAGGCACAGGGAAACCTTCAGAGGTGATGGACGTCTCTTTGATCCTGACTGTGGTGATGGCCTTGTGGGTAAATGCATCTGTCCAAATGCATCAGATAGTACACATCAAATACGTGTATTTTTTGAATCTATCACTTATATCTCAAGGCTGCTTAATAGTTTTTAATTAAAAACTAAAAAAAATGGAATACAATTGTGAATGTCTGCTCAACAATTCTGTCAAAATAATGACTTCTATAATCAGGTTGATTTCCTCAAGTATGTTTCTAATTGTGGTTAAATGTCAGGTTTGTGAAATTTGGTGGAGTGAGAGGCCCACCTCCATTTCGATGGGTCAGCTTCTGTAATCCCTTTACTTTGCTTAGTCAAGTGTATCTGCTAATAGCACCTCTCTCTTGAGGCTGTTTTGAGAGTTAAATAAACAAATTAGTGTATGTAATGCAGTCTCATCGGCCCTAGAAGATAATAAGCTTTCAATAATTATTAGCTACTTTTATTCATATCTGTAGCTTCTAAATTTATAAAGATGATTGTTCTTCCCATTATGACATTTTAAAAAGTACAAGCCACCTTATTTAAAGAGTTTCTAGGATGATTCTAAATTGCTGTTTACCTGAGTCAGTAAATGTCCTTATCTAGTTCATTATACACTGGGGCAATTTCTCAAACTTGAGCATGTATCAGAATCACCTAGAAGCCTTATTAAAATACAGATATTTGGGTCCCGCTCCCAGATTTCTCATTCAGTAAGTCTGGTGCGGGGTCAAGAAGGTGCATTTCTGACAATTTCCCAGGTGATGTTCCTGCTCCTGGTCCGGGGACCACACTGTATTACAGTACTTTCTGCCATGCACAGGTGAAGATCTTCATGTACTGTGAAATATTTGATTCTTAGAGTCAGTCTGCCAGGGAGGCATTAGTATAGCCATTTACGATGGTAAAAGTGAAACCCAGATAAGGAGATTGATCAAGGTTCCAGAGTGTTCCAGCAGCAAAGCTGGCTTTGAACACCAGTTCACCTGTCCAGAGCCCATTATGCCATGTGCTGTGTATTGAACTGCATTCTAACCCGAAATTCAATGATATTGGGCCCCAGAGAAATTCCTACAGGACTGGGGTATTTATATCAGTTTGCAAATCAAACAACAACAACAACAAAAGCCCTAAAACTCAGAAGTCTCTCTGTCATGATTAGATGTGCTGCCTAAAACCAAAAATTAAAATAAAGACCCAGGAACCATATTTTAAAGTATTCATTTAGCATTCAGTTCTGCCTTCTTATAGCGTAAATAAATACACTCTATCCCTTTTTTTATAAAATATAATTTTCATTGAAATGCAACAATAGCTAGAAAGATTTGATCCCAGTGCAAGATGTTTGCTTCAGTTTTGATGACACCTGAGTAGAAGTAAAGACCTTCTGATATATCCTTCAGCATTATTAAGATAGAACAGAATATACTTCCAACAGAATCCCTGAAATAGACAATCTTTCATTTTCATTTTAGTAGAAATGCATTTGTCACATCTCGCCTTGGTATTCCAATATACTTAAAATGGAATATTTTGACACTAATATTGGGGAATAAAAGGGAGAAGACAAGACAAGCTCCCTTTCATGGGGTCGCAGCCCTGCAACCTAGCTGAGCACACTGTTGGCAACTCACAAAGTGGGAGCAGGCATGCCTTTAAGAAGCCTTTCCCCAGAGGCGGATCCTTATTTGCACGTATCATTTACTGCTTTGCCAAGTGGGTTCAGATGAAAATGGAACTCTGTGGGGGGGGGGGCATAATTAGTTGAATCAGCTCAAGTACTTTGACAAAAAACATGCAAGTGAAAACTACCCAGGTTTTTAGGGCTCCAGTTCTTGCCTTAATTCCACTTAAGTGAAAGACATTCTGGCAGCCCCAAAATGTACAACCCGATTCAAGGAAATGAACACTTCAGAACTAGAGACAAACTGTGTATTTAACATCTTTTTCAAAATGTCCTTGTTTTTCTCAGAGAATATTTTGTTTCCTCATTTGCACATATTCTCCCACTAGATTAGTGATCACCCTGTTCTAAAAGCCACAGCAGTTTCATAAAACTCACCAACATAAAATGCAAAAAAAAAAAAAAAGAAAGAAAAACAAAAAAAATTTTTTTTCTTTTGCACAAATCCATTCCAAAAGTTTAATTTCTATTACAGTAAGCTAAGGTAATCAGTCAGCCTGGGTTTTTTGGATATTTTTTAAAAAGTTAATTAATTAATTAATTTATTTTTGACTGCATTGAGTCTTCGTTGCTGCACAAGCTTTCTCTAGTTGTGGCGAGCTGCGGCTACTCTTTGTTTCGGTGCACGGGCTTCTCATTGTGGTGGCTTCTTCTCTTGTTGCAGAGCACGGGATCTAGGCATGCGGGCTTCAGTAGTTGCGGCATGCAGGCTCAGTAGTTGTGGCTCGTGGACTCTAGAGCACAGGCTCAGTAGTTGTGGCGCACGGGCTTAGTTGCTCCACGGCATGTGGGATCTTGCTGGACCAGGGCTCGAACCTGTGTCCCCTGCATTGGCAGGCAGATTATTAACCACTGTGCCACCAGGGAAGTCCCAGCCTGGGTTTTTTTCCTTTATTTTGAATTGTATTTGTCCACTGCAGACTACTCTTTAACTTGCACCAAAACTTTAGTTTTTCATCAAGTGGAAGGTATCTTATATGGTTAGATATATAAACACTGCTTAGAGAACCAAAAAGGAGATCCCTCTGAGGGGAGGAAGTGAAACAAAATAAAAGCAAATATGGGGAATGTTTTAGACCTTCTCACTTTAATTTTAGGCAGTCAAGAGCCACCAGGGATACAAAAGTGCCAGAGGGTGGTGTGAGCTTAGAAGAGACGCTCAGTTGAGGAAATAAGCATAGGGAGCTCTGGATGTGAGCTGGAGCCACTGTGAGCCCTCAGTGATGCAGTATTTCTGGAGAAAAGAATGAAGGACTTGCAAGCATGCATGCAGTCATCCCATAGTTGTGATCAGCCCATAGCTGTGATTGTAACGGAGCTACAGTAACACATGAGGTACGATCCCAGGCCTTGATGAGTTCGAAAGTAGTGACAGGCAGCAACCCAACCGTGTAGAAATTAACATAGAGGTGCCACTATCATCATATTTAAAAAGTAATGACCTGGGCTTCCCTGGTGGAGCAGTGGTTGAGAATCTGCCTGCTAATGCAGGGGACACAGGTTCGAGCCCTGGTCTGGGAAAATCCCACATGCCGCGGAGCAACTAGGCCCGTGAGCCACAACTATCGAGCCCGCGCGTCTGGAGCCTGTGCTCCGCAACAAGAGAGGCCACGATAGTGAGAGGCCCGCGCACCGCGATGAAGAGTGGCCCCCGCTCGCCACAACTAGAGAAAGCCCTCGCACAGAAACGAAGACCCAACACAGCCAAAAATCAATAACTAAATTAATTAATTAAAAAAAAAGTAATGACCTATCATGTGCCAACTGCTTTACACACAGACGGTCCGTTACACAAGTAACTCCCACTTGGAGAAGTAAAAACAGGTTCTGAACGTGTCCAAGTAACGCAGCGAATAGGTAATGGAGTTACTTCTTCCTTCCTACAGAAGACATCTAAGACAGACGCCTCGCTGGCTGAAACTTACAACAGTGATAGGACGGAGCAGTAAGATAGGCGAGAGAGATACCAGGCATGGGAACAACATTTATTAAGGGCTTATTATGCTATGTGTTTTATATCAATCACCCCTCCTGTGAGGATGGGGTAGAAGGGCAGGGCAAGAAAGACTCCACAGGGAAAGTCACATTTATGTTGAGTCTTAAAATGAGTAGGATCTGCCTCATTCTTGTCTGTCTTTGGCCCGAGGAAACACAAGGAGGCACATGGACGTGAGTAACCTGGATCGGCAAGAATGGAGGCTGTAGGAGCCAGAGGGAGAGGGGAGGGCTGGAGAGGTTGCCTGAGGACAGGCGGGGGAGAGCTTTGAGTACCTTGCTAAACGTATTAGACTTTGTACAGTACTGAAAATGAAGATGTGGGGAAAGCGAAAAGAGTTACAATTTACACTTCATTCGTACACCCTACAGACTCTCACACACAGACTAGAGCCTACATTTGGCTCTCACTGAATACTTGTCGAACTGCATTAAGGACTGTACTATTGGATCGTCAATAACTTTATTATTGTGTTAACTTTTTGTGGCATAATAATAATAAATGAGTATTATTTATTTAGCACCTCTCTCTCAAGTGTCAGGCACTTTGAATACATTATCCATTATTTCCATTCCATACAACAGTCCAGTAAGATTCCTATTATTGCCTACAATTTACGGGTGAAGAAACTGAATTTATGGCGCTTATGTGACCTCCTTAAGGGCAAACAGCTCATTAAGCAGCTACGCCTAGATTTGAATGCTGGTTTCTGATTCTAATACCTATGCTCCATCCACTCTGTGATATAGTTTTTCCAGGTGCACTGACGGATTTGAGTAAACCAACTCAACATATTTGCCTCCCCTCTGATTCCAATCGACACTTCCTCCCCTAACTGTGATGTGAACAAGCAAAGTGCAAGATGGCAACTTGGGCTGGAAATGAAATATGGAATGGAGAACACAGCGAGGGTAATTGACCCCTCTGGGAATCAGAACTATAACTTTGTTCTCCAAATAGTGAAAAAGGCAAGTGAAAACAGATGTGGTGAGACAGAACATGAACTCAGAGTGAATCGAGGAGAGTGAGGAAGAGCAGACGGGTGACGGCGTCAACAGGAGATACTGGTGACCAAGCGTTGGGAGACTCAACCTGTCACAACAACATACAAGTGATCCTCTGGTTTTGCAAAAGAGAGTGTGCATCTGTGTGACAATTCTACTACCGAAGAGGAATTGGGGATTTGGGAATAGAAAGAATCTGACTTAAATTTAAGAGGAAACAAAGCCACATAGGAAGCCCAGAAAAGTTCCCAGAGAAACTGTGGGGAGGCCATAGACTCCTAAGTTACTTCTCATTCCAAACCATGCCCAGTCTAAACGATGCCTTTGCTTGAACCCATGCACTATGGCTTCTTCAAGAGTAAGTAGGAGGGGCACTCTTTCAGCTACTATCAGGTGATGCTTTCAGTCTCACAGTGGACAAAAAGAGAGGTTTGGGGTAAATCATTGGCATATTTGGGAAAGTGAGAGGATATGAGAAAGTACTAAGAACATTCAGGCAAGAAGAAGCTTATTATCTGGAGGACTATCTATTCCTTTAAATTTTTTCCTCCTCAGGATGAACAGACGATGAGCAGGAGAATAAAGCAGAAATGAAGAAGCAAAGAAGGCTCTCTAAAAGTGGCTAAAGCAGAAACCTTAGGAAATTGTCAAGCCTCGGTCATGACTTCAACATTAAAGAAAAAGAACACTAACTTTCTTTGTTTTTTAAACAAGGTGTTTCACTAAAAATGTAAAAAGAGAAAAACAAAACCCCCCGCTAAACAAACACATCCTGTGAAATGTAAATTATTTTGATATCACTTTACTACTTGAAAAGATATTATTTGTTTGAGATTTTACTTAGATAGAGGTATATTATTTTATTCTTTTTAAAAAATATCATATAATACATTCCATTCTCAAGGAGAGGCTTTACTGCTTTTCAGAAATATTGTCAATATAGAAACTTATGTTAGAGCTTGCAGGAAGATTAAAAGTCATCTAGGTTCACTTTTGAATTTTTACTGATGAAAAAACTAGCCCAGAGAGACAGTGATTTATATCTTGTCATGCTGGCTGTAGTGGCAGGAAGATGTCAGGACCCCTGTGCACTGAATCCACACCCTCGGCTCTACCCACTACGCCATTTGCTAACAATTTTGAACTTTAGAGAAACTGAACTCATGAAAGAATGCCTGATAAAGGGTACACCTATTACCAACCACTTTTTTAAACAGAAAGCCAAGAACCTGACCTCCAAATATTCATGTGTCATCTACAAAATAAAGCAGATTATCTGTAGGAACCAATGAGTGAAGATTATATTTATAGAAATACTATTTAGGAAATATAAACATTAAAAGATTGCTGATCTTCTAATCTTTTTGCCCAGGAAATATCTTTTCACAAATCTATCCATAACCCTTTAATACAATCAAGCTGCCATAAGCTCACTACTCCAATGACCTAAGAGTTGATAGCTTCTGATTTTGAACATAAAACAAATGAATCCAATTAGAAGTCTTATTCAATTTTTTAAGTCCTAAAAAGTCAAAGGTTGATTTTTTTTCCTCTCTGTATCCTGATTAGAATTCAAAAGGGAAGAAATTTAAGAATTCAAAATTTCCTTACATAAAAATTGAATTTCCAAGTCAAAAGAAAAGGCATGAAAAATGTTTCAACAGACTTACCCAAAGCCATGAAGAAAATTGGGACTTTTACTAAGTCAGACATCCTTAAACGTTAAACCACGAGGCCAGTCCACCTCTCTGTCTCTGTACCTGTTGAGCTCCACCGACCACTATCAGCAGGAGAAAACAACTCTTGAGTGTTTGAGCTTGAGTGGGCCTGACCAGGGAATCCCGAGTTCTACATTTAACAGTGGGTGTGGAGAACAGAAGACAGGGTGCCTAGCTAGGGTCACCGCCTCTGAGGTACCCACCTCAGAGATTTGATAGCATCAGTTTCTTTCTTTTTTTTTTTTTTTTTTAACCAGGAGAAAAACAGAAGTTTAATAACATGTATACCTTCTGAATACAGGGAGGACACCAAGGAAAACTGAGTCACTCTCTGAAATGACCAAAACCATCACCTTAAATACCATCTTCAGCTGAAAACAGAAGAAAGATTTTGGGCAAGCAGGGTAGCCAGTTATGGCAGGTTATCGTGCAAAGCACAGTAAACAAAGGTATGCTTGTTTGCAGATTTAAGTCAGAACTTCTCCATTGATGAGAGTTACTTGATTTCATTATCCTTCTATTTCTGGTGCAAAAGCATCAGTTTCTTTAGCTTCCATGTCCTTCAGCCAGGAAGGGGAGCAGGCGAGCAGTGGCCCTGGAAGTAAGACCTCAAATGAGAAAACAAGAAACAGAAAGAAAGAAGATCGGATCCAAGCTTGATGTTTTATAACCTCTAGTCCATATATCGCCTCACTCTTGCAAGAGAAACTCCAGATACAGATGTGTAACCATACCCTTACCAATATCCTAAGCCATGAGCGTCCACTCTGCAGTTTGATGGTTTGCTAAACTATCAGTTGCTGGTGCTGCTTCATTAAGAATTTTTTCCCCAGCAATTCCATAATTAGCCCATAGAGTGATCTGAATGTCAGCAACCAGGGTTCATGACCTGATGTCTGTCCCCTCTCGTGAGTCACTAAAAGTTCAGGTAATACAACACCTGATAAGCAGTAAACATTCTCAGGAAACATCTAAGTATCAGCTAACCATTCAACATGTACACAATCTGTTTGTTTTGAATTAAAGAAAAACTTCCCTTGAGTCATTCCTCATAAACAGAATAGCAGACATTAAAGGAAACTATGAATAATTTGCTTTGACTTGGAAAGGACATTGAGAAAAGGCCAAAGAGATATTTTTCCTTTCACTGATGTTCCAAGCTGATTTGAAACAGGCCAACAGCTTTCATGCATACATGTTCATAGACTGGCGCTCTACCCTCTCAAATCAAAATAATCCAACTGGTCTACCAACCTCCTAATAGACTCATAAACCTTGAATATCATATAGCTCAATCTGACATTCAAAGAAAAAAAATCTATTCTACAGGATCAGTGGCTCTTAAGCTTTTGTGTGACTATTATGAATAAACAGAAGCTTATTTCATCCCAAATTAACTTGTTCTATTTTGGGGTAAATCAAATTGTCAGAAAGTTCAGAAAATTCCTTTATATATTACATCAAAATATAACTCCTTCTAGTACCCGCACCTTGACCCCAGGTAAGCTCTCTGAGGACTGTTCTCCAAAATATGTCTACATCTTTTACATGATAGGTTTTCAAGTATTTGAAGACAAGTCCCACTCTCTAAAGAAATCTCTTCTCAAAAAAATGTGTCATTTTAGACCACATTTGATATTATCCAGAACTTTCAATATCACATTACTCTTTCTTTGTCCAGCAATAATTTGTAAAATATTGCACCAAAAAATGTAATGGAATTCTCTAATAGTGTGTGTTTAATCCTTTAATCCATGTAAATGCATTTAAAAGAATGTCTGATACTTCATGAGCACTCAATAAATGTTTGCTCTTTATTTGTTCCACCAATTTGGAAGTAGGCACTACTTTAGGAATTGGGAGTAGAGTAGTAAACAAAATAGACAAAACCCTTGGCCCTTGCAACTTATTCATGTTTATTATTTGACTTATTGGAACATTGGTTCACATAAACCCAGTGTTATTTGAAATATAGCTTAAATGTACAGGGTCAGAGAACAGAAGACCAGTATCTAGTTGGATACTTTTTAGACAGGTGATCATTCATCAACTTGAGAACACTTTCATTTCCTACTTCTTAGAGTTGCTAGAAGATAAACAAGGTTAAACCTCTTCTGGTTGTAAATATCTAGAATAATTTGTAAGGTCCTTTACTATCTGGCTCTGATCTTTTTTTCCCCAGATTTAAATTTCAGCTTTCTCCTTTTGTTTCCTAATCTCTGCTTAATTTTCCAACATTCTTCCTACTTGCATGCCTCCGCACCCTTGTTAGTTCTTCTCCCTGAACACACTTCCCCAATTTCTCCTCCTGGACAGCTCTTCATCTTTTCCAGTTCAGCTCAAAATACACATTAGCTTCAAAGCCTTCTTTGATCCACCTGCATTTCCCCACAAAGAATTTGTAGCTTCCATCTCTGTGTCTACAATATTTTGTTTATACTTCAATGATAATACTGGTCTTCTCAGATCATAATTATTTCTTCACTTATTTGTCTATAGTAGTGGACTGTAAGTTTCTCTAAGGGAGAAATGATGTCTTATTTTTTGTTTTAAATCTGGAGTTTGGAAAAATGACTCTTGTTGTAAGTACACAATAATATTCATGAGAGGATTTAGTGAAAATGCTTTGAAATATAAAATTAATAATACAGATATCAGGTATTATCTATAATATAAAGTACTATTATGTAAACACATATCATTTCTTGAGTCTGCCACTTGAGTCTACATGTCCAACGAAGTTGATTTTAAGTGCATATATTTAATTGACAGCATTAATTTAGGAACCAAAATGGGCAGTGGTAAAAAAAAAAATGAGATCAATTTTATATTTGTATATTAGCAATAGTATCACCCCATTACTATCTTAGTGTAAATAGTTTCAATTAAAAAGTATTTAGGGATTCCCTGATGGTGCAGTGGTTAAGAGTCCGCCTGCCGATGCAGGGGACACGTGTTCTTGCCCCGGGCCGGGAAGATCCCACATGCCACGGAGCCGGGGGGCCCGTGAGCCATGGCCGCTGAGCCTGTCCGCAGCGGGAGAGGCCACAACAGTGAGAGGCCTGCGTACCGCAAAAAAAAAAAAAAAAAAAAAAAAAAAGTATTTAATATAATCCAAAGATATACTCTAAAGTGTTTTAGCAATCTAAGTATATATTTAAATTTAAAAAATAAGTTCAAATAGGGGCTTCCCTGGTGGCACAGTGGTTAAGAATCTGCCTGCCAATGCAGGGGACACGGGTTCGAGCCCTGGTCTGGGAAGATCCCACATGCCACGGAGTAACTAAGCCCGTGCGCCACAACTACTGAGCCTGCACTCTAGAGCCCATGAGCCACAACTACTGAGCCCACGTGCCACAACCACTGAAGCCCACGTGCCTAGAACCCGTGCTCCGTGACAAGAGAAGCCACTGCAATGAGAAGCCCGTGCACCACAACAAAGAGTAGCCCCCGCTCGCCGCAACTAGAGAAAGCCTGTGCAAAGCAACAAAGACTCAATGCAGCCAAAAATAAATAAATAAATATATTAAAAAGATAATAATAAGTTCAAATATTACTTATGTACTGTTTGCAAGATCCAAAAGAAAAAACAAAAAATATTTAAAATAACCATGATTAGAATTAAAGTGAATAGCAGGAAATATAGTACATAGATACCCAGATACTTCTAATAGATTAAGTTAAATATCACTTATCAGGTAAAAGCACTTAAACATTTCAGGTAAATTTCTATTGACCATATTCTTTATTGCAATAAATTCTCAAACTAAGCAGAAAAATGGCCCAAAACTTCAAAATGCCAAGATATTTATTAATTTAGACTTTCAATTCTTTTTATTATCAATAGGAAGGACAACACAGAAAAAGCATGAATAATTTAAAATTCTTGAAATGTAAAGATACTCACTGAAAAAATACAGCCTAATAACCACAACATGCTACTGACCATGGTTGAGAAGGAAAAGAGGAGAAAATATTCAGGTAAATTTGGTGTAGACCTTGGCCGCCACACTTACCAAGTGAAATCATCATGTGTTAGCAATGTGACACTGGATTTCTTTGCCCCAAAGAATCTAGAGCTAAGTACTGTAACTCCCTGAGATGTCCCCAAGGCCCCTCAGCTATGCACACCCTGGTCCTATGATTAAATACACATCGACCATCTGCTTTTCTTTGATCACATAGGAGAGATTTCTGCTCTGATTTTTGTCTCCAGCTTAGGTTCCTTTTGGCCAAATATTAGTATGGTTTTAGTTCCCCTGGCAGATGCGAGCTCACACCCTTTCCCACTCATTTCCTACTGGTGCATGGGATTCTCAAAGCCAGGTGGTGAGATTCACAGTTTCTCTGGACTCTCATCCCAGAGCTCTCTCAAGGTAGATAACCAATTCTGAGTTTTCCCTATGGCAGGTATTATACTATCTATGATTTATGAGAAATATATACCTGGTCTTCATCCCAATTTGATCTTCGCCCCAATTTCTGGCACCAAGCTCCTAAAACTCTAGGAATTTCCTAAGTGATGAGAGCGATGAAGATGTCCTTAGTTATGTTAATGAGGTGACTTTTGGTCCACACAAAGGATGGGGGGCTGGTCGCCTGGAGAACCTACAGTGTCATTAGAGGGTTGGAACTTTCAGCCTCACCCTGACCTCAGGAGAAGGGAGGGGGCTGGAGGTTGACTCTATCA
The DNA here is from genome assembly GCF_964270905.1 of Leucopleurus acutus. NCBI lineage: Eukaryota > Metazoa > Chordata > Mammalia > Artiodactyla > Delphinidae > Leucopleurus > Leucopleurus acutus. Next base: position 99,210,380 of record NC_139153.1, read on the forward strand.
CCAGTGGCCAACGGTTTAATCAATCATGCCTATGTAATGACACCTCCATGAAAAACCGAAAGGACAGGGTTCAGAGAGCTTCCGGGTTGGTGAACGGATGTGGGTGCTGCTAGAGTGGTGCACTTGTACAGGGCGTGCAAGCACTCCTTCCCATATACCTTGCCCTATGCATCTCTTCATCCAACTGTTGATTCCTGTTCTTGAATATCCTTTGTAATAAATGGGTAACCTAGAGAGCAAATGAGTTTCCTGAGTTCTGAAAACCACTCTAGTCAATTAATCTAATCTAAAGAGGGGTTGTGGGAACCTCTGGTTTTTAGCTGGTTAGTTAGGAGCGCAGGTGACACCCTGAACTTGCAACTGGTGTCTGAATTCCAAGGAGGGGGTCGTGGGAACCTCCAATCTGTAGCCCGTTGGTCAGAAGCACAGGTGACAACTAGGGCTTTCGACTGGCACATGTGTGTAGGTAATGTCAGAACAGAGTTGCTTGTTGGTTGAGGGAAATCCCCACTGCACACATTGGCATTGGTGACCAGAATTTCAGCAGGTGGAGAAAAACTTGTTGCTTTTTGCTTGTGCCGTGTCAAGGCAGAGGCAATACCAGGAAGGTACCAATAGGGACGGTTAAGGGAAGCCCCTTCATACGAATTTATAGCCGGCTCTGTACATGTGGAACTGTTTTGCTTCAAGGCCATATAACAAAAACAAAAACCCCAGGGAAGCTATTAACAGAGTAACATTTTCAAAGCCAGAGAATGTGAATTAATCTTAGAAAGAGAAGAGCCTAAACATGTCGAAGATAAAATACAAATGTTATACTTGAGCAAATGGGACAACTAGGACTCAAATTTTCCTTAAGTTGACTGCTTTAGAAGCTTAAATAGCATTATAAAGTATGTTTACATCAGTGTGACGGTTAATTTTGTGTCAAACTGACTGGGCCACGGGTGCTCAGATATGTGGCCAAAGCTTATTCTGGTGGGTCAGTGAGGGTGTTTCTGGATGAAATTAATATTTGAATAGGTAGACTGAGTAAAGCAGTTTGCCCTCTCTGATGTGGGCAACCCTCATCCAATCAGCTGAAGGACAAAAAGACAAAAAGCTGACCCACTAATAAGATGAAACTTCCTGACTCCTTCGAACTGGGACACTGGTCTTTTCCTACCTTCAGACGCAAACAGAAACATGGGCATTTCCTTGGTTTCATGCCTGCCAGCTTTCAGACTAGTACCTAGACCATGCCAATTGTAGATCTTAGGACCTCTCAGCTCCATAATCAAGTAAGCCATTATCTCTCTCTCTCTATATATATATATATATATCCCCTAATGGTTCTGTCTGGAGAACCCTAGCTAATACTAATACAATAAGTGGTACTGATTTTTATTTAATCTTTCTAGTCACTAGCTTCCTTGTTTTTAAAATAAGGGGTTTTGATTTATTCTGAGCTTTTTTCAGCCGTAACTCTATTCTATAGTTTTCTAATTCTGTAACTATCAAGTCAAACGATCTTTTTATCTCTGGCTTTTATTGAATGAGGACTTACTGTGCCCTAACACTGAGCTGGAGGGTATTCTGCATATTTACTAATTTCATTTCACCAGAACGCAAGGTATTATTATTCCTTATTTTTATAGATGAAAACAGAGAGGCATTCAACGATCTGCTCATGATCTCCAAGCTTGGAAATGGCAGAGCCAGGAGAAGAACCCAGCCATAATGACTTAGAAAAATTAATTTAAGCAAAGCAAAACAGAACGTAAAAGCAAATTGAAGAAAATATGAAAAAAAAGTGGTGGAGTCGGGAAAGAACTTTTTGATACTTTTAAACGCAACTCATTGGGACAATTCCTCTAAATTTACTTTTCCTCCTGATAAACGTAAGTTCTGCACTGAACATCTTCCTCAGAAGGCTTCGGCTTTCTGAAGTGAGTTCCTTTTCATGCCTAACCACCCTGACCCTTCCAGCTCTGACAACCCTTCTCACATGATGAAAAGAAACTCTGCCTAATAAAAGGAAGAGATTTATGTGACATCAGGCAAATACTTTATTCTCATGCCTTTTGCCTCTTAAGCTCATTGATAAAAATTAGTGTTCTGTAGGTGGTGCCAACTCCTTTTGGAATGCGTTCTTTTTTAAGCAGATTTATCTACCAATTGTTTGGTATAGAATATTATTAGTGTTCACTATATTTTTGGATTATTTTGGGAAGTGGAAAGAAAGTAATTTTGTTTGAAAATACACCTACATGCATCAATAGCTATATATCAATAATGGTTAATATTTATTGTCTCAGGCTTATAATGGTTAATGGTTACTGTGTGTCAGGCTCTATGAAGTAAGTACTTTACTATCTCCATTTTACAGCTGGGAAAAGTAGAGCTTAGAGAGGTTAAATAATGAATATAGCATCATACAAGAGCTGAAATTTCCTCTGGTCTAGAAATTACACCTAAAATTAAGGAGGTAGGTTTTATGTAGGTCCACAATGCAGAAAAATTACTAATTTTATGATACTCTGACAGTGTGCCTTTTTCAATTCTATAATTACTGCATGTAGAGCATGGATCCTCTCAGAACTACTGACCTCTTTTCTATTAAGTAAAATAATTAGTAAATCAAATGTTTTTAGCTATTCCTTCCCTGCTTAAAATGTTGTAAAATTTTCTAGAGTGATACGAATTTAGGGGACTAATCACAGATACCAAATCCTGCATTGGCTAAGAGTCTGTAATAGAAAAGAAGCCCAAACCAGCTTCAACACTCTCCTGTTTTCTACGATTACTTACAAATTCTCAATAGAATCCATTATTTGATAAGCCACGGGGAGTAGTCAGAAGCCTTTCAGATTAACTCAGAAATTCTCTCATGCAATCATTTGCTTTTGAGCTTAGAAATCCCGTCACTCCCTGCTTCTGATTTTTAAGGGGTGTGAGACAGAAAGGAAGGTGAAGATTAGGTAAAAACCTGAAGCACGCTTAACCTTTTGTATATTTCAAAGCTTCCACTTACACATTGAAACAGGATGAATTTCCCAAAAAGGCGAGGAAGGTAGATGCTAACTGCTGGGGGCACAGAAGTGCCAGGATGGTTGAGTGGCAGGTTGCTTGGCTCTGTGAGGACGAATCTGTGCAAATGCCCGCATCTTGCTTCTGAGCCGGGCAGCAGCCTCACTTCAAACAAAGCACTTACAATCGCACCTGTGGGCTGCCAGAGCCTTCCAGGATGGATTCCTGCCTGCCAGACAAAACTCTGACGGAAGGTTCATTTAATAAATGCTTCCAAGTCAAAAAGCCATTTTTTCTGGGCTGGTTTCGAGCAAATCTCTGCCAAGGCTTAAATTCCTCATCTCACACTGCCATCTACTGTCTAATGCCCGGTGCTCTGAAGAAAAAAGGAAGGGCCCACCAAGCGCTTGCAGAGTCCTGAGCATTATTCCTGGACTTTTCAGAGTCTGACTTTAATGATAATCGGGTCTGATCGTTTCTGTGTCCACGAACAACAAAGCTTTTCACTCGGCAGAGTCATATGAAATGCACATGGGCCAAAACCACACTATCTGACCTCACGTGGGGGAAGAAGGAAGTTATAGTCCTTATTTTAAAATAATTAGAATCGCCCAATAATATCCAGCAACAACAGACCCAAAAGATCCTGATGGAGAACCACCACCTCACTGTTCTAATTGGACAAAAACAAAGCTGTCTGGAACTGACTGGACTTCGTTGGCATTAATATGGCCCCCAAGGTCTAACCATGCTAGACCCTGGCAGGTAATGAGAGTCTCTGCAAATAAATGGCCAGACCTAGGCAAGCGTCAGGATAGCCATCTAAGTCTAAGGGGGTACATTCATCCATGGCAGACTAAGTGATCCATTCAGGGTCTCCTTCCCACATCCATTTCTTCCTTTGACCACTGGTGAGATCATTTCCCCAAGACTGGGCTCTTTCACTTTTAGATCAGTTGGCTCAAAACCAGATGCATCATTCTTTCCTTCAAAGAGGTGATATAACTATACTATTCACTCACAAATCCATCATAGCACCACCTTTTAGCTATCGTTATTATCGTTGTTGTTTGTTTTATTTTTTACAAGAGGCAACATAGAACAAGTCCTATATTAGGAGGTCAAGGAGTTACTCTTCATCATGGCTTTGTCATTTAGCATAGAAATTCATGACCTTGGATAAAACACTTGATATTTGCAAATCTCAGCCTCAGTTTTGCTATCTGGAAGTGAGGATAATAGTTCTTTCGCTTCCTGCACTGTAGGGTAAAAGAGTATAATTTAAGTAAGCTATGCAAAAGCAAACTCTCATTAATATTGACATTGTCACTTGGCTTTTCACGTGTATTTTTTTCATTTAATTTAAGAGTTACCTCCAATTTCATCTCAGAATCTAGAGCTGTGTCTTGCAGGAAGTTGGCATTTCTAAAACATTTGTGGAATGACTGATTCATAGATTGATATTCTCTGTATTTTCTAGGAAATTCCAACTATCTTCATCACAGCACTGTGCTCTCCAGAGAGTATTAACATTAATTTTTCAATGTTAAATAATGTCCTAGTAAATAGAAAATAGCTCAAAGGACAAAGTAAGGTATTTTTAATTGAAAGCCTTCCCACGCTTTTACTATTCTAATTTTCAAAAGCCATTTGAACTGCTATCAAATGTGTTTTTGAGAAGGTTTAAAAAATAGAACAGTAAGATAAATTTATTTGTTTCAATTGAAAAATAGCAAGCCTTTCCTCTTTGAAAAATCAATTGAGGGGCTTCCCTGGTGGCGCAGTGGTTGAGAGTCCGCCTGCCGATGCAAGGGACACGGGTTCGTGCCCCGGTCCGGGAAGATCCCACATGCCGCGGAGCGGCTGGGCCCGTGAGCCATGGCCGCTGGGCCTGCGCGTCCGGAACCTGTGCTCCGCAACGGGAGAGGCCGCAACAGTGAGAGGCCCGCGTACCGCAAAAAACAAAAACAAAAACAAAAAAACCCAATTGAGCAATTAGTGAAAAGTCAGAATTTCCAGAGTGTTAAAACTAAGATTTCTAAGCCACCCATTAGAAAGCAAACAATTAAAAAACTTTAAAAACAACCCAGGGATACATTTTAAAAGAACACTACATATTAAAGAAAATAGTTGTGTGTGTGTGTGTGTGTGTGTGTGTGTCTACTGGATATTTCAAGAAGTAAGGAATCTATGTTGATGTATATAGATTCATTTATTCCCATTTTGATTACAGCTACATATTCTCAAGACACTAAGGGTTAGTGTTGTAGAAAAAACAACAACAGCAACAACAAAAAACCCTGAAACTGACAAAGTAAAGAAATGGCTTTTGAGGGGTTCAAACTCTTATCACTAACTTATCGCTGTCATACTAAATGCTGGAAATATCTACTACTAAATTTGTTCTAAATTCCTATTGCTTTTCCTTTAAACTAGTGAATGCTATTCTGCTTATCAGTAATTAAGTCTACCTATGACATATGTTAAATAGACTCATCTTTGAGACTTGGTGACACAAAATAGAGGGGAAAAGACAAGAAACCAGGAAGAGGTCAGAACAGTGCGTGGAGGATCCTCCCGGCTTCAGGCTTGCCTGCAAAGAGGCCAGCTAGTGCTCTAAATTCACGTCACGGGCTCTGCCACTGTCAGGCCAGATTCTGTGTCTCAGGAACTACAGCTGAGTCAGGTTTGACTCCAGATTTGTTATTACAGGTACTTGCAGATGGAGGAACTCTGCACTGGGAAAGCTGGCGGGGGAAGGGTGTGGATTGGGGGTAGCATCTAGACCAGTAGTTCTCCAACATTAGACCCTGAGTCACCGGGAGCGCTTGTTAAAACACAGGTTGCTGAACCCCATCTCGAGTAGGTCTGGGGAGAGGCCTAATATTTACACTTCTAACAACTTCTCAGGTGATGGTCCCTAGAGCAAACTTTGAGGACTGCTGACTTAGGGTAAAGCCACTTTGGAGACCCCTGCCTACAAAGGTAGGTTGGACTATGTCACCATTATTCTGAAAATTTCTGAGATGTTGCAGTAAAGTATTCCTTTCCTTTCCTATTTAAACTGTGTACATTCGTTGGTCACTGTTTTTTTATTTCGAACCATAAGCCATGCTGAAAACAGTAAGGACATTCAATCGCTATAGCAGAACCAGAAGGGAGAAATAAAAAGTTAGGGACAGGTCTTCTTTTTAAATTTATCTTGGCTTCTTTCCTTCCTTATTCTACTATATTTTAATGATCTTTACCTCTCTGTCTCCCTTCTTAAGAAAAAGGATTCTGTCTTTTATTTTTAAAGCACTAGTGTGTGGCCTAATCCATCAGCACAAACTAGAAGCTCAATAAAAGTTTGTAGAAAACATAAATGTTTAAGGAAAGTTCAATGCAGGAACAAATGAATGAATGAAGTTGTCAACTGAAATTCTATGTATGCTGGAAAAATAAACATAGATGCACCCTGGAGGAAGTTTCAAACATTTTCTGAGTACTTACTATGCATCAGGTGTTGTGCTAAGAGCTAGGGATATAGTGGTGAAAAAAATGGATGCAATTTGGATCTTCATTTAGCTAGCCTAGTGGAGAAGAGATACATTAAAGACACAATTACCAATGTCTCAACTGGATTGTGATGGAGAATTGCATGGTGCATGGAAACACTGGTATTCTAGAGTAGTGTGGGTGGCCGTGGAATATGTCTTTGGGTTCTGAACAGTAAGTGGAAATTACTCAGACCTAAGTTGTAAAGATGTGAATAAAAATGTGCCTCTATATGAAATGTAAAATTTGTGAATGTGTCATATAAGTAGTGTCACTAGTGAATTTTGACCTTAGAGCAAGAAGACCACCTATTCTTCCAAATGTCGTCAGGTCAGTAGATGTCACCGGTCTAGAGAAACTTTAGATTTTTATTACTCTTATCAAATTTAAAACATTGTGGAAGAAAAGGAACACAAGTTAGTAGTGAGTCATTAGTTGTGAAAACGAGAAAAGGAGTTAACGGTAAAAGGAGCAGTAACATGTTTGTTGTAACTGGCATTTATCATCTCAAATCATGTTAAAGCATGGATTACTTCAAATGCCCTAATTACATGCTCAGGATCAGATCTATCTCTTGCTAAGAGTATTGTAGTAAAATAAAAACACCATGAGTCTAATTCTATCATCACTTTGGCTCTTGCTAATACAACTTAAAAGTTTATTTAAAACCAAGCAAATGCTACCTTGGGGGAACATTTTTGGCAAAAAAGGCCATATTAAGAATAAGAGTGTGATAATACACCATAAAAAGGACTTGACTTATTATAAAAAGAAAAATTTAATATCAGCTTACTAAAAGTCATGTTATTCAAATAAATTTATTCTCTGGACAACTGACTATTCCATTGTTTCCAAATGAAAATAGTTGATAGTTTGCCCCTGGTTAATACAAAGCCCGTTAAGAAGAAAAACATGTATTGGAAATTTTAAAATGTTACTATTCTGCTTGTATATCTTCTTAGAATTTTAGCAATATTCCCATAATAAGTTGTATAAAAATAAACTGAAATAATTTGACGTCTATGTGGAATTACATGAGCAGGAATTCATTTCAGGCTCCAATTATTTGAACAAGCATTCATGAAACACCTGTTTGAACAAGGCCCTTGGTTAGCAGCTGGGGGGTGGAGGTAGCATTTAAGGTGTAGGCAAAAGTATGCAAAGGCTTATAGAGTTAGAAAGAGCATTATACACTCAAGGAATCAGTATGGCCAAAAGACAAGGTTGGTGTGGGTAGGAAGTGGTTGTTGGCCGGGGAAAATCACCAAGGGAGAGAGAGACATAAAGGCCAGATCCATGAGGTATTATAAGCCACGCATCATCGTTTGTGTTCTCCCAAGAGCAGACCCTGAGATAAGGCCTTGGATTCAGGTAGTTTACTTAAGAGTTGATTTCCGGATGCACGAGTGAGGAAGAAAAGAAGAAAATCCAGGAAAAGGTCTGTAAACGAGCTGGTTATGGCTATGGGCCATAGGCCTCAACCTTCTGTCGTATCCCTCTGAGATCCCATGTGGAGGGCTTGAGAATCATCCCACTGAGGACTATGGAAGCTGGGATGGCTGGGCGCTCATCCACTGATGCCATCCCCACTGTTTGAGAGCTGCTCCGGACGGGTGGCTGAGCAGGAAGCAAGCTGCCCTGGTACTAGCTCAAGCCCCCCCGTAGAGAGCAAGAGGAAGAGCTCATACGCCTGGTATGGGAGCCAGCAGAAGTTTACGGCTTTCCAGAATCGGCCCACAAGTCCAGGCAACTCAGATGGGCAAAAAAGACATTGTGTGCATTGGGCATTAATATTGCTGCTACACCACAGAACTGTTTTAATGTTAAAGGGTTTTAAGCATTGAAGAGACATAATCAGAATTGTGATTTGGAAGTTCATTCTGGCTGCAGTGAAGTGAGTACATTGAGGCTGAGAAAGATGGGCGACAAAGACTAGTTAGAAATCTCAGCAAGTAATAATGATTCTAGAGATAGAGAAGTAGAGGAATTCATGGGCTATTTTTGGAAGCAGAATGGACAGGGCATAAAGATTGATTCTACGGAGGATGAAGGATAAGGAGAAATTAGGAGTGACCCCAGGATTTTGGCTTCTGCAGTGGTTGAAAGGAGATATCATTCACTAACACAGGACAAGGTGATCGATTGGGTTTCCAAATTGGAACAAGATAATGTATTCATTTATTCCTATCATTTACTGATTCAGTAATAATTTTTGAGAGCCTGCTGTTCTAGGCACTAGAAATTCAACAGTAAAAATCTAGACAATATTCATACTCTCCTGGAACTTGCATCCAGTTGGAAAAAAACAAAGGAAGTAAATAAACAGAAATAAATATGACAATTTGAGATATGCATAAATGGTATAAACACCATAAAACAAGAAGATGGATAGACTGTAATGAAGATGGGTTGAGATCCTTTGGAAAGAGTGCTCAGGAGAGATCTCTCTGAAGAGGTGACATCCGGAACAAGAACTGAATGATGAGAATGGACGACAGAAAAAACGAGGAAGAAACTACTCCAGGAGCTAGGGTAGAGTGAAGGAAAACTTGACGCATTCACGGAGCAGAAGCAAACCTAAGTGGGCAGAGCTTAGCGAGAACAGGGGTGCTTGGTATGAGGGGAACTGAGAAAGAGTCACTGGCGCAGATCATGGAAGGATGGTAGACCATGAAAAAGAAACTGGATTTTCATTTCCATCATAATAAAATTATCGGTGGTTTTCAATCAAGGGAATCATGTGATCTGATTTAAGTTTGCTAAAGATCACTCTGGACACTTTGTAGAGAATAGACTTTTGGACAGGCAAGGTAGAAGCCTGTGAGATCAGTTAATAACGATAATTAGCTCTAACATTGTAGAGGCACTGCTCTAAGTGCCTTACATGGATTAATTCAGTTAATTCACACAGCAATCCTACTAGGTAGGTACTATTTTTAGCCCTACTGGACCAAGGAGAACAGACATGCATAATAACTTGCCCAATGTCAGGAGAAATTCTGGCTCCAAATCCAATGCTATTATGAGCCATACAACCAGATATGGGGCACAGCCTGTGTCCAGGCAAAAGATGATAGAGCCAGTTGCATGATATAAAACTAAAACTGAAGTCAATTCATAAAAAATAAACTGTGATAGGCTGAAACCCAATCCAACACGAGGTTAATCTCACAAACACCTAACATCTTCCCATCTCCCCTAGACCTCTGACATACGGGTTGGTACACTTTGCTGACCTTGGGGAAGATGATTAAACTGGAAGACACTTTGTGGATTTGAATTTTTAATTAGGGAGAATGTAAAACATTAAAAAAAATTTCAGCAGTTTTTAGCATTTACTACATACCCTGTCATCCTGTAGATGGAGAAGATAGAATTGATAGTTGAATAGTGAACATGGTCATTATTGCTGAGAAATTGGGACTAGTGGAGGAGATGGTGATGCAAACAAATTAATTACAGGGAGGGGGCAGGTAAATGTTCAACAACTAGCTCTTGGGAGTGAGGGGAAACCTTGATTTGTAGTGTTTACCGATTTCTGTGTAATAAATACTCTCACCATGACTGATTGCAAACTACCAATATTACATTAACTGATTCACCGATTTCCTTGAAAATGAATAATCAGCTCTGTCTTGAGCCCATGCAAAGCAGCCCCAGCACTTACAGAAAGGGGTTGAACAAAGTACATGGGACCACACAAGGAAGCATGGCTGACTCTGCCCAAGAAAGTCAAGCAACGCTTCAATGAGGTGATGGCGTCTGAGTGGGGTCTTGTAGAAGGGAGGAGGAGGTCTCTCACTGTAGCAGCTTATGTACTGTCTATGGCAACTCCAGTGTACCTATGGTCTATGGCGACCCTCAGGCTGCAACAGCAGAGTCGAGTAGTTACAACAAAGACTGTCGGGACCACAAAGCCTAAAATACTTCCTGTGTGGCTCTTTACGGAAAACGTTTGCCAACCCCTGTGTTAAATTGGTAACGACAGAACTCAACTGTGCCTTTGATATCAAACCAGTTCCAATCAGCTACCAAACCAAAACCCCACTGTAGTCCATTTATTCTCCGATTCTCCTAGACAACTCTTTAATACTCTCTCCGTGATCTTGAACCTGTAACACAACTTCCTCGATCTCCACTCTCCACTGATGACCTTGTTTGAGATTTCACTTAGAAATCAGAACCAATCAGAGAACGTCCACATCTACCTACCCACTAGAATACATCAGCATATCCTTGCTTTTCCTTCTGCTACCAAGGGTGACCCATCACTGGGCCCATCGAGAGCCGGCCCCTCAATTTGTACTTTACGTACCCTCCCCATAGGTCCACCCACAGTCATTCCTCCAGGAATTCTACCCCCCCACCTTTCTGCATCGTTAGGTTTTCTTTCTCTCCTGAATCATTCCAATTTACATACAAACTTTTCATTATTTCCCTCTTCAAAAAACACTCTGTTCTCCCTATTCCCTCTTCAGGGACCACCTCTTTCTCTGATCCTTTTACTGCAAATTCATCAAAAGTGTTGTTTGTATTTTCTGTCCCTAAATTGTCTCTTCCTATTCTCTATCGTACCCACTTCTCTCAAGTTTTATCCCTCCATCCTTCTTTACCAAAACGGCTCACGGTCCGTGGTAGCCTCCACATTCTAAAAGCAGCAGCCATTTCTCAGCACTTATCTCAGTTCATCACTCCCAATTTTTTAGAACATTTTCTTCACCTGACTTCTAATTCACCACACTCATTTTATTTCCATTTTTGTCTGCATTTATGATCTCATTGACAACATGTATTTCCACCTTTATCACCTTAGGGTAGAAAGCTAAGTACAGAGGTGCACTTAAAATGGAACTTACGCATTAACCCCAAGTGATGGCCAAGAGACAACACAACACAGAGCAAAGGTTTAGGTTCCACGGTAGTTTGAATGGAGCAAAATGGAGAGAGAATTGACCCACTACTGGCAAATAAAAGTGAGCACTTGTCAAACTTGAAAGAACAGCTCTCAATTCCATGTTCACATTGCAAAAGATGATTTGGTCTCAGCAAAACAACATCATCTGTCACAGTGAAGCAATCTTAGCAATTCAAATACTATTGCTTTCATAGGTTTGTACCAACTTGATTTAGAGTTTTATGATTTATAATTTTCATGATTGTATAGATGTATAAGAAATATAAGAAGTTCATAACATTTTATTTATTCAAACTTAAGTATTATACTGAAATTAATTCTAAGTCAATAATAGAGATCTGCTAGAATTTTTGTTAAGTGATTAAATACACTACACAAATTTGAGAAAAACTTTGGGCACCTGGTTGTCCTTTGGCACTACAGACACACCCAGAACTTGGTTCAGACTTAGAGTATAATGCATTTGTTAAGCTTTTTATGATTACCATTGTCCACAGCACACTAATATTTACAGAGAAACATAACCTAACATAGCCTCACAGCCCCTGCCCTAGTTATATACCTCGTGAAAACTCATAAAAATAATTTTCATCTATTATATATATATTTATATTAAAGTTAAAATTTAATATTATCAAGGTTCACCTTTATCTTCTTTTAGTAACAATTAATTAAAATGTTCAGATTCAATTGTGAGAGTCAGGATTCTGACAGCAAACACCATGAGAATAACTAGTTATTAAACTGTCAGAAAAGCAACATCACTGATATTAATGACACACCAAATACAAAATAAAATATAATAAAATGCTCAACTAAATATATCTCTGAGAGCTCTCTTTACAGAAAATAATCTGCAGGTTAATTTTACAGTATGCCGAGATTAAACAGTTACTAAACATAAGTTCGATTGCCAAAACAGATGTGAAAAACAGGATTCACGACCACTCTTAGGAATATTTCAAGATTTTTTAAAAAAACTATCCAAAAGGGAGTTCCCTCGGTCCAGTGGTTAGGACTCTGAGCTCTCACTGCCCAGGGCCCAGGTTCAATCCCTGGTTGGGGAACTGAGATCCCGCAAGCCGCACAATGGGCCCCCCACCAAAAAAACTATAAACCAGAACATGTCATTTTAAATAAATAAATAATAAAACCTATCCAATATGTATTAAATACAACAATATAGAAAATTATATTTGTGGCAATTGTCCAGTTAATCCCTATAGTCCCTATAATTCACTAAAAAACCTTAATTCCTTCTCTCTTGGTTTTTCTTTTCTTTTTACCTCTTCCTGAGTTCCCCACCTACCTTTGATTTTAAGGTACCACCCGTAACCTCTGCTACTACAGCACCATTGAGATAGTTTCGCCCTCAGAAGAGCTGCACTTTTATATCCCCGATTAAGTCACTATAAGCATGACTCATACATAGACAGTGTGAGTAGTCACTCCATCCTCAGTATGACTTTGGAACATCTGGAAATTCCTCCCAGCAAAACAAATAACTAGATAAGAAAAAATAAACAGAGGCCATCCACCTGCTCAATGATGACTGAAATTTATTGAACCAGGAAAGATTAAATGTGACACTTATAACATCCAATCCATCTAGCCCTACAGCTTAACTGTCTATAAATACTTCTTAAAAATATGCATTTTTCTCCACTATATTGCCCGAATGTAGACCAAACTAACTTGATTTCTCTCTTGAAAAACTACAATCACACATCAGATGGCCTTCCTGTGACCACCCTTACCCATCCCCTCCCCACTTGCCTTTATTTTGCACAACACAGGCAGAATGAGATTTTAAAACTCAGATTTGATCATGTAACTCCATTGCTTAAAATTCTTTGGTGGTTTCACATTAATCTTAGATTAAGGACCAAACTTTTTTCCATGGCCTGCAAGACTTCAAACTTTCTTGACTATCTGGGGAGCTTCTTTTTCCATTCCTCTCCCTATCGCTTGCAGGTCTCCTGCCTCTGTATCTTCTTTTCCATTTCTCAAACCTGGATTCAGCTTCCGACCACTGGGTCTTTGCACCATTTCTTCAGTCCACTGTGCTCGTCTCCCTCTTCTTTACTTAGTTTATCTCCTACTCATCTGCCGCACTTCAACTCAAAATCATTTTCTTGGTACCGTTTCAAATAGTACCAGGAAAATAGAATGCACTTGGTAAACATGTATTGAATGGCTGACTACGTGAAAATACCACCAACAGAAGAGAAAAATACAAGAATGGGAATTTACTTTTACCTGCACTCAGAGATTTTCATTAGAGAAGACTTACGAAGAAAAAGTGGGAGGAGAGCTACACAGCAATGCGGTACAGGGAGGAGAAGACTGAACACTCATAAACCAAGGGCATGACGGATGCAAAGGCAAATGTAGCTGGACGTGTGGTTTTACCACGATACAACTGCATGATTTATAATTAGGCGTCAATGTACTACCAAGATAAAGGAACACAGACACACAAAAGCCCCTGCTGGCTTTACACCACAGAAGCATAGGCAGACTGGCCATGAATATGGTTTGTCTATTGACTGACTCCAGGGCCAAGGGTCCCTTTACGCATTGGACCCAGAGCTACCGGTGGCCAGAAGTGGGGCACCTGCACAGTGATTTAACACTGCATGTCTTGGTGTCTCTCTGGCACTCCTAACCCCACCTCCTACCACCGATACTCCTAAGGCTCTTAGTAAAGGGAACAGCCTGGCTGCTCTTTAGGGGCCATTTGCAAAGCTGGAAGTATGGAAAGATCATCTTCAAAACTGCTCTGCCTTCAAGAAAACAAAAGAAGCAAGGATATGATTACACATCGATATTTCTGTTCTTTTTCTTCCAGTTGAAATATTAAACCTTAGAAATTATCAGTCTTGCTTTACAGATAAGAAAACTGAGGTTCAGAGAGCTGACTTATTCACAAACACAGCTAAGTAACAAAAAACCTCCAATCCCGTAACGTTTAGTCCAATGCTCTTTTTGTGAAGACAGAATGTCTGCTAGTTTGCTTTCTTGCAGCCCATCAATATTTAAAGATTTAACCTTTTCTACCCCAAAATTGAATATCAATGTGCAGCTTTTTCTTTCACAGTACCATCTCACTTTTATCCAGTTTTTTTCCATACATCGTCTTTCAAATTCTTTTTGTTTCCTTCTTTTAAAATTATGGCTTGGCTTTGCCATACACTTCTGTAATCAGGTACAGTTTCCATTTTATCTCATGCATGACATCCTCATCTAAGATGCAATTTCTCAGTTTTGCAATTTTGTGTGAACACGTGTCTTTAATAAATAAGTACAATACGTATGCTAACACATATATATGGAATCTAAACAAACAAAAAAAGGTTCTGAAGAACCTAGGGGCAGGACAGGAATAAAGACGCAGACATAGAGAATGGACTTGAGGACATGGGGAGGGAGAAGGGTAAGCTGGGACGAAGTCAGAGAGTGGCATGTACATACATACATACACTACCAAATGTAAAATAGATAGCCAGTGGGAAGCAGCCGCATAGCACAGGGAGATCAGCTCGGTGCTTTGTGACCACCTAGAGGGGTGGGATAGGGAGGGTGGGAGGGAGACGCAAGAGGGAGGAGATATGGGAATACATGTGTACATATCGCTGATTCACTTTGTTATAGAGCAGAAACTAACACACCATTGTAAAGCAATTATACTCCAATAAAGATGTTAAAAAAAAATAAGTGCAATAGAAGTGAACTTGCTAAAATAATACCTGACTTTTCTTATTTGTTGGTCTAAAGGTGTCAAGGATACTATACTATAATATTTGTACTTATCCTCAAATAGGGTAAATTAGAATAAATTAATTAAAATTTTAATAAAATAGTAATAAATCTATACCCTCTAAATGCAGTACAATTGCTTCAGCTTCATGTGATATCTTTACATAGTTCTCATTCAGTTTGTACTTTGGAATTGATGACTAATAAGGATAATATTTACTGAGTGTTACTGTATTCCAGATTCTTTTCTCTATATCTCACATGTAGTTTCTCATTCAGTTCTCACAGACACTCTGTGTGGAAGAATACTTATGAACACATTTTGCAAGTGAGGAAACCAAAGCACAGAGAGGTTAAGGTACTTGACCAAAATCTTATGGGTACAGCCAGGATTTGAGCCCATGTAGCTTCACTCCAAGTCCCACACTCTTATCCACTATGCTGATTCCCTAAGAAATTACAGGAGGTGTTTCTTGAATGCTTCTGATGCTTTCTCTTTTGTGATAATCTTATGGGTAAGTAACATCAAAGGTAATTTATATTTGTATTTCTTTAAAATAATGCAGACTCAGCAGTTTTATTTTCTCCTCTACTTCATAGTTGTGATATATCTAAGCTTCAAAAAAAGAAAACAAAAACGACTTTTACCTTGACCTCATCATCTCTCCTTTATCTTCTTTTGACGTATGCCCTCTCTGTTAATTGGTTCTTAATTAATCTTTGTGCTTTGGGATTTGAAATAGCATTAGAGTATTGGTAGCCAGTTTCTACCCTTGCTCATTTTTTTAAACAATGTTGATTGAAAATTAATTCAAAGTGGAAGAAAATGACGATGTTCTATGTAGCAAAGCGGCCTGTGGGGGCTCTGATTTACAAGTCCCATAAATTAAAACTGTTATTTCAACTAAAGTTTGCATTTAGACACTAAAAGTCACTGTCCTAGAGCCTAAAGGCATAGTCCACGCTCAGAAGAATCCCTTTTGTCAGTCGATGAAGATATTATTCTTTATTTGGAAAGAGGACAAAAATACTTGTTATTGGCTCTGAATTTCTAGTTCAACAATATGAAATTATTGAATGCAATTGTATCCTGCATGAGGTCTTTAAAGCAACACCTGAGACCTGGAAAAACACACACATACACAACTTTCTGAATGTTCCTGTGAAGCCAGCCCCCAGATACAGAGGTCTGAACAACACCTGATTAAGATTTAGATCTTATTGCTTTTTTTCTTACCCAGGAGTCATTTTTCTCTATTCAGAGTGAACAGTATCTCGAAAACTATATTCAGATGGTTCATAAGAATCAGGTGATTGTTATTTTTCTTATTTGTAGTTTGATTTTGCTCTTTGGATATTTTAAAATTCATGTTATCCATTGTCTGATTGTCTGTACTTTAATTTCCCTCCTATAAATCCAAATATGTTACATGATGGATAAGCATAGTAATTCAATTGCTTTAACAACGGCCAATAACCAATGCAAAAATGTAGTTTTTGCTTACTTAATGCAAACCACAAACACACAAAACCTTTTTATATTTTTCTATTAGTTTCTATTATTGAAACATCATGTGCTACTTTTAACAGAAAGTGAATTTTTAAAATCCAAGAGCCAGTGTTATCTTTGCTGAAAACCAAATCAGAACATGCAGAAAGGAGATGAATTCTGAAATGTAAAACTGTATTTATTTTTAAACTGTATTCATCATGTATATGCCATTAACAGAGTATTAAACCAATCAGTACATGTGGCTATTTCTGTTCTGAGTAAGGATAAATATTTAATAACAAAATTCTGAGAAAACATGCATGTATTAACAGTAATCACTTATCTCCTTATTGTCAGAGATGTTAGTTGTCCATCATAGTCATTTTCTCTTTTTCCTTAGTAAGTGAACTGTGCAGATTTTGCCGTCATTTTACAACTTGCAACTAGATGTGAACAAATGACCGATTCCTGGTCCATAGCTTTGGTTAACTGGTCATTTTGCAGGTTCTATGGAACTGCAGAAAAGTCTCCTTAAAAAACAGAGGTGACTCAGGATGTGGGGTCTTTTTATATTTGTTTTGTTTTTTTGTTTGTTTTTTCCCCTTCTCTCTTCTTCCTTCCAGATGTCTTCAGTGTGGGCATGATAGCTGGATTTCCAGCAGCCATCTTGAAATATGAGGCAACCTTGAGAATTGAAACCACACACTAAGGATGACTATGTAGGAAGATAGAAGGAGCCTGGGTACCTGATGACTTCAGAGAAGGTGCTCACTCTGATTTATTTTATGAAAGAGAAAAATAAATCCTTATAGTTTTAGGCTATATTTGTTTTCTTGAGGTCTTTTTCTTTTTCTGTGTATGCAGTGAAACAATTCAAGTGGATGCATTCCCCAGTACGAAAGACAAAATGTTGTATGTGATTATGTCATTTTAAAATAAAATGGATACAGGATCTCTTCTGACTGAAGAAGGAATAGATACGTGACATTTACAAGTTTAGTGTTTTTATTTCTCCTTGGAGTTTATTAAATGTTGGTCCTGCCAATATTTGGGCGTATGTTTGTGGGGCATGACAGTTGAGGTAAGATTGGATTCTCTGCTATTCTCCAACCTGATATACTGGACTATTCAGGGCTGGCCTGGGAGAGAGGGTCTCACTATGGTGTGTGGTTCAGACGAGGATATTTTTATGAATAAGTTGAAAATAGCACAAAAAGGCTGATTAAATTTTGAGGATTCTTTATCTCTTGTATAAATGCTGAATGCGCAGATTTCTTATTTCTTCCTTGCCCGCCCCTGCCCCACCCTATAGGAGTCTTTTTTTTCCCCCTTCCGTAGCTTACATATATCGAATGAGAGATTCGCCTCTTCGTGTCACCAAACAGTTGTGGTCTCAATCTGCCCATTGGCTGACTGTTGCCACCATGTTCTTCTACATAGTCCTCTGACAATAAAATCAGAATAGCCCTTAATGAACTTCTAACCTATGGAGTCTAGAGTTGCCTAGGCCTCCAGTTAAAACTCAGGGACACTGACCCTATAGTGCGGAAAAAGACGGAGCAAGGCTGGAAATTGTTGGTGACATTTTTAATATTCCTCTGGTTATGATATAGGAGAAAGAGCAAGGGCTTTCAAGTCAGACCTGATCTGAATTCCAACTCAACGTAAATCTGGGCAAGTTATTTAATTTCCCTAAAGCTTGGTCTTTTATATCTAGGAAAGCAGGAAATGGTATCTTCATAGGGATCCTTTGAAGATTAAATGAGATAAAGTATCTAGAATTGGCACAGATGTGGCACAAAATGGAAGCCATTTTAATATAGGCTCTTTTTTCCTCTTTACTTGAAATGGCTTTTATATCAGTTCTCTCCATTCAACTTTTGTCACCATCCTTCTAGTTCAGATCCTTGCACCTTAAGTCCAAAGCACTATAAATTAGTTGGCCGCTTAACTGGCAAACCCCCAAAACTCATGACTTAGGACAATAATCATTATTTAATTCAAAATTCTAAGATTAAGCAGTTTGTCTTGGGCTCAGCTGGACAGTTTCTCTTACCTCAGCCGGGTTCCCTAATGCTTCTGTTATCAGTGGCCCCGTCACCTGGGGGCGGGCTGAGTTATTGGTTTAACTCAATTCCACACAGTTTCTCATCCTCAGCTGTCTATCACAGGTAGCTGGCAAGACGGTCTGGCAGTTTCTCACAAAACTAAACAGACTCCTGCCATGTGATGCAGCAGTCATGCTCCAAAGACTTGGAAACTCATGTCACACAGAAACCTACACTCAATTGTTTATCGTAGCTTTATACATAATTGCCACAACTTTGAAGGAACCAAGATGGTTGTTTAGTAGGTAAATGGGTAAATAAGCTGTGATACATCTAGACAACGGAACATTATTTAGCACTAAGAAAAAATGAGCTATCAAGCCATGAAAAGACGTGGAGGAACCTTAAATGCACGTGACTAAGTGAAAGAAGCCAACCTGAAAAGGTTACATAGTTATGATTCCATACTTTATAATATGACACTCTGGAAAAGGCAAAACTATGGAGACAGTACAAAGATCAGTGGTTGCAAGCAACTGGAGGGTGAGAAGGGGAGGGATGAACAGGCAGAGCACAGAGGATTTTTAGAGCATTGAAAATACTCTGTGTGATGCAATAACGATGCACGCATGTTGTTATACATTTGTCTAAACCCATAGAATGCACAACACCAAGAGGGAACGATAATGTAACCTATGGACTTTAAATCTGACATGTCAGTTTAGGTTCACAAATTGTAACAAATGTACCATCTGGCGGAGAATATTGATAATGGAGGAGGCCACACATGTGTAGAGGCAGGGCATATACGGGAAACCTCCGTACCTTCCTCTTAATTTTTCTGCGAACCTAAAACTGCTCTAAAAGAACAATCTTTATAATTTTAAATAATTATATTATGTTATCACATTATTAATGGTTGTCAGGAATTAAGGAGGGAGTGGGGGTGGGAGGGAAATGGGAGTGGCAATAAAAGTGTATGAGGGAATCCTTGTGGTGATAGAAATGTTCTCTATCTTGAGTGTCTCAGTGTCCACACCCTGGCTGTGAGAGTGAACTAGACTGTGGTAAGCTGTTTCCAGCGGGGGAAACTGGGTAAAGGGTACATGGGATCTGTGTATATTATATCTTACACTGCACGTGAAGGTAAAGTATCTCAAAAAAAAAGGTTTAATTTTAAAAATTGTACATGCAGTAATACCATGATTTTCTTCTTCAATATGTGTCTAAGTGCAATTATTTTTATTTACTGCTTAAGCTATAGCTAAATAATGCTATATTTATTACTTCCAGAATGTACTACATCACATTGTAGAAAAGTTTAGAATTCTTTTCAGGGAGAGAGAGGCGGAAGGAAGGAAGGAAAGAGAGAAAGACAGAGAGAGAGAGAGAGGAAGGAAGGAAGGAAGGAGGGAAGGAAGGAAGGAGGGAGACAGGGAGGGAGGGAAGGAGGAGAATGAAGAGGAGGAAGGGGGAGGGGAGGGAAGAGAAGGGAGGGAAGGTAAAAAAATTAGACCTCAGACCATCACTGCTTTATTATTTCCTTTTTGTTAATTTTATAGTAAACTATTTTAAAACATCTTCCTGTTTTCTTCTGTCATAATTTTATATTTAATTCATAATCCAAGGGTATTTTAAGAACCATACTGGTATGTTCTATTTCATTCTAATGATTAAGAATGGAAATAAATGGCAGTATAAATCTTTTCTAACAGATTTAATAAAATACAATGACTATTAATAAGTGGAATTAAGTTTTAATCATGGTAGAATTGACTAAGTCTCACACATTTCTTCCAGGTTTAAAATATAATTGAAACTGTAGAAAAATGGCATTATATTCATTGAATTATTCTCAGTACAATCAACTGCATTTCAGCATGAAATACATTATCTATGGAACATATTGTGTTCCATAGATAGTTCTAAGCTTTCCAGGTTGAGATAGACTTTGTTGTTATTTTTGTTTTTTTTATTTTTTGGTACTTACCACAAAAAGTTAAGCACATAGGGTTTTTTTTTTCTCTTAATTGTAATACAGTGTTAATCTAAGACTCCCTTAGATTTCCTAAGGCTACTTGTAAAATATACTTTCATGTTTCCATATTCTCTCTATGAAATTAGTTGTGAAAAAGCTGTATCTTCTCAGGAATTACAAAGATGTTCCAAGCCCAGCTGTATCATATAGAGCATCAGTTCTCATAAAATACATTGTATATGTGGACACTGTCTTAACACTGCAAGATTAATTAGAAAATCCTTAAGCGTCAGTCACGTGACTCAGGGAGTTTTGTCAAGTGATTCTAAGTAGACCCTCTGAGCAGTACTTCATGGTCTATGGATCAAGAATGAGACTAGGAAAAATCTTGTCATTTGCATCTACTTCCTGCAAAGGAGCCAGTGTTGGAATCTGGTCATTTGAAGTCAAAACATAATCACTAAAAAAAAAAAAAAAAGAGTAGAAAATGCACGGGGCAAAGAATAAGAGAAAATGCAGAAAAAAAGATAAAGAAAAGGGCAAAAAAAAGTCTATCAATCTCAGTAATGATTGACCTGCCTTTTACCCCATTTGAATGAATAAACATAACACCAGCACTTCTGATTTACTTAATTGTGCTACAGTTATTCATAAGAGTCTTTAAAAATATTATTTTGTTTTTAAAAATACACTTAGCCAAACTTTTTCAATAGCTCCTTGGGCTTTCTCTTAAATATTGGATATATACTATTTTCTTTCTTATTTTGTACAAAGTAACACGCAAATTCACAGGTAGTATTTAGACTTACCTCAGTAGCATTAATGATCAGAAAATGTATGGATAATTCTGTATGCAAATGTTACATTTATAATCAATACCTTTAATCTTGTAATCTATTTTTCACATATCAAAAAATTCAGAGAGGGCTTCCATGGTGGTGCAGTGGTTGAGAGTCCACCTGCCGATGTAGGGGACACGGGTTTGTGCTCCGGTCTGGGAAGATCCCACATGCCGCGGAGCGGCTGGACCCGTGAGCCATGGCCGCTGAGCCTGTGCGTCCGGAGCCTGTGCTCCGCAGCGGGAGAGGCCACAACAGTGAGAGGCCTGTGTACCGCAAAAAAAAAAAAAAAAAAAAAAAAAAAAAAAAAATTCAGAGAAATCAAAATTAGTCCCTTTACAGAAAAATTTTGGAGATCCTGTTCTAATGAAATACACTCAGCCCTTTGTGTCTGTGAGTTCTGCATCTGCAGATTCAACCAACTGTATATTGAAAATATTCAGAACAAAATATTCCAGAAAGTTCTAAAAAGCAAAACTTGAATTTGCCACGTGCAGGACACTATGTACACAGTATTTACATTGCATTTGGTATTATAAGTAATCTAGAGATGATTTAAAGTACATAGGAGGGTGTGCTTAGGTTATATGCAAATACTACACTATTGTATATAACAGACTTGAGCATCACAGATTTTGGGGTCAGGGAGGATCCTGGAACCAGTCCCACGAGGATACCAAGGGATGACTTATCTCCTGAGTCCATCAAACTCTTGTACAGCATAAACTTATTCCGTGTACTTCTTAGGCATACTTTTTAAATAACTCTAAAATGAAGGATCACATTACATAAATTAGTGAGTTTCAAAAGTAGAATGTGATTTACACTCACTTCATTATTTTCTCTAATTCAAGAGTTTAGTTGCTAGGAATTTGGGCCTTGAGAGGTCACAAATATCTATGAAAGGTAATAATCTTAGTTCCGAATATTTGGGAATTGCCATATTCCAGGAATGTAATTTAGTAAATTAATAAAATCCTTATATTAATTTAGAAAGAAAAAAATTACCTAAATATGTAAATGCTTGAATAATAAATTGTGGAAGTCACTATTTTTTTTTGCAGAAAGTATGACACACCTACATCAAACATTGTGTAGGGCATGTAACCCAAGATTACTATTTTATTCCCAAGCCTGTTTCTGGGCCTGTTTTTCCCATCCCTATTCATTTGATGCTACCTTCACTCTCCCAGGCGTGGAGACGAATACTTATGTGCCCTCTCCCTCCACCTCTCCTGTAACAGGCTCCATCCCCTTGACTGTTTAACACTTCTGACTCTTGCAATGTCTTCCCTGTACTGACCCACCCGGCCCTATTCAGTAGCATCTCCTCACCCCTGAATGACTGTGACATCCTCTGTCTGTCTTCATGCTTTGAGCCTCCCTTTCTCTCATCTCCACCCATGTTACACACCAGCATTGGGCTAATTTTTCTGAAACATACGTTTTACCATAATCCTCTCCTGCTCAAAAATCTCCCATAACTACCCACTGCATAGAAAATTGTTCAATTTGTTCAGCTTGGCATTCAAGGCCCTACGTGGCCTGAATTTTCCCCCGTTCACGCCACTCTGTACTCCAAAGAAACAGAGCTACTTGCGCTCTCCACGGGACCCCTGCCTGCATCTCTTGAGCCTTTGCTGTAGGATGTTTTCCACTGAGAATGCTTTGCCCCACAGATGTGGGAACGCTTTCCTCTTTCCTCCAACTGTAATTTCTCCCTCCTCTGGAGCTCTATCTATAATATATCCCCTAATAGCATATAAATACTGTGTTATTTTTTATATATAGGCTTTCTTTTTCTCAGTAGTCTGATTTCATGCTCTCTGAAGGTAGGTATCAAGGCCACGTTCATCATTGTACAATTCACGTGTCTAATAAATACAGGGTAGAAATAAATATTGGTTAGATGGATTGATATATTCTCCTTTAGAAAGAAATTTTAAATTAAAAAGAAAACCTGCAAATAAAACGATCCCTTAGGTTGCAATGACAATTTTTTCCTGTCTCTTACATGTTATTGATAAGATAAATGCAGAAGGGTTTAAAAATAGAGGGTTTTGAAGCCATCTTCCCTAAATGAGGTGTCCTTCATTGTGGTGGTGTGCAGATTAGTTAACAGGTTTTGGTCTTTTTGTAAACAAAGTTCTAAAAAGTGCTTCTGGTTACTTTTTAAAGTATTATGCAAAAACATAAATTTAGTCAACAAAATGGGGATGGAATAATAGTTATGAGAACAATGATCTTTAAGGATTCTTTTGATGCCATCTTGGAGGTTGGTGTGTGGTTTTATTTTATTTTTTTGCCATGTGTGAAAAGAAGGCTTTTTTTTAAAAAAATTACTTTGTCTGAACTGTAAAAGAATTATAAAAAAGACCTTAAGATAAAGTCACTTGGTCAATCCCCCTGCTTTGAGAGGACTCTATATAAGCCCAACTAGAAAGATAGGTAGAGTTTCAGAATCAGGGAGGGTAGAAATAGACCTAAACTTGACTTTAAGCTTATTTTGTAACACAAGCAGGTGTTTAAACATCTTTTAAAGGTGAAAGTACCTTTTTGCTATTTAAATACTCCATACTTCAATTACATTCATTGAACATTTATAGTCTAGAGTGAATTATTTCTCTCATCAGTGCTAGTACGAAGAATACTGTTTTAATAAAATCCAAGCCAGGGCAGCATGAGCTTACATAACATTTGAATTACAAAACAATTCACCACAATGTGCTTTCAAATAATTAGTTTCCTGAATGCATTTAAAGTATCATTCCATTTATAACTTCTCAGAAGCACATTTGTAATGCAAAGTGAGGGACAGCTACAGTTGGATGTTGGGTTACATGGAATCTATGTAAAATGAAATGGATAAAATTATTTTAAAACTGCACTAAGATTCCAATAAAAATAGTAAAAACTTTGGAAGTTAGAATCTTTTGAAAATAACAGAGAAAGGAAAGGGGATTAAAATGTATTGGGAATTGACTAGGCCGGGTGCTACAGCACGTTAATTATCACTTTATTAGGGAATCAGTAGAATCATCTGATTAAAACCATGGGCATCCTATCCAGATGCCTTTTGACAAGAATTCAGATAGCTTAACTTTATACGAGTGTAATACTGGGGTAAAGACTTTGTAATTTTTATTACAATCTTTCACTCTGCTGATGTATTTCACTATGCAAATAAACCATTTAATGTAATGGAGACAATGACCCAAGCTTCCTCTCTCTCTCTAAACGTAGCATATTGGAGCAGCCATTTTAACTGTCATAGGTAGGTCTGAAAACTAAATGCCACCACATACCTACAGCGTATCTTTCATCCCATCGCCTTCTCATCAGAAACTGTGCCACTGTATCTATGTGTGGCATTGATTTCTGAATAAGCAGCCACGCTGACATGTGATCAGTTATACGGACAGGCTCGCTGCACTTTCTTATATCTGAAACATCCCTGGAGGCTCTTACAATTCCTCAATGTCATAGACTCTAATCTTTATGGATCTTAAGTCTAAAATTAGAAAACACAGAATATCATGATTACCTACAATATGAAATATTTACACGTAGAAGTAAAACTTTACCTTCTTGATATAAAAAACATGTCATATTAAAGTGCAAAATCAACCATCTTCTCTGCAGTCACTTGCTTTAAAAAATTAACAGATAGGAAAAAAATTTTAATTTTTCATCTAATCTTTTTGAAGTCACACATCACAACTTTATAGATATTATTTTAATAGACATTGTTTGCTTCCAGGTGAATCAAGTATTTACAGCTCAAACTTTTAACAGCTCTCAGTATTGTCAGTTCTACAATTTCATGTGCTGCCTTAACATCTTTGAGCTTCGCAAGGCCCCCAAAGGCCTTAACCAATCAGAGGTGGTTGATTGTGATTTATTCAAAAATAAATGAATCGATGATCTATCAGATATTCAATGTGTTGTGGCTTTAAGAAACGTGATAAATGGTAATTCTGATCTACCAAGCAAGGGTTTTTATACATCCCTGATATACACAGGAAAAAGAACACACCCAAAAGTTGCCTTTGGGTCAGGAATATTTTATTCTCTGTGCTATCTTATTTGGCATTATGTTTTCTAAAATCCAAACTAATATAGATATTGGTTTTTTGATACTCTACTCTTGGTCTTTCTCTTCTCCAGCCTGTTACCGTCTTGGTGCCTTTCAAGGATTCTTGTTCTGCTGTCAGTTCCTTCGGTATTGGTGTTCCTCAGGTCCTTCCCTGTGCCATCTTCTACTCTCACTGTAGATATTCTCCTTGAGTGACCTCATCATTCCCAAGGCTTATTTGACCCGCCATTAGCTATTGAAGTCCAAGTATTCTACTCCAGATCCTATCTTTCTTATGAGTTTCAGACTTGCTTATTAACTGGCCAACTGGAAATCTCTGCTGCAGCCCTTCAAACTCAGCGGATGAAAACTGGGCTCACCATCCTTCTCCCTAAGTCTGCTCTCCCACGTGTGTTCTGTTCTTTCAGAAATACCCACTCCATTGTATCCAAGATGGATGCCCTACTGTCATTACTGAGTCTTTCTTCTCATTTACTCACATATTTACAATCAGACAGCAAGTTCGGTCTTTACCTTCTGATCTTTCTCAAGCCTTTCCATTTCTCTTCATTCCCAACACAACTCTCCTAGTGCCCGCTGACATTACCATGTTACGCATGCTCTTACGCTCTCCTTTTAGTTGGCTAATCAATACAAGGGCTGCGCTCAGCAAATTCTAAGCAAATAGGCTGAAGACTTATAGGTTTAGGCTGACTTTCATACACATTTGTAAAAATGCCTACTGAGGCTTATGAATAATTGACAAACCCTTGGGAAAATACATCTATAAATTTCGATCTCCCCACATTTTGAAACTATGTTTCTATTACTTTTCTCAAGTATTGCAAAGCTGAGTAAGTTGATAGGCACAATAACAGAGCTGGCTACTGGAACTTTTCAAACATGTTTATTGGGGGGGAAAATATATATATATACATATATATATGCATATTTACATATATGTGTATACATATATTTGTGTGTATACACACACATACATTAAATATGTTTGCCAGATTGTAATTACTAAAGTTTTTTCCTAAGGAAAATGTGTGTCCCAGAAGTTTACCCTGAAGTAGAGGGAAGATAGTTTACCCTGAGTATAATGACTCAAATAAACAAGCCATATATCATATTGCTCCTACTACATTTTTATCTCTAAAATCTGAAAGACCTCTTTTCCACTATTGGCCACTGGGTGTTTCTATTAGAATCAAGTCTCTGTTTGTTGGATGTTTTCACAACTTGCATAAAATTAGTCTAACCTGGCAACAGATTTTCTATGTCTCATTCAAAATCAATAATGAACTATAGTATATGAGTACACACAGCACTTTGGGTTTTTTTTTACAGTTTAAAAATTAGCAGTGACAATATAATAAAGTCTTGACTCAAATTTCTCTCAGAAAATGTTCTGAGAAAATTGTTCAGAATGACCAGAATTCTGTCTTTCTGGTTTTGAGACCACCTTGGCTAGCTCTAGAGAGTACAGAATTGTTGAGAATTTCTAAAGCAATTCGTAAGAAAAAATTAATTGACATTCACCTTTTCTTAAAAATATTTGGTAGGCAACACTTTTCAGAGACCAAGGCAGTGTTAAGAAATTGAACATTCCTCAGAGAAGAATATTAGAATCAATCTGTTAGGATTGATTCCAAGAGGATTGGTTATTGGATGTAACCCTCCAGAGCTTCTGTCAATTCTAAGTCCAGGGACGCATTTCACCAGGGGCTGAGGCCAGTTCTCACTGAGCAAAGCTATGTCACCTAAACAGCCATCCTACCCTTTGAGGACCGGCATGCCCGAACACAGAAGGATCCTGCCGATTGTTCTTTGTTAATCCTTTCCTGGGTTATATCTCCACTTCTCAATCAGGATGTTGGCTTTAAATACTGTTACTTAATTTGACGAAACTTAAATTCCTACCTCTCACCCTGGCTCATCTCTAGAGCGAGGTTCACTATTTACCTTTCTTCCCATTCCAGTTTTGGTCCCTATACTTGCCCCATTGTCATAAACTCATTTCCTAAATCCCATTTCATATAAAACCTCTATATACCTGTTACTCAACTTTATTTCTGAGGACATCACCATTGCAAAGAAGAATTTCCTGATTGTAACATTCCATTTGGCTAAGCCGGAAGAACAAAGAGATGGTTTATCACAGTGTTTACTACCATGAATTTGATGTTCCTGGTTTCTTATTACTACATTTTACTATAATTATCTGCTTATTCCTCGTCTTCTCCATCACCCAACCCCACCTGTCATCCTAGACAGTTAGCTTCTTAAGCCCAAAGAGAGGTCATATATTTTTTAATTTATCTGACCCAGAAGCATATACATATAAGATTTTGAAGTTTTTCTTTTTCCAAATTGCAGTTATTGAAAACAAAATGTATTTGACATTTGTCCCCGCAACGTAGGGGAGGAAATGGGTAAATTTTAAAAGAAGAGTTAAAAAATTGTACCAGATAAAATTTTGAAATTTTAAAATTGCTCTGAAATATCTCAACTAGCTAAAAGAGTCTTTTTGATGAAAAAAAAATTTATATTTTGGGCTTCCCTGGTGGCGCAGTGGTTGAGAGTCCGCTTGCCGATGCAGGGGACACGGGTTCGTGCCCTGGTCCGGGAAGATCCCACATGCCGCAGAGCGGCTGGGCCCGTGAGCCATGGCCGATGAGCCTGCGCGTCCGGAGCCTGTGCTCCGCAACGGGAGAGGCCACAACAGTGAGAGGCCCGCGTACCGCAAAAAAAAAAAAAAAAAAAAAATTATATTTTAATTGGACAAATTTATGTGCTATATGAGAATGAAATGAAATTAAATACTTTATTTTGTAGTATATAATTTTGACTAAAGGTTGAAAATAATCATAAGTAAACACAAGTTATTTGATAAGATTTGTCTTATATATGTCACAGGAAGTTTCTCTGAATGAAGACAAAAAGAAAGCATATTTGTGAGAATATTTGTTTTGCCATATTTATGCATTTTAATATAAGAACTTAGAATTGATACTATTCTGTACTTAGCAGAATTTTCTCAGACCTTAATTAGGCATCTTGACAACCATAGAGAAATTATTTTCTCAATTAAAATGCTGAGGTTACAACTCAACAACAGTAGAAAAACAAACAAAAGAAAAAACCCAAAAACTAATTTCTAAAATGGTCAAAGGGCTTGAATAGCTATTTCTCCAAAGAGGATATACAAAAAGCATATAAAAAGATGCTCAAAGAAATGCAAGTCAAAACCACAATGAGATACCATCTCACACCCTTTAGGATGGCTACTATCAAACTAACAAATATCGTATGATTCCACTTATTTGAGGTCCCTAGAGTAGTCAAGTTCATAGAGACAGAAAGTAGAGCAGTGGTTGCCAGGGGCTGGGTGGTGTGGGCAGTGGGAGTTCTTACTTGATGGGTAGAGAATTTCAGTTTGGAGTCATCACAAAGTTCTAGAGATGGAAAGCGGTGATGGTTTCACAACACTGTGCCATTGAATGTACATCAATGTACTCAATGCCATTGAACACTACACTTAAAAGTGGTTAAAATGTTCAATGTTATATTATGCATATTTGAGCACAATTTAAAAATTTACAAAATTTTTTCAAATATTGAGGTCTACAGAGTACAGTCAATTATTTTCAAAGTTATTAACCATGAAATACTAACATTTCTAGATCGAATACTACGTGCCAGGCACTAGGACCTTTTCCATGTATTAGCTCATTTAATTCTAACAACAATCTAGAGAATAGATATGAGTATTATCCACAGTTGGTAGATAATAAAACAAGCACAAGAAGGCTGAGAATTTGCCCAAGAATATGCCTCCAGTGAGTAGTGAGCTTGGGATTCACAGCGAGGCAGGCTGCCCCATCCGTGCAAATGCCTAGCATTAGGACCTTTTCCAATATGAGTCTATAAGATCCTTATCCAAGGTCACACATGTGGTTAGTATTATTTCACTTATACTTTTTTTTTTCACCAAGTTGTAGCTGTAATGAACAAAAACAAATCAAAGAAAAAATTGTAGTTTCTGTAACAGTGTAGTCTTCATCTGTCTTATGAGCAGGAGACAGAATGGTTCCCTACAAGTCAAACCCTACCTGAAATAAGCTGATTAAATTAAGCAGGTTAGGAAATCATAAGACCTCCATTACATATACAACAATAGAGCCTTTAACTCTGTAAAGAATCTTCACAATGAAAATATAGTCTAGTTTTGCATATTGTAAAGTATGCATTATGAGCATTATGTGATAATTGTATTATTATTAATGATGACAAATTATAATTTCAGACTCTTCCAGCTTTCCAAGGTACGGCTTCATCTACTGTCTCTAACTTTATCCTCAATGCAACCTTGTACAAATGAAGACAAGGGTATTAAGCAATTTGCTTAATGGCAGAACTGGGAATAAGATCCAGATCCTCTTGGGTATGTTCAATAATTACTTGTTTATAAACTGACCTCTTGGGATTCTCCCAGAGAAAAAAATGCTATGAATCTTAGGCCAGCTCACAGACTCCCTTATGTCAATTTAAGTTAAAACAAAGTTACCCATTTAAAACATTTTTTGATTATGTGATAATTTTATTCATGAAATATCCCCAGTTATGTAATCAAATTAAGTTAAAAAAATCCAATTTCAAATCATCCCTTGAAATCCCAAATTCTGAATGGGTTACAACGATCTGTGCCACAGACAAGCCATAACATAAAGTATGTTAAATGTAGGAATAAATCATTAAAATATGAAAGCTAAGGTGAAATATAAATTAAGCAGAGAAAAGAAAATGTTATTTTATTTTTAAAATAAAAGAATCAGATGTAATGATGACTGATAAAAATGAAAAAGATACATGATTAAAAATTCTCAATACTAATTATGGAATCTGGAAAATGAAAACAAGAGAAAGTTCATTTTAGGTAAGGCAAAAGGAAGATCATTTATAAAGTCCATTGCAACATTTAAAAACCAGAAAGGGAGATTGTTATATACGTAATGAAATGGATAGTGGAAAGTCAGTGAAATTAATGTGTGTGTGAATTTTATAAATGAGAGTTTAGTTTGGGAACTAATACCTAAGCCAGAATTTCAGCAGAAGTAGAACCAACGCAGAACTTTAATAAATACCACAGGTTTTATGTATCCAAATCTGTGGACAGAGTTTCAAATCACGTAATTTCTTTTAATAATTTGAGGCCATTGAGACCCAGACATACTAAATTGATTAGCCCCGAATCACACAGTTTAGACGGATCCCAGGATTCTCACACAGACTTATCCTAACATTTTCAGGGCTTGACAAAGAGGACGAAAAGGCCCTCATACCTTATGCCACAAACCATAGCCCCCCGTCCTGGTCTGCCCCTTCCTCTTCCCTCTCCAGGTTCCTTCCTGCACCATCAGGGATCACACACACACCTGCATTTGTGAACCCCCTCAGGCTGCAAGTCCAAGATCTGCCCAAACCCCCTCCCCTGAACCACAGTCTTAGAAATGAACCACCCCATGGTGTAGGCTGGGAAGTTGGGGCAGAGGAAGAGACCCAGGTAGACTCTAAAGCTGGGGAGTCTTTGGGTAGGAAATTCAGGGTCTCAGGTACCCAGATCACAGCATAGAAGCTGGGGCCTGAGCTCTGAGTGGACTCTTCTCCTTGACCCCAGGGATTCTTCTCACTGCCGTGCGGGGCAGGGCTAGACTAAGCTAGAGAAGGTCCTCTGACGCATGGCCACTTAGTTGGGCCTTGCTTTCCCAGGCCAAAGAGTGGCACTTTTTATAAATCCCTTACCCTTATATAATATTAGTGGTAAACACACATGATCTCATTTGACCCTCCCAGGACCTCCATGATGTAGAGAAAGAAAGTGTCACTGAGGAAACTAAGGAGCAGAGATAAGGACTCAATGTCCCACAGGCAGGAAGAAGCAGAGCTCAACTTTCACACTTCTTACCTCCTTTCTGTTTCTATCTTGGCCTTTCAGTAACTACCCATGAAACTGTTCTTTATGGTGTGAAAGACAATGGAGGGACCAGAGTCTGAGACCTCACCCAAGATACTTGGCTTCAGGATTTTGCAAACAGTCAAGGTGAAGAAAGTTAAAATTCCACACACCCTAACACAGATTACTAACTAATTGCTTTAGTCTTCTCGAGCTACCATAACAAAACACCATAGACAGGATGGCTTAAATAACAGAAATGTACATTCTCACAGTTCCAGAGCCTTAAAGTCCAGGATGAAGGTTCACTGAGAGCTCTCTTCCTGGCTGTGGGCAGCTGCCTGCTTGCTGTGGCCGCATGTGGCCTTTCCTCAGTGCATGGATGCAGAGGGAGAGAGCTCTTGTGTCTCTTCTCATGAGGGCACTGATCCTGTGGGATCAGAGCCCCACCCTTGTAACCTCATCTCACCTTTATCACCTCTTCACAGGTCTCATCTCCAAATACAGTCACATTGGGGGTTAGGGCTTCAGCCTATAAATTCTGAGGAACACAGATATTTAATCCATAATGTTACTCCAGATACATGTTTCTATGACAAAAGTAATGCCCAATTAGTCATTCCTCACCCTGTTTTTCAGGGGCTCATTAGAGTTGATTAAATTCCACAAAATTTGCTTTCTTTGTGACAGAGCACTTGAAGAGCTTTATATTCTAGATTGATCTGCATATAATCGCAAACCTATGCTAAGTGTGGGATAGACACACACAGCATGCCAGGCAAGTCGTCCCTTCTGTTTCTGTCATGCAAACCTAGCTCCAGACACCTCCACCTCTGCCTGGCAGCCATAGGTGGGGATGTCTCGGCTACTGTGTGTCCACCCCAACAAGGGGCTAGAGGAGGTTTTTTTCCCAGTGATAGACATACTTGAAATGATACTTACATACAAGTTTCTCTTCTGCCAAAATAATTTAATCATCATTTATTTATTATAGTCAGCAAATATTCATTGTGCCAGAAATTGCACTAGGTGCTAGGGATAAAATGAAGAACCAAACAAACACAGGGCCTGTCCTCATGAAGCTCACAGTCTATTGATTATATTGCAAACGTTTTCCTGTGCCAATGCCAAGAAACGTTTTTCTTGCCATTGTATTATTTATGCCTATGTTGCCCAACTGTATGTAATTTTTTCCGAATACTGGACATGTACGACTTTTATAGTAATGAGGAAGCTAGGCTCGATAACACTGTCCACATCTTTTACTATTTTCTTGAGATAAAATCTAGGCTCTTTCCTGATTTTAGGTTTTAATCTGGATTAATCCTGCCATCAATGGAAATAACTTTTAATTGACACAAGAAAATATATTTTAAACACTTTTACATGCAGAATATCCTTTCACTTTCACAAAAAAGTAGCATGACGAGGTGTACAATTGTTGAGACTGGATATTTTCTTCTCAAGTCTCAGTGACTGATCTGCCACTATCTTCAGCCTTTTAGCTCAAATCTGCTTGATTTTGCACCCTTTTAATAGCGACTTTGTTGTAGTTGTTCTGTCTGGATGCGTTGAAGATTTATTTGTAATGTATTCTTGCAATTATGAGTTTGAGCAGTCTGTATTTTTATCTGTGGTCTCCCTCATTAAGGGTGACTGAAACACATGGAAACTTTTTGATCTGCAAATTCAGATCATTTTTCCACAAGTGAAATTGTCAACAATGATTCTGAATATTTGCTTTTCCTGTGAGGGATATCTGTAGTTCTTAGGTTCAAATCTCCACATTCTATTCTTCAGATATGTCATCTTCTTTTTAAATATTTAAATTGATTTTACTTGTTCACCTACTTTGTGGAAATTCTTCCCAAATTTGTCCCTCAGTTCACTGATGTTATTCTCCAAGTATCAGCTCAGCTCTTCACAGCCCCCAGTACAGATTTTAATTTTCCTACTGACTTTATCATGGTACAGAAATTCGTCTGTATCTTATCCATCTCCTATGTGCACTGTTTTCTTCTCAGTTAGACTTTTCTTTCCTGTGGTTATTCCAGGGAAGTTGAATTCTCATGCATCTTATTGTTGATGCCTATATAGTTTTCCTTTGTCTAGTTCTTCACAAAAAATATTTTCATAATCTACTCTGACTTTTCAGAATGATGTTTCATTTACTTGATGTCAGAGTGTTTTATATGGTCCTTAGATAAGTTTTGTTTTTGCTGTTGTTGCTTACTGTTTTTTTAAATAAATAAATTTATTTATTTATTTATTTATTTATTTGTATTTGGCTGCATTGGGTCTTCGTTGCTGCATGCGGGCTTTCTCTAGTTGCAGCGAGTAGGGGCTACTCTTCGTTGCGGTGCCTGGGCTTCTCGTTGCGGTGGCTTCTCTTGTTGCAGAGGCACGTGGGATTCCAGGAATGTCAGTGCAAAATGCCATCCACACACTCCCCACCCAATATTTTCCTGTGGAAACTACACTACCCAGAGTGCAATATATTTCTACCAATTCTCCAACCCCCAGGCTACTTTCTGCCTGGTGGTTTTCTGGGGCTCGGCTTTTCTGACTAGTGAAAAACAAGACAGGTGGCCAATACTCTGCCTCAAAGAGTGATGGCCAGGCAGGGCAGCTATCTCACGAACAAGGAAGTAGATACTGGGAGAAAGTGCATCTCTGCCTTTGAAGAGAATTATTTTTATTAAGATTGGGCCATGGTTGTGTTTTCATTCCAGATGCATCATCTCTACAGTTATTAAAGCATCCTTCCAGATTCTGGTGATAGGATTACTACTAGAGTGGTTTGGTTTTCACTTTCTGTTTGTTTATTTGTTTTGCTGTTGTCAATTTTGATCTTTCCATATCTTCACAGGAATGTGGAAAGGTTTACACCAGAGGTTGCTAGCTACATGCTCTTTTAAACCTACGAAATAAAAAATTTTAATCTGGAAGTCCATTTACACAGACACTTAAAGAATTACACCATTGATTATTGGGATTGGACAAAAGCTGTCAACTTGAACCTACCTTATTAAATGAGTTACGGGTTGTATGGACAAAATCCAGGCCAAAAACCATCCAAAATCAGACCTACGTGCACAGAGCACCCTGTTGTTCAGTGATCAGTCAAACCCACCATGCTAGTGGCTTATGATTAAAGTAATAGAAAATATTTTTCTCCCTAAGGATTTATCCTTGTACACTTTTGAAGAGACCCCCTGACTATCACTTCATACTATATGGGAAGCACTTTAAAGTGACGTCAGTTCTTAAGGAAGATTAAGAATCAGTGATAATCTGGTGAATCTCCCCCTCGGCCACACACACACACACACACACACACACACACAAACACATACACACACTGTTAGTTGGGAGAACACATTATAGAGTTAATCACAGGCTCATCAAATGAGGGCAGAGTTATTAGCACATCCAATCTATTGCAAAACCCACTCCCATTATGATGTCCCCCCCACAAAATAAATGAAAGAACCCCTTCAGGGAGAATTGTAGATTGCATCAACTTTTGCCACAAAAGAAGCTTGAAAATAGCATGAGTCATCCAGCAAAGTTTGTTATTATGATTTAGTATTTTCTTCAACTATTAAAATAAAACATGCCCAAATTTAAAAATAAACAACAGCATTTATCTTGATATTATGTGAGAAAGCACAAAAAGACGAGTATAACACCCTAAATAACTTTTTTCCATTCAAGTTTGCATCTTCATTTCTGAAACCCATTTTAGAAACAATAGGGCAGGGCACCATGGAAACAAAAGGTCATTTTCCATTAGTCTTGAATGTGTGACTACTTAGTAATATAATTGAAAGCATGACTGTAGCACAATGCCAGGGTTCTATTGCCAGGGGATTATATCAAGATGATCCAAAATGTTTCATATCCTTTTAAAATGTTCATATATTGCAATGAATTCCTTGTCAGATCATGAGGTAAGATTTTTAACAATTAATTTTAGCGATTATATAATCAATATATAATCAATGACCATCTCTCACATAATGCATAATATTGCACAATATTAACAAGAATAACATCTCATATCTATGAATCTTACTGTTTCTTTAAGTTCATTTCTTTTTATTTAACCTCCCAGAACTAAGGGTCAGGAAGTGGTTAGAATCAAACAGACAAAAATTAGAGGAATGTCAAAGTAATGGATGAAAACTTTTTAAAAGAATACCCTTTTATTTTGAAGTTTTATGTGGATTTTATACTAACAACATAAAAGACAGAATAAATGCCAGCCTAGTTCAGGGTCAGGTGCACAGTAGACTACACTGTGAACAAACATTGTGTCTTTTTTGAAGGGTACCACTACCTAGAGTGGCGTCTGGCACATGGGAGGTACTGAAAAGTTATTAAATGAACATTAATTGATAAATTATAATACTTTTTTTAATGGTCAAAAATATTTTTTAAATTTTTATTGGCGTATATTGATTTATAATGTTGTGTTAGTTTCAGGTGTACAGCAAAGTGACTCAGTTATACATATACATATATCCACTCTTTTTTAGATTCTTTTCCCATATAGGTCATTAGAGTATTGAGTAGACTTCCCTGTGCTATACAGTAGGTCCTTATTAGTTATCTATTTTATATATACTAATGTGTATATGTCAATCCCAATCTCCCAATTTATACCCCCCCTTTCCCCTGCTGGTAACCATAAGTTTGTTTTTTACTCAATTAGTTTTCTTTTAGAAGTTTCTATTCAACAGAAAATTTTAATTCATTATCCAAAAAGACTTTTATTGAGATTGTTTCTGTAAAATTCTTTTTCTTTCTGGCAATGCTTCCCTAATTTTTTGAATGAGGCAAACCAGATTGTCCAATGTCATAGATACCTCTAATTTGTATTACTGTTCTATTCTGTACATTAATAAAGGCATAATATCTGCCTGTTGCCTTGCCTTTTTGCTGTAGAAAGCCATGGCAATCCCATTTAAAGTCTTTTAACCTATTCTCTTCGTGGTGGTAGCAATAGCAGAGCCTTCTGGGCTTTGTAACATAATAGCGTCCCTTCATCATCCTCAATGGTTTATTAGAACCTGCTTGTACTGATGATTTAGTTCTACCATGGTGAGGCCACCACTCCAGGGCTTTCCCCTCTGTTTGGGGACTCTTCTGTCATTTTAATGTTTAGGGGTTTGTTTGTTTTCTTCTGAAATGGGCTTTCATTTAATTTTAGCATTATTTACATTATTTATCATGCGGAGACAAATTGAAGACCAGGAGGTTGAGAACAGTGCTCTGTGCTCTAGAATCACTATGAAATCTGTGGCATAACAATAGCACTGATAATATTCAGTCCCTCCGAAGGCATCACACAGACTCTCGCTCAGATGTACACCGCTGTCTTCAGTTACAGAAACAAATAGAAAAATAATGTTTAACCTCCTTCAAAAGTTGAATTTTGCAAACCCAACGGTTTTGCCATACTTGATGGAGTTTCAGATTTTCCTTTATCTTTTTCATCCCTAGTTTCCAGCAGCTGGATACACTACGGGCCAGAAAACACATTAGCCAAGACATGGGGCCCTGGTACCCAATCCTGAGAGAGTAAGGCTCTTGCTCCAGTTTCCTGATTCTATCTTCCGACTCCATCTAAAGGCCTGGAGTTCTGCCTTGCCCTCTATGCTGAAGCCTCTTGAGTTTCTCTGCCCCATACTTCCATCTCCCTCTAGAAGGAGGGACCCTAAATGGAAGCTCAGCCCACCAACCCCAGTGGGCTAAGCCTTGGAGGGGTTAATTATCTGCAGCCTGTTTTGTGAACTTTGTAGCTGCGCTTGCTTCGCTCCTGGCCGCTCCTCACCTCTAAAATGCGCTTTTGTTACCGATGATTGTTTGCCCTCACGAGACCTGACGTATAAGAACAAATCTAATGAGAGCAAAAGTGAATTGGGAAAAAGAATGCTATTTTTCCAGAAAAATATAATTTTCATAAATTAAACATTATCGCTGTGAAAAAGTCTGATATTGCTGAATCAATGTGACTTTAGAAAAGGAAAAGCATTGTATTCTAAACTGCATTTAGTAAGATAAGGGTTGATGGACAAATCTCAGCTTCCATTCAAGCCAGGCATCAGAAACACCTTTTGTTTTTTGTTTTTTTTTTTCCTTTTTTTAGTCCACCTCTAAAATCAGACAGAAGAAAAGTAATTTTTTAAATAGTCAATTAAGGATCAGTCAGTATAACTAACCAAAACCTTGTCATTTTTGAATCAATCAAAAAAACTCAAAGGCTAAAATCATGCCTCCCTTCATTCTTAACATCAGCAGTGAGGTGAGGGATTTAATTAGAAGTGAAAGGCAATGATCAAGAAAACATGAAAAGAAAAAAATACTATATGGTTAATGTAAAAACCTAAATACCTACAAAACTATCTCCCTGGTGACTTTCCCATGGATTAGGTTGACCTGGAGTGGTAGGCTGTCAATAGCCCTTGAAATGGTGAAATTCTTTGAATATTTGGCCTTGCAAACCACTGTATTCTACATAATTCATCAAAGAACAAAGAAAATCAACGGAGCTGAATTCTTCCAAATTTAGGCAGCCTGCAATGCAAAGATACCCTTCCTAGTGACACATCCAAATGAACTCCATCCAAAATCAAACCTTTGCATTTGTAGACCTTTCCTGGGTAAAAAAGCTAATGAATAAATTCCATGACTACTTTTTTTTCTGGTATGCAAATTTTCTTTGGCAAGTTCTTTATAACAAAAAATCTCACTGAATTTAATGAAATCAATGCAACAGCCAAAAGTTAATACCATTTGGATGCCAAATGCGACAATCACAATTATTGTTTGATTGACTTCAAAAAGTAACGCACATGGGCTTCCCTGGTGGTGCAGTGGTTGAGAGTCCACCTGCCGATGCAGGGGACACGGGTTCGTGCCCCGGTCCGGGAAGATCCCACATGCCGCGGAGCGGCTGGGCCCGTGAGCCATGGCCGCTGAGACTGCGCGTCCGGAGCCTGTGCTCCGCAACGGGAGAGGCCGCAACAGTGAGAGGCCCGCGTACCGCAACCCACAAAAAAATCCTCGATCTCTTGTTCAGTTTCTGAGAATTTCAGAAAAATTCCTGTTAGTGACTTAATAGCATGCATTTATAGTTACTTAGTTTCCCCAGAATGGGAAAATACTAAAGTCATTGGCATTTGAATTATTCCACAAATGATTTTTCTCCCAATATGGACTGATTACATTCTTTTAATAGCATTCTTTTAATAGCTGAGTTATTTAATAAAACAGGAGGGTCGAAACACCTGATTCTCTGAACGCCATGATCACTTCATTCCAAGCCATAATCCCACTAAGAATAGATAGCATCCAATGTAAGAATCAAACAAGATGCTGAAATATCTTTCATTCTTCACTCTCGAAATCTTGACCCTAAATGTGAGTTAAAAGAAACTGGCAAAAACAGCTGAAGCATTTCTGCTTTCCCATGTGTAGCTTCCAATGTGTCTTCGGTCTGAGTTTAAAAAACAAACCAAAACTTCTCAGTGATTTTTAGGACAAATAAAACTAGATATCACTTTCTAATAAAACAGACCCTTCTAGATTCCATAATATCCTGCAAATGGGCCTTCTGACTGGAGATAGCGTCAACGTCAATCATTTGAGTACAAAGCTGAAGAAATTTCCCTCTATTTCAGTGACTATGACCTAGGTTTTAGAAAGCTGTGTAATTCTAAGCAACAAACTGTATCAATCTGGCCTTCTCTGATAGTTTTGATCTAGCTTTTCTCTGATAGTTTTGTTTTTAACACTATCTATCCTTAGCATCTAGCAGTTTGCTTTGCCTACAAGAGGTAATTAGTAAATATTGGATAAATGAATAAGCACATAAAATGAATAAATGATAACTATCTCAACTAACCTTGTTAATGACTAAGTGGTGGAAGCTTTTTAAAAAATTAACAAACTTGAAAAGAAGTTTCTGCAAATGCAGGGGATTATGATCTCCAAATATTTAATGTGGGAGTGGGATTAACTAAACTAGCCCATGAATAACCTGAAAAATATATGTATATATAAAACTGAATCACTTTGCTGTACACCTGAAACTAATACAATATTGTAAGTCAACTAAACTTCAATTAAAAAAAAAAGAAATTTCTCAATCAGGATTCTAGCCATGGATAGCAGGACTTTTGGTTCCAGTGTTTTAAATTTTCCTAATTAATAAAGAGTTAGGTCCCATTTTTAGTCTTTTTAAAGCACTGTAGGTCTCACAGAACAATGGCTTGTCATTTATTTTAATATTTTCTCAGCAGTTTTTGGAGGGATAGAAAAAGGAGGAAGTCAAAAACCACTCATGCCCTTTGCTTTCAGAGCATATGACGTTAACGTAAGGAAGGTAATCAATGTATTAGAGAAGATGATTTCAGCCCTCAGGTATCCTCAGAAAATTGTTATTATCGCTGCCCCCAGCACACATACCACCCAAAGAATCAGTCTGCAGTACTCTTCAATCCTATCTTAAAAGAAAAAAAAAAAAACCAAAACAGCAACAGTATACTCCAGTAAGAAGAAAATATAGAAATAATGGCTAAGAATTATGGTTATAGTTATAAATAGTAATACAGTTACACATCTAGAAGTGAGTCAGCCCTAACAGTATTGATTTTGGAGACTGATAATCCTTCCTTTTGCCTTAGCACCCCGACTTCATTCTTGTGTGATCTTGGGCAACTTAACCTCTAAGCCTCAGTTTTCTCATCTTTAATGTGGGCATAACAATACCAGCTCCATAAGGTTATGGGGAACATTAAATAAATAGTCAGGCACTTAGTAAATATAAAATTTGTACACGTCCTGCATACATATGTATGTCTGTATTTTTAATTCAAAAATTATAATTTTTTCTATAATTTGTATTCTTGTATATTTGGAATCTCAAAGCAGAGAAATGTGCCTTAATTAGGATATGTCTGATGGTAAACTCAAACAAAGTTATCTGGCTAAATGTAGAGGCTGTTCATAGAATAGAATTTTATCTTATTATCAAGAATATAGTATAACATTTAAAGTATTTTAAATCAATGATACAGACTTCCCACATTATATTTTATTTCTACCTAGCCTAACATGTTATGATTAATTCTGGGCACCTATAACATAATCTTATACTCTAATGTGACAAGTCAGAAAAATGAAGGACTTTTTTTTAACCCAGCCTTTCATAATTTAAAATGTAACCTTTTGGTTTACATGATGCCTGCAAGCAGTGACATGGATGTTGACGACATTAATATCACTATTTCTGTCACTAAAATCTATAGCAAATACATTAGCAGCCACAAACGGAGGCAGTTTTTCTGAGAGCTTGCTAATTGCATTGCTGCTGTGAACTTAGTTTTGCAGTGTTGATACACAAAAACGCAGAACTGAGAAAGAAACACAAATCCTGGGACAACACGTAAACGGGCTGATAGCTACTTTTGAAAATAGATCCTTGTGTTTAGATGACATATCGGGTTCTCAGTCTCGATATTGTGGAATGATATTTCCCAAATAATGATCAAAGAGACAGAGGCTATCTGTTTGAGACAGAATAATTTACCCAATGTCCTAAAGTAAAATCAGGATCTGATGAAGAGGAAAGCAGATGTTCTTAGATGCAGGATCCAGGATTAACTGAATTCTTTTTCATTTTGAGTTTGGCTGTATCTACCTGCAGTCCACCAATGCCCCACAGAGCAAAGAAATCTGTGTTCAAGGCCCGAGTTCAACATTAGGGACTGGGGTGAGACAGTGGCCTAGTAGAGGGGGCTGAGGCTGGGATTCAGACTCCAGCCGCCCTACCTGCCAAGCTTACACTCAATCACCACACGGCATCATCCTTGCATCGAAAGGCAAACTTACCACCTGATGTTTCTGGATAATGAAGGAAATGTGATTTTCAATTCCAAGCAATTAATAATAATAATGATAAAAACATTCTGTTTCTGTCTTAAAGAATAAATATAATTCACTGTAATATCTCTACTCCTCAATTTTGCTGTTTTTAAAATAGGATCAAACGCTAAAAATCACTTTCTTTACTCCCTCTACTGCGAATTCCAGCTCTTTAGAATTGGGAAGAATTTCTTCAACTCCCTACTCTCTTTTTCAGTCTGTCTACAGGAAAAAAAATTATGTAGAGATGATAAGCCTTATGAGAGCCCCTTTCAAAGTCACGAGTCAGTTGGTAGCCCGAGACCCCTGGCTCCTGGATTCCACTCATCTCACTGCCTGTCCCAGCAGGGAGCCCCAAGTGTACGTTTCCTAAAAGCCAATGTTCCTCACATACCTTCAGAGAAAACATAAAGACAGCATTCATTAGATTTCATTGCCTTAGTTATTATCCAACTTGTAAAAGAATAAAGACATTTTGTTTAAAGCAGCTACACCATTGGGCAATGGTCATAAATTCAATATTCTTCTAAGAACTAATCTAAGAATAGGAAAGAACAGACACACTTTTATTGATGGTACAGCTGTACCATTAAAAGAAGAAACTTTCCAAACAAGACAAGTTATTGGCAGTAAAACGTGGGGTTTCCCCATCAATTTTAACATCAAATTCCTTATCAGGAAGCCCTAACTGCCGGTGTCAAGAGGACAAAAGGATTCATAAATGGGACATTGTTAGAATGTGCCTTTTTCAATGGCTCTCTCTTTTCCCTTTTATGCTCTGTTCTTTGAAATTGCCTAAACAACAAAATGTAATCTTAATTTTCTATGTTTGACTTTGTGATTAACTTGATTCACGTGGGCCTTAAAGGTGGGGAAGGACATCGCATAACCTATAAGAAATCATTCACGGTTCCTGACGTTATTTAAATAATGCTAATTCTAAATCCCCACACATTATGGTTTACCCTAGGGTGGTGACTGAAAAGTTAAGAAAAAAGAAAACGACTCATGAATAACTGGACACTTTAAGACTTAAAACTTAACAGAACAGTTGAGACTTTGTTCCCACTAATAATGTTTCCTGTGCGTAAAGCAAATAAACACCATAGTTGATTCATCTCAAGTTTATACTGAAACAAAGGGGAAGGATATTTGAAGTTGATACTGTTTTGAAAAGGGGGTTCACTTTTACTCTGATTTAAAATGTGTTATCAAAAATGGACATAAAAAGTAAGAAATCACCAAAAATAATACAACTTATCCTTAGAAGAAACAATGGAATACTTTGATAG
The DNA here is from genome assembly GCF_964270905.1 of Leucopleurus acutus. Lineage (NCBI taxonomy): Eukaryota > Metazoa > Chordata > Mammalia > Artiodactyla > Delphinidae > Leucopleurus > Leucopleurus acutus. The sequence continues at coordinate 99,253,216 of NC_139153.1, forward strand.
ATCTGCAGTTTTCATGACTATCAATTAGAATATTGTCTTGCATCACACTCGTACTGTTGATCTTCAGTCTATGTGAGTTCCTTACAAGTGTACATTGGCTTTTGCTTTACAGTGGCTCGTACCCTAAGGCTCATACAATGAGTCTGTGAAAGAACAGGAGTCAGAGGAACCCTGTGGACATGTCGGTCTAACGAGGGCCTGAGTGTGGATCTCTCGCTGACTCATCCGATGGGTGATCTTGGCAATGTGGCTTCTCTGCCTTGAGTCTTGCCTTCCTTTTCTGTACAGGGGAGGATCAAAAAACCTACTTTGGGGCTTCCCTGGTGGCGCAGTGGTTGAGAGTCCGCCTGCCGATGCAGGGGACGCGGGTTCATGCCCCAGTCTGGGAGGATCCCACATGCCGCGGAGCGGCTGGGCCCGTGAGCCATGGCCGATGGGCCTAAGCATCCGGAGCCTGTGCTCCGCAACGGGAGAGGCCCCAAGAGTGAGAGGCCCGTGTACCGCAAAAAAAAACCCCAAACAAACAAACAAAAAAACCTACCCTGTATGCTTATTTTAGTAAGTATTAAAAGACCACAGTGCTGGAGTTCAACACTGGTATTTATCATTATCTAATCCCCTCTTTTTGGAAATGAAAAAATCTGAGACCCAGGGGGAGAAATGCCTAAGCAAAGGTCACAATGTCTTTAGGTCACGTGGTCAGGTTACCACATTACCCAAGGTAGGCGTAGCTTTATTTGTTTCAAATATACCTATAGGCCAAGCTTTATGGAAGGCGGGAAGGAATCTTTCAATAATGAAAACAGATTTGATTCCTACTTTTGATAGCTGAGTACACTCATCCCTTGATATCTGAGGGCGATAGGTTCCAGGAACCCCCTCCCGACAGCATACCAAAATCCACGATGCTTAAGTCCCTTATATAAAATGGCGTAAAGTGTTTACATATAACCTACACACAGCCTCCTTTATACTTTAAATCCTCTCTAGATTACTTATAATACCTCATACAATATAAAAGCTAAGTAAATAGTTATAAGTACAATGTAAACGTTTTATAAATAGTTGCCTATGTGTGGCAAATTCAAGTTTTGCTTTTTGGAACTATCTGGATTTTTTTTTTTTTCTAATATTTGTGATCCAAAGTTGGTTGAATCCACAGATGGGGAACCTGGGGAAATGGAGACTGACCGTACATGAAGGAGAAGACCAGTAGTCCTCCAAGGAATAGCAGTAAGGATTTATAAGTAACAGAAGATCTAAAATATCTCAACACATTGATTCTGCTCATCCCATATGTCACAGCTCAACTCAAGAAGGTTTTCCATCCTGAAGTATTATCAATAGGAAGCATTATCACCACCACAGAAAAGAAAACGGGTGGGCAGGGAGACAGAGTAGAGAACAAGAGTTCAACTAGGTCCACACTAAGATGGGGTAGGAAGACTTCGTATTTGTAGGCTGAGCGAATCACCTTAGGTGAAGGAGGTGGGAATGCTTGTACACTGTTCTCTGCTGCTTCACTTTGCCTTACCTGGTCCTCCATAAAATGCCCATTCCTTCCTTGAAGCTCATATATTATCAGAAAAGTACCTAATTCATTCACATTAGGGTAGGTGACAGATTACCCACTTTTAATCTTCTGTGGCACATTCCCTTGGAACTCCAAATAAATCTCTAATGAATCACATTCCGGGCAATGTGAAGGAGGTAAGTTTCCAAGTGGTGTCTGGTCTCTGCTTTGAAAAATTGGGAGCACAATGAAACCAGACAGCCTAACTGCGCATAGAACACGACTGCTGCGGCACCTGTAAATGGGAAGTTATCTTCTAGCCTTGCTTCCCAAGGACGGCTGATCTCTTTATTTACAAAATGCCTAGGGCTCATGGGATTTACTTTCTTGTAGCTCATTAAAAAAAAAAAAAAAGACCTTCCAGCTTTCATTTCTCTGCTGGTAGCTCTTTAAGGATTCCACTCTCCCTTCCGAGTTCTGCTGTTCGGCTCCTTGGACGTGGATTCCCAAAGGGTCCGGGGATTCGCCCACTACCCTGGTTCCCTTCCTGACAGCTGGCCTGCCCTTTGTTATGGGAGCTCCCCAAGTCAGAGCTGGCTCACTTCATTATTAATTTATAGAGCCACAGGTGTATTTCTGAACAATTTAAGAGGTGTAATTGAATCCATTATGTACCAATCAAGTCGTTTCACAAAATTCTACTCATTGAATTGCCTTCTATTGAGGGATACCAGTAATTCCTCTCAAGATGTGTAATAGTTCATCTAGGCATCCTTGAAAAAACAGAAAAATCATCTTGACACCTTCAAATTACTCTTCAAATTACTATAGTAATTAGTATATTTACTGTATATAGTGTTTCTCTTCAAATTACTATAGTAATCATTGGCTGAGAGCCAATAGCAAAGAATCCTTTAAAAGAGCTATGTTTTTTAAGAGGATTTTCATACGATAAAGGTATACATAGATTTCCCTACTCTCTTTTGGGAAGGGACTTTTTATCAGATAACATGCCTTGGATTTTCAGAAAAGAAAGACCAGATCATTATATGTATCCATTTGTTTTAGTAGCACCGTTTGGTACCACTGTTATGCCTTAGCCAGTTGAAAGATTTAATTATTTATCTTGTAGGGGGAGAGTAAAAGCTGTATGGCTATCTAAAGATGCTGCTACTGTAGGTTAAAATGCCTTTCCATGAATGCTTTTGAGGTTTAAAGCTAATGTGCAGTATTCTTACTCCATAGAAGGGAAATGAAATGTAGTTGTTGAAAACTTAATGCCCCCATGTATCAAATTGAGGCCAAAGAAGAATTATGTTCATGGAGAAAAGTTGTCACTGAGATGACAACTTGTATGTATTTGTTTATATGAAAAAACAGATTGCTCAAATATTGTGGACTGCTTGGGATGCATGATACTGTGGGCTCCTCTAGGAAATCGTGAATACTTTCAATAAGTCAAAAATGGTTTTTATGTTAGGAAAGGAGACTAAATTTATCAGACTAGTTTATTAATAGAAGAAATGTCAGAGAGATTTATACTAGTTGATCCACACTGAACCGATCTACTTTTTAAATAAAATCTCTAACATTTGCTGTTTAATCATAAACTTATGACTGAGATGAGAGGCAGTTGGAAGCAATGGAAAGAAGCCTGGATCTGCTACCAGACAATGCAGCCTCTGGTCCAGCTTCCACTGCTGATGAGCTCAACCACCCTGGACCTGCATTTCCTAACATGCACAGTGAATTTCTCAGACAAGATGATCTCTAAGGCCACTCCAAGTCTTTAAAATACTCCGGGGTGAAAGCTGCCATATACACCACTTGCTAATGTTAAAGCTTCTGGGATGACAAGGGAGACATCTGGTGCCCCAAGTTGCCCTAAGACTGAATACTTGCTTTGATCTTTTGAACCTGTCTGGACCCTCTCATTCACACCTTAACTTTGAACTGGATTTAAGATTTCTAATTCCTCATGGTATGATTTCCTTTGTATTACTAGGGTTTCCAGAGCCATATTCTAAAGTAATTCATATTAAGCCATGGTTGGCTCACTCCCAACTTTAAATGACTATTGTAGATAACAATGGCTATTATTATTCCCTATTGATGACAGTCCACAATACAGCGGTTTTCATTAAAGATAAATAAATCCATACATACAATGTACACATTTGATTTTCTGATCCTCAAAAGTAAATAAAAACATCCTTGTCCTACTAAAAGAGTAGCACTTACAAAAGAGTAATTTGTAAAAAGCCATCATTTAATTAAATAAAATGTTCTCGGGCTTCCCTGGTGGCGCAGTGGTTGAGGGTCTGCCTGCCGATGCAGGGGACACGGGTTCGTGCCCTGGTCCGGGAAGATCCCACATGCCACGGAGTGGCTGGGCCCGTGAGCCATGGCCGCTGAGCCTGCGCGTCCGGAGCCTGTGCTCCGCAACGGGAGAGGCCACAACAGTGAGAGGCCCGTGTACAGCAAAAAAAAAAAAAAAAAAGTTCTCTGTCATTCAAAAAATAAAGGCTATTCCTAGGATAATAAGGAGAGGATTTGTTAAGGTAATTGCCTAAGACTGAATACTTATTTTGGTCTTGTAAACACTACATTTAAGACTAATTTTACACACACACACACACACACACACACACACACTCACCAGGCTCTAGGATACATTGAATGAGACGCAAATTAAGAAGAAAAAGGAAAATAAAAGCACTGAATTTTTCATCTTCTCAAAAGGAGAGTTAAAAGTTGTTCGTTTTTCCTTTACTTGACAGTTACATCAATAAAAGTTCTTCTGGAAAAGATTAAAAAATCAACTAACAGAATAAAAAAAAAGAGTGGCTATCTTTCAAATTGTTGTGAAAAATAAAAGACAAGAGAAATTAATCATTAAAATAAAAGCATGACTAAAGTAGACCACGCATAAGAGAAAAATAAAAATAAAAGATCTAAATTCCCCCTTTACAAGGCAAAGACTCCCAGAAATCAGTAAAATAACAATATAATATTTTATTCTTCATAAGAAACATTTAAGAAGTAAAATATCATTAGAAAATAGTATACACGAAGCTCTAGAGTGCAACTCCCTCTCCCCTATCCGCCCCCCTCAAAAAACTCAGGGTAAAAATACTGATATCAGTTTTATTTGCAGTAATAACTACGTGACAGCAGGGACAGCATGTTTGTTTATAGATCTGTTCTCAACAACTATCAAGTATCTGGAATGTAATCACAATTCAGGAAATAATTGTTGAGTGAATAAGTGGACAAATTAATAAGAATTTGTTCTGTTAGGAAAAACGTTGAATTGAGTAAGCAGGGTAATTTTATATTGATGAAGGTTACAAACAGTAAGAAATCTATAAAAGTATTAAGCTTTTATGCTTCTGATACTTTCAAAATACCTTAGTAAATAACAGAAGTGCAGCCTTGTGTCATTCATCTTTATAGTCCGAGGGTTTTCTCTACCGTCTGATCAATGGTGGATATACGATGGCCTCAAGTTACATTAAGAAGGTGTGTGGCTAAACCAAAGGATGTACGTGTGAGAGTGACTGGAGAAGAAGGCACGTGAGAGTCATGCGAAAGGATCCTGCTGCATCCAGCCCCACTCTACAACACCCTCTTTCTCCATTCTCTGTATGCCAGGCTCACTACCCAGCTACATTACCTGATTAAGACAAACCCAGGTTCTTCTAGATTCCAACCTCAATTTAGATACCTTGTTTCACATTATTAATACGTATCATTAGCAGCCTCCCTTGTTTTACCAACACCTGAGTTCCCTTCCCCCTTGTCCACACTTTACCCCCCTGATCATTGCTCCATTTCTCTGAACCTGCCTCATGGGCTAGTTTGTGAAGGGCCATTTTTTCATAAGCCATCCTAGTTTCAATAGGGAAGCAGAAAATCATTTTATACCACAACCGTTCCCCACAAAATATCCCACTAAAACGAACAGAAGGTAATTGGCAACCATGGGATCCAAAAAAGTGAGAGATTGTTGAAAAATAAAACTACTTAGAGAAATGCAGTAACGATCCAGGCAATAAATAAAGAGGGCTTGGACTAGTGTAGAATCCTAGGGCCTGGACCGGGAATACATCAGGGAGGTTGGATTTGAAACACATTTGTGATTTGACCAGACAGGGTGATTGATGAGGTATAGAATGACTCCGAAGTTGCTACCTTGGACGTTTCAGTGGATGATAGCACCATTCACAGGTAGAAGGAACAGTTTTAGAAAGAAAGCACAGTTTTGAGGGGGAAGATAACGGTTTCTCTTCTGGTCATCCTAATTTTGATGGACTCATAGAGCACTAAGGATGAGAAACCTAGTAGGCAGTGGAGAGAGATTTGGTTTAAATAATGTAGCTAATCTGGCCACACTTTGGACCATTTTGACTGAGTACCAGCTAAGGGCAAGAAGTGATCTCCGGAATAGTCAGAAATGACTAGATTTGTGGTTGATTAGATCAGGGAGGAAGAGTAAATAAATAAATCTTTTGTCACCGCTGAACAGTTGTTATCTTAGTGTCTATTTGTTGTTCTCAATGGAAGTAGATTAGGACAATGACCTATTCACATGATCCAATATTAAAAGGTAGCCCATTCTATAAAGAAACTAATATCATGTTCAAAATCTTTAAAAAATCTTAGTCATAAGTTACAGAAAACAAAATAGTAATACTAACCATGTAAAAGTACATTCAGCTGCATTCTGTTATTAATGACTCAAACTAACATCTTCCCACCTTTAAATCTCCCAAGATTCTTGCTCTATGTAAGCAACACTTTCCTCCTACCAACATCCTTTTAGGAGCCCTCCATCACATCCATCTGGCACCAGGGTAGCACTGTCACGGATCATGAAGACAGGCTGGCTAGAGAGGTAGATCACTTTTGTCAAGCAGGAAAATTTAAAGAGTCACAGGTTCATAACTCTTATCCTCTATAGTAACAGTGGCCTTGCTGATGATTTAAGAACTTCGGATGGTGCTATTCAGCCAGCATAATTATAAAGAATACCCCATTGTGGAATATCCTTCCACAGATCAGTAAATTTTCTGTCACTTTTCCTATTTCAGCTCATCTTACACAGCAAAAAACTCACACTGTCCATAAAATGGAAGATATGCCACATAAGAGCTATATCAAAAAGATCTTTTATGTGAAATCACTTCATAAAGGGCTGTCTGAGCACGAGGTCTTAGTAGTTATTTTAGCCTATCACAGGACTCCGAGATTTAGAGTCAGACCCTCATTCTCTTTTGCTGGGCTCTTGGAAATAGCACAACTGAATTCTAAAATGGATAGAAAACAGTGACCCAGAATTATGATCACTGCTCTAGAGTTACTGGATTTAATTCCTGCTTCAAACAGGAACAGTAGTAAAACCAACTTTGAATTCAGCACGTCTTTTCTACACACTGTCAACCCCTTTCCAATTTCATCTTTGACCCTGATTCAATCCCTTCTTTTGGGTGGTCACATTCACACAGCCTTCCAAATTACCTTCTTTATCACATTGCCTCTGAGGTTCAGAGCTACCTGAAACATAGTTTTTGTGTCTGGAGACAAAATGCCAGATGGTAAGATGCATAAAAACTGGTGACCCAACTGTGAAGATGAATTAAGAATAGGTACTGCCAATTTAATTGTTTAGTTCTGGTTTTAGTTTTGATGGTGTTCTATTAGTGCTTTCAAACTCTTTTCTTTGCAAGTAGCATAATTCAAAATGAAAGGACAAACAAGTTGAGCACTTAATTTGTGTTCCTTAAAAAATAACTCCGTGCTTACTTACTTGACTTGGGCTTGTGCTGTTATTGCCACAAAACTCGCTTTCCTTGGGTTTTGTTGGTTTTGTTGTTGTAGGGGGCGGTGGTGATTCTAATCTTGCAAGCAAGGGATCTTCTTGCCTATACTTCAGGGTGTCTTCCAAAGCATGACACTACCCAAATGCATGTGTATTTCTAGGAAGAGAAAACAAAAAGTTCTAAGAGGTCCTTCACCACCAAAAATTAACCATTTCACTTATTACCTGTTCTATTTGTTTCAACATACTATTTTCAGGTACTCAAGACCAGATCATTCTATACCTGTATGTAAAAGGCTTTGCATTACCTAGAATTCGTAAGTTATCGAGCAAAAATGAAGAATGGGTTTCTCCATTTTTTAATGGTAAAAATTAATTCCCACATAAAATAGGAAAGAAGCAACTTGATACAACTTCCTCTTTTAATCTAATTCTTTTCTCTGCCTTGTGTTCATTTCCAGCACTTTGGGATTCCCATTGTTCCTTGTGGAACCCAGCTCAGCCTGAGGAGTCCCAGTTTGTCCAAGCTCCTCCCCAGTGCACACCCATCTTTTCTTCCTGACTGCCTGCCTGTGGGTTTCAGGCTCCAGCACCGGGCACTGAAGCCACAGCCTCAGATCGACTGCTCACCCGGCTACCACTCCTAGTGGGTGTGCTTCTCTGGTCCAACACTGAACACTACACACTGCCATTGTCTTTTCATGACTTTTCTAATTTGTTATTTACTTTGTTCTTTCCTCTACTCTCTGCTTCTCAAAGCTTATCTAATCTCACAAGAAGAGTTCAAGTCCCACCCTTTGCATGAAGCCTTCCCTGCTATTTACTGTTGCTGTATCTCTCTTCTAGCACTTAATGCATCCTTAAGGGCAGAAATGATGTTTCACTCATATTTGTATCCCCAAAAGCAACTATCACAGTGCCCAATGCAGAACTGGAGTTCAATAAATGTCTGTTGACTGAAGTTCAGTTTGCTTTATTCTCTAGCCCTTTTGGGCACTGCTTGGGTTGTCACCATGACTGTATCTAAAAGACAACTTTACCCTTCTGGGCTCTCTGCTCTTGTTTTATCTATTTTTATGATGTGTTTATACATAGTTCCTGTTTTATGCCAGAAGCCAAGCACTTTGGTGATACATTTGCAGTCAGGTTAAATGTTTGACATTTTTTTCAAGTGGAAAGGCCCTCACCAGATGCGTTAATAAGAGTTTTCCTGTGAAACCTTATCATGAAAAAAGATAATAACTGAATCCAATTAAGGCATCATGTAGTTACTGTGGTAGAATATCCAGCACAAAGCAAACTCTTAGGAATTGTGGGTTGAATGATTGAAGGAATAAATCGATGGATCTCCTAATTAATAAAAACCTAAACAAGGAACAAAGCTATCAGGTATACGTGTAACATTGCGATTTTTAATGACATGACTGGAGAATTTTCCAAAGAAACATGGATAACATCTACAGTCATATGAGCAGGTAGCAGCTTTCTGTCCTCTTAATTGCATTAGTTCTTCATCCTTGTTTAGAGTTTGCTCTAGGCTATAGTTGATAATGAGCTATAATTTATGGTTTATACAAAATAGTATTTTTTAACCTTTTAAAAAATAAAATACCACAGAACAACTGGAGTGATAGGTCTAAGAAACTCTTCTCACATGGATCTAGATCTATTTTTAGATTTTAGATTTTTTTGCTTGTCTAACATCAATAAAAGAAAGTGTCCAAAGTAGTATTTAAATACTTTTTCTACCATTGCTAAATATTTGAGAATTTTATAAAAATTCATTCAACTCCCACCTATCATTCAGCTTCTAGAAGTTGCTATGTATTTCAGTAGAAAGTGGGTACAGCTTTGTCTTGGAAGTTTTATGTCTCAAAATATTTTTCCCCCAAAGAAAGTTCTAATTATAAGTCCTGAGGAACCAAGTAAAAGTCTAATATAAAATAGGAATAACTATCTGCTATCTCAGTAAGTACACTGTCAGAATAAACCTTCCTTAGGGAAAAACTAGCTCTTTTTATTTGTGAGGGGGAAAAAAAAAAAAAAGGAAAGGAGACTCCAGAAAATTTTTAAGTGATTAAAAAATTAAAACTTAAATTATTCTCTTGTAAATGAAACTAGGAGAATAATAGTTAAAAGTAAAAGCTTCCTGGTTTGATTTGGGTCCACTTCTATGCAGTACCTATAATGTTACCTTTGAGGATGTCCTTGGCTTTAATTTATATTTCTAAGTTCATCGTGGTTACAAATATTACTTTTGTAATCCAGGGACTCTGTAGCATTTCTGTTGCTTTATATCTAACAATTTGTTGGACCAATTAAAATTAAAAAGGTCAGCAAAGATTTTGTAAGTCATTCATCCAACAAAACTTCACTGAGCAGTAATGAAATATGCACCATGGGTTTACAGTTTAGGTTCAGGGCAAAGACACACCCACATTAGTACAGTACCTGTCAGAGGTAGTATCAGTGAAAGTCTCCATAGATACCAGGAGGTCAGGAAAGACAATAATGAAAGGAATAGGTCTAAATTTAATCTTCAAGTATCATCAACGTTCATTAGACAAAAAAAGTCTAGGATAGGAAAAAACGTCGCTTATACAAAGGAAACTGACTGAAGAAAGTTGAGACATGGAACTCTTTGATGTGGTACAGGAAATGTCAGGTATGCATGATGACTGTCAGGGAGGAGGGTGAAAATAAGAGAAGAGTTGTGAGCTGAACTGTGTGCCCCCAAATTCATACATGGAAGTCCTAACCCCTGCTACCTCAGACTGTGACTGTATTTAGACATAGGGTTTTAAAAGAGGTAATAGTTTAGATGAGGCTGTTAGGGTGACCCTAATCCACTCTGACTGGTGTCCTTAGAAGAAGAGGAGATTAGGACACACAGAGTAACATCAGGGACGCATGAGAAAAGACCATATGGGGACACAGAAGGAGAAAAGACCATGTGGGGACACAGAAAAGACCATGTGGGGACACAGAAGGAGAAAAGACCATGTGGGGACACAGAAGGAGAAAAGACCATGTGGGGACACAGAAGGAGAAAAGACCATGTGGGGACACAGAAGGAGAAAAGACCATGTGGGGACACAGAAGGAGAAAAGACCATGTGGGGACACAGAAGGAGACCGCCTGCAAGACAAGGAGAGGCCTCGGGAGAACCAGCCCTGTTGCATCTTGCTCTTCGACTTCCAGACTCCACGACTGTGAGAAAACAGATTTCTGTTGCTTAAGTCACCCAGTTCTGGCACGTTGTTATGTCAGCTCTAGCAAACTAATACCAGATGAGACTGGGGAGGGAGGCTGGGGCCTTTCCATGGGGGGCTTCACACATCCTGAGAAATCTTCACATCCTGCAGGTGCTGGGGATTGTTAAACAATTACAAATGGGAAACTAGCAATATCTTAATGACAAACTTTACTTGATAAAAGTATCACTCCGTAAACCACATACAAGAGAGAAGACATGGAAGACTAGAGATGGAAAGACCAATAGTTGAGCTGAGAGATAACGAAGGCCTTGTGGAGGCAAGAGTGGAGACTGACGTGAGAGATGTTTCAGGTACAGACTCAGCAGATGCTGGATCCAGAGTTGGTGTCATGTTTCAGCAACGAGAATGACACTCAGATCCGCTGCAATGTTGGGACCTGCAGTACAGGAGCTCAGTAAGCATTTATGAATGAATGAATGAACAGAGGAAGAAACAATGAAATGACAAGCCAATTACCCTCTTCATCAGATGTACACCTGAGAATAAACCATACGACTCCAAATACAATCATAATGTTGTTATTACTACCTCTCTTAAATTTCAATTTGCCACACTATAGATGCAGACAATCAAGTGTTAACGCTAAACACACAGGTGCAATAGCCATCCATTCTTGTATGATTTATATATTGTCTGTTTTCCTATAACATGTATTGATGGATTGCTCAGTAGATGATACACAACCATGTGCTGCTTGGGTTCAGAAGGGGTACTAGAAAGTAATGTAGAAAAGACTTCTGCCCCAAAAAGGCTTTAAAAAATCTCCACACTACAAAGCCTTCATTCTTTAAAATGTGTGCAGCAAAGGAAAGAGCATTACAGAGCATCAGAGGCAAAGTGCTGTTGGTGTGGCCCAGACATGTGTTGTGCTAAGGGTTCAGGGTAGAAAGACATCAGTATGAAACAAACTGTGAAGGAAAAGTGTAATTGACCTGCTATGACTTAACTCCATATGGAGGGATGGGTAGATTTACTAGATTTGTCTTCTCTCAAGTTTTCCAAAAAGTACATGAGAGAAGGTTAGACCAGAAGGCCCACCTGGCGCATGTGAAAAGGGACATGGGCACCACCCTATTTACCAATTGCGGTTTAGAGCAGGAGGGTTCAGCTCACTGCGGTCCACAGGCCAAATCCAACCCTCTGGCTGTTTTTGCACAGCCTGTGATCGAAGAATGGTTTTTATATCTTTAAATGGCTGGAAAGAAGAAGAAAATTTCTTGATATACAAAAATTATGCGAAATCCCAATTTCAGTCATATTCATTTATTCTCCATATTGTTTGCAGCTGCCTTTATGCTACAAGGACAGAACTGAGTAATGGTGACAGAGACCGTATGGTCCACGAAGCCAAAAACATTTCCTATGTTGCCCTTTACAGAAAAAGTTTTCCAACCCCTGGCTCAGAGCAAGGAAAAATAAGATCAAAGACCAAGATTTTTACTGACTTTTTAGGAACACTGACTCCCCATGCCCTGCAATGAAGTAGAGATGAGCATCCCGCAAACAGAATCTGCATGTGGCTCATATAAGCATTTGTAAAATTAGTATTTTACAAAGTGTGCTCTATGGAAATTAAGTTCCAAGGAATGATAAAGGCTGTGGCATGAAAAAAAAAGGGATTCTGTGGACAAACGGTAACTTTCAGGGATGCTGAATGATGCTTCAAGAAGTTAACAGGCTCATGGAAATTTTGAATCTGCACACATTTCTCAAACAAGTTCTACCCTGGCATTTTTTTCTACTCCACCCTACTCTCCAAAACAGGGCACCAAATGGGACTGGTATGCCTTGAAATAGAATCTGGGGAGTGCTGTACCAATTGCGTGAAGATGGTGATGATGTATTACTTTCATTAAATACTCCCTAAATTATTCAAAAATTCAACCACAAAATCAGGTAAAATGTGACATTCTACTGAGAATCTGTCATCTCAAGAATTACATTCGGATGTTCACATTGCCAACACATATCATATACTTCTTGATGACCTGTAAGAGGCAAATTCTTGGCAAAGAGATGCAGCTTCTGAAGGCAGAGAAAGTCTACAGGCGTCAGTGCACCCGTTTAAAGCAGATCAAAGGAGTTTAATGTAGCAGAAAGCCAAGGTGGCTAGGTTATCAAGCACCACAGATCGCACTCAGAGCCTCTAATCAGCAGGACCACTTGGAAAAACAAACAGCCTGCAAGGGCTAATCACCGCTTGGAAGTCAAGTTATGCAAAATACGTTTCTTTTGTGTGAATAGCACAGGTCCTGGATTGGCTGCTGGTAAAGACAGCCATGCAGGCTGATAGAATTCTCTCACTCACTGGCTTCTACAGTTTGGGATTATTCCTAAAACTTTAACTTCTTTTCTTGATTTTATATCATGGAGAGAGTGCTGACAAATCAGGAAATAGTACACTGCCAAAAAAAAAAAAAAAAAAAAAAGAAGAAGTACTGCCCGTTTGTTGAATGGCTTACTAATGTTTGGTGTTTTCATTATTTTGCTACATATTTTTCCCAGTATTTTAGTTCACATTCCCAAAGAAAAAGTCATATGCCCAGAAAGCACTGACCTCAATATTTTTGCAAATCGTGGATTAAATGATATACAGACCTACTTTCCCCACCAAGTGTTTATCTACAAGCTACAGGGTGTCCGGGCACTTCTGGGGAATCATCAAGGGTGTGGGTAGATGCAGGAGATCTGAGCTTATGTAGCTAAGGTGACCCTGAAAGAGGGTCTATTACAGCCCTTAATATATCCTATGATTTCTCTGCGATTCTTAATTTCCTTGAAGAGTTTTGCCCCTTTATCAAGAAAGAAAAAGATCTGTAAACAAAGACTTTCCTCATGAAAAAACGATGAGGAAAAAGAACCCGTATACTTATTTTAGGGCTATTGTGAGAATCAAAGGAATTTTAAAAATATATATTTCGGGGGCAGGGCGGGGTGAGAGGAAGAGTGATTTGAAAAAGTGCCTGGCACAAAGTAAGCCGTATAGCAATGTTATCTATTATCATCATCATCATCGGAGAAATTTCCATTAAGACAAAACTTAAATTCCCATGAAGGAATAACCCTAAACTGATCTGTTTGGTAATTTTTGATGTGTATATGTTATGACTAATATTCTTAAAATAAGGCAAAAGTGTAAAAGCGACAAAATGTTTCATCATAGGTGCTATTGTTTTATTAGTTTTCATATAAAATCCAAGAGAACTGTTTGCTAAGATACCTGAAGAAAATGATCTACAGAAAATTCTAGAAGAAAACAGGAAGTATGCTGTTTGGCCTCATATCCTGCTGATGTTCTGGCACAAACACTGATTTTTATTTGCCATCTAACTCATCATCAGCTCATAGGATCTGAGTATTGACCCATGGGTGAACCAACCACCATGTTAATTTTCCCTAGACCCAAATCATGGTTGTAAGTTACTCAAGCTGGTCAAATAAGAGTGACTCTCAGGATTAATGATGCTACTAGAAAAGTTACTTCCTCTTTGCTGCAGACTTGAAGGTAGCTGGGCTTGTGCTGCTGCAGCCATCTTGCCACCATGAGGAAAGACTGACTGAGACAAAACAGTCCAAGGGAAAGACAAAGCTGTGAGGTGGTGAAAAACTGAGTTCTGATGGCATCATTGGAGCTCCTGGATCAGCCTATGGTTAAATCTAGTCCTACCACAAACTTTTGAGTAAAATGAGCCAATAAATTATTGACTTTCTTAAGCCACATTGGTTAAATTACAAAGCAGGAAGAGTAACCAAAAATTAAGCACCAGAGCCTTGCTGAGAAGGGTCATGGGGTTTTATTGATAAGACTTTAAGAAGACCTCAAATGAAACTTGTATTCTATTAGGAAAAGGAAGCAAAGAAACTACCAAGAACAAAGAGCCTAACATGTGCTTGGCATTCTCTATTTATTAAAACCTCTTACCCATATGGATTATGATATTAGTATTTTACTCCCATTTCTGACTTTCAGAGTAGCAGTTTTAGACCTGAGCTGCCTGGGTTCTGCCTGCAGGCTCCCTAGGTTATAACATTTTAGTATCACTCTGTATCTATGGTTAATTTTTAGGCTCACCCTATCACACAGAGCCCAATGACAGTGAGGCCCAGAGCCCGATGTTTCCTCTTTGCCTGTATTCATACAGACATGAAAGCTCCTCTCAGAAGGCGTTTGTAACTGTTGCAGTTGTGTCCAAATGCACTCATTTATCTAGTCAAGAATGTTTAGTGGGAAGCCATTCTACTCCAGGCACTGCTGCAGGCACTGGAGATACGGCAATGAGCAGACAAACATGCCTCCCTTTGCAGAACTTATATGCTAGGGGATGGAGATAGAAAATAAACAAGATGAATAAATAAAGTCTAAGTGTGTTACATGGTGAACTAGATGAAAGGGAACTGGAAATTGCTGAGACAGGTAGAAGGATGGGTCACAACTTTAGATAAAGGGGCTTGGGGAAGTCTCACCAAGAGGGTGACATTTAAGTAAAGACCTTAAGGGGGTCAGAGAGAAGAGCATTGAAAGCAGAGAGATGAGCACGTGCAAAGGTCCTGAGGTGAGAGGGTGCTCTGCGGACATAGGTGTGCCCTAGGAACAGCAAGAAAGCCTCTTCATCTGGCCCAGAGTGATTAGGAGGAAGAACAATAGGAAATGAGATCAGAGAGTGAATGATGTGGGAAAGTGAAAGGTAGAAGGTAGCAGATTCACTGAAGCCATTTGAGCACTTAATTTTTCTAAGTGAGTGGAAAACATAGAAATCTTTAAGCCGAGTGACATGATCTGACTTACATTTTACCAGGATATTCTGGCAGTATTAGAATAGACTTGGGGTGTAGTGGCAGAAGCAGGGACACCCAGCAAGAGACTATGACAGTAATCACAGTATATGGAATAATAGTGCCTTCGAGCAACATAACAGAGGAAGAAGTGTTAAGGATTTGCCAGATTCCGATAAAGCCAGCAAGAACAAGTCCAGACACCATAGTATTGTAAGGAAGCCCATGGCCAAGGCCTCGGTCAGTCCCCGTCCCTCATGCTGTGCTGCAGCCGCCTTGACCTACAGAGCTTTCTGCTGATGTCCTGCCCTCTCACCTTGGCAGACACCAACCCTTAGTCACACAGCAGGACTCAGCCCTGAGGTCTCCTCACCCAAGGAGCCTTCCCCTGGAGCCTGGCTCTTAAAGCCCTCATCATACTATTTCCTTATTTACTTGTTTTTCCCCTACTAAACTTGGAGCCGCTGGAAATTAGGATCTGAGTCTTGGTGGAGGTTATAGCTTAGTGCTTTGAACAAAGTCTGACATAAAGTAAGGGCTCATAAATCCATGTTTAATGAATGAATAAAATCACATTTTTATTTCGGTTTTTTAAAATTTATTGAATTGCTCTTTCCTCATTTGAAAAATGGAATAACAACTTCTTTACTAATTATGATGAAGTGAGTATACAAGTGCCCAGGATAGGTCCTGGCAGAGAAAATCCACATAGATATTGCTAGAACCCACCAGTTTTCAGTTTATCCAGCTAAAGTAGGCTTTACTATTTTTTTTTTTTTTTTTTTTTTTTTTTTTGCGGTACTTGGGCCTCTCACTGTTGTGGCCTCTCCCGTTGCGGAGCACAGGCTCCAGACGCGCAGGCTCAGTGGCCATGGCTCACGGGCCCAGCCGCTCCGTGGCATGTGGGATCTTCCCGGACCGGGGCACGAACCCGTGTCCCCTGCATCGGCAGGCGGACTCTCAACCACTGTGCCACCAGGGAAGCCTGGCTTTACTATTTTTGCTGACTTTCTCTAGCTTTTGAAAACCAACTTTTCCACTTTTTATTTAAAGTGGTATTTTACCTTTTTGGAATATTTGCTTTACCTTTTAAAGTATTAGCCAAAGGATAAGGAAACAACTTGGAATTCAGTAAGAAACAAACTGCACTTTTGCAAAAGCTTTGCTTATTTAAACAAAAACAGTTCTGTGAATCCCCCCAAAGGGAGGTTGGGTGCTGACCTAATCTTGTTTGCCTTCCTATTCAGTATCCTTCCCTACCAACCTCCCTCGGGGCCTTAAAAGGAATTACCAACTGCACAAAGAACTGCCTTGATGGTCATGCTTCCTTGGTGTTTCTGGTCTAATGGACGAGTGATACTGAAATAACAGAAAAGTGCATTTTGTTTTCATTTTTATTTTGATAGCTTAACATTTTGAGGAAGTTTTTTTTCCTCTTCTAAAGAAGCATTACATAGAAACAGCAAATTGAATGCTTAACAGAAAAAAAACCACCATAATACTCCTTGGAAGAAACCAAAGTGATCATTGTTTTAAATAAAAGTAGCTTCTAGTTACTGAAAACTTAATACCTGGACAGAACAGGCACTGGGATGAATGAATTTTCTTATTTACTCCCCTGGAGAAGTCTGGGAGATGTGTACTGGTGTTATCGCCATTTTGCATATAAGGATTCTGAGGCTCAGTGTGGTTCCCCTGAGATAATGTAGCCCGTAACGACCACATGATACCCGTTTCCCTCTAGAAGTGACTGTTCATTTTTATACTCCCATCTCCTGAGTCTTATTTCAGGCCCTTAGCGTCTCACTCTCCAATTGTTGCAGTGGGACTTGTAGCCAAAGCAAAGGAGAGAGAAAGTTCTAGGAATTCTTTTCTTCTCTTTTCTTTCCTATTCATCTTGAAGCCCATGTTAGAACAATCCTCTTGCAACTTTGATCTGATACCGTCCCCACTCGTAAAACGTTGATGGCTCTCATTGCACAGAACACAGATCAAACTTCTTTGTCTGACATTCAAGGATCTTCATCCTGTGCCTTGGCCTATTTATCTGGTCTTTTCTATCATTGGCCCTTACACTCAAGGCCGCAGCGCAAGATTCTACACTGAAAGCCTGCTCAGCTCTGTGCAGTGACCCTGCTTTAAAAGGCCTGAATGCTAGCCTGTCTGTCTGCTCTCCATTTTTGAATCATCCCTTGGGCTCTCCAACTCTGTTTGCATTTCGTCTCTCTTGAATGCCTTCCACCACCATTTGTCTACCCTGATCTTATCATATTCAAACGACTGCTCGACTTATTCATCCTCGATTATGTCTTACCTGATCACCTTGGTCGGAAGCAATTTCTCTTTTTCAGCATTCAGATAAAATTTATTTTGAACCATGTATATGCTGTTGTTCTCATATTGCTTTGATAGTCTTCTGTCTAATCTCCTTCACTATATTTCAATCATCTTGAATATAAGGAATTGTAAGAGTCAGGATAGGTTAGGTTACGGTACATCACCAACGATGACAAAAGTTCAGTGGGTACAAATGCAAATGTATAATTCTATCAACTCTGAACCTGGCTTCTATAGCGTCATCCTCCACCACGTGGAGAGTGGTCACTTACAATAGCAGAGGGAATAGGAAGGTAAGTTGAACACTAGTACTCAGAGCTTCTACCCAGAAGTGACACATAATGGACATTACATCTGTTTACAGCTTATGTGCAAACCAAGTAATTGGTCAAGGGTAACTTCAAGAAGAGTATGGATGTATAGAGTACAGAGAAAAAGCAGAATAGTATATGCACTTCTCTAACGACTACAGAAACCATACTGGCGCCTATGAGTTTCTATAAGAACAAGGCCTTCACCTACTTCTGCATATTTCAGTCTTGACTCACCAAGACGATCTTCTTGTACTTCCCCTGCCACAGTGGACCGAAGGTAGAACTGAGTAGGCGAATACTTGCCCTGCTCGGGTTCCAAGTGTCTCATCAGCATTCAAGTATAAAGCCAGAATGACCAGACACTTTTGCCCGCACAAACCCAGGTGCCACACGACTGTTTCACACACAACCAACATTGCCCTACTAAGAAGTAAAAGGAAGGGTCTGGTTGATGTCGCACCTATTGACAGATCTGAAATCTCAGTAGCATTAACAAAAAAAAAGCGCATACTTCTTGCTCACACATCTGCAGCCTGGCTGGAGTTTAGCTGATCAAGGCCGGCCTCAGTTGGGTCCGGGTCTCAGCTTCAGGTTGGGTCAGCTTACTCTGTCTCTCTCATCCTCCTGGAATAGCTACTCAAAGCACATTTTTCTCAGGATGAAAGGTAGGAGCATAAAAGTGCAAGCCCAATGTGGCAAGCACAGTTTATGCTTCTGCTCAAATTACAACTGATAACATCCATTTGACCAGAGTGAAACACACCCAAATTAAGGGGTGGGAAAGAATGCTCTCTCCACCATGAGACAAAACAAGTCACAGGGCCAAAGGGAGAGGAACTGTACTACCCCCAAGGACGAAGTGGGGAGAGAGTGAATACCTGTGGACAATGGTCAAATCTACCCCACCTGACGTCCAAAGAGGAGAAATTAAAATGTGAATTTCACAGCAACATTTCTGATGCTCAAACAATATTTCCTGCAAGATTTCTCCACGCCAGAAGAATGCATGTGCATTTACCAACAGAGCTATGTTCAAGCTGTGCACTTCAACTTCTAGAACTATGTTTTTGAAATCGAATTGACCAATGTCCTTCCACTGCAAATGACACAAAGAAAGCGTTGGACCACTAGCTATTAGAATCCTCTGGGATTTGCCAGAACCTGGGGGGCTGTGTGGTACTCCAAGCCTAAATTATTTGAAGCATAGGTGTCAGGTGTGATGGGACAGTCACTGGCGGTAGAACCAGTGTTACACAGCTCCTAGCAAAAGACATTTAATGCATGGGATGTGGGCTATAGCAGAAATCTTGAGAAGTAGAGTTTTCTTGCTTCTACCAGCAGATTAGGGAAAGGGTGTCAAGGATTTTGACTCTAAGGATGCAATGGAGTGTACCCCCAGTTGTACAGGGTATCACCTACTTACATATATAATCATAGTCTGCAGGATATGAAATTTATAATGACCCCCAAATAGCCAATATATTTAGAATTACAGGGGCCAAGGAGAGAAAAGAGAGCTGATACAAGGAAATATTAATGAAAATCAGACTGTATGGCACAGTCTCAGGAAAAGGGAATGGTATTTAAATTATTTAAAATAACCCATTTGGACAACTCATTTACATGGAAGGTCCAAGAAAATTAAGACGTTCAAACATTTCTGGACACAGAATTAAACTCCAGTGAAAACCACATTGGCAGATGCAGGAGGAGTGCTTCTAACTTATATTCCGTCCTGCTGGTCTGAAGGAAGCAGATGTAGAGGGTCCTGGAGAAGCAGGTTAGAACAAGGAGATGGGCTGGAAAATTCCATCATGCTGATTGTGGTACTAAGCTTTCTAATTTACCAATAGGAGCATGATTCATCGCCCCCAAATCATGTACTCTGTGGTCAGGTAAATTTTCACTTCCTAGTCTAAACAAAGGGCTACCAGTGTTTGGGTATGGATCCTGCCCCACAAAAAAGAATGTGAGCTAGTTATGTAGGATTAGGCTGAGCTCCCAGAGTTTGAAGAATGCGTTGTCTCTTCAGCTCTTCAGTGGTGGACGTGGAAGGAAGCGGGTTGAACGTTGTTTCCTGCTGGTCCTGACGGCTCCCACCCCTTGTATTCCACGACCACACAGTCCAAGAGCGCTCTTTGTGATGGCAGAAAAGCTCTGTATTGGCGCTGCCAAGGAAGTAACCACTAGCCACACGTGGCTACTGAGCATTTGACATGTGGTTAATGTGACTTTGAACATGAATGTTTGATTTTATTTCATTTTAATTTACTTAAATTTAAATAGGTACATGTGGCAAGTGGCTACCATATTGGATGGCACCATTCTAGAATTAGAGAGTCCTCTGAGCCTCTATATTCTTTGAATTCCTCAAAAGGCTCTCAAACAGCTTTTCAACAAACTGACATTCTCAGAGCCAATAACTGAATGTCAGCAAGCAACCAGCAGTGTCTTAGCAGCTCTCTTGATTGTCAAAAGAAAAAGAAAAAAAAATTCTGCTTCTGGGCAGACATCTGACTGTGTAACCGATGCAGAGAGACAATTTAGTTCAGAATTATGTGCCACCCTGACTCTACCTGGCAGGTGCCTTCTGCGCTGGCTTTTCTATCTGAAAACTTGAGAAAGATGACAAGGTTTTAAATGATTAACTCCTCTGGGCCACATTACTTAATTATACAGTACATCCAGGGATAGGCACATGGGTCTTTTATGGTAAATGATATGACGGTCTTAAAAACTCATTAATATGTCATTAACCAAGCAGACATTTACTAATTAAACAATTAGCCCCTCTGTTCTTTTCCTTTGTTCCTCCTAGAGATGCTTGGTTACCCAGAGCCCCAATTTAGCAGAAGGTCCCCTCTTCTTTACCCAGAGAAAATCACTCATAAAGCAAACTCGGAGACTAAATGATTTCACCAGATTTTTTCCCAAGTTGGCCACAAAAAGGAAATCAAAGCTGATTTCCATAGTGTAAATTGATGTGGGTGTTTGTCTAGTTTAAATAAATCATCCTGATCTGTAAACCAATTTTAGATATATGTGATATAGCATCTACCATAGCTGGCATAAACAGTGAATATAACAAAACTACACATCCCAGTTAAATAAATACAAACAGACAAGATGAACAGCTTAAAATGTGTTATTATGATTCATCATATAACGTCAATACCAAAGAAAAGTGTGATGTTCTTAACGTCCTCTCTCCGAAGATTTTAAACATCCATCATGCTCTCTGATAATTTTACTTTAATCATATTTGTTGGGCTGAAACGTTGCTAAACTGCAGGACAAGGATCCTCTAACATATGAAAATAAAATATAGCAAATGTCTTCTGAAACAGGATTTTGTGTATTTATAAAAGTAAATGTAAAATAGCTTTAACTTCAAGTTAGCGGGGCAGCTGACGCAAACCTGGTCTCTTTAGGACTCACTGGGGTTTTAGCTTCTGGAACACACGGGGCTGAGTCCATGCTGACAGCCCGGAAGCTTCGGGACAACACACGGGGTTGACAACACACGGGGACAACACACGGGGTTGAGTCCGTGCTAATGGGAGCCAAGTCTCCTCAGCACTTGCTGAGGTTTTGGCTTTGGGACACTGTGGGGTCCAGTTCACGCTGACGGGAGCCCCGTCTCCTCAGGACCTGCCGGAAGGTGGTGCAGCTGAAGGAAAAGGCAATCCACAGGACCCAAGACACGGTAGCTACTAACATACTCTTTCCACGGTGACTCTTAATACCATGTGGACTCCTACAAGGGAAATAAGTATCACAACTTTGGTTGAACTTGGTCTGGCCATGTGGCTGACAAGGTCTTGGTGCTCCGGCCGGGTGTCAGGCCTGTGCCTCTGAGGTGGGAGAGCCAAGCTCAGGACATTGGTCCACCAGAAACCTCCTGGCTCCACGTAATATCAAATGGCGAAACATTTCCCAGAGATCTCCTTCTCAATGCTAAGACCCAGCTCCACTCAACAACCAGCAAGCTACAGTGCTGGACACCCCATGCCAAACAACTAGCAAGACAGGGACACAACCCCACCCATTAGCAGAGAGGCTGCTTAAAATCATAATAAGTCCACAGACACCCCCAAAACATGCCACCGGACGTAGTCCTGCCCAACAGAAAGACAAGATCCAGCCTCATCCACCAAAACACAGGCACCAGTCCCCTCCACCAGGAAGCCTACACAACCCACTGAGCCAACCTTAGCCACTGGGGGCAGACACCAAAAACAATAGGAACTACAAACCTGCAGCCTTTGAAAAGGAGACCCCAAATACAGGAAGTTAAGCAAAATGAGAAGACAGAGAAATATGCAGCCGATGAAGGAGCAAGGTAAAAACTCATCAAACCAAACAAATGAAGAGTAAATAGGCAGTCTACCTGAAAAAGAATTCAGAGTAATGATAGTAAAGATGATCCAAAATCCTGGAAACAGAATGGAGAAAATACAAGAAGCATTTAATAAGGACCTAGAAGAACTAAAGGGCAAACAAACAATGGTGAACAGCACAATAAATGAAATAAAAAATTCTCTAAAAGGAATCAACAGCAGAATAGCTGAGGCAGAAGAATGGACAAGTGACCTGGAAGATAAAATAGTGGAAATAACTACCATAGAGCAGAATAAAGAAAAAAAAATGAAAAGAACTGAGGACAGTCTCAGAGACCTCTGGGGCAACATTAAACGCACTAACATTTGAATTATAGGGGTCTTAGAAGAAGAAGAGAAAAGAAAGGGACTGAGAAAATATTTGAAGAGATTATAGTTGAAAACTTCCCCAATATGGGAAAGGAAATAGTTAATCAAGTCCAAGAAGCACAGAGAGTCCCATACTGGGTAAATCTAAGGAGAAACATGCCAAGACACATATTAATCAAACTATCAAAAGTTAAATACAAAGAAAAAATATTAAAAGCAGCAAGGGAAAAACAACAAATAACATACAAGGGAATCCCCATAATATTAACAGCTGATCTTTCAGCAGAAACTCTGCAAGCCAGAAGGGAGTGGCAGGACATATTTAAAGTGATGAAAAGGAAACACCTACAACCAAGATTACTCTACCCAGCAAAGATCTCATTCAGTTTCGACAGAGAAATTAAAGCCTTTACAGACAAGCAAAAGTTAAGAGAATTCAGCACCACCATACCAGCTTTACAACAAATACTAAAGGAACTCTAGGCAGGAAACACAAGAGAAGAAAAAGGCCTACAATAACAAACCCAAAACAATTAAGAAAATGGTAGTAGGAACATACATATCGACAATACCTTAAATGTAAATGGATTAAATGCTCCAACCAAAAGACACAGACTGGCTGAATGGGTAAAAAAAAAAAAGACCCATATATATGCTGTCTACAAGAGACCCATTTCAGACCCAGGGACACATACAGACTGAAAGGTTGGGGATGGAAAAAGATATGCCATACAAATGGAAATCAAAAGAAAGCTGGAGTAGCAATTCTCATATCAGACAAAACAGACTTTAAAATAAAGACTATTACAAGAGACAAAGAAGGTCACTACATAATGATCAAGGGATTAATCCACAAAGAAGATATAATAATTGTAAATATTTATGCACCCAACACAGGAGCACCTCAATAGATAAGGCAAATGCTAACAGCCATAAAAGGGGAAATCAACAGTAATACAATCATAGTAGGGGACTTTAACACCCCACTTTCACCAGTGGACAGATCATCCAAAATGAAAATAAATAAGGAAACACAAGCTTTAAATGATACATTAAACAAGATGGACATAATTGATATTTATAGGACATTCCATCCAAAAACAACAGAATACACTTTTTTCTCAAGTGCTCTGGAACATTCTCCAGGATAGATCATATCTTCGATCACAAATCAAGCCTTGGTAAATTTTAAAAAATCGAAATCATATCACGTATCTTTTCCGACCACAACTCTATGAGACTAGATATCAATTACAGGAAAAAATCTGTAGAAAATACAAACACATGGAGGCTAAACAATATACTACTAAATAACCAAGAGATCACTGAAGAAATCAAGGAGGAAATCAAAAAATACCTAGAAACAAATGACAATGAAAACACGACAACCCAAAACCTACGGGATGCAGCAAAAGCAGTTCTAAAGGGAAGCTTATAGCAATACAATCCTACTTTAAGAAACAGGAAACATCTTGAATAAACAACCTAACCTTACACCTAAAGCAATTAGAAAAAGAAGAACAAAAAAACCCCCAAAGTTAGCAGAAGGAAAGAAATCATAAAGATCAGATCAGAAATAAATGAAAAAGATATGAAAGAAACGATAGCAAAGACCAATAAAACTAAAAGCTTGTTTTTTGAGAAGATAAAAAAATTGATAAACCATTAGCCACCTCATCAAGAAAAAAAGGGAGAAGACTCAAATCAATAGAATTAGAAATGAAAAAGGAGAAGTAACAACTGACACTGCAGAAATACAAAGGATCATGAGAGATTACTACAAGCAACTCTATGCCAATATAATGGACAACCTGGAAGAAATGGACAAATTCTTAGAAAAGCACAACCTTCCGAGACTGAACCAGGAAGAAATAGAAAATATAAACAGACTGATCACAAGCACTGAAATTGAAACTGTGAATTAAAATCTTCCAACAAACAAAGGTCCGGGACCAGATGGCTTCACAGGCGAATTCTATCAAACACTTAGGAAGAGCTAACACCTATCCTTCTCAAACTCTTCCAAAATATAGCAGAGGGAGGAACGCTCCCAAACTCATTCTATGAGGCCACCATCACCCTGATACCAAACCAGACAAAGATGCCACAAAGAAAGAAATCTACAGGCCAAAATCACTGATGAACATAGATGCAAAAATCCTCAACAAAATACTAGCAAACAGAATCCAACAGCACACTAAAAGGATCACACACCATGATCAAGTGGGGTTTATCCCAGGAATGCAAGGATTCTTCAATATGCACAAATCAATCAATATGATAAACCATATTAACAAATTGAAAGAGAAAAACCATATGATCATCTCAATAGATGCAGAAAAAGCTTTTGACAAAATTCAACACCCATTTATGAAAAAAACCCTCCAGAAAGTAGGCATAGAGGGAACTTACCTCAACATAATAAAGGCCATATATGACAAACCCACAGCCAACATTGTTCTCAATGGTGAAAAGCTGAAACCATTTCCTCTAAGATCAGGAGCAAGACAAGGTTGTCCACTCTCACCACTATTCAACATAGTTATTCAACATAGTTTTGGAAGTTTTCAGTTTTGGAAGTTTCCTACACAGCGATCAGAGAAGAAAAAGAAATTAAGGGAATCCAAATTGGAAAAAGAAGAAGAAAAGCTGTCACTGTTTGCAGCTGACATGGTACTATACATAGAGAATCCTAAAGACTCTACCAGAAAACTACTAGAACTAATCAATGAATTTGGTAAAGTAGCAGGATACAAAATTAATGCACAGAAATCTCTTGCATTCCTATACACAAATGATGAAAAATCTGAAAGAGAAATTAAGGAAACACTCACATTTACCATTGCAACAAAAAGAATAAAATACCTAGGAATAAACCTACCTAAGGAGACCAAATACCTGTATGCAGAAAACTATAAGACACTGATGAAAGGTATTAAAGATGATACAAACAGATGGAGAGATATACCATGCTCTTGGATTGGAAGAATCAACATTGTGAAAATGACTATACTACCCAAAGCAATCTACAGATTCAATGCAATCCCTATGAAACTACCAATGGCATTTTTCACAGGACTAGAACAAAACATTTCAATGGAAAAAAAATTTGTATGGAAACACAAAAGATCCCAAATAGGCAAAGCAATTTTGAGAAAGAAAAACGGAGCTGGAGGAATCAGACTCGCTGACTTCAGAGTATACTACAAATCTACAGTAATCAAGACAGTATGGTACTGGCACAAAAACAGTAATATAGATCAATGGAACAGGATAGAAAGCCCAGAGGTAAACCCATGCACATATGGTCACCTTATTTTTGATAAAGGAGGCAAGAATATACAACAGAGAAAAGACAGCCTCTTCAATAAGCAGTGCTGGGAAAACTGGACAGCTATATGTTAAAGAATGAAATTAGAACACTCTCTAACACCATACACGAAAATAAACTCAAAATGGATTAAAGACCTAAAGTAAGGCCAGACACTATAAAACTCTTAGAGGAAAACATAGGTAGAACACTCTATGACATAAATCACAGCCAGATCCTTTTTGACCCACCCCCTAGAGAAATGGAAATAAAAACAAAAATAAACAAATGGGACCTAATGAAACTCAAAAGCTTTTGCACAGCAAAGGAAACCATAAACAAGATGAAAAGACAACCCTCAGAATAGGAAAAAATATTTGCAAACGAAGCAACTGACAAAGGGTTAATCTCCAAAATTTATAAGCAGCTCATGCAGCTCAATATCAAAAAAGCAACCCAATCTAAAAATGGGCAAAAGACCTAAATAGACATTTTCCAAAGAAGATATACAGATTGCCAACAAACACATGAAAGGATGCTCAACATCACTAATCATTAGAGAAATGCAAATCAAAACTACAATTAGGTATCACCTCACACCAGTCAGAATGGCCATCATCAAAAAATCTACAAACAATAAATGCTGGAGAGGGTGGGGAGATAAGGGAACCCTCTTGCACTGTTGGTGGGAATGTAAATTGATACAGCCACTATGGAGAACAGTAGAACTACCATACGACCCAGCAAATCCACTACTGGGCATATACCCTGAGAAAACCATAATTCAAAAAGTCATGTACCACAATGTTCATTGCAGCTCTATTTACAATAGCCAGGACATGGAAGCAACCTAAGTGTCCACCGACAGATGAATGGATAAAGAAGATGTGGCACATATATACAGTGGCATATTACTCAGCCATAAAAAGAAATGAAACTGAGTTATTTGTAGTGAGGTGGATGGACCTAGAGTCTGTCATACAGAGTGAAGTAAGTCACAAAGAGAAAAACATATACCGTATGCAGACACATATATATGGAATGTAAAAAAAAAAATGGTTCTGAAGAACCTAGGGGCAGGACAGGAATAAAGATGTAGATGTAGAGAATGGACTTGAGGACACAGGGAGGGGGTAGGGTAAGCTGGAACGAAGCGAGAGAGTGGCATGGACATATATACACTACGAAATGTAAAATAGATAGCTAGTGGGAAGCAGCCGCATAGCACAGGGAGATCAGCTCGGTGCTTTGTGACCACCTAGAGGGGTGGGATAGGGAGGGTGGGAGGGAGATGCAGGAGGGATGAGATATGGGGATATATGTATATGTATAGCTGATTCACTTTGTTATAAAGCAGAAACTAACACACCATTGTAAAGCAATTATACTCCAATAAAGATGTTAAAAAATAAATAAATTCAGATTAGCAATATCTAAGACCCTTTGGAAGCATTGTAGCACTCACATATTGTTTTCACATCATTTTACTTATTTGTTTTATGATTCAGTTCTATAGTTTTGGTGACTTTCATAAATACCCTGCTGACCCAAAATGTTGAACATTAACAAAGAAGCAAAATCTGGTTCATAATTGAGATGGTGCAGGTGTTGATAAAAAAACACAGTGGAAAGGGTAGTACTCAGATGGGAGAAAGTTCTAAAGCCGGCACATGTGCTCAGAGTTGTTTGACTTTCTTCTACCTTCCTTGTTTTTGTATTGGCTTCTCTCTGTGCCTTCTAAGTAGGTAATGAAGCTGAGTGAGCACTAACTCAATACCCTTTATTATTCTAACAGAAGACTACGTCTAGATAAGAATCTCAAGGGGTCAAATCTGGTGGAGGACCCGCACACTGAGTATCTACTCCACGAAGAGGTCTGGAATGGGTCTCAGTAACCCCTTAGAACTGCACCAGAGTCACCCATAGCATAGAGCCCTCTCTAATGAGGCAACACTGGTTCTCAAACTTTGTCTCAGACCAGAAGCAGCTTTACAGTGAAGCTGATGGAGATGAAGCTTCAGGACCACTCACTGGCAAAAGCTCTTGTAAATAACGGGAGTGAGTGCTAAGCTCCCAGAGGAACAATTCTTTATGAATATTTCTGGTAAGTTACCTAATGCGATTTCAAAAGACAGAGGCAGGAATCTCTAATGATTGAGTTACTGGGATTTCTTCTCCCATTCCAGATAAATATGAACTTTCCTAATAACTTGTATTTGTAATTATTTTTTATAAGTTTATTTACTTATTTATTTATTTTTGGCTGCGTTGGGTCTTTGTTGCTATGCGCTGGCTTTCTCTAGTTGCTGCGAGCGGGGGATACTCTTCGTTGTGGTGCACGGGCTCTAGGCGCACGGGCTTCAGCAGTTGTGGCTCACGGGCTTAGTTGCTCCGCGGCATGTGGTATTTTCCCGGACCAGGGATCGAACCCATGTCCCCTGCATTGGCAGGTGGATTCTTAACCACTGTGCCACCAAGGAAGCCCTGTATTTTTCATGTTTTAAAAAAGGTGTCATACACCTTTTTTAAAAAAGAAAACTCCTCAAATGACGTAACCGGGATTACAAAAAACCGGGATTTCCTCTTGAGCTCATTGACCTGTTCACTGTTGAAATTAAATATTGGACTTCTATTGCTAGAATCTATTCTGAGATGCTGTCTGATGTAGCACCAAGTTGTGTAATGTTCATTGAATATGTGAGTGTTTAAGCGTATTCTGCAAAGAGCATCATGAATTTTCATGGCTTTTTGCCAACAGAACAAGACTGGAAAACTCTGGTTCCATATAGGAAATACTGAACTGCAGGACATGATCTGTCCTCCTCACATCTTTGTCATTGAGTAGCTGTGTGGTCTTGAGAAACTCAGTATCTCTAACCCTTACTATGCTCATCTGCAAAGAGATGGAGTGGAGCGTGAACTAGATCCTTGGTACCCAAAGACTGGTTGGAGGAAGGATTTTAGAAACGCTCACTCTCAGGCCTCAACCTCCTGAATTAGAATCTGCATCTTAGGGCTTCCCTGATGGCGCAGTGGTTGAGAGTCCGCCTGCCGATGCAGGGGACACGGGTTCGTGCCCCGGTCCGGGAAGATCCCACATGCCGTGGAGCGGCTGGGCCCGCGAGCCATGGCCAATGGGCTTGCGCGTCCGGAGCCTGTGCTCCGCAACGGGAGAGGCCACAGCAGTGAGAGGCCTGCGTACCGAAAAAAAAAAAAAAAAAAAAAAAAAAAGAATCTGCATCTTAACAAGATCCCCAAGAGATGCATATTCACATTAAAGCTGAAAAAGTACAAGCACTGGAATCATCGCCTTTAAAGCCCTTTCCAGGTCCAAAATTTTAGTACTAAACTGGACAGAGTGATTACATGGAGATAAACTCAAATTTTAATTTTTAGGAAAAAAAAATGTAAAATTAAATTGTTGCTCAATTTTACCTTCCCATCACTAGCCTCTCATCCCCAGCACTGCCAAATTTCCCTTTATCCTCAAGCCCGATAACATTTTGCTTAATACCAGTATTGCTTGACTCATCTAATTTCTTGAGAAGAATTCACTGGTGATTTTCAGTTTTGCTTAACCATGATGATCTTTCATGGGCTCAGTTCAAAGACTCTGAAGACTCAAAAAGTAAATCCAATGAAAATTATATACTGTCTTTAGTTCACAGTGATTTTCTCTAAAAACCAAAATACAGATTATAATTCAGTCACAGACATTTCCTCATATTCTTTAAAACTGTCCTCTCCCCCCACCTCTCCCTTTTTAATAATAATACCTCCACACTTTGGAGGAGCATTACATCAAAAGGCTCTCATATTAAACCTAGTAAAAAAAGTTTGGGAGAATGTTTGAAAGTATGACCCAAGTTTTCTGGGAATGGAGATAAAGCTGCCCAGTGACAAGCCTATTTTTAATTCTAATTTAACTCCATAAGGTCACGGGGATGTTTGGGTTGAAGAATTTTGTTAAGCATATGGACTGTCAGATTATATGAAGTGTTTTGAAAGAATTACGTAAGCCTGCAAAAGACTGTATTTCTTGTTTGTGCAACTAACAGGTATTTACCTGCACAGGTAGCTCTTCTCACATTACATGCAAATAGGCTTAGAGATAATTTAAGAGCCCTAATCAGTGTATCCTTTGAAAAACTTTGATCCCTAAGGAGGAAAATGGACGTCATCAATAAACTTGGTTCTGACTTGCACTAGTCATGGATTTAGAGAAGAGTGAGCTCAGATTCCAGTAAGTACCTGTAAAACAGGAGGAAAGCCATCCGACATTTCAACACTGGAAAACAACTGCGTGAGAAACTTTTTCATGAAGAGAAGATCAATCCTCCCTCCACTGACTGAAGACAAAATTAATTACCATAGTTGGCAGGAGATAAATGGTTTCAATGCAGAGAATTGTGTAATTATAGCAGCTGCAGAGTTGGAAACCAGCCCCTAACTTTGAATCTCAACCCCGACCTGACATTTCTGTTCTGCCAGCAGCAGGCATGTTAAAAGTTCACTCGTGCTGCCTCCATAATTACATGTTGGGGTTCAGAAGTAATCATTGGCTCCATTGCCTACATGAAACCTTATCATCCTCTGGTTTGCAGAAGGTATGCTGTATCATCTTTTGAAGTGTTGAAATCTCTAGAGAGAAAAATTTATTAGGGGAAAGTCCCTGTTATGGCAACAACACTAATTCTGCCATAACATGTCAAATGAACCTCCCTCCTAAGGGCTGGAGTCAGAGCCAAGTTCAGAAATGGACGCCTATTCTGTATCGATTTCTTAAATGTCACTTTAGGTTGAAATACAGCCAAGGATTTGTAGAGACGTGGATGGAGCTAGAGACTGTCATACAGAGTGAAGTAAGTCAGAAAGAGAAAAACAAATATCGTATATTAACGCATGTATGTGGAACCTAGAAAAATGGTACAGGTGAACCGGTTTGCAAGGCAGAAATAGAGACACAGATGTAGAGAAGAAATGTATGGACACCAAGGGGAGATAGTGGCAGAGGGGGTGGTGGGATGAATTGGGAGATTGGGATTGACATGTATACACTGATGTGTATAAAATGGATAACTAATAAGAACCTGCTGTATAAAAAAATTAATAAAATAAAATTCAAAAGATAAAAAAATAAATACAGCCAAGGTAAGCCTCGCAATTTATCTCAACATTGTAACGTACTCTAGAACAACAGTGGATGGAAAACAACAGGTTAAGAACTGAAGAAATCCTGCAAGTAAGTCTTTTTTTTTCCCCCCATCCCCCTTTCCAGACAGCAAAGGAGGTTGTCAGTTAGGCTGTGTGGAGATTTTGGTTCTCCCTTTGAAGCCAAGAGGAAAGTTCTTAATCTCATCTTTAATTTTAATCCTTTAAAATATGTAAGTGATTTAGAAATGTGCAAGTTAAATTTGGCAGATGACCGTACTGGTAGAAGTAAAGCCATTTCTTTCAACTTCGCAATAATAAAGGAGTTCAAAGCTGGACACCTCAACTATCTAGCTACATCAGTCACAGGCTGTAATCTACTGACTGTAAAAGTTCCCCTTGTCACGAATGCTTAGGAGAAAGACACACACAGTACAAACAAGGGAAGTGACAAGGTCGCCATCAAAGAAATGACCTCATGCTTGAAAACCTATTTACTAATTGGTTTGTTTTTCCTGAAAAGAAGAAAAAGCTCTCTATAATTTTTAGGATAGCTTTTCTTATTCAAAGGGAATTTCATCTGTTCAGAGTCCAACATTTACAAGTTACCTTATTTGGGGACTCAAATCACTCCCTTTTTATGTACAGCTGTATAGTCAGGATTCTCACATGATTTATATCAGTGAAGAGAAGAAAGGTCTTGATCAATAGTGATATCCTGTGCCTGATAATGGTTGTTCCAGTTACTATCTCTATATTAAAAAAAAAAAAAAATCACTCCACACTTAGTGATGTAGAACAACCACCATTTTATTACGATCTTGAATTCTGTGAGTCAGAATTTCAGACAAGGCGCAATGGGGATGCCTTGCCTCTGTTTCCTGGTGTCTGGGCACTCAGGTGGTGAGACTCAAGGCCAAGGTGACTGACCAGGTGGAGGATGGAGTCACAGGGAGGCCCATTCACACACGTGTCTGGTGTCAGAACCTCAAAGGGACTGTTGACCAGAACACCTACATGTGGCCTCTCCATTGCTTGTTAAGCTTCCTCTCAACATGGCAGCTGGAATTTAAGCCAAACCTCCAAAAGACAAGAAGTGGAAGCTGTCAGTTTCCTAAGGCCCAGGGCCCAGAAACTGCCATGGTCTCACTTCTACTATTGATCAAGCAGTCAGTCAAGTCTCGAGGAGATATACACCACACTTCTCAACTGGAGTCATGACAAGAATCTGTGAAACACTGTGTACACCATGCCTTCATCAAAGACATCATTGTTGGCATCTGCTTCACTCTTCTTCTGCCCACTCCAATGACTTTTGGGTCCCCAACATCCATTCAATTTCTCATTGCCCACTAATTTCCTTAAAGCTATAGCTCCTACTTCCTGCACTATCCTCACTCCTATTCTATTTCCTGACTATCTATGCAGTTCAAATTTGATGCCAAAGCCTCAGATCCTTCCCCTTACCTAGTGGATACCAGTCATTAAGCAGAAAGGTGATGGTGCTTGTTGGATGAGAAGAATAGGGAATAGGGGCTGTACTAAAGAAGAAAGCTAAAGGGGAATGGGTAAAGGATACAAGGGCTTTCCATAGTCTCTAAGATCCAACACAAGTAAATTATTCCAAAGACTTCTGGAAAGAAACCAGTACAAATCTACTTCATCTCTAAGTGTTAATTTGTTATAAAATTGAGGGCTAATTGGCCCCAAAATATTGTCATTGCCAATTTTCATACAGTAAAAACAAAACTTTTTATGATAATCATACTGAAGTAAAAATAAAAGGTCTAGAAAGTGTGATTTTCAAATGGAATTTTTCACGTCATGAAGAGTGACACAAAGTTTTTAATATAACTTAATATGTACTTTCTTAAATGGAAATGTATAACATTTGCTTACTATGCCACTAATCAGTGAGAACCAAAAGAAATTGCATTTTGGAAACAAAATTTTTAATGGAAAGCTATGAATGACTACACCAATCATCAACCTTACCATGATATTTTGTTGGTTTTTAGGCATGTCTGTTTTCACTTCTTTTTTTCATGTCTGTCTTTGTGTAGGAAGTTTATTCTTCTAACCGCATAATATCTAGAAAATACTTCACTTTCAAACTTTGGGAAGAGTGGGTACAGAATTTTTAAGCTGATCTACTCTGCATTATGCAATATAATCCTCATTTAATATATGTTCTGTGATCTAGATTTAAATTGCTTCCTCTATGCCTTTATGGATGCCAGACTAGTGTTTCTTTTGAATGTGATAATGTGTAAGTAATTACAGAAACAGCTCAGTTTTGCATGGGCCTATTGACTGACTTTGGAGTTAAGGAGATGTTCTCAGTAGCATCTGAGATTCTATGATCACCTGTCTCTTAGATTTGTAGTACACAAGAAAGGGAATCAGTGCATCAAGGGCTGTGATAATTTTATGAAAAGCGGAAGGAAATTGGGAAACTGCCTTGCAGGACTGGATGAGCCAGTTGAGAGCCGAACAGTCACAGCACAAGGTGAATTCCTTAAATTGAGAAAGTTTAACAAACTCCCTAGAAACACTGTGAACTAGAAATCAGTTTTAACCAACACCTCATAGAAATCTAGTATCTTGAGGAATTAGTTCTTTCTAGGGGAAGAGAAGGTTGGGCTAATTGAAAATGTGTGTATTATTTCACCAGCAAACACCAGATCCACTGGGTAGTTGGCTTCTGCTGTGGTTTTACAACTTTTTGTAGAGTCTAGAAGGGGGTCATTCTAGGGATGAGTGGAATATGTATTGATCTTTGAGTTAGAGTACTCCATTGAAATATCCTCAGTGGGGAGAGTCTGGGAAGTGAACAAATGCAGAGTGAATGGACTGTAGGGTCCAGCGTTAGGAATTGAGCATGGATTCAAAACCCAAAGATCTCCATTCTGTGGCAGATTAGAGATTCTGTAGAGAGAGCACATGATAGCATGGAGAATCCCCAGGACGTGTATGTAGGTCAAGGAGATAATTCTGCCATTGGCCATCCCCCAAGAAGAAGAGGAAGTCAGCATAGAGGATCAGGGCCACAGAGATACACAGAAACATGTTAGACTTCCTTACAAACCAGGGTCAGGGCTGCATTCTGATATTGAAGCTAAATAGAGGAGAAAGAGACGGAGACAGAGACAGGGAGAGAGAGAGCAAGAGAAGCAAGCTATCAGGGGGCTCCTGCTCAGGCTCTTTGCTGGACCCTCATCATTCCCTTACCCTTGGATGATGAGCATGTACAGGGTTTTTCACATAAGGCCTTTCCGAAGGGTCCTCTGGAAGAGGTCTTCAGACTTCTTTTATTTATTAATGTTTAGTATCTCCTTGATTTCATACAGTCAAATGGTTTTTATAATGAGGTCTCCCAATTTTAGATCATGAGTTCAGATCTTTTCCTACTTTCATATCTCATAGTTTCAGCTGCCTAATCAAAATCTCCACTGAATACTCACTAGACATCTTGACATCAACATATCCAGAAGCAATGCCATGATGACTCCTTCTCCTAAGGTCAGAGCCCCAAAAGACAAAGCCCCATTGGGTGAAGACAAAGAGGTTCTTCACCCTCAGTCAAAGACTTCTAGACCAACCCAGAGTTTGCAAAGCACTGTGGCCACCCCAATTACATGTTCTGAAACTCAAAACCCTTTTAGAAACTGACTCACTATAAAATGGAGTACATCAAGCTAGATGAGCCTCTTTATGACAAAATTCTGTAACTGTTCCTGCTTCTCTGCTTTTGACACTTGAGTTTCAAACATTTAACTGCAATAGTCAGGTCTTGGGGATATAGACATCCACACATAACAGTACTGGGAGGAGCTTGCTATGTACATTTCTTTTATGATGTTTTTCATTATGAAAGTCGTTAGTAAAATTGGGGGCAATGGATTTGAATAATGGAGCAATAAGAACAAAATACAGGATCACAGTGGGTTGAAATCAGCTGATGAGGCTGATGATTTATCAGGCAGCTTGGTGTGTGGCAATTATAATGAAAGGTGGGGTATTTAATTCATTCATCATTCAGCAACTAGAACAATGGAAGAAGGAGAAAGAAAGAAGGGAAGAAAGGGAAGGAAGAAAGGAGGGAAGGGAGAGAGGGAGGGAGGGAGGGGAGAAGGAAGGAGGAAGATGGGGTAAGGAAGGAAAGGGAAGGGAAGGGAAGAAAGAAAGAAAGAAAGAAAGAAAGAAAGAAAGAAAGAAAGAAAGAAAGAAAGAAAGAAAGAAAGAAAGAAAGGAAGGAAGGAAGGAAGGAAGAAAGAAAGAAAGAAAAGAAAGAAAGAAAGAAGGGAGGGAGAGAGGGAGGGAGGCGGGGAGGAAGGAAGGAGGGAGGGAGGAAGGGAGGGAAGAAAAAAGAAAGAAAAAAAAGGAAGAAAGACCAGAATGAAGGGAAGGGAGAAACAATCAAGAGATGCTGCACTCAGTGAGTATCTGTAAGTTTGTGTAGAGGCTGCCCAATGGTCTTAGAACTACGTTAGAGTATAGCGAGTGCTTGTAGGGCCCATTCTCAAGTGTATAGTGTAAATGAAGAGGTGAGCTTGCACTACATAAAATTATTAGAAAGTAATACAAGGGAGTTTAAGGTCAATTGCTAAGAAGTTTTACAAAACATAAAATAGAGTAGCCCAAATTAGATAGATTTTAGAAAAGCTATATGGATGAGGTAGAATTTGAACCAGACTTAAAAGATTAATATAAAGCAGAAAAATAGAATAAACAGGTTTGAGAAACTATATTTAGACTGGTCTGACTAAAGTGGAGGAGTTATGGTGGAGAGACAAAGAAAAACGTTACGTGTGCAGGATGAAGAAAGACTACAGGAAATTTTATTTAAAGTGTGCTTCATACGTCACAATGTTAATACGTCAAGTAGGCTTTTGAGCAGGAAAATAAATTGCAAAACAGAGTGAGAACAGTAATATAGTTTTAAAAGCACCAAATTCCGAGTCAAGAGACACAGATGCTGTTTCTAATTCAGCCACTTACTGGTGGTGACTATGGATGTGTCCATTTGTAAGTTTCACTTTCCCAGTAATGATGATAATAAAATATACTTTGCATATTTTTATGAAGATTAAATGGCATAATCAATAAATGTATTAAACACTATATAAGTTTTATATAATTTTATATAGAAGCTCTGTATCAGTTTAAAGTATCCTTTTTTTATTTTTGCTGGTGGCATTTACATAGCATTTTATTACATGTAATTTTTTTTTTCTTCTTTTGCGGTACGCGGGCCTCTCACTGTTGTGGCCTCTCCCGTTGCGGAGCACAGGCTCCGGACGCGCAGGCTCAGCGGCCATGGCTCACGGGCCCAGCCGCTCCGCGGCATGTGGGATCTGCCCGGACCGGGGCATGAACCCGTGTCCCCTGCATTGGCAGGCGGACTCTCAACCACTGCGCCACCAGGGAAGCCCACATGTAATTTTTTATTGAGATATAACTGACATACAACACTGTGTAAGTTTAAGTTACACAATGTGTGCTGATTTGTTACATTCATATATTGCAATATGATTACCACCTTAGCATTAGCCAACACCTCTATCTATATTCTTAACATTCCGGCAGAACTCTTTAAGTAAGTTTAGCGTGGCAGTAGTAACCAGAAAGAATGGGTGTGGGGGGAGACTGAAGTCAGATTAGCTAAGAAATGAAAGCAGAAATCCAAATATGAGATGCTGGAGCAAACAAATAAGCAAAATGCAAGGACTGGGCGTAACTGCCTGGAGAATGATGAGCACACTGAGTGAAAAAGTAGTATCGAGGAAGAGCAACTAGATGCCATTAGGGACCCAGATTTTTCTGTTTTTCTCATTCATGTCCTTAGTTGTTGCTTTTGTCCTCATGCTTGTGGCCTCATAGGCACAACATGGCTGCAACATCTCCAGGTATTACACCCATATGCTTGGCATGAGGCAAGGAGAAGGGCCAAGAGTAATGAGGCATATGAGCTCAGCCTGTCTCCTTACAGAAAGAAAGCCAAAGCTTCTCTGGAAAACCCACCCTTTAAACTTTCACTCATACTTTTTTACCCCAAACTGTATCACTGGGCCAACCCTGGCTGGAATGTGACTAGTGAGAAAGGAATTGTGGATAAAGGTTGCATTGAGCAGTCATCAGAGTTTGTCCAGAATCTTTCCTCAGAGGACTGCTGAGAATATTAAATGAAGTATCTAAAGTGCCTGCCCCATTGTCCATAGGACACTATAGTAGCTGCTCAAAAAAAGCCGGTTCCTAACACAGTACTATCATACCAACATACGTGAGTGCCTACCAAGTATCAGGCAGTTGCTACATACTGGAAAGAAATCAGTGAATAAAATAGGACTTCTGAACAATTTCTGTTCTAGACATGCAAGAGATGGTGGTTTGAAACCCAAGGAGAAACGTGTCACACATGACTCAAGAGAATCAGGGAAGGAAATCATGATTTTAAAGTGAACGTCACAGAGTTTAGTGCTGAACTATGAGAGTGTTACTATAGAAACAGAAAACTAGAACTCCTAGGATTAACCTTTAAAAAATATTAAAGGAAAAATGAAAAGGAATGGCCGCAGTTGGGAGGAGCAAACTTTAATGATGTAGTTATGGAACCCAAGAAAAGAATGAGTTTTAGTAAAGAGTTGCTAGTACCAAATTCTACAGAGAAGTCAAGGACAAGAAGGTCAGGGAATGATCTAGTAAGAATAACAGTATTGATGACAGCAATTTCAGCAGAATACTGGGTACGTAAGTCAAATTTCAAGGAATTAGTAAAGGAAAGGTGGTTAGAGGTTGAGTACAAAGGGTTAAGAGCTTTCACTGAAGACTGTAAAATAACAAGCAATTAAACCAAAATGCAATAAAATGATGGCTAGAAGAGGCAGCATGACAAGGGAAGAACTTTTTAAG
Source organism: Leucopleurus acutus (assembly GCF_964270905.1). Classification (NCBI taxonomy): domain Eukaryota; kingdom Metazoa; phylum Chordata; class Mammalia; order Artiodactyla; family Delphinidae; genus Leucopleurus; species Leucopleurus acutus. Next base: position 99,291,334 of record NC_139153.1, read on the forward strand.
AAAAGAAAGCCCCGAGTGTGTTTGGGGGCAAGGAGGAAGGAATCACTGTACGAAGAAAGACTTACATCATGGTAAAGGAAAAGAAGAAGCTTCAGAGTGACATGTCTGAAAATAAAATGTCCACAAGACCTGGGACACATGTGGGGAATGATGGCTACAGGGAACAGGACTCAGTGTGAGAGCTTAGCAGAGAGGAAGAGTGATTGGAGAAGGAGGTTAATGTAGATCTCTGCTAAGATCAGGGTTGACTTGAGAAAGGAGGAAGTAAGAGTGGGTATAGAACAAGGTCTCAGGTGAAAGCAATAAGGAATCAGGAGGGATAAATAGAAGAACTTCCAAGAAGTAGCAAGTGAAAGAGTAGATGGAAGCAATGTCTGTCAAGTCAAGACTGTGTCTTCTTAAGAATAGAATTAAAGCTAGAACGTCTTCTGGAAATCTTTTTTTTTTCCCTAGTAATTTAAAGAGAGGTATGGATAAAGTCATTTCAGAAATTAGTTTAGATTGGGGATTGATATTGAAGGCTTATTTAAAATCAAGAGGCTTTAGGCATCTAGACTGATGGGTAGGAATCACGAAAGCCAGAGGTAACCAGAGCACTCAGGTGGGAGAAGATGATGCAGTCAAAGAAGTGACAAGACCGGGCAGAATGGTGGGGGAAGGAGTTAGGAGGTGAGTGATACTGGAAAGTGGGTTCCACGGAGGTGAAGAGAGGGAGAGTCAAAGGCAGCGCAGCTGTGCTCACGAGGAGCCCACCAACTCCAAGACTTCAGAGGTGGGAAGGTGATCTATGACGTGCAGTTCTGCAGTATGCCAGGGTGTGCAGTGAAAGCTGGATGCTGAAAATGTCAGAACTGTGAGTTCATGACGCTTACTTGATGCAGTGACAGCAGGAATGCCAGTGTCACTGAGAATGGCAGTGACTGAGGAGGAAGTGACTGATTAAGAGCATGAGATCTAGACGGGACCCAAGTTTGACTCCCAGCTATTCTGCTCAACTGCTGTTTATCTTTGGACAAGTTATTCGATCCCTGCAAGTTTCATCTTCCTCCACTCCAGCCCGGAAATAATAATAGCAGACATCTCTTAAAGCTCTGTGATAATTAAATGAAGTAAAGCATGCAAAATACTTTGCATAGCACCAGCACAGAGCAATTAATTGCTTGGTGAATGTTAGGAATTTCCTCAGGAATATAAAAATCACAGGTGCAGAGCCCTACAGGGTGACAGGGATGATTTAGAAAGTCAGTAAAAAGACATTTGAGGGATTTTGAAAGATACGGAATGGAAGGAACTGGGCGGTATTATGGAAGGATCTTTGAAAAAGCTCGGACACTGTTGAGAATGACAGAGGCAAGTGTCTGTTAAGACATGAAGGCAAAGAAAGAAAGAAAAAGGAAAAGGAGGATTAAGATAAAGGGAATTTCCTCAGTTTCAAGCAGAGACTTAAGTCACAAAAAGAGGGGGAAAAGGGGGAAGAGTACAAAGAGGATGGAGAAACGCACAAAGAGATGAGCATGAAAATTTTAGCTGTCACAGGCCCTGGAAAGGATTAGAAGTTTCTATCTCCTCTCTCCATTAAGAACCTATCAAATGTCTCCACTTAAAAAAAAAAAAAGCATCTGTTTCTCAAAAACCCAGAGCCTGAGTGTTTGTGTTCTGTTATCCCCAAGGGAACATAAAGTCAGAAGGAAAGATCGCATAGGACAACATCACATATGTGCTCACCAAGGCCAAATAAGCTTTCAGAGAAGAAACAGGTCCTTGTAACTAGAAAAACACTACACAGAGCATTTTATGTGGCTTTTTTTTTTTTCTATCATTATTTTTCCATCACCACACTCAGGCTTCAACTATGTTTAAACAGTCATGGTTCAACATTGAGATATTTGATCTTGACCTGCTAATGGTATAGATTATGTTTTCCACTCAAAAAATATTGTTTATTATATCATGTAAGTAGAAGTATTCTGTTGAAATGCAGAACAGGGGAGATACATCTTTCCACAGAATTTGTAAAAATATAGAGTATCCATCTTGACCATCCTGGATATTGACATCCACCAACTTTAGCTACACATTCATCTATTTCTATTTCATTTGAGAGGTCTTCCACCCCACTTTTATCTACTCCTCCACCTGTAGATTTTACTGGGCTGTAGAATTTTTAGCTTTCTAGTCACTCACTGCCATGCAAAAGCAAGAGCTGCCACATGTTTCATGCTGCCTCACAATGGTGTTTGTGAGATTATGCTGGAAGATTGGGGGAAGGAAATCTACCTTTAGGCCACATCATTTGCATGTAAGGACCTAATACCATTTCAATAAGTGAAAATCACAGGCTTCCAACACAAAACCAGCTATTAAAACACTGCCATAAGCAAAATATTGAGGCTTAAACTGACTTTGCACAAGGTGGAAAAGAATGAAAGGGCAAGTCACTGAGACACTATGGCTTTAATCTTTTCTGTGATCCTTTATATTCATGGGATTTCCCCATACTCCCGTTTGTTACATTTTATAAAAATCACTTTCAGGTTTATGGAAAATGGGGCATAAAGTGAGCAGTTTTTTAAAAACGAGTTACATGGAAGAAAGAACTGCAACTAAGATTTTTGTGATTAATTTGATAGACTTCCAGTAGGAAGTATTTAGTTTATCTGCACATAGAAAATGAATATTAAAATATTCATACCCCAAGGCTACCAGAAAAAAAGTAGATAACAGCTGTTGGTCTAAAATGTGGTTTCATTATGCAGAGATTGGAATAAGCTTGTAATTATGAATTAAAGCTAGAGCAGTTTAAAAAAATGTTGAATAGGTTTTCTAACCCCAACATTTAAAATCAGTTTTCTGTTAAGAAATAAGGAAAGTGTTTACACCATTTCCCTCAGTGAGCTTTCAAATTGTATCAGCAATAGCAGACTTGCTCTGCTCACCTCAAAGAGAAATGGGCAGTAGATACTTCACATAAATTTCTTAATGATTTATTTTTCCTAAAGCAGGTTCAAATATCTTGTATTGAGTCCATATCCCAAACTAACAAAGCCCTACTTTAATATCTCTTTTAGACCTAAAGACACAGTTAATACAAGAAAACAAGGTTTTAGAAAAATTATTTAGGTTGATAACACAGATTACACATTTTTTACCTACACGTATTATTGTTTTTTGGATGTGATACCAGTATAATGAAGAAAGTATTTTTTAATGTAGTTACAATATCGGATTAACAAAATGAGGTATTATAAGTAAAATAATTTTCTTATTTCAAAATTACTGAAATTAGCAAACATTTGTAATTGCTTTCTAATGGGAAAAATATAAGATAATCTCTTTTCCTATTGTTCAAACAATAATCCACTGAGAGTTGACACTTTATTTGAGGCAATCTAAGAAATATAACCCCTACCACACACACACACACACACACACACACACGCACACACTTAACATATAAGCAAATTATACAGAACAGAGTAAAACACAAAATAGATTCCCCTTCTAGCCCTTCTCTTACTGCTTCTCCATTATAATCTGTTAAGAAGCTGGATAGATTGTTACTGGGAAAAAAAGATAAAATATGATTGAACAACATGCATTGTGACTGAGAGAAGCTTTTGCATTAATGTGACACATTTTATTAAGAATTTCAAAGCATTTTAAAAATATTTTCTGAGATTAAGTGTTATTATTCTTTCTTAAAGACCAAGAAAATGTGACATAGAAATGATGTACTAGACTCAAGATGAACAACAGTTAAGTATTACAAAAAAAAACAAAAAAGATGAGAAATTTTTTGCCCATTCTTTGCTGTGATATGAACTTTCAGCTAAACTATGTGTATCTTGGTACAATGGACCACATTCCCAGGCCACTCTTTCTCCCCAACTCTGAGATGCATCTAGAAAACAAAAGGGAAAACCACCTCCTGACTCTCCCTCAGCTTCCACTTCCTGGGGCAGAGGAGGATGCGAAGGAACAGCCACCCAGAAACCCTGCAACACTTTCTGGCGCTCCAACCAGCACTTTTTGATGCCAGTTGTACATGCAAATGAAAGGGAGAACAGAGACAATTATCTGGATAATATTTTCTAAAAATCGGGATCATTATTTTAAAATCAACTTAACAGTACAGCTGACTTTCAGGAAGTTCATCTTCATTATCCTTTCTATGTGACCCCTTTCAAACATTGCACCGTGCAGTGCACTTGCTCTGTTCCTTGAATGGAACCCTAGCTGTGTCAGGAGACAAAGGACAAGGGCACAACAGCAAAAATCTCCCACTACCTGAAGTCATGTTCTCAACAACACAGTGCAGACAAAAGGCCTCTAAATCCCTTCCCTAAACAAATGACAATCATGAAGACAAGTTGAAAATATTGAGAGTAACCATTATTTTATTAGCAATATATTAGCAGACAAAAATGATTTGCACGTAATAAAGGTAACTTTCCTGCTTTCCTTAACATCTTGTTAAGGAAACAGCAGGAGACAGGAACTTTGAAAAGTGTAAGCAGCTTAAAATCAGCTCATGTTCATTCTGATAAATAAGTTATAACATATAAATTAGAATCTATATTTTTTGGATATAAAAACTTTTATTTGCAGCAACATAGATGGACCTAGAGATTATCATACTAAATGAATTAGGTCAGACAAAGACAAATATCATATGATATCACTTATATGTGAAAGCTAAAAAAAAATTATACAAATGAACTTATTTACAAAACAGAAATAGATTCACAGGCATAGAAAGCAAACTTATGGTTACAAAAGGGGAAAGGGGGGCAGAGATAAATTAGGAGTTTGGGATTAACATGTACACACTACTATATATAAAATAGATAACAAGGACCTACTGTATAGCACAGGGAACTATATTCAACATCTTGTAATAACCTATATTGGAAAAGAATCTGAAAAAGAATATATATATATATATATATATATATATATATATATATATATATATATAACTGAGTCACTTTGCTATACACCTGAAACTAACACAATGGTGTAAATCAACTATACTTCAATAAAAAAATAAAATAAAATAAAACTTTTATAACTGAAATACAAGCAACCATAAAACACAAAAAGGGTACATCCCTTTCCCAAAACGCAAAGTAAATAAACAGTCAAATAGTTAACATAAGTACATAGTTAATGTTTTTGACTGTTTAAATTGGGTAAACCCACCGATGTTTTAACTAGAAGCATATGAATAGTATGAAATAGCATATTCCCAATTACATACATTGTGGCGCTTTTTTCCCTAAGATAAAATGTCAATACAAAGGTAGTAGAGAATATTAGAGAAATATGGAAAAATTTTAAAATGGATTTCTTTCTCCTTCCAAATGCCAGCACATAATTTGATGGCAAGCATAGAACTCCATTCTCTCCCCCAGTTTTGTGTAATTTTTGATGGTAAATAGAAATAAAAACACCTTGAGAAGTAATAAGAGCATCAAGCTCTCAACGTGCCTAAATAAGATTTAACATCTTTGAAAATACCATACAAATATTAATTAATCCAAATTTTAAAACACTGACGTAGGTAAGTACCATCATCACCCTCAGATGAAGAAATAGACAATGGTGTCAACATTCTGCCTAGACTTAGGCTGGGATCTTCTGTCTTTAATAGCGTAGAATGTCTTAACTCCAGTAAGAATCGGGAGGAAAGGGAAGACATACTTCAAATACCAGTTATCTCAACTTTTGAAAGAGTTTATCTAAAAGATTTTGATTTGTGTTTATCCTCTGAATCTCACCCACTTGTATTAATCGAACACCTTTCTTTGAAGACAGAGCTCCACTGCACAGACATCCTCCACTCTTTTAATTGAGCCCCTTTGGGGGAAAGTATCGTTTAAATATAACAATATATTCAGAACCCTAAAATAATTTGATCTATAATAAATTCTTAAGCAAGGGAGGAAGACCAGCCTGGGGACCCTGGGAGGGGAAGATTGCCAGGTACTAAGTCAGAGCTTCACAAGAAGTGGCAGAAGCTCCTTCCCTGGAGACTTTTAAACATAGACTAGACAGCCCCCTGCATACAGTGGTGTAGGAGGCCCGTTACAATTTGTTATTACGAACTTCACTATAGGTTTCCTTAGGCTTGATTGAAAAAAAAAAAAAAAAAGTGGGAGCAGGGAAGGGAAAGCCACCCGATGTGAGGAAAATTCAGTTTAAGAAATGCTTTCCATAGTGAACGAAGTCTGTTCCTTCTAATATGAATTCTCACATTTTCCACATTTAATTTTTTTTTTTTTTTAAATTCCACATTTAATTTTAAGGATAAAATCTTAAAGGGATTTAAATTCTAATATCTGTTTGATTACACTGCTTTACATTTTTATCTACAATTTATATTACTGGTTTGTTCAGAGTGTCATGCTATTTTTACAACTTCGGTACTACCGGGTCAAGAAGAAACTGAAAGTTGTTCGAATATTTTACTTTTTCGTCCTCTTTTTTTTTTTTTTTCACTTTGCGGTACGCGGGCCTCTCACTGTTGTGGCCTCTCCCGTTGCGGAGCACAGGCTCCGGACGCACAGGCTCAGCGGCCATGGCTCACGGGCCCAGCCGCTCCGCGGCATGTGGGATCTTCCCGGACCGGGGCACGAACCCGTGTCCCCTGCATCGGCAGGCGGACTCTCAACCACTGCGCCACCAGGGAAGCCCCTTTTGTCCTCTTTTAACTCCATAATTTCCTATCTAATTGAAGATATAGTAGAAACATACCCATACATAAATATGACTTAATTATAGCTTTTCAAGGAAAGTTAATGTTTTAAGTATACATAATCTTTTAATGAATAAACTATGGAATATATTCCTCATAACTTTCACATGACTTTCTTCTTCTTCAATCATGATTCATGACATCATGAATACATCCATTTGAGGCAAATCTTTTTTGCATTAACAAAATAATAATAAGGAAAAAATTTTTTTCTGAATCTATTATCCACATTTACACAGAGCACCACAGTGACAGGCCACTTCTCATTACCTACGCCCAGGACTTGGGCCATTTTTTACATTTAGGATTGGAAGAATATGTTTGAGACCTTCCAAAGACAACTGAGATTTCTTCTGCCTTCTCTGATTAAACTCATCATTTCTTTCTTAATTGAATTACACATTTAAGAGCATTTAAATAAGTTTTCCTTGAAAGTAAGCTGGATATTTTGGACAGAAAATGTTAAACAGCCAAAAAATAGTACTCATTTGAATATACTGCAACCATGTCTGTAAGTTTCTATAAACTGTTCTAAAGGATTTGGCAATTTCATTGCTATCTTTAAGTTTCTACAGATCGTACTTGTTATTTTAAAATGCAGCTATAGCATCATAGAATAATCTTTTTGAAGATATTGCACAACTCAACTTGGGATCTAAATTTTAGTTAATATTTACCATAGAACAATCAATGCAGATAACTAATATCTCTATGGGCCACAAATATACAATCTACACAGGCTGAACTTGCCTGTATACATGTCCCATGATAAGTACATAACTACATCATTCTCTACCCAGTAGCTGACAGCATTTTTTACATTAGTGAATTCATCTATATTTTTAAGAAATGTTAATCAAGAACATAGAATATTCATGATAAGAGGAATTAATAATAAGAAGAAGGAGCATTCGGCACCATTCTAAGCTTTTCAAAGCACCACATGGGGCCAAGATACCCCCATATTAGTTTTCTATTGATGCGGTAATAAACTACCATAAAATCAACGCCTTAAAACTATGCATATTTATTATCTTAGAGTTCTGGAGGTCAGAGATTGGGCATCAGTTTCACTGGACTAAAAATCAAGATGTTCGTAGGGCTGTCAATCCTTTTTGAAGGCTCTAGGGGAAGCTTCTGTGTCTTTGCCTTGTCCAGTTTTCCGAGATCACCCATGGGTTGACTCCTGACCCTTCTTCCATCTTCACAACCAACAATGGCAAGTTGAGTCCTTCTCATCTCTGAAATCGCTTGCCTCTGGCCTAATCTTCTGCCTCCCTCTTCCACTGTTAGGAACCTTCTAGTTGCATTGAGGCTTCCTGGCTAATATGGGATAATCTCCCTATTTTAAGGTCTGCTGATTATCAACCTTAATTCCATCCACAACCTTAATTTCTCTTTGCAAAATAGTCACAGGCGCCAAGGATTACGAAGTGGACTTCTTGCAGAGGCAAAATCACTCTGTCTACCACGTACCCTTCAAATCTAAACTACAGGTGTATTATAAACTCCCCTGATCCTAACAAATTGCAGCTAGTTTAAATATCACCGAAAAACGTATATACCCAAATTGTGTAAATAATGCCCCAAACTAATTTCCCACCAATTTACATGCTGATTACCTTTAAGTTTCATCATTTATTTATATAAAGTGATTTTTCAAATCCCTTATAAAAATATATAGCCATAAAACGGACAAAGGTTCTTGTTTGAGTTAGCTCTTACACTTTAACGCACGACAGAGAACTTAGGCCAACGTCATCCCCATATCTGGGAAAGAAAGGCCCCTGCCTTGGGCCCTGGGCTTTAGAAAACACTTTTCTACACCTTCTCTGGTAGTGACCCTCCTGTGGGCAAGAATCCTGTAGTGCAAAAAGGGGTCTGGCTACTCAGAGTCCTCATCTACCATCTAGATCACATTCTGGGTACCTGGCACCGCAAGTCCCTGCTCCTATGGCCCAGAGCTCACTTTCCAGACTGTTGACCTATTCCCAGCCCAAGGTCACCTCATCATTAACATACACACCCCTGGGCCTAAGAGATTCCAAAAGGTTGGTAGGTGCTTGAGGTGTACATGGAGTTTGGAATACAGGCTGGCATCTCCACACGTGGGCCTGCAGGGCTTTGTAGCACAAACAAGGACAGACAGGAAGGAAACGCGGTTCCAGGTCAGAAGCTCATGTGCAGCCCTCCCGGGCATCACGCTGCAGCACAGAGCTCCTAGGGGCTCCAGAATTCAGATTCAAATGTGGCCTGCTAGAGTGTTATAACTTGTTTTTGTCAAACCAAGAGGGTAGAACATATTTCTCTGAGAGTTCGTTAGCTTCATTTATGACTTTTAAATGTTTACATGCAGGGTATGTGGACTTCTATTTGTATATTCCTGCCTGGGGGCTTGGAAATATTAGGGGCCAGTCTGTCTTAGATACCCGTATTCTGACATTTTTAATTCAAATTAAATTTGCACATCAATGAAGCAAGTTAATATCCAAAAACCAGTTTTCAGACATATACTTGAATGTATCAAATGTCTCTCCCCTTAACTCAAATTATTCTTCTGAGACTATGAAAATTTGTTAATTTCAGTGTTTCAAGGACCTGGATGATTCTAGCTTAATCTTCCTATTACTGCAAGAGGAAGCTATTATTATTCATGTATTTATCTGTGTAAATAAGGGAACAGAGTGAGTGTATTTTAGTGGAGGCCAGGGGACACCACAAGGACTCGGGAGGCAGGATGAACTAATCATAACATTTCTCCATAGGGAAGCTAAAGGCAGGGAAGATGAATGAGGCCACTCCAGGTGATGATGATGTATTTCATCATTGTTTCACCAGTAGAATTATGAAATAAAATCTGGAGAATCCAGGAAACTTTAATTCGGCATTCACACTTACTCATTTGGCCAATAACTAAAACTTTAATTTGGCAAAAAATATTTCCAGAAATGTAAGTTCAAGATTTTATTTATAGACTCTGAATCTGAGAAATCATAGGGGCTCTCTAGGACATAATGCCCAAGAGCAAATCTAGACAAGCCTGGTCTCATGGGCTAACACCATCCCTGATAAATGCATTAAACTCAAATTAAAGGTCAGTATCATTTTTAATATATCCCTCAGTGTAATTACATTTTTAGCTATTTGTGGTTTTGAAAACAAAGAAGATAATTCCAAGTTCTTTTCTTATATCCAACCTCTCTTTGGAGAGGAACTCTGGAAAGAACAAACATTTCTAATTTCTTATCGATTATGACTTCTACTGGCTGTGGATAGCAATTATATATGTTTGACAAGGTTCATCCCTTTTAGTTTGAGCCATTAAAAATCAATTAGTCTCTGTTCTGTAGAACTATTATACATATATACTATTGGATTGCTCTTGTGCAATTGCTTGATTATGTCTTCTACCAAAGAATGCTGTGAATTTAATTACCTCCAAAAAAATGACTAAATCTTAGGAAGTATTTTACAAAATGTCATTCTTTACTTAATAAAGGACCAGCCCCGTATTTCATGCATTTCCATTCATCTGACAGAGCTGTGGTGTTTGTAATTGTGCCCATAAAGTCATCAGTCTTCTAGAACCATCTTTAGCTGAGCAAGCCCCAAAGCATTGTCCATTCTGCTCAGATCTGATCAGCATCTTTATAGCTTATCAGCCTTGGGGTTCAATTTCGTTTTGGATGCTTTTATAAATGAGCACAATCACTGGTGAATCTGTTCTTCCAGATTGCAAAGAGAAAAAGCAAGAGAGGATCTTTAGTAGATTACAGTGTCATTGAGAATAAAGTACAAACACAAAAGCACCTGACATAGTTTCAGGGATGCTTTTGTTGGATGTACATTTTCAGTTTTATTTCAGTAAAATTAGATGATTGTCTTAGTTATTATTGTTTTTGAAGTTATGCTCTAGCCCCAGGCTAGGAGTATGATCAATGCGCTAACAAAATCAATTTGTTCCAAAACACTTTCTTTTTTTCTTAAAAGGAAGGAAAGATACAAGAAAAGAGGAGTAGCAATACATAGAAAGTGCAAGAATTATTTCAGAACTTTCTTCTTCTGGACAGGTGACTGACGCATTTTATACTTTTTAGAAGCTAGATTCAATAGTATAGTTGTTCTCAGGATTCAAAATAGCTGCAGAAATAACAGAAGGCAAGAGAAAATTTTAATCATTTTAATGGTGTTTGCACTTATAACATTTCTCCAGAAAAGAGTTCATGATTATCTTCACCTCAATGAGTAGCTTAAGTCAGTAGAATGATTGAAGTATAGTGTTCATAAAAAAGTTTTATTTCTTATACATGTTTATGAAAATCTTTTGCCATATTCAATGTAGATCAAATAAAATGTTGTATCATTTAATATTCTAATAGAAGAAATAAAATTTACAAAGATTATAATATCAAATGTGCAAGAATATGTTTTTAACTTGTTAAGTTTCAGAAAGAATATGATATTGTCAAAGAAATTCCAGTATATGGCCAAGGATAATTTTCCTCTGTTATTAGAAATTCAGAGGGGCAACTGCAATGTCAAAAATCCAGGTCCGTTCTGTTCTAGTCCTGGTAACCTACTTCTCAGTCATTACAAACTATAACTATAGCCTGGAGATTATTTTCTGAACTGAAGGAATGAACACTGACATGAATGAGCCTCAGAGAATATGTAGTTTGCACACATTCTCACTGCTCATTGTATCGTATGACATCTTTCTTAAAGACTTCTACAACACTGTTACAGATGGAATGTGTCCCCCTAAATGTCATATGTTGAAACCCTGCTGTCCAATGTGATAGTATTAGAAAGTGGTGCCTTGGGAAGTAATTAGGCTTAAATAAGGTCATGAGGGTGGAGCTCCCATGAATAAGATTAGTGCCCTTATAGGAATCACAAGGGAGCTTGCTTTCTCTCTCTACTCTCCACCACATGAGGATACAATGAGAAGTGTGCAGTCTGCAACCCAGAAGAGGGTTCTCCCCCAGATCATGACCATGCTGGCACCCTGATCTTGGACTTCCAGCCTTCACAACTGTGAAAAGTAAATTTCTGTTGTTTATAAGCCACTTCATTCAGGGTATTTTTGTTATAGCAGCCTAAATGGACTAAGACAAACACAGAACTAAAAGGTGAAACACATCCTTGAGACTATTTATAATTTATTCTCAATGACACAATTATCTACTAAAGTTTCTCTCTCAGTGTTCAGCCCTCACCACAGCATCTTTTAGAACTGACCACAGATGTAACCATTTTGGCTACTTTCACATAGACCATCCCTTTGGTTTATTTATAGACCTATCAATAGTGGAGCTCAAAATACTAGAAAAACAGTGAAGATTTCTGGTTGTGTGAGCCTACAGCTTGCCATTGTTATATCAAACAGATATCACAAGAGAACTTCTAAGAACATGTGACTAACAAACTAATTTTTTAAATCTTTCTAAATAAAACAAAACTACTTATGCTATTTCTCTAAAAATAAAATGTATTACATCCCCACCCCTCACCCCAGGGTTCCTCCCTCCTCTTTTGTGCATTTCAGTTTCATAAAACTAAGTAGGGTTAAATGTAATTAATATGAAAAACATTGAGTCCGAAAGTGGCTGCCATCTTGGCCATCTGAGTACACTGTATGCAGCAGTTCGCGGAGAACTGGCATTTAGTAAAAGTGGACACATTTTTGGATGGCCATGAAGACAAAAGATAAAGAAAGGGGACAGAATAGGACATCAAAGAGTATTGGATTTATGTACAAGTCTGATGGAGATAAGATCCTCATCGTCAAAATTTGACTGGGTCACATACACTTAAGGAAGAATTACAAAAATTGACTGTCTAGCTAGCAGAGAGAATTCAACCAATCCTCTCAATCTTTTAAGCTCACAGAAGGTAGATGAATAAAACTAAACTAAAAAGAGCAGTAACTGAGAGCCCAAAAGGCAGACAAGGATTGTGTCTCTCAAAGCAGAATTGGGGCTTATAGACGTCAGGCCTAGAGCAGCCAGCCCACTGGTGGGAAGGGACCACTAATGTGCTGGGACGGAAAACAGGTGCAGTTCAGCTCTGACCCTGGGCAGCATCACAATGGTGACGTCATGTCTGAAATTTAAAACAGACCTATAGAGAAAAATAAATTAGAAATACTGGCAATTCTGTGGAAACTGGAAATAGAAATATGAGTATAAATATTGGTAACAACTTTTGAATAGAATTGATACTATACTTTGCCGTTTGGCCTTTTGGAGAGATCTACGGTCAAAAAACATTGTCAACAAATGAGGATCTAAATAGAAGAAAACAAATAACTCCCAGTGCCTGTGCTTGTCAGATTTGGAGAACATGCACAGGTAAAGCCAACAGGATGACACTGTTTGGGGGGGGGAGGGGGCAAGTTTGCTTTGACTTTCTAATGTTTACAGAATGAAATAAACATTTATTCAGTAATGCTATGGACCAGAAAAGGTACTATGAATCTCACTTGATAGGACTATTTTGCGAGACTGGTATTTTTTATTTTATTTTATTATGCTAAGAACAATTAGCATGAGATATACTCTCTTAAATTTTTAAGTATAAACTACAGTGTTGTTAACTACAGGTATAATGTTGCACAACAGATCTCAATTTTTATCTTGCTTAACTGAAACTTTATTCTGGTTGAATAGCAACTCCCCATTTTCCCTCTGCCCCAGACCCTGGAAACCACCTTTCTACTCTTTGAGTCTATATATTTGACTATTTCAGATATTTCATATAAGTGGGATTATGCAATATTTGTCTTTCTGTGACTGTCTTATTTTTAGCATAATATCCTCAACATTTACCCATGTTGTCACATATTGTAGGGTTTCATCCTTTTCAAGGCAGAATAATATTCCATTGTATGTTTATACCTTATTTTCTTCAACCATGATCCATGGATGAACATTTAGGTTGTTCTCACATCGTGGCTACTGTGGATAGTGCAGTACAATGAACATGGGAGTGCAGATAACTCTTCAAGATTCTGATTTCAATTCTTTTGGATAAACACCCAGAAGTGGAATTGCTGGATCCTATGATAGTTCTATTTTTAATTTTTTGAGGCACCTACATACTGTTTTCCACAGTGGCCGCACTATTTTGCATTCCCACCAACAGTGTGCAAGAGTTCCAATTTCTCCACATCCTTGCCAAAACTTGTTGCCATTTTTTTAAAATAGCCATCCTGACAGGTGTAAGGTGACATTTATTGCATTTTTATTTGTTATTTGCCTGATGATTAGTGACATTGAGCATCTTTTGACATTTGTATGTCTTCTTTGGAGAAATACCTATTCAAGTCTTTAGCCCATCAACAGAGTGAAAAAATAACCAATGGAATGAAAATATTTGCAAACCATATTACTGATATGTGTTAATTTCCAAAATATATAAGGAACTCCTACAACTCAGTAGCAAAACAATTAATAACCTGACTTAAAAATGGGCAAGTTTGTTTTTAGAATTTATGTCCAAAACACCAGGAGTTACTAGCTTGAGTTGCAGAAGAACCAGAATAAGATTAAAATGTTCATACTCCGTGGACTGGATGCTATTTCCTCACCAGCTGAAGACCCCGCATCCACCTCCACATAGAAGGAATATGGGCAAAGTCTAAGGATTTACTCCTTCAGTAAATCCTGCTCCACCATACAAATGTACATCTCTCACATGACATTTTTCTATATCATGAAATCTATGTTTACTTATAAACAGAGGGAGGGCTTTATCATTTACATTATGTGGGCATAAATATGTACGTTAAATACTGAAAAAAATAATATTAAATATTTTAACGTTTAAGATTGTATATTATCTTCAGAATAAAGACTATTATAATTCTGGTACCGCTATTCCCAGGTTCTCTCTATTTGCCTTATCAGGTTGAAGTATTCTGAAACTGGGCAAAATCCATAAATAAGTTAAGCCTCATGCCCAACTGCTTAAAAAAATATATATTCTCTCTACTTTTTTAATTACCTCACTTATTTCCCATAATTTTAATAAGTACATTCACTTTACCATCATGATTCATTAATGTCCTATAATCACAGTGAAATTGCAAGAGTTCTCCCCCTCCAATACAAACCACAGTAATGATACTTTTGAGAACTAATTATCATATATGTGATAATTTGTACAGATGGGGTAAAGCCTACCAGGTCCGGAAGTCTATCAGGAAAGAGGGATTTTAAGTTAAAAATTTGCTTATGTTACCCTGCACCAATCTCTAAACATTGAAATTTGGAAGAACTGATACTTTCATAAGTGGGCTATAATAGGAACTCTGCTTGAAAATCCATTTTCCAAATTTTGAAGATTTTTGAGGCTTAGGTATGAAGTTGGTAACAGAGTAGTTTCCTGAGATAGATTATGAGATCTAAGATAAAGTACACGCAAAATAATAAATGGGGTCACTAACTAGATATTCAAGAAAATTACAGACTTCTAGTCAAAACATTCTGATGGACCTTGACAAACCTCCTCTCTTCCAAACACGTCAATGATATATAAAATGCAAAAAGGAAAAACCAGAAAGACACATGTTGGCTCAAAAGCATTTCGGTAGAGTCAAACTAAAAAGAGGCCCAGTGGAGAGCAGACCTGAAGCCACAGGCCACTCTATTCCAAAATAGAGAAAGGCAATGGGGCCAGGACTTGGGTGCTTGCACAGAATCAGAGAACAAAATACTTCACAGGGGATTGAGGAACAGAGCTCACCTCATGGCTTGATACAAAAAGCTGGGATACAACATCCCACCCATGAGAGGAAGCTGAAGCAAAAACAGCTGCTGACTGCTGGTTCGGACTGTGTCTTTGGTGGTGCTATGAGCCTGGGGATTGCGGAGGACAAAGCCACCTCCTCAGGCCCAGCTACTGAACCAATGCTGCTTTGGTGACTGGATCAGTGACATCTCAACACACCACTGGGAAGAGCTCCAAGGAGACATTGTAAAGCCAAGTTCTGGACTTGAGGGCTGGAAGGTTGGAAAGAAGCATCCCATCCATCAGGGAAGCATAAGGAGAGAGAGAGAGAAAGACAGTAAATGATTCAAATAACCTTTCTTTCAAAATAAGTCTGCAAACCAAAATATCAAAACACATAATGAAGAATTCTAACGCTAGGAAAGTCAACTAAATTAATCAAAAATATCAAAACATGGGGCTTCCCTGGTGGCACAGTGGTTGAGAATCCTCCTGCCGATGCAGGGGACACGGGTTCGTGCCCCGCTCCGGGAAGACCCCACGTGCCGCGGAGCGGCTGGGCCCGTGAGCCATGGCCGCTGACCCTGCGCGTCCAGAGCCTGTGCTCCGCAAAGGGAGAGGCCACAACAGTGAGAGGCCCGCATACCGCAAAAACAAACAAACAAACAAAAAAAAAATCAAAACATGAATTCACATGACAAAATTAATATTCACAGTCTAACAAAGACTTTAATGTATTTAGGAGACTTAAAGAGATGAATAAAGGACTGACATTCATTTAAAAGAAAAAGAAATGATGGAATTTTTAAAATGTAGGGAGAAACAGGTGACTATGAGAAAATAGATGTTTTGAAAATAAAAAATAAAGATATTCTAGGCAATAAGAATTTCAAAATCAAAGAATTCAAGTGGCAAGCTAAATTCTACACTGAACACAGATGAAGAATCCATGAGTTGAACAACAGTACTAAAGGACTTGACTAGGGAATGACACAAAGAGAAATAGCAAATTTTAAAGAATTTTAAAGAGATATTAGATGATAGTTTTCTGGAATAAAAGAAAGGCATTAGTCCTGAGATGAGAAATGTATTTAGAGTGTCAGGAAGATAAATAAATGTAAATGTATTCCTAGAAATATTGTAGTGAAACTGGAAAATAAGAGAAAATGGAAAATTTTAAATGCTGTGAGAGAAAAAATAAACTACAAAGAAATGGCAATTGGGCTTCTTATCAGCAACAACAGATGACAGAAAACAGTAGAATAGTATCTTCAAATGCTGATAGAAAATCATTGTAATGATAGGTTTTATGTATAAGGCTTATTCATAAATGAGCCCCAAATAAGTCATTTTAGACATATAAAAAGATAACTACTACCTGTGGACCCTTACTACTAGTGGATACTCCAGAGCGAAGTTAATACAGAAGAAAAAATGGATACAAGAAACAAAGATGAGGATAGATATTGATACAGTAAGCTGGTAAGTTTGATTAATAATATACTTTAATAAATAGTCATGATATTTGTTTATACTTTTTAATTAAAAAAGAAGACTCTATATGGCAGTATAAAATGGGAGCAGCGGCTTAATGGATAGCCAAAAAAATGTTAAGGCCCTTTTTTGTGTTTGAGAGGTAATTAGAACTATTGACTAATTTTGGAATTTGTTAAAGATTTTATAGTTAAGTGCATGTGTTAAAAATTAAGGATAAACAACAGACATAAACAATTTAAAAAAGTAAAAAAATACAGATGTAACAAATAGGTTTAAACTATTACAAGATGGGGAACAAGAGAACGTAGAAAACTTTAACAAACCAACACAAATTAGAAAGAGGAGAGGAAAAAAGGCAAAGAATATAAAATGGTAGAAATCCAAATACATCAGTAATCAGGATTAACGGAAACAAAGACGATCCACCTATTATCAGATTATCAGACTAGATTAAATATTTCAAACTCTACTTAAAATCAAAAAGAAAGACTGAAAATATAAGGAATGGAAAAAGATTTATCAGGCAAATCCTAATTAATTCTAATGAACTATATTTACTGATTCTAATATATTTTGTCACTATATTATAAAATCATTGAAGTATAGCTTTATGTTAAGAAAACATTAATGCAAAATAAGTAATACTATAAACGTTATGCATTTAACAACATGACTTTGAAAAACATAAAGCAAAACACTAACAGAATTACAAGGGGAAAAATATCACAATGACCGAATCATAGTGGGATATTTTAATACATTTCTTTCAAAAGCAGAGAAAAAATATTAAAGCTATAGAGGATTTGCAGAATAAAATTATTAATATTGGTAACATAATTTATCTGTGATAAACATATATATATATAATTTACATTTAAATGCTGAACTAACCATAAAAAAATGCATTATTATCAAGCCCACGTGGTACACTTACAGAACACATGACCCATACAATAGGTCATGAAGTGAGAGAGTGGCATGGACGTATATACACTACCAAATGTAAAATAGATAGCTAGTGGGAGGCAGCTGCATAGCACAGGGAGATCAGCTCGGTGCTTTGTGATCACCTAGAGGGGTGGGGTAGGGAGGGTGGGAGGGAGACGCAAGAGGGAGGAGTTATGGGGATATATGTGTATGTACAGCTGATTGACTTTGTTATAGAGCAGAAACTAGCACACCACTGTGAAGTAATTATACTCCAATAAAGATGTTAAAAAAATTTTTTTAATAAAAACTTAGAAAACCCCACAAATTTAGAAAACAGTATCACAAAGATCATATTCTCTGGCAAAGAAACATACAACAGAATTCAGTAATGCAAAACCAAAGTTCCCCATGTATTTGGAAATTTAAACAGACACTTTTAAATAACTCATTAGCTTAAAAAGAAAATAACAAGGGAAATTATAAAATATTTTAAACTTGAAATACATAAAAACAAATGATGGGGCTTCCCTGGTGGCGCAGTGGTTGGGAGTCCGCCTGCCGATGCAGGGGACACGGGTTCGTGCCCCGGTCCGGGAAGATCCCACATGCCACGGAGCGGCTGGGCCCGTGAGCCATGGCCGCTGAGCCTGCGCACCCAGAGCCTGTGCTCCGCAGCGAGAGCGGCCACGGCAGTGAGAGGCCCGCGTACCGCAAAAAAAAAACAAAACAAAACAACAACAACATAAAAACAAATAATGAAAGTACTTCTTTAAAAAATTGTGAAAAGCAGTTAAAGTAATAACTTCCAAAAAACACATTTATTTAAAAAAGAAATAAGAATGATGACTGAAGGAAAAGAGTAATAAAATTTTCAATTCAAAAGCTAGAAAAACAATAATAACATATTGTTGGAACAAAATAATAAATACTGTGTGAGTCAACATGAATTAACAGAAAACCAGTAAACAAGACGGCATCCACAAAACCTAATATGAACTTGATATCAAATTAGACAAGGATAGCATGAGAAGAAAGTTATAGATCAATCTCACACATGAATGGAAATGTAAAAATTCAAAATAAAATGTTAGCCTATTAACTTCAGCACATACAATATACGCTGCACACATCTACACACACACACATATAGGATGGTGCGGAGAAAATTGGTTTTAAAGTCAGAGAGGGCTGAATCTGGGTCCTGGACTACTTATAAAGTGAGGCCCCTGGTATTTAGGGTTTATTTTGTTAATGTGATTTCAGTAGAAAGCACTGACATCGCTACAACCCAGATGGTTCTTAATTAACTCAAAATGATGGAAATTGAAAATTTCATAGAAACATTTTAATTGAAAATCTTCATCCTTGAAGCTGTTTAGTTGCCCTTAAAAATGTTAACACTCTAATATTTTTGTTGACTAAAAGTAAATATTAACCAAAACAGTTTTTAAAGTATAAACACATCCCAAGCTTGGCAACCGAATGCTGCTTTTTGTTTTGTCTTTACAGCTAAAAACAATGTTTTCTTGGCAGTTTTCTCTGTGTAAGTTAAACATGAAAATAATTTTCATTTCTTGACATTTCTCATCGTGAACTCTCATGGTCTTCCTGGTAGAAGGTCAGATCCCAGCACAGTGTACAAACCCACAAGCTCTACCAAATGCATCGATCAGAAGCGTACATCCTTCAGGGATGGCCAGCATCTGCCCCGGCAATGCCTGAATTTCCAGGGCAATGCTGACCGTGCACCTCATGTAGGCGAGTGGGGTAAAGCCACCCACCTCCCCCATCTCATCATCAGAATCAGTCTTGGGAATTTGAAAGCCACAAATTTAGTGACTTGAGTGCCAGAGAAAATTGATGTTAACAAACATGTCAATAAAAACAGGTTGATTTCCAGCCAGCTGCCAAAAGTAGCCATGTTGACCCTATGCCTGCAGCCAACCCCTGCAGCAGTGTCCCTCCACCTACTGGTGGAAAATCCACTGCTTGCAATTACCAAAACAAATGTGCTGTAGAGCTTGCCTTTCTAAGCGCCTTTTTATAGGGATAATTTACTCTGTTAAAACGTTGCCCTCTTAGAGGGCCTTGAGACTCTGGAGAAAGTTGGCCGTAGTTTTCTTGGTAATCTCAGAGTTACAGCCTGGAATTCCCCCTCATCTGTTCCTTTAGTGTATTTTCCTTCCACCAAAGATGACCTTGCACGTCATTTATTTATTTGTGTAAGAGGACCATTTCTCAGACACCTGAATACACATGAGGGTGGAGGGACAGCAGGAGTTTCTCCTTTGGAGCAATAGCACCTCTAGAGTCATTCTCTTAAAGCCCTGAGATGTGCTGAGCTCACATCTCTTCTTGGAACGAGCACAGTAATTAATAACGTGGGCCTGATTGTCTTGTCTGATGACAAAAGTCAGACTTGTCATCATTGTCACAATGTGTTTAGGGATCAACATGGTTCTATTATAGATCATAAGTAGAAAGTCAAGTATAATCAAAAATAATCATATTCTCCTCTACACATTTTTTGCTTAATCTTCAGTATTATTTATTTATCTATCTATCTATCTATTTATTTCCCCCACAAGTACTCTCGATTGAGTTAAATCCAAACATTAGAAGCTGTAATATTCTATGAGAAAGGAAGTTTTTGTTTCCTAGGATTTTCTTATTGTGGTGGTAGAGGTGATAATGGTTTAAATATTTTTAGTAGCCTGGAAAGAAGGGAGAGATAAAAGAAACAACACGGTTGGGGTTTTTAAAATAAAATTAATATTATCAACGTAATTATGGTAATGATCATATTTTGAGAGGAAGATTTCTCAGTAATTTTTATAGTATGTGAATATATTTTTGTCCGGAGGCATTAACTACTTTGTACTTAACTTTTTAAAAAATGTTTAATTTTTACCTTTCCAAAAGAAATGTCTTATAATCAGATGCAGTGCTAAAATGCCAAATTGGAAAGCAAAAGTTTTGCCTGCCTATCTGACCAGATAAGTTGAGTTTTATTTCATATTTTAGTTACCCCCAGGGAGAAATTACTTTGTAAAATCTCGTCAGCTCGCAATATGTAAACTTCCTTAGATATATTAAGGAAACATTTAAAGACAGATTCAGAAACTGAGGCACTCAAAGGAATTAGTCCTGCCACACCAACCCTAAGACCCTTCCTAGATGTCGTCCATGCATGGTCTCAGAAGGAGGGCTGGAGCAGGCGTACATCAGAGCACAATGCACTAGTGTGTGTGCGTGTGCGTGTGTGTGTGTGTGTGTGTGTGTGTGTGTGTTTCAGTAAAGATGAAAAGGTACATTCTAATTACTCTCCTGTAGTAAGTAAAAGAAAGCTTCAAAGAAATAGTGAAGGATGCTGGCAGACGGCCAGAAACATTTAACGGTTAGCAAGGCGAGTGGAGTCTTGCTGCCTCATTCTTAATAATGGCTTAAGAACTCTGTTCTCCTTTCAATCACTGAAACCCCTCCCTGTATGCACATCATTTCTCTTTCCATACGTAGAACACCAGGCAAGCATCACCCATGCCCAGGCCCTGTCCTGATGGAGGAGAACTAAGGAAATGCAACTGCAACAGAGGGTTTCCTTTCCACTTGGTCACGGTCATGCTATTCAAATAGGAAGAAATCTGCAACCCATTAGACATCTTCCTCCTGCATTAATAGTCAGAAAAAATTAATTATATTTTGTAGCCATTCCTATTGTTTTTTCCTGGTTGGGAAATGTTCTCAAAGGTCTGTGCCTGGAAAGCAGCATGAAGACTCAATAAGATTGTGCAAAAAGAACATAACTCTAAAGAAGTTGGGCATATTTGCATCTTATCTTTGAAGAGAGACAGTGGCAACAGAAAGAGGGTCAAAGCATTCGGCATCCGTGGTACCATGAAGTAGCTGACAACAGAGCGGCCAGTTCAATAACATGAAATCCCAAATAACCAACCACATGCTTTTGAAACGTGTCAAATTGGCCAAGATGCATTACTCGTTGTAATCCTGTCCTGCTCTTAAGTTGTATTCCTACTGGAAAGAAAAGTTGAATCAAACTTCCTGTCTAAAATCACACGGGTGATCTTGGAAATCTGAGAATTGAAACTTTTCAACAGAAATATCCATACGATTACCCTGGTTTTCTTCGCAATAGTTTGAACAGAATCAAGTGGTAGCCATGTTAGATACAGGGACTCATTTGGGAAAAAAAAAAGTGCCACTGCCCTTGGCAGTTTAACTAGCTCACGTCCAAAATACGTGATATTTTATAATTTGTCATTTTTGGAGCTTGCACAAATTATAAAATTTCAGGGCTGGAGGCAGCCTTACATAGCATCTAATTAAATTTCTTCAATTTCCAGGTTAGGAAACTAGGCCCAAGGAGATCCAGTGACTTTAGTCCTAGGTGACAGCTAACTAGTGACAGAGTGGGGACTGGGACACAATCAATTTTTATTTATAAAACACAGGTAGCAGAAAACCAAGCAAAATGTATTTCTTTCCACAGCTGACTCTATATTCTATTTTCCAAATGTAACATGCTCTAAACAGGTGAAATTCAACAATTTATTTTCTAGATTCATTTTCTATATTTATGTATTTATACATGTACTTCACATACTTTTTAAACAGTAAATTGCAAGTTATCAAGTAGTTCTATGCTCTGGGGTTCATTATGTCTCCTTTAAAATTATGTTTTAACACTATTGTAACACATAGAATAACCATCTTTCCATTTCAAATACGGGAATGCGTGTGTGTTTTCTGTAAAGCATCAGATAATCATGAAAGAGGCATTATCTTAGGATTACTTGAATTTATTACAGTGACACACAAAAATTAATAAAAGAGAAGCAACTAAAAACCACTTGTATATATGTAGCTTTAATGGGTATAGCCCTTTATGGTTTTCAAAGCATTTTCAGTTTTGTAGCAACTGAGCTTCCAAGTAATAGCACTGACCCTGGGATTCTGAAGTTTTGTTTCTTGGTGATATCTTTTCTTAATTTTAATAATAGACACTCACAGTGGGCATGTCTTGATTTTGGCTTCCTTCTGATAATAGGACCTGGATTCTCCTCTCTCAGTTCATGTGGTTCCAGGCATCTAAATCGTCTCCTTCCCTACCTCCACCACTATAGTCAAATTTATGTCCCGCCAGCCACGTGGAATCACAACTCAGACCTAACCAAGAGATTCCATCCCCTCATCAACAGTGATTGGTTTGGAGATAGGCACAGACTGAAGTCATGCAGTAAGACAGCCCTAGAACTTTCACTGGGACTATCATGAAAGAAGTTTTCCTTTTCTGCCAGGGATTACTAAGCTTAGAGGATGTGGGTTGAGAGAAGCCATTTTGCCAGTTTATAAGGAAAGCCTGCCTGGAAAAATAAACCACACAGGAAAGTGGAGTGGAGAGAGAGCTCGGGATGCTTTTCTCCTTTTGCTGTTCCCCTCATCTTTGGATCCAGTCACTTCTCAATACAGATTACCCTTGGCGTTTCAGCGACATGTGCCCCCAACCCCTCTTTCACTTATTTTTACTGAAATCAATGTGAGTTGGGGTTTTATTCCCTTAGAGCTAAAAGGATCTTTTAACTAATATCAAACAGAAGAGGCTCAAACGAGAAAGTGGCAGGAATCTTTGACTTCGTCTCTTGAGCTAATTTTACCCATTTAAATAGAGGCAGCAAACGTTAATGTTTCATACATTTGGGGATTCACATTCTGAACTCTTTTCTCAAGTTTTCTTAATTTAAATCCCACCTTTTCTTACAATCTTCTGAGGATCCACTTTCTGGGATGGCATTCTGGCTCTTGAGAATCCCCCCAAATCCTTAAGATATATCCAGGCAACACAAATGGAGCAATATTTTTTATTTCTCTTCTTCCCGTTGGCAGATTGTTTAGTCCCAACAGAGACGTGAGAACCCAGGCTTGTTCAGGTGGAGTCTGTGAAGCTGGTGACAAAAGCCTACAACACTTAAGTGCTTTACTCAACTAGGAGGGTTTTGGGGTTTCACTAGAGAGCTGATGTCAGGAACATGAATATTTCTGGCCATAAGATTTTAGGTTTTTTATAAAATTGTGTTTGGAGAAAGGTCCTGCATCTCTACATTCACAATCTTGACAAGTTTATCATAAAGTTTTAATATATCTAACGTAAAAAAATCAGTTATTTGAATTCTAGTCATGCGTTGTGCTAAGTTTCCTCCACATTTTCTTAAATGCCTGGTAACGGGAAATTTTTCAGTGGCCAGAACATCATTGTTTTATGCCCTCCTCATCTCTATTTGCAGAGATACATTAAACAGAATCACTGTCCTGAGATCTCATATCATAATGTGATTTAATATTATTATGTGTAGAAGACTAAGTAGAGAAGTTGGTACACCAGAGAGTAAACTTAACAGATAGGACTCATATATTCTGCCATATATTTTAATATTTTTAATGTTTCAGAGAACCTAAATTTAAGATAATTCTAAGGTTAATGTTCTAAAAAGCCACTCAATACAAAAGTGACCTTAAAAAAAGAAGCTGTCGGGCTTCCCTGGTGGCACAGTGGTTGAGAGTCCGCCTGCCGATGCAGGGGACACGGGTTCGTGCCCCGGTCCGGGAAGATCCCACATGCCGCTGAGCGGCTGGGCCCTTGAGCCATGGCCACTGAGCCTGCGCGTCCGGAGCCTGTGCTCCGCAACGGGAGATGCCTCAACAGTGAGAAGCCCACGTACCGCAAAAACACAAACAAACAAACAAACAAAAAAAACTGTCATTTTGCTTTGCATAATTTTAGCCACCAATTATTGTTTATTGAAGATACTATTTAATTACATTAAAATGTAACAGTTCCATATTTCTATAGCTCTTTATAGTTTAGAAGTGACCTCAAATCTCCCAAAATTCTACAAAATAGGACAAAATGATATTACCCCTTCTCTAAAGAATAAGAAAAAAGAGGCTTAATTCAGGCAGCTGGTAAATGTCAGACTTGGGTGTTTTGAATTGGTTCAGACCTTTGAATTGGCTACTGGACAGCACCTATCAGGAGTATTTCCTATTTAGGCATCAGCCCAGGGTATCCCCTGCTTACTCACAAATATCATGAGTAAGTGGCCAAACCAAGGTCCAGATATCTCTACTAGAATCTTGCCATGAGGTCTGAAAATGAACAAATTAATATAGAAAAGCCAAAAGAATGCCTTAGAGACTAGTTCTAAAATGCCGGCTCCATGAAGCCTCCAAAGATGTTTGCTGTCGTGGTTTCCTCCCTAACACCAAAACTCTATCTTGCATAGAGACATCACTCATAAAGTGTTTTTTCGGTTTATAAACAAATCCATGCAACTTAACTAACCAGTAAAACTTAGCAATGTGTGGATCTATATGTTATCCATGTATTATTATGAAACCAAGTAAGCTATGTATAACACAGAAATAATTCTTAATAACCAAACTTTCTCACCAGGACCAGGTGAAATCTGGTCTTGAGTTGCTAGAGACAAGATCTCAGTTACAGTCTCAATATTCTTATATATCAACCTTCTTGTCCCTATAACTGGATTTCTTCTCTTTTATTTAACAAAAACTTCATAAATATACTGGCTGTAGAAGCATCCTTGCCTCTCTCTAAGAGGCCAGTGAACTCAAGGTTACATCTTAACCTTGGTTTACCTGAGAGTCTCTGCCTCATTAACCACACTTAACCTGTCCACAGTCATCAAATCACTCTACTCTTCTCGGCTACCTGGGCAGTGGTGATCCTTTCAGTGCGAACTTCTATTTTAAGTCAACAATTCCTTCATATTCGTCAAGTACCCTAGGAGAGCCCATTTATTCTGCCTCTATAATTTTGCATGGGTACAAACAGCTTAAGTAAACCTCTTATTTCCCTTCCCTAAATGTAATAGGAAAAACACTTATGAAATATTTTTTTTCCCTAATAGTTTACTAGCCTACTCCTACCCAAGAATTTAGGCCATTACGTGTGTGGTCCTCACTTGATTTCCTACCTCTGATCTACTTTAAAACAAACAAACAAATAAATGAAAAAGTCCTCAGACAAATAATAAGGAATCCAGGAAGAAACATTATAAATTACAGCAGGGTATTTGAGGAGAATAAGATCCCATATTCAAACATAATGAAGTTGGGTTATATTTCTCTAGAGACGAGAGAAAGGGAAACATTTCAAAGGGGAATTGTGAGAGAAGATCTCTTGGTGGGTCCCAAAGAGAATCCCAGAACACTCTTCCCTTAGAAGGAGCCTGAAGAGGTGCCAAAACCCCAGTGAGGGGTTAACCTAATAAAACTGATGATGTCTGATCAGCCTCTTGGAGGATTTCTGTGACCCAGCATGACAGGAAACAGCAGAATAAGCCCCTGTCCCTAAAGATGGCAAAGATGGCATAGACTTAGGAGAAAGAACCCCAGACCCAATGAGGTAGGGTGGACAGGAAAAAGATTGTCTCAGCAGTGACCTCCTTAAATAATGACCAACGACCCATTCCACTCACAGTCATAATAATATTTAAGATTGTCATGATCAGATACAACTTCAGAGAAAACTAAGTGTCCAGAATCTCCGAATTAAATGCAGTTAAGTCTGCTGCCCTGTTGAAATTAGTCCTCTAAATGAAACAAATTGACGTGCAGAATAAAAAGAATACTATGTACCTCAGACACCTGAGCCGTTAATCAAGATTCATCTCTCTAAGACAACATTGCTTCCGGAGAAAATCAAGGAACAACATGACTAAACTTAAGATGAAAAGTTTCAATAAGATATTCCTAAGGCAACAGAACACTCCTTTTTCATAATTTTTAAATACCTCTGTTACTTTTTGTCCCTCAACATAAGGGTTATATGTGCACATTTTTATGCACTAACTTAAGTCACTCAACAAATATTCACTGAGTATTTCTGACGTTTAAGGTGCCATACTACACACTGTGAGAAATACAGAGAAATAGACAACACACAGTCTCTTCCCTCAAGTGATTTATAATCTAATCGGGGACAGGAAGACAAATTAAACTATTATGTAGTATATCGGCATGTACCAAATAATCATAGAAATGATAAAAATTTTATGAGTTTCAACAATTGATGGATAAGTGTGTTGGAATGATCAAGGAAAGCTTCACAGAGAAATGTTTTCCAAATAGTGGATGAAGACACATTGGTAAGAATGAAATCATTTTAGGGTGTTATGACCAAGATGTAAACTGGCAAGGATGGAGTAAGGCTGGAAGGACAGTACAGCAAATGGAAGGAGTGCGTCAGTATCACAATTCCAATTAAAATATTTTTTCTTTGACATCTGACGGCAAATCCCCCTTAGAAATCTTTAATAAACTGGACTATATCACTCCTGTTAAATCACTTTTTAGTAATGAATATATATATATATATTAGTGCCCTTTAAGATGATCCATTTCTTCCCTACCATCACCCAGTAATTGTGATAAATCTGAATTCATACAAACACACACACACACACACACAATTCCTTATGGGCTTAGAATGAGATGAAAGTCAATACAACACCCTCTGCCCTTCATACATCAATAACTCTCACCACCACAACATCTAAAGCACAATCTAGAACCCTCCCAAATCCCACTCTGTGCCTTAAAATGCATCACTCTCATCCCTTTTAAAATATATAGTTTCTTAGAGAGCTGCTAGAACAGGAAGAAGCGACAGTGATGCTATTTCTATGAGCACTTTGCTTCTTCACAAAGTCTATATCCCATGCAAAACTCTGCTGATACAGCCTGTCCTGTTCCCAAGTGATCTAGTAATTAGAATCTTCTCAACAGGACAGGACACCATGAATCTGGAGTGGAGAGGACGAAACTGGAAGGCACCCAGAATCTTTTTGCTCTTGGCTCAGCTGGCTTAACTGGTAGACATAATGTTTGTCTTTATCTGGAGATGATTATATAAAGTCTAAGTCAGGAAAAAAATATTATTTTATTACTATTTTTGTGCCTTGCAGTATTTCTTCTTAAAACACACACACACACACACACACACACACACACACACACACATCAGCCAGCAGAGGGAATCCTAGTGGTTTACTCATAATGCCCAGAGGCAGGTCATGCCTAGAAAATGAAGTTCGTAAAAGAGAATATACAGATATTTTCATAAGAAATCATACCCAATCGACACATTTCTACCAAATCCCTACTATGTGTGAGACCAAGATACCATCTCAAAGTAAGTCGTTTTGAGAAGCAAATACTGACGCGCAGAGACTGGGTTCCTTTTGGATTTGTTTTCTGACAGCTGGCGTTGCCCCAGATTGATTCTTGCCGTATTTATACACAGCCTCGGGTCCAAAGTCCTGACTGCTTCATCTCATCGTCCCTGAGAACACCACTAGTGATTTAATCGGCTCTTCTCCAGGTAAGACAAGCCGTGCTCAATGCCAGGCTAATGAAATTTTTGTGGTCATCACCGCCGCACACATCTTTTTCCTGAAGAATGTGTGGGTTTTAGACAATCACATAAAACCTCTGTTCCTTAAACAACCGTGGTAAAATTCTTAAATTATTTCTGGTAAGTACTTTATCTGTGCAATCCCTTCTAGTTTCTTCACCATTTTTATAGATGTAATCAATTATCTCAGTCAAGCACAGGACACTGCCAACTTTCCAAAATTCGTAGCACAGTTTTAACTACAAGCTTGGGGTTTTATTCAGTATGAGCATAAAAGTTGTTATATTCTAATTGCTTGTGATTGTTACTACACTGAGATTTATTTTTGTTGGTTATTTCAAGAGACTGTTAAAATGAGTTTAGTGACTTCATTCTGGTTCTCCTGACTGATTCTATTATTAGGACTGTGGCAGCCTGAGGCCTTTTGGCCTTGCTGAACATCTTGAACAATTTTTTGAACAGTTTGGGTTTGGCAAAACCTATTTTGCCAAGAACATTACCCTTTAATTTTTAAAAACCATGTGCATTTTAGGGAAAATGTAACCCATATGTTCCTAATTCCTCTGTACTAAACACATCAAAACGTTTTGTAAGAACTGCTTGATTTCCAAGAAGTCTTATGAGCCTTCCTTATAAGACCCTTTAAGCTATTTTTTTTAAACAGGAAGTTACTTCTGCCAAGAATAAAGATATTTAGACACCAACTGTTTCAAGAAACTCATGAACTAACGAGACATATTTTATGTTACTCAGGGATATATTTACTGAATAAAATGGTAACCAAAAAACCAAAACAAAAACTGAGCTTTGAGAGAAACAAATCGAATTGCAAAAACTTTAGAATATAGGTACTTTTTCTGAATCTTCATACACTGAAATACTAGGTTATAGAGTTACTATTTGACAAGAATATCTGCTTCAAAGGATTTTGTTAAGAATAAGATTGGGGGATTTTTTTTTTAGTTTAGAGAAGATATTCTAGAATCTTATTTGAAAATCTGTTTTTGTTGTTGTTTTTGTTTTTTTTTTTTTGCGGTACGCGGGCCTCTCACTGTTGTGGCCTCTCCCATTGCAGAGCACAGGCTCCGGACGCGCAGGCTCAGTGGCCATGGCTCACGGGCCCAGCCGCTCCACGGCATGTGGGATCTTCCCGGACCGGGGCACGAACCCGTGTCCCCTGCATTGGCAGGCGGATTCTCAACCACTGCGCCACCAGGGAAGCCCCCTGAAAATCTGTTTTTAACATCTAACAAATTAACTTTTGTCAGAGGATTTGGGAATTTTAATTCCATTGATTTTCATTTTATTATTTGTATATCTAATCTCAACAGTTAGAATAGAAAGAATGCTAACAAGCCAGAACATGTGTATATTTTTACACATATTACATACGTGTGTGTGTGTGTGTGTGTGTGTGTGTGTGTGTGTGTGTGTGATCCTAGACTTTCCCATGGGTACTGAGGTAGCTGCACTTCCTTCATTAGTCTCTCAATGAAAGTCCTACTCCTCGAACTAGCAAAATTTGGTGATCATTCTTCCTATTCTAGACCCACAGGCTGATGTGTCAAGCACAAGTCTGTCAGTTTGAAAGGGCACCCCCAAGACTCTCCTGGGGAGAGTAAGCAACCTACCAGGCCTGTTTCTGGCTGGGTTTCTTGGATATTCTGGTATTCTCTCTTTTCCATATTATTCTCAAACATCACCTCAGAAGGGAAAAAGAGAGCCCTTCCCAAGCCTCAAGCCTGCAAGGATCCACCTGTTCAGGTTCCCCAGGTTACAGCTTGCCTCAGATCCCCCCCATTTTGGCTGATCCTGGAGGTGAGACCTCTCTGCTCCCACTCGCCACGTTGCCCAAGACTCTTGGTTCAGCCACTTTATCTCTGTCCCCACACGGCCTGGCTGCTGTGTCACAACTCCCACCTGTGAGCTGATCAAACACTCGGCAGAGAGAGCCCAAGAGATTGCACAAAAAGCTATTAAAAAGGTAAAATTTTGTGCTTTGCAAGTAGCCATGTGGTCAGTGCTCAAAGCTATGAGACAACTGGATGTGTGTAGCTTGATTCTGGTCATCGCTTCACAATGTACAAGTACAGCAAATCATCACACTGTACACCTTAAATATGTACACTTTTTATGTTTCAATTATACCTCAATAAAGCTAGGCAAAATATGAGAAGTTATATCATCTGGCTCTGTTGTGGATATAATCTGTTAGATGTTGAGATCACTATTTATACTACCTTAGAATGCATAAATGAGAACCACAAACGAGACAAGTCATTTCCCTCTGCTCCAGGCCTCGGTTTCCTCCTCTGTAAAGTGATATAAGTAGATGGAATGATTCCTAAGGTTATTTCCTGCACAGGCTTTTTAGGAACTTAGTCTTGACACGTGAACCACCCAGCAATCCTGAAAATGAAGAAGTCATTGACAGTTGGGTATTGGCGGCACACAGTGTTTCTTTATGGAAGTAGAGCCTATTTCAGCCCTGAGTTCCCTCTGCATGCCAGGCACTTTGCTAGGATTAGAAATACAAAGAAGAGAGCAGACAGCAAGAAACAAATGGATTTTAAAGGGGCTTAGATATATAAGCATCCAAACAGCTATGACAATGTCTGATTCGAATTTTCACTGATAAAGAAGAAAAGCAGAGGCTGGAAACTCTCTGTACTTGACATGGACATATAAAAACAGGGGTCCATCATTCTCAGGGGTAGTTGGCAGGGAGGGTGTGGTGTCAGGGAATCTCTAATAGAGCTGTTGAGAAATAAGGTTGAATATCTTAAGAAGAGGTAAAAAGAAGTTCAGAAATTATTTCAAAAGCAATGTAATGCAAATAATGTAGTTTTCTATTTTGTATGCAAAATATACTTTGTGTTCTCACTTTTTTTTTTTTACATTTCTAAAGCTAAAAGGTTTATCAGTTTTAAAACAATAGAAACGTACAGTGATTGATTTTGTATTTGTTTTTTAATTCCTGTCACTTTAGTTCAGGTATGTGTTTCTTTGTGATGCTTTTAAGTTCTCTACCATCCCAATATATGACAACAGCCACCCCCCCAAAAAAAAAAAAGGATAAAGAGGACACGTCAGAAATGTTACTGGGATAAAATTCAAAACATAGTGAATCATGGTTTCTCCAGACCTGGAATACAACCTGACACTTTCATTACATATCTGTAAAATAGACCATGCTGTGGCTGGACGAGCACTGTAGAAAAACCACACAATGTACTAACGTAACAGCATCTTTGCAACAGGGTGAGCACGTTTTTAAAAATAAGACTCTTTAATCTGAAAGACAAGAACAAGGCTGGTCATCGTCAAATTTTTTTAAATCGTGAAGTTTTAGAAGGATATTCCAATTCTGTTATATTCTTTAAGGATTAAAAAATTTCATGAAATAAATAATATACAATGGATGATGTGTGTAAGTGTTTAACGTAGTACATGGCAGCTCCATCCATAATTTTTTTATTAAGTTAACCTAAAGCTTTGTAGATGCACATCACCAACATTTTTAGATTTAAATCTCAAACAACAAAAGTATTTCCCATGTGATTCATCTATGGAAGCAGATCTGCTCTTATGACTCAGTAGGAAAATTTTAATGAATTGTTCTTAATAAAGAGCTGATGCTTCTGCACTATATAGGATCCACCAAAAATTATATATTGAAATCCACCAATTATATAGGATATGCTAATATGCTACAATAACCCCAAAATTGTACATGGGGTTGGAAATTTTCCTTCCACTGTAGCTTTTGATTAGGGCACGAATGGAGAGGACTAAGAATTCTCCAAAGTGAAGCAACTGGGGTATAAATGGTCCTCTCTTACTACTGAATACTTCTTCATGCATATTGTGTCTTACCAAAAAGGGAGGAAAGAAGGAAGGAAAGAAGGAAAGAAGGGAGGAAGAGAAGGAGGAGAGAACCAAAAGAAAAGAAAAATTCCAAGCAACTTGAATTATACCTATATTTTTAAAATAGGCTCATTAATCTAGCCAGCTTAAACTACAGTAATTAGAAAATTTTGTTTGAAAAACAGAAAAGATAACTAAGAACACCAACAGAATTCTAACTGCCTAAACTCCATTCTTATTTTTCATAAATCTAGGTCTTGACTGGTTTCTTTTAAAATTTACTTTCATATAATTTACCTTGATATTTGACCTCTGGAGGAATTAAAGGTGCAGGTGTTGAGGAAGGTAATGACATAAAGGTAAAAAGAATATACTTTTGGTGAATATAGATGATACAAATGCAAATTTTTCTGGCTGATAAAACTTTCTGTGTTTTTAAAACTCAGAAACATTTACCTATAAACTATGAAATGGGCCACTTTATTTTTTAACCATCCACAGTGACTACTAGCTTTCTGTTACTAGGGAAGTATTCAGAGTTACCACAATTAAATAATTACACTTATTTAACTGTAAATCTGACATGTTTGGTCAATATTTTCTTCCTTTGTATTAAGCTATGCTGAACCGAAACCCACTTGAGCAACAGTCTACCACCAGCTCATTCCAATCCTGCAATGAAGTCTGCCTGAATTTGTGATAATAGTCGTAACACAAAACAGGGTTTACTCAGTTTATGAATTGTGAATAAACAGCAGAATTCATGAAGAAGCCAATTGTTTACCCATGTGAGGTGGATGAGTTTTTTCTAGAAGAGCAGGATTTAGTGCCCTCAAGAAGGCAATTAATTAAATGAAGCCAGGAATGTGTGTTCATTTCACTGAAGAAAGCAAAGTATCATCATTAAACAATTTCTTTAGGGCACTCAGATTTCTGTAGCAGGTATTATGTAAACTTTGTTTGTACTTGTGTCCAGTCTTCCCAAGCAGTAACAGCAACATGACAACACCTATTAGACCATCCTGTAATGTAATCACTTATTAATACATAGAGGGGAACAAAGCCCTATCTGGAAGACTTAGTTTGTCAGACCTACTAGGGGAAAGACACTTCAACCCAGTTCATCTGTAAACATGGAAGTTAAACAAAATCACCTC
The DNA here is from genome assembly GCF_964270905.1 of Leucopleurus acutus. Lineage (NCBI taxonomy): Eukaryota > Metazoa > Chordata > Mammalia > Artiodactyla > Delphinidae > Leucopleurus > Leucopleurus acutus. The sequence continues at coordinate 99,324,728 of NC_139153.1, forward strand.
TAAAATCCCTTTCAATCCCAAAATACGACGATTGGTTCATTTTCTTCTCAATGTGTTAACTTATGTCTTCTAAGTTGTAGTAAAAACATTTTTCTTGCAGTAATGCCTCGTCCCTGCTCACCCCAAATATACACATAATTACCTCAAATTAAAACAAGATTTTAAGTGTGCTGTTCTCTTTCAAAACGTATGGAAAAACCAAGGCAATGCAAAAGCTGTTTTATGACTGTGGCAAGAATCACTTAACAAATAATTTCCATGCCCGAATAACATGCGTTTAGGCCAGCCATCTCATTTCTCACCTCCTCTATTTTCAACCCCAAAATAGATGATTGCTTGCTAATTTCATAAAGTAGGTGTTAAAAAGTTTCTTGGACATCGGAAAAAAAGACAAAACAGAGATGCGAAGCAAAACTTGATTCTCTCTTTTTAAAAACTTGTAAATCTACCTTGGAAACTTGACTGGCTCAGCCATCAGGTATTTTGAAAAGAAGGGAGTGAAGAAGACGGTCCCAGATCTAAAATTCGAGCCAGACTAACATCAGAGAAATTCCAATGTGACAAATTCTAAGTTACTGGTGGGAAAATGGAGGCGTATACCATGAGGAAACAGCTAGTAATGCCGAGCCCCAGCCTCAAACACTGTGGGCCTGGCAGCGAAGCTTGGGCTGCTCTTTTCATTCCAGTGCACTTTCCGTCCTAAAGCACTGCTCTATCCACAAACCATCCAACTCACATATGACTTACTATTATGGAAAAGCATGGAGAAAAACGTGCTTCTGCTTCAGGGCTGGCTAACAGCTTCCTACCAGATCTCCAAAGCAGTTTGTCCCGTGGGTAGATTGTCCTATTATGTTTTACCAAAATGTTTTTCAAAGCTTTTCTGTTGGAAGGAAAGCCTGTCTGAGAGGATAGTCATACAGTCGAACTTCCATATCTGAGGGTTCCGCATCTGCGGATACAGAGGCCTGACCGCACTATGCCCTTTTACGTAAGGGGTTGAGCATCCTTAGATTTTGGTATCCCCTGGAGGGTCCTGGAAGCAATCCCCCGCAGACACGGAGGGAGGACTGTACAAAAGGATCAGATAAAAGGGCCGTTAAGTGTTCTAGGTACCCTCTAAGCTAGCCAGGGAATAGTGGAGGGATGAGATGGACTGGAGGAAGGTAGGACAACTAACCAGCCCTCTAATTGAATTAAGTCCTGAAAACTCAAGCTGTTGAGCCAGAGGCCTAATCATTGGAGGTCAATGGACAAAGAAGTTGCTGTCTTCCAGAATGCCCCACACACGTCCTAAGTCAAGGCCATTTTGCAGCCTGGCATCCTTCCTCAGATTGGTGTGGTGTTGGCAGAGGCCATAGTAGAGACCAAGCCCTCTCAGATTATGACTTGCTGATGCTGGGCCCCGCCCTGCCCCACATTTCAATGACTTGTGCTGGGAGAAGTTGAAGATCTCGCAGGATCACCCAACAAACAGAACGTGAACAGTAGCAGCCCCGGCCTTTGACCAGGGTTTAGTCTTCATACAGAATGTTCTAACCACTCCTGTCATCAGAAACGGGGCCTGATCCTTACTGGCTGTCCATCCTCCCAAAGGTTAGTTAATTTATGGAGTCACCTTGGCTCATTCGCTCCAAAGGTTGCTGCATCTGGGGATTATGTGTCATTCACTCAGATTCTTCTTCATTCATGATATGGCAGGATGTGGTTAAACCAGAACCTAACATTTTCCTTCTTAAAAATGGTACTTGCAGAATACAAACATTCTTTTTACTTAAGCTTCTTTCTTCAGCTTCCAAGAAGAGATGATCATACATGAAATATGATGAATCCTTAACAATTACCAAGCTCAAGCTTTATATTTATACCAGCAATGCGTAAACATGCATAACAAATGTATCTGTATTTGTCATAAATATATGATTAAAACATTTCCCAAGGATTGTGCAAGCTGTTCTACATAAATTACCTCACAACAAACCTAGGAGGTAATAGAAAAAAACTGAGGCTTGGAGAGGTTGAACATGCCCAAAGTTGAGTAACTATTCAAACAAACTTTATAAATACACATAAATAAATAGATTACTACCAAGTCGACTGAGACTAATTATATCTTCTCAAGTAGCAAGAACTTATTATTTGGATCACCAGTTTTGCTCTTATCATACACCGATCTATACTGAAAGTCATTGTTTGCATGTGTCCAGTCATACTGTCAAAGGTTGTCTGCTCTTTAAGGCTGTAGAATCTGATGAAAGCTATGAGCAATGTCCCCAGAAAAATGCATGTATACACCAGAGTCGTCCCCACAATTTCAGAGGGTTGGAAGGCCTCCTGTGGCCTGCCTGTAGGCATGGGGATCCATTACCCTAGAGAACCATGAGCCCCAGGCTCAGAACACCTCACTCACCGCCTTACTCAACTTCCTATCTTCCACAGGCCTGTGTCTTGCACACTTTTGGTTCTCAAGAAATATGCTAACTTCGAAAGAGAAAGACACTTGCTATGGAATTTGAAAATTTTACAGTCCACGAGCCTATAAATTATAGTTTACCAGAGAGCTTGTTTTTCTTTTTTATTATCATATTCTTGAAAACATAAAACCCAGGATAGGGATAACTGTAACTTGTGCTCTCTGCGACTTGACTCTGGAGAGCACAGTGGGAATAGACCCTTCTTTATTGGACTGCTTTCTCTGACATCAAGAGCACCGATGGCTCTGGAAGATCCAGATCTGTCTGCATCAATTGTTATATGTTGTAGATATTTCGGGAGGTGTTAGAGTGGACGTTCACACTCTTTTTGAAAAGAAAAGACGCTTTCTCTAAAATTATAACATTCCACTTACTCTATACCATCCAGGACACATTGTATGTGTTCCATTATGTCTGGCAGTTGCTGAATGAAAGAAAAGTGTACTGTCAGTTCTGGGAAGAGTCTCCTTCCCTTCAGGAAGTAAGGCAAAAGAGGAGGGAATTAGGCCAATAGGAAGCATTCCTGGTACCTCTTGAGAGATCCTTGGGAGAAAGGTATCCTGGTCTGTCCACTTTGCAGGAAAAAGTATTTCAAGTCCAAGTCTTTTGGGGAACCCTTATGCAAGTGGCATTTCAGTATGTCAGTACTGGTGTCTGGTCTAGGGAATTTACTGTGAGTCCTAGAATAGATCTCAATGCAGGCCGAGCATTAGGAGCATCTAAAATCAGATTGAGAATTAGAAGACATTAGGTGAATATATGTGAAAATTTATCCAAGCTCCTGAAACAGAAGGAGTTTCTAAGGTAAAGAATAATGGAAAATACAGTGTAGAAGAAATTCAATTAATATATAAACATCAAACAACTAGATATTTTAAAAATAACTAGAACAGCAAAAGAAAAAAAAAGGATAAAAAAGATACCTCCTTCATTCATTTATTTATCCATTCATTCAAAAGTACTTGCTGAGTATCTTTCACATGCCAAGCGCCATTCTGGATATTAGGGATATAGCAAATAAAGTGAGCCTCTGTCAGAGATATTTATTTCTAGTTGGCAAGACAGACAATTAAATAAATTAAAATATATGTAATTTTCAAAATGTCAGATAATAATAGGTGCTATGAAGTACTTTGGATAAGTGATCAGGGAAGAGCTCTCTGAGGCATCAGTTTCAACAGTGACCTTAATGAAATGAGTGAACATGCTATTTAAAATCTAAGATTTTGCTCCAGGAAGAAGGGAAGTGCAAAGGCCCTGAGTAGGGAGGGAGGTTTGGTGAGTTTGAGGAACAGCAAGAAAATCAATGTGGCTAAAACTGAGTGAGCATGAAAAAGAATAAGTTCTAGGAGGCAACCAGTGGCCAGGTTATGTGGGCTTTGAAGGCCCTGGCAAGGACTTTGGTTTTTATTCTAATTGTGATGGGAAACCATGCAGGGTTTTAGACAAAGTAATGGTATAATCTATTTTTTAAAATATTACTCTGAATGATGCACAGTAAATGCATTGCAGGAGGGCAAGGGTGAAAACAGAGACTTGTTAGGTGGCAGCTTCACCAGAGCAAGAAAAGGGCTGCGGACAGCATCACGACAAAACTAGGTGATCAAGCATCCCCCACAAACTTCAGAATATACACATGCGAGGCCAAACCAGAGATGACAGAAGAGCCAAGCGTGATCAGCAGATGTGAGGAAGAAAACAGAGAGAAAAAAAAATGTTTGTAAGAGCTAGAGAATCCAAAATTTGCTAAATATTTACTACTAAAAGGAAAGGACCTGACATGGAGTGAAGGACTCAGCTGGTAGACGTGAGTGTGCTGTGCAGGCTCCAATTTGCATGCGAGTGCAAAATGACCAGAGGAAGGCCTGAGGATACAGAAAAATTCTAGGTTCTCAGGGCTATCAGAAATACCCAGCAAAGAACAAAACCCTGGACTGAGATAAAACTTCTTGGAATAAAAATAAATTTATTAGGTCAGAAACTAAGGGAGTAAAGAAGAAATGAAGATTCAGATACTGCTGGTGGAGGAACCAGAGAGATATCAGAAAATACTGGAAAGGTGGCTATAAGGAGAGACCATAGTTGTTACTACTCTGCACCAACATCAGGATACAAAAGAAAAGAGAGGGAGCTTGAGAACTCAAATACTAGAAAACCTAGCTTGACCCACTTCTACCCCCTGCACAGGAATCTCTTCTTTAAGGTACAGAAAACCCCAACTTGCTTCAATGTAAACAACAGAAAAGAACTGGGGGGCTTCCCTGGTGGTGCAGTGATTAAGAATCCACCTGTCAATGCAGGGGACACAGGTTCGAGCCCTGGTCTGGGAAGATCCCACATGCTTCAGAGCAACTAAGCCTGTGTACCACAACTACTGAGCCCACGCTCTAGAGCCGGTGAGCCACAGCTACTGAGCCCGCATTCCACAACTATTTGAAGCCCATGCACCTGGAGCCCATGCTCTGCAACAAGAGAAGCCACCACAATGAGAAGCCTGCGCACTGCAATGAAGAGTAGCCCCCCACTCACTGCAACTAGAGAAAGCCCACATGCAGCAATGAAGACCCAACACAGCCAATAAATAAATAAATAAATGAATAAAAAGTAAAAAGAAAAAAAATTATAAAAAAAAGAATTGGGACCACTCCCTTTAAATAAATAAATAATCAAATAAATACATAAATAGCTTAAAAGAAATATATATATATATATATATATATACACACACACATATATATGTGTATATATATAAGGACTCAGTAGATAAATATGTCCATAAAGCAGAGTTTTCTTATTTTATACATTAGGTTACATATCCTTATATCAGTGTACCCGAATTTTGCAAAGCAAATAAAAGGGAATTAATTAAATGGCAAAAGCTATGAAAGAACAAAATAAATTACAATCAGGAAAACTCAGAAATGTGATAGCCAAATAACAGGAAGATGAGAATGTGAGCAGAAAGAGCATATAAAAGAATTAGAAATAGAGAAATAAGTTCAGAAATGAAGACTCAATAGACAGTAACACAAGAGTAAATAGACAGTACCAGAAGCAATACTAAGAAAACAAAAAACAGAAAAAAGAAAAAAGGAACTTAAGATAAAAAGAAATAAACATATTAAAAATAATTTGAGAGAGATAAACATAGAAGACAAATAAGATGTAACAGAAGTATAATTGGAATCTCTGATAAAGAAAATCGAAACAATGGAATGCATGAATACTAAAAACTATAATCCAAGAAAACTTTCTTATAATAAGAAACTTGAATCTACATATTGAAATGGTACCATATGTACCTAGAAATTGAATAGTCATATTTTAATACAAAATAAGATACTGGAATTTCCTATCAAATTAGAAAAGATTTAATTACGATAACCATATATGATACGATGTACACTATTTAACTTGAAATTTCTTACAATTTCTAGAAAATAATTTGTCTATATGAAACAAGAGCCATAAAAGTTAATACCTTTTGAATAAATAATTCCCTCCTCATCATCTATCCTAACAAAATAGTCACTATGTCTGTCACTGTGATAATAATGGCAAATCATGCTGTTTTGAAGATCTGTATTGGCAGTTACCTATATCTTTGATTAATTAAAATTGCAGTCAAATAAATCATTACATTGTAAAAAAAAATCATTACATTGTAAGTAATGATAGGAGAAGGGGAAAAGATAATGAAGTTTTGGCATAGAAAATGTTGAGAACGACCCACTTTGTGCAATTCTTTCAATGTATAAACAAGAAAATGAGATTTAAGGAAGATAAATAATTTGCCCAATATAACAAGACTGTACAAGGCTTCAAATACTAGCTTAGTCTTCTGATTTTCAGGTCCATGTTTTGTTCTACTGCAGCATACATAAAATTAAAGTCATTCATTTGATTTAAGACTAAATATCATAGTGTGGGAAATTAGAAAATCTTATTTCTTTATAAGATATAATCTTCACAGCCCTCATGTATAAATAATAGAACACGCTAATGTAAAATACAACTTAAAAAATAATAATAAGTCAGCCACCATAGCAAAGAATATTATAATGCTATGGGTTCAGAAAAATCTACCTGTTGTGTTCCTGGGCTCACAGCTGCCTTATAGTTGGATGTGGTTGAGTGACTGATTCCAAGCCAACGCAACGTAGTAGAAATGATCTGCACTCCTTCTAGGTTGGGCTACAAAAACCTCTCATAAAGTATGCTCTAAGAAGAAAGAAAATACTCTTAAAGCAGATAAGACAAAACTTTGTTTGCTTTTGAATCTTAGTATGACTACAGATAACGAAAGAGAAAAAAATGGAAAAAACAAGAAACGATAAACAAGTCTCCACTCTCTTTTCCCCATCTGCTGGCTAGATGTCAGCGCTTTGAAAATTATATATTGAAAGCAGCAGAGCTTTGTTAGTTTGCGGGGCTAGAAGAATTTATAAAACAGAGCCCTCAGCTCCTTCTGACTATCGGATTTCACAAGAGCAAGAAACAAACATCTTGTTGGGTTAAGCCATTTAGATTTCAAAGTTCTTCTGATAACGGTAATTAGCATTATCTTAAATGGAAATTTCTATCAGAGGTGGTAGTAACAAAAAATATATAATAATTGGCACTGCAGAAGAAAACTAAGAGACTAGTATCAGAGGCTGGAAATATGAATTCTCAAGTTAGGCAGGGGCGAATTTTTCAGTAATAGTGATACCGATGATACCTTGGACGGCAAGCCACTCACCTTCCTAGAAGTTGGCTCTAGCAAAGAGATTGGAAAACAGAATTATATTAGCATGCATTAGATGTCACTAGCTTTATTTGGCAACCTATCAGAAGAAATGACCCCAGGAAAGAATTAGCCTCTGTACACATAAAAATGAAAGGGGATAAAGAAGCATCCAGAAATTTTAATCTTCAAAAAGTTGAGAATGCTTATGTCAAACATTAGAGAATATGTTTTTTTAATTGAATAATTCAGGGTCCTAAGATACAAATATGTGACAAAGTTTACATATGTGACAAAGTTCAACCCACGGCTGATTGCTTTAAGATAAATATCATTGAGCTGAGAAAGAAAAAATGATGATGAGGAGGAAAATAAATACACCAGATTTAAGAATTATATCTAAGAAAGAATTGTAGGTGTGGCTACTGGCATATTGAACTGACTACAAGCAAAGAGATCAAAGTCTTACTAATTTTAAAGGAAATTGTATACCAAAACAACTATGAGCTAATGCTACAAATTTTGCCTGAGCATTAAAACAACTCTTCAGCCACCAAACTCAGACAGGCAGGAAGTAAGCAGCAAAAACTCTACAGCCCCCAACTCCCACTACAAATGTGGCCAAGTCAGATCACGAACAAGCAAGAACTCCCCAGAGGCAGAATCAGAGGCTGTGTTGACCAGTGGACGAGGAAGTTCCTCCCCAGGAGCAAAATCAAGTTCTAATCAAGGAACTTCCCTCACTGCCAGGACTTCATAACGAACGTTCAACGGGATTTCATCATGGCCACAGACCAGTGACTACTGTGAATATTGCAATTTTCTGTTTTCTGAATCGGGTATTTATTAGTTATCCTGTCCCCATTCCACCATGCATGTTGGCTACAGTGGGGGAGACAGAAAACTTACAACTAATTCAGCCATCAAATAAATAACTGGCAATCTTTGCACATTAAAAAATTAAAGCATGAATTCTTTTGCAAACATATATATATTGATTACTCTAAAATATATTTTATATTTAGCTTATTCTCCAACAAACATTCAACAGTTCCACTTTTTAATGCTTTGTCTAAATGATGTCTAATGTTAGGAATTTCTGACTCTTCAAATTCTACAATATTTTTACATTATCCTTAGTGTAAGGTTTTATAATCAAAGTCTTCATTATACTACTTTAGGCTGCCTTTCTTGTCTCTGCCTGTATCTTCTCTACATACCAGCAATACTTACCAAGGACTTCCTGCTGCTACCACTACTGAATTATCTTTATTTCCAGGCTCCATGTTATAGTATAAGAAAAAGGAGGCCTGTAGCTAAGGAAATAGCCCACTGTCTTAGTTTGGCTTCCCCCAGCAGCAGACCCTGAAACAAATATTTGAGTCTTCATAATTTATTTGGAAGGTGATCCCAGTAAGAGAATGGGGAAGTGAGATAGGGAAGGGAGTCAATAAAAGGTGCTGTTTCAAGCAAGTCGCCATTTGCCATTCCCGGGCCCTAGGAAACTGTAAGCCATCCTCCAGAAATGTGCACCTCACTGCTCTCCATCCATGGATGAGGGAACTCCTCTGGGACTAGGATTGAGGACTGCTCCTTGTAGGCGGTATTTCCCCATTTCTCAGGCTGCTGCATGTCCAGGCAGTGCAGACTCCACTGGCCAGAGAAACCCTTCAGGCAAAGGGAACCAGTTCCCAGCAGTTGGTAGCCAAACTGGACTATACAGAACTGGTGAGGACCGAGGTGACGGTAACCTCGTCTATACTAAGGAAAAAGTTGTTTTGTTCTGAGTTGTTTTGGAAGCTGGATACTGAGTCTATTCTGGATATAAAGCATGACACTTGTTTGCTAATATTTTGATAGTGAGAAACAACTCTTTCTTTCATCTGAATCCTTAAAGGCAAAGATAGCTGGGAATAAATCCTAGGTAAATTAACCAATAATATTTCCCAAGTAACACCAGCAATGCTGATGGAAAAGTAGTCTCAGATATTTTAAGCTTAGCTGTTTCTATGTGTTCTTCCCCTAACAAATTCCACAGTGAGTCAAGCAAATGTTGAACATTTAGCCTAAGTGAGAAGACTGTGGGATTTTAAGCCACCAAATTTGAGGAGTTTTTGGTCCCTGCAGCATAACGTTAACAGATATTTTATTCTCCCCCTGCCCCAGATACACCGTCCTCCCTCCTCGGCTGCAGGAAGCCTGCTTGTAGAGTACATCAATTAGCTCTCGTGCCGTCTGGCTTCTGCTTTAACCATTAGAGAGACCTGGCAGGAGATTAGAGGGAGGACCGAGAGTGGGAAGAGTGTATTTATTATCCCCTCACTTGCTCTCTGTGGGGTTACTTTAGACCGCCAGTTTCCCCCATGAAGATGAAGACTCCTCTCAAGACTCTCCTTCCAGGTATTTCACCCCTTCAGGCGTAGAGGTGAAATGGGCCTTGTGTTGCTAGTCTCGGGATAACTCTCCTTGATGATTCCCCTATATCCCACCCACATCTTTGTAATTAGTCCCTTTTTTCAGTACCCCTTGCAATATTCTATTGAAATAAGCCATCCGTTTCCTGCTGGGACACTGACAGACATTATTTTCTCCTATACTGTCTGGTTTCGTTTTTCTATCGATAAAACGTCACACTGTTAGCGTAGCATTCTTCCTGAACCACTGCGGTTTCCACCACATTTAGCCTTGCCAACATCAAGGGAGAGGCTGGGAGATCTAAATTCCACTATCATCTCATTATTTACACAATAAAACGCTTTCCCGGACAACAGTGCCTTTATGTCTGAGAAGCAATAGTCCATCCAAATGACAGATCTGCTCCACTTGCAACTTGGCACTTGCTCCACTGCCAAGCCCAGCCTAGTTTAAACGCAATTCTGATTCTTTAGTGCCTTAGGGGAGTTTCCTGAAGCAAGATCTGTGATATTATTCCTTCTTCTTCACGTTACCTGCCTCAACTCTACCCAGGGTTGAGCTTTTTTTTAGTTTAATGTGTTGAAAGAACATCTCCATAAAAAGAATATTTTTTGAGAACTGATTAGTAATTCCAAATACTGGATCTTGGTAAGAGATGAGGACTGACTGCTCCTAGTATGTTAATAAATTCATTCGGTTAAGGTACGAGGTAAACAGATTACTCACTGACTTCGAACCAGGGAAAATTTGTTTAATCCTGCACTAATTGTTCAATGATATCACTGAAGGAAAATTGTGAAAGGATCTCAAATATACACATTAAAATTTCAAGAAGGGGCAGAAACTAGTATAAATTCCAGATTACCATCTATGGAATGTGTTCAAAAGCACTATGTAACAAGCCTATATTTAAAATTATTATAAATGAAAGTAATTTTGCCACTATAGGTAATTTATGTTTTATATAAATTTGACTTACCAGATCATCTTATAGAATGCCAGTCCAAGTTTGTTAGAGACAAATACACTTTTCCTCCCTCTGGAAATTATTGTTTTGTTTTTCCCTCCTGGGCACTGCTTTCTCATCCTTGAATCCTAATATTTATACAGTGTGCATAATTTAAAATCCTTTTCACATAGAGTGGGAGTTCTTAACCATGTAACAGTCCTTTGAGAATCTGATGACAATAATATAAACACTCTTCCTGGAGTTTATACATGTAGTATATGTACATGGGTCTATACATATACTACTGCATTCAATTTTAGAGGGTTCATTGATATCCTAAAATCTATCCAAGGGTGAGTAACTCCTATAATAATAGTTTAATTCTCATAACACCTATATGAGATAGGAATTGTTATTCCTATTTTTTCAATTGAGGAAATTAAGCCACAAAGTCATTCAACCAAGTCAGGCAGCAGGATTTGGTGTTAAACTCAGGCCTTTTGACACTATGCCCAATTCTTTTGCCTCTGTCCCATGACTGCCTCCTACTTTTGTTACTGTGAATCATCACCTATATTCCACTATAAAATATTTTAGGTAATTAAGGTACAGTAAATTTTTTCTATAAGAGTCTCAGGATTCCTAAATTTTTCCACTATGTTTTTAGATTCAGTTGAATCTCTGTACTATAAAATCCATTCACTCAGAAGAATTTCCAGTTTATCCCATAGTGAATTACAAAATTAAAAGCAAATATCTATGTCCAAAACATAGATGAGATTCATTATTTAAACATCTTTTCCTTTCCTCTGTTTTCATCTCAGCATCCATGGCCATTCCACCACCTTGGACTCTGGACCCACTGCTTTGACCTGTTGATACCCAAGTCTTGGTGTAGGGAAGAGAATGACAAGGACTCCTGACTACTCATAAGAAGATCTGGTTCTAATCCATTTTGCCACTTAGCACATAAACTACCTTAAGCAAATCACTTGCACTCTCTGAGTAACAATTTCCTCATCTGAAAATGAGGGTGGTATGGTCCATATACATGTTGTAGGGTTACAGAAAGCACCCAACAAAATAATACTGCCTGAAAAGGTGTTTCAGAAATTTTTAAAGCATCACAAACATTTAAGGTACTGTGATTAGAGTCAGCAAAGGCACCTCCATCAGCAAAACCAGCATTAACTTCTTTAAAAGTAAGAACATTGAGATTATACGTTCACAAAATTACTCACTGCAAATGTCCAGCCATTACTATTATCTCCCACATGTTTGGCGCTGCTTTATTACATGATGGTGACCACATTGAGATGACTCATCTGGTCAGTTTTGCAAAAGAGCTGATGTCCTGGTTCCTCCATTGAACACAAGCCAACAGATGAGTCACTCAATAAACTCAGTGGCTTTGCATGCTGCAGTTATCTATCTACTGAAACTGGATGATAGATTTACTGTCTGGTATTAAATTACCACTTCGTTATAAAGAATACCAACCTAATGGCCTTTAAAAAAGAAAACCTTTAGTAACCACTTTAAATAAAGAAGGGTTGATTGTTTATAAACAGTATATACGGTATTTTAAAAATATTGTTGTATAATTGGTGTGGTAGATTTTTCATAATTGTTTTTAATGCAGTAGGGCTTATTTTTACCAACTTTCCTGCATTCTGATGGTTGAGTGAATAGTAGTGCAGTGTATCTTTCAACATGCGGATCAAGCCCCTCAGAAAGTGAAGCCAATAGAATTATACCATTTGAGTACAAAACGTGCAAGGCAAATATAAACTGTTAGTAAAAACCAAATGGAGAGAGGGAAGGCCCTTAAACAACTGTTCTCCAGGATTATAAAATCCAGCTGGGGAAATTGGCTCAGAAAAAACTTACAAAATCATAAAATTCCTGGTACTTTATGGATCTTTTTAAAGGAGAAATTAAGCTCAAAAGCAATTGCTCAAAAAGGCCAGTTTTATGGTGGTTTGTCACCTAACCTGTGACCCTAAAACAAACAATCACTGACGTCATTTCAGTGACCTTTTTACACATTTCAGGATCAGGTTCTCTTATGATGCAAAGCTGTAGCTATTAAAATGTCTAGGAATAAAACTGAGGATATAAATATCAGGCCTCAAACATGGACATACCAAAAAGTGTTACTTTATCTTTTCTTTAACAATTAATTTCTATCTTGGGCTCCCATCCACTTCAGTGGTCAAATTCAGGGTTAACAGGTCACTGCATTGTTTTTCAGTCTATGACCAGCCTGAAGGGTTTCTCTATTGACTCATTATCCCAGAGCTGGCATCTTAGTTTCAGGAGGTCTACGTAGTGCCACAGCATCAGCAGAGATGTGAGGATGTCTGGCTCTCAACCATCATTTTCTCTTGCCATGATTCGATGATAAGACATTGACATTTCAAGTTGTTTCTGGCCAGGGGTATCTAATCACATTGCAATATACCCATTCCCACTGGGTCTTAGAAAACTAAGTTACTTTGTATCCTCGAAGTCTCTGCTAAGAGGCTTCTTCAGGTCCACAAGCTGGCACCTATGTGCCCCTCTTAAGAGGGAGTAGAGGGGAAGAATATTATATAGAATGTAATATGTTGGTATATAGAGTCTAGCAAGAATGTCTACCCTAAAGATTCTCGCAATCCAAAGAGAGCATTAATGCAATATTTCTCTATGTTTTGCTTTACCCGTTTGAGTATGGGCTTTGGATTCAAATGGTCTGGGTCAAACCCAAGCTCCACCACTCGAAAAAGTTTTTCCTTTTACCTTGGATACCTCATCTATACAACCAATCGAACAGTGTCTTCCTCATAGGGTTTTTGCAAAGATTAAAGGAGGCAATAGATGTAAAAACAATCAGAACACTGTCTGATGCGTAATAATCTCTAAACAAATGATACCCATTATAGTCATTATTATAGCTCCTCCTCTCCATTCCCTCCTCCAACTTCTGCACATAGAAGTGCGTCGATATGTATGCCTCCAGGCAAAAGGTAGCAGGGCTAACATTGAGCTAAATAAGAATGGAACACCAGGCTGGTCAGCAGAAGACATTTATATAAGATCTCACCTGTTGTTCTCAACCCTGTCATTTTTGCCTATGAGCGTGTAGCATTCCTTACTGCGCTGCAAAAAATTTCCCCAAGTGCCTAGAAGATATTCTTTTAATGTGGACACGTGAGGCTAAGATTTGGATCCAGCCATTAATACCTATTTAATTTCATAACCACAAGCCAGTGTTGCATATTTTAAATAAGAGAGGAGATCAGTATGAATTCTGTCAGCTTTCATCTGTTTCCTTTCCTGAAAGTATCCAATTTTAAATCCAAAGAACTAGTTCTTCCAAAATATTAGAGTGAAAAAAGAGCTCCAAAGATTAAATCAATCCAGAATCACCTCATGGGTAAACAGCCCAGTAAGTTAATTACAGGATTCTTTGTTGCTCTTTTTTTTATTGTGGGTAAGAGTTCTTGATGCAATATTTTTGGTTAATTGAAGATTTTCTTTAAAACTATGCAAGACAGCCAGCAAATAGTGCATTTATGTATGTAATAGAAATGGTTGTAATATATCATTAAGGCACTCCAGGGCATGTTTTATTGGTTCATTAATACCGTACATGCCTTAGGTGTATTCAACCACTCGGGGCCTATATTAATGGACCAATAAAATGTACCCGGGAGTGCCTTAATGCTATCCTAATATGGCTAAGTTTAAATTAATTTTTTCAGGCTTATCTTTTTAAAAATCATTTTTTCCTACTTGGGAAGATAGATTCCTTTATAGGGGGAAAACGTTCACAGTGACAGAATAAGAAGAAGCAGGATAATAAAACTCTTTTGTTTCATCCATTTCCTGAAATGTTTCATCCTTTCAGATGGTGCAATTTCTAATCTTCTGCATTCTACTTCCAGTGTTTTCCCGTATTTTCCATGGACATCAATAATCTTGTGACTAGGAGCAGAAAAATAAGAACTATTTATTTTTGGAAGTAACAGGTCAATGTACCAGCAAATGTCCTATCTACCTATAAATCCCCTATCATCTTTCAGTATTTCACCTGGTCAAAACAAATGTTTACCTTGCTTTAAGGACAACCTCTTTCATCTACCTCTTGTCACCTGTGTAATCAAGGACTCACACTTCCCCTCAAAAGGAAGACGTTCCTCCAAATCATATACATTGTACTTCTCTCAGCTTTTCAGAAGTTCTCGAATTCTACTTTGGACCATTAAGGAATCTTCTTTTTTTTTTTGCGGTACGCGGGCCTGTCACTGCTGTGGCCTCTGCCGTTGCGGAGCACAGGCTCCGGACGCGCAGGCTCAGCGGCCATGGTTCACGGGCCCAGCCGCTCCGCGGCATGTGGGATCTTCCCAGACCAGGGGCACGAACCCGTGTCCCCTGCATCGGCAGGCGGACTCTCAACCACTGCGCCACCAGGGAAGCCCTAGACATTATTTTATATGTACTGAAGACTAAAAAATTCGTGTTACTTTATTGCAATATTTGCTTTATTGCAATAGTCTGGAAGGGAACCCACAACATCTCTGAGGTATGCCTGTATATGCTTGTATAATAATACAAGATAGACTGTAAGTGCCACATGAGTTTTAATTCCATTTTGAACGTAACGGAAGAAAGCTCTGTGAACAAAACTGATCAACCAGGTCGTAAGATCTACACTGAGACTCTCTGGTTAGTGAAGAAGGAAGTAAGTGTTGAAGCTGACCACGACGAATTGAGAAGGGAGCAGTAGAAGCGCTCCATGTTGGAGGATGGAACAAAGGAAAATGTAACTCTACCCATGAGCTTTGATGAACAATGTTTAGGTGAGAGGGCCGTGGGAGGGCGTTCAGCGGGAGATGCAATTGGGTGGGACTGTGGAGAACACCTTTCAGGTGATAGAAAACCAATACAGGAATTTTGATCAAGGAAGTGAAATAAAAGCAGTATTTTTAAAACATTTCAATTACTGTGATGTCTATGAACTGGAGTAGAGAGAGATGGTATCCAAGAGATCGGTTGAGAGAATACCATCATATTCCACGTTTGAATCATAGGGACCTGAATAAGAGGAGGCAAAAGGAAAACAGAAGAATAATTTTGAAGAAAAATCCAACAAAAGTTGATAAATATTTTATTGTAGTAGGCAAGAAAGAGTAAAAAATAATAATAATAACCAAAAGGCTGAAGAAATGGGAGGATTAGATAACTATTTGCTCAATTTGCTTAGTATAGAAATAACTCTCCAAGGTCTCATCTCTGAGCCTCACATGTTCCTGAGTAAGAATAAAACACGTTGAGGCAGCAAGAAGCCATGAGCATTATTAGAAACTACAGTTAAAAAGCACACACCCCAGAAAAGATGGGTCCATTGAGTGCATTAATTTTACGTCAGAAGAAAAACACACTTTCTCGATTATCATAGCACAAAGATTGGGCAAACTTTGAAAGCTTCATTGAAATGTTTCTCGGTGTCGGATACGTCCTTCATTTTGGCAAAACGGTTCCCCTCATCTGAGCTCTGTTTGCTCCTTTCCACTTACCTAAAACTATTTACTCTTCAAGGCCTATTTTCTCCAAGAAACGTTCCCTAACTATTCAAACACACACTGAGCACCCTCTCCCTCCTTAAAATCCTAGAGCCCTTGCTGAATTAGCCACTTAATTCAGCACTTACGTATGTCAGCAGCACACAAGTCCATGTGCTTATAAGTAAAAGGGACAATGTGAGATACATCCACTCACATTTCACAACATTTACCATATCTAAATCTCAGTTATCCAAAAAGAGAAATTCTAAACGCATTTAGAAAAATAGCTACATCGTTGCAATGAGTATACCCACTCTCAGGGTGATTACATTGTAAAATACTGTATCCCATCGATTAATTCAAATAAAATATTAATTCATTACTTCAAAGTTATACCTCATTATAACTAACAATTGTAAGCGTCATGAACATAAGAGGGTGTCTTTCATTAATTTTTTTTTTTGGCCAAAATTGTGCAAAAGGAAATTACCATAAATATCTGATGATTTACTGGGAAATTTAAACAAGTACTTGAACAGTTCAAGAAAATATATACTTTGTTCAAATATTTGCCCCAACGCAAAGATGATATGACCAGGGCTGTCCCAGCAATGGCTTCCAGGGGCATGCCTTCCAAACAGCCATAGTGAGGTGAGATGGGGGGGCGAAGGGTGCCAAAGGCCTGCCCATCTAAGGCTGCACAGGATAAGAAAACCCAGAACATCAAGAGAAGCCGAAATCATTAAGAAAAGCAATGAGTAAAAGCTAGAGAGAGCAAAATTTGAATGCGGGCGCCAAAGAGCCGGAGGCAGATCAAGGCTGGGGCACTTTGCCAAGAGCCAGAGCTGGAACTGGAGAGAGACCCAGTGATAGTCTATCAGTCCTCGTGCTGCAAATTTCAAGCAATTCTTAAAAATAGCTCGGAGCATCTGAGGTTAGACTTAATCATGCTGAGTAAAAAGATATTTTTCTAATTTCTCTTAGTACTTTTTAATCTCCTTTTGCATTTATTTCTCTCATGCTTTGTAATTTTAGACACAGCCTCAAAGAGGGTTAAGTGTTAATTTCAATAATTTGCCCCAAATTCAAATTAATAGAGTTTCTATAAATACATGTCTTCAGTGTATAAGTTAAATTTTTTACTACCTGTACAAATGTTAAAAATTACATATCACCTACAAATTTTGAAGCTGACAACATATTTTAGTGATCATCACACAATAATATCACAGGGGAACATGTCATTCTTAACTAAAAACAATTAGATAAGAAGACAGGAATTTTACAGATTTCCAGGCATATAGCTCAAACTTAATTATCCAATAAGAACTTTCAAGAAGATTTTAGTCTTGCAAATAACTATTCAACTCTATATCATAGAAACTGAAAATTTCCCCCAGTTATCTGTATAACTTAGGTTCAGAAAGTCTATTTCCCACAGATGGCCTTTTACACTACCCTGAAAATAACTGTTCCAACCTTTCCGGGAGGCAATTTGGCAATTCATATTATTAAAAGCTTGCAAATGCCCTTTCCCTTTGACAGAGCAGTCCTGCTGTGCTGTTTGTGAATTTTTCCTAAAGAAACAGTCATGAATGTGTGCAGCTATTTATCTACTGTTACAACGCTTATCACATCCGTGTTAATAATAGCTGAAAACAAAAAAAAAAAATGCAGAAGTACAAAATAGGAGTGTAGCTAAGTAAACTATGAAAAATCCATATAATGAAACTAATTAGCAATAATAAAAATACATTGTGGAAGAACATTTAATATAGAGCGATAGATTATAAAGTGAGAAAAGCAGTTGTAATGTCTGATCCTCTAAAAAATATTGAAAGAGCAAGAGAGACTCAGTTGATTCAAAAATATTAATATTCTTTATCTCTGGTTGTTCTCAGAATATAGTCCGAGTTCCTTAATATGACATAAAAGGTCCTATGTGATCTGGTTCCCACGGGCACTTCCAACTTCCTCTCTGCCACTTCCCTTTTCATTCACCACCCTCCATTCATTGGGCCTGTTCTGGGAACATGTTGATGGCCTTCCAGACTCAGCACCAGGGTATCTGCGGTTCCTTCCATCTAAAACCGCTGCCCCCCACCCCCGCATTCACCATTCCCACTCCCTTACCTTGGGTCTCCTTCAGACCTCAGATTAAAACACATTCCCCCAGCACTCCACCCCTCCCCCTAGTCTGGAATAGGTTACCCTTTTATGCATCCTCAGAGGACCCTGGACTCTGTTTTCATAGCATCTATGTCCATTGTCACTATCTGCATAATATCTGTTATCCCTAATAGACCACAAACTCCATAAAGGCACAAAATATTGTGCATATGAGGCACCAATAAATTGTTACTATATGGATGATAAATGGATGGGACTATGGTCATTATTTACTTTCTTCTCTATCATCTTAAGTGTCTACAGCATGCATGTATAAATTCTGTGATAGAAAACAAAAAGTTTAGTTATAAAAATGTCTATTTAAATATCATCAGGGTTGGGAATATAGTGGAATTCTTCAGGTTATAGTAACACTCCATTTCACTTGCTAGTATAAACTAGATCGTGACTTCAACATCATGATTTAATATCTCTGTTACATATTTTAAACTTGACTTTCACTTCATTTTTTCACTGTCATCATTAGAAACCCCTCAAAGTAAGAATATATATACCAAGCAGGAAGTCTCTCTATGGATGGTGAAAGGAATTTTGCCTTAAGTTAAGAAGCTACTTCTCAGATAATAAGTACTAAGCTAGGAATTTTGTGGGTCAGATAAAAAAGACGAGATACCTCTTAAATTGTGGAATGGTTCAATGGTATGTGTGAACTGATAATATCTTTCCCTCCTCCTTTCTTTCAGCCTTGACCTATGTAACAAAGAATTTGGTTTCCGCAATTCAGCCAACTTGAAAATGAATTGCCCGTCTGGTACATGATCCAGTCTTAGCTCATGATTCTTTTTTGATGAGAACAGATCCTTATGTTCGGACTTGTTTTAGTTTAGAGTGTTTTTCCCTTGAGTTGCTTCTCTGTTTTCAAGCACATAAAATGTATTTGAACACTTAACAACACAAGAAGTATAATCAAGGGCGACAAAATGTTCCAGCTAAGTTTCTCTTTTGAAGTGATAACCCAGCATTGCTACACAGAGCTGACTGCATGGTAGCCTAATGGTATATTATAGAAACCCTTTTCAACATTAAACAGGAAAGTAAACCTGCCAAATTTACTTTAAAATATGAAATTAATTTCCTTCCACAGTCTCGTTGCCAAAATAATTGCATTCAACGTTGAAGGTTTGTAAGTTGAATCTCTTTCCCAAAATTGGAAGTTAAATGCTATGTTCCTAATTAAGCCTCAAGTTAGTATTTCTACATGAGAAAAAAAGAACAAATACAGTACTTCCTCTTCAAGTGATCTGAATTGTTCAAAATGTGTGAAAGGTTCTTGACAGTATTTTAAGTTTATTATTATTAACCTGGCAGAAAACACTGTTTCATAATCGAGTACGATTTTAATAAAATCAAATATGACTGAATTATTATAAGTGCCTCATCTTGACTTCCTTTTAATCTACCCAAATTCAGTGTTTCTGGTGGAACCACTCGAGTTCACATTAGATTTATCTCACACTATAAAAGCACAATTCATTAAACAGACTAGTCTATTTAAACTAAGGCAATTTTATCTCAGTCAATTCAATTATTTAACACTGCTTTTTTAACTCACTACTTAAAGCTTTCTTTTGACAAGTATTCCTTTAAATAAATGAGTTGTAATTTAAAGAATGAAAAAAGATCAAGTCCCCTTACAATATAGGCAATTAGCCTATAGGGGAATGTTTTTCTGATACAAAAGTAAGTTTTATTTGAAAGTTAGACTGAATCTCAAGTACAGAAGCCATCGAGGTTATTTTTCAGCAGAAATAAACACAATGGAACGTTCTATGTGCGATTTACTTTACTTTCTTGCATTGCTTGTATTTTCATTTAAGAAAGTAACTTTTTGGTCAAGCTTACATAATTAAAGAATCAGAGTGATCAGCTGAATAATGTATTCCAAAGAAAATATAACCTGAAATAGGTAGAATCAACTTTCTCATCCCACTAAAGGATAACCTGGCTGGTGAGTTTGTAAAGCTAATAAATAGTGAAATGAAAAGTCTGATAACTGCCTAGCCAAGTACTAACAAAAGCAAGTTAAGTTGGTGTGGTGAGTTCTTTTCAAAAGTTTCCCCACAAGATTTTTTGTTTAAAAATTTTATGAGACTTGAATTTCATTTAGGATTTTGGACTTGAACTACAGATTAAATGAGCTAAATAAGGAATGTTCCCATCACTGAAGGAAAAGGAAGTTAGATGTATTTAGGGCATGGTGTGTTCATCAAACAGTGTTTTCATAAAGGCAATGTCATTAATTTTTCATGTGGGTTGTCCTACAAAAATAACATGAAAAGATTCAAATGAACATGGCATACATTGTCTGTCATTGTCCAAGAGGATTACTTTGATTTTGATATGTGATTTATGGAATGAATCTCATGACTTTTAGTTGGACTTCAAGTAGCGTTGATCCTAAATGGAAATACTGAAAACAGATTCTTGTTACTGACATATTTTAGATAAAGAGAATTTTTGGTATTTAGCCTTTCAAATTGTTTTTTTACTTCTCCTTTCTTTTTCTATTGAGAAATAGCTTTGGATGACTTTCATTTCTGCTATAACCACTCACCATATTTTAAAAAACAACCCATTGGATCAAATGACTTCTTCTAGTATAGATTAGTGAATTAATAACTTTTATCAAAAATAATTGAATAATTATCCAGGATGAAATTCTTCATTATAATGGAGTCACCTAGACATTAAATGCTGCATGCTGAGATTAAATGCTGATACCAAAATCATTCATCTACTACATGAAAAATAGTACTAAATTTTAGTGATAGCTATGAACTTACTTTGCACCTTCTATATCCAAAAAAGAAAAAAATAGGCAATTTTCAACAAAGTATTACAATATTTTCATAGCATATGTGTCAAATTTATTGTCACAGGTCATCTAAGAGCCAAGTTGGATATTATCCTGAATGCCTCATTTGGATGTAAATTCATGTGGACTAATTACCTAATTTAGGAGTACACGGCTAAGCCAAGATATACCTGGAGGGAAATGAAAGAAAAGCATAGACAAAAATTTCACAACAAAGTGCAGTTATAATGTGTGTGTGTTTATTTTAAAAGACCTATTTCATGCCTGCCTTTCACTTTCCCCAGTATAGTGGCCCAGCCATGTCAATCTCTACCCTAAACATGTACTTTGGCCCTTGCAAGCATCACACTGACACACGGCGGCCAAGACGGAGGACACCAAAATAAGTGGTGGGACACTTATGGCTGACAAAGCCGGCTCCAGTGGATGGAAGTGCCGGAGTTAGCAGTCCTGAAATGTACCTCCCCTGAGAGCACCTACCCTCTCCCTTCCAGTTTACCATGGAGAATAAGGACATACCTCTTTGAGCAACTTCCATTCCTATACCATCATTCCATGCTGCCAGTTGGTAAGGTTGCCTTTTGTAATTTTTCATGCATTTCATACATGGGATTTGTGGTTATTATCACCATCTACTTAATGTTGGACTATATGTCTTTCATCAGTTCACACTAAGCATTGGGGGTCTTAGAATGAAAGAGGTCAGGTCCAGACTAAGGGTATGTAGGCAGACAAAAAGGACATCTGTGCATCCAGACAAGATACATTTGCCAGCATTCGGTTTTGTTTACCTTCCATTGTCAAGAAGGGACAGGAGGACCAGAAATTCCCATTCTCAAGAACTTCTGGGACTTCCCACTGGGTCCAGTGGGTAAGACTCCACGCTCCCAATGCAGGGGGCCAGGGTTTGATCCCTGGTCGGGGAACTAGATCCCGCGTACATGCCACAACTAAGAACCCGCATGCCGCAATTAAAAGATCCTGTGTGCTGCAACTAAGACCTGGCGCCACCAAAATAAATAAATAAAATATTTTTTAAAAAAAGATCTTTTCCTGCCTCGTGGGTTTTATTTTCCTTATCATTTTCCTGTCTTCATATTTTCCTTATCGTTTTCTGTACTTCTAAAATTCATCAAGAGAAAAAATAATATATAAAAGTGTGTTTGATGGATTCAATCTACAAAAAGTATAAACCCCTCATAATCTAAAAATAGAAACTACCATATGTAATAAAATTTCCCTTAATATGTGAATCTCACCTTTTCCTCATAACTGTTTGTCTTTCCTTTTATTTCTTTCACTGAAGGAAGACTTCCATAGCCATAATTAAAATTGCTACTAGAATTTTTAAAGATTTTAGGTAGTATATGGAATAGGAATGACTAAGTTGATAGATAATTCTTTAAAAACAGGTCTATGGTCAAATCACGTTGAAAGTAACACATAAACCATCTAAAAAGTTGAAAGTAACACATAAACCATCCTGGAGAGGCAGAGCACATTTTCTGCATACAAGAGGTACTGAGAAATCCCTCAGGAAAAAGGAAAAAAAAAACCACTAACTTCAATTGTCTCCATTTTTCCCAAGCTTTTTTTTTTTACCACAGAATCATTTTTATCATAGCATACTGGCTAACATTGTACAGAATGAGTATCCAGGACTATGCAATTTAGGAAAGTTATAAAATGTCACATTTTATAGACAAGGAAACTGAGACACAAGAGGTCTTAACTGCCGCACCCTGGCCACCCAGCCATTCGTTAGGAAGACTCCCACTGAAACCCCAGGGCTCCTGACTCCCAGTCAAGTGGTCCTTTTCCTCACTAGAAAACATGTACAATTTTACCAAAAATAGATGCAGTTGCTTCTTCTAATATTGTTAGATATAAACTGTCAACTGTAACTGTAAACTATTTAATACCAAAACATAACCAATACCAATTGAAAGTTAAGGACTGTAAAGACCTTTGAGCCACAGCATTGGACAACAAACATCTTTTTAAAAGGTTTTTTGAACATATTTCATATTCAAAATATTACAGAAATGAATATCTTAATTATAAATTTAATACTACATATGTAAATTTGAATTTATGAGTGAATTCTCAATAGTGTATCTTATTAAACACTGTAGAACTGTTTTAAAATATCTTTAAATGCCTACTAGTTGTCTAATATAGAGTATACGCGTTGTATCATAGCAAAAGCAGTTTGAATAATTCTACCTGACTCAGAATGATCTCAGACTGATGTAGTTAACGTAATTTACACCTTATAAACAGGATGGTAAGTTCATGTTAGGGCCTTGGTCTTTGTTCAGATTTGTATTTCAAAAGTTAAAGGAAAGCTCAAAGATGGGGGTTCTAAGAAAAAAGGATAAGTATGCACAGCGCAAACCCAAGAAAATGTTCCCATTTAGACTAGAAATAGCCCTGCCATTGATATAAATGAGGATGCTCTCCTTTCCAAGGAGAAATGTCCTTTTATTCATTCATTCAATGAGCATGCATTGAGCACCCATAGTGGCAAGTCACCATGGCAGCCACTAGGAATAGAAATGAGGAGAGAGACACAGTTGACGTTCGTGGGAAGCTTAAGTTCTCTGTAGGGAGGCAGACAGGAGATAGTTGCACATTACAATTATGATAGGTCCTACAAGGTGGTGCAGGTTGGTTGGAATAGGGCATAGGTGAGGGCATAACTGTGAGCTCAGACCTAGACCAGGAGGTAGGGGAAGTCTTCTCAGAGAAGTTACATTTGATACGGATCCTAAGGCTGATAGGAGCTTGCCAGAAGAAAAAGGGGAAGGGCGTTCAATGTAGTTGCTGGATCCTTTGCAGGAGAGCTGGCTGAAGAAGAGACAGCTAGGACACTTTGCTCCAAAAAGGCTGCTAGAGAAGGCAGGACCCTGATCATGAAGGACCAGTTTTAAAGAACAGATTAAAAAGTCACAGTCCTGGAAATGAATAATACCTGGGCAAAAGGCCAATTTAATGGGTCCATAGTTCTGCCGATAAAATTAAGATTGGAGGGTTCAAGGGTGAGAGTGGCAGGAAGGCAAATGAGCTGCTTACAGCTCTTTAGAAAAACAATGTTTTCTGTGAGGCTTCCAAGATTCTGGCCTCTGTAGTGGGTATCTTTGGTTTCTCAGCCTCTGTAGTCTGAATTTATATCTTCCCAGGTCTCATCATTCTTTTCATGCTTCCTGCCTACTGTTGGGGGTTAACCAACCAAGCCTACAGGGATATACCCCACCTAGTTCTGTCCATGTGAACATACTTGGGATGGTGGAAGATGCATATCTATTTCCAATCCTCACACACTGAAAACAGGTGAGCTTTCATTCTGCCTTTGAACTCAACTACTTCAAGATATTCAATTAACTAAATACCAAATCAGCTCCATTTCAAAACTCCTTATGGAAATACCCTCAAATTCCTGGATGTTATTAAGATTAGAAGGAGAATGAAGGTTGTTTTGGTCAACAAAATGATAGGATCTCACTACCTTCTAAAGCACTAAGTATCTTCTTTCCCTCTCTTATAAAATACAGATAGGGATATGATTCCTAAACCACTTCAGTTTTCAAGATTTAGGCAAGCTTTATCATTTTCAATTAAAAATGTCTGGGAAATTATATCCCAGTTTCTAACCTAGAATATCAGTTTTTTATTCTGTGAAAAGGTATTAGACAATTAATTATCTATTTAGCTCTCAGGCTTTTAACAAATACAGATATTGTCATTTTTGCAATTACAGGAAGCTCATCATTACTACATTCATCCCAATAAAAGACTTTAATCTTGAAACAGAGGATGTTCTTTATAGAAGTTTTCAGTTTTCAGCTTTCTGAGATTCTTTGAGAAGTCTGTCAAGAAATCAAGTAGTATACTTTTTATAAGTCAGCTTCAATAGGGCGCCACGTATCGTAGTTCTAAGGGAAATCACATCCAGGCTGTTTTATTAACTGGTAGGTGAATTCAGTAGGTGTGAGTTCCCAGCAGATGCTATGCATAAGTACAGTTGCTGATTAGCATTTCAAATAAACGACCCATGGATGATATTTGGGAGTTATGAAGAGGAGAGGATGTTTTTATATGCTTGTTGTTAATTTGAGGATTTTCACAGGTACAGAAAGCACAGAAAATCCAGTGTCTACTGGGTGGTCCCATAGGCAGTATGCCCTATTGTCCCCTGGCATATAGAGGTCCCTCCAAGGAAACTATTACACAAAGTGCCTTTTTAAATTTTACATATAACTGATAAAATGCAACTGCAGGCAGCCTTAAATAGTTATTCTTCCAAAGGTTTGTTTTTAGAATCCAAAAAGCATATTTACAGAAAAGAAACAGTACTGTATTTGCCACTGTTAGGTTACCATGTTAGGTTTATTTAGCTCACAGTACAAATAAATCTCATATTTCTTGTGTGTTGGAGTTTTCATGAAGATTGTGTAAGTTAATAGAAAGCACAGAGTAAGCTTTTGAGTATGGTATAATTGTCATTCCTTTCTATGGAATCTAGGGGCTCAACAGATGTTTGTTTCATTTCCTTATTCCTTGTTATTTAATAGGTGATTTGCATTCAGCGTTCTGGTAGCATATGTAGGACGTGGGGGATATTAACCAAGGAGAAAGGAGGAAAACATTGAGCGAATTCCTCAATATCTTAATGCTCCCTCTATAGACACATTATTCTCTCTCCTGCTGGTCAAATCTCACAGCAGCAACCATTCCAGGCCTGCCTTAATCTCCAATTTTCCAACCTCTCCCCTCAATCAACCCCAGCATTGCTGATCCCAGCTAGGTATCTGAAATGAAGTCATACTAACAGATGAATGTAGTTTTAAGGAAGTTTAAAATACTGAAGAGTGTGCTAAATTTTAAACAGAGATTGCTTGAAAGCATGATGGTCTTTCTAATTTGTTGAAATTTCTAATTTGTGCAAATTTTAAAGAAAATGTTAGAAAACAGGGGTAGGGGAAAGATATTTGACATAAAGAATCTACCACAAACATCCTGCCAAGAAATCTACCCTAGAGGTCAGTTTCCCTGAGCTACACCAGAATTTGACAGCCTTTTCGCTGCCTGGGCATTTAAACCTACCTCACTGTCCACAACAATTCAGGGGCCAAGATGTGATAGTAGTTGAAGGAACAGTCATGGGAGCAAGTTTCTTCTGTATTATGTCATTTATCATCCAAGGGGCTGCAGCATTAGTATTTTCGACATAATTTATAACATGAATTCAATAATTTAAAAAATACACAAGAACCTAACACTCAGGAAAAACCATAAAATCCTTAAATTTCTGTAATCTATTTTTTAGCTGATAGCAAAATTTCAGGAGTGATCATGTTGTAATTAATGCAATTTAACTTCATGTATTTTATTATGAGAGAATTCTAGGTTCCTAACTAATTCTACAATATACATATGGCTACATCTACACAGTAAAATGGAAAATTAAGAACCACAGTTAGTTGCAAATTTTCTTTTTTTTTTCTATTGTGTTGATAAAATGGTAAAGTGGAGAAATGTCAAAAAACAGTTCCTGCTATTGCTTTTGCTATTTAGTTGATGCACTGATGAATAGGAGGAGGACAGAAGACTGTTTATACGTTCATCTGGTAATGGACATTTGTGTTGTTTCCAGTTTGGGGCAATTATAAATAAAGCTAGGTGTGTATGTGTTTTCTTCTCTCTTGTGCTATCTTATTGTGGTTGTAATCTGCATTTTTCTAATGAAAAATGGTGTTGAGCATATTTTCATGTACTTAATTGTAATCCAGATCTCCATAGCGGTGAACTATCTGTTCAAATACTAATGCTTATTTTTTAATTAGGTTCTTTATTTTCTAATTATTGAGTTATGAAAGTTCTTTATATATTCTGGAGAAGAGTATTTTTCAGTTATGTGTTTTGGAAATTTTTTCCCTTTTATGGTTTGAGTTTTCTGTGTTCTGCCTAAGAAATCTTTCCCTAACTCAAGGTTACAAAGATTTCCCCTATGTTTTCTACTTTAGTGTCTTATACAGTTTTGCAGTTCTGAGTTTTACATAAAGTGTACTTTCTATTTCAAGTTCATTTTTGTGTTTGGTATGCAGCATAGGTTGAGGGTTTCCACTTTGTTTTGCTGTCTTTTTTTTTTATATGGATGTCCAATTGTTCCAGTACCATATTTTAAAAATAATATTCCTTTACCATTAAATTACCTAATTAAAAATCAATTGGCCACACAGGTGTGTGTTTATTTCTTTCTCTCCCATTCCATTAAGCTATATTTCTATCTATTTGTCAATACCACACTGTTTTGATTATTATAACTTTATAGTTAGTCTTAAAATCAGGTAGTGAGAGTCCTCCAACACTGCTCCTTTCAAAAAAAAAAGTTTTGAATATTCCATATCCTTTGCATTTTTATATATACTTTACAGTCAATTTGTCAGTCTCTATGTTACTGCATAATTTCTGACAAGCTGTCTAAAAAGCAGTTTGTTCCTTTCTATGTAATTGATCATTTTTTCTCTGGCTTCCTTCAAGATTTTCTTTTTATCTTTGGTTATAAGCAGTTCATTAAGCTCTGACGTGCACGTGTGTGTGTGTGTGTGTTCTATTTTGGATTCTTAAAGCTTCTCGGATCTGTGGTTTGATGTCTTTCATTCTTTTTGGAAAATTTTTATTATTAAAAACATATTTAATCTTTCTCTCACTCCATTCTATCTAGAATCCAGTCAAAGATATCGTAGAACATTTGATATTCTCACACAGCTCCTGGATGCTTTGCTCCTTTTCTCATACTTTTTGTCTATCTGTCAGTTTAGATTATTTAAAGGAAAAATAGTTTCCTGATATTTTCCTCACTGATATTTCCCTCAGCTGTATCAATTTATTTGCTGAACTATTCAAAGGCATTCTTCATGCTTGATGTTGTGTGAACACATGTGTATGTGTGTCTAATTCTAGCATTTCCTTTTTATTACATTATTATAATTTCTGAATTTCTCCTTAAAATTCCCATCTATGCATACATGTTGTCCACCTTTTCCATTAAATTCCTTAGCATATTAATCATAGTTATTTTAAAATCTCTAATAGTTCTGACATCTTGATCATCTCTGAGCCTGGTTCTGTTGATTGCTTTGTCTTCTGACAAGGGCTGTTTTTCCTTGCTTTCTATGTATAGTATAATTTTTTATTTAACCTTATGTGTAGAACAGTAGAGATATAGTGTATAGAACAATGCAGAATAAGGTAAATATCACTTATGATATTTATTCTTTTGTCATAAATTATTTGTCATTAATAACTATTAGGTCATTAGTGTCAGCATTTGAGTCAAACCAGTCAAGAAGTGAGCAGGATTTGGGTTTTGATGTCACTATGGTTACCTTTCTTGCACCGTATGTTTCACTTCTTCTAGTGGTGGACTACCATTGCCTCGTGCTTAGGGTGGGCTTAGAGTACCAGAGGCTTTCCTTAGAATTTCTGTGCCATCACAGTTTTCACTCATTCCTTCACATCCTCCACCATATAGTTGCTCTTTCTTCACCCTTTTGCACTTCCCCCAGTGGTAGATTGCTGCTTTTTGTTACTCCATGCTCCTGTAGGAAAGTGGAAAGAGTTCTCTGGGGTGGGGGTGCCACCCCAAAGGTGGGGTTTCCATTTGTTCTCCATGGCAGCAAGACCCTGACTTGAGTCTGTGGTTAGTCTTAGGCAGGAATTTACCCTCCTTTAGAAGTAGCAAGCCTCTAATGGTATCCTTATAGGTATATACATAGTATAAGATCCTGGACAAAGAAGAGTTTCCTATCTCCCACTCATGCCACCTATGGAGTAGAGTATGTTTTACCTTTACCTTTCACTCAGCTCAGCTACTACCTATGTATTTGTTCTCTTCTTGTCACAACTTTCCAGTCGTAGCTACCTTCACAGAATAGTCCCTAGATCTGGGACGTTTTATAGACTATCTGGTTTTCTGACACTGTTAGAATGGTAGCAATACTTTTATTTTAAATTATGTAACTTGTACTGTAGTCTTCATTTCTGATTTTTTTCTTTTTCTTCTAATTCCTGAAATCAATCAACTCTTATTTAGTTTCATCTTTTTTATATACATTTATGTTATTAGATTTTCAGCTTCTGACTCAAGGTGTATTTTTTTAAGTACCTCTAAATGCTTAGAGAATATTCATTTCAGTTTGAGATATTGTGTTACACTTTTCTGTTTTGTGATTGTTTTTTGCAGGGGATGGGAAAATATTCAACATCTCAAATTATTTGATTCAGATTTGCTGTTTTCTTCTTACAGTTGTTTTGTGTGAGTGTAATCTGCTTTTTTTTTTATTCCTACTTAATTCATGGATGGGGTTACTAGTTCAAGAGTGCCCTCTTCTGTGAGTTTAATAAAATACGGATCCTTTAATAGATAATGATAAGGAATAGGTGAAGATATTACCATTTTTTCACTTTCTTTTGTGTGGAATCCTTAATTTATCCCCTCTTATTTACTTCTTTGCCTTCATTATAACATATCCACAGGTACCATTTCTTATCTCTATATCCGATTTCACCTAGAAGCAATGCTTCCTCAAGGATGTTATTTCTGGTCCCACTCACATTCAAGGCCCTTTGCTGTACAAAGTGCAGTAAACTACCAAATCCTAGCTCTGTGTTCTATGGATTCAAGGAGCAAACTACATTAATCATTTCATAGGTGAGGATACAATGGTATAATCCATATCATTGGAGTTAAGTTGAACCAAGTTTGAATTACAATTGTCACATTTACTGGCTACATGACTATGAACAAAAGGAAAAAATGCACCTACCTCCTAATGTTGTGGTGACAATAAAATGACATAACATAGTACAATGCCTGACACAAAACAGTTGCCCATAAAAGTAGTGAAACAGAAAAAGCTATAGTGCATTTATTACTCTTCACAACAGAATAAGATATTGTGGTCAATTGTTTAGGAAAGAGAGATTCAAAGTATAGCATTAATGAGATTTCTTTTATACTAGTGAATTTAGCTTTGAGCAAAGAGCTATAAGTAATTTCTATAATGTTCCAGAATATAGTGCTAAAACACTTCCACACCAATTCCTAAGTGTGAGTGATTTGTAACAATGAAGGCAAGTGAAAGAATAAAAAAGAATGGCTAATTTGGTGTAAGTGCTTAGTGCCTATAAAACACTCTGTCAGAAAAGGGAATCCTCTTGCTCTGTTGGTGGGAATGTAAATTGATACAGCCACTATGGAGAACAGTATGGAGGTTCCTTAAAAAACTAAAAACAGAACTACCATATGACCCAGCAATCCCACTACTGGGCATATACCCTGAGAAAACCGTAATTCAAAAATAGTCATGTACCAAAATGTTCATTGCAGCTCTATTTACAATAGCCAGGACATGGAAGCAACCTAAGTGTCCATCAACAGATGAATGGATAAAGAAGATGTGGCACATATATACAATGGAATATTACTCAGCCGTAAAAAGGAACAAAATTGAGTTATTTGTAGTGAGGTGGATGGACCTAGAGACTGTCATACAGAGAAAGTCAGAAAGAGAAAAACAAATACTGTATGCTAACACATATATGTGGAATCAAAGAAAAAGAAAAGAAAAGAAAAAATGGTCAGAAGAATCTAGCGGCAAGACGGGAATAAAGATGCAGACCTATTAGAGAATGGACTTGAGGATACAGGGAGGGGGAAGGGTAAGCTGGGACAAAGTAAGAGAGTGGCATGGACATATATACATTACCAAATGTAAAATAGACAGCTAGTGGGAAGCAGCCACATAGCACAGGGAGATCAGCTCGGTGCTTTGTGACCACCTAGAGGGGTGGGATAGAGAGGGTGAGAGGGAGGGAGATGCAAGAGGGAAGAGATATGGGGACATATGTATATGTATAACTGATTCACTTTGTTATAAAGCAGAAACTAACACACCATTGTAAAGCAGTTATACTCTAATAAAGATGTTAAAAAAAAACAAAAACACTCTGTCATATGTTATCTCATTTAATGTTCCCAGCAACTCTTTCAGGTAGGCCTCCTCATATTGTATCTATTTATATTACAAACTATCACATTTACGATATGGAAAAAACAAAGCTGTCTGAAAGTAAGTGAATTCCCCAAAATTTTACATTGTATGTATTAGTTTGCCCAGTAATGCTACCTGCTATAACAAGCTCTAATATTTCAGGATTTGTCAATATTTGAGTCAGTTGACACAGCCATTAATGAATTCTTCTATCTTGTGGTTCTGCCCTCTTCTAAGGACTCAGAGTCCTTTGCCTTCAGGAAGAGGTGGAAGAAATGGGCAACAGTGTACCCACTTCTCAAGGTTTGGCCCAGAAGTGACATACATCAGTTCTCACATTCCATAATCTTCTATATATGCAAGGGATAGAGTGACACTGGGACTTGTACTCTGGCAGAGTACATGCTTACCAACCATCACTCTATGGTATGGAAACTTGGTGGACAGTTAGCCATGTCTGCCTGGAAGTGTAAGATGATAAAGTCTGTTATCTAACCAAGGTACTATGACACTAAAATATCTTTCTCCTGTACCATATTGCTTCTCAGCAGATATAAATAGCTCATCACAAGCAGAAAACAAAAAAATCTTATTGCATACTTTCCTATATGGCCAGATTTATTTATAAAATATGGTTCTTTGTGCACTTGGATTAAAAGAATTAACATTGTTAAAATGGACATACTACCCAAAGCAATCTACATATTTAATGCAATTTCTATCAAATTACCTATGACAATTTTCACAGTACTAGAACAAATAATTCTAAAATTTATATGGAACCACAAAAGACCCAGAATTGCCAAAGCAATCCTGAAGAAAAAGAATAAAGCTGGAGGCATAACCCTCCCAGACTTGAGACAATACTACAAAGCTACAGTAACCAAAACAGCATGGTATTGGCACAAAAACAGACATATCAATCAATGGAAGAGAACAGAAAGCCCAGAAATAAATATGTATACCTTTAGTCAATCTTCAACAAAGGGGGCAGAATACACAATGGAGAAAAGACAGTCCTTTCAGCAAGTGGTGTTGGGAAAGCTGGACAGCCTCATGTAAATCAATGAAATTAGAACACTCCCTCACACCACATACAAATACAAACTCAAAATAATTTAAAAACCTAAATATAAGACATGACACCATAACATTCCTAGAAGAGAACATAGGCAAAACATTCTCTGATATAAATCATAGCAATATTTTCTTAGATCAGTCTCCCAAGGCAAAATAAATAAAAGCAAAAATAAACAAATGGGACCTAATCAAACTTAAAAGTTTTTGCACAGCAAAGGAAATCATAAACAAAACAAAAAGACAGCCTACTGAGTGGGAGAAAATATTTGAAAATGATGCAAATGACAAGGGCTTAATTTCCAAACTATACAAACAGATCATACAACTCAATATCAAAAAAAAAAAAAAAAAAAACAGAAACAAAAAACCCAATCAAAAAATGGGCGGAAGACCTAAATAGACATTTCTCAAAGAAGACATACAGATGTTTAACAGGCACGTGAAAAGATGTTCAACGTCACTAATTATTAGAGAAATGCAAGTCAAAACCACAATGATGTATCTGACCATCACACCAGTCAGAATGGCCATCATAAAAAAAGTCTACAAATAAAAAATCCTGGCAAGGGTGTGGAGAAAAGGGAACCCTCCCCTACACTGTTGGTGGGAATGCAATAACACTGTGGAAAACACTGTTTTCCACTATGGAAAACAGTATGGAGACTCCTTAAAAAACTAAAAATAGAGCTACCATATGATTCTGCAATCCCATTTCTGGGCATATATCCAGAAAAGGTGAAAACTCTAATTTGAAATGATACATGCACCCCAATGTTCATTGCAGCACTATTTATAATAGCCAAGACATGGAAGCAACCTAAATGCCCATTGACAGACGGATGGATAAAGAAGATGTGATATACATAGAAAATAGAATATTACTCAGCCATAAAGAAGAATGAAATATTGCCATTTGCAGCAACATGGATGGACCTAGAGAATATCATACTAAGTGAAGTAAGTCAGAGAAAGACAAATATTGAATGATATCACTTATATGTGGAATCTAAAAAATAATATAAATGAACTTATTTACAAAACAGAAACAGACTCACAGACATAGAAAACAAACTATGGTTACCAAAGGGGAGAGATGGGGGGGGGAGGGATAAATTAGGAGTATAGTATTAACAGATACACAGTACTATATATAAAATATATAAGCAACAAAGATTTACTGTATAACACAGGGAATAATATTCAGTATGTTGTAATAACCTATAATGAAAAATAATCTGAAAAAAATATATATATATAAAACTGAGCCAATTTGCCATACACCTGAAACGAATACAATATTGTAAATCAACTATACTTCAATAAAAAAAATTATCGCCATCCTAGTGGGTGAAAAAAATAAAATAAAATATGGTTCTTTGTTTTCAACAAAAGGCAGTGATGTCACATTACTATTACCTAGCTGCACAGATTCTAATAAAAACCTAAGATATGTTAAATAAATAGCTCATTTGAGGAGACAAAGAGTACAAAAGACATGGCACTTTTCATTATAACAGCTTTGCATCTTTAATGAACATGTCTCACAAAACAGACAGAGGCAAAACTTATGAAAATTAAGACTAACCAATTCTTGATTTCATTTTGCCCCACCATCTTGATTTCTCCTTAAACCTGAACATTTAATTTGAGGTGATCTAATAAGCATGCAAATAGAAGACAGAACAAAAACCACAAAAACAGTGCTTTCTATGATGTGCTAAAGTTTATTTTTAAAAATTCAACTGTGGTTTATCCAATGGAAAGTGAATCTATGAGTTATATAAACAAAGAATCTATTTTAATTTCAAATAGAAACGTGCTTATTTGCAACCAGGTTTAAAAAAAAGATAAAGCAAATTCATTCTGCTTCAGAATTCAAGATATTCATTGTTCATCTCTTTCTTCTAACTTCCCCTCTAACCAGTAAGTTAGTGCTATGAAAAAAAGACATATTTATTTAAATGGTGCTGACACACACTGAAAATTTTTTAAACATGTTTATTTATTCATGCTTCTTCCTCAGGAAAGAAGCATGGAAGTCATGCTTCTTTCCATATAGGTTTTAAAAAATAGGGGGATTTACATAATGGTAGTGTGGGCCACTTGTGTGGTATAAATATATATATATTGCTAAGTAAACATTATATACACATAAAATATATACATAACACTAAGTCTTGCTTATACAAGAGCTAGAGTAAAGACTGCCTTCTGGCTTAGCTCAGAAAATGTAATTTCTATAATGAATCATGTTTTCCCTTATATCCTTGATAGTCTAGACCTAGATAATAAGATGAAACTTTCACACAAAAAGGAAACTAGGAGTAGCAATAAACTCGAAAACTAAATGGACCCCAAACCAATGAATGCTAAATAGTCAAACATTACAATAAGGGTAGTGATTTTTTTATTTGTCACTCCATTTTCAACATTCATCAGAATAAGAGAGAAGCTTCCATTAGTTTTTTATGGATGGTAACTAGATCTGCTTCTTTTAACATTCCAAAGCCTGCCTGGGTATGGTAATGCTTGTCATTACTTAGAGTAGCTGTAGGGTCCTAAAAACTCACTGTGTCTGTCTTTTGCTTATCACTCGAAAAAGGTTAATCTCTAAGCAACGATCCCTGGTACTGTTAATCCTAGGTTTGAACTTTTTAGTCCATCAAGAAAGAACGGGCAAGATTCAGAATGGCAGAGAAAATACCTAAAGTTTATAAAGGACAACAGAAACCATTCCCCTAAAGTAATAAATCTTCATTATAAAAATAAAAAAAAAAACCCTCTCACACACACACACACAAAAATAGGCCTATGGTAGGATATTATTTTTACCTATCCTTTTCCACTTATTCCCCCAGGAATAACCTAGTGGTAACTCTAAAAATAACGTCTCAGTTAAGAACTGTCCAAAAAATTTCGGGAGAATGTTTTTTTTCCCTTCTCTTCTTTTCTTTCAGCTTTCTGCCCAGAAGTTGATGATGATTGGAAGCAAGTTCTATGTTCACAGCAATTTATCTTTCTACATCACCAGTTTCTAGGTGATAAATATGCCACTTTCAAATTAGTGTAGCATTTGTTCAGTGAATTATATGCATTAGGAGTTATGTCAACAGGAATGTAATTTTCACCACACACGCATTAAAGCAGAAATCTTCCTGGAACCCTTAACTCCGTGCGTTAAATTTTATAAACATTTTCCCAGAGTGAAAATCTTAAAAGGAACATTTTCTGGGAAGAATAATGAAAACTTTGAAGAAATAGTAAATATCATCACTCCCCCACACCCAAATGCCTAGAAACAGAATTTGATTTGAAACAGGAATTCTGTTTCAAATCAGAGAGAAGCACCTAGAAATCCCTAGAAAAGTGCTAGTTCTTACCCTCATGTAACTTATAGCCTAAATTATGACTTTTTAAAATTTAATTTAGGTTCAAACTATATATAAAGCTATATTTTAATTGTAATATTAGCTTATCAATCCTGTACTACTTTCTATCTGTATTACAAATAACCCTCAGGATTTCTGATCTTGAAATATTTTTCCTTCATTTCAAATTTTTATAAGGTCTTAGTCTTTTTATACCATTTTGTCGTAAGGAATGAGCCAAAGTGCTTATTAGCTTAAAAAACAAAAGCTGACTATATTCCAACTCTTCAAATCTACTTTTATTTTTGGACTCAGTTAAAATACTTCTAAAATATGCATGCATCGACTCTGAGGAAATGTAATTGTGATATTAAATTTTATTGAAATTTCTCAGGTCCTGATTTGTGTACCAGCTTGTGCTCTGAGTTCCCACGAAGCAGTGAAACGTTTAAAATACTGTCTGTGCAGATGCAAAATTTATGAATTCACACATCTCTGGTTGATTTATGTGAAATAATAATGCACTATTTAATGCTTAAACATGGCTAGGAGCAATGCTAGGCTATCAAGATGTACAATGGAATAACAGATTTATAAGACAGATAACCTTCTTGCCTAGAGAAGCTTGTTTAAAGGTGTTGTACAGATATATTAAACTATATGTAATTTTATACTAACTTAATGCTTTAGGCCTATACTGCAAGCAATAAAAGATTACAACTGTGGCATCTGCAATAATAAAATGATCCGGCTATTCAACATAAGGTATCTGAGGACTAAAAAGAGGTAAGGAACTTGTTTAAAACTTTTGTCCCTTTTCATTCATTGCTCTTTATGAAATATTTTTTTTTGCTTTAATGTGGCCAACATAACTCCATGCCCCAGCAGTTCTCTTATCAAGCAACTGAGGGAAAAGATTTCTGTAAGGACAGTAATTGGACGTTTCCAGGAGGCCTGCAGGCACATTTGATTATCACCTGATTTGCTTAGAAAACTAACTAAAAACTTCTTAGAATGAAATATAAGAGAAAATTATAATTGGCGGTTTTCTGATAGTCTCTTTACTCTTTTTATTACACTATTCATGCATTTCTTTTTTAAATCAGGGAAGGAAATACTTTTCTCACCTGAGTTTTTGGATTTTTGATTATTGTGAGGTAAACGCTGAGATGCATTAGCTCAGCTTTTATGCTCACGTGAGTTAAAAAATATAAGACAACTTTAGAAATTTTAAAGTGATTATTCCTATCATAAAATGCTTTGAATTTTGTAGTGATTTGCTTTGAGTTTATCCCTCTTACACACAGTGTGCTGAATTAATGACAAAATGTCTCTCTAAAATAGAGAGATAAACAAGGAAATAAACACATTTAAATGTCTTCATTTGTAGCGTAATTTCAACTAAATTCAACTGATATATTCATTTATCTACATGCTGTTAACTAGCAGTTCAACAAAGTGATTTTAATAACCAATGAGTTATTCTAAAAGAAAAGAATTTTGTTTCAACTAATACAGAATTTTAATAAAAATTAAATCTCCTTTGAAAGAAGAAAATTTTTGACAAATCACAATGTTAATGTAAGTTAGTTTACATTGATTACCAGTCTTACAAACCAAAAAAGCTAGGATAGGATGAACAAACAGTTCTGAGGAAATAAAGATTAGTGTTAAATTTTCACATTCTTTTGCAAAAAGGTCCAGTTGAAATCAAATTAAAATTTAATGATGTTTTCAAAATAATCATGACAAATTTTTTTCTTTCAGCTTCCAGAACTCAATCGTATGTCTGTGGCTTACATTGCCTACTTAAGACAAACTTTTTAAAGTTTGACAGTGATATCAGTTATACTGACCTTAAAATCAGCTATATTTGTCAGGAAATAGCCCAATTGCATATTAACCATCAAATTTTCAACTCCCTTTCTGTGCAGGTAGTTTCTAAAGTGCAAAATTTCAACAGCCATTGTTAATGGCATTTCAGCAACTTTTATCCCCTATTTACACATACAGTGAAAACACATATAATTAAGAAATATCTCAGTGCTGAAATATTATCTTATGTGGAACACTCACTGTTGAATGATTTTCAGCATGTTCGACATTGCCCTTGGGAGATGCATAATATCTAAACAGCCAGAAAGCTAGTAACTGGTTGAAACTTGTCAAAATATGTGGTTAGTCTGAGTTGTGAGAGTGTAGTTGGTGTCCATTGTAACCAGGTTTCCTGCAAGCTGCATCTGCCTAGTTTCCTGAGGTGGGATCTACTGGAACATGATACAAAGAGATAACCTTTATAGAAATAGATCCCGTTAAAAAATAAGATGGGAGAAAGGGGGCGGCGCTACTATTCCACCTTGATTGCTAAAGGAATACAAATCCATAAACACAGGAATACAAGTACAAAAGGTATGATTATCATTAGAAAATATATGAAATTTGCCAAAAGCTCTTGTCTATGTGAACATTTTGGGTTGAGAGTTGGGAAAACTCCCCTTCAGGTCTCTGCTCAAATGGCATCAATATAAATAGCACAGCCTCTCCCCTTCCTTCTTACCTACATTATTTTCTGTAATATCTTCTTACCCTGATTTATTTTTTGTCATAGCACTTCTAATACCTAATTATTACATATTTATTTCTTTGTTTGTCTGACTCTTTCAACTTAAATGTAAATTATGTGAGTGCATGATATAATTTGTTCACTGCTGTATCATTACACCTGGAAGCACACCTGGCATCTGGTAGCATTTACTGAATTACCAATAATATTCATGAAACAAATGAATAATCTTTTCCACTAACTAACTCTTTAGCCTTGAACAAATCTTTGAATTCTTCTGGGTTTCAGGCTCTCCCTAATTTCTAGAATCAGGGCATTGGACTAAGTAATCTCTCAGATCTTTCAGATTCAAATGGCTTAATTTTATTAAAATGCTTCAATTTAACCCTGTAGACTATCCTTTCTAAATTATAGTATGTGTCCATGAATTCATTTAGACAAATATTAATTTCCCTACATCACTGGTTATAGTTACTTTTCAGACTACAGCGGCAACACATTTCACATTTTTCCATTTTAAAAATTCAAATTTGTATTGTTACTTAAATTAAAAAAAAAATGGAGTGATTGTGCCAGTTATCAATTTATTGCTTTTCTGGTCCAAATCCACCCTTCATTGCCCTGCCTTGTGGTGCTGAAGCTGGGCCTTCTAAATATTTTTGTCTACAGACACAACACTAAACTTCGTCAGTAGAGGGCGATAGAGGGCCTCTGCCAAAGAAAAGGGAGCGTCTCCCTCTCTATTCAGCGTGCTTTCCTCCCTTCTTGCTCCTGCAGTGTCAACCAGCTTCTGGGACACTTGGTGGTGCTCAACTATACCTAGCAAATTTTAGCAGCACCCCTGAAAGCAGCTTCTTAATAAGTTCAGCTGGTGTCCCAGTCAGTATCCCAGAGAGTCTGGCACACCCCAGGGGGCAGCTTCCAGAGGGTTCTGCCTGTGCTCCAGCTGATTTCCCGGTGAGTTTCACTAGCATCCTAGCAGGAGGTTTCCTTTTTACCAGCGTGAAGCACCACAGCAGCAAGCTTCTCAACCATCCAGTGGGCTCCAGCACACCTTCTCCAAATGTATTCCTGCCCTGGGGACTCTGCTTTAGCCATAGCAACAGCTGCTGCCCCTCTATCTGCTATTCCCATGTTCCTTACCGTCCTCTTCACTCCTAGTAATTAATCCCTAGTTGTAATAAACTTTATTTGTTTAGATTTCTGGGTTGTTTTTGTCTCCAAGCTGGACCCTGAGTGACATAGTGACTTTTTTAAAAGAATTTATTTAATAAAAATTAAACTACATGCTACTACCTCAAATCATGCCAACATCTATCTTTGAATTTTGTAAAGTTTTGGAAGTTCTTACAACCTTGAAACTTTTTTCTTCCTTAAAATGCCAAAAAAATCCCAGAAAAGTCTAAAGACTAAAAGTATGCTTCCTTAGTTTCTAGTAGGGGATTGTTTAAAAGAGTAGGATAGATTTATTTTAGGACCAAGTAGAGAAACTGAATTTAATAAATATAGGTCTCTAGAGTCCAATTTACTTTATAACAGAGGATAAAAATTGATTTGTAAAATGCCTTCATGTAAATTATTACATACTCCTTACTCAGGGTTGCACATATGTATAAATCATCAGAGCCATATATATACAATGACAGTAGCTTAAGCAAGATTAGGCATGGGTGCTTTCTAGTTAGAATATAGTATTTCACAGACCACATGAATCTTATGGAATATTATATGGCTTAAGGTAAAACATGCAATAAATCTTCACAGAATTATGATTTTTTCCCTCCAATTAAAAGAATTATTTAAATTGTACAGCATATATCCTTATGAATCCCCTCCCTTAACTTTCAAAAGCTAAATGTGATCCTCAACACTTGTCAACATTGTCCTTTCACTTAGCTGAAAAAGGTGATGTCATCTGACAAAAATGATATGCACAGCACCATACTCCTCAGAAGAGGTGCACATACGACCTTCATTCTTTCTGAGGAACAGTTAAAGTCAAAACTATAAACATCAGCAGTAACTTCTAAAAAAAATAGCATTTAAAAATTTTTCCTTGATGCTATTCTTTTATGGCTATTTATTAAATATTTTGAAAGTGCTCTCCCTATGGGGGAAAGAAAACAGGGCTGTAATGGGGCATAATTCCCACACTAAACTATATCGCACACTGAGGACAGGCTGGATGGGAGAATAAGAGAGGGAAATATTACAAAAGAGCAGCCTCTACCTGAGAGCATGTAGAAGTTATTCTTGCCTAGCAAACAGGCCAATGAGTCAATCAGGTATGTTTAACCATGAGGTGGCAGTTCCACTGACCCTCTCCCTCTATGACCTTCCTGCTATTTCAGACATCCGGTCCAAGCCTCTTGTTTTACAAGTGAAAGAACTAAATCTGTATAGGTTAAGTCCAAGGTTACATGGTTATTTGCTGGTCTGAGCTTTACTGCATTGAGAACTGTAGCCCCTTCAGTTAAAATCAGTACAGAGGTACCATGGCAGGGACTGCTAGCTGTCTCCCAAAGCCCAGCATCCCCTGCCTTAAAACTGAATCCCACTTGGTAGACTGGCACATATCTGCCCACCCTCGCTTGCAGCTAGATGTGGCCACAAGACCACTTGGCCTATGAGATGTAAATATAAGTTTTGTATTCGACTTCCAAAAAGCAACATTAGAGGCATAAGGCATAGTCTTTTCTGGCACCTTGCTGTTTCCTGTTGGCTCAATAAAAACTAAACAACTATACAACACTTGTATAGTCATCTCTGACCCTGAAGTGATGTACTAACTATAGCTGGGCAACAAGATGGAAGGAACAAGGGTCTTAGACACAATGGAACCGCTGTACCAGCCTTGGACTGCCTACCTCAGGACACCTTTGGCACAGGAAAGAAATTATCTTATTAAAGCACAAAGAGTCACGTGCAGTCAGTCCTATTCCTAACTGGTTCAGATAATTTCAGGTCCATGAACACTGTAACAGCTCTTCTGTGATAGGGTAACTAATACTCACATCCCAGCAATAGGTCCAACAAAATCTTAAGACCTTGCTAGTCAAACTAGCAAACCAATTCGCTAGCCAGCAGCGATGGCAGCAATTAGAAGTTCCACAGAAACCCAAAATCTCAGGCCTCTCCCTACTGACCCCAAATCTGCATATTAACTGTATTCCTGAGTGACGAAGATGCACATTTAAGTTTGAGAAGCACTGCTCTGAGATCACAGAGTTCTGCCAACACCCGCCATGCCAGTCAGTGTGAGCCACTTTTGTGCACCTTGCAGGTATGAGCCATTTTATTGCAGGATCTTTCTGCTAAGACCAACTAACAGTGTGGTCTCTGCCGAAATGTCCAAATTCTGTTTCAGGTATTATAGTCACTTGTAGACAGCTATCAGGTCTATGTTTTGAATTTTAAAATCATCAAGAAACAACTGTGTACATTTTTCTATGTCTCAGAAAATTTTAGGAACACAATATGTTAATACTCAGTTTAACATGAGGAAATGCTGGTCTCTTTTTATTTTTGTTGTTGTATAACCGGCCTTTGCAGAAATTGATACATTTGATTCAGAGGCTTGTTTCTTAGTCCCAGTCTAGAGTTTTCTCCACTCACTGTGACTAATTTGTTCAGGATGTAGGCAATACAAGGGGGAAGGGGGAGGGAGAGGGATGGACTAGGGGTCTGAGGTTGGTAGATGCAAATTGTTACATACAGAACGGATAAACCACAAGGTCCTAGTGTAGAGCGCAGGGAACTATATTCAATATCCTGTGATAAACCATAATGGAAAAGAATATGAAAAAAGAATGTCTATATGTGTATAACTGAGTC
Organism: Leucopleurus acutus; assembly: GCF_964270905.1. Taxonomy (NCBI): domain Eukaryota; kingdom Metazoa; phylum Chordata; class Mammalia; order Artiodactyla; family Delphinidae; genus Leucopleurus; species Leucopleurus acutus. The sequence goes on from NC_139153.1 coordinate 99,366,749, forward strand.
ACTTTGCTCACCAGCAGAGACTGGCACAACACTGTAAATCAACTATACTTCAATAAAAAATTTTTTAAAAAAAGAATTAACGTGACCTGAAGAGATCAAATAAACTTGCCCACAGTCATTCAGCAAGTCAGAGGTAGAAGATGGACTACCATGTGTCCCAGGTATCAAGATTCCCTTTCTCTGACAAAAAAAAAATCCATTACACCACTCTGGCCCTCCAAAGATTCTTCAAAAAGTTTTTTATCGGATGAAGGCTCAACGTTGGTATAATGTCCATACTGAGTAACTGTAACTGTAAAACGTAGGGTCCCTCTTGAAGTGCTATTTAACTGATATCTTAGCATCCATAATTATGAATAACTAGTAACTATGATCTAAAGCATAGTAAAGCTTTAGGATGAGCATTAATAACTTTAATAAACTAAAAAGGACAGCTTCCAAAACAACTGAACATGTTCTCATATATCCTTATCCTTCTACTGACAACTCTGGGGATTACTGATAGCTCTAACTGTGTCGTCTAGTATTTTTCACGATGTTCAAGCAGTTGTGGTTAATGACACAAGAACTCAAGTGAGGGAGACCATGGTTATAATTCAAGCTTTTCAAATATATTAAAGAGTTACATATATTTGTTTCTTACATGTGTCTGTAGCTTTATTTTATATAATTAACATACAATAAGCTTCACATATTTAAAGTGTACACTTTGATAACTTTAATATTTGTATACACCCAGGAAACCATAACGATAATCAAGGCAGTGAACATAGCCATCACCCACAAAAGATCTTCTTGTGCACATTTTTAATCCCTCCCACTTGCCCCTCCCAACTCCCTAAGCTTGTCTAGAGGCATCCACCGATCTGCTTTCTGTCACTAGGTTAGTTGGAATTTTCTAGAATCATGCAGTATGTAACCTTATTTGTCTGGATTCTTCCACTTGGGATAATGGATCTGATATCCATCCACATTGTTTTGTGAATCAGTAGTTGTTCTTTTTTATCATGGAGTAGTGTTCCATTATAGGGATATATCACACACTGGTTAGCCATTCACCTGGCGATGAGTATTTGGTTTGTTTCCAGTTCTTGGCTATTACAAATAAGTTGCTAAGAATATTCATGTAGAAGTCTGTGTGTAGAGATACACCTTCATTTTTCTTGGTGAAATATTTGGAACTTCCAGTAAGTAAATGCTTAAGCTTTTAAGAAACTGCCAAACTGCTTTCCCATTTCAAACCCCACCAGTAGTACGTACACCAGAGGTGAGTTTCTCCATATCTTCACCAACCCTATTGTCAGTCTTTTCGATTATGGTCATTCCAGTGGGTGTGTAGTGGTTCCTCACTGTGGTTTTAATTTACATTTCCCTAATGATTAATGATGTTGAACATCTTTTCATATGCTTATTTGCCATCAATATACATTTTTGGTGATCTGTTCAAATATTTTGCCCATTTTATATTGGGTCATGTGCTTTATTAGTATTGCATCTCGAGAGCTCTTTTCATATTCTGGATATAAACACTTTATCAAATATATGATTTACAAATATATTTTCCCAGTCCATGGCCTGTTTTTGCAATCTCTTCATAGTATCTTGCAAATAAATGAATTTCTTAATTTTGATAAGAGCCAATTTTTTTTCTTTTCTGGATTATGCCCTGGATGTGCTTAAGAAATCATTCCCTAACTCAAGATCGCAAAGATTTTCGTCTATGTTTACTTCCAGTTGTTTTATATTTTTTAGGTTTTACGCTTAGGTTAATGGACCATTTTGAGTTAATTTTTACATGTTGCAACATATGGGTCAAGTTTCTTTTTTTTTGCATCCAGCATCATTTGTTGGAACTACTACTCTCTTTCCATTATATTGTCTTTGATGAAAATCATTTGACCGTGTACGTTTGAGCTTATTTCTGGCTTTTTTACTCTGTTCCCTTGATCTATTTTTCTTTGTGCCAATGCCACATTGTTTGATTAATGTAATCAGTAATACAGTATCTGAAGACAGATACTGTAAGTCCTCCAAATTTGTTCTATCTTTTCATAGTTATTTTTCACTATTCTAGATCATTTGTGTTTCCGTATAAATGTAAAAATCAGCTTGTTTAGTTCTATCAAAATGCCTGCTGGGATTTTAATTAGGATTTAATTGAATCCATAGATCAATTTAAGGAAAGTGGCATCTTAAGAATATTAAGTTTTCCCAAACAAGAACATGGTTCTTAGTTTTCTCAAATCATTTAGGATTTTAAAATTTATATCAAAAATGTTTGATAGTTTTCAGTGTATAAGACTTAAATATCTTTTGTTAAATTTAACTCTAAATATCTCATTTTGATGCTCCTTTAAATGGTATTATTTTAATTTCAATTGCTCAATTCAAGTATATAAATAAAACTGAATTTTTATTATTGGCCTGCTTCCTACAACCCTGCTAAGCACACATTTTGCTTCTAGTGCGTTCTCTAGTAGGTAGATGCTGGTAGGATTTTCTACAGACAATTCTGTCATTTGTGAATGTTGATGGCATTCACTTCTTCTATTCCAATTTTGATATCATTTATCTTGTCTTGCCTTCTGCATTGGCTGAAACCTCCAGTGCTCTGTTGAGTAGATGTGGTAAAAGGATAGTCGTACCTTGATCTTAGGAGAAAGCATTCAGACTTTTATGATCAAGGATGATGTTAGCTGTAGGTTTTTCATAGATTCCTTTCTCAGGCTGAGAAACTTCCCTTTCATTCATAGTTTGCTGAAAATTGTCATCAGTAGTTAATATTTAATTTTGGCAATAGCTTTTGCAGTATTGATCAAGAGGATCATATGTTTCGTTTTGTTTCGGTCTGTTAATATGATGAATTACATTGATTTCCAAATGTTAAACCAGCCTTGCATTTCTAAAATCAACCCCACTTCATCATAGTATTTTATCCTGTTGTAAAATACTAATGGATTCTATTAGGAGAATTTTGTTAATTATTTTTGCATCTATGTTTGTGGAATTACTGGTCTATAACTTTTTTCTTCTAATATTCTTTTTCTGGTTTTTGATATGTGGGTAATTCTGCTCTCATAGAATGACCTGATAATTGATCTACCCGGTTCGATTTCTGGAAGTATTTGTGTAGACTTGGTAGTATTTCTTCTTGTAAAATTTCCTAGTGAAGCTACCTCAGGCTGGAGCTTTATTTGTGGGAATATTTTAAGCTACAAATTCAGTTTCTCTTACAGACAGAAGACTATTCTGGTTATCTATTTATTCTAGCGTGAATTTTGGTAGCTTAGGTAGCTTAGGCATAAAGTTTTCTTGGTAGTTTAGGCATAATGTTGTTTACAATATTCTTTCATTATCATAGGTAGAATCTATATTTGTCAGCTGTATAACTCCTGATAGTGATAATTTATGTTATCTTTTTGTTCTGATCAGTCTGACTAGAGGTTATCCACTTTTCTGATCTACTCAAAGAACAAGCATTTGGTCTTATTGATTTACTTTTTTATTTTACTTTACTTTTTATTTTTTTTCTGCCCACATACTTACAATTTCCTTACATCTGCCTACTCGGATTTTAGTTTGCACTTTTTCTAGTCTCTTAAGATAGAAGCAGAAATCAATGATTTAGACTTTTCTTCTCTTTTAATAGGAATTTATGGCTAAAAATTTTCCTCTAAGCACTACTTTAGCCATATCTCACAAATTTTGAAATATTTTGTTTTCACTTTCTTCCTAGTTTCACTTTTTTTTTGTTTTTACTTTTTGGCCATGCCGCAAGGCATGCAGGATCCTAGTTCCCTGACCGACCAGGGATCGAACCCATGCTCCCTGCAATGTAAGCATGGAGTCTCAACCACTGGACCACCAGGGAAGTCCCCCAGTTTCACTTTTGATATCTTCTTTAACTCATGGGATATATAGAATTATATTATTTAGTAACCAAATATTTAGCAGTTTTCTAGAATTCTTTTGTCTATTGATTTCCAATTTAATTCTATATTCAGAGAACATACTTTGTAAGAGTTGAATTCTTTTAAATTTAATGAAACTTGTTTTGTGGTCCAAAAGGCAGTCTGTTTTGATCAACCTACTGCACGTACTTGAAAAGAATACGTATTTTGCTTTTGTTGGGTATAGTTCTGTAAATGTAAGATCAAGTTGGTTGATAGTGTTGTTCAAATATCCTTTGTCCTGTGGATTTTCCATCAATCATTCTATAATTATTGAGAAGGGGTGTTGGAATTTATGAATCTTTTTTTTTCTATTTCTTCTTGCTCTTCTATAAGTCTTTGCTCCTGTATTTTAAACTTCTGTTATTCAGTGCATAAACATTTTGAATTGCTATGTCCTCAAAAATCTACTTTGTATGAGATTAATACAGCTATGCCAGGTTTCTTCTGATTAGTGCTACCTATGTTTTCCAGGCTTTTATTTTCAATTTATTTGTTCACTGTAGGCAACCTATAAGTGGTCTTGCTTTTTTGTAAACCAAATTGCCAATCTCACCTTTTAATATGGTGTTTACTGACTTCTATGTAATGTGATAGTTTATATTCTTGAGTTTAAATCTACCATCTTGCTATTTGCTTCCTGTTTGATTCATGTTTTTGTTCTATTATTCCTACCTATTTTTGGATTAATTGGCTTTTTAATGATTCCATTTTATCCCCTTTGTTAGCTTATCAACTGTAAATCTGTTTTGAATTTTTAATGGTTGCTTTAGAGTTTACAGTATACCTCTTTAACTTATTACTGTCCACTTTCAAGTAATATTATAATAGTTCAGGTACAATGTAAGAATCTTACAGCAGTTTGTTTCCATTTCTCCCCTCCCAGCCCTTGTACTATTTTTATCAAATGTTTTACTTCAACATATTATAAACCCCATGATACATTATTATTTTTGTTTTAAATAATCAATAGTCTTTTAAATGAACAAAAATAAGAAAATGTATTTTGTATTGAAACACGTATTTACTATTTTGAGTGTTTTTCATCCTCTACGTAGATCCAGATTTTCAACAAGATCATTTCATTTTCCTTCTCCTGAAGGACTTCCTTTAACAGTTCTTAGAGTGTGGGTCTGTGGTGATGAATTCTTTTGGCTTTTTCATGTCTGAAAAAGAATATATTTCATCTTCATTTTTGGAAAAATATTTCCACTCTTGGATAGAGAATTCTAAAATAATAATTTCTTCCTTTCAGTAGTAAATATGTTGCTGTACTGTCTTCTGGCTTGCATTGTTTCTTATAAGAAATACACAGCTCTTCTTAACTTTTTCCCTGTGCACATATAAGCTTCTTTTTTCTGCCTGCTTTTAAGATTTTTTTCTTTTACCACTAGTTTAAGCAGTTTTTTTTGGAGCCCTTACTTTCATGGTTCTTGCTTTAAGTTTGATGATCTTCTTGGCCATCTAGACTTATGGTTTTCATAATATTTGGACAGTTTTCAGATATAATTTCTTCAAATATATTTTCTTTTTTTTCTTTTGGAATTTCAATTACACATAAATTAGGCTGTTTGAAGTTGCCCTACAGTGTACTGTTTCTCTGTTAAAAAAAAAAAAAAGTTTTTTCAGCCTTTGCTCTCTCTGTGTTTGATTTTGGATAATTTCTATTGCTATGTCTTCAAGTTCACTAATCATTTCTTCTGCAATGTCCGTTCCACCTTGTATATTTTTAATGTCAGATTTTGTAGTTTTCATCTCCAGAAATTTGACTTCAGCCTTTTTCATATATTTCTGGCTCCACTTAACGTGATGTGTCTTCTTGAACATAGTGGGTGGGCCAAAAGGTTCATTTGGTTTTTCCATAGGATGGCTCTAGTAGCACTTAGTTGTCTTTGGCTTCATTTGAAACATTTTGTTAGATTATATGTGACAGCTGTCATATCAGCATGCATTTTAAAAAAAACATCAAAATTGGCGAATTTTTGTGTAGCCATTTTAATATTGAAGATGGAAGAAAAAAGCAACATTTTTGCCATATTATGCTTTATTATTTCAAGAAAGGTGAAACGCAACCAAAATGCAAACAAAGATTTGTGCAGTGTATGGAGAAGGTGCTGTGACTGATGGAACGTCTCAGAAGCAGTTTGCGAAATTTCGTGTTGGAGATTTCTTGCTGGACAATGCTCCATGGTCTGGTAGACCAGCTGAAGTTGATAGCGATCAAATCAAGACATTGAGAACAATCAACGTTATACCACACGGGATATAGCCGACATACTCAGAATATACAAAGCAAGCGTTGAAAATCATTTGCACCAGCTTGGTTATGTGAATCGCTTTGATGTTTGGGTTCCACATAAGTTAAGAAAAACCTTCTTGACCATATTTCCACATGCGATTCTCTACTGAAACATAATGAAAACGTTCCATTTTTAAAACCAGTTGTGACGGGCAATGAAAAGTGTATACTGTACAACAATGTGGAATGGAAGAGATCGTGGGGCAAGCGGAATGAACCACCAACAACCACACCAAAGGCCGGTCTTCATTCAAAGAAGGTGATGTTGTGGTTATTTTTGTTTTAAATAATCAATAGTCTTTTAAATGAACAAAAAAGGGAAGGGATTGGAAGGGAGCCCCCTATTATAAGCTGCTTCCGGAAAACCAAACGATTAATTCCAACAAGTGCTGTTCCCAATTAGACCAAGTGAAAGCAGCACTCGACGAAAAGCACCCAGAATTAGTCAACGGAAAACACAATATCTTCCATCAGGATAACGCAAGGCCGCATGTTTCTTTGATAACCAGACAAAAACTGTTACAGCTTGGCTGGGAAGTTCTGATTCATCCACCGTAGTCACCAGACATCGCACCTTCGGATTTCCATTCATTTCGGTCTTTACAAAATTCCCTTAATGGAAAAAAATTTCAATTCCCTGGAAGACTGTAAAAGACACCTGGAACAGTTCTTTACTAAAAAAGGTAAAAAGTTTTGGGAAGATGGAATTATGAAGTTGCCTGGAAAATGGCATAAGGTAGTGGAACAAAAGGGTGAATACATTGTTCAATAAAGTTCTTGGTGAAAATGAAAAATGTGTCTTTTATTTTTACTTAAAAAACCGAAGATAATTTTTGGCCCCCCGAATATGAAGTATAGTTATAATAACATTCAAGGTCCATGTCTACTAATTCTACCATTTGTATAATTCCGTGTTCTGTTTCTATTGATTGATTTTTCTCCTCATGGGTCATATTCTACTGCTATTTGCATGTTTGATTTTTTTTTTTTTTTACTGGATGCCAGATATAAATTTTACTTTGTTGGGTGTTGGATATTTTATATTCCTATAAATATCTTGAGCTTTATTTTGGAGTGCAATTAGGCTATCTGGAGTCAGTTTGATCCTTTTGAGGCATGCTTTTAAGCTTTGTAAGACAAGATTTGAGCAGCATTTATTTTAAGACTAATTTTTCCTACTACAGAGGCAATATACTTCGGAGCACTCTATTTGATGTTCCATCAACTACAGATCTTTTTTCCCCACTCTGGATGGTGGGAACTGGTACTATTATTGGTCCCGTGTAAACGCTGGAGATTGTTGCCTCTAATCCTTTCAAGTGGTTCTTTCTCTGGCTGCAGATAGTTTCTTCACATGGATGCATGCAGTTGCAGACTGGAGAGAAAACCTGTGCAGATCTCTGCAGCTTTCTCTCTGCAGCTCTCTCCACTCTGGGACTCTTCTCTGCTAACTCTAGCTGCTATTGCTTCCTCATACTCCCAACTGTGACCCTTCAACTCAGAGAGCTCCAAGTTCAGTTAGCTCTGCTTGGGTTCTCCCTCCCTGTGTTGTGACCTGAAAACTCTAAGTAGTAAACCATGGTAATTGTAAGACTTTTTTTTCCCCCTTCTTTCAGGAATCACTGTTCTGCTCTGCTTTATGTCCAATGTCTGAGATTGTCCACTCATATTTTGTCCGGGTTGTTCCCCCAGGTGAGTGAGGAAGTATTTTCAGGTGAAAAGTCTCTGTTACTACATTTCAGCCAGAAGTAAATCTCTGATTTTAATATCTCTCTTATGTAAAGAGAACATATAGTTAGAGTTGAATATGAGTTATACTACAGTTATTCAATCTCTCAAGTTTTATTTCTTCATCTCCAAAAAGAGTATGTAAGAATTAAACAAGGTAATATGTATAAAGTACTTATCATAGTTCAAAACAATAAATGCTAGAAATTATTACTTCCAAAACTGAAGGACTCTTTCAAGGTATCAGAAACAAAGTTCAATATCAAATAATAAATTAATAAAAATTATTAAGGATGCTTATAAACACATTTTTGCTATTTTTGGTGCATGTTTTATAGACTTACCTGTTATTCTTTGTTGTGACCTAAAATCTCTTTGTACTTCAGAAACAGTAACTTACTATTCTGTTTTGTACTTAGTCCAGAACTTGTAGGATTTCACCAGCTGTGGAGAGGACTGATGTTTTCACACTTGCTTTTTTGAGTTTTCTCACTCTTTCCCTTTGAAAATGGTCATGACATTAGTATCTTAAAGATCCAGCATGATTTCTCTAGAATGCTGAATATGAAGGGAAAGGCTATTCCCAACCCTAGACATCTATTCTCCATCCTAATTAAAATTCCCATCAACTGTGACAGCAGACATTTTGCTTATGCTCTAGCTACCAAATTCTTGGGGGCAGAGTTCACTTTATCAAATCTTGACAAAAAGTTATGGCAAATGGAAAATGTTGAGAATTTATATTTAGTAGTTTCAAAAGCAATACATTTTACTACCTTTGAAGCTTTCATTTATTCAAAGTGACTTGTCAGAATATTTGTTATATCTTTTAAAAATTAATATGCTGCTGTCTTGTTACATTTGAAAATATGCCAAGTCCTTTGTGATTAAGAATTTTTTATTTTTGACTTAGGGAATAATTCTTAACTCAGGAGGAAAAGGAGGAAACAGCTGTGATCCTGACAGCTAACAGCTGATTTAGAAGCTGAAAGTATTTTGGAAGAAAGTCTCTTTATGGAAAAAAATGCCATCAAGATGTCAACAGCAAAGAATACTAATTATTAGGGCTGGAGTACTTTTGTGTCTTAGTAGATAATGGGAAACTTAAATGGGGAAACCTCCTCAAGACATCACTCAATTGGAGAGTTCATGTTTTGAGTTTTTTTAAATGGCAATCAATGTGGAGTTGTTGGGTGGTCATGGTGGTTGATGACGATGTCCTCTTTTTCTCTACGTTTAAACATTTAGTGTTTTATTAGAACAGTGGTTTATACTCTTCTCATTAAGTTCAATGGCACAAAGCTCGTTGTCAGTGCTTTCTTTTGTGGGCAACTTTTCTGTAACATTCAGTCAAATCCTCTTAAATTCCTCAGGTATTCAGTCTCACCTTCTGGAAACCTGCCATGGTTATGAAATTTAACTCCAGAAGAATTGTGATAAAATAGAGACTGAGGTATAATTATAGTAATATCTAGGAAGAATTGTTGGTAGAAGGTAAATCCTAACATAAAGTTTAAAGCGTTAAATTTAATTTTACCACAATTTAAGTAATTTAAAGACAAATAACTGAGGGAAGATTTTGGTTAATGGTGTCATTAGTTAAAGCCAATTTTATGAAACATCTCATACAATAAAATAAAATAGAAATTTAAGACTACTATGACCCTGGAAAAGTTTTAACATTATATTTTCTATTTCTATATTTTTCTAAGACAAGCATAAATTTTTAGTGATTAAATCAACTGGAATAACTACCATAACAATAATAATAATGTATTAAGAAGCCTATGAATCTTTTTGTAAGAAGATAAACATTTCCTATAAAATTTAATGATACATATCAGAAGTGTTTTCATTTAGCGAGGTTATGTACCATTTTAAGATACAGTGCCTCTAATCAGAGTGAAGCTAACAAATCCATATAAATGAATTAATGTTCTTTCCTTCACTACGTCATTGGGCAAGAAAAAGAAACATACATGTCAATTCAAATAGATAATTACAGAGAGTGTATTGCAAAAATACGGGTGGACTTTTATAATTTACTAACATAGATATATGTTAATAAATTACACAATTATATATGCATATTTTTAACCAACCAAAGTCTATGAGAACTAATTATTAAACAATATATAAACTTTGCTAGCCCTATAAAAGCTGGAAGAAATGTATTTTGATAATTATAAACAGTCTGTAGTGAGTTTTAAAACTTGACCGTTTTCTAACTTCAATTTAGAATATGAACTAAGTCTTTCAAATAGGTCTTCAATGGATGTCGCAGTAAAGTTGGGTGAGCAACTGGGAACACTAGAATCGTATGTGCCTGGATCCAGGAGAAGTCAATAGGCGAGCACAGAATCCCCAAGCCTTCTCACACACACTGGAGCTCTCCTAGATACCTACTGTATCTTTTCCTTCAAAGGTTGTCTCTGGGTTAGAAGAGCCTGTGGAGAAATGCCAACTCACTCCAATTCAGCATTTACCATGTGCTGAGATGAATTTTTGTTCCCTTCATGGTTATGCTGCTGGTGAGTTCTCAAGGCAGGCAGCTCAATATGAACTTCAGGTGACCATAAAACAAGGGTGCAGATTGGAGGCCCATGGGCTGAATCTAGATGACAGAGGTTGGCTAGAACTGCGTTCTTTGAAAAACATAAACTGGCATGCCTCTGCGGGAGGAGCCCCGTTCCTCTTCTCCATAGCCTCTCCCACACTCTGTGGTCTCCCGTGAACATCCATGTGCCCTGCTCAGCCCTGCAGAAAAAACATTGCTCTACTGGCTCTATTGCCATCTCATCATCCCCTTAATATGTTATCACATAGATGCCATATTGGCCCTTCTGCTCTTCATGTCTCATAGTCCCATGGCTGCAGTCTGGGCATTTCTAAATATCTAAACCTAATTTTCAATCTCCATTGCTCAGCAAGGCCTCTCTGACACTCCCTTGTCTATATCTTTCAGCTCAAAGCTCCCTATCTCAATCTTGTTGGTAATACAGTAAATGGCTCTACCAAGAATGTCATGTCCTAATCAAGGTACTAATCACTTCTTTGAACTGTATCTTTACCATTCTCCATCTCCTCTTTTAAGCTTCTAGTGTAACTTTCTCATGCTCTATGTTAATATAATTTATTCACTTTTATTAAAGGCAGAATCCCTAAGCTAAAGAATGAATGCAAAGAGAGAAGGCAAGGAAGAAGAGGAAAGGAGAAAGAAGAAAAGAAGCAAGTGGAGAAGTTAGGGAAAGAGAGAAATAAAGTCAAATCTCCTGTATTGTATTAGATTGTTTTCTCTCCTATGGATCTGTTTACTTTTTTTACTCACAGAATTTTTAGAAATGGAATTTTAAAGAACTAGTCCAATTCTTTACTATATATATGTAGAAACTTCACCAAAATCATACAATTGATGGCAGATTTGAGACTGCCCTTTTTATTATTACACCACTGTGTTTTCTCCCTATTACGGGTGTATTCTCAGAAGAAAACCACCTGAGTTATATATACTCAAGGTTTGTGATACAGATGTTTTGCTTAACTACTTAAGCATTATAAATATATTACTTAACAAGGTTGCTTAAGAAACCACTTTGTTTTATTCAACAGTATCAGTTAAGCTTCTGATGATAGTAAACTCAAAACTTCAAACTTAATCAACAAGAGCATCTTTTTCATGCAAGTAAAGCTTTTGTCAGTGGAATTCTGAGTGAACTTACGGACACAGAATATCTGTTTCTCAAGACTTATAGTTATTTAATAGCACAACTGTAGAAGACCTTTCAGAATTCCCTTTGCTTTCCTAAATTCTAAAATGCAATAGAAAATAAGAAATACAGTGTTTCCATCTTTGAAGCAAGCAAAACAACTTAGTGTAATATTTTATATTTCTGGTTTGATACTTTTTAGAAATATTTTTATATAAACTATTTCTAGAACTAAAATGGAGAGAAAATCAGGCTTTTTTGCAAGATGTACAACCTTAAAATGAAAAGAGAAGGGTAGTTGTAAAGGGTGTTCCCCTGCTTCATGCTTACTTTATAATTAAGTAAGGTGAACCTCAAATAGAAGCTTTAGAACAAAACACACACACACACACACTCACGCACACACCTGACATAAACTACTGCATTCCATTGTCATCAAAAATGTAAAGCTTAGCTGTCCCGAGGGCAAGGAGAATGAGCTTCTCAGCTACTCATCTGGGTTTCAGTATGGCATCTTGACAAGCGGATAATCTTTAGTACACAAAACAGCTCCACAAGTAAAAACCAGTTCAAAGACGCCCTTTGCAGAAAGTCAGTTCACTATTTTGACACAAGCATTATTTAAGCACTGGATTACAGTCTAAATTTGTGAAAGACGTTACAATAAAATGTTTCTGCCCTTCTTTTCTGGGATTTCTTTGTTTTGGTGCTTTAATCAAATTAATTACATTTAAAAATAGTTGTCATGATTTTGAAGTATTACTGTCTGTCCTTCTTGCAATGTTAAAAGCATTATTGTATTTTCAAGGGTTAAGCATATTCCATCCACAAAAAGGTAACAAGGAATGTGTGAATATTGCTTGAGCCAAAAAGGTTATAAAGGATGTTGTTATTGTGCCCATGTTTAGTTATTTTTAGTAAAAAATTTAAGCAGCTCCAACTGAAGTCACAGTAACACATTGAGGATTGTATGCTTCATGATGATTCTGGCTTTGTTGGGCTATTAAAGCAATAGGCTGTCTTTCATCACACTGAATTCCTTTTTTGTTCAAATTTCTTCCTGCTCAATATGGCTTTATGTGCTTTTTGAAATACAGATCTATTTTATCATTTCTAAACCATTTTCTAGCTTCCCAAATTTACCTAAAAAATTGCTTACTTCTAAATTAAGATGCTTTTGTTATTCAAGATATTTCATATATATATGTATATCCATGATTATATGATTTTTTGATTTTTCTAATATGTCAGTTTAATATATAGTAAAGAGATTAATGTTAACTCCAGGTGCCCATTTTTGTTTGTTTGTTTCATGCATTTGCATATTACAGTCATCCGTAGGTATCCAAGGGGGACTGGGTCCAGGACCCCTTTCAAATGCCAAAATCCTCAGACGCTCAAGTCCCTTATATAAAATGGTGTAGTACTTGAACATAACCTATGCACATCCTCCAATATGTTTTAAATCATCTCCAGATTACTTACAATACCTAATATAATGTAAATGCTATGTAACTAGTTGCCAGTGCACGGAAAAGTCAAGTTTTGCTTTTTGGAAATTTCTGGAAATTGTTTTCGAATATTTTCCATCTGTGATTGGTTGAATCTGTGGCTAGGGAACAATTGTGGCCCATCAATACAGAGCGCCAACTATATTTGTTTATATAATAGTTGTGCCTCTGGTTTTGGTCCCCGTTAATTTATCCATCATTTTCTCTATCACAGAAGGACTAGGAAGCTGTCTGTCTGAACTAAGCATTATGTTTTGAGGAGGGTGGTAACTTTGTGATGTGCTGTTCCTCAATCCCACCAAGTAGTTTTGAATTAGACAAAAATGCATTAATATTTACTATACTCAAGTTGATTAATATGATTTTACATTTCTTGATATCGAAATTATATTTTGAAGCACCATTTCTGTTTTAGGCTAATATTCAGTTTAACATCAGTTGAGGTAAAAAGACTCAGAAAACTGAGTGGAAAAGTGGCTGCCAGGGGCTGAGGAGGTGGGGGGGAATAAGAAGAGTTTAGTAAAAGGGCACAAATACTCTCTTATAAAAGGAATAAGGTCTGAGAATCTAATGTACAACACAGTGAGGATATTTGACATCATAAAGATGACAACATCACCAATGCCTAGGAATTTGAAAGAAATGTAAATTCTTGGGCTTTTCCTCAGACCTAAAGACTTAGAAACCCTGTGGTTGGGTCCTGGTTGGGTCCCCCAGTCTACATTTTATCACAAGGATTCCAGGTGATTCTGATGCCTGCTAAGTTCTTAGAAAAACTGCCTTAAGGAGAAAATATACTTTGCTCCCTAAAGAGAATCGTTTTATAAAAATAAATCAGTGTGAAAATGAGAATGTGCCTTCTAAAAGAATCAACAAGTTCAGTTTAAGTCTTCTAGTTTTAGTCTGCGGACTGCTTTCAAACAGAAAAGAAAAAATGGCATTATTAAACTTTCACTGCTCTTTGCTTTAGTTGTAGTATCCTAATTAAAGTTACCGTGAACAAACCCGGAGCATCATTATACAATTTTTTTTTATTAATTAGTGTTTCTAAAATCCATTCCAACACTATTGCCCACTTAAGTGGAAAAACGGTACACAAACGATGTCCTGACACAATTACCCACTTGGTACGTTGTATAAACTCTACATTTACCAACACTGTCCAGGAGCAGGGAAGCAGACAACACTCCAGTCCTGAAGTGGTGTTGTAGAGTATGGGACTTAAAATTTAGCAGTAGTTTCTTCTTTTCCCTAATGCTGGTTACAAACCACCCTGTACAGCAAACCACCCTGAAACTTTTTGGCTTAAAGCCAAAAACAAAAAGCATATATTTTGCTCACAAATTAGTGATCTGAGCAAGGTTCAGGAGAGACAGCTTCTCTCTGCTCCATCCAATGAGAGCTGGGGCAGCTGGACTGCGGTTGGAGAGGAATATCAAAGTTTTGGGCCATCTTTAATGTACTTCAAATTGTTTATTCACTTAAAATGAGTATAGATTTTGAGCTAATGATATTTTGAGGCTTCTTTAGGTATATGTTTTTCTTTTAGGCTCTCTATAAAAGTATTCCTAATTTGGAAGTTAAATCAGAGTGAAAAGAAAAAATAGAAAAATCAAATATACTCAAGAATAAGAAACAGTAAAGAAGCTGAATAATAGCATCACCCTCCTAAAACTGGGTCTGTAGCTGAACGAAGAGTGAACAACAAATTCAGGATGAGTCACCTGTAAGGTCTAACTGAATACAATGTATCATGAGGCAAGTGGATCAAATTTTTAGCATTTTGTTGTCATAGTGAAAGTGTGAGATGTACAAACACAGCTAATATCAACTCAAAAAAAAAAAAAGAAACGCGTGCAATAATCAACACAGAAATATGTAAATTCATATGTTTACTCAATAATAGGTGCTTAATTTGTTTTTTTAAACTGAATCATCCGGAAAATTTTTCCTCAATTCTCTACTCCATCTAACCTTTGGCATACAAACGAATTCAGGGAAACAGATGAACTTCAAGTATTACCAAATATATCAGATATAGAGCAACAACAGAACAGTAAAAGAGATCAATTTAAGGGAGTGATTCCTTCCTAATTTAAAAGATATTTCTTTCAACTTACAGTAATAGAAATAATATTTGAGGTAAAAAAAATATCATCCTATGTAGCCATTGGCTTGCATTTAATTGTGTAGAGCAATTAAGAAATATTAATACTCTTACATCAAAGGCAAAAGTTTACACCCTAAACAGTAAGATGGATCTTCCAATTGTTTTGTTATTGATCTGCAAATCCATTGGTAAAACTTGGACTTAAAGCAGAGATTGACCATGAAATGGAAAGCATTCATTAAATTTCACAAACACACAGAGTCTAAGACAAACCAAAAATTTCAAGGAGTAAATGAATGAAGAGAATATACATTACTGATAATTTTACAAAGTGGCATTTAAGAGATATGCATTATTTTAACTATTGAATTGTTGAGTGGTAATTAATTTGAAGTAAAAAAGTTGATTGGAATTATTACAAATATGCTCCAGAAGCAGTCAGCTGCTTCCCTCTTCTGGCCAAAGGTGGAGGGAGATTTGATTTTTACTCTTGAATCTGAATAGAACTGTCTTCACAATCAACTCTAAGATTGGGTCTTACACAATGAAAATTTACTATGCTTTCTAGCAGCATGATAAAAGGCAATATAATTCAGAAATAATAGGTTAAAATATCTAGGAATTATTTTGTAGGAGAGGCCATTGAGCTTTTCATCTGTAAGAATTTTTGTGGTGTGTAAGTGATTTAAATGTGCTTGCCAAACAGCCTTCTGAATAAGAAACAAAGGGTTTCATTGCTCTGAGGTCACCTGGGGTTAATATATTTTGATTGTCAACTAAAATTATTCATAGAAAGTGGAATGAGCATTGCTGGTCCTTACAAGGAAGAATGAGAAATTACAAAGATAAACTCTAGAGATTTCTACCACAGGTTCTAGAATGAAATGCAATTTCTCTTCATGATCTTGCTAAGCCTTACAAGTATTATGAAGGGAACTACAAGATTAAATCATCAAATTTACAAACTGAACAATATTTTCCTTAATTGGGATAATTTAAATAATTTAAGCCTCCCTTTAGGTGCTTATATTTTGGACAAAAATAAAATTATATTACTGAAAATTTGAAGAGAAAATAAACTCTCAAAAAAAGGCCCTTATAAAATGTTCTTTGCCTAACTTATAAAATTATAAATTTGTGTGCATAATAGCTATCTTATAGACTCCATATTTCATTCAAAAGAATAAAGCCTAGAATAATAAATCTATTAAGATTTGTAGACACACGTGCTTTGAAATATTGATAACAAATATAAAGCAACCAAAGGAACTGAACAGCCTGATTTGACGATATATGAAGACAAACAATAACTGAAATTCAAATACTTCTATTTCATATTTACTTTTCTAAAATTAAAAAGCTCTCAGTCAGAATGAGCAAAGGAATGATTAAAAAACCAACAAAGATGAAATTGCACGGGTATTCAAGGGATAATAACATGGAATCCAATATATATGTTACCCTCATTACATTTTATAAACTTAAATACTCAAGTTTTCAAAATACTCCTAAAAACACGGCACTTCTCAGTTTTTCTGAAAACCCAAGATAGTTGATGACAAAATAAGTTGCCACTAGATAAGAAAAGGATTTTGTACAATTAGGAAAAGGGCAACCTTTTCTTATCCTTAATTATACAAAATGCATTTAGAAAAATCATTATGAGAAACCATCACCATCACTGCATAAATCCACAGTGACCAGGAGGTGAATGGCGCACCTGCAGGTCCACTATGCACAGCCTGACTGTATGCGGAAGCCCTGTGCCAACCATGCCCACATCCGAAAATGCATTAGCAGATCCTTATGTAGAACTTGTAAAGTGACGGTTGAAAACTTAGATGAAAAAGTCTAAAACATTCAAGAAACTGGGTTAAATCTGAACTGAGAGAGAGGTTTTCCTGGAGAAAGCTGTGCTGTGTCCTTGCCCAAAGGGAAGAAATTAAGTGTGCTTTGCTCTGTACTGTAGAGCCAGGGAAGAGACCTATCGTGCGGCCATTCGGAGATTAGGGGCACAATGAGCTCGTGTCTGATGGAAGCCTGAGAAATCTAAAAAGTGAGAATCAGTGACTGGTTATCTACTCTGAGGATGGACAACAGAAATGTTCCACTGGGAACAGCCTGACCTCCCAGGATATGTCTGGTCAAAGGACGCATGAGGTTCTTCCCATGGACCAGATGAGGCCCACTGAAGAAACAGAGCCAGGCTAGCAATGTCTTAGGTCTTGCCTAAGTAAATCCTCCGGGAGGGGAGAGTAGAAAGATCCTGGAGGCTAATTCTGCTAACAAAATTGAGACTGTTAGTTTCACCTAAGACACCCAGACAAAAGGCAGCCAACCTCGGTGGCCACTAGATCACAAAGGTGGCTGTGCAGAAGGGTGACTTTGTGGGGGAAATAAAGCTCAGTGTAAAGAACTGCAGGTTAGAGATTTTCAGTGAGGCACAGGATGGAGGAGAGGGGGATTCCTGTACAAAAGCCCCATAACACAACGTTGTAAATTGACTATACTCCAATAATTTTTTTTTTTTAAAGCCCCATAAGAAAGAAGCAGTCAGTTTACACCCCTCTGGGCCCTGCCACCAGGTCATGAAAGGAACAGGAGGGAGAGCTTTAACTTCAAATAAGCTAGGACATCTGGATTTCAACACTGAACATATTAAAAATTGAATTGAGACTTTTTTAAAACTAGAATTGTGTTATATTAAAGGAGCACAACTATATTTTTTTCCCAGTGACTTAACAAAAGAACATTTATTTCTAGCCTGTACAAAGGCTGATACAGGTCACACGATGCTGGGAATTTTGACTTCAGTGGTGACTGAGGGATCCAAACTCCTTGCATCACGTGGCTCCATCATCTTTGGAGACCTTTGCTTCTAGCCGTGCAGGCAAGGACAAAATAGCATGGAGAGTGGCACAATTTATTATTCAGTACTCTCCAGAGAAAGAGAATCAACAGGATGTGTACATATATAGAAAAAGATTTATTCTAAGGAACTGGTTCTCACAATGATTGAGGATGGAAAGTTCAAAATCTGCAGCACAGGGAAAAAATACAACTTTAAGCGTCCTTATCAGACTACAGATATGGTCCATGGACCAGTAACATTAGGAATCTTTTCAGAAATGCAGACTATCCCAGACCTACTACATCGTAATCTTCACTTTAACAAAATCCCCCAAGTGATCTATGTGCACACTGAAGTTTAAGAAGCACTGTCAAAACTGATTTTTAAGTGATTAAGTTGTAGTTGTCAGTGGAATTAAATGTTACTAATTTTCATTTTTACTCTTATGACAAAACATTTATTCTTGAGGGAATTTATTAAGATATTTCTTTCTGGCCTCACAAACTATCAATTTTTATGAATGCCCAAATGAATAGAAACAGCTACACTTACTTTTTGTTGGTTACACGGTTCCATATGTATCTATTACCTTATCAATAATATTCTCCTGATCCTTTATTTATTTATTTGACCACATAGACTAATCTCTGGCTAATATGTTTTTATCATTTCTTCATTGTATTTTAGTACTTTTACTTTGTATATTTCAGTAATAGATTATTCAGCACATAAAGGTTAATGTTACATTTCTCATCGTGAATTGTTCGCTTTGGCAGTGTGAAGGCGTTCTCTTTATTCCATGGAATTATCTGGCCTTTGTCCGACTTTAATGTTTGAAGCCCTGATTTCTTTTTGTTTTGTTTCTTTTCATTGTCTGATTCAATTTGAGTCTTTGTGTTTTAATGAATTCATTTTTGTTGTTACAAATATTATATTTGTTCATCTGTCTTTTTGTTTTGTTTTTTCTGTTTTTATGCTTCTTTTGCTGGTTATTTGCTGTTTTGTTTTCTACAGGACAGTATTTGTGTCCTTTTTTGTTTGTTATTTCTTTTGAAAGATTATTATTCTTAAGATTTTTCAAAGCATTTTAATTTATGTTTACTTAACTGTCAAGAGTCACAAATATAAAGAAATCTGTTTGAGGCCTCCTATTTGGAAAATCTTCTCTCCGCTTGTTTCAGTCTTTATAAATATTATGGCAGGCTTTAAGTCCAAATTTTCATCATAACAGTATTATATTTTATGTTTATATCTATCTTTTGAAGAGAAATTTTTACATCTTATCCTATCTTTCAGTTTTTTACAACCTTACACTATCTTAAATAGCTCTAAGACACACTGACTGTGTTTTCACACTGTGATCACTCCACCAATCTCTTAATTTTCATCACTTTCATTCTTGTATTGGCAAGAATACATCTTCAAAGTTATAAATTACCTTGACATTTGAAATATGGTGGACCTGTGTAAAACTTTCTAAGTTCACATGACAGCAGACATCACATTAGTAACAATTAACGCTAAAATCTCATGGAATGAAATGACATAAAGTGTTATTGTAAAATAATTGAAACTCTAAATTTTACGTTCACCTAAAATATCATCCAAGAGTTGTAGCCTAATAAAGATATTTTCAAATAATCAAACCCTTAGACTATATCACTCTGGTAAAAACACAAACAAAAACCACACAAAGATAGATAGATGATAGATCAATAGCGATTAAAATAAAAGTACTAGTAATTGAAAAGTAACTGAAAAAAAAAGAAAACTGAAACCAGAAGGGAAAAAGTGATGGTGCAAAAAGCAAGGATTTCTACTTCCAACCAGGTGGATTAAGAAGGAGGGATCTACCTTTTACCTTAAACAGCTAGAAAACCAGACAAAACGTGTCATATGCAGTTTTAAACATTGTATGACAGGGAAACACAGGAAGTGAATCTTAAAATTTTCCCAGCTTACTGCCTGGGAAAACTTCCAAGCTGCAGCACAGGCAGGAGACACCCAAACAGATCCCCATAC
This sequence comes from Leucopleurus acutus, assembly GCF_964270905.1. NCBI lineage: Eukaryota > Metazoa > Chordata > Mammalia > Artiodactyla > Delphinidae > Leucopleurus > Leucopleurus acutus. The sequence goes on from NC_139153.1 coordinate 99,386,927, forward strand.
CCTTGCTGAGTTAAGGAGACTATGCAGAAATTAGGGAGAATAAGCAGGCTAGGATTTGGGGCCTGATATCAAAGAAGGAACTAGACAGAGAAAGAGCTCCCTCTAGAGATCGGCGAAGGACCCCCTAAAGATTTTGTCTAAGAACTGATCTGTGGATAAGTGTGAGAATGTTAGGCAAGGCCAGGGAAAGGCTCACCTGTAAGGAATAGGAAGAACTATCCCCTGAGGCTCAAAGAGGGCTTGGACTAGTTCATTTTCTCAGTAGCCAATGGGAAAGACATCCCAAAACACAAGGCATTAGGTAAAGTCCTAAAGATGGTATTGCATTAGGAGTGAGGGCAAATTAACCCCAGAGCAATGATTTATATGGACCAACCCCAAAAACCTTGAAGGTAAGCCTAGAAATAGTAAAACTCTTTCAAAGTCACTTAATTTCATCCCAGAACAAATCCCAGGAATATTTAGTAAAAGATTTAAAAAATAAACATCAACAAACACAAAATTCATATTGTCCAATATCCAATAAAAAATTATCCATCATGCTTTCTGGTTCTGGGATAAGATATAATAGACACTTCTTCCTATTCTTCCAACTGGGTGCAGCTTAAAATAAAACCCTAAACATTATTTATGAAGCAAACATACGAAGAGTCTGAAATGTAGAGAGAAGAAGGCAGACCAGCTTGGGACCTAAGGGGCAATGTACCAGAGAGGCCCATAGGTTTTCCTTTTGCTTAATATATCAAGGCGAGCTGAGGGAGAAGCCAGCAAACCAGAAATAATGCCAACAAGTGCAAGCAAACAACAACAAAAGTGCCAAGAAAACCCTGCTCTTCTTCTCTAGCCAAAGGATCGGGAAAGTGACAGCCTAGTAAAAATACCTTTATACAACCACCACTCTATTCTAGCTAAACACGACAGAAAAAACAACAACAACAACAACAAAAACCCCTCAGTTTCACATTCACCCTTAGCAAATGCTCAGTTCGAGTCAAGTCTTCCATCTTCACTTGACTGTAATGAGGCCAGGATGCTGTTAGAATTTCTGACTGGGGAGCCAAAAATTTCATCACTGGCTAGCAGTAATGGGTCTCTATTTCCCCATGGTATCAGTAGAGGCCACCTGGAGGGTGGAATTATTTGAGAAAGATTATTTATATTCCTTTTCTTCTTTAAAATGTTGTGAGTAAAGAAGTATGAGAGGAAAAATATAGATATAAATGAGGCATTCCAATGTGAATCTAATGTTTTAATATCAATTTTGGTCAGATCAATGATTTCCACCTTTTCAGAGTTAGAACATTCTACTGATATTCTTTAATTTTTAGGAGCTTCATGATGTTTTAAAAATTAAATTCTATAAAGATCAATTTGTTTTAATTTCTAAAAAATGATAATGCATGTAAAGAAGTAGGAAAATGGAACCTGTAAACAAAAATAAAATAAAATCAATACAACAAAACACAGAAATGACACAGGTGACAGAATAGCATAAAATGAGTTTAAAACAGATACCATAAATATGCTCTATATGTGCAAGAAGGTAGAGGGATCCACAACATGATAAAAAGAGAAATGAAGGATATAAAAAAGACCCAAGTGGAACCTCTGGAGATGAGAAATACAGTAAGTAAAATGGAAAATATACTAGATGGGATTATACTAGATGGGATTAGCTAAAATGGAAAATATACTAGATGGGATTAACAGCAGATTATACACTGGAGAAAAAAAATTTATTGAACCTGAATACATAGCAATAAAAACTATCCAAAGCCACAGAGAGAAAAAGAAATAAATAAAATTAACAGAGCATCAGTGATCTGTGGAACAATATTCAGCAGTGTTAACATCTGTGGAAATGGAATCCCAGAATAGACAGGGAAACAGGTAATATTTTTGGAGAAATAATGAACAAAAAAATTGCCAAATATTATTAAAATTAAAAACCAACATATCCAAGGCTCAACGAAGCACAAGCAGAAGAAAAGTGAAAAACAGTATGCCAGGGTACATCATAATCAAATTTCTGAAAACCAGTGATAAATTTTTTTTTAAAAGAAGTTAGAGAAAAAAGAGGCATTATATACAGAGGAACTACTGAAAGAATGAAAATAGACTTCTTGTCAGAAATGATGCAAGGCAAAGACAATGGAGAGATATCTTTAAAGTATTAAGAGAAAAACTTTCCAGAATTCTATACACATTAAAAATAATTTTCAAAACTAAAGATGAAAGAAATAATTTTCAGACAAACAGAAGCTGAGTGAAATCATCACCAGCAGTTCTGCACTACAAGAAATGTTAAAGGAACTTCTTCAGGCAAAAATAAAGTGAAACCACATGGTAATTTGGATCTAAACAAAGGAATGAACAGTGGAAATGATAAATATGTGGTACATATAAAAGACATTTTCTTGTTTCTTTTTAAATCTCCTTAAAAGATAATTGATGGTTTAATGAAAAAAATAAAAATGAACTGTGAGATTTATAATATGTAGAAATAAAATGTATAACAGTAGTACAAAGGACTATAGAGTATAAATGGAAGTAACAGTGTTGTAAGACTCTTAGACTATATGTAAAGTAATGTAATATATTTAAAGGTAGAATGCGATACATTAAAAATGTATACTGTAAACTCAAAAGCAGCCACACATACACACACACACACACACACACACACACAATAAGGTAATAAGTCAATATTAGTGAGGAACAGAATCATAAAAATATCTACTAATTCAAAAGAAGGTAAATAAGAGGGGGAAAGGAGCAAAAGTATAGCTCTATCAAATAGAAAACAAACAGAAAGAAGGCACATTTAAACCTAACAGAAACAATGATCAAAATAAATATAAATGGTCTAAATAATCCACATAAAAGGTAGAGATTATCAGATTAGATTTTAAAAATGAGGTCTATTTATATGATGTCTACAAGAAAGCCACTTTAAATATAAAGAAGCAGATACAAAAACAAAAGATGGGGTTAACTTCCCTGGTTGTCAGTATCCATGTGAATTGTCAGACATTGACATCAGGAGGGTAACAAACCCTGAGGGCAATGGAAGCTCCACATTTGGAATCCTCCCAGACATTGCCTTATACACCTCTTCTTTCAGCTGATTTAATGTATCCTTTCCCTTTAATAAATCTTAACTGTGAGCGTAATAGCTTTCAGTGAGTTATGTGAGTTCTAGCAATTATAAAACCTGCAGTTGATTCTGGGGATCCCTCAAACTTTCAGATGGTGTTGGAAGTCTTGGGAAGACTTGGAAGTACAGAGGATTGTGCTTTCAAACCTCACAATTTGACAACTCCAGGTAACAAATGAGAAGGAAAGGACAGACCAATATTCCTGATGAATATATATGCAAAAATCTTTAACAAAATGTTAGCAAATAGTCTTAAACATATATGGTGAATTGATTTTCAGTAAGGGCACCAAGGCAATTCAATGAAGAGAGAAAATTTTTTTCAACATAAGGTGCTGGAATGATTGAAGCTATTTGCATGAACAAATAAACAAATGCAACATTATCTTTCAGAAGTGAACTTAAATTGTGCCAGATAATCTAATATAAAAGCTAAAACTATATAAAGTCTAGAAGAACACATGGGAGAAAATATTTTTGAATTTACAAAGCATAAACCTATAAAATTGATATATTAAACTTTATCAAAATTAAAGTCACCTGCTCTTCCAAAGACAACAAATGAAAAGACAAGCACATACTGAGAGAAAATACTTGCAAACTATATACTGACAGAGGGCTTGTATCCAGAATATTAAAAAACAATTACAATTTAACAATAAGAAGATGAACAACCCATTTCAAAATATAGGCCAAAAAAATTGAACTGACACTTCACCAAAGCAAATATATGGATGGTAAATAAGCACGTAACAATACTATTAATAGGGAAATGAAAATCAAAACAGAATTCAATACGACTACATATACATTAGAATAGATAAAATTGAAAGTCTGACAATACCAAGCATTATTGAGGACCTTGAGCACCTGGAACTGTATTCATACTGTTGTGTAAATGCAAACTGGTACAAACACTTCAGAAAACAGCATAACAATGTTTTATAAATTTAAACATATACTTTAGAGGCTAGTTATCAATTTACTGCTTCTTAATTTCAAACTCATCCTTCAGAACCTGCTCTGCAATAGTGAACTGCACTCTTTAAGCATTTCTCCTTTACAGGGAGCCAATGTTAAGCTTGGTCAGTAGAGAGCACTAGAGAAACACTGCAGGAACAAGGGGCTTCACTGTTCTGGTCTGATGTGTTTTGTTTTGTTTTGTTTATTCTTGCCTCACAACCCGTCAACAGTATTCAGTGGTGTACGTCCTGGCTGCTTGCCCAGAACATGCAACCCCTTAGCAACAACCAAGGCCCTCCTGAGGTGGACACCATGTTCTGAAGACCTTGTGCTCACAACGGCACTACTGCTTCTGTGTACCTGCCCCACATCTTCAGCTCACTTGTATTCCAGAGCATTGTTTCCCGCTTGCCTGGCAACTATGGACAAGTTCTGGGTACAGGAACCCAGGGAAGTTTTCCACCAATCAGTAGGCTGCAACGATACCTTCTCCAGTGAGAGCTAGCTCCAGCTTTGGGAAAGGCCCCCCTCTTCCAACTATATCATCCTGTGGGTATTCTTCCTCAGTCCTAGAGTAGCCTTTAGAGTTCCCTTTACATCAATATATTCCCTCTCCTATCGCAGCTTAATAATTCTTTGTATTATACTTCCACAGCTTAAATTACTATGGTTTCTTCTCCTGACTGAGCCCTGCCTGATATACAACATGACTAGTTCACCCACTCCTAAGTATTTGTCCCGTGAAAGAACTGGTCCATAGTTTTCAGGCTTCTTGAACCTGCATATATTATATGAGTCTTCAGCTAATCTGGACATTTTTAACCATAAAAATCTTCCAACATTTTTTTCTGACACATCCTCTTTCTCCTCTGCCTCCTGAACTCCAATTATATATATTTTAGACATTTTGATATTGTTTCTGTAATATGAATATGTTCCATTTTATAACATTTAACTGCTGACAGCTTTTAAACCAAGTTCTTTCCTCTTCCCCTTCTGCCCTACAGATGGCAAAGCTGATAAGAAAGCTTCTCTACAGACACCAGCAACTGATTCAGAGCATTAACCTTTCCTTACTCTCTTTAGTCTTTTTCAGATCAGTTCCAGAGGCCTGCTCAGCTCTCCCAAACAGCCTTGTTATGTGAGTAATAAACTTTTTCATATCCTCTTGCTGTGTGTGTGGCAGGGGGGGTATCATCAGTCTTGATATCTGAACCACATTGGGGGTGGGGAGGTGTCCATCTATTACTTCAAGATGGCTACAACAGCCTCATAAAGTCTTGTTCATTTTTTTTCTTTCTTTTTTTTCCTCTCTGAGTTGCAGATGATAAAATTTATACTAATCAGTTTTCAAGTAAGCTGACATGTTTTAATTCATATATATGTTGTTAAGACCCTTAAGGGAATATTTTTAATCCAAATATTGTATTTTTTCTGTTCTAGATGTTCCATTTAGTTCTTTTTCATAGTTTATAGTTCTTTCTGGAGATTTACTACATTTTCATTCATTGTGAGCATGTTGTCTTTTACTGTCAACATACAGTTCTGTACCCAGTCAAGCTATCTTTCAAAAATGAGGGATAAATAAAGACCTTATCAGTATACAAATATTAAATCATTATGTTGTATACCTGAAACTAATATAATGTTATGTGTCAAGTATACATCAATAAAATAAATAAATAAAACTCAGAGACATCTGGGGGAAAAAAAATCAAAAAAAGTAGAGAGTTTATCACCAGAAGACTTTCAATAAAGAAAAATTTTATAAATTTATGAACAGAAGGGAAATAATCCTAGAAAAAAATCTCTACAAGAATTACCAATAAGCAAAAATATTAGAAAATATGTGAAAAAAATATTTTAAAAACTGACAAAATGAAGAAATAATAATAACACTTAGCGAGAACTAAAATACTTGTCAACAATTGAATGTAATTTTAGAAGGGGTTGATCATTAATATATTCTAAGATGCTCACATGATTCAGAATTAAAGAATAATTATTAACTTTAGGCTTTGTTAAGAATGCATGGTAAAATAGGTAATGTACTAAAAAAATAGACATAGAATAAGTAATTTCCAAACACGTTGAGGAGAAAATAATTGAATGAAAATAAACAAAAGGAATTAATCAAAAAGAAGGCAAGGAAGTGGAGTTACAACATAGAAATAGAAAGGAAAAGATGGCTTAATCCAATTTAATATATCAACAGTACAATAAATGTAAATGGACTATACTCTCCAAATCAAAGACAAAGACAGCCAAATAAGATTAAAATTCAAAATATTATATGCTGCATAAAAAAGACATACCTAAAACATAAGGACACAGAAAATTAGAAAGTCTAGTAATGGAAAAAAGATATATCAAGCAAATATTAGTTAAAAGAAGGCTGACATAATCATAGTAACACCAAACAAAACAGACTATAAACACAATACCAGAGATTTAAAAAGTTGCTCAATATTGGTAAGAAGTTCAGTTTACCAAGAAGATATAAAAAGTACAAACCTGTGTAAATACTAATAATATGGCTTCCAAATACATAAATTAAATAATTTTGGTGGATAAAAATATCAATACAGAAATTCAATTGCAAATCTTTGTACCAGTAACAATCAAAAACTGTGATTTTTAAAACATGTCAATAAAATAAATTATACAAGAAACAAAAATGAATTGTACTTTAGAAATAAATCCAACAAAATATATGCATGCTTTTTAGGGTTAAAATTATAAAGTTCTATTGAAACACATTTAAGATTCCTAAGTAGATAGATATTCCATATTCCTTGAGAGAGTCAGTAACATAACAATGTATGTTTTCCCACAATTAATCTATAAAGGATCCAATCCAAATCCCAACTGGATTTGTTATTGCTGTTGTTACTGTTAAAGTTACAAGTTGATTTTACAATTTATTTGGTAGAACAAAAGCCCCAAAATAGCCACCAAGTTGGGGAGGAGTCTTAAGCTAGTGGACTTGAAGACTTATCATTGAGCTATATAATTAAGACCCTGTGGTATAAGCAGATAAATAGACATGAACAGAATAGAAAGTCTAGAAACAAATCCATGCAAAATGGATTATAATGATTTATAACAGATCTGGAACTTTTTATGAGTGGGAAAAGGATGGGCTATTCAAAAAGGTGCTGGCATTTTAGTTATTCCTATTAAAAACTGTTATTAGCTTTCCTGTAGCATATCACACACACGCACACTCACATGCACACACACGCACACACAAATTAGTTATTGGTTGATTGAAAATCAATGTGAGAGACAAAAGCATAAAACATTTAAAAGGTAATATAAGAAAGTATCTTTACGACCCACAGTAAGAAATATTTCTTAAACAAGATACAAAAAGTATAGTCTACAAAGAAAAATATTTATAAATTGAGCTACATTAAAATTGAATAAGTCTGATGACTAAAATTTACCAAGGAGTAAAAAGATAAGCTCCAAGCTAAGAGAAAATATTTGTAATACACACATAACTGAAAAAGAACTTATATTGAGAATATACAAAGGACTTCTATGAATCAAGGTATAAAAGGCAAGCAACACAATATGAAAAGATGTGGACAGGCACTTTACAGAAGAAAAAAGCAATAGAACATATATAAATATACATACATATATATATTTACTAATAATCAGAGAAACAAAACTTAGCCACAATGTAATATTGTTTTATACCTATGAATAGAAAAACATTTAAGGTCAGACAACACAGGGCTGGCAAAATGTAGAGTAACAAAAACTCCCACATACTGCTGACAGGCAAATAGACTGATATAACTACTCTGGAAAACAGTCTGACATACCTAATAAATTTGAATGTGTGCCTACCCTGTGATTCAGCAACACCACTAATTAGTGTATACTTGGGAGAAACTGTTGCACATGCATACCAGAACATGTGTATAAGCATGGTCACAGCAGCATTGCTCATAACTGCAAAATCTGAAATGGGTGTAATATCAATCAACAGTAGAATAGAAAAATAATTTGTTATACAGGCATACCTCGGAGATCCTGTGGGGTCAGTTCCAGAACACAGCAATAAAGCAAATATCGCAATAAAGTGAGTCACATGAATTTTTTGGTTTCCCAGTGCATTTAAAAGTTATGTGTACACTATATCATAGTCTTAAGTGTGCAATAGCATCGTGTCTAAAAAAACAATATACATACTGTAATTTTAAAATCTTATTGCTAAACATGTTAACCATCCTCAGATCCTTCAGCAAGTTGTAATCTTTTCACAGTAGTAACATCAAAGATCACTGACCCCAGATCACCATAAAAAATAGAATAATAATGAAAAAGTTTGGAATAATATGAGAATCACCACAATGTGACACAGAGACGTGAAGTGCGGAAAAATGACACCAATAGATTTGCTCAACACAGCGTTGTCACAAAACTTCCATTTATAAAAAAAACACAATGTCTGGGAAGGGCAATAAAGCAAATTGCAATAAAATAAGGTATGCCTGTATTCATATAATGGAAAATTATGCAACAGTGAAAATAAATTAACTACAGCTACTTACATCAACATGGATAAATCTCGAAAACACAACATGGAAAAAATAACCAAGTCTTAGACAATTATATACAATTTGTTTTCATTCTATAAGTGTCATAAACAGATAAAACAATAATATGTTATTGATGTAGATAGAAAAACTATAAAGACAAGCAAGGGAAAGATGAACACCAAAACTTTGACCCTGTTACCTCTGGGAGAAGGAAGAGGTTGGGAGGAGAATGAAATCAAGGAGGATCTAATGAGAATTATATCCAAGCAATATTTTATTTCATGACCTGAATAATAGGTTCATGATGGCTTTTTATTTTTATTCTTTACACTGGACATAAATTTTTATGTAGTCTTTTGTGTGCATAATAAATTTCACAATAAAAAATATTTTTAAAGACGTAGGAGCTAAGAAGAGAAAACACATTTTGAATAAGAAAAAGGAGAGACTCACCCAATCAGATATTAAAAATGTTATAAAATTATAGCCATTAAAACAGCATAGGAATAGGGTAGGAACAGACAAACCAAAAGAATAGTACAGATTACGTAGGAATAAAACAGAACCTAGAAATTGTTTCCTATGTATGTGGGAACTTGTTATATGATGGAGGGGCATTGTAAATTTCTGGGGAAAGGATTCAATAATCAGAGGTGAGCAATAAATAGACAAAAGGAGTGGTTAGTTCCTACTCTGAATAACCTGTGTCTCATCCTGCAGAACTGGGAGAGGGAGTGGTGAAGTGCCCCAGCACTGCACTCCGGTGGCCGCATTCCAATCCCCCCTAGGTGGTACACCAGAAGGATGGCCTGGGCAGGTGCCCTGGCCTCTCTGTAACTCACCTCCACATCAGTAAAAAGGGGATGATACAATGATAGTGCTTGCCACGCAGCCTTGTGCAGATTAAGTAAAATAATCCATTTCAAGTGCTTAATGAAGTACCTGCCCTTGGACGGAAGCTAAATAAAAGGTTAGCTTCCAAAATTATTCAACTTCAAGTTCCTGAAATTAAAGATTTTGTGTGAGAAGGGGGCAAGAAGGGTTTTAAAAATCGTCATGTGTTACTTTTCTGTCTCAATTGACAGACTTTAACTTTGAACCGCTTGAGAGTAGCACATATGCCAATTCAAGTCCATACCTGACACAGAACTTGCCATGTAATGGATGCTTAATAAATATATATTGTGTTGCATTGATTTAAATTAAGAAGGTAAGGGAAAGTAGCATTGTTAGAAAAAGGGAGTCAGTGTGGGTGCTGGAAAATGCCACAGCTTTTCACTACTGTGTGGGGAAAAATAAAGCAGTGTTTTAAAGGCCAAACTTAATGGATTCCCAAGGTTGTGCTACTGTGAAATTATACTACTGTGAAACAGGAATTAAAATCAGTCAATCCAAAATGTAAAATACCATGGAAGATAAGGTAATAAAACATGGTATACTTCAAATGAATAGTCCAATTAGCCAAACACCAGGCAGAGCTTGAATCAGAATATGTGACTTTACATGAGCAGAACAAGGAGCAGCTATTAACACCAATGAGTAAAATGGACCAAAAAAATAAGAAGGAGAGCAGTACAGTACTTATGTGGTAATACGCCATCTCATAGCCAACTGCATCACTAAAGAAATAATCGAATGCAGCAACATAATTCTTTTGTTAGATACTTAAGTATATATATATCCATAATTAATCCATAATTAAAATAATCGAATCACTAGAAATCAAACCTGATGAAAAAACTATATATTGTCCACCTTCAAAGAATAATATCTGTGCCAAATTAGCAAGTTTTATAGCAGAATAAGGTTCAGGAACTGCTTGATTCTATATTATATTGGTTATCACTGATTTGAAGTTTCATCAAAATAAAATATAGAAGAAATATATGACTTAATTGGTATTATTGTTACCAAAAACACTTAAGAAAATATATTTTATTTTGAAATCTACATCAGAAACGCTTTCAGGTGACATTAAAGTTTCATAATTTTTCACATGAAAAAATGTGATATATTCTATATAAAAATGTATGGCAAAATTTTCAAAATACTTTGTCTTCTTTTAGAACTATATAGCCAAGAGGTTTAAATGTCAGGGGAATTATGATGAGATACTTCTTTATCCTACAAAAAAGTATATTTTCAATTTCATGACCAAAGAAGTGAATTTGAGGGCTTCCCTGGTGGCGCAGTGGTTGAGAGTCCACCTGCCGATGCAGGGGACGCGGGTTCGTGCCCCGGTCCGGGAAGATCCCACATGCCGCAGAGCGGCTGGGCCCTTGAGCCATGGCCGCTGAACCTGCGCGTCCGGAGCCTGTGCTCCGCAACGGGAGAGGCCCCAACAGTGAGAGGCCCGCGTACCGCAAAAAAAAAAAAAGTGAATTTGAAAAGCTCTGATCCTTTTTGCTTTTTCATTATCATTTCAGAAATGATTGACTGTATATCAAAACTGGATCTTCCAAGCTATTACATTTCACCATCTGGTTAACCTTGCCAGGAAAGCACTAGAAAACAAACCTCACACATTAGAATTTCATCCACTCTGCAGAGTTATCCTGATAATAAAGAGTTGCCCAAAATTGAGATGAATTATTATGGAGACTAGAAGAGGGCTACATTAACTGAATGTGATTGAATTCAGCTAGAACTTCACCTACAACAAACCCTAAGGTATAATACTGCTGGTACATGTGCAGAACAGAAGTGCTGGCTGTTCAGCTCATGTTCACCCAAACAGCATAATATTATATATCCAGACACAAGGACATTCAGAGTTTCTGAGTTTTTAACAATAATTGTGCTTGATTCACAAGGACATCTCAATGTTCTAGAAGACCTTTCATATATTTCTCCAATGTTTCTGGACCAAATCAGATCTGATGCAAAAATTATCATGATCCTAAAATTATGACAAAATCATTGACCCATAAGTAACAGAAAAAACTCTTGGAAATTGTAGAAGTGAACTGAGGTTTAGGGCAAGAACCCAAAGGACTATGCAAACAACAGTCATAAGAAATATACAATCCAGACTGAGAATTTATAAAATGGTCCCAGAAGATGTTACTGGAATTAAGTGGAAGATAGTACCCACCATACCTATACCCTTTTCATCTTTGCCTGTATTACGTGCAGGAAAGAAGTGGTCTTACAAGTGAAAGGTGGCACAAAGAAATTATTTGTGGTCTAAAATATTTGGGGGTAAAACACAAAGAAGGTAAGGTGCAAATGTGATAATAAATACGATGTTTACTTTGGAGAATGTCATTATCGTGGCTGTGGCTTCGACTTTTGGTAGTCCAGAAACTACCTTGTCATTTCCCTACACACAATATGAAATTAAGTTTGGTGCTCTGCCTACAAGAGTGCTCCATGTCACTCCCATTACAGCTTTGCGTTTTATTCCCACAGAATGCCAAGAACTTCCAAAACGCATTACCATGCAAATGTCTTGGGTGACTTTACTACACATTTATATTGCAAGGTAATCAATAAATTATTATTTCAATATTTATTGGAATCTCAGAATAAGAAAGAAGATAGATTATACAAATCCATCTTCTGTGATTAATGGACGTTCCAGCAGAAGGCATACACTGATGGAGTAGGTCAGTATGCAGACTATATTACTGAATATTTCAACCTGGGTTGTAAATATAGTATCTGTTTCTCTTAGGGACTGTCACACTGAGTGCAGTATAAAAGGCAATAAATTTCAACAGATTAATTAACTCTTTGGTTACTGGGGCTGTGTGTCACCTATCCTGGCACCTAATAAAAATTCCTTTAATGCCAAGCCATAAAGAAGGGCCTCTTTGGAAATGAGTTATTAACAGCATTTCGTGAATAGATGGAGAAATTGTAGCCAAGCCATTTAAGTGTCATAAAGTACGGCAAAGGCTGCTGGAGGCCTCTGAGGGACGCCAGGCAATACCATAACAATCAAATCTGAGATGGAAGAGGGATTGAGCTGTCCGCTCAGAATTTTTATATTGTCAAAGAGCAGCGAGGAAATAATGTGATCAAGAAGTGAATTAACCTTGTGTGTGAAAGAAAGGGGATGATCTGATGGAAAAGGCAGTAAAGTAAAAATCACTCCATAATGCCCACATCGCAGGCGAGCCATGAGGGGCTCCTAATGTCTGCAGGCTGTCAGAGAGCTGATCCAGACCTCTAAGCACCATAAACCCATTCCCTGCATTAGCCTGTAATTGGAATACATTTATTCATGCTTTTTTAGTTCTTCAGGGTCCCCGTGTTGTATACCCACCGAGCATTAATTCCCATAAATGTTCTATCTTTGCAGACTCCTGCAAGCCGCTAGACATTCTAGGGTGGGAATTAACATTCAGCGAGGGAGGAAGAAAGTGCTGTGCACGTAGTACAAGATTTGAATCCATCTCCCATTTTGTACTATGTTGTTTAATTTAGCACCTTGACTGCCTCCCCCCAAATATCCTTTGGATGCTTTTGATGAATGTCTAGTCATCATGTTTTGTCAAGTTTTATATTTCAAGGCAAGAGTTCCTACAAGAAGAAAATAATAAAGACTAACCAATTGATTTTAATGATGCTAGGATAACGATCTTTCAAAATGTAAATTTCACTTTTTTATTTGAGGTTGCATCTCAATATATGATACTTTTCTATGCATAACCCCCATATTATGTAAAAATAATAATAAAATTTAAATCAATATTTTTTTCCTGATAACAGTACCTTTAGCCTAAATCACTTAGTAGAACCAAACCCAGCAAATACTATCAAGTAGGTGCCTAGCATACAGAGCATCTACCATAGAAAAGCACTGCTTTAAATGCTTTATGTACATTAACTAAGGTGACCTTGATGACAACTCTATGGGGTGGGTACTTTTACTACTATCTCCATTTTATAAAAATTAGGGAGGTGGAGCACAGAGAGGTTAAGTAAATTCTTCAAGGTCACACAGCTGATTTGAAACCACAAAAATCTGGCTCTAGCAGTCTGGATTTTTAGCCACTTTGCAAATTGTTTCTCCGAGAAATAGTTAATAGATCCAACATACTGCTTAAATTACTCTCCCTAAACAATGGATATTTTATTTGTACTCTAATAATTAAAGTTACATAGGAATGTGCATAAATGTGTGCACTGTTCTCGGGGATTTTACACCTTGGGCTGTCCCTCATTTCTCCTGTATTGTCAATCATCCTCTTCTTCTATGAGGGAAAGTTCCCATTAGCATAGAGATGTGCTCTGGTGTCTTCTGACTTTAGCCTCCATCTCCTGATCCTACATCCCCTTATAGCTACCCTTACCGCCTCAGGGCCAAACTCCAAGGAGTTGTATTCGCATGCTGTCTCTAATCACTCAGGCCCCATGAATCCTTTGTCCTCTTATGAATCCACCTCCTTCCTCAGCATCCTGTGCTAAACCCAAAGGTCACTTATACATCTTCATTTAGTTCAACCTTTTGGCAAAAAGGACACAGTTAACCACTCCCTCCTTGAAAAATGCTGCCTTTGCGGCTTCCAGGATGCCATCTTCTGCCTGCCCTCCTCTCCCCTACTTACCCGGGTTTCCCTTCACTGGCTCCTCTTGTACCCAGATCTGAGATGTTGAGGTTCTTCAGATTTGGCTGTGGGCCTGCTGTCACCTCTCATCCACTCCCCTGTGGTCAAGTCATCAACTACATGGATTCAAAAACCATCTTTCTGCTGATGACGCTTACATTTTTATCTCTTTTTGCTCCAAATGTAAATAGCCAACTGCTCCCTGACATCTCAGTGTGTATGTCTTAAAGACATCTCAGATTTAACATATACAGAATGGAACACTTGATTTTCCCCACGTGACCTAAAAAAGAAAAAACAAAAACAAAAACAAAACAGTACTTTCCAGCTAGTGGCTTAAGCCAGAAATCTAGGTGTCGTCCAAAGCCCCTGCCATCTCATCTGCCAGATACTGGTTTATGTGTGATATTTTATTCAGTTCTGGCCACCAACTGTGAGGGAGAGATATTCCTTATCTGTAGAAACACACACAGGAGGAAATGCCTCTCTCGTCCGGGTAATGACTGAAAACTGCTGCTACAATTTTGTGGTTCTGTGAGGGGACATCGCCGACATGGTACAGAGGGCAGAACAGAAAGTGCCCAGCACCTGGGGATGTGACTGCACCACAGAACTGACCAAGCCCCACCTGTGCACTTCTTAGTAAGGGCGCCAATAAACTCTTCACTGTAAGATGCTTTTCACTGGGTCTTACGTTATTTGAAGCCAAAAGCAATCTGCCTGACACATCCCTTTTCTATCAGTTATCTGCACAACAAATTATCTCAAAACTTAGCAGTTCAGAACAGCAATAAATGTGGTATGTCTTAAAGTTTCCGGGGGTCACGAACTCCGAAGTGGATTAGCTGGGTGGTCCTGGTTTGGGGTCTCGCAGGAGGCGGTGGATACTATGTTGACTGCGGCTGAGTCAACTGGAGGCTTGACGGGGCAGGTGGACCCACTTCCAAAATGGCTCATTCTCATGGGTCCTTCACAGGCACAGCCTGGCGCTTGCTCGGGGGCAGGGGAGGGGGGTCTCAGTTCCCTCCCACAAGGGATTCTCCACAGGCTCCTAGCTCATGACATGGCAGCTGACCTCTCTCCAAATGATTGATCCAAGGGACAGCAAACCAAGTGGAAGCTATTTTTTTTTTTATGACCATGCCTCAGAAGTCACAGAGCATCACCTCTGCCACGTTCCATTCATTAGAAGAGAATCACAAAGTCCAGCCCAGATTTAAGGGACGGAAATTAGTCTCCATCTTAGGAAAAGATGCGCAGACATATTTTAAAACCATCACAGGCATCTTTTCTCACTGCATTCTAATGCCAGTGATCTTTCAGCTTCTAGAATTTGAAGTCCTTTCCACCTCAGAGCTCTAGCACATATGACCACGATTACCTGGATCGTTCCTCCTTTGAATTTCTCTCCTTCAGGCTGGTCCTCCCTCAACACCTTTCTGAAGTTGCTTCCCCACCCCATCCATTTCTGTCTTGGCCCCTTGTTTCTTTCCTTCATCACAATTTATTGTTACTTGATTTTACTTTTTTGTTGGTCTGTATTCACCTCTTGGAAATACGTTTCATCTTTTTTTTGTCCACGCAGCATGTGGGACCTTAGTTCCCTGACCAAGGATCAAACCCGTGTCCCCTGCAGCGGAAGCGCGAAGTCTTAACCATGGGACCGCCAGGGAAGTGGTTACCATTACATCCCCAGCATCTAACAAAGTCTGTCAGGTAGCAGGCACTCAAAAACAGAGCGAATGAATGAACGAGAAAAACTTGGGCATGCGTCCACAAAATGGTTTTGAACAATGGCATCTGCACAACCATTCAGGGGAAGATATCTAAGATGATAAGGAGCTCAGGAAGTTCGATATGCAGAGAGATATTATGGCTATCTTTAGCTATAATAAAGCTAAAGATTATATTCTTCTGAATATTCAAAGGACTATCCTTGGGAAAAAAGATTAAATTTCTTCTTTCTGATTCATGGAGTAGAATTAGAATGAATGGGTATAAACTATGGGAAAACAGAGTTTAGTTCAATAAAAGGAAGACTTTTCTAATAATTAGAGTTACCTAAAAAAAATGAAACCCATTGATCTGTAAGAGAGTAAGCTTCCTATCATTTAAACATATGCTCTAAGACCACCTGCCTTCAATGTCGGAGAAGAAATTCAGATATTGGCGACCGATTGGACCAGAGGACTCTAAGCTCCCTTTGTACATTCTAGGGCTCTATAATATAAGCCTTAACAAAATATACATTAAAAACTTTCCTACTAAAAAATTTTTTGAGCTGTAATAATGAGATAAACATCCATAAGAAAAGATTTCTCTCTACACTCTCATGCTCTTGGAGATTTTGATTACACAGAAAATGAAATTTAAAAATTCTCTTTTACGATTACAAAAGGAGTGTGTTTATTTTCAAAATCTAAATCCTGTCCTATGTTGATGAAATATTGATTTCAGAGCTAAAGAGGTTTTAATTGAATGTTTCACCATGAGGCATATTTTCTAATATCCTTTGTTTCTGGAAATAATAAACTATATTAGCTACAGTTTTTACTTCTGCATTTACTTAATCTTTTAAACATCACATAAGGGAAAAAATTATTCTTCAGAAAATAACATAAATGGCCTTCAAAATGTGAATGGATAAACAAGCTGTGGTACATTCATACACTAGAATATGATTCAGCAATAAAAAGAAATGAGTTATCAAGCCATGAAAAGATCTGAAAGAACTTTAAATGCTTATTGCTAAAGAAAATAAGTCAATCTGAAAAGGCTACATACTGTATGATTCCAACTATACAACTTCTGGAAAAAGTAAAACAATGAAGACAGTAGAAGATCAGTGGTTGCCAGGAGTTCGTAGGGGAGGGAGGGAAGGATGAATAGATAGGTAGGTGGAGCACAGGGGATCTTTAGGGCAGTGAAACTGCTATGTTAGACGTTTTAAATGGTGGATACAGGATATGTCTTTATACATTTGTCCAAGTCCACAGACACCAAGAGTGAATCCTAATGCAAACTATGGACTTTAGTTAATGATAATGTATCCATATTGGTTCATCAATTGTAATAACTATACCACTCTAATGCAAATGTTAATATAGGGGAAACTGGGTGGGGCATATGGGAACTCTTTGTACATCTGCAAAAGTGGATAATAAGAGACTGTGATAATTTGGTGTAACCCATATGGTATTAAGCATTAAGGTATGTAAAGACAGAGAATGGGGAGGAGAATGAAACAATAATGAGGTTAAAACGTATATCCAAAATTTGAAGGATTATAGAATTTGTAAAAAAAAAATTGTAGAAGAGGATACAATCCAGCCTAGTGAAACCAAATGACTGAAGGTTCAGAAAGAGAAACACTATTAGGGAGTGTATTGCCACTAATAATGAGTATTATAAATATTCATGTAAGATAGCCTTAGCTGAGCTTATGATTTACTGAAATATTCAACACATATTTGCTTGGGTAAAACACTGATAATTAGACATCAACCCTGCTCTCAAGAAGCTTGCTGGAAACTGAGAATTACATGATTTCATAAAATAAAAAACAGAATAGGAAACTGATCTGGAAATATATTAAGATACCGCTAACATTGGCTGTCTTAGGAGAGGGGAAACTAAACTAAATGAGACCAGGGGTATGTGATCAACTTTTCATCACATATGCATCTGCAACTTCTGAATTTTTAACTATGTGGATATATTTCATAATCATAAAGAACATTAAAACTTAAAGAAGACAGTAAAATTAAAATTATATAAATATTTAAATAAAGAATCCCCAAATACCAGAATAAAACATGTCTGGGGCATTTTCTCTGACCAGTAGTCTGAAGCATAGCCTATTAATTAAGCACAAAAGAAAAGGAAACAATTCAAGTTGAGTTCAATCCTCAAATTGCTGACTTTCTTCCAAGGTTCAGATCCAGATGAAGACCCACCCCTACACTTACATGAAAGTGGAGGACTAAAATAATCCTTTTGTTTGAGTCTCAAAATCACATTTCTATATTAAATATCACTACCTCTAAATTTGCATACCTTTAGATATTTCAACCATCCAGAATTACATTGTGCATGTATGTTCCCATTGGAGCTTTCAAGAAAATTTAAAAGTATGGCATCGCTGCCCATTTTAGCAATATCAGTAACTAATGTGATTAATACTAAAGAGATTAATACTAATCTAAAGAGATTAATACTCAGAAATCCATTTTTAAAGGTAAGACAAAATTACCTTCAGACTGTACTCTTTCGTGAACAGCCATAAAAAATGTTTCTTCCATTGTTGAGGTTCATAATGTGATTGAATGACTCTGAAATATTCCAATTATTCTTAATAAGTCACAAACCAATGAATAACACACCTCAGATGTCCAAGGCAAACCCAGTCAATCTGGGAACTTGTAATCTGGTATAATCCCAATGGTAGCTTTGGCAATCATTCACTCAACTAAATTTATTACAGACCATTTGTATTAAATAACTGTACCAACTATCAAGTTACAAACAGAATTGAGTTATTCAAGATACTCTATTCCATCTCCCTCACATACAAATCTGTTCGTTCAGCTCATATGCGTTAAGTGCCCCCTATACAGAAAGTACTACATAAGACAGTAAAGGTAAACAGAAAACATGGTCACTGCCTTCCTAGAGCTCACAGACCAGTAAAAGGAGAGAGAGAGAGAGAAGCATGGAAACTGGAAAACATTAGTGTTCTAATAGAAGCAAACAGAAGTGAGTACAAAAACTGTGGTAGCACACGAGATGGGATTGTTAACATACTCAGCAAGGGGACAATGGTGAGGGCTCTTGGGAAGGATGCTACTTCTCAGTTATAGAGCGTGACAGTGGCAGAGCCTTGCTAGAATTCAGATCTCTGGATTTCCAGGCAGTATTCATTTTGCTACCCTTGTTCCCTAACAACTTGATCAAAGGTCATCAATACTGTAGCTATAGCACACAAGTACATGAGGGAGTAATTTAAGCAATGTTTTAAAGCCATGTCTTGCTAACAATCACCTACTACACAGAGTGAAAACGGATCTTTTAAACAACTCTAACCTTGTACCAAAAGCATTTAACACTCACACACAGGTAGAGCATGATATATATGTGTGTGTACATGTAGTTTCACATAGAAGTTAATAAAAACACACAGCTAGTAAGAAGTGTTATTTCCAAACCACAAATCCAATTCAGTCTATTTACAATCACTTTGGTACTGAAAGTTTGTTAACTAACCAGCTGTCAGACTGTATTGCTACAAAACTCTTTATCCCAGCAGGACACTTAAATTAGAAGCGAGGATGAATCTTTTCCATATTGGCATCTCTTATTCAACAGAATGTGTTTCAGAGGGATTACCTGGCTTAATGCAGCTAATTCAATACAAAACTGAGTTTGCTACTCAGACTGTCCAAATACCCTAGCCTCCTCAAATGTGTGCAAAGCAGTTAAAACCTCTGATGTTATGTTTGATAAGAATTAAGGTACTCCAGCACACCAAATGTTAATTCCCAACGGGTAGCGAAAGACCAAATTTGGCAATGTAACAGATAACTCTCACTATTTCCGATAACTGGAAATTCTGTGTCAATCCACTGGCTTTTAAGGAATGACGACACTGTACTTCCGTCCCAGAACCAATAGCAATAATAATGGATAATAATCAGTGGGTATTACCCCCAAACCATTTTAATGAGAAGATGCAGCTTGCGTACAACTCTTGGTATTCTCAAAACTCTTTTGAATAATGACCTTTAATATAATATGAGAATGCCACTTTATTTTTTTAAATGGCTTTAAGATAATTTGAGTCTTATTTGCAGGGTAATGTGCACTACATCTCCCCAGAATCAGGTGTTCTTCACCGAGGTTATATTCAGTAGCGTGCCCTTGGAAACAGAGCCTGTGTCTCATGTTTAAGTGCATGTGGTATCAGCTATTCCCTGGTCCCTATATTGCCACACATGTGAATGGAATTTCTCCTGTTATCGCATAAGCCTGAAAAATACACTGTTTTTATTCCATTCTTCCTAGCAAACTTAACACAAAAAATTAGGGGGGAAAGGTAAGGGAAAACACCATCTTCTACATGATAGCATGCCAAAGAGGAATAAATCAAAATGCTACAATTTTTCTCCAAGTAGTTGGTCCCCAGCCTTTTTCCCCTGATGAATCCAGTATACTATTGTTACAAGATGTTTTAAGTAATATTTCTCTTTCCATTTTAGTCCTGTTGCAGATAATTTAAATGTCTAAGTGAATGAAAGCTAGCCATTCTACTTCAAAAAGAATTTACATTGCATTTAAGACCTAAATCACATTAAAATAATCACACACAGTATAAACAGAGTAACAGAGCCTTTGTTCGAATTAGATAATCAAATAAATGGATATATATATATCCAAAGAAATGAGAAGCTTATTTTATGAAAGGCTGTTGTGATGAAATTAAACTAAAGGCAGCTGAATCATGGTCACATATTATAGAGTTGTAATGAAAACTGATTAGGAGAATTTCAGAGGTGGGGGGGGGATTTGCTAAGAGGGTATTGGGGAAAGAGACTTTCTAAATCCAACAGTTCTATTAGCAATTTATGGACTTGATTATACCTTCAAACTGAACACTAACCCAGTAAGAACTCCAGTAGAAAGACTCTAAAATTTTGTGATATGGGGTAATCAGGGTGGCAACCATCAGCATAATAGACATGATCCAAAGAACCAGCAATTCATGGTAAACATAGCTGAGTAACACATTTGTCATAAGAAAAGACAAAATCTCATTCTTAAGACTAATTCAAAGAACAGAGAAAATCCTTCACATTAGACCACATCCTTGATTTATTGGTCATTGATTACAATATTTCAGTTTCAGGGCTTTAGCTTTTAAGCTGAAAGAAGTAATTTCCTTAAAACTTATATACAATATCTTAAAAGATTAAAGAAAACAGCCATATCATTTACCTATCCAGGTTTTATTTAACTGTATTTATTCAACTGTAGAAACTTCTCTAGAGTACAGAGAAAACAGAAATAGGTAAAAACCTACCTTTCTGTCATGAATTGGTCCAATATTAGTTACAAAGAGAAATAGAACAGAACAAATTTCCTCCTGGTTCTTTAATTCTTTGTTTCTTTGAAATGCAAAAGTACAATGTATTTAGAAAGCAGTTTCTATGTCAAGTAATGAATATTATTTTACATATTAAGTATATCTATATATTATGCTATTAATTTCTTGGAAGAGTTTCATTATGCATTTTGCAAGCGATTTGAGATTTTTACCTACTTTCTAGTATTAAATATAACACATTGCCTCAACTGCAATTTTAACTAACCAAATATTAGAGTGACTTCCACAAATCAGGCTAATATTGTAATAAAAGCTTGCACCTTATCAGAAGTCAGTAAAAAAAAAAATCTAAAAAACAAACAATAATGTATCTTATGGTCAAATGAAAGCTTCGATACTAACTATAAATTTTTAATTTATTTAATTGTATCAATGGATCAAAACTTATCATTTGCATAAAAGCATCTTGGGCAAAATTTCCTGACAGAGAATTCCTTTTAATATTTCTCCCCTTAGAATAGGTAAAAGACTGATTTGCCAGGCACTAGGTTCTGCTAAGTGGTGACTGTTTTATTCCAAAGATGCAGAGTAGCCATCTAACCACTGCTGCAAGGTTGTCTCCTAAGACATCAATGTGAGAGGTCCTGAAGATGTACAGTGTGGTGCCCTGGCTAAGGACACACCCAAAAGTATGTCTCTGGAGGGCCATTTCTATTGATTTCATTTGAAAATACAAACAATCAATTTTATTGAGGAATTTAAGTTTAGCTTGCTTTAAAATAATATACTTGTAACTGTTAAATGGTCACAATCTATGTCCTGAAGACATATGAACAATAAGAACAAAACTCCACAAGAATAATGTTCACCTTTGGTAGGTCCTAAGCAGCAGACTTCTCATTGGAAACAATGCAAGCAGAAAGATCCTCTGCTGAAACATCTTTAAAGTATTGAATGGAAAACATCTATCATCCTAAAATTCAAAATCCAACAAAAATAACTTGCAAAAACAAAGGCAAACTAAAAATTTCATCAAAAAAGCAAAAATTAACTCAAAATGGGATCACAGATCTAAATGTAGAACCTAAACTATGAAACTTCTCAAGGAAAACAGAAGAAAAATCTTTGTGACTTCGGGTTAGGCAAAGATTAATCAGATATGACACAAAAAGCATATCTACCAAAATAATTATAAATTGAACCACATTAAAATTAAGCACTTCTACTCTATAAAAGACGCTGTAAAGAAAATGATAAAGGAAACATCAACATGGAACCTCAACATATGTTCAGGAACATATTTCAAAATCTCATTTCTGATCAAAGGATTTGCATGTATATAGATATAGATATATATAACTGTAACTATATATAACTATATATATATAAAACTATATATATATATATATAAAACTCCCAAAATGAATAGTAAGAAAACAAGCAAACCAATTTTTTTAATGGGCAAAATATTTGAGCAGACACTTCACCAAGAAATACAGAAGATATACAGGATGATATAGGATGCCAATAAGCATATGAAAAGATGTTTGATATCACTAATCATTAGGAAATTGCAAATTAAAACCACAGTGAGATAATACTACACACCTACTAAAATGGCTAAAATTCAAAAGAGTGACCACACCAAGTGTTCGCAAGGATGGGGAGCAACCAGAATTCTTACGTGTTGCTGGTGGGAACATGAGATGGGACAACTACTTTGCAACAGTTTAGCAGTTTCTTAAAAATTTAAATAAACACCCACTATATGACCCAACCATTCCACTTCTAGATATTTAACCAAGAGAAATGAAACCTCTGTCTACACAAAGACTTGTACATGAAGGCTCAAAAGCAGCTTGATGAATAACAGCCAAACCTGGAAACAACCCGAACAGTCCACGAACAAGTGGAATGATAAAGTGTACACTGCATGCAACTGAATATTACTTAGCAGTAAAAAGGAATTAACTATTGATAAACACAACAACATGGGTGGACAGCAAAATAATTAATCTCAGTGGGAAAAGGCAGACAAAAAAAAGCATATAAGATAGGTTTCCACTTATTTAAAATTCTTAAAATTTCAGATTAATGGATAGTGATATAAAGCAAATTAATGGTTGCTTGCAGAAAGGGTAGCAGCAGGGTTGGGTCTGGGGGACAGAATATAAACGAACAGGAGGAACCTTTGGAGGTACTAGGTATGCTCATTACCTTGATTTTGGAGATGTTTGTATGTATCTACATACATCAAAATATCAAATTGTGCACCTTAAGAACATGCAGATTGTCAATTATTCTTCAATAAAGTTGTCAAAAAGTATACCATCAATCAAATTGGTCATGGTTCTGAATGCTCGTATTCTTGCTTTATAACTGTAAATTATTTTGACTTTATTTTTCCTTATTGATTTCATTGCTGTGTGTCTATTTTAACCCTACTGCATGCAGTAATGGATATTTTTGCAACAGTATGTTTAGGCTAAATTTTAAAAACAGTAACATGAGTCTATGCATGCACTGCAATTCCAATATTAATCATTCATATCCACAGTTAAATATTGATATGGGGGTTTTCTAGCTCTCATGGTGAGCCCTGAGTTGACAGCTAGCTGACCATGAAAGTTTAAAAAAAAAAAAAAGCCAGGAAAATCCCCCAGCCTTATAAGTACAATTGTCCCTTTCCCATTCAAGTGCCACAGTGACCACGAAGATGAATGATTCATCTTCATATTCAATCCACCACAGGTAGGAAGCGCCCTGATGCCACAGCACACCAGGAGGTATCCCTTTCGCCACCTGACTGCTGAGCGACCCAGTTCCAGAGAACTGAGACGCTGCATTTGAGACTTTCTTCTTACACCAACCTTCGTAGCTTGGTTTTCCCCCAAAGCTTAACCTAACACAACTACTTGTGTGCAGCCAGGTCATTTGGGAGGTGATCCTAGTAAGAAGCAGTAAGGGAATGGGGAGAAAGAGATCGAAGATGATACCAGAGTGTGTTATTGAAGTTGCTGCTGTGGGCAACCAGAACTCAGTTTCACCAGGACCTCTGAAGCATGGAGAATGGTCTTACAAAACTATCTTGTTACAGGCTGAAAGACAAGAACCTTTACCCATTGGCTACTGTCTCCTGATTGAAAGCTGACCCAGGAGTGTTAACTCACCAACACTTCAAAGCTGTGCATGGTGTGAGCTGAGAGAGCTACTGCTGGCCTCGGGTAGGCAAAGTCAGAAGCGCCTCGGGGCAGAAAGCAGAGCAGCCTGGCAAAACGCAGAGGAGAGAAGCTGTCAGAGAGAAGAGTGGAAGCTTGCGTGAAACTGTCCCCCCACTGAGTCAGAAACTAGAAAGGATGCTGAGCATATGAGTCAGGACACCAAAGGCTTTTGACACAACAGGACTATGAATTTCTTAGAAGTTATAACCAATTCATAGCTGCACATCTTTAATTTTGTTTGGCAACAAGGGTTATCACAGGGGGAAATGGGCAGCAATGTACCAGTCAGTATTGGTTAAATGCGTCCTCTATAACAAGTACTTCTCCAGATCATCTCTCATACAGCTCGTATGTGACCTGTAAAAATATGTCACTGACTGTATTACTTCGCCAGGACTGCCACAACAAAATACCAGATTGGGTGGCTTAAACAACAGAATTTATTTCCTCACAATTCCAGAGGCTAGAAGTTCGAGACCAAGGTGTTGGCTGTGTCTTCACATGGTCTCCCCTCTGTACATGTCTGTATCCACATTTCCTCTTTTTATGAGGCCACAAATCAGATTGGATTAGAGTCCACCCTCGTTATTTCATTTTAACTTAATTACCTCTTTAATGAGCCTATCTTCAAATACAGTCACATCCTAGGGCACTGGAGGCTAGAACTCAACATATGAATTTTGTGGGAGACACAACATTGTCCATTACATTGACCTTTATATTAAAAATATTTATAATATTTAATTAAAGTACTACTCATTTGATTTAATAAAAAGTTTACCCTGGATTCCTAAAGAGCAATTCCCATAATAAATAAACTCTTTGAGTATCAAAAGACAATAGTCATGCTAATCTTTATGATTAGGTTTATGAAAATTACTGATGACTAGTACCCACTTATATATTTATATATATAATTTATTTTATTTCTTGTTTTATATATATATGTATATATGTAGTGGTTTAAAACATTATGGCAAAGAATTAAATAAACATAACTTTATAATGAAGCACTATCATAGCTGAAATTGGGATAGTTTTAGAAAGTGAAACTATTCGATTTTCTTCTTTCTTCATACATAATACCTTTGGACTTGCAACGGGAACTGCAGGGACATTTAATCCAGCTGGTTCTTTGTGCCCTATTATTTTCTTTGTCCTTCATGTATATGAGAAAACTTAAAATGCATGCGTCACTTATGCTTTATTTAAACATTTAATTCTCTGCTATTTTCGATATTTTCTTTTTCATGGTTTAAAACAAATTCCAACTATTCTCTAAATATATTTCCCGATCAGTCTGGAATTGACAGTATCTGATGGATACAATCTAAGAAGGATGGGATTTGCTGGTAAAGAGGGAAAGATAAACTAGCCTTGATGAGGCAAAGTGAATTTTCAGAGATGTGCTATTAGCAGTTTCCTATTTTGGTTATACTTTTAGAGGTCAGCATCTAGAACTACTGTAGATTTGATTACTGCCTTGTCTAGTGTCTCTGTTTACTTTGGTTGACTCTGCTCGGACTACCCTTCCCCCCCACTTTCCCCCTTTCCAAACAGCCCCCACCCACCCAGTGTGAGTCCTCATCATCATTTAAATTCCATCGTCTAAAGGAAGCTTTCACAGACCACTCCAGGCAACATGTGACTTCTTCTGAATTTCCTTATTACTATCCTAACACTCATTTGGCACTTATTCATTCACCAAGGATTTACTGAGTGCTGACTGTGTACTGGAGCGCTCTGTTCTAGATGACGGCAGTACCGCTGTGAATAAATGAGACAAAAATCCTGCTCTCATGGGACATTCCAGTAGAGCCAAAGAGGTAAGGGAGACACAGACAACAAATGTGTGGAAAGTGATCATAACTGCTGTGAAGGCATGTAAAGCAGTGGGAGGGCAGTGTGTGTGTGTGTGTGTGTGTGTGTGTGTGTGTGTGTGTGTGTGTGTGTGTAGGGTTAGCTCTCCTAGATGGACAGTCTGGGAAGAACTGTCAGGTCAAGTTACATTTGAGCAGCTACGGAGGAAAGTGACAGGGCACGTTCTGTGGGTACCTGGGAGGGCAGTGGTCCCCGCAGAAGGAACAGCAGGTCCTGAGTGTTCTGCTTGGTGTGCTTGGACAGGGTCTGATGAACTCTGAACAGCAGCTGTAGATGTGGTTTATCCAGACTGAGCTCTTTCTTAGAAGCCATGGTAAGGCTTTTGAATTGTAATCTGAGTAAAATGGTAAAGGGTTCTGAGCAGAGCAATGGTATATACTGGCAGGTTCTAAAAGGATCATTCCAGCTGCTGAAAGGAATTGGAAAGTAGAGAAATAAAGGGGAAGTAGAAAGGTGGGCCAGAAGACTACCGTAATTATCCAGGTACAAGGAGATGATACCTTAGAACACCTCTTGTACTGTAAGTTGTTTTATGCTAACATTTACCTTTGCCTGTGTACCTGTAACTCCTTGAGGGCAGAGAGATTCTATTTCTAATTTATGGATTACGTCATGACCCATGTTGTATAAATGCCTAGCAGTAGCATTAAATCCACGTTACCCAGGTAACAGCATGGCATCATTGGAAGGCTACCATTTACTATTTCTTTAGGAAGTTTAAATTCTCTAAGCTGTAGTCAACATTTGAAAAATTCGACCTAACAAGGATTAAATGAAAATGCCCAACCAGACCCACCATTTACAATAGGAGATGCCTGGTGTGCTTCCAATTCATTCCTTTCCCAGGAATCCAAAGCATATGCTCTCAAAAAGCTTCCTTCCTTATAGTAATCTTTGTCTTCCATATCATTTTAGCGTTACCCCCAAATCAATTCATCACCGATCCTATCTCGGTTTGTACATCACTGCATCTCAATGATTGTAGATGCAGCCCTAACTGTAGGGTAAATGTTTAGTTTGGGAGCTGGTAGAGCCGTGGGATTTACGTTCTGAGCAGTAAGTGGCACTGTCCAAACATTCATGAAAAGGACCGGGGATGGCTGTAGCCACAAGCTGAATTATTACGTCAGAAGCAACCCAAGCGTTACTTGGGTTCACCTTCCCCGGAAAGCAGGTAAAACATAGAAGCAGAGAAAGGTACTGTGACTTTACCCCATCTCATTTGGATCAAGCAGAGGGAACCCCAACGGTGTCTATACTCGGGTTCAACGTTCTCCACTGGGCCTCCTCAAATTCCAGCGCACGGCCACTGGACGGGAAGGCGCCACCTGCGTGGGCGCCCACGGGGACCGGGGGACCGGGCCCTGCAACCTGGGGGGCTGCACAGGCTCGAGGAGCACGCTTCGGAAGATGAGACCACTCCAGCCGACAGGCGCTCACCGCCCCGACGCGGCGTTTAGCGCGCGTAGTAGCTCACTCCCGGCACCGCGGGCCCACCTCATCGGCTCCGGTCCAGCGCCCCGGAGCTGAAGGCGCCTGCGCGAGACGTGACCGCGCCCCCTCCGCCAGAGGCCGGAGGCCGGCGAGGGGGCGGGGCCGCGCGAGTGCGCACGCGCCGACGGACACATAGGCGGAAGTGGCGCGCGGGCGCCGGGGATACGAGCAGCTGGCGAGGCCTCGGCGGCTGCGGTGGAACGTGCAGGAGTGGGCGAGGAGGAGAAGCAGGAGGTGATGGCGACGGACCTGGGGAGGGGGAGACGCTCCGTCTGGCTGAGGCGCCCCCTGGGCTGGGGTCCCCCTTTCAGGTGACACACTGGCTCGGGAGTGGACGTGCCCCCCTGGGCCTTTCGCCGTGTTTGTGACGCAGACCCCCCCCGCCCCACCCCCCGGAGAACCTTGATACCGCCCATCTTCATCCTAAGGAGAGAGCGGGAGAGGATGAGGTCGGGAGGCAGGGCGCGGGTGACTTCCTTTCACAAAGAACGGAAACCTGCTGGCACGGTTTCCAGGGAGGAGCATCTGCTTGTCCTCGCCCTTCCGCCCTACGGCTGGCGAGAGCTCGGTCAGGCCGGTACTTGCAGGCTTGCAGGCCTGAGACCACCTCTGGGAGGGTCTGGTAGGCTATCCCCAGGGCCTCTGGACAACTGTCAGTCGCCTGGGTCCCCCACAACAGCGTTTTCAGTGAAGAACTACGTCCGGGATCTGCGTTCAGCTGGGTACTGTATGGTACTCCGCTGTACATTTGCAGTGCAAGGTGATTGTTCTCATCGGGTTAAGTTCTTGTCATGAACTTCCACTGGTAGTTCTTCAAATTCCTCCAGTCTTTGCAGCTTAACTTTCTTGCCCACCGTTTTATTTTCTTAAATGTTGAAAGAAGGTGGAAGGATTTGGCGTTCTAACATTTTTTTTTTTTTAACGTTGGGCATATGCATTTCTTCTACAGTAGGATATCAGACGTCAAGAACTGTTTTGGGGATGAATGTTTTCTTATTGGGTTGGTTTGGGACTTGGAAGAGGGAGATGCAGCCTTTGAAAATAATTTAGATAGGTGTTATTTGTAATACTTAATTTCTTAATATACCTGTAAAGTCCTAATTTTAGTTTTCTCCCTTAGGGAAAAAAAACTGATCTTCAAAAATTAGCACACAGTTTCTTGAACTTTGTGCAATGAAATGTGTTCAAAGAAATGGGAAGGAATCTTGTTTTTCTGTGTTTTATAATTATACGCCACAGGTCATGATTAATATTCAGAGTCCAGTTAACCTAGCTATATTGGCAACATTCTTTTAATTGTAATGTGGAGTGTGGCAAAATACAGAACCAAGTTTTTTTTTTCAAGGTGCTCACATCGTAGTGACATATTTTCCTTATGTTCTACCTTTTTGTAGTGGGAGACTTTTCTTCAAAAGGTTGGGAAAGAATAGGTTAAGAAATTAAATTTTACTTCAGTTGGTATTTTAAATCAACATTGTCACCAGTCATTTATTTTTAAATTTCAATATGTGCTAGAAATGCTACCTTTTTATTGCATTTTAGCAATTATCTGTAACTTGAAGTAATTAAACGTCTGTATTGACTTTAGGAAGAGACCTTAGGCAGTGATTCACACCTGTGGGGTTTTTTTAAGTTTCAAGGGTTACATGAACTTGTAAATTAAAGCAAAATGTTAATCGTTTAATTTGAAAGCTAATTTTAATTCTGTGCTTGATTTCTTTTTATTTTTTCCTACATCACAAGGACATTAGACCAGTTTCTTTAGATGATGGTTGGTATCAGTCATTAATGCCTGAAATAGAAGGGATATGGCAGACATTCAGGATCACAGTTATTGGCTATCAGAGCTCAGAGTCTTTCTTCACCAGTCACGTGATCTGACGAGTGATGTTCTGATTAATAAAACTTCATTCTAAATGCAGGGGAGGGAGAGGAAGCTTAAAAACCTACATGGGGCCAGATTTATTAGAATGTACACCCATTTGTACACCCATTTATTCGTACACCCACGCCTACACGTATGGAAAATAGTTGCTAACCTTTTTATTTCTTCTACATTCAAACAACACTTAGGTAAGGTCTTTTAAGGCATGCTTTATAAAGAAAGTTATATCCCAAGGGGATCCTACAGGGTGACTTAAAAAGTCTTAACAGAGATGACACTGATCAAACGTAGCATGGGCAACAAGAACAATGTGTAAAAGAAGAAATGGGCAAAGGAAAGGAAATACAGTAAAACTTCTTGAAATTACACGTTTTCTATTTAGAAATATGGCAGGTATCATGTACAACAAATGTTCTTTGATGCCTGTGTATTATTGTTAGTTACAAGTTGTAGGCAGAGCCTTGACCCCAAGTTTAAATTACAGAAGGAGACCCACTTAATCTCTGTAAATCAGCAAACTAGAAGCGATCATGAAGAGGTGACTCTAATTCTTGCCATTTTAAATCACCATATGGCAGTTTTGGGGTTTTTTTTTTAAAGATTTCCAGAGAGTTCACTGTCAAAATTATTCTTATCCTCTTCTCTCAACTAGAGTGTAAATTTTAATTCCCACTGGGATTGTAACAGACATTCTTTTCTAGGAAGATAAGTTTTTCTTAATAAGTTCTGTTTGTCATAATTCTGCACTTTCCTCAACTTTTACATGAATTTACTTTTCAGTTTCTGTTAATCCAAAGAGAAATTGATAGTTATCTATGGAGTCTTCATGATAGTTTTTCACAGACTAACAAAAAATGATGTGTTTTTCAGCTTTTTACAAACCCAAGAGCTTTATTTCTTTTTTCTAAACAGCTTTATTGAGGTATAATTGATACATACAAAAAAATGCACATGTTTAATAGATACAATTTGATGAGTCTGGGCATATACATACACCTGTGATACCATCTCCATAGACAAGGTAATAAACATCTGTCACCACCAGGAGTGTCCTTGTGTCCCCTTTGTGTGTGTGTAGTTAAGAATGCTTTACATGAGATCTACCCTCTTAACAAATGTTTAAGTGCATAGCACAGACACTGTGTCATAGGGCCTCTACAACAGATGGTCTCTAGAACTTACTCACCTGGTATAACTGAAACTTTATACCCATGGAACAACTACCAAAGGCTTTTAAATTGCAGAGATTTTTCTCCAAAGGAAAAAAATATTTTCTTTTAACCTAAGAGATGCTGTTGCTAAAGCATAGTATCCTTTCTATAATCTTGGTTAAATCTAGCTTTTTGCACAACTTACAGATGTTTGACTTTATTTTAAAATGTTATTAGCAAATAAATTTTACAATTGTCTTGGTAGCTGTAGGAGTTTGGGCTGTTCTTTACTCTTTTCTGCAATTAAAGATGGACTTTAATGTTGAAGACATTATGCGTAAACTATTGTGGGCTTTAAAAATTATATCCTCACTGCAAATGGAAACATAATAAAGGCACGTTTACTTTGATGAAATAAATACAAGGTTAGCTTTTAGTTTGTTGCTGTGGAAATAAGAACGGTGTATATTTAATTTAGTCGTGTTTGGAGACTAAGCATATTGTTTTGGTGGATGGGAAGCTTGAATAGGAGAATTAATATATTACTATCCAGAGAGAATAACTCTTACCTGTGTAATTTTCCAAATGTGACTTGAGATATTATTTGGAGCATAGCACTTTACTTGATGGTCTAAATGTTTTGCTTTAATTGTTTATTTCCTTCTGTAGGGCTTGGCTCAGCAGGCAAAAGAAAGACTGAACAAAGGGGAGGAAACCAACAAAGATAACTTTGGAAGCACTGAATGCTGCAAAATAAGAAAAATGGATCTCAAGTTCAACAGCTCCAGGAAATATATTTCTATAACTGTCCCGTCCAAAACCCAAGCGATGTCACCACACATCAAGTCGATAGATGATATTGTAGTGCTTGGCATAAATCTCAGCAGATTTAACAAACTTACTCAATTTTTCATATGTGTTGCTGGAGTTTTGGTATTTTACCTAATTTATGGATATATACAGGTAAAAATTTAGTCATTTGTTTATAATGTGTTAATTATTTATAACAAATGAGCTCAACTTGGGCACTACTAATAGTTTTGTCCAAGATACTTTCTTTTATAAGATAGCAAGTTTATTCACAAATTTGAGTTTCTTAGTATAGTAGTAGGAAGGAGCTACTTACTTACGATTAAATTGACTGAAAACAGGGATCCAAATTTTAGAGTGAAATATTTTACATGGGGGAAGGGAAGCAAGAGACAATCTTAAAAAATGAAAATTATGAAAAAATATGAAGTGTTATGTTTTGCAAAATGTAGGTAATTGCGACCATGTGGGGTTTTTTTAATATATAAATTTATTTTTGTTTATTTATTTATTTTTGGCCGCGTTGGGTCTTCGTTGCTCCGCATGGGCTTCCTCTAGTTGCAGCAAGCGGGGGCTACTCTTCGTTGTGGTGCGCAGTCTTCTCATTGCGGTGGCTTCTCTTGTGGCAGAGCATGAGCTCCAGGCGCACAGGCTCAGTAGCTGTGGCTCGTGGGCTCTAGAGCGCAGGCTCAGTTGTTGTGGCACATGGGCTTAGTTGCTCCGCAGCATGTGGGATCTTCCCAGACCAGGGCTCGAACCCGTGTCCCCTGCATTGGCAGGCGGATCCTCAACCACTGCGCCACCAGGGAAGCCCCACCATGTGCTTTTTAAAAGAAAATGGTTGGAGTATTGATTGGTATTTTGGAACATAATTCTTACATGAAATTGAATGATAGCACAAAAGCCACATTCTAGTTCACTCTTGATTCCTGGAGCTCATTAAGAGGTCATTTTGCAAAAGTGTATCAGGATGTTTTCTATTTTTCCAAGGGTGTCTCTTCAATCCTATAATGCTTGAATCATCCTTTTCTTGAAGCATCTGTTGTGTTCTCATTCTTGTTGGTTTCCTCTTCTAATTCAACTTTGCCAGAACCTTATTTTTCTGTGATTTTGCCTATGCAAAACATTTCTAACATTGCCAGTTTGTCTTGTATTTGCATTGTTTTATGGGATAGTTGTAAACACTTGACCAGGAAATTCCTGACCTTCAAAGACAAGAGCTGGAGGATGAGGCTAGTGTAAAAAGAATGTGTGCATGGGGACCGTTAATTACCAATTGTCAACTCATCAGTGGGTATTTTCAGCTGTTACCAACTTTGCTTTTTTATGCAACTCCCTAACATGAGAAAATCTTTATAGTTGAAGAAAAGGAAAGTGATGTGTTTTCTGAAAACATAGATAATATCTCTGATATTATTTATAATCAGAGTGATCTTAAAAATTGTTGTATGCTTTTCCTTCGTTTTATAGAGATGAAATATAAAACTAAGTATAAAGGAGAAGACAGAATTGTGACTATTCCTTAGCTTCTGAAAATGCTATAGGGTACATTAGTGTAAAACAACATGAACTTTAAAATCTTAATATTTATAATTGACTTTTGTACTAGAAGATGATATAAGAATTCAGATAATACAATGAAGAACAATACAAAGTAGTAACTTTTATCAAATGTTAGGATCTCTTATTGAGAAATTTTTTCTTTTGTCCTTTGAAATACCATTGTTACCAAATAGCTTGGGGGCAAAGTTAGCCATTTTAATGGAATATGAATTAGAAATTTACAAATTTCATTAAATTTTTTCTATTTGATAAATGATCAGAGATTTTAATTTACAACTAATATGTGCAAAGTTTCTTTTAAAATAAGATAAACCGATTATAATTGTAACATCACTTTGGTGAGAACTGGCATTGCTACTAATTGGATATTAAAATAGGTTAAAGAAAATGGGGTTTTGTAGTAAATTTAGCAATATAGAAAGTGAAATATTTACCTGAGTGCCAGGGTATTAATAAAGCTATTTTTATGTTTTATAGTTTATAAACCAGAAACGTCCTAAATAACTTACAGACTTACTTGAACGTGAAATCTAAATTTGTGGAATTACACAGCATCCTAAATGTACAAACTCAGTTCAGGATCTTTTTAGAGGCTGTGTTTAGTTTTTCTTCGAACATAAGTTTATCCATCAATTTCATCTTTTTAAAATTTATTTCAAATACAGCTGAAATATATATATTTGGTGGATAGTTTGATGCATTCAGTTAAGCCAGATAGCTTTATTAGAATACTTCTTGATGAGATTAAGAATGGCTTTTTAGGGCTTCCCTGGTGGCGCAGTGGTTGAGAGTCCGCCTGCCGATGCAGGGGACATGGGT
Source organism: Leucopleurus acutus (assembly GCF_964270905.1). Classification (NCBI taxonomy): domain Eukaryota; kingdom Metazoa; phylum Chordata; class Mammalia; order Artiodactyla; family Delphinidae; genus Leucopleurus; species Leucopleurus acutus. The sequence continues at coordinate 99,421,081 of NC_139153.1, forward strand.
TCGTGCCCCGGTCCGGGAAGATCCCACGTGCCGCGGAGCGGCTGGGCCCGTGAGCCATGGCCGCTGAGCCTGCGCGTCCGGAGCCTGTGCTCCGCAGCAGGAGAGGCCACAACAGGGAGAGGCCCTTGTACCGCAAAAAAAAAAAAAAGAATGGCTTTTTAACAATTAACAAAAACTGTTTTCATGATATAACATTTTTAAGAAGAGTAACCATTTCTCTATAAGGAGAAGTTTTATGTAGTCTATGGCACAAGAATTCTAAAAAATAGCATTAATTATCGATTTGAACTGATTATCTTAATATTGGAAAACAGGCCTGAGATAATAGACTTCTAATGAAATATGCTTTTTATAAGAGTCCATGAGTTCTTGGATCAGCTGCCTTCCTCATTGTTCTGGGCGACTCTTTTAATTTTGGTCTTTTAAAAAAAGAAAAAAGCATAGGAGGGGGTTGCTTCCTAGTTCTTCCTCCCCTGCTTTCTGTTCTGCTGATTGTCACACCTGGATATCTACTGTTGCTTCTTTGCAAAGGCCTCCTAACTTCTCTAATTTTACCTCTCAGAAGCCTTACAGTTTGGATGTTTTTTTGTGCATTTTGTTGTTGGGGGTGAAGCTTGGTTTCTATTAAAATGCTGTGCTTATAGGAATGTGCTGTGAGGTAATTGGTCTGCCCCTGGGACTTAAACAGTGTTCATGTCTCTTTTGACAGGAATTAATATTTTCAGTGGAGGGTTTTAAGCCCTATGGCTGGTACCTTACTTTAGTGCAGTTTGCATTTTACTCCATATTTGGCCTAATAGAGCTTCAGCTTATTCAGGACAAAAGGAGAAGGTATGTGGTTTATTTGTTTTTATTTTTTGGCAGTTAAGTACACGAGTAGTAGTTCATTTTTATTGTTTTATTTTTTGCGCACGTGGAATATGTTATACATGAAATATACATTTCCCATTAATAAAACATTTAATACCCAAGAATTTTTATCAGTATTATCAACTTATTAAAAATATTAAATATGGTATTTCCATTATACATTGAAAAAAGTGTAATGTTATCAGATTTTTAAATGTTTAGGGCATTTGTTGGCGGTCCAGTGGTTAGGACTCCGGACTTCCACTGTCAGGGGCCGGGTTCGATCCCTGGTGGGGGAACTAAGATCCCACATGCCACGCAGCGCAGCCAAAAAAAAAAAAAAAAATGTTGTTTAGACTCAATAATAAGATAGATCTTCTTAAAATAGGAGAAAGTATTCAGTTGTACATGTATGTTTTTATAATGGAAATAGGTGTGATTACTGAAAAATTTATGATGGTACTACATAAGAATGGTGATATGAAATATCAATACCTATTTTTATAGTGGTTTTTGAAATGCATAGTTAATGTTTTGTTTTGTGGGATATATTCCACTTAACATCCTCACGTTTGTAATGGCCAGCAGTAGGAATTGCATTCTTGACCATTAGAGAAATTTTATTATGTTCCTTTTTGTCAAAGCTAAAAGAGTTTATATAGACAGTAGCTTTTAAATTAACGACCACCTAGGTTTGAGAAATATCTTGAAATATTGTTAATGGCATATTGAGCAATATGCAATTAAAACCTAGATTCATATCAGAAGGTGGTTGGGAATTTGAATATAACATTTTCTTGGTAAATTTAAGTGTGGTTATCCTGTCATATCAGACCCTAATATGTGAATATTTCATGTATATATTGAACAGTTTAAATGTAGTAAGGAGCTATAATGTTGACATTCTTCATTGATATAAATGTTTAATCCTTCAGTGAAAATAAAAATTTTTCATAGCTACTTTTTTTTCTTAAATGTTTCTGATGTTTGTATGAAAATAACTATAAAATTTTAAATATTTAAATCAGTAACACCAGTATTTCTTCATGCGTCTAATTTTACCTCTCAACCTCTCTATTGCCAATAAATTATTATAGCAGCAATGTTAAAAACGTTTGATTCTGAGGAGATCTTCTTTATTATTTTCATGTTCTGAAACTCTACAAGACTTAGCTTAGCCATAGGTGGTAGAATAGAAAGTAATTAAATGTGTCTGTCAGGACTAATATATATGGAAGCCTGGCTTCCATATATATTCATTATGTATTGCAAACTTCTGGACCTCTGATTGCTTCTAAAATAAAAGAACCCAATGCTGTATTTATTAAATGAAAAAAACACAAAGATGATGCATCTCCTAACTGTTAAATTTTAAAAAGATACAACTCCCTCTCAGCTACCAAAAGATGGGGAGTGAGCCTCCAGTCATGTTTTTCCCAACCTTTAAACCACATAACCATAACATATTTAAAGTCATTTGTGTTTGATTGAAACATGAGTGAAGGAATTAGGTAGAAGAATTTATAGACCTATAATAAATGTAATTAGAAGTTGAAAACTTTTCATTCCAAGGCACATTAAAAACTTTTTTAGAAAAAGTATAGGTGTATTACAATGAAAATATGCCCAATCCCCTATTTCTGAATTTATTTGAGTGTGTATATATCTGAATTTATTTAAGTGACACTGCTCTTTAGACCTTTAATAAGTCAAATTCTTTGCTTAGGTTTTTCTCTCTTCCTATATTTATATGAATATCCATGTACTTGAAGAGTACAGAATTTGGGGTCAGAAAACATGGATTTGAGTCATGTTACTGCCCCCTATTCTGTCAATACCTCAGGGAAGTTTCTTAAATTCTCTCTGTTTCATTTTGAGGATGAAATACAGTGATGTGTGATATAGCCCATCATAGACTAGGATACCCTAAATATACTCCAAAGTATATTACTCCAAAGTATATATTTCACCAAAGATCATCTTGTAACTTCAGTGTTAATCACTGTATGTGAGTTTTTAATAAAGGAGATCTGTACCAAATTGAAAAGCTAAGGGGCTTATCAAAGTTACGACTTTCCCATCATATCTAAAGTAGTAAGCAATTGGGGTATTCAAATAGAAACAGTGAGAGTCCTAGAGGCAAGATGATGAAATCTAACCTCATTTCACCAGTGAGAAAGCAGACCTGGAGGAGAGCTGGGATTTCCATGAGCTCGTGCCCCAGGCTGCACTCAGAGTTGGAACCTTTTGAATTTAGGTTTCCTTAGTTCCAGGCTGGTTTTCTTTCTTCCTTTACTGTGTTGCTTTTTTAATCTTGTGATTCTTCTGACCCAAATTTTTATTTTCTGGCCACTGTTTGCAATTTATGGATGAGGAAATTTGCCTCTTCTGACTTTTATCATTACCTGGGGAAGTGATGCTGTCCTCCTTCACTGATACCCCACTGAGAGTTAAACCCCACGGACAGCATAAAAACCAGTGTCTGTACACTGATGCATAACAGGCATGCCCAGTTATTTCCACATGGATTTTAAATGATGACCACTGTGTTAGTAAAGTGTAAGCAAAGGTCTCAAAATTGAAACGTAAGTGGAAATGATGCATTTTAATTGAACTTATCTAGTAAATTATTTTGCCTTATATCTAGCCGTATAAAAAATGTGGAATTTTGTCACCTTGATTTAAACATGAACACAAATCCCAAAATGGAAACTAGATCTAAAAATGCAACATAATTTAATTATATGAATAGTGCACCAATGTACAAGATTATTGTCTTAGACCATTAAGTATCTTGTGAGCATATGCTCACAAGACCAGCTCAGAATTATGAAGATACCAAATTAAGAATCTCCTTTAGGAAATCCAGTTAGAGCCCAAGGTAGAAAAATTGGGGATCGTGAGGAGAGTCAGATTCCTCATCTGAAAGTTGATTGTTTTAACATTTTATAGAATTACAGCATTAGAGATGAATCATAAGACATTATGGTAATAAAAACCATGTCTGGAGTTTTAAACCACCTTGTTCTTTTTCTAGAGAAATTCTGCTCAGGTTATTCTAGCAGAATGGATAGATGTATTTTTCCTAATGCTAGATGGAATGTTAGGAAACAACAACAATTTAGAAGTTAATTAACTAAGGTGCCTTTTCCCATTATAGAAGCCAATTTTTTTTTAAATCAATTCTTCTTTTCTAAATTTAGTCAAGATGGTTTTTATATGTAGCTATAACTACTGTTAAAAAACCCTAAATGTAATAGCATTTATACTTTCAGTAAGAATCTAAGTAACTCTCTAATGTACTACTTTTTCAGACAGTTGAGAGTTCTCACTTACAATTGATTAAATAAAGGTAAATTGTTATTTTCACCAACATTCTTTTATACAAGTTAACACCGTTGTAACTTTAAGAATAGTGATATTTTACCGATATTTATAGAAATATTAAACAAATTAGAAGAGTAATTAGAAATTTACACATTGTAAGCACATTCTCTTACAGTAGTATGAATTGGGTCCCAAAATGAAGATTTTAAAAATTGTCTTTTACAGAATACCAGGAAAAACCTACATGATAATAGCTTTTCTAACTGTGGGTACTATGGGGTTATCAAACACTTCCTTGGGCTACCTGAATTATCCTACCCAAGTCATCTTCAAGTGCTGCAAATTGATTCCTGTTATGCTAGGAGGAGTTTTAATTCAAGGTATAGTAATGATATATTTTCATACTGTTTGAAATTAATAGGATATGTTATGGCATCTAGCATTAGGAAAAACATTAAACTTCAATTAATATCTTTAATGAACAGTCTAGATATTGTAACACTTCTGAGTGATATCTCATTAAAAAAAAAAAAGCTATTATAAAAACACTGATACTTCTGTGATATACCTCAGGATCTGAAATCAGTAATTTGGAGATGGGGAAAAATAAAAATAGTATTTTGTTTTATTCTTTTAATCTGGAACCTACTACGTTTCCAGAAATATTGTATTTACATATTGAAGGCCTAGCTCAGAAGTACCTGGAAAGCTCTTTTTTTCAGTTCTTTCATTTTTCTACTCTCCAGGGCTCTGCTCTCCACCTCCATTATACAAATGGACGATTCCCATGTTGAAGTAAAGCTTAAGCTGAGCAAGTGTTTGTTAACCAGCTCTGCTGACTGTTGACTCCCTAGGATCCCAACTAAATTACAAGCTATGTGAAAATAGGAGTAAAAGGGGAGGCAGTGATAGCGACAAGCAGTGGAACAAGTTTTTGTTTTGTTCATCTGACTGTCATGAGGAATATACATGTTTTGATAATCACTGAAGTTCTTATGAAGCCTGACTTCATTTTATGCATTATAAGCCTTCCCAAAAGAGCCTTTTAAAATGAAAATGTGTATGTCAACTACTTCACATATAATTTCAGGATAACTGTTCACGCAGGAAAAAACAATGATCCCAATTTCCTATTAAAAATCACATTTCACGTCATAACTGACTTGGCCTGTATAATATCTCCTTAACAGTCCTTCCAAAAAGTTACGCTATGTAATTTCATTAATTAAACTTGGATGTGCTAAAATAAGTTAATCCTCACCAACCTAGAAGTTATCTGACTATAGTATTTGCAAACATATACAGCCTGAATGACTACTCTGGTTTCTTGGTAAACTTACGAAGTATAAGAAAATTCATAGCCTTATGTTATACATAAAGTAAAAGAGGCACTAGTTTCCACAAACTTTTTAAATGTTCATATTTACTCACTATCATAAGAAGGATCTCATATCTAACTTATAAGGACATTTTGGTGCTCGCGGGGTAATTTTGATTTTCAACGCCCTTCTGTGACTGTCTCATGCCTTGACCTAAGCACTCGTGATCATTTTTGACATTGGATATAAAAGGCAGTCCCTGCTCTACTTGTTTAAACACATAGATCTAAAACTGTGCTGAGTGGGTAATTGCATAATCAGGTTGACTTACATTTATTTTGCACAGGAAAGCATTACAATGTTGCTGATGTGTCTGCTGCCTTATGCATGAGCCTCGGCCTGATATGGTTTACCCTGGCCGACAGCACGGTTGCACCAAATTTCAACCTGACAGGTAAGGAATTTACTTGTATTCCTAGGTTTTGTAGGTGTTTCGGTTTAGAGTAAGAATTTTTACAGTTTCATGAGGGTTTTAAATGATGGTGTGGCATCTGTGATTCTCATATCTAACATAAAGCTTTTGGACTTTCCATATAAGATGTAGTAAAAATATCACAACTCTGGAAACATAACAGTTGTTTTTAGTACTCTGGTATAGTATTTTGACATGACAAGAGGCTGTGTGCCTAGATAGAATCTCCCATTATCAAGTACATGACAGACCAATTTCTTATGAGCTGAATTGGAAATATACACATGAGTTATGGGAGGATCACAGTAGTAATTGTTATTCTCATTTTCTTAAAAAAAAATGAAACTTGCAAACTTACTTTTCATTGTTTTAGCTTAAAAAAAGAAAATTATGCTGTTCTTTAATATTGAACTGTGTAATATAAATGTGATCATAACCTTAAAGTGCATAAAGCTTCCACCATAAACACTTTTCCTCATGGTGTGCCACGTGGAATTTTGTAAATTAAATTTAGATCTTTCACGTGGAGAATAGGTATTAAAGTATGTTTAGAAATAAATAAGAATAAAAATAGTGTTGGAATCTCATTTTTAGTCTAAAGACCTTACAGAGAGATTGCTTATTATATATACAGTATTGTCATTCTTAAACTATTGAGTGTCACTCATAAGATTATTTTAGTTTCATCCCATTTCCTAGCCTGATACCTGACAAAAATATTTCTTTCAAAGGAACTCTGAGAGAACAGGGAGAAAAACAAAGCAAAACAAAATAAAAACAAAAAGAGCAGCACATGTAACATGTATATACATATATCAGCGCACAAACTATAATTATTTGTGAGGAAAAAAGTATGAAGTAATGAAGAAAATCATTTACGTCAACTTTGCTGTTCTTTCTAAGAATCAAAATGTTCCTGACCAGTTGTTAGTCTATGTTTCTTACTAACCTGGTTAATCATGCTAAGTTAATGGATTCAGATCAACATCTTAGAGCAGCCCTTTAAACCAGCCTTTTACAGACGATGCTGATAGAACCTATTAGGTCTGTTCTTTCAGCTTTGATCATCCAGAGTACGAGTGATCCTTACTGCAGTGAGAAAGCTTAGAGTTGCAGATGTTTCTAACATGGTTTAGGTTTTTCAGGAACACTTTGTTTTCGTGTCAGCAACTGCAAAAGGAAGATTATATTTGAAAACTGAGGGGAAAAGCTGTTTTAGAGGAGTGCTTCACCGTAAAACAAAGATAATGATAATAGCTTGCCTCACACAAAGGTAGCGGAAGGATAGAATGAGGTGCTGGAATAATGAACGTGAAAGCACTTGGCACGTGGTGGGGTGAGGGTGATGACAGTGACGGAGACAGCTGGTTTTGGTGGTCTGTAACTTCTCAGTATAACTCAAGTGCTCACCCTTTCTGAGTTCCATGGGGATGTTTTTTAAGGGCATGAGAACCTAACGATTCCTCATCATTGAGAATAATTGATGAGCACTTATCACAGTCCCTGATCTATAAGTGTATTGTCTGAAGGAGATTAAATTAGCTATTAAGATGGTTACTTAAGGCAGACATAAATAAAACTTCGGATGTATGAAGTGAATATATCAGAATTTACTTATTCAAATAAATGTCCTCCTTTAAAATATTGAGGTAATTCAGATGCAATTCAGGTATTTTCATGCTGCTGCCATTGTTCAGAACAGTTTTGGGCTGTCTTTGAATAGCCTTTTAGGAGTTGGGACGTAGTTTTCCAAGTCTTGGATAATAGCATGTCTTTTTCTTTCGAGGACAGATTTGATATTTGAAACAAGGAAAAGAGCATTCAGAATCAAGTTTGGTGAATAAAAATGTATATTTAGGTAATAAATACCAAAGCTAGATGATAAAAAGTCAAGTTGAAGAATAAGTATGAAAACTTGAAAATTCTCAATTAAGTGCATACACATGTACATTTATTTTTCTGCTACCCATTTTTTTTTCCACGGTACGTGGGCCTCTCACTGCTGTGGCCTCTCCCGTTGCGGAGCACAGGCTCCGGACACGCAGGTTCAGCAGCCATGGCTCACGGGCCCAGCCGCTCAGCGGCATGTGGGATCTTCCCGGACCGGGGCACGAACCCGTGTCCCCTGCATCGGCAGGCAGACTCCCAACCAGTGCGCCACCAGGGAAGCCCTCTGCTACGTTTGATTGCTTATATATTTTTTAAAAATAGAGAAAACTTCAAATCTTACCAGACTCACAGATATAACCAAGGTTGCGGTTTTTTGTTTGTTTTTTTGTTTTTCTTTGGTAAAGCACCATGACTGGTGGCCAGTGTCCTATATACTTGCAGGTAGTAGCGTGCTTCTCAGGTACACATGCACATTTGTATGAGTGGGTTGAATTCCAGATGTGTTCATCTCAGTTGTATGTGTTATTTTAATTATACAATAATTAAATGTTACTTAAGTTATTCAAAAATGAGTTTGAAGAGAGAATTCTTTCTGTGAAAACTAAGTTAATTTTAAACACTTTGACAAGTCAATAAAATCACTGTTGAATTAAGTGTGGGTAAAAATTGGGGGGAAGCATAAAAATATGAAAGGACTCTATACCCTGATTGTTTCACAAGTTCCTAAGCTTTCGGTGCACTTTTTAAAAACAACTTGGAAATCATAGAGACTGTGTGTTCTGAATGCAGCTTGCACAAAGGCAAGTGCAGAATTTTGGTACAGACCCATACTCAAAGAAGAGGCCTTAACAGCTGCATTATGTTTATGTGTTTTAAATTAAATATTTTAATAATATGGGTACTATTTTTACACTTTCCCTCTTCCTTTGATTGATTGAATTAACTGACTAGTCACCAATCCCAATAGATGATCTAAGAATCTCTTCTGTATTTGTTTAATACAGTGTTTCTTTCAAACATATAATCTGCTTAAAAGCAGAAATATTATTTGACATGATTGTGAAACACAACAAGGTGACAGCATTAATGCAATTTATTAGTATTAGTTGGGTTTTTTTGGTTTGTTTTTTTTTTCATAACATCACCTACATGCCTGTTACAACTGGTTGTGGATAAAAATACTCAACTTTGCTGAGCAAATGTGATTTAAGGTCTGATTTTGGTTTTTTAGCCCAATTAAATTTCTGATAAGTCTTGATTATCGTTCATATGTGTAAATGAGGTTATTTTTTTCTTCTGCCTTCTTGAAGGTGTGATCCTCATCTCCCTGGCACTATGTGCAGATGCTGTCATTGGAAATGTCCAAGAGAAAGCTATGAAACTTCATAATGCTTCTAATTCGGAGATGGTAAATACTCTAGTGCTTTTTCTTCACATCAGACAGACTCAAAAATGACGATATACTTAATTTTATGACATAATTATGGTATTGAAGACTCGCATTGCAATTTTAAACTAGTTTATCATCATTTTCATAAAAGTAGTACGTTCAAATATTATAGGAAGGTAAAAAGTAAAATACCATTATCACTGCTGATACCTTATTGCAAGCATTTGATAAATTTTTTCCTCTTTGGTGTATGGAGTTTGGGGCGTGTTAAAAAAAATGCTTTGTTACATCATTTTTCTTCTCTCTTTGTATTTGGTATTATTTTCCATATAGAAGTTTGTAATTTACATGTAGTTTAGCTTACCTTTTCCTTCATGACTTCTAGCTATGTATTATGATTGAAAAGGGCTTTTCCATCTCTAACATTTAAGAATGTTATGCCCATTGCCTACTAGTTTTATAATTTCCTTATTTATTAAATCTTTGATCCAACCAAAACTTTAAAAAAATTTTCTTCCGTATGGCTGTCCACTTTGCCCAACATCATTTATTGAATAATTCACTTTTCCAATTTTTATTTTAAATACCTTCTTTTATCCTATCTTATTCTAATGAAGCGTTCACAGTTTTATTCTTTCAAACTTATTTCTGCACCAGAACCATATAATGACAGCAGCTTTATCACCATACATTTACCGTCTGTTAGGACTAGCCACCTTTGTTCCTTTTGTTTTTCAGAATGTTACTACCAGTAGTTATTCTTGGGTGTTCATATCCCCAAATAAACTAGAAACCCATTGCTATTGTGATTGGTATGGCATTGAATTATAAATTAATTTAGGGAGAATGGCATCTATACACTTGATTCTTTCAGTCCAAGAATAAGGTATGACTTTCCTTTTATTCAAGCGTTACTTTTAAATGTCCCTTAGATTTTAAAGTTTTCTTTGTATAACTCCAGTTATTTTTTATTGAAGTTAGGTGTTTCATCTTTTTGCCGTTATTACTGCAAATAATGCCTTTTCTTCCAATATATCTTCTAGCTGGTTGGTGTTTGTATATAGGAAGGTTGTTATGCTGTGTTTGCATTAGTTTTGTAGCCCATCACCTTGCTAGACAGACAGAGCACACAACAGTAAGGATATGTAGGACTGGTTACTTAGTCAACAGAGTGGGGCATCTTTACAGTGTCCCTAAGAACATAGGAACTTTAATCTTGGTCAGGAGTTTTCTTGATCATCATCACCACTCTCCCTAGATAAGAAAACGATCAGAGAATTAAGGAATTGTAAGTAGGTAGAAAGAATGTAATACAGTGGTTGAGATGTAGGCTCTGGACTAAGATAGCCTTAGTTCTCTACTAGCTCTCCTGTTTAGGAAAGTGACTTAATACCTCTAAGTTTTAGTTTTTCCATCCGCACATTGGGGAATGATGATTAAGAGTGCCTGTCTCTTAGGTTGGTTGTGAGAAATAAATGGAATGATCCATATAGAGTGTTATTAGCACAGTACCTGACACATGGCAGGTATTTGAGTTTGATGATGACACTGATTCTGCTTATAAGGAGTGCAATAGAAAGATTGGTAGGAAAATTGGGAAATTAAGCAATAGGTATGTCATATACTGCTTATTTTCATTGTATTTTAATGTACTTGCAAACTTAATGTTTGGGTTTTTTCATGTCTAATAAGTAGTTTTAGAGTATCTTTGTTTTGTGTATGCTTTTAGGACCCCCAACATTAAAATCTGGTTTGAATTCAGTAATTAAACGAGGCAAAAAATGAATAATTAGATAACCATTTATGAAAGGATTAGTGCTGCTGTGTTATGTTGTACCTAAAATAATGTGTAAACTTATAAACAGAATCAACCATCATTTCCAGAAAATTAGGCCATATTGAAACAATGATGTTACTCTTAAAATGGTTTCCTCTACAGATTTAATGAAATAAAGAAATTGAGCCATATATTGAAAACCTTCATTTTACACCTTTGGTTAAATAGCACTTTTTTCCACTCTATTTTTCTCTACTCTAGGTTTTGTATTCGTATTCAATCGGTTTTGTGTACATTTTATTGGGATTGACATGCACTAGTGGATTAGGCCCTGCAGTCACATTTTGTTCAAAGGTAAACACTAATCACATTTTTAAAAATAAACATCTTCCATTAATTAGTTTCCTCTGTATTTCTAATTCCCCTTGTCCAAAAAGACTGTTTTATGTAATTTGATAACTCCTTTAATACAATATATGTAAATCAGAAATTATTTCAGAAATGAAATGATTTATATTTAAATTTTTTAATCCTCGCTCTTTCCTATAAGTTAATTTTTAAACTATTCATAACGTAGAAGTTGGGGATTTTTCATTTCATCCTCATTTTTCCATTAAATCAGAATCTCTGCTTGACTGCATTGTTGAATGGCTTATTATTGCTCAGAAAGTTGATTAAAATCTGTAGTTTTATTTCATTTGTAATACCTCAGGGTTTGTTTTGCATTTTTCTAACAGGCTTTTTATATTTGCAGGATCCAGTTCGGACCTATGGTTATGCTTTCCTTTTTTCCCTCACTGGGTATTTTGGAATCTCTTTTGTTCTGGCTTTGATTAAAATTTTTGGTGCACTTTTTGCTGTAACAGGTAAGAACGATATACTTGCTTAGATTATGAAATAAGCATTTAAATTTTCTTTGATATTCTTTTTCACAAGGTAAGGACAGCATCTGCTCTTCATTAAAAAGAAAATTGTCGGGAATTCCCTGGTTGTCCAGTGGTTAGGACTCGGTGCTTTCACTGCCGGGACCCGAGTTCAGTCCCTGGTCAGGAACTAAGATCACTGAAGCCGCACAGCACAGCCAAAAAGAAATTTTTTTTGAAAGAAAGAAAGAATATTGTCATATTTCACCAATTTATTCCTTGGCTTATGGTATTTCTTTAAAATTCTAAAGAAAATGATGTTTGATCTGAATTTCTTATTTGAAGGTTTAATTTTTTTTTTTTGCGGTACGCAGGCCTTTCACTGCTGCGGCCTCTCCCGTTGCGGAGCACGGGCTCCGGACGCGCAGGCTCAGCGGCCATGGTTCACGGGCCCAGCCGCTCCGCGGCATGTGGGATCTTCCCAGACCGCGGCACGAACCCGTGTCCCCTGCATGGGCAGGCGGACTCTCAACCACTGCGCCACCAGGGAAGCCCTGAAGGTTTAATTTTAAAATCAGATATATGCATTTATCTAGATAGTAACTTTAAGTACATTAAAAGATGTTTTTATTAAAAAGTATGATGGGATGAATACCTTCCAGGAAAAATACTGTATTTAATCACTTTTAATTTATAATGGAAAATTACAGTTTTGTTACACTTAAAACATGACAGGTATATTTTAAGCAAAGGTTTTGGGGCCTTTCGTTTGTACACTTTCTAGAACCTCAACCAGATGAGCTTCCCTTTTCACTAATAATTATTATGCACGTGCTCTGTGCACGGACTTTGCTTGGCATGTCAGAGAAATGGAGGTTGTTACTTGCTTTGCTTTGGAGGTGTGAGGGGAGCAGGTGCAGGGCTGCAGGTGAGGCCCAGTGAGGGGAGCAGATGACTCCAATTGCTGCCTCATACTGTTTGCCAAAAGAATGGTCCACATGACAAATGCTCTCAGTATCTCCCATCTGGAGAGAGCCCTGGGTGAAGCCCATCAGGATGGGAAGCCGTGTGACCTGCCATGAGGAACGCTAGGCTGGGGTGTGAGAGAAGGTGCAGCCCAGTCCCAGCCCTGACATTTAATGATACGAGACCTGGAGAGTAAGTCTCTCCTCTTCCCTGGGCCTCGTTTCTCTCTTTTGTGAAGAGATTGGGTTGGACAAGATCATCTCTGTCAGAGATCTGTAGAATTTACATCCATAAGGCGTTTACACCTTACTCATTTACCTGATTTTGATTTTTCACGGTTTTAGAGGAATATTTATTTTAATACCACAGAGGAAATGAAACAAATGAATAAATGCCCCCTCTGTAAAAATATATTTCTTCCTAACTGTTCTCTTTATTTGCTCACATATGACTCTGCTTTTTAAAGTTTACGTCCCTAATGGTCAGTAGAGGGAATTTAACTGTAGATTGGGCCATATCAGCAACCTTCCAGGTCAGCTCATGCTGTCAAGAAAGATCGCAAATGCATACACTTAGCTTGGGTTTCAGTTTTGTTTGTAAGATAGTAGCTGTTCAAAAAGAGTCTGATATCAGTCTGTATGTGTTGATGACCCCTGTGATTGGTATAAAGAAATGTGAGATGCAATCCTTGTGTTGAAGGTGCAGGCAGGTGTCTTTCTCTCTCACGTGAAACAAATCCAGAGATGGTAATATAACAGCTAACATGTCCATGGCCCTTATTATGTACCAGGTACCATTTTAGCTATTTTACATATATTATTCATCTTAACCTCACAATGATCCTATAAAGTAGGTGCTGTTATTGTTCCATTTTACAAATGGGTAAACTGAGGCACAGGGTGGTTAAGTGGCTTACCAAGTGATCAGCCAGCTAGTAAGTTGCAAAATCAGTATTTCAACTGAGGCCGTCTATCTCCAGACCTGTCCTCTTAACCGTATGCCATGTGCCTCCCAAGCTGGCATGGTAGCTCCAGCTCCTTAGGAATCCAGTCCCTCTTTCTGCTCTGCCATCCTCGTCCTCATTCCAGACAGAGTAGGTGGAGAGAAGATGAAAGACACATCCTTCTCTTTATGGAAAGTTCCTACAAATCACACTCCTAGAGACAGCAATTCTGCTCACACTTCGTTGTCCAAACTTAGTCCCGTGACCACACCTGACTGTAGGTGAGGCTGGGAAGGTATCCCAGTTAAAAGTAGGGGTCTTTTTACTAAAGTAGTAGGAAAAATAGATTTGGGGAATCGGGCTCTAACAGTTTCCAAAACAGCTTCTTCATCTGGTATTCATTCATTAATTCACACTTTGAAGATTAAGTGCCAGGAACTACAGAGTCTGTGGAAATGAGGACAAGGAACTGAGTAAAGCACACAGTCTAGTGGTGGAAAGGTATACCGGAGCCACGTGCAGAGTTCCTCTCTGCACCGGGGTGGGACGAGGGAGGAAAGCTTCAGGCCATAATCCTTGAAGGACTGTACAGAGGACTGGAAAGATGTCTCATGGTCTTACCCATAGATGCCCACCACTAGGATGTCCTTTAGATTGCTGCTTTTAAAGATACGGAATCCAATCGCATCTTCCTTGGAAAAGTCCTTTCTTTCCTGTCAGGCTAAGTACGTCTCCCTAAAGGATGACGTGCCTCCGTAGCCTCATGGCCTCCATCAAGCACTTATTACAGTTGTACTTTAAATGTAACTCTATTATTTAATGTCTTAACCCTGCTAGCCTATAAATTCCATGGTAGCAGAAGCAGTGACTTTCTGTTTGATTTTCTTCTTTTTTCGCTTTCCTTTGTTTCCTTGGCACCTCACGTAGATCTTGGCACACAGTAGGCTCTGTAAATATTTGTTAAATAAATTATTTCCGAAATATTACCAAGACAATAGGCGCATTCTAAAACCACCCTTTTTCTCCCTACAGTGACAACAGGGAGAAAAGGAATGACCATTGTACTTTCATTTATATTCTTTGCCAAACCATTCACATTTCAGTAAGTACTTTTGAATTCGACAAGTTTCTCTACCTTTAGATACTTTTGTTTCACGTCTACTCTTAAACAGCCTTAATTTCTTTGTAAAGAATCCTTTTCATCTTGACCCAAATTTATTGATGTGTCTTCTGCTGTTTCAGAAATGTATGTAATTATTTTGAAGAAATCATTTTGTGTACTTAAATTGCCTAACCAGTCCCAATGCACATGTGACCCTGTTTCCAGTATAAATGAATGTGAGTGATGTGGTGAGATTAAGGGACTCCCCTTGCCCTGGTGCAAATATATAAATTTTATGTATATACATATATGGTTTTTAAAATTGTTAAGTTTATTTGCTGTCTTTTCCCACAAAGGATTTGAGTTAGAGTTGTACCCTAATGGTTTTCTTAGTTTGTGGTTTTCGGTGGAAGCATTGACTGTTTTCTTTACTGTCTAGTATGTATTTGAAATTAGCATCATTTCAACTTATATTCGTTGGTAATTGAGAAGATTCAGACTTAGAAATTATCAATGTACAGTCATCCCTTGGAATCCATGGGGTACCAGTTCCAGGACCCGCACATATACCAAAATCCAAGGATGCTCAAGTGCCTTTCAGTCAGCTCTTTATGTCTACGGGTTCCACATCTGCACACACACAGGGCTGACTGTATATTTATTGAAAAAATCCACGTGTAACTGGACCTGTGCAATTCAAACCTGCGTTGTTCAGGGGTCAGCTGTATGAGCTTAAAGGTAACCACAAAATAAATTTTCAGCAGTGTATAGTCGGTCTTCGGTATCCATGGGTTCTGCATCTGCAGATTGAATCAACCAACTACAGAGCAAAAATATTCAGAAAAAAAATTCCAGGAAGTTCCATAAAGTAAAATTTGAAGTCCACCTCCTACCAAAAGCCTCAGGAGTATGTTTAAAGCCCTGGATATGTAAACCTGCCAATGGCCTTCTTAGGAATTCAATTCAGCAGTCCAGCTAGCTGGGGTATAATACAGAGAGATAAAAAGGGACGCATCCTGAGAAAGTAGGAGAATTGGCATTGATTACTACAATGACTACCTGGTACCTATTTACATGACATCTACATTGTGTTAAGTATTGTAATAATTTAGAGATGATTTAAAGTAGACACAAAGTTGTGCATAGGTTATATGCAAATACTGTGCCATAAATAAAGGACTTGAGCATCCACTGATTTTAGAAAACTCTGTTTGTTTTCTATAAATTAGTTTCTCTTTCTGCAGGGGCTAAGTAGGCCATTGGCAGGTTTACATATCCAGTGCTTTAAACATACTCCTGAGACTTTTGGTAGGAGTTGGACTTCAAATTTGCTATTATCCTCAAAGAAATGAACTACATTTAGTATCTTGTAAAGTGCTTTTCCTACATATATACTTAACATTAAAAATATAGAATTCTATCTAGTGTGATCTAAATATTATTTGTAAAATAAAACAAATACTGTTTTATTTAGTGCTCTTAGTACAGGTACCCAGTAGCAAAATTTTATTTCATTGAGGAATTTTTGTGACGTCATCAAATTCTGTGGTTAATGACAAATTGTGACTCTGACATTAATCTTTTTTCCTTATTTTTTTTCTCTTAGGTATGTATGGTCTGGTTTGTTAGTTGTCCTTGGTATATTTCTCAATGTTTACAGCAAAAATATGGACAAAATAAGACTCCCATCGCTGTATGATGTGATAAACAAAACAGTGGAAGTGAGGAGGTCAGGGACGTTGGCACAGACTGTCTAGGCAGTGATTCGCTTTATAACGTAGAATTAATTCATCAATCAATTAACTTTCCAAAGGGACTTTTATAAAAACCAGAGGCTCTGAAGGCATGCTGTCATTTGTGGATGGATTACATGTGAAGTCACCCTTTCTTCAGAATCTTTGTTGGACTGTTTAACTTCCAAAGCAATCAAAAGAGCCGCACCCGGCACACCTTAGAATAAAACGTCAAGATGAAGGACTGTGACGCTTACAGTCTGTTGAGAATTTCACTGGAAATGGACCATGTTGCAAGAAAAATTGGATATCATTATGACATATCAAAGAAATTGATATGTAAACGCAGATTGTTTTCTTTTTTCCGTTCCATTTTGGTGGTGTTATTTAAATTGATTCTCTGTTGTAAGAGTGAACTGATGGTTTAAGTCTAGAGAGAATAACTTCATTATAAATAAAAATTATTCTCTGATTTTTTTTCTTTAAAAGAATGTGATGGAATTGGGGTAGTGAAGGTTGGATTTTGTTACGAAGATGGGAAGTACAGTGTACATAAACTTTAAAACTTAGGCTTTTCTCTGATCATTTAAAAGTATTTATTAGAGAAAATGTGCTTTACATTTTCTGTGGAATATAGGCAATAGAGTAAAAAGAGTCATCATCCTGTATCCTGTAAGTATGTATCACAAGCCAGATTTCCTATTATCCATCAAAGGTGCTAAAAGATTTCATGATTTGGATTTTTAAATTGAAGGGAGGGACTTCCCTGGCGGTCCAGTGGTTAAGACTTCACCTTCCAATGCAGGGTGTGCAGGTTCAATCCCTGGTCAGGGAGCTAAGATCCCACATGCCTCGTGGCCAGAAAACCAAAACATAAAACAGAAGCAATAGAGTAACAAATTCAATAAAGACTTTAAAAATGGTCCACATCAAAAAAATCTTAAAAAGTAAAATAAAAATAAATGGAAGGGAAAATAATTGATGTCTTAAATTACTATAAAATAATAAAATTATCATAGTGTTTCTTAAAAATGAAATTTAATTTGACAGCTTGAAGATGAAATTGGATAAATTAAAAAACAAGTAGATTTAGCAAATTCACACAATACGTTGCTTGCACAGTTGGGTTTTTTTGTTTTTTTGGTTTTTTTTTTTTTGGCGATACGCAGGCCTCTCACTGTTGTGGCCTCTCCCGTTGCAGAGCACAGGCTCCGGACGTGCAGGCTCAGCGGCCATGGCTCACGGGCCCAGCCGCTCCGCGGCATGTGGGATCCTCCCGGACCGGGGCACGAACCCATGTCCCCCGCATCGGTAGGCGGACTCTCAACCACTGCGCCACCAGGGAAGCCCACTTGCACAGTTCTAACTCTAAATTCAGAAAGATTTTGGCCCTGATTTTTTAGCAGTAAGTTTTGGAATTGCTTCCACTGTATTTAAAAAAATCCTATTAATCTTCATTTTCAGTGTAAATGTTGGTTAAAACAGCTTAATATCCATGCTCTTAGTAATATCACTTATATTTTGTGAGTATAGTATACTTGGAATATTTAATCTCATTCTTAAAATTCCACTGTATTCTGATGGTGACCTAAACCTGTTTTGTGCACATGTGGGTGCAGCAGAGCCCATGATAATTTAAGGATCTAGCCCAAGAAATTCTGCCTGGTCTTCATGTGTCATATGTTAAATTAAATACTGTGGGTCTTTTTTCCCCCAAATGATAATCATTTTTAAAGTTTTCATATTTTAAAGTGAAAGGAATGTTAATTTGCACTTCATACTACTGCCTTAAACTCTTAAGACAGTAAGGATTTGTGCTGTTTAAAAAAAAGTTAATTTTCCTGAATCCTTGATAAAATATAAATTTAACTTATCAAGTCATCTTTTTATCCCCATACTTTTCTAATGTTTTTGCCTGTTACCAGATCCGCATCCCACCTACGCCATCCCCAATTTTAAACAATTTAGCACTGTTTAAAAATCAGTTTGTCAGGGATTCCCTGATGGCGCAGTGGTTGAGAGTCCGCCTGCCAATGCAGGGGACACGGGTTCATGCCCCAGTCCGGGAGGATCCCACATGCCACGGAGCGGCTTGGCCAGTGAGCCATGGTCGCTGAGCCTGCGCGTCCGGAGCCTGTGCTCCGCAACGGGAGAGGCCACAGCTGTGAGAGACCCCCATGTACCGCAAAAAAAAGAAAAAAAAATCAGTTTGTCAGGCTAACCCTTTACACTCCATTTCCCTTGTTGACCTGCCATCAGAAGGAGGTAAACTTCATCTCACTTATTTGTATCCATGGAATAGTAGTAGTCTAAAATACAGAATAATTTCTGTAGTGAAGGAAATCAACATTGGGATGTGTACTTTGTGCCAGATTTAAAATATGACCTTTCATGAATGTGTCATCCCAGCAACCAAAAAAAGTAATAATAAGGGAATTTAAAATATTAATTGCAGGAGTTCCCTGGTGGTCCAGTGGTTAGGACTCTGCGCTTTCACTGCCGAGGGCCCGGATTCAATCCCTGGAACAGTGCAACAAAATAACAATAGCAGAAGAATGTAGCCAACTCTTTGTGGATCACTGTGTCAAGATCTGACCTAGAGGTAAGCCAGCCTGGCCAGAATCCTCAGCAAGGCATGTTGTATAGTAAAGAATTTGGCCAACCTTTGTCCTTCATTTCTGGGAGGGAGCTTCTAGTCCTTGGAGTTTCCCGTGATAGGAATTGTTAGTCTTGGTGGTTCCAGGGTCGGGGCTGGCCTTGCTGGAAAGTCTCACCGTGTGACTATAGGATTAGGGTTTTGAGCCTCAGGATATAGGCCCTACCTTTGGGGAAGGTAAGGGGTTTGGAGATAAGACTGAGTTCAATCGCAAGATCAGTGATTCAGTCAATCATGGCTACATAGTGAGACCCAATAAAACCTCCAGAGACCAAGGTTTGGGATTGCTTCCCTGATTGTAGGTACCCACGGATGTGCCAGGAGGGTGATGCTCCTTGCCCCACAGGTCTCTTCTTTTGTCTGTTCCTGATTTGTATCCTTTATGATAAAACTCTAGTGGAATGTATAATGCTTTCCTAAGTTCTATGAGTTGTTCTAGCGAAGTATGGAACCTGAGGGGAAAGTGGTAACGCCCCCAAATTTGTAACCAGTTGGTGGCCTGGGAGCCTCGGAGCTTGCAGCTGGTTCTGAAGTGAGAGCAGGCTCGCGGGGACTGTGCCCATAATGTGTGACATTTGACCAACTCCAAATAGGATTGCACTGCAGGCTTTAGGCTTAACTAATGTTTTTATCTTTTAGCATTCTCTGAACTGTTATGTAAATCTCTTAATTTCCTAAAGTGATTTTTATCTTTAACCCACTATATATTCTAGGTTCTTCCTTGGTCAATGAGTGCAGAATTGTAGTAAAATTTGACCAGCATAATAAACCAACAATATGGCTTAGCATAATGAAAATATTTATGCCTCCCAGTGTCACATTTGCTCTTTAAACGACACGGTTATCAAATCATCGGGCAAAGCAGAGTGATGCTTAGAACTTTTTGTGTGCTTCCGTCCTAATTAAGCAAATGACAGTTTGTTTCCACTATGTGTTTGGGCAAAAATGTTTCATGTGCACATATTCTGCTTTTCATGTGTGCCTATTGAATGTCCTTGTACTTGCCCATTGAACCAACCATCTTAACCTTTTTAACAAATACTGTAACATCACTGACTTGACTGCTCTATTTTTATTTTAACAGCATTTGTTCATTCACTCTCACTGAATCAGATGTGAGCCAGGCATTATACTAGATGCTTAGGATGCATAAAAGAATCAAATACAACCCTCACTCTTAAGGAACACCCACTCTAGAGAGGATTTGCCATGATCTCTACACAAAAATACATGAACTATGTTGATTTCCTTCCAGTCATTGGAGTATCTTATTAGCCTTAAGTTTTCAAAATTATAATTCCCCACAATGGTAGTGCTTCTAAAACCTGAATGTGCAGATGAATCACCTGAGGATCTTCTTTAAAAATAGGATTTTAATACAGTAGGATTGGTTTGGGGCCTGAGATTGCACCAACGAGATGCTGACGCTTCTGGTCCTTGGACCACACTTCAGTGTGGAGGTCTTAGCTACAAACTCCGGATGTTTCCAATATCAGGACATCTTAAAATATTCGAATACTTTTCACGTGATTGCCTTCATTTGCTTTCAAACTTAACCAATCTGTGTGGCCTGACCCTATTTAACTTCTCTGAGTCTCTTTGTTCAAACTGAACAGAAATCTTACCATGTTGCAGAGTTGCTGGCATAAGTGAATTCTTTAATCATTGCAGATGTATGAAAGATTTAATATTCATTACTTTCTCCATAAATATTACTTTTTTTTAAATCTTCACGAAAGTAAGATAAACCCATAATTTCCTATCAGTCATGATCTGTTGTTTTAATTTCATGGCATGTAGTTAGAATACTCCTTATGCTATTTTCTGGTGACATTATGAAGAAAACGTTCACTTCAGTGATTTACTGCTGCTTCTGAGTGAACTGTGTATTACAGGGGTTTCGGGAAGTAGGGCTTAACACTTAAGGGATTCTTCTGAGACTTTAATCACAAAATGTGTTTTATTAAATATCTTAATCCTATGATACCCCCCAAATTTTCTAAAACATAATTAGACCATTTTAATCAGTTTGACATGATTGATAAGATTTAAAATAGATGAAATATGTAAAACGTGGATAATTATTCACAATAGATAATGATAGAATGAGACCTTGGAGTCTAATTGTTATAGATTTCCTTGCAGGTCTCGCTGCCCTTTTTTTTTTTCTCCTAATGCCAGTTACAGTGAAAGGAATGAAAAGCAGATCAATTCAAGTGTATATTGTGTTTCATTTCTGACTAAACAGAATATGAACATTTGGGGATTGACTTTTTGTATGTTCTGAAAATGACCATTAATACATATCTTAATTGTGTGGGATATGTTATTGTATACGTGTCCAGAGAAGACTCATAAAAGCAAGTAATCATTTTTCTCTAGTTTCTACCTACATTTTACTTGATAGAATGTTTCTCTGCAATCTCTCTGCTAAACAGCACAAAATCATAAAATCTCGGACTGTTTTGATGTTGACACCTGTCATTAAATCAAAGAAGTCAATTGAAATGTCTTAAGAATGTTTGATCTAGGAATTCCCTGTCAGTCCAGTGGTTAGGAGTCCATGCTTTCACTGCAGGGGGCACGGGTTCCATCCCTAGTCAGGGAACTACGATCCCTCATGCCATGCAATGCCACCAAAAGAAAGAAAGAAAAAAAAATTGTTTAATGTTTGATAGAATAGATGGGGCAAGGCTAGGGGGAATTTATTATAAAATGCCTACAAACACATCCGTAGTCAAAGTCAGACAGGTAACCATCTTTATACAGCTAGGAATCATTGTTGGATTCAGGAAAATTGGGGAACCAGAAGAGTGCCAACCTCAGCGGGTGGTGATGGGCCTAGTCTACCATTACGGGACTTGTACGAATGAAAAGACACACAGGCTGAGAGTCACACACTGAATAAGGCGATTTATTCTTTTAAATGTCCCACGTATTTCATAAATTCTGAAAATCAATCTTATTAGCATATGTTTATTTGTTCACTCAGTTCTTTTTTTTAACATCTTTATATGTTTATAAGATGTTTATATGTTTATATCTTGGAGTATAATTGCTTTACAATGGTGTGTTACTTTCTGCTGTATAACAAAGTGAATCAGCTATACATATACATACATCCCCATATCCCCTCCCTCTTGCGTCTCCCTCCCACTCTCCCTATCCCACCCCTCTAGGTGGTCACAAAGCACCGAGCTGATCTCCCTGTGCTATGCAGCTGCTTCCCACTAGCTAGCTATTTGACGTTTGGTAGTGTATATATGTCCATGCCACTCTCTCACCTCACCCCAGCTTACCCTTCCCCCTCCCATTCAATTCTTAACAGCTTGGCTTTCTCAAAAAACTGAGGCATGAGTAGTAATTTTTTTCTTAATTCAGAGGGATTATCTCTACAAACTTTCTGAAATGGTCCGTTTGATTTTTTTCTTTCTTTTCTGGGACTCCTTTAGATGTTGGCCATCCTACTCCTGTCTCGTGTATCCCTGGGCTATTCTTTCATGGTTTCCATCTCTTTACTGTTTCTCGGAGAGTTTCTCGGTCTGATCTTTCAACACATTCTTCATCTCTTCAACCTGCTATTTATTCCATTCATTGTGGTGAGGCTTTTTGTTTTGTTTTGTTTATTGTTTTAAAGAAGATGTTAGGGGTAGGAGTTTATTAATTAATTTATTTATTTTTGCTGTGTTGGGTCTTCGTTTCTGTGCGTGGGCTTTCTCTAGTTGCAGCAAGCAGGGGCCACTCTTTTTCGCGGTGCGCGGGCCTCTCACTATCGCGGCCTCTCTTGTTGCAGAGCACAGGCTCCAGACGCGCAGGCTCAGTAGTTGTGGCTCACGGGCCTAGTTGCTCCGCAGCATGTGAGATCTTCCCAGACCAGGGCTTGAACCTTGGCAGGCGGATTCTCAACCACTGTGCCACTAGGAAAACCCTGTGGTGAAGTTTTTTAAAACATAGTTCAACAACTATATTTTTGTGCCTACGAGATATTGACAACCATGTGGAAGAAGGCTCTCATACGCCACTGACAGAGATATAAGTTGACAAAGCCACTCCAGAAAGCTATTTGGCATTACCAAATTTGCATATAGGCACACCCAGTGACCGGAAGTTCCACCCACAGGCACGTACAACTGAAATACGTGCACACGTATATAAAAAGACACAAGAATATTCAGGGCAGCATCGCCCATAGAAGCAAAAACTGAAAGCCATCCAGATACAGTAGTCACCTACAGTAGAATGGGTAGGAAAAATTGTGGTATATGTATATAATGGAATGAAAGTGAGAGACCACCACTCACAGCCACAAGAATAAATTTCACATTCAAAATGTTGCATGAAAGGACATAGATACAAAAGAATATAAACTGTATGATTCCACTTCTACAAAATTCAAAAAAACAAGGGCAAAACAAAACTATAATGTCTAGGGATGCATGCTTTGATGGTAAAATTGTCAAGAAAAGCAAAGAAATGATAATATAAAAGAAAATTGAATTTGGGGGGCAAGGGAAGGAGGAAGGATTGCAGGAGGGGCTTATACGGCACTTGGCAATGTTCTGTTGCCCTGTGTGGTGATTATACTGGTATGCCCTTTGAAATAAAGCAGTGAGCTGTATATTTTTATTTGGTACACTTTCTGTATGAATAGTACATTTCAGGATGAAACAGTTTTCTGAAAGAGGAAATGGGAGGGGAGGACAGAAAACATGTTCTTTGGAAGATGACTCAACAGATCTCTAAAAAATGGGGACTCTTAGACCAACCTATAATGCTTTGTCTTAAGTCTTGTTTTCCTCTTCCAGGAAAAGGTCCATTTCTTCATTTTGGACTGCATCAGACACTTTTAATAAAATATGAAATTTTCTTCTAACAGTGCCTTCTCTTTATTGGAGTATCTTTAAAAAGCTAAGCGTGCATGCAGAAAGCATGGTCCTTTGCTTAATGATAGTAGCAACTGATTAAATGGATATAACACACACATGCCTACCTACATACACCCATTTATTTTTAAAACCCTTCTTCAAAGACACCGTATTTGACTGTAGGGCTATATTCAGTCATTAGATGCTTTTTCATCACATGCTGCATTAAGTTTTCCATTCAGAAGATAGATCTAACACACTAGCCTTATCATTCTTCATTTTGCAATTTAAGTGTAAAATCCTGCCAGTGTTTCCCTTCATTAAAGCAGTCTCAGAAATTAAGCACTAATTTCCCCTTGAAGTGGTCATTTCGGTTTTTTTCTTTCTCTTTCTTTCTTTCTCTTCCTTCTTTCCTTCCTTCCTTCCTTCCTTCCTTCCTTCCTTCCTTTCTTCTTCCTTCCTTCCTTCCTTTCTTTCTTTCTTTCTTTCTTCCTTCCTTTCTTCCTTTCTTCCTTCCTTCCTTCTTCCTTCCTTCCTTCCTTCCTTTCTTCCTTCCTTCCTTTCTTCTTTCTTCCTTCCTTCCTTCCTTCCTTCCTTCCTTTCTTCCTTCCTTTCTTTCTTCCTTTCTTTCTCTCCATCACCACTGTAATGAAGGGGCCAGTATTATGGTAGGAAGTGATTTCAAAGGCAGCAATTTCTTACTATGAATCGTATACTTTACCCACCACCCCGCCCCATGGGAGTTGGCCATAGTTATATAAAATGCATGTGCAAACTCCATCTCTGCCGAGACTAAAATAGTTTTTGAATAGCAAATCATACTATCAGCACAAAGAGTAAACTTTCAAGCATTTCACTAAAGCAAAGAAGAGGAACGCCACTATATATTCACTATAGGATCATTTCTGATCACTCTATTACTCTTAGAAACAGATTTTCAAACTCTTAAAACACAGCTATATTATAACACATCTGATAGAGATAACTAGTATCAAAGGACATATGAGAACAGACACTTAGAAAACTATAAAGCACTATAAAAGTATTAATTTTTTTAAGCTTTCATCTGGCCATGCTCTTCCACACCATCAGTCACACAATTCACTCTGCTGCTACATGGGCTCCTCTTTTTGTTTCCCGTAAAACTGAGGCTTAGCAAAAATATCTTGCTTTCATCAGTTAAACGGGAATTTCTCTTCTAACTTTGATCTTATCCCATGTGGACTCCTGATCTATGAGGAAAAATTATTTTCCATCAAATGGCTAGAATGTGGTCAAGTGACACTATTGCTGGTTGCAATTTGGTGACAGACAAGAGAAATCCGCGTCCCTCTTGGGTACTTCTGGGTTTATCTGGACGCTCATTTATCCCCAAGGACCTTTCTTCCACCTATAGCTTGAGTTGACCCACGACGTATTCACTCTAGGTTAATGGGAGTAGGAAATGCAACCTGGTCCTTGAAAAAAACTCTACAACTAACTGAATAAATTCAATCTGTGACCATTTCCTAACTATGCAAAATAACTTAAATTTCATGAACATATTCTTTCTTCATTTTAAGAAAAACAAAGAGATCTGCCTAAAAATGTGATGAAATCTCTGGCTCAAAATATAATGTTGGGGCAAAACTACAGTGATGGTAAAAAGATCAGTGGTTGCCAGGGGTTGAGGAGGAGAGGAGGGAAAGGAAAGATGGAGAGGTGAAGCACAGATGAAACTATTCTGTTTGAAACTGTAATGGTGGATATATACATTATACTTTAGTCAAAATCCATGGAAGATCCATACCAAAGAGTGAGGCTTAAGGTAAATTGTGGACTACAGTCAATAACAATGTATTAATATTGGAAAATTAATTGTAATAAGTGTACCACACTAGTGAAAGATTTGTATTTGGTTGTTCCCTTGTCATTGAGTTCTAAGAGTTCCTCATATATCCTGGATACACGTTCTTTATCAGATACATATTTTGCAAATATTTTCTCCCAGTGTGTGGCTTGGCTTCATTTTCTCAACAATGTTCTTCAAAAAGCAGAAGCTTTTAATTTTGATGAAACCTAACTTACCATTTTTTTTTTTGTAGATCATGTTTTTTTATAATTTCCTATAAATCTTTATCTTACCCAAGATCACAAAAATTTTTCTTCTATGTTTTCTTCTAGTTTTATAGCTTTAGATTTTACATTTAGGTCTAGTTATCCTTTTTGAGTTAATGTTTGCATATAATATGAGGTATGGGTCAAAGTTCATTGTTTTGCATGTGGATATTCCATTGTTCCAGCACAATTTATTGGAAGGAAGTTCTCTTCTCCACTAAACTGTCTTTGCACTTTTTTTCAGAAATCAATTGACTATAGATGCATGAGTCTAATTTTGGACTCTCTATTCTATTCCATCCATCTATATGTCTATCTTTTTGTCAATATTACACTGTCTTGATTATAATAATTTTAAAATAAGTCTTAAAATCAGGTAGTATGAGTCCTACCATTTTGTTCTGCTTTTCAAAAATTGTTTAGGCTAATCTAGTTCCTTTGTCTTTTCATGTACATTTTAGAATCAACTGGTCAATTTCTTTTTTAAACACAGATGCATACAGAGGTTGAATTATAATGCTGTACACCTGAAACATATCATTTTAAAAAATTGCTGCTAGATTTCTATTGGGATTGAGTTGAAACTATAGAACAGTTTAGGAGAATTGACATCTTAACAATATTAAATTTTCCAATCCATGAATATTGTATTTATCTACATTTATTTAGGTCTTCTTTGATTTCTTTCATGAGTATTTTTAACTGTCAGAATATATATCTTGCATATGTCAGTAGATTTTTACCCAAGTATTTCATGTTTTGGGTGCTCTTGTAAACTGTATTTTTTGAAATTTCAACTTCCGATTGTTTAATGTAGATATCTAAAAATAAAATGATTTTCGTCTATTGATTGGTGCTCTATTTTCAATGACCAGTTTCTCCCTGAACATTGTATATAATGTAGAACACTGGTCCTCAAAACTGGCTGAGCCTCAGAATCGCCTACAGAACTGTAAATACACAGATTCCCAGACCACATGTCCCCAAAGTTCTTACTCTAGTTCTGGGATGAACCTAAGAATTTATGTTTACAAAGCTTCCCTGGGTAATTCTGATCTTGGAGAGGTTTGGGAATCGTCATAAAGAATTTATGGATATAAATGATTTCATAGATAAGGCAGACATGACAGGAGCATAATTCATTTCCCATGCTGACACTACTAACCTATGCTCATTGGGCATCTTCAGTTGGATTTCCAGTGATAGATTTGCAGTGATAAGTCTTTTCTGAAACCAAACCACTTCTTTTTAACCAGTGGCATGCATCTGTTGGAAACTGTGCCACATTACTAACTGGGGTTAGAAGCTCATTAAAATTTAGTCTATGGCCATGCTTGGCCAGATTAGCACAATATAGCTAACTGTTTGAACAACCTATATACAATTGCTTTGGTGGGGGAAGCAAATAAGGGGACACTGGCTGAAAAAGTAATAAAATGTGGTTAAATTCTAGAATGGTTTGCCAAGATAAAGTATGATGATAAAGGGGTTGTTGAATACAAGGGCTACAAAGTCATATTTAAGTAGTTTGTCAAGAGGGTGGGAATGGCTGTATTAACAGGGCATTGAGATATCTCTTAGAAGAACCCAAAAGCAGGAAGTGCAAACTAGCCTCCCGGGGGACCTGGAGAAGGATAAAGAAAGCCAGCAGGATCCTCTGGCAGTTCCTCTTCTCCTTCCATCCACACAGCTGTTTCTGGCTTCTCTCTCTGTCTTGTTTTCTTCCTGCACAGCAGCTTTCTCAGCTCCTTCTCAACCAAAAAAATCCTTCAAGGAGATCCACACCCTACATCTACATGACTCCAGAAGTCAAATCAATGCCCAACCAAGCAGTTCTCAGGTCAGATTACGAGACTGGCTTCAATTAGATGATGTGACCATCTCTTAATATTGACTGATGGTGGCTTTGGGAAAGGATCCTCTGAGAAAGAGATTGAGTAAGGCATGCAATCTGATTAACATCTGCCATATATGGAATCTCCTAAGAAGTACGAACGATGGCCATAGAGTGATATAAAGTGTTTCTACCATGTCATGTCATGCTGTGATGATATGTCCCATAGAAGTATAGCTATTTTGAATTTTCTAATAAACAAAGAACAGCCTTTGCTAAATAAAACTCTAATTTTCTTTACTCTTGTAAAGAAAACTCTTTCTTTACTCTTTCTTTACTCTTGTAAAGAAAACATTCTGTTCTCAACACACAGAGTTGAAATTTAGTCTATTTTCTAACCTGAACATTGCAGAGACAGTACTGGGGTAATTAAAAGTAAATTACTTTCAAATAAATGAGTTGACTACATAACAAGGTCATGGAAATAAGGCCATTTACTTGAATACTATGCTATTTTTTTTTCTTCTTTTTCATTGCTTCTCAGATTACAGTGGTTTCCAGATTATATCTCGGAGTTCAGTCAAGTTGGGCATGAGGCTTGGCATTCATTACAGAGCTACTTCCATCTCTGTAAGTAATGTAAGGGGAAGGAAGGTTTTTACATGTCACATAGCAAGTGTTCTAGAAATGTTGGAACCAGCATACACACTGTCCAGAATTAAGTCTTAGGTCATAGCAACCAGGCTGTTAGGGGTAGAATAGGGTCCTATCAAGATCTACACCTCACTTTATAGAAGAGGTTGAGGGCTCCGGGGATTATAACGTCGCCTACGGTCTTGCTCTGAGGTACTGGCAGGACTGGTTGGGGCAGAATACTGATTTTTGAGTCCCAGCTGAGCTACCTTTTGTGAAACCACATCTTTCCACTTAAAAGCTCTGAGCAAGAAAAAAATAACAACAGTAAGCTTTTAGGGATTCTGTGAGAACTGTTCCACATGTAGATGTATTTTTTATGTATTTGTGGGAGCCTGTGAGCTCCACGTCCTTCTATTCTGCCATCTTGACCTTCAACAGTAGGCTTTTTAAAACCAAGGCTGTTGTTCTCCCCAAAGAAACAAACCTGAACAAGGTTCCTTCAGCTCTTATTCTACTGCTGAGTCCCACATCTATCTCACTATGTTCCTCTCCTCCAGCATCTGGGTGCCCAGCCTAGACTTCTTATCCACTGCTTTTATTAGAATGTGACTTTAATCTTCAAAGAATTATGTCAGTGTTGCTGGTATTCTTATAAATACATCTAGACTTTACAAATGATACCTGGTATAATGACTCACATAACTAAAAATATTTATATATAAATACATAAGGCACTAGAAAAAGAAACCATCTTAATAAGAATTTTAATAACTTAACTTATGATTTAGCTCTTCCCAGAGTTGACACTGATGAGTGTTATGGACTGAATTGTGCTCCTCACAAAATTCATACACTGAAGTCTTAACCCCAATGTGACTGTATTTGGAGACAGTGAAACCGCTAGATGGCATTTTGGGGGGCTCTGAATAGCTCCGGTTCTTTATGTCTCAGCACAGAAAGAATTCAGTGAGAGGCAAAGTGATAGATAAGAAGTGACTTATTAGAATAGGATGCTTGTGAGGCTTACAAGTGGGTAGGCGATAATTGCACTGCCCTGAGTACTTAGTGGGTTGCATTTTTATAATCAAAGGAAAAGAGGGGAGAGGGAGAAGACCACCTTCTTCCTCATTCTTCGAGCCTTCCGTCATTAACTCCTCCTACATGTCAGGTGGGGGAGTTTTTGACCCTATATGACTCATCTGTACTGTCAGGGAGCTATGGAAAAATTATTTCAGGTCTCAGTATAATGAGGGCCTTTCACTTTGAAATGTCACCTTTCCCTAAATTATTGTTTTTATGTGTGCACAGAGCATGTCCTAGGGGTCGTTAACTTGTTGACATCACTGGGCAGGATGTAGGCCTTATTTTTCCACTATTATTATTCCACTTATATTTCCACTATTGTTTTATTGTCTTGAGGCATGACTTGTGCCTCCATTGCATGTTTTTTTTTAATTTCTTTATTTATTATTATTTTTAACATCTTTATTGGAGTATAATTGCTCTACACTGGTATGTTAGTTTCTGCTTTATAACAAATGAATAAGCTATACATATACATATATCCCCATATCTCCTCCCTCTTGTGTCTCCCTCCCACCCTCCCTATCCCACCCCTCTAGGTGGTCACAAAGCCCTGAGCTGATCTCCCTGTGCTATGTGGCTGCTTCCCACTAGCTATCTATTTTACATTTGGTAGTGTATATATGTCCATGCCACTCTCTCACTTCATCCCAGCTTACCCCTCCCCCTCCCCGTGTCCTCAAGTCCATTCTCTACGTCATTGCATGGTTTTGTTGCTAAGCAAGTTAGCTTAGTTGTGTTGTTAGGCAAGCCTGTCTGGCTTTGATGCTAAACGACTTGCTCTGCTTCGTAAGTCAAGCAAGCCGACATTGTTTCAGGATTTTTCCCATTACTTTCTTGAGTGATCATTAACTTACTTCAGTCTCCCAAATCCCCCTAAATTTCATGCTCTAGCTATTGTATAATCCCCTAGTGGGATTTCTGGAATAACTATTTGATTATCCTACTCTATCCCTATCAACAGGGCATATAACGAAGTAGTTAAGGTTAAATAAGGTCACCAGGGTGGAGCCCTAATCCGACAGGACTGGTGTCCTTATAAGAAGAGAAAGAGACACCATCTCAATCTCTCTCTCTACACATGCACAGAGGAAAGGCCATGTGAGGATAAGTGAGAGGACAGCCATCAGCAACCCAGGAAGAGTGGTCTCACCAGAAACCAACCTTGGCATCTTGATCTTGGATTCCAGCCTTCAGAACTGTGAGAAAATAAATGTCTCTAGTTTAAGCCACCAGTCTGTGGTATTTTGTTGTGGTCCAAGCTGACCAATACAATAAACAAGGCTGTAGACTATGTTGCAGATGATAAAATGTTTTCTGAACTCCTATGCGAGGCATCTCTAATGAAAGAGTAGCATAAGCATATCTCTAGAACTTATTCTAGTATATATTTTTTAAAGTTTATTTTCAATTCCAAGGTTAGCACTTCAAAACCTTCTGAGAATGTAATATAGTTGTGCGGCTCCTTTCTACTATAAAACTTTTGCCAGATTTTTTTAGCATGTTTTACTTTTTTTATTTTATATTTATTTCAGATGTATCATTTACCAACACTATTCCATTGGATCACCTTTCATATTATTTTTCCAACAGTTTGGGAATTTCATCAAATATTGTGACCCTTAATCTTCTTTTCCTAAAATCTAAGTACTGTGTTTTAGAAAACCCTATTTTTTCATTATATAAAAATTTTAGGCAGTTTAATTTCTTTTTTATCTTGATCCTTGAAAATGAGCTTTTATGTCTGTTGCATAAGCCTATTAGATTAAAGAGATACTACCTGTCTCATCTTTCCTTATATCCAGACCCCACTCCTAAATTATAGGAGGATCCATACTGACAATACTTATTTACTTACTCCTGAAAGATACAAAATCTCTAAATCACAGTACATTTCTTTTTCAGCAATAAATCCTGAAGTCCTACAAAAAGTTGCCATTAGTTGTATTATCCATCCCCAGGGCATTTGTGTGGGAAAGCTGTTAAAGGCATTTTACAGGCTGGTAAATTGAATAGCAAGATTGTGTGAATTTATTTTCAGCATCATGCTGAAGGATCACAGTGAAATATTCCACTCTTAGTCTCTCTTGTACATTTCCATTTTCCATTACCTGACTGTTAAAAGATGATGCCAATATACTTGATTGATTGAGATCAAGGAAGAAAGACAATGTCCACCAACTTTTCATAGTTCTAACAGGCAAACGTGCTCCAAAAGATCTTTGAATCTACAAATAGGGATTAAAAATACAGGAAAATGTACCAGTTATGATGTTCACATTCACTTTAGCACATGTTATTTTATACAGGGCATTTAAACACATCAGAAATTAGGACAAAACATGATTTAAGAAAGACTGGCATTCATTGCGATTCTGAAAGGCACAACGTTAATTCTCCATGTCATCATTAGGGGATGTTAGCTACATCGGACAGTAGGACTTTGCTTGCCCCCGTTCACACAACCTGGTCTGATTATTTTGACTACGTGTTATCATGTGTATCAAAGTCATGTCAAACGGGTTTCCCAGAAATAAACGCCAGAACAAAAACATGAATCTGCAGTGACCACGTTAACTCCCGGCTCGAGTCCTGACTTCCTGTGAAAGACAGTAAAATCCTCCATTAATTTCCCTTTCCAAACTCTCTCTTCCTTTTTTTTTTTTAAACCTCCACAGAATCCTGTGCTCTAATCAGGCCTTGCTCCTTCTTCTTCATGTCCTATGAATATGGCATTTGTTCCAGGCTGCTCTCAGAGTAAAGTCTTTACTATAAAGGATTCTTTACTATAATTTCCCTGGTTCTCCAGCCTCATCGCTTACTGTTCTGGCACACACACCCCCTCTAGCCAAACTGAGACATGGGACGAGCTCTCTCTTCTCTCTTTCCTCTTGCTCTCACGGAAGGATTCCATCTGCCTGGAATGTTCTTCCTCTGGCTAATTCCTTCTTGTCTTAAGATTCCTCTTGGGCATTAGCAATGCTGGGAAACTTTTCTGTTGCCTCTTTGTTACTTCTGTACAGCCATAAAAGGTTCCTAATACTCATTGGTTGATTTGCCTGAATGGGGAATAAAACACTCTGGAAAAAGGGTAGAGGGTCAACCCCTTCAAAAGAATAATGATCTGTACAAGGCCACGGTACCTTTTCAAAATAAAATAATTCCCTTTGTTTAATATAATCACTATTATCATCATTAGTGTTTTTTATTATTATTATTTTTATTTACCAAATAAAACACATCTATCCTGAAGCCAAGAAAAGCAATAATACTAGTGACATGCTTTGAGCGCTTTTATTAGTCAGAACCCTGGTCTATTACATGCCCAAGTCTTTAATATGCATGAAACAATATTCTCTGATGCAACAGAAGATTAAAGAAATACATTAAAGCATTCCTTCTGAATGAAAATACATGGACAAGGTAATTCCCAGGACTCAGAGCAACTACAGTGGGGAATATAAGCTGAAGTAAGTCATTTCTCCCCCAGAGGAACTCTGTGGAGATTGCTTTCAATTTTTGGTTTTAAATCTAAGAAGTTATGGCATAGAGAGTTGAAAAATAAGGTTTCTGACTTGTTCACATACATGCTCTGGTGAGTGTTTTTTTGTTTGTTTTTTAGGGGGGAGGATTATTCGTTGATAATTTCACCACAGGACCTATTTGTGGTTAAAGTGCCGGGAGCCTCCTATGTGCCCTTCTAGGCTACTAGCTGCTTAGGGGCTTTTCTGAACCTCGGTTTTTTAATCTTTCAAATAGGAACAATAAAATCTTCTTTGCTTACCCCAAAGCAAAGAAGGTTGTGGGGTGGAGTGGGGCTGGGAGATCAGATATAAGGAGTTAGACATTTTCAAAGCAAATCCAAAGGCAAGACATTAAGATTCACTTGTCCCCACAGATTGGGATCCCCCAAAACTGAATTTACAAACCTCTGTATTAAATCATGAGACTAGTGCCAATATATGCCTAATGCAGGCTTACAGCAAAACCTGCTTTGCTTATCTACAGGGTGAGGAATTATTGTTGGGCTACCTAACACACTTGGCGGGAAGTATGAAGCCCTGAATTGTATTCTTCTTACAACCAATCAATCAATCAATATATATTCATTAGGTGGTATTCACAGGCAAATAGAATGGGCACTGTATGCAGTTTTCCCAGTCTCCAGGATCAGAATATATGTTCAAAGACATATGGCATGTATGTTAATTAAAAATCCACCCAATGTAATTGTACAGGGGTGGGGAAGCGGGGTGGATCAGGAATCTGGAGGACAGACTGCTTGAGATGAAACCAGAAAAGATAGTGGATTCGTTTCCTAAGGTTTCCGTAACAAAGACCACAGGCTGGGTGGCTTAAAGCACAGAAATTTATTTCCTTATGGTTCTCGAGGCTGGAAGTCGGAGATCAAAGTGTCGGCAGAGTGAGTTCTACTGAGGTCTCTCTCCTGGGCTTTTAGAGGCTGCCTTCTCCCTGTGTCCTCATGTAGTCGTCCTTCTGTGTGTGTCTGTGTCCTGATCTCCTCTTCTTGTATGGACCCCAGTCATATGGGTTTAGGACCCACCTTGAAGACCTCGTGTTACCTTAATCACCTCTTTAAAGGCCCGTCTCTAAATAGAGCCACTTTCTGAGGCACTGGGGTTAGCAATTCAACATATGAATTTTAGGGGGACAAAATTTAGGCTCTAACAAGTATAATTCAGATACTAGAGGGAAGGGAGGGAAGGCATTCCGTGCAGGGAGAAGGTTCAGATGCAGAAAGGTGCAGGGGCAGTGAGTATACCAGCATCATACAACTCAAATCAATATGCTTCACAAGCGCCAGGATGCATTGTTTTATTTAATCTTCACAGTAGACATGAGAGAGAGAGATGATTCTTTTCAAATTAGAAAACAGAGATTTAAGTGACTTGCTGCTTACCTCGCTCCTCAAACTTAGTGTACTTGGGGATCTTATTCAAGAGCAGATTCTTACTCATCAGGTCTGGAGCAGAGCCTGAGAATCAGCATTTCTCACAAACTCTCAGTGATGTTGAGGCGAGTGGTCTGTGACTACACTCAACTAGCAAGGGTGCAGGAGACAGAGGGCAGAGTAGGAGGAGGTCGTATTTTAACAGTTGGAACTTGACCTTACGGTATTGAATCTGCTGTCTCAGATCATGAGTTAGATTAGGTATCATCTTGCCAAAAAATCATACGTAATGATACTTTCCCAGTTTAGAAAAAAATTAAGATTTTTGAATTAGGTGGGATTTTCTCCATTAAAATTTTTCTCCCAGAAAATTTTCTTTAAACACTTAACATTTAACTAAAATGAAAATACAAGCAGCAGGAAACTTCCAGAAAAAGAATTTGAAAGTAGCCAATCATGCTTAGTTTGACAGCATGTTCTTAAAATAGATGTTTGCTCATGTCTGTGATTTTGATATTATCTGCAATAGAAAATCTTCCTCCTACAAGTATTATTCTTAGTGTGTTTAATGGAATTAAATACATCATGACTCTACGGTGCTCTTTAAACCCTATGGTGCTCCCAGACCCCTAGCTGAATAAGCTGGGAGTGACTCCGTAGGAGAAGAAGGGCCACTGAGGGCTAGAGACCAGGGAGTGGCTTGATGCGAGCAGTCTCTGGGGAGACTGACTATGGAAACTTCTGCAAGATGGGTGAGAGGGAAAGAGAGATAGATAGCAAATGAATGCAGTTATGAAGCTATGAGCAAGGGTGGTGATAGAAAGGACAGGATGGAGGCTGCATTGTCCAGATTGGGGGCCTGAAATCAGCTGGAAAATATGACAGGTCTTATGCTTTGAAGGCATGAATGGAGTGCCAACTGGTCATGCTTTTCAAGAGACTTCAATTAAGAAACTGACACGGGGGAAATTGCCTCATAAGATTTTAAGGTGTATTAACAATTCATGGTTAGCCTGGGAAATAAATATAGTGGAAATATCCTTATAAGTAATTGTAAAGATGCTTTCTAAGTACCCATTTCCCTAAGATAGGCTCCATAGAAAAAGGAGTTGGGAGGATTCAGAAGAGGTATCCATGATCAATTAAATGTTAGACATGATAGCCCCTCTTTAGAGATGTGCAATGCTCATTCGTTTATTAAAAGTTCTGAAAATCCCACTATTAACAACTACACTAAAATCCCTGTCGAGCTTTAACACAGCATTTCCTTAATTGACCACATGACTCTTTTTTTGATAAACACTCCACTAACATCCGGCTCAGGTAGTGTTTCAAGAAGCATATCGTAGAAAACACTGTTCTAAATCAACTAGCTGAACAAATACTTTTGTTCTTTGTCGTTTGTAAACTCTTATATCATCCCTCCACTTAATGATTTGGGAAGAAAATGCACCCTTTTGTAATATTTGTATTAAGACATGAGACCCGAACTCTGGGTCCCGAATTCTCATGCTGGAAATGCATTGCCATGATGAACTTCTAAGTGGTCAGTCATTTATTATTTAACACACGGCTATTGAATATTCACTTCTGGGGGAGGCACTGTCCTAGGGCTTTGGTGGCATCTACTAAAGTATAGTCTTGGTCTTCAAAATCTCTAAAAGGGAGAAAAGAAGACTGTAAGTAAGTACAACCAGGAAACCAAGAGAGGAAAGAAGAAAGATGATGTGGTTTTGGAAAGGGTTAGATCACAGACAGTCAAGAGCATCAGAAAAAACATCAGGTGAGATTTGAATGGGACGGTTTGACAGATAGAGATCGTGGGTGGCGGGGGGAGGGTAAGGTAATCATATAACATCATTCAAACCTAAACACTTTCGAAAGTGAAAGAAGGTAGACTGATAATTACTCCAGGGAAATAGGCAGAAGCTGGTCAGTCTAGTTTAGGGGGAAGAAATGAGTCAGACCGTCTATTTACAGAGACCCCTGGGGAGGACAGAGAATAGTGAATGGTCTAACCAGACCAGGAGGACATTGGGCTGGTAATCTAGTCCCCAGCGACCTCTCAGTTTCGTCTTCTACCCCTCAATCTCCAGCCTGGGCAGTGTCCCCCTCACACCACACAAGCCCTTCTCAGGATCTTTGCACTCGAGTCTCTCAGATGTCCACATGGCTAGTGCCTTTACGTCACTGATAGCCAAACAAAACATCCTTGCTGTGCCCGTCTGAGTATAACGGTTTTTCACTGACATGAGTGATGACCTCCGATTTGTGGTTTAAAACGACCACTGTTGACTGTTGTGTGGGGAGTGGACAGGCTGGGTAGAAGCAGAGATCTGGGAGGAGGGCAGTGCCCTTGTCCAGGTAAAGGAATAAAAGATTGACTCTAAGAAGCTTGGTTTACCAGCCACGCAAGAAACCAAGAGTGAGACCAGCGGGGGGATTGGCTCATTTAGACAAGAGGGATTGAAACCTGAATTAGGACTGTGAGAGTGACAACAGCAAATGAAGGATGGAAGTGACATGCTTGGTATCTGACTGTACCTGGAAGAACAAAGAAAGCCAGGTACCTTTGATGAGTGTGTGAGAAGTGTTTTGAAGATGACAAAATCCATCAGACTGGGTTGTGAGGTCGTTTTCTGTGATGTGAACCACATTTCAAGACAACTGGAGAATGGTGAAGGAGAGTCAGCGAGCACGGACTGTTTTTTCAAGAAACAGACAAATAGTCGTGATAGCTTGAAGGAGAAGCCGGATTTAAAGAAAAAATATTCAAACGTGGGGATACCTGAGTTTGCTTGAAGCCTGAAGGAAAGCTGTTTATGGAAAGTAGTGACGAATTCCTGTAACAGGACCCAGAAAATGGGGGCCGCCCCAGTGTTGTCCCCATGTCACAAATCTAAACCTATATCCTGCACTTCCTGGAAACGCCTGGCAAGGAGACCTAACACACACCGATCACAGTCCTCCAGCTCGGCCTCAGCCAGCTCACCTGACCCTAAAACACAGGATCTGCTCTCCTTGTAAGGAAATCCCCGGCCTCCTAGCCAATCACGCCTTGTTTCCACGTTGCCTCTTCTAATGCTGTATAAACCTAGCTCTTGCCCACATCCCTCAGGAGGAGAGCCCCGTGCTTGTGAGACACTGTACTCCCCCAGTCCATGCATGGTTCTCCCTTGAGGAAAGGACCTCAAACTCG
Organism: Leucopleurus acutus; assembly: GCF_964270905.1. NCBI lineage: Eukaryota > Metazoa > Chordata > Mammalia > Artiodactyla > Delphinidae > Leucopleurus > Leucopleurus acutus. The sequence goes on from NC_139153.1 coordinate 99,458,994, forward strand.
TTACTAGATTGTTTTAGTTTTGTCATTTGACAGAAGTAACTTGAAGAAGCCGGAGAGACAAGTGATGGAACGAAGTCTTGGGGAGAGTGGGAACCAGACCAACGCCAGCGGTTGTGGGTTCCTTCTGGAGAGCCTCCTTCCTCTGAGACAGGAGGGCAAGAAGAAAAGAAAGGAACTATAAGCCACACTGGAGATAGAGAGGGTTGGGGTTAATGAGATCCACACAATCTCAAAGAATTGACAGGCAAGATGACTTGGAGAGAGGGCAGGGTGGGAGGGTACCTCGGAACTCGAAGTGAATGGAGTCCATCAGTGATAGGCACCAGGGTGAACTCTGAAGCTACAAAGATAGAAATACACACAGTCTCCATCCTCAGGAAGCTTACGATCTAGCCAAAGTCTGAGCCCAGCATGTTCTCAGGTCTTCAATGGTTGACCCAAGAATTCGGTGCACTCTAGATAAAAGCCATCCGCAAAACAGAGTGTGCAAGGGTAGCATTTGTAAGTCACTGGACAGCAAACCTGGACTTCAGGGCACATGGACCAACTAGACGGTATTTTTTAGATGGTATTTTATTAGATATTAAATAATGGCAAATTAAATTTATTGATTTGCATTGCAACTCATCACAGCTATTTTTTTTTTTTTTTTTTTTTTTTTTTTTGCTGTACACGGGCCTCTCACTGTTGTGGCCTCTCCCGTTGCGGAGCACAGGCTCCAGATGCGCGGGCTCAGCGGCCATGGCTCACGGGCCCAGCCGCTCCGCGGCATGTGGGATCTTCCCGGGCCGGGGCACGAACCCGTGTCCCCTGCATCGGCAGGCAGACTCTCAACCACTGCACCACCAGGGAAGCCCCCACAGCTATTTTTTAAATACACTATTTGCATAAGCAATGGTATCTTTGCTATGCCAACCCTCTCCACTGTAAATTATTTCTCTGTGTGTATCCTCACTGTAGAGTAGAAAAGGTAAACTGAAAACATCCCTGGAGTGAGAGTTAAGACTGGCTATAAAATGCCTTCTGACTTCAAAAAAATATGTATCTGGGCCAAATAAATGGAATTCTGTACAAACATAGTGTTTTCCTAAAAATATCTCGCAAATAAGAGAACCATAAATACAAAGTTTTAAATATGAATAAAAGAGGGAGTGAAAAACATTATGTTAGTCTGTAATGACGAATAATTTCCAGTTAATCAAAGAGCTACTTTCATTTTTTTTCTCAATGAGGAAACAAATATGTTAGCCGTTTTTTAAAGAAAGCAGTTTCAGACACCCCACAACTTTGACGAGTAAACTACCTCTGTTTTAGGTGAACCCGTCGTGTATAATAACCTAAACCATGAAATGTTCAAGTAGCAACCCTTCTGGTTCTACCCAGACTAAAATAAAACATTATAAATTAAATGCTGGTGAGATAACAAAATGGTTTTTTCATATTCTTAGGTTGAGTTCTGGGGTGTTATTGCCAGTGACTTTAGAATTATATTTTCTGAGGTAGCGAGGTCTAATTTGTGTTTATACCTGGGTTTACACCTGGGTTAAAAATGATAATTGGGGGGCCTTCCCTGGTGGCGCAGTGGTTGAGAGTCCGCCTGCCGATTCAGGGGACACGAGTTCGAGCCCCGATCCGGGAAGATCCCACATGCTGCGGAGCGGCTGAGCCCGTGAGCCATGGCCGCTGAGCCCATGCATCCGGAGCCTGTGCTCCGCAACAGGAGAGGCCACAACAGTGAGAGGCCCACGTACCGCGCAAAAAAAAAAAAAAAAAAAAAAAAAACGATGATGAGGGGAGGATGGGATGGTGATGGTGGCGACAGCGGCTTCAGAAAGGACAAGGGCTCCAGCATCCCCTGCTCTTTTCTGAGTTGTTGAAGAAGCAGCTCCCCTGTTTGTGTTTTTGCAGTAAGAATCTATCACCCAGTTTGGTCAGTTGCCTTGTCAGTTACACACACACACACGCGCGCACACACACACTCACACACAAACAAATGAGCTCCCCACACTTCATTCATGTCAGAACTCAACAGCTTGAGTAGCACAAATATTCTGCAGTCACTCATGAAAAGAAATTTTTAATAATAAATATCTAACAATTAATGGGCTGGTGGCTGCAGTTGTCTTCAGGGCATACTATCTAATTTCCTTGCAGTGTTTCATATCCTTACTTTTCACGCTGCAACAGTCTATCATTAAAACCAAATGCAGGTTTCTATCACTTTTATTTATTTTCCAAATCAACTTATAAATCAGTGCCAGGCCTTGTTACAGATGAGTTCCAACAAATTATCGGCTGTGGACAAATTCTGAATGTTAAACACTTCCTTTTTCTTCTCCCCGCCCTTGGTCTCTGTCTCCGTTCTCTATTGTTTTTCCTCTCTCTGCTCGGAGAAACGATGGCTCTCCACAGCCCTCTAGGCCTCCATACCTCACTGGCTGTGCTTTGGGTACAAGGAACAGAGAGCCCTCAGTACTTAATTATGTGCTACTTAAATAATGCAGAAAGACATTTATTTCTCAGAGGAAAATATCAACATAAGAAACAAGGGCCATTTTACAGTCCTTGGGAAATTTACCTTTTCCTGAATTTCAAAAGTCAAAGCATTCTCGTTAGAAGCCTTTTACATCCTCTCAGCAGCCTGAGATTTGAAGACCTGAGGTCTATTTTTCACAGATGTCAGTTCATTAAGCAGCTCACCGACCTTTTCCCAACTGTCCTGTCACCACCTCCGAGCAGCCCTCTGGCGTGCCTGACGGGTTCCCGTCACCTCCCCCAGGAAGGGTTGGGGGCACAGTATCAGTGTTTCTGCTCCCACTGACCTGGGGTCTGCAGAACATACAGAAAACATGAGACACCCTTCCTGTAAGACTGAGGAACGAAAATTCTAAAGAGACACAGTCTATGATGATAACCCAGGACTGTCACATGCTCTATCACACTCACATTCACAAAGTGTGTCTGAAACACTCACACCTTAGCTGGAAACTGAGAAAAGCGCCTTCCGATTCTTCAAACAGCAAGACCCTTTCACGAGTTCTCCCTCGTTGCACCGTAAGTACCTAGTACGGTGCCCTTCACTTCATGACATAGCGTCGCCATATTTTTGACCGCTGATCCATTTTATAGCAGGTAAGGCCAGGTACAGCCTACCAGATATTGTTCATTTGACAAACTCAGGAAAGAACACGGAGCCAAGCATGGAGCCCAAGAACTCGCACAGTGGGGGTCAGGTAGAGGACAAGTTGCTGGAGAAGGAAACCGGGAGCTTCAGGCAACAGAAATACGTAGAGATGTAGTGTCAGCAAACCAAAGGCTTCTTGAAAGTCAAGTAAGATGAAGACAAGGTTTTAATTTAGATTTTGTGAAGGAATCATTCGGAACCTTAAGGAGGGCTATTTTTGTGGGGTGGAAACAGAAATTGTACACAACTGAAAAAATCTTTTATTATGAAAAATTTCAAACCTACAAAAGTAGGGAATAGTAAAATGAGCTCCAATATACCCAGAACCTAGATTCAATAATTATCAAGATTTTGCCACACTTGCTTAATCTACCCTCTTGTCACTGTTTGTGCCTCTTGTTTCTGGAGTATTTTAAAGCAAGTCCCAGACTCATGTCTTTTTACCTTTATTGTGCATCTTTGAAGGTTATCTAGAAGCATAATGCTATTACCACACCAACCAAAAGAATACTAACCCTTTGGTATCATTCAATACTAAGGTCATAAGCAAATTTCCCTAACTGTAGGCAAGTGTGGTCCATAGACCAGCAGCACAGGCATGGCCTGGGGGCTTGTTGGAAAGGAAGCATCTCAGGCCCTATTCCAGACCGACTGAATCAGAACCTGGGTTTCACAGCATCCCCAGGTGGTTTGTATGCCATTAAATTATTTGTGTGTGTCTACAGTGAAAAGGCACTTTTCCCATGCCTGTTCTTTTTGCAACTCCCACTCCTACACAAGTACACACACACCCAGGCATGCACACACACACACACACACACACACACACACACACACACACACAAATAGCTACTATTACTACTTTTGTTTTTCTTCCCAACATTTCTTTTTGCATATATAGGCAAGTACAAAGATATGCATATTTCCCACCTTTTCCCACAAATGTTTGCTTATTATTGATTGCTGTTATGAATCTTGCATTTTTAACTTACTAAAATTATTTTTAAAGAATTAAATGCTCTTCTTTTCATGTTTAAGGGTGATTTCCTATGAACCCTGTGTCTCTTCACCATTCTACCGCTCATTCTTTACTCGGATTTGTCAGTGCTGTGGACTAGTTGCTGGGAGGCATTTGTACTCTTTCACCTTAATGACCCGCATCCTGCAATTGTCAGACCGTGGTTAAGCTGATGGCATCATCAATGACTTTTTTTTTTTTTGAAATCAGAAAAGCCAAGAGAGGCACTGAGCCTATTCCCACTAGACCCTTGCTTAATCTCAAAAGACTTTTAAAGAACAATTACATTCAAAGGAACATTCTCTGTATTTCATGTCTGCACAAAAGGAAAGTTGACGGTCGCTTTATTTGACTCCATGTGCCGGATCAGCATAATCTTGGATTTTCCAACCTCTGCACCATTATTCCTGCCATTATCCCGGCTAGAATCACCTACCGCTACCTTTGGAAACCCTTTCCATATGTAAAATCTTAACTCCAATACTACTTTTTCCAAGAAGGCTTTCCTGACCATCCAACCAGAAGAGCTTCCCTATCTTCAGAAACTCTATTGTTTTTTTGAATGCCACCTCTTTGACATTTCACACATTCTGCATAATTACCTGTGAGCAGAATATTCTCTTAACTGTGGGCTTCTTGAGGTCAGAGACTGTGTCTTAAAAATCTTTGTATCCACTTTCATTCCTACTATGTTACAGAATATGGCATAGGTTCTTGATAAATATTTAAGTGGTTGAGTGAAGCTGTGGAAAGCACTTTATGCATGTAGTCCTGTTTTAAGCTTTACATTACCCACTTCTTTGCTCTCTCCTGCCCTCCTAATTTGTTCTAATCCTCTGCAATCAGACCACGCCACTCAGCCCTGAGAGTAGAGCAACCTTTATTCATAAACTTCTTCAAAGTTAGATTGTTATCCAAATTAATATTTTGTAAGGATAGGAAACCTTTTTCCCTACGTATTAAAATATTTTAAAGACCATTATTTCATTTTGCCACTAATATCTCTCTCTGTGAGATAGAGACTTTTGAAATCATGCACTACCTCCTTCAGAGACTTGAAATTGCAATGATGATTGATTCATACAGCACCCAAACATGATACAGAAATCTGAAAAGTGAATATATAACTCCCAGAGTTCTTCCAATCTAAGGTTCAGCAATCTTTTGATAGACTTGAACCAGACTCGTCATAATCTGACATTCTTAAAAGTCAGATATAGCCCACAGTTGAGAAAATTGATAAAAATATACACAACATTGGATTTAGCACAAGTATATGTGTTTGTAGACGGCATGAATAAACACATGTAAAATAAAGGTTAACAAAAAGTGCTTCAACAACATTTTTGTCTGTATAGCATAGAATATATATTTTAAATTCCTAGAAATACCTTCAAAATGGGGAGTGGAGAGTATATATATAATTTATAAATTATATAAATTATAAATATATATATATATAATTATATATATTATATATAATATATATATAATTTAATATACAATTAAAATAGAGATGATCATACTAAGTGAGGTAAGCCAGACAGAGAAAGACAAACACCATATGATATCACTTATATGTGGAATCTGAAAAAAAAAGATACAAATGAACTTATTTACAGAAACAGAAATAGACTCACAGACATAGAAAACAAACTTATGGTTACCAAAGAAGACGTGAGGGGAGGAAAAAATTAGGAGTTTGGGATTAAAATATATACACTACTATATATAAAATAGATAACCAACAAGGACCTACTGTATAACACAGAGAACTATACCCAATATCTTGTAATAACCTATAATGGATATATATATATATATAACTGAATCACTTTGCTGTTCACCTGAAACTAACACAACATTGTAAATCAACTATATTTCAATAAAAATAGCTCCACAATTTTAGAATTTGCAAGATATCTCAGGGAAAATTGTAGACATATTCTAGACATATTTTTTACAATAAAATCTTAGGATTTCAGTGTTCTGTCTACAGAGGGAAAACAAATAAACAAACATTCATGGATGCCATCACACACCTCAGCAGGAGCAATGAACTTCCCATCTATCTCCCCCCTCCCCCTAAAAAGCAATTTAATGCACCACTGGAGGTTGCCTATTAATTGGACTAGAAATAAAGTAGCCTGTGAGGGTTGGCCGGGGAAAACGCGGTTTGCGTGCACGTGTGTGGGTACATATATATAAGCATTTATGTATATAATATTTCACCCACAAAGTAAACAAGCCACACTCATCATTTTCTAATTACAGAGCTGTTTCATAAACTGTAAATGCTAACATGGGAGAGGTAAATCATAGCAATTTAATTAATAAAACAGTTTAGACACTTAAACCCATATGTGCACCCCTGGGGCACCACATCGATAACAGAAGCTTGTAGGCATATTTTAGAAAGTTTATGCAATCGTTTGCAGATCTTGTAGTCAATAATTGTTACAAACTGCAGTAACTCTTTTCTTGCTGTACCCAAGAAGAGAATATTCTGTTGTTCAATGTTCTTTACTTTTTGGATGGTCTCTTGGGGTCCCTAGGAGTGGAGGAGCCCAGGGTTTCTTTCCCTGGATTTGAAGCACTAAATGGGCTCAGAAAACCCCTTTTCCAGCCAAAGAGCAAAATGTGGGAAGTGAGACTCCTGGGAAAGCAGGAGCAGGATCCACCCCCTTTCCTACCATTAAAGGGGGATGTAGAAGATTATAAATGTCAGAGAATGGATTTCAACATTCAAATTTGTATATTTTTAGATCCTCTTTCTCTTTTAACCTTTTAAAATTATGTCTATAAGACTCCCATATAGGCCTTCCCTGGTGGTGCAGTGGTTAGGAATCCACCTGCCAATGCAGGGGACACGGGTTCAAGTCCTGGTCCGGGAAGATCCCACATGCCGTGGAGCAACTAAGCCCGTGCGCCACAACTACTGAGGCTGCGCTCTAGAGCCTGCGAGCCACGACTGCTGAGTGTGTGTGCAACAACTACTGAGCCCGCGTGCCTAGGGCCCGTGCTCTGCAACAAGAGAAGCCACCGCAATGAGAAGCCCGTGTACCGTAACGAAGAGTAGCCCCCGCTCGCCACAACTAGAGAAAGCCCGTGTGCAGAAACGAAGACCCAACACAGCCAAAAATAAATAAATAAAATAAATAAATTTATTTTTTAAAAAAAGACTCCTATAGGGCTTCCCTGGTGGCGCAGTGGTTGAGAGTCCGCCTGCCGATGCAGGGGACACGGGCTCGTGCCCCGTTCTGGGAAGATCCCACATGCCGCGGAGCGGCTGGGCCCGTGAGCCATGGCCGCTGAGCCTGCGCGTCCGGAACCTGTGCTCCGTGACGGGAGAGGCCACAGCAGTGAGAGGCCCGCATACAGCAAAAAAAAAAAAAAAAAAAAAAAGACTCCTATATATTATTGGTACGAATGTAAAATAGTGCAGTCAGTTTGGGAAACAGTTTAGCAGCTTCTTAAAAAGTTAAATATAAATTTACCATACAACCAGCAATTCCACTCCTAGGAATTTCCTGTTTCCTAAGAGAAATGGAAATAACAGTCCACCAAACAGCTTGATCATGAGTGTTCTCTCTGTTATCAAAATCCTCACAGTTTTCTAACTTCCTCACATATACTGGATCTTCTCCTCCCCCCTACTCATCTCCAGTCCTTTGGTCCTGTTGAACTCCCAATCCACCCATCCTTCCATCCTTCCATCCATCAGTCCATCTGTCTGTCCATTCCATCCTAACCTCACTTGGCTCCTGTTTCACTGTGGACCACAGAATTAACCCTTTTAGGATGTGTTCCCCAGTACCCTAAGATACCCCATCCCCTCATCCTTCTGCTGTGCCCTACACAATAGAGGCACTTAATAATTATCTGTTGACTGACTTCCCATCTTGCCACTACCTCCTGGTGGAGAAAGTAATACAACTGTCTTGATTGAATCCATTAAGACATGTTGAAATCTAATGTCAGCTAAGCTTGCTCCAGGATCCTCCCATTCAACTCCAGATGACTTATAGTGACTCTCCAGTAAGAGTGTAACACTTTCACACTCAATCCTGTCTGGGTTTATAAAATACCAGGCTCCATTCCAGACCAGTTATTAAACCAGAATATCTTAAGGTCAGGACCAAGGCATCTGCATGTACAAAATCTCCTCAGGGGATATTCGTGTGCAGCCAAAGTCCAGAAGCTCCCACCCCTGTTCCCATCTTCCTCACCTCAGTTGTGAGAGGAGCAAGATAGGTCCTCCTATGTTGTTGAGATGATGAAAGACCTCTGGTGTATGTTTCTTCAATTCCCCTTTTCAGTCTCCTGGAATATCTTTTCAGAGCAGGGGTAAGCAAATCATTTCTGTCAAGGGCCAGATAGCAAACATTTTAGGCTTTCAGGTCAAGAGGAAATGTTCTCAACTCTTGCAGCAGCTGTGATCACAGTTAAATATTTTATATCTAAAAATGCAAAAAAACACTTTTGGCTTGTGGGCCATACAAAAGCAAGCAGTGGCCGTAGTTGGCGAACCCCTGTTTTAGAGTCACTGATGACCTGGTCAACAAATCCAAGGGATACTTTTTAAATGTTTTATAAACCTTGATCTTTGTGCAGCCCTTGATACCATCGATCACCTTCCCCTTTTCAGGCTTGACTTTGATGTCATTAAACCACCTTGGTTATCCTACCTCTACCCTATTTTTTCTCTGTCCTGTGCACCAGCTCCTATGTTGTACATGTGTGTGGATGTGCACGTGGGCATATGTGTGTATCCCAAGCTGCTTCCGTGGCCATGTTGTGAGTTAAGCTGCAGTCATACTTTATTTTAATCCAGTTCTACCCTCACCACTGGAGCCTGACATAGGCCACCCCAACTGCTCTGCAGATAGACTGCTCTCCTCAAGCTGTGCGGCTCCTGCAAGGTAGGAAGAACAGTTCTGTCCCTCTCTGCAGCAGGCACTGAAACCCAAGGCTGCCTGACCCAGGGTTCACTGCTCCGCCTAATTGAAACCCAAGGCCATAGCTATACAACCATAATTGGTGAGACTAGCAGTGGCATATCATGTTTGCATAGTACCCCATGCTGTCAAGGTTTGTACTTTATCAAGGTCAGTCGAATGAACAGAACTTACTTCCTAAGGAGGAAAAACCGACATAAAATGTGTACTGAGAGTATTTGTCAGTTGCCCAATATATTCAAATGCCATATTGCCTCAAACAGTTCATAGCAGGGACAGCTGTGCGGGGGAAACTACTCTTCCAGCTGGGAACTGAGCCTGGGAAAGAACACCGGCCTGATTTTGCAACTACTAAGCATTCTAATGAAGTTGACTTGATTTCCATTTTAACAATATCACACAAATGTACTACATGGCACTTTTCCAATAACCACTTCGACATCATTCATTTTGACACCTCCCATTGTTATGAAAAGCAGAATGAATAAAGCAGCATCCCAGGACAGGGCAAGGGAGGGGAGCTGGATTTCATTTGATTTTCAAATCAGATAGCCCTGACACGCCCTTTTGTGAGATGCAGGTTTCTCAAGACTGAAACTCTATGCTGCACCTTCCCCATCTTCATGAACCTGAGTCCTGAGCTCTTCCTGCCCACCTGCCGTCAGAGACAGCTGTGCAATAATTAACACTCAGTATCTGACTCATCCATTCTGGAAGCCAAGCAAATACACTTCCTGTACTACCAGAAGCAGGCAATCTTGGTAAAATGGATTGTTTCAGGATACTTAACTTTCCTCTCCTGGACTAACCTGGTCAAGGCTCCTTGCTTCTTGGTCCCATGTCCTGATCTGAAAATGAAGAACTGATTCTGCTTCCCTATTGGCAACACCCACAGTGTTTAAATATGGCACCTAAAGGGTCTGATTATATTTTTTTGCTGTGCAGAAGCTTTTTAGTTTTATATAGTATCACTTGTTCATTTTTTATTTTGTTCTTTAGGGGTCATATCCAAAAAATCATTGCCAAGACCATGTCAAGGAGATTTTTCTTATGTTTTCTTCTAAGAGTTTTATGGTTTCAGGTCTTACATGTAAATCTTTAATCATTTCATGTTAATTTTTGTGAGTGGTGTAAGAGAGAGGTCTAGTTTCATTTTTTTACATGTGAATATCTAATTTTCCCAGCACAATTCATTGAAGAGACTGTCTTTTTTCCACAGGGGATTCCTGGCTCCCTTGTCAAATATTATTTGACCAAAAACGCTTGGGTTTATTTCTGGGCTCTTGATTTGGTTCCATTGGTCTATTTGCCTGTTTTTAATGCCAGTACCACACTGTTTTGATTCCTATTGCTTTGTAGTATAGTTTAAAACCAAGACGTGTGATGCCTCCAGCTTTGATCTTCTTTCTCAGGATTGCATTGGCTCTTCAGGGTCTTTTGTGATTCCATATAGATTTTTTAGGATCATTTTTTCTACTTCTGTTAAAAATGTCATTGGAATCTTGATAGGGAGTGCCTTGAATCTATAGATGGCTTTTGGTAGTGTTGACATCTTAGCATTAGAGGACTGCCTTCTGACTTTCCCTTTGGCTCATCCTTTTCCTTCACAGAGCTGGACACATAATGTCCATGCAATTATCCCTTGCTGGTTGCTGGAACGTTATCGCAGCATTAAAGGGACCAAGGGCAAGTCACTTGGTCATCTCTTATGTAGTATGTCAATCTCCTGTACATTATCATCAGTTGGTGGTTGTTCAACTTCTGCTTTTGGTACCACCAGCAATGAGAAAATCATTGCCATGTTGAAACAGCAGAGATGTATCTTGGGGGGGCCCCGAGGAGCTCCATTTCTTTAAGTCTCAGCACAGAAAGAACTCAGCAAGAGGCAAAGTGATAGATAATAAGTGATTTATTAGAACAGGATGCTTGTGAGGCTTCCAAGTGGGTGATCAAGGGAGTGCCACACTGAGAACTCAGTGGGCTACAGTTTTATAATCAAAGGAAATATTGGGAGGAGGAAAAGACCACCTTCTTCCTCATTCTTTTTTTTTTTTTAAATGAAAGCTCCTTTTTATTTATTTTTGGCTGCACTGAGTCTTCGTTTCTGTTCGAGGGCTTTCTCTAGTTGTGGCAAGCGGGGGCCACTCTTCATCGTGGTGCGCGGGCCTCTCACTGTCGCGGCCTCTCTTGTTGCGGAGCACAAGCTCCAGACGCGCAGGCTCAGTAGTTGTGGCTCACGGGCCTAGTTGCTCCACGCATTTGTGATCTTCCCAGACCAGGGCTCGAACCCATGTCCTCTGCATTGGCAGGCAGATTCTCAACCACTGTGCCACCAGGGAAGCCCCTTCCTCATTCCTCAATAGACATCAAGCTTCCATCATCAGCTCTTCGTCCACATCAGGCAGCGGAGTTTTCTGGTCCCTACCTGGTCAAGCCAGGACTGTCATGGTGCAATGGAAATGAGCAAAAAGTTGGTAACATATACTAAAATATGGTAAATCTTCTCAGGTTTCAGTATAATGTCACCTTTTCCTTATATTTTTGTTTTTAGTGTGTGCAGAGGAGCATGTCCTAGGAATCATTAACTTATTGAGCTCACTGGGCAGGATGTGGGTCTCAGTCCACCATTGTTTTATTGTTTGGGGGCATGTCTCATGCTTGTGTTGAATGGGTTTGTGGTTAAGCAAACCTGCTTTCTTGAGTGATCATTAACTTACAGGGGCCTCCCAAACTTTCTCTTTTACTTATGATCCCTTAATGGGATTAACTCTTTAATCACCAACTTTGTCCCTTTACTCTGTCCCTATCAATGTGAGGTATCATTCAGATTTGTGGTAGCACCATCTTTCTTCCCAGTTTTCATATGGAAAAAAACAGAAAAGGAGATTTTTCTTCCAATTATAAGTCTTAAGAAAAAGAAAATGTGACAACATAAAATGGGCCCTGCAGTGCGTTGTAATAAAATGAACACTGGAGTCCAGAGGAACCCAGGTTCATATTTTCCAGTCCCATGACATAGATGTGTGGCTTTTAGCAAGTTTATTTTTCATCTTGAAAAAAATCATTGTGTTGCCTATTTATCTCATTTATTCAGCTGTACATGAGGTGCTAGTGGCTCTGAGCAGAAGACTTTTTGACCGGGGTGTGCAGAAGGGATATTGGGCTTGGGCTTGGCTTTGGACATTTTAAACCTTAAGAACGTCCAAATGGGTATGTCCTGAGGCATGACAGGTAATGCGCACCCTCTTCCTCTAAGACCAGAGAGAGGTAGAAAGGAAACATAGGAGGGTCTTGCTCTCAGCACCGTTTCACACGAACACCCTCTATGTCAAAAGGGCTGCTTGGTGTCAGGGACACCAAACCTTGTGATAATTTCTGGTCAGACCCTCTAGGGGCCACATTTAAACACTTTGGGAGTTGCCCATAGGGAAGCAGAATCAGTTCTTCATTTTCAGATCAGGACATGGGACCAAGAAGCAAGGAGCCTTGACCAGGTTAGTCCAGGAGAGGAAAGTTAAGTATCCTGAAACAATCCATTTTACCAAGATTGCCTGCTTCTGGTAGTACAGGAAGTATATTTGCTTGGCTCCCAGAATGGATGTCAGATACTGAGTGTTAATTATTGCACAGCTGTCTCTGACGGCAGGTGGGCAGGAAGAGCTCAGGACTCAGGTTCATGAGGATGGGGAAGGTGTGTCATGGAATTCAAGCATGAGAACCCTGCAGAACCCTATCACAATGCCTGGTACATAGTAGGATGCAATGAGTATTTTTTTGCTTCTTTTGTCTTTCCTTCCTAGTTAGCTTTTGGAGTGTGATGCATAGAGTAAATGCCCAATAAATGTTTGATAAATAAAATGTTCTTGATGGAGATGAAAAAATTAGTCTAAATATTCAACTGGGTTTGATTCAGTCCTCAAAAGCTACCTTGCAATTAAAGAGTTCCTCCCAAGTTGTATCTTTCTTTTATGAAGTTAAAAGGATTGAGGATATTGTCATTTAATTTTGCTCATTTAAATTAGATTCTTTAACGCATACTTTCATACTCACCAGTCATGCAATGCAATTTTTAGAGTGAAATTTCTAACATTTGTATAACAAATGATTATTTGTCTAGAATCATTGAGCAACAGGGAATCTGACTGGTTGAATAATATGAATGAAATTTTAGACCATCTGAGGATTACCAATTTTCAAAGGAAATAAATTCAAAAACTATACTTAGCACCAAAACTCACCCTAAGATCTTGATCTGTTGCCTATCAATAAGGTATTTCAAGGTTTCTTCAGCGCCTCAAAGCTGTGCTTATGAAAATGAATTATCATCATGTGTTTCTACGAAAAAGAAGTCTGGCTGTTTAATCTTCCTAATTTTCTGAATTCTGAACCAGTGGAATTCTGAATCAATGTCAGAAGAATGTTTTGTTAGGAAACAAAGATGGGGAACCAAAGCAGCCTGGGGTACAGATTAAAGGATACCCCACAAGCACTCTGAGTGGACTTAGCAAACCCAGAGAGTAAGAAAGTAAGCCCCAAATGCAGCAGGTTCCCCCAGGAGCAGCACTTCTGCCAACATGGCAGCCTTGGCCATCCTGGGGGTGGGAAAGTGTTGCACCAAGTCGTGTCTTAGTCCATTCAGGCTGCCATAACAAAACACCGTACATTGGGTGGTTATAAACAGCATAAATTTATTGCTCATAGTTCTGAAGGCTGGAAGTCCAAGATCAACATGCCAGCATAGTCTGGTTCTGGGGAGCTCCCTCCTCTGGGCTGCAGATTGCCAACTTCTCATTGTGTCCTCACATGGCAGAAGGGGCAAGAAAGCTCTCTTTCGTAAGGGCACTAATCCCATTCATGAGAACTCTGTCCTCATGACCTAATCACCTCCTAAAGTCCCCACCTCCTAATATCATCACCTTGGAGGGTGAGTTTTCAACTTATGAATTTTGGAAGGACACAAACATTCAATCTATAGCATCAGGTTCTCTGTAGTCCCTGTAAGTTTACAAAAATAATAAGTACATCTGTCCTCTCATTTGAACCCAGTGCAGCAGTATAATTTCTCTGCCTGTAGTTAAGCATTTTTATCTTAATGTGGTTGGTAAGCCCCATCCATCCTAACAGTCCTGATACATTTAGCAATAATTGCCTTCCTGTTGAAACTTTTCCTTCTTAGTCTCAGACAAAGGCAACTATTCTCAGACAAGTCTGAGACAAATTAGTTGAACTGCTCTTGCGTTATATAAGAAAGTGGGGGGAAAACACTACACTTTCCTTTTCTTTAAAAAAAAAGTGTCCAGCCTACTATATAGCAAAGGGAACTCTGTTCAATATTCTGCAATAAACTAAATGGGAAAAGAATTTGAAAAAGAATAGATACGTGAGTCACTTTGCTGTACACTGGAAACTAGCACAACGTGGTTAATCAACTATACTTCAATATAAAATAATAATTTTTTTAAGTGTCTGGAATTATTCATTCCTTTTTTACTCGATATTATAAGGTAGGAGCACGCTTAACCACATTTAATTTTTTGACTTAGCTTTGCAAGTTCACTTTAAAAAATATTTGAAATATGTGCTAAGCTGTTCAATAAATCTCATTTTTCATGATATTCAAGAGATTTTCCTTTGGTTCCCCAGTCGATGTCAGTACTCCTCAATGAGGAAGGAAAAATCAATTCAACTATCAAAGTACAGTTAATTGCTTTCAAGATCAGGGCGATTTAAAGAGCAGCAAAGTACTTTATCTATACTCAGCAATTTGGGCAAAGGATTTTCTCCTAAGCACACTAGAAAGAGAAGTTTAAAATTCTTTCCGTTCACACATTACATTCTTCCCAACTTTCCCCCGTGTTTGCCGTTAATAGAGCTAATGACAAGAGCCCCGGCACAAAGAACCGCAACACAGGGGTAATATTTTCAACTAATATTACCTGTTTCATCTCTCAAAAGACTGATACTTTTAGGCCTTGGTGCTTGGCGCTCCAGTTCTTTGAATAACCAAATAGTTTCTTGAACACACATAGAATAGAGAAAAAAAGTCTTCTGTGCTAAGGATTCTCCCACCTCATCTATTCACTGATGGCTAAAATTCTTTCACCAGCGTCACTTGCATTTAGTTCCATTTTTGCAGCTTGTATCATGCTGGAAGATCATTCTAGAAGCTATTAATATGAAGATGAGTAAGATAGGCACCTGCTCTTAGGGAGCTTACTGTCTAGAGGGAAAGCAAGACAAAGGCACTCATTGTTTCATTCCCAGGGGTGAGATGCAGTTAGGCCCCAGGGAAGCTGCCCTAGGGAAGTTCCCAGGAGCTGCTGCCTGCTCGGAGGGGTGGAAGATGACGGAAGTAGCCAGGAGAAGAGGACCCATATCCTGGGTGGAGGTCGCCATGTGAGCAAAGACAAAGAGACATGGACACACCTGGCGAGTGCAGGAAACCCCCCATTTGGTAGTATTAGGACATGAACAGCAAGTCAGAGAGAGGCAGGAGATGAAGCAAGGGGAGGCTTTTATACTAAACATCAGAGCTGATCCTGCAGGCAACGAAGGACCACTGGAAGGTTCTAAATGGGGAAAAGACATGGCAAACGTATGTAGAAAGTGTTTTCAATTTTAATGTCTTTTTATGATTAAAAACATAATGTATGCATCACAGAAAATTTTGAATTTGCAAGAAATTATAGAAAAGAAGATAATGTGTAATCTTACCAACCAGAGACAGCCAGCACTAACATTGTGCTGTTTTTCCTAACATTTTCGTATGTATACATATATATTCTATGTATATGTAAATCAGTGATGTGAGATGTATATATTCTTTTTTTATTGGAGTATAGTTGCTTTACAATGTTGTGTTCGTTTATGCTGTATGATGAAATGAATCAGCTATACGTATACATCTATCCCCTTCCTCTTGGACCTCCCTCCCACCCCCCCCATCCCACCCATCTAGGTCATCACAGAGCACCAAGCTGAGCTCCCTGTGCTATACAGCAGGTTCCCACTAGCTATCCATTTTACACATGGGAGACGTATATATTCTTTTTTTTTAACATCTTTATTGGAGTATAATTGCTTTACAATGGTGTGTTAGTTTCTGCTTTATAACAAAGTGAATCAGTTATACATACACATATGTCCCCATATCTCTTTCCTCTTGCATCTCCCTCCCTCCCACCCTCC
Organism: Leucopleurus acutus; assembly: GCF_964270905.1. Classification (NCBI taxonomy): domain Eukaryota; kingdom Metazoa; phylum Chordata; class Mammalia; order Artiodactyla; family Delphinidae; genus Leucopleurus; species Leucopleurus acutus. The sequence continues at coordinate 99,475,342 of NC_139153.1, forward strand.
CTATCCCACCCCTCTAGGTGGTCACAAAACACCGAGTTGATCTCCCTGTGCTATGCGGCTGCTTCCCACTAGCTATCTATTTTACGTTTGGTAGTGTATATATGAGAGACGTATATATTATTAACAGGTGATCTGTGGGAGAGAGAGAGAAGCCTTATGGAAAAGATGCTTTGGCAAGCCCATTGAATAGTCAAAGTGCGCCTTGGGCACTCCCCCTGTGGAAGGAAGAAGGAGAGATTTACTGGAAATATATACTGGATTTACTGGAAAGGAGAAACAGGAAGGAGCAACAGAGCTCTACAAGGGGAGAGAGCATCAAAAGAGGAAAACTCCTATTCCAATGCATGGTATTTCACTGGGATTTATTAGGTTGTTTGCTGTGTGATGTAAATCTACTCCCCCTCTCCTTTAAATTTCTTAAATAAATTATTTTATTGTTCATTCATTCATACTTTTGTGCCAGTAAAGTTCTGGGGACACTGCAAAACAAAAGAACAAGGTACTATTAGACATCTGAGAAATATATCTGTATACAAGAAGAAATACATATTGATTTATCTCATTTGTGGAAGGAATACACTGTGAGTAGAGAAAGATGTATCTCTTTCTCACTTATGGATGGAGAACACCTTATTTTTCTAAAACTCATATTTGGATCGACTTGTTTCTGATTATTGTCAAACATGTGAGATGAGAAATTTGTCTTTTTAGTCCCCTATCCCACCACTTCATGAATCTCCAGTTTTTGTTGATGTAATCTGGAATTTAGATCTAAATAACTTTTTTTCTTACATTTTAATTTTTTCCTTTTCCCTAAAAAAAAATCAAGGCAAAAATCTGTAGTGTTCTTTGATTTATAAGGCAACTGAGACCTAAATAATTTTTAATAGAAGATATTATATATTTTGTATTTCAAGAATTATTTTTATATTTAAATTTTATAACTTAAAAACATACTTAACTGTGTTTTCCTAGTTTTGTTATTTAGTTTTCATGTATAAAATAGAAAATAGATATGTATGTGTGTATATATATGTATATGTGGTGTATATATATTGAATATGTTTAGCTTCCCATCTAGAATTCCTTATTTTGATTGTACATCTATTGGCTAGATGATCGTATATGTCTTTAAGTAGGCTTTTTTCAGAAAGAGTAAATGAATAATAACTAATATTTATTTAGCACATACCATGTCCCGATGCTGTTCTTTATCTCTATTGATTCATTTAATCTGTACAATAACCCTATGAGTAAGTTACTATTATGGTCTACTTTATACAAATGAGAAAGCTATGACAGAGAATTTACGTCAACTCTCCTAAAATCCCACAGTATCAAGGTGCCTCTGGGACTTGAACCCAGGCATTATCATGCCAAAGTCTACCTACTTCATCGTTCACCTATGCTTTGGGGTATAACTTAGGAACTCTTCCATACCGGTGACGGCTTTTACTGTGACCATCATTTTAAGCAGTAAGAGTTGATGTAATTAATTAACATGAGAACTGAAGGTTTTCCTTGAATTTGTCAATTAGGAAGTCTTGGAATGACAGCTATTTTCAGAGGAGCCACAGAGATAGAAACCAGCTTAGAGTAGGTTTTAGAGTGGAAAAAGAGACACAGCTACTAACTAGAGTGTGCTATAGTTATAAGCTCAAGGAGGTCTGTTTAGATATAGAAATCTGTCTAAATTCATCTACCTATCTATCTATGTGAATACATATGTATGTATGTATATGAGTATGTAAGCATATGACATATAGACAGCACCTTTCCTATAGGCAGACTGAGACCAAAAAAGTTATACATATACAAAGTGAGGGAGCCAAGCACATTCACAGGCTGAAAGCACCGTCAGAAAGATAAAGAGAAATGTAAATAACTGAGGAGTTAAGCCTCAGGGAAATCAGGAAGTAGTGGCATCAAAAGCATAAACAGAGAAGCTGGCCTTGAGTAGAAAGGACCCCTCTTCTTCTGAGCCTGGAAAGAGGTGGCACAGGTGAGCACAGGTGTGTCTACAGCAGAGGATGTGCAGAACCTCGAGCACCACACCTGCCTGGTGCCAAGGTTGTCTGTTGAGAGTGAGAGGTTCTGTGAGGGCTTCACGGGAGTGGTGAACACTTAGATGTTCTGAGGAGAGTGGGAGATGCTATGACGTAGAATAAGGAAAAGACAACCAAGTCGCGCAGCAGGCTTAGTTGAGACTGGAGACCAGATATCTGAAGGGAATTTTTCAGTGGAGATCTGATATCATCATCCTGATCGTTCCAGGCTTGGAACTAAGTGCTCTTTAGGCAAGTTATGCCCGCCATTTGAAGATTCAGGAAACTGAGGCATAGGGAGTTTAAAATAAAAACATACCCATGTCCACAGCTATTAAGAAGTAAAAAAGTGAACCATGGACTTACTATTCCCCTTGGTACCTGAAGGAGGATGAAAATCAAAACTTCTTGAATTCAGCATAAATTACAGTTCACTGGATCTATCAGAAGAAAATGTTTTAGGAAACTTCAGTTGAAAACAAGACAACGTGGCGTGCCGTAATAGAGAACCTCCCAAGTCTTTTCTAACAAGAGCTTCAGTATGAAGTTATGTCTAAGTGATTAAGTCCCACGTGATAGGTTTTTACGGATTTGTTTACACAAGGACCACATAGGTGTGTGTTCCAAGAACCTACCCATCCTGCCCTCAAGGTACCTTCCTTGAAGGTACCTCATTGAATGCCAGTGTTCTGCTCATCACTGTGTCTTAGCCAAAGTGCTGAAGATCATCACCAGCTAAGGGCCCAATTTAAGAGGACAAATCAATGTCATACTGAGAACCGATTTTTGCTCTTTCATTTGGGTTATTTGGCCACATGGACTTTGCTGGTTTGCATATAGTTTTCCTCAGCTCATGGATGATAGAGAGAGTATCTTATGATTATATCCATGGGAACTTCTAAATAATAAGTAATTTGTATATGTTTAAGGAATAAATCAACAAGCCATCACTGGGTTTTATCTGCATCAAATGTGGTTGCACGGGTGACTGTCAGAATAAATTCATGACTACTCTAAGTTAAACAGGATGTTTTAAAATGCAATATAGTGTATAAAGTAGTTTCAAATTTAATGTTGATGACACAGTACCAAGTTGAGGCTCTAATATGCTTGCAGTATAGAAGAGTTACTTCTTTACCCTAACATTTGAGGTCCTTCAAGACTTGAGCTCAAACTCTCTTTCTTACAATGTTTCTCTATATTTCCCTTAAAATACCCATCACTACAAACAGCAATTATTCACTGGTCCTTGTTTAAACCCCTCCTTGTCCATATTCTTTCCACCACCTGGATTGACCTTCCTCTCTGTATCTGCAACTTAAAATCTTCCCAACTTCCAAAGATCAGTTCTCACCTCCTTGAAGATTTCTAACATTGCTGGGGTTGGGAGAAATCTCTCACTTTTCTATAGTCCCCTAACCTTTAACCATTTCCACTTAGAAATCTCATTGTACTTAGAAATCTCATTGCAATGTGGACATAGCATGGGCCAATATTTGAAATTTGGGATCAATAATTGGCTAATTTTGTGAGCTTAGAAAATTTAGGGAGTTCCCTGGCAGTCCAGTAGTTAGGACTCGGTGCTTTCACTGCCATGACCTGGGCTCAATCCCTGGTCCAGGAACTAAGATCCCACAAGCCGTGAAGTGCGGTCAAACAAAAAAAAAAGAAAGAAAATTTACTTAGACACTCTGAACCTTATAATCTTCATCTGTGAAGTGGAGAATAATAATAGTTATCTCCCATCATTGCATGGAACACTACAATATTGAATATCTGTAAAATACCCTTTCCCTTCCTTCTTGTAATTGCTTGTGTTTGGGTAAGTTTCTACTCTACTAGACTCAAGTTCTTTGAAGGCAGAAGTACTCTTCGGTGAATCTTTACAATACTCCAAACATACAATACTCAATAAAAATAAAATAAATGTGTTATCTGTATGTATCCTTTTCATGTAAATAGATACTGTTAAGGTAATTAGAAACTTTTTTTGCCTTTAGTTATGTTAGCTATTATCTTCTATAATCTTTATCATTGTTTATTTTTTATCAAAGCCCCTCTAAATAAAAAAAATGCTAGACTGTGTTTAGTTAGTCATTAACTCTGGATTAGTAGTGATTTTATTTATGAGATTTTTATTGTGTACATCCTCCAATGTTCATACACATTACAGCGAGGTTCTTTGCTTGTAAGCAGTGGAAAATAATTCTGCGCAATAAAAAGATATATGTTGGAATGTTTCCTTATAGTTTTCAGAATTAGAGGAAGAACTGAAAAATCAGGACAGGAATCTCAGTGACCAGAAAGCCTGGACCGTCTCCGATGGACATTGCCACTAGATAACCATCGCCAACTTCCTTCCAAGAACAAATGTCTTTGTTCAAGATTTTTTTCTTTTCCTGGGAAAAAGAATCTATTTGGCTTTGATTGGATCTTGCATGCACACAGAGGAGCAGGGGCTTATGACTGCAGCCCATTCTGAACCAAATACTAGGAAAGCCAAAGGGCAGGTAAAAGGAATATACATTCCTTACAAAATGTAAAACAGGAAACAACTCACCATTATGTGATGCTCTGTTTTTGTGAGTTTTTCTGGACTCTGTCTTTTTAAATTATCTCCCAGTTTATGAGAACAAAAATCTGAGGAATCATAGACTACAAATATGGATTTTGTTCTGACTAATAAATAATAATTTCATTAAATGTTATTTAACTAAAGAAATGATACCCTAAAGCTAAAAAGCATTCCACACAGGTTATTCAACAGAGATGATACTGCACAATTAACCTTATAAATACATTACTGTTTTTCTGTGCACTTGACAATTAGATTTTTATTGGTTATTATCTCTGGCACAAGGTTTTGAGGCAAGGTCTATTCAGTGATAGGCAAATACTAATATGAAAAACTTCCTGTAAGTCTCATTTATTCAACAAAAGCTTGTCGTGAGCACTGGGCTGGAGCTGAGGATGCCAACATGATGAAAGCAGACATAAATCCTATGCTTACAGAGCTTACGGACAAATGATGAAAAGAAAACACTCATAACCACACAGGTAACTATATGGCTGCAGATAAGGATAAATTCTATGAAGAAAAAGTAAAGTTCCTATGAGGAATATGCATGGAAAGTCTACTTACTATTGAGTAATCAAAGAAGGTGTTTCTGAATAAGTGGGTGATTGTGATCATGATGGTGGGGATAAAGATATGGATTCAAGATACATTTCAGGAGATAGAATCCACAGGACTTCATACAACTTGATGGAGAAAGGATGATGCTCAGAATTCTGGCACGAGAAACTGGGTAAGTGGTGGTGTCATTAGCTGAGCTGTGATACTGTGATAGCTGGGATATTGCTACTGGAGTAGCAATAAATCCTGAAGGAACTGTCCAGCATTACATTTGTTAAATTTGAGATGCTATATGATATTCAAGTGGAGGTGTCATGCAAGCTGTAAGATATATAGGTCTTGGCATAAAAGAGTTTGAAATGAAGAGATAAATTTGAATGTTGTCATTTATAGGCTTTAACTGAAGTTAGGGAGAAGGGTAAAATTGCTGAAAAAGACAGTGTGAAAAGAGATGAAGCAGGGACTGAGGACTGAGCCCTGGGAAATTCCTACTGAAGTACTGAATAAAGGAGGAGAAACTCAAAGAAGGGATTTAGAAAGAGTGTCAAAGACATATGTGGACAGAAGAATGTTAAATACACAAGATAAGAAAATACGAAACACCATGAAAGATGCATATAAAATATTATGAAAATTTAGAGGAGAGAGATGATGTCCATCTTGGAACTAGCTGGATCCTGTCCAGGAAAAGGCTAGAAAGAGTAGCTGCATTCTAAAACAATTATTTCTTTCCAGCCTTTTCTGGATAGGAACCAGCTCCACTAAAATATAAACATATAGTAACTCCGTTTTCAGAAAGTATCCATGGCATTGAAAATCTTGGAAAACCAGAGGATGAGATGATGCCGCTGGATGAGAAAGGACCAGAATCTCTCCAACTCTTTTAATTACATGGTTATGGAAACCAAATTGGCTTGGGAGGCAACTGGCAAAATTACACAATTTTGGTAAAAAGATGTCTCTACATTGAACTTGGACAATGCCTTTTCTTACCTCTTTTGGGCGGAGAAAATAATGTGCCATTATTTTGTCTTAAAATTCAATGGCTCTCAAAAGGCCATGGATCCTAGAAAAAGGGAAGATGGTTTCTCTTATTCATGGCATGGACATGACAGCAGAGATGGAACTGGAGATGAAGCAAATTGATGGCTGATTAGCTCTGGGAGACAAAAGAAGAGCAAGTAACATGACCAAGTTGGGTTTGCCAGGAGCTTTTGTCTTTTCAGCACAGACAGTCCTGCTCCTGGGTAATCTTTCACTCCTGGAGAAACCAGGATGGCTGGTCATCCGTAGGAGGCAGAGCTGGCCCTAAGACTTCAATTCTGGGTAGCTCAAAGAATCATTGTGTCTTTAACAAAAATAGGACACATTATGAAGAAAGTGGACGGGAAAAGAAAGAGAACCAGTTAGAGCTCTACAGGTGTTGAATGTGAGTTCCTGTGGGGCAGCTGCCATGGCACCCAAGCTCACAACAGCTAGAGTTGCAGGTGGGGGGTCTGTCACCTGGACGGTAGCTGAAGTTCTACATTCGGTAAATTCACCAAGGGAGAGAGTTTAGGGAGAACCGTAATAAGGAAAGCAATGGGTTCTTAAATGCCCCATTTAGGAGATGAAGAGAGGAAAGAATAGGAACCGGAGAAGGAGACAAAGAAGGAGAGGACAGCGGAGCAGAAGATAAGGCTGAGGGGAAAAGAGAAGAAAAAAGGAGCGCACAGCCAACTGCTCTTCATTGTTCCAAGATTAAAAGCTAGATTTAAAAAATAGATTACAAAATAAGAAACAGCCTTTGGATTTAGTGACTAAGGTGTTATTGATGGCCTTGGCAGAGAAATTTTAGTGACTTACTATAATAGAGAAGAACAAATCTGACTCCATATTGGATCTGTTTCTTTTACTTTAACCTTTGTATTCCATTGCTTCTTTTACAAGTTAATCACTAAAGGGATGCTCCCTATAGCTTAAAGTATACAGTAATGGCCCATCTCCAGGAACCCCACCTCCCAGGCCTGAGTGTTAAACTAAATTACCTTTGTTCAGCTCACAGGAAATATCCTGACCCAGCTCACCTGTGAATGGCTGCAGGAAAGAAATTACCACATCCCCTCCAGAGTCTGGCCAAAGCCAGGAAATATTTGTAACAACTTATGGCCTTTTTACTTTACCTCCTCACCTCCCTACTCTTTGTTCTATAAAAGTAACTAACATCCAAACCACAGGAAGATGGTTCTTTGGGACATTGGTCCACCATCTTCTCAGTCAGCTGGCTTTCTGAACAAAGTCACCATTCCTTGCCCCGACAACTCGTCTCTCAATTTATTGGCCTGTCTTGCAGTAAGCAGTAGGAGCTTGGACTTGGTAACATTACTGTGGGCTGAAGCTATATATCAGGAGATTCCAGAGTAAACAGGCAGGAGCAAAGAGGAAGCCTGAATACAGACTCTCAAGGAGCTTGGCGGTGGAGAAAAGAAGGATGATAAGCTAGTAATTTACTATGTTAACATTGTGTTAACTTTGAAAACACTAGTGGACAACTTATTATAAGCCACCATTGTGAGAAAAAGCACAATATAAAGTTATGAAATATATGATAGTAACCATTAGGGGACTTCTGATGAGTCACTAGCTCCACCACACACCTACCCTCCCTTTGGTCTGGTTCATCTCAGACAATTTCTAAAGTTTCTTCCAGCTCCATTGGACCTCTTTTCTAGAGTTCAAGGCTGTGAATCAAATAACCATTCTTCCATCTGCTGATGCAAAATTGTGGGTTTTGGAACTCCAGATGGTTTTCCCCTATTATCTAAAGCAGCACTGTCTAATGGAACTTACTATGATGATGGGAATGTTCGATCTCTTTGCTGTCCAAAACAGTAACCACTAGCCATATGTGGCTACTGAGCATTTGAGATGTGTCTGGCGTGACTGATGAAATGAATTTTAAATTTTATTTAATTTTAATTAATTTAAATTTCAGGAGTCACATACAGCTAGAGGCTACTGTATCGATGGTGCAGCTCTGAAGGATTATAATGAAATTCTCAAAAAGTTTCAAGCCCAAACTAACTCAAAACCATATACCATGTGCTATATTTTGTTGGTAGTATGACCCTGAAACAGACAAGCCCTTGAGTTCATTAGCTGCCACACATTCTACCAAATGAATACAGGATGAAAGAAAGCTGTGTTAGCCACTGCTGTAACTGTCCTGGCAGAGAATGAGCTTCACCACTGAAGCAAAAAGGTTAGCCTCATTTTCTAGTCCTACCAAAAGTAGCTCTAAATGTGTTAGGAGACACTAGCTGGGTGGGAGAGGGACTTAGAAAGATGCTGCTAAGAGATCACTACATACAATACCTGATAAGAGCACTTCACGAGAAAGATAACGGAGTAGATGAGACCGAATCCGCACAAGCAGCACATGGAAAATGGAAGAAGTAAACCAGGGAAAGAGGGAAACAGTGTTAAAGTCACCTAAAGAATGATTCAAAATGTTTGCTTCTCACAATGTTTCTAGAGAAAATTTTCAGCACAGGGATGACTAGTTTTTCAATGTGTGGATTTTCTCCCCTAAATCACAACTTGCACTAAATGCTTTACAATTAACACAGATAACGTAAATAGATTTGGAAATGTTGTTCCACCTTTTGAATAGTAAACTAAAGGCTCTCCCAAAAAGTGAGTCAACATTTTCATCCTTACATATAGCTCAATTTGTACAAGTTTCAAGTAGATGTTAAAATTCAGAAATACATTTTAATCCCTATTCGAACTGCAGAGCTTTTAGATTCATACATCCTCTGAAGTTAGTTTTTTTTTAATTTTTATTTTATATTGGAGTATAGTTGATTAACAATGATGTGTTAATTACAGGTGTACAACAAAATGATTCAGTTATACCCATACAAGTATCCATTCCTTTTCAAATTCTTTCCCCATTTAGGTTATCACAGAATATTGAGCCGAGTTCCCCATGCTATATAGTAGGTCCTTGTTGGTTATCTATTTTATCTATAGTAGTGTGTACATGTCAATCCCAAACTCCCAATCTATCACTCCCCCCACGCTTTCCCCCTGGTAACCGTAAGTTCGTTCTCTAAGTCTGTGGGTCTGTTTCTGTTTTGTAAATAAGTTCATTTGTTTCATTTTTTTTTAGATTCAGCATATAAGTGATATCCTATGATATTTGTCTTTCTCTGTCTGACTTAGCCTGAAGTTAGTTTAGGTACTTTGAGAAAGTTGTTTCGCATTCTGGGCCCCATGTAGACCTTTAGTCAAAACGGAGATACTCAAAGGATCTGAGAGAGGTGCAAGTCTGTTGTGTAATGTTCTTAAAATTAAAATGCCCCGGGCTTCCCTGGTGGCGCAGTGGTTGAGAGTCCGCCTGCCGATGCAGGGGACACGGGTTCATGCCCCGGTCCGGGAAGATCCCACATGTCGCGGAGCGGCTGGGCCCGTGAGCCATGGCCGCTGAGCCTGCGCGTCCGGAGCCTGTGCTCCGCAGCGGGAGAGGCCACAACAGTGAGAGGCCCGCGTACTGCAAAAAAAAAAAAAAAATTAAAATGCCCTTATGCAACATTGTCAGTTGAAGGATACACCATACACAATAGGCATTTAAAACACAGATTGGGTGGGAGATGCGTTATATTGAAAACCTTAATTTCTCAATTCATGCAAAAACCAGATTTGGTGAAAACCTCAGCAGTCCTAGTGATAGTCAGTCAGGGAAGGGAGACATCTACTGGTGGATAAAATTTTTAAATTAAAATATTTATAGATAGGCATGTCTATAAATATATATGGGTATGTCCATAAATATAGATGTAAAATACTATACATATATGCAAATTCTACATACGTAGTATTTGTATATAATAGTATATTTATGTATGTATATATACTCACATATACACACACACCCTAATCACATAAAGCAAGTATTCGACCAAAGGCATTTTGTACATACGAAAAAGGACGCAGTTAAAATCTACTTTCTTAATACAGAGATCATGACCTGAAATACTAGGATACAAAGGAAAGATACAGGCAAGCACAGCTGACTAACGTGACATACAAAAAATACAACTCAGACACCTCTGTTGATCGCTAAGTTAATTGTGCAGTTTGTTTCTCCCTAAAGCTTTCAATATTATTTCAACTTGGTAAATTTTGATTTTTAATGTGCTTTATTTTACTCCAACAGAGTAATTACACCTGATTATTATTTTTTTATTTACTTCTGACAACATTTTTGGTCATCGATAAATTTCATTTTGGTCTCAATCGATAGATTATCCTGAATTTTGATGTATTTAATTTGAAACCAACGAGGCTCAATTGTGTTGTTTTTCTAGGGCTATGTCAAAGGACATCACTGTGCTGCATAGACCCATGCAGTATCATTATCAGCTGCTGGATGATCAGAGAAGCAAGAGATGGAATCTCTTCTCAACACACCAAGCCCCCTACCTTCTTGTTCTTTCTCTTTCTTTTCTAAAATGAGAAGAACAAAAAAAAAAAAAAAAAAATCCTTTCCCCAATCAGCAGTAATCTCTCCAAAGGTCTTTTAATTTCAAAAGTCATAAGTGTTAATTAGCTATTATTAAGTGCCCTCTGTATAAATTAACATGATTGATGAAAAAATTAAGGCTAATGAAAAATGTAGCAATGCATGTATTTTTAAGTGACTGTATTAAAAGATGGCAGTCCCTCTGGACGGAAACTAAGGCCCTGTCTTCTGTATCCTGACTTATTATCTCTTGCTATCATTCCTCCCACTAATTTTTTTTTTTTTTGGCAATAGGAAAAAATTGCTGAATTGTTAACTTTAATTCAGTTATTTTACAGTTTTTATTGTTTAAACTTGGGACACCAAATTGCACACCTTATTTAATGCTGTCCCGTGAGGTAAAACTGTCCCTAGTTTTCAACCCTCCAAATGGAAGTAACATGTCCTCTCTATTTAGAAGAGACCAAGTCTCTCCAGAGTGGGTGGGAGGCGGCCGAGCCGAGCAGCTCTGCCAGGCGCCCACGCTGCACAGCTGGAGCCGGACTTCAGGGCTCGTGTGTCATCAGCCTCCCTCCGTTCATTTCCTTACCTCACTCTTTGGAGTATTTGGGACATAGTTCAAAATTAACAAAAGTTTTCCACAAAAATTAAAATAGAACCTACAAACCTATATCTTCAACTGAGAGTTAAATAATGTAAATTCTACATTGACGATTACTAGAATTTTTTTTAACTAAAAATATGTAGAATTGTCACAATAAAAACAGTTCTATAATCGAAGATTTGTGGCTTCTGAAGACTACACTGTGATTTAATTCAAAGTAGATATTGGGAAGAATATTCAAGATAAAAGGTGCTCAAAAGTCATAAAATTACCGAAAAATGCAGAGATACCTATTCCGTCATTTAAAACTATAAACCGATTTTTTTCCAATCAGGCAAGAAATAAATTTTCATTTTCTTCTCCTGATTAATGGAAGGGAAGGCATGATGTGTACTCATAATTTTTTTTAAATCACACTTAATATCCAGAATCAAATCTTACCCTGAGAAGATAAAAATCCCTGTATTTTCGTCCTTAATAAAAATAGAAAAGTGACTGTTTCATGTTCATTTCCTAAAAGATTGCAACCTTTTGCAAATTCACCAACCTTTGTAAAGGCATGAAAATAAATTTCAGATTGGGACTTCTAAACTTCCTGAAATGTTTCTAAACATCTTCAGGATGATCAAAAGTGATATATTGTCATATGTAGGCAATAAGCAAGTTAGCTTGCCTGTCTGCCTGTGTTAATGGTTTGGGCAGGCGTGTTTTCATCTTTTTTATCAATCTCTCTCCCTGCCTCCCAAATCAATCTCTCTTATGAATATTTAAGAAGCCAGCGATGGTGAACCCTTGCCATGCTATACGCCACCTCCCATCTGATCTGTGAGGCGATGTTTACTTTGACAAGGTGAGGTTCAGGATATTGTGACCCCATCTTCTTACCCTGTCCCATTGCGTTTGTATGCTCTCTTGAAGTTCTATGCTTTCTGCAAATGGTCATTTCTCGTGCAAAGTATACTGACGTGCATCCAGGGAGACGGCAGTCCTTGCTGTTCCGGTGGCTGCGTTAATTAGCTCACTGCCTTTTCAGTGGGAGAATCTTCTACAGCTGAGAACAGCAGTGCATTTATGAGATGTATTAGCATATCACTTATAGGGACAAAAGGAAGAGAGAAAGCTAAGTGGCGGCGGGGTGGGGTGGGGACAGAGATGAATTCAAAGTCATGTTCACAGTTATTGACTGGGCTAGTCACACCTGAAGACGCACGGGACACTCGGTGCTAGAAGGATTGGGTGGCATGTGCCAGCCTCTTCGGCCTCATGAGAAAGAAAGAGGAGCCCCTATTTAAATGAGGAAGCTGCAAAGAACAAAATTTTAATTTAACAAGGAGACTTGGAAAAACAAAGTAATGTAGCACTACTTCTGGTTTTATATGATTTATAATGTCTGTAGATCTGCAATTCTGGATTATTATGAAAGCAGAGAGAGTAAGGTTGATGTAGAATGCACTAAATGTCTCCCTCACGCACACAAATCCCTTTCAAAATGGAAGCTCCGAAAGGTCTTTCATGGAAGGACTTAGTGAGGGACATGATTCCATCTTTAAAAAGACTAGATTGGCTATAGAGTGACTTGGCGTTCAAATCTGAAAAACACTTCTTGGTGCTCTTAAGTATTTTCATTAACATTTTCCCCCAAAGGGAGTCATAATTAAGCGATCAGTGATGTCACTCTGATGCTACCATGAAAAAGGGAAAGAAAATCTTCCAAGGCAGAAAGATACATTTATGCTCAATTTCAATGAAGTATAATTAAACATGAAACTTAGGGGAAAAAACTCAGATGTTTTTCAAATATTACATTCTGGTAAATTATGGTGGAGAAAGTATAGGTCATGGAAATCCCATTTAAGCCAAGACAAGTATTTGTCTCTTAGCAGAGTTAGCTAGGGTCCAGATCCAAAGCAGAAATGATGCTTTCTTTTAAACTTCATCTTGTTAACTGTGGTCTACTTAAATGAGGAGTTATTTAGGTCTAGTACTCTTCAGTGAATTTGCTAAAGGAGGCAAAATTTGGGGGAACAAACGTCACGTGCCTTCCTGTTTTGTCTTTCCACACACATACACCTTCTCTCCGGTCAGCCCAAGGTATCCATCTGCTGGGGTGGGGTGTCAGGTAGATGGGATGGGATTGCCGCAGACAAAAGTGTCTCTGCCTGTGGTCCCTGGACCAGAAGCATTAGCGCCCAGGAAACACCTCATTAGAAATGAAATTTCTCAGACCCCTCCCCAGCCCCACAGAATCAGAAATTCCGAGGGTGAATTCCAGCAGCGTGTGTTTAAGTCAGCAATCCAGGTGATTACGATGTGTGTTCAAGCTTAACTACAGCTGTAAGAGAATCAAAAAGGAAGAGTACACGTAAAATCATTATTTCATTTCAGACATCAAAAGTAGAATTATGCAATAGGACAATAAGCCGGAGAGGCTAGCATGATTGAGGAAAAAGTCGTTTCTGCAGCATCTCTAAGACGAGGGGTCAGGCTGAGTCCGTGGGGAAGGTTCCAGGCCCCAGTCCCAGCTTGAGGCCATACTTTAAAGGTAGAGCATGTCACACACACACACACACACACATGCACACACACACACACAAGCAGATACACTGGTTTAATAAGGAATAAAAATAAAATATTCAGAATTAAATCACATAATCGTTTAGAATAACATGCACAACCAAGCAAATCTTATTTCCTATGGAATATAGAAATGAAAACCTAAAACACGAGAATGTTCCTAATTCTTCCAAGGACACATTCTCCGGGTCAAAAAAGGCCGTGTGCCTGCCTGGACAGCTCTGTGGGGTGAGAACACACGGGTACCTCCATCGTTTGGGACGGAGGGCTCAGGGCTGGACAGCAGGACCATAACCCCAGACACCTGCTTTCAGGACCAACACTGTTCGGGTCCCACGGAGACACCTTTCATGTTCTAAGTCCTCAAAGCACGAGTACCGCTTCCCAGTGCTGTAAAGGTGGGTGGTGGTCCGCTGATGGTGGTACAGAAGGACATGGCTTCCAAGTGGGGATTTTTTGAGCAGAGGAAGCACTTGGTGTATCAAATCCTTCTTCTCAGCAAGAAATATGATAGAATTCTTGTGTAATGCAGTGTCATTTCCTAGCAGTTCTAAATGTCCATTTTCTCACTTGTCAAGTGCCAATCCATGATCCCAGAGCACTTGAAACCACGTTCAACACTAACAGCGGGTGTGTTTGGCTAGAGGGAGAAAGGGTTGCAGCTGCATCACAGCAACGATGCTCTTTGCAACAACCATAGCACATGGACACTGTTTTATGGATACAGCTAAGGGGGAGAAAGGTCGGTGAAACATGTGCTGATGTGGTTTTTTTAATTGAAGTACAGTTGATTTACAATGTTGTGTTAGTTTCAGGTGTACAGCAAAGTGATTCTGTTATACAAACATATATATCTATTTTTTTTCAGATTCTCTTCCCTTATAGGTTATTACAAGATATTGAGTAGTTTCCTGTGCTATACAGTTGGTCCTTGTTGCTTATATATATTTTTTCATTCTCTTCCCTTATAGGTTATTACAAGATATTGAGTAGAGTTTCCTGTGCTATACAGTTGCTCCTTGTTGTTTATTTTATATATAGTAGTGTGCATATGTTAATACCAAACTCCTAATTTATCCCTCCCACCCCCTTTCCCCTTCAGTAACCATAAGTTTGTTTTTGAAATCTGTGAGTCTATTACTATTTTGAAAGTAAGTTCATTTGTATCATTTTTTTAGATTTCACATATAAATGATATCATATGATATTTGTCTCTCTTTGTCTGGCTTACTTCACTTGGTATGATAATCTCTAGGTCCACCCATGTTGCTGCAAATGGCATCATTTCATTCTTTTTCAAGGCTGAGTAATATTCCATTGTATATATGTACCACATCTTCTTTACCCATTCATCTGTCGATGGACACTTAGGTTGCTTCCAAGTCTTGGCTATTGTAAATAGTGTTGCAATGAAAATTGGGGTGCATGTGTCTTTTCAAATTATAGTTTTGTCCAGATATATGCCCAGGAGTGGAATTGCTGGATCACATAGTAACTCTATTTTTAACTTTTAAAGGAACCCCCATACTGTTCTCCATAGTGGCTGCACCGACTTACATTCCCACCGACAGTGTAGGAGGGCTCCTTTTTCTCCACACCCTCTCCAGAACTTACTGTTTGTAGACTTTTTGATGATGGCCATTCTGACCAGTAACATGTGCTAATGTTGATCTTAGAAGCACTTTAGTACACACAGTTCTAAGAAAAACAACACAAGATGCTCAAGTGATGTTCAAATGAAGAATGAATTGTGACCTTGTAGGAAAACAAAATTAATTTTGAATTTGCACTGTCCACAGTATGTGGTTTGAAATATGGCTTGCTATAAATGTTAGCAAAACAACAACAACAACCTCAACATAATTAACTTTGTTTATTTCAACTTAAAAAAAATTAAAATTACTTTTTAAAATTTTAGAAAAACATGGTATGCCTGAATTGAAAGAAACTGCACATGAAATGTGCAAAAATGTGACATTTCAATAAAAAAATAAGAAAATGAGAGTAAGGAAGCAAGATTGTTGGCTTGATTGTGAATTAAATTTATGCAGAAATAATCTCCAAACTACTTCTGCAGAGTTTATTTTCTGGCCATTATAGATCAAGGTATAGTCTCCATGAAAGAGAGAGTTGAATATATTGAGTAGAATACAGTTAATTTTATTTTTAAAAATACATTCATGAATTGAAAACTTGAAATAAGAAAAATGTAAGATAAACCATATGGATCTAAAGAAATGGTGATAATCATTAGTAACGTAAGTAATAATATTTATATGATGAAATTTAATAATTTATAATAATTTCTTTAGTAACAGTTTTATCACACACAACTTCATTACAATGTTTGAACATATATAAAATTCATGGATTCATTCCAAATCAAATATTGCTTTAAGATTTTTATTGACATTCTGGTTGCTACTCCCTCAGCAGAGCAAGTGTTCTCTAAACTGAAACAAAGGGGAAATATATTGAAATTATAATGATTCAGGAAAGTTGTCTCATTTGGCATTGCTATAAATGGAACCAAGTTATGAAAATCTTGATCATGACATTATTAGGGATTCAGCTGAAATGAAATCAAGAAAAATAAATTTATGAAATGAATATGTAATAATTATTGAATTATGTATTTTTTATTAGTCATCCAACTATCACCAACCCATCAAGAGAACACTCAGACGTGTGTACAATAAATAAATTTGTCTTCAATATTTGGCCAATGTTCAGACATATAAAAGCCATAGCTTTAAATATTTTTTAAATTTTTTTATTATAAATGCATACTTGTCAAGGTAAGGGAATAGAGCATACTTAAAAGTGTGTTAGCTTGATTTATATTTATATTATATTTATATTCATGTATCATGGTAGTCTTCTCCCAGATGCTGCAAATGTTAGAAGCAAGCTGGCGAGACTTTGATCAGGTTTGAGAAACATTAGACCATGAAATTATCAGTCACAGATGTCGCTGGTGGATACTGCAGAGTGGCCAGGATGAGACCACACCAAACGTACATCAGCAAGCGGCAGCCATGATGCACCAGGAATCAATATGAGGCTGGGCAGCCCTTTCCTCCAAAGCCAAGTGGTCATGGAGCCTCCTCTGCAAAGCTCATACCCCACGTGCCATCTTGGAGAACAGCAGAGTGGAATCGGACTGAGAATTAAGCCTAAAGAGTCTGAATTAAGCTTTTTAAAAAAATTGTTAGACAGACTGACAGACATAGAGAACAGACTTGTGCTTGACAAGGGGGAGGGGGCATGGGGGAGGGATGGATTGGGAGTTTGGGGCTAACAGATGCAAACTATTATATATAGGAGGGGTAAACAAAAATGTCCTACTGTATAGCCCAGGGAACTATATACAATATCCTGTGATAAACCATAATGGAAAAGAATATATATATATATATATATATATATATATATATATATATATATATATACTAATCACTTTGCTGTACACCAGAAACTAACACAAAATTGTAAATCAGCTATACTTCAACAAAAAATAAATTAAAAAAATCGTTAGAATGATTAAATGAGGCTAAGGGTTAAATTAAATTGAACCAAATGTGTTTCTTACTACCATCATCATTACCAAGTACAGGTAAGGAAAGTTGCATCGATGATTGAGGAATAAAAGAGTTAAAATTCCTTTGTACCTCCAACTGGTAGTGAGAGTAAACAAGTCTTCCTACAAGTATAAATAAAGGCAGGTGGCAGGTGAAAATCAATGGATACAGCTACTGAATCAGGCCCACTATGATAGGAAAGAGGTAGAACACAACTGCAGACACTGTCATTGGCCTTATCTCTTGGGACTTCATTGGACAATTTCCCTCGCTTGCAAGCACCCAGACGCTTGTGCCTTTGATCAGATGTCTATGCTGGCCTCTAACTTGATGCATGGTTGTTGGCACTTGATTCAGAGATGATGTTCCTCTAATTTCCCCCCATCTTAGTTTGGCATCTCCGCTTTGGTGCATACAATGTACATAGGAACAAAACATTAGCCAAAGCAGCTAATTCACTGAACTTTCAATTTGCATTTTGTTCTTATTACCATGGGTATATTTTCCTCTCTCGGGCGACCTGTGTGATCCTACATTTAGATGACCCTAAAAGTTCTACAATGCTTAAGCAGCCCCCTCCTAAATTTTGACCCTGCATCGGGAGCCCCATTAATGAATTTGTCAGTTGAGCAGGCTAAACTGAAAGTTGATTAATTAGGCTAAAGAAATAAATCCTATGAGATTTCTTGCATCTTATTGTTTTGGACTAAAATATGCTACACCATCATCAGCACAGTAGGAGTTCTTAAAGACTGAAAGTCTTTTAAGTCCAACAGTAGGAAGTGAGGTAGCAGTGGATAAAAAGGGTAGGGGGGAGGGAAACTCTCTGAATCACAGCAGTTAAGTGGTACCCTTCTCTCCCAATTTAAAAAAAAACTATGTTGCAAAACAAATGTCTTTGCAATACAGTCTCCAATAGAACTTTAAGCCTAATTTGTTCATTCAAAGGGCTCCGTATATAATAAGAAAATGTGTTGACATAATATCGATCCCATCTTTTTCTTTTCTTTCTTCCATTTGCAGCTCGGAAATGTTTAGAAATCTAGTTGGAGTGATAAGCAAACAAACAACTAAAAGCAGTCATCTTCAATTTTAGTACTAAAAATGTAAACCCTGAACTTTAAACGCAAAAGAAATCAAAGTGAATAAAAACAGACCTTGTAGTCAGGCTCATTAATAAACGGTTAGTACATAATGAGGTAGGAATTGCATGAATTAAACCCCCAAGAAAGTCTAGAGTGTATTCTTTTCATTATAAAATGGGCCCTTAAAACAACAACATATGTGATCATTAAAATGGCTTTTTATTATAAAAATAACATCCAAATGAGTTTCCGTATTTACTTCTTTACAAACTTGAAACAGCAATGCTAAATGATGGTGTGGGAAGAGCTTGCAACTTTGATGTAGCAATGTTTATCTGGTTTTCTTCCAGACATTTTTTAGAAAGACTTGTTTTAACAAACTATAGCTATATAGAGGAGTAAGATTTGAGGAAGAAAATTTGGAAGAACTAAGAAATCTGGGGATTGCATTGTGTTAATGGTATATATTAAAATCCTGAAGTGTGGAGAATCATAAGAGATCTTAATTAAGTCTTTGCAAATTACAATTTCTCCAGAAGGGACAAACAATTGATGTGATTTTATAAAGAGCTTTAAAAAAAAAAAAACCAATCTGTGAGTAAGTAAAAAACAAAACTGCATCTGGAAAATGGAACAATGGAAGAAGGACCAAAACACACAAATGCTGTCAAGAAAATCAATTAAAGCTGACAGAGAGATGTCAGTGGCAGAAAGAAAGATGAAGTCCATAACAAAGGGAATAACTATGTGGACATAGGAAGAGAAGGGAAAAAATGATAGTCCATTAATGTTTATAAAACATGCTTTATTTTTATAATGAAAGTATTATCTTCATTTTGCTTAAGCCTTTACTAATTTTAATAGATTTTTCTAAAAATATTGTTATTATTAACTGGAACGTAAAAGTTAGCATGGAGATGCTGAATACTGCTTTATTAAGCAAGGCAATCATTGGCTGCACCTATCAGTACAACTAAAACAAGGATTTTAAAGATGAACCATTACCACCTCCTTTGGTGCAGCTATTTATGACTTGGACCAGGATATATAATCAGTACCCTACGTATCACTGCTAAACCTTCCATCAACCAATGCTTAGCTTGCTTAGTTCACCTCCTCCATGGCCCCAAACCATGAACAGGATGCAGGAGTAGAGAGACTATGTACCACCTACCGTTCAGATGTCTAGAATGTAAGGCATTTACTTGGTCGACACTTAACTCGCCTACTTGCTGTCTGTATCATGAACTGTCAGCAGGTTAGCATGCAAACTCTTCCAGGAGGCTCACATCTAAACTATCCTTTGTCACTTACACCCAGAGTGAATAAGCTTATCAAATATTTTGCTAGGAGCAAGCTGGGTTTAGAGGGTGAAGACAATCTGGGGACAAGGGACAGCCACCCAAGGGGACCAGAGAAAAGACATTGAAAGTGGCCAAAACAACAACGAAACCTCTTTGGATTTTGTGGGGGGCCATAAAAGAGTTCAATGACTCTTTAAATCTAGATCTCTAAGGGACTACAGCTTGCCAGGGCAGAAGCAGCAGCTAGCCCTTAGCCAGACCATGACCTCCTTATTGGAGCTAAATAGATTTCAAGGCCTCTCCCAAGAATGAGTTTTGCAGGAAGATCTCTAGTGGATTAACACCAACTGAGGGCGTACAAGATGCAGGCATGGGAAAGCAAGGGGAGCAGGCGATGAAAAGATAGGGTCCCTGAGCTCAAGGAGCTTAATGTCCACTAAGGAAGAAGGGTGAAGTAAATTTCCTTCAAAATGTAAATAGAGAGGGAATGCCAAAGAAGTATGTCCTGATAATTCTTGTGGGATTGTGTTACTATAGAATCCAATAGGTGTGACACTGAAAAACTGAGTTCTTCATTCTTAAGAATCCACTCATTGGTAGGAGAGTATATCATGCTTAGAGATTCCAAAAGGCATTAGAGATGTTAAAAAGGTAAAATTTACTTATAAAACCAAGAACAAACCTAATGAAGAACAGAAATGTATGTGTGTAGCCAGGACATGGAAGCAATGTAAATGTCCATCGACAGATGAATGGATAAAGAAGATGTGGCACATATATACAATGGAATATTACTCAGCCATAAAAAGAAATGAAGCTGAGTTATTTGTAGTGAGGTGGATGGACCTAGAGTCTGTCATACAGAGTGAAGTAAGTCAGAAAGAGAAAAACAAATACCGTATGCTAACACATATATATGGAATCTAAAAAAAAGGTGGTTCTGATGAACCTAAGCGTGGACAGGAATAAAGACACAGAATGCACTTGAGGACACAGAAAGGGGGAAGGGTAAGCTGGGACAAAGTGAGAGAGTGGCATGGACATATATGCACTACCAAACATAATAAATTCAAATTTATTGAAATTTGTTTACAGCCTAGGGTACTTTCCACCTTGGTATGTATTCCTCGGGTGCCTCAAAAGAAAGTGTATTCTGTTGTTGCTGGACAGAGTGTTCTGTAAATATCAATTAAATACTCATTTATGCTGTATTTCTATTTGCAGGAAACAGGACCCACGCTAACCCCATGTTTCTTGAGTAGGGTTCCATGGAATCCCAGCCTTCTGCATGTGTTTCTAGGGATTTTTGTTACATCATTAATGAACAAAATAAACATCATATTTAAACTTGGCATGCCATGTGATGCTAGCACCTGTCATGATAGACAGTGACCTGGCAGGCCTGCTAGCCAGTTCATTAGATGTATTTCACGCTCTTACACTGGACACAGTAGGGCCCTGCTTATTTGGTTCAGTCCACTCTCAGTTTCTGACTTAGGAGAGGTCATTGATAATTGGTGAGCACCGCACTGCTCGGAAAACAAGATGATAAACTGATGACATCAGTTATTTCCCTTCCAAATGACCTCCCCCAATCTTGGCTTAAGTATCAACTGACACGTGGGAAGAAGCGAGCTGTATTCATACAATAGAAAATCACTGAAACATTTTTATTAACAAAAAATGAATTTTTACAAGCCTCAAATTAGCTCCCTACCCCTTCACCACCACTTAGTCTTTGTTGTAAACACTGTAAGGTATAGGTGATTTGTATTGTAAAGGTTTTGCATTATTTGTAATTTTTTCATTTATTATTGGGCCCTTCTGTTTTACATTTTTTTAGCATTTGTGTTTTATGTATATGGTCCAATGTGGAGATATTTGAAGATAAAGTGTGAGATGGAAGAGGATTCTAGGCCTAAGCCTACGGATGATTCTGATAAGGTTAATGGTAGAGAATTATAATCTTCTCATTTATTTCATTGCACAAGGGCAAGAGACACTAAAGTCCATCTTACAAGGAAAGCTCTTTACCAATGGGTTTTACACAGGCTGGTAATCCAGGCTGTCTGATTCCATTGTGCATTGTGGGTGGCAAACACATTCAAATGCAGCACTTGCTCCAGCAAAATTGGAGACACTTCACCGCAAATCAGAGCCCTTTGACAAATAAAGGTGCCAATTATTTTTAATGGTCATAGGAATCTCAAAACAAAGTGAAACTCTGGCTTTAAAAAAACAAAGTCGCATTCAGTGAAAAGTCTCAAGAAGCTACTTATTTAGCAGCGACTCTTTGCCTTAAGAAACAAAAGTCACACAGTGGTGAAAACAAACTAGTGACAAGGTTCTACTCTTAAGTAATATGGAAAGTCGATGTATTCATGACAGGTCCCTTGAAGCTGAAGAGGTTCTGTGTAGTAAACTGAAAAACAACAGCTTCTCACCATATGATCCAGCAGTCCTGCTCCTGGGCATATACCTGGAGAAAAACATAATTCAAAACAATATATGCACCCCAATGTTCACTGCAGCACTATTTACAATAGCCAAGACATGGAAGCAACCTAAGTGTCAGTCAACAGATGAATGGATAAAGAAGATGTGGTATATATATATACAGTGGAATACTATTCAGCCATAAAAAGAATGAAATAATGTCATTTGTAGCAACATGGATGGACCTAGAGATTATCATGCTAAGTGAAGTATGTCAAAGACAAATATTATATGATATCACTTATGCGTGAAATCTAAAAAAGAAAAAACTAACGATACAAATGAATCTACATACAAAATAGAAAGAGACCCACAGACATAGAAAACAAACTTATGGTTACCAAAGGGAAAAGGGGTGGGGGAGGGATAAATTAGGAATTTGGGATTAACATATACACACTACTGTATATAAAATAGATAAACAACAAGGACCAACTGTATAGCACAGGAAACTATACTCAATATCTTGTAATAACCTATAAGGGAGAAGAATCTGAAAAAAAAATAGATGTATATGTACGTATAACTGAATCACTTTGCTGTACGCCTGAAACTAACACAACATTATAAATCAACTATACTGTAGTTCAATAAAAAATAAAATAAAATAAAGAAAAACAATAGCTTCTCTCTCCAGGTTAATGAGCCAACCTACATCTCCAATAAATGTCGTTCTGTAGCCTCTGTGAGATTTGCAGATGACAGTGAAATTCAAGTAAGCTATTTCTGCTGCAAAGAGCTGTCCCAAATAAGCCAGGGCCAAGATATAGTCAGTGTTTGGTCTTCCTACCTGGTAACAAGAGATCTGTTTTGGAGAAGTGGTGTTGGCATGATACTGACAAAGCCCATCAATAGTTGGCTCAGGGAGAGGTTTCTTCTCTCTGGTATAAAAAGAAAGTCCTAACGTTATCACAGCACAGTGTTTTCTTCACAGACAGGGGTGTTCGAAGTAGCAGAGATTAAATGAAGAAAGTTCTGGACAACAGAGTGTGTGAACTATTAAACAAGGATCAGGTCATTCAAGAATGTTTTTAAAAACTAAGAACCTGGGCAAAGAGAACATAAGTCTCTGCTGCCTCCTGGAATATGGTGGCTTAAGGAGGAGGAGTTCTGAACAGGGTGTTGGAGCTGAAAGGTGACTAGCAGGAGAACTTCCAGGAAACAGCAGGTCATAATTTTGCTGAGGATTTTGAAGATGGTGACTGAACAGAAACCAACCTACCAAGCAGATTTTTTTTTAACCACATGAACTAGTTGAACACATCTTTAGAAAGCCCTGGGAAGAATGTTTTGGCTTCAAGTAATATGATTCTTGGGTTTTAAAAGAAACTGAACCTTTGGGAAAATCATGCTACAAAGAGGAATCTTGAAATGCTTCCACAGCTACTTTGGCTTCAGAATAAAGAAGAAAATTGACAAGTCCTAAGTCTTACTGAAATCTCCCTAAAAAGACTACAGAATAAAACTGAGTAATAGCTTCTTTCCCCCTCAATATAAGTGTAAAGCTGGGTAAGAGACGCATCGCCAAGTCTTTTGCTCCGCTGAGAACTTCACTTTGAGAGAAAAGGAAGAATTTGTAAATTGCAAGATTGTATACTTAAGATGAAATATACCAACATCTCCCTAGACCAGTTCTCTGTTTCTCTAAAAGGAGAATATGCTGCCTTTCAGGAAAAAAAAATTGCTATAATTTTCAACTTCTTACATGTGTAAGATTTTTATTGCTTCATAAATATTAAGAACAATGACATAAATCATCTCATTTCAATCAAAAAATGAAATACCTGTGTGTTTTCCTTAAGCTCAAACCAGAATTGAGTCTTTGCACAGCCAAAAACAAACACAGGCATCCCATTAAATAGTTAAATTTTATTCTGTATTGCTGGTTTCAAAAATAAAAAAATTTATGCACATATAAAGTTCTAAAAGAGATCAACCCATGCGTATAATCATTTGTAATGTCTAGACCTGTTTGAAGCTGATCATGTTACTTATTTTAAAAAATGTTTTCCAAAGTCTAGTATGAAATCGTATCTTAGGCCATATTTGTATCTATTTTGCTTGGGCTGTGGTTTTAGAAGTTTACTATTCAACATTATCAATAAATTTTTACGTTGTAAATAACATGACTTAAAATCAACGCGCAACCTTTATTTAAATTAAGTCTGCCAAGCTTACCATTGAAAAAAAGGAATTTCCATTTTGGTTTTTGCCAGCTGTTATTTAGCAGAAATTTATTCTTTTTTGCCTTTATGACAAGATCAACTAACTACATTTTTACCCAAGAGAAATTGACAAAAATAATTTTTAGTTTTAGTTAAAGGGAAAATTACCTGTGCACATACTATATACCATAGCTCAATAGCATGTTCTGTAAAGTAGAAAATTCCAACAAGACTCTTAGATCCACTTGGATAGAGTAAAAACATCAAAAAGAATGTCTTTTTAAGGCAAACCTGAAGTTTCCTACCTGCACTACTGACTTTTATTGAAGTTGATATATTTTGGGGGAAGGGGAACCACATAAAAGAATAGACTACTAACAAGTTAGCCAAAATAAGTAACTCCAGAGAAAAAGATCGTCCTTTACTCAAAAGAAGATTGACAATTATACAGTCAATTATTATATCTGCAGCTTACAGATAATGCTAAAAATTCCATGAACTGGAGATAAAATCATTTTTTTAATTTTTATTGAAGTATAGTTGATTTACAATGTTGTGTTAGTTTCAGGTATACAGCAAAGTGATTCAGTTATGTATGTATTCTTTTTTAGATTATTTTCCAATATAGGTTATCACAAGATATATAGTTCCCTGTGCTATGATAAAATCATTTTTAAACACAGGGGTTCCCTGAGGTTTGGAAATTATCTTAAGGCATTTTGAGGGTAAAAGATTAAGAAAAGGTGTGTTAGCCAATCTGAACAAGAATGGATCTATTACTGGAAATTCCCTGGCGGTCCAGTGGTTAGGACTCTGCGCTTCCTCTGCCAGCGACCCGGGTTCGATCCGTGGTCAGGGAACTAAGATCCTGCAAGCTGCGTGACACAGCCAAAATTAAAAAAAGAATGGGAATGGGTCTGTGACGGCCCATTAAATGGTTCACAGAATTATGAGGCGGCTTAACTGAAACAGGTAGAAGTGCTAGGGACAACTTGGACTCACTGTGGGAGATGCTACCTCTTCTGTGACTAGTTGCCAGTCCCAGAACCACATCACCACCAACTCAAGGAGGAAGCTGCCACTACTGCTCCTGGCTCCAGAACCTCCGCTCCCCGAAGAGATGCCAGCTCCTTGGCTCTCCATACCAGCAAAGCTGGTGACTGAAGATGGGGCATTCTGAGCACAGCAGAAAAACCATACTGCCACCATGACCGTGTTTGCCAGGAAAGTACATCACCACCAGTGGGTGTGCATCTTCTAAGTCTCGAGTAGAGCACCTGATCATCAAAACCTAAATCTCATTTGGAACAGGAGTGCGGAGATGTCGAAGAAATACACTTTTTGCCTTTCCAGTGTGCTCAGTACATATGGCAACCTTAGAAAAAGGGTAGAGTGGTTGTTGAGAGCCAATCCTGCATCCAACACAAAAGCTTCTCAGTGAGACTCGTCCTACATTGCAATGATACATTTCAATCATGCACATTTCTCCTCACTCCTTGACAGTCGGATTGATGCTTCTTTTAGATGCACGAAGGCTCTGAGATGGAGTTAGAGACAGGGTACCCGTGTTAATTAGGTTGCATATTTATTGAGTGGGACACTGGATTCAATGAGTTCCAATTGTCCTTTGACCTTAACGAAGCAGGTTTGGAGCAATGTGTGATTTTATTGAGTTTTATTTAATTTCTAGTACTGAAATGATTAGCTAATATTGAAACCAGGGTAATCCAGGGTCATTTGGTCCATACATCTTCCTTTTTCATTTATTAATGAAGATAATTCATCTAAAAACCCCCACACAGCTTTTAATTATGTATATTAGCAATGAATAAATGCCTTTGGAATATGTCCACCCTCCTTTGGTGCAAGATCACGTCAACTGTGGTACCTGGACCTAATAAGGCATTTGCATTTATTCAGCTGTAATCTGTAGCTTATTCTGTGGGAAGCATCCTTAATTCTCTATGTCTCACTTGTGTGGATTCCAATAAATCCAATGTCTCCAGACACAACTTTGGCTGGAGAATTAGTTAGTTGCTGCTTATTTGCCAAGTTGAGGTGAGAGAAATTCTGACGATCCCCCCAACTTCCATAAAAGCTCATTTAAATGCTACTTGGAGCAGCTCTAACCGCATAAGCTAAGAGCAATTCCAATAATACTCTGCTCTAGGTCCAAGAGCTCTTCCAAGACTCCCAAGATGATATGGCCTTCCTTCAAAATAATATATCTTCCAAACACCCTCCTCATTCCTTCTTGTGTTCAGTAAAAGCTGGACTTGTAACTCTCACTAGCATGTAAAGGTTCTGCTGCTAACCTGGTCCTTTGTTTATTTGCCAACAGTCCCCAATATTGTAATGAATTCTTCCCCTTCATCCAAAACCCACAAATGTAAGAAAGAGAAGCAAGGAACATCAACATCTTGATAAAAGACAAGTCAAGAATAGATCAAGAAGCCCCTGTCGATAGAAATTTAAATCACAGAATTTCATTTTCTTTTTAATCTGTTGCAATAAAGTGTCAGCCATCTTCGGGAACAGAGTGAATCTGAGAGTTTTGTGTTGACTCTCACGTTTCCCATTACAGACACCTCTCATGTCTGTCCCGAAGCAAAAATAAATTTCCCTTTTTAAGCTTTTGATGATAAAAATCTCATCTGAAGCCTCGTAAATGATCCTTTATTATCTATATTAATAATGAAGAAATGTCTTTCGAATACTCCTGATCTTTGCATTAATAGCCCCAGATGTATTATAGATAACCTTTTGATTTAACAGCACAAACTCTGAAACAATATTAAACACTAAAGAACTGATCTTACTGGAGTCACTGAGGTCAGAATTATAAACATTTCTTTCAGTTCTGTGTGTGGGTCCATTAAGTGACACTAACACCTATTAGTATTTATTCTTTGAATGTGTGTGGAGGAGACAGAGACAGAGAGACCTACACTCTGAGCTCATAAATTTTTATTTTCTGCAGCCTTTTATTTTTCACACATTCCATGTTCCTTCTCCATCTTTTCTCTAGTGTGAGCTAAAGAAATCAACAAGGACAGAATTTAAAGCAACCCTCTATCTATCTGCTTCATTTCTAGCCTCCTTTTTTAAATAAAATTAATCTCTTATTACTGCATTTCCCGTTGGAAAAACTCCAGTTGGAAAGATTCTGGCGTGTATTACCTAAAAATGAAAGGATCGTTAATGAGAAACTTAGCTATTTCCTCTTCAAGTTTTTTTTACTCAACTTCACTGACTGCTCTTCTGTTGCTAAACGCCTCCTTCACCCCATCACAGTTTGTGCAGATGAACGTGTGTCAGAGGCTAAGGTGCCGGGAGTGGCCACAACAATAACCCAGATTCCTGACTCAAGCCAGCTTCCTTGACCTTATTCCAGGTTCAACCCTTCCACATACTTCAATTCTGGCCCTTGGAGCTGGCCTGCTGCTACGTGCACCCTGGGAGCCAGGCCCTATCCATCAGAGGGCCCAGGACCTGGCCCTGCACACCAGTGTACCAGCACTAGCCCCAAGACCCCCAGGGCCCACAGCCAGAGACCCTGGGACCCTACTCTGCCCACCAGTGGGCAGACACCAGCCTCTGGACAATCACAACTCTGCAGCCTCCCACACCAGGACCCAGCCCACCTACCAGCAGGCTAGCATCAGCCCCAGGACCCCCTAGGTCCCAGCTCTGCCCACCAGCAAGCCAACACCAGCTCTGGGACCCCCGGACCGCTGCAGCCAGAGACCCAGGAGCCCAGCTCCACCCACCAGCTGGCCAATACCAGCTCCAAGACACCTTGGACCCCTCAGCCAGCTGCCACGGGACCCAACCCCACTCACCAGTGAGCCAACACTAGCTTTGGGACACCCCGGACCCTGCAGCCAGCTGTGTCAGAAAATGCCTAAAGAGACGGAAATGAAAGTAACCCAGGCCCTGCCCTCAAGGAGCTCAGAGTTCAGTTGGAGAGATAGAAACATAACGGATAATTTCCATATAATGTCCTGTGCTGTGGGATAGAATGCGGATTGGCTGCAATTAATTACAGAGCTGGGTCCGGTGAGATTAAAGGATTAGTCAGAGTCTACAGATGAATAGGGCTTGGGAGTGACACTCTAGGAAAAGGAAAGAGAAAGACGAAGGGCTGATTTGGGGAATGGTACACAGTACAGGTAGCAGGGTCTCACCTTGGACCCAGGATGGCGTCAACCAAGATGGGATGGTGCAGATCCCTGAGAGCCTCTGGGTCAAAAACGGATCAAAGGGAAAAATTGAGGAGACCCAGAAATTTGGTTCAAAGACAATGGATGGGCTCATCCTCAGAGGGATAGGAGGGATTCTGAGAGGCACACATACACTTTTAGATTTTCTGCCAACCAGCCCATGTAATCGCGTCTGAGGTATAGGCAGGGTGGAAACAGTGCAAGAGGAATTAAAAGCTAAAGGGATAGCCATTATCTTGTAATAACCTATAATGGAGTATAAGATGCAAAAATACTGAACCACTATTCTGTAAATCAACTATACTTCAATTTTTAAAAACCTGAAAAAAAGCTAAACGGAATCTTTCTCCACATCTCTGTGGGTCCTTGGGCACCAGAGCTACCCATGGGAGAGGGAGGAATGGGTGTGTTGACCTGAAACAAATGGACTGCCAGATATTTCTCCAGCAAAGATGGGTTTATTCGGAATCAGGAGAGAATCACAATTTGGAGTCTGCAAGCGTGTTGAGCCACGTGCAAGTCCCTACAGGGCCAAAGCAGGAGACGCTTTTATAGAGAGAAGAGGATGTTGGGAGCACGGGCTTAGTGAACGAGGGTCCATGGCTTTTCATTGGCTGAATCCTCACCAGGAAAGAAGAGGAGGCTTTACTCTTCCTGCTGGGCTCCTCTACTGTCACAAGAAGTGAGAGCCCCCTTCTGCTCTCCCAACTCTTTAATTGAGGGTTCTGTCTATTATTTTTTACAGGAGTTTAATGGGAACAGAGTTTCAGTTGGGGAAGAGGAAGAAGCTCTGGAGATCATAGTGGTGATAGTTGCACAACATTGTGAATATATTCAATGCCTCAGAACTGTACACTTAAAAATGGTTAAAATGGTAAATTTTCAGTTATGCATATAACAATAAAATAAATATGACTTCCCTAAGATAAAGTCATGCCAAATAATCTTATTTTCTTTTGGATTGAGTTCGTGGACCGGGGATCAGAGGGAATTTCATAGACCTTTTATCTTGGAGGCAGCAAAACACATGAAGGTCGCTGTTCAGTCAGTTTGTTGTTTCTCAACCCTGATTACACATTAGAAGCACTGGATGACTTAAAAAAAAATTTTTTTTAATGCCCAGATCCCAACTCATACCTAAGTATAAATCTCTGGGAGAGGGGTTCAGGCCATACAGTTTTTAGGAAGTTTCCAGTTAATTTTCATGTTTAACAGAGGTCGGTTGCTAGGAAGGTATTTGTGGCATACTTCAGTATTCTACGTTGGAAGGCAGCACAGGAAATTGGAAATGAAGAAGGCTTAAATTTAACCAGACCTGGGTTTTGAATTCCAGCTTCTGCATTTCCCCTGCCTGAGCTCTAAAACCTTGGCGAGATCACATGACATTTCTGAGTTTTAGCTTACTTGTATAGATAGATATAGGGCTATCTATTATATCTATTATCTATTATATCTATTATATAGATATAGGATTAACTCTACTTACCTCGCAGGTAAGTGTAAAAAGGAAAAATCAACGGAGACTGTAGTTACAGAGAGGGATTCTGAGAAGTAGGGCTTGTAGAGGGCCTTGAGTACGTGGGCAACATTCAAGTAGGAGCAAATTTGGAAAGGTGAGTTACCGGCAGGAGGCCCAGCTTTAGCACAGCATGGAGGTAGCTGGGAGCGTGGCTTGTTGGGTTGATACTACATGGGCAAGGCAGTGCCGTACATCTTCAGGGCAGATTATGGAACACCATGAACAACAGTCTGGAGAATTTAAATAAAGGTACCTTTGGTTGCCCTGTCTAAAGCATCTGGACCAGCTAAAGGTAGAACCTAGAAAGCCAGCTAGAAGAAATTTACAGTTAATTCAATTCAGCAAATTTTATTAGCGCCTTCTCAGTGCCAATCGCTTTGCTGGGAGTTGTGGGAAATAAAATGAATAGTAAAATTTAGGAATACTCTGATCAGTATCAATGAACATTTTCTGGACTAATAAATGGGAAAAAATGAATCAATGAATAATAAAATATTGGGACAAGAGAAAAGGTGATCACGAAGGAAAACCGCATTGCAGCAGAAGTTTCAAGAAAGAGATGGTGTTTATTTTTAACTATTTGTTAGATCTGAGTTAATGATGTGGACAAGATATTCTTGTCCACAGAAACAATATCTCTTAATGAAATAAAATAAGCACTTTAAAATTGGACAAAATAATGTTCTGCTAAACATTTGACCTCTCTAAGTTGTTAGATCCTCTTATATTGTCTAGATCACTTTTTAAAACCTCACAATAAGCCTTTGAAATTGAAGAAGAGTTAAATAAACACCAAAAAACCTAGATATACTTTCTGAAGAAATGGTTACAAATATTTTCTGATCATGGTATGAATAATATGGGCATTGTTAGTAAAATGCCTCATCAACTGGTCTCTAGTCAAATAAGGAAAAAAATAGAGGGGCTTCCCTGGTGGCGCAGTGGTTGCGAGTCCGCCTGCCGACGCAGGGGACACGGGTTCGTGCCCCGGTCCGGGAGGATCCCACATGCCGCGGAGCGGCTGGGCCCGTGAGCCATGGCCTCTGAGCCTGAGTGTCCGGAGCCTGTTGCTCCGCAACGGGAGAGGTCACAGCAGTGAGAGGCCCATGTACCGCCAAAAAAAAAAAAAAAAGAAAGAGAAATAAGAGGGGAGGGGGGTGCAGGGCAAGACTGATTGATTCATTCAATGTAAATACATTTCACTGAAACTAATAAAATCTATAAAGTCATTTCAGCATGAGAAGGGAAGTAGAGATACATTTAGATACAAAATCATGACTCATACTATGCTATTCCTTCTAAAGACCGCAAGGAAGCCAAAGTGTTTTCAGAATTACATTTTCCACATCACCTGAGCTGATATACCAGAGTAATGTGAAATATTATAAATTTGACTTTCAAAGGGGATGTTTCAAACTGCATTTTCCAGTGTGGAAAATTAAGCCAATCTTTCTGAATTGATTAACAGCAGAAAACAAACCTGTGGGGGAAAAGGATCTATTTTCTGACTCTCTAGGCTACTCTTCAGGGGAATGTATTTTTGATGTTCTCTTGGGAAGTGATGATGTAGGGTCGTCATTAAAAAAAAATCAAACATCACATTTAGTTACATATGACAGTTGCCAGACTGGAACCCGATTTTAATTGGGGCAGCAGTGCAGCTCCTTTGTGGCTATTCAAAGGTGAGAGTATGTGGGTTTTTGTTTATTTGTTTTGTATTTGTGTTCCTGAAGGCAAGTTTGTGTGCCCGACACACAGTGAGGCCAAACAATACCAAAACGTTGGAGTTTGGAGCAGAGAAAAGTTTACTGCAGCTCGTGCAAGGAGAATCGGTGGCTCATGCCCCCCCAAAACCCCGAACTCCCCAGAGGGTTTCAGCAAAGCATTTTTAAAGACAAGGTGAAGGAGGGAGTGTGGTTGGTTGGTGCAGACTTCTTGGTGTAGGAATCCTTTGTTCTTGCAGCTGTCCTCATAGGTCAGGTCGTGATGTCCCTGTAAACTTCCAACAGGATGAATGTTTTTCTCTGTTCTGCAACTTTTTCTCTCTATATGAATGGAAAAGGGCTATACCCTTAAAGGTCAGAGCTTTGAGAATGGGCTATCCTGTCTATTTCAGGCTATAGGCAACATTCTTAACTCGAGGCAAAAGCAATAGAACACAAAGGTTAAAGTAAAAGAAACAGATCTAATATGGAGTCCGATTTGGTCTTCCCTGTCACATTTGTTAGCTGGAGTGAGGACACCGTGTGCTGTGAGTGTCCTGCACAGGGCACGTGCACAGGTAACACACATTAGTTGAGGAAAAGGAAGGGAAGGAAGATTTAGAGTAAAGTTAAGGAAAGAATCACCACTTTGTTTATATTTTCACTGAGGTCCTCAAGATATTCCCCCCGTACCTCTCCTCAGCTGTCTAGGCAAAGGGACATCTGGAGTCTTGTTTTTAATCCATCAACATTGTGAACAAATGCCTGCAAACAGTGTTTCAAGGAATAAAAGAAATAAGTGAATGCCCTTATGAGAGATAAAAATATGGAATCTTTTCCCAAAAGCAAAACTGTTTGATGTGCTTTTTTTTAACAGAAGCAGAGAGTAACTGATCCCTGGTACCTTTTTGCAGATTCCAGCCTGACTAACAAACATATCTGAAGACTCAGGAAATGTCCTATAAATGGGAAATGGGAAGACTTACCGTTTGGCCCTTTCTTCTTTCCCCCACCAGACACTCTTTTCTATTTCTTCTACCAATGGACATTATTTTAATCACGTTCAAAGAGGTTTTTGGCAAGAGGAGGTTGAGGGAGAGCAGGGGACAGTGCAATAATTATCCTTAGACAAAGGCAGAGAAAGGAGACAACCAGAAAGGACAGAATACAGAGCCTCATGTGTGATGCAGGGCCAGCCGTCCCCAGATGTTACCAACGCATCAGGGTCTCTCTCTGCAAGAAAAATTGGATTAGTCACCATCTTGTCTCCTAATGTACACACTCTGTGATCTGTAGAGCTTCATTTACTGGGTTAATAGTGCTTTGCCTGAGTTCCTTTGCTATGGAAAAAAAAAAAAAAAAAAAACCTGTAAGAAGAAATATTCTGGGTGCCGTTCGCAGCCGCTGACACAAGTAATATCGTATTCATCACAGACAGACCTCGTATCTCATTACTGCTGAAGAGTTGCCCCGGGGGCATCAGGGCTTGGGCAGGCCAGGCCTCTCATGTGGAACCGTTCAGGTATATTGTGAAATGATTTAATGCGATAATAATGTCCACTTTGCGAGATAGATTATGTTTTTCATAGTGGCTGATGGTTAATGAATGACACATTAGCAAACATCACTAAAACATTATTGGGAAATGCAGATGGAGAGATGGGAGTTCTTTGTCCTGCTGCTTCTCCACTTTCTCCCCAAGCGGTCCTACCATCGCCCTTCCCCCACTCCGATGCATAAAGATGAAAAGCAGAAGAACTTCCAAAAATCAGAAAACTTAATTTATTTCAAAGGAAAAAGGAAAAGATCCCAGCTCTGTGTCCATGCCTCTCAGCCTCTCCTTCCCAGAAGGAGAGATGAATCCTAAAAAACGTTCCAACAGGAGCTGAAATATCCCTTCTGAAATCAAATGAGAATCAATGAAAGTGCAAACCTGAACAAATACATTATGTGTTGACCCAGTTTATTAGATGAAGCCGTTTACCCTGATTTGATTTATCTGGCAATACACAGCTCAGCTGTGAAATGAGATAAGCGGAGCCCATTCACCTTATTTACTAGATGATCGCAGCTCTGGCGAACGCGGCCCCGGTTAAGGATCTGTCAGCATTTCCATTACAAATCCCTCTTTTTCAGCAGCTGCATGGACCCACTCCCATCTCCAGGCAGACCCAGCCAGGGAGCACAAACTCTGGAAAGGCATGTTACGTCCATACGCTTGATTATTCACCATCTGTGTTGCTGAGTAACCAGGAAGAACATGAGTGACCCGCATCCAGCAGGCTAATTCTCACCTGCCCAAGAGGTCAGGTGTGTTCCCCTCTACATTTATTTTGATTCTTCTCTCGTGGACCTCTCCGGGATAGATTAGGTCCAAAATGTGCTGTCTCCATTTCCATTCTTTTGGGAATGGGAAGGCCTACACAGTTTTCAGAACTCCTCTCCAGCCTAGGCAGGTCTCTGTCCAGAAGGCCATGAGGGGCTGAAGGAATAGGAGACAGACCTGCCGTAGGATTAATGGGTGGACCTGCCCAGGAGGCAGGAGGACGGGCCCTGTTACTTTGAGTTTTTCAATAAACATCTCCAATCCAGATGCCCAGATTCAAGGAAGAATCACAGAGCAAGAAAGGGCCAGAGGTGGGGCATTGCTCTTATTCAAGGTTGAAGAGGAAATACAAGAGCATCCTTGTGATCTTTCAGTCTCATTGCGGTTCCAGTCCCACAGAGCATGCACCCCCATGAAACCGCACGTGGGTAAGAACCTGCTATGGGATCCTCCCTGACGCATCTCCAGACTTGGTGGCACAATCACACACAGCAGAAAGCAGGGGGGCAGAAAGCCTGGGGGAGCTGGTGTTTAGCATGAGAGCCATCCCCTCGTTCCCCAGTGAGATCCTCATTGGCCTCAGGTCTGAATGGGGGCAGAGAGAAAGCTGACCAGGAAACCACAGGGACCTCTGGGTGACGTGGCCCCAAGCATTATCCCTGCTCTCTCCTGAAAGCCCCCTAAAATGAGAGGAATGGAAAAAAATAGGCGTACCCTCCTAGGGATGAAGAAAAGGCAGAGGATGCATCAGCAGATGAGCATATGTTCAACCGACTTTTTGGAAGCTGGAAAGAAGATGGAAGGCTGGTAATTGACTAAGCAGAATAGAGGGAAATGCTTTGCTACTAGAACCCACCCCTCCCCCAATGCCTCCCACTGAAGCCAAATCCGACCTCTGGACCCCAGCACTGAATTCATTCTCGGAGATAGGGTTTTGGGTGAAGTAGAAAAGAATAGCTTTATTGCTTTGCCAGGCAAAGGGAGCCACAGCGGGCGAATGCCCTCAGAACTGTGTGTCCCAACCTGGAGCAGGTAGTGAGGAGTTTTATAGTAATGGTGCAAAGGGGGCGTGATCAGCTCGTGGACATTCTTCTGATTGGTTGGTGGGGAGGTAAGTGGGAGTCAGCATCATCAACCTTCTGGTTCCACCTGCTGGGGTGTCTACCTGCTTGTGGGCAGCACACAGTTAACTTCTGGGGTCTACCTGCTTGTGGGCAGCACACAGTTAACTTCTCCCATCTGCTGGGGTTTCAGTGTCTGCAAAACAGCTCAAAGATGTTGTTATGTGTATCCCTTGAGGGGGAACCAGGACCCTGCCCCAAGGCTGCACTACTGTTTCTCTTGACTCCTCCTCTCTCATCTCCGCATCCCCTCCCTTCCCTAATCAGCATCTGTTTGAATCTGCTGTTGGAACTCAGGGAATGTCATGGAGGCCGAATGAAGCCTATTTCCTGTAATCAAGAAATGGGGGACACGGAAAGGCTTTTGTGCCCAGGAGCCCCAGGTCCTGCTCCATGTCACCACAACAGAGCAGGAGATACAGATTTAACCTCTGAATAAATTCACCTGGAGAGGCTTCAGATGCTTGGACTGGTGGAGGTTAGGTGATACCATCTTAAAGCAGGAAGATAATGGAAAGTTCATGGAGAGAATAATGGACCCCCAGCCCCCTTCCCTCACTCTGCTCCCACAATGTTGGTGGCCATGCCAGTGCTCTCAATGCAGGAGTTTTGTTGGTGAGGGAGTCTTTTTTCAGATTTGATGGAAAAATATTAGGGATAAAGAGAGTAGGGCCCATAAAGAAATAAGGAAAAGTATTAATCAAGGAAATCCAAGAACTGTGCAAGAAAAAAAAAAACATAACCACAATATACAGTAGGCTCAGCAGTGAACAATATTCACAGAGTTCATAATCATGAACAGTGTAAAAAAAATGGTGATTATAACGTTGCTGGGAAGACAAGGAGAGTGAGGTGTGAAAGACGGTGTAAGGGAGCTGAGACTTCAGCTACATCCACAGGATGGAAATGGAGGGCCTGAAATTGGTAGATGAATAAATAACAGTATAAGCTAACCTAGAAATGTGGAAGTAGAAACCAAAGAAATAGCTGAAAGAATTAAATGTGGCTAATTGCTCAGGGATGGGAAACACGGGAGGCAGGTAGTAAAGGTTAAAGGTGGGGTAAGGATATTTCTGTCATGACTTTGGATTTAATAATTATAAGCCGTCTAGTATCTTTAAAATTATATGCGAAAATGTAGCTAAAAATAAGATGTGAAATCTCATGAGACCAGTAGGCTCCAGCTTCCTACTTTGCATTTGGATGAATCTGTGAACCTAAGGATGGCTTGGCCATGGGAGATGGGAAGGGCAGGGACTTGGAAATGCCAGTCCTCTCCCCAGGGTCTCTGCCCATCCCTGCTCTCCACTCACACCGGCCTTTCATTCCTGGAACACTTGGGACTTCTTCCCATCATATTCCCCATATCAGGGGTTTTGCACCAACTGTCCTGTCTCCTCAGTATATTCTCTTCTGTCCCTCTTTTTTCTCCCTCCTTCCCACTCTTTCTTCAGCCCTCAGATCCTAATACCTTCCTCATGGAACCCTCAGTCAGACGCCCTTCTGTCAACTCCCATGTAACCTTGAACTGCTCTTCTGAAGCCAACTTCACGGTGCTTTGATCCTTTGATTCGTGTCTCTCTCGCCCACTTAGCCTAAAAGCAGCAGGTGTCTACATTTTTTTTTCTTTCCTCCTAATCCTAATACTAGCACAGTAGCTGCCCAAAAAATGCACTCCAAAAGGTGCTGAATGAAAGAATAAGTGAATGGATGAACAAAAAACCCCAAAAAACATGGAATGAATGAGGCTGACACTCTTTTAATGGAGAAGCTTGATACTCCCAAAGGTGTGTAAATCCAGAAAGAACTTTCCTATGGAAGTTTATGCTTCTCCAGCCTTGAAGATCACATGCGATAGTACTTAGAGTAAAAAGAGAAGCTATTTCCTTGGCTCTGTGGTTAAGAAATGCCCCGTATGAACTCCTCTACACTATTGATGGGAATGTAAACAGCCATTAAGGAAAACAGGATGATTCTTCAAAAAATTAAAAATAGAACTACCATATGATCCAGCAACACCATTTCTGGTATATATCCAAAGGAAATGAAATCACCCTCCCAAAGAGACATCTGCACTGTTATGTTTATTGCAGCATTATTCATTGTAGCCAAGATATGGAAACAACCTAAGTGTCCCTCAGTGAATGAGTAAAAAAGATGATGTATATAT
This sequence comes from Leucopleurus acutus, assembly GCF_964270905.1. NCBI lineage: Eukaryota > Metazoa > Chordata > Mammalia > Artiodactyla > Delphinidae > Leucopleurus > Leucopleurus acutus. The sequence goes on from NC_139153.1 coordinate 99,512,900, forward strand.
ACAATGGAAATCTATTCAGCCTTTAAAGGGAAGGAAATGAAGCCATTGTGACAACATGGATGAACCTGGAGGGCATTATGCTAAGTGAGATCATCTGGACAGAGAAAGACAAACACTGTATGATCTTATTTATACATGGAATTGTAAAAAAAGAAAAAAGTCAAACTCATGGAAGCAGAAAGTAGAATGGTGGTTACTAGGGGCTGGGGGTAGATGGGGGAAAAATGGGAGATATTGGTCAAAAGGTAGAAACTTTCAGTTATAAGATGAATACGTTCTGGAGACATAATGTACAGCATGGTTACTGTGATGGTTAATGTTATGTGTCAAATTGACTGGGCTAAAGGATACCCAGAGAGCTGGTAAACATTATTTCTGGGTGTGTCTATGGGGGTGTTTCTGGAAGAGATGAGCATTTGATTCAGTGGACTGAGTGAAGAGATCCACCCTACCTACTTGGGCATCATCCAGTTCATTGGAACAAAAAGGTGAAGGAAACACAAACTCACTCTCTCTCTTCTTGAGCTGGGACGTCCATCTTCTTCTGCCCTTGCAGCACCTGGTTCTTGGACCTTTGGGCTCCAGGACTTACACCATCAGCTCCCACTTTGTACACTTTTAATGTATGCAATTTTTATTTGTCAATCAAATTATATATCAATAAAACTGGAAAAAAAGAAATGTCCCTTATATACTCAGTATCCTTCCTCAATGGCAAATCATCAACAGCACTCCATCATAGCTCAAGAGACACATAATAAGCAGCAATAAATATTTAATGATTTCTTGACTAATAGTAGTTTGGAAACTGGTATTCAAATCTGTCTTAAAGGTAAACCTCGTAACATGCAGGAGATGTATTTTATGTCTCCTGTGATGATTATACCTGACAATAAGTCCCAAAATATTAATGAGAATAAATCAGCAATTTAGAGATAGATGATTTCTTTAGGACCTTATGGGATTTAGAGGTTAATTTCACTCCGTGTTCAGATTTCAATGAACACAGATGGTTTTCCAGTTTTCCAACAACAAAGCCAAGTCCAACTGACTTCTTTCTCTGGGGTAGAAGGTAGTGTTGAAGTTCACCATTCTTCTGCTTAAATCCTGAAGTTCGCGACTTTGATCTTTTAAACTACACCACTGCTTTCAGCTCAGCTGGAACTTGTTTTGAAGCTTCTGACTACGTAAACAGAGCTGGCTGTTGGTCACAAAGTTACTCAGATGTCTAAGACCGCTCTAGAAGAGCTAGCTGCTGAGAGCAGATGTTCTATCAGATCAGAGTGTATCGATGCCATATAGACATGCTTCCTTCAAAATCTCTTTCATGTTGCTAGGTCATACAGGGAAGGAACTGTGGGGAAAACCTCTGGGCGTATAAACAGTATGCATATATTTGTGTCATGACAATACTCGTCTACTCTTGAGATGAAATCTGGGAGCGAAATGCTGTTATGCGTCCCCTCAATTTAAGGCTTGACTATTTGAACATCTGACTAAATTAGAATGCTGGTGAAGGATAACTCTTGTCTTCTAGGAGACCTTTGGATTCCGACACTGTACTTACGCACTTTTACCCAATAACATTTTGTTATTCAAATTTCTTCAAGTATCACATTTTAAAAATACACTCTTCTAATACCCAATCAAGCTATGTTTCCACTTGGAGATTTTTTTCCCCTTCAATATACGACAGATATAAATGGTCTGAGTTTATTTTTCCCATCTGCTCTGCATTCAGGAATCTGCCGTAGTACTTAGAAGCACGGAAGTTCAGTTTGCATGGTTTACACTGGCTGCCCACCAGGCTATAACACAAATTCAGCTGAGACCTGCTATGTAGCTGTGGTGTCGCTGAAAGGACCCAGGACCCCTAGTTACTAGATAGTTACACAAAATTCTCTGACTGGACCAGTATTTCATTGGAATTTTTCTTTATATTACAGTCCCGCTCTCTTCTTCAGTTTGAAATTACCTCTGTCTACCACCAAACAATAATCTACTGCAGGAGAAAATGGGAAAAGCCCCTCACATTAAGATTATTTCTTTCCTAAAGTGCAAAAGTCTGGGTATATTTTGAGGAAGCATGAAATATTTTGGAACAGTAAGGACACAGGTTTTGAAGGCAGATCCATCTGGATTCCAGACCTGGCTCTGAGCTTCAACCACATGACTAACGCTTATGAACCCTGAGGATGTTATCTACTTCATAAATTTGAGGTAGTAAATCCAATGAGATACTTACCATCATCGCCCAAATGTAAGACATGAATGAACATAAGATATATCTCAACTTTACCAGGAGAGGATTTTAGGGAAAAGAAAAGTCATTTCACGATGCACGTCCTGAAATTGATTTTAATGTGGTTTTGGAAAGGGGGTCGTGACGTGCTAATGTTAATGTGTTTGTATCACATACTAAAATCCAGTCAGAAATCAGGTCTTTCTTCTTTCTGATCCCATGTTTTTAATCTCTTCTTGTAGGTGTGGCACATGCCACAGATGCCAAAGTTCTAGCCGCTAATGGTTTTCCCTGTCTTCCTTAGTAGAAGAAACTCTGGCTTTTAGCTAGGCACCTGTTCACCCAGATGAAAGCTTCACTCCCTTATTGTTCTCTTGCCAGGCATGAAAGTGCCAATGTGGGTAACAGCTGCTAGGAAGGCCCTTAAAAGATAGCTGGCTTGTGTCCTTCACTGCTTTTGTCTTCCTCCCTTATTTTTCCTGGTGGACAAAATGTGGTTGCATTGGCTGGAGTGCAGGAAGCCTTCCTAGACAAAGGGACATCAGGCCAAGGACAGTGGATCACTGAGAGCCAGCGAGCTGCATCCCTGACAATTACGGAGCTACTGTGTACCAGGGTGTCCTGTCCATACCAGGGATCCTCCCCTTGGGTCTGGGCAGGATCTGTGCTGAACCTTGCACTCCTCTCTGGCAACACTCCTTCTGAGACCCTGAGCTGCCACGGAAGGAGTCCTGGGACCACCCCCCTCCCTGGAGAGGCCACAACAGGCATGCCGTTCGAATAGCCTCCATGCAGTCCAGTCTTCCGACCATCCCTGCTGTTCTAATTTCCTATGGCTGCTGTACCAAACCTGGTACTTCTTATTGTGCTGGAGGTCAGGAGTCCAGCATCAGGCCAAAATCGAGGTGTCGGCAGGGCCTCGCTCCCTCCAGTGGCTCTAGAGGTAAATCTGTTTCCCTGCCTTTTCCAGAGCTGTATTCCCCCCAAATCCTTGATTCATGGTCGTTTCCCTCCAGCTCCAAAGCCAGACTCATGGGACCTGTTTCCATTCTCGCGAAGCCTTGCTCTAGAGTCAATCTCCCTGCCTCTCATAAGGACAGTTCTGATTACATTTAGGGCCCACCTGAGTAATCCAGGCTAATCCCCCCCATCTGACAAGTCTCGATTTAATCACATCTGCAAAGTGCCTTTTGCCATGTAAGGTGACATTCATGGGTCTCAAGGATGAGAACCTGGATGTCTTGGGGGCCATGGCTCAGCCCACAGCTCCCATCAAGGAATCTGTCCTGGATCCTCCAGACCAGCCCATTGGGTAACTGAATACAATGCCAGATGACCACAATTGATGCCCAGTGGGACAGAAGAGTCATCCCTGGCACCCTGCTGGAGTTCCTGGCCCACAAAATCATGAACTGTAATAAAATGGTGGTTGTTTTCCGCAACTGACGTTTTAGGGTAATTTGTTACATAGCAACAGGTAACCCAGAAGGAACAAGTACTGAAAGATTTGGGTTGGCCTGGTCCACTCTGCCCACAGGCTCCTCTTGCAACAGACACATGTCTTGGAGATGGCTGTCGGGTCAAGAATGCTTTGAAGATTACCCCAGTCGCCTCCATCATCACTGTTTGAGATGAAGGAAAACAGCGCTCCTCTTCTGTTAAAGGAATTGGTTCTGAGTGGATGAAAACCACTCTGGAGCATCTTTCCCCATTTCCTCAGACTCTTTTCACCTTCTTCTTTTCCCCACCTTTCCCCCAAAGTCTGAAGTAGAGGCATCCTTTGAGAGTAGAGTAGGAATCGCGGTCTAAGGAGAAGTATCGCTGCTTCCTTCCCCCTCACTTTAATCCCTGTCTTCACAAGCAATCACTAGCTTACCATGTACCTGTCTGAGAGGCACCGCCATACAGCTGTTCTTACCACTCCAAGCTCCAGGGGCTCTCTGTTCTTCTGACCTGGAAGAGCGTGCGAGGGTGTTTTTAATATTCTAGAAGATGAGTTCTCCTAACAGCTTTTGCCTTTACTCTGTCTCGGTGGGAACAGGACTTGCTTTCTAATTTTCTTGTTTGGAAGATTGAAATCCTGGATGCTAGCTCTTAAACACGCTGTGTTCCTAAATACTCTGCAACAGTTGAGAGTCTGTTTAAAATGACAAAGGATTTTACAGAGGACTTACCGAGTTTGTTTATTCAAGTTACTCAGGACATTTTGTTTCTTGTAAGCACTTCAGTTCTTCAGGAGCACTGATTGTATATTTACTGAGAGAGACACTCATGTCCCCAGGGAGGTGGGTGAAGAGGGGACATCGAAACAGAAACAGGATGTCACCACAGCCTAACCCAGGCCACCCTAGAAGTTCTTCTTGTCCTGGTACTCAAGGTAATCCCCCCTTCCCACTTCAGATTTACAGCTGACAGAGCTTATGTCCTACCAAAGTATTTGCATTTCATTAGGTGATTTCTGAAAACTCTCAAGAAATGAACAGTATTTCATTTCTGAGGATAGGCAGAAAACAGTACTGTTTGCTGAATGAATGGGTGGATGGGGACCCCCATTCTCAGCAGGTTGGCCTTATTCATTCTGACCGTATATCTTCAGTCTTAAATCTACCTAGCAACTTTCAAGGTGAAAGGTTGGAATCAGACCCCCAAAGTCATTCTGAATAGTAAGTTTTTGCCATCTTTTTTCCCTTCTCAAAGTAATATTTGTTGAGGTCATAAGGATATTGATAGTCAAAGATGATTCCCTTTTTACCCACTTTAAGCATTACTCCATTCTGTTTAATGCAAATATTCTGAGCACGTAATATGTTCCCATCACAGAGCTAAGTGCTAGCTCTGGGGGGGATGGCGGGAACAAGGCTAGGATGATCGAGCACCCTGGTCTTCCTGGGGCACAGGACTTGGAACTGTAAAAACAGAGAAGTTCTGGAGCAACCAGACAAGTGGGTCACCCCTCCGCCGTTCCGGAGTTGTGGTCAAAACATGGAAAGTGATAGTAAATGTGGAATCGCACCAGTGAGACATGTTGTCAAAGAAAAGGAGAAAGGTGCTCTAGTTTGATTTTTTTTTTTAATTTATTTTTTTTTTGCGGTACGCGAGCCTCTCACTGTTGTGGCCTCTCCCGTTGCGGAGCACAGGCTCCGGACGTGCAGGCTCAGCGGCCATGGCTCACGGGCCCAGCCGCTCCGCGGCATGTGGGATCTTCCCGGACCGGGGCACAAACCCACATCCCCTGCATCGGCAGGCGGACTCAACCACTGTACCACCAGGGAAGCCCAGGTGCTCTAGTTTGATGGTGAGCAGAGTTTTCCCCAAAGAGACACTAAAGTTAACTAGAAGAATCAGTACAAGTTAGCTCAAAAAGCAAGAGGAAAAGCATTCTAACGTGTGAAGCCTTGATACTGGAGAAAGCATGGTGCACACAAGGAAAGGGACTCCACCTGCTGTGACCAAAGTCGAGAAAAGGAAGGAGGGATTTCTTCATGGCAGAGATGCTCCAAAGCCACCCTGTGAAAGGCTTTGTACGTGATATTACAGATTCTAGATCTTTAAGAAAAACCATAAAGTTCTCATACCATCAGGTTTTGCTAAAGGCCTCTGCTGCCAACTGTTCATTCTTTCTGAGGACACCTACTCAGCACTGGACCTGAATCAAAACCCCTCTCAGGCACAGAGAAGTAAACTGCCGGGCACTGATAAAGTTGGACGTACACAGAAGGAAGCCAGCGTTAAGTAACTAGTGATGGATATGTGTGATCTGCTCATACAGACTTACAGCTGCTGGAAAACATCCTGGACTCCATCCGACTCACGCCCAGTCATGTAAGGATGCCCGAAATCTTGCCCTGGAGCAGCTCATTGTAACCCAGGCATGTTTACTCTGCCCTTGGGAACCCCCTCTGGTGGATGAGTTTCTCATGTTCTCATCCTCTCCAAGCCTGTTAATTTAACAGAAGCCTGGCTTTTCCTGGGTCACTTTCTCAAAGTGTGGCCCCAGGACCACAGAATTAGCCCCACCCAGGAGCTCGTCAAAGAAACAAACCCTGTGGCCCCTCCCAGACCTACTGACTCAGAATCTCTCTCGGGTGGGTCCAACACCCTGTGTTTCAAGAGGCCCTCCTTTGATTCTGACACGCACTCCTGTTTGAAGCCATCATCCTATGCAAAGGTTGGACAGCTGGCTCCGGGGAGAGGGGGGAGGCACTGCTCTCTCCTCAGCCCACAGACCATGAAAAGTAGGGGCTACTCCACGTCTAGAATCCCTTTGCCAAGACCCTGCATTTTGACCTGCTCTTACCAAGAGCCAGAATTTCCTCTACCCCTTCCCTCCTCACTCTACCGGCCTTTCTTCTTTCCAGTTTCCCGTTAATGTCATTTCATTTTCTCTGCTTTGTTTCCAGACGGCTGAGCTTTATTGCACAGTCATACAAGCATCATTTAATCAGAAGTTGGCCCTCTGAACCCAGAGCATTCCTGCCTCTCTCCTTCCTCCCTTTCTCCCTCCCTCCCTCCCTTTCCTTCCCTCCCTCCTTCCTTCTTTCCCTCCTTCCTTCTTCTTTCCCTCCTTCCTTCCTTCCTCCCCTCCATCCCTTCCTTCCTTATCCATCTTGGTTGACTCCTTATAGAAGTCTTCCCAGCAGTTCTTTCGTCCTCAAGCACCCAAACCACCTGTAAATGTCCGGCTGCTTCCCTCCCACACCCAGGAGAGCTCTAGCGGCTCACTTCTTCCAGTGAGGTCCTCAGGCCGTCTGCCTCAGAATCGCATGGAAAGTTTGCTGAAGACAAAGGTTCCTCATCCAAAACACTGTGAGCCCAACTCCTCCTCAAAAGGGTCCTTTAAATGTTTGAAGACAATCTTCGTATCCTCTCCAAGGCTAATTTTCACCAATGATGTCAGTCACTTTTCTCACATACTAAATACCTCATGACTTACGTAATCCTTGCATCGCATGCTCCCCAATAGTTTCTGGGTTTTCATTCTCCCTTTTAAAATGTGCTGGCCATCATTGCAAAGTTAATACTTCAGTGTTACTTCTAGCTTTCCCTGAATAAAGTGTTACCCAGGGTGAGGGCTCTTCTAGCTTTCCCTGAATAAAGTGTTACCCAGGGTGAGGGCTTTTTTTTTTTTTTTTTTTCCCCTCGATTCTATCACAGGAAATGTACCCGTTTCTCAGTTTCTTAGTTACCAAATGCAGCCAATCACCTTAATTGATTGGGGAACTGTAGAAAAATGTATACATTCAGGGGCCTCACCCCACTGACTCAGAGCTTTCAGGGAGTGGGACCCAAGAGGCTGGGATTTTCTAAAGTTCTCTAGGCAATTCTGTCAATCAGCCAGCCCCAGTTGTACCTCTGTCCTAGACCTTCTGAAAAACTTCTGACTTTGAACTCTGAAAACTGCCTCCATCTCAAATAATCAATTGTTCATTCAAGGATGACAAGGGGAAAAGGTGCTAAATGAGCGTGGGAACCTTGCTTGATACAGAACCTAAAAGGGAATTTTTTTTTCAAACAAAAGATATTTATTTCTGACAGTTCTGAGAGCGATGAAGTTCAAGATCAAGGGTCCTGCAGATGTGGTATCTGGTAAGGACTCTCCTCTCAGCTGGCAGACGGCCTCCCTGCTGTGTGCTCAGAGGGCCTTTCCTCTTTCAAAAACAGTATTTTTTGTTTCGTCTCCAGATCATAGAATTTGGAACCCTGTGGTATTTTTGATGTATGATTTCAAATAGAAATATTAGGCAAACATGAATTTATTAATCCATCTTATTTAAATGGCACAGAAAATTGTCTAAAATAACGCTGGGACTTTAAAAAAAAAGCAAAAAAAACCTTTGGCTTGAAATTATTTTTAAAAATCTATCCACGAGAGTACAACATGGCGATGCACAACAAGGCGGCCCTGCCGCAGATCCCGGACAGCCGGCACGTGCAGGCGGGGCTCGGGAAGCGGAAGCAGGAACAGGCGCAAACACTGGCCATCTTGGAGAGCCAGATCTGTGCTTTTGAAGGAAGCTACCTGGAAGGCACTCAGATGTATGGCAACACTATTCGTGGCTGGGATCAGTACCTGACGAACCAAAATACTCCAATTGCAAAAAACGATAGAAGGAGCGGCTCTTCAGTAAACCCTCAGTTACTTCAGCAGCTGCAGCAAGTGCATTGGCAGGAGTTCAGGACCAGCTCATTGAAAAGAAGGAGCCAGGAAGTGGGACGGAAAGTGATACTTCTCCAGACTTCCACAATCAGGAAAACGAGCCCAGCCAGGAGCATCCTGAGGAGCTGATGGATCTGTGCAGGGAGTGAAACCTCAGAAGGCTGCTTCTTCTACTTCCTCAGGGAGTCATCATAGCGGCCATAAAAAAAGAAAGAATAAAAACCGGCACAGGATGGATCTGAAGTTAAACAGAAAACCACGAGCTGATTATTAGAAGACTCATTAGTGCAGAAGCGTCCAGGCTATAGAGCCCTGCTTCCGTCCGCCGACCTCACAAAGGTAAACACCCATCACCTGGCTGCGTGGCCATCCACCTCTGCTTTCCCAGACCCGGTGCCTGTGGCTCTGAGTAGTTTGTTCTGAAATGTGGTGACAAGCAAGTCATTTCTGTACGACCATATCATTTACTCTGTGTCATTTTCAGTAACAGAATTGCAGGAAAACCCAAGACATTGTTATAATCCCAGCAAGTTGCTAACTGTGCGTTTCTCCCTTCTTGGAATGAATGTCTCCGCCCTCCAACTGGCTAGCACCAGCTTCATCTGCGATGCGCATTGAGAAATGTTCTCTAGGTTTGTTTTATGCTGAACGTAGAAGAGGTCACATTTCAGACGGAGGCTGTACATATCTGGCGTTTTCTTATTTTGTTTGTGTTTTATCATTTTTCTGTTATTGTTTTTACCATCTTATTTTCTTTGGGGACTTTCTGCAATGCCATTGTAGAGCTCATACCTTCCTGCTGACGTATCTGATAAGCTGTTTCATGCGGTTGCCACTATTCTTAACTGAAAATAATTTGGTTTACCATAAATAAAATGGGGACTTGGCTTTTTGGTTTTTTGCAGAGGGAAGGTAAAGAGTGTTTATTTAATAATTACCTATCTTAAATCTTTTTGAGTTAGAAGCAGTTTCATGTTCAAGGAACAGGAAAAGCTGAAAAACATATGTTTAAATCAATCCTTTTGAAATGGGTATTTTTATTCTTTTGTGTAAATAAAATTTCACAGACTTTGACTTCCCATCCTTCACTTTTAAACTTGAGATTGTTTTTTCACTTACTTATTCATATCATGCCTTATGGAAATTTCTTTTTCCATCTTTTCTCTCTTTGATGGTATTTGCCTGATTAAATATTGCTCTAAAAATCACTAAGGCAAATGGAAAGGCTCTAAATTGTACCCAAAGCTGATAACGCCTGGAGTCCTTCAGCAGAGTGAATGACAGGATCACCGAGAGGCCACGATGCCCAGCAGATGCCCCTTCCTTTCAGGGTGAATGGGCTGAGGGACCTGTTGATGGTAGTTACCTGCCTCTGGAGCAGTGGCCATCTACCTTGGCTGCACATTGGAATCACTTGGGATGCTTAAAAAACTACCAATGCCTGGGTCCCACTCCCCAAGACTCTGACTCGGGTACAGCCTAGTATTGGGGATATGCTTTCGAAGAGTCCCTGGCATTCTGATAAGAAACCAAGTTGAGAACTACTGCATTAGGAGACTGGATTGTTCGATTTAAATCCTGTGTCATGAATCAGTCTAAGGGATAAGCTGTGGGGCCTCACCTTTCCTGTGACTCTATTTAGTCACAGTCCTTTACTTATGTCCGTATCTTTGTTAGAAAAAATATGTTCCATTTGTGGCAATATCGGTAGAGCTGAAATATGGATGGCGTCTCTCATCAAAACACGTCTACCTTGTCAGATGTGCAAAAGCTTTCTCTTGTTCTCAAATAAACTTTAAAATATATATATCTATGAGATTTTTCCATGGGAAAAAATTTTTTTTAGCCTCTCATGATTGACACTTTATTCCAAATCATGATATTTATTTGCTAAATTACTGTTATTGCAAAGTTCTTATAGGATATTGAATAAGTCAGACTCCTTCACAGGCTCTTCCCTGGTGGTCCAGTGGTTAAGACTTCACTTTCCATTGCAGGGGGTGCGGGTTTGATCTCTGGTCGGGGAGCTAAGATCCCACATGCCTCCTGGCCAAAGAACCAAAACATAAAACAGAAGCAGTATTGTAACAAATTCAATAAAGACTTTAAAAATGGTCCACATCAAACAAACAAACAAAAACTCCCTTAAAAACTGGAAGGCTTGAAGTCGCCTTCCTCTCATGAAATTTGTCATGCTTCATAAAAAGCTTATAAAGCTTATAACAGGGGTAATTTGGACCAAAATTCAAAACTGAAACACGCAAAGTTAGCCCTTTCCAGTCACACTCCTGTGTACGGAACCCAACTTTCCCCAGGACCCCGTGTCTAGAAGCATCATATAGCCTCTCTTATCATGCTCCATGTCTAACCACTCCCAAGGTAATTAGGACTCAGCCTCTGTGTCTTTGCCTTATTACTTCCAGATTCAGAGTCCCAGGCAGTAAGTAGCATGAAAATTATTTTCTTAAAGTCTGTCCATAGCATAGACCCATTTCTCCTTGCTGCTCCTGGCGAAGTATAACTGTAAATCCAGAAATAACACAAGAGGCAAGCAGAGGAGAACTCTGAAAGGGGCTGAGATAAAAGCCACCCGGTTTGGGGTCCCACGACTGGGGGGACAGCATAAAGGCAGGGTGTCTCATGTCCCTCCACCAGCAGGGAAAGGCAGTCCAGGCCCAGCATTTCTCTACCCCAGCCTAGTAAGAGAAGGCAGGTCAGCTGGCTCAGTCCTCCCCTGCGATGATCAGGAGGCCCATGTAACAATAGGAGGCAAACCAACACCATCCATCAGGAGGCTGGATCTGAAGCCCCAGTAACTCTAAGCCCCTGGGAGAGATGTTCCCCTTGAGAACAGGTCAGAAGACTCCTCTTTCCTCCCCCTGCTGAGAAATTCCACAGCTCCCAGCCACAGGGAAGATCTCGCCCCACCCCAGAGGAGATTCACCTCAATAAGCTTCTCCGGGGATACTGAGGTGGCCAGTCTATGGCTTGACTGGGGAGAACCAAACTTCAGAGACTCTCACTCTTGGGTGTGAAGTGCCCCCCACCCCCCCCACCCCCCCACCCCCCACCCCTCACCCCACCCCCCTGAGTTCTACAAGCCTTACTAACTCTCCCTGGGGCCATGCAATAAAGTGTAGCCATCTCAAAAGCTCTATAGCCTTGTGCTTTTTTTCTTATTTTCCTGAGAATTACCAGCATCCATCCTCCTAACAGCCCAACAATGACCTTAGACTGTATGAGAAGATACTTTCTTGTTATCTGAGCTCTGAATCATTTCTCCAAAACTAGGTGCTGATACAGCAGAAGCCTGATACCATGGTTGTATCACGTTGCCAGTGTTGCCAGGTGGTTAGAAAAGTATATGTCACAGCGAACAAAAGAAAGTGTTTGCTATCGCTTCTCCACGATCTCTTTCTCCAAATGTATTTCCACATTTTAAAAACTTAGAGCTAAAGAATTTATGACTCATCTCTGAGAATGTTGACAAAATATTGATCTGACAAGAGCAGTTGTTCGTGCAAGTTACTTTGGTGACAGTGGAGGTCTTGGGCTGAATCTTGACCTTGTCCTAAATGGTTGCTCAGCTTTTTTGGAAAAGCCCTGTCTTGGATCCACGTCTGCCTCCTAAAACCGTAAATTCAGAGAGTTCTCGATTAATCCAACCCATTTTTATGTTCATTCATCAGTTTTAGGAACAAGGTGAGTGAAAAAGTGCTACAGAACCATCATATGGACCCCAAAGTGAGTCTGTCAAATTCTTTCAGATTCCCATTTCTCACTGTACAAATTACTGTTTCCTGTCTCCCCAAAAGTGGGGGAGGGAAGGCTGTAGTTGATAAACCCCCTTTCCAGGACCACACAGTGTCAGATAGAGGGAAGCTTGGAAATAGCTTTTTCCGGACACGATGAGGCTTGTTTTGTCTGGCAAATGAATTATGTAAACCTTATCCACCAGAAACTGTTTCAAGTCAATTAATGGTTGTAATTACTTAAGATTTCTTTTTAATGAATATGGTTCTCCAGGGATTCGATGATATCCTGTCATCTGTGAGGCCTGATAAATGAAATGTGATTTGTGGCTGACTGCAAACTGAACCCTTGCACTTGAGCCATGCCTGCTTCCCATGTGCTCATTAAATGGAAGAAATGCCCTTGATGGAGTCAGGGACAGTCATTAGAAAGTGTTCCCGGTTAGCTGGCAAGTGAGGAGCTGAAGGGCTGCCCTCACCCTTCTACCTCTCCTTCTCGCCTCCATCCCTTTGGAAGGGAATTAACCTAGCCTGTGACCTCGGAGAAGCTGCATGTTATCGTCACCATCAACCTCACCATTCCCGTCTCCATTAGGTTCAATAAGTCGAGATCTCAAATGGCGATTGGGGGATGATATTGAACGCTCATATAGAAAGTGCAGGAATTATTTTCCCAGCTGCGGCTCTCTCTCCGCTAGTACTCTGCTCATCTTTAAGGATGCATCTCTCCAAGAGTTGATAAAGTACGGTGACTTCTTTCAGACATGGACACCCCATTTCCAAGTGATGACTAAACCATATACGGCTACAGATAAGAGAACCTAAAATGGCACAACAAAGTACTGGAAACCAGTCCCAGTAGGGGCACCATCTATGCTAGCAAACAAAACTCTGCAATAAAACACCATTTTTAAACATCTGTTGCCTCCAGTGGATTTATTTTTGCCCAGCAAATCGTTTTGTCTACCCCAGTAAAACAATATTTTTCCAGGACATTTCTACTTGGTAACCTTTATAATCATAAAGCAGTTTCTAGCCAAATCTTTCAGAAAAGATTAAAACAAGTGAACTTTGGTGAACCCATGAAACTCTTAAAAACCTCATTGCTATCTTCATTGTCATAACTCAAACATTTGATTCACAATTGAAAATGGCCATACAGGAAACTACAAGAAAAGTATATATTTGCTTTGAAATCTATCATTTTTTCTGAAATGTACAATTTCACTGAATTGTGTGAAACTGGTAACAACGCATATCTGTAATAAAACACCTGAATCAAAATAATTCACAATTATAGTATTCTGCAAAATAATCAGTTACTACTCCTTAACATTCAAGCAATGTTTGTTGATTCAAAGTGAGCTGGGGTTTCACTGTCTTTATTTCAGGCTGTTACCATTCCCTTACAAACTCATGAGTTCTAAACCAGATTTAAATAGGAAAGATTGTAAAACAGACAAACACCGATTTGTGGCTACAAGCCTTTCACTGCGGAGTATCTTTCACTGTCTTAAAATTTTAACTCTAGGAAAACCCAGGAATATCAAAGACATCTGAAGATCAGAGACCTTAGTAAAGCATGTGTTCAATCAATAAATATTCACTGAGAGGCTGATAAAGGGTCACCTGCTAGACCCTTTAGTGACAATGGTGAACCCACCACACTCATAGCCTCATTTATTGCATGTTTGCCATATGTCAAGCAGTGTCCTTAGTACTTTGCAAACAAGATATAGTCCCTGACCTCAAGGATGCATTGAGCCTTTGTTTAAATAAAAGTTGTACAAGACAGACCAGCTAGATTACAGTGTCCAACTTCCATTTGCTGCCTCTGTAATGTGAGCACCCATATTCCCATTCATCTCTTCAAACCCAGATGCCACAGTTGTTCATTGAGTGCCACACCGTACACAAAGAGTGGTACCCTGATGGCGAAGAGGTGCCCGAGTCCACGTTAAATAGCCATGCGACTTTTGACAAGTCATAGAAATCTTTTTATCTCTGTTTCTTCACCTGCAAAATGCAAATAATAACCATGATGATGGTGGTGGCGGTACCTGCCTCTTAAGATGTGTGTGAACAATTCAGTGATTTAATGTATCGTAAGCACCTTGTGCCTGGGACAGAGCGAATGACCAATAAGTTACTTCTTGCTGTTATTTTAGCATCACCATTATTATCTGAATTATGACTGATGAGGAAATAAAGGCACAGAGAAACTAAGTCTAGTCCCCAATATCATGCAGCTAGAAATAGAATTAAAATTCAGAACAGCTTTCTTTCCCCAAACTGACAATTGTTTCTTAAGTAAACTGCTGTGTGCAACTCTGTAGCCAGTCAGGAGAAGGTCGTGCCAATTTACCAGTTCTCCCCAGCACCAGCACCAGCCCTAAGTGACGTGCCTATACCAGGAATATTGCATGTAACATAATTTTAGTTAGATGAAGTCTTTTACTCCAAGAGTTTGTAGGATGGTAGAGAAGTAGCACAGAACAAATGCTAATCCTTAATAAACTCCTATAAAGTACGTATTCTTGGCTTCGTTTTATGATAAAATCAATGCTCAGATTGGTTAAATCACTTGCTTAAGGTCACAGAGAAAGTGGTTGAATTAGGATCTTCTGTTTCCCAAGATTCTGTGACCTAAAAATATTACTTAGAAGGGGCAATGGGCTGGCACAGTTCCAACTACAGTCTCTCTTCTGAACCCCCCTTTGACTGACAATTAAGTATCTGGTAGATCAAGTTCCTCTCATTTCACTTATTTTCAAAATTTTTTTCTAAGAATTCTCTCCCATTTATTTTTCTGAGTCATCATACATTTCAGAATCACCTTATCAAACAGGCAGAGTTAATCTTGTTGGAATTTTTATGAGTATTGCATTAAACCTACCAATTAATTTGAGAAAATTAACATACATATTTTAAATACCCAGTCTCTCCATCTAGCAATTTTGTGTGTTTTTCCTCTAATTGGTCAAAGTTGACTTTCTTCAATATATAAATTTTAATTCTCTTTAAGTAGCTCCTAAACATTTCGGGTTCAAAAATTTCAAGGTATTCATTAGAGATATTTTGGTCCATTTTCAGTATATTTTCTAATGGGTAGTTACTTATATTCAGGAATGTACTGGGTTTTTTTAGTTCTTATGTTAACCAGGAAGTCAAATTTATAGTTGTCCCATCCAAGTATATTCTTTGCTTTTTCTCGGTCACATGGCTACCCGGATTTGCCAACCTCCCTGGCAGCTGTGCGTAGGCTGGTGACCATGTTTGGCCCATGGGATGTGAATGGAAGTGATATGTGCAACTTCCAGATCATCTCCAGAAAAAGCTTTGCATTTTTCTCCTGGAACGCAGACTCGATGAGCCGTCTTTAACCAGGAAGAAGTAAACAATATTATAAAGCAGGAGTGAACAAACTGGCCTGTGAACCAAACCTGACTTGTGGCCTGATTTTCGTATAGTCCATGAGTTAAGAATGGTTTTAAATTTGTTGTTGTTGTTGTTTTTGTTTTTGTTTTTTTGCCGTACGCGGGCCTCTCACTGTCGTGGCCTCTCCCGTTGCGGAGCACAGGCTCCGGGCGTGCAGGCTCAGCGGCCATGGCTCACGGGCCCAGCCGCTCCGCGGCATGTGGGATCTTCCTGGACCGGGGCACGAACCCGTGTGCCCTGCATCGGCAGGCGGACTCTCAACCACTGCGCCACCAGGGAAGCCCGGTTTTAAATTTTTTAATGGTTGTAAAAAGAAAGAGAGAGAGGAGGAGGAGAAGAGGAGAGGGAAGGAAGGAGAAAAACATGACAGAGACCTCACGTGCCCTCAAAACCTAAAACATTTACCTTCCGGCCCATTACAGAGGATGCTTACCGGTGCCTGTTCTCAAGGACTAATGGGTGCAGGATAGAAGGACACTGGGTCTCTTAATCACAGGAGCCAAGCAGGTTTGCCTTTTTTTTTGGTCACACCACACGGCTTGCAGTATCTTAGTTCCCGACCAGGGATCGAACCCATGCCCCCTGCAGTGGAAGCGCAGAGTCCTGACCACTGGACTTCCAGGGAAGTCCCAGGTCTGCTATTCTTGACCAATGATCCCTGGACTGTTGTAAGAGGCGTTCTATCTTATTTAATCTATTATATTTGGGGTCTCTTTGTTACAAGAGCCATTAATCTAATTAATCAATTCACTAACATTTTTAGTGTTAGAAGTTTTTCAGTCGCTTTCCTGCAATTTCTAGAAAGACAACCATGCCATCTACAAACAGCAGGGGTTTTTTTCTCAGTAACAAGCATATTACCTCTTGTATACTTTTTTCTTTTTGCCTTACTTTTAATAGCTGGAACTTTCAGGACAACGTAAATTGATAGTGGCAATAGCATACATCCATGCTTTGTTCTTAATTTAATGGCAATGCCTCTAGCTCTTTACTGCCTTGTAAACTATTGCCTTTTGATTGTAGATATTTTTCATTATTTTAAGCATATTCAGAAGAAAAACTGTTCAGTGGTTTTACTCCTTTTTGATTTATCTTTTTTAAGTTTTGGCATCAAATTTACAGTATTTTTATAAAAGGAATTGAAAAGCTCCCCAGCTATGCTTAAAAATGGCTTGTGTAGCATAGAAATGAGCTATGATTTGAAAGTCTGAAAAAAGTTATGTCAAGATAATCCAGCCCAAAAAAAAAAAAAAAGATAATCCAGCCCTAGAGCATTTTTAAATTCTTTAAAAAATTGTTAATTTCTTTCATGATTATATTCAGCTATTTCTTGAGTTAATTATGATCACTCATATTTTCCTTAAAATTATCTGGCCAAGGTTTTCAAATTATTACCATAAACAAGTGTGGCTTCTTCTTTAAATTATTATATTTCCTCAATATCTGATGTAATAATCACTTTCTTCTATTACTTTTTTCTTTTCTCATTTTTGTTTTATTGTTGTTATTGTTTACCAGAAATTCCAGACATTTGCCCATTTTTCATTTTTTCCAAAAAACAAATTCTTAGACTTATAACTAATTTTATTTTGTATGTGCTTTCTAGTAAATTTATTTTGCAAGTGTATTTATCTGTATAACTTTCTTATCTCTACTTTTCTTAGATATGGTTGTTAGATATTTTCTTACTTTTTTAATGAATTACTTAATTCTTATATTTCTTCTTTCTTTTTTAATGACGAAAATTTATAATGCTACAAATTTTAACCAGGGTATATTAGTCACATCCTGTAAGTTTTGAGACATACTCGTCTTCTTTATATTATTTTAAGATAATGTGTGTTCTGCTTTGGGTTTTCCTGAAAGCAGACCCTCAACAAGTACTTGGTATAGAAAGTTATCTGAGATGTGATTCTGGGAAGCATACATGAGAAAGTAAGGATAGTAATATGGGGCAGGAATAAAAAAAAAAATGATTAATTAATTAGTGGTTTAAAGCTACTAGAGAGTAGGGCTCCATCTCTGAGAAAATATTTATAACATGCCTTAGGAATGTCCCATTAAGGAAAGGGGAAGCTGGGGTATGTATCCATAGACACCCCTAGGGGTGTTAAATCCTCAGGCTGCCATGCCTGTGAGCTAAGCACACTGGAGAAATCCTTCAAACAGAAAAACATAAAGCCACAGTAACTCAAGGTAGGAAACTACCACTATTCATGGTTACTGTGCATCTCCATTGCGAGTGAACCTCGACAAGGGCTGAGGCCTGGGGAAGAGCATCAGTGGCAGCTGGTACCGTGTATAAATACAAATGTGCTTCCATTTTTGTTTAGGAATCTTTTTCCCAAGTGGGTTGCTGGGTCTTAATTTTTTAAATGTGTATTCCTATGCTTTTAGATGTTAATACAAACACTCACTACACATTTAAATATGTATTCTCAGTTGTAATATGTAAGGTTTTTCTTTAAATGAAATTATTACATAATAATCTTTAGGAAACTTTACATTTCAGAACCATAAACACATTTTTGAAATGTGTCTTCCCATTTTAAGAAAAAAATCACACAAGCAGTGTGTAGCAATGAGAGAAGAGGTAACTTGGATTTTCCCTTTTTTAGCCAATTATTTGTCGATGTAAATCCTAATTCTCTCTTCACATGTGAAGCCTTTATTTACATTGAGGTTCACGGCCATGTCTGTTAAAATTTGCAGAGTGTCGTGTTTTACTATGACGGTCGTTGTAAAATAGATTGCTAATACCGTCCCTCAAAAATCTGTCCGAGATATTTTAGGTATCACGACACCACTAACTCCAGCTGTTCATAGAGAAGGAAAGTCATCAGAATTGAGAGGAAAACTAGGAAAGAAAATAAACACCATGTTCCCAAAGTGCAGGAGCTCATGAAAACTTGTCTAGGCTAATCATCAGAAGTGTAAAATTTTTATTTCCTAGTTAATAAGCACCACCTGTGTTTATAAAAAGTCCCTGATGACTTGTTTTGTCTCTTGCAAAGAATATAAAGTGTCCCGAGAATGGATTCCAGAGAGAATACATATTATTAATATACTTCAAAATCCTTCCATATTGACTGATATAACCTTCATTATCCTCCTTCTGCTCCCCACTACACACTTTCTTCTTTAATTTTTTTATTGAAATGGTATAATATAAAAGAAAATCATTGCCTACATATAAATCAATTGTCTGTGACATGTTACAGGGGAAAAGAAAACATCAAGATTGCCAATAACAGGCACTCAGTCTCATAAAACTTGTAATCAACTTCCAAGCCAAGGCGTAAACTATAATATATTGCCACAAATGTATAACAATAACAAACTATTCGAATTGCACCTTCCCATTCCCTGTCGTTAATAACAAATAAGCGTGAAAAATGTCGACGTTCATTCATCTTAATGGGTGTCTGCTTGTTTATCTGATGTGTCCTCTGGCATCATGGAATACACCCTCATCCTTGGAAGGGGATGAGGGGAGACGGCACCCATGCTGTGGATGAGAACTCCATCCACACGAAAATTCTAAGAGTAACTCGTTTTTTATCTCAGCTCAAACAAAGATTGTACCCAGTCTTTCTTTGGCCCTAAGTGAATATAAAAAAGCAAGTCCTCAATCTGATCTTTATTATCTGGACTCCTTCAGACATCTATTGCTGCATAAAATCACTCCACAGCAGTGGCTTGAAACAATAACCATCACTTATTTGGCTTATAAACCTGGGGGCCAACTGGGCTCAGCGGGGCCCTTCTCACTGGAGGTCTTTCATACAGTTGCAGCCCACCTGTGGCTGGAGCTGAGGTCTGACTGAGGTCATCTTGAAAGCTTTTGACTCAAGTTTAGTGCTTGGGCTGGGGAGATTCAAACCCCCGCATGCTGGAACAGCTGGGGCTCCTCGGGCATCTCTCCTCCCCTCCTTCCCCTTCCCCCTCCCCTCCCTTTCCTCCCTCCCCTCCCCCCTCCCTCTCTCACCTTCCTCTTCTCACCTGGTGACTGAAGGCTCAAAGAGAGAGCAGGTGGGAATTGAATCTCCTTTGAGGACCTCACCAATTACACTCCTGCCTGCTCTACTCGGGGAGACTGTCACCGGGCACAAGTTCAGTTAGAGGCGAGGAAAGAGACTCCACTTCTTGACATGGAGCCCACAAGGTTCTGAGAGGCTCCCATACAGGACGGGAAACGATCTTGTGGATATCTGTGCAAATGGCCATCTGCCCCCAGACTTGCATGGCACACTTACACACCCCAACGCACACACGCTCACACACAATAAACAGAATTCTTGATTGATGATGCAGCCAAATACCATGAGGCTCTTCATGGAATGCTTCCTAACCTCTATTCCAAAAGCTCTCATCGCTGTTCCGAAGCTACATAGTTTTGTAAATGACGGTCAGACAAATAAAACTCAGCGAATTCGTGGAGGATTTCTTAGCACCTTTAACAGACTAAGAGGCAGAAAGAATCTCCTAAGCATTGTCACTCAAAATATGGTTGTTGGATCAGTAAAATTGCATCACTCGGGTGCTAGTTAGAGATGCAGAACCACGGGCCCCAAGTAGGCCCGCTGAGTCAGCACCTGCGTCTTATCAGGACTCCCTGGTCTCCACGTGCACAGAAACTTGGAGATGCACTGACTTACACAACTGTGTGGTATTTCACAAAGTCATCCATGGAGCCCTATTTTAACCCTGAGCACTTCCTGGGCTTCCTGGGAATTCATTTTGGGATTGCCAGAACCCATCCTTAGGGAACTGCAGCCTCCGCCAGGCCTAAAGGAACAGGTCACCAGGCCCAACTTTCTCAGGCTTCTCCCAAGAGAACTTGATGGAAATAGATAACCAACAAGGACCTACTGTATAGCACGGGGAACTATACTCAGTATTCTGTAATAACCTATAAGGAAAAAGAATCTGAAGAGGAAAATATATAATTATACACACACACACATACACATACATATAATTGAATCGCTATGCTGTGCACCTGAAACTCACACGATATTGTAAAACAACTATACTTCAATAAAAATAAAATAAAATAATTTAAAAATCACCTTAAAAAACAAAGAGAGTTTGATGGTTCTGAGGACCCGCTACCCCCGACCTCAGGCAAAAGAGTGGTGAAAAGAAGGGTCCTGGCCTCCAACCCCCCACTCCGCTTCTAACTCTGTCTTCTAGCCCTCCCCACAATCTCTCTTGCTTCTGAAAATAGTATAGACATGGAAATGTGCACAGGGACAATGATACTATTGGCTACATTTTGGTTATGCATTTTTTTCAGTATGGAAATCATTTTAGTGGTGTGTGTATTTTATGTAGGAAAAAAAAAGGCAGTATCATTAGTCGAGCTCTCAGACTGCATAACCCTTCTCACAACAGGCTCAGTCACTAGGAACCATGTAGACTGGAAAATGAAACACATTACTGCACACCCATGAAAGGCGTCTTTGTAAACATGTTGGAGGGAAGTGGGGGGATGCATCTCAGACATAGGATTAGATACCATCCAAACCGATTCCACTCACGCTAGTAGCATCAGCTCTGAAGTTCAACTGTTTTCAAAATACACTAAACTTTCCATGAAAAAGTCAACTTTGGGCAGCATTGGGAGGTGGGGGAGGAATTATGGAAAGTAAGAACTTTAGAATGTTCATGTCCCCGTCCAGAGAACAGAAGGAAGGGCCTTTGTCACTCAAGTAACCCATGCACTTTGAGAAAGGTAAAGCCTTTCGTGTCAGAAGAAAAATAAACCAATTTTTATACTTGAGAATGCAACCGCTGTGTCGGTTTTCAACCTGTAGGTTTGTTGAAACTGTAGGGACCATAAGAGATTTCCTGCAAGGCAGATGAAGTGGATTTGGTTTTGCTCTTATGATCCATGATAGCTATATGGCAAGAATAGCAATTTCCCTCCTGTATCAAGTTCTGCTAAGTGTGAGATAACATGAGGGAATTTACATGAACGTGGGAATTATATAAATGAGTTGTTTAGGCAAAACTGCTCCTAAGTTAAGCTACCTATTTTTCAGCTCATGAGGGTTGAATGCAGTAACAAACGCATTTACAGATATTAGGCAATTTGATCCAAGGTGACCTGTTACCATCTCTGCTCAGGAATACCTATTTGTTACAAAGAAATTCTCCTGACTTTGAGAACAACTCATCCTACCTAGGAACTTGCAAAATCTATTGTCGGGGGTGGACACTATCTTTTATTTTTCCTTTGGGGAAAACAAATTACAATTTGGAAAGAAAAATGAAGAACATTAAGGCTAGTGGTTAAGACACGACAGTGCCATTCATCTACTCCCAGACAGGTCCCTGGCTTACTAAGGCATCCAAGATGCTACTTAACTGCCCTGAATCCAGGCTCCCACCCAATGCCCTCCAGATATACAAATCGGGAGCACTTCATCAAGGTGAGACCTTGGATCCCTTGGACCAAAGCTTTTATACCCAAGTGATTTGACAGAAGCTTATTTTACAGCAAGGGTGGGAAATCTCTTCTTACTTATGTCCTCATCAGATAAATAATTATATCACTAAAGACTCAGGGAATTTCTGATTTTACAGAAATACAAACCTCGAGACAAAAATACTTAACCCATCTAAAAACAACACCATCATTTATTATCCACGTGAAACCTTCTTTGAAAAGCAAGGAGAAGGTGGAAGATGTAAGTCAAAGATGTTCAACTGTTTCAGCCTCTTCTGACTCCCCCGTCCTGATCCCTCATGCATCACGCTAACCCCTCTCTGGGGGCCAAGCTCGGAGCGTGTGAGTTTGTCGGGCAGGTGCATTTCCCATACCTGCCTCAGCGTGAAGCCAGCCTGCTTCTGGGCCCGAGGAGAAGTTCTCTTTCCTTGCAGCAAGATAATGTTTTAAAAAGCTGACTTTTAAACCTCTTCCTGAATTTTTTAATGGATTAAATTCATCATGTCACCAGCTGCTGTGCAGCTAATAGAGCCATAAAACACTGTATTAAAGGATTACCCATGCAAAATTTCCTCTTGCACTAATGTGAATTTTAATACTTTTAACATTTAGTTGAGATGGGAATGTCCAAGAACAGCTTGTTCAATAGGTTGTTCTATAAAATTAAGCTCCTCGTCTCATCAGAAATGCCAGGACTCCATTAAGCTAAAATTTTACAGAGAGGCTAAGATGATTCACTGTGCAGCATTTGTGAGAAAGGAGGCAACATCTGCTTCTACATTATTGCTCTTTAGAAAAAGAAAAAAGGAAGGAAAGAAAAGAAAAAGCAGTCACGGATCCCATACATTCATGGAGACTGGACTGAACAGAGGAAAATGCTAACTTCAGGTTTGTGGAAGGTCCATCTACACAACCCCAAAATGAAGCCAATAATTAGGAACACCTCAATTTATGTTCCTCTTGAATGTCATTACTCAGAAGGTCAGAAAGTCTGAAAATATACAAAGGGCGATTGTCAAAATGACATAGATATCATATTTTGGGTAACAAAAATGTGATTATGTGTATCTCTATGACAAAGAGAGAATAGAGGGAAAATGTAGCTGATAGAGAGTAAAAGGTTCACAAGAGGAAGACTTCCCTGGAGGTCCAGTGGTTAAGACATTGCCTTCCACTGCAGGGGGCACGGGTCTGATCCCTGGTCGGGAATCTAAGATCCCACATGCCTCGTGGCCAAAAAAACCAAAACATAATACAGAAGTAATATTGTAACAAATTCAATAAAAACTTTTAAAATGGTCCACATCAAAAAAATCTTAAAAAGAAAAACTCACAAGACAGGACAAAAGGATGCTGGAAGTTATATAGTTCAACTTCTTCTTTTCTAGGGGACAGTATTGAGCCCCTGAGAGTTCCCTCCTTCCCCAGGTCATGGGGCCAATTAGCTCAGAACCAAGAATAAAACCCAGGTCTCCTGCACCCAGACCCAGAGACCACACGTCTCCCTTACACATCTCTAAATATGAATATGTGGATTTTGTGTGTATGAAACGGCTTATGGGTTAAACAACAATAAAAAGTCAACAAGTCAACAGTGATAAAATCATCTTTCCCCCTGTGAAAGCTTTAGAAGGTAACAAAGCTGTATGGATAACACATCATTTCCACATACTTCTAAATCAGACCACCTTCTGAATAGTTCATTTGAAATGTTACTTTCCTGATTATGTCTCCTTACCCTTTTTTCCTGAATGAGCCTCCAAAGCCCGACTGTAACTGTTACCTGTGCATCTCAAACGGGTCAGAATTTCATTCTTTGCTAAAGAAATTGTCTCTTAAATGAGTTTGCTAAAAAGCACACAGACTTCTTCTTTAATGTTGTTCAATAATTGGTCGAAATGAAATCATCCACAGAGGCTCCAAATTCACATCAAAATTAAAGTGGATGTTAGGGGGGCGCCTTCCAGATGGCGGAAGAGTAAGACGTGGAGATCACCTTCCTCCCCACAGATACATCAGAAATACATCTACATGTGGAACAACTCCTACAGCACACCTACTGAACGCTGGCAGAAGACCTCAGACCTCCAAAAAGGCAAGAAACCCTCCACGTACCTCGGTAGGGCAAAAGAAAAAAGAATAAACAGAGACAAAAGAATAGGGATGGGACCTGCACCAGTGGGAGGGAGCCATGAAGGAGGAAAGGTTTCCACACACTAGGAGCCCCTTTGCAGGCGGAGACTGCAGGTGGCAGAGGGGGAAGCTTCAGAGCCACGGAGGAGAGCGCAGCAACAGGGGTGCAGGGGGCAAAGAGGAGAAATTCCCGCACAGAGGATCGGTGCCGACCAGCACTCACCAGCCCGAGAGGCTTGTCTGCTCACCCGCCGGGGCAGGCGGGGCTGGGAGCTGAGGCTCGGGCTTCGGTCGGAGCGCCGGGAGAGGACTGGGGTTGGCGGCATGAACACAGCCTGCAGGGGGTTAGTGCACCACGGTTGGCCAGGAGGGAGTCCGGGGAAAAGTCTGGAGCTGCTGAAGAGGCAAGAGACCACTCTTTCAGGGTGCGCGAGGAGAGGAGATTCAGAGCACCGCCTAAACGAGCTTGAGAGACGGGTGCAAGCCGCGGCTATCAGCACGGACCCCAGAGACGGGCATGAGACGCTAAGGCTGCTGCTGCAGCCACCAAGAAGCCTGTGTGCCAGCACAGGTCACTATCCACACCCCCCTTCCGGGGAGCCTATGCAGCCCGCCACTGCCAGGGTCCCGGGATCCCGGGACAACTCCTCCGGGAGAACGCAAGGTGCGCCTCAGGCTGGTACAACGTCACGCCAGCCTCCGCCACCGCAGGCTCACCACGCACTCCGAGTGCCTCCCTCCGCCCAGCCTGAGTGAGCCAGAGCCCCCAAATCAGTGGCTCCTTTAACCCCGTCCTGTCTGAGCGAAGAACAGATGCCCTCCAGCGACCGACACACAGAGGCGGGGCCAGATCCAAAGCTGAACCCCGGGAGCTGTGCGAACAAAGAAGAGAATGGAAATCTCTCCCAGCAGCCTCAGGAGCACTGGACTAAATCTCCACAATCAATCTGATGTACCTGCATCTGTGGAATACCTGAATAGACAATGAATCATCCCAAAATTGAGGAGGTGGACTTTGGGAGCAGCTGTAGACTTAGGGTTTGCTTTCTGCATCTAATTTGTTTCTGGTTTTATGTTTATCTTAGTTTAGTATTTAGAGCTTATTATCATTGGTGGATTTGTTTATTGATTTGGTTGCTCTCTTCCTTTTTTTATTTTATATATATATTTTTTTCCTTTTTCTCTTTTTGTGAGTGTGTATGTGTATGCCTCTTTGTGTGATTTTGTCTGTATAGTTTGCTTTTGCCATTTGTTCTAGGGTTCTGACTGTCCTTTTTTTTTTTTTTTTTTTTTTTTTTAGTAGAGTTTTTAGCACTTGTTATCATTGGTGGATTTGTTTTTTGGTTTGGTTGCTCTCTTCTTTCTTTCTTTCTCTTTTTATGACTTTTTTATTTTTAATAATATTTTTAAATTATTTTATTTTTTCCTTTCTTTCTCTTTTTTTCTCCCTTTTCTTCTGAGCCGTGTAGCTGACAGGGTCTTGGTGCTCCAGCCAGGTGTCAGGCGTGTGCCTCTTAGGTGGGAGAGCCAAGTTCAGGACATCGATCCACCAGAGACCTCCCGGCCCCACATAATATCAAACAGCAAAAGCTCTCCCAGAGATCTCCATCTCAATGCTAAGACCCAGCTCCAGTCAACGACCAGCAAGCTACAGTGCTGGACACCCTATGCCAAACAACTAGCAAGACAGGAACACAAACCCACCCATTAGAAGAGAGGCTGCCTAAAATCATAAGTTCACAGACACCCCCAAACACACCTCAGACATGGTCCTGCCCACCAGAAAGACAAGATCCAGCCTCATCCACCAGAACACAGGCACCAGTCCCCTCCACCAGGAAGCCTACACACTGAACCAACTGAAGCCACTGAACCAACATTACCCACTGGGAGCAGCCACCAAATACAATGGGAACTACAAACCTGCAGCCTGTGAAAAGAGACCCCAAACACAGTAAGTTAAGCAAAATGAGAAGACAGAGAAATACACAGAAGACAAAGAGGCAAGGTAAAAACCCACCAGACCAAACAAATGAAGAGGAAATAGGCAGTCTACCTGAAAAAGAATTCAGAGTAATGATAATAAAGATGATCCAAAATCTTGGAAATAGATGGAGAAAATACAACATTTAACAAGGACCTAGAGAACTAAAGAGCAAACAAACAATGATGAACAACACAATAAATGAAATTAAAAATTCTCTGGAAGGAATCAATAGCAGAATAACTGAGGCAGAAGAACGGATAAGTGACCTGGAAGATAAAATAGTGGAAATAACTACCACAGAGCAGAATAAAGAAGAGAGAATGTAAAGAATTGAGGACAGTCTCAGAGACCTCTGGGACAACATTAAACACACCAACATTCAAATTATAGGGGTTGCAGAAGAAGAAGAAGAGAAAAAAAGAGAGACTGAGAAAATATTTGAACAGATTATAGTTGAAAACTTCTCTAATATGGGTAAGGAAATAGTCAATCAAGTCCAGGAAGTACAGAGTCCCATACAGGATAAATCCAAGGAGAAACACACCAAGACACATATTAATCAACCTATCAAAAATTATATACAAAGAAAAAATATTAAAAGCAGCAAGAGAAAAGCAACAATTAACATACAATGGAATCCCCATAAGGTTAACAGCTGATCTTTCAGCAGAAACTCTGCAAGCCAGAAGGGAGTGGCAAGACATATTTAAAGTGATGAAAGGGAAAAGCCTACAACAAGATTACTCTACCCAGCAAGGATCTCATTCAGATTCAATGGAGAAATTAAAACCTTTACAGACAAGCAAAAGCTAAGAGAATTCAGCACCACCAAACTAGCTTTACAACAAATGCTAAAGGAACTTCTCTGGGCAGGAAACACAAGAGAAGGAAAAGATTTACAATAACAAACCCCAAAACAATTAAGAAAATGGTAGTAGGAACATAGATATCAATAATTACCTTAAATGTAAATGGATTAAATGCTCCAACCAAAAGACATAGACTGGCTGAATGGTTACAAAAACAAGACGCATACTTATGCTGTCTACAAGAGGCCCACTTCAGACCTAGGGATATATACAGACTGAAAGTGAGGAGATAGAAAAAGATATTCCATGCAAATGGAAACCAAAAGAAAGCTGGAGTAGCAATTCCCATATCAGACAAAATAGACTTTATAGTAAAGACTATTACAAGAGACAAAGAAGGACACTACATAATGATCAAGGGATCAATCCAAGAAGAAGATATAACAATTGTAAATATTTATGCACCCAACTAAGGAGCACCTCAATACATAAGCCAAATGCTAACAGCCATAAAAGGGGAAATCAACAGTAACACAATAATAGTAGGGGGCTTTAACATCCCACTTTCACAAGTGGACAGATCATCCAAAATGGAAATAAATAAGGAAACACAAGCTTTAAATGATACATTAAATAAGATGGACTTAATTGATATTTATAGGACATTCCATCCCAAAACCGCAGATTACACTTTCTTCTCAAGTGCTCATGGAACATTATCCAGGACAGATCATATCTTGGGTCACAAACCAAGCCTTGCTAAATTTAAGAAAATTGAAATTGTATCAAGTATCTTTTCTGATCACAATACTATGAGACTAGATATCAATTACAGGAAAAAAATATGTAAAAAATACAAACAAATGGAGGCTAAACAGTACACTACTAAATAACCAAGAGATCACTGAGTAAGTCAAAAAATACCTAGAAACAAATGACAATGAAAACACAACAACCCAAAACCTTTGGGATGCAGCAATAGCAGTTCTAAGAGGGAATTTTATAGCAATACAATCCTACCTCAAGAAACATCTTAAATAAACAACCTAACCTTACACCTAAAGCAATTAGAGAAGGAAGAACAAAAAAGAAACCAAAGTTACCAGAAAGAAAGAAATCATAAAAATCAGATCAGGAATAAATGAAAAAGAAATGAAGGAAACGATAGTAAAGATCAATAAAATTAAGAGCTGCTTCTTTGAGAAGATAAACAAAATTGGTAGACCATTATCCAGACTTATCAAGAAAAAAATGGAGAAGACTCAACTCAATAGAATTAGAAATGAAAAAGGAGAAGTAACAACTGACACTACAGAAATACAAAGGATCATGAGAGATTACTGCAAGCAACTCTATGCCAATAAAATGGACAACCTGGAAGAAATGGACAAATTCTTAGAAATGCACAACCTTCTGAGACTGAACCAGGAAGAAATAGAAAATATGAACAGACCAATCACAAGCACTGACATTGAAACTGTGATTACAAATCTTCCAACAAACAAAAGCCCAGGACCAGATGGCTTCAAAGGCGAATTCTATCAAACATTTTGAGAAGAGCTAACACCTATCCTTCTCAAACTCTTCCAAAATATAGCAGAGGGAGGAACACTTCCAAACTCATTCTACGAGGCCACCATCACCCTGATACCAAAACCAGACAAAGATGTCACAAAGAAAGAAAACTACAGGCCAATATAACTGATGAACATAGATGCAAAAATCCTCAACAAAATACTAGCAAACAGAATCCAACAGCACATCAAAAGGATCATACACCATGATCAAGTGGGGTTTATCCCAAGAATGCAAGGATTCTTCAATATACTCATATCAATCAATGTAATACACCATATTAACAAATTGAAGGAGAAAAACCATATGATCATCTCAATAGATGCAGAGAAAGCTTTCGACAAAATTCAACACCCATTTATGATAAAAACCCTCCAGAAAGTAGGCATAGAGGGAACTTACCTCAACATAATAAGGGTCATATATGACACACCCACAGCCAACATTGTCCTCAATGGTGAAAAGCTGAAACCATTTCCACTAAGATCAGGAACAAGACAAGGTTGCCACTCTGACCACTATTATTCAACATAGTTTTGGAAGTCTTAGCCACAGCAATCAGAGAAGAAAAAGAAATAAGAGGAATCCAAATTGGAAAAGTAAAGCTGTCGCTGTTTGAAGATGACATGATACTATACATAGAGAATCCTAAAGATGTTACCAGAAAACTACTAGAGCTAATCAATGAATTTGGTAAAGTAGCAGGATACAAAATTAATGCACAGAAATCTCTTGCATTCCTATACACTAATGATGAAAAATCGGAAAGTGAAATTAAGAAAACACTCCCATTTACCATTGCAACAAAAAGCATAAAATACCTAGGAATAAACCTACCTAAGGAGACAAAAGACTTGTACACAGAAAATTATAAGACACTGATGAAAGAAATTAAAGATGTTACTAACGGATGGAGAGATATACCATGTTCTTGGATTGGAAGAATCAACATTGTGAAAATGACTATACTACTCAAAGCAATCTACAGATTCAGTGCAATCCCTATCAAACTACCAATGGCGCATTTTTCACAGAATTAGAATAAAAAATTTCACAATTTGTATGGAAACACAAAAGACCCCGATAGCCATAGCAATCTCAAGAAAGAAAAATGGAGCTGGAGGAATCAGGCTCCCAGACTTCAGACTATACTACAAAGCTACAGTAATCAAGACAGTATGGTACTGGCACAAAAACAGAAATATAGATCAATGGAACAGGATAGAAAGCCCAGAGATAAACCCACGCACATATGGTCACCTTATCTTTGATAAAGGAGGCAAGAATATACAACAGAGAAAAGACAGCCTCTTCAATAACTGGTGCTGGGAAAACTGGACAGCTACCTGTAAAAGAATGAAATTAGAACACTCCCTAACACCATACACAAAAATAAATTCAAAATGGATTAAAGACCTAAATGTAAGGCCAGACACTATAAAACTCTTAGAGTAAAACATAGGCAGAACACTCTATGACATAAATCACAGCAAAATCCTTTTTGACCCACTACTAGAGAAATGGAAATAAAAACAAAAATAAACAAATAGGACCTAATGAAACTTCAAAGCTTTTGCACAGCAAAGGAAACCATAAACAAGATGAAAAGACAGCCCTCAGAGTGGAAGAAAATATTTGCAAATGAAGCAACTGACAAATGATTAATCTCCAAAATATACAAGCAGCTCATGCAGCTCAATATCAAAAAAACAAATAATGCAATCCCAAAATGGGCAGAAGACATAAATAGACAGTTCTCCAAAGAAGATATACAGATTGCCAACAAACACATGAAAGGATGCTCAACATCACTAATCATTAGAGAAATGCAAATCAAAACTACAATCAGGTATCACCTCACACCAGTCAGAATGGCCATCATCAAACAATCTACAAACAATAAATGCTGGAGAGGGTGTGGAGAAAAGGGAACCCTCTTGTACTGTTAGTGGGAATGTAAATTCATACAGCCACTATGAAGAACAGTATGGAGGTTCCTCGAAAAACTAAAAATAGAACCACCATAAGACCTAGCAATCCCACTACTGGGTATATACCCTGAGAAAACCATGCAAAAAGAGTCATGTACCACAATGTTCATTGCAGCTCTATTTACAATAGCCAGGACATGGAAGCAACTTAAGTGTCCATCAACAGATGAATGGGTAAAGAAGATGTGGCATATATATACAATGGAATATTACTCAGCCATAAAAAGAAATGAAATTGAGTTATCTGTAGTGAGGTGGATGGACCTAGAGTCTGTCATACAGAGTGAAGTAAGTCAGAAAGAGAAAAACAAATACAGTATGCTAACACATATATATGGAATCTAAAAAAAAAAAAAGGTTCAAAGACCTAGGGGCAGGACAGGAATAAAGACATATATGTAGAGAATGGACTTGAGGACACGGGGAGGGGGAAGGGGAAGCTGGGACGAAGTGATAGAGTGTCATGGACATTTATACACTACCAAATGTAAAACAGGTAGCTAGTGGGAAGTAGCCGCATAGCACAGGGATGTCAGCTCGGTGCTTTGTGTCCACTTAGAGGGGTGGGATAGGGAGGGTGGGAGGGAGACGCCAGAGGGAGGAGATATGGGGATATATGTATGCATATTCATTTTGTTATACAGCAGAAACTAACACACCATTGTAAAGCAATTATACTCCAACAAAGATGTTTAATAAAATAAAATAAAAAATAAAGTGGACATTAAAATGTGGAGTGTGCCCGATTTGAAAATACAACCCAAGGTGATCGGTTTTGGTGGAAATTCTCCAAAGTCAATGTTCTTTACCGTAGCTGAATTTTGTCCACGGCTCCATATTCTGTATGCTGTATGTATTACTGTTCTGAGAGCCTGTCATTTCTTATCAGAATGAGAAAGGCTAAAGAGATAATATTTCAATAACATACTGGCCTGATCATAAAATAACTCAATGGAAATGTGTAACTGCCTCAGGCAGCCCGGCAGGGTACTCAGCAGTTAGATGATTTCTATTCTGGGTTTTTTTTTTATGGTTACATTTTCTGTTATATCAGACATCCCCTCAAGTCTTAGTTATGCTTTTATTCAAAAGGGAGAACCATAGTAAAAAGACCTACAAAACTTATTATGATATATCACTATAAGAAATAAAAGTAGCTTCCACGGTAGCATATTGATAAGGACGGGCCTGCCACAGTCACTGACCTTTTTTCATCTCACCCACCAGGGCTGAAGCCTGAGTTTCTTGGTTGCTAGGCAACGGGGGTCACAGTGTTCAGGTCTTGAATGCACAACCTAGTCAAAAAGCAGATGATGTGATCTTCAGAAAGAAAGCAGATGTTTGACAGGTGTAAGAATTTCAATAGGTACAGGGGTTTTTGAATTCGTTTTTACCGTGCTAAAGGCTGAAAGGGAGAAACTTCAACTTGTCAAAAGATGCTGGGAACATATTTTTAAGTCCTGGTGATGAGAATCTATTGCTGAAACAATATGAAGAGAATCTAGTCAAGCTTCTCTTTGAGAAACACACTGACATATGGCTTAGGATTTTAGCTGCTGGTAGAACAATGATCAAACTCTCACTGCAAGCACACGGACACACACACAGGCATGTCAAAAACACAGGGTGATCTTGGGAGATGAATTTGGGGGCTGATTTGCGGATGAGGGTTTTTGTTTCTGGTTTCCTTGTTTTGAACATTTTTTCACAAACATGACCGCATCCTGCCTTGCTTGAAGGCAATGCTGCAAGCAGCATGACAGCCCCTAAAGGTCAGCAACAAGAAAGCTCATTCCCAAACCCTTTCTCTCCTGCCAAGTCAACACTTCCTTTAAACTTTAATAAAGGGCATTAGAGAGAACCGATTTCTCACGCGGGAAGAAACACCCCAGCCCCACATAATTGCATTTGACTATATATTCCATTGGTATGTATTAACTTTACCTATATTACCCTAATAATATTTCAAAAATGGCAACTTTCTAAGGAAGAAATTCGGTCGATGTTAAGGGTCAAAAAATAAGAGAAGGATTTTGAATTTCCCA
Source organism: Leucopleurus acutus (assembly GCF_964270905.1). Lineage (NCBI taxonomy): Eukaryota > Metazoa > Chordata > Mammalia > Artiodactyla > Delphinidae > Leucopleurus > Leucopleurus acutus. Next base: position 99,545,483 of record NC_139153.1, read on the forward strand.
TTTCAAAATCTGTTTGAATATCTTATTTGAAGATCGAAGCAAAGAGCATCTATTTTTATTTTACTTTTTGTCAATACCCGCTCTGTAAGTATCACAATTTTTTATGGAAGAGAAATGGTAGTTAATTCCTAAAGTTTTATTTTGCTCAATGTGATGTCCTAGGAGAGAGAAGAAGAAAAATACGTGTGTGTGTGTCTGTGTATTTGTGTGTCTGTGTCTGCGTGTCTGTGTCTGTGTGTGCGTGTATTGGGAGAAAAGCAACCAATTATAAACTATAGGTGAATAATTTGGAATCCAGAATTTTAAAAGACAGATATAAGGGTTTTCTGGTTTCTTTCACGCTGGGCCGTATCTACGTTCCTGTAGATCCCACCTGATTTCAACCCGGGCTGCTAGGTAGACATCCTGGCTCATATAAATAGCAGTGAGATAGCCAGCAGGCAGGTCACACTCCTGGAGACTGAGGCCGTCAGATAACTCTAATGATTTCTTCAGCCCTCCAGGGTGAAAAATTTACTCCATACTTTTTTGTCTACTATTTGCCATTTTCCTTTCCCTGAAGATAACTGTCATTTTTAGAAACATCTGCTGCCTTTTCCAAGTTGTCAACACTGAAAGAACACAAAATGAAGCCGCTGGAAAACATGTAGACGTCACCCCCACTGAGCCAGGATGCGGGTGTAGCCCCTAAGAGCAGCATGGGTGAGCGTCTCCTCAGCTATGGCTAAGTGCCCCCGCAGAGCTATTTTCCTCCAGTTTCTTGTTGATTTACAGATCCTGAATTTTGTTAAGTCTTTGTCACCACTTCCAGAAACTCGCAGGTCAGGGGACGTAAGTGGGAAAACTAAGCCTCTGCCGGAGCAGCCTCCTGCAATCAGAAAGACAATCTCCAGGTTGGTGTATTACGAGCCAGTGTGGGTGGTGGACCAGAATCTGTCCAGAAACAGTGTGGCTGGACCACAGTCAGCACAGAACAGAAAGAGTTTAGGAACTGCCCATGCTACTGAATGGTGTCATTTTATGCCTGTTCAAGCTAATAAAAAAATATTCAAACTGTATGTCTTTTTCTATTGAACTTTTAAAATTTTATTATATTTTACAGAAATATGAATCTACAATGGATTGGGGAAAAAACTAGTCCTTGAGAAGTACTGTCCTCAGCTGATGTCATTATACCCAACTTGCCATGGTCCTGGTCCTGATAAAACGGTCACAGATCCAACCTCTATGCAGAGCTCTTTACAGTAGGAGAGACAGGAGCCCATCAAGGGTCCTAGGAGGACCCTTTGGCCCAGAATCTCTGCTTTTGCCTCAGTGCTTGCAAGTTATTACTCTCAGCTAAGTACTCCTTCTCTGAGTAAGACGCCAATTGATGCAAACACCCGTATGGATTCACCGTTGGACTGATTTCTTCAGAGAGCAGAGGGAAGATCCTGAGCACCATTGCGAGATGAGAAAGTTTTTAAAAAATTGAGTTGAGGGCTTCCCTGGTGGCGCAGTGGTTGAGAGTCCGCCTGCCAATGCAGGGGACACGGGTTCGTGCCCCGGTCCGGGAAGATCCCACACGCCGCGGAGCGGCTGGGCCCGTGAGCCATGGCCGCTGAGCCTGCGCGTCCGGAGCCTGTGCTCCGCAACGGGAGAGGCCACAACAGTGAGAGGCCCGCGTACCACAAAAAAAAATTTAGTTGAGAGTGAGGTTTAGTAGAGAATCCAAGAAGTTTGGTTCTAAAAAGGGTCTTGATGCAATTGCATCCCAGCACGGTTTTGACCTCCCTATCTCAGCTGCTTTCTGTGAGGGGCAACTCTCCATGTCCCCCCTGCCCCCCAGGGAGTGACCCTGACCTTCGTTAAAACTTTCTTGCTCTGATCCAACTGAGGGGAATTTCCTTCAGGGGACAGCTGGGTGTACCCCTCATCGGACTATTGGTTCTCAGACCCATTCCCCACCTTCCCCTTCTCTGCTCCATCCCAGGGAAGGTGGTTCCCAGACTCCTTTGGCCCCCCTCGTTTCTCCTTAGGTTTGTTCAGTGGGAAGTGCTGGCGGAAGACCAGACAACTTCTAGACGCTGCTCTCAGGATGGGTTCTCATCACTCAGTTCAGCTCTCGGGACCACGGTCAACACCTCCCCGGGACGGCTTGTCCTCACCCAGTCAGCACAGCCTGGAGACGCAGCACGGCCAGCATTCCTAACCCCACCCCGGGCACCAGAGAAAGAGGCAGGAGTGCAGCCCAAACGGGGAGCTCACGATATCTCTGAAGAGTTGAATGGACCACCGGAAGACATCCTACACGTGGGCGGGGCTGCGGCAGGCACGGCGGGGAGAGCGTGTCCCACCAAGACCGAGGAGCGGCATGAGAGTGCGGAGCCCATGGTGAAAACCAGGCCCCCGGCAGGGACAGAACACGTGGCTTCTGGAGAGCCTCCCCACAGCCAAAGAGCCTGTCAGCAATAAAGAGCAAAGGTTTTTCAAGAAAATTCTGAAAGGTTCAGGCAAGTAGTTATGTTCTAAAATATGACTTTTCTTTGACTTATTCCTAAAAATAGGCACTTCCTCCAACCTTGACTAAAAGCCGCATCTAATAGTTGGATTGCGACAGATGCATCTTTCAGGACCTGGCTACTTGTCCCCAGCCCCTTCTATTCAATGGAGCTAAAGTGAACTTTTTAATATGTTACCCAAAGGGGAAGCCATGGGTTCTCTCCTTCTTGCTCTACATTGAGGGCCATCTCTAGCAGCACCTGTATCTGTCCAGGGTTCCAGCTCTCACCAGGTGGTCCCCACGGTGCTTCTAGAACCACCCAAAGAAGCCAGCTTCTGGAGCCCGATCACATCGCCTCTCCCTGAGCCCCGTCCTCATGTTGCTAATCTCTGGGTGCCTCACTGTCCTGTCTGTACCCTCAGCTCTTTTATCGCCTATGTGAGCCCCCATATTAAATTCCCTCTCTTTGAAATGCCCAAAGGGATCGTTATTCTTTTGGTCTGATAGCGGGGCTTGCTACTCTTATGGGTAAGAGACCTGGTTGGTACGGGCAACCATGCAATATCCAGACATAGCTTGAGCAGAAAGTTCTCTGATGGACACTATAGCGCACAGGGTACGCACATCTCAGTTATGACCACAAGCTTCTCGCTGGACCAGAAGCTCCCTGGGCATCAGGATCCTGTCTCTCTCATCCCTGTATCCCCAAGACCTACTGTGCCAACACATGATCGGTACACAATGAAGATTACTTGAACATTTTTAAATGAAGGGTACGGAAATTATTATTTAAACCTTTTTCAATGCAGGAAGAATTAACATGTCCATTTTATACTGTGCAAAAGGAAGGTTAGAGGCATTCATTTTTAAACCACAGGAATCCCTGGTCACACTGTTTTATTGACCAATAATTGGCCCATCGGTTTAGGGATGTAATGAGCCTAAAGGAACTTAATTTTCCAATTAAAAATTTAAAAATCAATTCGATTTACCTTCAAAAAGCAAGAAATTGTTTCAATAGAATTCCTTTGTGAAACCCAAATTCTACACGGGCAAAGCACACAAACTCCAGGGAGGTAAATTATCACATCGTAAAGTCCCCCACCACCACCCCCCCACCCCACACCCCCAACCCCCACCACCACCCCACCACCCCACCACCACCCCCCCACCCCCAGTCTGGTGGGACTCTAAATGTTTGAGGTGTTAAATACCGACTTCGCCTTCAAAGAAAACTACTTTTGACATGTACTTCTTAGAAGAAAGGCAAGAGCTAAGAGAGGCAGGGCTGGCCTGAGGCAAAACTGGGATGCCACGGAGATTGTTCCTGGTTACCTGCTTCCCTTCCTAACCCCACCTGGACCCTCTCTCCCCAGCACCCCTGCTGCCCCGTCTCTCCCCACTTCCCCCAGCAGTGCAAGCACTTCATTTACACTAAGCTACAAATAACTGATAATAGCTTAGAAATCTGGCCCTCTCTAGAATAGGTACATCTTTACAGTAACCAAGTACATCAGTGTTTCTCAAATTTTAGCCAACACTGGAATTGCCTGGAAGACTATTACAACACAGATTTCTAGGTACCGCTCGAGATTCTCTTCAGGTAGTTCTGTAGGAGGCCCTGGTATCTTTTAACAAGTTCCCAAGTGATGCTGAGGCTGCTGTGTAAGGATCACCCCCTGAGAACCACTGAGTTAGTGATAGGTACCCGCTCAGCTCCCGGAGGCTGGTTCAGATCCTTCTGAATACGAGGTCTGCCTGTTTCCACATTTCCCAAACAGGTCTGAGCATCAGAATTTAACAAATAAATAAATAACCAAACATTTTTTAAAATATAAATTCCCCTGAATTTACACTCAAGATTCTCGTTTATTAGGGCTATGGTGGCACTGAGAAATCTGTACTTTTTAAAGCTCTCATTTGGTCCTGAGGCTCATGTCTTTGGGAACCCCTATCTTGGGCAGTTGGTGTTACAGGGAAAAGGATTCTCTTAGTTCAATCCCAGCCCCACCTCTTATCACCAATGGAACGCTGGGTAAATTACTGAAACTCTGTCAGCCTCTGTGTGTAAATCCATGAAACGTAGTCTTCAACAGCCTTAAAACTGCCTCTTGTTACCAATCTCCTGCCCTGCCTTACTTGGAAAGGAACCCCCAACTCTGATTTCTGGAAAGGAGAAAGAAGAAAAGATAAGGCACATGGCAATGACACATTTTTAATTCGGGGGCCCCCAACCAAAAATTCAGGAGTAGGAGAGGAGGGAACATACCTTTTAATCTTTCTTAGTTGCAAAAAAAACACTTTGCCAACGAAGGAAGAATTGTCTCCCTGCAAAGCGGTGGCTGCTTGGGCAACCAGCACACACCGTCTTTACAGATTCTTTAACTGAATAACAGTTATGTTTGTTGATTGCTTTTAACAACGGGCTTTACTCATCTGATTATCCCCCCAACTCCTAGCTATCTGGGGGGGAGGAACCAGTCATCAAAAAATGTCAAAAGAGGAATTGAATACATCCTTCTAAACTCATCAAATTGATTAACAGAGTTTGCCTCTTGCCACAAGAAAATGAGACGTGACTTAGCATTTCACTTAATTTGTTCAATAAACACTTCCCAGAGTGCTCGGCGTGAGGACTCTGTAGATGTGTAAGACCAACCCTCAAAGCATCCATGGTCATTCCAACAAAGCCCTCAAAGCATCCAGGGTCGTTCCAGCAAAGCCCTCAAATAAAAAGTTGTAGGTTCCTACATAAAGGCCTGTAGAGGGTTCAGCGTCTCGCTAAGGAAAGGAATGTGCATACTATATGTCCTGTATAATATCCATGTTCTACATACATGATGCTAGGTGTTTCAAAAACTCACCAGCATCTTTCTAAAGGAATGATTGAATGACTCATGCCCAGATGCAGAGACCGCTTAAGACAGTGCTTTCTGAGCTGCAGGAGAAGTAAGAATCACCTAGAAATCTTGCTCGAAACCACTTTCCTGGGCTTCCCTGGTGGCGCAGTGGTTGAGAGTCGGCCTGCCGATGCAGGGGACACGGGCTCCTGCCCCGGTCCGGGAAGATCCCACATGCCGCGGAGCGGCTGGGCCCGTGAGCCATGGCCGCTGAGCCTGCGCGTCCGGAGCCTGTGCTCCGCAACGGGAGAGGCCACAACAGTGAGAGGCCCGTGTACCACAAAAAAAAAAAAAAAAAAAAAAAAAATTTTCCTGAGTCCCACCCCAGATTCAGGGAGTCTCGGGGAGGCCCTGAGGATGTGCTTTTCCACGAAGTTCCCAAGTGATGCTGATGCTGCTATAGTCCTTGAGCCACACTTTACAAGACAAAGAATGCTTCCCCGGGTCTGGAGAGAATGCGGGGCTGGGCGTCTTCAGGTGGTCTGCAGTGCGGTGATGGGTGGAGATTGGCAATCGGAGCCTGGAAGTCGGGGTTACCTGTTGGAAAACGGATCACTCATTATGCAAGCGTTCAGCTGAACAAACACGGCAGCCCTAGATTCTCAGGGCAACGTCAGGATTAGAAGCAGGAGAGACATGGACTTGAGACCCTCAGCCCTGAGTTCAAATCTCAGCTCTGCCACCTCCTGGCTGGGTGATGATAAGCCGGTTACTCAATCCCTCAGACAATCTCTTCATCTATAAAATGTTTGGCAAATCAAAGCCAAACTCCCATCACATATCTGTACCACATCTTCTTTACCCAGTCATCTGTCGATGGACATTTAGGTTGCTTCCATTGTAAATAGTGCTGCCATGAACATTGGGGTGCAGGTGTCTTTTTGAATTATGGTTTTCTCAGGGTATATGCCCAGTAGTGGGATTGCTGGGACATTTGTAGAAACGTGGGTGGACCTCGAGTCTGTCATACAGAGTGAAGTAAGTCAGAAAGAGAAAAACAAATATCGTATATTAACGCATACGCGTGGAATCTAGAAAAATGGTACCGATGAACCTATTTGCAGGGCAGGAATAGAGACACAGATGTAGAGAACAGACATGCGGATATGGCAGGGGTGAAGAGGGGGATGAAGTGGGAGATTGGGACTGACATATATACACTACCATGTATAAAATAGATAGCTAGTGGGAACCTGCTGTATAGCACAGGAAGCTCAGCTCGGTGCTCTGTGATGACCTAGATGGGTGGGATGGGTGGGGGGAGGGAGGTCCAAGAGGGAGGGGATAGATGTATACGTATAGCTGATTCTCTTCACTGTACAGCAGAAACTAACACAACATTGTAAAGCAACTACACCCCAATATTTAAAAAAGCCAAACTCCCAGAGTTTTTGTAAGATGAAAGGAGATGATGCACAGAAGGGAACATAGGACTGTGGCCAGCACATAGTAGGGCCATAAGTGGTAGCTTAAGGAAGTGACGTAGCCTCTGCTCTCTACCCGCACATGGCCTAAAGGAGAAGACTGACATTTACAAACTCAGTTTCACACAAGGATGATTAGAATAAGTGCTATATTTATGGTTAAAAAAAATAAAGTTCAATGGAAGAACAGGTTATTAATAATAGTCATCTCACAAGGATACTTGAACAACGAGATGAAATCGTACATCTGAGTCCCCGACATGCACATATTATGTAATAGGTGCTCCGAAAATGTTCATTTCTTTCTCCCTCCCTCCCCTTAATTCCAGCTGAGATTTCTGGGAGAGCCTCGTGAAGCAGATGGGGTTTGAGCAAAGCTTAAGTTCTCCTGACCTGGATATCGCTTTTGTGCTTCTCCCCAGCGCTTTGAAGAGATAACCCCCTATCAGATCGCTAGACCACTCCAGCGACATTGCCAAACGCTTCCAGGCCCTGATCAGTCCAGCTTCGCATGCAAAAGCACTGTTATTCCCCTGCTAATAATCCACCCTGTCACCAAATCACTCTCGTCTCCGTGCGATGAAAGGCAAGGGAAAACCTGCTGAAGTGTAACATTTAGGATCAGAAACTTAACAACGCTTTTTAAAATTCGATCAGAGAGATCATGAAAGCAGCTCTGGTCAGATTCACTGTGCAGGGAAAGGCCTTTTTGAACTTCTTACCTTTTGGTGATGCTTTTGATCTGCCACGCACACGATCTCATTAAAAGCATATTATTTAGCGTAAACTTTGAACACTCACCACTTTGCCCAGTAGCCCGGGGCTCGGGGCCGTGGACTGCAGTTCAGGGGAGCTTTATGTCATGGCAACGTGTCATCACGCACCTGTCAGGACATTGATGTGGAGGTACGCGGGGGAGGGGCAGATTCTGACTCAGACACTTGGAGAGCTTAGCAAGGTGAGGTCGGTAGGCGTCTGCCAATGAAATGACTCCTAATGACTCCTCAGGAATGCTCAGCTGGGGCTGGCTGACACACGGGGCAATTCATCTTCGTGGAAAGACTAGACACCTGGTTTTCAGTGCAGGTGACTTGCCCGGGTCCAGGGAAATGAATCGTCTTATTCCTGACCCTCACAGAGACTTTGGAGACAAAGTACAGCCTAAATTCTGAGACCAGCCATTGATTTGTGGCTTAGCTTTCCTTACCGGACCCAGGGTGATGGGGGCCTTACAGAGCAAGCAAGCTGTTGATACGGTGAGTGCAGTGCATCTATAGAATCACTCCCAGGAGCATGATTCTATTTGATAGAGTTTCTTATTTGTGATTCTTTACGTATCCCTAGGGGGTGGGTAGAAAATAGAGGACAAAACCTGCTCCACTCCAGTCAAGAAACACTTTAAGTCAAGGAAACACAGAACATCAGACAAGGTGGGTTTGTTTCTAGGGCTGATCATTTTCCCAGTTAACATTGCTTTGTCTCTGTATGTAAATCAGCTCCTTTCCGCTTAAATAATGGGATTAACTGGGGGACAATAAATAGTTCTTCTTATGATGCTGCCTAAAGTCAAGACCTGATACAACAAGACCCAGAGGTCAGAGGTTCAGAGTAATATGTGGACGAATGAAGTGAAAGGCACCTGCTATTCGATCTTTCCTCCCTACCACCCTGCTGATTCTCACCTCCTACAGCTTCATCGTACCCCAGTTAGAGGCAGGAAGATGCAGGGAACAGGGTGGTCTCTCCACTGATACCTGCTTTCCCAGGAGCCACAGACTGCCTCTTGCCTTATTGGCCAGGGAATTAGAACACAGGCCACTGCTAGCTGCAAGGGAAGCTTGGAAATCAGAGGGCAAGGTTATGATCATCGCTTGGACTCATCACAGTCCATCCCCAGGAACTGGACGCTTTGCAGCCCAAACAAAAATCAGGATTCCACTGGCAAGAAAGAAGGGGGAAATTGATGTTAGGCAAGTAACGAACAGGGTGTGCCCACACTCGGCATTTTGGGGTAATTAAAACTTTTTTATGAGGTCATACAGGAGACAGGACAAACTGACTCACTGGGGAGAGGCAGAAACATCTGGCTATCTTCATGATAAAGATTAGGGTTTATTGTGTTTGTGAGTGATTCCAAGTGTGATTCTTCTGGTTATTGGAAGAGGCCTGTATGTCAGCCATGCCAACGTCTTCCCTGTATCCCTCACAAAAGAGACCCAAGGCCGAGCCACTTCCTTGAGCCCATGTGCAGAGTCCTGGTGGGACCCTGGTACTCTACCTACCAAGCTCTCTATAAAAGCAAAGGGTTCCTCATAGTTTTTTCATCTGGATTATTTTCTTTCCCTTCCCTTCATTCTTAACCGTTAACATTCCCTCCATCCCGCTTTCCCACTGGATCCCAGTGCAAAATGCCCATTGGCTCCCAAAAAGGAAATTCTAGAACCATCTTGAGGAATGGTGATCTGGTCTCTTTTTCAAGAACCGCTGGCAACATTCCCAACTCCTGGGTCTTTATAAACTGATGGAAATTATTGACGTGTCCAAGAAGCAATGTGGAGGGAAGATGCAAGACTCCCAAGACACTCCCTCTAATAAGTTACCTAAGAATCAATTCAGGACGCCTTCCCTCTTGAGGCTTATGTGACACTCCATGAATAAGGGCTCAATGCTTCAGGTTCAATGCTTCGCCTAGTGGCACCATCGCTCAGAGCAACAGGCGTCCCCGAAAAAACTTCACAGTAAATTAAGTACAATTAGCAGAGCAAACATCAACACTAGCAACCCAGTAAAGAAGTAGTCACTCAGCCTTCATGCTCAGCACCATTAAAATTTGAACCATTTCTCAAATCAGTGATCTTTTTAAGTGATCATTATCGTGAACACCCTACTAAATTAGGAATCCTCATTAAAGTTACCATAATGACATTAAACTTCAGCCTTCGCCAAGAGGGGGAGGTATTAAAGCTTCCCAAGAAGCGACAGCTCATATTTTTTGATACAAACCATAAAAATAGCTAAATACTTTCTAATGCTTTGATAAGCTAGGCTTTTTTTTTTTTTTTGCGGTACGCGGGCCTCTCACTGCTGTGGCCTCTCCCGTTGCGGAGCACAGGCTCCGGACGCGCAGGCTCAGCGGCCATGGCTCACGGGCCCAGCCGCTCCGCTGCATGTGGGATCTTCCCGGACCGGGGCACGAACCCGTGTCCCCTGCATCGGCAGGCGGACTCTCAACCACTGCACCACCAGGGAAGCCCCTCAATCACTTTCGATGAGGAATATCCTGGACCCTCTTCTGTTTCTTATTGCCTTTCTCTAAGTGTGCCCTTCTTGCTACTTATTACCCATCCCAGAATTGTTCTTGGACTCTGCTTTTAGGCACTGTCCTTGGAATGAGGACTTGATTTTGTCAGGGGAGTTTGATGCTTCCAAAGGCTGGCTGCCTGCTCTACTCAGCAAGACAGGTGGCTGCATTGGGTTGCTCTCTCTGCTTCCTCCTGTCTGAGCCCTCGTCCTGGTCTGTGTGCATTTGACTGGCCTCGTTCCCTCTGACCCCATCAGCTGGAGAAGGAGTGTTGGTAATGCCAGGGCCACGTGAAAGCCTCTTGGTCAAGAAGTTCACTTCCTGCTGGAAGTTCGGGCTGAAAGTGGAGCACAGAATCAGGTGGTCATAATTACTGTCTAATTGCTTTCTGCCCCAAATTACTCTATGCTCCATATGCAGCCCAGATATGCCAAATGATTTGCTCAGTGTCTTACAGACAGTTGCAGAACGAGCTTGATATATAGGAAACCTAGTCAGAAGCAAACCTCTTTGAGGCCAAAGTCTAAAAGCATTTCTACTTGCAGAGCAAGACCCCAAGCTACGTGTTCTTTCTGTCCACCACGCTGCCTCCTGTTATTCCTGAAAAGTCAACAAAACGTGCAGGACTTATTTGACTATAACCTAATGAAGATGGCTTCTCTGACCATTAATGACTTTGGACAGCGGCTTCCATATTGCTGATTGAGGTATAACACCTGCTTCAAAGATTGCACCGAAAACTGTGGGTGCCACTCCCAAGCAATGTTTGATCATCTGGCTTTGTACAACAAAAGGTGGAAGAAAGGACTTATTATAATATAATATGAATTATGCCCCTGATATGACATCTCACTAATGCCGTTATGTTAGAAATGGAGACAGATTAACAAGATATTGTCTCTTTGACTGAAGCTGATGAAGTGATCTCAGAAAAAAGAACATCAAAGTCTCAAAACCAGAAATGAATCTTATTTTCTATTTTACATTCCTAGGCAAAAGAGAATCTTTATTCACAATTAATATTTTTAAACAATCAGGTTAATGCACTTTATTCTTTATCAAACAGTGTCTTTTTGCTTCATTTTCTACTTAAATAGAATGTAAATGTATGCTGTAACTTCTGGGGTTATAACCCATTTAAAAGCCTCCATAACCTCAAGAATTCTAAGGAGTAAAGCAGGTTAGATAAAAGTATTATTGTTTTTAACCAAAGGCCTGTGAAAAGCTAAAGCCAAAAAAAAATACAAACTGACCTTCAAAAAGCTCTAAACATTTACAGCAGAACAAAGTTGCAATTTGATTGGTAGTAGGAAAATATGTGATTTCAAGTTCAATTTCATAAGGCAAACCTTGGAACACAGCATCATGAGGTTGGTTTAACTGCACTGTCTAGAATTCTTTTGGGGCCCTGGCAGTGAAAGCGCTGAGTCCTAACCACTGGACCGCCAGGGAATTCCCTTAGCTCTGATTTTAAAGACCATCTTTGCAAAAAGAAAAGAGACCGGAAGATACACCCAGGACTGTGACAGTAAGTAAATTACCATTTCTGGAATTTTTTCCAGTGATACTGATTAGAATGCCCACAAACCCCTACCCAGTGAAACTTCAACCAGTGTTTCAGATATTCAGGGCACAACACACAGTAGAATGAAAATCTTAAACTCCTGTACCAAGCTCAAGGACAATACAGAATAGATTCCTTGGGCTACAGTTGTGAATGGATTTGCCATACACATGTGATGGCCATAACCATAGTCTAGAATATAAAACCTTATCCAGACTTGAGAGAGGCAAGGTTAACAATGGAGAGTCATAGGTTGTGGTCACTGTTGATTTTACTCTAGCAAGTAGATAAGATGCAGACTAACGAAGCTGAGCATTTGACCAAATGTCAAGCCGCAGAAATCAACGTTGATTTGAAAAGTGAACTGGTAGTCCGCAGAGATGATACAGCTTCTAGTATTTAATATACAGCCCCACACAATTTCACGGCAGGAGATGGCATCATTTTTATATAGTCCTTGGTGGTATCTGAATTTAACTAAAATATCATTTCTTGGTATAACTCAAATGGCAAATGTCCATGAATAAACATGATTCAAGAAGCACAATAGAGTGATTATTTTCATTTAAAAAATTATTTCTGAACGTCAAAGAGAAGAATAGTTAGTGCTGAATACTCTTGATACTAGGAAAAAATAAATATGTTTGAGGAGGAGAGAATTGGTAGTTAAGGAAATGTTGGGATGCTTTAAATTTCGGTTAAAATAGGATTTGGGGTGTCTACCATGCTAAGCCATATTCAACCACCAGGTGGCACACTTCTGCCTTCTTTCCGCCATCCAAGGGCAGAAAAAATACCACTGGGAGATGTTGGGTTTAGTTTGTTTACTGGTTTTCATGCTGAATACTCACCAAAACCAATTTAGCATCATAAAAATATATGAATCTACAAGCTGTTCTTTCTCAGCTTTAAGATTTTTATTACCATCAGTGGAAGTCACTTTGCTTTTTCATTAAGCTTTGAGCCAACAATGTACGAACACATCCATGAGCAGAAATACCAAAAAAAAAATAAGCCCATTGATTACTCTTTACATGAAAACAGAAACAACTGGAGAAATCATTTTATCTTTCAGGATACTCAAGCAAGGATGGCTGGCATTTAATATTCAACACTTGCATTTCATATTTGTAAAGTGTATTTACAATGATACATTTATGATAATTACTCAAAAAAATGAATATGATAGAATAAGTGAAATATACAATCTAGTTAGCATTCTGAACATTGTCAAGATTTCGGCAGGTTTTTTCCAACATTTATGAAATGACTTTATTGCTAAAATCATCAAAGTCACCCCAATTTTTTAAATATTTTAATAGAATTGTCCATTTGTAATAATTCAGATTGAGGGATAAAGATTGTCATTATGCCTTAGAAATAGTCCTTCCTGCCTAAAAGTAAATATGTTTTAAACTCCGATTTACTGAAAAAGATGCCCTTTTGGTTTACTGGAGCTTAGCAAACAGATTTGGGGTTTACCCCAGTTGACAAAGAACTAGCCATCGGTCAGTTATATAGCACTTTCCAGAGAACTTTTAATGTTCATTGATCAAGTGGCCACACAAATGGGAATTTTGCTTCCTTCAGATCCAAAATGATCACAAGACAGAACAAGGTGAATTCTAGCCCCAGTAGCCACTAGCTAGCTGTGCCGCCTTGAGCAAAGCCACTTAATCTTTTTATACCTTCTTTTTCTCAAATAAAAAGTAAAGTAGAATATTTCTAAGGCCCCATTTCAGTTATAAAACTATGATTTTATTATCTACATTTGAAAATCTAATATCATGAAGCATAAGAAGACACCTCAAGGTAATTGGGAAAATAGGAGAAATTAGGAAAGATTCCTAGTACAAGGACAAACCCTAGCGAAGGTAGGAGTGCACAGACTGGCCCCTATCTTCTCCGATGAGTAGAACCAAGAGCTCTAAACACACAAAGGAAGGAGAAGCCGTTTGGTGTGTAACTTGTTTACTTCATCTGGTCTAATTAATATTTAGCCACCTCAGAATGCATTCACAGAGCTCCTTCTCTGACTGTAGCTGTCTTGCACAGACTCTTCAATAGCTAAATCCGCTTCCTAGAAGCCAACTCCTGGAACCTACAACTTAAGGGTCCGACAAGAATGACAGCCATGGCTTTAGCATTGTGTATTATGCCCATTGAAGACCATACTATAAGCACTAAACTCCTTTTCTTAACACTTGTTCCTGGATTACTCCCTTAACTCAGAGCTGCGTTATATTTTTATATTGAGTTTACAAAAGCAAAAATCTCTGAATTCCTCAAATTTGAGAATGATTCTATAGCATACACACTCTATATATAAAATCTACACTGAGCAAACAATGGATACATATTTTTACTTACAGTACGATCTCTTCTGTAACAAGCTAATACTGCATGGATTTACAGATTGGGCCAAGAAACATATTCAATAGGCTAACCATCAGAGGACAGGTTTCTTTTTCAGCATACAAGGGCTTCTTTCGTTCTTTATCGTGCACTTCTGATGGTATTTTAAGAAAGATTTTCATGAAGGATGAGTCCTTAATTAAGACTTTAAAATGAGGCCAATAAATGTATTTTATTGGTTATAATACCTTTTTCTTTATTAGAAAAATAACAGACTGCTGGTTAACTGGTCATGAAATATTAGTCAAAAAGAAAAATATATAATGGAAGCGATCTCAGTGGGTGCTAACTCATATTTTTTCACTGGGATTTTTTTCTGCATAAAGTTAAAGGCATATGGACCCAGTTCTGTCACCTGTAGGGAAACATCAAGTGGTTTTGCATCTCTTGCACCAGCAGCTCTGGAGCTTCTCTGCACCAACATTCGGGACCCAGAGAGAAAATCTCGTTTGGACGTTAGCAGTCAGAAAACACGATCAGGACAACACAATAGTGGCAGAGCTTCCGACAGTGGTGTGTACAAACCCCGTAGCTCTGCATGGAACAATTTTGTCCCCACCAAGCAATGTGAGACAAGGGAACTCTTTTTTCTTTAAAGCTGAACTTTTTTTTTTTTTTTTTTTTTTTTTTGCTATACACAGGCCTCTCACTGCCGTGGCCTCTCCCATTGCGGAGCACAGGCTCCGGACGCGCGGGCTCAGCGGCCATGGCTCACAGGCCCAGCCGCTCCGCAGCATATGGGATCTTCCTGGACCGGGGCACGAACCCGTGTCCCCTGCATCGGCAGGCGGACTCTCAACCACTGCGCCACCAGGGAAGCCCTGAACTATTTTTTTTTAATTTATTTATTGAAGTATAGTTGATTTACAATGTTGTGTTAATTTCTGCTGTATAGCAAAGTGACTCAGTTATACCAATACAGTTAAGTCCCCTACATACAAAGTTTCAAGCTGTGAACTTTCAAAGATGCGAACATGCATGCCAGACCCTGTCTGCCAGCTGTTGTACTGTACTAGTGTACTTTTCAAGGTACTGTACTATAAGATTTAAAATGTTTATTTTTTGTGGTTTTTTTATGTACATATTATTTGTGTGAAAAGTATTATAAACCTATTACAGCACAGTACTATGTAGCCGATTGTGTTAGTTGGGTCCCTAGACTAACTTTGTTGGACTTACAAACAAATTGGACTTAGGAACGCGCTCTCGGAATGGAACTTGTTCATATGTAGGGGACTTACTGTACATACATTCTTTTTCATATTCTTTTCCATTATTGTTTATCACAGGATATTGAATATAGTTCCCTGTGCTATATGGTAGGACCTTGTTGTTTATCCACCCTATATGTAATCATTTGCATCTGCTCATCCCAAACTCCCAGTCCATCCCTCCCTCACCCCCCTCCCCAACAAGAGAATTCTTTCTGCCCCAGGCACCTCCCTTTGCTAAGCGGCACCGTCTTTAACTTTTAGTTAAATCCCGTGTTCTCCCAGATTTTATCCACCCCCATACACCTCAGCCTGTTCCCCTCAACCTGGTGGAGATGATTTAAAACTTAAATTTAAGAGAAAAAGCAGATGTTTTAGGATAACAAGGGAAAGTTATCCTCAAATATGCCTGTGATGCTATCAATGGAATTAAGATAAGCTTCTTTGGGCAACTCTGATACACTGGTCTCATTTTGCTGGAAGAAATGCTGGGGAACACGCCCTTACTCTCATGTACAGGGAGCAGGGCGAGGGTGTGTGCTGCTAGGCACCCTCAGAGGAAGGAGTTTCTTGAGACCCCAGAGGCAATCTCCATGGCAACTAGAAGTCTCCAACCAGGGATTCTCAAACTTCAACGTGCATAGGAGTCACCCAGGACTACCTTGCGACGAGGCAGCTTCTGATTCAGCAGGTCTGGAACGGGGCAGAGACCGGTGGTCCTCAGACCTCACAGGAGTAGTGGGGACCTTCTCCCCTCCATGAAGCTTGGAGTCAGACTAGTCTTTGTCCAGTAAAGGCAAGGAAGAGCAGAGCTAGACTGAGGCTAAAGGATGATATTTAATGCAAATCAGTGATGTATCATAGTTAGAAGATTCTCAGTAACTTTTTAAAATCTCTGTCATTACAATATCATCTGTATAGTAAGTAAGAATTTTTAAGTCTTTTTAAAATTTTTTAAACAACTTGAAAAATGACTGATGATCCCAAGGTGCTGTTTCAGCCCCCCCCCTTTCTTTTTCAGACTCTTCAATATTTATCCATTGGCTTCTTTACTTTCAAACTTGAACAAGGCTAGAGTTTTTATTTTTCCCCTGATTAGCAATTTATTTTATCCTTTAAAATTATAACACAGTAAAACTGTTTTTCTTTTGTTTTATAGGTCTCTGAATTTTAATACACGAATAGATGCGTTCACACACCACTACAATCAGGGCATAGCCCCCCCAAAATTTGGGGCATTACCCCCCCAAAAAAGACTTATAGGATTTTGGTTCCCAAATTTCTACAGCTTTTTCATCTTTCCCCCTTTCTCTAGTTCCTCTCTTTGCTCCCAGGTTGGCAGGCAATCTTATATGAGTTTGATTTTTTTAATAAAAGTAAAATGATATTAAGTTTTGAGAAAATGTTCAGAAAATTCACACTCTTCTTGAAGTAACAGGAGACAGAAGAGGGTTGACACTCTGAGGTTCAGAACGACTGTGATGAAAGGAAGGTCACTGAACCCCGGGTGGGAAGCAAACACATCCTCCTGACTTGAGCTCCCTCTGGACCAATTGGGCTGCTGCGTGTTGCCCATGGACCTTCCTGAGGATGGAGATTCTCATCAACGTTCTCTTTGTTGTATTGCCAGAGTCAACTCAGAAGAGAGTGCAGGCTGTCTCAGTGCCCTCAGTGACCTGTAAGCTCTGATCCTCAAGGCTGGAGGGCAAAGCACCCTGCTAAATGCGGGCGGCATTGGAGGACCCCAAAATAGGTCACTGGCAGAGGCGGAAAGGAGTGAGCTCATTTATGCTGTTTCAGCGTGTAGGGCACTGGAGACTGTCGAATCTGTGTCCCACAAAAAAAGTTTCAAATCACAGAAAAAACTCAGATCCTTCCATGATTCATATTAACTACAGATAAAAGAATAAACCTGCAGGAGATGACCAAAATGCTATAATCTGGGAGGCTATTTCCAACCCCTGTAAACTTTTAACTCCACTCATGCCACAAAACAGAAGGTCTTGGAATATCGCCTTTGATTTGCAGAAGGAAAAAAAATGATGACATTACTGAAAAGACCCGTCACTCCTGTGTCTCCTCATGTAGTTCAATGTTAAGTACTCTACAAAACTGATTCCTTGGTGGAAAGTGATTCTGTAATTCAATCGAGAGATCTTGCTAATGTCCCAGACTGCAAGAACATAGCTTAAGGGTTTAGGTTTAGCAGGAAACCTTGCAAACCAGAGACGGAATTAGAGCCTGCCTCCTCAATCAGGGATGAGCGAGGGTGTTGGCAATGTATTATTAAATAACGAGTAAGAGTTTTAAAAGGAAGTTAAGAATTGTAAGGTTAAGTTGGTCTAGAGATGGAAGGTTGGAAGGTAAAGGATAAGACGAGACAGGACACCAGTTGAACAAAAGGTGAAGGTTGGTAATCGCTGAAGCCGGATTAGTAAACAGGAACAGAGTAGACTGTTCTCTCTACTTTTGTGTATGTTTGAAAATGTCCAAAATAAAAAGTTTAAGAGAAAAAAAAAAAGATGCCATCAAAAGGACTGTGATGGGAAATTAAGGCTTCTTGAAACTCATGGAATTTGTAGATGTTTCTCATTTTTGTATCAAAGGTAAATATAAATAAAAATGTGATGACTTCTATAAGATTATAGGTCAATTAATCAGTGCAAATGGGAACTTTTTGTAAAGGCAGGAGTAAGACACCTTCTCAGTGCAGTAAGTGAGCTTTCTTGTGCGATGATGTCTGTAAAGTTTTGTCATTCGTGTATTATTCATACACACATGCACACACAATATTATATATACATATATAGTCAGACTTCCGAATGGAAAATTACGGTGGTGGGAACACTGACTATTCGTGTCCCAAAAGGGTCATTGCAGTATTTCTTCATGCATCAGTGCATATCAATAGTATGGCTCAAGAATTTCTATTTATGGCACAAGCCGTTTCTAAGCTCTAGCTACAGTTATAATCAGTTGGGGACTATCTGAAAAAATACTCACGACCTGATACTCATCCAGACCAGTCAGTTAAGTTCTCCAGATTTCTTAATGTAGCCAGAATTGAGGGCTACTAGCCTACTGCTCTCAGGAACACAGCTAAGGTCTAAAGTGACAAATTGTCTTCAAAACTCGTCAGAATAGATCCAGCGGATCAAGACGGTGGAGTAGGAAAATTCTCAAGCTTATCTCCTCCCACAGACACACCAAAACTACAGCTACATATAGAACAACCACCTCTGAGAAGGACCTGAAGGCTAGCAGAACGGATGTGCTACAAATAAGGATGTTAGAAGAGGCCACCTTGAGATGGCGAGGAGGGCAGAGAGTTGGTCTTGGTCTTGTCAGTATCCACACCCCCGGCGCTGCAACCCACAGGAGAGAGGGGTTTCACAGCTGTGGGAGGTCCCCTGAGGAGTGAGGGATCTGAGCCCCACATGGGTTCCCCAGCCCAGGGGACCTACATGAAGAAGACAAGCCCCACGCAAAAATAAATAAATCCAAAGTTTCCACTTTAGGGCTTCCCTGGTGGCGCAGTGGTTTCTGCCAATGCAGGGGACACGGGTTCGTGCCCCGGTCCGGGAAGATCCCACATGCCGCGGAGCGGCTGGGCCCGTGAGCCATGGCCGCTGGGCCTGCGCGTCCGGAGCCTGTGCTCCGCAGTGGGAGGGGCCGCAGCAGTGAGAGGCCCGCGTACCGAAAAAAAAAAAAAAAAAAAGAAGACGACAAGCCCCCATAACTAACATCTGGCTTTGAAAACCAACGGGGCTTCCATCTGGGAGAGCCGGAGGGCAGTGGGAAACTGAGACTCTGCTCTTGAAGGGCTCAGACACAAACTCACCTGTGCTGGGTCCCAGGGCAGGTGCAGCAGCTTGAAAAGCACCAAGTTGAAGATAAAGAGAGAAGCTTAAAAGCACCGAACACAACTAGTCACACACAGGGGAGCCCCATAAGACGATCAGCTGATTTTTCAGCGGAAATACTACAGGTCGTGGATAAAGAAGATGTGGCACATATATACAATGGAATATTACTCAGCCATAAAAAAGAACAAAATAATGCCATTTCCAGCAACATGGATGGACCTAGAGACTGTCATACTGAGTGAAGTAAGTCAGACGTCTATCATATATGCATCGTATATTGCTTATATGTGGAATCTTAAAAAAATGGTACAAATGAACCTATTTACGAAACAGAAATAGAGTCACAGATGTAGAAAACAAACTTATGGTTACCAAGGGGGAAAGGTAGGGGGAGGGATAAATTGGAAGATTGGGATTGACATATACACACTACTGTATATAAAATAGATAACTAATAGGGACCTACTGTACAGCACAGGGAACTCTACTCAGTACTCCGTAATGACTTATGTGGGAATAGAATCTAAAAAAGAGTGGCTATATCATATGTATATGTATAACTGATTCACTTTGCTGTACAGCAGAAACTAACACAGCATTGTAAATCAACTATATGCCAATAAAAAATAATTTTAAAAAAGGAAATACTACAGGTCAGAAAGACTGGCACAGTATAGTCAAAGTGCTGAAAGAAAAAACTTACAACCAAGAATTCTCAACCCTGTAAGGTTATCGTTCAGAATTGGAGGAGAGATAAAGTTTCCCAGACAAACAAAAGCTAAAGGAGTTCACCACTGCTAAGAAGGCCTTACTAGAAAGTTAAAGGACTTCCTTAAACAGAAAAGAAAAGGTTGTAACTAGAAACAAGAAAATTAGGAAAGAAAACGTCTCACTGGTAAAAGCAAACATATAGTAAAGGTAGTGGATGAACCACCTACAAAGCTAGTATAAAGGTTAAAAGACAAGAGTGGTAAAAATCATCTATACCTAAAATAGTTCAGCAATACACAAAATAAAAAGATGTAAAATAGGGCTTCCCTGGTGGCGCAGTAGTTGAGAGTCCGCCTGCCGATGCAGGGGACACGGGTTCGTGCCCCGGTCCGGGAAGATCCCACATGCCGCGGAGCGGCTGGGCCCGTGAGCCATGGCCGCTGAGCCTGCGCATCCGGAGCCTGTGCTCCGGAGAGTGAGAGACCCGCGTACCGCAAAAAAAGAAAAGAAGAAAAAAAAAGCAACAAACTAGTGAATAAAACAAAAAAGAAACAGACTCGTTGATATAAAGAACAAACTAGTAGTTATCAGTGGGGAAAGAGAAGGGGGAGAGGCAATCTAAGGGTAAGGGAAAAAAGGGTTATTATGGGATTGTATGAAATCATGTGTGTGAAACTTCTGAAAATTGAAAAGCCCTATAGAATTTTAAAAACTGTTTCATTCGATCAAATAAATAAATAATAGAATATTGGCAACTAAAAAAAATAGACTGCTATATAAATAGGTTGCTATATACGAACCTCATGGTAACCACAAAGCAAAAACCTATAACAGATGCACAAAAAACTAAAAAGAAAGGCATACAAACACATTATTATAAAATAAATAAGTCATGGGGAAGTAATGTATAGCTTAGGGAATACAGTCAATAATATTGCAATAACTTTGTATGGTGACAGATGGTTACTGGGTATACGGTAGTGATCAGTTCGTAATGTATTTAAATGTCGAATCACTACATTGTACACCTCAAACTAATATAATATTGTAAATCAACTATACTTCAATTAAAAAAAAAGACAAAGTCAAAACTCGTCTGGATAGGCCATCAAGATTACCATATTGTTTGGATAACCTCAACCATCTATGCTAAGTAAGGAAGCGTCGGCCGTGGAGAAGTTAAATTACAATGAAAATCATGGTATGCTCAATGTTAATTAGAATAAAATGAAGTAAGCTGGATAAAAATGTCCTGAACTGTGGTAATTGGCCAATGGTGGGTCAGTGCTGGACTGGGGACCCACTAGTAAAGCGTAGCAGGAGCGGAACCAGACTATGCTAAAAACCATTGGAAAATTCACCCAATGGCTAACTGAGCAAACTGTACATTTTAAACCTCACCCTCCAATCATTCTTTATGTTACCAACAACTTCAAGAAACTCCTTGCCCAGAACTTTTTTCTAACTCTGCCAAGGAATCCCATGCCTCTTTTTCCCTATCCTCAGTATAAACTCTTCTTATATTCTTATGAGATGCTCGTATGCTCAGGGTTGTCTGATCTTGAATGAACAGTCTCATCTATCGCATAATATCAGAGGGGAAGACAAGGCATCCTGGCTTTGGACTAGCCTGATTCCAGTGGCGATTAGGTCATAAAACAGTATTAGTTCACCTCTATTCCACTAGGGCTCCCAAGGATCAGTTCTTTCCCATTCTAAGGACTCCAGGAAGGACCATGTACAGGTAGTACCATCACAGCTAAATTTAAGAAGTAGCTGGAATACTTTAGCAGACAGTAATTTATTTGATCCTTACAAATCCAATTTATTTGATCCTGTTATACAGGCAGGACATGAATTATTATTCATACTTTACATATGATCAAACTGAGGCTCAAAGAGATTATGGTTTACTCACTTTCACGCTGCCCATCAGAGTACAGACAAAGCTGATTTTCTGATTGTTAATCAAGGGCCTGTTCCACAAGATCAGTTGCCCTCCACTGTCACTAATGATCACATACAGGTATTGAGCAAAGCATTACGCTGGATGCTGTGAAAAAGACAAGAGCAAAAGGTCCCCATCCCTCAGCAGCTTGAAATCTAATTGCGAGAATAAGGCATTTCAATTTTTCAACAAAATGAAAAAAAAACACCTATAATACCTGTGTTAAATGTTGGAAAATAGATAGTGAAAGACAGTACAGGCAATAAAAGCTGCAGGACCTGGTGTTTCAAACTGAACAAAAGGAAAGATTCTTTTAACAAATACTTCTTGGCAATATTTATTGAGCACCTACTACGTCTCAGGCACTTTTCTCCAAGATCGAGACCTTTTACTTTTCTTACCTAACCTCTTACAGCATTTGGAGAATCTGGGTGGGAAAGAGACTCCAGAAAGCACCCAGATGACTTTGGGGGGGTCCTGGGGTGCAGAATTGATGGGGCCTTCCAGGGCCGGTGAGTGGCACTGGGCCGGGACCCAGGACGTCATGCCAAATTACACATGGCCAGATGGGTCTCTCTTGCCCCTACCCCACCCCTGTCTTGTCAAGCAATCCGTACTTTGATAAAACCACTGATAAAACATTCATGGGACCAGATTAGATTTTAAATCTATCTAATGAGCCGTGAAATGTGTTGTGTCAGCTCCAGCCATCAGAGGCCGTGTGACCCATTCTGCTTTGTAGCCATGCTGACCCATCAGGCTCTGGAGCATATTCTTCTGGTTTTTACCCTTTCAGGTCACTGGGGGAAAAGAAATCTCCCTGCCACTCCTTCCGGCTTGTCTGCCTGCCCACACACACGTCTTTTATTTTTCTGTTTTAGTGGGGAGGTTTCTTCCACACATCCCAATCTAAGCCAACTCCCAAACAGAATAGCTGATGAGGGATATTATTTTTAAGAAGAACTGTGTTTATTTTAATAAAATATGTTTTATGTGATTTGTTTCTTAGTGATAATACTTACTACAGAGAAAGTTGCATGCTTCACACTGGCCCTGAGCTGGTTTTGTTTTTTTGGGTTTTTTTTTAATTTAAATTTTTTTTCATTGAAGAATAGCTGATTTACAATGTTGTGTTAATTTCTGCTGTACAGCAAAGTGACTCAGTTATACACATATATACATTCTTTTTTTTAATATTCTTTTCCATTATGGTTTATCCCAGGAGACTGGATATAGTTCCCTGTGCTCTACAGTAGGACTTCGTTGTTTATCCTGAGTTGGCTTTTAAGTTAATGTAATTAAGCCCAATTAAATTAACTAATTTATTCATGTGATGAAACAAATGCTGTCTGTCTGCCTACTATGTGCCAGGAATGCAGAAAGAAAAAAATTGATTTCTTTATTCCATAATAATTTTTCAAGGCAGTTATTATTCAATCCATTAAAGCAAAGATTGAAAGAGGTTGATATCTGCCTTGGGTGTCATTACCCCATTTTATCTTTACCTCCCACCAACTCAGTCTAGACCCTCTGTTCTGCCAGGCCAGTCTCCTCACACACAGCCCCTCGACCCCCAAGTCCTGGGCTCCATCACCCTGGCTGCAATGTTTTCTTGGCCACTCCATCCTCAAAGTTCTGTCTCTCCTCTGAACCCTCTTCTACAGCAGTCGTAGGGATAATCGGTACCATTTCTTCCAAAGGTCGTTTGCAGGAACTTTGACAGCTAGTGTCAGATGCTACATTTGGTGCCACTCCCAGCGTCATGCATGCAGGTGACGGAGTGACTGATGGACTGTTTGGGAGCAAATCAGTCTCCTGTATTGTTAGAGAATCTAGAAAGAAAAGGTAGGTCCTAGAAATGTTTGTTTTCCAATCAGTCTATTTTTATAGCCTTACCTTAGAAGGTAGTGATTTAATCTTTCTCCTTTGTGCACTCTGCACAGTTTGGCACACTTGCCCCAAAAGTCTCCATTCCAAATTACACTCTTTTCTGTGTCCCTCTTTTTACCCCATAAGTCAAAAGTTAACCATTTTCATTTCTTGAACAAAATGTAAAACCTGAACTTGGTGATTCCAATTAATGAGAGGCTGTTCTTACTAAGAAAATCAGGGATTCTCTATCCAGGAACAAAAAGCTGGTAAAAATCTTGAAATCCACTAAACAGACCTGCAATTGCTTACACTGCCCAGTCCCTTGTCACATCTCAGCTACAACCAGAGCTGAATTGTCTTGGTTCCCTTAGAAATCGTCAGCTGACCCCCCGTCAGATGCGCTAACATGTACGCAGGGTTAGGTAAACCAGGACCTGGAAGATTTCTGCACGCTACTCTTTGTGCAGCAAAACTCGACATGATTTTCACGATCTTAACTCACCTCTCCTTCTCCCTGCCCCCAGAACTAATCTATATGCTAATTTGCACTTGATCATGCCGCCCCACAGTATGGTAATTGCTGTAATGTTTTCCAGGGAGAAAAAAAAGTAGAAATCCATCTCTGAAGTCTGTGCATTCACAAGAACCTCGGCACAAATGGCAAGTTAGAAAGCCTGAGCTCACGTCGGTGCTTTGCTCATGGAGGTCAACGTGAGATCATTCTAGAAGAATTGGAGATGTTCTCCTAGGCTACCCTACTTTGAAATGATCCCCAGAAGTACCATGTGTCTGCAGAGGCAGCAACCTGCAGCCCATCGTAGATGGGTCAGGATGACTGCCTTCCCCATTCTGAGAGGGTCTCTAGATTTACAAGAGACCTAAAAGCCCTGACTTCACAGTTCATCCTCTGAAGGGTGATGGCGAAGTTGTCCAGGCTTCCGGCTTCTCCACATCATCTGTATCCGCTCAGGGGTCCCTCCCTTCTTGCCCTATTTCACGCCATGTGCCCTCCAACGCTATTAAGATATCAAATGCAGGAGTGACACCAAGAGAGCCCTAATTAAACAGCAGCAAAGAGGGCCCTCGAAGGAACAGCCTGAACCCAAACAAGAGGAGCCTGGGACTGGAAATGGGGAAGAAAGATGACGGGGGCTTGGAAATCAGCTGGGTTTAAAGCAACCGGTTTGTTGTGTGTATTTAAAGGGCCAGATGACACAAAGAGCTCCCTGTGCTGTCAGGCCAGAGACCAAGCTCAGATGCACCAGGATGGAAGGGATAATACTCCCTGAGTCCTGTGACCAGCATCACATTGTAATTGGCCTCCAGATCACTTATGGCAATTAGGGAAGTAATATGCTTCTGAATAATTATGAATAATTAGGCACATTTATGAATAATTACATTGATAATAACTATCCAACTCATTCCATTTTAAAATTGTAACTCAGTCGTTATGCGTTGGGTAGTCATTCCCTCCATCCTGCCTTCTGCATATCCCTGACCTGATCCACCTGCCAGTCTTACAGGGTCTGGAGCTTCTCTCCAGGTCAGCGTTGGTTACAGCAACAGCCTGGTCCTGGACCCGCCCTGGGGACCACGGAACATACTGGTGAGCAGAGCTGGAGCTTCATAACATTGACTTGAAAGAATCTGAACAGTAGAAAGCGGCAGAAAGGACATAAGGAAACACCTTCCTAAAACACTGGAGCTTTGCCCACTCATGACTCATTTATCAACATGCAAATGACTTAAAAGTAACAGCCTGGAGCTCACCGCTGTTTTCAATACTGATGGTAAAAAAGAAGCTGTTGTTTCCACGTGTCACTGTAAAGAACACCAGTAAATTGTACAAGAGCCATCTTTTCATAGTGTCTTCTTATCGGAGCACTGGGCTGCTTAGAAATCAGAGGTCCAAACTGGAAGATGGAGTC
Organism: Leucopleurus acutus; assembly: GCF_964270905.1. Taxonomy (NCBI): domain Eukaryota; kingdom Metazoa; phylum Chordata; class Mammalia; order Artiodactyla; family Delphinidae; genus Leucopleurus; species Leucopleurus acutus. Next base: position 99,571,108 of record NC_139153.1, read on the forward strand.
CAAATCATGCGTGCTTCTGCGGGTTTTAAAACAAAATGTGCACTTGCTTTCTTGCTTTATTCTTTTCCCACTCATGTCCCACTTTCACTTTTTCTTTTCTTCTTTCTTTCTCTCTGTCTCTCTCTCTCTCTCTCTCTCTCTCCCAGCGCCCCCTCGCTTACACCTTTGCCAATTTTTCTATCACCTTCAGACCTCTTTCTGTTCCAGTCCTAACAATGACAATCATAAAAGTAAGCTTGTATTTTCCCGATTCCAAAAGTAATATCCGTTAACTCAGAAATTTGGAAAGTATCAAGAGCGGAAATAAAAATAGAATTTAAAGAATCAATAATCTCAACACCTGAGAGAACCAATATGAAGTCAGTACCCTGAGGTTTCTTTTTCCATGCATATTTTGCACAACTGAGATGTTACAAAAGCAATTTTGCATACTGAAATTGTCTTTAACATTTTCCATAGTATTTCATGTTCCATATTATTCAACAATAAGCATTTTCCATGTTATTAAAACTTATGTTTTAAAAGTTTCATGTTTGATATGACCAAATGAAATTACATGAAAGTGTACATGATAATCATTTCCTGACATTTAGGGTACCCATGTTTCCCATTTTTGCTAGTTTGCCATATAATCTCGTGGGGAAGTCTTTTGTTCTTATCTCTCATCCTATTATTTCCATGTTCCCCTCCTCTTCAATTAAGACTTGACATGGGTGTAAGGAGGTACGCAGCTCTAGAAACAAGACAGTGGAATAATGTCACTGGTTCAGTGCACTGCCAGGCTTACAACATACAATCTTTTTAGGGGTGAGGAACATTAATAAGTATTCTGCAGTCTAACTCTAAACAAAACTTTTTATGCAGAATTAACAATAATCGGATTCCATCTCGGACCTACACCAAGGGGGCTTGGTAACTGAAATACCTCCTTATGCATCCTTTCCTGAGACTTGATGACAGAAAAATGGAGGCATAAATGGCATCTTGCTGAGCTTCTGGAAGAGTCTTTTTCGGAGGACGGTTTCAGATGCATCAGAATTGCCAGGTGAGCTTTGTGAAAATAGATTTTCCTGGAGTCCACCAATTGATATTCTGATTCAGTAGAGTCAGGAGTGAGGATCGAGCTGGGGAGGGAAGCAGGTGGCAGAGATGAGGTACCGTGTGTGTTGTCCCAAGAACCTTGGACTTCAGTGTAGGAGCAACATGGTTCATGAGTGGATGAGTGACCCGGACAAGTGGACACAGGAGAAAGGTGAGCCCAGTGCCAACGAACAGAGTAAACTGAGTGGTTGTGAGATGGGGCAGGATGAGGGACAAAGAGAAGGACAGAAGGACATTGGACTAGTGGGACTACTGTGGTGACCCAGAAATCTGGTCAACCATTGATGAGACTGTGAACCGAGGTAGGACAGTGGGAGTGGGAGAGTGCAACAGGAGATGGATATGAAAGTCATATACAGCAGAACTAATAAGATCGTGTGAATGTTGAATGTGAGAGTTAAAAGACAAAGCTAAGGTGACTCCCGATTATCCGGGTCGGATAGAAATATGCAGGGGGAGCAGCAGTTGGGTGTCGTGTGGTAAGCGGGGAGGGGGAAGGGTGATATTGAAGGGCCATGATGAATCCACTTGGAAACAATGGTTTCCCAAAGAAAGAGGGAAATACTGTTCAAAAATAATCACTTTCTGCAGTTGTTGTTTGGATATTTAATCATGAAAATAAAGGTTTTGCTTTCTTCCCCCCACCCCCGCCCCTTGTGAATGTTTTTGGACTGCAGTGTGACCACACCCCAGGAATGAAAAGCCAGTGGTCTAGGTGGTTGGCCTTTCATGGGGAAGCCAACCAAGAGAGGCGCTCTCGTAGTACAGATGCTTTGCGTCACTTGCTTACTCGACGGTCTGGAGAGTAATCAAGCATCCCTGAGACTCTCTCCCCAGGTAACCTGAGGACAGAAAAAGCCGGACATCTGGTCCAAGTGTACCCCAGTTGTAGGTCTTTGCAAGTGTTCTCCCTGCAGAGTAGGACACCTGTAGTTCCTTGCATGAGGCAGCTCTACACAGATTCCAGGCCCCAGTCTCTGTGTCCCAGCAGCATTTCCTGTGGGCTTTGAAGGGAGTTGACATCCCAAAGGATTTATTGGCTGTCCTAGGAGGAAAGCTCAAGGAATGCTCATTGGGATATATTAATCCAAATGTTGGAAGAATTGATCGCTATACTTTGAGTACATGGGCACACTAACTTTAAAGAATTATCAACCAGTTTTTTGGTTTTGTCTTTGTCTGGACGTTTTATCTCCAAAGCACTGGCTAGTTTCCTATCATAAACAAAGAGACCACCAGATATTTCAAAGGGCACTCATGGGAGGAAATCCTGGTAAAATTTTTCAGTGGAAAAACTGTATCTCAATTCCAGTATCTTTTCTGGGTGGAATAAATAGAAAAGACTGAGAAATATGTCTTGATATTACAAAACATTTAAAAATCATGGTTATGAAGACAATTTAGAAACATAGGAAGATGCACAAAAACAAGCTAGAAAATTGAATATTCACTATGAATATCAACTATATATATATATATACAAATATATATATATATATATATATTTTTTTTTTTTTTTTTTTTGCAGTACGCGGACCTCTCACTGTTGCGGCCTCTCCCGTTGCGGAGCACAGGCTCCAGACAAGCAGGCTCAGTGGCCATGGCTCACGGGCCCAGCTGCTCCGCGGCATGTGGGGTCCTCCCGGACCGGGGCACAAACCCGTGTCCCCTGCATCGGCAGGCAGACTCACAATCACTGCGCCACCAGGGAAGCCCTCAACTATATTTTTAAAGTGTAAAACAATGGGAAGAAATATGGTGAAATACTAACAAAGATTCTGTTACATTCATGATAATACTTTTTTTGTCTATTTTACAATTTATCAAATGGTCACGTCCAATAAACAACAGCAACAACTAAATAAATAAGTAAACAAAGAAACAAACTCTGCTCCAGATGGATGAGGAAAACCTAAGAGGAGGGGGAAAAGAAACCCAGAGAGGTCAAGGGTGCTACCCAAGGACACAGTCTAAATCAGTCGAAGGAGCTAAAACTAGAGGACAGAATTAGCCGTGAGAATCACTCCCTCCCTTGATCCAGCCATAAGAAAAATGCAGCCTACGAGGACTAGACTGAATGCCCCTCACTCAGCTCTCGCCTTGGCTGGAAGCCCCTGCTTCAGCAGAAGCTCTAGAGGCAGCCCCTGAATCAGTCGTGCAGAGGTCCAGCCAGAACGGAGGCCTTTCTTTCCTTAGCAAGGAAGGCAGCACCCACTGAGTGAGCCGCCACTACGCACCATCAACCTCCTGAAAACAGCTTGAGTCTGATGTCTCAGCGAGCCCCCCACCCTCCCTTCCCTCCTGACTTCTCCCTCCGCACAAAGAGGCCATTATCTTCTTGTTTTTTTGAACGAGGTATTTGGATAATGATTCTGCTGCCTAGCCAACCCTTCCTCCGCCCACTTTCCCGCTGCCAGCTAAATTCTAATGATTGATGGGGGCAATACTTCGAAATTTTGAGATATGGGGGACAGGAAGGGAGAGGGAAGGAGACACAGTGGACAAGGAAAGGGGGGCGGCAGTGCTGAAGCACCAGGGACATTAGAACATGTCAGGGCTGGTAAATGATTCATTGAGGTAATGATGATAAACATTTATCTCTGAGCATATATGTGCGTTTTACCTAACGATCTCAAACGTCCATAAGTGAAGAAAGACTCAGAATAAATCATACAAACAGGCCCTAAATGAGAATCCCTTAGGAATGGGATCTGAATTGTAAATGCCTGCCGGAAGCTCACGCAGCAAATTACAATAAACGGAATGATATTTTAAGCAGCTTGGTACTTAAAGGGTAGAGTGTGGAGTCCTGAGGATTTCCTTCTACTTTCAGATCTCTCTCTGTGGCTGGTTGAGGCTTTGCGATGCTCTCTCTCGGGCACTTCTGTTGCGGATTCTAAGCTGAGCTGGAGAGAGATTTCCACCTGTAAACCTGTAAGCTCGTCAGTAGTCCAGGCTTCCTGTTGACCCAGCTGAGTTTCCCTTCTGTCAAGGGCCTTTGCTGTCCAAGGGTAAAGCCCACGATTTGTATTTTCTGGACAATTTTACTGAGTAAGAGCCAATGAAGCCAGGCTTTGAGGAGTCAGAGAACATGGTGCAGCCCTGAACCTTTAACTCCAAAGGTTTATTTGAAATGCACATGCCCGTGATGACACCTTAGTGACTTACATGTTTTACTTCTGCATTTTTCACTTTGTCTATTCCCTGAGCCTTTGGAGACTGTGCACCTGGAGACATTCTCAGGGCAGTAGCCTCATAGTGTCCCCTGAATTAGTCATTGAAATGAGCCATGGGCTTCCCTGGTGGCGCAGTGGTTGAGAGTCCGCCTGCCGATGCAGGGGACACGGGTTCGTGCCCCGGTCCGGGAGGATCCCACATAGCCGCGGAGCGGCTGGGCCCGTGAGCAATGGCCGCTGAGCCCGCGCGTCTGGAGCCTGTGCTCCGCAATGGGAGAGGCCACAGCAGTGAGAGGCCCGTGTGCTACAAAAAAAAAAAAAAGAAATGAGCCAGATCTGGCTCAACTAACACCATAAAGTAATTGCATTCTTAGCTACAGTTCAGCTCTGATCTTTGTTCGGTATCATAATCCTTTATCATCAACATCAAGCACATTAAAGAGAATTTTTTAATTGCATCGAAGTATAGTTGAATTACAACGTTGTATTAATTTCTGCTGTACAGCAAAGTGACCCAGCTATACATATATATACTTTTTCATGTTTTTTCATTATGGTTTATCACAAGGTGTTGAATAGAGTTCCCTGTGCTGTACATAGGACCTTGCTGTTTATCCATCCTGTATAAAAGAGAATTCTTGTGTAATGACTAGTAAGAGTGGCCTCACATATTTTGATTTTAGGGGTACTAGGAAGGCTACTTTGAGCCCCAAGTTATCTCCTCCACTGGCCTGTCACCGTGTCTGGATTTTGCTCACAAGACACAGATTTCTTTAGGGAAAGTGCTGTTTGAGTCTACAGAGCAAACAGACTGGCAACACATCAGAACAACTTGGAAAGTTTTTATAAAAGATTGTTTCTCCACTTTATACCAGATCTATTATCTCTCCCAGGATGTGGTCTAAGAAACTATACTTTTTGAACCCCAGTGTGTAATTCCAACGTGTAAACAGGTTTGGAAACTAGACTTCCCCACCTCCAAAGTGTGGGTGAATGTTATTTATCTAGGATTCCCTATGGCCAGCTAATGTGCTCAGGACATAGTATGCTTTCAATACATGTTTTGAACTTAACTGAGAGAGGAAACGTCCGTCAATAACATTTTCCTGGGAAATAGCATCATCCAATCGCTCTCTTTTGCAAAAGAGGGAGGAAGATGCCGTATGAGTGCCTGGGAGGGAAGGAGAAACTGGAAAGGACAGGCAGAAAGGGAGAGTCAGAGCAGAGAGAACGGGAGACCAGCACCGCCTTACGTGATACTTTTGTCCAGAGTTTCAATGGCCTTCATGGTAAACATCACTTGTCAACTAAAATTTAAGACAAAACACAAGACTAACCGTTTTTATGTTCACAGAGACAATGAATAAGCAGAGTCTTGTGCATATACATTTTCAAACGTAATGGTGTCTATGGGCCACACCTGTGCCGCAGGCTAATGTCTTAGGTTGGGCTCCCCCAGAAGGTGATTCTCTCCACTGCTGATTTGCCTGATGACGCGCACAATATAGGAGACTTAAAATTATTCAGCCTCGGGCTTCCCTGGTGCCTGCAGATACAGGGCACACGGGTTCGAGCCCTGGTCTGGGAGGATCCCACAGGCCGCGGAGCAACTAGGCCCGTGAGCCACAACTACTGAGCCTGCGCGTCTGGAGCCTGTGCTCCGCAACAAGAGAGGCCGGGACAGTGAGAGGCCCGCGCACCGCGATGAAGAGTGACCCCCGCTTGCCACAACTAGAGAAAGCCCTCGCACAGAAACGAAGACCCAACACAGCCTAAATAAATAAATTAATAAACTCCTACCCCCAGCATCTAAAAAAAAAAAAAATTATTCAGCCTCGTCGGATGTTTGTTCAAAACTCCCAGTAGACCAAGGGTCATTTTAGATACATAAATAATTTTTAAGAATTAGAATATACGGTAGTCAAACCATCCCTCCTATCATTTTTCTCTGAGAATTCAAGACAGTTCTGAATTTTCCAATAGCTTGTGATCGTCATTTTGAACTTCACTTATTTTAGGGAGATTCATCATTTTTCTGTGATAAAGATTTACAGATGAAAACTATTGAATAACAGAGAGCTTCTCTAGATGAGTAATAATAGTAATAATAGTGAACGTAGCAATGTTATATGGTGACACGGACATGCCAAGCTTGTAACTCATTTTCTCCCCACAATCATTCTAACAGACTTTTCTATGCTTCGCTTTCACACTTGAATAGAGATTTCAAGAGACCAGGAAGCCTGCCCAGGTCAGGCACCCAGTAAAAGGCAGAGACAGGAATTTGAACCCTGACCTGTCTATCTCTTTACCCACAAGCTCTTTTATTAAAGGCTCATGAGCTTATAGCAACGTTCAACTTGCCAAGAACTCAAAAAAGAAAACAAAAACCACTATTGATAAACAAGTAGAAAAATGGCCCATTTTACAAGAGGAAAACCACAAGGCTAAAACTTTAAAGTATTTTTTCAAAGAAAAAACAGCTAAAAGAAAATCAGGTTCTACTTGAAACAGTGTAAACAAATACTTTATTATCAAGACATTGCAAACATAATATATTATACACTCTATTTGAAACTGATATGGAATTTATAACTTTATTTTTTGTTATCAAACTGGAGGTGAAAGAGTGGTCAGCACTCTTCGAGTTTATATTTCTAATACAATGGCTAAATTTCATTTTCCTGTAACTTCTATCTTCCTATATTCAGAGGCTGGTGGAAGAAGATGAATTATGATAGGATTGGTAGAACTCTAAGTAACGTCAAACAAAACGTCTTATGCGTTGTTTCAGTTTTAACTGTACGGCATCTTATAGACTTTGGTCTCTACCAGAATGATCAATCTGTCACTCAAGTTACTTGACTATTGATTAATTTTCAGAAATGTGTTGACATAAGTCTTACTGTAAAAAGAAAACCAGCTTCCCTTCCTCCTGCCACCAGGATTCCGAGTCTTATGTCTTTGCCTTTTTGCATGATTAATGTTGTTCTGAGAAACCTACAGAATCAATAAGCATTTTCTGCAGCAGAGATATCTACATCCCCAAAGAGGGTTGCCTATTTAGTTTCCTACTCAATCTACAAAATGCATTACCCTTTGGAATGGAAGGGTCAGGCGTGGCTGCTTGATGAGAATCAGGGATTTTGTTGGGATTTTCTTACCCTTTTCAGTGTGAAAGTCCTATGGCTAGGAGGACCCCATTAGTCTCCCGGGTGGCCTGGGAGACTAACCACGCTTACTCTGGTTTACACACACCCCTGAATGACCCAAATTAAACATTGGAGCGATCTGACCCTTTGGGGCTTCTATTTTGAAGTCTTCTTAAAAGAACAAAACTGAGAAAAGAAATCTCTCTTCCTCTCTCTCTCTCTCTCCAGAATATAAGATTCTCTGGACTAGACAGCATCACCTCCAAGGGTTTAGAAATCTACCTTGTTGTACCAGACATCATTCCCTTAGATTGAGAAAAACCCTCTTCTCTACTGAGGCCGTATAGTTTGACTCCCCTGCTGAAGAGGCAGGGGAGATGTATATAAACACAACTGCTACAGATGAACACAACTGTGTCCAACACACAGGAGTCCAGCGAAGCACAGAGTAACAGAGCAGCAGATGTGGAAGAGATGAGAGAGGAGCTTGTCTGGAATGCTCTTCTCTCCCACACCGTTACACAGAATTGTCATCAAAGAGAAAGTCTTGTCCTCACATCTTTTCAAGATGTGGGCTCCTTTCTAAGAAAAATGAATGAAATAATTTGGAAGCGAGATTCAAAGGTATAAGGGGGAAAAAGGAACTCCCCACAAATGTCAAGTACTTTGGCTCCACCCACCTCCACTTCCGCATACTCAATCCCACTACCCCCGTGGCCAGGAGGTCCGACCTTGAGTAATATCCGACACAGAGCCCCTGTCTCACTCCATGTCACTCCGGACCCAGGGAAGGATAAGGAAAACTGGAGGAAGGAGGGCACAGAGGAGCCCTTTGTCTAGTGCAAACGGGATTCTTGTTGGGATTCTGGCCTCTTGAGTTGGAGCTGACTCGAAAAAGAAAGCAAGACGAGGGGATGCGATCTGATAAGCCGGGAAAAGACTGCCAGTTCACTCAGTCTCAGTGAGGCTGGGGCCAGAACCTTGTCAGCCCGTTGGATTTGAGCTCAGAGTTGCAAGAAGAGACTTTTCCTGGGTGCTCAGTTGGGGTCACCAGCTCAGAGAGGAAGAATGGGAAGCCTAAACTTTCTTAAAGAGGATGCCATGGGGCTTCCTCCTGCACAGCAAGGATTCCCAGATCAGCAAGTTTCTAAGGCTATTTGTGGTACAGATCTTCAGTGAGAATTTTCTCTGTGCCTGGAAAGAATGAAAATTAGCAGTCCAACCATGTCATGGAAACAACCTGGGACACTACTTAATAGATCTAATTACATGAGAATAATTTCATTAGCACCAGCTTTCTCTTGAATATGCTACAAATGGTCCCCAAAAATGTGCCTTTCCTTCCTGGAACCTATCCATAATGAGATTTTTGTGGCTGACGATTTACTCCATAAGACAATTCCAAGGCATCAAATTTTAAGTTAAATGAACACATTAAGCAACCAGACAGTACTTCTTGGGTTTGTAATTATCGTTATTTACAAAGTACTCTTATAACCACCAGGATAATGTCACTGAAGTCATGTGCAATGCTAGAGAGAGGATCTAAGTGATGGATACCTTTGCAGAGGCCAGGGATCCTGACTCCCTGTTGACCACCCACATCTCCCAAAGTGGGAACTAGGATTAGGATGCAGGAGAGCCCTGTGCATCCTCCTGGGCCCCTCACAAGGCCAGGGAAGCACTTTCTCTCCTTAGGGTGCAGTGACCTGACTTTGCTGCTGTGGACAGGCTCCAAGTGAAATCTGACCAATAAGGCTTTCCTTCATTTCCTCCTTCATTTCCTCCCTCCTCCTGCCTTTCCTATCTTCCTTCCTTCTTTTCAATCTCTCTCTCCCTCTCTCTCTTCCTATTTTCCTTTCCTTCACTTCTTCTCTCCTCTTACACACTCCAACTCTCAACATACTAGAAAGTAAACATTCAATAATGAATCTTGTACATATATACGATGAAATATTACTCAGCCATGAAAAAGAATGAAATAATGCCATTTGCAGCGACACGGATGGACCTAGAGATTATCATACTAAGTGAAGTAAGTCAGACAGAGAAAGACAAAATCATATGATATCACTTACATGTGGAATCTAAAAAAATGGTACAAATGAACTTCTTTACAAAACAGAAATAGAGTCACAGATGTAGAAAACAAACTGGTTACCAGGAAAGAAGCGGGGGGAGGGATAAATTGGGAGACTGGGATTAACATATACACACTATTATATATAAAATATAATAACAACTAATAATGACCTACTGTATAGCACAGGGAACTCTACTCAATGCTCTGTAATGACCTATGTGGGAAAAGAATCTTTAAAAAGTGGATGTATATGTATATGTATAACTGATTCACTTTGCTGTATGCCTGAAACTAATACAACATTGTAAATCAACTATACTTCAGTAAAAGTTAATTTTTAAAAAGATACCAAAAAACAATGACTCACCCCCTGATAATATAAGCATTCTGATTTGAATTTCAACACTGTCCAGAGTCTCGGGATATTCAGCTAAGCATTATTTACGGAGAATTAGATCATCCCAGGACACCTTCAAGACTAACCAATAAATACATAAAAATACAGCTTCTACAACATCAGATTGCCAGCCTGGGAAGCTGGCATTACGGTCATTTTTCATTAACTTTCCATGACTCGGCAGAACCGCCATCGGCCCCTTCTATTACCAGTGTCCCTCTGTGTTTTATTTTTCTTTTGCACCAAGTACGAGCACGGTCTCTGTAAATTGCTACCAAGTCCCTAATTACTTAACCATATCCTGTATCCAGTAGCACTGAAACGCCATTCTATTGGAATCAGCAGGAAGGGGACTGCTGTTCCAGATGAAAGCAGGCCACCAATAAAACCTCATTAATACCTGCAGCTTCAGAGGAAGAACACGAGCTGCGGCCATGCTTCAAAAATATCAAGAGTACAAGATGACAAAGGAAGCTCCCTCCCCCTCCCCAAACCCACCCCCCAAGAACAGATAATGTTCTATCCAGATTGAGTGAGAGAGAAAAGGCATCCCCAGAAAGAAACCCAAAGGGGAAAAAAATGACTGAATTCAGCCTTTTTCCCCCCATAAGTTTTCTGCCACCATAAGCATGTTCATTCCCACACTGGTAGAGAATAAGAAAGAGAACTTCAGGTGAAAAGTTACCTACATTTATAATGTCAGGCACTGGGCCTGCCTAGGTAAAAGGTAAATGGTAATTTTATCATTAGCATGCCTGACCCCTTGGCCGCCCCATATCTCACAGGAAACCTTACGAACAGCTCACCTGTCAAGACGCAAACGCTTAAAGGTCAATGAGCACAGAAATCTTCCAGAGCTCACAGCTGAATTGCTGACACCTTTTATTATTGCCGCTTAAATAAATGATTCAAGGAACAAGACAAGGAAAGACTGGCTTCATGGGGAGATTTCCATGATGGATTCTTGGGGGTTTTGTTTCAAAACTCTATAAAAAGACTTTGCTGTGCCTTGGTATCAAGGGGCATGGCAGGCCTCGAGGATTCATAAATATTCCTGGACTTGAAGGATTTTCAGTATTCCTCAAGATATACCATCCATCTGTAATGGAATTTGGCAAGGAATTTCCCTTCCTGTTTCGCTTTTTATTCTACATAAATTCGACATTTTATCGTCCTTTCCATTAGCAGTAGGAGGGCAGATAGTAAGGATGATTTTCACAGCACCGTGTGAACATTGTGCAATTCGAAAAGCAAGAGGGGTGAATGGAGATTTGAAAGAGTGTTCCACTTCTTATTTTTTTCACAATTAAAATCATAGGTAAAAATATGTCATTTAAAAATAAGAAAAAATTTTAGGGCTTCCCTGGTGGCGCAGTGGTTGGGAGTCCGCCTGCCGATGCAGGGGACGCGGGCTCATGCCCCGGTCCAGGAAGATCCCACATGCTGCGGAGCAGCTGGGCCCGTGAGACATGGCCTCTGGGTCTGCGCATCCGGAGCCTGTGCTCCGCGGCGGGAGAGGCCACAGCAGTGAGAGGTCCGCGTACCGCAAAAAAAAAAAAAAGAAAAAATTTTAAAAATAAAATAAAAATAAGCATGGCAGGGACTGCCCAGGAGGTCCCGTGGTTAAGACTCCACGCTTCCAATGCAGGGGGCACAGTTTGATCCCTGGTTGGGGAGCTAAGATCCCGCAAGCTGCACAGCGTGGCCAAAAAAAAAAAAGTAAGCGTGGCAGTTCCTCACATGGTTCAACATGGAGTTGCCACGTGGCCCAGCAACACATACCACTTCTGGGTTTCTACCCAAGAGAATCGAAAGCCGAGGCTCAGACAGATACTTATACACCCAAGTTCACAGCAGCGTGATTCCCAGTAGCCAAGAGGTACAGCTCAAGTGTCCATTCGTGAATGAATGGATAAACACAATGTGGTATGCACATACAATGGAATATTATTCAGCCTTAAAAAGGAATTAAATTCTGATACGTGCTACAACATGGACGAACCTTGAACACGTTATGCAAAGTGAAAGACGTCAGACACAAAAAGACAAATGTTGTATCATTCCACTTATATGATATGTCCAGAATAGGGCACTCCGTAGGGACAGAAAGTAGATTAGTGGTAACTTAAGACCAGAGAGGAAGGAGGGAATTAGGGAGATGATCGCTCAGGGCTGGGGAGCACCTCCTTGGGCTGATGAAAATGCTCTAAAATTGGATGCACAATCCCTTAAACATAATAAACCTGAAATTGTGTACTTTAAGCGGGTGAATGTACAGTACATGAGTCCTATCTCAAAAGTTTTTTAAAAGAAAGCAAGATATATTTGGATGGAAATGCTAATGTTACTGATGAGATAAAGGTAGAATTGACAGATAAAATACTGGTCTTTTTTATTTGCTAAATCTCATTACCCTAAGTTGTTCTAAGTGCTGCCAAAAATACCTTGAAATTATATTCATAGTATTGCCTGTTTGATTCATTCTCCACATGGATCAGAATTTTCTTCCCTGACCCTTAGAATTTCTCCATTTATTGTTAGTAGAGAACTGCGAATCCCTCTAAATTTGTGCCTACATAACAATCGTCAGCACGACTACACAGGTAGACAGACCATGGCAGTCACGTGTCACGGAAGCCAGATCAGAGGGATGGATGTTTCCAGCTCTCCTCCAAGGCTAAGTTGCAGGCTCTGGTTAGGTGTTTTCCCTCTGCAAGTGTCCCTGCTAAGCCATAAAAAGTTGTGGTTTCCAGCCTTCTTGAAGTTTGGAGGAAACTTAGCTCCTTTTCAGTAGCCCCACCAAGGAAGGAGTGACTTATCTGAATGGGGAGACTGGGGAGGGTGTCCTGAGCATCTCAGCCCCCTCTGAGCTCACTTTCTCAGTCTCACCTGCCTACAGCCCATGCAGTCTTCCCCAGGTAGAAAGCAGCTGCACCTGCCAGGATGCCTGTAGCTCCCCAGGTGTCCAGCACACAACTGGCTAGTTAAACCCATACAATTCAAAGACGAGAACTAGAAAACTCCTTCTTGCTTTTTAGTTGCAATAAAGCTGATACAGTGGCCTTTATCAGACCCCTGTGTCTCACCTGGTTCAGAACCAACATGGGAAAGGATAGTGACCGCTTGTCACCTCCAAAACCCAACAGACCTTACTAGTCAGGCAAACTAATCATCACACCTCGAGTAGTCCCCCACCTTGTATTTAAATAAAACCTTAATCTCTTTCAAGCTACTTTATCACAGCCACATTGCTGGAGCCTGAGGCCATGCTAAGAAAGAGATCACCAGAATGCCAAGTGAAAGATGGGGTTGGTCATTCCGAGGTTTATTTTTCAAGCTTCAAAGGACCATAAAAATGGGCTCAGGGAAAGAAAATACACAGAAGGGAAATCTAAAAATGGTCTTAAATATAAAGTTATTAAAAATTGATTTTTATGGAGGCCATAATTTTATCTTCTAATTTTATCTTGAAAAACTGACCTAAAGCAGAAGGAAATACCAACTGTAAACCTTCCATCTGAGCACCTTTCTGAAAACTTTCGAGAGGATCTACTGGCAGCATCTACCTTCACAGACGTCAGTGGCCATTTCACAATGCATCACCTGGATGTATTACAGTCTAGATGACTGGGGGAAGGATGGCATGCATGTGGCTTTTTTTACGTTCTTTTTTTATTGAAGTATCGGTGATTTACAGTGTTGTATTAATTTCTGTTGTACAACAAAGTGACTCCCTTACACCTATATATACATTCTTTTATATATTCTTTTCCATTATGGTTTATCCCAGGACATTAAATATAGTTCTCTGTGCTATACAATAGGACCTTGTTGTCCATCCATTTTATATGTAATAGTTTGCATCTACTAACCCCAGACTCCCACTCCATCCCTCCCCCACCCCTCTCCCCCTTGGCAACCACAAGTCTGTTCTCTATGTCTGTGAGTCTGTTTCTGCTTCGTAGGTAGGTTCGTTTGTGTCCTATTTTACATTCCACAGATAAGCGATATCATATGGTATTTGTCCTTCTCTGTCTGACTTACTTCACTTAGTGTGATAATCTCTGGGTCCATCCATGTTGCTTCAAATGGCATTATTTCACTCTCTTTTATGGCTGAGTAGTATTTAGTGCGTGTGTTTTTAAGGGAGCAAGTGATCCCAGCCCAAAAGGCATCAGCCTAAGTCTTCTCAGGGATTTTTTCCCCCCAGAGAAGTTGTTCTTTGCTCTACTAACTGCTTCACCCTCATCTACCAGACCATCCCATGGATATTATAACTTCCTCTGGACCCTCCCATCAGCTGCGCTTTCTGTCTCCACTTTTCATGCAGGTCATTTCCAAAACTAAGAGAGAGCTGAAGACTCTCACCATCCCCATGATTGCAGGGTCCAGAGGAAGACTCTACTCCAGCAGGAGATGGTGTTCTAGGCAGGTCTCATCCTATCCTTCTTCCTCTTCCTCCCATTCTTCCCCACTTCCTCCATCATTCTCCCCTCTCTCCCTCCATCCAGCCCTCCACTCTACGAACCCAAATTCCCACACAACTTACGTTGTTCCCTGAGAACCAGTCGTAAAGAAGCTACAGGATGAAGTGGCAGTTAAGACAAGATACTCCGACAACTTAGCATTTTACCCCAAATTCTTACAGCTGTTAGGGGTACCAACAGCTTGTGAATAAAATGAATTTTTTATAGACCCTCTCAAGATTTTCCTCATTCTGTTAGCTGTGTGACTGACCACCAGGCACCAAGAAATGGGAGACCCCATTTGTAAGCAGCATTGAAAAGTTTGGGCTCTTGTAAAGTTCTGCACAGTACCCAAGGCTGAAATGCCAGGATGGGCTCTCATCAAGTTCGCTTTTCTCTCTCCACACCCCCTTCCTTACCTGGGATGATAAGGAAGACGGGTTAAGACTTCATTGGGCTGGTGTTTGAGTGGATCCGCTTGTTTTTAACATGTTACGGAGTGCTCTCAAAGAAGCAGGCAAAAAAGTTCCTCACTCTCTACTAAGCTTGCTAGTTACCATTGGAATCAACATGCAAAGCAACAAACCACTGAAAAGACACGACCAAATCTGAGCATCACTAATCCTGAGCGATGAAGATGCCATTGTCATCTGTCCGAGGGGTAGGATAGTCCCAGCTAAATCTGGGGTTTATTCCCCACCTGTCTACAAGGGCATCAGAACCACTTAGGTAATTTCTAGAGAATGTCAATACAATCAATCGATTCAGTCAAATTTTGAACAAAAATTTATCAGTCCAACTAGGCAGCATGTAGATCAAGGGAGAAAACAAGGTCTTCTCTTTTTTAATTACCAGTTTTCACAATAGTTGAACATACTTTGATCTTTATTTTATCTCTTCTGTTTGAATGAATGAAAGAAAAGTTATCAGAGATTATTCCATGCTAGATGAAATAAGTTTCACCTATTATTCCATGCTGAGAATAAGTTTCCTAATTCAATTTTTAAGATCAGATCAAATCATATTACGGCCTATCTCCCTATAATCTATCTCTATACAACCCAATGATCAAAACCCCGACTTTTCTATATGTTATATTTATAGCTGTGTAAATATAGGTTTGTATACAACTATTTGAGCATGGAGAAAAATTAAGATACATTCTAGGTTGTAAACATCGGTTGGGGTATGATTTGGGAGAAAAAGAGGCAGAGAGAAGGATTTGTAAGTCAAGCAAAAAGACAAAAGAAAAAATGAGCTCACAAAATATTAACGTATGTGACATCATCCCATTCATATAATTTTAAAGTTTTTAATTCAATTTTTTTTAATGTGTATAATTTTAAATGAAACAATAATGCAAAGGAAATTTTTAAGGAGAGAGACTATGGCCCTTCTATATTTGGGTAAAATTCCTGTGTTGCCCCCACACCCCCTATTCCTGCCATCACAGAATTTGTAGGACTGAATCATGATCGCTTCTCCACTTGCCTCGAGAACTTCTCAGTGTGTCAGTAACATGAGGGTAGGGGCTGTATTATATTGTTCCCCCACAAACAGGCACGATTCCTGGCATACGGTAACAGATGCTCAACCGATTCTGTGACTGAATGAATGATTGACAAGGTACCCATGGGCAATGGATCCTCTAACACACCATGAAGAGACAGGTGGGTTATCCCACTTAACTTAAAAAAGACAGGAGAATGATGTCACAGAAAGATTGTGAATTCTAGGAGTGCACCACAGATCAGTAACATAACATACAAATCTGAAAATTTTTTTTCTTTCCACCAAATTTGGAGTGATTTTTTCCCCCTTTTTTATTGAAGTATAGTTGCTTTATGGAAAAAATTTAATATTTTTCCCTTTTCTAATTTCAGATCTGATGGAGATATTACTGTCCTGCTTTAAGAAGCAAATGACTTGATAATGCAAACATGAGCAAAAGGTCCACATCACTTCGCTTTGGACCAGTTAAACTTACTCGTCTTTTCCCCCTTAGTACCGCCATTGTCTGGTGTCATAAAAAGCTCAGAGGTGAACTCTTCCTCTGAACATAGAGTAAGAAGTCAAATTTTCTATTTCATGCCACCATTCCTAACTTCATCATTCAGGGCTTGTGCACTAACCTTAATACAGATGAGAAAAGAATTGTAGTAGCCCTCCTTCATTTCAAAGAACTTGCTGAAATAGACTCACAGACATAGAAAACAAACTCCTTTTTACCAAAGGGGATGGGAAGGAGATAAATTTGGAGTTTGGGATTCACATATACACGCTACTATATATAAAGTAGGTAAACAACAAGGACCTACTGTGTAGCACAGGGAACTATACTCAATATCTTGTAAAAACCTATAATGGAAAAAAGAATAGATAGGTAGATAGATCGATCGATAGATAGATGATAGATAGATAAATAGATGTATAACTGAATCACTTTGCTGTACGCTTGAAACTAACACAAATTGTAAATTAACTATACTTCAATTTAAAAAAAGAAAAAAAGAACTTCTGCCAAATTGTAATCATCTCTCAATATTGGTTGTGGGTGTCTATTTAATGAGAACCTCCTTATAATTTTTTAGCACATTGTTAATTCACAAGAATTTATATCATTAAGGTCATTGAACTCTGTTATTTCCTATCAGCTATTAAAGAGAATGCTAATAATTTAAATTACTCCATGATCCTGCAAAAAGAAACAAAAAAAGTTGATGTTGTATCTCATTTCATTATATTTTCATTCTTTTGCCTTTTTAAAAACTGGACATCTTTATCTTCCATTAATTATTTCAAGTTTTCAGTTGTTGAATTTTTCTGTGTAAAAAGTTACCATTTGATTGGGAAAAAAACTTTCAAGTTAAACGAAAAATTTTCCCAAAACATTCATGATATTGTTTTATTTCATGCCATAATTATTTAAAAGGTGATATTTATACCTCCACTCCCCTGGTCATCTTCCCTCTGTCAGGAAGTGAATGCAACGTCATAAACACAGTTCACAGAAGCAAATATGTTTAGCTGTGTCAGATTCCATTGTTTTCCAGAGAGCTTCAGACGAGGAACATAAAAAAAGGCGACAATTTCAGAAGCCACTAAAATTTTATACTTAGCTTTGCGAGTAGGATTAACACAGTTTAGCAAAACTCCATAAGAAATGCTGGCTGCTCTGCTGTGTGTCTGTCACAGCCACAAAAACTCCCAATATGTCGGCCTTCCTCATAAAGAGTAAGTATATTGTAAAACCGTTTACAGCCACTATAAAAATGTTTTGACTATTTTACCCAACTACCTGAGCAGGACACATGAAACTAGTTAAGGGGGAAAAAAAAAAAAGATTCGCCTTTCCAGTCAAGCT
The DNA here is from genome assembly GCF_964270905.1 of Leucopleurus acutus. Taxonomy (NCBI): domain Eukaryota; kingdom Metazoa; phylum Chordata; class Mammalia; order Artiodactyla; family Delphinidae; genus Leucopleurus; species Leucopleurus acutus. Next base: position 99,588,847 of record NC_139153.1, read on the forward strand.
TTCTAGAATTCAGGGGAGGGTGGAGAAGAGGAAAGGCCGTTTTCTATTAAAGTGGCATGAGCATCGTGTCTGCTATCACGTCTCACCAGAACGGAGTCTCCGTGGTGGTGGGCATTGTGGAGTGTATGCAGACATTAACCTATAATGCTGTACACCTGAACTTGATAGAGTAAAAAAAATTTTTATGTCTCTTTGCTTCTCATGGTTTATTTCCAACAGCAACTATAAGGGATCCAGCTCCTGGCTCCCATCTGAGAGAAGCCAAACATTTTACTGAGATGGTGTCCACACTACTATCTCTCGAAAGGAATGTGGAAGCCAACACTCCATCTAGGACACTTCCAGGGATGTTCTAACCACATCCTGAGCCTTAAGAAGGTGTCCCTTTCTCCAGAGGATGCAGCCCCTTGGAGCAGTCGCCGAAGCTCAGCCCCTCCCCAGCCCCGACAGCCGAGCACCCTCGTGAGCATCTGGCCGACCTTGGCCTCGCACATTTCCAGCCTTATACAGCTCCTCCTACGCCGTTTCTATCCCATACGCTTGTGTGTTTACCAGACAGACTCTATTCTTAGTGCCAATCAGGAATCCAGAAGCCAGTTCTTATTTCATGTATATGGACTGAGAGCCAGTATATACAAGTGGACAATGTCCAGACCATATATAAAAAGAGAGCTGCAGCAACCAGCCCCAGACACCAGCCTGCCATCTGTAAGACAGACTCATAAGAAGTCAGACTGGGGGCTTCCCTGGTGGCGCAGTGGTTGACAGTCCGCCTGCCGATGCAGGGGACACGGGTTCGTGCCCTGGTCCGGGGGGATCCCACATGCCGCGGAGCGGCTGGGCCCGTGAGCCATGGCCGCTGAGCCTGCGCGTCCGGAGCCTGTGCTCCGCAACGGGAGAGGCCACAACGGTGAAAGGCCCGCGTACCGCAAAAAAAAAAAAAAGGAAGGAAAAAGAGGGAGAGAGAGAGGAAGGAAGAAGGAGGGAGCGAAAAGAGAAAAAGAAAGGAGGGAAGGAAGGAAGACTTTATATCAGTTCTATTTTCTATATAAACCCTCCTCTCTTTCGGGTACCATTTCTGTTCACACGTACCTAATAACGCTGCAGTCAGATTACAGTGTGTATAAGTTGCTCTTATTGAACCAAATGTGCCTACTTCCCCCAGATCAGCAGGATAGCAACCCTTTTTCTCAGCACAGCAGACCGTCAGATGTATTTGGTTTGAAACCCGACTCCACCTAGTGCTAGGCTTCTGAACTCCCTGAACCCTCACTTTGGCATTTGTGGTCACATGAGAACAGCGACCCCCACTCAGAGGGCCATTAGTGTATGATTAAATGAAACAAGTAGGTAAATTTCTGGCATATAAAGGGCAGTCGATATGTGTTCATTTCCTTCTCCACTCTGATTTTCTCACTTTATGTAGGCTTCCAAGGTCAGAATCCAGTAGCCCTGGTGGTGCAGGTCCTGCCTCGCTGCAGGCGCCCAGTCACACAAATTAATGATAATGTTTCCTCTAGAGGAGCTCAAAGCTTAAAAGCTTTGATATTTTTGATCAACGCCTCCAAAACAGGAAGTTACATTTTTAGGCAAATCTACCTCCAGGATGAGGTGAGGCTACCTGACCTCCGAGAGGAAAGCTTGGCTCAGGGCTGTAGTCTTAGAAGCCCACTTCCCCCTGTGGACTTGATGTGTCGCCCCCCTTCCTCCCCTACTTCTCTCTCCATGTGGGGACAAAGGCGACCCAGACACAGCTGGACAGATACAAGCCTCCGAAAGAGCTCAGCATTCCAGGGAGCTAAAGGACAGTAAAAGCAAAAATACTGCCCGAGGTGAGGATAACAGCGAAGGGCTGTCAGGGCATGAAATAGGCTGTGCGTGTGATTTCCAGAGAAGAGAGCCCAGAGGCTCAAAGAACAGCTTCTCTGACCTCGCCCCTCTCCTGGAGGACCTGCCGCCTCCCGGCTTTATTTACAGTGGCTGCCAGCAAAGGAAAGGATGAAAAATGGTTTAGGCAGTTTGGGGGTGGGAAGGGAACGTGTGAGGAGGCAGAAGAGAGCGGAGAGAGAGTAACAGTGGAGAGCAAAGGAATTAAACTTTCATTAAATCAGAGAAGGGGGAGCTCTACTTGAAAACCATTTAAGTGAGGCCACGAAGGCTCCAGAGAGAAGCTTGAAGTTAGTCTGAGCAGGCAGTTCACCCGGCGTCCTTTCCAAATTCTCTGTCCATAGAATTAGCTCAGCGAGGCAGAAGGACCGAGGGCTCGAAGGAGGCGTGATCACAGGTCAGTGAACGCTGGCATCAGTCTCTCTGACATTTGCACACCTGGGAGCAGAGCTGCAAATATGCGAGCAGCCTTCTTAGAACCCTGAAGAAGTGCACTGTGAAATCTATCCGCTTCCATCCTGAGCACTGCCTTCCTGCCACTCTACCCGCAAGAGGGGTGCGTGCAGCTCAGAGCCCACCCATCTGGCTCAGGTTAAGCGGACTGCATCTTCAGATGCTCCCCAGGAAGTGATACGTGAGGGAGGCTCGGGAGGCGGAGACAGCAAACCGTTTCACTCGGATTCTGAGCGACACTTGTCTTTTGAGTGGACCCTGCAGGGAAAGCGACCCTGAAGTTGTCAAGGCAATGCCGAGCGAAGCCGGAGACTCACTAACCTCCAGAAACCCTAGGCAAGACCCTGCATCGCCTTTTGAAGTCTGCCTTGACCCGATAGAGTTGAATCTTCCCTCTTCTGTGTTCCCATACCCTGTAATCCATACCCCAATTATATCATAGATCACGTTTATTATAACCTGTAGATTTGCATATCTGTCTGCCCAATAGACTATGAGCCTCTCAAAGGCAAGGCGTATGCCTCGTTCAATGTTTTACCTCTAGAGTTTAGCACAGTGCCTGATACGTTACAGATATTCAGTAAATGTCTGGTGTATAAATGAATTAAATCCAACAAATTCTAAAAGAGAGAGCCTCTTCCTCAATCGGTCCCCACTGATGCCAAAAGTGATAGGACTGGGCTTCCCTGGTGGCACAGTGGTTGGGAGTCCGCCTGCCGATGCAGGGGACACGGGTTCGTGCCCCGGTCTGGGAAGATCCCACATGCCGCGGAGCAGCTGGGCCCGTGAGCCATGGCCGCTGGGCCTGCGCGTCCGGAGCCTGTGCTCCGCGGCGGGAGAGGCCACAGCAGTGAGAGGCCCGTGTACCGCAAAAAAAAAAAAAAAAAAGTGATACGACTGAAGAGGCCAATAATTAATCCACCTTTATATTTCCACTTTATATCTTTCGTTATACTTATTAAAGACTCCCAACGTAATTTTTAAAAGTAAACTACAAATAGCAACAACTTTTGCAAAAGAGGTAGCAGATTTTTTTCACTTAAATTTATTTGTGCAGCTCCCCAAAGCAGCTGGGATTCCTAGAACTTAAATCAAGAATCCCAGTGTAGGAAGATGGGTGAAATAAGTGAAGGAGAGTAAGAGGTACAAACTTCCATTTCTAAAATAAATAAGTCACAGGGATGTAATGTACAGCATAAGAAATACAGTCAATAATATTGTAGTAACTTTGTATGGTGACAGAGGCTAACTAGATTTATCGCAGTGATTATTTTGTAATGTATAAAAATATTGAATCACTGTGTTGTACACCTGAAGCTAGTATAATATTGTAAGTCAATTATACTTCAATTTTTTTTAATTCCAAAATAATTTTCAAATCCGATAGTCCCTACTAATTTTCTAAGGCTGGTCTTAAAACTACAGAGTCCTGGGTTCCGCTCCAGCCTCACTGCGTTAGAATTGACAAGAGAAGGGTTTAGGAATCTACACGTTTTTAAAAAGACCAGCTGGCAGGGTCATTGTTAGGATCAGATGCGAAGCTATGAAAAAAGTGATAACGTGCTGGAAAAGTGCCTCAACCCTCATCATCCAGCTTATTCAGAAATACACCTCCCTCTGGCTCCAAGAGAGCATAATCTCTCCAAGCTGAGACTAAATGGGCATTTCAGTGCCTAGCAATACAGTCGGGAATCCCCCCCAAAATTTGCAAATGGAATGGTTTCCCAGTAGGCAACTCAGGAGCCATGTGTGGGGTTGTAAATCTCATTAACACAGAACAGGGACAGCTGAAGAAGGCCAGTGAGCGGTCCCACCCTTCTAGAACCTTCCCGGGGCCTCATGAGCACCACCTGCCAAGCTGAGAAGTGAAGGACCAACTCCGCCATGGTGGAAAGTGCAGCATCTGTGCACCTGCAGATGTGGGAGAAAGGGGAGAGGTCCTTTCCGTGTTCTCTTTCCACAAACTGGTCATCTTAGACACAGTTCTAACTGTGAATCACCCAGTTCATTATTTCACTCAGTCTGGTTGGAGAAAATGTAAAACACGGTGCTCATGCTTCTCTCTTTGGGTTTCAACTGCATCACATATAAATGGTTGATATTGTGAAATTAATCCCTCCGTCTTTCGTTCTCTGTGCAGCTCTCCACAGGCTGTGTCAATTGCTTGCTCCTAGGTTTGCCTGCTTACGGCTGACACCCTGTCACGTTGTGTGGGTTCTTCTGTAATGGCACCAGACGTTCCGGTTCTGAGAAAGTTGTTTTCATGGAACAGTCAGAGCTGCACTGGCAGCTGGAGGGACCAGCAGAGCTCAGCACAGCAAGGGCGACATTGCACGGGACCAGGATGTCTCAGGGAGGGATAAAGGTCACTTGCAGACAGAGATTCTAACAAGGTTAGTGTGTGAAGAATAATTTTATAGTGACTAGGCTTGCCAGATTCAGCAAATAAAAATACCGGGCACCCAGTGGAATTTGAATTTCTTTTTTTAAAAAATATTTATTTATTTGGCTGCACCGGGCACACAGGATCTTCATTGCCACGTACGGGATCTTTAGTTACGGCATGTGAGATCTACTTCCCCGACCAGGGTTCAAACCCGGGCCTCCTGCATTAGGAGCACGGAGTCTAAGCCACTGGACCACCAGAGAAGTCCCAAAATTTGAACTGCTGATAAACGTGTAAATATTTAGCTTGAGTATGCTCCAAGCCATATTTGGAACAGACTTATACTAAAAATTTATTTGTCTGCATTTTATCTGGACCATCACAATAGTAACAGTGAGCTCTCGCTATTTCTTTTCCTGGCGATTCGCAGCCTTGGCCACCCATTAAAAAAAACCTAAAGAAATTTGAAAACTCTTGATGCCAGACCAATAAAACAGAAGAATCCTTAGAGGTGGGACCCAGGCTTCTGTGTTTTTAAAACTTCCCATGGGACCACTGTCAGACTTCTGGTTTTTAGCTAAAGAAACTGTAAGAGGGATAGACTAATCATTGCTGAGAGTTGTGTTTTGTTTTGTTTTGTTTTGTTTTGCAAGCTTTCTTGAATTGGGATAAAGTTTGAGCATCTCATCGAATTCCATCTTACCAGGAAGGTATGAGCTACGATGTCTTCAATAAATAAACACTGATCGAGCACGGTGCACGGCACTAGAGAAGCAGAAATGGACAAGACACGGTTCCTGCCATCCTGTAGTTTTATCAAAAATCTTCCCAGGGAAAACTCTTTCCTTCCAAGGAAGAGTAAGGAAGTTCAGAATGGAATCTGAAGCATGATAGAATGATGTCCCCATGTATTTGTGGACACTTGATTTATGATAGAGATGACACGGAAGAGCAGCGAGAAAGAAAAAGAAGGAAAGAAAGAGAGAGAGAGAGAAAGAGAGAGACAGAGAGATAGAAAGAGAGAAAAGAACAGAAACTGTCACTTATACACCAAAATCCAGCACTCCTCCCTTCAGTCTGGACTGGAATGGCCTCAAAGGAAAAGGGAAGCAGGGATTGTGCAAGGAAAAGAGAAGAGAAGTAAGTACCTCTCGCTGTCTCTCTGTCTGAAGAGGCACATGCAGCTGATCCCTGAAAAACACCCGGATGTAAGTTACCGCTTAGCTGGGGAGCAGCCATTTCTAGAAACTGTCCTAACTCTCTCAGACACTGGAGTAACCCTTCCTGAATGATGGCTTCTCTGCACTAATGTTGCCTTCACAGCCTGCAAAAGTGCAGCTTCCGAGAAGCTCTCACTTAACTAGGGCTCTTATGGGAAGTATGCCCCAACTCAAGTTACACTAATATGTATAGGGTTCTTGTGTAGCAGCTACTCACATGATAGGCTCTCAGAGGTTGTGGTCAGACAGACACACACCCTCAAATATCTCCTTGCGTCTAGCAGATGCCTCAAATTAGACTTCATTTCTCCAGCTGAAGGTTTGGTCAATTCCGCTCAAGTTTAATGCCATATTCGAGAGTAACATTTCTGGCCTAACATTTTAGCCTAAAATTAGCCGAACGTTTAGCCTGTATTTCTCACCAAGAATCATGGAGATGAAAGTGTTCCTAGAAATTACACTTCCTAGTTCAACCCTTTTATTGTATAAACGAGGATGTTGAAGCCCAAAGAGGTGACGGGGTTTCCCTGACACCTACCCCAGGACCAACTTGTAACCAACCCAGCACCAGTCTCCTGATTCCCTCCCACGGCTTTTTCTACTGTGAATGTCTTGGCTTCGGTGTAAATAAATTTAATGAGATATTTCCTAAGAGCAGAGTGAGGGAGATGGCAAGTAAGTGGGTATTGGATTCCTGAAATAGGTAGAGAGTCACAGAGAGAAAATGAGTAGACCCAATTCACAAATTTTGCCTAGGGCTAGACCTTTATACATTTAATATATGATCATAATAATAATAGATCCACTCAGTCGTTCTTTTCTTCCAAGGGACTAAATTCGCCAGTTCTTTTCGATGGTCAGATAGGAATGATATTTGAGGGCAATGACATTCCATATACATCATGCCCTTGACGTCCCAGGGTGCATCTTCCTTGAGGGTTTTAATTCTTTAGCTGACTTCTAGTCTACTCCTGATTCTCACACCAATGACTTACACCCAAGAGTGTATATCTATTATAATTGCTACCTAAAGAGAATAAGAATTACAGATAAGTAATTTTCTTTTTCTAATCTAACCCCCTGGAGGCATTTTAGCAGCTAATACGGGTGATGACAGGCATTTCTGCTATAATTTATACAATTTCATTTTTCTTAATCATGGGTTTTAGTTCTCTTACGTCACCCACTTGAAATGGAAGCAGAGTTTTTTTTGTCACTGTTTTTACATGTGTAGTCTCTCTTGCAAAGTGCTTAAAATGGCCACACGATTATGAGACATTTGGATTAGCATCATTTCTGAGAAAGCTGTCCTCTAATTACTTGCAAATCCTCTTAAAACAATTTATAAGGCATGAATTTAGGTGCTTCCATGGGACACCATATTTTCAGTATTTAAGAATACATGAGAAAAGTTACTAAGTGGGCCTAACGGTCCACTTATAAACCGCTATTTGCCTTGGCAAAGAAACTGGTGATTAAGAATGTATGTTTAATGTAATCTGTGTGGTACAACATAGAAGAGAATTTAGGGAATGCCTGGTGTGGGTTTGAACAATTCATTTTTGTGGTTCTCATATCTAACACAATGCCTGATGCATAGAAAGATGTCAGTAAGTATTGATAATTTGCATGTAATACAATTAAGTGGTCATCAAATAAGGTAGTATTCTGATCATACCCTTAACCTTCACACCCACTCCTTCAAAGCCAATTCAGTTCTGTCAGCCTGACAAATCCAAGACAAGTTAGTGTTCTCCGATCAAGAGAGTCCAGACCTGCTACAGCCCAGGATCATCTGAGACCTAGAACTGGGGACGGCAGCACCATTAATGGGTCATGAGATCAATTTAGTAGCTCAGCAAACAGGATTTTGTTGGCGTGGAATGCGATAGCATAGAACGGAATAGGACAGATTGCATCTCACTCTGGTAAGAGAAAGTACTGGTTTGTAAAACTCTGATTCCCTGGATACAATGGAGCTAGGTTATGTTGTAAAAGTATTTCTTCCTGTGGTTCAAAACAAGTTGAAAGCCACTGTTGTAAGTTGAATGGAAGCACCTGAAAAGATTAGCCCACATCCTAATCCCTAGAACCTGTGAATGCTACGTTATTTGGAGAAAGGGTCTTTGCAGAGATAATCGAGGTGAGGATCTCAAGATGAAGGCATCATTCTGGATTATACCTGTGGACCCAAAATCCAATGACAACTGTCCTTATAAGAGAAAGGCCAAAGGAGATTTGAGACAGAATCAAGAGGCGGAGTCAGTGTGACCATGGAGGCAGAGACTGGAGTGATGTGGCCACAAGTCAGTGAACACCGGGAGCCGCTAGAAGGGGAAGGAATGGATTCTCCCTGGAGACTCTGCAGGGAGCAGGGCCCAGCCGACACATCGATTTCAGACTTCTGGCCTCCAGAACTGTGACAGAATAATTTCTGCTATTTTAAGCTGCCCAGTTGGTGGTAAGTTGTTAACAGCAGGCCACAGGAAACTAATACAGCCATTGATCTAAAAGATGCAAAGCCCTGGGTTTTTTCAACAACTCTAGAGCCAGCCCTGTCCCATCCCAGTCTACACAGAAACCCCAAAGTCACCCAGAGAATTAAGTTCATTCTTTGGTTACCCAAAACTCACCAATAGGGCTTCCCTGGTGGCGCAGTGGTTGAGAGTCCGCCTGCCGATGCAGGGGACGCGGGTTCGTGCCCCGGGTCCGGGAAGATCCCACATGCCGCGGAGCGGCTGGGCCCGTAAGCCATGGCCGCTGAGCCTGCACGTCCGGAGCCTGTGCTCCGCAACGGGAGAGGCCGCAACAGTGAGGGGCCTGCGTACCGCAAAAAAAAAAAAGAACTCACCAGTATATTTTTTTAAGCCATGGCCCTTTATGAGAAACATAAAAATTCAAGGCCCCACCATCTGATCTAGCCTAAGGGTGGGAAAAAGAACCATATACAATCACAGTCACCAAAGCCAAATAAAGACAACCGTCAGCCTGCTTGTTTCAGACAAGGAAATTGTATCAAGCTTAATTTTCTGTACGGTAGGTGTTTTGTTTAATTTTCCTAATATAAATTTATAATAATAGCTATGCTTTTTCAAACTTAAAGAATGTATTAGAAAATCACTATTTTTCTCTCCCTAGTCACTAGAGCCAGAAACGGAATTTGTCAAGAATGAGGAAAGACGGCTCCTTTAATAACAATATAATTCTTACTCCCCCTATACTCTTTCCAAGATTGGCCAAAAGAAGCGTTATTTCTAGGAATGTCTGGATATCAATCACCATAGGGCATGCTATCCACTGTTGATCTCACCCCTGGGCCCCGAGCAACTGTAAGATATCCAAGCTATATGGTACATACTTTAATTGGAGCATGCTAAAATGGAATTATAAGTGTTTATGATGAATCCATTTTTGTATCAGCGGTAATTAGCGCTGTGAATTGCCAAGGACCTACCCTAGTTGTAAGCTCCTGGCTTTCTTTGGATCCTTCCCAGATTTACATGAGGACTGCAGTGCATGTCGTTTCGAGGAACCAACACCTACTTGAAAGACGCAGGAGGCAAGACAGTCCAAATGTCATTCGTTCGCTTAGTCATCACTATCTTTCCATCGCCTTGTTAATGACTCTTTGCACTAGTTAGGACACCTAGCATAATGTTCTGTGCATAGTAGTCACTGCATAAACATATCAAACCCAATTGAATTATATATTCTGAGATGATAGTACGAACTAAATATTAGGGATAATTATCAAGTGGGGGAAAAATAGAAGCGGATGTAAGATTCATTATGGCAAAATCATCAACCAGCTCACTGCATTTCTGGCTAGCGTGCTCTTTTCCCCTTATATCTAAGAGAAAAATCAAGATAAACAAGATTTTCCAACCATCATAGGCCTCCCTTAATAATAGGTTGGTTGAACTTCAAAGCCTCTCACCGACCCTAATCCCTCCATCCCCAGCAAGCCATGGCAAATTGAAACTCACTGAGACTCTGAGGCCTCATAGAGACAAACCACCCTCCATCAGGGAAATGTCACCGCTGGTGGCTTGTTCTCTTCGTACTCGTGACACTGTCTGTAAAAGTGATTTGTGGACATTAGGATGGCTGTAAAGATGACATGAGAAACCCTTAGGAGTGAACTAAGACAAAGAGGAGGAGAGGGGGCTGGTAAGAGCTAAGGAGTTAGTAGGGGCAAGGGACAGTCACTCTAGGCCAGGAGGAAGCCACCTTCCCAGATGGCAGATATGAGTGAAACCATTTTTTAAATGACTATTCTTTTGACTTTTTAGACAAATAGCAGGAGATAGAACAGTGCAAAGTTACAGGAACAGACAGCCCTGAATTTGAAGATTGTACCCTGGATTCAAAGATTAAAGATGAACTCGAACCTTGAACAGGTGAATTCATTTCTCTAAGCCTCAGTTTTCCTTTCTGTGAACTTAAGACCACTGAGCTTCAGGTTGTTATTATTATTCATTGAGCTAACGTCTGTAATATGCTTAGCACAGTCATTGACACTGCACTTGCCGAAGCGTTTGTAAATGCAACCCTGTTCTTAGATATCCTGGGTTCAGTCTATCCTAGTGGCATCTAGGAAAAGTTGTATTATTAAGTTTTATCTGGACACAAATCAGCACATTTCTTCAGTGAGGATGAAGTGGCTAAACCGTATTTTCTCCAGCCCAGCCGACACACTGCCACCAGCTTCCTGAGCAAAGAGCTCTAACACTGCCTCTCTTTGGCTCAAAACATTCTCAGGGCTTCCCTGGTGGCGCAGTGGTTGAGAGTCCGCCTGACGATGCAGGGGACAAGGGTTCGTGCCCCGGTCTGGGAAGATCCCACATGCCGCGGAGCGGCTGGGCCCGTGAGCCATGGCCGCTGAGCCTGCGCGTCCGGAGCCTGTGCTCCGCAACGGGAGATGCCACAACAGTGAGAGGTCTGTGTACCGCAAAAAAAAAAAAAAAAAATTCTCAGAGTCCCTCACCCCTACCCTCCTTCACCCTCCCCCTCCTCATTGCATTAGAATTTCATTCAAGACAACATGGCAGGCTGGAGAAAGCGTCCCTCGGCTTAAATGTCAGTCCTGCCACTTAGTAAGAGGCCATCTCTAGCAAGTTCCTTAAGTTCTCACTGCCTCAGTTTCCCCATCTGTAGAAAAGGAACAAAAACACTTTACAAAAAGGGAAAATAACACTTATTTGGGGACAGCTGTTTCAGGGATTAAAAACTAGGACATCCTCAAAAGCAACTATCAACACCTGATCTAAAGCAAGCACTGGATGAATTTTCACGCTTTCGCTCTGTTCCAGCTTCACTCCGCATCACTCGCCTTCCATCCCACTTTCCACTCAGACTGAGGGCTCCGCTTCAAGCTCTCATCACCTCTCCTTGGCTTTGCTCGCAGGATGCATTCTGCCTGGAGTACCCTTTTCCGTTCCTCAATATCCACATCCTGCCCGTTCCTCAGAACTCAAGTTAAACACCATCTTTCCCACAAAGGCTTGCCTCTACCCAGAGGAAATAATCACCTCCCCTCTGAGCTTCCTGGACGGTGGCCTTTGGCCTTATTGAAAACCTTCACATTGTCTTAACGATCATTGCTCTCAGTTCAATCACCCCAGTCTCTAAGGGCAAAGTATCATCTGCATCTTCTTCCTGGGCACACCTCAAGTGCTCGAAAACTATTTGTTGAATGAATGAATCAATAAAAAATTATGTGCACAGAAAGAAAAATTTATATGAAATATCTATGCTTAATTGATAAATGAGAAAGTGGGATGAGCTATCTTCACGGAAGCAAAGATTCTGCCTTCCACTTTCTTTGTGTGTGTAATTAAAAGAATTGCATGGGTTTACAAGCAAGTTTAAGACGGTTCCCAATGCCTGCCTTGAATATTCCCAATATTTTACGACCTCTCATTTCCTGTAAAACAGCAAATGAATTTAACTGTGCAGCTTTCCAGCGTTTGACAGCTTTGGGGTTTTGTGTAAGAGAAATCAAAGCAATCAGTTATTTCATTAATTCAACAGTGGAAAATGTCAAAATATCACCTGTCTTTGCATACACCAGTGAATTGAATGAATTTTTCTCTTCTAATGTGTTCGGGGGTCACATAAACAACACTTCAAACACAACTAAATATCCAGTTTTCTGAAAATGTATCTCTATGATTTCTTTAAATTTTGGGGGGTTGTATAATTTTTTAAAAATCTTTAGCATTTAAAAAATGAATAAATGTGACTATATCAAAGTTGTGAATCAAAAATAATACTTTTGCGTCTCCCTCCCACCCTCCCTATCCCACCGCTCTAGGTGGTCACAGAGGAGATATGGGGATATATGTATATTTATAGCTGATTCACTTTGTTATAAAGCAGAAACTAACACACCATTGTAAAGCAATTATACTCCAATAAAGATGTTTAAAAAAAAGAAAGAAAGAAAAGTAATAATAATACTTTTTCTGGGACTTCCCTGGTGGTCCAGTGGTTAGGACTCTGTGCTTCCACTGCAGGGGGGGCATGGATTCAATCCCTGGTCAGGGAACTAAGATTCCCACAAGCCTCACAGTGTGGCCAAAAACACATGAATGAATTTGCAGAATTTTTAGTAAGTGGAATCATGGGAATTAAGGAAAGTAAGCACTATAAGAATCAAAATGAACAGACCATTCTACGAAGAAAAGCCAGAATCAAGTTTTAAAAAATGTGACATGGGAGCATGGAGCACTGTGGAAATGTTTTTCATGTGATTGTGGCGGTGGTTACATGAATTTATTGATATGTTAAAATTCATAGAACAATCACCAAAAAGGAGTCAGTAAATTTTTTTTTTTCAGCAGCGCAGAGCCCATGTTTCATTTAATTATTTCTGTCTTTGTTCATTTTCTCTCAGTTTTAGAACTCACATCCTAGGCTCTCCACTGGCCACTACAGTGATACTTGTCTTTTTTTTTTTTTTTTTTTTTTTTTTTTTGCGGTACGCGGGCCTCTCACTGTTGCGGCCTCTCCCATTGCAGAGCACAGGCTCCGGACGCGCAGGCTCAGCGGCCACGGCTCACGGGCCCAGCCGCTCCGCGGCATGTGGGATCTTCCCGGACCGGGGCACGAACCCGTGTCCCCTGCATCGGCAGGCGGACTCTCAACCACTGCGCCACCAGGGAAGCTCTGATACTTGTACTTTTAGAGGTTGAGAAAAATAGCTAATATCCATCTTCAAGTGCTAAACAAACACTGAACAACATCTTTAAGCAACTGAAAGAACGTTCCTCTCAATTAAGCACCTGATAACGACATTCCACTCTTGGTCTGTCCTGGTTCCACTACTGATCTCTTCCAAGTCTTCAGAGAAGTGAGCACCCAATAAACATTAACCACCAGACAAAGACAAGCATCTCTCTGTTCCAGAATATGCCTCTCGTCAGCTCTCCCTAGGATATAATCAGACCTACATTTAATATACCTGTAACAATAGCAAAGCACCTCCAGGTTATGATGTGAAAAGTATAAGTCAGAAATCATGCCAGCTTTATTTATTATGCTGTCATTTACTGTCGTGTGGTAAAGCCCAAAGAATCTAATTCCCTTTGCTACTGGGATTGTAGCAGCGTGTCTTTTTTATGCAGATTTCATCTTTGAAAGATGTTTAAGCAGGCTCTCATTGTTACCCAGTGTCACTGATCTGGTCTCCCCACTGAGTTCTCACATGAAAAAAAGTGAATTCAACCCAAGATGTCTTACTGTGACCTTGTCATCTCTTTGGGTGTCTGTCTGAGATAAATTGAAATACAGTGTTTTTTATGTGAATCTGTTTACACCTCTCCTTTATTACATACATTTTTAAACTTATTTGTGTTATTCACATGTTGACCTCAGTGCCATGCCAGACCGTATGAGGCAAAAGGAAAACTTAATAACACTGATCCTGTTTAAAATTTTGATATTTTGTTCGTCATGGCTTTTTTGGCATTAATTCAAATTTTTTAAGATGTTGCCTTAGAACATTATTTATCTTAATCACTGAGTGTTTTGGCAGCTCCTTACATTTGCAGCTGAAGAGAATGCCTCGCTCACCTCAACCTCGTCCCAGTACAAAAAATTTAAATGGAAAGTAATGGAACCACCTTAAGAAAAAATTCACAAGACTGAAAAATGTAACTTATTGATTCTGCCATTCAGAATTGTGTTTTGCCAATTGTATTCATTTCCTAAGGCTGCCGTTACAAAGTATTACAACCTAAGTGGCTTAAAAACAACAGAGGTCTGGAGGCCGGGAGTCTGAAATCAAGGTGTCGTCATCGCCACGCTCTGTCTGAAGGCACTGGAGAGCGAGTCCTTCCTTGTCTTTTCCTGGCTTCTAGTGGGGCCGGCAATCTTGAGCATTCCTGGGCCTGCAGCTGCATCATTTCACTTTCTGCCTCTATCATCACATGGCTTCTCCCTCCAAGTCTTCCCGACATCTTCTTAGAAGGACACCAGGCCTATTAAGGTCCTACCCTTCCCCAGTATGACCTCATCTTACTGAGCCAGTGGGGCTTAAGCCTTCAACACATCTTTCTGGAGGACGTAATTCAACTCCTAATACCAACCAAAACAGGTGATAACTCTTCTTGGAAGGGTTGGCCTGCCCGCATATCAAGTTGCTTGCATGGGATTGGTGTGGGGTATGGCCATGTGTTGTGACAAAGAAAGGTCTCTCTAGCCACCTGATGACCCCACCCTGCTCTCTCCATCACCCAGTACCTTCCCTTCAGAGCCCTCCTACTCACGTACTCCTCCTCTGCTCTTACCTGTTGCCTGTTAACACCTCACTCTGTTCTTACCCTCCAGCACAGCTTCCTAAGCCCCTGCCTCTTCTCAGTTCCACTCCATATCCATCTGCCCCATGGATGAAGAGCCTGTGGCCTCAATAGCCCATCAGTCTTTGACCAGCTCTATCCTGTTCTCATTCAGTTCATCTGAGCCTCCTATTCAACTCATCTGCCTAAACTTTGCTAAAGTTGGGTTACGGAAAACTCATGTGAGATTCTCATGCCTTATATCCATCTTCTGATGGCTTATTTTCCTACTTCCATGGGGAAAATTTCCAAAACTCCTAATGCGAGCTACCATCAGACTCAAGATTCCACGAGGGATGCGGGGAGCAGGAAAAGAGAGAGGGTTAAGACTTAGAAACTCAGCATTTGCCCATCAACCCCACACCCTGGCTTTCCATTCTTCCCGGACAGCCACCACCTTTGAGCAGTAAACCATTTGTTTAATCACTTCGCTTTTTCCTGACTGCTAGCAATGAAATGCTGCACTCTCTAAAATAATTTCCTGACTATTCGCTAAGATTCATCTCTGACATTTCATTAAATATGATCATTTAACTGTACAAGTACAAATGCATTTTTGATTTAGCTTACTGCAGATATTACAGATGTGGGGAAATGGATTCACATTGCTCTAGGACAAATATATCATTCACACATGCATGCGACAAAAGAACAAATTATGAAAAATTACTGAAACTTCCACGAAGATTTATATTTAACTTTCCCATTTTCAACCTCTGTGTGACTGTGAAAACAGATAGCATGTCGCTCTGTCAGCCATGATTCTATGAAGAATGTGTGGGTGATCCCATAAGGATCTCCATCAATAGCCTTGTCTCTGTCATTGACACTCTGTGGCAGGAAAAGAGCTGCAGACGGTTTCAAGTGCAAAGTTAGGAGGTTAGCAGTCTTATCACTGAAGCAGTAGGTAATGTGCCTGCCCTACAAAAGCCAAACAGCAATAGGATGTGTGTCTTCTCTGCCATGTGCTGTAAAGCCCGTCATAACAAATGCCAAAGTTTTATTTAATAGGAAAGTGCTCAGATGTGAACTGACATTCTTGAATGTCTTCCTGGGATCTGTTGTCATTGAATTCAAAGCTGACTGACTGAGGAAAGAGCAAGCTTGGTTTGGGGCCTTGAGCTATGAAATCAAGAACTTACGAGTCATGAGCTAACACTTACTATCTCATAGGGTGTCAGGTGTTCCCACAGAATGTCCTTTTACTACTGTGGAAAGAAATAGGCTCCTTTTCAAAAATCTTTATGATATGTTTTAGACAGAGGACAAAAGCAATATAATAGAGGTTTGAAGCAGTTACCTAGAAGAAAATGTATCCCCAAAGTGGCAGTGAGAAGCTTGTTATTTCCAGATATCAAGAAACTAAAAGAATTCAAATATCCTTCACATTTAAGACACCAATATAATAAAAATAGTAGTGTCCAAGACATCTACTAATTACTTTCCAAGTCATCTACTAGTGATAAGATTTGAGGTTTGGATGGGACCTTGGACATCATGTGGATTACACCGAATTCAGTTAGCGTACAAACAAGAAAAAAGAGGCTCAAATAATTCGCATAGATACATACGAAATTGGTAGCCAAACCCAAACTAAAAACCAGGGCACCCAATTTCATCATCACGTGATCCTCAAGGAATTTCTAAAGGCCAGGTAGGCAGGGAATGTAAGCCTCCCCGCTATGAGGATATTAGCCAGCTGAGCAATTAGCCATCAGCTGAATGACCTGCGGCTCACCTGCCCACATGGGCAGGGATATGAAGGGTTAAGTGACCATAGGGCGTTAGAGGAATTTGCTTCATCAGACCTGTGGGAAAAAAAAAAATCTAACCTCACAGACGTCCGCACTCCCAGTTTAAGCACTCTGTTAGCTGATGTCTCTGATGGTTAATTTTAAGTGTCGATTTGACTTTGGGGCATCCAATATGCCATGGGGTGCCCAAGTATTCGGTCAAACATTATTCTGGGTGTGTCTGTGAATGTGTTTCCGGTGAGATTAACATTTGATTCAGTAGACTGAGTAGAGCAGGTTGCCCTCTCTGATGTAGGTGGGTCTCGTCCAATCAGGTGGCAGCCTGAACAGACAAAAAGGTTGACCCTCCTCTGAGTTACAGGGAATTCCTCCCGCCTGGCTGCCTTTGAACCAAGACATTGGCTTTTTCCTGCCTTCAGACTCAAAGTGAAATATGGGCTCTTCCTTCAGTCTCAGCCTAGAACTTCATCATTGGCTCTCCTGCATCTCCAGCTTGGCAACGGCAGATTTTAGGACTTATTCCTATAATCCCATGAGCCAATCCCTTATGATAAATCTCTTTCTCTATGGAAATGCATCCCATTGGTTCTGTCTCTCTGGAGAAACAACAATGTCCCTGTAATCTTTTTTTTTTTAATATTTATTTATTTGGCTGTGCCAGTCTTTAGTTGCAGCATGTGGGATCTTTAGTTACAGCATGCAGGATCTTTAGTTGTGACATGTGAGATCTAGTTCACTGACCAGGGATCGAACCTGGGCCCCCTGCATTGGGAGTGTGGAGTCTTAGCCACTAGACCACCAGGGGAGAACCCTGGCATCTTTAAACTTCACATCTTTTATAATTGCTTTTTTTTTTAAATATCTTTATTGGAGTATAATTGCTTTACAATGGTGTGTTCGTTTCTGCTTTATAATTGCTTTTTTAAAATTTCTAACTCAGGAGAAACTTTAACTCAGGCAAACATTGTAGACACCCAAAGCCCAAAAGCGGTTTCAGAAATAGAAAACTTGCATGCCAGAGTTATCGGATGATGGTTCTAAAATTGATGCCACATAAATATCACACATAAAAATCTTCTCACTGTGTCACAGTAAGAAGGCTGTCATTTCCAGGCTCAGTTTACCGTGAAGCTGACCATCGCAATCATCTTCTTTTCCCAACAGAGGTGGTTTTGAAATATCACAGTGAGTGATCACACCACTTGCAGGACGCCTGGCACTGCCTCGGTCATTCACATTTCGTTTGGACTTTCTCTCTTCTGATGAACCAAAAGTCCTTCTCCCTCAGCAAGCTGTGAAGGGGGATGTTTCTAGGCACAGTGTGTTAAAATACGATTGGGGAGAGGTGGTGGCCCCCAAGTTCTCTTACTTTTGAGTGGTGGCAGCATTGCCTAGATGCGTGATGAAGCAATTAGTCCAGCCAATAAGTGCTCTAATTCCTGTGATCCAGGCTTGTAAAATCCCACCATTTACAAGCATTATTATTCTGCTTACAAGTGATGGCACTGAGTGAGGCTATATGCCTGTGAGAACTCTGCTCGTCCACAGTGAGGGGGAAAGGCTCGTGTACCGCAAAAAAAACAAAAAAAGAGGTAACTATTTTCTTTTCAGGAAAGAAAAATAATAACGACAATAATAATAATAATAAATAATCCAATTCCAATTTGCATCTCAGTTTTCCTCAAATCTTTTTTTTTCATTGAAGCAGAGTTGATTGACAATATTGTGTTAGTTTCTGGTGTACAGCAAAGGGATTCATTTATATATACATATAGATTTTCTTTTTCAGATTCTTTTCCATTATAGGTTATTAAAGGCATTGACTCTAGTTCCCTGTGCTATACAATATGACCTTGTTGTTTAGGTAAAAGGTAACAATTAAATGCTGTTGCTGGGCCACAAATAAGAGATGTGCCCACTGAGTTCTACAGTGTGTTGGTACTTATGATAGACAGAAATCATCAGGAGAAGAAAAAATTTTCACTTACCCCAATCAAGTCAAATACCTTGTCATGTATCCACGGCTACATTTGATCACCAAAGAAATGACTGGCCCAGTCTTCTCATGACTGTTGTCCGGGAATCAGCCAAACAAAATAATCCTACTTTCATAAAAATTACTAAGATAATTTTTCTTTTTTTTTTTTTTGCGGTACGGGGGCCTCTCACTGTTGTGGCCTCTCCCGTTGCGGAGCACAGGCTCCGGACGCGCAGGCTCAGCGGCCATGGCTCATGAGCCCAGCCGCTCCACGGCACGTGGGATCTTCCCGGACCGGGGCACGAACCCGTGTCCCCTGCATCGGCAGGCGGACTCTCAACCACTGCGCCACCAGGGAAGCCCCCTACTAAGATAATTTTAATACAGGTGTTAGTACAGCTGAAATACCCTATAGCGAGCAAGACATCTGTTTTCCTTTTCTAAAGTAATTCCTAATATAGTGTCCCAACTCTTCCCTAATTCTCTCTCTGACAAACCGGAGGAGGGGGTAAAAACGTTCTCCTGACCTGCTCTGGAAGAGGCACACAGCATTTGTAGCTTTCCTTCACTTCTCATATTTTTTTAAGAAGTGTTATATGTAATAGCAACGTTTCAATTATTTTTGCAATCCAAGCTCTTATTTATTCTTCACCCAAAAGTTCATATTTTAGTTTATCATATGTGTGAATCTTAGTTGCCTTAAGTTGAATGACTTAGAGAGGCAAGACCGTGTACATTTAATTCCATTTTTATGGTATTCTCATGCCACTTCACATACACACAGGTACCTAATGGCAGTGGAAACAGGGAGGATGCTGGTGAAGATGATGTTGGTGAAGATGATGATGAGGACGATGAGGATGAGGATGGTGGGGATGAAAATGCTGACAAGGTTCACGGTGATGAATGATCAATTCTTCCTCTCCAGCATCTTCCACAAGACATTTTTCTATGGCCTTCAAATGTCTTTCCTCCTCGGTGACACCAAGTTTCTCTAAAAGGCTTTAACTGGCCCTTCAGGATGATTTGGGATGAAAGAAAAGGAGAAGTTTTCCATAGCTCAGAAAAACTCTTGCATTATCGCAAGGAAGTTTGGCAATCAAACATCAGGTGGGGTAAAGGAGAAATTGCAGAAGAAAGATAAATCGTAACAAGCCTCAGGTGACCTCCTCTGAGTAGAAGGACTGTTAAAATAGAACAGAGACATAAAGGTAAGAAGGTTAGGTTTTGCCAGTAAGTGTTATCTGCGGAGATGCTGACGACACCGTCCGACAGCAATGCTCTTGGCCTGAGAAGGCAGGGCTGGGCTACCTCTTCCCGTCAGGCTGGCCAGAGCTGATTAGCCATGACAGGCAGCTCTGAATAATTGCTCTAATTGCTTCAGTGAGCCCTTTACCTCGTCCTAAGAAAGGAATCATGCCTCAGCCAGCTTCAGAGGCCAGACACCCCTAACCTGACATCTCTAACAAAGATGCGTTTATTTCCATGGAAGCATTATTTGATGTTGTTCGTCAGAAGCAGAGATGCGAGAGTTCAACCGAGACCTCAAAGTTGGCCGTAGGTAAGGGCCTTGTTAAATGGCTCGGGAGTTTGTATTTGCAGGTTGACTTGGTGTGATGAACAGTTAGTGGAGACTGCTAATCCCAAGAAGGGCAAACATATGTCACCCTGAATTGGGTTGTAGATTCCACTCTCCCGGAGAGCAGGAGATAATGAGTGCAGTGTGTCATCAAAACTTTTCATGTCAACTGTAGAACACATTCTAAATAGGAAACTGTCAGATCCGCTTAAGGCCGTGAGTGACAGGGACCTCTTTCCAGCCTATACCTTCTCATTGGAGATGCCAACTTACTTTAGACGGCTAAGTGGTGAGAGGCTTCACTTGAGTCTTGGTCTCCTGAGCATTTGTTTGTTTTGCTACAAAATGAAACATAAATGATAAAACTTCTCAACCCTTGAGGAAATTTTCTGTGGCCTTCCCTAATACTTGAGCATTTTTACCTCACTACTCAGATAATTTCTACAGAAGACAAAATAATTTATTCTGAGTCTAAGCGATGCGTTACCCTAACTGTCCATCTAATGGCAAGGAATTTTCATGGAAGGAAGCATTGCATAAAAATCTCTGTAATGTGTTAGAGACTATGGGAGCTCAAAGAGGTCAATCAAAGTAATCTTTTTGTGTAATGAGATCACCCGTCCATTCACCAATGTGCAGACTTCTCTTTATTATGGAATTTAGCATATCTTGTTCGAGATAATTATTTTTGTACCAGTGCCACCACATGAATTTGAGGTCCAAGAGGGCTGGAACCAGTTTGCTCACTGTATAATCCTAGTGCCTATCCTAGTACCTGGCAATCAGTTAAATTAACAATTAACTAAAGTTGTGCTTTTGAACTAATTTTCTTATTATATTGATACCATTCCTTTACTCTTTTTTATTCTCTTTCTTTCTCCCTTCCTTTTTTCCATTCTTCATTCACTCTATTGCATTTACTATGAGGCTAACGTAAGATTTTCCTTGAGTGTGTCAAAGAAAAAAAGTGAAAGAGGATGGATATTTATTGAGGGACTTACTATATGTTTGGTGGGTGCTAATTTTTTTCCACACAGTATCTCATTCAGCACTCACAAAAAATACTGAGAGGCAGCTAACATTATCTCAGTTGAGGAACTGGGGCTCAAAAAAGTAGGGACTTTCCCCTATGCCTACTCAAACTCCAAATTGCATAAGCTTTTCCCTGTACCAAACTGTGAGAAAAAAATAGGAAAGTTGTTCAACTGGAGTAAGGTAGAACATCTAAAAAAGTTTCAAAACTTCACCTTGATGCCAACCAACCTGAGAATTGAGTACAAGCTGATCACACACCCTGCAGTCCCCTCCCTCACACTGCCTTTAAAAACCTTCCCTGTATATATATAACTGAATCAATTTGCTGTTCACTTGAAACTAACACAATGTTGTTAATCAACTGTACTCCAATATAAAATAAAAAGTTAAACAAACAAACCTTCCCTGAACCCTCCTACACTGTCGGTGGGAATGTAAATTGGTGCAGTCACTATGGAAAACAGTATGCAGTTTCCTCAGAAAACTAAAAACAGAATTACCATGTGATCCAGCAATCCCAGTCCTGGGCATATAACCAGACAAAACTATAATCAAAAAGATACATGGGGCTTCCCTGGTGGCGCAGTGGTTGAGAGTCCGCCTGCCGATGCAGGGGACACGGGTTCGTGCCCCAGTCTGGGAAGATCCCACATGCCGCGGAGCGGCTGGGCCCGTGAGCCATGGCTGCTGGGCCTGCATGTCTGGAGCCTGTGCTCTGCAGCAGGAGAGGCCGCAGCAGTGAGAGGCCCGTGTACCACAAAAAAAAGAAAAAAAGAGATACATGCACCCCAATGTTCATTGCAGCAATATTTACAATAGCCAAGACATGGAAACAGCCTAAATGTCTATTGATGGATGAATGGATAAAGAAGATGTGGTATACATATTCAATGGAATATTACTAAGCCATAAAAAAGAATGAAATAATGCCATTTGCAGCAACATGGATGGATCTAGAGATTATCATACTAAGTGAAGTAAGTCAGACAGAGAAAGACAAATACCACATGACATCACTTATATGTGGAATCTAAAACAAGACACAAATGAACATATCTACGAAAGAGAAACAGATGGAAAGAAAACACTCCCCAGAAGGGTGTTAGCAAAGGGAAGTGAGGGCAGGGTGAACCTTAATTTGAATCTTGTTTTAGAGAACAGACTTGTGATTGCCACGGGGTGGTGGGGGTGAGGAAGGGAAGGATTGGGAGTTTGGGTTAGCAGATGCAAAGTAGTAACAAAAAAAACCCAAACCTTCCCTCAAAGCCATAAGGGAGTTCGGGTCTTTTGAGCATGAGCTGCCCATTCTCCTTGCATGGCTCCCTATAGTAAACGCTGTACTCTCCTTTATCACAACCTGGTGTCAGTAGATTGGCTTTGCTGTGTGTCCAGCAAACGGACCCAAATCCAGGTTGGGTAACATTTGCACGGGGCTGTGTGTTCACTGTGGCTGGCACGACAAGATTGCTTCCCATTTGAATGTGGTCAGGTCTCAGATCCCACTGGAGCATTTGGTTGACAATCTGACAGTTATCTCAAGAAAAGGACATTAAAAAACATAAATTGACATGAAGTAATTGCATTTTTTCTTCAGCACAGAAAGACTGCCTGGAAACCCCCTGCAGCTGCAAGACACAAAAGTAACATGAGCTTGTGCTTCTACATAAACCAATACCTTTTCATCAGGATTTTACTCCAGTCAGTGCCCAGTGCTCTGACTTCCACGCTGTGTCACGTGGGGAATGCACAATGTCATAAGCCACTCCAACAGGGAATCTGATGAATTGATTGCAAGATATTCTGCCTTTTGAAGGAAGCAGTTGGCTGTATTCATCTATGGATGAGAACCCTAGGCAAATTCCATTAACGTTTGAAATGATATTAATGTACCTTCTGTGCATACATTGAGTGGCTAAAGCTGATTGAGTTCAGCAAGAAGCTAGAAAGTTTGGACCCTCACTTATAATTCATATGCCATGACTGTGCAGGGTTTTCATTTTTTATTTTTTTTATGTATACACCCAGTATTCATAAACTGCTTCAAATAGATTGGCAATAATAAATAAATAAACAAATAAATTAAATATCTAAAAATTTGGAAAGTGGAAAGCAAACTTTCTAGGGGAAAACATGCTTCTCTATGATATGGGAAAGTTGATTCTTAGGGGGCATTAGTTAGTAACTTTCCATTTCATACTTAACTATAAACCTCCCTCTAAAGAACTTAAAGAAACCATTCAATCTCTCTTATAAATCTAGGCAATTATAAGTAACATGTAGCAGTAAATGTCATTCCTCTAATTTACTTGTTTACTTACTGGGACTAGTGATGTTTGTAGGAAAGACAACTAAGCCTTTCTCCTTAGCATAAAGAATCATCATCCAAAATCCTCTTTTCTGATTCTTTCAGCATCAAATGTTTTGGCCTCTTTTGTGTCCACCTTCTCTATTTTTCTGATCAAAGTACCAGTTGTGCAGACCTTGCTTTATAAACTTACAATTACTACTGTCATAGGAACTACGCCCATATTACATGATCAAAGCCCATTTCTTTAGCTGCTACTTCCTTCAATAGCTATTCCAGCAGCATTCTAGAGACAAAACAACACAGCACGTTACTAGGAATAAACTAGATAACTAATGAGAACCTACTGTATAGCACAGGAAACTCTACTCAACGCTCTGTGGTGACCTAAATGGAAAGGAAATCCAAAAAAGAGGGGATATATGTATACGTATAGCTGTTTCACTTTGCTGTAAAGTAGAAACTAACACGACATTGTAATGCCACTATATATGTAATGCAACTCCAATAAAAATTAATTTTAAAAATTAAAATAAAATAAATTTAGAAAAACAGCATAGCATGAGGATGCATGCAAAGGAACAAAAGAGCACGAAATATCAATAAGAAGGAAGCATTTTATAATCACTACCGAGAACCAACTCATATAAGATAGTGATGAATAACATGCAGGGAATTTTAACTAACAGGCCTCCAGAGCATATGCTGATACAAGTAGATGCCAGGATCTGAATATTACAGCTCCTTAAATAGGACAAATATATTGATACATTGCTACTTAAAAAAAAAAATAAAGATTTTGTTTGCTTGAGTTTTGCAGACTTTTACTGAACTTTCTGTTCAGTGTCACGAAATGTCATAATTGTGTCCTCCAAGCTCCTGTAAACTGGATTCAGCGATTCCCACTCACATCTTGCACAGAACTTGTAAACAGATCAGCTCAAGTTGATAAGCATCTTAAAGCTAATTGTCCAGGTGCTAAATTCATCTCCATCTATTTATTGCAAAGCAATCAGTTAATGCATCTTGTTGGGGGATTCTTAACATGTCTCCCACTGAGCTTGATGAGGTTGAGATAAAAAGTTGGAGAAGGGAGACAGATGGGGCCAAATACAAGAAGAGATCTGAGAGGGAAGTTCCCGGGGACAGGTCTCTGTCTGGAGAAAGCCATCTCTCCTTTTTCTCCTGGCTGCCTTCTTATCCTCAGTTTTCTTATCTTACCTAAAAGCCTGGGAAGCATCCGTTTCCACCCAGAAATCACTTGGATGCCAAAAAACCAAATTAATTACTGTTTTCAGGTTTTCCATTTCTATGGAAAGTTGAGATATTTTTAAATCCCATGTTTGGTATAATATTATTTTATGACATAATAGACACATTCATCAGACCAGGTTATGCTGGGTAACAAACTATCCCCCAACCTCAGTGTCTTAAAGTATCACGTGTGCCTTCTGATCATTTCTATTGTCCAAAACATGTCACATGAACATGGGGAAATTATGATTTCACCCGCAGAAGGGCTGTGCATATTGGTATACAATAATAAGATCTACCACAGTGATGGACCACTTGATAAAATTTTAAATGTATGTGTTTTAATCTTTAAGTTGAGATTTTTTGGTATCATAATTTATTTTTAATGGAGTGTGGGTAGGAAAGAATCCATAGAATATACTGAATTTCTCATTAAGTTAAAATAGAATATATGCCTTTGAGAGAAAATTTTCGTGTATATTACCAATTTCTATTTTTTAAGAAAAAAAAAGCAAGTCTGCATAATGATCTTGGATGCCCACTTATGGCATAAAAAAAGGATTTTGCTGTGCTAGTCGTATCTTTCTTCTAACAAATACCTGGACGACTGTAATAGACCCCTCTGATCCATCCTCTGCAGCACAGCTGAGTCACCTGCTCAAAAGGCAATCTGACTGGATCATTCCTCTGCTTACAAACTTCCAGTGGCTTCCCATTGACCGGCTGCAGTTACCATGGTTACTGTGGTTTCTCCAGCCCTTCTGATGTGGTCCCAGCTTCCTCCTCAGCCTCATCTTTTAATGCTTTCAGCTCCACCTAAGCACACCTTACCCCTACCTTTACTTTCTCAAATAAGCCTGCCGCTGGGCCCCTCACATGCTGTTCCTCACCTGAAACACACACTCCTCATTTCCACCCCCAACTCTCAAAACCCTCTCTGCCTTGGCCTGGCCGACTCCTTCCTACACATCCTTCAGGTTGTAGTTTGAGAGAAACTTTTCACAGGAAGCCTTTCTCAGGAACCGGAGACTAGGTTCAGAGCCTCTGGTTTACATACCTCTAGCACTCGGTAATAAGTGCTCTCCCACCGCACTTAATACACTTCAGGCTAATTGCTTGTTTAATTGTTCAGCTCCTTCAACAGACTCTTAGGTGAAAGTACTGACAGAACCAATGGCCCATGCAGGTCTGGGGTCAGTTCAAAGAGATCTCAGAATTCAGGGACCACAGCATCCCCCAGCAGGCACTGGGAGGGTGCCCGAGACCCATGCGGGACCTACCATACTTCAGCAGATCCCTCTCAAGGTAAAAAGTGACCAAGGAGTGGACATCTCAGCTCCCAAGAGGATTCATGAGCGTTTCCCTTCATTCAGATGCCATCCTAAGCAGAGTGAGTGGGAGGAAGTCTGTCAAAGGTCACTGTCTGAAGGGCCGTACCATCTTGGCCTTCTTCATATATACCCCCAGCAGCAAGCACAGACCTGGGGCGTGGTCCTCAGTAACTCTTAGTTAAATGACTGACCCTATGAATAAATATCAGGTGACAGGGCTTCCCTGGTGGTGCAGTGGTTGACAGTCCGCCTGCCGGTGCAGGGGACACAGGTTCGTGCCCCGGTCCGGGAAGATCCCACATGCCGCGGAGCGGCTGGGCCCGTGAGCCATGGCCGCTGAGCCTGTGCTTCCGGAGCCTGTGCTCCACAACGGGAGAGGCCACAACAGTGAGAGGCCCGCGTACCGCAAAAAAAAAAAAAAAAAAAAAAATCAGGTGACAATTGTTAAACCCCTATGAAATAAGCAGGGCACGTATCATTTGGCCAATGAGGAAGCTGAGCATGAAAGAAGTTAAGGGATTGCCCCAAAGTCACAAAGGACAAAAATACAGGGGCTCCTGGTCACTCCTGCAAACCAATTCTGTCCAGCTGGGTGCCTCTCTTAACAGACTGAATGTTTATATCCTCACAAAATTCTTATGCTGAAGCTCTAACCCCCCACTGTGATGGTATTTAGAGGTGGGGCCCTTGGGAGAAAATTAGGTTTAGATGAGATCATGAGAGTGGCGTTCCCATGATAGAATTAATGACCAGAACTAACTCTCTCTCTCCATCTCTCTGTCTGTCTGTCTGTCTGTCTCTCTCTCTCTCTTTCTCTCCCTGCCATGTGAGGAGATGACAAGTAGGCAGCCTTTTCCAAGCCAGGAAAAGGACCCTCCTTACCAGAAAGTAACCAAACCTGCAGCATTTAGACTTCCCAGCCTCCAGAACTGCGAAAAATAAATGTCTGTTGTTTAAGCCACCCCCCCTATGGTATTTCATTATAGCAGCCTGAGCTAACTAATACAGCCTTCAAGTTTACCTTTAATTTACTTGAGTTGTTTATCACCACGTGATATAGCACCATATTTCATAGAATCTAAAACATTATCAATTGGCGACATGCACCTGTATTTTGTGTGTATCACTAAGGGGAAAACTACTTCCAATTCCACTGGGACACAATGCTTCCTTATCACATACAAAATAATTTTTTGCTCATTAACAGAGCTTTTTTAGACAGAATTAGGCATAGATTTCATCACGGATCCTCTTTGCCCAAACATTTTTAATAAGTGAAATAAATCAGTTAAGATTTTCCTAAAACTGGGACTTCCCTGGTGGCACAGTGGTTAAGAATCTGCTTGCCAGTGCAGGGGACATGGGTTCGAGCCCTGGTCCGGGAAGATCCCACATGCCGCAGAGCAACTAAGCCCATGCACCACAACTGCTAAGCCTGCACTCTAGAGCCCACGAGCCACAACTACTGAAGCCCATGTGCCACAACTACTGAAGCCTGTGCTCCGCAACAAGAGAAGCCACCACTGTGAGAAGCCTGCGCACCGCAATGAAGACTAGCCCCCGCTCACCGCAGCGAGAGAAACCCTGCGTGCAGCAATGAAGACCCAACACAGCCAAAACAAAAGAGAAAAAAAAGAAGAGTTACAGTGAACTGATTTTTCTTACTTTTATTTATCTGTACTTTCTAAATTTTTAACATGACATTATTATGTCATTAATTTTATAATAAAAGTATAATATCTGCACATTTGCTTTCTTTTTATGTAGTCAAAGGCTAAAGCTATCCATACTGCAGAGGAAAAGCCAAATAATTCAATTATTTTGCATTAACCCTATTTTCAATAAT
This sequence comes from Leucopleurus acutus, assembly GCF_964270905.1. NCBI lineage: Eukaryota > Metazoa > Chordata > Mammalia > Artiodactyla > Delphinidae > Leucopleurus > Leucopleurus acutus. The sequence continues at coordinate 99,616,715 of NC_139153.1, forward strand.
TTAACTTTTAAAGTGTCTTGGTATAAGGTTTCTTAAAAATGCTATCTACAGCCTGAGGATCCATGGAAGGAGACCACGTTAAGGTACTTTGGGATCCACCAAAATCTCTCTCTGCAGCCGAGACCTGGGCCCTGGCTCTGTGGGCTTGTGCAGACTTTGTTCTCCCAGGCTCCGTGGTCTTCAGGGAGGCTCCCTGGACATCCCCAAATTCTCTATCATCTCATGGTTCTGAAGAGGGGAACTACAGGCCATCAGTGAGTCTATCCTGTGCTATTCAAAAAGGCATAAGGAAGTTAAGGAAATTGGGGGATATATTTCAGTCAAATAAATCAGCATCCCAGACTGCTCAACTTCAATCTAGACCAGGGAGGGGGTGGAAGGAGTGTTATGGGCTGAATCATGTCCCCCTCCAAATCACATGTCAAGGTCCTAACCCCCAGAGCCTCCGAATGTGACTGCATTTGGAGGTAGGATATTTAAAGGTGATTAAATTAAAATGAGGCCTTTAGGGTGGGTCCTAATCCAATCTGACTAGTGTCCTTATAAGAAAAGGAATTTAGACATAAAGACAGACAGCAGGGATGCACACATGCACAGAGGGATGGCCGTGTGAGGACACAGGGAGAAGACAACTGTCTACAAGCTGAGAAGGAGAGAAGTCTCAGAAGGAAGCAGTCCTGACGACACCTTCCGACACCTTGATCTTGAACTCCCAGCCTCCAGAACTGTGAGAAAATAAATTTCTGTTGCTTAAGGAACCCAGTCTGATATTCTGTTATGGCAGCCGGAGCAGACCAATGCAGGGGGTACACAGTAAGTGACCCCATGTCAGCAGGACTCTCCTTTTAACAGTTTATTTTTTGTTTGTTTTTAGCAACTTTATGCACTTTTATGACTCCAAACAAATTGCTTTGTATGTACATATATGGTTTTTAATTGAAGTACAGTTGATTTGCAATGTTTCTTGTTAATACAACCTTAAGCTCAGGAAGTTTCATCTGTGGCCTCTGAGAGCCTGTGCATGACAGCAAGTGGTGGCGTAAGTGCCTTCTACCTACGGATGGTTCCAAGGTTCTTTTTTAGCTCTTACTCTTAACCTTCCCCCCCGCATACCACACCTCCAGGATTTGCTAAAACTTTGTGACCAAGAGACTGATTTGAAATCTCAAGTGCAGCTGGGACTCTGCGATGGCCCGAACAGATCAAGAGTAGGCACAGAAAAGGATACAGGGAATAGGAGGTCTAGAAAATAGCCCACCCAATTAATCCCATTTATAGATACTGTAGTTCTAAGTTAGTTGTACCTAAGAAAATGAAAGTGAAAGCTTATAGCACTGGAAAAAGAAACTGACGGATTATTAGCCTGACACTCACCATTTGCGAAACAGAGATAATAGATCCATTATCTCGAGTCCCGCCCCGCCCCCATCCTTAACAGTGTGGGTTTGATTGCCCTCTTGCCTACAGGTAATTCTCCATCAAAATTAAATCTGTCAGCTAGTTCTCAATTTTATAAACTACACAGGCAGGGGAAGAGAGGAGGCTGGGCAGAGGCTGGCGCTGGGTCTGAGGGAGGTTGTCTTTCCCCAGGCTACCAGGACGCTAATCCAAAGTCCCTCTGAACCAAGGATTTGGAAATACGCTTACATTCACGGTCCCATAGTGACATCAGCTGGTCAGTTCCCAAACAACAGCCTAGCCAGGGAGGAACAGGCCCGAAAACAGTCATCTACAGCCAAGAATCACTGGGTAAATGTATTTTTTAAGCAGCTGCACAATAGCTAGATTTTCAAAGTGTCTTTTACAATGATTCTTCCAAATATGTAATATCGATAGCTGACGGTAAGTACAAATTTAGAAGTAAGCTTTCAGAAATGGGAGTTTAAAACCTTCCAGTGGCAACAAGTACGATAATCAACCCAAATAAAGTATACGAATTTTGTAGATCATGAATGGGTTTTAATTTTGAAATATAAGGTCAAAACCAAACACAGTTTGAGATGGATTCTCAGACAATATTAAGACGTAAAGTGACTTTTTTTGGGAGAGTTACAGCTATGCCAATTAGCCCGGGCCCAGCATGAAGTACAAGAAGATTAACAATTCAGGAGAGTGGGCATAAAAAACTACAGTCAAGTCTATGTCAGTTAGACCTCTTTTGTTGGGTCACCAGAAGGAGGGCTTTGGGTAAGGATTTCAGCATGGTGCTCATAATTCCGTAACCCTGTGGTTTGCACTTTCTTTTAACAATACAGGAGATTCTGTGGTTGAAGCCAAACAAGAATGCAGGTATAGAAGATTGAGAAGGGGGTGAAGAAGGCTCTGAGCATCATGCCTCTACTTCACAGTGGGGAGCAGAGCAGAGATGAAGAAGTATCCTTGGAATCCACAGAGCACAGTTTGAAAGCAACTGTCTATAACCTAATGGTCTTCTGAAGAGGAGAAATCGGAGGACCAAATATTAAACGAGATAATCTAGGCGCTCGGGAAATGATTTCTTTCTTAATTCAAGGTAAACTCATTTTAAAGCTAAAGGAAATATTAATATATTGGTAAAGAAAGAATAAGAAGGTTGATTAAAACTGAAGAAGCCTTAAAAATTTAGATATTAGAATTAGATATTGGCTGTTGGAATGTATGATCACAAAAACACAACCAATTACTCAATATTTCAAGTTGATTTGCTCACGTAGAGAAGCTCTTATGTGTAACTACTGCCCACAATAACAAAGATTTCTTACTCATTATCCATATCAGCTGTAGGTCAGCAGTTGTTCTATGTGCCTTGTTCGTTCAGATCCAGGCTGAAGAAATGCCCCATGTCTGGGGCACAGTAATCCTGTGACAAAGAAAAGAGCTAAGACCAAACCATTCAATGGCCCTTGAAGCTTCCGCTCACATTTCACTGACCAAAATAAGTCAAACGTCCACCCCTGACATCAGTGGGGTAGAGAAGTATAATCCTCATGTAGGAAGGCACTGCAAGCCACATGGCTACAGATAGGGCTGAATAATGCTCTTATAGAGAGGGCAGAAAACAACCAGAGACAATAATACAATCGACCAGTCCACTAAACTCCCAGTGACTAGCACAATGTCTTGTACAAAGTAGATGCTCAATAAATGATTAAAATAGTTTGTGAAATGACAATGTTGGCCATGAATTCACATTAAATGTAGATCAGTCCATCTGTTCTGCTGCAGAGTTTTTCTTCCTTGGAGTGTTAACACAGTGATTTCCACTTTGCTACCGTAAATATCCTACTAAGAATGAATCTCACCAACATCGTGTTGAGCCAAAAAAACCCAGATGCCAAAAAATACTAACAGGCGAATGGATAAAGAAATTGTGGTGCCTCCATCCAGAGAACGACTACCAGCACTAAAAAGGAATGACCTAGTGATACACACAACAGCATGGGCAAGTCTCAAAATAATTACGGGGAATGAAAGACAAAAAAAAGAGTACACTCTGTATGATTCCTTTTATAGAAAATTCTAGGAAATGCAAAGTAATCCATGGTGACAGAAAGTGGTGGCCTAGGGAGAGGAGAGGTAGGGTTGGGGGAGAGGGTAGATAAGGGAACTTTGAAGGCGATGAACATGTTAATTATCTTGATTGTGGTGATGGTTTCATGGGTGTATTCATCTGTCAAAACCCATCAAATTGTACACTCCAAATATAGGCAATCTACCGTATGTCAATTATGCCTCAATAAAGCATACAAAGTACTTTTTAAAGCATGCTTACCGGGCTTCCCTTATGGTGCGGTGGTTAAGAATCCGCCTGCCAATGCAGGGGGCATGGGTTCGAACCCTGGTCCCGGAAGATCCCACATGCCGCAGAGCAACTAAGCTCGTGTGCCACAACTACTGAGCCTGCGCTCTAGAGTCTGTGAGCCACAACTACTGAGGCCGCGTGCTGCTACTACTGAAGCCCATGCACCCTAGACCCCGTGCTCTGCAACAAAAGAAGCCACCGCAATGAGAAGCCCGCACTGCAACAAAGAGTAGCCCCCACTCACCACAACTAGAGAGAGCCCGCGCACAGCAACGAAGACCCAATGTAGCCCAAAATAAGTAAATAAAATAAATAAATTTATTTTTTAAAAAAAGCGTGCTTACCTCATGATTTATATGAAGTTCTACAACAGGCAAAACCAATCTCTGGTGGTTACTCTTAGGCTAGGCGCTGACTGGAAAGATTACAAAGGATTCAGGTGATGTTACCTTGAGCTGGAGCAAGTCAGTTACACAGGTGTGTTCTATTGGTGAAATTTCACTAAGATGTATGTTTATGCCGGATGAGCTTTTCTGTAGGCAAGTGATATTGCAATAAAAAGTTTTTAAATATGCCACTATTTTTAAAATACATACGGATCATCTTAACAGTATTAAAGAAAGCCATCCTCATAAACAATTTATGACAGAAAAATAATAGTTATGTGATTGCCTTATTTATCACCTCCTTTGGAAATTCGAGGGCTGTGAGTGGATTTTCGTCCTGCAAGTCTCCATAACTGAGGACAGACCACAGAGACTAGAGACTCGTAGACTGTAGACCCTGGGAGGGAGCAGTTACAGGGACAATGGGGGCAAGTGTCAACACAGTCACCACGAGACCAGTGTCTGTCCACAAAAATGTGCCAATGCTGATGCTTCTGCTCTGTTTTGTGTCCCTAATTCTAATTACTCTTGCCTTCATTGTCATCTTAGGCAGGGATGCAGGGAGATGCCACGTATACACACAAGGGGTTCACATGTACCCAAGAGCAAGCCAGCTATGCCAAAGCCCCACTGATGGGATAACACGATTGCAGACAGCTGAGCGAAGATAAGAAATGAAAAGACATTTTTATGAACCCATCTTTTTCACTATGTAATATATTTTTTAAAAAAGAAAACCTTATTCCCATTGACCGATTACTTTAATGAATAAATATAATGTGCTGTCAATGGTTGGACGGTTGAAGTGGATTATATTTCCCTTGCTGGCAAGCATGGTCTTAAATAAAAACAAAACGAAGTTTCAACAACCCTCTGCCCCCCAAAAAAGAGAGAAAATCAGTCTGAGTTTCAAATGACTTTGATCTTTGTGTTTATTTTATAGATTACTACCTGGTCCCTATGAATGTCCCTATGGATAAAAAACAAATCCAAGTGTCTCCAATTGTGTGTTTAAGTAATTTTAAAAGACAAATTTTCAAAATGCCATTGATCTATGGTAAAAACTAGTACTCTGTTCTCATGCATAAAACTTTAAGATTCCCCACTAAGCTCCATCTAATCAAAGAAAAATGAAAATAACCATAACCACTTATGATCACTATTTAAAATGTGAAAAAAAAGGAGACAAAAAGAACGAACTGAAAATCGAATTCCACATCAAACAGCCACTCTACCCCGTGCTGTGCTACCAACTACATAGATAAATAAAGACCTGATTTGGGTACGAGAAAGTGGGGTGCTGCCCTAACTAAATCCTAGAACATATGCCAGTTTTCAGGACAGAGTGTTGGTAGAAGGCCTGAGGGCCTTCGAGAGACTGTTGGCAGAACCCTGATGATGGCCCCCAGGAGGCTGTTGGTGAGCTTAAAGGAAAAGAAAAATGTTCTAGGAAACTAGAGGAAAGGAGCTCACTGTGATGCCGTAGCCGAAAATGTAGTAACACTCTCGTTGTGGGAATGTGGAAATAGAAAATGTACTTCTGAAAGGGATAATCTAGCTAAGGAGACTTCCAAGCATAGTATGGAAGGTGCCACCGGCCTCTATTTGCTGCTACAGTAAAGGTGAGTAGAGAAATAAACTTAATAAACTAAAGAACTGCTAGATATAAAGGAACCAGGGCTTGCTAGGCTCAAAAATAAAACTTTCTCATTCCCAGCCTTTCCAGGTAGCAAACAGTGCTAAGATTAAGAAATACCTTTCGGACGAAGATCAAATCCAAAGTATGTCAGGAAAATTTGGTCTAAAAATGAAGCCAAAGGTGTGATTGTAAAAGCTTTTGTTAAGATCTCAGAAGGCAGCACCCATTTCAAAAAGAAAAAAAAAAGTCTAAGGGTCTTAAAGCCGCTGTTCCTTGGCTGCTTTCCAGGGAATCTAAGCTGCAGAAGGGTTTGTTCAAGAGATTTCAAGTGTTTCTTTTAGCTAATGGAATGGATTTCAAATCAATTCACCGAAAAACCTGTGAATTTTTAAAGTTACATTAGATTGAATTGAGAGCATAGATGGTACAACATGAAATGATGCCTTCAAATGATCAAATTTCTATGGTTAGAAACCAGATAGAGAAATTATTCAAACGCTTCAAACATGGGCCACATTTTAGGGAAAAGGAAGGGTATTTCAGAGGGTGGAGGAAAGAGCCGCAGTCACTCTTTCCCAGGCGTCCGAATTGAGCCCTAATCATGGAACTGCCAACACGTGCCCAGCTGGACTTTGGAATTGTTACAAACCTGTAACTGCTGTGTGCCTTCACCTGTTTTGAACAGAAATGTCTAAAATGGTTATCCCATGCCTATCCCATCGTTGGGTGTTGGCTAAGTGGGGTCCAGATAACTTAGTTCACAGGTCTTTCTGTCAAAAGGAACAGTTCTCAATGAGTTGTTCCAGAAGAATAATGTTCAAACATCCTCATCTTCACCTGGACCAGATTTAAATGACGGGATACTGGACACTGACTTGGAGCCTAGTGTCATAATGGGATGATGCTTCCGGGCAAGTATAGTTTCCATGTAGGAAGGACTTGCATTGTTGTGACCAGAATGCAATCTGTGGAGACTCCAGCAGATTGCATTTTCCAAAAATAACTGCAGCAATAGTTTTAGTCCCACATGGTCTTCAGAACCTTGCAACTACTCTTCAAGAGGTAGAGTCTATTTCCCCTGCCCTTGAATTGGGGCAGCCTTGATCAATAGAATGTGATGAAAGTGATACTGTGAGACTTCCAAGGCTTGGTAATTTTAGAAGGAAATTTTTCAAAATATCATTGATCTGTATGAAAGCTACAACTCTCTTCTGATTCATTGTAGAAACGAAATGTCATGCAGTGGAATTTCCAAAGTGAATTCTGCTTTTGACAAACACTCCTAACCAATATCATAGTTTCCCGATAAAAAGGAAAGACTCAGTTGGCAAGTGATTTTTTTCCTTTTGCCCTTCTTCCTACCTGGAATGCAGATGCAATGGAGATATGGCAGCCACCTTTCAACCATGAAGACAAGGGCAATATGCTGGAATAACAGAACAGGAAAACAGAAAGAGCCTGGGCTTTTGGAGGCATGGCAGGGTGGCTATGTACTTCCATCAGCTGCTTGCAGACAGACTTCTTCTTATAAGAGAGACTGAAACCCTGAAGAGAAATGGGCTGGTTGCAAGATGATAAATAGTCACTACTTTGCTGCCTTAGTTTTAGGGGATACTTGAGAGAGGGTGAGTCTATGTTGAACCAGAGAGAGAATGCCCTCCCTCCAAAGGGAGCAGCAGCTACTCAACTCCAGATACGTGTCCCCAAGCAGGAAAGGATGTTGAGTGTTGCCAGATTTTCCTGTTCTTAAAGGAAAGCCAGAAATCTGGATTTCTATGTAAAATTTCTTGATTTTAAATGTCGGCAACTAATTCAAGCTTTTGAAACTGTGTAGTTCAACATCGTGCTGGATAAACAAACACATCTATAGACTGAGGAAGATTCACTGGCTGCAAATTTGTGGCCCTGTCGTTTCAACTATACAGCTTACACTAGGATGAAAGTTTGGCCTTAGGAAATGGATAATTGTATTTGCTTTATCAACGACTCATCGAAAAAAATGGAGAATAAAGACGTGTAGTGGCCAACCTGGTGAGCATTGAACTTGGAGGCTTGGTATCGCCCTTGAACTACTCCCTGGAATTAGTGATGCAAAGCCAAAATGTACTGTCTTCCTGGAGCCCTTCCCCCCGGAATGGTGTTCTAGACTGAATAACTCAGACTCGGGAAAATATACTGGTCAGAAGAGAAGGACCAATCTCAGTGACTATAGGATGGAGTTTTCTGGACGGTCGACGGACAGACACATCATGGAAGTTTAAAAAAGAGGGGCACCTTTGCGAAATTGTATAAATGTGCGGATGGAAGAAATGAGATGAAGATCTGGGAATATCCATGAGGGTATCCTGAGCATCCTTCTGGGATAGGGACCAGTTCTTGAACTAAATGAAACAGTCAACTTTGGAACATAATTTGAGGCTTCTTTCTCTTGTAATTCCCTGTAGTTGCCTTGACCCTTCAGGAGATGTATAAGAAAACAAAGGAAGTGGGCAGAAATGAATGTGGAGCCTCTCAGTGCCAGGAGGCGGCTGCTGTCTTCAGGGAGCGTGCAGTGTCCCCTCCCGGCTCCCTAGACCGGAGTGACGTTGTCCATGAGAGCTCCTATCTGTGCACAGCAGTCACCTGCAAAGTCCCCAGCAGCTGGTCAGCCAAAATGCCACTGCCCAGGTAAAAAAAATAAATCTTTACCCCTCCACAGGCACAAGGAGAGCAAGGGACACTTATCAAGGAATCATAACCAGCAGAGAAATGAATAATAGTTGTCCACACCAAAGCTGGCAGAGGAGATGAAGAGGGTCAGTGGCCAAGAGGACAGCTCAGGAGGGGCACACATCAAAATCTTCTCTTTCAATTTATATGGAGGGACTGGCCCTTCAAGACAGGGAGGCTTAGGGTTACCTATAAAATGGAATCGTGGGACCTCGGGCATTATCCAGTCCATCAGTTTCTACATCCATTTTTCACAGTAGCACTTCTCTTCAAAAGAAATTGTATAATTGTTGAAGCTGGGTGACTATGAATAGGGATTTATTATATTATTCTCTCTGCCTGTGTGTATGTTTGAAATTTTCCTTATGAACGCCTTTTAAAGAAAGAGTGCATTGAAATTTAAAATACGAAACAAATTGAATGCATGCAGTTTAAACACCACCAAATTATTCTGTCAATATTCTGCGTACTTGCTAAGAACCATTTCCTAGGAATTGTTGGCAGATGATCCGTCATTGCTTAAATACCTACGATGACAAGGAGCACACTCACTTGGGACAGAGTTGGATGGCTCTGCTTGTGAGAAATCATGTTGAAATTGATCCAAAATTGGACCCCTTATAACTTCAAATGAGAATCAGATGATTCCTCCACTAACAAAGTATATTTATCCTTTTTGTTTTATTCAGCGTGGTTTCAAATAATCCCCCCCAAACTGACACAGTTCGGTATTCAGTATCACAGCCTTATATGCTACAAAGTCTGCTAGAGAGCTGCTAAGGGCTATGTTTTTCCATCCTCTGGGTTCAAAAAGATGTGAGCAAAATACTTAAGTAAAATTAAGATACCTACAGGCAAAACCTGACAAAGTGTTTCACACTGTGTTGCATAATAGATTGAGATTCTTTTTTTTTTAATATCATGGCACTCCATATCTTCACCTACCTGTCAGCTCCACATCATTTGTTATTAATTTAACACCAGAGGGCCTGGAAAGAGCTTCAAGCTAGTGAGAGCACACAAATCAGGAGCAAAGACAGCAAACCTCCTTGGAGGTTCTTGTTCACAAACTAACGGAGTTTAAAAAATGCCCCTCAATTTGGAGGATGCTTGATATGAAATCAAACGAAGTAGAAACATGAGTTTCAGTTGCCTAATTTAAACCAAAAACTGAGAATACTACATGGGCAGCCAGTTCATCTATGGAATTCCAAGCAGCACTGGAGGAGAAATTCTTCTCTTTCTGATTTTCTTTAGCATGTCAATTGCATGGACCTATTCCCAGCATCCTCTGATTCTAAGACAGGGACATCCATGGGCATCTCAACAGGATGAGTCGGAGGAAAACATGTGTCTGGTTTGCGGACTGATTTTTACAACAGTGCTTCCTCACTAAGAACCTCATCTGGCTTTCCACTGAAGCTTTGTATAAAACATGCTCGTCCTATATTAATCGAAGTCCAGTCTCAGGTGAGTAATCTTCATTCCGATACATGTCCAAATGCCATCACAAAAGAGTTAAAGCAAAATGACACTTGAGTGTCAAGTGCATGAAGAAGACGTTCCTCTACTAAATTTCCTAATCAAATCCCATCTACTTAGGCCAGTGTGCATATATACCCATATCTGTCAAAAGGCAAGGAAAAAATCCAAAGAATGACACTGACTGTAATGTGACAGCAACTAACTAGATGCTCATCAAACTTGTTTCCTCTTCTTCCAGTAGCAACCAGGATGCTTGCAGGAAACAGAATCCAACTCTGATGATTCAAGAGACTTTAAATGAAAGGACTATTTACAGAGGCATGGAAAGGATTGAGAAAACGCAAAAGGGCTGCTGAGGCATGCAGGAACTAGCAAGAAGAGAAAAGTATGACAGCCCCGAGGTTACCAAGGACTCTCAGATAACACAGGCTGTCTTCTGATTACCCCACAAATACGAGATGGACTCCCTCTCATTTAACAGGTTGGCTGTCTCAACGGATGCCACGTCTTCAGGCACCAAGAGAACTTGAAAGAAAGTCAGTTACCCACACACAAGGGACTCTGGGGAGAGAAGAATAGCTTCAAGCCCATCTGCAATGGCAAGAGCAAAGAGCAGAGCGTGAGTCTGGTCTTCATCATGCCCGGGGGCTAGAAGAGGGTTCCCATGGCCAGGCTGGGATTGCGAGTTTCAAACTTCCTTTTAGTTTTAAGAGCTCAGGAGGTGTATGGGGTTTTCTTTGGTAAAGTACCAGATTTCAGGGGTGGAGAGCGGCAGTGGTGGAAGCCTAAATGCTATCAACTGTCTAACATCAAAAACAGAGAACAGACTCGTGGTTGCCAAGGGGGTGGGGGAGGGCTGGACTGGGAGTTTGGGGGTGATGCAAACTATTACATATAGAACAGATAAACAACAAGGTCCTACTGTAGAGCACAGGGAACTATATTCCATATCCTGGGATAAACCGTCATGGAAAAGAATATAAAAAAGAATTATATATGTGTATAACTGAGTCCCTTTGCTGTACAGCAGAAATTAACACAACATTTTAAATCAACTATACTTCAATTAAAAAAATTTTTTATACATCAAAAACAGGGTTAGTTTGTATTGCACAGCCAAATAAAGGAAGGGAACAAGGTATAAAAACTCCAAACTCAGGAATTCCCTGGCTGGCCATTGGTTAGGACTCTGCGCTTCCACTGCCGGGGGCACAGGTTCTATCTTTGGTCTGGTTGGGGAGCTAAGATCCCACAAGACATGCAGCAATGACTGATAAATCCTCCAATAACGAGGACGATGAGGAGGCAGATGCAATGAGATGATAAATGGCCACTTTCTGAGCCCAAAGCTGGTGGTTCAGGAAATCGGTGAACGAGGGATTGGGGGACTGGGGCGAGGAAGTGATTCTTCCTTTAGTAAATTTTTCCTTCTAGTAGTTTTCTGAGTCATTTTCATTCGCACAGACCTACCCAGCAGGCATGGATTCTCTGCTTTGGGGATTTTCACATTTGCTTTAAGGAAGAATGCTACCACGTCCTCGCAGTGTGCATGTTGGTCTCGGTGACCCATTGACCAGCATCATGTTCATTTTCTCATTCAGCCAATGAAGTGGTCAAGGGCCCACTCTGTTCGGTCTCTCGTGCCAAGTGCTGATGACTCAGTAATAAACAGGACGCCGTCCACATCCTCAGCAAAAGCTTGCAATGGGCACAGAGGGAGAAGAAGGCAGTTTCAATACAGTGGAGCACTTCTTATGCAAGGAGCATTCCCAAGGCTGCTGGGAGAGCTCAGGCTCAGCCCCAAGAGAGGACCTGGGGCGGGGCGGGGGTGTCTGGGGAAGGAGCATAAGAGATACTATAGTTAGTTCAGTGCAGACACGTTGAGTTTGAGGCGCCTCAGAGACTTTGGAGTAAAGCCTTTTTTTTTTTTTTTTTTTTGTGGTACACGGGCCTCTCACTCTTGTGGCCTCTCCCGTTGTGGAGCACAGGCTCCAGACACGCAGGCCCAGCGGCCATGGCTCACGGGCCCAGCCGCTCCGCGGCATGTGGGATCCTCCCAGACTGGGGCACGAACCCGCGTCCCCTGCATCGGCAAGCGGACTCTCAACCACTGCACCACCAGGGAGGCCCAAGACTTTTTTTTTAAAGTGAAGTATAGTTGATTTACAATGTTCTGTTAGTTTCTGGTGTAGCGCAAAGTGATTCAGTTATACATATATATACATGCTTTTTCATATTCTTTTCCATTATAGCTTATTATAAGATTATTCAATATAGTTCCCTGTGCTGTACAGTAGGACCTTGTTGTTCCTGTTTTATGTGCAGTGGTGTGTATCTGTTAAGCCCAAACTCCTAATTTATCCCTCTCCTTGCCCCTTCCCCTTGGTAACGATAAGTTTGTTTTCTATGTCTGTGAGTCTATTTCTGTTTTGTAAATAAGTTCATTTGTATCATTTTTTTAGATTCCACATATAGGTGATATCATCTGATATTTATTTGTCTTTCTCTGTCCAACTTACTTCACTTAATATGACAATTTTTTTTTTTTTTTTTTGGCCATTCCAGGAGGCTTAGTTCCCCAACCAGGGATTGAAACCGGGCCCTAGCAGTGGAAATGCTGAGTCCTAATCACTGGACTGCCAGGGAGTTCCCCTAGTAGGATAATCTTGAGGTTCATCTTTGTTGCTGCAAATGGCATTACTTAATTCTTTTTTATGGCTGAGTAATATTCCATTGTATATATGCACCACATCTTCTTTACCCATTCCTCTGTCGATGGACATTTACGTTGCTCCCATGTCCTGGTTATTGTAAATAGTGCTGCTGTAAACATTGGGGTGAATGTAGCTTTTCAAATTAGAGTTTTGTCTGGGTATATGCCCAGGAGTGGAATTGCTAGATCATATGGCAACTCTATTTTTAGTTTTTTAAGGAACCTCCATACTCTTCTCCATGGTGGTTGCACCAATTTACATTCCCACCAGCAGGGTAGGAGGCTTCCCTTGGAGCAAAGACTTCTTAATGCAGCTGACAAGACTCCTTCTGGGCTTCCCTGGTGGCGCAGTGGTTAAGAATCCGCCTGCCAATGCAGGCGACGCGGGTTCGAGCCCTGGTCCGGGAATATCCCACGTGCCACAGAGCAACTAAGCCTGTGCGCTACAACTACTGAGCCTGTGCTCTAGAGCCCGCGCACCTAGAGCCAGTGCTCCGCAACAAGAGAAGCCACTGCAACGGGAAGCCCGCGCACCGCAACTAGAGAAAGCCCTCACGAAGCAATGAAGACCCAATGCAGCCAAAAATAAAAATAAATTAATTAAAAAAAAAAAAAGACTCCTTCTGATCCAGCACCTACTTGCTTGCCCAGCTTCCCTCTCCCCTACTGACCCGGGACAGTTCCTGCAAGAATCGCGTTCTCCTCAATTTACAGCCTCTGTATGTGCAATCCCCACCCCACCCCCACCCCCAGAACTCTCCACTTCCATTCCATCTCACCCCTCACCTGAAAAACACCTTTTCCTCCCTCTGGTCTCAGCTCAGACACCTTGACCCCCCAGGGAACCTTCCCTGACCTTCCCCAGTTCTCTGTGCTCCCGCCCTTCTCTCTGCTTCCTGCTCTTTGCCTCTCACATGATTCTAATGGTCTGTTTTCAAGCTTCCTCCCTCCAGACACCCTACACCTGAGGGATCGTTTGTCCATGTGACCCTACCGCTTAATTCAGTGCCTGGTGCATAATAATGACTTAAAGAGCCCTTGGGATAAATGCAGGACAAACGTAGATATGAGAGGTACCTGCAACAAAGAAATCAAAGCACGCATTGCACATGTATCACCTTATTTAGCACGCGGTTGATGGCAATGAAACCTGGGTTTAAAATCCCAACATCTTCTTCTAAAATAAAGTTCCCCTAGAACTGAACATTTTCAGATAGGCGCTGCTGAGAGCAATCTGATACAATCACGGTTTCTGGCATATGCGGCTCATTTTAACAGATGCCGATATGACATACAGAAAGCTGTCAGGCCTGCTCCAGAAAAGAAAATCAGCTGGTTTGTGTTCCACTTGACAAATTAATTTCCTTTGACATTTAATTTGTATCCCCAGGTACTGTGGATTTAAAACTTGACTAGGACAACAGCAGATTAGAGAAGTGTTCCATTTGACAAAATCAAATCATCAAGTTATTTTTATTATGAGCAAGGAGGTCTTCGCATGAATATTTCCAAGTCAAATATGCAGATCATCTAAAAATATGCATATTGACTATTGTAAGTAAAAGACAACATTTCTCCTCATTCTTATGCCTAATATTGAGTGAAGGAAATACAGCATGCGTCAGCTCACCATAAAAACAGGGAAAGGAGGACTTCCCTGGTGGCGCAGTGGTTGAGAGTCCGCCTACCGATGCAGGGGACATGGGTTCGTGCCCCGGTCCAGGAAGATCCCACATTCCGCGGAGCGGCTAGGCCCGTGAGCCATGGCCGCTGGGCCTGCGTGTCCGGAGCCTGTGCAAAAACAGGGAAAGGAGACAATAGGAAGTTAGAACTGTGTGGGCTTCAGAACCCGAAAGTTGACTCGAAATTCCAGATCCTCTGCCTATTTTTTTTTTTTTTTTTGATTTACTTTTACTTTTGGCTGTGTTGGGTCTTCGTTGCTGCGCGCGGGCTTTCTCTAGTTGCGGCCAGCGGGGGCTACTCTTCGTTGCGGTGTGCAGGCTTCTCACTGGGGTGGCTTCTCTTGTTGCGGATCACAGGCCCTAGGCACACAGGCTTCAGTAGTTGTGGCACGTGGGCTCAGTAGTTGTGGCTCACAGGCTCTAGAGCTCAGGCTCAGTAGTTGTGGCACACGGGCTTAGTTGCTCCACAGCACGTGGGATCTTCCAGACCACGGCTTGAACCCATGTCCCCTGCATTAACAGGTGGATTCTTAACCACTGCACCACCAGGGAAGCCCCAGATCATCCATCTGTTAAAGGGGGTCTCAACCCTGGCTGCACGTTAAAAACACCAGGGAATTTTTTTCTTTGTTTTAATTGAAGTATAGTGATTTACAATGTTGTGTTAGTTTCAATGTATAGAAAAGTGATGCAGATATACATATATATAACATATATATATATATTTTTTTGCCACATTGTGCAGGATGTGGGATCTTAGTTCCCTGACTAGGGATCAAACCTGCATCCCTGGCACTGGAAGTGGGAGTCTTAATCACTGGACCGCCAGGGAAGTCCCCATGTATATATATTCTTTTTCAGATTCTTTTCTCTTATAGATTGTTACAAGACATTGAGTACTGTTCCCACTACTTGTACTATAGAGTAGGTCCTTGTTGTTTATCTATTTTACACAAAGTAGTGTGTATCTGTTAATCCCAACCTCCTAATTCATCCCTCCCCCACCTTTCCCCTTTGATAACCATAAGTTTTCTAAGTCTGAGTCTATTGCTATTTTGTAAATTAGTTCATTTGTATCATTTTTTTTAGATTCCACATATAAGTGATATCATATGATATTTGTCTCTCTGTCTGACTTACTTCACTTAGTGTAATACTCTCTAGGTCCATTCATGTTGCTGCAAATGGCGTTATTGCATTCATTTTTATGGCTGAGTAGTATTCCATTGTATATATATACCACATCTTCTTTATCCATTCATCTGTCGATGGACACTTAGGTTGCTTCCATGTCTTGTCTATTGTAAATAGTGCTGCAGTGGACATTGGGGTGCATGTATCTTTTCAATATCTTTAAAATCACCAGGGGTCATTTTTTTAATACCAATGCCTGTTCCCACCCCAGACAAAATAAATCAGGATCTCCAAGGAGTATGGCATGACTTCTGCATTTTTTAAAACTTCCAGGTGATTCACGCACAGATCTATTAGCTACGTAGATTTGGGCAAGTTAACTTAATATCCCTGGCGTATAAAATGGAGTGTGGTAGACATCTCTCACTGTCATGACTGACCATCAACATTTTTCTTATTTAACAGTTTTTGTTGTTATTGTTGTTGTTGTTAGAATTAGGCTTAAAAAAAATTCATACATTGTAATTGATTGATATGTCATTATAACTCTTAACATTCATCAGTTCCACCTCCCCTCTGTCTTTTCTTTTTTCTTTGCAAGTTACTTATTGAAGTGATCAGATCATTTGTGCTATAGAGTTTTCTGTGGTCTAGAATTTGCTGATTGCACCTCCATGGTGTCACTTAACATGTTCCTCTTTTCTGCTATTATTTCCTCTGAAGTGGTTGTTAAATCCAAAGGCTTAATCAGATTCAGACTCAATTGGCAAGATCACCTCCCAGGTGATGATTGTACCTCTCTCAGAAGATCACTCTGTCTCTTTGCCTCTATTTGTGTGATGTGAAGTTATTGATAATCATTGCCTGGATCCATTATCTCACTGGGGGATGCAAAACCATGATATGCTATTGTTTCATCTTCATTTATTAGCTGGAACACTTCTATAAAGAGAAACTTTCCCCTCATCACTATTTGGTTTCCCTGAGATAGAGTATCTACAGGATAATCAAGAAAAAAATGTAACTTTGTTTCCTTTATTTAACACTTTTCAAAATAATGAATTGGTAAGGACCAATGACCAATGAAAGTTGTTTTGATTTTGTTCTTGTTTTTTAGTGTCGTTATGACTTCATAGATTTAAACACATTTAAAGTGTTTCAGTTCATTGCAATTATTCTTATTGACACTCAGATGGCCCTACCCTGTCCTTTGGTATTACTCTTTGATAACTCTTTTTTGCTATGACAAGATGATCTAGATTCATCTTCTACATGTCCTGCCCCAGATCTGGAATCAGCCAATACTCCAAAGAACACTCATTCATTTTTGTGGGGAATAGTATGGGAAACCAGCATCTGGCTACTGGAGGCGCTCAGTGTTATGGACCATCCTTGTTTCTACGCCCCTTAAGTGAACAGAGCCAGATAGGAAATAGTCTGACAATGGCCCCCAAATATACCAGGTCTCAATCCCTAGAACCTGGAGATATTACTTTACAAGGAGAAAGAGTGTTTGAAGATATGATTAAAGATTTGTACATGGGGAGATTATTCTGAAATATCCAGCTGGGCCTTCATGCAATCACAAGTGTCTATAAGAGAGGTAGAGGGAGATTTGATATACACAGAGGAGAAGGCTATGCAAAGATAAAGATTTGAACATGCTGGCCTTGGAGACTGGACTGACGCAGCCCTGCTGACACCTTGATTTTGTGCCAATCAAACTGATTTTGGACTTCTAGCCTCCAGAATGTGAGGGAATAAATTTCTGATGTTTAAGCCACCCAAATTGTGGGAATTTGTCCCAACAAACACAGCAAACTGATACAGAAGGTGTTTTCTCCATTTATCAGGTTTCAGAGATTTGTATATATGTACATGTTCTACACTCTTGACTGTCTAATCTAGAGTTTCTATATTCTTCTAGATTGTTTTTCTCTACTTGCTCTGCCTCGGATTGAGAGAGATATATTAAGGATTCCAACTATTACCGGGTTTCTATTTCTCCTAGCATCTCCTGTTGTATCTGCTTTAGTGGAAATTTTGTCAAGTTAGTGCGTACCTAATGTTAATTCATGTTTTATCTTTATTCTGTACTGTCACCTGTAGCATTATAAAGTACCAATTGTGGGCTTCCCTGGTGGCGCAGTGGTTGAGAGTCCGCCGGCCGATGCAGGGGACACGGGTTCGTGCCCCGATCCGGGAAGATCCCACATGCTGCGGAGCGGCTGGGTCCGTGAGCCATGGCCGCTGAGCCTGCGCGTCCGGAGCCTGTGCTCCGCAACGGGAGAGGCCACAGCAGTGAGAGGCCCGCGTACCGCAAAAAAAATAAAAATAAAAAATAAAGTACCAATTGTGGGCTTCCCTGGTGGCGCAGTGGTTGAGAGTCCGTCTGCCAATGCAGGGGATAACGGGTTCGAGCCCTGGTCTGGGAAGATCCCACATGCCGCGGAGCAACTGGGCCCGTGAGCCACAACTACTGAGCCTGCGCGTCTGCAGCCTGTGCTCCGCAACAAGAGAGGCTACGACAGTGAGAGGCCTGCGCACCGCGATGAAGAGTGGCCCCCGCTTGCCACAACTAGAGAAAGCCCTCGCACAGAAATGAAGACCCGACACAGCCAAAAATAAATAAATAAATACATAAATTTATTTTAAAAAATAAAAAACAAATAAAGTACCATTTGTATTGTTTTGGATGTGCTCGTGTAAACGACATAATGTGAATTTTGCTTTGTTAGCCAATTTGAAAACTCTTTTCTTTTTATAGGTCAGTTAAACCCATATATATTTATTAATATAATCGATATACTTGGCCTCAGCTCTGTCATATTGATTTTATGTTATATAAATTATATACACTCATGAAGATTACAGTAATCCACTTACACGGTCTGTTTTTTTTTTTTTTGCTTGAGTGTTCTCTTCCCCTTGGCGTTTAGGAAAGTTAGTATTTTTGTTCTAAGGTTAGCTTTATATAATAACTCTAATCCCCTCTTCTTTGGGATGCTGCCTATCAGTTACCATTTATGAACAATATTAGAGTTCGCTAGTAATCTTTTATTTCACCTTCTCCCCTGCTCTTCCAGCATCTACATGGAAACAACAGCTTTTTTCTTCTAATTAATACCAGTAAGGCAATCACAAGCTGTTTTCATTTCCATGTGCTCTTTACACAACATTGTAAATCAACTGTACTTCAAAAAAAAAAAAGAAGAAGAAGTGAGTAATGTTCGGAAAGACACCGCGCATGGAGATGCCCTCTTTGAGGGAATAGCTGGTAGCCAAGGCAACCAACTTCCAAAGGCAACAGTGAGAGAGACGCAGTTTCCCAGTGATTTTAAGGTCATGTTCCTGATGCAGAAGTGGCATTGGTGCTGGTAGCAGCAGTGGCTGCAGAAAAATCTAATTTCTTATGTTTGTAGCAATACTTTGTAGCCATGACATCAGCGGTAGAAGTTTCCTCATCAGGCCACTTCTCCAGCTTGGTTTTGGAGAAACCTAGCTTTGAGATTGTTCCTGTAGGCTTCCTAACATTATTGTGAGCTTCCTAATATCCTTTAAATTAATCAGAGTAGATACTGTCCTTTGCATCCAAAAGCCCTGACTGATAACTGGAGGCCACACATCTCCCATCGTTGTGAAGGACTGAATGAAATAACTTATGCTTAAAGCACCTAACACACAATAGTGCTCAGCAAGCACTAGTTTCCTTCTGGATTCCCTATAGAGGAGAATAATGTACACAGAGGCAGCCAAGCTAGATCTTGTCCAAGTTTCTGAAATAGATTTGCATTCATGAAAGATATATTCAGTTACCTTTGTCTGGACACTGAATGTCAAAGCCTCACATGTTTCTTGGAATCTTTTTAGCCTGTAAAATCAGAGAGCAAAGGTAATAAGCTTTACATGCAGGACTGGCTATATAAGTCATTGGGCCCAGTGCAAAAAGACAAGGCAGGGCCCCTTTTTAAAAGCTATTAAGAGTTTCAAGAGGAGACAGCAGAGTGTTATACCAAGCACAGGGTCCTTCTAAGTATGCCCTTGAAAGCAACCCTGTCTACGTGTACTTCTCATCCTCTTTCTCATACGTTGGTATTAAGACTAGAGAGTATGACAGGAACATCTAGACCCCCCCCTCTCTATGGCCACCCCCAAAGTCTGTTCAAACAAGCAAGCATTTTATCTATACACCACAGGTGGCCACAATAAAAGGCCCTTCCAGCCAACAGTACAAAACTGCATTAGTAGCCCAGTTACATTACAAATTTACAAAGACAAAATTACATTAGTGATACAAAAATACCTATTCACTTTCAGGCAAAAGTCTCGAAGTATTGAAAAAACTGGATGTCAACACCAAAAGGAACCAGAGAGGATATCTAATCCAAGCCCATTGTTTTATACTTGGGGAAACTGAGTCCCAAGGGGGTTAACTGCCTTCCCAGAATGACGCAACTTGTCCATGCTAATCAGAAACCAGAATGCCTGACTCCTGAAATCTGGTTTAAATTTACCCCTTTTTATGTGACACCACCTGCTTTCCTTTTCAGCTCAGAAGCACTGCAGTGGTCAACCAATTTTATTCCCCAGTCATGCACATCCACAACAAAAGGAGGAATACCAGGGAAGAAAAGGAAATTCAAGGTTAAAAACCTTCACGGCCCACCCCCCGCACACCAACTGTCTCGACAGGCCATGCTCTGACATTAATTCTTCTCTGAAGAATGGAGTAATCCTCTCCCCTTCTCCACCCCACTCTGGGAGACCTTGAAGCCTGATCTACGGTAGCAAGACCCATGCACTAGAGAAACTCTTACATATGTACACAGGAGCCTGATCAAGGATCTTACGGCAGCAGTGACGTAAGGGCAAGAAATTGGAAACAACCTAAATACCCATCAAGAGGATGACGGATGGTGAAACCATTACAGCTCTTGTCTGAAGTGCTGAGTAGCAGCTAAAAAGAAGGAGGTGTGTAAGTGGCATGAAAGAAGTCTCCAACACATTATTGAGTAAAAGGAAATTGCCAAACGATACATAGGGTATGAAAAAAATCAAGGAGACACCTAAGGTACCATATACATGTGTGTACATGCCCAGTAAAAGGTCTTGAAAAATCCACTCCAAACTCACTGCAGGGGTTGCCAGTAGGACAACGAATGGGATCGTGGAGAGTCTGATGGTCATAATTTCAAGCCTCAACTTGAAAATGCCGGGTTCAATCCTGCCTCTAGGCTTTCACATTGGCTGTTCCTTCTGCCTTGGAACACTCCTCCCTGGGGTTTTTGCATGGCTGGCGAGTTCTCTGTTAGCTTCCTGCTCAGTTTCCCCCTCCTCAGAGGTGTTCACTGATGCCCTGTCTAAAGCAACCATCCCCAGGCTGTGGGTGAGGGATGGAGAGAGACTTTTCATTGTATACTGTTTTGTGCCCTTGAATTTCAAACCAAGTGAACTTCTCACCCATTCAAGAAATAAATAACAGTGTAAAAACCTTCAGGACTTGAAGGGAAGAAAGAAACTTGTAACTACTTAAAAACAAACAACTTTCTTTTAAATTACAAAATCTATCTATAATATTTTAAATCGAAGTGCATAAATTAAAAAGTGATATTCCACCCATATATCCAATCTTACTCTCCCAGAGTTATCACTTTTACCATTGGGTGCATGTCCTTTCTGATACTTTATACTGGAATTCAAATCAAATCTCAGGTTGGGTGATTTAGGTCAAGGCTTATTTTAAATATAATGCCCATTGGAATTAGATAACTGTACAGATGTTTTTAAATATTTTATTGCAAGCAAAACGTGTAAATAGATGAGTGAATTCTCTCAGAGGACTGGCCTTTTTGGAAGGAGTGAAATAGTTATTCAACTCTCTGTATAAGGAAAATAAACAGATAATTAATGCATAATAATCCACTTATACTGGAATATCCTTTGTCTTTTATTTATGTCGACTTGGCCAAATTTTCTTTTCTTTACATTTATGTCTGCTGCCATAATTAACTCTTTAAGTATTTTAGGGTAGGGAAGGTGTCACACAGTGACAGCATTCCCCACTAAACTATATCTCTGACTTAGTGATGAACTACCTTGTGTTTCCTTTCCATTTCTCTCAGACTAATACACACGTTGTTTTTTCATTCTTCAACGTGGAAATTATTTTTCATAAAACTTTTGGAAATATTCTAAGTTCAACATATACTACCCATTTTCTACTTTGAAGATGTTAGAATATCTTACGGAGAAAGCGTATTGTGCATTGTTTATTTATATACCAAAAGCTACATAAATTGTATCACTATCACACATAAATTAAACATAAATATATATAAAACACATACATATATCTACGTAAATTGTATCGCTATTATATCTTTTGGTATTGCAAATAAAGATCATTAAAACTAGTAATGGCTGAATGGGCTATACAAATTACTTGACACTATCTAACATACCCAGTGTTCTCTGATAATCTTTAAATTCAGAATTCTACTGCTAGCCCTGAGCTGGAGCGCTGAGGTTTGCTAGTTCCTTCTCCAGCTGTCACACCACCCCCGACCCGCCTTCGGCCCCGCCCCTCACTTAGCCCCGCCTCTGCGCACAGGCGCACCTTCCACGCCCCCTCCGTTCAGCCAGTAGCCGCTGACGTTTGTGAGAGTAGAACGTCCCTCTCGGCCAATGCAGGAGACCCTTGCTGACGTGGTCCCGCCCCTGCCGAGAGCTCGGCCGGAAGATGGCGGCGGCCGCTGAGTTGACGCTGCTGGAGAAGTGTCTGGGGCTCAGTAAAGGGAACAAGTACAGCGCTCAGGGCGAGCGTCAGGTGAGAAGCTGAGGCAGCGCGGAGGGGGAGAGGTGGACGGGAGCGCGGCCTGCTGAGCCGGGGTGGGACCGGGCCGGCGGGCGGAGGCGGCGGAGCGAGGATGCCGCGCGTCTCCTCCCCACAACGTGTCTGCGCCGCCGGCTCTCCAACTGCGGCCCTGGCTCCCGGAGGGAGGAGGGGGCACCTGCTCCTCTCGGGCTTGGCCTGAACTTTTCCTCCTGCGAAGCTGTCATCATCATCCCATTCTGGGAAAGCAAGGGGGTCCTCAGAGAGCCCTCGGGTAGACCGAGCTGGAAGCCCCGCGTGTGCGTTCAGTGACAGCATTTGCTGTAACAGTACTTTTCATTCAGAATTACGCAGCGACTGCGGAGAGCAAACGGCGTGCCGAGTACAGCGTGTTAGGCCGGGGGATACGGAGGTGGTCGAGGCGGACATGGTCCTCCCCTCAGGAAGCTTGATTTTTAGCTAGGTGGACAAGCATTGCAGCTGTGTTAGTTACAGTACTGAAAAGTGCTGCATTGCAGCGTAGACGTATGAGAGATCACGTAGTGAGTCCTGGCGCAATCTGGGAGATTCGGTTTTTCTGAGGCCTTGTGAGGTCAAGTTCAGTGTGCAGCGTGCAGAGATCGAGGGGGGAAGTTCCGCGGCTGGAGATTGCCTGGTGGGGTGTAGGGACTCAGATTTCTGAGGGCTTTGAAGGACGTTTGTGTTTTATTAGGTGGGTGGTGGCGGTGGAGGAATCAATGTATCAGAGGAAAATGTAGGAAGACAACTTTGGATTATGTACGTTTTTTGCCCCTTTGAGATTTTTTTCTAGATGATACTTGGTTTTTGTTGTAACTTTTTCTGTTCCTCATTTGGTCCATCTTAAAATCTTGTCTCCAGAGCAGTCGTATTGTAGTTTTCACACGTCAGTTAGATTGAAGTCTGGAAAGGATAACATGACTTGCCTGAGACCAGCCCACTGATGGGTGCAGAGTAGGCACTGGAGCCAGAGTGGCCAGCTTGTGCTTTTGCCTCTGTACTCCTGCTGATTCCTCCCCTTCTGCCCCTACTCCCTGGTTTGGTTTCTATTTTTAGGGGACGTTGCCAAACATGAGTCTTGCCTTCAGAGAGCTTATGATCCAGTATGAGAAGTAGTCATCGACAGTTCATGTTAATCAGAACAGCAGAGCTGCTAAATGGAGGAGAGCGTTGTTGAGGAGTGTGGAAGAGAAAGTTAATTCTGACTCTAAAAATGAGTTTGTAAACTATGTGAAGGGCTGGTTTGAAGTGTGTAAGACCAGTAGATTACGAAAGATTGGGTAATTGGGGGTAACAAGTAGAGCAATACGGTGGATGATGCAATGCAAAGTAAATCCAGAGTTGTAGTTCGAGGCCCAATTGTGAGGGCTGTGGGGTTCAGAGTGTGGTTTCTTATTTTATTTTAATTAAACCTTTGTCCTTTTTCTTTCTTTTTTTTAAAGCAGAGGACAGCTATTGAAGGTTTTCGTTGATGTGTTTGGGGAAAGGGATGAGGATATATGGTAAGATTTATTCATTTTGGGGGGAAGACAACTGACAGCAATAGCCAGCAATAAGGCATCGCTGCAATATTATCGATAATAAAAATTTGAAAACAATCCAGGAATCCAGCTCTAGGAGAATGGTTATTAAATTATGTACATCAGCACATGGGAACATTATTTATGTAGCCATTGAAAGTGATCACTTTGAAGACCATGGAACCGTAAGGTGAATGTGAAGTGGTATGTGTCCCGTGACTGCAGCTGCATGAGGTTTGTCTACTTAGGCTGCGTAAAGGAAGGAGAATGAACTTTCCAGCCAAATGTACTTTACTGAAACCCTGACTCTGCCGTTACAAACCTGGTGACCTTGGTTCTTTATCTGTAAACTAAGGAGGAAATTACTTACCTGTCTTAAGAGATATAATGATTAGATGAGAAAGTAACCGGAAATTTTTTGAGTTCCTGTGATGGGATTGTGGATAATTTGTTTTTCAAAATAGTTTTCTAGAATTGTCATTTTACCCCCACAGTCAGCAGTTGTGAGTCCTTTTCTTTCCTCTTTCTTTCTCTCTTTTCTCCCTTTCTCCCTCTCCCTCTCTTTTTTCTCCCTCCCTTCCTTCCTGTCTTTCTTTCCTCCCTCCTTCCCTCCTTCCCCTCCTCCCCCCACCCTCTCTCTTTCTCCCCCTTCCTTCCTTCCTTCCTTCCACCCTTCCTTCCTCCCTCCCTCCCTCCCTCCCTCCCTCCCTTCCCCTACCTAAAAGCACAAGCATCTCAGTGAGTTACCATAAAATGAGTTGCCATAAAATGCACACAAACACAGTCAAGGAATGGAACACTGGCAGCATCCCCAATGAGTTGCTATTGTTTTCTTTTAATGCGTTTTTTTAAAGGAGGTTATTGGTGATCTTAGAAGTAATGGTTTCATTTGAGGGTGAAGGCAAAAGTCAGAGTTCAAGGAGCTAAGTAATGAATGGAAAGTAGCTGGTGAGGAAGTGGAAAGCTGAGACTACCTCTGGTTGCTTCCTTTACCGTTTAGGAGGTAACCTTTGAATCTGTATCCATAAAATGTTAATCTCCCCGTATACTTCACATGGTCATATTGACCTAGATGTAAGTGTGAAAGGGCCCTCAACAGTGAAAATCGCTATCCGAGTTCAGTATGCTATTTGAACTGAACAGATGGCTGAAGAGAGCAGCCGTCTTCCAGGGGAAATATTCTCTTTTGGTTTCCTGAGGTCCTTTAGATTGTATACTTGTTTATAATTGATCAGTCTCCCCACTGGTGATACTTTCCATTTTCTTTTAAATTTCTCAAAATGCTTCGCTTAGTTGTGCATCAAGAACATTTAAATTAATTAGCAATTTCTTATAATCTGAGCCTTCGGATTGCTGTTACAGTAGGGGAAACTTAGAAAGTAGGATTGTTTTTCAGGTGATTACCTGAAGCCCATACTTTATTATTAGACGTTTATAATCAGTGACCTCACTCTAAATGACACCAAAATTGATGAATATGCAATCCATGGCAAGGAAATCACCATCGCAGTCCACACCTAGTTAATGAGATAACTATTTTATATTAGATCACATATCACTTAAACCAGGATAGAACTCATTTGGTGGTTCTAGCTGTATCAACATGAATTCAGTGTTCACTATAACTGTTTCTTACTTTTGTTATTACAGAAGTTGGGTTTATTTAAGCATGTTCATTCACCTTGCTAAATAAGGTATGGGTAATCTTGATCAAAATTAATGTGGTATTATTAGGATTTCCATTTTCTCTTTTTGTACATATGTAGTTATAAATTATACAGAAGCATCATTACTAATTTTTGCAATGTTATTACCAGTTTCATAGCATCAAGCATCTATTATCAAATGTAAATTATGTAACTCTTATTTTCCTGACGCATTTGTAGGTAATTTAATATCTTAAGGGTATTTGAAAAGACAGTTTGGGAATTAGCGATTACTTAGAACTTACAGTCGTGATGGTATTTGTTTTTAAAATTTATCTGAAGAATTTTTTTTCTTTTTAAGATTCCAGTTCTTCAGACGAACAATGGTCCAAGTCTAACGGGATTGACTACCATAGCAGCTCACCTAGTCCAGCTGGCCAACAAGGAATATTTGCTGGGGAGCACCGCAGAGGAAAAAGCAGTGGTTCAACAGTGGTTAGAATACAGGGTAACTCAAGTAGATGGACACTCCAGTAAAGACGACATCCGCACTGTTCTGAAGGTATCGCCACGTCTCTTTATAGGCTGAAATGTGTGAACTCTTAATAACAGGATGTCTCTTCCCTGAGATTCAGTAACTGAAGTTGTTGGCTTTCTTTACTTGTTTCCTTCTGCCTCATGTTAGTCTGTACAAACTAACAAGGAGCTTCCTTGTTACATAGGTACCTCCTTGCCTGGAACAGCCTCTGCCAGCCCCTCAGCTCACATACCCCTTCCTCAGCTCGTCCTTGGCTACTCTCTCTCAGACAGATGCACTTCCTTGTTCTCAATGCTTTTCTTTCCTAACACAGCACCCTGTGCTTTTCCTTTGCAGCACTAATCATAGTTAATAATAATAGCTTTGTATGATTTTTTAATGTGATGGCTTGATATTCATTTCCCCCACTCTGCAGTCCTGATTCCCTAACCAGTAAAGTACTTTCTTAAAGCCAAGGGGGAATCAAAGTTTTGGGGGTTGTAGTTTGTAAAAATCTGTCCATTTGATCTGAGAAAGCCCCCATTTCCCACCTTTGAGACTGATTGCTTTGGGATTTGTATTTTCTTTCTAAAGAGGTCAAGTTAGAATTAAAGAATCTATTGATATAAAATATAAACCAAATATGGCTCCAGAATCACTAAGAATAAAAAATCTTTATAAATAAAATTATTTTTGTTAATTATATAAAAATAAAGCATTGTTTTGTTTTTTCTGTTTGTTTTTAAGCTTAAAATTTGAAGGAACCTTAGAGATCACCCAGACAACCACATGTCATTGTAGGAATCCCTTCTGTTTCCTAATTTTATTCCAATTATAATATAACTTGGTAATATAAGTTGTACAAGAAGATCTTATGGTACTGAAAGTTTTTCATTTATCATTCTGGGAGAAATGGTTTAAACTGTATTCCTGACAGATACCATCAATAGAACTGGTAGAAAATAAATTTCAGGTCTCTTTCCTTTATAGGTCTGTCCTGATCAACTACTCTTTTTTAATATCCACGAGTGGCAGCGTTCCCAAAGGGAAGCAAGCATGTCTTCCCTCTAAGTGAATGGGAGCTTTCAGGCAAATAAGAAGTAAATATAACTCTCTCTTATAGTTTTCCAAAAGAAAGCATTAGTAGTAAAGTATTTAATTCTGAAGTATTTCATTGAAATTGGGTGTGTAAGTTCAAAAGTCATATTCAGAGATTTGGTATTAGGAGCTTAGAAGTGTAAAACATTGTGTCTGGGATATGTCAGTATTATTATCTGAAATCTCAACTGGGAGAATCCAGCTGGCGATATGACCATCTTTGAAATGTACAAGGCACTGGATGATTTGGGTGGTCGCCCTTGCTCTGCCACTGTTTGCTCATCTGTCCCTACAGTGATGAGTAGGATACGGTCCTAGGGGCTGATGATACAGTGACCCACTAGGCACAGCCCCTGCCCTTACAGAACTCAGACCAGTGGGGGAGACAGATGTGTGATTTGGGGCTAGATGAGAAAGGGTTGTTTACTGTTTTACTTTGCTTTTTGCTATTTCATGATAGTGTTTTTATTTTAAAGGCAGTATCCGTTGTAGAACTTTAAGAAATATAAGTAAGCAAATAAGAGATATTTCAAACATTCGTAGTCCCACCATCGAGCGAGAACTGTTAGCAACACTTATGTTTGGTCCTCAGGTAGTGGATTGTTGACTCCCTTTCGTGTTCTTCACATGCTTTTTCTTTTCTCATATATATGTGTGTGTTGTATTTTAAAAACGGGCCACTCTTGGACACTGTAACTTGTTTTTTTTTGTTCACTGACAGTATGTCGGGAGCATCTTTTCAAGTCCGTAAATACTCGCTTATACGGTCTCTGATAACCTGTTAGTACTCTGTCACATAGCTGTGCCAAGATTTAGTCTGTCCTCATGTAGTGTTGGATTGTTGCTGAATATTTTCACACATTCCCATTGGTTTCCTTAGGCAAATCCCTACAAGGGAAGTGGTTGGGCCAAAGCTGTATATGTCTAAGGCTATGTTGCTCCTCTGCCTTCCAGAAAAGTGTATTGACAGTGGCTTCTTCCACAAAACCCTTGCTGCCCTGGATGTTACCCCTTTTCCTTCTTTACCACCCCAGTTTCATAACCAGAACAAACCAAAAAGTGATCTCTTTGTTTACTTTGCACTTTTTTCCTTGACGTTGTTAATGCCGTGGCATTTTTTTCATAATGCTTATGAGCATCTTCATTATTTTTAAAAATTTGCTTACATGTATTCTTTGCCTGTTTTCATACTGGGCTACTTCCGTTTTTATTACTTATTTTTTAAAATTTTCCTACTAAGGATATTGTGAAAGGATTTCATTTACTTCCAAAAGTTCCATTTCAGAGTTAAAACCACAATGGCTCATAATTAAGGTGTAATTTCAGAAAGCAGGCATTATGATACACTAAAATTTGGATCTAGATGGAGGATATATAGTTGTTTATTATACTGCTTTTTCAATATTATTAGAAGGTTTAATAATAGGTAATTAAGAGGAAAAAGAAAAATCAGGTGGAACTCTATAGAGGGAAATATTTTTTAAAGTTTGGCAATGGCATCAGAAAGACTTGTTTAAAAAAAATGTAATGAACATCAGACATTAGTTCTGTTCCCTGAATATTTTGAATGTGTGAAATTCTGTTTTGAATTTCAGAATTCAATGTCTGAAAAATTTCTGAATTTCTGAAAAATCAGAATTTAATTTCTGAAAATTTTGATTTAGATCACTAATCAGAAAGATATTACCTATTCATAGTTTTTGAAACTCCATTTCAAAGTGTTTATAACTAAAGAGTATAACCTTAAAAGAGTCTTTATAACTAAAATATAGATATGGATTCTATTTTAAGAATATATATACTATACAAAGCAGTGTTGAATTATTGTTTCAGACCTTTTTAAAAATGCTTAACATTAATTGTAGATATATTTATTTTATTCTTATGCTTTATTAAACTTGTTTCATTTGAAGACATTTGAAGAAAAACCATCTCCATTAAGCAGATTATTATAGAATTTAAGTGGTAGCCTGTAACATACCAGTGTGTTTTACCCTCTCTACCCAATTTTATTTTGATTCTTATGCATTTGCTTCCCTGTTTATGTCCATGTTCCTTTATGTCATCATCTGTACCACCCCTAACAGTCCCATATTCAAATACCGTTTTGAAAATTACTGTCTTTAAGTGAAGGCATGGGCAAACTCAAAGAGATCAGATTCAATTCAGCAAACATTTACTGATTACTGAACCACTATGTGCCAAGCATTTGGCATATGATTTGAGAATCAAAACAGACTTCTCTCTCACAGCTTAAGAAATTTTTCTAGAATGAATGCTGTTGACCTCTGGGGCAGTGTTTTATAACTAGTCTTTAGAGGAGCCTGTGAGAATATCTGATATTTATAAATCTTTCTCTGAAGGTGAGATGAATCTTTTGTCTCCTTTCATGTGAATGTAATTTAATGTAAATTCCTGTGCTGTTAAACTACATGTTAATTTCGAGAGGGACCAAAAATATGTATATAATATATTTTCTTTTGTCTAGATTTTTTCTTTTCTCAGGAAACTAATTGATTTTATTTATGCTGGTCTATCAGACAATACTTCTGATTTAGATTAGGATCCTTTAAATTTTTTATTTAATTTTTTTAACATGTACTTAAATTTTTTTTTCCTTCAAAAGTGCCTCTGAGCTGTTTAGGGAGCTCAGTGCTTAACCTTTTAAAAATTGATGGTCATTGTCTGAGGAACAAATGACAGAGAACTTTCTGTAGCTTTAAATGGTGTTTAAAATTGGAGTCTTTAGGGTGTTAGAAAAACTAGATATCCAACTGCAAAAGAATGAAAATGGACTCTTACCTTACACAATATTTAAAAATTAACTCAAAGTGGATCCAAGTCCTAAACATAAGACCAAAAACTGTAGAACTCTTAGAAGAAAACCTGGGGGGAAGGCTTCAGGTCATTTGATTTGGCACCGATTTCTTGGGTATAACACCAAAAGCACAGGCATCAAAAGTAAAAATAGATAAATTGGCCTTCATCAAAATGTGAGGCTTCTTTGCATCAGCAGAAAAAATCAACAGAGTGAAAAGGCAACCCATGGAATGGGAGAGAAATATTTGCAAATCATATATCTGGTAATATCCAGAATATATTAAGAACTACAACTCAACAACAAATAAGAACCCAGTTAAAAATGAACAAAGGACTCAGGTAGACATTTCTCCAGAGAAGATATACGAAGCTAATAAGCATATGAAAAGATGCTCAACATCACTAATCATTAGGGAAATGTAAATCAAAATCACAATGAGACACCACCTCATATCCATTAGGTTGACTACTACCAAAAATAAACACCAAAATAGCAAGTATTGGTGAGGATGTGCAGAAATTGGAAAACTTGTACACTGTTGGTGGGAATGTAAAATGGTGCAGCTGCTATGAAAAACAGTATGGCGATTCATCAGAAGAGTTAAAATAAAGTCATATTTACCGTATGATCCAATAATTCCACTTACGGAAATATACCCAAAAGAATTCACACTAGGCCTCAAAAGAGGTATTTGTACACCCATGTTCATGCCAGTGTTATTCACAGTAGCGGTTAGGTGGAATCAACCCAAGTGTCTGCTGACAGATGAATGGATGCATAAAATGTGGTCTATACATACAGTGGAATGTTATTCAGCCTTAAGGAAATTCTGACACATTTTACAACATGGATGAACCTTGAGGATATCATGCTCAGTGAAATAAGCCAGACACAAAAGGACAAATAGTATATGATTCTACTTATATACAACGTATAAAATAGTCAAATCCATAGAAACAGAAAGCAGAATGGTGATTGCCAGGCCCTGGGGGATGAGGGAAAGGGGGAGTTGTTTAATAAGTACAGAGCTTTAGTTTTCTGAGATGAAAAAATTCTGAAGATTGATTGCACCACAGTGTGAATACCCTTAACACTTACTGCATTATGCACCTAAAAATGGTTACGGTGGTAAATTAAAATTTGATTAATTTTACGTGTTACATGTATTTACCTCAATTAAAAGTTAAAAATATACATATATTAAAATGCAACAATAATTACAATAATTATTAACAACATTAATTAATATTAACAAATAATTAATATGATCAATATTGTAATTAATAGCATTGATATATTAATTAATATAATTGATATTGATTATACTTGTTGTAATTAATAATTATATTATAGTTATTATAATTATAATAAATTATAATTCTCTTAAAACATAGGAACTGTTGGGCTTCCCTGGTGGCACGGTGGTTAAGAATCCACCTGCCGATGCAGGGGACACAGGTTTGAGCCCTGGTCTGGGAAGATCCCACATGCCACAGAGCAACTAAGCCCATGCGCCACAACTACTGAACCTGCGCTCTAGAGCCCGTGAGCCACAACTACTGAGCCCGTGTGCCACAACTACTGAAGCCGGCGCGCCTAGAGCCCGTGCTCCGCAACCTCAATGAGAAGCCCGCACACCGCAACTAGAGAAAGCCTGCACGAAGCAGTGAAGACCCAACGCAGCCAAAAATAAATAAATAAAATAAATTTTTTTAAAAAATAGGAATTGTTGAGGAGCTTTTTATATTTTAATGGAAAAAATAAATCCAACATGAGCATGATTTACAAAATGCTCCCCCGCAAAAAAATTGGAGTCTTTGAAAGGATCAGAGATGGCTGTGAATATCATTTTCTAATGTTTTCTTATTTCTTTAAAATAAGGCTAATAATATTTACCTTATTTTTAAAAATGAGTTGATTGTTATGTGATTTGTGATTTTGAGTGAATTCAAATCTATTATTGTCAAAGATTAAATTTATTAAATTAAATGTCAGTATTGTGTTTTCTAATAGCCTTCTAAATGTTTCAAGTCAAATGTATAGTTAACTTTATTATTACTGTTTTTTAAATTAATATTTTTTAATTTTTTTTCCCTAGGATCTTAATTCATATCTTGAAGATAAAGTCTACCTTACAGGATATAACTTCACATTAGCAGATATCCTCTTATACTATGGACTTCATCGCTTTATTGTGAGTATTTGAATAGTTATTGGTGTTTTTGTCTGTGATGTTCAGAATGATTTGTTTTGTCTTGAATTTAAATCAAGTTTGAATTTTCAACTTATCACATGAAAGTGAAAGGAATTATTTTTATACAAGGTACCTTATGCAAATATTCCTTCCATGGATCCATCACACATAGGAGCTTCCTGTTCCTTGACCTGCTTGATTCCTGTTCTTGTTCCTGTTTTTCTTTGGAGCTCCTTCTCTTGCCACCCTTTGTACTCGCTTGTCATCCTCACCTGGACCCCACCATCCCCTTTCTGCTCCAGCTCTAAGCCTCGATTTCAGTACTGCACCTTCTGTGCCATCTCTTACCCTAGCTCTTAATCTTACTCCCTAGTTCCATCATTATCTGAACTAACTCAATTCCTTCCCTCTTTCCAAACCTGTACACTTTCTTCCCCATCCATCCTAGATCCCCTTTGTGTAACTCAAATCCCCAACTCTTGGTCAGTCCAAATATGTGCCTTCAGTCCTATCTCCTGGCTGAGCTATATCGGAGAAATCACACACAAGCTGTCATTAAGAAGATGAGCATTTCTCCCCTCTAATTAAAAAAAAAAAAGATGACAAGGAAGTGTAACTCTTGCACACCAACGTGTATATTTACTTTCTTCCCTCTCTGGCTTATACAGGTCATGCGATAGGGAAAGGAATACTTGGAGAAGGAGGGAGCTTGTGTGGAATTTCTTTGCCAGCAGAGTGGACAGGGTCCTAATGCACAGCACTTGTAGCACTGGCTGCCAAGCTGTTTCACTGTGAGTCTAGGTGCCCACAAGGGCGTATGGTTTTCAAGCAGGTTAGAAGAGTTTCATTCAATGCTGCGTGTGAAAACTAGACTTCCAGGGAGTTCCCTGGTGGCCTAGTGGTTAGGATTCCAGGCTTTCACTGCTGTGGTCCGGGTTCAATCCCTGGTCAGGGAACTAAGATCCCATAAGCCACGCAGCTCAGCCAAAAAAAGTAAATAAAATAAAACTTAAAAAAAAACTAGGCTTCTGTTAACAATATTCAGTGATCTCTGCCTATTTATATTCCCTATTTTGACAGTATATCCTTTTTATATTTAGTGATTACAGTATTATGATTATCTCATGCTTATTGTTTTCCAAACAAAATTGAGTGAAATGATACGTAAATCACTGTTCACCGTCCCTTTGGGTTCATAAAATGAGTCCATAACCAAAGCAGCTCTCCCACCCTGGTCCACATGCAGGCAGATTATGTCAGAGAAGTAAACACCTTCTCAAGGAACGGGCCTCACAGACGAGGCCTGTGCTGTGACAGCGTTGCCCTGCGGTGTTAAATGACATTCCTGTTGAGTGAGGTGTAAATATACCCAGGTGAGAAAAAAAGTGATTACTAGGTGTTGAGTTCGGGCAGAGTAGACGGGGAGGTTCAGAGCGGCTTCCTGCTTGTGTTCATCAGACAGTTCTAGCGCTTTGTTTGCCATGGCAGTGCATTTATTTTTGCCCTCATACTTCCTTCATTTACTTGTTCACGTTATTAAATACTTAATATGTAGTCAGCACAATCAGCGCAGTATACAAAGCAGCAGTCAGGGAACCTTGATGGCATCAAGTAGTCCTGCTGTGTTTTGTTTCAGTGTGAGCCCGGTTTTAGCGGTGGCTGATTACTCTGAGATCTGGTCCATCTTAATTCCCTCTGAGCAATGTTACATTGTTCCTCCTTTGTTAAACTGCCAGTTACTGTGGCCGTTTATTATCACCCCTGTGACTCATTGCTTTCTTAAAGTGATTTCTTCAGTAGATAGCAGTCCCTACGAACAGGCTGTTACTCAAGATTATTAAAATCCTTTGTAAATATGTGCTGCTTGACTATAAGATTGTTATCAATGAGATACATTTGTTTCCAAGTTCGGAGCACCAGTGGAGGTGTCATTCTTTTAGAAAGAAAGGAAAAGTAAAAAGAGCTGCAGCACAGTCCAGGAACGCAGGCCATAAAGAATGTCCCAGAGGCAGCATGGTGCCAGTTGGAAAGGTAGCAGACCAGCATTTCACCCTGGTCTGGAATGGGTCACTCAAAGAGTTTCTCACATGTCTTCATGGAAAATTAGTGACTAAGAATGTTATCTGTTTGGCTTTAAAGTTCAGACTAGTTGTAGAGTGCCAGTATAAATAAGAAGGAGTGATTAGGTAGAAGAGCCAAGCACCACTGTAGACTCGCTGGCATTCTGACCAGTAAGAAGCAGGAAACGGTAACTAGAACAATCGCATCGTGTTTCCTGTTGTAAAAAAAAAAGAAGAAGAAGAAAAAATAGTCAATTAGAAAGGAATGATGGAAAACCAGTTTTAAGTAAAATATTTGATGGGGATCCCGTCCCAAAAGTTCTAAAAAAATGTAAGTTTGGTGAGGGTAAAATCTTTCTGTTTGTTTGTTTCTGTTTACAGTATGTTCAGAAATAGACTGTCTACCAAAAAAGTAGTGGCGGTAACAAAGCGAGGTCAGTCATAATTTTCTCAGACTCAAGGGGCAGGCTCCAAAGTTTAAACCAGAAGGTTAAGCATAACCTGATCCGTCTGAAAAAGTGCTGCATTTCTAGCAAAATGTTCTGAGGGAAAATGAACAAATTTACATTGTCTAAACTAGATCATCTAGTTAAAAATTATTGGAATAAATTAGGAAATGTTAGAAGAAACTTTAGAAGTTCCTGGAATAACAGTTATTTTGTGCTGTGGGTCTGTTGTAATCCTTACACTAGAGACCAAAAAAGTGAAATTTTTAAGTTGGAGAGTATCGATTTTGCCATGTGTTGTAGTTTGTTGCTGTTGTTAAAATCTTCAGTGATAGGCCTGGTGGCAGCATATGCTAGGCCCGGTGATACCAAATGCTGTTCTGAAGTGTAAATAGTAAATAGACACTGCCCTTTTTCCCTGTGTCAAAATCTGAGTGAACAACTTGAACGTAGATCAAACAAGCATCAGTACTTTATTGTTTGGAAATGCTTTCTTGGTGCATTTTAATTCATTCTGAAAAATAACATCTCACAAAACGGCTGAGTAGAGACTTTTTAAAATGAAAGAGTTCTGAAATTAGTCAAATTTGTAAGCAGTCAGATTGGATTCATCATGTATTTCAACAGCTGACATGAAATCAAGTTGCAGTAATACTTGCTACTTTTTGCTTTAACTGTCAGTAAAGAGGTTTGTTGAAGTTGGTTTTGAATTTTATTTACGTATGTAAATATGTATGTATGTATTTATATATGAAGGGAGGGAAGGAAGGAGGAAGGAAGGAAGGAAAACTCACCCCCATTTCCTGTTAGAGTTGCAGCTATGTTTACTAGTAGTTGAACTTTTTAAAAATCTTGTATTTTCTTTAGAAGTCAGTGGTGAAGTTCACCTATGGTAAAGATTTAGAAAAAGAACAAAAAGTTAGCTCTTTTACAAAATGTGTTTTACCTTTTGAAATATGGACTGATACTCGGTTTATTCCGCAATTGTTGTTTAAGTGCCTTCTATGTACAGTACAAGATAGTTAGGAATAATATGATTCTTTACATGTGAAACCATGAATTCTCTTTTAATAAAAAGTAACTTTTACACTAAAAAAAAAGACTTTCTTGACCAATTTTCTTGACTATTGTGTTAATTTTTTTTTTTTTTTCTCGATGCGCGGGCCTCCCACTGTTGTGGCCTCTCCCGTTGCGGAGCACAGGCTCCGGACGCGCAGGCTCAGTGGCCATGGCTCATGGGCCCAGCCGCTCCGCGGCATGTGGGATCTTCCCGGACCAGGGCACGAATCTGTGTCCCCTGCATCGGCAGGCGGACTCTCAACCACTGCGCCACTGTGTTAATTTTTTGGTCTGCTTGCCATGGCCTAACTGTGTTATAGGTGAACAGTTATAGTCACATGTTTCTGATAACTGGATGCAGCCCTCCACCCCCTTAAACAAGATGAGTGTATTTTTGTAATTTGCTGTAGCAGCTTGCTGTGTAGGATTTAGACCAGAAACTTAAATTTTACATAACAGTAGCAGTGAGACCCCCCTGCTAGTAAACTGGTCCGACAGAGATAGACATTTGACACCAAAGATGTTAACAGATCAGATGTTGATACAGTTGTATCCTAATGTCATAAAGGAAAAAAGGAAGGCAGGATGACTTCTATCACTTTCTCTTTTTAGACTGCATTATAGTAAATGTGAAATGAAAATACAAGTTCAATTAAACATTTATTGAGAAAATGCTATATGTCTACCTTTTAATTTTATTGCTAATAATATTTTACATTCTGTAATAATTATTAGATACCAGAGTGATTTGTCCTTCAGTGTTGTTGACCTGGTGACTTAGCAGAGTGTTTGCCTGTAGGCACAAGTATATGCTAAATTCTGAACAGCCATCGGGCATCCATCGCTATAAGTGCCTTCCAGCAAGCAGACTACCAATGGGTTTGAAGTACGTGAGGGTGACTGAGATTTTTGGTGTGCGTGAACATTCCTTGTCAGTTTTAGGGAGACTTGCAATATATTAAACAAATGAATTAACAACAGGAGAAGGAACTACACTAATCTTACCTGGTCCGTGGCCGTCCTACTGGCTTCTCCTTACCTGACACCTCTTCATGATTCTAATCCAAGATTTGGCTCAAAGAAAAGGCTTCAAGTCACCTACTTTGGGATCTGAGCCCAGTGAAATGATAGACACCCACTGTTTTGATTGCATGTTTCCCTAACCAAATCTCTGGGCATACTTGTAGCTTGACAGTAAATTCTGTGAACTACTACATCCTCTAAAGAGTGAGTGCAGCTTTATTGCAAACAGAATTCAGAAGGTCTGTTGTTCATCTGAGACATACACCCCAGAAACAGCCCTTCCTTCTTGTATTAAGCAGTAACCCCCTAACATTAAATGAGTCAGTGTCTTCTTCAGTAAAAATTTCCCCCAGAGTTTAGTAGAAAGAAGCAGTTGTCTACACATACATATACACCAGCCATCTACAAATATATATATATATATATATATATATGTATTTGAGTTTACATTGTATTCCCTTGTTAAGTATGTTAGATGCCAATAAACCTTTCTTATTTTAGGTTTGCGAAAAATATTGGAGAAAGAACCATGTCTTAGTCTCTCAGAAGCTATTCTCTTCCTTTCTTGTATTTTCCTTTACAATAAAGTAAAAAAACAAACTTTAGTCCT
This sequence comes from Leucopleurus acutus, assembly GCF_964270905.1. Lineage (NCBI taxonomy): Eukaryota > Metazoa > Chordata > Mammalia > Artiodactyla > Delphinidae > Leucopleurus > Leucopleurus acutus. The sequence continues at coordinate 99,654,088 of NC_139153.1, forward strand.
CCAGGTCCTGTGTTAATGTAAATTTTTCATTTGTTGAAAACTTCAGATTTCGCCCCTAAGCACATCTGGTTTTGAACTGAACATGAAATCATTAAACAAATGGTGGGCTCGTCCAAGTGGCTGAAGTGGTTCACTCCTATCTGAATATATTGGCTTTGAGAACTGTGGGGGTTTTTTCCCCCCAATTTCTATCTCCTACTCAAATGGTATTAATAGTTGCACTTATGTAATGTCTGTGTTGTGTGTGTGTTTTTAATCTCTACTTAGGTTGACCTGACAGTTCAAGAAAAGGAGAAATATCTTAACGTGTCTCGCTGGTTTTGTCACATTCAGCATTATCCAGGCATCAGGCAACATCTGTCTAGTGTTGTCTTCATCAAGAACAGACTGTATACTAATTCCCACTAGAAGCCATCTGCGCTGTACAGAAGAGTGATTAAGATATTTTAAATGGAAAGTGTATTCTGGACCAGAGGACTGACATGAATTGATAGGCAGCCATTCTTTATTCATTGAAGTTGGTAGAATTTTTAAAGTATAAACTTGTGTCCCAACATTTTATTTGTTCTTTAGTTGAAATTTTGCAGTTTTTTTAATGTAAAACTTCAAGTGCTGTCAAAACTTGAGATCAAGGTATCAATTATCTTATTTTTAGAGATGAAATTTATTTTAATAAAAGTTGCAAATCAGTGGCTTAATCTTAAAAAAAATAGTCATTCTGATGGTTGACAATATTTGGCTATTTATTGACCTCTTTCATCTTATAAATTAATTTTCCCCTTCTGAATATTTATAGTAGTTTGTTTTTTAAGAACGAGGGTAAATTGTGCCAAGGAGACAAAAAAGGGAAGACAGATGGATTTGTTTTCAAATATTTATGTGAGCCAGTAAACGTGGTTGAAAAATTGAAAAAGTCATTTTTTTGTTTGTTTCTTTCCTGTTGTCGGTATTCATTGAGGTGAAACTACTGCACTGCCCTAGAGGGAAGTGGAATAAAACACATTCCCTCGAATTCATGGTTCTTTTGTTGTCTTTGGGCTCACTGGAATATGCAGTAGCTAAAAAGCAATGGGAAATTCCCACTATCCCACTAATTTCGGACTTGGTAACTACTAGATTTTTCTAAACTAAAAACCAACATAGAAAGGCTGCTGTTGACATTCTGTGTAAAGAACGAAGACTCATACTGTATTAAAACAAACCTATACAGTTTATAACTCTTAGTGGCTGAGTAAATAATCAATGATTGAGAGCTAAAGAGCTTATATTTACAAATAATAGGAAAAATTGTCTTTGAACACTTCACTGTTAATGCTGTGCAACGTTTTGGTGCTGACTCTGAGTCTCAGTAGAGTACAATTCAAAGCTCAAGTGCAAAGAGCAGAGACTTGGGAAGGGTCCATCCCTTTGGCCCAGTCCTGCTTTGATCACATACTAGCTGAGTGCATGACCTAAAACAAATCAGTTAACCAATTTTCTTAATCTCTAAACATAAAAATAAAATGTAAAAGTAAAGATAACTCTAAATGTTGAGGATTTGTGGAGACAAACAAGCCTAACATACAGCCCATGGCTGTCAGTAAAGGTTTCTCTTTGTAAGAGGCCCCCCACGCCCGCTTTTGTTCTTCACGTTACTGAGTCAAGAGATTTAATAGGCCAAGAGTATTGAGTATATTGTAATAGCTCAAGACAGTTTTTACAGGATTGGATTTCACAATTCATTGCTATTGGGAGCATTTTTAATTTTTACAAAGTAGCCTTTATATTAGAAACTCTGGACTTGTATTTGCATGTTCAGAGACTAAAGGGCTCAAGTTCCCCTTGGGAGTTAGTACGTGTGCCACAGAGGCAGGCCCAGTCTGACTTCTCATGCATGCCGCTGCCCCAGCTGGCTCTGCTGTAAGGCTTCCACCTTAAAGTCCACTGCTGCAAATTACTCCTTCCCCTAACACTTCTCTGGTCTCCCCTGGACCGGGGAGGTAAGCAGGATAGACAGGATAGGCAAGAGATGGGCTAGCCAGTCCTTCCATCCCAGCCATTTCACTCTTTTCCTTCAGTGTAGGTCAGCTGTGAGGAAGCGGGGGACAGAGGATACCGGATACCTCTTTGCCAAATGTATCCTCTTCCCACTTCGACATGGTGAGTCTTTTTTTTTTTTTTTTGGCCACGCCCCGTGGCTTGCTGGATCTTAGTTCCCTGACCAGGGATTGAACCCGGGCCCACGGCAGTGAAAGCGCCATGTCCTAACCACTGGACCACCAGGGAAGTCCCCCTTGTGAATCATATCTGCTAGTCAGTTCTTCATTGCAGAGCATATCATTGCTTCCATAGGTTATCACCTACTACGTGCCAGGATGATCTTGGAAGATGCAGGGGTGGCAGAAAGAAAATCCTGGCTCCCGTAGGCAAAGGTTAGATAAGGTTAGATGTTCTCAGCGTCTAAATCGAAACAGTTCATTTCCCCTTAGAAAGGCTGCGGGGCGTCCTGGGTCATTTCCATCAGGTACTTCTCTACCTGAAATGCCCTTTCTTTCTCACTTGATGACCTCTTCAGTATTCAACTTTGTCGTGTCCTGGAAGTCAAGTCCACGCTGACCAACCCATCTCCCCCTGCCTCCCATCTGGCACTGACGTCATTGTGCTATTTTTGATCACTAGTCTCTTCCACCAGATGTTTAATTCCTTGGTTGCAGAGACTGTCTTTTCGCAGCTGTCCAAACAATAACTGACATGTAACAGTAAATGCTCGATGTGTGTTGAAAGAATGTAGTATTAAGTGCATTTTGAGCTAACCAAGAAAAGTGTAAGTGTGAATTGCAATTAGGTACAGATGTATAGCAGAAAAACCACATAACATTAAACTGGGTTGTTTCTTATGTGAAAGAAGACAGTCCACAGTTGGTATTAGGCATCTAGCTGCTTTCCACTTGAAGGACCTTTCCGGGAAGCCCTATTCAGCAGAATCTATTTACATGTCTTTGGCCATCCCAGCTGGGAGAAAGGCCAGAAGTGGAGTCCTTTAGCACACACATTGCCAGCCGGAACAAAACTTGTGCTCTGAATGAGGAAGAAGGAAGAAAGGATACAGCTAGGTAGGCAGCTAGCTATCTCTGTCACGGTAAGTAGTGTTTAAGTGGGAAAATACTTTCTGAATGCTAAATAATCCAGTTGTAAAATAATTTTTGTGAGTAAATTGTTGACGTTCCATGGATCATCAGTTTGCAAAGAATTCGAATACCATAGAATAAATACTTTTCACTGATCACGGTTTTCAAGGTTCACAAGCTATTTTAGGATTCTGCAATACTGAGTTATGAGGATCTGTGAATGCACTTTTAATAACAGCGCTAACAGCTAACACTTCTTGAGCATTCAGTATGTGTTCGGCACCACTCTAAGTGTTTTAAGTGAATTCACTCCTTTAATTCTTATCCCCTTTTGCCAGATAATGAAACTGAGGCACAGATTGGTTAAGGAACTTCCCCGGGTCACAGCCAGTATCCAGGGGTTGGGATTCAGTCGAGTGTCTGGCTCAAACTCAGTCTGTAAGCACCAGTGTGCCTGGCAACTTCTGCTTAACCAACTTGTGAAATTCATTTTTGCCAACCTTAGAAAAAGCTGCCGTAGGCATTGGATAAAACAAAAGTGTACATAACTTTGAGAATAAATTAGATGTTTCCACAATTCTGGATATACTAAAAATGCCTGACTCGTACACTTTAAATGGGTAAATTTTGTGATATGTGAATTATAGCTTAATAAAGCAGGCTTTTGCTGTTGTTTTTGGCTGCACCACGTGGCATGTGGGATCTTAGTTCCCCAACCAGGGATCCAACCCACGCTCCTGCATTGGAAGCGCAGAGTCTTAACCACTGGACCGCAAAGGAAGTCCTAAAGCAGCTTGCTTGCTTGCTTGCTTGCTTCCTTCCTTTCTCGCTCTCTCCCTCCCTCCCTCCCTCCCTCTCTCTCTCTCTCTCTCTCTCTCTTTCTTTCTTTCTTTTTCTTTCTTTCTTTTTGAGTCAAATACATTAGCCTTACCGTATATTAATTACGAGACCTTGGATAAGTCACTGCATGTGAAATTCCTCTTATGAAACAGAGGTGAAGATGACTGATCTCATTTAATTTGCAATAAGAAGGTATAAAAATTACCTAGCACAGTGCCTGGCACACAGAAAGTGATCAGTGAAGGACAAACTGCTATGGAAGATTGTAGAATCATAACCCACAATTTTGTAAAGTCAAATTCTTAACTAATCCATAAGCCTCTTCCCACCGGCCATCTCTGAGGCACCTGCTCAACAAGATCAGATAAAATAACTAGGCAGAGCATCTTGTGGTTTTAATATTTAGTTGTTTATTTACTTTGGCTGCGCCAGTCTTAGTTGCAGCATGCAGGATCTAGTTCCCTGATCAGGGATTGAACCCGGGCCCCCTGCATTGGGAGCACGGAGTCTTACCCACTGGACCGCCAGGGAAGTACCCATCTTGTGATTTGGGTAAAACATGAATCCATTGTATTACTCACCAGCTTAAAAATCTCTGGTCCTCACATCTTTCAAGCCATTGAAAAAAGGGCGCATACTATTTTTCTTTTTTCCCTAAAAGATCAACGAAACTCCTCTAAAATAAAGTGTATGCCATTCCTTCTGAAAAGCAGATGCCCCTTTTCACCATTTCCTTTCTGTAATTCCCAGAAGCCTAGAGCACTCATCATTCAATAATCCCTCTAGGGCGTCCCTGGTGGCGCAGTGGTTAAGAATCCGCCTGCCAATGCAGGGGACACGGGTTCGAGCCCTGGTCTGGGAATATCCCACATGCCGCGGAGCAACTAGGCCCATGTGCCACAACTACTGGGGCCTGCGTGCCTAGAGCCCATGCTCCTCAACAAGAGAAGCCACTGCAGTGAGAAACCCACTCGCTACAACTAGAGAAAGCCCACGCACAGCAACAAAGACCCAATACAGCCAAAAATAAAATTTTAAAAAATTAATAAATTTAATAATCCCTCTACATTCAATATCTTGTAATAACCTATAATGAAAAAGAATATATATATATGTATAACTGAATCACTTTGTTGTACACCAGAATCTAACACAACATGGTAAATCAACTACACTTCAATTTTTTAAAAAATAGCCCTCAAATATTTCTTTAGCACCTACTGTGTGTCGACAGTCGACTAGGCCCTGTGGACAACACAGGTACACACTTGCCCTCATAGGGTTTCCAATCCAGTGGTCTGTAAACAGATTCCTGAAACAGCAGGTAAAGCATCCTTGGGAAGGCAACCAGCTGCTCAGCATTCTTTGAAAGTAAAAAAAAATAATCAGATACCATTTACTGAGTGTCTACTGTGTCTGGGCTCTGTGCCAGACACTTTACAACCTTCACATAATCTCATGTTACTCTAGGAGGTAGGGCAGAGGCAGAGACTAACCCACATGCTGACCACCCAGTTAGACCACGGCTGGAGTGAATGGGAACTGTACAACTGCAGAACTGGAGGACATCACCCATTACCATTTTATGCACTGGGGTTTGATTTGACGGCCGTGACTAGGTACTGGCCCTGTCTCCCTACGCCCTGTGCAACTTTCAAGAACAGGTCAAAAATTCCAAGTAGGGAAGGATCATTCTTCAGTCGAGGATCCACAAATTTTCCACTAATTACAATAAATAATGGTTTTAAACCAAATAGAGGGGAATTCCCCAGGGTCCAGTAGTTAGGACACTGCAGTGGAGGGCCTGGGTTCAATCCCTGGTTGAGGAACTAAGATCCTACAAGCCACGGCCCTGCCCCCAAAATAAAAATCAATAAGTAAACAAACCAAATAGAAATAATAGAACTGGAAGCAGTATCAAAACGCCATTTCTGGGACTTCCCTGGTGGCCCAGTGGTTAAGACTGCACACTTCCAGTGCGGGGGGTGTGGGTTCGATCCCTGGTCAGGGAACTAGGTCCCGCATGCATGCCGCAACTAAGACCCAGCACAGCCAAATAAATAAATATTTAAAAAAAAAAAAGGCCGTTTGTCTTTCGGCCCACTTATACCCAAAGCATCCAAGATGTCACGAAGTGATTTGTGGAGTTCCGTCACAAGATGGTAGAAAAAGTGACCTAACTTAAACTCTCCTCCATCCCCATCCAGATTCAGCATAACATTACTGCATGGAGGTTTTTAACAGATGTGTGGGCAAGCTCATTCTTACTCCCTGTTAAGCATATAGGTCCCCCATTGGCTCACCTAAGTTAAACCTGAATCTGTAGTCACCACAGTCTGTAATGGGCACATTAGGTTTACCGCAGGGACCAAGGTAGGAAGGTAGGAGTGGAGAGAATGGGCAGATCACCCGCTGCTGGTGCGTCGTGTGAGAGCCCTGCTAAAAGTCCTTCCAGCATAGCTTCAAGACGTGTTGATAAAAATTTAAGCAGAGATATTGTTAGGAAAGAATAGAACTCTATTGCAATCAGGTACACGTACATCACACCGACCGAGAGATAAAAATACACAACCCTTGACGAGGAGTCAAATTAGAATGCTTGTGAAGTACAGCTTTTTCATTTATGTATGTTTTTTTCTATCAGTTCACTTCATTCCTTTAAAAAAAAAAGTCAGATGTTACACAAACTTTAATATTAATCTAGCTTTGGCAGAGATGTGGTGGTTTTGTGGATTCGAGCATTTAGCTTTTTAGCTCCAGAGAGCGATATTTCTTCTTTCTCTCCATGATGAGATAACCTGCTTCTACCCATTACCAGGGCACTAAATTTGAAATTCTCCATACACCTGAGTAGGCTGCTACATATCTGGCCATCTTAATTTTAGTCTTGATTTATTGAAGCTGAATTACATTCCCAACTCTTCCTGGAGCTCTGGGTGAATTTTATTGAAAAAGCAGTGGGGAGAAATTTGCTATCATATATCGCTCTTGCTGGCCAGAGCCTTTCGATACACAAGTGGATCTATCTGCTCCATGTCTTGTATGCTGGATTTATAACACTGAAGCCCAGCTCTAGGGTTACATACAGGCATATCAGAGATGAGATGGGGAATTTGATTTTGTAATAATGATTACTTGTTGCTGGAGCCCATATTCCTGCAGGCTCTTCCTTTATTCTCCCTGCCGCCGATGAATAAAACTAATTCCAACTGCTACCTTATCTAGCAAAACTCATCTTTCACTTACGAGAGAGGCCAAAAGAAGGGAGACAGGAAGTCAGGAGAATTTGAAATGCTGGCCATTTTTGCTATTATGTCTCAAGGGTTTCTTCTTCCATTATCGTGATTCCTTCAGGAATATTTTCATCTTTTAAACTTTCGTTTCTTTGTGGGGAGAATGAAAGCGTCACATGTCTTCCAGCCTGGCGAGTTCATTTGATGGCTCATCTGTGCTGTCTGTTCCACTTCAGAGAGGCTGGGTCCCTAGGGCTAGCCAGTTGTATTAGAGATCCTGCGGACTTGGCTTGCCATTTCTGCTAAGGGTCATCGGTCCTCGCGGTCTTGCCATGGATAATTTTTGCCTTCCCGAACATCATCTGCTTGAGAAATTTGTGCCTGGCAGGCCTGTCTGTCCAAGTTAAGCTTGAAATACAGTAGCCACACAACTAACCTGACAAAGCATCGCTCTACACAGCAAGGCCCCAGGCCTGCTTTGACCAAGACCACAAACTTCCAGCCGTCTGATTACAAATTCCAGAGTTTCTTTGGTGCAGTCCATGAACCAGTCTGTTCATGCAACGTGGGTTATCCTTCCTCCACTGCCCCAGTTTTCCCAATCTCCTGCAACACACACACACACACACAGATACACACACATCCTTATCTTAAAAACCCTTAGAAATGCTTCACCCTCTGGTTGACCTTACCAGTTCCTGACCGTTCGGCACTTGACTTGAACCCTGAGACTTAGATGAAAGAAATGTAGAGCTGACTGTCATTGTCTGAAGTTTGAGGCATGTGTGACAGACATTACATGAAAGCAGTGGTTCTCAGACTTGGGCATGAGTGGTAATCACCTGAGGCTTCTCAAAACACAGATTGCTGGGTCCCCGTTGGAGTTTCTGATTCAAGAGGTCTGGTGTGGTGACCCCACCATGAGAACCGTTATACTACACCTGTCCGAAGCTTGGGTGACGATCAGACACAGAGCAGCTGCACTCATCCAATAACTCTTGCTCCTGTCTTTTTGCGTAGCTAAGTCCAGTTTTCTGGAGGTGGGCCTAGCCTGGTGATGGAGCATCCTGAGTTCTGATTGGTTGGCTCTGTCCCAGGAGTTTCTCTCTGTAGCAGCTCTCGCGGGAAAGCACTGCATGTTCTCCAAGTGATGGAGCTACACTGGAAGCAGCTCTAAGAAGCATCAAGCAGGATTCAGTCCAAGAAGGATCAGTCCAGGACTGTAAAGTCGTTGCCTAGTCTCTGCCAATGCCAATACCCAGCGCGTTGTTTCATACCACACAGCCTCTGGGCTTAGCATGCCAGAGGCATTTCCAAAACTTCATATGATTAACACACAGTAATATTGAGTATTTTACCCCAAAAGACTGTCTAATCTTTTCCCCTCCTTTATTTTCATCAGATTCTTCCATTTTTAATTTTTTAACCCACTTCAAAAATAGGTTAGACAGGGCTTCCCTGGTGGGGCAGTGGTTGAGAGTCTGCCTGCCGATGCAGGGGACACGGGTTCGTGCCCGGTCCGGGAAGATCCCACAAGCCGCGGAGCGGCTGGGCCCGTGAGCCATGGCCGCTGAGCCTGCGCGTCCGGATCCTGTGCTCCGCAACGGGAGAGACCACAACGGTGAGAGGCCCGCGTACCGCAAAAAAAAAAAAAAAAAAAAGAAAGAGGCAGAAATAATGTCTGGCACAGTCATGACACAGTGGAGAGACCACATCGCCACCCCACCCCACCCCCAGCTGATGGAGCTCTGCTGTTTTAGAATGCACCAGCCTTGAAGTCCATAGACCAGGGCTCTGACCATGGTTCTGCTATTTGATAACTATGGTACCATGTTGTGGGAGTACATTCACAGATCATTGTAAGCCATGTGAAATCCTTTCTATAAGAGGTGGGCATAATTTACACACACACACCTACCTTAGTGGATTAAAACAACAAAAATTTATTATTTCTCATAGTGAAACTGCACAATTCAGATTGGGACGTGGAACCCACTGTCTTTTAATTGAAATCACACACCTGGTCTCAGGACTTAATGAAGCTCAGGTTCTTTATGTCTCAGCATAGAAAGAATTCAGTGAGAGACAAAGTGATAGGTAAGAAATGAATTTATTTAGGGAGATACACATTCCATAGAATGCGGGCTGTCTCAAACGGCTAGAGTGGCCCTGGGAGAAACACATTTCACAGACAGTGTGGGCCATCTCAGAAGTCGAGAGGCCCCAAAATATGGGGCGGTTAGTTTTTATGGGCTGGGTAATTTCATAGGCTAATGAGTGGGAGGATTATTCCAACTATTTTGGGGAAGGGGCGGGGATTTCCAGGACTTGGGCCACCGCCCACTTTTTGGCCTTTTATAGTCAGCCTCAGAACTGTCATGGCGCTGGTGCGTGTGTCATTTAGCTGATGTATTACAATGAGCGTATAATGAGACTCAAGGTCCCCTGGAAGTCGAATCTTCCGCCGTCTTTGACCTAATGGTTTCTAGCCAGTTTTTGTCATATCCTCAGTGGCTATGTCATTCTTTTTTTTTTTTTTTTTTTGCGGTACGCGGTCCTCTCACTGTTGTGGCCTCTCCCGTTGTGGAGCACAGGCTCCGGACACGCAGGCTCAGCGGCCATAGCTCACGGGCCCAGCCGCTCCGCGGCATATGGGATCTTCCCGGACCGAGGCAGGAACCCATGTCCCCTGCATTGGCAGGCGGACTCTCAACCACTGCGCCACCAGGGAAGCCCTATGTCCTTCTTTTAGAGGTTGTGCCCTGCCCCCTTCCCTCCTGTTTCCATAACACTGTGGGTTGATGAGGCAGTTTTCTGGCTTCATGTGGTGGTATCCACTCCACTGCAGTTCATGGGACTGCATTCAGCTGGCTGATGGCTGGGCTGAAAGACCCAAGAAGGCCTCCCTCACACTTGGCTGCTAGGGGGCCTCCGTTCTCACCTATAAAGCCTCTCTCTACAGGGGTTGTCTCATCTTCCCGTTCTTCTCCACAGCACGGCCTCTCCCCAGCAGGACAGCCTAGACTTCCTGACAGGAGCAAAAGCAGAAACTGCCAGGTGACTTAAGGCCCACCATGTTCTACCCATCAAAGCAAGTCACAAGGTCAGTTCAGACTCCAGGGGAGGGGAAACAAACTCCGTCTCTTGATGGGCAGCAAGGGAGGAAACATCGCAGCCATCTTAGAGACTCTCCCACGTTCTCTGATCCTCAGCTTCTGTATCTGAAAATGGGTATTTTAATATTTATCCTAACTAGAATAATGAGAAGATGGTATGTTATGTGTGATGACATTTTATAATTTGTAAAGCGCCAAACACGTGCAAGACATTATAGTGGTGGCAAATAAAGGTGAATTGGGAAAAAGAGCAGATTATAAAGGGCTTTAAAAGGAGATAGAGGAGGTTATTGAAATAGTATTTATTGAGCATTTGCTGTGCCAAGTACTGTTCTAAGTACTTTACAGGTATTAACTTCTTTAATCATCACAACTTTATAATATGGATATCTTATTGCTATTCTGTAGAAAAGGAACATCAGGCAAGTGGCACAGTCAGAATTTGAACCCAGTTCTGTCTGATTCCAAAGTCTTAACTACTGCACCTGGAATTTGTAAGGCCGGCAGGTCCGGGGAAGGGCCCAGGGAGCCAGACGGAACCCCCGCCAAAGTGGCTGATGCAACGGACACCTGACATTGCCACACCACTCGGGCCCGGTCTTCCCGCTCCCCGAGGGGCGGAACCAACGGCTCTGAGGCTGATGCAACCGACACCTGACATTGCCACAACACCCGAGAGATTACCAAAAAAGGGCTGCTTCACACAGCAAGACCTCCCCTGCGTCCACCCCTATACATTTTGTTAGCACCCGCACCCGGGCGCGACTTCTCTGGCCCCTTTCTCTCGGACCAGTGAACCTCGCCCTGGAGGGTTCCCAGATAAAGCTTGTTTAAGCTCTCCTCCGTTTTTGGTGCCGTTCCTTACAGAATTCTTATATCATAATCAACTGGCAATTGGGTACGGGGAGGTAGCAGCTACCCCAGAACTACTGAAACAGAATCTGGGGAGACAGAACCCAGAATCTGCAATTTTAACAGCCATGTTGATGTGGGAGGACTATCAATCTCACGGTACTAGAGGGAGCCTGAAGCCGAATCTGGCTTCTGTACCCCGACACCAAATTAAATCTTGGAGACAGAGTTTTGGGTGAAGTAGAAGAAAACAGCTTTATTGCTTTGCCAGGCAAAGGAAGCCACAGCGGACTCCTGCTCTCAGAACTGTGTATCCCAATCTAGAGGGGATAGTGAGAAGATTTATAGTAATGATTCAAAGAGGGCGTGATCAGCTCGTGGACATTCTTCTGATTGGTTGGTGGGGAAGTAAGTGGGCGTCAGCATCGTCAACCTTCTGGTTCTAACCGGTCTGGGGTCACCGTGCTTATTATGGTTAATTTCTCCCACCTGGTAGGGGTTTCGGTATCTGAAAAGATATTGTTATGTATCCCTGCCCCAAGGCTGCACTATTTTTTTTTTTTTTTTGGCCACACTGCGTGACTTGCAGGATCTTAGTTCCCAGACCAGGGGAACCTGGGATTGAACCCCAGGCCACTGAAGTGAAAGCACTGAGTCCTATCCACTGGACCATTAAGGAACTTCTGACACTACTGTTTCTTTTCACTGTTCCTCCTTTCTCTCCCCATCCCCGCCCTTCCCTAATTAGCAACTGTTTGAACCTGCTAGTTGGAACTCTGGGAAGGTCATGGAGGCTGAATGAAGCCTATTTTCTGTAATCGAATAATGAGGGACACAGAATTTTGTGCCCAGGAGCCCCACAGTGTCCTGTTCAGTATCAAGTCTAACTAGGTTTTTCAGTAGTTCAAAGAAACTAAGCTTAGAGAAGATTTAGTCTGGCAGATGCAGAAGAAAACATGAATACGAAAAGTGCCTAGAAGTGGGGAGGATAATGAGGGGCTTTAAAAATAATTACGTTTTCTAGAGGTTAATGCCAAAGCGAGGGAAATAAAAGGTTAGAAGCCGGACCCAATAACATGCAATTAACCAAGTTCACATTCTACTTATGAATTCATCTATTTTATGCCTCTTTGTTATTCCTGTGCTAGAAAACCCCAAGTTCCATCTTCACCGCACCCCACATGACTTACACAACATTTCAGGTCTGAAGACAAAATATACCTCCTCTGGGAAGTCGTTCCTGGCCACCTCCTGCCCCCAGGTGTCCCACACATGTGCTGCACTTAATTCCATCCTATCATATACAAGGCCCTAGACTGTAAATGTTGGTGACTGAGAGACCCTTGAGGGTAAGGACAGTGCAGGAAGAGAGGAGGGAGAAGGGAGAGATTAAGAGATGATTCTTAGAAAGAACCGCTGGGTGAACACAGGAGATGAAGGAGTCACTGAAAAGTTGCACCGTCTGTCGTTTGAACAGGCACAAATATTAACGCAAGTTCATGTGCCCGACGAAACGTCCGCGTTTGTAGCAGAGAAAGGTTTATTGCAAGGCCATGCAAGGAGACAAGGTGGCTCATGTCCTAAAAAGCCTCCTGCACTCTGAAGGGTTTCGGCAAAGCATTTTTAAAGGCCAAGGGCAAGGTGGGGGGAGGGGTCTGCAGAATACGTGATCAGATCGTGCACGATACTCTGATTGGCTGTTGATGAAGGAACAGGGTGGTGTCACAGGGGTTAACTTTATCGGTTCTTAGGCTCCGGGAGGCCTGGGGCTACGTGCTCATAGTCATCAAGTAGTTAACATCTTCCATTTGGTGGGGGTGGGTTCACATCTTCGAAACACCTCAGGAAAATTTCATCAATTGCTATTATCTAGGTACTTCCGAGAGGAGCTAAAGCAGAGGCTATGGGGGAAGGCCTGTGCCAGGAAGGGAATAACAACTTGTTGAGAATACAAGATCAACTCTAAGGAGTTTACCAAACAGTAGCACTAGATACAAATGTCAGCACCAGATTTGTCTCTTCATGACTACGAATCAAAGCAGCCTAGCAAATTATGGTCCCTTCCATAATTACATGCATTTATTTTATCTTAGCCCTTATAACAACTGGTTGAGATTTTGTAAATACAAATGCTAAGAACAGACATTTTTGCTCTTTACATGGGCATGAATGAGTCTGAGAGGTGATTTGGGCAAATTACTTAATCTCTAATCCTGTTTCTTCTTTTGTTAGAAAGAAATGACAAAACTGTTTCCCGCAGTTGCCATGATGAGCAAATGTGGCAAAGCACGCACGTCAACAACCTCCATTAAATACTGGTGGCAGGTAATAATATAGATGATGTATTTACACCACTATTATTCATATTCATCTATGACTAGATCCCCTCTCCGCCAACCTCTCTAAACCACAATAAATTCCAGCAGGTTTAGGGAGGAATAAATTTAGCTCTAACTTTCAAACACCTTCCTGTTCCGGCAGCATCTGCCCTAACCCAGCATGGCGGCACCGGCTTCTTCAAACTCACATCCCTGGCCACACCATAGTGGCTTTATAGGAACCGGCCGCTGGGTAGACTCAGCTTCCCCGATGCCCTTTGATGACGCCTAAACCCCGCGCGGGGAAAGCGGACTGTGTAGGTTTGCGCAGGCGCAGCGCGGCCGCGGGTGGGCGGAGCTGGCCGGGATGAGCGGCGGAGGGACGGAGACCCCCGTGGTTTGTGAGGCCGCCTCGGGCGGCGGCGGCGGCGGTGGCGGCGGCGGCAAGAAGAAGGACTCGTTGGGGACCGCGGGCTCGCCAGCCCACCTCATTATCAAGGGTACGGAGTACTAGGGTTCTCGGTCCGGTGGTCCCAGCGCAGCCCCACCTCCCAGGCGGCGTTCTCTGACCCGGGGCCGAGCCCCAGGTCGACCCCCGGCTCCCGGGCGGCCTGGCGTTTGCGGTGGGTGGGTGGGGGAGGGGTCTGCGCATTGGCGCCTGTTTCCCCGCGCCAGGTGCCTCCCAGTAACAGCAAATCGCCCTAGCCCCTCCTGCTTCCTCGTAGAAGCCGCAGCCGAGAGCCGTCGGGCTGCCCTCTCCCCTCCCCCAGCCCGGGACCCTGCGTGGAGCTGCCGTGGACGCGGGCTCGCGACCCACGTGTGACGCCCTGAGCTTGGGAGTCGGGAAGAGCCCGCGCACCCAGGCAGGCCGCTTAGGAGGTGTGTGCCTAGGTCGTTCGCTCTGACCCTGTCTGCTCCTGGGTCGTGCAAGGTGGAAACGAGAGAACATGAAGGCATCTTAAAACACGAAAGGCCCCCAACACGTGTACCGATGTCCACTCGTCCCGTCTGCTTTGAGCTGGGAGAAGGGTACAACCTAGCTACAGCCCTTATTCTCACAGAACCTGAATTGGTTTGATTCTCCAAACTCTCAACAACTGTTTCGTGCAGGAAGATCTTTGCCAGTTAAATACCGCACCGCCTCATCTCCGTCCTCTCTTAACCCCTCGCTTCTGCCGGCAGCCCTACCGTCTTGCAGTGTTGAAGCCCTTGTAGGATTCTGGCGCCCCTCAGCGCTGCCCGGGGAATGGCATCCTCGTGTTCTTGCCTATTGCATTTTAACCGTATCTGTCAGGTTTGTGTAGAATTCAGGGTGTCTCAAATCTAGTTAGTAGTGTGGGGGTAGTGCATGGGTGTTAGCCCTTAATTATAATTGTTTACATGTGCAATCTTAGTGAACTATTACTTAAATTTTTTTTAATTACGGTAAAATACATGGAATATAAAGTTTCCCTTAATCATATTTTAGCGTACAATTCAGTGGCATTGGTACGTTTCACGTTGTTGTGAAACCGTCACCACCATCCAGCTCCATAACTATTTCATCTTCCCAGACTGAAGCTGTGTACCCATTGAACACGGACTCCCCAGTCTCCCCTTTCCCCCGCCCCAGCCCCTGGCAGCCACCATTTTGCTTTCTGTTTCTGAATGTGGCTACTTTAGGTACTTCATATAAGTAAAATCGTGCATGTGGCAGAATTTCCTTCCTTTTTAAAGCTGAATATGATTCAAATATTTCATTGTACACACACACACACACACACACACACACACACACACACACACACACACACACACACACACACACACACACACATATATATTTTGGGTATACATTCACCCATGGATGGACGCTTGGATTGCTTCCCATTTTTGGCCCTTGTGAGCATGGATGTACAAATATCAAGTTCTTGCTTTCATTTGTTTTGGATATGTACCCACAGCTGAATTGCTGGATCAAATGATAAATCTGTTTGTAACTTTGTGGGCAGCCACTCTACTGTTTGCCATAGTGGCTGAACCGTTTTACATTCTCACCAACAGTTCACAGGTGTTCCCATTTCTCCACAACCTAAACAATACTTGTTATTTTCTGTTTCTTTGGTAGTGGCCTTTCTAATGGGTGTGAGGTAGTATCTTGTAGTTTTGTTTTTGTTTTTTAATATTTATTTATTTATTTTGGCTGCGCCAGGTCTTAGTTGCGGCACATGGGATCTAGTTCCCTGACCAGGGATCGAACCCAGGCCCCCTGCCCTGGGAGCTCGATGTCATACCCACTGGACCCCCAGGGAAGTCCCAGTAACTTGTAGTTTTGATTTGCATTTCCCTAAGGTTAATGATGTTGAACATCTTTTTATGTGCCTACCAGACATTTGTAAATCTTATTTGGAGGAATGTCTGTTCAGGTCCCTTGCCCATTTTTAAATCAGGTAGTGTGTTTTGTTGTTGTTGAATTATAGGAGGTCTTTTTCTATTCTGGATATTATTAGCCACTTTACAGCCATGATTTGCATATATTCTCTCCCATTCCAGGGGTTGCCTTTTCGCTCTTGATTTTGTCCTTTGACGCACAGAAGTTTGTGATTTTGATGTAGTACTTTTTTTTTTAATTGAAGTACGGTTGATTTACAATGTATTAGTTTCAGATGTAGTACTTTCTTTAAAAGAAGGTAATTCAAAGGAAGTTTTTCAGGTTCATTCAAAATTGAGTTATAATTGAAAATATGTCTAGAACCTCCTTGGGTTTTTTTGTGGAAAGATTTACTATTTTCAGTATGAAAATCTGTTTTTAGTTCATCTTACTTGAAGACTATCGATTGTGAAAATATACGTGTCGAGTTTTATTGCCAGGGTCTAGGGAGAGGGAAATATATAAATAAATGATTTCAATACTTAGGCCCCAGGTCCTTGAGGTTTTCTGGGCTGTGGTTGGCTGTTAGGAGACGGGGAGCTTCCTGGGGCATGGAGTGTCTGACCTGAGTCTTGAAGAATAAAGGGTTAGTAGTTGAGAAAAGCGGGCAAGGATATTTTGGACTTAGTTTGGAAGAGCATGAGCAAAGGTGTGGAGGCCTGAGTCAGCACGGCATGTTTGGGAAACTACACGTGGGAATCAGACCGAAGAAGAATTCTTGCCTTTTAAGGAGATTGGACTTCTTGTTGAATGTTCCATATTGTTATGGAACAACAATAAGTACAAGAGTCATGTGGTTAGATCTGTGTTTTAAATAGAGCGCTCAGGCAGGTACAGTGGATCCTCATCTTGCAGGGTGCCCATTTGTGAACTTGCCTACTTTATAAAGTGAATTTGTAACTGCAGAATCAGAATACAAAGGGCCTACTGTCCTGCAGATAAGCAGAATTGACTGTACATGGAGTGGGTTGAAGAGGGATGTGACTCACTCTGTTGAAACAGTCCAAGACAAGCAAGGATGGAACAGAAGGGGTGGATTTGAGAAGCAGTGAGGTGACAATGGTGACGATGTGGGTGTTATCAGAAAAATTTACTCTGCAGTAAATTGTTCCTTATGATGGGCAAAGAGATCCACATACTACATTAAAGGTCTGCAAATTCAGGGCCAGAACTTCATTAGATAATGAGAGATCTGCAGTTTATTGTGTTTTTTGTTGTCTCATAGTCTGTTGAAGTGCTTATTTCTGTCTTTTGTGTGAAGAGATTGTCTGACTCCCACGTTAGAGTATGCACTTTGGAGAACAAAGGATTTTATCTTTTGTCTTGTTAACAAACAACAAAAGGGTGCTTTGCCTGTAGCAGGGCTAGGATTGAGTTTATGTGGAAATATGTGGCTTACCTTTACATTATTAAACTGAGAGAATTTGTTTGTAATCCTTGGGATACCTGCAACTCTGAATTATTATAATGTGTTTGTTTTGTTGTTTTAATGTTATTACAAAACCAGCTTAATTTCTGTGGTCGTGTGTGTTTCAGAATCTTTTTTCCCCTCATCTCCACATCTTAAGTTCTGGAGCGCAGTCAGGGTTTCAGAAGTGGTGATTATCCACTTCTGAACAGAATTGAATTCTCCAAAGACTAAGAAAATTCCCATTACATCAGGTCACAGATGCAGATATCCCAAGATCAGTGTAATGGCTTCTCAGTCATATAGAAAAATGTATGTTAACCCTCTGTGGATGATACAAACAATTTGGTCTCTGAGATACTCACTGGACTAGAGAGGAAATTTCAGGACAATATGGTATGTGGTATGAGAGCAGAATATACCCCGGGATGACTCACCAAAAACAGTTAAAATTCAGAAATTTTTTCCTTAATTATGACTTATAGTGACTTACAATGAACACTCACCACCCATATTAATAAACACACATGAAGAGCCCCATCGTGCCCTTTGCTCTCATTGCACGGCCCTCCCTCCTCTAAGGTAACCGCTGTCTTGAATTTGGTGTTTATCGTTCTCAGTGCATTTCTTTATAGCTTTATGGCTTCTGTATATGTCCCAACAGGAAGTGATTTTGCATATTTTGAAAGTTTATATAAATGGCTTTATCCTTCTGAAAGTTGCTTTTTTGCTTAACATTTTATTTATGGGATTTATCCTTGTTAATAAATGTAACCCCACTGTATTCATTTTCACTCACTGATTTGTAATATCCATCCTATGAGTATGTTAGGTCGTTCCCCCTTTTTTTTTTTTGACATTATATTCATGCTGTAGTAAACATTATGCATTTCTCTTTCCTTTGTTTAAGAGTTTTTCTAGGGCACATACTTGGGCACGAAATTGCTAGGTATACGTCTTCAACTTTATTAGATATTGCCAAATTGCTCTCAAAAGTACTTTACCATTTTACTGACTGGGTAATCCATAGTCCGAACTGGATTTTAACCTTCATACGTTTATGGGGACAGGAAGAGTAAAACAAGCTAGAGATTGTGCCACTTAGCGTGGATTGACCGTGAATTTCATTTTGTCTTTACAGATCTCGGAGAAATTCATTCAAGGCTGTTAGATCACAGACCAGTTATCCAAGGTGAAACCCGTTATTTTGTGAAAGAATTTGAAGTGAGTATTTGAAACCTATTTTGTAAAAAGACTGCCCTAATTGTTAGTGTGTTAATATACGGAAGGGAAGTTCCCTAGTTTTAAAATCTATGATTTCTGTTCATGTGTTCATAAAATGTACAAAGCATTCAGAGGCATTGACATGAATGGAGGGAGCACGAGAGTAGGCAGCAGGTGTCTTGGGCTCCAGTTCTGGTGCCTGCTCTGGGGTGTTTACTGTCTGTCGAACTCAGGTTTTCAGGTATAAAATGAGATATAATGAAAAAAATGATTTTACAGATGAATGGGTCAGTTTTGCAGACCCATTTTCTATATTTTTTTTTCTCATTTGGGGCAGCAGCATCTACCGGAAGCACTCAAGTTAAAATGTGAGAATCGCCCTTGGCTATTCCTCCCCTTTAGGTTACATTCAATGATCAAGCCTTCCAAATACTACCTAACAAATCTCTGTCCATTCTGATTGGTATGCCTGCTTTATCAACCCAGTCAAATCCAGTCTTCACCCTGCTGCCAGAGCGCTCTGACATTAACTTTTTCAAAACCTTTGATACCATTTTCTGTCTACAGGACAAAGCCCGGCATCCTTTTATGACCCGGCTCCTATCTTTCTAGCTTTACCGTCTCCCACCCCACCTTGTGTGCTATGTCCCAACAGTCCTGATGCACTAGCCTGCCATTCTGTTTTGTTTGACTGTGATTTTGCACATGTATAATTGGTTCACTGTGCGTTGAATAGTAACATCCCAAGCTACTGTTGGGTAGATGGTAATTGATGTTACACAAGCAGTTTTGTGATTTTTTTGGAAGTTGGGGTTTTCTTTTTCTTTCTTTTTTGGCCTCGCGGCTTGCAGGATCTTAGTTCCCCGACCCGTGGTTGAACCCCCTGGCAGTGAGAGCACCAAGTCCTAACCATTGAACCATCAGAGAATTCCTGGGGTTTTATTTTCAAATGAGACTCCAACCAAGCAGGAAGTCTAAACCTGCTAAAAGGAGAGAACCTTTCCATAAGCACTTTAAAAGTACAGAAAGCCTGTGGTACAGAGCACTCAAAAGAGAAACAGAGCTGCAGCATTAGACACCATTTCGGGGTTCAAGAGACTCAAAATCTGCGTAATATCTGCTTCATGGAGTTATTGTGACGATTAAAGGTGTGTGTATCTTAGAATATTTTCTGGTACCTAGGAATAACTGTTAGTTATCTTTGTCATCATTACTGTTGCTGTTGTAGAGTAAGAATAATTATCCCCCAGACAGAAAATTAACCATAGACTATTCCCTCATCATGCTATGTAAAGATTATTAACAATTGAATAGTGAGAATAAAGTAGTGGGAATAAAGTCTGGGCACAGCACGCTGGGTACTCTGCTCACGGTCTGACAAGGTTAAAATCAAGGAGCTGTCCAGGCGCCATTCTTATTTGGTGTTCAGGATCCTCTTTCTGACTTACAGGATTTTGGCAGGACTCAGTTCCTTGCCCAGGTAGACGAAGTTCCCATTTCCTTGCTTGCTGTCGGCCGGGGCCGCTCTCAGCTCCTAGAGGCCACCCATATTCCCTGCCACACGGCCCCAAGTGAAGTCTGCCTTTCATGCTTTAAACCTCTCTTACCGAGAAGAGTCCCATCCCTGTTAGGGACTCACCTGATGGAGTCAGGCCCTCTAGGGATAATCTCCTTTTCTTAAAGTCAGCTGATTTGGGGCTTTAAGTAAACCTGCAGAATATCTATACAGCAGCACCTCGGTTAGGGTTTGACTGAATAACTGAGAGGTGTGTATATCCTAGGGGTGGTGCTCTCAGGTACCATCTTGAATTCTGCCTTCCATGAGCTCTTATTACTACCTATATTTTCCTTACTTTTTCTTAGTTATTGCCCGTTTCCTTCCTAGAATATAGACACTTACCTTTCTTATGCTCTGTTGTGTTCAAAGTGCCTGAAAGAATGTCTTGTGCATTGTAGGGTAGGTACTTAATATGATTCAAAAGCACAATTAACAGAGCTTGGCCTGAGACCTGGCTTTTCCAACATCCTTTCATAAGTCATCTTTTTTTTTTTTTTTGCCAGTCTGGTTAATTTGAAATGCTAAATAGCTTTTATTTTTAAAAAGTTTGTAAATGTATCTCTAAAGGCCTACTTTATATTAAAAGAAGCATAGAATTTTGGAATTAAGATGGCTTCTCTAATCTAACCCCACCCCCCCACCCCCCCCTTCACTGAGCCCAGAGATGGAAAGAAATGTGTGATAGGTCACACAGCTGATTAGTGGCTGAGTGCTCATTAGATAATGTAGGTGGTTCCTGTGAAAGGGCTGTACAAGCAAGACTGAGTCTTGAATGGATGATGAAAGAAGTGTTATTTCATTTATGCTGCGGAATATGTTATATTGAAGAGCTCACTCCCTTTTGAAGCCAACACCTCTGTTAACTGGAGCCGAGAGAAGACGGGCATGTGCTTGAGAGGAGAGCAGTTACCTGGGTTCCGCGTTGTTCAGCCCTCCAGGGTCTCTTTGGAGACAGGGCTGTGCTGAAGCATAAAAGAACATGGGCCTTGGAGCTGGACGTGTGACGTATCTGGGCTCAAATCCTGGTATCCCTCTTCCTAGCTGTGATTATTTGCTTTATTAAGGCCTAGTTTCCTCTTTCTTAAAACGGGAACAATAATACATACTGCAGAGTTGTTGTGAGGATTAAGTAATGTATCATTTTTTAAGTTCCGTGGTATGTCGATGTTAGGCAGGTGTTGGTAACTGTTATTATTAAGAGAAAGATGGGAGCAAGTAAAATCAAGTGAAAATTGTATTCAGAATTCGCAGTGCTTGGAGTTTGGGTTCCGTTTTTGATATCTTTAGGGAAAACAGCGATTTGTTAAGCAAGTGGTATAGACATCTCAGGAAAATGTTTACTAAAGAATGAAATTTTCACACTGGGTATGACAGATGTAAGCTTACTATAGAAAGTGAAACAAAATGTCTTCGGCACTTATTTTGTGTGAGACCTCATGTCAGGAACCAGTGCTGTATCCCTGAGTAAGACAGACGGGCCCAGCCTTTATGCAGCAGGGCAGGCTCATGTAGTCACTGAAGAATGGTCTCTGAAGGGCTCAAAAATATTTCATCAGCTGCGTTTGCGCTCTCTCCAGCTAATTGGTCACATGACTCCTCTTCTAGAAAAGTACTTGATGCCGTCCTTTCACGCAGTCACCTCCCCAGTCCGTCTTTTTTAGTGTCTCCTGGAAGCTTTCCTGTATGTCAGGCTCGGGTACCTTTTCTGTCTGTTACACACTAACCTTTCCCCTCAAATTATGAGAGAAAAGCTGAAAGCATTTTAGAGATTTAGATTTGAATAGATATGTGCATTACTTACCATTCTTTTCTATCTTGGCCCAAATAAAAACATCCTCTATTTACTAAAAGTGGTCTTTCCCCAGCGTCACACGGCTGGACCGGAGGAACGGGGAGGCAGAGCTGTCAGGGCTTCCTACAAGTTTCGTCTTTTTTTTAAAAATTGAAGTACAGTTGATTTACAATGTTTCAGGTGTACAGCAGAGTGATTCAGTTATATATATACACGCATACTCATACATATATATGTATATTCTTTTTTAGATTCTTTTCCATTACAGGTTATTACATGATATTGTATATGGTTCCATGTGCCACACAGTTGGTCCTTAAGTTTTGTCTTCTCTAGGTCACTTAAATGTGGTTCACTTGAAGAAAAACTGGCTAGCATTTAAAAGGAAACTCGTTTATAGTTTATATATTTTTAAAAGTTAACGCACACGGCAACGATAATCCTTGTCTTTATAAAATTTTCTTTCTAAAAGAAGGGAGTAAGTGCCACACGGTGGCAGCATTACTTAAATTATCGACCTTCTATTATAATATTTTAAGCTCTCTTTTTGTGATTGTTAGTATTTCAGGACAGTTGACTGTCCTGCTCCCAACTGCACAGAGCTCTTTTATTCCCCCCGATTCCAGTAAATACTATGAACAGAGATCCTGGCAGGGCCCCTCCAGTGAGCCTGTCTGGTTATGTCAGCGAGTAAAGGCATGATCTTCTGCATTGTTATCTTTCCAGCTGCAGAGACGCTGGGGCCTCTCTCGTGTGGGACAGAGGGGAGGCCGTGCAGGTCAGCGTTTATGAAATGCTTAGGGGCTGTGCAGTCCTGCACGAACTCATCTTCAGCAAACTTCAGTCTCTGACTGCTTTATTGACTGGTTCCTGAATACCTTGGTGTATCATAAGGAAGGTGTTTGGTCACTAGTGACCGACACCTGAGGAGAGTGGCTTTCCTAAGTGCTTACTTTCCTCTCACGGCAGCCAGAGCCTGGGGCAGGTGTGGCAGCCCTAGGACGTCAGCTCTTCCTGCAGCTTTTCCTTCTTCCTCACTGCAGTGGTGCCCTCACCCCAGGCTCACGCTCACAGGGTAGCTGTGGGAGCCCAGCCATGGCGCGTGCACTTCATGCAGCAGAAAGGACGGCAGGGGGGCGGCGGCTAGCTGTGTCTGTTACACGCAGGTTTACCACCACATGGTATTTGGGTGTTGAGAGGAGGAGAGGAGGGGGATGGATCCAGAGCTGTCTGTCACACCGGATACGCAAAAATAGATACGAAACAGTCTCTACCTTCAGGAATTTACAGTCTGCGGAGAACAAATTGTAATGGTGAAATTATTATGATAAAATAAGCACAAAGTGATTGAAATCTCAGAAGCGGAGATAACTCCCAGCTGATCTGGGAGGGAAATCTTCAGAAGCGGGGCTGATACTTGAACTGAGAAAGAAAAATAGGTGTTAGAGAAATAGGGAAAAAATGGAGGAAATGTTGATTAAAATTGAGGCAAAAAAATTTGTTAAAATAAGTACAGTAGTTATAGGAGGTGTGAGGGTTCTTACTGCTGCGTCTAAATGTGAGTTGTACTGATAAAAAGATAAAGTCCCGGGCTTCCCTGGTGGCGCAGTGGTTGAGAGTCCGCCTGCCGATGCAGGGGACACGGGTTCGTGCTCCGGTCCGGGAGGATCCCACATGCCGCAGAGCGGCTGGGCCCGTGAGCCATGGCCGCTGAGCCTGCGCGTCCAGAGCCTATGTTCCCGCAACGGGAGAGGCCACAACAGTGAGAGACCTGCATACCGGAAGAAAAAAAAAAGATAAAGTCTCTTAAAAGACAGGACAGAGAAGAATTTCATTTGACATCTGATCTCATTTTTGTTAGGTTGTAACAGTAGCTGTCAGAGTATTAAATATCAGGAAGAAGTTGATCCCGTGTGGCATGTAATAGATTCATGTATGTATGATAACGGTTTTAAAACTTGTGAGAAAAAAAACTTGTGGGACTGACCATTTTGTGATGGAAAGAAAAGTTTAAATATTACATCGGCCTCTCATTTCCTCTCTAATACTGTCATTACATCTTTAATGTAAATATTACAGTGACTGTACTAACATTATGAACAATTGCTAACATTTTGAAGCATTTAGTGCCAGGCACTGTCTTGAAGCACATTACCTGAGCACTTGTTATTAATTTCAACTTGAGAAAAATTAACTGTATATGTAATTTTATGGGATGTTATACATCAGAAACCAAGCTTCATTGGTGCTGTGCTTTGCTCTGAGAATTTTCACCCCAGAAATAATATTCATATAACAAATAAACAGATGTTGGTTTATAGTCTTCCTTTTTTTTTTTTTTTTTTGCGGTACGCGGGCCTCTCACTGTTGTGGCCTCTCCCGTTGCGGAGCACAGGCTCCAGACACGCAAGCTCAGTGGCCTTGGCTCACGGGCCCAGCCGCTCCGCGGCATGTGGGATCTCCCAGACCGGGGCACGAATCCGTGTCCCCTGCATTGGCGGACTCTCAACCACTGCTCCACCAGGGAAACCCTATAGTCTTCCTTTTGTACTAGATGTCAACCGTATACCTTAGCCAAAAATATCAGCATAAAAACAAGCACATACCAGATGGGCCTATTTGTTGTTTAAATTAATTATTGTCATTAATGGGCTGTTAGAGAGGTGACAGTACAAATTCACTTACTATAACTTGTAATTTAAGGCTAAACAATGGCTATAAGGGAGAGAGCCTAACCAGGTCACATGCGGTGGCTCTGTCTTCTGCCCGTGTAGATACAGCCTATCAGAAAACGGAAGGAGAGGGGAGGGCATATGAAAAGGAGACTGTCCTCAGTTGTTGCCTTATCAGTATTAACTGGGAGGGAAAGGATGCTATTGCAGATTAGATTTTGAGGGAGAGGGAAAGGCTAGAGACAGAAGAGGTGACCACCTAATACTAATCTTGCTTAGAGTAGGGAACCAACAGACAGTAGCCAGAGTGGAGACCGGGGTATTGTAAGAAGTATTAGTGTAAACATAACCATGAGAACAAAAACGCCAACTTTTTAAAATACTGAAAGAGATACCCAAAAGAGAGAACAAATAGACCGCATGACCACATAGAGAAAGATTATGTACGTTGTGGGTGTGTGTGTGTTAATCAGCGTGACTCAAAGTGAAATAAGAAAAGTCTGTATATCATGTTTCTGTTTAAGAAGGAGTTGAAATATATTTATACATAATGTGTATATACACACACATATATGTTTATATACGCATCTGTGTATACATACACATACCTGTGTATACATGTGGATGTATATCCTTATAGTTAAGACAATGACAGGATAAAAATAATTATCTAAAGAGAGTTATAGAGGGAATAGGATACAAAAGATAGTGATAGAAGCTAGACTTTTTTTGAACATATATATTTTTAGATGTAGTTTGGGAGCCATGTAAATATTTTACATAATTTAAAAGAGAATTAAATTTTAAGGAGCAATCCCTAAAAATCAAGTAACATGTAAAAAAGCAAACCTGTTTTCCTAGAAGGTGGCATTGCCACGCAGAGAAATTCTTCCAGGTAACTTTAAAACGCAGTAATTTGACTGTGTACATTTCTAGTGGAATACCCTTCAGAACAGAAAGTTAAAAAAAAAAAAAACAACCTGAAATTATTTTCAGTAATTTTGTTAATTCTGGCACTGGTATTGTTATTTCATTGACTTGGTGATAAAGCAAATGAGTAACTCTGTTGGTATTTTGAGAATTGAAAAAGAAACATAAAGACAGGAGGGTAATTAAAAATCCTGTAGTCCCGAATTTAAGGGTTTTTTTTTTTTAATAAATTCATTTGTTTATTTATTTATGGCTGTGTTGGGTCTTTGTTGTGGTGCGCGGGCTTTCTCTTGTTGTGGTGAGAAGGGGCTTCTCTTCGTTGCGGTGCGTGGGCTCTAGGCGTGCAGTCTCAGTAGTTGTGGCTCGCGGGCTCTAGAGTGCAGGCTCAGTAGTTGTGGTGCACGGGCTTAGTTCTCCGCGGCACGTGGGATCTTCCCAGACCAGGGCTCGAACCCGTGTCCCCTGCATTGGGAGGCAGATTCTTAACCACTGAGCCACCAAGGAAGTCCCGTGAATTTAAGTTTGATTATGAATGTGAACTTTAGATGTTTCTTTTCTTTTCACAAAAATACCTATTTCCTAGCCTTGTCCACTCAAAGGGCTAGAAATGATGACTGACCCTTAGTGCTCAGTCTCTAAATACCAGTGGTGTTTAGAGACCTGCTGATTCCAAGCCTGGGTCAGGAAATGGACAAGAAGAGCCTGGAGCATCAGGTCGAACTAGAAAGCAAAGAAGCTACTCAGGAGCACTGGGGTTTGGACTGAAGCATTCCAGAGCCAAGGTAAATAGGCTCTCCCTGGAAATAGGATGATTTCAGCATCAGGGAGGACAAATACTGCAATGGGTTAAAAACTTCAGATATTCCTATAAGTCATAGGAATGCGTGGAAACATACAAAAAAGAAACCTTTAGCAGCTTTAGGAAACCAAACCATTATTTTTGAAACTGGTGAATAAAGAGAAATAATCAAATGTTTTATTCTGCCTTTCATATGAGCATATCTCAGAGTAACCAAATAGTTGTCGAGGGGAAATTTCTCTTTGTGGAAGTATTCCTGCTGATAAATGAATACGGAATGTTACCAGCATCCTGTTGAAAGTGCACAGCCCACCTCTGAAATATTCCTTTTTTTTAAAAATTTTATTTTACTTTTCTTATACAGCAGGTTCTTATTAGCTATCTATTTTATACATATTAGTGTACATACGTCAATCCCAATCTCCCAATTCATCACACCACCACACACACACCCCCTCCCCACTTTCCCCCCTTGATGTCCATGCGTTTGTTCTCTACATCTGTGTCTCAGTTTCTCCCTTGCAAACTGGTCCATCTGTACCATTTTTCTAGATTCCACATATAAGCGTTAATAAACGATATTTGTTTTTTCTCTTTCTGACTTCACTCTGTATGACAGACTATAGGTCCATCCAGGTCTCTACAAATGACTCAGTTTCGTTCCTTTTTATGGCTGGGTAATATTCCACTGTATATATGTACCACATCTTCTTTATCCATTCGTCTGTCACTGGGCATTTAGGTTGCGTCCATGACCTGGCTATTGTAAATAGTGCTGCAGTGAACATTGGGGTGCATGTGTCTTTTTGAATTATGGTTTTCTCAGGGTATATGCCCAGTAGTGGGATTGCTGGGTCGTATGGTAGTTCTATTTTTAGTTTTTTAAGGAACCTCCATACTCCATAGTGGCTGTATCAATTTATGTTCCCACGAACAGTGCAAGAGGGTTCCCTTTTCTCCACACCCTCTCCAGCATTTGCTGTTTGTAGATTTTCTGATGATGCCCATTCTAACTGGTGTGAGGTGATACCTCCCTGTAATTTTGATTTGCATTTCTCTAATAACTAGTGATGTTGAGCAGCTTTTCATATGCTTCTGGGCCATCTGTATGTCTTCTTTGGAGAAATGTCTGTTTAGGTCTTCTGCCCATTTTTGAATTGGGTTGTTTGTTTTTTTAGTATACAGCTGCATGAGCCGGTTTTATATTTTG
Organism: Leucopleurus acutus; assembly: GCF_964270905.1. Taxonomy (NCBI): domain Eukaryota; kingdom Metazoa; phylum Chordata; class Mammalia; order Artiodactyla; family Delphinidae; genus Leucopleurus; species Leucopleurus acutus. The sequence goes on from NC_139153.1 coordinate 99,681,557, forward strand.
GAGCGTAATCCTTTGTCTGTTAATTCGTTTGCAAATATTTTCTCCCATTCTGAGGGTTGTCTTTTCGTCTTGTTTATAGTTTCCTTTGCTGTGCAAAAGCTTTGAAGTTTCAATAGGTCCCATTTGTTTATTTTTGTTTTTATTTCCATTATTCTAGGAAGTGGGTCAAAAAAGAAGTTGCTGTGATTTATGTCAAAGAGTGTTCTTCGTATGTTTTCCTCTAAGAGTTTTATAGTGTCCAGTCTTACATTTAGGTCCCTAATCCGTTTTGAGTTTATTTTTGTGTATGGTGTTAGGGAGTGTTTCAATTTCATTCTTTTACATGTAGCTGTCCAGTTTTCCCAGCACCACTTATTAAAGAGACTGTCTTTTCCCCAGTGTATATCCTTGCCTCCTTTGTCATAGATTAGTTGACCATAGGTGCATGGGTTTATCTCTGCGCTTTGTATCTTGTTCCATTGATCTATGTTTCTGTTTTTGTGCCAGTACCATACTGTCTTGATTACTGTAGCTTTGTAGTATAGTCTGAAGTCAGGTAGTCTGATTCCTCCAGCTCTGTTTTTTTGCCTCAAGACTCCTTTGGCTATTTGGAGTCTTTTGTGTCTCCATACAGATTTTAAGATTTTTTTGTTCTAGTTCTGTAAAAAATGCCATTAGTAATTTGATAGGGGTTGCATTGAATCTGTAGATTGCTTTGGGTAGTATAGTCATTTTCACAATATTGATTCTTCCAATCCAAGAACATGGTATATCTCTCCATCTGTTGGTATCATCTTTAATTTCTTTCATCAGTGTTTTATAGTTTTCTGCATACAGGTCTTTTGTCTCCTTAGGTAGGTTTATTCCTAGGTATTTTATTCTTTTTGTTGCAGTGGTAAATGGGAGTGTTTCCTTAATTTCTCTTTCAGACTTTTCATCATTAGTGTATAGGAATGCAAGAGATTTCTGTGCATTAATTTTGTATCCTGCAACTTTACCAAATTCATTGATTAGCTCTAGTATTTTTCTGGTAGTATCTTTAGGATTCTCTATGTATTGTATCATGTCATCTGCAAACAGTGACAGTTTTACTTTTCTTCTTTTCCAATTTGTATTCCTTTTATTTCTTTTTCTTCTCTGATTGCCGTGGGTAGGCCTTCCAAAACTATGTTGAATAGTAATGGTGAGAGTGGACATCTTGTCTTGTTCATGATCTTAGAGGAAATGCTTTTAGTTTTTCTCCATTTGCTGTGGGTTTGTCGTATATGGCCTTTATTATGTTGATGTAGGTTCCCTCTGTGCCCACTTTCTGGAGAGTTTTTATCATAAATGGGTGTTGAATTTTTGTCAAAAGCTTTTTCTGCATCTATTGAGATGATCATATGGTTTTTATTCTTCAGTTTGTTAATATGGTGTATCAAATTGATTTGCATATGTTGAAGAATCCTTGCATCCCTGGGATAAATCCCTCTTGATCGTGGTGTATGATCCTTTTAATGTGTTGTTGGATTCTGTTTGCTAGTATTTTGTTGAGGATTTTTGCATCTGTAGTCATCAGTGATATTGGTCTTCAATTTTCTTTTTTTTTTGTAATGTCTGGTTTGGGTATCAGGGTGATGGTGGCCTCATAGAAGGAGTTTGGGAGTGTTCCTTCCTCTGCAATTTTTTGGAAGAGTTTGAGAAGGATGGGTGTTATTAGCTCTTCTCTAAATGTTTGATAGAATTCACCTGTGAAGCCATCTGGTCCTGGACTTCTGTTTGTTGGAAGATTTTTAATCACAGTTTCAATTTCATTACTTGTGATTGGTCTCTTCATATTTTCTATTTCTTCCTGGTTCAGTCTTGGAAGGTTATACCTTTCTAAGAATTTGTCCATTTTTTCCAGGTTGTCCATTTTATTGGCATAGAGTTGCTTGTAGTAGTCTCTTATGATGCTTTGTATTTCTGCGGTGTCTGTTGTAACTTTTCTTTTTTCATTTCTAATTTTATTGATTTGAGTCCTCTCCCTCTTTTTCTTGATGAGTCTGGGTAATGGCTTATCAATTTTGTTTGTCTTCTCAAAGAACCAGCTTTTAGTTTTCTTGATCTTTGCTATTGTTTTCTTTGTTTCTATTTCATTTATTTCTGCTCTGATCTTTATGATTTCTTTCCTTCTGCTACGTTTGGGTTTTGTTTATTCTTCTTTCTCTAGTTCCTTTAGGTGTCAGGTTAGATTGTTTATTTGAGATTTTTCTTGTTTCTTGAGGTAGGCTTGTATAGCTATAAACTTCCCTCTTAGAACTGCTTTTGCTGCATCCCATAGGTTTTGGATCATTGTGTTTTCCTTGTCATTTGTCTCTAGGTATTTTTTTATTTCCTCTTTGATTTCTTCAGTGATCTCTTGGTTATTTAGTAACGTATTGCTTAGCCTCCATGTGTTTGTGTTTTTTACGTTTTTTTCCTTGTAATTCATTTCTAATCTCATAGCATTGTGGTCAGAAAAGATGCTTGATATGATATCAGTTCTCCTAAATTTACTGAGGCTTGATTTGTGACCCAAGATGTGATCTATCCTGGGGAATGTTCTGTGTGTACTTGAGAAGAAAGTGTAATGTGTTGTTTTTGGATGGAATGTCCTATAAATATCAATTAAATCTATCTGGTCTAGTGTGTCATTTAAAGCTTGGTTTCCATATTAATTTTCTGTCTGGATGACCTGTCCATTGGTGTAAGTGAGGTGTTAAAGTCCCTCTATTATTGTGTTACTGTCGATTTTCTCTTTTATAGCTGTTAGCATTTACCTTATGTATTGAGGTGCTCCTATGTTGGGTGCATATATATTTATAATTGTCCTGTCTTCTTCTTGGATTGATCGCTTGATCATTATATAGTGTCCTTCCTTGTCTCTTGTAACATTCTTTATTTTAAAGTCTATTTTATCTGATACGAGTATTGCTACTACAGCTTTCTTTTGATTTCCATTTGCATGGAATATCTTTTCCGTCCCCTCACTTTCAGTCTGTATGTGTCCCTAGGTCTGAAGTGGGTCTATTGTAGACAGTATATATATGGGTCTTGTTTTTCTAGCCATTCAGCAAGCCTGTGTCTTTTGGTTGGAGCACTTAATCCATTCATATTTAAGGTAATTATCGATATGTATGTTCCTATTACTATTTTCTTATTTGTTTTGGGTTTGTTTTTTGTAGGTCATTTTCTTCTCTTGTGTCTCTAGAGAAGTTCCTTTAGCAATTGTTGTAGAGCTGGTTACATGGTGCTGAATTCTCTTAGCTTTTGCTTGTCTGTAGAGCTTTTGATTTCTCCGTTAAATCTGAATTAGATCCTTGCCAGGTAGAGTAATCTTGGTTGTAGGTTCTTCCCTTTCATCACTTTAAATATATTGTGCCACCCCCTTTTGGCTTGTAGAGTTTCTGCTGAGAAATCAGCTGTTAACAATATGGAATTTCCCTTGTATGTTATTTGTTGTTTTTCCCTTGTTGCTTTTAATAATTTTTCTTTGTCTTTAATTTTTGTCTATTTGATTACTGTGTGTCTTAGCATGTTTCCCCTTGGGTTTATATTGCCTGGGACTCTGAGTTTCCTGGACTTGGGTGGCTATTTCCTTTCTCATGTTAGGGAAGGTTTCAACTGTTATCTCTTCATATATTTTCTCGGGTCCTTTCGCTCTCTCCTCTCCTTCTGGGACCCATATAATGCCAATGTTGGTGCATTTAATGTTGTCCCAGAGGTCTCTTAGGCTGTCTTCATTTCTTTTCATTCTCTTTATTTTGTTCCGCAGCAGTGAATTCCAGCGTTCTGTCTTCCAGGTCCCTTATCCTTTCTTCTGCCTCAGTTATTCTGCTATTGATTCCATCTAGTGTGTTTTTCATTTCAGTTACTGTATTGTTCATCTCTGTTTGTTTGTTCTTTAATTCTTCTAGGTCTTTGTTAAACATTTCTTGCGTCTTCTCGATCTTTGCCTCCATTCTTTTTCCAAGGTCCTGGATCATCTTCACTGTCATTATTCTGAATTCTTTTTCTGGAAGGTTGCCTATCTCCACTTCATTTAGTTGTTTTTCTGGGGTTTAGCTTGTTCCTTCATGTGGTACAAAGTCCTCTGCCTTTTCATTTTGTCTGTCTTTCTGTGAATGTGGTTTTTGTTCCGCAAGATGCAGAATTGTAGTTCTCCTTGCTTCTGCTGTCTGCCCTCTGGTGGATGAGGCTATCTAAGAGGTTTGTGCAAGGTTCCTCATGGGAGGGACTGGTGGTGGGTAGAGCTGAGTATTGCTCTGGTGGGCAGAGCTCAGTAAAACTTTAATCCGCTTGTCTGCCGATGGGTGGGGCTGGGTTCCCTCTCTGTTGGTTGTTTGGCCTGAGGCGACCCAGCACTGGAGCCTACCCAGGGTCTTTTGTGGTGCTAATGGCCGGATTCTGGGAGGGGTCACGCCAAGGGGAGTACTTCCGAGAACTTCTGCTGCCAGTTTGCTTGTCCCCACAGTGAGCCACAGCCACCCCCTCCTCTGCAGGAGACCTTCCAACACTAGCAGGTAGGTTTGGTTCCGTTTCCCATGGGGTCACTACTTCTGGATCCTGATGCGTACACTACTTTGTGTGTGCCCTCCAAGAGTGGAGTCTCTGTTTCCCCCAGTCCTGTCGAACTACTGCAGTCAAATCCCACTAGCCTTCAAAGTCTGATTCTCTGGGAATTTCTCCTTCTGTTGCTGGACTCCCAGGTTGGGAAGCCTGACGTGGGGCTCAGAACCTTCACTCCGTTGGGTGGACTTCTGTGGTATAAGTGTTCTCTGGTTTGTGAGTCACCCACCGAGTGGTCATGGGATTTGATTTTACTGTGATTGCGCCCCTCCTACCGTCTCATTGCGGCTTCTCCTTTGTCTTTGGATGTGGGGTATCTTTTTTGGTGAGTTCCAGTGTCTTCCTGTTGATGACTGTTCAGCTGTTAGTTGTGATTCCGGTGCTCTTGCAGGAGGGAGCGAGCACACATCCTTCTGCTCTGCCATCTTGAACCAATCTCTACCTCTGAAATATGCTTGCAAACAATTTAACAAAACAAACCGTGAATCTGATCAACCCTCTCGTTCTAACTACTAATTTACAGGAGAGAGAAGAGACAAAAGGATATCTTAAATCGCACCATTAGGATGAATCACATCATTCAGTTAAAAAACAGATTGTGGGAAACTGTGCAGAACAGATGACTCGCTTTTTTTCAGTAAGTTACAAGGTGGACAAAAAATGGAAGGGAAACCTATAGATTAAAAAGGATTTAGGAAACATATTAACCAGTTGCAGTGTATGAATCTTATTTAGATTTTGGTCTAAATGAACTGGGGTATAGAAGGAAACATTGGGATATTTGAGGTAATGTGAGTACTTCATTGATATTTAGTATTGAAGAATTATTGTTGAGAAAGAGAGAGTGAGTGGGCGGGTTGGGGCGAGGGGAGGAGGATATGGGGGAGGGGAAGGGCGCTGTGGTTTCATTTATTTTTTATTTTTTATTTTTAAAGAGGAATCCTTGTTTTTTAAAGGTAGATGTTGAAATATTGCTTTAAAAGAATCTAGGATTGTGGGTAGGGGGCTGTACGGAGTGTTACAGGGGGAACAAAGTCAGCCACGAGTTGAAGCTTGGTGATGCGTACATGAGGATTCATTCTTTCATTCTCTCTCAACTTTTGTATAAGTTTAAAATTTTTTATTATGGAAAAATTCGAGTAAAAATCTGACCACAGCTGCTCCATAAGAATGGTTCAAAACAAAACCCCCAGTAACTAACATTATTTCCTTACAATCAAGTTTACCACCCTTTTTAAAGTAAACTTTTCGTCTTGTATTATTTTAAGATTTACAGTAAAGTTACTAAGGTAGTACAGAGGTCTCCTATACGTCTCACCCCCCCTTGTTTTGTTTTGTTTTGTTTTGTTCGTTTGTTTGTTTAGGTTGCATTGGGTCTTCGTTGCTGCATGTAGGCTTTCTCTAGTTGCTGCGTGTGGGCTTTCTCTAGTTGCGGTGAGCGGGGGCTACTCTTCATTGTGGTGTGAGGGCTTTTCATTGCAGTGGCTTCTGTTGCTGTTGAGTACGGGCTCTAAGTGCACGGGTTTCAGTAGTTGTGGCTCGCGGTCTCTAGACCGCAGGCTCAGTAGTTGTGGCGCATGGGCTTAGTTGCTCCACGGCATGTGGGATCTTCCTGGACCAGGGCTCGAACGTGTCCCCTGCATTGGCAGGTGGATTCTTAACCACTGTGCCACCAGGGAAGTTCCCTCCCGTTGTTAATGTTTTACATTAATTACCATACTACATTGGTAAAAACTAAGAAACTGACATGGATACATTACTGCTAATGAAGCACCAGACTTTATTTGGATTTCACCGGTGTTTCCATTGCAGTCCTCTTCCTGTTCCGGGATGGAATCCAGGGCACCACACTGCATTTAATTGTCATGTCTGTCTAGTCCTCTTTGGTCTGTGACAGTTTCTCAGTCTTTCCTTGTTTTTCTTGATCTTGACAGTCTTGAGTCCTGGGCAGTATCCTGTAGAATGTCCCCCAATCTGGATTTGTCTGCTGTTCTTCCTAAGATTATACTGGGTTTCTGGGCTTTGGGAAAGAGTACCAGAGAGGTTAAAGTGCCTTTCTTGTCACATTACATTGGGAGGTGCGTGCTGTCACCGTGACATCACTGATGAGGTCACCTTCATTGACTCCACTGTAAAGTTAATATTTTTCTCATTCCCTGCTCTATTCTTTGGAAGCAGGTCACTAAGTCTAGCCCACCCAAGTGGAAGTGTGGTTTAAGCTCAGCTTTCTGAAGGGGGGTTGGGCTGGGGGTCCCCAAGACCACCCCCAGGTTCATTGGTTACTCACAGGACTCAGCATGTGGTTGTACTGGTGGCTGAACTCTATTATGGCAAAAGGATGCACAGCAAAATCAGCAAAGGGAACAGGTGCATGGGGAGACTCTGTAGGAAGCCAGGCAGAAACTTCCAGGGATGCCCCCAGCAGTGAGTTGTGACAACACGCATGAAATAGTGTCTCCCAGGGAAGCTCGTTTGAACCTGGGGGTCCATGGTTCTTATTGGGGACTGGACAAGTAGGCACACTCTGCCTAGCGCGTATCAAAATTCCAGACTCCCGGAAGGAAAGAGGTGTCTTACACCTCCATGGGAGCTGTTTTCTGGTCACGTTCCCAGCCCCCAGCCGAAGGCCAACCTTGCAGGCAGGCCTTTGTAAGGAGGAGGTCTCAGGCACGCAGTGTTAACTCTTTTCTGTACAGGGAAGTTCCCACATACTATTACTTTTACAACACATTTTTAGTTGAGAAATCTGGAATCAGGTGAAAAATACAGAGCATAATAATAGAAGCTTTATGATGGTAAGAACAACAAAATCAAATTTAAAACCAGATCATTTCTTTCTTTGCCACAGTTGAAATACATGGAGTCTAGGTCTCTTCTTGTTCTTTTAGTATTTCTCATGCCCAATTTTTTTTTTTTTTGCGGTATGCGGGCCTGTTGTGGCCTCTCCCGTTGCGGAGAACAGGCTCTGGATGCGCAGGCTCAGCGGCCATGGCTCACGGGCCCAGCCACTCCGTGGCATGTGGGATCCTCCCGGACCGGGGCACGAACCCGTGTCCCCTGCATCGGCAGGCGGACTCTCAACCACTGCGCCACCAGGGAAGCCCCCCTCATGCCCATTTTTAAACATAGGTATAAAAATATTACATTGAAACTTGTGAAGCATTTCGTAATTTAAAAAACTGCCTCCAGGTTGTGACCTCATTTATTGCCAAATAATGAGAAGAAGGCTGGGTAAATTTCAGTAGTAGGTAATAACATAACCAAAACCTGGGTGGGAATCCCAGAAAGTAATTACTAAGATTTAAGACACAATATGTACTAGCTGTTTACTTTCTTTTAATAGGAAAAACGTGGTCTTCGAGAAATGCGAGTTCTTGAAAATTTGAAGAATATGATCCATGAAACAAATGAACATACTCTTCCCACGTGCAGGGAGACAATGCAAGACAACTTAAACCAAGTTCTCCAGAGATGTAAGCCAGAGATTTTTTTATATTGCTTTATTTCAGATGCATGCTCTGCCAAAATGGATGTCCTTGAGTATCTGCTGAGAGATGGAGAGAGAATTCTTAAGCGGGAGCCAGGAGAGGGAAGTCCCAGATAAGGTGCTTATCTAGCAGTTAGTGTGTGTTGCCCTTGATGCTAAGAGCATTAATCTCCAAAGCAAGATGGGTGCACAAGATAATCCTTCTAGGATGTAAGACAATCGAAACATTTTTTACCTTAAAAAAAAAACTTATTCATAAGAAAAAGTTTGATGCCCAGTAATTAGGATATGAAATGAAGCTTCTTTTTCAAACAGGATACTAGAGTTTTTAACTAAAAAAAAAGAAAAACCTGTCAGAAACGTTTATGTTTTATCACTTTTTTCATTAAGCAAAATATTTTAACATGGAGAGATGTTTGCTTAAAAGGATATTTATTAAACATATTAAACTATAAAATAAAAGGAGTTTTATTAGTAACTGAGTTTAAAATTAGAGGTGTATCAGAAACTCAGAGCTTCTCGGATCCATATTGACACTGTTCAGTTTGTCCAAGGACAAATGATGCTGGTAGATAACGATGGAGGGCAACATGAAACAATATCTTTCTGGGGAGAAAATAGCAAAACTGGAGGATAATGTAATGTCCTGTGAGGGAAGGTAGCAGGGGGGCTTGGTTAATGACTGAGTTACGTAAGAGTCTGTGCGCAACTCCAGGTTAGCCTGGGTCCTCTGATGCTCAGAGGAGCTTGGAGAGGACAGACCTCCCACAATCACATTTGGTTTCTTTGAGTAGAAGAGCAAAGAGTCTAGAATTGACTTCAGGCTTTGCATGGTAACTGCAAACACACCCTTGTTCGTTCAGCCATCACTTCCTTAACCTTGACAAGCTTTCTAGTCATTACAGTAAAAGTAAAACTCAAATTATTATTGATAGAAATGCTTATGTTTATTTTCGAGATGTACTTATAACTTTCCTTGTACACACTTTGAGTATATAAAAAAATATTGGATAAAACTTAGTAAGAAAAAGAAAACTGTGAATGGTTGTTTTGACTTGTTTTGTTCTTGGGCCAAAGCTATTTCTGACGTGAGGCCTCATGCTAAAAGTATAGTCTTCACAATGAAATAGAAAAGTTTTACAGGTAACAGGGAATCCAGACTGTAAATGTATTCTGCTAAAAGAAAGAATTAAAGCACACAGAATGTGAAGTAATAATGAAAGTTTTAACCTCTGAGGACTACCTTATTGTTAGCATTAGAGACATGCGGTGGCTTTGGAGTTAATTTTGTTGCTAGAAGCAGGAATGGCTTCCTCAGTAGGCTCCAGCCTAAGTATTTCCTGGTAGCTATTATCATGAGCCTAACGGGGATAATGGAGATAATTATCTGATTTTAGAGCCAATGTAGTTTTAAAAATTGGCCTGGGCCCAGCTGTTGTTCCTGCAGGATTTCATGTTTAAAAAGTTTACATTTTGAGCCATGGTGCTGGCTTGCTTATAAAAGTGAGTTTATCTAGGCAGTATACTCTGATCTAACTAATACTTTACAAGGTTAGTGACAGTTGAGTTTTGTTTTGTGCCTGTTAGTAGATCTGTCTCATTTACCTCTTCTCTGCATGTTTGAGGGCTGAGCTGAGAGTGTGGTTGGCTGAGAATCTTAGAACTCGGTGGTGTGGATCTTAAGCTATTGGTCGATCGTTGTGCACAAAACTGAGCAACTGTGGAGCATTAAGGGGGGGATGTCTCGGCTTGTTTGGATGGAGATGGTTACAGAATCCTAGCTGAGTGTCTTAGCATTGGATGAGCAGAGGCTTCAGAACCAAAACTCACCTGTGGTTCCTTAAAAAACACAAAAAGTAAGTGAGAGCTCTAGGAGGGTCCATAAGAGTAACCGTAAAGTACGTTTTTCTCATCCTAGTGTCTATGTTCTACTTATTATTTATTTCATAGACTCGTAAACTTCACCATGTTTGTTGTCTCAAGATCTTGCTTAGCATTGAGGACCCAGCCTTTGATTTTAGAGGCTAAGAAGGACAGAAAGCCTTTAGGTTATTCCTCATTCAAATTAACTAAGTTTTAAGAGCAGTGACTTTATTTATTATTTAAACAAAAGGATATATGCCTAAGTAATAAGAAAGTAGAAATAAAGAAGAAAATAAGAAAGAAAAAGAAGCAAGAAATCACTTTAATTGCCTCAAGATAACCATTGCTTTTTAGCTTTGGTGAATATCATTCCCGATATCTTTTTTTTTTTTTTTTTTTTTTGCGGTACGCGGGCCTCTCACTGTTGCGGCCTCTCCCGTTGTGAAGCACAGGCTCCGGATGCGTAGGCTCAGCGGCCATGGCTCACATGGCTCCGCGGCATGTGGCATCTTCCCGGACCGGGGCACGAACCCGCGTCCCCTGCATCGGCAGGGGGACTCTCAACCACTGCGCCACAAGGGAAGCCCTGGAAGGTGGATTCTTTACCTCTGGACCACCAGGGAAGTCCCAGTCCATTTTCTTTTTCTCATTTTTTGGGGGTTGGAGTGGTTATGGTGAGGTGAGGAGTCTCAGTTCTTTATAGACTCTGTGTTCCTATTCTTGGCCACCACTTTTTTTTAATAAATTTATTTATTTATTTATTTTTGGCTGCGTTGGGTCATCGTTGCTGCGTGCAGGCTTTCTCTAGGTGCAGCGAGCGGGGGCTACTCTTCGTTGTGGTGCACGGGCTTCTCATTTCGGCGGCTTCCTGTGGAGCACGGGCTCTAGGTGCGCGGGGCTTCAGTAGTTGTGGCTCGCAGGCTCAGTAGTTGTGGCTCGCGGGCTCTAGAGCACAGGCTCAGTAGTTGTGGCACACAGCTTAGTTGCTCCACGGCATGTGGGATCTTCCCAGATCAGGGCTGGAACTCGTGTCCCCTGCATTGGCAGGTGGATTCTTAACCACTGCACCACCGGGGAAGTCCTTGGCCACCACTTTTCAAAGTTTAAATATAATTATATAATTCCTCATTGTTTAGTAAATGATGGATTTTTTTTTTACCTTTTTAAAAAACTGTTAATTTATTTTATAAGGTACTTAGAGGGCTAAGTTTGTCTGATTTTGCTTCACTCTCCCTCTGTAGCTAGAAAACTTTAAGAACTCATTATGACTTAAAATACTAATTTTTAATAGCACTTGACTAGTTAGATTTTTTACCTGTATTTTCCTCATTGACCATCTTAACTGTGTAAAGTAAATATTTATCACCCTCTTCCCAACACATTTATAGTTGAGGAAGCTGAAAGTGTTTTAACATCCATGGTTCTCCCTAATAGTTGGAGGAACCACCATGCAGACTTAGTGCTTCTGCTGCCAGAGCTCAAGCTCTTTGAACTTCAGAATGACGCTTCTGCGGAAGAGGTCATAAGGAGAGTCCGCCTTTTCTCCTGGATTCTCTCCTACAGCACAGGCTCCTCCTTCTCAGTCTGCTTTGTTAGTTTCCACTTCTCTCCTTGACTTTTGACATTGGGGTGCCCTACGGCTTGGTTCTGGGACATCTTTTCCGTCTGTACACACTATTTGTTCATTGAAATGAATGAATGAGAATTCAGCCAACATCTGCTCCTAATACCAAACCAGAGCTACTTTCTTAGGTGTGTATTTGCGGTTTACACATACACACTGTGACACAATGAATTTGTTTCTCTTTTATGTGAGGACACAGGGACACTGCTAGCTGTTGCATGTCACAATTACTGTGTGTGGTGCTAATCTCCTCAAGTAATCTTTTGGTTTAGAGAAAATAATTTGATGAATTCCTAACTCCTTAAAGTCAGTATAGCCTCCTGGGACACTGAGACAGCTGGGGAAGTGGCTTCCTATTGAGTCAGGAATGACCAATATGTGGTATAGAAGTGATAGGGTTAGACAAATGGCCCTTTTCCTCTTGGAGTCTCTACTTGTGAAGAAAGGGTAGTTAGGTGATTTTCTTAGATTTTTAGAAGAGCAGATTTCATTAAATTCAGAAAGCAAACCTTTTTTATCATGTGGATAAAGAATGAAAAATTTCAGGGACTGAAATTTCTAAAAATGGATATTCTAAGTACAAAGATAATCCTGATAAGGAACTAAAGTGTACCTTTGTCCGATGTGTTCTAATTAAATTTTTAAAGTATATAACAAATGACAAAATATAAATGTCATAGTCCTGTAACTCTTCTTTTAGATAAAGCCCAGAATGATCTGAAAATGATGAAGCACCCAAAGACCACAAAATGGGTTTTTTAAGAGTTATGTTCAGAGCCAAGAAAAAAAAAAAATACAGGAAATGATAGAACCACCACTCGGGAGAGATGATGTAATATTAATATACCACAGAAAGAAGGCAGAGCTCATCAACTCCTATTTTGTTGTGTTTTCAACTTTTCTATTAGAACAAACAATGATTGGGAACCTTAATTTTTAGTACTAAAGTGTTATCTTTGATGTGACTAAAATGAATGGTTACTGATAAAAACATGACTTTTTAAAAGCTGAACCCTCCCCTTTGTCATACCCTCTCAGGGAGGGGCCTAACATTTTTCTGAAAGAGAAGTCACAGCCCCTGCCCTGTATGGAACTTTGAACTTGGGGCTGGGTTGAGTGGGGTAGAAAGGCGTAATTGTGAAACAACTGGGTAAAATTGTTCAAGCAAATGCAAGATAAAGTGGTAGTATATACACATACCTGGTTAAAGAATTTCAAATAAGAGAAAATCCTTACAGGAAAGGATTCAACTGGAGGGCTTTATGAAGGCACTAAACCTTGAACTGGGCTTTTGAAACATGTAAACATTTTAATTAGAGGAAAGGAATAAGGAAAGCACTTTCAGCAGGGAGAGGACAGTGCATAGAATAATAGCAACAGTAACATTTCTTGACTGCTTACCATGTGTGAAGAACTGCTCTGAGTGGCTTTTATTATTAATCTTTCAATTATTTTTAAGCATACTACGTACTGCATTATCTCATCCTTTTCTCATGTCCATTCTGAAGCCCTCTTATTAGTTGTTACGTTCATTTTACAAATGAGGAACTAAGGTTCTGAGAGATTAGGAGCAGCAGCAGTAGCACCTGGCACATAGCAAACACTCAGTAAATACCTGACAGACAGCTGCATGAACGAGCGAGCACACAAGCCCAAGGGCAGTCACACGCGTAACTAAAGTTCAACTCAAGGTTTGACTGAGGAAGGCTGACTCTTAGCCCACACACCAACCAGCGAAGTAAGTGAAAACGTTTGTGTACAGAAATAAAACGGATCCGGTAGAGGAAGAGGCTTGAACAACTGATAGATTAAAACCAGTTTCATTGTTGAGATTATAAGAGAGGTAGAGCCCTGAAGGTAAGAGCCGAGTCTTAGGGTCAGGGGTCTGATTTTAAGTCCTGCTTTCTGTGCCTGTTAGTCATATTACCTCCTTGAGTGACGTTTCACTGCGTTTGTGCCTCAGTTTTTTACAGATGACAAAAATCTGTAAAATGGGATAGTGATACTCACTTAGTAGGAAAGTGGAATTAAGAGGAGTAATACGTGGAAAGTACTTAGCACACTTCTTGGCACATAGTAATACTCAGCAAATAACTACAATAATTATTTCTAGCAATTTAAAGTCATTGCAAAAGGGAAATGACTCAAAAGAAAGCAGTCCAGAGAAACCTGAATCTGGCAGTGGCAGCCAGGAGGAATTAGAAGAGGTGAGAAGAATAGTAGAAAGTCGTCGAAGCATTCTGGGTATCAAGTCCTGCCTGCAAGAGAGCAGGGGTACCAGTGAGGAAGGGGCAGGGGAAGTTAATGAATCAGAGAGACTCTGTAAAGTCTACATCCATCAGAATGGAGTGATACATTTATCAGGTGTTTTATATCTTTTTAGAGAATTCTGAGGTCATTGATGACAACTTGTCATTGGAATTAGTACTGAATGCCCTTGGCTTGCAGCTCAAAGCTCACAAATGATAGTGGTTCTCATTATGACATCCTGAATACTTTTTTTTCCCCTTTTAGCCACCCTACCATGACCAAAATAATACCAGCTTTTTTTGCATAGTTTCTTGAGATCTAAAACAGTCCAAGTGTTGTTTTTTGTTTTTGTTTCTGTTTTAATCCAGGTAAGTTTCTCCTTGAACAAGGGCTGCTGATTGAAAACCCACTCTGTTTTATTTCAGTGCAAGCAGCTACGGACTCGGTCTGTAGGCTCCAACAGAGGGAACAGGAGCGAAGCAAGGTAAAAGTGGACCATTCGGGTAATGGAGGCTGTAACTCCAGGGCTTTTAGTACCATATTATTAGCAGTTGCTTTTGATTTTAAAAAGTTCTCTGAATTTGTTTTCTCTTGTGCGGTGATTTTAAAAGATTAAAAAATGGCTAATTCATTGAAGGTGTGTTGAGGAGGTATGGTCACATAATTGCACGATCTGTATTTTTACAATTCACATTGCAGACCTCTTTTTCTCCTTTCCAACTTTTCCCTGAAAGTGGTATCTGTCTCTTAGAGGAGAAAGAATAGGACTGTTACATGGAACAAAAAATACCCACCAGGTTGGAAATATAAATCTTCAGGCCTGAGGCCTTGAGTATATTATGTATATTTCTTCTAGAAAAGGAGGCATTCATGCCTGTGGATGGGTTCTTTAATGAATAGTCATAAGTGTGTGAATCACTTGCTGGGTAGTGCTTTGCTTATTTGAATTATATCTTAACTAAATTCAGATGTGGAAAAACAGCACAAGAATTTAAGTTCCTGTAATAATTTGGTGTTTTAACTTACAGTTTTCATGAAGTATTTTTATCACTTTATTGTTCTAAACTAGTGGGGATACACTTGTTAAGAAATGGTGAGTCACTCTGAAAATATGCCTTTTTGTGTGTTTATATCAGCAAGTGTTACTATCTCCATTTGTCCTTAATGTGTGGTTTATCCATAATAATGGTACCGATCTGGCACTGTAAAAAAGAAATACGGACCTTGCCTTGCCCGAGTTTAAATTTCTCCACCCTTTGCTCAACTCTTAATGTTGATATAAATTTAAAAACTCAACAATCTGATGGATCAAGCCTTACTGAAAAGACAGTTAAGCCAGGTGGGAAGGCTGCCCGAGAGGAACAGGATCCCAGCGGGCCAGGTTGGGAAACAGGGCTGTTGCGAGACCACTGATAACATGGCAGGGCAGAGCCGTGGGCAGGGAAGTTGGTGTCGGGGTGCAGTGCTTGCACAGTGTCCGGAGAGCACGGTGGGGACAGCCGTGGGGGCTTCAGTGCGCCATGCCCAGCTGGACAGCAGATTTTTTTTTTAGTCTCTACTTGGCTAGGTGCCACTGAGGGTGAAAGATTTTAATTTAAGTCTAAGGCAGCTCATACATGTAGGAGCTAAAAGTCTAGGAGTCCCAAACCACTAACGTGGATATAATGTAGGATAAAGTAAGGGCTGTGATAGTTACAAAGAACTTTGCACTATCTTGGCAAAAAGTGTAATTTACTAGGAAGATAGTGACATCCGAGCCCAACCTTGATCAGTGAGTAGGAATTCGAGTGATAGAAGATGGGAAGAAAGATACTGTAGGATAAAGGATATAGTGGAAGCAAAGGCAAAAGATGGGAGAAGTCGGTGGTCTCACGGAGCTGGTAGGTAGACTGTCTAGATGGATGTTTCCAGAGAAGGATGTAGAGAATCAAGCATTCAACGTTAAGCAATTTGTTGTGGAAGCACCAGGAACATTCCTGTGTTTGAGAATCAGAAAGACTTTTTCTGATAGAACACTGGCTGTGCTGGCTGTTACTGGCTGTAACTTATGCAGTTCTCTTGGCTTTCAAAATAAAAATGAAAAAGGGGTGTTTTTTACGTGAATATGCACTCACATGATATTGGTCTTTATTTCTAAGACATTCTCAGGGCAGTTATGATTCTGATAAATGGCAATCCCTGTCATTCTTAAGCAGAACTAACCTGACATTAAATTATAATTGGAATAGATGGTTCCTCTTGTCACTTTGAACTTTTTTCATGTTTGGTGTATTAACTGTATGTAAGTAGGAAAATTACCAGATTGGGTAAAAAATACCTGGTGTCTTCTATTTCTGGTACTTGCCTTTATTAGCTAACTGTGTGCCCTTGGACAAGTCCTTGAGCTTCAGAGCAAATACTTGTTCTACTTACCTGATAGATTGATGTTCTACTTACCTGATACATTGTGTTATATAATTTATGTGAAATAGCTTTACTTTCCAAATGTCAGGTGGCTTTTTTTCCCCTACCACCTCGATCGTTTGTTTAAGATGCAGGCAATCACTCTGGATAAGAGCCCTGCTGTGGTCTGTAGGGTTGGTGAAGCACTTGATTTTCTAAATTGAAAGATACTGTCCTTTGGTTTAAAAAAAAATGGCCTCAAGAAATAGTAAAGCCCTTGGGGTATTTTGGTCTTAAATATATTTCTTCCAGGTACTATCTCAGAGAATGTTATTGAACTTTTTTTTAAATGGAATACACATTAAAAAATCAGTGTTTTAGAATATATTGAAATGTAGCCTTTATTTCTTTTATTAGTGCGTGTCTAGTTAGCGGAACATTTGAAATATGGATCCTTAAGGTCTTTCTTTTTTTCTGAAGTGCCATGTCTGATTTCGCCAAAACTTGGTGTGGCGGAGGCTTCAGATGACGTACATATGACAGACTACATACATATGACAGACTACATACATATGACAGAGAGGCAAAGCTAACTTCTCCTCTAGCAAATGTGCACAAAGCAAAATTGACCTCTAGCTGCCGTTTACAATCTAATGTTGTTGCCTCGGTTATTCTATTGGCTACATTTTGTGTATTTGAATGGCTCTCAGAACAAAGAAAGATGGGAGTAGTAATGGAATACAATAGACTACTGCCATTAATCATTCTTTTATGTCAAGACAATTTGTGGAATTCTGTGGGAAGTAAGTTATGATAAACGTCATTCATCCAAATCATATTTCCCACAATTGATATCTAAAAGTACATTCAGAAGGACAATAAATGCACATTCCCCAGTTATTTTACATATGTCTTAAAAACTGGTAACTAATACAAGCTGCATATTGGGCACTGGCAGTAAGACTAGTGAAATGAAAATACAATTGGCTTATAAAATTCACTGACTTAAATAAGCTGTCAAAGGCAGATGATGAGCTGATTAATATCTGTCACTGGTTTAAACTTAGGTTCATGCACAGGCATCAACTATTGAAGTTCTGTTCATCCAGACTAGAGATAATAATAAAGTAAACATGAATCCTTTGATTCATCTTGTCCACAAATATTTATTAAATTTAGTTTTCCCTCTGTATGATTTTTTTTTTTATGAGAGCAGTGCGATAGCATGGTTTATACATTTTTTCTTGATAGAGTTTGAAAATGTAGGGTAATGGATCAGTACAATCGGCCCTCTGCATCCGCTGGTTCTGCATCCGTGGATTCAACCAAAATATTTAAAATGTATATTTTTTAAATTCCAGGAAGTTCCAAAAAGGAAAACTTGAATTTGCCACATGCTGGCAGCTGTTTCCAAAGCAGTTACACTGTATTTATATAGCATTTATATGTATTAGGTATTATAAGTAATCTAGAGATGATTTAAAGTATATGGGAGGATTTACAGGTTATATGCAAATACTACACCATTTTATAAGGGACTTGAGCATCCGTGGATTTTGATATCCATAGTTGGGGGGGGGGCACGGTCCTGGAAGCAAAACCCCATGGATACCACGGGATGACTGTACATAATATTCTAAATATTTTAAATAATTACTGGCAGTTGTTATTCTGGTACTTCTTATTGATGTAAATACTTTTTCATTTATCCTTGTAAGGCATATGTAAAATTAAAGGCACATGTATTGCTGACAGATGTTCCAAAGAACCTTTTAGACATTAGTTGCTTTATTCAGAGTTTTCCCTTAGACCAGGGTTTTTCAACCTCTGCGCTGGTGGCGTTTTGGAGCAGATAAATCTTCGTTGTGGAGTCTTTCCTGCATGTTGTAGGATGTTTAGCAGCATCCTTGGCCTCTACCCACTAGATGCCAGTATCACCACCCCCAGCCTGTGTTGTGATAACCAAAAACCTGGGGGACAGGAGCCTCAAAATCACCCCCCACTGAGAATTACCGACTTAGACTAATGCGTGCAAAAATGTGTTTTTATTATGTATCCATGAGTTGATTTATAGACCTGGTCCTAGACACAGTTTGCCTTCAGGATTGACTTTTCTTCAAATGTATCTCCAATGGGACATAAGTAAGCTGGGTTATTACTACTGTTTCTTTCTGTTGTAGAAAGAGACAAAAACCATTACAGCTAATTATTTTTGGTACACAGCTATAGCTCATTAATAAACTTTCTCTTTATTTTCTTTTAAAGTTGGCATTTTCTTTTTTATCTTGGGAAAACAAATGTATCCACTCCTTTGAGTATGCAATTGATTTCATTTAGGAAGAACCCTCTGAAACTTGATTTGAATTATTTTTATTGTGATAAAATACACAGATATGTCATTTGGGGAAGTATTAAACATAAGAATAAGTCTGGAAGAGATTCATAAAAGTCACATTTCACAATGAATTCTAGAAACTGTAATACTATCTTTATTTCTTTGGAAACCATTTTAGTGGCTCCCAGTGTCCACAGTATAAAAATTTTAACTACAGAGTGAAACATACAAGTTTAAGTAAAAAAATAAAAAGTAATGTAGAATGATAGATTTGAACTAATTCAGGTTTTATTTCTGCAGTTGCTGTGCTGGATCATTTTTTATTTTTTAAAATTTTATTTTTTGACTGTCGTGTCTTCATTGCTACGCGTGGGCTTTCTCTAGTTGTGGTGAGCGGGGGCTACTCTTCATTGCAGTGCATGGGCTTCTCATTGTGGTCGCTTCTCTTGTTGTGGAGCCAAGCTCTAGGCGCGCTGGCTTCAGTAGTTGCGGCGCATGGGCTCAGTAGTTGTGGCTCGCGGGCTTAGTTGCTCCTTGGCATGTGGGATCTTCCCAGACCAGGGATTGAACCAGTGTCGTCTGCATTGGCAGGCGGACTCTTAATCACTGTGCCACTGGGGAAGTCCTGGATCATTTTTTAAATGCAAGGACATTTAGTAATTCAGGGATTAGAGGGGCTGAGCATCTGAAGAAAGCTGACATGATTCTGAACTGTTAGGAATTTACTTTTGGAAATGAACGTGTGTAGCTGACTCACTTTGTTCAGGACTGGCTCTGTAACTGGAAGTCCTTTAAATTAACTTCAAGGTTTATTAAAGGATAAACAATGAAAATGTGTTAATTTGAAACTTATGTATTACTAAACTTCAACAGTAACCTCAATAATCGTTTAGAACTCAGACCAAAGAAGGATTTGGGGGTTAAGAGTATTTTATCACTGACATTACTCAGTATATTGCCAGCACCTGGTGGTAATAAAAACCAGTCTTTCAGTTGTGTGTGTCATTGGTTTAAATTCTGTTCAGACAGTGCACCCCCTTGTTGCTTGCACCCAGGGCAGAGCTCTCCCACCCTCGTGCTGTTGGTATGCCATTAGTACATATTGTATCGTTATTGAAAAAAGAAAGCTGCAGACCATCATGTGTCGTATGACTACATTTTGTTGTAATTAAGTAAATAGGTTTGTATGAACAAAGGAAAAAGCGTAAGTGTACCCATCAAACTAGTAATAATACTAGGAAAAAGGAAACAAGGGAAAGGATTTGTATGTGTATGTTGGGGGGGGAACTGTCCTTTATATTCTTGTATTTGAATTTGTTTCTAAGATCTGTGATACCTCTTTAATAAAAATTAAGGGAAAATGCTAATATGAGGAATTACTGAGCCTTAAGTGTTTATACTTTCTATTTTGATAGATTTTTGCAAATTGCTCACCAAAGACCCTAATTACTGCCACCACCATGAATATTAAGTTTTAAATGTATAATTTAGTATGTACTCTTTTGGTAGCTGCTAGAAATTTAACTGCTCACCGTTATTACCTATTACAGGTAATTTTAAGCTTTAAATGGTAAGTAGTTCCATTATTACGTTGTGTTCCTTCTGTTAGTCTTGTGTGAATCTGTTGCACATAACGATAGTTAGATATGATCGTTATTTTTCAAACGCATTTCAACTGTAGAGGAATCCTTTCAGACTAAATCTGACGTAGAGCCCCCTATATTGAACGTGAAAGCCGAATTACTGTGCACAGGCGATGACGGTCTGCGGTTAGCTCACTGTTTATAAAAGACTGTTCCTTATTTCTGAGAGTTCTTTTTAGTTGTAAACAGACTCATTGGCATGTTAGGCTAAATCTTTGGCGTTTATAACTTGCTCTGCATGAACTGGAGGCGCGCTGCCCTTAGAATGGGCTCGGTTCTCGAGGAGGTGGCGCCTTTGCTGCTTCAGATCAAGGAGCAGTTCAGCTCCTTGTTGTTCTGTTCTGGTGAGGTTACCGCTGCCCAGACTGTATTTCCTGACATTTTGAATAGATATGCTCTGAGGTAACCTTCACTCCTGTTGGCTTAAATAGTTTTTAACTTGCTCCTGGGTGATGATATGTGAGATATAGCTAACTCGGGATTTTTCTGCTGTTATATACAATGAAACCTCACGTGTCTAGAAGTCTTAGAACACAAATCATTCCATATAGCCAGGTCAACCACAAAGCTGAGATTTTTATCATCTTGAAGCATAGTACTTTTATCACTTTAACTATTTTAGATGGAAATCTTTAAAAATATATTCCACACTTTTCTGGTTTTTATAAAAAGTTTATTAAATGTTACAGGTTAATTTTCTTTATGAATTAGGAATTACTGAGAATGTAAAATTTTATGCTGTGGTGAAAATGGTGATGTCCTCAGGGAATTAGAGAGAAAAAAAGTGTTTCTCTATTTCAGATGCCCTCAGATACTGTCTGTTTCTAAGTTTCTGTATCTGTCTTCTTTTTTGTAAGGCTAATGCCTATCATTTCTTTCTATCTCATTTATCAGCATTTTCTTTAATTTGACTTTTAATATGGTATATAGCTTTGGAAAACAGTTAACTAACCTGATTAGAATTGTGTGTAAGGTAGGGCAAATAAATTCAGAATCAGAAGAGTTTTTCATGAATGCTGCAGTATTTTTAAATGGACTTTGTGTTATGTTATTTTGGGCTGGTGTGTGTGTGTGCGTGCGTGCGCGTGCACGCGTGTGCGTTTTTTTTTTTTGACCGCTTAAAGTTCTTACCGTAAAGTTTTCAACTAAGTTTCAGGTAGATGTTATTTTCTGGTAGCTGACTTTTGTTTATAGGTAAAGATTACAGTGTTGTCAGTACAGGAATATACAAGCTACCCCTCCCTTTTTTTCCTTACTAATTGTGGAGAATGCAAGATTTCAAAGCAGTTATTGTTATTAAAGGTGGGAGACTGAGAAAGGATAGATAAAGTAGAGTGGCTTCCAGACCTTTTTTAAAAAATTTTCTTGAGGTATAGTTGATTTACAATGTTGTGTTTAATTTCTGCCTAAGCAAAGTGATTCAGTTATACATATACATATATATATATATATTCTTTTTCCTATTCTTTTCCACTGTGGTTTCACAGCATATTGAATATAGTTCCCTGTGCTACACAGGACCTTGGTGTTTATCCAATACACACACACACACACACACACACGCACGCACGCACGCACGCACGCCGCGTGCGCGTTTGCATCTGCTAATCCCACGCTCCCAATCATTCCTTCCCCTAAACCCCTTCCCCCTTGGCAACCACAAGTCTGCAGAACTCCTTGATATGAAAGCAAGACTAGATTTTCAACTCGGTTAGGGAATTGTCAGTCTTCACCTTCTTTTCACCTGGACTAGGAGGCCAAGCAGTGATATGTGTCATATGAAAAAGCTACTTGGATGTATATGTCTTTGGTAATAATATTCTGAAGCTACAAAATAGAGAAACGGGTCATTGGCAATGTCTTAATTAAAGTCTTGTCTTACAGCCAAATGGTAAATGGTGGAATCACGGGAAGATTGAGTTGAGTATGGGATTGGGAGGCGAGAACTATTACTTTTATTCGAGTTGCCTTGTATTGTTTGAATTATAAAAATCTGTTGCTAAAATCAGATTATTAAAATTAAAGATTTAAAACCCTAAATTGAAGAGGATTAAAAAGTGGTTTGATCTGCCTTCTAGATGCATTGCTCATATCTGTATAATAATGCTTACCTTCTATTAAGCACTGTAGACACTGAGCTAGGAACTTGACATGATACAGATTTATTTATGAATGTAAATATTCTTTTCCTCATTTTAAAATTAAAATTTAACGTGGCCAGAGTCATGCAACTGGTAACAGGTGAACCAGAATTTGAAGCCAGGTTTATCCACCTCCCAAATCTTCATTTTTCTCTGTTGAGCTGTATGGCAACATGCTGCCTGGTGGGAAGTCGAACCTGGGCTGTTGCCTCATGGCACAGATCACAGGGTCAGCCAAGCTAATGACAGTGCTTCAATTAAAAAGAGAAGACTAATCTGTTAAACAACTTCTGAGCATGCAGGGTTAGTATCCTCTGTACTTATTAGAAATTAATTTTCAGCCAAAACAAGGTATCATTTTGATGAAATTTACTTGCATTTTTCTTCTCTATGACTTTTCTCTTAAAATAAATAGTTTGGTAAAAGTTCCATGAAAAGAATTTAATGAACTCTTCATGTTTTATTCATCTTTTGAAGAATTACCATCCATGAGGCTGAAAGGTTAAGAAGAAATGTTTTGAATTTTGTTTAACCTGTTTCCCAAACTTACTGGATCAGCAAACCCCATCCTAACCCTCTCTCCCCACCACTGTACTGCCTGCTCAGATCACATGGGTCTGCGGGACATATTTTAGGGGAATGTTTCACTATAACTGAAACTTCAGATTCACTTCTAACCTCTCGCCTTGGTGCTGAGGAACTTTAGATCAGATTGGCAGAAAAAACTCTTGCAGTAGTTTTTTCTTTTCCTTTTTTTTTTTGTCTTGCAGAAGACCTTTAGCCATCTATGTAAAACTTCCCTGGAAAGATCTGATTTGCACTTCGTGATAGAAAAGCCATAGGTTTGGGTGTCAGCAAGTCCTAAGTTTGAGGCTACAATGTAGTAGCTCAGTGACCATGGAGAAGTAAACTTAGTGTTCTTAAGCCTTAATTTCTTCATCTGTAAAATGAGAATCCTGTAACCTCAGAAGTAGATAAGATATACAAAACAACTAGCAGAAATACACCTTTCATAGATACTTAGAGCACCATGGCTTCTCCACCTTGCTTCTCATCATGGCCCAGATGAGAGAGAAGATAATGGGTGGCATTATGGGTGACGGGAAAACACGGCTTCCATCTTTTTCCTGATAGCTCTCTCAGCATCTGAGTTACCAGTATTCTGAGTAACCAGGTGTCCTCCTGCTTTCATTAGAGCTCTGGGATTAGTAAGCCTTTTGGTGCTTTGTAGGTTTTGATGGTTTGCACCTGTCACAGTGCTTGTTTTTTAAACAGGACTTAGTCTGTGGCAAAACTTCTAGACACATACGTAGAATACTGAGGCAGAGATAGAAAGTTTTTTTTATACTGTCTTTTTGTATTTAGCTCTTTGTGAGTTGACCAAAAGTTTCGTTCAGGTTTTTCTGTAAGATGTTACGGGAAAATCCGAACGAACTTTTTGGCCAACCCAATACCTATTCAAAGATGATAAATTATATTAAATTTATGCCTTTTAATATATATATTGTTTCATCTTTATTGTTGTGTTACTCAAAAGAAAAAATTTGTCCTCATATAGAAATACTAAGGGACATCTCAAGATGAACTTAGATATTTGACACAGATGCTTTTGCCGTTTATTTGCTTTAAGTTTTGGAACTGAACCAAGAGAGAGTTCTTGAGTTGTCTTCCAGTGATTAATAATCTGTGATTCTTTTAATGTGGCCAAAAATATTTTATGTGAGACATGCATTTTAATTTCTTAAAATAACAATTCTTTTGGCATGTATTCTTTAAACTTAATTTTTAAACTATATGCGATTAAATGGAATTTGTGGAGAAATAGAGGTATGAAAATTTACCTGGATTACGTTTGATTCTGTCATTTAAAATACTAGACATTTTTGAAATTTCAGAAATGTGAATGCCCATGTTCGGGCATAGTAAGAGAAGCCTTAGATGTTTCTAATATGTCATGTTCTTGTTGGACATTAAAACTATAAAGCAGTTTTGTCACTGTGACTTATAAGCCAATTGTTACACTGTAGTGAGCAAATATCAAAATATTTGTCTCTCTGCATAGAAAAATAATTGTCTGCAAAACGTCCCATGACTTTCAAATTTTCTTTTCTCAGATGCGTAATGACCATTTAATAGCTAGTGAGAAACAGCATATAATGCAGTGGGAGGATTTCATGAAAGAACAACACAGCAAACAGGCTGAAGTGGACGAAGAGCACAGAACAGCCATGGAGAGGCTGAAAGAACAATACGCCAAGATGGAGAGGGGCCTGGCAAAATACCCAGCCTTTGGAGAACTTGAGCCATAACAGTGACAGACTGATGAGAAAATACTGCCTCCCCTCAGAAACCGCTCAGCCTCTGCCTCAAGTTGAGCAGTGTATTCAGTGTCACTCTTCTGCAGAAAAAAGAAACTGCTACCGGAGTCTTAGCTGTTTCCTAGAAGAAGAATGCCACATCTTCCCAGTTTTAATTTCCTGTATCTGCCTGTATCTCTAAATGGGGAGAAGTAGGAGGAAAATGGTATAAACACGCTCTTTGTTTATGAGGATTGGTCTTAGTTTCCATTGATTATCTCGGAGAACTGTAAATACAGACTTCTTAGAAAAGTAGTTTAATTCATTCTTATGCAGGGTTACTGTTACTTTATTATTGTGGCTCAGAAGGCCGATATGGTGGCTGCCTGTCAGAGCCTCCCTGGCTCTTGGAAGAGTGTGTACAGTGTTATTCCATGAGTAATGTACTGAGAAACAACTGTCCTGGGAGCAGAGACCACATTGAAGAGAGTCAAAACTGTCTCTGCTCTTCAAAGAGAGCCACGTTGGTCTCTGAATTGGCCTGTTAGGAGAAGTTGCAGGTTTTGCATGGCAGCGTAGTGCCGTGTTTCACCGGATGACAAGACATGCTTGTTAAGTTTGTGGCCTTCCAGCACTTCATATTTTCAGCTTTTAAAATGTGCTCACAAGGAAAAGCTTACCAAAAATAGAGTTGACTTTTAACCTTTCCAAGAACCATAATCTTGCCCATAGATTTACCTCATTTTTATGTGTGTTTTGCTGTGGGTAAGCTTTGTAAGATAAATAATGTCTATACATGTTTCAGCTGTTCAATGAGTAATCAGCAAAATCTGCCAAGGCGTCCCTCTGGAACCATATAAAGATTCTGGCTCTGAGTAAACCAGAAGTATTTGCCCACATGGCAAATGATCCATGTTAAATGTAAATCCTTTTTAGTGTTTAATGTCTGTTCTCATCAGCAGGTGTATTAAGATGAAACGTGTACCAGTTCTGTCATCACTGTGATCTTTAAAAATCTGCATTTACCAATCTAATTGAGGAACTAAGTTGATTTTTTATTTGCCATAAACCAAGCAGAATTAAATGCAATAATTTCAAGAGATTTATGGCAAATGAATTTGAGGAATGGATAAATCTTTCAGGTCTTTTTTTTTTTTTTATTGCTCTTCAGTAAAGAAAGGCAGAAGAAAGAAAATACTCAACTCTGTGTTATCTCAGTGTTGCTACTGCAGAAAAGTGACAATGCTTGCTTGTGTAAATTTATGGCTTGCTGTCAAAGCTTCATTCTTGGCTGCATGTTGAAAATGTGATTAAAGTTAATAGAGGAGATGAAATAAGTATTTGAGATTTCTTTCAGTAACACTGAACTTCTGCCAACTCCCTCTGTCCGCTGCTGTAGGCTTGACAGGTTCATCCATCATCCTCCGGTACCTGGACGAAAAAGAGCACTTGCTGACATTCAGGCATGTTGGAATTTTCTTAATTCTCTTTCAGTGGATGGAAAAAGAAAACATACTTCCCAAAATATCCCACACATGAAAAGGGAGGGGAACCTTAAATGAAAATTCCTTTTGTACCATAGGCAGTTTTGGGAGAGCCATTAATTGCCAATGCACCATTGAACAGATGCTGGAACCAGGAGATCAGGACTTTGTGTGAGCAGGAATGGTTCCTCAACTTGTGCAAAGATTTCTGACAGTGTTTGTTCATCTCATATGAATAATAAATACTTTACCATATGAGTTTGTATATACTATAGGAGGATCTAAGAGACTTCTTAAACCAAAATGATTTAATGGACTTTTTGAGCTTTAAACATTGATACTAAATTCTTCCTTTGTGACATTCTTAGCTGTTCAGTATAGCTTCTAAAAGAGAGGGTTGCTTTTCTTTCCCTTTACTATTTTTAGTAGTGAACACTTTCACTTATATTTCCCAGTTTTTAAATCACTTTTGATATGTGTTTTATTTATATATAAAAAGTAGCTTTAGCCGTTACATAACATACAGCGTTTCTGCTGCTGTGCTGTCAAGCAGAGAGAATATGGATTCTGTGTGCCTCACAGGGTTAGTTTCTAATGATCAAACGAAATCATGTTTGTCAACTTAAAGTGCTATAGAAATATTTGTTTTTAAATTCTAAGTATTTTTTATTTTTCATCATGATTTCTTTTTTGACTTATATATGTGGATTTTTTTTTCCATTTCCTAACATGTAGTTTTTTGCTTTTTTTTTTTATTTGCGGTACGCGGGCGTCTCACCGCCGCAGCCTCTCCCGTCGCGGAGCGCAGGCTCCGGACGCACAGGCCCAGCGGCCACGGCCCACAGGCCCAGCCGCTCCGCGGCACGCGGGACCCTCCCGGACCGGGGCACGAACCTGTGTCCCCTGCATCGGCAGGCGGACTCCCAACCACTGCGCCACCAGGGAAGCCCTAACATGTAGATTTTTAAGTTCTGTTCTTATTATTGATTTCTGCTTTTATTGGATTGTGGTCCAAGGATAGATTCATATAAGACTTGAGATGTTAAAATTTGTTGAGATTTGCCATCTTACCTAAAATATGCTAAGTTTTTGTAAATGTTGTGTTAGTGCTTAAAAGTATGCATATTTTCCAACTGTTGGGTATTCATTAGACCAAACTTGTTAATTGTGTTGGTTAAATTGTCTGTTTTACTGTTCTTTTTTTCTTCTACTTGATCTTCCAGATTCTGATATGTGTTAAAATTTCCTACTCTAGTGGATTTTCTGATTTCTCCCTGTAATTCTTTCAGTTTCTATTTCATATATTTTGAAGCTTTGTTATTAGGTACATACAAGTTTAGAATTATCTTCCAAGTTTAGAATTGAATCTTATATTTGTAGTCACAGCCTCTATTTCTAGTAATGTTTTTGTATCAGTTTATATTGCTTTAAAATCTGTTTCTAAAAGAGAGATTTATACAGGCCACACCAGCTGGTTAATAATTTGTAGGGTATATATTTCTTTATTCTTCTTTTGGACCTTTATATCATGTTTTCATGTGCCCCTTAAAAACTGTAACTAGATTTTTTTTTCTTTCTATCTAATTATCTTTGGAGACTTTAATCCATTTTACATTTGTTGAAATTACTAATATATTAGGATTTATTTATACAGTAAGTCCACTACATATGAACCTTCAAGTTGCGAATTTTCAAAGATGCGAACGTGCATTCGCCTGTCCAATCACGTAAGCTAGTTCACGTGTCTTTCATACATTGAACACCTTGCTGTGCAACACGAGGAGCTTACTAATAAAGACCTGACAGAATTGGAGGCCCAGAGAAAGGACGAAGAGAGACAAGAGGAAGAAGAAGAACAGAAGAGATTCACAACACAGGAAATGACAAGGGGATTGTCATTATTTGAGGAGGCACTGTTAGTTTTTGAGCACAGGACCCGAATGTAGAACGGTACACGAGGGTTGCAGCAGCCATTCAGAATGCGATCCAGTGCTACCGTGTCATCTGTGACAGCAAAAAAGAAAGAGCTCCTACCCGGACATCACTGGATCGTTTTTACAGGAGGGTAGGTAGAATTGAATCCAGCAAGGAACCAGAACCTGTGCCATCAGTGTCAGGCATGAGTGAAATTGCAGCTTGCCCTCCATCTCCTATTGCTGACGATCCTTCAGCTCTACCATCTCCCACCTCCTCTCCCTCCTCCAGTCAGTAACTCTTCTTGCCTGTTCACTCGATGCCAGCCCCGGTATCCCAGCTGTTGTACTGTACTACTGTACTTTTCAAGGCACTGTACTGTGAGATTAAAAATGTTCTATTTTTTGTTTGTTTTTTATGTATTATTTGTGTGAAAAGTATTGTAAACCTATTACAGTATAGTACTGTGTAGCTGATTGTGTTAATTGGGTACCTAGGCTAACTTTGTCAGACTTACAAACAAATTGGACTTAAAAATGCGCTCTCAGAATGGAACTTGTTCACATGTAGGGGATTTGCTGTACCATCTTACTGTGCTTTTTGTGCCACCATTTTGTTTCCTCACTGCCTTTGGGTTTTTTTTTCTTTTCTTTTTCCACACTGAGTTTTGGTTTTGTTTTGTTTTGTTTTACGTTTTCCTCTACTAGTTTGAAAGGTAAAACTCAATTTTTATCTTTTTAGTGCTTACCATAAAATTTAGTTTGCATAGTTAACAGAATCTAAAGTTTATGTCTTTACTCTTATTTGAATATTAGACTTCTGAACAAAGTGATTGCTTCCCCTTAACTACTAAGTGTCTAGAATTTTAGTTTTATCTCAGTTTAACTCCAAAAACAATTATTTTTTACAGTCAGTATTTGCTTATTATCCTTGAAAGTTATCTGGGTATACAATTCTAGATAGACAGTTATTTTCTCTCAGTATTTAAAGATATTGTTCCACTGTCATCTTGCTTCCAGTGTTGCTACTGAAATGACACTTGTCAGTCTGATCAGTATTCCTTTGTAGATCATCTGTCTTCTCCTTCAGGTTATGTTTAAGTTCTTTATCTTTCGCATTCTACAATCAAATGTCATTATACTACAGCATGTCTACTGTGGATTTCTTTTCATTGATCTATTCAGATTCACTGAGCTTCTTGAATCTGAGAATTAGTGCCTTTCATGAATTATGAGAAATTCTCAACTTTTACCTCTTTGAATATTGTACCTTTACATTCTTTGGATTCTCTCCTTTAGGAGATCAAGTTAGACTTAAGTGTTCCCATCTCACTCTGTTCTCCATATTGCTTTATCTCCATTTCGTATTTTCTATCTCATTGTCTCTATGTGTTGAATTCTGGATGATTTGTTTAAATCTGTCTTCTCACTGTCTTTAACCTATTTAACCTATCAAGTTTTTAATTACGGGTATATTTTTTTCATTTCCAAAAGTGTTGTTTGGTTCTTCTTCAAACTTCCTTCATCATTTGGGGTAGTTCCATTATTCCCTCTTTTTCTTTTCTTTGAACATATTAAATGTACTTATTTTGCATTCTGCATATGATGATTTCTGTATTTTTCTCCTTTTGTGTGAATCTGAATCTATAGTTTGTTGTTTTGTCTGAAACAAGTTTATGGTGACTTGTTTTCTGATGTGATCAGTGAATTTTCATTGTGAGTTTACATTCCTCTGAACTTTCCTTTCGGGAATTTTTGGTATGTTTTGTGTTTTTTGGTTTTTGGGTTTTTTTCCTAGCACCTCCATTTTGTTTCTTATGGCCCTCTAACCCTGGACCACTTCAAAGTCAGTTTTCACCTTGAGTTTCCCTCCACTCCCACCCTGTCACTCAGTGTGTGTGTGCTCACAGACACTTACAGGCAGTGTGAATTTCTTCCTCAAATGTATGCCAGTGTCAGGCTGTGATAAGACATTCCTAGAGACTTTTTTCATCCTTCACAGCTCTACTTGGAATAAAGAAGAGAAACTTTAGGTGTTTTCCTAGTTCACTCACTGAGAGTGGTGCCCTTTGGGGATTCACCAATTGTACTGCAGTCCAGCTCAGTCCCTGTTGTGAGCTGAATTGTGTCCCCCAAAATTCATACGTTAAAGTCCTAACCAATGTGACTGTATTTGGAGACAAGGCCTATGAGGAGGTAATTAAGGTTGAGTGGGGTCAGAAGGGTGGGGCCCTGATCTGATAGCACGGGTGTCCTTATAAGAAGAGGAAGAGACAGTAGAGCACCCTTTCTCCACGTGCACACAGAGAAAAGATCATATGGTCGCAGCAGAAAAGGTGGCCATCGACAAACCAGGAAGAGAGGCCTCAACAGGATGGAATTTTCCAGCACCTTGATCTTGGACTTCTTACCTCCTGAACTGTGAGAAGATAAATTTCTTTTGTGTAAGCTACCCCATCTGTGGTGTTTTGTTACAGTGGCCCAAGCAGACTAACACAGTCCCAGACCGTGATTCCTGCCCCCATGCAGGCACAGGTCCTTAAAACTGGGGTTCTTCTAGGCCACAGGGATGGGGACCTAGGACAGTTATCAGTTCCAGAGCCAAATTATCCTGTAGAATTTCACTTTTTCCCAATCTGCCTTCAGTTGTTTTCATTAATTTGCGATGAACTTGGCCATGAATAAAAAATACAGTTAACTAACACAACATTGTAAAGCAATTATACTCCAATAAGAAAAAAATAATAAAGTAAAAATAAATACAGTTAAAATTTTTTTCTAGCATTTTTGGTGTTCAGTAGCTATTGGAGATTTCTCTGTTCAGAAAGGTATGTTAGGTATATGTTGATTTTATTATATTCAAATTTCCCTCCCAAAAGACCATGTCCATATTCTAGTATAAAGGATGATACCTTTTCTTTCAATCATTGTGCCTAATATTCAATATTTTCTATTTTGTGTTTCCTTATTATCTGTGAACTAATTTGATTGTTTCCATTACTTCTATTGGATTCTTTTTACTATTCATGAGCTAATAAAAGCAAATAAGAGTATAGCAGTCTCATTTTGAACCTGTATAACTCTTATCTGTATATTTCATTTTGGATTTCTTTTTTTTTTTTTTCTTTTTAGGACATTGTTGTATATAGTTTGTGAAAACATCCCAGGTCCCTATTATGAGTATGTAGATAGAAGTAGATTTGTGGTATTAAACCCAAGGTTTCATGAAAATCTGGAGGAATCACAAATGCCTCCAATATACATTGTGAATTCTCTTTTTTGTTTCTGTCACACATAGGCTTTCAATCTGAACACTTCCAGTCTCCGTAGAGGTATTATTTATGAGTGAAACTTTTGACTATAAGAGAAGTCAGTTTTGCAGAAGTCATCTGCAAATAGAGTTTTACTTCTATGATATTGTTTATCATAGACTCCACTGAAGAAACTTACAACTAATAAATTCAGTAAACTTGCAGGATTCAAAATCAATATACAAGGACCTGCTGTGTTTCTGTTCACTAACAATGATCGATTGAAAAGAGAAATTAAGAAAACAATGTCATTTACAATTGCATCAAAAAGAGTAAAATACCTAGAAATAGAGGTGAAAGATTTGTACACCAAAAACTACAATATATTGATGAAAGATATTAAAGAAATAAATGGAAGATATTTCATGCTCATGGATTGGAAGGATTAATATTGTTAACATGTTCATACTACCCAAAGCAATCTACAGATTTAGTGAAATCCCTATCAAAATTTCAATGGCATTTTTCACAGAAATAAACAATACTGAAGTTTGGAACCACAAAAGAGCCCAAATAGCCAAAGCAATCTTGAGAAAGAAGAACAAAGCTGGAGGTGCTTCCTGATTTCAAACTATATTACTAAGCTACAGTAATCAAAACAGTATGGTATTGGCATAAAAACACATAGACCAATGGAACAGAGCCCAGAAATAAACTCATATGTATATGGTCAGTTAATTTATGACAGAGGAGCCAAGAATATAACAGTGGGGAAAGGACAGTTTCTATAATAAATGGTGCTGGGAAAGGTGGACAGCCACATGGAAAGGTTGAAACGACACCTCCATCTTACACCATAAAACTAGTAGAAGAAAACATAGGGGGTGAGCTCCTTGACATTCGTCTTAGCAGTGATTTTTTGGTTATGAAACCAAAAGCAAAGGCAACAAAAGCAAAAATAAACAAGTGGGACTATAGCAAATAAAAAGCTTCTGCATAGCAAAGGAAACATCAACAAAATGAAAAGGTAACCTACAGAGTGGAAGAAAATATTTGCAAATTATATATGTAATAAGGGGTTAATATCCCAAAAATATAAAGAACTTGTATAACTGAATAGACACTTTTCCAAGGGAGGTAAACAAACGACAGACAGGTACATGAAACATGCTCAACATCACTAATCATCAGGGAAATGCAAATCAAAACCATGATGAGATATCACCTCACCCCTGTTGGGATGACTGTCATCAAAAAGAAAAGAGATAGCACGTACTGGTGAGGATGTAGAGAAAAAGGAACCCTCATACACTGTTGGTGGGATTGTATTGGTGTAGCCACTATGGAAAACATCGTGGAGGTTCCTCAAAAAAATTAAAACTATAATTGGTATATGATCGAGCAGTTTCACTTCTGAGTATATATCCAAAAGAAACAATCACTATCTGGAAGGGATCATCTGTACCCCCATGTTCATTGCAGCATTATTTACAATAGCCAAGACATGGAAACAACCTAAGTGTCCATCAGTGGATGAATGGATAAAGAAGATGTGATGTGTGTATATATACACATACAATGGAATATTACTCAGCCACGAGAAGGAAGGAAACCCTGCCATTTGCAACAACATGGATGGACCTTGAAGGCATTATGCTAAGTGAAATCTGTCAGAGAAAGAGAAATACTAAATGATGTCACTTCTATTTAGAACCTAAAACAAACAAAAACCTCATAGAAACAACAGATTGGTGATTGCCAGCGGCAGGGGTGGGTGTGGGTAAAATGGGTTGGGGGGGGTCAAAGGATACAAGATTTCAGTTATAAGTTCTGGGGATGTAATGTGCAGCATGGTGACTGTAGTTAACAATATTGTATATTTGAAAAGTACTAAGAGCGGATCTTAAAGTTCTCATCACAAGAAAAGAATTCTAGATCAAATTCTTGACTTTTATGAAATCGTCCATATTTTTTAAATTACAATTCTTCAGAGAAACAATTTTGTAAATATTTTTAAGGCTTCTATAGTGAGTCCCTTAAAACAGAATTTGTAGAGAATCTGAATAGAAAGCCATAAGTTAAATTTTTTTTTTTTTAATTTCATGTACTCTGAGATGCTTAAGCAGCTTTGGAGATGTGTCTTTTTTAGAAAAATAGTTCATAAAATTACAGTGAGGTTGTGATCACACACACAAACCTTATGCGGTCCATTGTATATTGAATAAATTTATTTTAAAATTATATATCAAATAATTTATTAAGATGGAAACTATTTAATTTTACTAAGAAAAATGTTGACGCTAAAGAATTTGTTTTTTACTCGGGATCTAAAATTTGTAGCTAAAAACCAGCAGGTGTCACTGTGATAACAGATTTTTTTTTTTCCCCCACTAAGCAGTTTTGTGTAGATGGGTGCATACCATCTGTGAACAAAAATGTGTAAGAAATAATGAAAGTGAGTTATATCCTGAGCAAAAATGTCAGAATTTAAGAAAGCATATATATAGTATCCCTGGAGGGTTAGGAGTACTTTTGAGAATTGTTATTTTTTCCTAACTTTCTTCATGTTTCATACATACAGATTTATAAATTATATTATTGATGTGAAGGTATTATTAGCAGTAAAAGTACAGTAAAAACCCCTGGTGAGGCTTTGGACTTTATCCTGAAGTGTAGAATAGTACACAATTCATTAGGTTACATCTTGTGTAGCCAAAATCAAGTCAAACAGAGCATTCCCCATAATGTTTTTAAATGGATTTGGAAAAAAACCTTGGTCCTTTCCTCCAAATTATAGTTTTATAACTTCTAAATTAATTTTTAGAGACAAAAATACGGTAATTGGTGGAAAATAATAGTAGGAATTAAAGAGCTGGTTGTCAGGGTATCTTTTTCCCGCCAACTATGGAAGCCAAAGTAGAATCTAATACACATTTATTCATCGAAGCATTGTGCTGTGTCTGGATTGTATTCCAAGAGAACTATAGTCAGTAATAGCACTCCATCTTAGTGGAATTTATGATCAGTTTTGCACATGTAATAACGAAATAGAAAAACCAGGACAATAGTATTACACAGTATCATATCAAAGACGACGCTCTACCAAGAAAACAGTTTATGATTAAGCGAATTCCTAGTAGGAACTATCTTTGTAAGTTATAATCAGAGAATCATTAGTAATAAAGATAAAACTTGAATTCAGTAGGATTTGGAGAGTGAGAAGAATGGCAGAATATCCGGTTCAGTTTAGTGCATTAAGCATTTATGAAGCACCTGTGGTCCAGCCACTTTGTATTCCTAGGTAAATTGTAGGGATTTTTAAAAAATGCATAAAGCTCAGTTTCTGCCCTTGTTTATCAAAAACGCAAATGAAAATACTGGCAAGTTCATACAATAATTACTAGACTTCTTTGGTGTTGAAAATATCAGAGAAGACTGGAAATTGGAAAGTGCACTTGTTTGAGAGTCAAAAGACCTAAGTTTCAGTTATGCTTCCATCGCTAAATTTACAGACTTAACATCACTTAGACAATTTTCACATCACTTCCAACTTTATTAATTTGTGCATAGCCTGTAGGTTAATGAGACTGTGTGGCACAATGACAGTGTGACAGGAAGGTTGCGCTATAGAGTCAGATGTGTGACTGTTAGAGGAAATTGCTACCCTGCGCGTGGGTTTTTGAGAATGTGACTGAAAATAGCAATTCCTAGTCTAGACAGGGCAGGGATAGCGATGAAGATCTCAGTTTGGAATTTAAGATTGTGAGAATTTTTAACATCCATATATAGGTATGTCTATGCACTGTTTATATTTCTTATGACAACAAAATTTAGATAATCAGCCCTGTTGCTTTTTTATATATAATCATAATTGTTAGCCCAAGTGACTGAATTTTTTTGCTTTTGAGAACAGCATCACTATTAGGAAGATCAAAAAGATGTTAAGATATCTTTATCTTTTAGATAAATATTTTGCTTTTATACATTAGTGAGAAAATACTATGGGCTTTTATTAGGCAGCTAGGCCTATTTAAGGATTTCCCATTTCCTTTCCCAGAAGATTAAGTTATTCAAGGACAAAGAATGTGTTTTGTGCTGTTCTCTATCCCATGCTTAGAACATGTGCTGTGTGTTAAAAAAAAAAAGTTCTCTCCATAGTATAAGGCTAGTAATGAGTTTGATTAAGTGAGGTTTGAATTACCCTTGCTATTTTTGTTACATTTGTGTTTCACAGTGGATGAATATGAAGATAAAGACTAGATGAACATGTTCTGTTATTTTTAGTCTACACCATCAGGTTTCTGGTCTGTCACCTAGCTTATAATATTTGCTATTTCTCTCAGGAAAGCTTTTAAGATAAACTATATACTGTGAAAGTAGAAAGTTGACATCTTTTGGAAAACACAGTGACTCCCAATTACCAAATATATATCTGTTTGGGAATGAATCTTCAGATAGAGACAATGATGTACATAGTGATCAGGCTTTTCTAGCCACAAGGACTTTTGTGTCTCAAAGTATTATAGTACCAGCAGCAGGACCAGTGATGTAAGCTAGTAATCAGCCACTATATTGAAGGCCTTTTTTTTTTTTTTTTTTGAGAGATGTATTTAGAGTTTCAACTTGTGGGAGCTGGACTGCAGCTCTGGAAGCAGTATTGCCGGGTAGGAACGGGGTGGGGGGGGGAAGAATCCATTCCTGAAGGGAGGCTTCTTTGGTAGAGGCCGAATCCTCCCTCATCCCCAGTTCCGGCCTCTCTCCAGTCTGCTTTCCTTGCTGTTGTTACACTTACTGCCTTGAAACAGAAAGTTCTCCATCCCACTTCCCAATGAAGTATCACCGTTTCTTATCTGGTGCTAAAGAGATTTTCAAGTTTTTTAAATGATTTGTTGAGATTAAGTAGTAGATGAGAGAAGAGAAGCATCCCTCTTCACCACCAACACACACACACGTTTTTAACGTACTTAGGTGACAGTGATAGTTCTTTAAACGCACCACCGGGTTAAAGGAACCTCCATTTGCAGATTCAGTGAGCTCCCATAACGTTTTGTCCCTGGTCCTCTTAAGGTGGGACATCCTGTGAGCCGACCAGTTGGCTGTGAGTTTGCTACCCATAGGCTTCCCCTGGGGCTGGAGAAGTGACAGGGGGCTGGGGGGAGCAGCCCCCAGGGTTTATTTTCATTTCTTTTCTTCTTTCTTGCCTGAACTGATCCCGCCATCCCAGACATGGGTTACCATGAAGTGAGTCAGTGCTGTTGGAGGTGCCGGGTCCCACTGGTGTCTTCACGCCGGAGAGGATGACAAAACGCCTTCCTCTCGTCCGTATCGGATACACGTGTTTGTGTGTATCTCTTGTATCGATTCTGGGTTTATTCTCTTATCATCTCATGGAGGTATTTCATTAGGGACACAGAGTAAAACAACACTTGAATCCTGGAATGTGTGGACATTCCTAATGTTAATCACCTGAAAAAGTGGTTATTCTTAGGACCAGGCAGGTGTGGAAACCTCTCTCTCCCCTCCTGTCCCCTCCCCCCAC
Source organism: Leucopleurus acutus (assembly GCF_964270905.1). Taxonomy (NCBI): domain Eukaryota; kingdom Metazoa; phylum Chordata; class Mammalia; order Artiodactyla; family Delphinidae; genus Leucopleurus; species Leucopleurus acutus. The sequence continues at coordinate 99,718,314 of NC_139153.1, forward strand.
TGTTCATCTGGACTTTCGGAAGTCTAGGCACACTTGATAGCAGCCTTAGTGGGTAGGGGTTACAGATGACCTCTGCCTCGTATGGAGGTGGTCAGGGAGTCTTTGTAGGAGGGCCTGGGCCAGAGATGAGTGAGTTATGCTTTATAAACCAGATTATCTGGTTATATTTTGTGACCCTTAACATTTTGTGACCCCCAATATTTTGTGACCCCCAGTCTTTAGTGAAACCCTTTTTTTTTAATGTTCCAACATGATCTCCGCTGTGTGGAGGGAATTAAGGAAGGAGCTGACCCCCAGTCTCAAACATGCTTGGTGGTGACAGCAGGGAGAGGGGAGAGAGCCCCAAGGGGCTCCCTCCCAAGGGGGAGGCGGGTGACGCACCTGTGAGGTCTGGTTTCCATTGCCCACCTAGATTCAATTTTAGTAAAGAAAAGGACAAGTTCCTTTTTAAGTGTTCGGAAAAGGAAAACTCAAGGCTACAGCAAGTGAAAAGTAAGAGGCAATATGCATAGTTGCTGTGGCCAGCGGACTGGCTGAGCCAAGTCTAGGTCCCCATCGTATCTTAAACACAAAACAAAACAAAACTTTGATTAATTGTGTACAGAAGAAAAATGCATGTTTCAAACATTAGTTATAATCAATTAAACTAGTTTTATTTCCATTTTTTAGAAGATGAAAAATAAAAAAAGATTATGCAAAATCCTTCATTTAACATATTACAAGCGTGTTAGAACTGCCTCCTAAACCCAGGACGCCCCCCATCCGCCAGGCTCCACATTTACCCTTTAACTGCTGCTCCGCCCATCTGCTCACATTTAAGCAGAATGCCTGGAAAGAACTTACCTTACCTTGTATTCTCCCCTGAGTCCACCCCAGCCCCTCCTTCAGTACCACTCCTCCACTGAAGCCCCTCTTACCGAGGTCACCAGAAGCCTCCATCAGGCCAAATCCAGTGCTCGGTCCTCGGTTCATGTTACTCTATCAGCAGCTGACACAGTTGATCCCTCCCTCCTTCTAGAGACGCTGTCTTCACCTGGGTCCCTGACGGCCACACAGTCCTGCTTTGCCTTCTCCCCTCTGTGGGCCTCCTCTTCCAGGCTCTGATTGTTGCTGTGCCTCACAGATTTCCAGCCTGTTCTCTTCCCTGCAGCCCCGTCCCATGCTTTTCTCGACACCCAGTTTCTATCTCCAGCCCTGACTTTCGCCCTCATATATTCAGCTGCCCGATTAGCACCTCCACTTAGGTCTCTAGAATGTACGTCAGACTTCGGTGTCTGAAGAGACCTTGCTGCCCCTTCCTCTCAGACCTGCTCCCCCAGGCTTCCCAGCTCTGTGTACAGCACCACTGTTTATCCAGTTGCTCGGGTCAAAATCCAGGCATCAGTTCTCACCCCACGCCCCACATCCAGTCCATCAGTTAGCAACTTGGCTCTGTCTTTGTTATCCCCGGTCTAACCACCAATTCTTACCACCTCCACGCCTGCAATGCTGGTCTCAGCCACCGCGGTGTTCTCCGTGCACCGCCGGTTCTTACCGTCTCCTTGCTCATCCTCTTGCTTCCCCCAGCCCTACCCAATCCATTTTCCACGCAGCAGCCATGGATCCTTTAGAAAGCGCGGAGCAGATCTTGTCACTCACCGACTTAAACCCTCTAATGACACCCTCTCCCGCTCAATAAAATCCAAGCCCCTTTGCATGGCCTGCGAGGTCCTGTTGCTGTCACGTTTCATCTCCCTCCCCATACACCTCGCTTAGTTCCATCTGGCCACGCTGGCTTTCTTGCTGATCTTCAAACACACCTGAGCTCATTTCCACCTGGGAGCCTTTGCCTGCCGTGCTCTTCCCTCAGATCCCACCGAGATTCCTTCCCTCTCATTCCTTAGCTCTCTGTTCAAATGCTCCCTCCTCCAAGAGGCCTTCCCTGACCACTCAAGCCTTAAATAGCACCCTCCCATTGGTATTTAATGTTTCGCTGACTAGAACATAAGCCCATGAAGGCAGGAACCTTGTCTGCCTTATCCATTCTATATTCCCAGTACCTGGCATGTGGGACTTACTCATTGAATGGATGGATGGATGGATAGATGGATGGATAGATATGCTATAGTCTTTGAACCTGTATTTCTTTACACCTGATTTTTTTAAGGTATAATATGAAAGAACTGAGGTATTTCTTAAACTTAATTCTACATTTAGTAATGGATTTTAAAAAATCATTTAAAGATCCTTAAGCTTTTGAATGACAATGCTAGTCATTAGACATTCCATAGAAATAGTTTCCTCTTTATTGAAGTATCATATATAGCACTGCAGCATACTGTTCCAGGGAAAAATAAAATCTCTCTACAGAAACTACTGGAAACTAAAGTTGAATTATAATAGAAGTATGGTGTTTCTATTAAAAATATTTAGACTCTAACCAGAAAATGTTTGGTGCTTCTCATGTCATTACCAAACCATCCAAATAATAATCTCTATGAAGAGGAGATAAGATCATTGTATCATAACTGAATCGGACAGAAGTGTCTGAGAACCACCAGAGGTTCCCAGAGGTGGGATACTTGAGGGGTAAGAGTGTCCACTACGAGTTCAAATTCCACCTCTGCTGCTTATTAACTGGGTGACCGTGGGCAAGTTACCTAACCTCTCTGTGCCTCGCTATCCGCATCTGTAAAATATGGGTAGTAAAAGTACCAAAACCTACCTAGTTTGTTCTGAGGATTAACTTCGTTAACTTACGTCATATATTTTAAACAGAGCCTGACGTATAAGTGCTGTATTTAACGTTTGCTTTTATAACAGTTGCATTATCATCACCATCTCTTCTAGAGGTCCATTTAGGAACTTACTCTTTGTAATCCACCCATAGAAAGGTTGATAGGTCATGATCATAAGTAGCTTAAGCTTCTTAAAGAGAAGTCCATAGCAGCTCTCTCGTCTTGGAGCACTTAGCTAGATCAGACTGCTTTCTGTGATCCTAAAATACATATGAAAGCCAAAGAAATACTAGTTTTCTAAACCCTTAGATGGCACGTCCATACAGCTGGTACCACAAATGATGTCACATGTCAGGAAAACCAGCTAATATATTCCACGGACTCATAGGTACTTCTCAGGATGAAATGTGTTTTACTTCTAGTTCCCAGGCTGGTCTTTGATTCAGACCCAAATGAGAGAAAAATCAAGCCTTTCAAATAGGTCTCTGCTGAACCCATTTTGATAGCACTTAATTTATTGGAGTTATTCATTTGCCACATTTAGTAGTAGTGGTGAAATTCCTCATTTCTCAAAACAAGTTTTGCTTCCACCCTTTCAAAAGCATGTTATTGGGATGTGGGTAGGTTGTCTGGGGCCAGTCTCTTATCTAGAGACCAGATTCAAAAAGTCTGAGTTCAGCGAAGTGACTTAGGCTGCACGCTCTTGTTTTGTTTAATAAGCATGTACGGGTCTGGCTGAAACACAGTGCTCTCCCCACTAGGAACAATGCCATACACATCATTTCCTGCAATAATGGAGTTGGAAGGCGATTATCTACTCACAAAACAGGCTGAAACAACAGTTCCTGATATTCTTCTCAAATACTTTAACTTCCCAAGGAATCCGGAAAAAATAATTCCATGAGACAGTGTTGTGAATGAAGGTATGACATTTCAGTTTCCTTCACTGGAACCCAGTGACCAGCAGAAATGAATTACTACCCACTTGGCGTTACTGAGAGGGGCTCTGGCTGGGTGAGTTGTCTATCTTTGCTTTGGGACCCCTGTACTTGTGAGAGGATGGCCATGGGTTCCTTTTTGTCCATTTATGGGAACCATCCTAGAGATTACCTGCAGTTTCTGGAACTAATTTTATGACATTGTTTCCTTTTACTCCTAAAGAGAATTTGAGACTTCTGTTTCAGACTTTCTGGACAAGAAATGTATACTTTCTAGCAAGAATGAGCCTACATGTTTTATAGTAGTGTGAGAGCTTTTTAAACCCTGCGGCTCCTTTATCTTAAATATGGGATGGTAAATATTCATAATAAGAGCCTTCTTCTCTGTGACCCTTAACCATCCAGGCATCGCCCAGGTAGCCTAATGATGTGCATATGGCAGAAAGGAGTGATTAGGATGAAAGGTTTAGACACTGTCTTCTGGAATTTTCATGTGAAGGAAAACTTTGCAACAAATTATTTCATCAGGGATGCACACATAGGTTTTCTTCACGTCCTGAGACGAAATTGGGCACAGTCATTTGGCTGCCAACGTACGATGCCAGTTGTAAAACTCTTTGAAAACTTCCAGGAGATTGCCTGCTTTGAATTTCATCTGAATATTTGACTTTGTGTTGACATACCCTCCCTACTAAATAAAAGGTATAATATATTGTGTGCAAGTGTCGCTGGGAGGGACAGTCAGCAGAATGAAGAGAAACCTGAGACACTGTAATTACCCAGGGAGGTTATAGAAGCTGCGGAAGTTTGTCACAGAAACGTAGACTGTCTTCAGGCCGCTTGTTTGGGTTTCATAAATCTTCTCCCTGCCTGGAAGCTTAGGTATTGATTTAGTGTCTTTTCATTCAGATACATCAAGTCAAAGTGTTTGACATATTTCTCTAAGGAAATAGATAACTTTCTAAAACGTAGTACGAAATTGGCATTTAAAATTGTTTCTTTCTGATTGTATCAGAAATTGGCCAGTTCTTCAGAAATAGTGGAAATAGCTAACCTGAGACTTTCTTCCTTTAAGATGTCTTTCCCTTTAGCCCGGCCCTTACTTGACAGTGTAGCTGGCACCCTCCATCCGGCTCCTGAAGTCCACATGTCCACACTGTGGACTTGTCTCCTTTTGACTCCCACCAGCTCTGTTCAAGTCAAGAGACTCAAATTGAGAAACTGTAGGTGGAAGTGGGTCAGATTGTTTTGGTAAAAAGGTAACAGGTAAAACTCAGGGTCTAGCGAAGGGTCCAGGATGAAGCTAAGCCTGACAGGAGGACTTGGGCCCTCACGTGGTGATGGACGGGAAGCAGCCACGTGCAGTTCTGGGACGTGGTTAAGGTAGGCCCTGCGGGTGGAAAAGGGCCAGGCGAGGTCTTGGCACCCTCTTCCTTCTGTGGCGTCTGCTGGGCCGGATTTCAGTGGTCTTAGGCATAGTTCAGGAGCTTACGGAGAATAGACCGTGTCTGGAGCCTTAGGTCAGTTGCCTTGGCTGTTTGGCTCTAGTTCGTATCAGTGGAGTCGTTTCTGGCTTCTTATCTTGGCTCACTCCCAGGACTGGCTTAACACAATAGTTAGCCAATTCTATAAATCCCAGTTACCTTCATCGTCTTTCTAACGACCGCAGAGGGAAATCACCAGCTGTGAATAATCAGCACATGGGTGGAACACTTAAATCCTAACGGCTGCGGTATATATCTAAGGATGGACGCTATTAATGTTTTCTAGTATCAACATGATTTCCTTGGTAATATAGCAGTTCAGTAAGATGTATCAGTTAAGTTCCAGTTTGTTCCTCATTTTCAATTCATTTTTACCCGTTGTGCTGGATAAACAATAGATTATGAATCTGCATTTACCATGATACCGTTTTTATAAGCACTTTGAAATATAGAATGAAATTTTTCTAAAGCAAAATCTGTCTTAGACTGTATCCAGGGGCTGCATCGCTAATCCAGTCCACATTTATCTCATTCTTGCGATGTACTTTGCAGAGCAGGGGATGTAACTGAAGTATATGTGGCTGCTACTTACGAAAGACTTCAGGTGAAAAAACAAAAACTAACTTACATGGAATGGTTGGAAAACAATTTGAAACTAAATTTTAGACCTCTTGGGTTGTACAGGAGGAAGAGACCACGGTGGGCTGACGCAGTTCATTCCATCTTTCAAGGACCCTTCATGGAAGAGGCAGGATGTAAAAGATGAGGGGAATGTCATTGGACAGAAAAGAAGAGAGAGAGAAACGTTTAGGAGCCTCTTTTGGACGCCAGGCTCTTCGATGGTAGCGTCGTATACGTGATCTCATTAATCCTGCTGAGTAGACATTTATATCCCTGTTTATACATGAGAATATTAAGGATTAGAGAGGTTACATAGCTTGCTTAAGCTCAAATAACTAGAGGGTTGCTAATGAGTAGCGGTTAAGGTTATTGGCTCTGAATTCCAGGAATTTTTGAATTTGTATCCCATCCTGTCTACCGACTGGCTATGCTTAATGTCTGAACTGCAGATTTTTTTCACCTGTAAACTGGGGACAATAACAACAGCTGCCTCATAGATTTAGTGTGATGAAAAACTAATGAGACGAAGAACTTGGCGGTTTCTGACACACTGTACCTGCTCAATAAATGTTTTAAAAATATATAGAGAAAGAATGTGAGTGAGATTCATACCTACTCTTGTCTGACTCCAAAGCCTATATACCCTGTATTATATGACCCTGCAGAGGGAGCAGGTAGAAAATTCCAGAGAGGAGAGGAAGTACAAGCAATGTGTCTGCTAAAGAAAGGTGAAGTCCTCTTCATGCCTGACGTAAGGTCGGGTTGGTGAAGTAATGGCACAGCGATGGGATAAATCGGGTGGACGCTGATTCTGTAGGACCTCAGAAGCTGGGCAGAGGGTTGAGGCTGGAGGCCGCAGAGATCCCGAAGGCCAGCGAGCTGGCGGATGGGGCTAAGGGTGTGGCTCTCAGCAGTGTGGGTGGCGAGGGGGGCAGTTCTGGGACTCCGCTTGTGACGCCACCAAGGAAGGCGTGAGGTCACATGGCCCCGCACTGGGGGAATAAAGAACAGGAAGAAGGGCCACGTGGGAGGATGCTGGCCCGGGTGTCACCACCTCGCACAGCTGGCAGCACAAATGGGGGGCGCTCAGTGCCGCCCTCCCTGCTGGGAGACCCCATCCCGCTGCCAGGGCCCTGGCCCTGGCTTCCCTGCTGTGGACCTGACCTCCCTGATGACCTCCCTGACCTCTCTGACCTCCCTGACCTTCTTCACCTACCTGACCTCTGACCTACCAGCGCTACAGTCAGCTTTAACTAGAGATGATTTTGTCTTGATTAAGAGAAAAAGTCAACAGTGTTTTATTCTAGATAATCACAAAATTGAATGAAGGAGAAAAATGTAGTGCACCAGAGCGTCCCTTCGAGCGTGATCTTCTGCCTTCAGCGAGCTCACGGCCTGTTCGTTTGTTTCGTTTGAAGCCTCACGTTACTGTTTTAATGCCCACCTGTAATTTATGGACGATGCAGTAAAGTGACTACACTGCTCAAAAGACCATTCTTTACATTTTCACCAGGTAAGGTCAGTTTGAGTACAGTAATGCTCAGCCTTTCCTTAGCAGTGTAGCTGAGTGGTTCTGCCTAATAGGTCTTACGATTATCTACAAAGGTTAATATCTGAAGATAAAAAGAAATCAAACTGAATGTTTCCTGAGCAGATCCTTTGTTAATTAGACTAAAAGCTGGCATCTGTAGGCACAGGTATTGCTAACATATCAAAGGAGCCCAAGTCTTGCAAATTAATAACTATTGTATGTTCAGCCAGTGGTTGGAATGAAAACATATAAGAATTGTAGTAATAACAGTAATAATTATATCATGTTAGGAAAGAGTATATCCTAATGATTAAGAATATGGGATCCCGGGCTTCCCTGGTGGCGCAGTGGTTGAGAGTCCGCCTGCCGATGCAGGGGACACGGGTTCGTGCCCCGGTCCGGGAAGATCCCACATACCGCGGAGCGGCTGGGCCTATGAGCCGTGGCCGCTGAGCCTGCACGTTCAGAGCCTGTGCTCCACAACGGGAGAGGCCACAACAGTGAGAGGCCCGTGTACCGCAAAAAAAAAAAAAAAAGAATATGGGATCCCCAGAGAGTCATGGGGTCGAGTCCTGACCTCACTCCTCTTTAGCTGAATAAACTTTGCATGTTGTATCATAAATCATAGTTTACAAAAAACCTTGCTCACATGTTTATTTATCTGAACCGGTCAGTTCTGGGAGGTAGGCAGGAAAGGGGTTAGTATTCTCATCTGACGTAAGAACTGAAGTTCAAAGAGGCATTAAGTAACTTAACTGAAGTTAATTAATGGCAAATCCAAGACTCAAAATCTGGTGCTTTTTCCTCTACATCGTTCAGCTGCACAGACCAAAAACAAGACAGTGAAGGAGCCCCGACTTTCCTGAATGTAAGAGCAGGTCCCTCAAAGTGAGAGAGTGGCATGGACATATATACACTACCAAACGTAAAATAGATAGCTAGTGGGAAGCAGCCGCATAGCACAGGGAGATCAGCTCGGCGCTTTGTGACCACCTAGAGGGGTGGGATGGGGGGGTGGGAGGGAGGGAGACGCAAGAGGGAAGAGATATGGGAACATATGTATATGTATAACTGATTCACTTTGTTATAAAGCAGAAACTAACACACCATTGTAAAGCAATTATACTCCAATAAAGATGTTTAAAAAAAAAAAAAACAGGTCCCTGATAGCAGTGGTTTCTGAGGGCCGGCCCACAGACAGTGATGATGCATGACAGCATTTTCCTGTGTGTGTCATTCAGACTTGAGGGCTGATGGTGAAGTGAGAAAATGTGGGGCAGAGTAGGGAGCTTTAAAGAGTTAAACTTATTCAATTTAAAGGACTGCCTTTTACTCTAAGGTTACATCTTTCCTACTTTTGGGTGTTAAAATAGTCTTATAAAATGATGACAGAACATAGTAATTTTTTTGTTGTTGTTAACATCTCTACTTGATGCAATAGAACTTTGGCAAAACCATATTGGTTAACAAACTTTGTTTTAGAAATTTTTTGAGTCCAGAATTTGAGAATCAATGCTCTAGCGTGATTGCATTATTTTATGTATTAAGAGTGTAAGTTTACAGTGTTATTTAGTTATCTACATTAAGCCATAAAATCAGGCACTTGATTTTTATACACATTGAATTTTCTCTTTCTTTTTTATTGTCTGAGTCAGTGATTCTTAGCTTTTTAGGCAGCAGTCACAGACCGCTTTGAGAATCTGATGAAAACTGTGGATTCCTCTCACTACCCCACCCTCAAAAAGCACACGCACAATTACCAGTACAAAGTAGTTTGCAAACTTGGCAGTACTGAAAATAAGGAGCCTCTAGGCGGCGCTAGTCTGTTTGATCATATATCCCATTCTGTTTTTTTCATCTTGTTTGTTTTGCTCTGTTAGGTATTAGGGCTTATACAGGGGACGTTGGTTTCACAAGAGACAGGGTAGGGCTTCCCTGGTGGCACAGTGGTTAAGAATCCACCTGCCAAGGCAGGGGACATGGGTTCAAGCCCTGGTCCAGGAAGGTCCCACATGCCCCAGAGTAACTAAGCCCGTGCGCCATAACTACTGAGCCCACGAGCCACAACTGCTGAAGCCCGTGTGCCTAAGCCCGTGCTCCACAACAAGAGAAGCTACCACAATGAGAAGCCCACGCACTGCAATGAAGAGTAGCCCCTGCTTGCTGCAACTAAAGAAAGCCCGTGTGCAGCAATGAAGACCCAAAAATAAAAAAAATAAAATAAATAAATTTATATATAAATATATGTATAAATATATAAATTGATATAAAAAAAGAGATAGGGTAGAAGGCTCAGTGTCAGGACCCAGTGTTTATTTGGAGGTCCCTATATCTCGTGTGGTTTTTCAGGTAGAGCTGTCATTTGATGGAAGATTGTAAATATTATTAGATGGTTTTGGCAAGGAAGTGGGGAGCAAGGGTTCTTATATACAGTCGTGATGGTATAAGTTGATGTAATTTCTTTGGAGGGCAATCTGGAAATATCTATCAGCATTTAAAGTGCACATACTTGTATGTGAAGACATGTATACCAAGGTCTTTGTTGGAGCTTTTCATATATGAGTAAACAACTGGAAACATACATATCCATCGGTATGAGACTGGTTATATAAATTATGTATTCAAACTAGAATACGATGCAGCCATGAAAAAGGATGAAGCAGCACTACTGATGATAAAATGGAATGACCCCCAAAATATATTGTTATGTGAAAATGCATTTTAAAAGGAGGAAATGCACACACACATGGGTTTGGCTGTTTCTGGAGTTTACATAGCAGCTGGTAATAATGACTGGCTTGGAGGTGAGGCCTGGGGAGACAAGGGTCTGCAGTGGGAGAGATACTTACTTTTTCTTTATATTGTGGTGCCTGAATAATTTTAACTGGGTCCTGGTATTAGTTTTTTAAAAAGCTAGTTTTTTTGTTTTTAAATTAATTAATTAATTAATTAATTTTTTGGCTGTGTTGGGTCTTCGTTTCTGTGCGAGGGCTTTCTCTAGTTGTAGCAAGCGGGGGCCACTCTTCATCGCGGTGCGCAGGCCTCTCACTGTCGTGGCCCCTCTTGTTGCGGAGCACAAGCTCCAGACGTGCAGGCTCAGTAGTTGTGGCTCACGGACCTAGTTGCTCCATGGCATGTGGGGTCTTCCCAGACCAGGGCTCGAACCCATGTCCCCTGCATTGGCAGGCAGATTCTCAACCACTGTGCCACCAGGGAAGCCCCTAAAAACCTAGTTTTTAAAAAGAACAAATTTTTAAAATCAGTATGCAATATGAGAAAAAGAGATGAAAGGGTATTTACATTAGATGAAATCTGCCTAAATGAAAGGGATGATGCAACACCAACAGACTTTTCTTTTTTTTTTTTTTTTATTTGTTTTGCGGTACACGGGCCTCTCACTGTTGTGGCCTCTCCCGTTGCGGAGCACAGGCTCCGGACGCGCTGGCTCAGCGGCCATGGCTCACAGGCCCAGCCGCTCCACGGCATGTGGGATCTTCCCGGACCGGGGCATGAACCCGCGCCCCCTGCATCGGCAGGCGGACTCTCAACCACTGCACCACCGGGGAAGTCCCAGACTTTTCTTTTTTAAAAATTTTATTGAAGTAGAATTGATTTACAATGTTGCATTAATTTCTGCTGTACAGCAAAGTGATTCAGTTATACATATGTATACATTCTTTTCCATTATGGTTTATCCCAGGATACTGACTATGTATCCCTGTGCTATACAGTAAGACCTGGTTGTTTATCCATCCTGTGTATACTAGTTTGCATCTGTTAATCCCAAACTCCCAATCCACCCCTCCCCCTTGGTAACCACATGTCTGTTCTCTATGTCTGTGAGTCGAACAGACTTTTCTCTTCGCCTCATTCGCTAATGTAAGAACAGGGGACACCTGATGGAGGTGAGAACTGGTAAATGAGTAAATCAAAGGAAATAGCTTCTCACGCAGCGTGTGGCCAGTGTAAGGGATTTACCGCCAGAGGCCTAGAGTCAAATATTGTGGCTGGAGTTTCTTTTTTTTTTTTTGGAAGTCTGGTCACTTCTGTGCAGTCATAACACTGTCGTTACGCAAGAAAAGATAAGGGTAATCAGACCTGGTGGTGCAGGGTGTGAGCTGATCATTGCAAAGGAAGGAATTTCTCCCCAACCTCCCTTCTTTTTTGGCTTCTTCCAGTGCCTCAGAATAAACATTACACAATTGGCTAGGTCTGCTTTGAAGAATGGACAGTACTTCCTCTGAATCATTAGATATCACCCACAGCCAAAGGAAGGATTCCAGACCTGCCAGGGCAGCAAAGCTCATCATTCTCTTTTTTCTTTTTCTTTTCTGCACCCAGAGTGATGGGCCCTTCAGCTCAGAATGAAGAGTTTCGGCAGAGCCCTCCTGCTGCTGTCCTGCTCCTTCTTTTTCCAGGAAAGCACAGGCTCAAAGGGAAGGAATGGATTTCAGCTCCCCTTCTGTGGAGCTGGCAATCTCGTATAAACAACAAACCCCAGATGATTGAGGGAGGGACTGAATAGATATTCAGGAAATAATTCATGCTTTTTTCTCTTTCTCTTTCCTTCTTTGGCTCCAGCTAGTAATGAATCCCTCCACCAGGGGGTAGACAGAAGACATAAACTAGTGCTGACCGATCTCATTAAGCCCCGGTTACCTATTTGACATTGTTACAGGTCTCGTTTACCCACATGACTCAAGAAATACTGCACCCATGTACCTCTGTCTTATGTTTTAAGACTGAGAGTAATGTGTATCAGGTTGACCTGGATTTGAGCAGGTAAATGGGGTGTAAAATGGAATATCATGTCAAGGTGAGCAAGACAGTTGCACTTAACAAAAGCCACTGCCGAAGGCTCCATTCTGTCCCTCCCATGTGATCACGTCAAGGGCAAACCTTCAGGTGTGCAATCACATGAATAAGAGGACCCTCTCGTTAAAGGCATTTCACCCCCATTGTGGAATACAGTTGCAGGCAGACAGAGCATTTGTTCAGTGTGCAAGATGAATGCGTTTCCCTTTTTCTTTCTTTCTTTCTTTCTTTTTTGGCTGTGCCGCATGCCTTGCAGGATCTTAGTTCCCCAGCCGGGGCTCGAACCTGGGCCCCCTGCAGTGGAAGCACGGATTCCTAACCCCTGGACCGCCAGGGAATTCCCCGCTTGCCTTTTTCAGGGCTTTGCATTGCAGGGCCTTTGCTGTCAGCCAGTAGCTGGATGGTGTCTACACAATTAGTGATCCTGGGCCCACCTGGTGGCCAAACACAGGGGCACGGCGTCTTGTATGTCCTACAGACAAGATTCAAAGCAGTCGGTATCCAAACACCCAAAGCCAGGAGAAACTTGTTTCGGTCATTATTCTTTGGCTTAATTACATGCTAGAAAGTTCCAGCTGAACTTTTAAAAGGAGATCTCTCATTATATTTAATTAGAATTCCTTTTTTGCTAGCCAAACCCACTGGCACCATGTGCAATCCCAACTTTCCACCGTTTTAGGAGACTCAGTCCATTTCCAACATTGTCCAATAGAACTTTCTGTGGTGAAGGAAGTGTCATGTATCTGAGCTGTCCAATATGGCAGCCACCAGCCCCATGTGAGGACTGAGCACTCAGAGTGTGGCTGGTGTAACCAAGGAACTGGGTGTCTGATCTGATCTGCTTTTCATTGACTTGTAAACAACGACGCCACCCCAGCTTCAGTGTCCCTTAACGTCTGAGCCTATTTTGACATTAGCGTCCTAGCAAATATACAGAAGTGGTACAGCTATTTTCTTCCTTCATGGGCAGAGTACTGGCTCTCTTTTTTTTGCCATGAAGATTTAAAAGCAATGTTAAGATACTGTTTCTCTGTTTTCACACAGTTTTAGGGAAAGGGGTGCAGCCTTGCCACCGTGCAGAGGCTGCCGTTGTGACTCAGGTGCTGTAACAGGACCTGTGATCCCACCTTATACCTGAATGACAACCTCAGCTAACAGTAGTGAGGCCTCGTTTTCAAAGTGGAATAACCTTGAGTAGAAATCTAAGAATCTAATGTTTGCATGGCCAAGAGCAACATGGGGTACTGGGAAATTCCATCGGTAAGGCAAGCAACTTCTTGGCAGCAGGAACCATGTCTTTTATCTGTTTCCTTCATTCCTAGCATAAATTTTAATAACTGCTTCTCCAATGAGTGACATAGTATGTGAATGAACAAATGAATATGGCTCAAAAGGGATGCTAGTAACATAACCTCCCAGGAGTCTCTCATTAAAGTCCCCAGCACCCTAGCAGGTATCTTTACTAGCAGAGATGTTATGGAAACACACAATGTAACTAATAATGTTTTGGACTTTTGCAGCAACTGATACAAAACCACTGCAAGCTCCTCTATGACTACTTTGAGTACTGTACAGTTAAATGATAACCTACATTTATAAAATCTATGAGTCCAGAAAAAAGTTCCATTTTCTACAAAACTTTTGTTTCTCTTTGAATGTGTTTTGTACGATGGCCCCTCCTCCCTCCTCCCTTCCTGGCCATTCCTTTTCATCTTGACCTGCATTTTACCGTAGCACTGACTGATAGACGTGATGTGGCCCACTGCCTCCCTTCGGTGAATCCTGCTCAGTTTCACCATTATTATGGTCAGTTGCATGAAACTGCTTTGTAGGGACTTCCCTGGTGGTCCAGTGGTTAAGACTCTGCGCTTCCACTGCAGGGGGTGCGGGTTCCATCCCTGGTTGGGGAACTAAGATCCCACATACTGAGATCACACACGCTGCTCAGCGCTCGGCCAGAAAAAAAAAAAAATGCTTTGTAAACTAAAGCACAGGGTAGTTCCATTTGCAGATGGCAAAACAAGAGCCTCGCTTTTCTATTCTAAGATGCTTCCTTAACAGCGTTCACCGTCTGCATATTTTTTAAGAGCTGGGCAGCCTGTCTGCTTTCTTCATTGTTCTCATCAAAACAAATCCATCAGTTTCTTCACCTGATCAACCTATTTCTGCCTTTAAGCCTTTTTTTTTTTTTTCAAGTTGTACCTAATGATTGGAATGTCCTATCAGGTCAAGTGCTCTAACCTCATTTCCTTCCTAATATCAACATACTTGAAATTCCAACTCAGAAGTAGACGCTTTCAAACAGCAAACCAGGTTGTTATGGAAGGAAGAACTCAGAGCTCTAGGAAGTGTGATAACTGATCTAAAAAATCTACTTGTGCACTAGCTGGTTGTATGATCTTGGATAAATTTTTTTTTTTTTTTTTGATCTTGGATAAATTACTCACCTTGCCTGGGGTCATTTACTACCTCTGTAATATGGGGAGAAAGAATGATCCCTCCATACTGTAAAGTCTGGGATTAAGGTACACTGTCTGCTCCATTCCATCCTGTCAAATCCCACAGTGATGACACGCTCTCTAACAAGTGATGCTGCAAATATATTCTGTAATGAATTAGAAATAATTGCACACGTCATTTACGTGAAATGTATTATGTACACTGCTATACTCTCAGCATAGTACCATGGATGGATAGGTATGTAATATGTGGCGGTGATAAAACATTTTATGATAGAGATTTGCTTCGGTTAAGGGCAGACTAGTCAATTCAGATCAACCCCCCTCAGAGAACAAAAAATATGTTTTTAGTTGGTTGAATATATGGAGTGCAAACAAGTTAGTGAATAATTATAGTGCCAAGATCAGGGAAAAGAAAATTACAGAGAAATGAGCATTTGGGCCCATTTTTTCCTTAGGGACCTCTGCCTGTTCCATAAGTGGTAGCTGAGAGATGGAAAAGCTGAGCAAAGTTTTTGACAAACTCACAGGACTGGGGATCCAGAAATTGAGTTTGGGGTCCATCATGGCAGCAGGCTGGCATACCTCAAACACTCTAGATTGCAAAGGAGTCAGTGTACTGAAATAGACCATTCCTCACGGACACTGTAGTTCATCCGTGAATCACCTCAATCCCAGCTTGGATTAAGATCATAGAAACTGCTATCGCCCTAGGTGTCTGTTGAGAGCAAATTTATATTCCTCTTTGGAGAAATGTAGCCATCATCCGAGGCCTTAAATTCTCTCTACGACATTTCACATAAAATTTCCATAATTCAGTCAAATATAATCAGGCACACAGGAGTTAAGACAATGTGATGAAATCCCAAGAGAGACAATACGCAATAGAAATGGACTCACAGGGGATCTGGATAACGACATTATCTTACACAGACTTTAAAATAACTGACTAATGTGTTTAAGGAAATAAGGTAGGCTTTCTAGCAGATTAGACACAGCTGAAGCAAGAACTTGTGGAGTGAAAGAAACAGCTTAAGAAAATATCCAGAATGAAGCATGGAAAAAATAAAAGTTTAGAAAATACAGAAAAGGGTGAGGGGCAGGGGATATCATGAAAAATGTAACAGTAGGAAACAGTACAGTCTTTCCAATTATTGGCTCTGGGTGAATTGAATACCCACATGGAAAATAAAATGTGGCCCCAACTTCCATACCATGCAAAAAATAATTAATCCCACATGGGCTGCAGGTTTAAATATGAAAGGTAAAATTATAAAGCTTCTAGAAGATAATTTAAGAGCATATTTTCATGAGTTTTGAAGGGAAGGATTTCTTACACAGGATCCCAGAAGTTTAACCATGAATGACAAGGCTTCCTTAAAATCTACAACTTTTGTTTTCAAACAATAACATTAGAAAGTGAAAAGGCAAGCCACAGAGTGGGAGAACATATTTATAACATGTATAACAAGGGATTTGTAGCCAAACAGATTAGTCATGGAGCCCATAAAGAGAATATCCAAATAGCCGATAAACATATGAAAAAGTGCCCACTCACATTAGTCATGGGGAAATGCAGATTAAACTAGAGTGCAACGCTATTACACACACACACCAGAATGGCTGCAGTTTAAAGGACGGGCCACACCAAGTGCTGGTCAAGATGTGAAGAAATAGGAATTTATATATTGCAGGTAGGAGTATAAACTGGCACATTCTGGAAAGACTTGGGCATTATCTACCAAAACTGAACATAGATCTGCTCAAAGACCTAGCAAGTCCATTCCCAACAGAGCCCAGGTGTACCGTAAGACACACACAGGACTATTTATCAGAGCATGGTTTGTAAGACACCAAACTGGAAGGAACCCAAATAAACATCAACAGAATGGATACATAAACTGTGGTATATGTTCATGCAGTGAGGTAATATACTGCCCCCCAGACGAACTAACTCAGCTACATATAATAGTGTGGATGGACCTCACAAACGTAATGTGAGTGAAACAAGCTAAATATAAAATTATATATGCGATATGACTCCATTGATATCATGTTCAAAACAGTAAAACTAATATCTGGTGGTGATAGAAGTCGAAATAGTGGTATCCTTGGGGAGGTGGGAGAATGTAGTGATTGGGGCTTGTGGGGTGGCGGTAACGTTCTAATTCTTGACCGGGTGATAGTCACGCAGGACTGTTCTCTCTGGATGATTCACTGAGCTGTACACTTTTAAAAGATAAAACCCTATGATTATGTTTATTCAAACTAGGATTTATCATTTGCTGAACTCTAGGCTAAATGCTAGAATTGGAAAGGTGACTCGGAGACAGAGTCGGGTGTCCCGGAATTTGGAGTCTAGCTGTGGACTCGGGATTGCTTTCTCTCAGGAGTCGATACATGCATTGGGTCTTAAAGTGTGATCGGCTTTTCAACAAATGAAGGAGACGGTTAAGGACGTTCTACGTAGAAAGGGTGAACGTAAGCAACGTTTAAAAGTGCAGGCATGATGGACATATATACACTACCAAACGTAAAATAGACAGCTAGTGGGAAGCAGCCGCATAGCACAGGGAGATGAGCTTGGTGCTCTGTGACCACCTAGAGGGGTGGGATAGGGAGGGTGGGAGGGAGGGAGACGCAAGAGGGAAGAGATGTGGGGATATATGTATATGTATAACTGATTCACTTTGTTATAAAGCAGAAACTAACACACCATTGTAAAGCAATTACACTCCAATAAAGATGTTAAAAAATAAACTTTATATGGAGACACACACACAAATATATAAAATCCTGAAAAAAAAAAAGTGCAGGCACGTTCACTCAGCCACTGAGAAGGTAATGAGAAAAACCCATACGTGTTCAGTGTTGCGTCAGTGCTGACGGCTGATGAGAACGCCAGGAGGATGGTCTGCTGCCAGTGGGAATGAGGAAGGACGAGCGAGGGAGAAGTGTCCCATGTTGATCTTCAGTCGTGAAGAAGAGTGGACTTACTTTATTTACCTGGTAGTAGCCAAGCACCGACAGAAGTAAATATTGAAAATAAAAATTGTGCATATCTTTAGGGGAAAATGCAGGGGCTCCTGTGCCCCTGTTTACGCTCTGCCCTCCAGTGCTGATGAGGCTCCCGGGGCACAGCAAGAAGCACGTGTGCCCCACGGATTTATGGTTTTCTCTCTGGTCCCACCACTCACGCCACCACCGCCACCCCACCTGTGGGCCGGCATGTGCCCCAACTGATTCTCCACGTGGGTGGCCAGCTCTTCCCTAAGCTGACGCCTCAGCAGCGCCCAGGTCCTATTTTGTGCGTCCTTCGGCTGTGCGTTTCACACAGGGTGGTCATCTACCCTGCATCTGTCTCACATTCATGTCCTTATCCCTCCGCCTGGCACAGCGGCTGGTGTGCCGCTGGTGTACCCCGTGGTGCTGAACAAATGTTTGTTGAAACCACATTAAATAAAAGCCCAGGTGGTGAGTGGCCCTAATATTGCAGCTGTGGCATTAGGAGAGCTTATCTTGAGCCCCGACAGGGTGTGGACTGACGGGAGGGCTTACCATCCAAATAAAGACACTTTGGAGTGAGAAAAATGGTATTATGAATACATATGCCAGGGTCAACCCAGGATTTTCTGGAGGAAACAGAGATTTGGTCACCCTCATGTGACGGTACCGCTACAGGGTGACATGAGGTGTCCCTGAGTCCCTCAAGGAAGTCCCATCTCTCCTGTGATCCCAATCCTGTGTGACACCACTCTTGTCCATCCTAGACCTCTGAGAGGAAGGTGGTCCTGGGACTAGAGCAGGCTTCGTCCCCCTGCATGTCCTCACGAGTTCCACTTGTGACACGCCACACCTTCAAGGTTGAGCGCTCATCTCCCGCGGGCCCACGGGGTTCCTGCTGAGGCTCTGAAGCCTGGTGTTTGGCCCCCGTGTGACACGTGCAGAGGCCAAGAGGTGCTTGGTCCCTGTGGCCAGTGATGGAATCCAGCATCGTGCCGTGTTTGTAGGGACACGCGACGTGCACCCACTCTGCCCTGTGCTGCTGCCTCAGAGACAGAGCCTTCCCCAGAGCAAGGGTTCCTGCGTGCCGCTTTTATCTCACCACAGGCACTTCCGAGGCCACCGTCAGGATGGTTTCGCTGATTTCAGGGGGATCAGTCCAGGAGACAGTAAACGTCTTGATAGACTGAGGACTTCCTAGAATATGGGGTCCAACCAAAGGGGAGATGAATGACGAAGATATAAATTCGCCATGGAAGAAAACAGCACTCCCCAGCACCAAAAAATACTTTCCGTGCTATGTAAGTAACGCACAAACATTACAGCCAATTCGCACTTGATACACGATGAACTTCCCCATTTCTCTGATAGGAAGGCTGTGAAGCGAGATAAAGCAGAGGCATGCTGTGGAGGACAAACATCTCGGCATCCAGTAAACCTCCACGTGTTTCTTTTTCTGTTTTCAAGACTGGTTGCTATTTCCTCCGTGCCCCTTGTTTATTAGTGTATTGACTCATCCAGAGTCGAGCTCCCTGTTTCCACACCAGAGGGACGGAGTCACACATCTGCCAGGCAGAGCCGGCAAGAGATAACAGCCAGCAACAACAATGGTCTTCCTCAGCCTGTCGGCCAAAAAAACTTCTGGCAGAGCAGGCTGAGAATAACTTATCACCGGTGCCTGTTCTGGAAGCACGGAGTAGTTGTTTGCCAGACAGAGATAACAGGCAGGATGCGACCAAGAGCCAGAATCGCCCTGGAAGTCGGGGCTCCACCTGGCAGACGCTGAAGAGGAAAGAGGGATAGAGCAGCCAGTTAGCACATGGTTTCCTGGTGCCGGGACCCGGCCGTCAACACGTGCCAGTGTTCCTAAGTCAGCCAGAAGGATTGAGTTCATTCCTGAGTCCTGTAAAGGATACTTAATGGTTTATGCTGCAGGGAAGGATTTCCAGAGATGTGATTTTTTTAAAAAACCACCACCAACAAAAAAACTATTAATGCAAGCAACTCATCTGAAAGAGAGAATCTGTTCATTTTCAGTTGCTTTGGTTAAAAACTACATGATGGTGTGATGAGATGAGTGTTTGATTGTCTTACAAATCACCCTCTCCGTGTCTGACACATCCTTCATTCTCAAGGGGTGGCTTTGATTACCTAGAGATGTAGTTGAGGGTTTCTAGGAGGCTGGACCTGCTTATCCTGAGCTGCCGGAAGGGCATCTGAAACTAGACTCACCTCCCTTTTTGTTAAATGTCGGGATGGTACACGTTGCTCTGCAGGCTGTTTCAGCTTCAGAGGTTAGATGCACCAAGTGGCGCCACCCTTGCCAGTTTCTGTTGTCAATTTCTGATGAAAATTTCCTTCCTTGTCTCACAGAGCTTTTTAGAGTGATAATTAAAACAGCAATAAAGGAATGATTGTTTTAGTAATAAGTTCAACGCTGTACTGTAAATCACTTAAACTACAAGTCCTGTGTAGCGTGTGAGTGCCAATAAGCTTTATTCATTTGAGAGAGGGCAGTGGAGAGCAAGGCATCTGAGTTCTCTTTCAAAGTCACAGAGCTTGTTCTTCAACAAGGACTCAAAAGCAGATGTCAGAGCTGCGTTATAGGAATCTTGATACATAATTGATGTTTACAGAGTGATTCAAGATTCCAACGTGAAAGCTCCCTTGTCAATGGTAAGTAACTTAATGACACTGTCTGTAAATACGGTATACTCTTTCCCCTCACCTAACACCCACTCTTGGTCTGTCAGTTATTGTAAACTAATCAGCATCATCTCCAGGGGTTGTGCTAGGTCACCTAAAAATATCCCTCTGGATTTTACAGCACTCCTTTCTTCTTAATATGTGGATGGGTTTGTTTTTGTACGTTGGTCATTTAAATCCCCTGAAGAGAGGGATCTCAGAGTATGAGTCTTACCTCAATGAAAGCCATGTTTCCTGGCTCCTCTGCAAAATATTTTCAGTAAGATTTTGGCAGGTGAAGATAAGGTTTAGCTACAGAGTGCTTCGGTTTGGGTAAGGACCACACATCTTTTTTTTTTTTTAGGTAATTTTTTTTAAATTTATTTTTTTAACATCTTTATTGGAGTATAATTGCTTTACAATGTTGTGTTAGTTTCTGCTGTATAACAGAGTGAATCAGCCACGTGTATACATATATCCCCGTATCCCCTTCTCTTGCGTCTAGGACCACACATCTTGGTTGAAGCATTTTTGTCATTAGCCCGTTGGTCTGTTTAAGATTGGGGTTAGCTATCTGATATCAATAGCAGCCCATTTCTTGCACTGGGCATTTCACTAACTTCATATAGATAACTCAGAAATTTCAAGGTCAGAAAGGTATAGCACTGACGGACTTGTTAGGAGGGGATTTCAGTGCACAGAGCCCTAAAAAGAGAATTCTGAATCTTATGGCTCTGCCTCCCTTGGGCCGGCCATCTGGAGGGCAGGTGGGAAAGGATGTAGCAATCCAGAAGCCCTAGGGATGTCTTCTGAGTCATCTTCTCCATATAGAAAAATAGGACCTAGTGGGGAAATGATACCTGCTCACTCCATGGAAGGCCTGCAGTTTATGTGTGTATATGAGACAAAGCTGGTTTCTGTCAGTATAGAAGATACTAACGGGTAATTGGTGAAGAATTATTTTCCAAAATTCAGTTAATGTGATAAGTTAATTTTTTTTTGATTTTCAGAATGCTTGTAATGGAGTGAAACAGGCCCTTGTTTTATCTCAGCCACATTATCCCCCATCTAGACAGTTTTTTTTAATAAACAATTATGCTTTGAGACAGTAATATTTTAGAACAGAAAATGGATAAGGGAAAAGTGATGACACTGAACACCTTTAAGGCAAATCATCTGAAAGTTAAAGGGAAGCAAAGACAATCTTAATTACTACTATATTGCCATATTTTCTCAAATCTCAGATGCACTTGATTATTTTCTTACCTGTTACATTTCTGAAATGAATAGCATCTTACAGTGGATCTCTGTATTTAATGTGACGGTGTTACTTTCCTTCCCCATCTCCCCCAAAAGTCTGTTATAAACTCATCGTCTTAAAACTCAGTGGCATCCTAACATTAATGGAATAAAGAGGCCCAGAATTAAGCAGAGATAAATTTTCCTATATTTCCTCAGAGTCTGTCATTTTACATATTAAAGTTGGAAGATTATGTTTTTTCCTTTCTGATTTCGTGATTGTCCTCAGCGGAGTGTCCCATATGAGGGTGATCGTCTTAACTCTGTATTTCTTGGATAAAATGTATGCAAAATCATCACCCATTGCGACATTTAGTATTTCTTAATTATTGTCAGTTAATGGCTCAGAATGGTGAGAGAGAAAATATAAAATTCAGTAACGTTTCCATTTGGAGCTAGGCTTCTAAAAATCCCTGAACACCTTCACAACCGTTGTGTAATACATGCGGCAACTCGGACATGCTCTGTTTGCACGCCAAGCGGGCGTCCTGCAGCACAGTCTGACACCAGCTACCTGGAGTGAGTGTCACACTCCACAGGGTTAAGGGCTCAGTCTCTCAAGCCTGCCCTCTCTTCTGACACCAACCCCAAGTCTCAGGCACCTGCGATTCTGACAGACTGGCAATAAATGTAAAGGGTTCCCCTAGAAGAAGTCATAGAACTCAGGAAAGCACTGTACTTATGATTACAGTTTTATTATAAGGGATACAAATGGAAGAGACACCCAGGGCCAGGTCTGGGAGGGTCTTAGACACAGAGCCTTTGTGCCTCTCCACGTGGAATCTGGGTGGGCCCCCTCCCTGCACATCAGGGTGTTCACCAGCCAGGAAGCCCCAGGGTTTAGGGGGTGGTCTTATTAAGTAGGTGCGATTGATTAAATCATTGGCCACATGATTGAACTCCATCTCCAGTCCCCCTTCCTGGAGGTCGAGCTGGTTCTCAGTTCCAACCCTCTGATCAAGTGATTGGTCCTGCTGGTGACCAGCCCCAACCTGAAGCTCTCTAGGGACCTCCCCTTGAGTCATCTCATTAGCATAACAAAGACACTTCTGTCACTCTGGAAATTTCAAGGATTTCTGGATCTCTGGGCCAGGAACTAGGGACAAAGACCATATATATATATTCTGGTACCACGGGGCATGGTCCAGATTTTGTATAAGGTTCTAGCTTGTGTCTCTAGCTCTGTCCTTTTCACTGGCTTACTTACATTCCACCGCAGGCTCCTCAGGATGTCCTCCTGCCATCTGCAGCTCAGCAAATTCCAAATTATGCTTAGCTTCGTCCCCTGAATTAGCTTGTCCTAAATCCCCCATCATGGTTTATAGAAACCACTGTCCTTCTGTGCGTTGAAACTCCAAGTTTCGGGTTCATCCTCGACTCTCTCTGGTTATTAAGATTTTCTGTTAAGTCTTGTCCGATCCCATTGTTTAGATCACTTTACAGCTTTTTTTGAACATAGGCTCCCTGATAATGTGTTAAAAGATCCAAAAGTGAACAAGTCATGAGAACCCAGACCGTGTTAAACTCCACACACTTCCTCACTTTGTCTTTTGCCCCAGAGATGCCGGGAGGTCCCCTCTGGTTGAGAATTTCGGGGCTAGATTATAGCCGGATCACAGTCATCCTCAGCCCTTCAGAATCAAAGGTCATCAGTCATGTTCCAAGGGAACCTCCTCCCTGTGCCCTTGACCACACTGCCACTAGGTATCTCGCAAGGCAGGTTTAGGGACTGAACCCTGAGGTGGGGCTGGGTGGCTTGGGAGTGGCAGGGAGAGCTGGCAAGCAGTAGGTGATTGTAGGTTGCAAACAGACTAATCTCAATTTGCCTTTCCTTTTCCTTGGTATTCTATTTTATACATCCCACCAATCAAAATTTCCTACCCCACTTCTTTAGTGCATCCATTCATTCACTTGATCGTTCACTGATTCACTCGTCCCCGATCTCTTGAGCACTTCCTCTAGGCCAGGCACTGTTCTGGCATCAGGATAGAGCAGCGTTAACAAAGCACAGCCCCTTCCCTCTGGGAGATCCCAGTCTGGTGGTAGGGGGGTAAGTAGACGGATATACAAGAGAATTTCAAGATGTGCTAAGTGCTATGAAAACAGTATTAAACTAGGCTAACATGATAGAGAGTGCTGGGAGGATGGTTGGGTGCTCAGGGAGGATTCTAGGATTACACTGCGCAGAAGCCAGGGAAGTGTGGTAGTTGAGAACATGGGATTTGGAGGCGAATAGACCTGTTTCAGGACCACTTGCCCTTAACTCTGAAGTTAGAGAAATTGGGCCCAACTTTGTTCAGCTTGATTGGCTCCTGGTTCCCATTAGGGAAGCTCTGTGCTTTGAGGGAGCCCAGCATTCTTTCCTGGAGGCTCAGTGTGATAAGGCCACACAATCCGGTTGCTGTGTCCTCCTGCGTCCCCTTCCTTACTGTCCCTAAGAGAGCCTCCAGGGGCCCATACTGGTTCCCTACTAAAGTGAGGGCTCAGGAATGAACCTCTCCGCTTCTGCTCCTTCAGATTCCGCGGCCCCCCTCCCTCTCTCCATAAATAAACCTTCCTTCTGTTTATTTAGGGTGGTGAGTCTCTATTTCCACACAAGGCCGCAGTCAGCCTCAGGGCCCTCCTAGAGGTATTCTGCATTCAGGGATCTTGGTAGGGAGCACCCCTCTTGGGATTAATAGGAACCGGCAGGGCAGTGACAGTGAAATGTGAAGAATGTTTGGGGGTGGGGAGCGCCCTGCAAGGCCCGTGGTGCTTTTTCACAGGCAGGCAGCCCCCGGATGACTGAATGCCTTATTATTAAATCATGCAGGGGGGAAAAAGTCACTTTTGGCCTGAAACCAAATATGGGAACTTTCAACACCAAAGGCAACTTTCTCAGAATGTTTTATAAGGAGCTCTGTTTGAAGTCTCGAGTCAATGTAATATCCAGCTCAAAGATACACTTTTGTTGTAGTTCTTAATCATAACTCATTTGAAATACCAGGTATGTCAGTTTCCAGTCGTCTGCTCTGATTCATCAGGACAATGCTATATTTCATCCAAATTAATGTAATAGATTATAAAATACCTTTTTGTCTATACTTGTGCCCAGGTCTGGACATTCACTCTGCCCCCCTGTTCTTTTCCTTCCACCCTGTCCATGCCCCCTATGCACCCACATCCCTCTGCGTGGCCTCGTGAGAATCTCTCGCTTTTTCTCTACCTCATTCTGATCTCTGAGCAATAGAAGGAGAAGGAAACGGAAATTAAAAGAGCTTTTCTCGTAGAGCTACCACACGACCCAGCAAGCCCACTGCTGGGCACAGACCCTGAGAAAACCATCATTCAGAAAACGTCGTGTACCACAGTGCCCACTGCAGCTCTGTTTACAATAGCCAGGACGTGGAAGCAACCCAAGTGTCCATCGACAGATGCACGGATACAGAAGATGTGGCGCATATACACAATGGAATATTACTCAGCCATAAAAAGGAACGAAATTGAGCTATTTGTGGCGAGGTGGATGGACCTAGAGTCTGTCATGCAGAGTGAAGTAAGCCAGAAAGAGAAAAACAAATACCGTATGCTAACACATACATATGGAATCTAAAAAAGGAAAAAAGGTCATGAAGAACCTAGGGGCAAGACGAGAATAAAGACGCAGACCTACTGGAGCATGGACTTGAGGACCCGGGGAGGGGGCAGGGTAAGCTGGGACGAAGTGAGAGAGTGGCATGGACATATATACACTACCAAATGTAAAATAGATAGCTAGTGGGAAGCAGCCGCATAGCACAGGGAGATCAGCTCGGTGCTCTGTGACCACCTAGAGGGGTGGGATAGGGAGGGTGGGAGGGAGGGAGACGCAAGAGGGAAGAGATATGGGGATATATGTATATGTATAACTGATTCACTTTGTTATAAAGTGGAAAGTAACACACCATTGTAAAGCAATTATACTCCAATAAAAACGTTAGGAATAAATAAGTAAAAGTCTAAAAACAGAAAAATAAATAAATAAGTAAAAGAGCTTTCTCACGGATGTTTCCTAGGGATAAGGTGGAGTGTTTCCCCTTCCAGCTACTGCTGAATTGATGGCCATGCCCCGTGTGAATCCACAGAGAGAGAAAGTCAGCAGAGGAATTGACTCCAAACCAGAACACTGGTATCCACCTAGCTATACTAGAGCCGATTTTGTAAAGACTTCATTAAATATCAGGAAAAGCCTGCTCACGGGTAATTAAATTTAAAGCTGCCCAGAAGACCGTATTACATTCAAGAGCATAAGTGGTAGCGGTGCTCCAGGTAGAAACAAACAAGCCAGCAATTCCCAAGACCTCTCTGTCAACAGCGCCTTAAGCCTCTGAGAATGCAGAGGCCTCTGGGGTTCATTAGCTCCTGAAGCTCTGTCCCAGTACTGGATGGCCCTCACTGTTAGACCGTTTTCTCTTATTGAACTGAAATTTCTCTCTGCCCACTGGAAATAGCTCTGCGTCTGGGGAGAAGGGAAGGGACGTACAGAAAAGGTCCAATTTTTCTTTTGGGTTGAAAACACCCTTCTATCTTATCTCTGGGTTAAACAAACACATGGATTTAAAGAAATAATTTTCTTTCTTTCTTTTTGTTTCTTAGCCACGCCACGAGGCTTGTGGGATCTTAGTTCCCCGACCAAGGATCGAACCCCAACCGTCGGCAGTGAAAGCGCCAAATCCTACCACCTGCACCGCCAGGGAATTCCCAGGGAATAATTTTCACATGAAGTTTCTTCAGGTCCCCTCAGCAACTTGCTTTTCCTCCTCCTGAATTCTTTGTAAGTTGTCTCTGTGTCTCTCACACTGTCGCATCCTAAACCCCTTCCTTCAGTGTGCTCTCTCCTCCCATCGTGACCTTTTCCCCTGATGAAACCTGGGATGGTATCCACCACATGCTACCCCAACCTTTTAAATTTGCTTTTATGGCTCTACTCTCTATAAAAACAGCCACTTATGTTCCTAAAAACATGTGGAATGTGTGTGAATGTGTGTGAATGGGAATATATATTCTTGGTGTTATTGGTAATTCACACGTATTTCTGTGTCTATGCAGCCTGGGAAAGGCGGCTATGTGGAAAACAGAACACTCATCCGAAGGTCCTGTGACACTAATAATAGCATTTTGTGTTTACACTGAGTATTATTTGATAACGTCCACTGTTCTAAAAGCTTTACATGGATTCTCTCATGTACCTTAACCCTCAAAAACTTACCAGGTAGATGAAGAGAAGGCTTAGGAAGATTACCTAATTCATCCAAGCTTCACAGGCCGGTAGAGCCAGGAATCAATCCACCCTCACGCCGACTGTGGTATCCTCCAGCCACCTCTGTGGTCTTTGTCAGTATCCGATAAACACTCATAGGTTTCATTCATCAAAACCTAACCCAATTTTGCCCTTTTTTTTTTTTTTTTTTTTTTTGCGGTACGCGGGCCTCTCACTGTTGTGGCCTCTCCCGTTGCGGAGCACAGGCTCCGGACGTGCAGGCTCAGTGGCCATGGCTCACGGGCCCAGCCGCTCCGCGGCATGTGGGATCCTCCCGGACCGGGGCACGAACCCGTGTCCCCTGCATCGGCAGGCGGACTCTCAACCGCTGCGCCACCAGGGAAGCCCCAATTTTGCCCATTTTGAGTGTTCATCTAAATAGTTTTGAGCAAACGCTCGAAGTGTGTTTGAAGTCAATTCCCTAGATAAAGGGCCAAGGATTTGACCATATTAGGACACATGCAAAACTTCTGTGTTTTCTTTTACACGTTTTGTATTTTTAACTTGTGCACTTAGGTCAAAGAACTGTCTTAAATTAATTTTTGTGAATTGAGGACTTGTAACCACTAGTTTGTTCTCTATATCTGTGAGTGTGTTTCCTTTCTGTTATATTCACCAGTTTGTTTTGATATTTAGATTCCACATGTAAGTGATATCCTATAGTATTTGTCCTCTGTCTGACATTTCAGTGAGCGTCATGCCCTCCAAGTCCATCCATGTTATTGCAAATGGCAGAACTTCATCCTTTTTTTTTTTTTTTTTGCGGTACGTGGGCCTCTCACTGTTGTGGCCCCTCCCGTTGCGGAGCACAGGCTCCGGATGCGCAGGCTCAGCAGCCGTGGCTCACGGGCCCAGCTGTTCCGCAGTATGTGGGATCTTCCCGGACCAGGACACGAACCCACATCCCCTGCATCGGCAGGCGGACTCTCAACCACTGCGCCACCAGGGAAGCCCAGAACTTCATCCATTTTATGGCTGGGTTGTCTGTTCATTATTTTTCTGCATCTTCCACTTGTGGACAGCAACTGTGTCTTGTCTCTAAATGAATGAATACCTAGAAGACCCTGAAATATTTGCAGAATGACTAGTGCAATACCACGCATAGGCACTTTAACTGAAGGTATGTATTTGTTTCACTGTCTAAAATATTTAGCTTTATTAATCTGTCTCAGTGTTCCAGGCTATAGAAGTAAACTCCAGGCCTTCCCGCCCAGCCCCTGCCCTTCCTCCTCAGTGGGACAGCATGTTTGGGGTGGGAGCGAGCGGGCGGAGAGTGGGAACAGGAGAGGGATGGTATCCCATAGGCCATACTCCACTGCAGCCTGGAGTGAGACACTTCATGACTTCTCACTTTTGTGTTCCTGGTTCATTTGATGTCTTGATTCTTGGTCTTGGGGCTGTTTCTGCTTTGCTCTGACAGTTCGCCTGAGAACCTGGCCCCCGTGGTACCTCTGCGGGGCTACTGGTGCCCCACGTTCCCGGGCAGCCCCCCACTGCGTCTGCATTGCTCGAAACAGTCTGCAGTGCCCTCTTCCCTTCCTAGAGCATAGACGTCTGACATCTGAATGTTAGGTTTCATTTTCTGGGGACTCCCATTTGCATTCCATTTTAGCGTGCCCTAATTTTTCCTTGTCTTCCATTTGAGAGGATATTCTTTCTCTCTTGGGTGAATTACTTTCTCGTTTACGTGAGGGGTCTGCAAAAGATGGCAATATCGTATGTCTTAGAATTGCTCTAAATATGACATTCTGAAATACAGACTCTGATAGTGAGATTAAAACTGTTTTAGGATTGTAACTTCTCCCTGGAGAAAGTGATTTAGTGGTCAAAGCCTCTGCTTGATGAGAGATCGTGACCCTCTAGAACCCCAGAGTTGGGTCCTTACTACTTATACTCACCTTTAGCTGGCTGCTGCCCTTCTTCTAAAGACCGCGATACCTTCTTTTGTACCTTAAAGCCACCAGCATTTATATGGGTGAACACAACCATCTGGGAAAGACCTCACTACTTAAACTAATACTCAGGACTGCACTTCATGGAACTTGGAGTTAATTCCATTAACAATAGACAGATCAGTCTGTTTTATTTTTACTATTTTTCAATAATAATAATTTTAACATGAGTGTTACCTTTGCTTTCTAGACATGAATAAATAGCTTTCTATCTTCCATATTTGGGAGCAGCTTTTATACTACAGGATTTTTTTTCTTTGTGAATTGGATAAGATTCACCAGTAGAAATATAGAGCCTATTGGGAGGACTCTTTGATGACTGTCTACATTTCTTTCTTGATATTTGGCCTATTCAGAATTTCATCAGTTTTGGTAACATTTTTTCCAGAAATGTTTTCCATCTCAATGAGTTTGTTGAATCTGTAAGCATGCAGTTATATAGACTCCTCTTATAATTTTAGTGAATTTTCTGATTATTTTTAGAAAGTGAAAAAAAAATCAGGGAGATGGTTTTTAAGATTGTTTTAATATTTTATTTGGCTGGGAAACCCAGAAATCTCCAAATCGGGCTGTGGTTCAGTCAGCCCTCTTTTCTGAAGAGACTCCAACGGAAATGTAAGAACAGGGTGCAACAGCAAAGTGAAACAAAGGAAAGTCAAGTTTAATTTCATCTGGGACTTTGCCCTGCAGGGTGGAATGGCAGTAGGCCGAGCTGGGTCTGGGTTGCGCATCATCTCCTGGGTAATTGAGAATGGGTAGAACCGAGCAAGTTTCCCATCGTCCCACTCCAGTGATCCAGAAGAGGAGGAAGAGCAGGCAGGAAGCACTGGCCCCGGTGACGAGCACTGAGCAGGTCCAGGGCTCCGCCCCAGGACGTTTCTAACAGACCAGCAGTGGCCTGCCTAGCTGCCACATTGGCGAGAAGACAGAGGAGAGAGAGTGAGCAAGTGATACATCGGGAGAAATAAGAAGCCCTGAATTGTATTTTTTATTTTCATGTTTTTACTTAGTGCAACTTTATTTTTTTTAATTTATTTTATTGAAGTATAGTTGATTTACAATGTTGTGTTAATTTCTGCTGTACAGCAAAGTGACTCAGTTATACATACATATATATATATATATATTCTTCTTCATGTTCTTTTCCACTATGGTTTATCCCAGTATATGGAATATAGTTCCCTGTGCTCTACAGTAGGCCCTTGTTCCCTGTGCTCTACAGTAGGCCCATCAGTTCTATATGTAATAGTTTGCATCTTCTAACACCAAACTCCCACTCCATCCCTCCCCCAACACCCTCTCCCTCTTGGCAACCACAATTCTGTTATCTGTGTCTGTGAGTCTGTTTCTGTTTCATAGATAAGTTCATTTGTTTCATATCTTAGATTCCACATATACGGGATATCATATGATATTTGTCTTTCTCTGACTTACTTCACTTAGTATGATAATCTCTAGGTCCATCCATGTTGCTGCAAATGGCATTATTTCATTGTTTTTTATGGCTAATATTCCATTGTATATATGTACCACATCTTCTTTATCCATTCATCTGTCGATGGACATTTAGGTTGCTCCCCTGTCTTGGCTATTGTGAGTAGTGCTGCTATGAACATAGGGGTGCATGTATCTTTTTGAATTGTAGTTTTGTCCAGGTATATGCCCAGGAGTGAGATTACTGCATCACATGGCAAGTCTGTTTTCAGTTTTCTGAGGAACCTCAGTACTGTTCTCCATAGTGGCTGCACCAATTTACATTCCCACCAACTGTGTAGGAGGGTTCCCTTTTCTCCACACCCTCTCCAGCATTTGCTATTTAGTACAACTTTATTATTATACATTCCTCTGTTGACAAATGTTAATACTGACATTATAATGGAAGCACCATCACTTCTCAGCCCTGTCAGCCACTGGTTTGCTCCTGAGTCACTGTGATGCATATTTGCAGTATGAAATGGACACGTACTTTCAAGAGAGGCCAAAGAAAAGGCAGAGATTTGCGGGTCCAACATTTTGCTCTAACGCTTTCCTCCTTTCTTCATTTCTTATATTCTTTATTTTATCTGGTTCGAATAGGATTTATCATGGGTGATATTGTACATGATTTAAGTGTTTTTCCTCCTTGTGAAAATCTGATGGGGTGAAAATGGACATTCTGTTTTTAATTCATCTTCGTAAGATGTGAAGAATTGCCAAATAGGATTTTCTCTTTGGCCAAAATGAAATTTAAAACAAACAAACATATTGATATATATTTTTTAATTATAAATACTAACTTTTATTAAGAAAATAGACTGATGATCTAATCTCCATTATATTCTTCTTGAAAATTTTATGAAATGGGTTGGCTAAAAAAAATTAATGTTTTCCCAATATCTACCTAGTCCACTCTCTTCCACAACTGTTTCGATTGCCAGCTTTGTTCTCTATTTATTTAACTATTTGAGTGTCGTTTTGTTCTTTTTTGTACATAAATTAATGGTTTTCATGGACATCATTAATTATACCATTTTACTCTTGCATAGCAAATATACGTTTATATTTTAACTGACCAGTAGAATTTCAACCTATGAAGTACACAAAATTTTCATCTAAGTTTTATTAAGTGAGTAATCAGATATTACCAATAACTTGCACTGACACTGACATGTCTTATTTTACTTCATAAATTTATTTC
Source organism: Leucopleurus acutus (assembly GCF_964270905.1). NCBI lineage: Eukaryota > Metazoa > Chordata > Mammalia > Artiodactyla > Delphinidae > Leucopleurus > Leucopleurus acutus. Next base: position 99,749,773 of record NC_139153.1, read on the forward strand.
ATTTATTTATTTCTGGCTGCATTGGGTCTTCATTGCTGTGCGGGTGCTTTCTCTAGTTGCGGCGAGCGGGGGCTACTCTTCGTTGTGGTGCGCGGGCGTCTCATTGCAGTGGCTTCTCATGTTGCGGAGCACGGGCTCTAGGCGCGTGGGCTTCAGTAGTTGTGGCTCGCGGGCTCTAGAGCGCAGGCTCAGTAGTTGTGGCGCACAGGCTTAGTTGCTCCGCGGCATGTGGGATCTTCCCGGACCAGGGACTGAACCCATGGCCCCTGCATTGACAGGTGGATTCTTAACCACTGAGCCACCAGGGAAGTCCCTGACATGTCTTATTTTAAATCGATGTGATGCTAATTAGAAATTTTGGGCACATGGTCATTGATATCATTCTCAAGTCAAGGAAGAGTAAAAATGAAATAGAATTCAGCTCTTTGGCCTTCCATATGCCCAAGAGCAAAGCTGAAGTGGAAGAGCACACTTTTGCCACATTGGAAGCTGCAGCTGGAATTCGGTGCATCTTAACATTTAACTTCCTCTTTTTTAGATGTTTTTCGGAATAGTTATAATTATGGTGTTATATTGTTTTAACCACTTGTTAAAGTCATTCGGGAGAATGACTTTTGGAATTTCCAAATAGTTCTTTTTAATGCAAGCTAGTACTTATTATATCCTCTTTAGTTATTTTGCACTTTTTCAAAGACACTTTTTATTCTCTTTGATGCATTTTGAATTCTGCCTGGTGTCAAATTCATATTGTTGTCCCTGATTTCTTTTGGTTTTTGTATGCCTGAAATATCATCTCCCCGTTGTTGTTGTTTTTTAATTGTAGTAAGATATACATAACATAAAATTTGCCATTTTAACCATTTTTAAGTGTAGAAGTTATTGGCATTAAGTACATTCACAATGTTGTAAACCATCACCACTATCCATCTTCATAATCCCGCACAGAAACTCTGTCCCCATGAAACACTAACTCCCCATTCCCTCTCCTTCCAGCCACTGGTAACCTCTGTTCTACTTTCTGTCTCTATGAATTTGCATTTTCTCGGTATCTCATGGAAGTGGACTCGTACAGTATTTGTCCTTTTATGTCTGTTTCACTTAGCATAATGTTTTCCAGGGCCATTCATGATGTAGCATATGTCAAAATTTCATTCCTTTTTATGGATAACTAATATTCCATTGTATGTATATTTATATTTTGTTTATCCATTCATCTGTCAGTGGACACTTGGGTTGTTTCCACCACTCGCTCTTGTGAATTATGGTGCTATGAACACTGGTATACAAGTATCTGTTTGAGTCCCTGCTTTGAATTTTTGGGGTATCTGCCTGGAATTGCTGGAACATATAAAGTTCTATGTTTAACTTTTGGAGGAACTGCCCAACTTTTCCACAGCGGCTGCTCTACCCTTTTATTTTTAACGGTGCTGTGTGGGTCTGTTTTAGTTGTGTTTCTTGTAAGCAGTGTATGGCTGGCTTTTACTTTTTAACCCCAAACTTTCTTTGACTTTAACTATCCCAGTAATTTGGCAGATATATACTCTTTTTGTTTTATTAGGGCTTGTCTTTAATGTTTTTCAAAACATAGTCTCCAATCTGTATTTTCTGACTGTAAAATTTAAAAATTAAAAAGATGCTTTTTGACCTACCTTCCTGCCTATAATTCCCATGTAAGACTTGAAATTTAAATTGTTTTTGCTTCTTCATCTTTACCCTGTACTTTCACCTCAGATACTGATCTTCTTTAATATAAAAAGGAGTTTGAAATTGAGGTTATTGTTACTATTTTATAGTTTTTGTAGGTGAATGCATGTTAATTTTCAGATGTTATGTTTCACATTGGCCTTGAGTTTAGCAACCATATTTGTGACAGTATTTTCTACAACTCTACCTTTAACTGACTTAGTGCTCACAGCTGATGCTTTTAGTCTCGTTTTCAGCATTTTTGGTTTCATTTTTTAAGCATCTCCAAATAATTTTTAAAGAGAAAATGAGTGCCATGTATATTCAGACCAGAATTAGCTTTTCCAGGATGCTTGTGAATTTTATGTTTCAGGTTTTGTCACTCATAACACCCCCGCCAGTGCCTCATCCCTAAACTTGCATTCGTAACACTACATACTTTTGAAAGTTCCCCAGATTGTACTTTGGAATCCACAAAGCCTGGATCCGCCCTTGATTCTTACTGCTTCATCTCTGAGTATATTCATTTTTTGCCTTCTCATGGGAAACGATTACAGTGCTAAAGTCAGATTTTTTACTCTTTCTAGGAAATATATTTTTCCTATCCAGAATTCAAGTGAGGTTGTTTTTGTTTGTTTGTTTTGTAATTCAAACATTTCTCTAGACTATATCACCCCCACCACCCACCAGTTCCTGTGCTGAGTTCCTTCTTCCAGTTCTTACTGTCTTTGGATGACTGTAGAAAGAGAGCTGCGGGATGAGAAGGGGGACTTTGCTCAGCTATTCTGAAGCATGACAACCAAAGAGGAGATGGCCAGATGTGAGAGTCCAGGCTTCTATTCCAGGTTTCAGACAGTGAAGTAGGAATGACATATTGGCCTATCTTCTTCCAAACATGATAGAGCTGTCATAATTTGAGAGAGGCATGGCTTATTTTTCTCAGTCCAGTTCCACTAGTCTTATAATTTGTGGCAAGATCAGCCAGATTGTTTTTTAAATAACAGTGTTATTGACATATAGTTCACATACCGTATGACTCACCCTTTTAAAGTGCCCAATTCAATGTTTCTTTGTATATTCACAGATACGTGCGGCCATCACCACAATCAATTTTAGAACATTTTCATCACCTGTAAGAGAAAACCCGCACTCCTTAGCTGCCACCACCCTCAATCCCCTTATCCATTCATTCCCCTCCATCCCTAAGCAACCACTCATCTACTTTCTGTCTCTGTAGATTTGCCTATTGGGGACATTTTCTATAAATGGTATCATATAATATGAAGTCTTTCGTGATTGACTTCTTTCCTTTCACATAATGTTTTCAAGGGTCATTCATGTTGTAACACATACCAGTATTTTGTTCCTTTTTTGTCCAAATAACATTGCACTGTATGAATATTACATTTTATTTATCCATTCGTCAGTTGATAGCCATTTGGGTTGTTTCCACCTTTTGGCTTTTACGAACAATGCTGATATAAGCATTTACGAAAAAGTTTTTGTGGGCGTATGTTTCCATTTCTCTTGGATAGATACCTAGGAGTGGGATTTCTGAGTTATAGTCTACCTCTACATTTAACCCTTTGAGGAACTACCACACTGTTTTCCAAAGTAGCTGCACCGTTTTACATTTGCATTAGCAGTTCAGGAGGGTTCTGATTTCTCCACATCCTCGTCAACACTTGTCTTCTGACTTTTTCTTTATAGCGATTCTTGTGGATGTGAAGTAGTATCTTATCGTGGGTTTGATTTGTATTTTCCTAGTGACTAATGATGTTCAGCATCTTTTCATGTGTTTATGGGCCATTGTATATATTCTTAGGAGAAATGTATATTCAGATACCTTGCCTATTTTTATATTGGATTTTTTTGTGTTTTTATTGTTAAGTTCTTATTAAGAGTGCCTTATATGTTCTGGATACTAGCCCCTTATAAAATATGTGATTTGCAAATATTTTCTCTTTCTTTGTGTCAGCTTTTCACCTTCTTGATATTGTCCTTTGAAGTTTTTTATTTTGATAAAATCCTATTTATCTCATTTTTCTTTTGTTGCCTGTGTTCTTGGTATCGTATCTAAGAACCATTGCCTAACCCAAGTCACGAAGGTTTATGCCTATGCTTTCTTCTAAGAGTTTCATAGTTTTAGTTTCTACATTTAGGTCTCTGATCCATTTTGAGTTAATATTTTTATATGGTGTGAGGTAAGGGTCCAGCCTCATTCTTTTGCATGTGGAAATCCAGCTGTCCCAATACCATATGTTGAAAAAAACTATTCTTTTCCTAGTGAACTGTCTTGGAACGCTTGTCAGAAATCAATTGACCTTAAATATAAGGGGTTATTTCTGGACTTTCTATTCTCGTTCATTGATCTATATGTTTGACTTTATGCCACTGTCACACAGTCTTGATTTCTGTAGCTTTGTAATAATTTTCGAAATCGAGAAGTATTAGTCTTCCAACTTTATTCTTTTTCAAGATTGTTCTGGCTAGTCACGGTCCCTTGCACTTCCATATGAATTTTAAGACCAACTTGTCTGTTTCTGCAGAAAAGCCAGCTGCAATCTTAATAGGGGTTGCATTCAATCTATAGATAATTTGTGGAGTGTTGCCATTTTACCAATATTAAATTTTCTAATCCAGGAACACAAATGTCTTTCCATGCATTTAGGTCTTGTGAAATTTCTTTCAGCAGTGTTTTGTAGTTTTCAGTGTACAAGTCTTACACGTCTTTTGTTAAGTTTATCCCTAAGTATTTTTTATGCTATTGTAAATGTAATCATTTTCTTAATTTTATTTTTAGATTGTTCATTGCTGGTGTATAGAACTACAATTGGTTTTTGTATATCAACCGTGTATTCTGCAACCTTGCTGAACTTGTTTATTAGTTCTAATACTTTTTAAAAGATTCTTTAGGATTCTCTTGGTGCAAATGGGTTAATATTACTTCTTTCCTCCTTTCTGGATGCATATTTTTTCTTTTGCTTGGCTAACTGCCCCAGCTAGAATCTCCAGTTCAATCTTGAATACAGGTGGTGAAAGCAGACATCCTTGTCTTGTTCCTGATCTTAGGGGGAGGTTTTCAGGCTTTTGGCACTAAGAATGATGTTTGCTGTGGGTTTTTCATAGGTGCCCTTAATTGGATTTCAGAAGCTCCCGTCTATTCCTACTTTGTTGAGTGTTATCATGAAAAGGTGTTGGAATTTTTCAAATGCTTTATCTGGATCTATGGAGATGATCATATGGTTTTGTTCTTTATTCTATTAATATGGTGTATTACATTGATTAATTTTCATATGTTGAATCAATCCTCCATTACTGGAAAAAATCTCACTTTATTATGGTTTCTAATCTGACTTATACGTTACCAGGTTTGGTTGCTAGTATTTTCATAGGTATTTTTGCATCTATACTTATAAGAGATTTGGGCCTCTAGTCTTCTTTTCTTGTGAGATGTTTTTCTGGTTTTACTATCAGGGTAATACTGGCCTCTTAGAATGAATTGAGAAGGGTTCTCTCATCTTCTATCTTTTGGAAGTGTTTGTGAAGGACTGGTGTTAATTCTTCTTTATACATTTGTCAGAATTCACCTGTGCAGGCATCTCATTCTGAGCTTTTCTTTGTGAGTAATTTTTGATTAATAATTTAATGTGTTTACTGCTATAGGTCTGTTCAGATTTTCTGTTTCTTCTTGAGTCAGTTTCAGTAATTTGTATCTCTCTAAGTTTTTGTACATTTCATCTAGGCATACAGTTGTTCATAGTATTCCCTTAAAATCCTCTTTATTTCTGTAATGTCAGTAGTAATGTCTCCTCTTTCATTTCTAATTTAATAATTTGAATCTTCTCACTTTTTTCTTGGTCAGTCTTCTAGCCAGATTTCTAATTTCATTTCACTGTGGTCAGAGAATTATGTTTCATTTCAATCCTTTTACAGTTATTGAGACTTGTTTTCAACCTGATATATTGTTTATCCTGGGTAATGTTCTTTGTGTACTTGAGAAGAATATGTATCCTATTGTTATTGGGTAGAATGTTCCATAGATACCCATTAGGTCTAGTTGGTTTATAGTGTTATTCAAGTCTTCTATTTCCTTGTTGATCTTCTGTTTTGTTGTTTTATTCATTAGTTAACATAGGGTATTGAAGTCTCCAACTATTAACTGTTCGAAGTTCTGTTTCTTTCATCAGTTCTGTCAGTTTTTGCTTCATATATTTTTGAGTCTCTGTTTATTAGGTACACACATGTTTATAATTCTTATATTTTCTCCATACCTTGACCCTTTTATCTTGACTCTTTTATTAAATGTTCTTCTTTGTCTCTGGTCTTAATGTCTACTTTGTATGATAGTAGGATAGCCATCCCAGTTCTTTTGTGTTTAATATTTGCATAGTATCTTTTTCCACTCTTTTTCTTTCAACTGATTTGTATCTTTGTCTCTTGTAGACAACATATAGTTGGGTCATTTTTTTAAAATTTTACTTTATTTATTTTTGGCTGTGTTGGATCTTTGTTGCTGTGTGTGGGCTTTCTCTAGTTGTGACGAGTGGGGGCTACTCTTTGTTGTGGTGCTCAGGATTCTCGTTGCGGTGGCTTCTCTTGTTGCGGAGCACGGGCTCTAGGCACGTGGGCTTCAGTAGTTGTGGCATGCAGATTCAGTAGTTGTGGCTCCCAGGCTCTAGAGTGCAGGCTCAGTAGTTGTGGCGCACGGGCTTAGTTGCTCCGCAGCATGTGGGATCTTCCTGGACCAGAGCTCGAACCCGTGTCCCCTGCATTGGCAGGTGGATTCTTGACCACTGCGTCACCAGGGAAGCCCAGTTGGGTCGTTTTTCCTTTTCATTTCTTATCCATTCTGCAAGTCTCTGCATTTCGATTGAAGTGTTTAATCCATTTAAATTTAATATAATTACCAATAAAGTAAATTTTACATATGCCATTTTGTATTTGTTTTCTGTATGTCTGTGTCTTTTTTTTTTTTAATTCCTGTATTCCTCGATTACTGCCTCCTTTTGTGTTAAGTAGATAATTCCACCCTTTAGGAATGGGCCTTTGGAGGAACTCCAACCCCATCTGCCTCCTCCAGTGACTCCCAGTCTTATTTTCACTGTGATTGTGGAGCTGTTGGTTTACAAGATTATCACAGAGGCTGGCAAGAGGGATGGGTACGTGGAAAGTTAAAACATCTCAAAGTTTGCTCTTACTGAAATTCAGGCCTTTTTCTTAAACAAATGCTTCTCAGATTGTTGCAAGTCTTTAGTTAATTTCCAGAGTTTGGAAAAAGTTGATTTGGGCAAATTTTTAGTGTTCTTATTGTTTTTATGAAGGGAGATGATTGTTAGGAGTTTTTACTCCACCATTCCTGCCCATGTCACCCCTTTTAAAATCTTTAAGCAGATTATATCACAACCTCCTTAAAATCTTCCAAAGACTTCTCTTTACAGTTAAAATTCCAGTCCCTAGCAGGGCCTATCAGGTGCTGCATGATTTTGCCCCTGCAGCCCCTCTCACCTCACCTGCCTGTTGCTCTCCCCCTTCTCACTAGATAGCCTCTCTGTCCCTTCTATTGCTTGAATACACTGGGCTGGTTCCTTCTGCAATTAATGTCTCAGCTCATTGTCACCTCCTCATAGAGGTTATGCCTTACCTCACCCTTTCCCTCTTTATCCCATTACCCTGGTTTATTTTATTTTTAACATTTAGCACTATCTGAAAAGATCTTGTACTTTATTGTATCTTATCCAATAAGATTTGCCTATCCAATAAGATTTCCCTCACTAGACTGTAAATCCGATGAGAGCAAAGGCCCAGTTTGTCATCTTCTCTGCCACATCCTCACTGTGTAGAACACTCTTTGGCATATAGTTAGGTATTCATTGTTGAATGAATTAAGACCTAAGCTCATGGTTTACAGGCAACAAAAAGGGACCCACTTCAGTTCTTAAAAAGGATTAGAACTTTATTTTTCTCCCTTGAAATTTCTCCAATCTATAGTCTGACTGTTAAAATGAAGTTACTAAACTTTCCCTTAAAATAAGTTAAAACAGTTTTTTTTTTATTACCTATTCTTTTCCTTTCTTTTTTTTTTTTAAAGTTTACTTTTTCTGGGAAGTATTAGTTCGAATGTAGTATGGGTAATACTGGAATACTAGAGCCTCTTTTTTTTTTTTTTTTTTACATCTTTATTGGAGTATAATTGCTTTACAATGGTGTGTTAGTTTCTGCTTTAACAAAGTGAATCAGTTATACATATACATATGTTCCCATATCTCTTCCCTCTTGCGTCTCCCTCCCTCCCACCCTCCCTATCCCACCCCTCTAGGTGGTCACAAAGCACCGAGCTGATCTCCCTGTGCTATGCGGCTGCTTCCCACTATCTATTTTACATTTGGTAGTGTATATATGTCCATTCCACTCTCTCACTTTGTCACAGCTTACCCTTCCCCCTCCCCATATCCTCAAGTCCATTCTCTAGTAGGTCTGTGTCTTTATTCCTGTCTTACCCCTAGGTTCTTCATGACATTTTTTTTTCTTAAATTCCATATATATGTGTTAGCATACAGTATTTGTCTTTCTCTTTCTGACTTACTTCACTCTGTATGACAGACTCTAGGTCCATCCACCTCACTACAGATAACTCAATTTCGTTCCTTTTTATGGCTGAGTAATATTCCATTGTATATATGTGGCACATCTTCTTTATCCATTCATCTGTCGATGGACACTTAGGTTGTTTCCACCTCCTGGCTATTGTAAATAGAGCTGCAATGAACATTTTGGTACATGACTCTTTTTGAATTATGGCTTTCTCAGGGTATATGCCCAGTAGTGGGATTGCTGGGTCATATGGTAGTTCTATTTGTAGTTTTTTAAGGAACCTCCATACTGTTCTCAACAGTGGCTGTACCAATTCACATTCCCACCAACAGTGCAAGAGTGTTCCCTTTTCTCCACACCCTCTCCAGCATTTATTGTTTCTAGATTTTTTGATGATGGCCATTCTGACTGGTGTGAGATGATATCTCATTGTAGTTTTGATTTGCATTTCTCTAATGATTAATGATGTTGAGCATTCTTTCATGTGTTTTTGGCAGTCTGTATATCTTTGGAGAAATGTCTATTTAGGTCTTCTGCCCATTTTTGGATTGGGTTGTTTGTTTTTTTGTTATTGAGCTGCATGAGCTGCTTGTAAATTTTGGAGATTAATCCTTTGTCAGTTGCTTCATTTGCAAATATTTCCTCCCATTCTGAGGGTTGTCTTTTGGTCTTGTTTATGGTTTCCTTTGCTGTGCAAAAGCTTTTAAGTTTCATTAGGTCCCATTTGTTTATTTTTGTTTTTATTTCCATTTCTCTAGGAGGTGGGTCAAAAAGGATCTTGCTGTGATTTATGTCATAGAGTGTTCTGCCTATGTTTTCCTCTAAGAGTTTGATAGTTTCTGGCCTTACATTTAGGTCTTTAATCCATTTTGAGCTTATTTTTGTGTATGGTGTTAGGGAGTGTTCTAATCTCATACTTTTATATGTACCTGTCCAGTTTTCCCAGCACCACTTATTGAAGAGGCTGGCCTTTCTCCACTGTACATTCCTGCCTCCTTTATCAAAGATAAGGTGACCATATGTGCATGGGGTTATCTCTGGGCTTTCTATCCTGTTCCATTGATCTATCTTTCTGTTTTTGTGCCAGTACCATAGTGTCTTGATTACTGTAGCTTTGTAGTATAGTCTGAAGTCAGGGAGCCTGATTCCTCCAGCTCTGTTTTTCGATCTCAAGATTTCTTTGGCTATTCGGGGTCTTTTGTGTTTCCATACAAATTGTGAAATTTTTTGTTCTAGTTCTTTGAAAAATGCCAGTGGTAGTTTGATAGGGATTGCATTGAATCTGTAGATTGCTTTGGGTAGTAGAGTCATTTTCACAATATTGATTCTTGCAATCCAAGAATATGGTATATCTCTCCATCTATTTGTATCATCTTTAATTGGTTTCATCAGTCTCTTATAATTTTCTGCATACAGGTCTTTTGTCTCCTTAGGTAGGTTTATTCCTAGATATTTTATTCTTTTTGTTGCAATGGTAAATGGGAGTGTTTTCGTGATTTCACTTTCAGATTTTTCATCATTAGTGTATAGGAATGCCAGAGATTTCTGTGCATTAATTTTGTATCCTGCTACTTTACCATATTCATTGACTAGCTCTAGTAGTTTTCTGGTAGCGTCTTTAGGATTCTCTATGTATAGTATCATGTCATCTGCAAACAATGATAGCTTTACTTCTTCTGTTCTGATCTGGATTCCTTTTATTTCCTTTTATGCTCTGATTGCTGTGGCTAAAACTTCCAAAACTATGTTGAATAAGAGTGGTGAGAGTGGGCAACCTTGTCTTATTCCTGATCTTAATGGAAATGCTTTCAGCTTTTCACCATTGAGGACAATGTTGGCTGTGGGTGTGTCATATATGACCTTTATTATGTTGAGGTAAGTTCCCTCTATGCCTACTTTCTGGAGGGTTTTTATCATAAATGGTGTTGAATTTTGTCGAAAGCTTTCTCTGCATCTATTGAGATGATCATATGGTTTTTCTCCTTCAATTTGTTAATATGGTGTATTACATTGATACGAGTATATTGAAGAATCCTTGCATTCTTGAGATAAACCCCACTTGATCATGGTGTATGATCCTTTTGATGTGCTGTTGGATTCTGTTTGCTAGTATTTTGTTGAGGATTTTTGCATCTATGTTCATCAGTGATATTGGCCTGTAGTTTTCTTTCTTTGTGACATTCTTGTCTGGTTTTTGTATCAGGTGATGGTGGCCTCGTAGAATGAGTTTGGGAGTGTTCCTCCTTCTGCTATATTTTGGAAGAGTTTGAGAAGGATAGGTGTTAGCTCTTCTCGAAATGTTTGATAGCATTTGCCTGTGAAACCATCTGGTCCTGGGCTTTTGTTTGTTGGAAGATTTGTAATCACAGTTTCAATTTCAGTGCTTGTGATTGGTCTGTTCATATTTTCTATTTCTTCCTGATTCAGTCTTGGCAGGTTGTGCATTTCTAAGAATTTGTCCATTTCTTCCAGGTTGTCCATTTTATTGGCATAGAGTTGCTTGTAGTAATCTCTCATGATCTTTTGTATTTCTGCAGTGTCAGTTGTTACTTCTCCTTTTTCATTTCTAATTCTATTGATTTGAGTCTTCTCCCTTTTTTTCTTGATGAGTCTGGCTAATGGTTTATCAATTTTGTTTATCTTCTCAAAGAACCAGCTTTTAGTTTTATTGATCTTTGCTATCGTTTCCTTCATTTCTTTTTCATTTATTTCTGATCTGATCTTCATGATTTCTTTCCTTCTGATAACTGAGGTTTTTTTGTTCTTCTTTCTCTAATTGCTTTAGGTGCAAGGTTAGGTTGTTTATTCAAGATGTTTCCTGTTTCTTAAGGTAGGATTGTATTGCTATAAACTTCCCTCTTAGAACTGCTTTTGCTGCATCCAGTAGGTTTTGGGTTGTCATGTCTCCATTGTCATTTGTTTCTAGGTATTTTTTGATTTCCTCTTTGATTTCTTCAGTGATCACTTCGTTTTAAGTAGTGTATTGTTTAGCCTCCATGTGTTTGTATTTTTTACAGATCTTTTCCTGTAATTGATATCTAGTCTCATAGCGTTGTGGTCGCAAAAGATACTTGATACAATTTCAATTTTCTTAAATTTACCAAGGCTTCATTTGTGACCCAAGGTATGATCTATCCTGGAGAATGTTCCATGAGCACTTGAGAAAAATGTGTATTCTGTTGTTTTTGGATGGAATGTCCTATAAATATCAATTAAGTCCATCTAATTTAATGTATCATTTAAAGCTTGTGTTTCCTTATTTATTTTCATTTTGGATGATCTGTCCATTGGTGAAAGTGGGGTGTTAAAGTCCCCTACTATGATTCTCTTACTGTCGATTTCCCCTTTTATGGCTGTTAGTATTTGCCTTATGTATTCAGGTGCTCCTATGTTGGGTGCATAAATATTTACAATTGTTATATCTTCTTCTTGGATCGATCCCTTGATCATTATGTAGTGTCCTTCTTTCTCTCTTTTAATAGTCTTTATTTTAAAGTCTATTTTGTCTGATATGAGAATTGCTACTCCAGCTTTCTTTTGGTTTCCATGTGCATGGAATATCTTTTTCCATCCCCTCACTTTCAGTCTGTATGTGTCTCCAGGTCTGAAGTGGGTCTCTTGTAGACAGCATACATATGGGTCTTGTTTTTTTTGTTTTGTTTTGTTTTGTTTTGTTTTGTTTTTGCGGTACATGGGCCTCTCACTGTTGTGGCCTCTCCCGTTGCGGAGTGCAGGCTCCGGACGCGCAGGCTCAGCGGCCATGGCTCACGGGCCCAGCCGCTCCGCGGCATGTGGGATCTTCCTGGACCGGGGCATGAACCCATGTCCCCTGCATCGGCAGGCGGACTCTCAACCACTGCGCCACCAGGGAAGCCAAGGGTCTTGTTTTTGTATCCATTCAGCCAGTCTGTGTCTTTTGGTGGGAGCATTTAATCCATTTACATTTAAGGTAATTATCGATATGTATGTTCCTATTCCCATTTTCTTAATTGTTTTAGGTTTGTTCTTATAGGTCTTTTCCTTCTATTGTGTTTCTTGCCTAGAGAAGATCCTTTAGCATTTGTTGTAAAGCTGGTTTGGTGGTGCTGAACTCTCTCAGCTTTTGCTTGTCTGTAAAGGTTTTAATTTCTCCATCAAATCTGAATGAGATCCTTGCTGGGTAGAGTAATCTTGGTTGTAGGTTTTTCTCCTTCATCACTTTAAATATGTGCTGCCACTCCCTTCTGGCTTGCAGAGTTTCTGCTGAAAGATCAGCTGTTAACCTTATGGGGATTCCCTTGTGTGTCATTTGTTGTTTTTCCTTTGCTGCTTTTAATATGTTTTCTTTGTATTTAATTTTTGACAGTTTGATTAATATGTGTCTTGACGTGTTTTTCCTTGGATTTATCCTGTATTGGATTCTCTGTGCTTCCTGAACTTGATTAACTATTTCCTTTCCCATATTAGGGAAGTTTTCAACTATAATCTCTTCAAATATTTTCTCAGTCCCTTTCTTTTTCACTTCTTCTACTGGAACCCCTATAATTCGAATGTTGGTGCGTTTAATGTTGTCCCGGAGGTCTCTGAGACTGTCCTCAGTTCTTTTCATTCTTTATTCTGCTCTGCAGTAGTTATTTCCACTATTTTATCTTCCAGGTCACTTATCCGTTCCTCTGCCTCAGTTATTCTGCTATTGATCCCTTCTAGAGTATTTTTAATTTCATTTATTGTGTTGTTCATCATTGCTTGTTTCCTCTTTAGTTCTTCTAGATCCTTGATAAATGTTTCTTGCGTTTATTCTATTTCCATGATTTTGGATCATCTTTACTATCATTATTCTGAATTCTTTTTCAGGTAGACTGCCTATCTCCTCTTCATTTGTTAGGTCTGGTGGGTTTTTGTCTTGCTCCTTAGTCTGCTGTGTGTTTTTCTGTCTTCTCATTTTGCTTATCTTACTGTGTTTGGAGTCTCCTTTTTGCAGGCTGCAGGTTCTTAGTTCCCGTTGTTTTTGGTGTCTGTCCCCAGTGGCTAAGGTCGGTTCAGTGGGTTGTGTAGGCTTCCTGGTGGAGGGGACTAGTGCCTGTGTTCTGGTGGATGAGGCTGGATCTTGTCTTTCTGGGGGCAGGTCCACGTTTGGTGGTGTGTTTTGGGGCGTCTGTGGCCTTATTATGATTTTAGGCAGCCTCTCTGCTAATGGGTGGGGTTGTGTTCCTGTCTTGCTAGTTGTTTGGCATAGGGTGTCCAGCACTGTAGCTTGCTGGTCGTTGAGTGAAGCTGGGTGTTGGTGTTGAGATGGAGATCTCTGGGAATTTTTGCCGTTTGATATTATGTGGAGCTGGGAGGTCTCTTGTGGACCAGTGTCCTGAAGTTGGCTCTCCCAGCTCAGAGGCACAGCACTGACTTCTGTCTGCAGCACCAAGAGCCTTTCATCCACATGGTTCAGAATAAAAGGGAGATAAAGTAGAAAGAAAGAAAGAGAGAGAGAGAGAGAGAGAGAGAGAGAGAGGAAGAAAGGAAGGAAGAAAGAGAAAAGAAACTAAAGTAAGGTAAAATAAAATAAAGTTATTAAATTTAAAAAATTATTAAGAAAAAAAATTTTTTAAGTAAAAAACAAAAAATGGACGGATAGAACCCTAGGACAAATGGTGAAAGCAAAGCTATACAGACAAAATCTCACACAGAAGCATACACATACACACTCACAAAAAGAGGAAAAGAGGGAAAGATAATAAATCTTGCTCTCAAAGTCCACCTCCTTAATTTGGGATGACTCGTTGTCTATTCATGTATTCCACAGATGCACGTACATCAAGTTGATTGTGGAGCTTTAATCTGCTGCTTCTGAGGCTGCTGGGAGAGATTTCCCTTTCTCTTCTTTGTTCGCACAGCTCCCAGGGGCTCAGCTTTGGATTGGGCCCCGCCTCTGTGTGTAGGTCGCTGCAGGGCGTCTGTTCTTCGCTCAGACAGGACCGGGTTAAAGGAGCCGCTGATTCGGGGGCTTTGGCTCACTCAGGCCGGGGGAGGGAGGGGCTCGGAGGCGGGGCGAGCCTGCGGCGGCAGAGGCTGGCGTGACGTTGCACCAGCCGCGCCATGCGTTCTCCCGGGGTAGTTGTCCCTGGATCCCGGGACCCTGGCAGTGGCGGGCTGCACAGGCTCCCGGAAGGGGGTGTGGATAGTGACCTGTGCTCGCACACAGGCGTCTTGGTGGCGGCAGCAGCAGCCTTAGCATCTCATTCCCGTCTCTGGGGTCCGCGCTTTTAGCCGCGGCTCGCGCCCGTCTCTGGAGCTCCTTTAAGCAGCGCTCTGAATCCCCTCTCCTCGCGCACCAGGAAACAGAGGGAAGAAAAAGTCTCTTGCCTCTTCGGCAGGTCCAGACTTTTCCCGGGACTCCCTCCCGGCTAGTCGTGGTGCACTAACCCCCTGCAGGCTGTGTTCACGCCACCGACCCCAGTCCTCTCCTTGCGCTCAGACCGAAGCCCGAGCCTCAGCTCGCAGCCCCGCCCGCCCCGGCGGGTGAGCAGACAAGCCTCTCGGGCTGGTGAGTGCCGGTCGGCCCTGATCCTCTGTGCGGGAATCTCCCCGTTTTGCCCTCCGCACCCCTGTTGCTACGCTCTCCTTCGTGGCCCCGAAGCTACCCCCTCCGTCACCCGCAGTCTCCGCCCGCGAAGGGGCTTCTAGTGTGTGGAAACCTTTCCTCCTTCACAGCTCCCTCCCACTGGTGCCGGTCCCGTCCCTATCCTTTTGTCTCTGTTTTTTCTTTTTTCTTTTGCCCTACCCAGGTACGTGGGGGGTTTCTTGCCTTTTGGGAGGTCTGAGGTCTTCTGCCAGCGTTCAGTAGGTGTTCTGTAGGAGTTGTTCCACGTGTAGATGTATTTCTGATGTATCTGTGGGGAGGAAGGTGATCTCCGTATCTTACTCTTCCGCCATCTTCCCCCCTCTGAGTTTTTTTTTTTACTGTTTTAATTTCAGTCTTTTACATGTAGCTGTCCAGTTTTCCCAGCATTAAAACAGTTTTAACACTTGTTTTTTGAAACTAGTTATAATCTACATTAATTATGCCCGATATATATTCTTAATCCCTTTTCACTCCTGGCCTCATATCTTAAGACCTCTGTTTATTTTAGAATTCAACTTTGTATATTATATAACCCCAAAGATCACTTTCCTTCCCTTAACACTAGGAAAAATATCACAGGAAATTCTGAAGAATTTCAGTCTCTAAAGTGGGAGACCTTAAGATCTGAAAGTAAATTTAACTATAATAAGCTGTAGGAGGTAAGATCTGTGGAAGTTTGGGTTGTAAATTAGGCTCTTCAGAATATGAATTCCTCATGCTATCACTTAATTTACTCTGTGCTAAATTATTCCCACAGAGTAACCAAACCCAATCTGTGTTTAATATAAGGCTATGCAACATTTCCCTGCCATTTTTATGTTTAAGAACCATTTTTCCTCTTGCGGCATTCCTTGCAGAAATGAAATCTGTGAAATTATTGTGAGTCCTTTCTTAGGGTCCTTGTGGTGAGTACAGTGAGGTGTGGCCTGATGACTCATCCTGTGTAACTAGCGCCACTCTATCCAGGAACCGAGCCGTATCCATAAATGTATGAGCTCCAACACCAGATGTCAAAAAGTCAGCGTTTATTTAGGAAAGGAAATATGTCATTGAGTGATTAACTCCTAGAAGCAACAGTTAAACTTTTGAATCATTTGAATTTATTTTAAAGTGCCACTATTCTTCTTTACTTTGTAGTTGGAATTATTTACTAGACACTTGGGTTTTCAATGAGAAAATAACATGGACACCTGTCCACATCAAGAGTTTTCTCTTTGTGGTTAGTCTATAAAATTAGCTGGAGAAACTCAGCAGTTAATAATTTCCTGCTTTGAGAGGAGATTTGAACCTTTCCAGGATTGTACCTGGGTGGATTCCATTCAGGTGTGCATTCCCTGAGTCAGAGAGCCGCCTGTACACGTGGAAGGATGCTGGGAGCCATATGCAGGTGGCATAGTGACATGGCGGTGTAGGCTGGTTCTAAGAAGTTTCATTCAAGGAACATGTGGCCCCAAAAATCTTTCCCAGTGGGCTTCCCTGGTGGCGCAGTGGTTGAGAGTCCGCTTGCTGATGCAGGGGACACGGGTTCGTGCCCCGGTCTGAGAGGATCCCACATGCCGCGGAGCGACTGAGCCCTTGAGCCATGGCCGCTGGGCCTGTGCGTCCGGAGCCTGTGCTCCGCAGTGGGAGAGGCCGTAACAGTGAGAGGCCCGCGTACTGCAAAAACAAGAAACACAAAAAAATCTTTCCCAGTGGTTAGGATTCGACGCTTTCACTGCCATGGCCCGGGTTCAGTCCCTGGTTGGGAAACTAAGATTCCACATGCTGCACAGTGTAGCCAAAATAAATGGAGAGCAAACGGTGGCTCTGTCCTTCCACTGTACACAAGTCACGGGATGTCTCGTTGACTTGCACACCGCAGCCTGAGAGGCACAGGCAAGCCTGCTTGGTTGGTTTGGTTGGTTACAGCACGATGATAAGAGGGCCCAAGGATGCCCTGTCTGGTTTCTCTCAGGTCAGCTTGCCTGGTTCAGGGAAACAGAGTCTAACCCAACGCCACAAACATTACCCTTGGCCATTCACCTAAACCCAAGCCACTCACAATTCTCTTACACAGTTACATTCTTGGTTCCACAGAAGGAGATAATGGTAAACAGGCTGTAGAAGTCACTTTCTAAATGCTTTCTTGTTAGTTTGTCCAAGTTCCAGGTTTAACTCTAGAAACGTTTCTTCATGTGGGTGAAGGCTTTTTTTTTTCTTAATGGAGGTAATGGCTCTTTAAAAAATTTCATTTTTTTTTGGCTGCGTTTTGGGTCTTTGTTGCTGCGCGCTGGCTTTCTCTAGTTGTGGCGAGCGGGGGCTACTCTTCGTTGCGGTGCGTAGGCTTCTCATTGCGGTGGCTTCTCTTGTTGCGGAGCACAGGCTCTAGGTGCGTGGGCTTCAGTAGTTGCAGCACGTGAGCTCAGTAGTTGTGGCTCGCGGGCTCTAGAGTGCGGGCTCAGTAGTTGTGGCGCACGGTCTTAGCTGCTCCGTGGCATGTGGGATCTTCCCAGTCCAGGGACTGAACCCGTGTCCCCTGCATTGGCAGGTGGATTCTTAACCACTGTGCCACCAGGGACGTCCCAAAAGCATTTTAATAGATACATAATGGGAGAATTATACAGATTGTATAAGACATATTTAAACATTTGTTAGCCTATTCATTTAACGTATACAGAGTATGTGTTTGGGACCAGGTTCTGAGAATACAAAAGCCAGAAAGAAATCATTCCTGCCTGCCCTCAAAAAACTTACAGTGTAATTAATACTGAGTTAATTGGAAGTTCGAGTTATTAGGAAGGCAGGGGTAGGAAAACTATAGGGGAGGGAAACAGTAATATGTGGTCACATGAAATTCAAATATTCTCACGTAGTCCTAAAGGTAAGCTTTTTATTTCTTTTCTTCTCATTAAAACTATCAAACCTATTTCTCTTGCTGCTGAAAATAAATAGTAAATAACTACTCTGAAACTTTATTTCTGATAAACATAATATACTCACATAATAATATATAAAAATTAATGCCAGGTACTTTTAAAAAGGAATATAAGTTGAGTATCCTATTTAAGAATATAGTTCTTGAGCTTCCCTGGTGGCGCAGTGGTTGAGAGTCCGTCTGCCGATGCAGCGGACACGGATTCGTGCCCTGGTCCGGGAAGATCCCACGTGCTGCCGAGCGGCTAGGCCCGTGAGCCATGGCCGCTGAGCCTGCGCGTCCGGAGCCTGTGCTCAGCAACGGGAGAGGCCACAACAGTGAGAGGCCCGCATACCACACACAAAAAAAAGAATATAGTTCTTAAAAAACCTAATTTTTATTAGTTTTTCATTCTTACATATTCATCGTAGAAAATTTAGACTACACAAACCAAAAAGAAAAAAATAAAAATTATCCATCATCCTATTACTCAGATATAACCAGATACCACTTAGATATATGTTTCAGAAGGTACCTTCCAGCCTTTTAATTATATAATAATAATGAACATTTATTGTGTATATAACAATAGTTAACACGTTAGCACGCTGCTAGGCCTATCGCTTGCAGCATCTCATTTAATAAACGGCCTCAGGCTTTGCATGTGTTTCGTGGCAGTTTTTAATTTAATATATTGTGTGATGCTTTCCTTTTCACTAAATATTCTACTAAGGCATCATTTTAAACGGCTGCATGGTGTTTTAACATATGATGTATTTAACATAGATGTATTTAATCAAATGTTTAAAATTTTTGAACTTTTTCCTATTATGATAAATGCTAGTGATGAGCATATTGTTTATAATAGCAAACAAAACAAAACAAAACCCGACAAGCAAGAAAATATTTTGTAACCTCCAAAATTATTTCCTTAGGATAAATTCTTAAAAACAGTTCTGAAAACAAGCACTTGGATAATTTTAAGACTTTTTTTTTTTTTTGCGGTACTCGGGCCTCTCACTGTTGTGGCCACTCCCGTTGCTGAGCACAGGCTCCGGATGCGCAGGCTCAGCAGCCATGGCTCACGGGCCCAGCCGCTTCGCGGCATGTGGGATCTTCCCGGACCGGGGCACGAACCCATGTCCCCTGCATCGGCAGGCGGACTCTCAACCACTGCGCCACCAGGGAAGCCCAATTTTAAGACTTTTAATAGGTATTGCCGAGAGAATATCCCTTTTTGCATTCAGCATCCGTATTTCCAGAACATAAGGATGGGCAGGTATTTTTCCATCATGTAAACAATCTGTTAATTTAGGACACAGTGAACTGCTACTCCTCTTGGTCTGTCCCTTCAGCAGCTGCAGCTTTGGAGTTGCCAGGAAGTCGCCTGACTGGCCAAATCACGGACATCTTGGCCATCATCAGAAAGAACACAAATAGGCGATGTTGGTGAGGGTGTGGAGAAAAGGGAGCCCTGCTGCACTGTCGGTGGGAATGCCAGTTGGTGCACACACTATGGAGAACAGTATGAATGCTTCTCAAAAAACTAAAAATAGAACTACCGTATGACCCAGCAATTCCACTCCTGGGTATATATCTGAAAAAAACCAAGAACACTAATTTGAAAAGATACACACACCCCAATGCTCATAGCAGCATTGTTTACAATTGCCAATATATGGAATCAGCCTGAGTGTCCATCAACAGATGGATGGATGAAGAAGATGTGGTGTATATGTACAATGGAATACTACTCAGCCATAAAAAAGACTGAAATTTTGCCATTTGCAGCAACATGGATGGACTTGGAGGGCATTAAGCTAAGTGAAATAAGTCAGACAGAGAAAGACAAATACTGTATGATATCACATGTGGAATCTAAAAAATACAAGAAACTAGTGAATACAACAAAAAAGAAGCAGACTCACATATATAGAGAACAAACTAGTGGTTACCAGTGGGGAGGGGCATTACATGGACAGGAGAGTGGGAGGTACAAACTGTTGGGTATAAGATGGGCTCAAGGATGTACTGTACAACATGGGGAACATAGCCAATATTTCATAATAACTATAAATGGAAAGTAACCTTTAGATGTTGTATAAAACATTTTTAAACTTTTTTAAAATAAAAAAATTATCATGGACATTCTACTGGGCTCATGGTACCTACTTGTAACAGTAGGGGAGGCAACACAGTTGCCTTTCTTTCAATTCAGAGAAATGAATCCTAATAAGTTTGTATAAATTCAAATACCTAGTGAAAGTTTTTATAGGTTAAAACATACACTGCAACTTTTTTTTCCATAGTCCCTCCTATCAGCATAACATCCAGCTTCTGAGATGTGGCTGAGGAATTATCAAGAAAGGTTAGAGGGCTTCCCTGATGGCGCAGTGGTTGAGAGTCCGCCTGCCGATGCAGGGGACATGGGTTCGTGCCCCAGTCCGGGAAGATCCCACGTGCCGCGGAGCAGCTGGGCCCGTGAGCCATGGCCGCTGAGCCTGCGCATCCGGAGCCTGTGCTCCGCAACAGGAGAGGCCACAACAGTGAGAGGCCCGCGTACAGGAAAAAAAAAAAAAAGAAAGGTTAGAAGGAGGTGGAAGTCTAGCCCAGCAATGTGGGGATACTTGAACTTGGAGATCACATCGGATAATCTCACACCCTTCTGGGCTCTGGGCATCTTGAGACATGCAGTATCTACCGTCAGCCCTGGAAAAGTCCCCCAAAGGTTCTGGATGTTCTCAACTAAGGCACTAAGGAGATCGCTTAGATCCTCTATATGACCTCACCAGTGTCCTGCAACAATTGATAAAATAAATGTGAAGATGCTATGTAATATTCACATCAAATAGTAGAGACATTAAGAGGTCAACTCTAATAGACCCTTAACACAAAAGAAGTTTATAATTTTCTTTTAAGACCAAAGAGGATGCCAGTATTGGTTAAACATTAGAGAACTGTAAAAATTCCATCTCGGGAGACAAAAAGAATAATAGTGTTCAAGGAAATTTGACCTTTAAACCTCTCCCCCACTTATATGCTTCCCAGTTGCCTCCTTGGTTTAGATTTTATTCTGAAACTTTCTCTCTGGCATCATCTGGTACTATACTTGTGACTTCATTTTGTCCCCTAGAGAAAATGGTGTAATGTAATTAGAAACCTTAAAAAAAGTTTTTACTCACAAAAATACCGAGCACAAAAGTTAAAAACAAAACAAAAAAACCCCTAAGTAATTATGAGTCTCTCCCCCTCCAACTAAATAATTAGACTGAAGTGTGGGTTATTCAGAAAAGGAATTCACTGATAAATGACTAGTAATAATAGTTCCTTTTTCTTTGCAGAATCAAACTGTAAAAAAAATAGTTAAATATCATTTGCATGTGGGTGGGCTTATCAGTACTTCCTGTGTTAGGTTAGAAGGTGGGAAGTAATAACATATTTACTTTGGTCACAGTGGCTGCTGGTTGAGAGTTCTGGTTTATTCCAAATTATTTTACTCACCAGTCATTTATAATAGGCTTCCTGCATTCATACTGTACCTACACCTTTCAAAGAAGCACTTAAAGTCAGTCCAGAACTATTTCTTAGGTTACAGTATTTTTAAGACTAAAACAACTTCTTGTATCATCAATGGTGCACTTAATACATGTTCACTGATAAGCATGTGTTTTAAAAAATGAATGTTTTGCCTTGAGGGAGAAGTAAAATCATGAATTTAAAGTAGGATACTCTTCTGGCTTCTGTTAGATTTAGCTAAGCCCCAAAGAATATAATTCCTGGTATAACATCTTAAGTCTCAATATTATACATTGAGTTTAAATATTGATGTTGCTTTCCAAACAAGTTTTCCATTGAAAGTGTTACTATTTCAAATTTGCATACTTCTTCACTATGGTATTTATTGCATGTTGGAATATACCTTCAATTTTATAAGGAAAGTTAATGATGATAAAATAAGCATAAGCTTATGTTCTCACCAACTTTCCAAAAAGAGCTCTACCCAATAAATGAGATATGACTTGGCTGGTGTGAAACTTATTAAAATGTACTGTAGCTTAAGTGATTATATGTAGTATTTAACAACATCTTTTACTGAATTCAGTAGACTTAAGCATTATTACGGTTGTTTATAGCCTGTATGTATGTATACACATGCACACACTTCTTAAAACTGGGCACGATATTTACAAAAGAAAACGTGATTCTTATATATTCAACAAGGACGTTTATTAATCATGTGTCAAACACTTATATGCCATGTCGTTACAATAATTTTTTGTTGTTGTTAGAGGTCATAGTAACTGTGCCCTTTTTCATGGCAATTAAACATTCATCTTTAAAATGGCACTTATGGCTACTTTAGTTATTTGTGGATGCTTCCAGTTTTAAAGACAGCTTTACTAAAAGTTTTCAAGATATGTGGAGATGCTTAATACAGGATCCTCAAATTCTTTTTTTTTCAGTCACACCACGCAGGGTCTTAGTTCCCTGATCCCGACCAGGAATTGAACCCAGGCCCCCTGCAGTGGAAGTTCAGAGTCCTAACCACTTGACCGCCAGAGAAGTCCCTCAAATTCTTAATGATGCCCTCTTATTATTTTGCCTGTGTGTGTGTGTGTTTGCCTTTCCTTAAGCTCCTTCATTTCCCCCCCAAACTCCCATCGTGTGGCTGGATCATGAGAAATTTTATGCCTTTGAATACACCCAGAGTTGCTGCAAAATCCCTCTTCATGACAATTCTTCCTTCTCTGATGGATTTCCTTTCAGACTCTCTCCTTAAAAGATGCCCATACCTGACTTTATTAAAACTAGGACTTCCAAGAAACGTTTGGGTAATTGAAATAATATAGAACTTAAAAATGGGGGCAGAGGAGACCAGCGTCCAGGAACCTGGCTCTCCCCTGAGTCCGCCTCTGGCTGGACTTTCACGTGAGCTCAAGAGATGCGCTGGGCATCCTCCCTGCTCCTCACTGCTGATTTTCACAAGGAAGAGGAAAAGTAGTAAACTAGAAGCAGCTTTTCCACCCTCAAGCAAAAGACGTTTTCTCCTTTGAAATGGAAGAAATGTCATCTTTGTCATTAATTCACAAATCTTTATGGAGGTCCCCAGAATTGAGTTAGGCCTTGGGGAAACAGAAATGCAGAAAAGACAACCTTTGACATCTCTGAGCTTCTGGTTTAGGGAGGGAGGGAGATCATCAAAAGGTAATGACGCGATGAAATAGTCTCCAGAAAAGAAGTGTCCTTGACTGTGGAGGGCAGAAAATCAGCAAGGTTCCCAGAAGTCAACACCTGAGTCTCAAGGAAGGAGTTGGCCAGTTCCCAACTCTACTAGCAGACTCTACTCGATAGCAGATGAGTAAAACAAACCCTCATCTCTCATGATAACCCTTTGTTCCTGAGAACTTTCTGTACTTGCCTCAAGGATGTTATGTGGAAAGATTTCTAGAATATGTCTGGAAATGTTCTTCCTTGAATGGGAAAGGCTTTCTTGATTCCTGACCAGATGTGTTTCTGGAAGAAGGAGGCATTGACTGAAAGCCGTGGAAGCCAACCATAGAAGAAGAGAAAGCATGCCTAGTCCTTCTTTGTAGAATTCAGTTTAAAGACAGACAGACAATATGTGAAGTTATTTGCACTCTTTGTTGGGAATCATGATCCAAGTGTGAACGTGGAAAGGTGATTTTCGAGGACCAGAATTGGTGAATCACACACATTTGTAAGAACACGGCAGTAATTTTAGATCAAGTGAAACGGCCAGTTGAGCTGCTGGGGGGATCGGATGGGCCATTATTGAAATCGGGCAGAGCGCCCCAGAACTCCCAGGAATTGGTGAAGCTCCTAGGCTAACCTGGGGCAGGAGCCGGGGGAATAGGTGGGTCCCCAGCAACCTGGGAGACTTGGTCTACCTTGATTTAGGTGAAAGCATGTCTACCCTCCAATGACCCCTGACCCTTGACAAGGTATTAAGAATCTGCATGGGGCTTCCGTGGTGGCTCAGTGGTTAAGAATCCACCTGCCAATGCAGGGGACACGGGTTCAAGCCCTGGTCTGGGAGGATCCCACATGCCGCAGAGCAACTAAGCCCGTGTGCCACAACTACTGAACCTGCGCTCTAGAGCCCGCGAGCCGTAACTACTGAGCCCGTGTGCCACGTGCCCGTGCTCCGCAACAAGAGAAGCCACCGCAGTGAAAAGCCCGCACACCGCAACAAAGAGTAGCCCCCACTCGCCACAACTAGAGAAAGCCCGCGTGCAGCAACAAAGACCCAACGCAGCCAAAAATAAATAAATAAATAAATTTATTTTGAAGAAAAAATCTGCATGATGATGGCAACTGTTATGAAGGTGAAAAAGACAAAGAATGTTGAGACTGAGGACACCTGGGTGCCCATCCCGTCTTTGCCATTTGCTAACTCTCTATCACACGCAGCACAACTCTTAGTGTCCTTAACTGCTTTTTCCCATTTCTAAACATGGGGGATACATCAAGGTATATCATCAAGGATGCGTTAAGGAAGGGTCAAGGGAGAAAAAGGAGGTGAGGCACCTCACAAGAGGGCTTTCTGCAGACAAGGTATTGCTTCGTGCCTTGGGGTGCATCTGTGGAGCTTCTAAGAAGGCCAAGGGCATCCTATGAAAGGAAAATCATGCTGAGAAGGGAAGTCATTTAGGAAAACTTCTGCTTTATCTCTATTGTTAGAATTTTAAGATTCTCCAACAATAAGTATTAATAGGTTACTTATAAAATGTTAAAAACTGAAAGAGTACAGAAGTAGAACTGTGTTTTTTAAAGGAATATTTTATCAGTTAAGGAAATTTAATGTAAAAGGAATAACTTGTTTTCCTCTTTGAATACAGGTCCATAATCCTTCATTGTTCTGAAATCCAAAGAACTTTCAAAACAAATAATTTTTAGAATAAGTTTTCTGCAAGCTTGTTTGATGGTAAAACATAACCTGAGGGCTTCCCTGGTGGCGCAGTGGTTGAGAGTCTGCCTGCCGATGCAGGGACACGGGTTCGTGCCCCGGTCCGGGAAGATCCCACATGCCGCGGAGCGGCTGGGCCTGTGAACCGTGGCCGTTGAGCCTGCGCGTCCGGAGCCTGTGCTCCGCAGCGGGAGAGGCCACAACAGTGAGAGGCCCGCATACCGCAAAAAAAAAAAAAAAAAAACCATAACCTGTTTTTTAGGCTAGTCTTTATTTATTGCTTTACTTACACTTTTTGTAATTGTACCGACTGATAGCATGCTACATAATACATAATACAAGAACCATTTTAACTTTTTTTTATTGAAGTACAGTCGATTTACAATGTTGTGTTTGTCTCAGGTGTAGAGCAAAGTGATTCAGTTTTATATCTATCTATCTGTATTCTTTTTCAGATTCTTTTCCCATATAGGTAATTACAAAATTCCCTGTGCTATACAGTAGGTCCTTGTTGTTTATTTATTTTATATATAGTAGTGTGTATATGTCAATCCTAATCTCCCAATTTATCCCTCCCACCACCCCCTTTCCCCTTTGGTAACCATAAGTTTGTTTTCTGGGTCTGTGAGTTTGTTTCTGTTTTGTAAATAAATTCATTTGTATCATTTTTTTTTAGATTTCACACATAAATGATATATGATATTTGTCTTTCTCTGACTTACTTCACTTGTATGATAATCTCTAGGTCCATCCATGTTGCTGCAAATGGCATTATTTCATTCTTTTTTATGGCTGAGTAATATTCCATTGTATATATGTACCACAACTTCTTTATCCGTTCCTCTGTCAGATGGAAACTTATGTTGTTTCCATGTCTTGGCTATTGTAAATAATGTTTCAGTGAACATTGGGGTGCATGTATCTTTTCAAATTATGGTTTTCTCCAGGTGCATGCCCAGAAGTGGGATTGCCGAGGAATGGGATTGCAGTGGGATCATATGGTAGCTCTATTTTTAGTTTTTTAAGGAACCTCCATACTGTACTCCATAGTGGCTGTACCGATTTACATTCCCACCAATGCTGTAGGAGGTTTCCCTTTTCTCCACACCCTCTCCAGCATTTATTATTTGTAGCCTTCTTCATGATGGCCATTCTGACTGGTGTGAGGTGATACCTCATTGTAGTTTCGATTTGCATTTCTCTAGTAATTAGTGATGTTTAGCATTTTTTCATGTGCCTATTGGCCATCTGTATGTCTTCTTTGGAGAAATATCTGTTTAGATCTTCTGCCCATTTTTTGATTGGGTTGTTTGTTTTTTCGATATTGAGCAGTTTGTATAGTTTGGAAATGAATCCCTTGTCAAGAACCATTTTAACTTTTGACGATCTGAAAAATTCTGATATATCTTGACCCCAGAGGTTTCATATAAGGAATGGTGTACCTGAATGTGCATATTAAACTCATGAATAAAACAAATACTCTAGTGACTCTTTCTAGAGATTTAGTCAGGATAAATGCAAGGACCTCAGGTCTGGTAACTTTTCTGAGGGCATCATTCAATACAGCAGACACTTATTGAATTGGTACTTTGAGGAGAATATCAAGGTTAACAAGAAGTGATTGCTGCCCGCAAGGAATTTGAATTATAGTGGGGAATGTATTTCCACTTAAAGTTAATGCAAATTACATTGAAATCAATGCTGTAACAGGACTATAGTCAGAGAGCAGAGATGGGTGAGGGTCCGGGAACCCTGCGGGGGAAGGAGGGGTCCAGACTGCCTGGGGGAGGTTGAGAGAGAACTGTCTTAGGTCCTGACATTTTCATTCCTTTTTCTTTCTAAGTAATACATTGTGTTGTTGACACCTTTCTGTGAGATCTAAGAAGCCCTAAGGAATGAGCATTCCCAAAATATTCCCCAGGGTTCTGAGATGCACTTTAAGGGCTACCACTCCTTTAGAATTAGGGCGAGCAGTAGTGAAGAGTCTTCTGAACCAGAGGGGGCGCTGTTGCATGGAGGCTGTCTCACCCAGATCTGGTGTTCCCAAATTCGTTACCTGAAACGGTAATGTTAAAGCCCCCTTTCTTTTCCCCCTTTGGTGGTTGATATTAAAACACATCGGTTGTAAAGCCATGCAAAAAAGTAGTGGATAGTGAAGGAATATTTTATTAGTTAAGGAAATTTAATGTAAAAGAAGTTATTTGTAACTTCTCTTTGAATATAGGTAAGTTATTTGCTTTTCTCTTTGAATATAGGTCCACAACCCTTCATTGTTCTGTTTTATTGTTTGAAATCCAAAGAGCTTTCAAAACAATTTTTAGAATAAGTTGGATTAAAACATAATTAAAATCAGTTTTACCACTGAATCCTAAATGCACGAGACCAAGCCCTGAAAGTGAATAAATGGGAGAACAGGAAAATTTTTCCCCCCAAAGCCTCATTTGTGTCCAGGTGCCTTATGATTCTGGTGCCATTTGTTCCTTTGAAATTGTACCCTTTTGATTTCTTTCCACTTTTATGATTACAGCATATACAGCTCCATAATATGGATAGAATAGCATTTCCAGAATCACATGTAAAGGTGTGTGTCCTTTAATGGAAGAGAATTTGAGCATAGAAAAATGTGTCCAGCAGTCCTTCAAACACGGGAGCAGCTGCAGAGTTAGCAGGCAGGAAGCACCCTCTTTCTGACCTTTGACAACTTTGGTCGATACGTGGCATGTTTGAGTTCTGGCAGCCTCACTGAAAAGTGCCTGTGATTAGCGTGATAGCAGGAATAGTTAGCAGAAGGGCTAACAGCACAATCGCACATGTACTCTCAAACTCATAATTCCTCGCAGAGGGAGCGCTGATCATGGCTCTGGGGGAAGCTAATGGCTTGTTGTCATGGTCCTAATTTCATGGTACCGACAGTTGCAAAACCAAAAAAGAACACGGAGAAGAGAATAACTGTTATGAAAATGTTTCCTCTCAAATCCTCAGAACCTGTCAGTTTCATTGGAGTTGTCTTCCTTCGAGTGTACGCCGTCTTCCGGACTGTCAGACTCCTAAGATTTGTGGGTGGCAAGATGACGTCATTTGTATTCAGCAGCTTGTAGTAATTTCCACTCCCAGCCCTGCTCAAAGGTTGAGATTGTTGCAGTTAATGGGATCCGAGCCTGCAGCTGAAAGCTTCACTTTCCTTTTCCATTGAGATCACAATACTCTTCTCTTTAGCAGGATGACAATTGTGCTGTCACCAGCATTACATCAGTCTGTCTCCCTTGAAACGGCATCATAGAAGCGTGGGAGCACAGCTGTGAAAACAAAACATATTTTACTGGGAGTCTGGTAAATCCTCAAGGCACAGATTAATTCATTTGCCTTTTTAAGTAATATCGAAAATGTAATGTAAGAGAGATGGCTGCGACAGGTAGTCAAGAGCAGGATTCGGGAGCTCAGAAGGCCGGAGAGATCAGACCTGGGTGCAATGGCCGGGCCCGGCAGATGGTGTTCGCATCACGGGTCTTGCTTCTGCATGCGAGTGAGGGTTCCGCTGCGGGTTGGGGAGAAGTGGTCCTCAACAGCCCGGTAGAAACCACCTACCCACTATGCAAATTCATGCTTAGACCACAAAATGGGGGCCACGTACACCACCGGCTTATCACCAGGTGGTAACCGTAAGGGGGATCACTGATTCCTGCGTATTCTGGAGACAACGTTTACTGTACTGCTATTGAAACCTGAAGAGGTGGGTACCCTTTACAACTAGTGATCCCAAATCTAGAGACACGTCACCAGGTAAGTAGAACAAATGTACAGGGATCGGATATTGTCACCCAGCTGTGCAAAGCAAAAGAGGTTCCTGGTGTTGGAAATAAGCTTCAGCTGACCAGCTGTTACGTTGATGGATGGGAGAGGATTAGAAACGGCTGAATGTGAATTGAAATGTGAACCAAAGGCAGGTTCACGTCCTTTATTCCACTGATAGCAAAAGCTGTCTAACTCACCGACAATGCCTGCTCCGTGGTTACATGGAAGCAGCGGCTTCACCCATACTGTTACCGAGTCCAAGCTCAGACTGCTCGCCGCACGACGGGCCAATACGTCGAGACACGCATTTGGGGGGCCAGGAGTGGCGACTTTATTCAGAAGCCAGCAGACTGAGACGATGTCAGACTAGTGTTCCAAAGAACCACCTTGCCCAGGTTTGATGCTAGTTTCTTTTAAATAACAAAGAGCGGGGAAGCGAGGACGTAAATTAAGAAAGGTGGTCAGTTGTTGCAGATACGTCCTGGCTCCAGCCAGACTCCGGAGGGTATGTGGCAATTTCTTCTTGCCTGCAGCCACTCACAGGTGGACCTGATCAGGCTGTTTGCTGAGAGCTAAACGAAGGTATTCTAGCGTAATGCTCAGGCATGGGAGGCCCGAGCCTGGGAGGGTTCTAGGAGATGGGCCACTATGTATATCTTAAGTTATAGGCAACATCCCTTTAGTGATTAACTTGTAGCAAAAGCAATAGAATACAAATGTCCAAGTAAAAGAAACAGATCCAGTACGGAGTCAGATCTTCCCCATTTACAGTACTTTGTGGGGAAAGGGCTCCTCCTGAGAACCCTGGGACGTGCCTGGATAGGCACAGATGGAGCGGGCTGTGAGCAGGGGTGGGGGCCGCAGGCTGTCCCCCTTCCCAGACAGCCGGCACCGCGGCTGGAGCTTTCTTAGTGGCTTTGCTGGGTTTACCTCTCACTGGTCTCATATTTTGCTGTTAAGAAGCACGGAGAGGAAGATCAGAAAAGGGAGTTCACTGTGACACCAGAGAAGAGATGGCTCCTTCAAAGAGCTGTGCTCCAAGGGGCAGAAGCCATCTAGGCAGCTGGCACTGTTCCCAGGATGCAGGTCTCCTTCCGAAACAGAAGGATATTCTGAGACTCAGTCTCACCCAGTGAAGGGAAGACTTGGATGGTGTTTGACTCTGCTCAGGCCGCCACAGCAAAGGACCACAGACTGCGGGGCTTAAACCACAGAATTTTGTTTTCTCGTAGTTCTGGAGGCTGGAAGTCCAAGATCAAGGTGCCAGCAGTGTTGGTGTCTTCTGAGGCGTCTCTCCCTGGTTTGCAGACGGTTGTCTTCTCCCTGTGTCCTCACGTGGTCTATCCTCTGTGTGCATCTGTCCTAATCTCTTCATCTTATAAGGACGCCAATTATATTAGATCAAGGCCAATCCATATGACCTCATTTAACTTAATTACCTCTTTAAAGTTCTCATTAACTTAAGTACGGTCACATTCCAAGGTACTGGGTGTTAGGACTTCGACATATGAAGCAGAGGGGGGCAGATTCAGCCCATAGATAACGAACAGCACCTTAGAGTCTGTGTCTCTCACCAGCTAAACCCAGGCACGCTTACTGGCCGGACAGGATGGGATGGCAGTGGTGTAACTAGGAAGGACACCTCAAGGACCTCCAAGACAGCCCCATTTGGACTTAGCTTTAGAGCTCTAGTGTCAAGTCCTGTCACTAGGCCTTTTTTTTGCATTTACAAAAACAGCTGTTGTCTTACACGGGGACCAAATTTAGAGCTGCTTTGGAAACACTTTCTTCTGAGAAAAGAGTGGATTTCTTCCTTCACTTCTTCCAAAACAAGAAGGGTGTAGGGCATTTCTTAAAAATCCATATGAGTCCCTTGCTATTGTGTCTGTTTTGCAGACAAAACACTTTGCCAGGAAGTCTTTGGCAGACAGCCCCCTAACTCAGAAATTCCAGGCTCCATGACAGATGTGAGCAGCTACCCTGCTGACGGGAGCTGCCCAACTGCACGTAGCAGGACAATGCCCCCAAGATGCCCGGTGTCTTCGTTGATAGGAAAGGGAGGATGCTGCTGTGGCTGTTGGGATTTGGCTGGAAGAACAGGAATAACACCACTATGTTAATGACAAATGCAAAGGGAGTTTTAATGGAGCAGAGAAGTTACAGTTACATCACTGGGGTTTGCCCATCATGAAATACATTTGGTTTATTTTATATTATGTCTGACCTATGTGTGTGGGGCTGTAGATTCTTCCATGTTTAGTAAAGTTGTGCAAGAAGGCACAACTGACTAAATACTAGATATTCAAGACCTGGTTTTTGGTGTTGGTCAAAAGGTTCACGGTTCTCCCATTATTTGTAAGCATGGAGACTGAAGACCTGATTTTGTTGCCTTAATGGAATCAGTTATTAAAGTGTCTTAAACTTTGGTCTTCTTTACACACATGGATTTAAAAAAAGAATTAAAAAATAGAAGATAATGACATAACTAGAAGCAATTAAATTTGGACTAAAATTCTTTAAAAGGAGATTTTTATTTCTATGGAGATATAATTTTACTAAAAATTTAAAAAGAAGTAGATGAAAATGTACTTGTTAACACAAGTGTTTATAAACAACTTTAAAATTAATTTCATTGCCTTAAGTGTCAGAAATTTTGAGTCAAAGGAAATTTGGACCTGCTTATTAAATGAAATAGATATGCTGAATGAGGCATCATTCTTTGAAGAGGAATAAACTGATGATAATTCTTTAGACACTTGAAGGCACCAGCACTGAGAGGTTTTGTTGTTTTTTCACAGATGGGTGTTAATTCACTCTGAATTGGCATACATATAATAAATGTTAACAATATTTCTAAATCAGCTGTTCATAAAATAAAATACAATAAAGGCTGAGGAATCTCTCATTGGACAGCAACGGCATTAACTTTCATTTGAACTTCTCAATTCAAAGGAAACAAATTCATGAATAGCTTCTCTTTAATCATGAAGGCAGTGTCTAATTTACAGTCTATTTATCTATGATGCAACAAGGGAATGAAAGTTATAATTTTTCAAGTTTAAAAAGTGCTTTTTAGGAAAACCATGTTTTTTAAAAGCAAAAGAAGGGGAAGAAAGCCCTGCTATAATCGCTACACCTAAAGTAATTATGCTCTCATTAAAAAAAAAAGTCCCTGGGCTTCCCTGGTGACGCAGTGGTTGAGAGCCCGCCTGCCGATGCAGGAGACACGGGTTCGTGCCCCAGTCTGGGAGGATCCCACATGCCGCGGAGCAGCTGGGCCCGTGAGCCATGGCCGCTGAGCCTGCGCGTCTGGAGCCTGTGCTCCGCAACGGGAGAGGCCACAACAGTGAGAGGCCCGCATACCGCAAAAAAAAAAAAAAAAAAAAAAAAGTCCCAGATTGCTATAGACTGAGTATTCATATCTCCCCAAATTTCATTTGTTGAGAGCCTAACTCCCAATGCAATGCTGCTACCAGGTGAGGCCCTTGGGTTCTGATTAGGTCATGAGGGTGGAGCCCTCATGAATGGGATTTGTGCCCTTATAAAAGAGACCCCAGAGAGCTCCCTTCCCCCTTCTGCCATGTGAGAACACATAGAAAAGACAGTTGTCTATGAACCAGGAAGCAGGCACTCCTCACAGGACACCAAATCTACGGACACTTTGGTTTTGAACTTACCAGCCTCCAGAACTGGGAGAAATAAATTTCTCTTGCTTATAAGCCACCCAGGCTCCGGTACTCTGTCATAGCAGCCTGAATGGACTACGACAGGGACTTGCAGATAAAGAGGCTTGGCTTTTGGATACAATTTATTTCTAAACACTCACCCGCCACCAGTTCCTAAAGAAATAATCTAAGAAGTATATAATTGGGGAAAGCATCCATTTATACAGAAAGCTAAGGAAATCATCAAAATGGCAGAAATAAACCCCTCCTGAAGGTATGGCATGGCCTTCTGGGGAGTAAGTGGGCAAAGTGCTGGCCCCCAGGAGTCACTGGGCTTGGAGGGCTGAGCTCTGGAGAGGAGGGTGGGCTGTGAGACTAACCTGGAAAGCGCCCTGTGAAGGCCGTGGGTGTGTGGACTGTGGGGCTTCCCCACCGACAGTGTCCGTGCAGGACTCAGAGATCTAGGCTGCTGTCATTCGTGGAGAGCTGTGGTTCCCTGCTCTGGAGAGGAAGTTGCCCAAAGTGCAAAGGTGATTGTAATTGTAGTGATAAGCAGCCTGGTGAAATTGGGCTGGAGACCCCGGCGGGGAAAGGACCACTTCCTTGAACAAGAGGCTGCTGGCAGCATCCCAGGATGGTGGCCAACCTTTGCTGACACAGTGACAGCTGTTTAGAAAAATTGGGCTGAAGAGGCAGATTTTCATAGGAGTTCCAGCCATAAGCCTGCGGCCAGGCGAAGTGGCTTCTCTATAGATAGAGGAGGAATTACAGAGACCAGACTCCCTCGTCAGCATAGCGTGTGGCTCTTTGCTACCCTCAGACTGGATCACTGGATTAGCAACAATCAGTAAGCAAGAATAAAACCAATGTGGTGTCTATGAAAAGATTCTTTATCAGGAAATCCTACCAGGAAGATTCAGAGAAAGTGTACATTTCTGGAAAATATTTGTGGCAAAAAACCCCAATGAATTTCAGATACCATCTGCTCTTTACTCTCAATAATATTAAAAAATGCTCCGCATAAAATTAGATAAACTGTAAAACGACGTGACAGTGGAAGATAATGTTGAGATGCAAGCAGCACTTAAAGGGAAATAAATGAGGTGTGAAGAAATGATTTAAAACTAAGCAGATAACAGCAGTGTTTCAAAACGCATTAGAAGCAGTAAAGAGCAGACTCGACCCTGCCAAAAATTATTTCAGTGATACAGAAGACAAGCCAGAAAAAATATATGTATATATAATGCAAGAAAAGAGAGGAAAAAATTGGGGGGATTTCATGGTCATACATGGAGATCCAACATGTGAAAAACTGTATTTCTGAAGATGATACCAAGAACAGATGGAAGAAAAACAATATTTGAACATATATAAAACTTCCTAAAGACTGAAATCTCCCAATTAAAAGGGCCCACTGGGTACTAGGCAAAATGAAGAGATTCAAACACTTAACATACCCCGGTGAAAGTTCTGAAATTTATGTAAAAGTAAAGAACCCTATTAATGCCATGAAAGAAGGTATATACAAAAAGAAAAAAAAAAAAAGGAAGGAAGGAAGAGAAAGAAAGATAAGAAAGAAAGAAAGAAACAGAAAAAAAGAAATACAAACTGGCCTCAGGATTTTTTTTTAATAATATGATGCTAAAATCAATGACGCAGTCAATGTCTAGAGTTTTGAGGGAGAAACTTTGTGACCCAAAATTCCTTATGTAGCCAATCTGTTTTTCACCTGTCAAGAACAGAAAAAAACATTTTCAGAGATTCAAGGGCTCATAAACTTACAGTCCATGTGCAGCCCCTTGCTACTCAAAGTGTGGCTCACAGCAGCATTGTATCATCTGGGACCTTGCTGGGAAGCAGAAGCTCTTCTCAGGCCCCACATCAGACCTTCTGAATCAGAATCTGCATTTTAACAAGATCTCCATGTAATTTATATGCACATTAAAGTTCGAGAAGTACTGCTCTAGTAAACCAAGTAATTAATCAAAATGTAAATTGCACCCCCTCCCCCAATAGTGACTCACAGTTGAGGACCACAGTGAACATTTAAATTAAGTACCATAGAATCAAATCTTAATAAGCATATATTGAAAGTCCACATATACATTTATATAACATAAAATAATAACCTGAAAATAAATGTCTAAAATCTAATATAAATAGGGAAAGAGAATAGGTGACAGAAAATAAAAAGCCTATTGCATCATATGGTTCAGCAACATTCAATAAAATTCTTAACTTTTGGGATGTTTTATCCTTGGAATTGGTAAACAAGTATGTATATGTATGTGTGTGTGTATGTGTGTATGTATATATAACATATATATATATAAATATATATAAAATACGTTAAAGACAAATGATACCCAAACTATAAACTAGCTTTAAACAGAGGGCAAAAATTCACATAATGCAAAAGAAAAAAAATCAGAACATATTCTTTGTGAAAATAAATGTAAATGGGATAAACTCCCCTATTCACAAAAGTAGGCAGATTTCTGTCAGTGAAAATAGCTTTATTATCTTCAAATCAAAGAAAATATGAAGTACAGAGCAGGCACAAAAACTCTCCTGAGCTCCCATTATACACAAATAATCATTATAAATGTTCTGATGATCATTTTTCCAGAAAACAAATCCATTTGGTTTTTACAAATGGGACAATACGATGCATGTAGATTTTAAAACTGCCCATTAAATATGATGTGTCTGGGTATATTTGTAGCTGTTGTTTGTTTGTTTGTTTCATATTTTCATGCTTAGGGTTCTCTGGATCCGTGGTTTGATGTATTTCATTCATTTTGAAAATTTCATTTAAAATATTTTTTTCTGCATAGTTATCTCTCTCCTCTTCTTCTGGGAAACTAATTACCCATTGTTACTTCTTTTTCCAGCTCTCGAAGCTCTGTTATGTTTTGTTTTTCACTCTTCTCTTTTCTTTTTGTGTTTCAGTTTGGGTAATTTCTATTAACCTATTTTCAAGTTTATTGATTCTTTTCTCAGCTCTCAAGTCTGCTGAAGAGCCTGTTGAAGGCATTTTTCATCTACAGTATCACAGTTTTCTTTCCCCTAATATTTCCATTTAACTTTCTCTTCTTGCTCCCACTTCTCTGCTGAAGTTTCCCATCTCTTTATGCACGTCATATGTTTTTTTCCCCTAAGCGTCTAACATATGAATGATAGTTATTTTAAATTCCTTGTCTGATAGCTCCAATACACGGGTTACCTCTGAATCTGGTTGTGTTGATTGCTTTGTCTCTTGACTTTGGTTTTGCTTTGTTTTTTTTTAAATTTTGTTTTGTGTGTATGTCTTTAATTTATTTTATTTTATTTTTTATTTTTTTGTGATATGCGGGCCTCTCACCGTTGTGGCCCCTCCCGTTGTGGAGCACAGGCTCCGGATGCGCAGGCTCAGCGGCCATGGCTCACGGGCCCAGCCGCTCCGCGGCATGTGGGATCTTCCCGGACTGGGGCACAAACCCACGTCCCCTGCATTGGCAGGCAGACTGTCAACCACTGCGCCACCAGGGAAGCCCTGTCTTTAATTTTTGATTGAACGTTAGACATCATGTATAGACCAGTTGGCCCTGAGGTGAATAGTATTTACACATGTAAGTGGGCATGCCTCTTCGGTTAGACCTTTAGTGTGGGTGTTGAGTAAATACATTCAGGAGTTGAAGTGGGTTTGAGTTTTCTTGTTATGGTTCCCTTCCATGAAAACTGGCTTCAATTCCTCTAGCATTAGCTTGTGCTTAGGGGCTGGGGTTCCAGAGGGTCTTTCTCAATGTTCCTGCTCTACCCTCAACTTCCAGTCTTCCCTGTGTACCTGTGCCAAAGAGGGGGAGGTCTCTCTTCATGCTCTTGCCCCCTTTCCAGAAGTAGACCGTTCTTGCGTACCACTTGGTGCTTGCTAGCCCTGTGGTGGGGATAGGGAAGGTTGTCCTGGTCCAGCTTCAGTCTTAGGCTGATCCTCTCTGCCTGGGTCTTAGGGGTGGGGCTTTCACAGTGATCCCGCCCCTTTTCCCATGATAGCCAAAATGCCTCGTGTCTGTGGTGAGTCTTGTATGCGGTAGTTCCTGCCCCTGCCCTGGATGTACGAGACTTCTATTCAGTCCCGAACCAAGAATTGCTTCCTGCTCCTTCTCCAGGGGTAAAGGATGTTCCTTTTTTTTTTTTTCTTTTTCTTTTTTTAACTTTTCCCCAGCCGCCCCAGCTTACCAGTGTCCCAGCAAACTAAAACTTTTTTTTGTTTTTTAATAGGGGATTAGGGTCCAATCAGAGTTTTGTGCCTTTCCTACAAAAGCAGCCACTCCCATTTTCAAGGTCTACACAATCAAAGGAGTTTCTCTTGGTCTCCTGCTTTGCTCCCGATCTTTCTTGTGAGCATTCAGTGGGGGTCCCTGTAAAAGACCCTGAATGTGAGTGCAAACTCCCTCTGTGTCTGTGCTCTCAGGGGTTCTGTACTCTACGGCTAGCCCACACTTGGCCCTATGCAACTCATTTTAAAATCTAGCTGAATTCTTCTTACTCACGTGTATGGTCCCAGCATCTCTTCCTCCTGTGCCCTGCTGTAGATGAGTCAGTACTTGTGTCCCATTTTTCCTTGGAGGGGCCTGACTTTCCTTGCATTTAAGGATACTTTTTTTGTGCTGTGGCCTCCGCTCTCTAATAAGTTCATGAAAGTTAAAATGTTGCCATTTTTCTGGGTTTTTCCCCCATTGTTAGAGTGAGGCGGTACTTCTTCCTGCTTTCCCCGTCTGAGGTGGAATCAGGCATGGTTTACAAGTGCTTTACAAGTAATAACTCATCACTTTCTTTCAACAAATCTATAAGGTAGATATTATTATAGTCCGCATTGAACAGATGAAGAAACTTAAGCACAGACATTTAAATTATCCAAAATCACATAGCCAGAAGGGCGAGAACTGAAATTCAAACTTAAGCAGTCGACGCAGAGGCTGCACCATTCACCACTAAAATGCAACTGCCGTGCATATTGTAAATGGTCTGAATATACCATTTTTTAAAACCCAGTCCTCTCCTAAGGGATATTGGGTTGTTTCCGATAGTTTTCTATTATAAACAATGCTGCAATTAACTTGTGAAGTTATCTCCCAAAGATAAGGTCCTCAACCCGTTGTGGGTCAAGGGGTATACATGTACTTATTTAAATTTAAAATATCTACTGTCAAATTGCAATAATTTCATTCGTTAAAATTAAATTTAAAGTTTTTTTCAATTACAGAGTTATAAAAGTGATATAACTTTTTTATAACATGCTTACTGAAAAAAATTCAGATGAAAAATATTATATATATACACCCATATACTTATGTATATATGTATACACACACAGAGCTCACACCAGTCCTTCTCCAATCCCATTCCTTTCTTGTACCTACCACTATCACAGTGTAGCATATACAGCGGTAGAATTTTGAAAAGCAGAGAGAGCTTTTCATTCAGAAAGCATAGCACGAGCAACATCTGGCCGGGGCAATCAGGAAACCAGCCTTTCTGGAGCAGAGTTACACAGTATAAGAAACAAGTTTGTGAAAGCAGAGGGAGCTATTAAAGCCGTGCAGAGGATTTGTGATTCGATGTAATAAGAAATAATAGAGCTGTTCTTTCTTGGGGGCAAAGAAGTGACTTACTCAACCTGTTATCTCAAGATGATCTTGGCAAAAGTAGTTGCACGTGGTTTGGATGGGAATACGTGGAACTGGTCATAATAGCCAAGATACTAGAAAGACAATCCAGGCAGGAAGCGTGGAATATGACTTCCCGATAAACTGACACGTGACCTACTGGAACTTATTAACTTATCAAAGATGTAACGAACTTGTGCATTATAGGTAGACACGACTATTACAACTTCGTAGGATAACTGTTTGATTAATTTAGCCTGCGTCAATTCCATAGTCAAGTACTATCATTTCTCCCCTACATACGCTCTCACTCTGCTGCCTCATTTCTTTGCTCCCTCCCTTGGCGAAACCCAACTCCTCGTCTGCTCTGTGGCTGCCCTGCACAGTGGAACATACCTGGAGGAAGCCCAGGGGTGTCCCATTGGCTTCAGGTGGGTCCCCAGGCCAGCAGGCAGTCATGCCAAACCGCGCTGGTCCATCCCTCTCCCATGCTTTTCTGAACCTCAGACTTCCTCTTCCCTCTCCAAACTCCAGCACTTCTTCCCCCATCTTCAGCCTCAGCTCACGATACTGGCTCCCGTTTCGGTGACAAAATGGAAGCCACAAGAAGAGAACGGATACAAGGGAGGGGGGAGGGACGGTGGTGGTGGGATGCGTTGGGAGACTAGGATTGACATGTAGACAATACTATGTATAAAATGGATAACGAATAAGAACCTGCTGTACAGAAGAATAAAATAAAATAAAACTTAATTCTCTCCAAAAAAAAAAAAAGAACAGATACAAGCTCTCACCACCAACCACAGCCACGCACCTCTCCAGATCAGTGCTCACCCCCTGTGCAACCCTTCTCTTCTTACAGACAACGGTTCGTACTCCTTGGGCCAGCCAGCCTCTCCTCCTGTGCACCTAGTAACATCCCCCCAACTCACTCAGGGACATTGCCCCCCAAATTCTCTCTTCTCTCTCCTACAGCATCAATGTTGCCTTCTTTTCTGGATCATCCCCATCAGCTTAGAAACAGGCTGATTCTTCTTTCAGGTTAAAAAAATCAAAACCCTCTTGCCGCATTCTCCCCTCCAGTTACTGTGTGTGCCTTTCCTTTTCTTTACAAGAGAAGTTTTGGAACGTGCTGTTTGCACCCATTGTCCCCGTTTCCTCCCTTCCTGCCCCCTCGAAGCCACTCCAACCAGCCTTTGCTGCCACCCCTCCACCCAAACTACCACAACGTACACACTGCCAAATCCAGGGGTAAGTGTGAATTCTCTTATCAGTAGGAGGACCTGTCACTTGTCATCCAAACTGGGGCACATTTGAGAGTGAATAGGGTTGTAGCAATGATTAAACCCAGTCCGGGAGTATAAGCTGGGATGGTCCAGGGCAAACCAAGACAAGTCAGCAGATACCAAACAGCTGCTCACCCCCTCCTGTTTGCTCTTGGCCTTCAGGCCAACAGTTGGCAGGCGGCCCTCCTGCCTTCCTGGTTGCTCCTTGTCTGTCTCTTTTTTCTGTTCCTCCTCATTGGCTGGTCTTCTTCTTTTTTTTTTTTTTTTCATCTTTATTGGAGTACAATTGCTTTACAATGGTGTGTTAGTTTCTGCTTTATAACAAAGTGAATTAGTTATACATATACATATGTTCCCATATCTCTCCCCTCTTGCGTCTCTCTCCCTCCCACCCCTCCCTATCCCACCCCTCCAGGCGGTCACAAAGCACCGAGCTGATCTCCCTGTGCTATGCGGCTGCTTCCCACTAGCTATCTATTTTACGCTTGGTAGCGTATATATGTCCATGCCACTCTCTCACTTCTTGCAACTTACCCTTCCCCCCCCCATGTCCTCAAGTCCATGCTCCAGTAGGTCTGTGTCTTTATTCCCATCTTGCCCCTAGGTTCTTCATGACGTTTTTTGTTTTTTTTTTAGATTCCATATATATGTGTTAGCATACGGTATTTGTCTTTCTCTTTCTGACTTACTTCACTCTGTATGACAGACTCTAGGTCCATCCACCTCATTACAAATAACTCAATTTCGTTCCTTTTTATGGCTGAGTCATATTCCATTGTGTATATGCGCCACATCTTCTGTATCCATGCATCCGATGAGGGACACTTGGGTTAACAGTGAGGTGCCACAGGGCTCAGCCCTTGACCCTCTGCTCTTCTCTATACTCGCTCCCTTGGTGACTAATCCTATCTCAGGGCTGTAAATACCATCTTACATGCTGATGACTCTCAGTTTTATCTCTGGCCACATCTCTCCCCTGAACCCGCATATCCGGCTGCCTATTCTATGTATCTGCTGACTTCTCCAATGTAGTGTGTTCACTGTTAAGTGACCTCCCAATCCTGTTTCCCATTAAAGTTAATGACACGTCAACCCTCCCAGTTGCTTTGTCTAAAAATCTCAGAGTCATTTACAACTTCCGTCTTTCTCTCACAGCCCTCCCCTACTCAACCAGAAAATCCTCCTGGCATTTACACCAAAACAGATCTAGCATCTGACTACTTCTCGTCACCCTCCGGCCTCCACCCTGGTGTGAGTCACCAGCATCTCCAGCTGGGATTGTCGTAACAGCTCCCTAACTGGTCTGTGTATGTCCGCCCTCACCCCCTTTCCATTCCTCAGCCCAGCTCTCAGAGCAACGCTGTGTGTAGAGGAAGTCAGAGCATGTTGTGTTCCTGCTGAAAACACTTCTCACTGATGAAAGCCAGTGTTCTCTCCCACCAGCCAGAATGGCCATCATCAAAAAGTCTACAAATAATAAATGCTGGAGAGGGTGTGGAGAAAGGGAACCCGCCTGCACTGTTGGTGGGAATGTAAATTGGTGCAACCACTATGGAGAACAGTATGGAGGTTCCTCAAAAAACTAAAAATAGACCTACCGTAGGATCCTGTGATCCCACTCCTGGGCATACATCCGGAAAAGATGAAAACTCTAATTTGAAAAGGTACATGAACCCCAACGTTCATTGCAGCACCATTCACAATAGCCAAGAAGTAGAAGGAACCTAAGTGTCCATTGGCAGATGAATGGATAGAAATATGGTATATTTATATAGTGGAATACTACTCAGCCATGAAAAAGAGTGAAATCATGCCATCTGCAGCAACGTGGATGGGCCTAGAGATTATCATACTAGGTGAAGTAAGTCAGACAGAGAAAGACAAATATCATAGGATATCACTTATATGTGGAATCTAAAAAAAATGATAAAAATGAACTTATTTAAAGAACAGAGATGGATTCACAGACTTAGAAAACAAACTATGGTTACCAAACGGGAAAGAATGGTGGAGGAAGGGATAAATTAGGAGTTTGGTATTAGCAGATACAAACTACTATATGTAAAATATCAATAGATAAACAATACTGTGTGGCACAGGGAACTATATTCAGTATCTTGTAATAACCTAAAATGGAAACGAATCTGAAAATATACATATGAAACTGAGTCACTTTGCTGTACACCTGAAACAGTGTAAATCAACCATACTTTAATTTTAAAAGGAACGATTAAAAAAAAAAAAGCCAACGTTCTCACTTTCACTTGCCTCACTCTTTGCCCAGGACCTTCAGTCTTTTTCTTCGGACTTTCTCTGTTGAGAGCAATCCTTCAGCTCCGCTCTCTTCCTCAACAATCACATTTGAACCATCACAAAAGCTCCTTGAGAAAACTACGGTTTTTCTTCTTCTTTAGATGCACCTTCCAGAATGTTCTGACCAACAGTTAGAACAAGAGGATGTCAGTGCTTTCAGTACCTGCCTAAAAGTAGCATTTGTAGCCCAGTAATAACTCAGGATGCACCTGTTAAAGGGGTTCAAATGGTGGCATTTCAGTTTCCATATTAAGAGAATGTTCTGTGGGGTCCTCTTCCCAAAGTGGCAACACTTTGGGGGTTCGTTTCACTCTCAGCAGGTGGAAGACAAAAACTGTAGTTTTCCACTGTCAGCAGCAATTCCTCCCAGTGGAGCTCTAGGAAGGCTGCAGATTTACAGGAAGAGGGCAGTGTATCAACACTATTCGTTAATGGTGGTAACACTGACGCCCCTGCCTGTTGTCTTATTTGTTTGGGACCAGGCTACGATTATGAGGATTCTTTCTCAAGGAAGCTATCATCTGAGGGAAAACAAATGGGACTTTCGTTCATTCATTCATCAAACATGTATTAAGTGCCTTCACCAGACATCGTGTCCACATCTCACCCCATAGAGACTAGAGGGGAAACCTGACACTACACAAAAAACTACACAAACACATAGTTACCGTTCTGTTCGGGGGTTCAGAGAGAAAGGACAGATATTAGGAGAGCGTAGTGGAGGTGAGGGCTAACCCCTGAAAAAAGTCTCCCTGGAGAGAACTGTATTTACTTCGTTGTTATAAAAATTCAATTTCTCCACTCTTAGGCATTCTTCAGCTAGAAGGCAGGCTGCTCAGAGGTGGGAATCTAAGTAGGGGCGCCCCTGGCTGCTGCCCTCTGACGTGGCATGTATGTTCCAAGCGGGGCCTGGGAATTCAGAGGAAGGACCGAGCACAGCCAGCCGGGGATGCTGGGTCGTGCAAGAAGGGCAGGCCTGTGATGGGCTCAGAGAAGAGGAGAGTCATCCCAGGCAAAGCGAGCAGCTTGAAGTCTGTCTGGAAACGAGTACGTTATTTAGTCTTAGTGGAGCCTGGGAGAGAGAGATGGGTAGAAAGAGGTAGAAAGATGGGCTCTACTTGCCAGGCGTGTGGGTTTCAGGGAGAGAGTGGTGAACGCGACGGATATAGCTGTAAAGCTCACTGATGGAGAAGAGGGCCGATCAACCAAGTGAGCACATAAATCTGCAACAAAATGACATCAAATTGTGAAAAGGGCCATGTGGGAACTAAACTCGGAGGTGGTGGAGAGAGTGTGGTGAGCAGAGGGCAGTGGCTCCAGAGGGGTGCTCGGGGTGGGCCTGGAGGTGTCCCCCCCGGAGGTGATCTGGGGGCAAGAGACCTGAGTGCACCACGAGGCCAGTCGCCGGAAAAGATGAGAGAGGGACCAAGCTCGGGCCTTGCAAGTGCAGAGGCAGGAAGTGTCGGAGGGGATTAGGAATAATCCAACAGCTAGAATCCGGGGCAGCAGAGGGCATGGGGTACTGGGTGAGATGGCATCTTTCCTGAAGGCCCTTGAAAGCCGAAGCGAAGAGTTGGGATTTTATTCTAAGAGAAAAGGAAGCCACTGAAGGGAATTAAGTGAAAGAGTAGTATGATTCATTTGTAGAAGCTGTGTGGACAGATTGGAGGGACTCTGGAACCCAACAGTCCGGAGACTCCCGTAGATGAGATAAGGGACATGGGGTAGTGGGGAGGGGGACGTTGACTGGAGCTGTGTTTCAGAAATGGAAATGACAAGCCTACTGATGTGACCTGGGGTCTGCAGTGGGACCAAGACCAGCAATAGGAAAAGGGGAGCAAAGTGTGCAAACTGGGTTTCTGGTTTGAGCCAACAGCAGGGAAGTACCGTTTTCTGAGATGGAGAAACTGAAGGCCAAGTGGATTGCGGGGAATCCCACGTGTGGGGTTTGGGCTCAGCCTGTAAGATAGGCTGGTGGTGAGATCAAATAGACAGTGAGCGCTCAGAGGAAGGTCTCGGCTTGGCTCCTAACAGAAATGTTGGGGTCATCAGCTTGCAGGTGTGTGTCTCGCCAGGGCTGTGAATGAGATCAGCTAGGGAGTGAGTGGAGAGAGAGGATAGGACAAGCAGGTTGGAGGCTGAGAAGCTAGCATCTTGGGGCTGGGCTGAGGGGCCTGAGGAGAGATGCATGGGGTGGGAGGTACAGCAGAGAAGTGTTGGTCCAGGTGTGGATCCAGATGCAGCCAGTGCTGGTTGTCCTGAAGCTGCCTGGAAGCCCAGTAAGATGAGAGAGCGTAGTCTTCCTCGGATTTGCCAGCGTGGACATCTTTGGTGACTTTGGTGTATGGTGGGTATGGAAGCCAGGGGGGCATGGGCTGAAAAATGAACTTACAGCGATGTGTGTATAGTTCTGGAAAGATTTTGCTATGAAGGAAAACTAAGGAATTGGGATAGTAGCTGGGGGTCATGAGGGCAAGGGATGTTTTCTATTTTTAAGTTAGGGAACACTAAAGTATGTTTATCTGTGGGTGGGAATGATCCAACAGAGATGGAGTGGTTGGTAATTAACACAGGTGAGAGAAGACTGCGTGGGAGCAAAGCCTGGAGCAGGTGAGGAGGGTGGGTGCCGGGTTTTTGGCTGCTCTAACAAACTACCATGAACCTGGGGCCATAAAACAACACACGCTTCTCCTCTTACAGCCTGGAGGTCAGAAGTCCAAATCAGTGACACTGGACTAAAGTCAAATTGTCAGTAGGGCCAAAGGTCGCTCTGGAGGCTCTAGGGGACAATCTGTTTCTTGCTTTTTCCAGCTTCTAGAGCTGATTCCTTCGTTCATTGCCGCTCCCTCCATCTTCAAAGCCAGCAGGGGAGGGTCTTCGAATCTGTTTCTGCTCTGGTCACATCATCTACTCCTCTGTCTTCAAATCTGCCTCTGCTCTGGTCAAATTTCCCTCTGCCTCTATCCTGTGATTACATTTAGGGCCAACCTAGGTATTCCAGAATAACCTCCCCACCTCAAGATCCTTATTAATTACACCTGCGAAGTCTCGTTTGTCCTGTAAGGTAACACTCAGCCCACATGGATAGGCTGCGGAGGACTGGCCTTGGCTCCGAGTGGGGAGACTTCCTTCCTTCTTGTAACTAGAGGGAAAAAGGTAAGGGGACCCGTGCAGGGCTGTGTAGATTTGGTGGCGCAAAGATGAGGGAGTTCCTGCTTTTGGCTTCAATTTTCTGCAAG
Source organism: Leucopleurus acutus (assembly GCF_964270905.1). Taxonomy (NCBI): domain Eukaryota; kingdom Metazoa; phylum Chordata; class Mammalia; order Artiodactyla; family Delphinidae; genus Leucopleurus; species Leucopleurus acutus. The sequence goes on from NC_139153.1 coordinate 99,794,409, forward strand.
AAGTATTGACAGCTGAGAGGAATGGCAACTGAAGGAGGGCGGACAGGGGAGCAGCAGGGGTAGAGGTCTGGAAGTATTGCACGGAGTGGGAAACTTAACCACCTCTCAGGCTTGGCCAGGGTCCCTGCGAGAGAGCCTGGCCAGGTGTTAAGTATAGGACGAGAATCTATGGGATCTAATCAGGAGGCGGGGAAAACAAAGCAGCCGGGTGGCTTCTCAGGAGCCTGTGAGCAGAAGGGGGGCGGGATCGAGAACGAGGGACACTGAGTGAGAGAACTGTAAGTACCAGAGGGGTTGGGCAGAGTGGGATATCGCTAATGCAGATTTTGGAGACAGTGCAGATTTAGGTGATGACGAGTTCTGAGGTTTCGCTTGGGGAGGGAGTCACTGGGGCACAGAGAGATGGGTCATCCACCTGGATGCTGAAGAAAACAGAGTGGGAAACAACCACCTCTCAGGCCTGATGAGAGACCCTGGCCAGGTGTTAAGTATAGGGTGAGATGGGTCATCCACCTGGTTGCCGGGAATGAAAACAGGATAGAGGTTGCCAGGAATACTGAGACAGGAGCCAAAATCTTCAGTGAACGGGGAGTGGGGAGCGACCCGGAAGAAGTTAGAGGCTAGAAGTAGGCGGGTGACCGGAACCGGAAGAGCGGTGGGTGCCCTGTTCAATAGCATCCGTGGAAAAGGAGCTGGTGGTTTGCTGGAGGAAGGAGGAGAAAGGGTGTGGAAGGAGCAATGCAAGCAAGGAAGCCCAGCTTTTCTTCCCAACTCGGAGGAGTCAAGGTGTGAAAGACAAACCTCTAACACTTGAGAGGACTCCAGTGTTTCCATGTTTGTATTAAGATAAGGAAAGTAGCTGATACTCTAAGAATGTGTGCTAATGCTTTGGTGGAAGAGTTGGGAGGTCTGAGGTTGGAGGCACATTGGGATGGGAGTCTGGCTAATACTGGATTTTTGGAGAGGATCCCTGGGCTTCCAGTGGTGAGTTTCACAGGATAGAGCAGGTGGAATCACATAGCTAAGGGCCTTGAGCGGCAGTCTGAAGACTCTGTGTTTTACCCTGTAGATGGGGGCTGGGGGAGGGTGTTCACAGCAAACTATCATGGTCAAAGGCAGGCTTTGGGAAAGTTAACTTTCCAGCCTCGTGAATGAAAGAGGCCCTTAGAAGCCTACTGCACAGGCCAGGATTAAGGTCTGATCAGGGTATGAGCACTGAGAATGGTGGAAAGAAATGGTATTTGGCAAGAAATGTGGTTGGCTTGAATTATCAGAGATAAGGGAAAGCAGGGAGTAATTGGGAGACGATTCCCACGTGTTGAGTGTAACTGGTTGGGAGAATCGGTTTTGAGGGGAAATTGATGACTTGGTATTTGGCAAACCTTGGTTAAAGGGTGCATAGTGGCCGGAGCAGTGTAATGACAGGTGAATCACTGGGCGCTTCCCCTGCTGTGTCAGCAGTCACTCCCTGGAGTTTCCCAAACTGAGGATGAATCAAGGCCAAGCAGGATGCCAGGAAGCAACCCAATGAGTCTCCTTCCGACCCCTGGGGCGGGGCCTTACCTTCAACTACCACGTGCAATCAGGCGTGCGCCTGCAGATGTGAATTGTGAGGTGCCCGATTCATACGATTCACACCTGGGGAAGCCTCGCAGTCTCCACGGGAGGCAGTGCAGCACGAGTAGGCGTGTCTTTATAGCCTCGATGCAGTTGGGGAGTTAGGGCGCCATAGGACGCCAGCCAGGCGTTTTTGGAGGAGGAGCCCTGCGGGGTTAGTGTCTAAGAGGATGCTTGGAGCTTTTCTCCTCACCCTCAAGGTAAGGCAGGGCAGGGCACACCCGCACGCGTTTCTCTTGTTAAGCGGGTTTTCATCAGTCCCTGAGCTCAGGCCCAGAATCACAGTTGAGGTCCAGCCAAGAATTTGACTCATTCAGGTGTAAACCCCGCCAATTCTGCTCAGTTTCCTGAATTCTGCTGACAGCAGCTCTTTATTCCTTTTGCCTGAAATCCTGGGGTCTTTGTGTACGTTGAGATGAACCGAGGCTGACATCCCCCTCAGTGGCCTCCCGGCGCTCCAACACTCAGCCCCGCTCCAGGCCAGAGCGGGCAGAGCCTGGGTTTGGGGAGGCGCAGCGCCCTGCGGGAGTAACCCAAGCCGTCCCAGGAAGTGCTGGAGGCCCGGCACGGAAGGCTGTCGGGGGCCCGGACCCACTTCTTCCGCGGGCTCCCAGCCAGGCTCTCCGGGCGCGCGCGGGCCCAGCCTCCGCCGGGGAGCGGGCGCGCGCCGGGCGGGGCGGGGCGCGGGCGGGGCCTCTCCGGGGCGGGCGGCGCGGAGGGGTTACCGGCCGCCGCGGCGAGAGCGCGCCCAACCAGCCGTGATGTCCGCGCGCGCCGGAGGCTTCCTCCCGCCGCGGCCCCGGGCCCTGGCGCCGGCCGCGCCTCTGCTGCTGCTGCTGTTGCTGCTGCTGCTGGACGCCGGCGGCGGGCGCGGGGGCGCCTGGGCCCAGGAGCCGGGGTCGGCGGCGGACGTTGCCCCCGCGGCCGACGGCGGGGACGGGCAGGACCCGCACGCCAAGCACCTGTACACGGCCGACATGTTCACGCACGGCATCCAGAGCGCCGCGCACTTCGTCATGTTCTTCGCGCCCTGGTAACTGGCCGCACCGCCCGCCTCGGGCTCCGCGGGTGCGGGTCTGGCCCGGGCCCGCACTATGCGCGCGGGGGGCGCGGGGCCGCGGTCTGGGGGCGCCCGGCGAGGGGCTGAGGGTCTTCCGGGCCGGGAGGCGGCACGCGCCGGGCGCTCGCGGCTGACGTGGCGCTAGGGCCGGGGTGGAGCAGGAGGGGGCGGTCCCCGAGGGCAGAGCCGGAAAAGGCCGCGGCTCCGGCTCCCGCGCCCCCTCCCCCGATCCCCGCACCGGGGGAGGGGAAGGGGTCGTCGCCCTTCGGGGCCGCTGGGAGCTCAGAGCCCGTCCGCCCCCTGGCCCTAAACTTCTGCGCCGGCCGGAGGCAGCGGCCTGCGGTGCGCCGGGACCCGGAGGCCACGTGCGGTCTCCCCGGCGACCAGGCGTCCGGCGTGCACACTTGGACTTCGGAGGCGGTTCGCTCGCCGCACGGCAGACCTCCGGCCTGCGAGTTTAATTGAAACACAGGGACTCACAAGGCGTGATTTCCCACCGTGCGGGAAGGGGTGGCCCAGGCAGAAGAAGGTTCCTGCGCTCCCCCGGGGGGTGGAGAACAGTGCGGGTTCTGGGGGCCCGTCCGCAGCCCCGGGGTGGTGGGGAGCTGTGCTCGCGGTGATGGGAGCCACTGGCCCCGGACCCAAGGCCGACCTCTGGCACCTGCTCCTCTCTGCTCTCTTGGGGCCTGGTCGTCTGCCGAGTGTGAGATGGGAAAAGTTATTACTACGTTGAGCAGACGGTGCCCCTCGCCGTGGTTCTCGGGGGGCGGGGGGCTTTGGTGTGGCCTCGGTGCCGAACCCAGAGACGCCTGCCCTGTGGGTTGCCCTGCAGAAAGCCTTCCCGTCATTCGCACGAGCACAGGGACTGAGTGCCTTCCTCCTAGGGCCTAGATGCCCGCTGAAGGGGGTCCTCCGTGGGCGGAGCAGCCAGCCGGTCTTCGGGCCCAAGGCCCTTTGCAGGCTTTACTGCAGAATTTGGCATTCGCCCCCAGAGCGGAGGAGGCTCCTTGAGATGTGGGAAGGGGATGCAGGAAGGAATAGGGAGAAGATGCCCAAGAAAAACGGCCTGTTCAGAAAATGTGCAGGTGGAAGTTGGAGAAAACTTTTTCTCTTCCTCCCCATGTTCAGATGATGACTGTATTTCAGTTCATTTGGAGTTAAATCAGCACTTTTGGTCTGGGTCAGAGCTGTCCCATAGATACATTGTGTTTCCAGTTCCCAAGAACCAAGAGTTGAATTTGTAGAACTACCAGTGGTATAGAAAATACTTTGTAGTGTAACATAATGGACATCGATAGTTACTTTGTGAAGGGTATTATTCTCAGAGTAGCTATTCCAATTAAATACACTACTTAAGTGAAGCCTATTTTTGTGGAATAAATCTGCCCATGGATTTTTTTCTCTTATATTTTAAAGAAAAACTGACATGTAGACATCGTAGGTCCGTGCAGTGCCAGTGGAGTTTTAATTCTGGAGTCTCTGTAATACTCACCAGCTAGTCCTGGGCTGAGTGAGGGACAGGACCGGGCACTTGGTATTAAGTACATTCCTTAAAGTAATGTAATGTTTCATTGTGTGTGGCTTATAGACTTTTAGGTGGATGCTCCCATAAAAAGTGACTTTTAAAGTTTTTGTTTGCTTCTTAATAGTCTACTGTGAAATGTTTAAATAGAGATGTGTGGGTTTCTGTGACAACATTTAAAAGTTAGACTTTAAGAGCAGATTGGAGCTCAGATGGAATACGCTGTGGGCTGCCCCTCCTCTTTCCATTTCAGTTTCTGGAATGTTGGGAGCCCACGTGTGATTTGGGGGCAGGAGCTAATGAAAACATCGATCTGTGTGTATTTGCTCTGAACTGGGTAGAGGCAGGGCTGTCCTACTGCTGTAGATCTTGTGCCAGCGTCAGGTCATAGCTTCTCTATGGCCAGTTTTCGGGTCACATTGAACCTGGTGACAGTGAGGTCAAGGTTGGAGCCGCCTCCTCAAAAGGACCAGGTGGCTTTGCTCTGTTATGTGACCACAAACTGCCTCTGAATGCAGCTGCTGTCTCAGAGGTTCATGCTGTAGCCCCAGAGGTCCAAACCCAGAAGTGCCAACTGCACGGCACCCACGGATCCATCGCTGAGAGATCGCCAAGCACTTAGTACGTGCCAGGCCCTGGGGATCCAGCTGTAGAAAGGGTGATGCTTGTCTCTTGTACCATGTATACTTAAATCCAGCAGGGGTTTGCCCTCACAATTGTCTTCCAGAAAAGAAGGGATTCATATTGTATTCGAACCTCTTATAAAGCAGGATTCTCTTCTCTGGCCAAGAAAGTGCTTAGGGAAGACAGGTTATTCTGCTTGAAGCAGAATTTTCCAGTGCTTCCTTTAGGTGCTTCCTGGTGAGGTCATCTGTCAGAAAAGAAAAGAGGCAAGGAGATTTAACACTGATTTGATTGAGAAATTATTTGAGGATGAACTCAGTTATTAAGTGTTGGGTGTTCTTACCACACTTTAGAAAGCAATACAGCAAGTAGTTACATCGTAGACATCATGAATACACACTTACCAGGTGAATGGGGAAAAAGCCCCCACATGCCATAGTGTTTGTGTATAGTTAAATTCATACAATGAATTTTATGAGTGTATGTTTGAGTATCTCAGATTTAGAAGTTTGGGGGTGGCCACAGGCTTTTTGTATGCTTCTCCCTGGAGAGAATGCAGAGCTGATTTCATTTCGAGGCTGCCTCGCATTTGGGGAGACTCGGTTACATGGTAGAGGAGACCTGACTGTCAAGGAGCCATGGCGAGGGGAAGTGCTAAGCCACCGCCACAGGGGCGGAGCGAGGGAGCTCTCCAGAAGAAGGGGAGAAGAGGGTGGACACCAGACAGCCTGGGAGTCACTTCCTGGAGGAACAAATAGGAATGAGCCAGGTGGGTTTAGGGAGGAAGTGCCAGAGAGAAGAGTGTGCTGATTCCCAGGGCCCGGCCAAGCCACGGCCCTTTCAGGAACCTGGAAACTCAGCAGCATGGCCCAGTGGTGGGCAGCAAGGGAAGGAGGGCAGTGTGCATAGAGGTCAGGTGGGAGGTCAGCAGGGACCAGATCCAGGGGGAGCCGGCACAGCGCCTGGCTAAGTTTTGATTCCACGCTGAGAACAATGCGGGGTCTCTCCGGAGGGTTTAAGCAGGGGAGCAGATTATGCAGACACTGTGAGCTGTCCGGCTCCGTCTCCACTGCAGTGTGAAGAAGGGGTTGGATCAGAGAGCCCCACTGCCCTAGGAAATGGCTGAGCAGGTGGGTCGGGCACCCTCTGACCCCGGCGCTCAGCGTGCTTGTCACTGTCACCTTGCTACAGGTGTGGACACTGCCAGCGGCTGCAGCCTACCTGGAACGACCTGGGAGACAAGTACAACAGCATGGAGGACGCTAAGGTGTACGTGGCCAAGGTCGACTGCACAGCCAGCTCGGACGTGTGCTCCGCCCAGGGCGTGCGTGGGTACCCCACGTAAGTGACGGGCGCTCGCGTCCTGTATCCGCCGGGTCTTCCTCGGCTTTCGCCAGCCGCATTCGGCCAAGAAAGTTCAAGTTAAACTTTTGGCACCTTCTTTGTAGTTCTGAGAGTGAGGGGATGCCGACTTCAAGCAGGCACTCCCTGTTGTTAGGGAAAGGTTATATTTGCACCGTGTGTGTATTAGGTGCCGTTTTTTACTTTGTTTGGGAAAAGCCTTTAATTAGTTGAGTTTTCCTGTTTATAAAAGAACATGTCTGCCAGACAAAAGTGGCATTCTCCACGAGGTCCTGTCACATTTGACGTTCACACGTACGTTTACACGACGAGCACCGACTGTCATGAATTTGCGTCTGAATTTTTGGTCACTCTGTTAATTCTTAAGCCTCCCTTCTAGAGTTATTTCCCATGTGACTGGCCCGTGGGCTGTTTTTGTTGGAAAGAAAGTGCAGCTGTTCTGACAAGTGATACTTGCTACCTACTTCCTTGACAGTTAAAACAGTTTTTTGGTTTTAAGAACAGAAATTGAAACTGGCTTAATGAACAAAAGACGGAATTAATTTGAAGGCTGTGGGGGAAGGCCTCTGAGACTCAGCTCCATGGGTTTGGAGGTCTGTTTTTCTGCCCTCCTGCCCCTTAAGGTGACTTAACCCCCCGCTCTGCATCTCTCTGTTGCCATGGCGGACTTGGGCCCGTCGCCGATTGGCCCAGCTTGGATGGACTGTTCATTCCAGAAACCATCTTTGTGACCCGAGAGGCAGGATCTTGTCGGAAGGCGGCAGCCCCGTTCAGACTCAACGTTTACTGGTGGAGTGAAGAGCGCTTCTCCAAGAAAGGGAAGACGCTGTTTCCAGAAGGATGGGGGAGGGGTTGGGCACCGCAGGTCCCCAAATATTTGTTCAGATTGACAAATGAAGTCAATCCTTTGGGAAACCCGAGCTGATCTTCAGACTTGAGAGGCCGCATGGAAAATGGCAGGAGCTCTGGGCTGGAACCTGGATGTCACGGTTTGGACCCCAGCTCTACCGTGTACTTATCCTGCAGCTTTGGTCACGCACGTTCCACAGCCTCTGAGTCTGAAGTAGGATGCTGACACCTACCCCCCCATAACATTGTTGTGTGTAATAACATGTGTGTAGATACCGATCTGAACATACCCAATAATGTTAAGATTTCCTCTAACCTTTGGAGATTTGGCATTTCCATAAAGGGCCCTGGAACTCTTGGTCTTTGGTGACTGTTTGCTAATGTGGGTGCAGTAACTCAAGTGTACATCACATCAGAGCAATAGAGACAAAACTTCCTGCTGTATGTACCTACCCGTTGGCACCACTGTCCTGTGCTCCACTGCGTTGCCTTTAAAGTAAACTCTGCTTGTATGAAGAGCATCCCAAAGCAGCAGCCAGTGAGGAGTGGGACCAGTTACCTGTTGAGAGCCTGTTACTTTCAAGGTGCAGGAGCAACAGAGATGGGTGGCCATGGTGTCCACTCTGAAACAGCCGGCTGTGTGTGGCCCTGTGGCTCTGTGCACGGTAAACCACGCCATAGGGAAGGTGAAACAGGACCAGTCATAGGACTGAGAAGGCAAGTGTCAGGGAGAGAGTAGAGGGTTCCACCTGCACCCAGTCATACGAGCTCTCTGGCTGCAACATCAGTTACTGCACAGATGCTATGCACAGATACTGAAAGATCCATGTTGGATCAGGTGTCCTGATTTGTTTTTTAGAAGATGTGGTCTCCCCAAGAAACCCATGCACTGGTTTTGTGTTGTTAAAAAGAACTATACAATACAATGAGCTACCACTACGTGGTTTGGGAAGGAACCTCGTCACAGCCCGAGAACAGATTTTTTCCACAGAATGCAGGAGGTGGGGGCATGCTGCATAAATGTAGCGGCCTCAGGGCATTCATAGATGAGCCTGTGTGAGCTTTACTTCTAGGGATGTTTCGAGGCCTGAATCGGGGTGATGTAAGTGCTGAGGCGGGTTGCGGAGCGGGGCGTCAGCACGTTAGCTTTTAGGTCATCCCTCCCCTGTCACCTTCAACTGGAGGAAAGGATTGGAGAGGGAGGGAGTTTGGGTTCCCAGGTCCCTGGAGAAGGCTGCCTACGCTCGGGAAGATGTTTTGAGGTCTTGCTGTTGAGACAGTAAAGAATCTTTATCACCTGGGAAAATGCTGGCAGGGGCAGGGCTGACGGAGGTTCCCTAGGGCTGCCATGCAGAGTGCCACTGAAAAGAATAGAAACGTATTCTCTCACAGTTCCGGAGGCCAGAAGCCCGAGATCAAGGCATCGGCAGTGCCGTGCTGCCTCTGAAACCTGTCAGGGGTCCTTCCCTGCCTCTTCCTGGCCCCTGGTGGTTGGTGGGCAGCCCTCGGTGTTCCTTGCCCTGCAGAAGCGTCACCCCAGTCCTGCTCCTGGACTTGGCCTTCTGCTGTTCGCTTGTCTCTCTCTGTGTCTGAATCTCCCCTTTCTGTACGTACTGGATTAGGGCCCACCTTCACGACCACATTTTAACTTGATGACCTCTGTGCAAATCCTATTTCTAAATAGGGTCACATTCCATGGTAGCGCGGTTAGGACTTCAGCAGATCTTTTTGGGGACACAATTCAACCCATGACACCATCTCATCTATAGTAGTAGAACTTCCATCATTGCTGTTTTCCAGAGGGACCCAGCAATGGGGATCTTTCCCCTGCAGTCTCCTTGATTGAGGAACAGATCACCAGGAAAACGAGTGCCCATGTGGAGGTTTGGTAACAGCAGAAGAGTTTGGGGCTATACTTGGGGCATGAATCCCATGGCCTGCTCTGCATTGCTGCCCTCACCTCCATGTACAGTGGGAGTGAAGTCAGATGCCCCGTGAGGGAAGCTCTGCCCTCCCTAGGCTCTGTGAACTCAACCAGAATCTCAGACTCGAGCTGGTTAGAAAGATTTTTAATCCAACAACAGGAAGAGATTTTAAAAACTAGTTTTGCTTCGCTCAGTGTACACCACATGAAGGAAAAGTCCCAGATTAGGTTTTACTGCATTTTAACCTTAGCAAAGGAATGGAGGATGGGTTCAACAATGCCTGCTCTGATTTCTGATTTTTTAAAAATTCTTATATAGTTTTATTGTTACAATTAATATTTAAGCCTTCAGATTTTCTTTCTTTTTTTTTTAAACATCTTTATTGGAGTATAATTGCCTTACAGTGGTGTGTTAGTTTCTGCTTTACAACAAATTGAATTAGCTATATGTATACATACATCCCCATATCTCCTCCTCCTTGCATCTCCCTCCCATCCTCCCTATCCCACCCCTCTAGGTGGTCCCAAAGCACCGAGCTGATCTCCCTGTGCTATGCGGCTGCTTCCCACTAGCTATTGATTTTACGTTTGGTAGTGTATATATGTCAGTGCCACTCTCTCACTTCATCCCAGCTTCCCTTTCCCCCTCCCCGTGTCCTCAAGTCCATTCTCTACGTCTGCGTCTTTATTCCTTTCTGATGTTTTGAGGATCCACTCTTTTCCATCCTGAAGCGCTTTGGTGGAGGGAGGTACTGGGGCGAGAGGTGGGGAGTGGAGAGGGACAGTAGCCGCCTCTAGTCCTTTGTGGGCACAGCTCACGTTTCCAGAGCGTCTCAAGGGGTGGATGCGGGTGTTCACAGTCTGAGAGCCTGCTTTGGAGTCACTTGAAATGTTACGCTTCGTGAAGGAAGGGACATACTGGCCGAATCGAGTTAGATTGCGTCTTTTTGTCCTGGCTCTATGAGTATAAGCTGCTAGGGAAGGGGACATATATTCTTCACTGGAGACACATTGGGATGTCCCCTAGCCCATCACAGGATCTGAGCTTCTGGGTGAGGCCAGTAAGCCCATTTTCACCTGAATGCCTTCTCCAGCCAGTGTGTTGGTTTTCTTGTTTGGTGTGAAACTTCATTTTAAGACCTTTGTGGGGCTAGCTATCCAAACCCACAGTTTGATTTCTGCGCATCTTAACCTCTCGCACTCTGGCACTGTGCATTGGGCGTCTCCTAACAAAACCCACGTACGTGCCAGGAAGCGTTAGGGGTGTTTTAGATGAGTAGGCTCGTCCGAATGCTAGCCTGTGTTTGTTACCTGTCAGTAGCCATATTTCCCCCTCCATCCTGCCACCCTCTATTAATTCTGTCAATAGAAGAATTATTCCCTCCCCTCCCCACCTTCCTTGACGCCTTCTGTTAAGTTTTATCTGGACCGTGTTGTCCCGTCACCAGTGGAGTGACACAGGGTCTGGACGTGTTCATCTTGGCCTCTGGTGATGTCTTTGCTCCCCTCCAAAGGCAGAGCTCCTTGCTCTGTCTGCAGATACCTAGTATGCGTGTAAAATAGAAAAGATTCCTTCTCTGGGGGCAAGTGAACGGGCCATATCAACCAATGTCAAGGTTGTCCTTATAGTTGGAAAGTTGAACTCTCACAGTAGCTGGATATTCATGCGTTTGAAGAGTTGAATAGCTGACAGTGTATCCTGGAAATACATTTACTGCAGAACAATGCTATTTCTACTACAGTTGTAAATTGTTTTTCAAAATGCAGAACGTAAAAACTACTGAAGCTGGGGAAGGATAACAAATGGGGCAGGGGAAAGCTAGAGAGCTCTGCACACCTGAACCCTCGTAGCTTTGGGGGTTTAACTCACGGCCTGATGTGTTCACCCCAGTTTTGTTTTTCAAGAATAACATAAGAAACTTTTAAAAGTTCAGGATTAAGTGACTATGTTATCACCTAGAACATTACTTTTCTTTCTTTTCCAAGTATCATCAGAGAGGGGCAGGGGTGGGCTGCCTGCGGCCCGCCGACACCTCATTTTTATGATTGTTCCGCTAACTGAGTTTGCTCTCTGCTCAGAGTGGTTTGAAGTGCTTTAAAATCTACTGCAACTAATCCTCTGTTACTCTTTCAGCTTGAAGTTTTTCAAGCCTGGCCAAGAAGCTGTGAAGTACCAGGGTCCCCGGGATTTTCAGGCCCTGGAAAACTGGATGCTGCAGACGCTGAACGAGGAGCCCCCCGTGAGTGCACATGAAGCCACCCCCTCTTTCTTCCTACATTTTTGGGGTAGTCAAGAGGCCAGTTTAAGTACCATCTTTTTTTTTTTTTTTTGCGGTATGCGGGCCTCTCACTGTTGTGGCCTCTCACATTGCGGGGCACAGGCTCCGGACGCACAGGCTCAGCGGCCATGGCTCACGGGCGCAGCCGCTCCGCGGCATGTGGGATCTTCCCGGACCGGGGCATGAACCCGCGTCCCTTGCATCTGCAGGCAGACTCTCAACCACTGCGCCACCAGGGAAGCCTTAAGTACCGTCTTAAAGCAACTTTTATCATAAGTAAAGGTTCACTTTTTTTTTCTTCTCAGTTTTTCTTTTTACTGTGATAAAATACACACACTATAAAATTTGCCCTGTTACCTGTTTTTCAGTGTACAGTTCAGTGGTATAAATACATTCAGAACGTGGTGCCGCCGTCACCACCGTCCATGCACAGAAATTTTCCGTCTTCCCGAAAGGAAACCCTGTCCCCGTTAAGCCCTGACTCCCCTCCCCCTCCGGCAGTCCCTGGCGCCCAGCGCTGTTTTCTGCCTCTATGAATTTGGCTCCTTTAAGTACCTTATGTAAGTGCGAAAAGATGAACTTTTAACAAGTTTCTGTTATGGAAAAGTTCAAACAGGCACCAGAGTAGAAAGAAGAGTCTAATGGATGGTGGGCAGGAGTGCAGGGAAGGTGGCCCCGCGTGCCCGCCTGAGCCTTGACAGTGGTTCCCATTCTGTGGGCCTTATTTTGTCTCCCCTGCTTCCCCGCCCCACGTTTGGCTGCACAGTCAGTGTCATTTGTAAATATTTCAGGATGCAGCCCACAGATGAGGACTTACTACTTTTTAACATACCTTCTGTGCCCCCTTCACATGTAATTCAGCTCGCAGTAATTCCTCAGCACCCGAGATGGACTCGTGGCCACCCAGGGTCAGGGCCAGGCTCCCGCCCTTCCTCCCCCGGGACCTCGCTCCCGCGGGCGGTACCCACAGTGTGAATCTTCCCTTTGCTTCTCAGCCCTCAGCCCCACGGCCCTAAGTGGCTTTGCTGATAACAGAATTCAATACCCTTCATGCTCTCCATGTCTTAATGGCCTCCCCTGCGGTAAGGATAATATCAGGAAATGGGAGAAACTGTATGATTTCTGAGATTTTTTTTAATTGAAGTATAGTTGATTTACAATGTTGTGTTACTGAGATATTTTTTAAAGACATAATTATTTGTAGAGTGTTACAAAAAAACCCTGTAATCCTCCTCCAGCTGATGTTAGGACCCTTAGTTTTGTTATAAATCACTGCGATCGTGAGCCCTGCAGTGAGCGTCCCTTCGTGGGTGGTGCTTTCGGATCAATGCTGACTGCTCAGGCCCACAGAGGCTGAGCTGTATTTTGACGGGAATAGAAAGATGGCCCGTGTTCCCGTGCTGTACGTTTCTGATGAAAATATTAAGAGCATCTGAAGCCTTTGAATGTAATGTCCAGTCCAGCACTGGAGTAAGACCGTGGTATTGCGTCAGGCAGGCGCTCCCTGACCTGAAGGTTGTCTGGGCTCCAGGGCTCTTTTGGGGGCCCTGATGCTGTTGGTGTCATCTTCCAGGGTGTGGTCCTTCAGCTGTCCCCCAGATTCTGTGTAGAGGTCACAGCTAATCGGAAACCCAGCTGCTTCCCAAGTGCTACTTTACCTCACATTCTTAAAAGTTTAGAACCACATGGAGAAGAACGTCGGCATACGGTATTGAATAAGTGTTGACCAGAGACGTGTCTAATTTTAGGCAACAGGGAAAACCACAAACCTCGCGGAGAGTAAATTTGCATCTTTGTCATGGCAAGAAAGCTGGAGGAGCAGGTGTAACTTTCACATAGGTTTAAACTTCAAGTTTGTTTTTTTTTTTTTTTTTTTTGTGGAAATGTCCTCTGAGGGGAGGAAGCCAGTTTTTTTTTTTCTCTTTTTTCTTTTTTGTGATACGCGGGCCTCTCACTGCTGTGGCCTCTCCCGTTGCGGAGCACAGGCTCCGGACGCGCAGGCTCAGCGGCCATGGCTCACGGGCACAGCCGCTCCGCGACATGTGGGATCCTCCCGGACCGGGGCACGAACCCATGTCCCCTGCATCGGCAGGCGGACTCTCAACCACTGCGTCGCCAGGGAAGCCCGGAAGCCAGTTTTAAAGGGGAGTTCATGGTCTCCAAAAACATTTAAAGTAAACTTTTCAGCAAAAAGCCAGTCTTCTATGATGACTTTATTCACGAAAGCATCTGCCAGTGTCAGGATGGCAGAAAGACTTCACCTCATGAGCCGAACGTCTTTCTGGGGAGTGGAGCCCAAAGCACGGGCTGGGGACGGGGCAGCCAGGCTGAGGCTCACGTAGCCATCCTCAGCGGGGTACCCCGGGGGCGTGGCCACATGGAACCCACCCCTCCCCGCCTGAGACCTCAGTTACCCACTGGCCATATCTTTGTGTCTCAGAGCAGTGGGGATCTCAGATAATTGCTAGAAATGATGACAGGGTGCCTTATTATAGAAAAGTTCAAATATTCAGACTTAATACTGCAAGCCGAAATTCTTTTCAATGTGAATTTTGCCTTATAAGCAAAAACTTTTTAAAAACTTCATCTGTATTTATATCTAAATAACTTAATGTACACATTTTCATCTTTAAACAGGATAAATTTAGATTTTTTCCTTCCTAGCATTATGGCAGTATTGAAGTCAAAGAAAAGAAAACCTGCCATTTCTTAAATTGTACCCCAATTTTTATATTTCCATGTTTCCTTCTGTAATTTTTCCTTAAACAGTCATCATCAAATAAACATGGTTCCTTTCATTAATGATCTTTTTATATAGTTGAGTCATCTTTATACTGACCGTATTTTACCTCCTGGATTTGCCATAATCCAGCTCTTCTCTGTCCAGGGATAGTTAGGTTACTTATATTTTTTCTGTCATCAGAAATGCTATAAGGAACATTTTTATCTTTGTAAAGGACGTCTTCCTTTTCTACTTTGGAGTGACTTTTTAGCCTCTATTCCCAGACATAAAATTGCAAGGCAAAAAATAAAAAAGCAAGACCACTTTTGTGGCCCCTGATGAATACTGCCAGATCGCTTTCCTAAGACTCTGTAAGCCCACACTGTCACCAGCCCGGGGAGAGGGGAGGGTGGCCGTTCTGTGATACACTGTGGTGTTCCCACAATGGCCATCCCTGCGTGCCACCAAGGCACAGGCTCCTTTGGTGCCGTAAGTGGACATTTTGCTACTGCAGCCCTTTGAACGTCTTATACAGGGTGACGTGTAGTCTTTTGTTTCATGTTATTGGAACCTAGCTGACTGTCCACTAGCCATCACTCTCGGTCATCCTTTTGTCTGGGTACTTAGCACTTGGAAAGTTGTGTCAAGCCAGCAGTGGAAAAGAAGACTTCATGGTGCTTTCCTGCTCAGCTTTGAGCTGTCAGCACTTTGAAAGCTTTTAAAGACTTAACTTAGATATTCTTTTTAATAGAAATACAAACCACTAGGTAAAAACTGAGTAACACACACCCACGTGTCTATAGCACAGTGGGGATTCAGTGGTCTTCTCTTCACCTCTGCTTGCAGGCCGTGGCTGTGTCGGCCTGAACAATTGAGATGTTTCGCACGGTGTGGTAGAGTGGTTAGTAGTTAGTTAGTAGTTAGTTGTCACACTGGTGTCTGCCAGGTACTGGAGAAATGCCACTTCTTGTCCGTTCTCTGTGTGTTTCTGTCCCAAACTTAGCCCCATGAACTATATTCTTGCTAAAAGTGCAGCCCATGTTTGCCCTGTGGTTTCCTCTTTGCTGCCTTCCGTCCACCTGCCTCTTCTTTCTCGTCACCTTTTCTCTTTTATCAGCCCTGCAGAGTCTTACCTTCCTTCACAGGTTTTATGTTTGTGTAGATAAAGGGTGGCCAGGCCCGCCTGCTCTCTGACGGTTTCCTGCTCCCCGTCGTGCCCCTTTTGCTCCCTCTGTGTCTTCGGGTGCTGCTTCCTTCTGTATTCTACAAGACGTCTCAGGTCACGTTTCAAAGGACGGGACAGGGTGCTGGTTTGGGGTGGCCCATCCTTCAGTTTGTCTGCTCTGTTGGGTGGGGTTTGGGGACAGCAAAGGACGGGTTGGGGCAGGGAGGCCATCACCCAGCTGCCTGGGGCATCGGTCCTCGAGCATTTGCCAAGGGTGACAAAGTCGCTTCTTTGCCCGGGGCGCCACCTCAACACAGCAGTGTCCCTCGAAGCCTCGAGGTGGCAGGGGACGGAGGAGAGCATAGAAGGTTCCAGACAGAAGCCTCCATGGGCTCCCCTGGGTCTTCACACACACACCCAGTGACCCTTGTTCCGTCTCTTCCCATCAGACACCGGAGCCCGAGGTGGAGCCACCCCGAGCCCCCGAGCTCAAGCAGGGCCTGTACGAGCTCTCGGCCGGCAACTTTGACCTGCACGTGGCACAAGGTAGGCGGGCGGGTGCGCCGGGTCTGCACCTCTGGGCAGCCCTGCCCGGGCCGTCCTCCTGGGGGCCCTGGCTTTTCCTCTTGCTGCTTGAGGGCTGGCACTTGTCCAGAGCTTCTCTCCCCCAACCCCGATGGCATCAGTGTTTAATGCTCTTCCTCTCGGAGATGATCCCTCCTTCTGTCTCTGTCCTTAGGGAAGGGCCAGTCCTAATCCTAAGCTAAAGCCCCAGGTGTGGAAAGCTCACTGATGGCGAGTGGGTGCACGCACTTGTGTACTGGCTGGACAGTGCGTCCTTGGATAAGAATGTTTGTTTATGTTAATGTTAAGCATATGCTTATTGACCTGAGGCAGAAACAAAGGTTTCTCTTACCTGTTTAAACCAGAATTTATTGGGACCATTATAACACACGAATCGAATCAGCGTAGGTGTTCTTTACACTTAAAATACTTTTCGATACCAAATCTCATTTTTTGAAAATAGTCTCCTAAATGTCAGAATGACCTGAGTACGATTTCTAACGTTAATGATGTGTAAGGCCTTTCTTCACATGTTCGGAAGTGTGGGCTCAGCAGTGAAAGGCTTGAAAGTGCGTTCAGCCTCCTTGCTGACCTGCCCTCTCAGATGCTGTCATGGAGAGAGATCCTCCTGGGAGACGGGGTTGGAAACGCTCTTAGGAGGGCTTAAAATTGTGTCCGGCCCTGAAGCCTCCTGCTTGCTGGTAGTTGACATACACCCCATCTAAGGTCTGACATCGCTTGTGGTGATCCTTTCAGCCGTTTTTAATTAAAGGTGGCTAGTTAATTGGTACAGATGCTCTGACAGGGTTTCTATCCGAAGGGGAGTCGCTTTAATTTGAGACGGGCTTGGGCTCCCTGCAGCATGTGCTCCCGGGGCCACCCGTGACAGACCACCGTCCGAAGCCCAGCCCTGACACCCCCCCGAGCAGGTCACCCACCGAGGGGCCGTGTGCCCGCACACCGTGGCCTCGTGCTGCTGACATGAGGGTCTCTCCTCGGAGAGCGGTGCAGCCCCGCCCTGACTCAGCTGCCGGGCCTCCTGTCTCCGCCTCACAGCACAAAGTAGCGACACACCTGTCTGGAGACGTGGTTTCAGCCTTGCAGATCAGCTGCTCATGTATATTTAAAATGTTTTTATTTAAATTTCTTAACTGGAGTATAGTGGATTTACAGTATTGATTTTGAAGCAAGTTTTTTTCCCCATTTCCCTCGCTCGCATCATTGCTGCGGTGACAAGATGCCGCCGTGAGCGTTGCCATGGCAAAGTCCGACTCTGAGCCTGAGTCACACGTCAGCGTCCGTTGGTTGGTTCTCTCCTTGGCCACAGCCTGATTTCGGTTTGGTCTCAGCCTGACACCGTTTTGGCCCTCGGCTGGTCAAGGTAGAAGAGCCTAGATGAAAGTTTTCAGTGCCTAAATCATGGTGTTGTGAGCCTTGTTTTTTTCCTAGCCAAGGGGAGTGATATTCAGTCTTTTTAGACCTTCTATCTTATTGTGAAATAAAACCCAGATACAGAAAACAATGTAGGGTGTAGTGAATGGTCATAGAGCGGTCACCCGGCTCAAGACAGAACACTGCTCGCTTCCCGTGCCCCGCCCCCCAAAAGGCACTGCCCTGCCTGTAGGGAAGCCGCCACTTGCTTCATGGTGTGGAGTACGGTCGCCCTGTCCACGTCACCTGATGTCTCTGTTCCCTGTGAGTTGGCCGTTGAATCTAGGGACTTTATCACGTTCTGTTTGATGTTTTGGGGGGTGTGAGCAACACTGCATAGCTGGGAAGTCTCTCTGTGACGTCAGTGGCCTCGTCCGTCACCGCCTAGAGCCGTAACTCACGAGGGATGCAAAGCCTGCTGCTGTAATTCAAGCATCGCTTCTTCATTTTTACAGCAGGAGACACTTGCCCTCGTTTCTCACTTGGTTATCCAGCGGTGCAGTTCACGTGGGAAAGACAGGCAAGTGCCTGATTCTTTCCCTTTATAGCCCGTTTTCCGAATAATGAGTTGGGTCCCTGTTGTCCTCCAAAGATGACAGATTGGTTTTTAAGGATCGTTATGAACTCATGGGTAGAGACATATTTGATGGGGAGTCATTTTTTACCAGTTCAAGGGTTCATGCTGAACTGAGCTTTGCAGGAGGACAAAGATGAGACGCTTCCACTCACGCTCTAGGTGGGTGGGTGTAACTCACACTCCCTCTCCCCTCCCCCACCTTCCTTCCCCACCCCCGAAGGAGACCACTTTATCAAGTTCTTCGCCCCGTGGTGTGGTCACTGCAAAGCTCTGGCTCCGACCTGGGAGCAGCTGGCTCTGGGCCTTGAACATTCCGAAACTGTCAAGATTGGCAAGGTAAGTGAAAGCCCTTATTAAACCGGAAATAGACCGCCTCTGGCTGGATTAATTAGCTGAGTAGCCCATTCTTCATTCTGTGCACAGAGTCGCAAACTTGATTTATTAATTCCATTTAGCGTGCCACTTGATAATTCATTTCACCTTCACAGATGGCAGCCGGGTTTCGAGTGTGCTGGCTTTTCCACAGTCTAGAGATAAATTATGGCTTTGGCTCCTTTGTTTATTTTGAAGCAATGGCCAATTCTGAATTGGCAGCCCCAGAGCCCTTTCTGCAAAGATATGGGGCAGAGCCTTAGAGAACATTCACTGGACGTACTTGGAGACCATCCACAGTCGAACTCACCCAAGAGCTCTTTCCTAAAAGGACCTTGGGCTCTGTGCTCACACCCTGTGTGCAGCCTGCGTGCAGAAGACCCGCCCGTGGGGAGCCCTGGCTTTTGCCCTGCTGCCAGGAATTCTTTCCCACTTTACGTAGGGAAGCCAGAAGTGATGCCTTGACAACTGGGTTTTCGGGAAATATCTAGAGCAGCTTCCGGGCCTTCAGGCACTTTTAATCCGTCCATCCTCCAGCACCTACCAGACACCCTGCCTGAATTGCTTCTATAAAAATCTCATTTTCTACCTTGCTGGGGGCTGATTTGTATACAGGAGTAATGCTGTGTGTTCAGGAACTGTAGCTAATAAGGTGATGCGCCCAGCACAGTGAGATGGCCAAAAGCATAAACGTGGGATTCGGACAGACCTGGCCGGCCACCCTCGAGCAGCTTCTCCACACCTCAGTCTCCCCCTTCACAAAACCGAGACGAGATCTGACTGGGGCGGTGGTGAGGGTGACGGTAAAATGCTGAGCACGACGCTGGGCACAGAGCAGATGCCTAGGAAATTGTAATGGTTGTGAAGTGAAGTTTTCACTGTTGTGTGTTAAACACTTGACATCTTTTCAGTTTTATCTTTATTATATTCCAAATACTCCTATTTAAAACTCCTGAACCTGAGAATACATTTCTGATGACTGACGTGGGTCTCTGTCCACGACAGCTGGCCGTCCCCTTCTCCAGATGTCAGGCTAGGCTCCCTCTGTCCATCTGCTGACCTGCTCAGGGTAAACTACTCCCCCAAAACTGGCATTTTTGAGTGAAAAGAAATCATGTCTCTAAAGTAAATCCCATCACTCTGCTCCCTAAGCTCAGGTGTATTTTGGGGTAAAGTCTCTCCAAAAGCTGCAGCTTGCTGGCAGAGACGCTACAGATGGGGAGTTGTAGAAATTTTCTTCTTTGAAAAAGCACTGAGTGTCCGAGAGCCCATTTACCAGGAAGGCTCGCGGAGAAACTGACGGGGCGCGTGATCTGTATTTCCAGGTTGATTGCACACAGCACCATGAACTCTGCTCAGGCAACCAGGTCCGAGGTTATCCTGCTCTCCTCTGGTTCCGAGACGGTAAAAAGGTACGTCTTCGGGTCTTAGCATTGAGACAAGACGTGTGTCATAACCACGGCTGAACAGTCGAGTGGTTTAACGGGTGGCGCGTTGCCAGCACAGATCGTTTGGGCACTGGTTTAAAGGAATACGCGTCACGGAGCGAGAATGTCTTTCTCTTTGTTGGTAAGGCCTGGCGCGTTGAGAGAAACCATCAGGCGTTACGCACTCCCGAAGCATCTCAGCTGGCTCAGGTTAACTCTAGAATAAGCCGGATCGACGGTCCTAGGGTAACTGCTCTGATTCCGACCTTTGAGAGGGGTCAGCGCTCGCTCTTGGTAAGGCCCTTCAGTGCCGGCTTCGTCCCTGGCCGCTGGGCAGCGCCCAGACTTTGGAACCGCTTAGCTCTGCAGAAGGAAGGCGCTGTGAAGTTCTTTGCCCAGAGCCAGACTGCGGTTGATCATCTGTGCTTTGCCTTCACCTTTGAGCAGCAGACACCACAGAGCCGGGACACCCAGACAGAGACGTCCGATGGGGGCGGGTCACGCGTGGGCAGGTGGAGGGTTGAGGATTCACAGCCCTGACGTGTCTTTGTGTCGCCTGTGTCCTGGGCAGGTTGATCAGTACAAGGGGAAGCGGGATCTGGAGTCGCTGAGGGAGTACGTGGCATCGCAGCTCCAGAGCACGGAGAGGGGCGCCCCGGAGCCCATCCAGCCCTCGGAGGCCCCCGCGCTGACCACTGAGCCCGCGGCCGACCAGGTGGGTGCACGGTCAGCTCCCGCCTCCAAGCGACAGCGCAGGCACAGCACGCGGTCGGTCATTCACGTGGTGGGCTGGGGTCCACTTTTCAACACAGCGTTTTCTTGAACTCCTTTCACATGCTTGTTAGGGGGTCAGCGTAGACAGAGCTTCCCTTTAAAGAACCTGGAGTGGGTGTGAGACAAAGGATCCTGCGAGCATTTGGTGTCAGCATTTCTGGACAGTTCTTCCCTTTGATTCAGCACTCACTAACTTGAAGGTCTTTGCTGTGAAAGCTGGGCTGTTGCCTCTTGGGCCCGTTCTGCTCGCTTCCATAATTTGCTGCAGTCAAGGTGGTAAAGGCTCCTGAAAGAGCTGCAGCAGAAAGGCTCTGCGCGTGGGAATGTCAGAGGCAGATCGCTGTAGGCTATTTCATTTGTCCAGATGATCGCTGACTTATCGAGGTGTCCTCTTCATATATTCAGAGCGTAAGGTTTCACGTTCGTTCGTTCTGCGTTTATCAAGCCCTGTCGCATTCCAGCCACTGTCCTAGGCTGCCAGGACACAGAGCGAATAAAGACGTTGTTTTCCGCCTGTGGAGAGTGGCGGGTGGGAAGGGGGAGACACGCGAAGATGTCGGTGCTGCGACGCAGGCCGGGGCGGGGAGGCAGGGAGCGCCACCCCACGGGTGAGTCGGTGTCGGCCGGAGAGCCGTGGGGAAGGCCGCCTGGCGGCGCGTCAGCCGGCAGGAGTGAAGAGGGCGCGAGGAGGCCAAGGGCACCGTGCGGGACGCAGAGGGAGCTGGCGGCTGGCCCCCGAAGGGCCTTGTCCGCCAGCCGCGGATCTCAGGTCTGCAGGGAGCCAGTGGAGGGCTTGGACTTTAAGAAAGCCGGCTGGCTGCAGCCTGTGTGGACGAGACGGAAACCGCTATATCTGGAGACGAAGGATGCAGGGGTGTCCAGCTCCCCCTGCGCAGTCGGGATGGGGGAGGGGAGGGAGGGAGAGACGGGCTGGTGGCGCCGGGTGGGAGGGAGGCGATGGGTCCCTATTCAAGGTGTTGCTTCCAGGGCTGTGGCGGTCTGCACGTGGCGACAGGTAAGAGTCCGGAGCTTAAGCCGGATGCCTGTCTAGACGAGGAGGTTCCCGCATCCGCTCCTGTAGGTAGAAACCGATGCTGAAGCCGCGGGTGAAGATGGGATTGTTCGGGGAGTCAAAGTGGTGTTTTCCCGGGAAAGCAGTGCTCGGATGTCCCAGCTGAGAGCCACACATAAGGCCTGTTTGTCTGTCAGTGTACTTCCAAAGCCGAATCCTTGTGTTGCCGCCTCAGTTCACACAACGGCACTGCACAGCACGCCAGGTTCTTACCCGGGACGGCGGGCAGCGCGGCCCTGGTCCTGGGGAGGACGCCTCCCTGGTGACTGTCCAGCCTCAGCATTTACGGGAGCGATCGTGACTCACTAGGGCTGTCACGCCCGGGTCCCGGGGATCAGGCTTGGAGAGCCGGCAGCCGCCGGCCCCATCCTCCCAGGGTGGGGCTGTGATGGCGCCTCCGCCCCCCCGGGCCCAGCCCCTAGTGGGACGCTTGTAGGTTGGGGACCGCGTGGGTGTTAGTTAAAAGTGGAAGTTTTGGTTTAAGAAGTAAACAAACGATTTCGTAGTTAAGGGACCACGCGTCAAGGGAGCGTGTGTCATGGTGGTTGTAAAGGTCACCCCACATCGAGTGTAATTATATACTGTGGGTGTTTTTGTCAAACCCAGAAGGGTTTCTATTTATAATGAGGTTTTCCACCACTAAGTGGGTCTTTCAGTGAGTGTGGTGTCATGTTTCTGGACATGAAGATGGTAGCGTCTGGATGGCCCCCGCGTCCTGGTCACAGACACATGGTACTTGGTGCTGGACTCGAGTGGGGCAGCCCTGGCACACTTTGCCATGTGATACATCATCCGTATTCTTTTTATTTATTTATTCATTTATTTATTTATTTGGCTGCATCGGGTCTTCGTCGAGGCATGCAGGATCTTCGGTTACGGCGTGCGGGCTCAGTAGTTGTGTCGTGCGGGCTCTGGAGCGCGTGGCCTTAGTTGCCCCGCAGCGTGTGGGATCTTAGTTCCCCGCCCAGGGCTCGAACCCACGTCCCCCTGAATCGGAAGGAGGATTCTTAACCACTGGGCCACCAGGAAAGTCCCCATCCGTATTCTCACGAGAGGATCACAGATCCATTTTTGGAGGAAAGCACATAGACATAACCCTGTGAAGAGCCTTCAAGATAGAATCGCTTTAGAGCAGACTGCCGTGTGGCACCTTTGCCCTGAATTCTCCAGCCTGAGTTCAAATGAGCAGTCTTCACATTTACTGTGAATTTAAAAATGGAAAGCAGCCTGTTATCTGTAGAAGCACATGTTGCCTGTGCTTGTGTAACTAAGGTCCCTCCGTCACATAGAGAAGATAATTATGAATCTGTAGGATGAGAGCGATAGGGTCGGCGGGGAAAGCAGTGTGTACAGACTTCGGGGAGGCCGGTCAGCTCGGACTTCGATCAGTGTCCGAGGCTCCAAGCCCGGGAGGCGCGTGCTTGGGCCCTGCCCACCCGAAGCCCTGGAGACAGCGGCTGCACCTGACCCTGCCTGGGCTGGCTGGGGGCAGAACGCTGGACGTGTCCTGTCCCCTCCACGCCGCATCTCCTGGGCTCAGGACCGTGGGACCGGTGATGATGAGTCACTGCCCTTTAGTGGAGCTTGTGAAAAGTGAGTTGTGTAGGTATTTGTGGGTGGCCTCGGAGCACACATCACAGCATTTTAAAAGATGACGGACCTGTATTTCTGCGATCCCAAAGCATGATCCCCGCTCTGCTCTACGTGGTGTATTTGAATTGTGGCTTTTCCCTCCCCCAAGGGCACTGTGTTGGCACTGACGGAAAATAACTTCGATGACACCATCGCAGAAGGCATAACCTTCGTCAAGTTTTATGCCCCGTGGTGAGTAGCTGTTGAATTAGAAACTTGGTCCTCGTGCGCTTGAGTCACATCCTATTTTTCAGGCCATAGGCCAACCCTCCGGACTCAGTGTGGGGCAGATACATTTACTTGTAGTTATGCTATAGGGAAAAGGGAAATGTCATTATATGTGTTAAAGTTTGGTGGTAATTCACAAAGTGATGGAGAATGATGGAGAATGAGGTTAACTTAAAGCTCAGTCTGCTCTGGAAGAAACAAAAATGGAGACTTCTTATCGTGGCCACATAACACTGCAGTTTTGTGGTATCTGGGCACTTTGCCAAATAGATGGCTTTTGGGGTTAAAGACTAAGCTCTGCCCCTTAGTCTCTCTGGATGTTGTAGAGAAATCGAGTAGAGCTCAGCTTTCCGTTAGAGCCATGCAGTCTGTCAGTCACCTGACCTTCCTGGCCCGTGGCCCTCGGGGGCCAGAGCAGAGATGGGCTGCTCGGAGCCCGAGACCGCGGCAACCGCAGTCGGGAAGACGATAGGTTCCAGGATGTGCCGTGAACCACTGCGGCTTTGGATGCCCTTTAAATCCTTTGAACCCACTTTCCTCAGCTGTAAAACGAGGAGAATGCTTTGTCTTGAAACAACCCATTTGGAAAGATAGTGTTGAGGAGAGAGGAATCCTGTTTCTGAACACAAACACACACGTGCCATTTTCGCTTCCCACTTTGTTTCATTGCGCGTATCCATGAGAATCAGTAACGGCAGAGATAAAAAAGTTAACGAGTGACCTGTACGACTTGCGCAGGTTTTATTCTTAAAGAGTAGAATCACTAGATAATGCCTTTAAAACTATCACGTATTTTCTAGTTTTTTTTTTAAAAAAACCCTAAAGCTGTACAGATCACGTACAAGGACAGAAGAGCCCCTTTCATTGAAGGGGAGCAGGCCATAGAGGGGAAGATGGTCAGGAAGGGGGTATAGTAACAGGTGGAAGGAGAGTTTGAGCCAAACTTAGTGGCCTCAGTGCTCACACCACATCCCGGAAGCTTCAGGGAAGCTTTGAAGTTCTTTTGAACACTTAAGACCGTAAGAAATACCTGTTTTTGGCATTCAGGTGATTTTTTAAAAAGCCCACAGTTGACCGCATCGTAGAGATGGTTGCAAAGCTGAAGCTGGTTTGCAGACCGTCTTGTTGTCAGTCAGGGTATCCGAAAGCCTGCTCTGGCTTGGGTTTGAATTCCGTGTTCGGGATGGGAGAGGACGAGCAGGTGCAGGAGGTGGGGGGCGCACCCCGCGGGAGAACCTGCCGGTTTGTCCACTTCTGGGCAGCTGTCGGCTGCTTCCTACAGAAGAAACAGGCTGGGCAGTGAAGTGCAGGCGAGTGAGCTTGACGGGACCTCAACAAAGCTGTCGCTCTTCTGTCCCCAGGTGTGGGCATTGTAAGAGCCTGGCTCCTACCTGGGAGGAACTCTCTAAAAAGGAATTCCCTGGCTTGGCGGAGGTCAAGATCGCCGAGTTGGACTGCACTGCGGAACGGAACATCTGCAGCAAGTACTCGGTGGGTCCACATGGATGGAAACTCATGGGGACAGAACTGGGGGCGGATCCCAAGTGGAGCTGTAATTCGGTATTGTGGGCTCAACCAAGATAACTCATCCTCTCGACAAAGAGTTTTTTGTGTCCTTTGGGGATTTCTTTTTCCCATTTGAGAAGCAAAAGAGCTGCTCTCTCAAAGGCAAGGCTGTCTTCTGTGAGTGCACACAGTTCAGAGGGGTTTTCAGGCCTTGCCACCTGGGCGAAAGGCTGGCAGTACCTGAGGCTCTGAGCTGGAGGGCAGGGCGCCACCTGCGCGGCCATTCCCATTGGCTAAACGGTCAGCTGGCTTGTAGCCTTCGTCGCACACACAGACACAAGGCAGCGCTCAGTGCAGAAAGTATTTGATCCTACACTTCCCCGAGAGGGCCACACCAATGGGCCAGGCTTGGCTTCTTTATGTAACTGTTGCCTTCTTTCCAAGCTGTTAGCACCATCGAATAGCCCAGAAGATTTGCAATTTATTTATATTTTTCCATTTGTGGTGTTTTTCTTAAAACATTTTTGAGGCCTCTGGAGTTTATTAGAATAGATGTATGTAGCACAGACGTCATCTACTTACTAGAAGATGCCAGTCATTTTTAAAAATTTTTTATTTTTTTGGTGCTTTAAGGAGAAAGGTGAGCTGTGCTGACAAGTGTGCATCCTTGAGGCTCCTGCTGCCACTCAGCGCGGACCACAGAGCGCCCTGGCGTTGTCAGGGAGCTTGTGGGAAATGCAGCCTCAGGCCCCCTCCATCCACACCAGCTCCCCAGGCGAGACTCCACTCTAGGGTGAAGTCACTCCTTGTTGCTAATCTTGAAAGTAGGTTTGGGTTGGAAAGTGAATATAGAGCCCCAAGGCTCTGCTTTCTGAACTCTTAGGTACTTTTTTGATGGTCTGTACGTTCTGAAAATTTATAGACTTCCCTGGGCACGACTCTAGGATCTTTTCTGATTTTATTTAAGAAGCAACTTTGTGTTGGTTTTCAATTTTTTTTTTTTTTTTTAAGGTACGAGGTTATCCCACATTGCTGCTTTTCCGCGGAGGCAAAAAAGTCAGCGAGCATAGCGGGGGCCGAGACCTGGATTCCTTGCACCACTTTGTCCTGCGCCAGGCGAAGGATGAACTGTGAGCTCGGCTGGAAGCTGTCTCCTGCCTGGCCCTGGGCAGGAGCTCAGTCCTGCGGCCGCTGCCCGGTCCCTTGCGGTGGTGACTCAGAGATCCGAACGCACTAAACTTGTGCTATCTTCTCCATGTGTGTGTTTTTTAAGCCAACACACTCCACAGATTCTTTCTTAGGTTTCTCTAAGTACATGTGTAACTCATGATCCCTTTGCAAACTAAATATTTTCAGTGGCAAGCTACCATCCATCCCCTTTAACCTTCTCTTGGTGAAATCTAAATGGTTTCCTTTGAGACTAAAATAGAGTCAAGGAAATTCCAATTGCCAGACTGTTTTTGGCTTTGGAGTGATTTCGGTGAAAGCATCATGCGATGCATAGTTTTTGAACCATCCGCGCACAAGTTCTGGAAAGGTGGCCTTGCCTTGTGGCGGTATTGCGTTGCTCTGATCTGAAGGTCCCAGTTGACTTGTTAATAACGTCGTTGGTCCGTAGCTTGGAGCGGATTTAAAACACAAAACCCCGTCGCCTCTGGAAGAGCCACTTTCCCAGCCCCTCCTGGATCTTCTGTCTCTGGTGATGCCTCTCTCACGGGGAGTGGTGAGCCATAATGAAAACGGTGGTACTCCTGGCGCGTGCCTGAGTAAGATACCGCTGATGCCATAGTCTTGTGTGTGTGTTGATACTTGACCCATCGCTTATTCCTGTCCAAGGGATACTTCTGTCCCTCCTGAGTGAGAGATTTCATTAGTTAACATGAAGCCAGAGTCCACGTGAACGTGAAGATCCGATGTCTCACGTGGAAAGTTCCACAAGGCTTGTCCCGACTATTCTGTTAACTCCTAGGAAGATTCTGCTTGGCTTGGCCATCTGGGGCCTTCCCAGGTCTGCATATCAGGGACCGAGGAAGCCCTGCAGCCCCACGATGGAGCCCTAACCAGAAGCAGCTTCGGACTCAGCAGTCCTAGAGGCCGTGTCCTGTACTTCGTCTGCCTTCGAGGAGGTCAGTCTTCTACTGTAAGAGGAGTGGGATTAACTTGACCTCAAGATCAAAGAAGGAGAGAGGCAGGGCCGAAGTAGGCCACCTTACCAGCGTCCGCATAACCCACGCCGTCCTGGTTGATAAGGAGCACGTCTACCCTCACCCTTGGAAGTCCGCAGCTGTGGGACGAGGCTCCCTCAAGGCATGTGCCTGTAGGTTCTTCGCCATCAGGTGCTCCTCGTGATAACACTCGTCACCCCACCGCCCACGCTCAGGAGATGTGGCCACTTGGCACAAAGTACCTGGTGGTCAGGACCTTAGAAACAAGACCCCGTCCGCTGTGCACGGCAGACGACAACAGGATCCCGGCCAGCCTCTGCCTTAAAGAAAATCTTTATTAATCATGTATGGTTCACAGATGTTCTTTAAAAAAGACCCCAACTTTCTAGAGAAGCACAATCCTCATGCGTGGATTCATCTTTGCATCATGAGTCTTGCTTTAAAAAGGAAATCAAAGTGGTACAATTTGTTTACACTATGATACTTTCTAAATAAACTCTTTAAAAAAAAAAAAGTCTGGTCTTTCCTTAAATGTTACAGCAAAACAGATATAAAATAGACAATAAATTATAGTTTATATTTACAAAAAAGCTGTAAGTGCAGTTATAGATCATAAATGTATTATTTAATCAGTTTAGTATGAAATTGGTTTCCGAGTACATGATCGTGAAAAAGACATTTAAAAAATATTCTCAGATTTAATCTGAGTCTTACTTTCTACAGGAGAAAACCATGATTTCGGTTCCTAAACCGCATACCCATCCTAATCTCTTCCTAAGGCTGGGTGCCCTTCCTCAGCTCATCACCTGTGCTGGTCTAACCCCAAGATGCGGGACACTGTCCAGTAAGAGGCAAGGAACCGTTTTACCGACACAGATGAGGGCTGACATTCCTGACGTAAACGTGCTTTTTCAAAGAGCCGTCCCTCAGGGGAAGAGGTGCGGGCGTATAGCTCGGTTAAAATGATGGCTTTAAAAAGACTTCTCATCCCCGGAGCCTCGCCTCAAAGTGGGATCACTTTAGTCTCTGTTTTTGGTCCTAGCAAAGAAAACAGCAAATGCTGGTGGCGGTGGGGGGGGGGGGCGGGGGGCGCGGGGTGGAAATGATATGTTTTCATATGGACAAAACGCCCGCACAAACGTGTAACAGCACGACTGAGACAAAAGGCACTTGCGGGCTGCCCGGCTCCCTCCCGGGCCGTTGATCCCACGTGAGAAACCGACCTCCCTGGGATGAGAGCTCAACAGAGACGTTCTTCCCCCGTTCCCATGATCTGCAAAATCTACCTGTGAGCAGCTACTGAGCCCGCTGATATCTGAGCCAAGAAGAATTTTACTTTAAGATTATCTTCCCTATTTACTTACTAAAACCACAAAGAGCTTGATCTAAAGCAAAATAATTTGGGTGGGTTTGGGGGGGGGGCAGAGGGGAACCTTCAAAGTTAGGTTTCTTCAGTCACCGGACTTCATGCTCCAGACACTCAAACTCAGCTTCCTAGAGACCGACAACTACTCACGACATTTACTGCGTGAGCAGGTTACGGACGAGGTCCTTTAAGATGCCTGTTAGGGCGGAAAGGCAGCAGGCAGCACGAGATGGTGTCGGCGTCTTATCCCGCTTTCTCGGTGCTTCCGGGTGCCTTTTAAGGCAGACGTGATGCAGGAGTCCAAGGCAGTGCATGTGTCCCCAGCAGCTCGTCCTGAGTCAGTGGCACCCACAAGCTCTGACGACCATGTTCCTGTATTTTTTCAGGATGACGTTGGAGTTGTCATCAAAGTAAAGCACAGAGATGGCATTCAGTTTCGTTGGCGCACAGCACGGTTTGGGGACGTACTCGGGATTCATAAGGTGAACCTGTTTCAAACACAGAAGGAGGGGAGGTGTCGTTAGGAACACTACCTGGCCCGGGCCTACTCCCCAGTCACGTGGAGATGCCAGCGCTCACCAGGGTCTGCACGATGGCATGGTTGGTGGCGTTCATGTGCGCGTTGAGAGGGAAGGAGCATTCTCCATCACAGTAGTTGGCAGCGTAACCCTTGGGTGCAATGATCCAGTCCTGCAACAGAGAGAGAGATGTACACACACACCTCGTATCACCTGTGCCCTCAGGAACCCTGCGAGAAGCTATCACTCACATGGGGCAGCTAAGGAGACAGACACAGCAGGTCGAGGTCACACTCGAGGGGCAAAGCGAGGCTGTGAACCCGGTCAGTCAGACTCCGGAGCCCTCGCTCCTTCCACAGGCCCGCAAGGCCCTGACCTGCTCCTGGCCCGCCTAGGCCTGGAGGCCTGCAGGTGGCTGGCTCCATGAACTTGGACCAAAGGAGCCTCTCCAGGAGCCCGGGTACTCCGTCTCCGCAATGCCACCGCACATGGGAACGATCTTCCATCACTGGACGCCTAGAATTTGCGTCTTCTCGTATTAACTAGCAGTGGCCTTCGGGAGGGAGGCAGAGCATCGGCGCGCTTCTAGTCTGGGCGAACTGGCATGTGGCCCTTGGAGAAGTTAACTGTTAGATGCTCTTCCAGCCCCTTCTCAAAGCACAGTGAACTCCTGTTTAAATGCCCAAAGCAGTACAGGCCCTGTGGACCCTGAGAGAATGAGAGAAGAGCACTGGGAAATGGGCTCCTGATGTGGAGGGACAGGGCGCCTGCGCGCCTGGAAAGGAGCCAGGGGGCTTCCCGCACGAGCGGGCGGGCCTTTCGCCACCCACTCCAAGACCTGGGCATCTGGAAGGGCTCCTAAGACCTTCACAGGAGGAACCTTCTCAGCCCTCAAGTTCAAGGTCTCTGAGGATGGCTGCTGCCTCTAAGGTGAGGAGAGACTGCCGAGAGAGGGCCCTCGCCCCCCTTGCTGTCCGGAGCACTCACCTGCCAGCCCAGGTCCTGGAAGCTCACGTAGAGCTCATGCTTCCTGCAGGCTGTTTTCAGTTCACTGCTGTTGTAATCTGTTGGAGATCAGAAGATGCGACAGTTAACTGATTCATTCTTCGCTTACAAACTTACCCGGATAGTTAACCACGGGCCAGCCGTGCACAAGGCCCCCGCTAGACACAGCTGGGGCGCCCGCAGTTCTGCAGCCTCCTCCCAGCTGCTCGGGTGTTTGACTTACTCCGTCTCGTCCACTCTGGGGTCACTGCCAGGCACACTGGCACACAACACGTCATTACTGACCTGAATGGACTCCTTTCAAGCAACAGATGTTTGTCGTGATCCCCTGTTGGACCAAGATGCCCCAAACACCCCGGGGCCCTGACTTGGAGGACATCGTATTCACAGGCGAGACACACCAGGCAGGTTCCGCTCGCTTTCTAAAACCGGGACTGTCCTGAAGCTGCGCAGGGGCCGGGAGAGCCTCCTGAAGGGGGCGCCCTGGAGCCGGGCCTGCCCGGGAGGCCGGGAGTGGGGACGGCGCGGGGCTGAAGTGCGCGCACCTGCTCTGTGTGTCAGGACCTGCTAGCCTGGCTTCATTAACCGACCACTGGCAGGAGGACAAGGGTGCCCTGACTCATCTAGGCCAGACGGAGCGGCTTCTGTGTGACGCGCCCCCTGCGAGTTGCCACGGGGAAACACGAGGATCCGTCAGGCAAGGCTTCTGGCCTCCAGCGACTCAGGGAACGGACGGGGTGCCGTGAGACGTGCAGAGCTCACGCCAGTACAAAACACAATCTGAACGCCATGCGCAGGGGCTGGAGAGAAACCCCACCGGGAGTTCAGAGAAGGGACAGTTAAAGAGGGGGAGAGAGAGGAAGAGAGCAGTTCTGGTGGAATGAAGTTAAGGACACGTGAAGAGCTACCCAAACCGTGGAATTTCCTGTGTGATAATCCAGCTCCTAGTGGGGCCCCGGAGAGCTCAGGATGGGCTGCTCACCAGAAAGACCACCACGTGATCAGAGGTTGGGACGTGGGCCAGCCTGACCTCCAGGGAAGGGGGGAGGACGGGAGACAGAGTTCAAGTCGTGAGGCCCACGTGACAACTCTGGACACGGGGCTCGGGGGAGCCTGGGGTTGTTGGGTGAGCATGTCCGTGCGCGGGGAGAGCGGCCCGCCGGGTCCTCTGGGGAGACGGCTGCCCCTCCTCTGCGTCCTTTCTAATCCAGCTGGAGTCCCAAGTGGGGCACTTTCCTGCGTCCTGTGAGTTGCTCCAGTTAATCAGCAGACCGGGGAGGGGGCGTTGCGGGAACCCCTGAATCTCACTGAGTGGGACAGAACCACAGGTGGCATCCGCAGGGGGCCAAGCCGTTGACCTGGTAGCATCTGTGCTCCCCCCAGGCCGTCAGGATCAGGACGGAACTGGGCTGTAGGACCCCCAGTGGGCGTCGGGACGCAGGCAGGGACAGTTGCTGCTTCTGTCGGACGGGAACCGAGGGGGCGTGGGGAAGGGCCTGGCCGACCCCCCGCCATCTCCGCAATCTGGCCCTCGCTTCCCTTGGGCAGAAGAGATTCTCAGGAGAGCGGGGCCGGGATGAGAAGGGCAGGGGCCCCATCACGCCACAGGCGGGGCCGGGCAGCCACCGGGGAGGCGGCTGCACCTGAATCCCTGCGGCCCCAGCTCGGCCCAAGCCCCAGGGGTCCAGGCAGCCGGCCTGCTGTCCTTTCCAGCCCCAAGAGAGGAGGAGAGAGGAACAAAGGGGAGACTGGAGAGGGGAAGAAGCAGGAAAGAGACAGAGTCAGGGCGGCCTAAGAAACCAGGGGGCAGGGGAGGAGCGTGAAGGCTTCTGCAGACGGCCGCCCGGGGCTGACCGCCTCCCCTGCCCCAGGCCACACCAGCTGCAGGCCCCAGGCTCGGCCAGGAAAACACCAGGCCAGCAGGAGCACAGAGCACGCTGTCCGCACAGCCCGGCTCTTCTGAGCTCAGGCTGCAGAGTCTTCCCAGAGGAAGCTTGTTTTTTAGAAGGAACAATTCGCTGCTCTCATTTCCCTTCCCTCCTAGAATGACAAGGGCAAGGGCAAAGGGCAGCTGTTAAAATGGTACCCCTGTCTGCACTGGGCTGGCCGCTCCTCCCCCGCCTCCGGCCTGATCCGCCCAGCTTATCCCAAAGGAATCTCCGGCTCCCACGTACCCCACAGAATCAACGGGGCCTTGAGAACCTGCTGGAGGAAGCCCAGCTCCTGTGCCACTGACACTGTGGGACCCCGGGACCACACTGGGATTTTGATTTCTGGTGTCAATAATCTCGTTAAGTGCTGGGCGGGGGCAGGAGTGGGGGGACAGCTTGCTTTTCAGAGGCTCAATTTTGTTTACAACCGGACGGTTAGCATGAAAGGCAACAGTGAAGTCCTGTTCTTTTGTGGCTGCAGGATTTCAAGGTCTTACACAGCTCCATTTAATCTGAGCGGGGCTTTGATCTCAGCCTTGGTCTTGATTATAAAAGAATATGGAGCTAAGTATCTTGAAAACAGAGGCTCTCCTTAAAGACTGAGCCCTGAGACTCCCTGCTTCACGCACCTCTGTCCCTTCCTAGAGGGACCCTGGCCCCCAGTGCCCTCTCGGGAGTTGGTAGTGGTTGGTGAATTATTCGGGCATCTTGCAGCCTCTTTATTATTCAGCATTACCGGCCCGTTAGCACATTCATTAGGGGTGAACCTAGGGATGGAGTAGAAGGTCAGGTTCTAGTTGGCTTCACTCCTTGATAACTTTGATCCTAAAGGGGCGTAATGGCAGACGAGAGTCAAGTATTAGAAATATGGAATTTGGAACAATTCTAACTTTCCAATCACTCATGCCCTGACTGTCCTCCACAGCTGTGGAGAACTAAGTTCTGATTTCATTTAGAAAGCCCTGGACGAGCCTCCACCTCTTGACCGAGACATCTGGGAGCCAAGCTCCAGGCCCTAAAATTTGAATTTAAGATCAAAATGACACATTAAAATTCGCAACGCCTGTGAAGAACTATACACGGCTAAGTCACAGCCCTGACCCGTGTCCGTTCTTCCCAAGCGTTGGGTGTCCATGGTGGATGACCCTCTCATCTCTGGCATGTCAACCCATGGAAGCAAGTGCTGAGCTAGAGGGGACACATGCCAGGAACTAAAAGGCCAAGCAAACATTGCTCTGGGAGAATGAGACCCCCTAGTCTGTGCACTGAAATTCCCTGAAATCTACAGCAAAGCATGTCATAGTCATAATAAAGTACCCACATCACTGCTTTGCAAGTGATGAGTTCTGGTTACCTTTCCTATGCTGGAAGCATACTGAATGGTCCCAACTGGAAAGTTCAAGGGATAGAAGATATGAACCAGCAACGAGAAGGTCAACAGTGTATTTACATGTACCAGAGCCACCTTTTCTCCCAGGACCCTTAAGGATACATGTTTGGGGACTTACCTGGTGGCACAGAGGTTAAGATGCAGGGGATATGGGTTCAAGCCCTGGTCCGGGAAGATCCCACATGCCACGGAGCCACTAAGCCCGTGCGCCACAACTACCGAGCCTGCGCACTACAGCCCGCAAGCCACAACTACTGAGCCCGCTCGCCTAGAGCCTATGCTCCGCAACAAGAGAAGCCACGGCCATGAGAAGCCCGCGCACCGCAACAAAGAGTAGCCCCTGCTCGCCGCAACTAGAGAAGGCCCGTGGGCAGCAACACAGACCCAACGCAGCCAAAAATAACAAATAAATAAATAAATAAAATTTTAAGAAAAGGATACATGTTTGGGTGGGTTGGAAAGAGAGGAGAATTTAAGAGATGCTCACAGGTAGCATTTGAATCGATGAAGAGCTCATTCCAAAGCAGAGAGAGGGTCTTGAGAAGCTGCTGGTTCAGAGACAGTCGGCAGGGCTGAGGGATGGCAACATGAACGTCAAGGGTGAACGAGGCCCAAAGGTCAGTGAATCCAATTTGACATGAATTGTTCAAAGTGGCAGAAAAGTTTTCAAAACTATTCATCTGCCAAAACAAAGAGCAATTCTCAGTCACGGTGTTGGCAGCCAGCTGGTGGACACGGCAGAAAACCTCAGACTCACAAGCTGAACTGAAATCACATTCACTACCCCACACCCCAAAGATGTCTTGGAAAGATCTTGGAAAATGAGCTAGAACAGAATCTAGAATCACCACATGGAACCACCCTCAAGGCCATTTGTTCACAACCCTTGTAATGGGTCGGTCAGGTGGTGTCAGTCCCCCAGGAGACAAAATCATGGACGCTGAGAGAAAGATACTATGAAAGAGGATGAATGGCAGCAGGTAGAACGAGGCCACCCAATGAGAGCTCGGGGAGCCGTGGATGGGGCGCCACAGGAGCAGTGGGCTGGCTGGTAGCCTGGAGGCCGAGAAGAATGTCCAGAGACACTAGAATCCCCAGTGGGCTGCACAGCACGGCTTGGACCAGGACTAGTAAAACACGTGTCAAACGATGAACAATATGGTCCAAACGATATCCAAGCCCACTGGAGAAGTGCGACACGGCCAACATCCAACATCCACTCAGAGCAGACAGCGACAGAGAAGCCAGGGCAGGTCAAACCCATCCAGGGAGACTTCGGTCCAAACCCACTGCTTGGTGCATGTGTTTGGGAAGTCCAGCTTGAAGGCCAAGGACAGGTGTGAGAGCAGATTTTGGTGGGCAGGGGAAGAGGCGGGCGGGCTCCTGGCCTCTCCCTCGTTGGGGACGGCTCCCGCCATCTCCGGCATCGGCAGCTCAGTTCCAAAAACAGCCACGTGTTTCCCTGCCATGTTTCACCCTGATGACAGGCAACTGGACGGATGATGCTAACTTCTTTACCCAGAGGCAGGACGGTCTCTGGTGGGCGGCTGCTGGTGTTTGTTTCAGTGGAGAAGTATGAATTCCCTGGGAGCAGCACACTGTGGAAGACGGGGGGCAGCAGAGGCCAAGCCATCTCTTCCTTCAACCTCCCGAAAGATTTACAAGGGGCAAGTCCCGCCTGGAGTCACACCCGAGACCACAGCTTTTTGTCTCGGCAGCATCTACCTGGTTCACGAAGACCCAGCAACATCTGGCCCCACCGTAGCCCGGAAAGAAAGCGCAAACCGATGGTCCGTTCCCCTGGAGAGCAGGCCATCTTTCTGGAAACACCTTCTCCAAGAGCAATCCCCTCTGCACCTCCATTCCCATTAATGGCGAGAATAAGGAAGGAGGAAAGGGCCAAACCGATAAAGCACTTCAGTGAGCCTAACCTGGGCCACTTCTTGGACCAGCTTGCGAGAGTCTTTGAAGATAGTGGGAGGGAAGGAGGACCCTCCATAGTAACACTTTCTTGGGGGTCTGGGCCTTTAAGCAGGTGAGGCCAGGCCCATTTGTTACGAACTCTTAGCCTCAGTGCTGCTGAAAGGAACAAAGCATGTTTGAAAGTACGGGGCTGGGGGGTGGGAAGACCAAGAAAAAGCAGATGTACTTGCCTCTTCTTACAAATTAGACCACCTTTACTATTCGTATTTAATTTAAACTCATCAAACTGAAAACAAAATGCCGGAAAGGATTTGGAAGAGAGTAATTCAGTGATGCCACGAAAACCCAAATCAGAGATGACATGTTTTCTCGATTAAAAAAGACATTTATGTGTGTACTGGTGGGGGAGGGGATGTGGAGTAAATCAAGTGAGATTTTCATTTTAAAAAGCAATCGAGGGCTTCGCTGGTGGCGCAGTGGTTGGGAGTCCACCTGCCGATGCAGGGAACGCGGGTTCGTGCCCCGGCCCGGGAAGATCCCACATGCCGCGGAGCGGCTGGGCCCGTGAGCCATGGCCGCTGAGCCTGCGCGTCCGGAGCCTGTGCTCCGCAACGGGAGAGGCCACGACAGTGAGAGGCCCGTGTACCGCAAAAAAAAAACAAAAAAACAAAAAGCAGTCGACACCTCAAGAGCTGCCTTCAGGCCTGAGGTCCTGGTACCAAACTGACCGCAGTTCATCAGATGCCACGGGCCGGCTGCACCGCCGCGCCCCGAGGACAGCACTGCGATGATTACTGTTCAGCAGGCTTCCTGCCAAGCGAATAAAGGCAAGCAATCATTTCTTCTTCTTCTTTAAACCCCAACCCTGACTGTTTCTAGCGGTAAACACAGGAACACCCATGCTGGGCGAAGCCTCCAAGAAACACCAGGAGGAGAAGCAGCACAATGTCACATCACACCGGGTGGTACAAGTTCCACATCCAGGTTACTGGTAACAGTAACGCTGAGTCAGAACCCAAAATGAAGACACTGTTTCCCAAAGGAAAACGGGGCGCTTCGGAAAGTTCCAAGAACTCTTGCCGGCCATGGAAGATGA
Organism: Leucopleurus acutus; assembly: GCF_964270905.1. Lineage (NCBI taxonomy): Eukaryota > Metazoa > Chordata > Mammalia > Artiodactyla > Delphinidae > Leucopleurus > Leucopleurus acutus. The sequence goes on from NC_139153.1 coordinate 99,830,510, forward strand.
CACTGTGAAACAGTCACGTGGAAGAATTAACGCATCTTCCAGAAGTATTTTACATGCCTTCAGAGGAGCCTAACGTACACCCTGAGACCTTCCCATGCTTGGAGGCAACTCATCTTTGAGCCAGAGCAATGCTTCTCATTTAATTCCAGCAAAGCCACCGAGGATCAAGCATCCCCACTTAACAGCTGGGTGAACTGACGCCGAAGTGGACTAGGTTTGTCCAAAGTCACAGAGTAGTAATGAGGGAAGCAAGACCTCCAACTGCAAATCCTACAGCAAATCTTCAACTTCGTGCTTGATTTCTGGGCTGTTTAAAGGAAAAGGAAACCCAGAACTCGAAAGCACCAACTCTAGAGTAAGATGCACCTTGGTTTGAATTCAATACTGACTAGCTCTGTGAGCTGGGTGTCAGGAGGGAATGCCTGCTACCCGCCCCCCCACCACCGTGTTCTGATGAGTGGGCTTCCGGAAGTGCCTCTTCCCCAAAAGGCAGGCGTGGGAGGAAGCATTTCGGAAAGACCTCTGAATTGACACTCGGGCAGTGGGAGCTGTTTCCTCTCTCCTGCCCTTTGACCCTGCCTGTTCAGGAGGGGGCTGACTCCATCCCCTACCCTCCAGGGGTGAGCACCTGGGCCCAACCTGGCTGTCTGAAGCTACCACGAAAGAGATGCTCTCTTTCTGAAGCTGAGGTTGCCTTCCTGAGCACCACGTCAAGACAGGCTTTCTGAGAATGCCACCAACAGAGGAAGCTAGGAAAACAGAGATTCCTAATATCATCCGAGCCCACGGATCTAACCACGTCTAAAGGTAGAACCCTGAACTTGCCAATCAAATGCACCAGCGAAATCCATCAGAGAGGGCTGTTGGAGCTGACTGGCCATACCACTTCCAGCCAAGAGCACCGACGAACGCCAACCCGCCTTACACGGATGTACCACGTTTGCAAGTCACGGTTTCCCCAGCGTAACGCAACTAGGAGAAAAGCTAGGCGCTCTAAGGCTCGGCACGGGCATGAAAAGAGGTGGAGAGACCTGACCAAACAAAAGGACGCTTTTCTGGCAAAACAGACTCCGAGGCTGTCTGCAGCCTGAGACAACCTCAGGGTAACAAGTGTTCCCCTCTGATGGCCTAGGGACCCGTCTAGATTATCGGGGGCTGCCCAGGCACCTGTGGAAGCCGCACAGCGTCTGAAAGCCTTGGCGGGTCCTGTGTCCTCACGGACGCCCCAGAGCCCACAGGGTCCTGCAAAGACGGGGTCGCCCAACCCACCTGAGGCGCTGGAGGCCCGCGACACATCCTGGGCCGGGGCGGAGCGGTTGCGGCTCTGTTGTCGCCGCCGGCCGGCGGCCGAGCGGGTGCTGCGCACGTGGACCTCGCTGGCCTTGAAGAAGGCCACCATGAAGGGCTGCTTGTCGTAGGGGCCGTCCCTGCCCACCAGGCCGGCGGCTCGGGGGCTGATGTCGAGCCCTGGAAGGCAAATCAAAGCAGGAGGGTGGTGGGACCCCCAGCCCCCCAGTTGTGCTGTTCTCGCCCCGGCCTGTGCATCCTTCTTCCCGATCACGTGCCTCCCACCGGCGAGGCAGCTTCACAGGCCGCAGGTGCCGGGCCCGCGGGCCGCAGCGGGGACGCGCAGGTGCGGGAAGGGCGCCCACTGACCCACGCGGTGTCGGCGCTCGGACCCACTCCCGCCTTCCTCTCTCTCTCGACGCGCCCCGGCCTCCGCCTGGGCGCTGCCCTCCATGGGTCCTCTCGGACCCAGGACCATCTCACCGTCTCCAAGTCCTTGCCAGGAGGCTTGGGGGTGCAGGCATTGCTGGTCCACAGTGGCTCTGAGGGGACAGGAAGCCAAGCCATCCTGGAGCCCGGGGCCCACCCGGAAACCACGGCTCTGCCACGCTTGCCGCGAAGGAGACCAAGGCCGACGACCCTCGGCCCGAGCTTGGCCAACTCACCGTCCCGCGTGACCACACTCAGCTGCAGCCCCATGTTGTGCTGCGGGGTCAGGACCCACAGGTTGCTGGTGGCTGTGATGTCAAATTCCAGCCAGCCTTCTTCCGAGGCCCACACGGCGCGGGTGTCCAACAGAAACAGGTCAGAGTCTCTGAAAGAGGGAAAAGGTGGCAGGATGAAGGGCGCAGGGCCCCCAGCTCATCCCCACTCCGTCCTGCCCGGTGTCAGACGACAGATGCCACCGTCGGGTCAGGGACGGCGACCAGCCGTGGCCCCGGCTGGTGTGACATCACACAGGACACACCCGCAACACAACCTGCTGGGGTGCCGCACGGACAGCAGCTGACATAGGGGCGCCCCTCGGTGTCACCAAAAGCCTCACGACAGCTGCTCAGGCCACCTATTTTTTAGAATTAAGGTAAATTCAAAATAAATAAACAGTCCTATTGTTGCATGCTTTGCAGCTAATGAACTCTAAACAGAGAGGCAGTGGAGGGGGCAGTGAGGAAGAGGGGTAAGAAAATATTAAATCAGGATCAATAAAGATGAGCATTTACTAAGTTGTACTTTGTTAATTTTTTTAAAAGCTCAGAACCCGACAATCCTCACGTTAGTTCCTGTGAAAGGAGAAGCCAGGATTCACATCCTATTTCTGAGTAATCATCAAGTCTTTTCTGTTAATTAAGGCCTTCGCATGGCCTACGGTGAGAGCCGCGTCCTTCCCCATGTGGGCGGTGAGTTTCAAGTCTGTCCCAGCCCCGCTGTGAGCCATGCTGGGGCCCTTTGAGGCAAACTCGCCGAGCCCGTTCCTTCCACTGGGCTCCACACGGACTACTTTTACTTTTTTTTTTTTTTAACAGTTTCCAGCTGACATAACTCTAGTGTGGGAAGATGGGGTGAGGGACCCACATGCCACGACAAGGCAGCGTGTAGGACGGTCACCTTGGTGTGTCGCGAGGACACAGTCTGAGTTGGCGTCCCAGAGACACCGGCACGAAATGGCCTGGAATTCCCATGACAGGGAAGGGGGAGGTTTTAGCCATGGAAAGAGTCAAATCCCCGGGTGCTGGAAATATTTTGCTGCAAGAGCTTACAGAACAATTACTAGAATTCAATACTAAATTTAAGATGACCATCACAATACTAACAGTGTACATTTATTTATTTTATAAATTTATTTATGTATTTAGTTTTGGCTGCATTGGATCTTCGTTGCTACGCGTGGGCTTTCTCTAGTTGTGGCGAGCGGGGGCTACTCTTCGTTCAGGTGCGCGGGCTTCTCATTGTGGTGGCTTCTCTTGTTGCACAGCACAGGCTCTAGGCGTACGGACTTCAGTAGTTGTGGCACACAGGCTCAGTAGTTGTGGCTCACGGGCTTAGTTGCTCTGCAGCATGTGGGATCTTCCCAGACCAGGGCTCGAACCCATGTCCCCTGCACTGGCAGGCAGATTCTTAACCACTGCGCCACCAGGGAGGTCCTCACAGTGTACATTTAAATCGGTCATAAAGCGCTTGCATCTACTTTCCTTCAACCATCCTGAAAACTAGGTAGAATATCATTACCCCCATTTTACAGCTGGGGAAACTGAGACTCAGGTGTGAGTTTATGGACACATGACCAGTAATTGAAAGAACAATCTGGTGAAAAGAAAGTAAGTGGATTCAGAGTTTTCCACAATGACTTCCTGCCTTTTGAGATTATTATGAAAGACAACCTGTGACAAATGAATACAATGTATCTCTAGTCCATCAAACGTTTGGGAGGCCAGTGCAACATCTGAGTTAAAAATGTTAGACTTCTCAGAGGGGAAGCAATTTTTCCTGTTTACACGGCTCAGAGTTAGAAGGCAAGGCTATTGTCGTCTTTTCCAAGTTCCAAGCAGTAGGTGTGCCTACGCATCGTTTATTCAGCTGGTGGACAGAGTCTGCAGGGGTCACATCACCGCCTGCCATCTATAAAGCACCCCCCTCCCCCAATGTGTCACACACCCTGCTGAGAAATTACCCCCCCCATCACTGAGGTGGCTGTGGGCAGGCAGATGGGGGGTGTTCGTGGAAAGCAGCAAGAGGGGGTGGCGGGTCCAAAGCTTTGAAGTGAAGATGTAAAAAGACATCAGTGCTGTTCTGAAAGGTTGGAGAAGACCTTCATCCAGAAATAACACAGACACTACGAACGGCAATGTGGGAAAAGTCACCCTAGTCCCAAAGGATGCACAAGACATGTTCTTGTCAGAGGGGCGGCTTCTAGAATGAAGACGTGGTGAGAATGTCAGGGTGTGAGGCTGCCCCTGAGCTGAAGAGGGTCCGTGTGGGGTTAGAGCCGAGGGCCACTGGTCACTAAGAGCTTCCATGCGCATGTTTTCAGGACTTGTAACAAGGATGCAGAGAAATACAGCCCAAGATATGGGCGTGGCATAGTTGGTAGAAAGAGCTAGAATGAGCTTTTATAGTTAAAAAGAATTAATGATGAAGGAACGGGGGAGTCTGTTAGCAGAGAAAGTGGGGCGATGGGACAGAGGCCGTCATCCACAAAAGGGAGACTGAAGAAGAGAAAAAGGAAAAGAGGAGAAAGGCGTGACTTACAGAGGGAGGGGAAGCACGCATAACCATGATGGGGAAGAAATGAAGTCCACACGGTGCGTGGGGTTTGGTGGACACGGGAGCCCGAGTTTCTACCCTGACTCTGCTCCGGAGTCCCACTGGGGTCCCCAGGAATTGGTGGTGCTTCTGGGCCACACCTCGCTGACTGTCCAGCGAGGACAGTGCCGGTCCTCGCAGCTTAGGAGACCCGTGGATCCACAGACACAGGGTCACAGCTGCGCCTGGAGACAGGAAGAGCTCCGGGGCTCAGGGCACTGAGGGCGAATCAAATTCAGCCACTTAAACCTAGGATGCTCAGGTCGCTTAGAAGGGAAGTGATGGAGAACATGGGCTTGAAATAGCTGGGCTCAATGGCTGGAGGAACAGCAAATATTTCCCGTGTGCTTTCACCAAGCGGGGCCTCGAGAAGAGCTCCCGCCGCTCCAAGGGAAGCCCGGGGAAGGCAGGTCCTATCACGTGTCTCTTCTAGAGCTGAGGGCGTGCAGCCTGGAGAGGGTAAGGGTGTGAAGGCCACACAGGTGTTAAGTGGGGTAACTACAGCTTGAAACCGGAGCTCAGGCTTCAAAAGCAGAGTCAAGCAAAGTATAGGCGGGCAAATATCACGAGATCACTTATTTGTTGAATCCTAAAAAATCATACAAATGAACTTACTCACAAATAAGAGACTCACAGATATAGAGAACAATCATGGTTACTAAAGGGGAAAGGGGGGAGGGGTAAATTGGGAATTAACAGATACATACAACTGTATATAAAATAGATAAACAGGGCTTCCCTGGTGGCGCGGTGGTTGAGAGTCCGCCTGCCGATGCAGGGGACGCGGGTTCGTGCCCCGGTCCGGGAAGATCCCACGTGCCGCAAAGCGGCTGGGCCCGTGAGCCGTGGCCGCTGAGCCCGCGCGTCTGGAGCCTGTGCTCCTCAACGGGAGAGGCCGCAGCAGTGAGAGGCCCGCGTACCGCAAAAACAAAAACAAAAAACAGATTCCCGGGTGATGCTGGTGCCGCTGGTCTGGGGACCACACTCAGAGGCGCTGTCCTCCAGCACTCTCCCTCTCGAGTACGAGGAGAATGACCTTGCCCTGCCTTTTAGACTTAAGGTTCAAAGCTGTCTGCTCTCAAAATATCTTGCTCCTCTCCTTAAAATCATGCAAAGTCATGGAGGCTCCACAAGTGTTTGATTGTCTCAGGGGCTGGCCTTACCCTCAGGGAGTTAGAGTTAGACTAATAAACAGAAGCACAGCTTAGATCAAGTCCAAAGCAGCAGTATTATTAGAAGCTTTGCTTCTATGTGTCTGAGACAGGGAGAGAGGGGGAAGGTGGAAGATTACTTCGTACAAGTTCATGGCCACCTAACCTGTCCTCTTTGGCCCCCAGACACCGGGGCAAATACTCCAGCACGCCCTAGCGATCGAACACAGATTGAATGAAGGGTCTGCCACCTTTTAAACATGTCATGGGCACATCTTACATGTTTTAGTTCTTATCACCAACCCCACATCCACGTCCTTGCCCACTATGGGGAATTAAAACGGTAAAAATACTGTTAATTTGTGATTTTAAAAGAAATAGCAAAACAAAATCTTGACCACAACCATGGCCCAACTCCCACAAAGCTGGACGTCCCGCGGGAGATGCTGGCAACCAAAGCAACCTCTGCTTCTGGCAATGAATAATCCAGAAGGCATAGTTCTAGAAACAAAGATCTATGTTCTTTTTTTTTAAATAAATTTATTTATTTTATAAATAATTTATTTATTTTATTTTTGGCTGCGTTGTGTCTTCGCTGCTGTGCGCGGGCTCTCTCTAGTTGCGGCGAGCGGGGGCTACTCTTCGTTGCAGTGTGCGGGCTCCTCGTTGCGGTGGCTTCTCTTGCTGCGGAGCACGGGCTCTAGGAGCACAGGCTTCAGTAGTTGTGGCGCGTGGGCTCGGTAGTTGTGGCTCGCGGGCTCTAGAGCGCAGGCTCAGTAGTTGTGGTGCACGGGCTTAGTTGCTCCGAGGCATGTGGGATCTTCCCGGACCAGGGCTCAAACCCATGTCCCCTGCATTGGCAGGTGGATTCTTAACCACTGCGCCACCAGGGAAGCTCAGACCTATTTTCTTTTCTCTGCCACATTTACCAAGTGGATAAACAGTTCCAAACAATAGTTCCTCCGGCTCCCCATGCCCTGACATCCCCCTCTCCCCAAACTTAGCACTATTCTGAGTGTATCCAATTCTGTGTGATAATGTTAACTCCCCTCTAACCTTCGCAGCCCCCCTGTGCCCTTGCAAAGAACAGAACGCAGACAGGCAGAGGAAGAAAATTTGGTAGCTTCTTGAAGCTTTTTTTTCTTTTAACTTCAGGGAGATGATTCTAAGTCTAAGGAATATGTTCTTGACTAAGAAGATGAAACTAACGGGTTACATAACAGCCGTTGTGGGTCAGTTACATTATCCCCCTTTCAGGGGCAAAGGAACAAATACTGAAAAGTTCAGTGCTTGCCCGGGGCCCACGCTGAGTGCGTCAGAGATTATCGAGCCAGCAGTAAGATTGCAGGCGTCCCTGGGGATGGGACCTGTGAAAGCCAGATACAGAAAGAGAAACAGGTGTGGCTGGGCACAGCGATAAAAAGGCTTTGATTTTCCTCCACCCAAACGACAATAGGGTTCTCCTATTCCTGGCTTTCTCAAGTTTGCCCTTCTCTTCATAAAAGAAAACGGTCCCAGGTATCTCACTTTCATGTCGGTGGAGATAAGAGTTCACATTACTTCACTTTGGGAGGCAGCACCGAACATCCGACAGAACTCATACAGCAATCAGTTTAGGAGAATCAGTCTATGAGAAACGCTTTTCTAAGAAAACAACTCGCCTAGATCCTGGCTCCACTACCGCGTTCAGGTCTGGTTTCCAGAACTATACTGTTTGGTTAATGACTCAAACGTCAACATTTGTGGGGATTCATTATAAAGATTTCCAAATAAAAGTAATAAAAATATGATGCTTCAGAGACGGATGCTTCTGGCTACGATGTATCCAACGAACACTCCTGCTAAGACTAAAAACACAAACCTCTTGGAAGCCATCTTAGAGCAACCGAGAAAGGCAATGGTTGAGGAGTCGAGAGCTCAGAGGGAAGAGAAATGCATTGAGGTGAACCCTGTATTTGCTGTTGCTTTTTCATCTCAGGGTATTTGTTAATTCCTAGCATGACGCAAGGATGTCAAACAGAAAGGAGAAGCAGCCAGGAGCTTGGAGCAATCTCGCTGGCTGGGGACGCAAATTGGAGCTTCAGGAAGTTATGACTTGAAGGGCTAAGGTCCCAGAGGAAAGAGGCTGTAGAGAAGTGAGCTCATAAAAGTGATCTCATAGAAGTTTGGGTTCACTTCCTCCAGGACCTTGGCCCTTCAAGTCCTGGTGTCCATGAACTCCAATAGTTCCATCTGAGATGCTTGCCAAATATTAGACTGTGTTTGCATGCAGGAGGAAGCTGAGAAAACAAGCAGAAAGAAACTGCTTAGAGGATAAAAAGCAAAGCAGAGTTTTTGGCAGTCTCTCAATACTGGGGAGTTAAAAAATTAGAGTTCAGAGGCCACCAAGGAAGGGAACTTCTGGTAAACAACCTAGACCTTCAGCTGAGACCCCTGAAGAGCTAAACTGTAGGAGAAAAGGAAAACCAGAAATGGAGAAGCCTTAACACACCTGGAAACCCAGCCTCAGTTAAGACAAGAGAACAAGGTGATCTACCTGTCTGTAGTTTTTCTGCCTTCCAGAAGAAAATGAAACCCAGTCTGGAAGGAGATACCAGTATCTAGAATTGATTTCATAAATAACGCCCAAAATTTAATTTTAAAAAATTATCAGGCATGCCAGGAAATGAAACCAAATGAGGAACAACCAAGGGAACAAATAGATAATAGAAACAGACCCACAGGTGATCCAGACAATAAAGTTTTCAGACATGATCTTGGAATCTAGCCTTATAGTAAAAGGATAATAAATCACAAGTGGGTTTGTTCCAGGGATGTGAAGTTGGCTTTACACTTGAAAATCATTTAATGCAGTATATCACATTAACACTATAAAGGACAAAAATCATATATAGACATCCCTCAATATCCCTGGGGGACTGGTTCCAGGACCCAAACCTGGATACCAAAAAATACCTGGATACCAAAATCCCCATATGCTCAAGTCCCTTATACAAAATCATGTACAGTATTTGCATGTAACTTACCCATAGCCTCCTGTATAGTTTAAATCATCTCTAGATTACTTATAATACCCAACACTATGTAAATGCTATGCATCAATAAACAGTTACCAGCACACAGAAAATTCAAGTTTTGCTCTTTGGAACTTTCTGGAATTTCTTTTCAAATATTTTGATCCATGGTTGCTTGACGCCACAGATGCAGAACCCATGGATATGAAGGACCAACTATAATCATCCCCAAAAATTCAGAAAAAGGATAAAATCCACATCGATTTCTAATTTTTAAAAACCCATAGCAAACTAAGAATAGAGGAGAATTGCTTTAATAAAATAAAGAGTATCTACAAAAACATTTATAGCAAACATTACCCTTAATGGTGCAATATTAAACATTTCCCCCCCCCCCTTAGATTAGAAATCTGACAGAGATTTCCAATCTGAGATTAGAAATCTAACAGAAATCTGAATGGAATTCAACAGTGCACTGGATATCTAGTGAGCACAATAAAACAAGAAAAAGAGAAGGAAAAATGTAAGAATTACAGAGGAAAAAATAAAATATTTATAGATGACATGATTATATTCATGGAAATTCTAAAATTCTGCAGAGAAAAATAATTAGAATTAATATGTAAATTTGCAAGGTTGCTGGATATAAGATCAATATATAAAAATCAGGGCTTCCCTGGTGGCGCAGTGGTTGAGAGTCCGCCTGCCAATGCAGGGGACGCGGGTTCGTGCCCCGGTCCGGGAGGATCCCACATGCCACGGAGCGGCTGGGCCCGTGAGCCATGGCCGCTGAGCCTGCGCGTCCGGAGCCTCTGCTCTGCAACGGGAGAGGCCACAACGGTGAGAGGCCCACGTACCGAAAAAAAAAAAAAATCAATTGCATTTCTACATGTGGGCAAAAAAGAATTAGACACTGAAATTTTTAAAAGCTAATAACATCATTTACAATTGGATAAAAACTTCAATTCCTGGAATAATTCTAATAAAAACATTCAAGACCCCCTAAACTGTAAAATGTTATTGAGAGTAATTAGAGAAAGCCTAAACAAAAACATTCAAGACCCCCTAAACTGTAAAATGTTATTGAGAGTAATTAGAGAAAGCCTAAATAAACGTGGACTGGAACACTCAAAATTAGGGAGAGTCAATTCTTCCCAAATCAAGCTCTAAATTTAATGAAATTCCAAACAGAAGCCCAGCAAGTTTCTTTTGTGGAAATTGAAATGCTGAGTTTACAACATATATGAGAATGCAAAGGGCCATCGATAACCAAGAAAATCTTAAAGAACAAATTTGGAGAACTTACACACCAGATATTAAGACTTCCTACAAAACTAAAAGAATCAGAGTTTTTATTGATACGAGAAAAATCAATCAATAGGACAGAACAAAGATCTCAGAAACAGACCCAAACACGTGGTCACCTGATACATGACAAAAATGCCACTAATGTGCACGGAAAAAAGATAGTATTTTTAATAAATGGTCCAGGGTCAGTTAGGTTTTTCTATTCTTACACAGCTATCTAATCTACATCTGTAGTTCACCTGTGATCTCAAATATCCATTCCTGTAGAGTTTAGCTCATTCTGCTGATTTAAACACTCCCATATCCCACTGCCTCTTGGGCATCCAACCATGACTCAGACATGTCCCAACCTGGACTCATGTCCATCCCCCTTCCTTGACTTATTCCTACATTCCCTATCTCTGTGAATGGTTCAGAGTAGCGAATCAAATTAAAAATTTTGGAAAACTGCTTTTTTGCCTTTTGACAGTTATTTTCTCTCCTGGGACAATTATATTCTATCTTAAAAAGCAGGTCAGAAATGGTGAACTTGGTCACAACTTTAAACAATAATTCAGTCTGGCATTGTTTCTGGAGACTCCACCGGCATGGCCTCTGGGTGGCCTAAGGAAATCTTTCTTGGTTTTAAAAACCAGCTTTTAACACAGCATTGCCCTGTTCCCTTGATTCAAAGATGCACATCTTCCAATCCTAAGGATTCTGAAGTTAGGATGAAACATATGGACAAAACTGAAAAAACAATAACAAAACAAAAAACCCTGCTTTGCCTGTCTGCAAACAGAGTCGTGATATTGCTTATATCAGGAGGAAGTGAATTTTGAATTTGGTAATTAATTCTCACTTTAAATGTCTTCCAAAGGACTGCACCATGATAGAACACAAAAAAGAAAAGTTATCCTATACACAGAAGATAGATTATCGCTGCCAGGTAATACAACTGCCAAACCATAGAGAGTAGAATATGGGATGTCAAAACTATCAGAGGCACGTGTGGCCAGTTCATGTACCAAACAGAACCATCTTTCAGACACTGAAAAAATTTCTGGCTGGCTTTCAAGAGATGCTGTTTGACTTTGACTCCCAGATATACAGAATTGAATAAGAAGAGTCAAAGTATGTCTTTCACCAGATAGAAATGTAGACGCAAATGATATTCTTAAAGGCCCCCAAACTGCACTATTAATCTATAGGTGCTATAGAAGTAAAGATCATGAGTACATGTTATGAAAAGCAACAGGCTACCATCAACAACCTTCCGTCACACAATGGAAGGCTGATGGTTAATCAGAGCAGCCTTTACCCTCCAAGTGTGAAGACAGCTTAGGGTGTATGAGATTCGGGAGAAAATGGTAAAATAAATGGACAAAGATATAACACTGTGAATAAGGACAAGTACTTTTATGTAAATTTATTCTAGTCTTTTTTCTCCTCCACACCCCGTCCTCTAGAAGATCTGCTAGTAGATCCATGGTTGACCAAAAGATCAATGAAGGTTTGCAGAGGTTTTCCATCGCGGGGCCTTGAAAGCCCAAGTATCAATACCAGGGCCTGAATTCTAACAGACACATTTTTACCCCCAACGGAGCTGGCTCCTATGACATCCAAACAGAAGCATCCTTGAGATGTTCGCATCCAAGCTAAGGAGATAAAGATGCAAGGCATGCCATAAGGGGACCGCTTACCTCTTCCTGGCATTTCACCTTTATCTCAGGACTGTCCCCATGTCACTGGGATGACTTTGAGGGAATCAAAGCAGATCATAGTTTAGGCCTAATTTGGACTTGGCAGAATCCATATGTGCCACGTTTCATCCTCCTAAGGATAGCCTGCCTGCCCAGCTGTCTGATGGGGTCATGGCTAAATCCTAAGGAAGGAACGTGGGGGAAGGTCTTTCCCAAACTCTAAACACTGTATAAACGCCAGTTTCCACCAAGGTCATCATAAAAACATAACAATTTCTTACATCAGATGGTAACACCAAACTCATCTTAAGATACCAACCCCACACCGTACTCTAAAATTTTAAAGTAAACTACAAAGGGCACCCTGTGCCCCTCTGATAGGACCGCGTATGCTGTGGGGTTGCCAACCCCACTCCACTCTGCGAGTTGCTCCAGATCTTTTCAGGACTTAGATTCCATCTCCTGGCTTCTTCTCAGGCTTTGAATACTGTATCAATTGTTACCCTGTCCTACCTCAAAGCACCATCTCTTCAACTCATCACTTTTTTGAACTTACCTGGTCCAGTGATTTCTTACCAGTCAGAGAAATAAGGTTTCCGCAGAGTTCACAGCAATGGCCTATCTTCCAAGAATCGTTTCTGACCCTCCCTGGGTCAGGCTCCCTAGCTGCCCTTTACACCAGGAGGCCCAACACAGAACTTCTTCTGCCTCAGCTGAGGGTATGACTCAGCACTGAAACACGTGCCTTTTTTCTTTTCCAAGGAGGCCAACTCTTTTGCAACACACACGTGTGTTGAGCTGATCTATCAAATGTTACAAATTTCACTGAAACAGATTAGACAGCTACGTTTCTTCACAGGCCTGGAGGGTCCTTTTCAGCCAAGACACCCCAAGATGGTACAGATGGGGAGATCGACCCTTCCCCAGAAGGGGTCCCACAGTTCAATCTGGAGGCCTCTGGAAGGACATGAGCAAACCACAGGCAGCCTGGGCTCCAGGCCCACTGATAAGAACATCTTCTCCTGGCCAACCTGGAACTCTTTGAAAGCATGAAATTCTCCCAATTCTCCCAGGATTTCCCCTTTCCTATGCACAAAAATTAAACACATCCAATCACCAAATGCTCCCATCCTAAAACGCAGAGAAATTACAACTCTGCTTTGACACGGAGTCAGCAAAGGTTGGGACCATTTGGGAGTTTTGTTTTCCAAGCTCGCTGCTGGCCTGGAGGAAGCGTGACACCACGATCTGAGGCTGAAGGCAGCTGTTCATTTTTGGCTGGAGTTCAGCGTAAACCTTACAAATGGTCCGCCAGCGCGTGCTCTCTCTCTTTTTTAAAATAATAATAATTTTGAAAAAAATCCATAGTCACAAAACCTCCAACCTAGTGTTTTCACTCTAAAGCTTTTCCTGCAGAACACGGAAAACTATGTTTTCCAAACAAATGTCTGAGCCAAAAAAGGCACCAGCAGGTTCCTTCCATCAGAGAAAGGCTACGGGACCAATACTTCGGCAGATTGAAAATCAATGGCTGAAGCAGTTCCGAAGAATCCCTGAATAGCAATTCTCTCCGAAATACTGAAAGGTGAAAATCTAGCAACGAATAATTTACTTTTCAAGAGAGGCCCTTAACAGTTAAGTCAATGAATACACTTTTATTTAGGAGCGAAAATCAGACATCAGAAAACCTGCCTTCCGTTCTGAAATTCTGGTCTGTTATAAAGATCCTGCAACGGCTCTGTTTTACTTACAATTTAACTGCCACAGCTAAGAATTCACAGACAGCCATCCGTGTGTCTGTCCAACACCAGGACATGTGCCCACAGCCTGGCATGTCCCTCCTTCTCCAGTTCCCTCATTACGGACTTGACTATGCATCAGGGCCAAATGTTGGCATTGCTCTCAAAATGGTCCTTGTATGGGGCAAGTTCATGTTGGTTATTATTTTAGTGTGTGTATTTGCGACAGACCCACACACAGATCCGCAAGTTCAGGAGAGACCCAACTCCTTCCTTTGGACCTTCTTAATCCAAACTTTTGGATCTTCTTGGGAAATTAACAGATTTTCAGGACCAAAAGCAAGAATCTGGAGGTGGTTTATAAAACCAAAGCTAACAGAGTCCCTAAATAGAGGACATAAATGTCCCCCCTCCTCTGCATTCTCTTCCTTTCTCTTTTATCTTCGTATTTACCACACAATTGCCAGAATGTCCTATCACGGGCCGAGTTCCTACCTGCTGCCCTCTGAGAACCACGGGCGGTGCTGACCTCTGCATCGGACTCTCTGTCTGGCCAAACCACTCCACTGAGCCATACGTACAAGCAAAGTTCAAGGTCATGGGCTTGTCTTCTGTGTGCTGTAGGTAGGACTGAAATAACTGCCGTAATACTTCATCCCTTAGCCCCTCCGAGGCTCTAAACATCACTCCATGGACGTTTTCCTTTATTTGCTAGGCAGCCCCAAGAACACAGTTCTCCTGTCAAACAGTGTGGCCTCATTTCAGGAAACAAGAATAATATAGACATGGGAAAAAAAGTCTAGCGGTCCCTTGCAACTACATGATAAAAAACACATTTGAGACACACATATACACACACACTCACTCACTCAAAGACGTATCATATATGTGTATATTATATGCACAAGCACACAGCCTTCTATTGGCTTGAATCAGCAGTATTTGCAATTAAGCATCCTCATATAATTTCCGTGTGCGAACTTATGTTAGCCACCCTCATCCACCATTCGAAGTAGGGACTAAAACATAGCGGGAAACATTTTAGTCCCAGTGAGTTATATGTTTTCCGAACACAAAGGATGCTGAGTAGATACCATTCACTGGCTTGCTTCGGAAAAGAAAACTATTTGGTAAATTTTCACCTTAAAAGCAAAAAAGTCGCCTTGCTGGCTCAACGCTACCATTGGGAACACAGCCCCCGTCACGCCCGTGTGCTGCCCTTGAACTCCAAGCCACCTTCCAGAGACACAGTCGGGGTTATAAGGTGACGGGGTGAGAAACGGGGGCCAGCCCCACCCTTTGGGGTTCCTCGAGCCTCCGTACCTGTGCTGCTGCTCCTGTAAGACTTGGTAAATGCCGACAAGAAAAGTTTGGTTTTTAAAACTCGTTCCAACCACACAGTCCTTGTAGATTCGGAACTCTGCAGCCGTCACCGCCTCACCCTCAGGAATCTGGGATAGGTTGAACTTGAACTCTTTGTGGTGTCGCTGGCGAGGGGAGAACTCCTTGTCGTCCTCCACTATAGGATTAAACAAGAGAGAGTGACAACTATCGTTACTTGGCTAAGTGCCACAGGCTCACATCTAGAAAGTTCCCCCGTTTTCATTCCTAAGCGGCTTACCGTTACCCTTATTAGAGGGATCAGTGGGTGGTGGAAAGAACCGCAGGCTAGGCTGCCAGGCTGAGACTAAAATCCTTCATTCTCCCCAGGGATTAAATACAATGCTTAGATTCTCTTTAACGACTTGAAACTATTTAACCAAGTTGCATGACAGCAAGTTATTTAAACTCTTGCCTTCCGGCTTCCTCATCTGCAGCATGAGAGGAAGAGGGCTTCCCAGGGAAGCTGGAGGGACCCAGGCAACAGTGACTAAGAACGCCTCTGCCGTCCTGGCCCTGTTGTCCCCTCCCAGCCCCCCTTTTCCTGCTGCTGCTCTCCTATCCCCTCAGGTTGGTTCCTTCTCTCCCCACCAGGCAGTTGCCAAGCCCAAGGGCAGCCCTGAGCTAACCTTTGCTGGGGGAGGGGTGTTCCGTGGTCGGAGATGGGGGTGGGCAGAGCGTTCCGCCTGGGTCTGAAGCTCGAACGGTCCTCGTATTTTGCCTGATGTCCAGGGGGAGTTTTTGTTGAGGGGTTTAGTGTGAAACTTCATAGAAAATATTGCTCTAACTGAAGTCCACTGCCCTCGCTCTACTGGAGGAAACTGAGGGCTGAACGCTTCTGAGGGGAGGGACCCTCTGGGTTATGAAGCTGCCGGGGTCTCCATTTAACGTGCATGTAGAACCCACGTATGAGGACAGAGTTGCGGAAACACATCACCAACGGGATAACATGCGATTGTCTAAGGCTTTTTTTTTTTTTTTTTTTTTTGCGGTACGCGGGCCTCTCACCGTTGTGGCCTCTCCCGTTGCGGAGCACAGGCTCCGGACACGCAGGCCCAGCGGCCACGGCTCACAGGCCCAGCCGCTCCGCGGCATGTGGGATCTTCCCGGACCGGGGCACGAACCCGTGTCCCCTGCACCGGCAGGTGGACTCTCAACCACTGCGCCACCAGGGAAGCCCTAAGGCTTTTTTTTAAAACTGGGAAAGGATCGAGTCTAAAAGCGTTTTTTTTGTTTTGTTTTGTTTTGTTTTTTCATATTTTGGCCATGCCACGCGGCTTGCAGGATCTCAGTTCCCCAACCCGGGCCATGACAGTGACAGCGCCGAATCCTAACAGGCCACCACGGAACTCCCTAAAAGCTTTTTTTAAAGGAAATCTTTTCCCTCGTAAAGACAAACTATGGAAAACTACAAACTACGGATTATCATGCTTCAGAGTCAGCCTTCAGATGGCTCTATACAAGGTCCTGAGTGAGAGAAACGCTGGCAACCTCGGATGCTTAACTCATAATCGTTGTAGGAGAGAAAAACGAGCATCCTGCTTCCCACCACAAATCCTGACTCTTTTCCCCAGAGCTCAGAAATGCTTCTGCCCTGCTGCTCCCGTTAGGTTTTTCTTAATGGCAACCGCAGTAAAATCTCGTGAGCAAATTAATCCCCGATGGCAGAGTTTTTCCAGGGCTTGTGGGTAGGAAAAAAAAAAAAAAAAGATCAAGTTATTTGCCACCTCCAATGGCCCACTTTCTCCCCCATGTGCTGTTCTCCATCATCACCAGAGAAAAGCTCTGCAGATTAAGCTCCTTTAAAACCAATAACTTTACACGAACTTGAGACCTCGACGGCATTGCAGAAGCTTGGGAAAGTTAAGCCATCCATCGGTACGAGGTTTTTAAATAAAGAATTTCTGAAACTGCCATGTGACTGTGCAACAAATCTTTTAGATTCAAGTTATCCCTTTTCTGGGGGCGGGGTGGGGGGGAGGGAGTTGTTAAAAAACAGTAAGCTTTGGCTTGTGTAAGAGCTTGAATATAAGTTTAAAAAAAAAAAAAAGGTCCAGCCAGAAAGTAAACCATGGTTCAGTCCCAACAAGAGAACAGGTATTTTAATTAGTGGCTAAGCATGAAAAGCAATATTGTTGGGGAGTTCACCCAAGGACACCCACACCTGATGGTGGATCACTTTTCCCTAAAACTGATCTGCCTTTTCAGTTTGATATGTTATCATCAGTGGTTAAAAAATGAATCGAATCTGATTTCCCAAAGAGACTTTCTAAAAAAGAGTCACACAGCTTTTCTCTAGGGCCTCTTGGGTGCTTAAAAATGTCAATATCAAGAAATGAAAGCATATTCTTAAGATTCTTTTGAGAGAATGCATAAGAATTCCTCAAAGAAGTCGTCCAATCACTCTTAACATAAACAACAGAAAGAAAAACTACGGATGCGAAGCAAGATATAAAACAGTGACTTAAAAATAAAAATAAAACAGTGACTTAAGATGTTTCAGTTATAAGGAGAGAAGGGACAGACATTTCAATACATGAGACATATGTTAGTCTTTGGAGAGGCATACCACCCCCAGTGAACCACACCTTCCTGTATGTACACCCTTAGGTGGTCCCTTCTCCCCTGGGCTGGTTCTGTGACCTTCTCTGGACCAACAAGAGGCAGCAACAGTGGTGCTGAGTGATTCTGAGGCTAAGTCCTAAGCTTGGAACTTCCTTCCATTTAGGTGTCTTGGAATGTCTAAGGAAAGATGGCTACCACGTAAGAAGTGCAACTACTCTGAACCCCCTAGACTATGAGGAAGTCCGAGGTAACCACGCAGAGAGGCTGTGTGGCGCACAGAGACACAGAGGGAGAAGGAAGGAGGGAGGGAAGAGCCCAGTCAGTCCCCAGCCACCTCAGCTGAGGCACTAGACATGGTATGAAGATGCCATCTTGGATGTCCAACCCACTGGAGCCTCGGGATGACCCCAACCCCAGTGACCACCTGACTGCAACTGCATGAGAGACCCTGGGGGGGGGGCACCCAGTTCATCCTAGTCTTTTCACCAGACCGTGAGAGATGATAACAGTACCTTGCTGTTTGAAGCCACTAAGTTTTGGGTGATTTGTTACACGGTAAGAGGCAACTGACACAAGATGAGAAGGGAAGGTAAGAGAGGAAGAGAGAAGGAGAGTCTGACCTTGCCAGGAAGGGGAGAAACTGCACGCAGTTCTTAAGGAGGAGGAATTTTGAAATCCTGGGAGGCAGTGTGTGTGACTAAGGAAGGATCCTGGCAGCCGCTCACAGACAGATGTGAATAGATAGATAAAGAATCTAAAAATGAGAAAGTGGAAGCATAGTTCAAAGCCTTCCATTTTATTACCGTGCGAATTAGAACTCATTGCCTTATATGTACATTTCCCCAATTCTCCTCTGGTCGGTCTTGAAGCACTCCACTTCCTCCTGCTTTTCCTTATTCCTTCCTGGAGGAGAGGCGTGGTTTCCTCAGCCCCGCCCCCCGTGAGTCTCTGATTGCTGTCCACCTCGTTACAAGCTCTCCCACCTAAACTCTTTACTGTCGCCTGCACCTCTCCTCGTGCCTCTTAGCTCAAAGCTACACCATCTTCCTCACTCTTCCCAGGAGATCTCAGCTACTGGTCATTGGAGTTTGCTTGGAATGCCTCCTCTGTCCCCAGATCTTCTGCCCACAATTAAAGTTACACAGTGCATTTGCTAATGTCTCATAGGGATACAGGAAATAAGTACAGTTAGGTCACTGCCTACATGTGCGTTTGAAGACCACCACGGTAAAACGGCAATGGTTCCAACGAGCTTAACATTTCCCCTTTGAGCTCTGTGACCTGGGCTCCTTAAACATCAGACAGTTCAAGAAAAATGAGAGGGGGCTGAGGTGGGGATCCAGCGCTCAGTACCTATTTTGTAGCCCCTGCATCTAGCTTCTCAAAGATGGCGCCGTGTGTGGAATAGGTAGTAGCGAGGTAGTAGCCAAGAATGTGGACGACGTGTGAAGCTGACAACACGGTTTTGAAATCCACCTCCCCCTTATCTTACTCAGGTGATAACGAGCAAGATACCAGCCAAAGTTTCAGTTATCAGTTAAACGGGAATAACATTTCTGAGGATTAAGTGAGACAGTCTGTACGAGACAGTCAGTGATAGAGGAAGGGCTCAGCAAATGGTAATTGGAAGCATCGTTAGCGGTATTTGACAATCGAGCTCCTCTGAGCTGAGAATATGTCTTTTCAAATTTACTCACGTCTCTAAATGAGCTTTTGACAGTGGAGGACTTACATTCTCTGGAAAGGGAGGTGAGTGAAATCACTGTCCTAAGTGTCATCAGCCCTGGTGTTTGGCTACTGAACACAGTACTGTGTTCTCTGAAGCAACAATTCCTAGAATTTTTTATTTCAAGGACCACTGAAAACATTTTTTTTTAATGGTAATGACCTTACACAAGGACATCTACTGTTTCTGTTTTCCTTTTGTAAGGACAATAAAACAAATAAGACAACACACGGCACCCTTTTAACACTCTGATTTTCCTTTTAAAGGTCCTTTTAACACCAAATCAAGTAGGGAGGATGTAATTCAAGGACATATACAATCCTTGAAATTGAATCAATTTCGCTTTATAAAACTCACTCTGTTCTCTCTCTTTGCCTCAGACGATACCAGCTGAAATTTCAGACCAGCACCAGACCTCCCGTCGACAGGTAGGAGCCACAGCCCCAAAGAATGAACGTTACTAGGTTAAGATTATAAGTGTAAATTGTGTAGTATTATACATGCAGAAGTATGTATATATATGTAATTTATGGAGCTTATGCAACATAATAACGAAGCACAAATGAGACCAGCACCCAATCTAAAAACTGGAAGGTGAACACTATTCCATCCCCCACTCCCACCCACAAGGGACCTCGGGTCATGAATAATGTCTGGCAGTCCCTTGCCTTTTTTTTAATTAATTAATTAATTTATTTATTTATTTATTTATTCATTCATTCATTCATTCATTCATTCATTCTGGGCATTCGAGACTTTAGTTCCCCGACCAAGGACTGAACCCACGCCCTCGGCAGTGAAAGCATGGAGTCCTAACCACTGGACCGCCAGGGAATTCCCAGTCCCCTGTCTTTGAAAAAGTTTTACTACATACGTATGTACCACGGGATCACAGAGTGTTTAGTCTTTCTTTTTCTCTTCAAGTCTTTCCTTTCAGAGACATGACGGAAGTTTTACAGGCACCCAGGGAAAATCTAGCCACGGCCACAGCTAAGCTTGAAGGCTGCCCAGGCAGGGGGCTGTGCTGCCCATCAGCTGGTGGGGTGCTGAGGTTCTGTGGGAATGGCTGACTAGCAACTTTCCTCCTTCTGCAGCCCTACCGCGTGTAGATCTATTACAAACACGGGCATTTTCTTAAATGTGCTGGTGGGGATGTGGCGAAAGTAAAACCCCTGTGCGTTGCTGGCAGGGATGGAGGATGGAGCGGCTGCTGTGGAAAGCGGTCGAGTGATTTCTCAAAACGTCAAACAGAATTACCACACGATCCAGCGAGCCCACTTCTGGGTGTGTAAGAAAAGAATCAAAACAGGGACTCAAACAGATATCTGTATACCATGTTCATAGCAGCTTCATTCACAAAAGCCAAAAGATAGGAAGAATCCAACATCTACAATGGACGAATGGATAAACAAAATGTGGTCCATAAATACAACGGAATACTGTTCAGCCATAAAAGTAGAAATTCTGATACGTGCTACAACATGGATAAACCCTGAGGACATTTTATTAAGTGAAACAAGACAGTTACAAAGGGACAAATATCGTACGATTCTACTTGCATGAGGTACACAGAGCAATCAAACTCATAGAGACGGAAGGCAGAATGGTGACTTCCAGGGGCTGGGGGTATGACAAGTTAGTGCTGGATGGGTACTGAGTTGCAGTGAGGGAAGATGAAAAAGTTCTGGAGAGGATGGAGGTGACTGTCGCACAACAGTGTGAACGTACCTGTACCTAAGGTGGTAAATTTTATGTTATGCGTATTTTACCATTGTTAAAAAATTAAAAAATGGACATTTTCTTACACAATCACAACGTATGATCACACCTCAGTTAAAATAATTCCTCACTGTCCTGTACCCAATCCATAATTAAATTTCCTCAAATGCCTCAAAAACTGTCTTTCTACATTGGGTTTGCTGGAATCAGGAGCCCAACAGGGTCCATTCCTTACACTTGAGTCTCTTCTAAACTAGCAAACCAGTGGGTGGTGGGGCTGGTGGTGGTGGGATGAATTGGGAGATTGGGATTGACATGTATACACTAATATGCATAAAATAGATGACTAATAAGAACCTGCTGTATAGCACGGGGAACTCCACTTTGCTGTACAGTAGAAACTAATACATTATAAAACAACTATACCCACCCCCCAAAAAAAGAGTTGCTTATCCGAAAAATAAAATAAAGAAAGAAAAATAAATCAGCAAACCAGGAATAGGAAGAACTCCATTAACCTGATAAGGAGTCAACATAAAAACGTACACTAACAACAGTCCTAATGGTGATATGTTTGAAGCACTTCCTTTAAAACAATGAAGAAGGTGAGGATGCTCATTTCAGTCTTATGCTGGAATCCAGCTCAGTGCTGCTAAGGTTAAACAATTGGAAAGGACGAGGCACATTACAAACTGTGGACCTAATAAGAAGTTCAGCAAACTGCTTCCCTGTCTCAGTGAGTTGTAACTGCTGTAACAAAAGTACTACAGGCTGGGTGGCTTAAACAGCAAACATTTATTCCTCACAGTTCCGGAGGCTGGAAGCAAGAGATGAGAGCGCCAGCAGGACTGGGTCCTTGCTGAGGGCCCCCTTCCCAGTTAGGTCCTCACATAGCCTCCCCCTTGGTGCAAGCTCGCAGAGGGAGAGAGTGTATGGGAGCTGGAGTCTCTTTTTCTTATAAGGACACTAATCCCATCCTGGGGCCCCAACCTCATGACCTCACCTAGACCTATTTATCATCCAAAGACCCCACCTCCTAATACTGTCTCACTGGGGATTAGAGTTTGAACAGTATGAATTTCAGGGACACAAACACGCAGTCCATGACGTTGACCTGAAGGTGTCACGTCATGTGTTCCACTACCCTTCCAATTTATGGTTTGAAATTTTTGCATTCGTTTTCATAAGTGACCCTGGTGATGGTCTCATACCATCATGTTGTTTGGTTTCAAGTTACACGTGCTCTTGGCATAAGTTGGGAAACGTTCCCTTTCTTTTCAAGAAATGATCTCTTCCTGGAAAGTTTGGCAAACTTATTAGTAACATCTGATCCTGGAATTTCCTTTGGGGAATATTTTTAATTACTCATTCATTTTCCTTTAAACATATAGAAATATTCAAGCTATCTTTTTTTTAAGTCAGCGTGTATTTTCTAAAATTTGTTAATTTGGGTTTAATTCTTTAAATTTATTGCCATAAACTTTTTCAGAGTATTCTCTTCTTATTTAATCTCTGCTCTGTTTATGTCTTTCTCATTCTAATATTGTTTACTCGTGGGTTTCCTTTTTGACTCATCTTACTGAAGGTCACTTTTTCTTTCGCACTACTGCTTAATTTGATTGTGATAAAGATATTTTAATATAGGTATTTTCTGAACATCATTCCACAAAATCTGAATTCTATCAATTAAAGTTGTCTAGAGAAAAATAAAGACACCACCTACTTCAACTGCAAATATAAAAGAAGAAAGAGGGAGGGAAAAGTATGGAACACTCGTGGGATAAACTGGGAGATTGGGATTGACATATATACACTACTATGTATAAAATAGATAACTAAAAAAAAAAGAATGGAACACTCTGTCTAATACATTTAAGAGTAGTCCATAGTCATTACTTTCTCACTAACTGGACTCACTCGGTGGTTAATTCAGTATAGCTCAGTTCAGGGAATTATAGTTGACCCTTGAATAACTCGGGGGTTAATCCGAGTGTGACTCAGAGCTGGCCTTCCACATCCTCAGTTCCTCCAAACCCATGGATTCAACCAACCACGCACTGTGTAGTATGAAAAGTATCCCCACGTAAGTGGACCCACGCAGTTCAAACCCCCGTTGTTCAAGGGTACCTTCATTCCACAATAAATTCTACATTTTCCAAATGCTTAATGCTTCCACTTACAGACCAAACTTGAAGAAGCTGAAACCCTTTTTTAAAAAAATTCCCATTCCATTGATAACTATAAACATTATTTTTTCATGCTATGGCACAAGCTGGTTTCATTTTAGGCAACATAGAAAGTTCTGGCTAGTTTTCCAAGGGTTGTAACAATGGTGGCCTTTTGACTTCTCTGTTGCAAGCTTGCAACCTTAAATAGTGCCAGAGACACTGAGTTCGACTCTCCTACTTTTTTTTTTTTTTTTTTTTGGCGGTACGCGGGCCTCTCACTGTTGTGGCCTCTCGCGTTGCGACACGCAGGCTCAGCGGCCATGGCTCACGGGCCCAGCCGCTCCGCGGCATGCGGGATCCTCCCGGACCGGGGCTCGAACCCGCGTCCCCTGCATTGGCAGGCGGACTCTCAACCACTGCACCACCAGGGAAGCCCTCCTACTCACTTTTTTAACCACAGTGCCATGACCCTTCCCTCAAGGGTTCACCAAATATTCCTAAATATGTGTATTCAAGTTCTATGAGGATCACAAAATATCAAGAAGCTATTTTGCTGGCTACCATATGCTCTAAATGACTTTTTTAATCTAAACTTTACTTTTTATTTTAAGTAATTATATAGATCTATTAAGTGGTTGCAAAAATAGGACAGATTTTTTTTTAAAAAAAAGCAGAGAGGTCCCATGTAACATCTTGTATAACTAAGAACAATAACAAAACCAAGAAACTGACACTGGCATTAATACCTTAGCAAGACTACAGACCCTCTCTCTGATTTCACCAGCTTTGTTTTTTTTTAAATTGGGGTATAGTTGTTTTACAATGTTGTGTTAGTTTCTACTGTACAGCAGAGTTCCCTGTCCTATGCAGCAGGTTCTTGTTAGTTATCTATTTTGTACATATTAGTGTATATATGTCAATCCCAATCTCCCAATTCATCCACCTTCCCCGCTCTACCCCCGTGGTGTCCATACGTTTCTTCCTCTACATCTGTGATTTCACCAGCTTTCACATGCACTTTTTTGGGTATGCATGTATGTCATAACTCTATGACATTTTGTCACATGTATAGATTCCTATAACCACCGCCACAGATCCAGAACAGTTCAGTCCCCATAAAGGAACCCCCAAGGCTGCCCTTTGATTCCCAATGACTTTTAAGACCAGACTCAGTGCATATATTATAAAAAGATTTAGGACCAAAAATTAGCGCCTACATACCATCATTAGTAGTAAGGGTTAAGCAAGTCATTTTTTATTTTGAAAATCTCATTTTAGAACCTTTTTCCCGACCCCAACAGGTGTTAACATCACTTTAGGCTGGGAAGAAGTTCAATCGCTTCAACCACGCATGTCTTACAGTGGAATCAAGGCACAGACCTCAGCTAACACGAGGGAGTGCACTCGGGCTCCTAATAAACATGTGTCACCAGGAAAGACTGAACAGGGGCAGCCTTGATAGAGTCCCATGGATGGCAAATAACCACCACTTTGCCTCCTTCTAGGGACGCCTATAAAGAAGCAATCAGATTACATTTAGTGAACATCAGCATACATAACATGCATTTTCTCACAGAAAAAGTGAACATCTTCAGTCAAAACAGACAAATGGGACGGCCCAAAGAGAAAAATCAACTCTCCCACACCTCTGGTTTCAACGGCACAGCAACACGGGGCGGGCAGAATGTCCTCACTGTGACGGAGAGGAGAAATGTAAGCCTGTATTCATTATACCAGACTCATCATTTCTTTCTGTATGATCTGGTCTCTCGGGTTGCTCTATGTCCCTGTGCCTGCTGTGCTGCAGCTTCACTACAATGCCCTGAGCTGTGCGTTTCCTTTTATTTATTGTGCTGGGGTGACTCTGGACTTCATACGTCTACGGCTGCCTATCTCCCATCGGTTCTGAGAAAGTCTGAGACACTAGCTCATCGATAGTGGTCTCTCCTGACTTAACTTCAGTTTCCTCTGAGATGAAAGTTAGATGGATATTATATTAGACCTTCTCATTCTAATTTCTGCCTCTCTTAAATGCACGTTTACATCACTTACCTCCTCGTACGTGGGCTGAACCACCTCTCTAGACCCGTCTGCAAGTTCACCAATTCTCTCCTTGGTATTTAATGTACAGTTTAAGGCATCTGTTAGTTTGTCATTTAAATTTTTTTCCAATAGCTTTCTTATAGTTGCTCTGTGGTCTACTTGGTCATTTTCCATTGTTCTGTATCACTATTACGTATTATTATACTATTCTTCGTTTTTTGTATTTCCTACATAGTTGTCTTCCCTTTTCTAACTTGGTGTCTGTTTTCTAATATGTGAAATCCTTGGGGAACTTAATCCACATCGCCCTCCCGTCCCTCTGATGACTTTCCTTTTGCTGGTTTTATCTCCTTGGGTGATTGGAAATTTGTAGGTAATTTTTGATGGAAATTCATCCTAAATGTTTAAACTGGTGTTGCTTTTCTTTAAAAGAAAAAAAAAAAGTACATTTGCTTCTGAGAGGACTACAAAGCTGGAATCAGGGATCTCTTCTGGAAGCTTGGAGGGCCCCGGCTTCACGGGGGACCCCTCCAGGACCACTCTCCCACCTTGGCCTGGGCCCTGAGCTGGTCTAGTGATCTGAGTGGTGTTGGTATTTGCACTCGCAGACACCGGCGTTTATGTTTGTTTGCTCACAGGAACAACCTCAAGGGAGCCCTCCAAGATGTCTCGGAGTCCCTGACATTCCTGACGGAGACATATTTGCCTCTGTTTATCCTGGACCTAGTCATCTTTTAGCAGGAGGGCCTGATGGATTATCGAGCTTGCAACACTTCCAGAATTTGGGGCCTTTATCTCCTGTGTTTGGAAAATAACATTTGGGACACATTCCTCTCCACTCCGAACGATGTTATAAAACCCGCCTAATGTTTGAAGAGTCTACCAGCACCGCCATAGACGTCGTGTCATCTGTTTCTCTGAACAGTCCCAGCAGGCAGGCAGAGCAAACAAGATCACCACGGTATCAACAGGACTCTGAGGCCAAAGGCAGTGAAGGGGCTTCCCTAAGCTGCTCACTTTTATGATTTCTGCTAGGATTTTATGCTGATGCCTCCCACCTGGCATCTCCAGCCACTGCTCTCCCTTAAGGAATGTGTTTGTCTTACTGCTGGGTGCACGTCATCATCCAGATGCCCCTGGTCCCCTGGAAGCCCCAACACACACGAGAGGAAACTCATCCATCCCCCAACTGAGCTGCCTTGTAGCTTCACCTCTGTCCACCTGGCCAGGCCCAGCTGGCCGATCAGTCCCCGGCTTGTGTGGATTTCACCTTCTAGAAACGTGTTGTAGCCACGAGTAGCTATTTAAGTGTAAAGTGGTTCAAGTGAAAAGTGCAGTTCCTCTGTCACACCAGCCACGTTGAAAGTGTTCAGTGGGGGGCTTCCCTGGTGGCGCAGTGGTTAAGAATCCACCTGCCAATGCAGGGGACGTGGGTTCAAGCCCTGGTCCAGGAAGATCCCACGTGCCGCAGAGCCACGAAGCCCGTGCGCCACAACTACTGAAGGCTGTGCTCTAGAGCCTGCGAGCCACAACTACTGAGCCCACGTGCCACAACTACTGAAGCCCGCACACCTACAGCTCAGCTCCGCAACAAGAGAAGCCACCGCAACGAGAAGCCTGTGCACCACGACGAAGAGTAGCCCCCGCTCGCCGCAACTAGGGAAAGCCTGCGTGCAGCAACAAAGACCCAACGCAGCCATACATAAGTAAATAAATTTATAAAAGTAAAGAAATAATTTAAAAAGTGTTCAGTGGCCCCATGCAGCTGGTGGATGCTGTACCAGAAAGCAGGTCAGGGAACACTCCCGTCGTCACAGCAAGTTCTCCTGGACGGCACTGCTCTAAGGGTCTCTCTGACCCACCCGTTCTGCTCCCTCCACGCCCACTGCCCCTGCACAGCCTGTCCCGCTGCCCTCACTTCTGCCCCTTGTCCATCTATCCCCACACCGCAGCTCGTACCACAGTCACAGTCCCGACCTACCTTGTGGCGTGCCTGCCTAGAGCCTTCAATCCCGACCCCCCAACCGCCTTCCCGTCCCGCCCCTCACCTTCCCCTGCCTCAGCTCTTCTCTTAGGAGGGATTAAACTGCTCTGTTTTTCTGACCACACTCCCCAGAACCTCATGCCTTTGCCTTACTTATGCAATCGCCTTGCCCTTTCAAAGATCTTTCACATGAATGATAAAGAAGATGTGGCGTGTATGTATACACACACACACACACACACACACACACACACACACACACACACAGGAATATTACTCAGCCATAAAAAAGAATGAAAACTGGCCATTTGCAACAGTGTGGATGGACTTGGAGGGCATTATGTTTAGTGAAATAAGTCAGACGAAGAAACACAAATACTGCATGTTTTCACTTATATGTGGAATCTGAAAAATAAGATGAATGAAGACAACAAAACAGACTCACTGATATAGAGAACAAACCAGTGGTTACCAGTGGGGAGAGGGGTGGTGGGAAGGGCAAGACAGGGGTAGGGGATTAAGAGGTACAAACTACTATGCAATAAAATAAGCTACAAGGATATACTGTACAGCACAGAAAAGAGAGCCAATATCTTATAATAACTTTAAGTGGAGTATAATCTACAAAAATATTGAATCACTATACTGCGTACCTGCAACTAGTATGAAATTGTAAATCAACAATACTTGAATTATAAAAAAAAGATCCTTCCGTCCCTCACCTCCAGGATGAAGACGTTACTTACAGGCCCCCAATTTTGAAAATGCTTTGGTGCTCCTATGTAATGCTAAATAAAGACAATTTATTAAAGCCAGAAACTAAGGGGAGGTAAATCAAAGTTATTTCCTCTGTAATTACTAATGCTTTGGTGAAAAATATCAAACTCTTTTTAAAAAATGTGTTTCCACTCAGTTTTAAGTGTTTCTCTTTTGCTAGAACTAAAACCATTACTTGCGATACTTCATGGGCAATCGGCACTATTTTAAACCTTCAAGGCTGAATTCCAGGAAGCCTTCCTTAACTGCCGTCCTTCTCCACCCTACCCCCATCCCCACTGGTCTGGGGACCCTCACTCTAAGTTCCCATAACGTCCCATGGAAATTGTACCCCGACCTTATACTAAGACGGCCAGCTGCTCGTGTGGCTGCCACCCTCCCCTGCTAGACCATAAGCCTCTCAAAAGCAGGGTCCATGACAGGTTCGCCTTCATACCCCCAGGAGGGCTCAGAGAATGAAAGCAGAAGGCAGGACTGACGGCTGCCCCGTGCCCTTTCCTGGGCACCACAGTGTCCCCAGCAGGCAAAGGGAGCCAGAACAAACTCAGGCTTTGCACTCTAGCCCCCGCTATCTTTCCTCAAGCCCCAGGGGCATCCCCCAGAGCACAGCGAAACCGAGGGACCGACGGCACACATCTTTCCAGCTTTGTTTTTTGAAGCCGCAACACTCCGGGCCCAGAACACCAATTCTCACATTGCTTTGCACTCAGCGTTCAGGATGCAAACTCCAAGCAGTTTAAATGGTGAAGAGCAGAGGAAAGAAATTAATCAGCTCAAAATACTTCAATAATACTCAAGCCATATCACAAGGTCACCATGCACAAGACAGAATGGATTTTTAATCTCATCGTGAATTCACAGAAACAGACCTCTGACATTGTCCCTCCCTTTCATTCTCCTTTTTTTTTAACTGAAGTGAAATTTACATAATAAAACGAACCATTTTAAGGTGAACAATTCAGGGGCATTTCGTACATGCAGTGTTGTGCACAACTACCCCTATCTGGTGCCAAAATATTTTCATCACCCTGAAAGAAAGCCCACGCCCGCTAAGCAGTAAGCTCCCCATCCCCCCTCCTCCACGTCCTGGCAACCAGCAATCTCGCCCTACCTCTATGGATTTGCATATCAGATATTTCATATGAATGGAGTCATACAGTCCTTTGTGACTTGCTTCTTTCACTTAGCATGTTTTCAAGGTTCATCAGTAGTGTTAGCATGTATCAGTACTTCATTCTTTTTTTTTTTTTTTTTTTTTTTGCGGTATGCGGGCCTCTCACTGTTGTGGCCTCTCCCGTTGCGGAGCACAGGCTCCGGACGCGCAGGCTCAGCGGCCATGGCTCACGGGCCCAGCCGCTCCGCGGCATGTGGGATCTCCCGGACCGGGGCACGAACCCGCGTCCCCTGCGTCGGCAGGCGGACTCTCAACCACTGCGCCACCAGGGAAGCCCACTTCATTCTTTTTTGTGGCTGTATAATATTCCATTGTATGTACACACCACATTGTGTCTACCCATTCATCCATCGGTGGACAGTTGGACGATTTCCACCTTTTGGCTGCTATGGATAGTGCTTGTAAGAAGGTGCATGCACATGCATTTGAGTGCCTGTTTTCTATTATAATACCTCTTTCATTCTCTTCTGTTCTTCCTCTTTTTTTTAAGTAAAATTTATTTTATTTATTTTATTTTTGGAAGCATCGGTTCTTCATTGCGTGCACGGGCTTTCTCTAGTTGCGGCGAGCAGGGGCTACTCTTTGTTGCAGTGCGCAGGCTTCTCACTGCGGTGGCTTCTCTCGTTGCATAACACTGGTTCTAGGCGTGCAGCTTCAGTAGTTGTGGTGTGTGTGCTCAGTAGTTGTGGCGTGCAGGCTCAGTCGTTGTGGCTCGTGGGCTCCATTAGTTGTGGCTCGTGGGCTCAGGAGTTGTGGCGCATGGGCTTAGTTGCTCTGTGGCATGTGGGATCTTCCCGGACCAGGGCTCGAACCTGTGTCCCCCGCACTGGCAGGCAGATTCTTCAGTGCTGCGCCACCGGGGAAGCCCTCTCTTGTTCTTCCTCTTCATCTCTCCTTCTCAGCCACAACTTCCCCAGAGTTCATGCTGGAGCCACTAACAACGCTCTATTAGAATTTAAACACAGCCTGTCCCCACAAGCAGGGCGATTAGCTAAAGCCCCTCCTCAGGGCCAAGCTGGGCAGGACCTCTGAGCAGCGAGAGGCTGGAGAGTCACTGAGTGTTGAGTGAACATGCCCAGCACCATCTCTGGCGCATAGCAGGTTCACAATAAATGTTTGTTGACTCTGATTACAAAGGAGGTTAATTCAGAGGAGTTACAGGAGGGACCAGGAGAAGGAAAAGTAGAGGCACAGACCAAGCAAGAGTCCAGAGAAGCAAAGGGCACCTCAGAGAGCAGCAAAGTGGGAAGGGTAACAAGAGACTGAAAATCAAGCTCTGATGAGAGAGGCGCCTTCTCACCAGAAGACATCCCGGGAAAGATGAAAAGGGAGGGACCCTTATCAAACGGCTATCGTTTCCTTTTTTTAAAGTCCGAAGTCTAACATGCAGGAAGGGACACCGGACCAAGAGGTGGGGGCTTCTTTCTA
This sequence comes from Leucopleurus acutus, assembly GCF_964270905.1. Classification (NCBI taxonomy): domain Eukaryota; kingdom Metazoa; phylum Chordata; class Mammalia; order Artiodactyla; family Delphinidae; genus Leucopleurus; species Leucopleurus acutus. Next base: position 99,860,955 of record NC_139153.1, read on the forward strand.
GCCTGTCAGCTGACTGAACTGTTTTCAGTCTCTTGCCACATCTACAGGGGGGCCTTAAATCTGCAAACAAAGATAGTATTACTTTATCAGGTACTAGAACGGAATATCAATAACCCACTTAGCAAGGGGTACTAGGCCATTTGGTGACCACCATCCACAGGTGAAGTAACTTCCATCCACGAGGCAGAGAGAATTCAGACCCCATGCATCAACACGCTCAGGCAATGCCCGGCAGGGCTATAAAGTACTGGACGATGCATCCTTTTCATGAAGATCACACCCATCAGGGGTTTTCTTCACATCCCCCCTTGCCCGGCCAATAAATCCTACCTCTTCCATCTCCTTTTGCAGAGACCGGGTAAGAGCATGAAACATCCACAAAATGGAAAATCAGTCCTTAAATAGCTGAGAAGTGAACTATGTGGGACTGGTTTCTCTCGCTGGGTGGCAGCTTAAATAAACACGAAATCCTGCCTTTTTCCACAGTGGACCTCTGACCATGACAATGGAGCTATTTGGTTTTGATGAAATGTTCAAGTTTTTAAAGTTAAGAGTAACTGACAGCCCAGCTCCTTGCCCTGGTTCCCAGGGTGACCGGGGTTTCAGATTCCTGGTCAGTTACACCGCATCAGATGACCCGTTATTAGCCGAGGCCCAGTGTCGGACATGCCAAGCTCGGGACGTGGGGAGAGGCCTTTCTCATGCTCCCGTCCAAGCCCCGGGTGGCCTGACAGCGGGGGGCTGCAGCACACGACCCAAACCCAAGGGCCACGGAGAAAGAAAACGCGTACCGGTACTGAGGGCGAGGGCGAGAACCGCCCCCAGTGCGCTTGCACCGGGGGCAGGGCGTCTTGTCTTGTCACCTTCTGTGTCTGAGCGCCTGGACCCGGGCCAGCACAGAGCAGGGGGCCGGTGTGTATTCGCTGAGTCAGGCAACCACCCACATGGAGGCAATGGGGTCACACCTTCCAGAGCACTGGCCGTCCTGGCCGCAGTGACAGACAGACACTTGAACATCTCCTGGTCAAGCTCAGCCCTCGGTTCTAAACTCAGATGTGATCATGGCTGCTGTGTTCTAAACAAGAGAACGGAAGAGTCCCCCCATGGGGAGGTCCCCGCAGCACGGCGCAGCCATCTGAGCGCAAAACACAGAAGAGGGCTGTTCCTTCCCTTTCAGAGACAAAACCTGGATCGCCACATCCTTGCAAAAACACAACAAAACGCTTCTCTCAGGGCTGCTCTCGGAGAATCTCTTTCCCTTTCTGGGGCACCAAGCCTTCCTGCCCGCCGGTGTGTTTAGCCCTAATTGACTCCAAGTGTTTATCGGCAACACTTCCTACATGAAAATAACACAACAGGTACACCAAGGTTAAGCCTTTGAATGTATGATTTGGAAGGAAAAATAAACACAACAGAAAACACCTATAAGAGGCTCCCAAGAGTGGAAAACACAGGGCCTCGCTGCTCCCACCTTCCTGTTTCTAAAAAAAATTATCATGCAGCTTCCGAGTGAACTGGCTAATACTGACCTGAACAACGTAATTTCTCAGGCGATTGTATTTATTTATAAGAGTAAAACGGACTCCAACCTACCAAAGTGCTTTTGGGTCCTCAGAGATGATGATGGTCACAGATAATATAAAGTCAGAAAGACAGATATGAGCTGGGAGGTGTTCAAGTGTGACAGATTGGCGGTATGCACGTTTGTTTTTTTCGTTTGGTTCTCATTTCCTAACTAACAAGTGGTACAAGGAAAAACATCTTTGGGTTGAGCTAGAAGCTCAGGTCCTTGTCTCCTCTTCCTGGAGCCCCCATGAAACCGTCACTTTGGAGGCACTGCTCTGGGATAATTTCTGTGTCTAACACGGCCTTGTCAATTCACCGCAAGGCTGGATTTAGGAAAAGCCAGGCTGGAGAAGATTCTTATCCAAGCATCTATCTGTGGGAAGGCAGGGAAGGCAGAGGAACAATGCAGTGACAGCCAAATGTTTCTCAGTAACCCTCCCTCCCTCTCCTAATTCAAAACATTATACTTCATTATTGCTGTAGCACCAGAGTACATTCTTTGCTCCGGTGATTCACTTCATTTTCCTGAGAACACAACGGAGAGAGGCTCCCAGTGTAGAGTTACTGATCTGCCTCCAGATTAAGTCCAAGCTAAACTGCTCACTTAACATTTTGTTTTCCCTGAAGCACAGCGGGTCCGCAGGGTGGGGGAAGTCCACAGGGCGGGCAGCTCCCTCGGCCAAGTCACAAGATCTGGGTTCTTTCGGGATCTCAAATCACAGGCTGAGGAGACCAGCAAGCAGGCTTGGGAGAAGCTGGGCTCCAGAAAGAAGTGAGGTGGCCTATAGAGCTAATGGTAAATCAGTGAGGGTACTTGCCTTCGGAGTGCAGGTGCACGTGGGGCTGTGACTGATTTGGACCAAGTCCAGCCTCACTCGGGCACTGAAACGATCAAAAGTCGTGGTTCACAGGACAAAGCAAGACAGGGGAGAGGAAATGAATAGAAAAGAGGCTGCCTGGGGATCCACAAGGGGCACCCCACATAAGTCAGGCAGCACGGCGTTAACAAGGAATCCACCACGCAGCCGTGGAGGGACCAGTCTGGTTCCCATTCAATGGGTGGTTTTGCCCTGGACCCCGCGGTTTTCTCAATGCACGGGGCTGGGGCCCGTGGACAGTGGGTACCACCGGGTGCCGTAGCTTGGTTCACCCACATCGGTCTTCCCCTTGCTGTTGCTCTTCCTGTCTGGCATTGGTAAAAATCAGACAAACCAAGTCCAAAGGAGAGTAAGAATGAGAAAAAGTCATGCGTAATTTTTCAAACTACCTTTGATCATCAGTGCCTTCCCCACAAAACCCGTCACCAAAGCCATTAGTGATCAGTGCAACTCGTGGGCTGGATTTTAGCCTTTCTCTCTTTAGAGCCTTCAAATGCCCCAGGATGGCAGGAAGGAACCCATCACAAAATAAACCATGAATGGAATAACTAGTCCTCAGGTCATTCAAACCCGGGCTGACAAGGGCATTTCCAGAGCCCCTCCAGGTGCGGGACGCTCCCGGCCCTCTGAACTCGGCTGCATCCTGATGAGGAGAGAGCCACCTGGGAGATAAACACACCAAAGGCCTTCGCCACACGGGAGAGTGAGAAGAACAAGAGAGAGTGACGCCTAGGACAGAAGGGCTGACTTGGCTGGAAGTGATCTGTCAAGTAAGAGAAAAGGAAGCTGTCGCTTTACGGCCCTTTTGAACCAAGAAGGAAGTCCACCCAACTGGGCTTGGAAACAGAGGTAGTCAGTCGGCCCCAATCCTGAGTGTTCTGGAAGGATCCACAGCCACTGTGACGTGGTCTCAACTCAGATACTGGAGTCCACACCATCTCTGAGGCCCCCCTTCATCCTGTTCCTGGCTGGAAAGCCTTATGAGTAGGACCAGGCAGGGCCAAACAGGGAAAAATGGACCAGAACTGTGGGTGCGAAGCTACAGAGGAGTTTGGAATGACATTGCTGGCGTCTTCTGGCGAAGTACCTCCACTTTCCACTTTTCCCATCTCGGTTTCCTCATCAGCAAAGCAATGGAAACGCCAACACTAATCCCACCTGAAAGTGAGGTGTGACTGACCACCGGTACCCAAAAGAGAATGGAAATATACATGCTCCTGAAAAAGCCAACACTCCACATTCACCTAAAAAACAAATCACTAAATTCAACTAAATATTTACCGAACGTCTATCACCTACAAGCCACGCTAATAAGCCTTTGGGATTACCAGAGCATCCTCTAGAGAGTTCACATTTGCGCACAAGTAATTTTAAAGGTCGTTAGCAGGCTTTTAAGGATATTACCAGTACTAAGTGACATCCCCCATCCCCCTCCATGTCCTTGAAATACATTAAAAGATTACACAACAGTAAGTACTAACCCCTCCCCTCTATTGTGTTCCAGTCAGAAAGGATCAATAAATGTCTATGGTCAAAGTGGGTTTGAAAGAGGGAGAAAGGGGGTCTTGTAGCAGCCATATCACTTCTTAGAAGACTCACAATGGCCATGGGGAGAAGAGCCCAGCCAGAGGAAGACCACTGCTAGTCACTGACCCTTGCTCAGAATGTTCTGGAAAGAAGGCCAGGATGGGGCGTGTCACTCAGGAAGTCTGGACCTGCCATCAGTCAACGACGACATCATTACATCCCTTCCTGAATTCTTCCTCTGAGCTTAGAGCCCTCCTTGACCCCCTCTTTCTCTCACAGCCTCCTCCCCAATTCCAGCCCATCCTGCCTGCTCCACCTTCAAAACTGACCCGAATCCAGCTGCTCCCCAGCTCCCCCGCTGCCGTCTGTTATCTAAAGTACTGCAGTAGGCCCCCACCATGTGTTTCTGGTTCTACTTTGCCCCTACGGCCTATTCTCCACACAGTGGCCACAATGACGCTTTTAAAACATAATGCAGATGTCATCCCCAGTATATAACTCCCTAATGCCCTCTCTCTAGGAGCTAGAATACAATTCAAAATCCTTAGGGTGGTACACACAGCCCACCCTGATTCAGGCTCTGGCTTGCTCCCTGATCTCACTTCATACCCTTGAAGGCGTTTTTCAACAGGGCAATTCCGTGAACACGCCAAGCACGCACCTGCCACAGGATCTTTGCACGTGCTGCTCCCTCAGCAGTAAGATGCCCTCACTCCCGAGAGCCCTACAGCTCACCCTCTCACTTCCCGTGTCTACAGGCTCCAATGCCATCTTCTTGGAGAGGCCTTTCCTGACCACCTAACTGCACCTCTGGTTACTCCCCATCCCTGTTGGTTAGGTCTCCACAGCATTTGTCACCACCGGGCATTCTACTGAATTTATTAACTTACTGTCTGTCGTCTTCTCTAGGATACATGTTCCATGAGCGCCAGAAGTCTGTTGTGCATTTTTATATCCCGTGTGCCTAGAACTGGTCATGGCATGTGGCTGACGGCCAATGATCCTTTTGAATGAATGAGTAACCTCCTCGATTTTATTTTCTTCATTGGCAAAAGGGAGGTAATAGTAACTCATCTGCTTCGCAGAACTGTTCAATACTTAAATGAGATAATACATGTGGGAGCATTTTGCACAGTATAAAGTGCAAAATTCTCTAAGTGAAAGGTATTATTTCTATTTACCCACTGGCCAGGGACAAAGCAGAGCCAGTAACTCAATCAGCATCACCTCCAAGTGAGCTGCGCAGATATTCAGGAAAACATAGTTTGGGACATGCAGTGGTGGTAACTGCCATCCCTCAACTGAAAAACCTGTTCCATGCAAAAAAAAAAAAAAAAAAAAAGAGAGAGAGAGAGAGAGAGAAAGAAATCAGGGAGAATGTGAGATAGAAAAATGTAGGGTACTGAGTATTACAGAAAATGTGCTGTAATATTAGAATTCCATATTCACAAACTTTAAAATGAATCAATACCAGAAAAAAGGAGGAGGTATATTCACTGGGACAAACACACACAGCACGGATCCCGCTGCAGCACCGGCAGGCCCGCCGCGGTTTCCACAACTAAATGGCCTGGAGGAACCAGTTGCTATGGCTTAAGACCCCAGCACATCAAAAGCCTGAAGGCGGCCCTGACGACTTCGGTCACTCAGGCTTTGGAAAGTCACACCACTCCTTTGGTAATCTGTACCATTTTGCCCCATTTTGTCCCGCTGCTCCCAGAGAAGTGGTAAACCATTAGGAGGGAGCATCTAACAGAGGGTGAGAAAAAGGAGTGCCTAGGGGTTGACAGCGCAGTAAGAAGAGGGAGGGGTGGGCCTGAAGGGTGGCAGGAGGCCGTTTCCACACCCACCCCCAAGACGAAAATAAAACCCACAGAAATAGGTCAGCAAAGCAGCTCCGGGCTGCGATCTGGTGCGAGATGAGGCTCACGAACAGGGCTCCAGGGGGCAGGAGGTGATGCAGGGAGAAGGGACTCGTTCACACGGAGCAAACCCTGCACAGAGAAGGCAGAGAAAGGAAAGTACCTCCCCCATCAAATGCCAGGGTCCGCGGTCAGGACACCGCGCTGTCAGTCCTTGGCTGCCCAGGGAGGACGGAGCATATGCAGGGTTGAAATCATAACCTTAAGGCCTGTGTCAGTTAAATCCCATTCGCAGCAGCACTTCCTCCTCAGATTCCACATGGCCCAAGTCCCTCTTAGATCCCTTTCTAACGTCCCTAGTGTCGAATATTCTTAGAAAGTAGGGAATGCCTTTCTTAAATAAAAATATATTAAATATTGGCTGTGCGCTAGACAGTTTGCTAAGTGATGGACACACATTGTCCTACCTACGCTGCATGAAGCCTGAGTACGGTCGTCACTGTCACTCCACCACTGCCCATTTGGGAAGACGAACTGTCAAAGGGGCAAGGAACCTACTCAAGGTCACGTGAGTGACAAGGGCAGCACTGAGACCTGGCTCCCAAACTCATGCCACATCCTTACCCTGCAGCTACAGGTCCTACGAGAGAGATTCTGGGAGCACAGGGGGCCTAAGAGCTGCCCCAAGGCTTGGAAGTCTTGACGGGCACATGTGAGAACCCTAGACGTAACCCTGAGTCCCCCGCTCAGACTAGGTGAAGCCAGCCCTCAGGTGGGAACGAGTAAGTCAGAGCCCGGGGCCCCAACGCTCTAAATCTTGGCTCCAATAGCCAGACCCTGAGGGATGAGCAAAGCAGAGCCTCCAAGATGCCTGGGGCTCCGTTTCAGCTCAAGAAGGTTGAGGTTTCGCTGCAATAAAGGGCCACCTGGAGGAACAGCCCACGACAGGCAGGAGGACGTTCTCGGGGAGAAAGGGGCCTGAGGAAAGTACAAGATGAAGCAGGAAGAATTTCAGGTCTAGAGAAAGGGTTGCGCCCTTCCCCTGGGCCAAGCTCACCTGCCTCAGGGGATGAGCGGACAGCCCTTCACCCGCCCCCCCCCTTCAGGAGCGCAGGTACTGAAGGTGGTGACAGTGACTAGGCCACAAAGCACTCAGAGCTAGAAAAGCTCCTGGACACGGCTCGTTCGGGTGGGGAGAGGGGAAGGGGCCACACGAGGCAAAAAGAGCAGAAGTGTGCAGGCATCAGCAAGTCCTGAGACCCAAAGGGAACACTTTTCTGAGAGCATCTGAGCTTCCCAACGCCTCACACACCCACCAAGGTTTGAATTTATTGTCTAGAGGTAAGAGCTTTAATCCTGCATAGAGAACAATACAATGCCCAAAGCGATCCTAGGAAAGAAAAAGAAACTGCATTGCATACTCGAAAGTTGCTAAGAGCTCTTAAAAGTTCTCATCACAAGGAAAAAAACTTGTAACTACGTATGCGGATGAATGTTAACCAGACTTACTGCGGCAATCACGATCACTTCGCAGTATATACAAGTACTGAATCATTATACTGTACACCTGAAACTAACGTAACATTCTATAACAATTATATCTCAATTAAAAAAATTTTTAAGAACAAACCTTTACAGTGTATCTATTTACTAAATTGTATGTCATTTGTAGCACACGTATATATTAAAATGTACATTCATACACTTTTTAAAAGACTGAAAGGATATACAATAAAATTCTAGTTAGCAGGGATGATAGAAAGATTATGGATAATTTCTATTTCTTTATTTTTGGTTATTTCTATTTTAGAAATTACTCACCATGTAGTCTATTTACAATAAAAATCCATTGCATTATTTAAAAGAAAAACGATTTTTAAGTACATCACTTAAGTGGACCACAAAGGCCCCTAATTTCACCAGCCTCTTAACTTTATCTCTCAAAGAAGTTATTAAATATTCTCAGATGTCTAGAAACATAGCTGGGATGCCTCTTTTCCATCTGATTAAAAAAAATTACTCACTGTAGGCCAATTTATGGTAACTCTACTACAAAAAATGCAACTTATGCTTCTCGTTGAAAAGCACAGCATTACCCCAACATTTAGGATTGAAAGACTGAGTTTTAGAAGAAAATTGTAATTGGAAAAAAGAAATTAAATACAACTAAAAAGAATTCCCAGAAAGGATTCTCAGTTCCCACGGAGGGGCTTATATGGTCTAGCATCATTGCTGAGATCTTCCAGGTAGGGCCTAGGAAGGTCCCTAGTCCTTCCCGTTCTCCCTTCTCTCATCCTACTTCCCCCTTTCACATCTCTCACGGCCTACTTATCTGCCAAGTTCAAACAATGGCTAGATCTCCAGACCTGGGAGTAAAATATGCTGTCGTCAGGCATGCAGCCCCTCAACGTTAGCACATACGCTGACCTGGATGAGCTCCGGCCAGCCAACTGCAAGCGATAAGACAGACCAAGAAACAGGTGCGCAACATGCCCTGTCCACTCGGGTTTGAAGTTCCTCTGGATCGTTTTCACCAGCTGGATCTTAAAGATGAATCTACAAATAAGAGGTACACTGACTCACCGTGCTGGCTTGCCCAAGACTGATGGGTTTTCTAGGACACGGGCCTTATGGTGCTCAAACCGGGAGAGGCCCAGGCAAACCAGGACGAGTTGGTCACAGTACTGCCATAGGACATCTATGCCGATAATACCTCGGACTCTAGAAGTTACCTGGTTTAGAGATCACACGTATGTGCACATGGGCACACACCTCTCAGTCACCCATGTACCCACACCCGCACAGTCACATACACATGCCTGTAGGCACGTGCCTGTGTACATCTCACACCAGAGCTGGTCCCTTTCTTTCCCTCATTTTCTGCTCCAGCCAATTCTCACAGTTCACCTTGTCATTATAAATGATGTTTCTCCCTCTGATTACTCATGTCCTCATGTGTTTCCCTGGTTAGACATGGGATACTTCTCTCTGAAACCTGAAAAGAATATCTTGCCAATTTCATGTGTTTATGTATTTTTTTTAATTATTTTTTTTTAATTTTGCGGTACGTGGGCCTCTCACCGCTGTGGCCTCTCCCGACGCGGAGCACAGGCTCCGGACGCGCAGGCTCAGCGGCCATGGCTCACGGGCCCAGCCGCTCCGCAGCATGTGGGATCCTCCCAGACCGGGGCACGAACCCGTGTCCCCTGCATCGGCAGGCGGACCCTCAACCACTGCGCCACCAGGGAAGCCCTATGTATTTTTTTTTAATAAAATGCAAGCATCAGCTCATTAAAAGGATCTCCTTTCCCCAGACTGTGATGGGCTTTTCCTTTTTTCGATATTATCAACATGTCTGCACATGACCTCTGACCCAGGGGGACCCTGACAACTGTATGTGACGTGATCCTGAAGATCACGAGCAGCTCTCTCCCCTTTTCACTTTGAAAACAAGGGCTATGGAGCCGGATTCCAGGACCGCAAGCCCTGGACGGGGCAGCCTTGTTTGAGGAGAGGAAAATCAGGGCCCTGGCTCCACGTGACTGTGACCACGCCAGCCGGGAGCACTTCCCTTTGGGGCTTGTTTGTGACTAGTGTTTAATCGTAGACAGTGTCCACAAGAAAGGAAACCTCAAAAAGTACCAGGCCACAATGCAAATCACTCCAGTTGTCAACGATGTACAACTCACATAGAGATGTCAGTTACCACCCACAGCTGCTGGCAAGTTTGGGGTAAAAAAAACTCCCCAAATCAGAACTAGAAGTGCTGAAATATTCACAAGTGGTGGTAGTGAGCTAAATAATATGATCCTACGAGGAGTATTAAAGATTCCAATAATCCCTTCTGTTTTAAATCCCCTTCAGTGGAATATAAAACGTCCCCGATGTATAAAACAAACGTGATGCGGTCTCTCTCGTCTTACATAAAAAAGCAATGTTTAGGGACGCTTTTTTATACTTCCATGTCAGTGAGATTAGCAAAACTGGACCTCTTCCCTGGCTCTAATTTGTATGTATTTGCTTATTTTTGATTTATGCAGTTCTTTGTGTTTTGTAAATTCTGAGAAAAATCAGCAGAACAAAGTAGTCTAAGCCACGGATTTGGTCTATTTCATGCTCCAAAAACATTTCTCCAAGTCAAGAGTCCAATTATAAATTTGTTTAAATAAAAAAAAGAAAAAACAATGTTTGGGCATGGAGACATGATCTAAGTGTATTCACCTGTTGGACACGTAATGTGATTACCCACAACAGACGGGGACCAGCTGAGTCATGTTGGGCAAACAGCCTGACATGCTGGACCTCTGTTGCCGCACTTTTCGACAAGATGATACCCAAAGCCCATTCTTTCCAATGCTGCATTTCTATCATGACAGGAGGTGTTGGGGAAAATCTAATATTCGAGTCAGATGAAGGTTCAATAAAATTTTAAGAAACACTTCTAATTCAGTTTTAAAACATAAGGCAGTTTTCTGCCTTAATAAACATACATCATTCTTTAATGATGGAGGCTCCTGCAGAATTATGTTAGCTCCTACTGAGAAATAAGGTCGGAAGAAAATAATGTTGTCTGGTTGAAAGAATCCTGAAGACACAGCACACACCTCTCTCCCTCACACATGCACAAAATATAAGAATCAAATGAGCTCATTCACACATGTAAGAACATTTTGCAAACTGTCAAGTTCATGGGCAGGGCATTATTTTAAAATAGACTGAATGCTTGCTTGGCCAAGGACCTACCTAGCAGTTGGTTTCTCCAGAGTGATAAAAGTGGGAGCCTAAATCTTTGCTTGCCTTTGTTTTGTTTTGTTTTTTTAACTGAAGTATAGCTAATTTACAATATTGTGTTAGTTTCAGGTGTACAGCAAAGTGATTCAGTTATACATACCTATCGACATATATACGTATATATGCATATATATATATATATATATATATATATATATTCAGATTCTTTTCCCTCATAGATTACAAAATATTGAGTGGAGTTCCCTGTGCTATACAGTAGGTCCTTGTTGGTTATCTATTTTATATATAATAGTGTGTATATGTTAATCCCAAACTCCTAATTTATCCCTCCCCCTCCTGTTTGTTTCTGAATTTGTCATTTTCTTTCCTTTAGTAGAGTTCAGAATAATAGATAATCCTGATTAACTGAAGGATCTGTTCATAGTCACTGAAGTATTATCACAATACGAAGACCAATCAGCTAATAACCAGTATTAGAAACAGTAGAGGAATAAATTTTTTGCATCCTACAGGATTTTCTCCTGATACCATAGTGGGTTTTCTTTTTTTTTTAACCTAATATATAACCCTATAGGGAAACTGAACATTAAGGGGAAAAAATAAAGTCAAAAACAACCACCAGCAAAACAAGCAGAGTATACTCTGAGGTGCTAATGCACTTTGATAAATAGAACCAGTTCAGAGTTTAATTAGTTGGTCTAAAATAGAGGTCAGCATACACAGACAATGTAATCTTTCCTAATTAGGAATTTTACTTTGGGCCAGAATCTGAAGTAATATACCAGTGGAAAATGCATGGGTTTTTGTGGTCAGACAGATCTGGGTTGAAATTCCAGTACTATCACCTATCAATTAGTGTGACCTTGACGAGTTATTTGACCTCTGACTTACCTTTAAAATGGGCAGAAATCTACTCTGCGGATTCCGGAGAGGACTCAACTAATGGAAGCAGGTGTCATACAAATGTAAACACCATCCTCTTCCCCCACTTCATCTACTTATTTTTCCATTCTTTTCTTTTAACATACCTGTCAGGAAAACATACACACAAGCCTCTCTAGAAATTTTCCACCCTACTAGTTGATGACTTTGCAACCCGGAGGGCAGGACTTCCGTAGGTCCTCACTGTGGGAAATGTTTAACATAAAAGTCCTCACCCCCCCTCCAAGTGTCACAGATTCTGACTGCGGCCACTCTGCCAGCAAGCACAGGTTAAGCTACATCGATACACAAATGATTAATAAATGCCCCACCAACCATTTGATTTATGGCCAGAACTACTATTTCTATGCTACTATGTTCTATTTCCTCTTGCTCTATTTTTGGTTAAATGGGTTGTATTAGGAAGTCCAGCAACTGGAGAGACAAAGGAAAATGTTAATGCTAAGCACATCCTTGCTGTGAAATGCTCATTAATTAATTACAATGGGAATGAATTTAGCCATTTTCCTCCATTCTTAAAGACCTCACTATAGTATTTACTTTTTTAAAATTTAGTATTAATTAATGATTCAACTATATGACCCTCCTATGTTCATGTCAACCTTTGAAATGTTTCATTATAATGTGATTTTAACCAAGACTATGGTATTGCTATTGCCACTATTAATTCTTAGCAACAAAAACAATAATACCAACTAGTTATTGAATACTTACGTGCCAAGCAGTGATAGGCTCTCTACAAACATCTAATTCATTTTTTGCAACTCCCAACATCATTCTAATTTACTGATGAGAAACTTGCCCAGATTCCCAAAGCTTATCACCGTCAAAGCCAAGATTTCAGGCCACATATTTTTTATCACCACGTCCACGCTCTTAGCCTCTCTGCTATTCTGCATGCCACTCACCCAGCATCATCTCCATGCCCATCAATTCATCAGCGTTTTAGTACCACAGCTTCCAGGAAGCACCTGGAGTAAAGGCTGATTACTTAGTGAAAGAATCCACGGCTGATCCTTGGATTAAATCCCAGGAGTTCTTGGTCTTCTCATGAGAGAAAAGACCCCAGAAAGAAAAGAACAAATAATCTCACAATAGGTAATTTAGGAGCTCGGCATCACATAATTTGAATATCTTGAAAGACATTTAAATGAGCTCATTTTATATCCTAAACAGGTTAACCGAGACACGTTCGCTCCTGCCAGCTGAGGACACTAAGGCATCTCAAGTCGCATCCTTGCTTTAGGGACAGACTGGGCTTCCTGACTCAGACCACTACACGACTCCTCCCAATGGCCTGAGGGAAGAGTGAGAGAGATGTAACTGTGGTTGTTCCTGAAGAATCCAGAGATGACAACAAAAGAGAAGATTAAAAGGATAGGTGTGCTTTATGCAAAGGGATAAAAAAACCCTGAAATTAAACTGAAGACCAGGGAGTTCCCTGATGGGCCGGCCGGTGGTTAAGGACTCCACGTTTTCACTGCTGGGTTTTCACATTCTGAGTCCCCAGGAGAGGGGAGCAGGGAGGGGACCATAGGAGTGAGGAGTTCAATACCTGGTAGGGGAACTAAGATCCCACAAGCCACATGGCACGGCAAAAAAGAAAAGAAAACAAACCCTGAAGATCAGAAGGTAATGAACAACAGAAAGGAAGAAATGGGGAACACGAGAAATACCATCTTAAGGATGAAAAAGGTTAAGAGTTTTGGCATTTGGCTGTGGCAGGCAAATTCCTAAAATGGACCCCAAGGCCTCTTGTCCTAATCCCCAGGACTGAACACAGGATGAGGTATCACACCCTGATTCTATTACCTGGCAAAGGGATTTTGCAGATGTAATTAAGGCTAATAATCAGTTGATTTAAAGTTAATCCTGAACGAGGTTACGATCCACGTGGGCCTGATCTAGTCCCCGGAACCCTTTAAAAGTAAAGTTTTCTCCAACTGGTGGCAGAAGATGAAATCAGAAAAATTCCCGGCATGATGCCATTGCTGGCTCTGAAGAGGAGGGGAAAGACGGTCTGTTGAGACTTCTAGCATCCAGGGCAGTCCTGGCTGACGGTGAGCAAGCAAACGGGGACCGCAGTCTTACAGCCACAAGGAAATAACTTCCTCCCAAGACTTGGACAAGCTTCAAGGCAGAGGCTTCTCCAAGCGTTTTCAGAGAAGCAGCCAGCTTGGCCGATATCGTGATTTCAGCCTTATGAGACTCTAACCAGAGCACCCAGCCAAGCCCTGCAGATTTATCATCTACAGAACAGTGAGCTAACAAGTGGATTTTTTTTTTTTTGCAGTACGCGGGCCTCTCACCGTTGTGGCCTCTCCCGTTGCGGAGCACAGGCTCCGGACGCGCAGGCTCAGCGGCCATGGCTCACGGGCCCAGCCGCTCTGCGGCACGTGGGATCTTCCCGGACCGGGGCACAGACCCGCGTCCCCTGCATCGGCAGGCGGACTCTCAACCACTGCGCCACCAGGGAAGCCCTGGATGTTGTTTTAAGGCCCTAAATTTGTGATAATTTGTTATGTAGCAGTAGAAAACCAATATACTGTCTGACTTGGGTTCAAATCTTAGCTCTGGTCCTTTCTTCAATTTGTGATCTTGGGCACGTTACTTTAGCTCTTTGTTACCCCATCTGTAAAGGGAGATGATGAAGTACAGCCCAGAAAGTTGGTGGGAGGACTGATTAGCTGCCTGGTCCTGGCACCTAGAAACTGACAACGTCTGCTACCTGTGAGGAAGAATCAGAATCAGAATGAACTAGCTACCAGGTGGTGCTACCAGACACGAACAGCTGGGTTTTCATTCTGAGTCCCCAGCTGGCCCAAGAGAGAGGAGCAGGGAGGGGACCACGGGAGTGAGGAGTCGACATCTGGCTATTTATACCTACGACTGCTCACAACTCCAGTGTACAGAATCAAAGGGATTTCAAAGGTAAACTGCAGAGAGATGCTATGGAAAATCCGCAGAATTTGTAATCTGTTTTATGTAATGATCTACTTAACACCCATGTCATTCCACATGTATTTGAGGTCATCTACAAAAAAAAAATCGTACACCGGGATAAAAATGAATAAGCGAGGAAACTGGGGAAATGGAAAGAAAACCAGAGAGATACAAACTGCGTGGTTTTAAGATCTTTTACCCACACTAAGGACTGTGTTTGACCTTCCCAGTAATCACTGAAAACAAGGGTATAAGGACAGTTACATCACTCACAGAGAAATTTGCTCAGAAAAAGTGTAGACCTGGGAGAGAGTCCTCTTCTGGGTCCTTATAAATGGGACACCACATCATATTGGGAAAGAGTTGTTGAAAATACACCATAGACACATTTCTTTCTCGATGTTTTTTGGTGACTTTTGCACATTTTAACTTTGATTTTAGTATTTTTCTTCGTGATTTGTATTGGTTTGTTATACAAAAAGAATACCCTTTTTGTCTTATTTGTTGCTTATCATATTTGCAACAAATACACCAAGGAGTTAATATCACAAATGTATTTATTTTAATTTTGCTTATAGTTTGACATGAGTTTTAAATTTTTATGTAGTCTAATATGTAGGTATATATATTCCTTACATATATGTGTAAGGAATATATATACATAATGTACATATGTATTATACAATTTCCTATTACTTTATAGCTAGAATGCATTTTTCATCCAGAGACCCGGTAAATAACTACGTCTTTCTTCCAGTTTGTAATGGTTTAATTTTTTAAATTTCTGTTGCCTACTATTTACAATAGCCAAGCCATGGAAACAACCTAAATGCTCATTGACAGAGGAACGGATAAAGATGCGGTATATATACACAATGGAACATTGCTCAGCCATAAAAAAGAATGCAATGTCATTTGCAGCAACATGGATGGACCTAGAGATTATCATACTAAGTGAAGTAAGTCAGACAGAGAAAGACAAATACCATGATATCACTTATATGTGGAATCTAAACTACGACACAAATGAACCTATCTATGAAACAGAAACAGACTCACAGACATAGAGAACAGACTTGTGGTTGCCGAGAGGGAGGGGGCTGGGGGAGGGATGGAGTGGGAAGTCGGGGTTAGCGGATGGATAGGATGGATAAACGAGGTCCTACCTTAGAGCACAGGGAACTATATTCAATATCCTGTACTAAACCATAATGGAAAAGCATATGAAAAAGAATGTATATATATGTATAACAGAATCACTTCAGCAGAAATTAACACAACAGTGTAAATCAACTATACTTCAATAAAATTTTTAAAAAGAAAATCTAAGAAACTAGAAAAAAATTTCTGTTGCCTATGACTATTGAATTTCAAAACGCATCTGAGGTTCTGGCCAACGTTCGTGAGAACTGGGGTGGGTGGTGTTCTTTCAGCAAATAAAAGGAAACTTTTTCTAAGATTGAAAGTTTCGATACTTGTTATCTGGAACTAATTCACTATCGGTCCTGAGAACAAGTAAACAGATTCCCTTATTTCTTCTCCCCGAAGTCCTTCCATTTTCTCAATCCAATTATAACACAGCTCTATCAAAGTCTATAAAATGTACCAAAGCTTGAGCTAACTCAACCCTAACCCAAAACAACTAAATTGATGTTGAATTTGGAATCTCAGCCCTTGGTCCACTATCCCCGCCCTGTTTTCCCCACTTGAACACCTGCCTATGTTTACAGAGCTCTGAGCAGAGGCACTGCCCGGTTCTCTCATAACCATTTGCAGGGCAGTAATTTTCACATATACATTTTTTCCCACTTACTTAGGAATCCCAGTTTAAAAACAAACACCTAAGTATTTGCATCACCAGAGGCTTTCACGGCCAAAGAAAAAATTAGGTGCTTCCATTAACAGAAGTTATCTGTAGAAAGACTTTTCACCTCCGCAGGAGTTTAACTGAAAAGTTTAACGGAGGGCAGAGAGAACCCATGTGAATTTAATAAAGGGGAGGGGGGAAGACGTTAGAAAGACAGTGATAAGGCCTGGAATCTATTAGGTCAAATTATACCCTGTGTTACCGTCAAGTGGAAGAACAGAAAAGACTACTACCCTGAACTTGGACCCTATTTCAGAACGCTGAGTACTATGTAAACAATGTCTCCTAAGTCACATTGTCTCAGGTAGACAGGGGGTCAGAAAGGGCCCCCTGAAAACGCTTCTCTCTAGGGGGTAGACATTTGCCCCAACAGGGGGCCCATCCCCATGGCAACTAGTTATCAGGCCAACAGTTTTGCCTACAAATCAGACCTTCTCCCCAAATATTCTTTTCCCATTCCCTCTTCCACCGCTGATTTTCCCCCTCCTGTCATTTATCCCCAAGCAAGCGTTTCCCACTCCACGACCTGCCATGTACCCTGAATCTTGGCCCCCCCATGGGCCTCCATGCCTGTCTGACTCTGGCTCCAAGAACTGGACCCTGGGGACCCCCAGTTTATGCCCCCTGGGGAGCCAGGAACGCAGGGCATCTGGGTGGTGTCTTGGATTTCTGGGCACAGGAGAGAGTGAGGTGGGAGTGGGCGGCAGTAGATGAGTAGCATCATTGCTACAATAAAGGAGGACCGCGGCCAGGGAGGGTGTAAGGAGCCTGGAATACAAGGGCAGGTGGGTGTCATCTGAAGAAGACAGCAATCAGTTTACCTATGACCTCTGACACCATTTAGCATGAGCGCCATCATTTTCCAAACGGGACTCTTCAGCCACAAAGTGTGAGCTGAACTGAGGTAACAGTGCACTTTTCAGGCCCTTAACATGGCATTTCCCAATCAGAGGAAAACATACAACAGCTGGGGGCAGAGAGCGCTCTGTTTCAGACCCAGGGTTTCAAAGCACAGCCCTGGCTGGGTCAGAATCCCAAGCCCAGCAGTTGGATTCCACACAGTTGCTACCCCCATGGGAACACACCAGAAGCCCATTTCATCTCAAACGCCCCGTCCCCAAGAGTCACTGCTGGCCAAGGGGTGGCTTCTCTCATACCCTCTGAGATTCCCCTTCTCTCAAGAATATATGTATTTTGACACTTTACACTTTGAGGAAAATACAAGGAGCGCTACTATGACATAGAATGAATCCTTCAGAAAATAACCTTCCTAACGGATCCTCTGGTTAATTTTCACACTTTGCAAAAGTTTCCACTTTGCAACCTTCAAGGAAGAAAGATCTCAAGGCAGAAACACCGTGAGCTACACCGGGGCGGCGACTTTCCATTTTGTTTCTTTATCGTGTTAGTCACTGAATGCAGCACTGGGGCTGGAACCAAGTCAGCGCCTCCGGAAGGGTTTGGTGCCAGTCGAGCACCTACCCCGAGGAAGGCAACGCGGCCCCTGGGCTTGGCAGTCTCCCCAGCTGCCTCTGGTGCCTTGGGACGTGGCCACGTGAGCTAAGCTCCGTGTTCTCAACTGTACATTAAGGCTAATGAACTGGATCTTTCCGAATACCTCCTGGAGCCTCCAGATGTTCTGTTCCTGTTTTCTGAAACTCTGGGGGTCACACAACTTGAGTAGCACCATTTTAATATAGATGGATAAGATGAGCAACTCGGCATGGAGAAAATGTCTCATTCTTATTCTTCAGTGAGCCAGATAAATGGATATTTTTATCTATTTTTTTTCTATCAATATGTACAGTTAACCAAGAAAGTTAGACATAACTTTGGGAATCCGTAGAGCAGGCAATGGAAATATAGGTCCATATTTTTTTTTAATGGCTTAAAAGATTTAGGCTAACAATGTCTAGCTTTGTCATAGTAAGCAGCCATCAAGTATCTGCTCAGTGAACAAACGTATGAATCAGTGACTTCACCATGTAAGAGATCTGGGAGAAGTAATACATGTTCATGATCAGATTCCGTTTCCCTTAATTCTGCTGTCTCTGATGTTTTATTCCCTAGAAGACTTCCAAAGCCATTCGGGCCACTTAGGCTAGTTTGCACACAGCCTTTTTCTCAAGCCGAGTGTAGAAGAAATTCAAACACAGTCACGCACTGTCTGCCGTTTGGGCTCTAAACCTTAAAATACAGCAAAGAGCCTTTGCAGTGATGACCGCGTCCGTACATTTCACAGCGTCTGAAGGTCTCCGCTGGATGGCGGCAGGTGGGATATACTCAATGGTCGGGAGCATCTCCTGGATTATGTCCTTTCTGGCCTTTTTCAGAGGAGAAGAGCAGTCAGTCTGCATTTAATTTTTAAACCGTGTTGCATCCCTTTCCACCTCTACACGACCACGCGCGGGAAAAAGAAAAACCCTGTTGTTCTTGCTACACGTTCTTTTTCCAGTTCTTCTGGGCTGTCCCTCCATTTCTGCTTAGAACAGCTAATCTTCCCCAAACCAGGGCTGAGTGCAAGAGACACATCTCGCATATCTCTAATCACACAAACAGAAATAAGGCTTGGACACCGTTAACCCCTTGAACGACGAACAGCTTTCTCCTGGCCAGAGACCCAAGGAAGGTCCAGGAAACATATGATATCTATTTCCCACTCATTCCAATGAGTTTAGTACAGGTTGCAAAAAAGCCGCCAGAGAGTTCCATTTAAAGAAACTCAAGCCAGAAATTTTTAAAGGATGAAGGTTTAAGCATTTGCTTTTATATCTGTACCATCACAGACATTCAAAAGGGGTATATTTCTGTACTCTACGCCCACGAGAAGAAACAGGGCCCCTGCCAAAGCAACTTTTTTGTATTTAAAAGAATTAGTTCTAGATTTTCCTATGATCGTAAGTTCTCTGGCGTCTCAAGGCCCAGAAGTGCTTATGGGAAGGGATGGTTCTGATCCCAGTAGCTGGACCTTCGCCTCGTCTGCTCTGTCAAGGTAAATAAAATCTGACAAGTTTTGTGTTTGTTGGAAAAGCAGAGGGGGAGGGGTTTCAGACACCAGCTAGGTCTTTAGACCTCCCATGTCCTAAGAATAAGTGCAACGTTGAAAATGGACAATTCAGAACTTGCAGTCTTGGGAAATTAACAGCAGCACAGAAGCTCCAGGCAATTGGTTTTGGCATGTTGGCAGTGGTCCCCCATGTCCCTCAGGAGGCACTGAGTAGCTTCCGATCAACGAAATGGGTCTACTTGAGAAATGGTCTACTTGAGAAATGCTTCTCCATTTCATTCAGATTTTTTTTTTTTTTTTTTGCGGTACGCGGGCCTCTCACTGTTGTGGCCTCTCCCGTTTGCGGAGCACAGGCTCCGGACGCACAGGCTCAGCGGCCATGGCTCACGGGCCCAGCCGCTCCGCGGCACGTGGGATCTTCCCGGACCGGGGCACGAACCCGTGTCCCCTGCACCGGCAGGCGGACTCTCAACCACTGCGCCACCAGGGAAGCCCCAAATGTTCAGATTTTATAGAAATTTGACTTCTACCAACCAAAAGCATGAGCTGACTTTAATTCTCAGTACAATCCCTTAATATGCACACATATTTTCCTTTAACATTTAAAACCTTTCAGTTAGTAACACAAAAAAGAACTGGCATCGTTCACAGGCACGGGGGTACAGTAGGGCTGCATTCCGTGCTTGACTTCAAGATGCACTTGGAGTGGGATGGAGGGCCAGGGGAGTTTGCCCTTCTTGGGGTGATCCGAGCTGTCTTCTGCCCTTTGGGACTGCCTCTCCCCAGCTTCCTCTATAGCAAGGCTTCTCAATCGTAACATGCCTCAGAATTACCTGGAGAGCCGGTTAAAACACCAGTTGCTGGCCCCAACTCTAGAGCTTCTGATTTAGGAGGTCTGGGGAGGGGCCTAAAAGTCACAGGTCTAACAATTCCCTAGAAGGTGCCGATGGAGCTGATTTGTGGACCACACTCAGAGAAGCACTGCTCTCTGTGTATGGAAAGGGTGGAGATGGGTCAGGACATATAAGGGTCCTCAGGCACTATTCTCTCCCTCAGCCACAGTCATAAGGAAAGCATTACGTAAGAGGATGACCCACGGCTTCCTACTCCTGAGAGTAAATGGAGAATTGATGATCTGAAGCAGGAGATGTTGAGATTAGATGTTTACAGAGTTGTAAATGTTGAAATGGCCTGGCAGGGAGACGGTGGCATCCTCTCGTCAGGAAGTTATTAAGACTAGAGGCAAATTTTAGTTCAATGCCATGATTTAAACTGAAGACGGAGGCGTAAACCAATCCTTTCCCATCCCATGATAGGTGAAGTTTTTCTTTTCCTACCTGCCTATAGCTACACCAGATTAATCAGCCTCTTGATAAAGCATGAAACTTTAAACTACATTTTTGTTTTAAAAAGTAATCTAATTAAGATGGACTATTAAGTGGAAAAATAATTTCATTAGGATGTAAATAATTTAGAGTTGTCCAACTCAAAGAAAGAAAAGGATAATGGAGAAAAGGCCTTGGTATCCACGGATTTATTGGTTCCAGGACCCACCTTGGATACCCAAATCCTCTGATGCTCGAGTCCCTTATGTAAAATGGTGTAGTAGCTGCATATAACCTACGCACATCCTCCTGGAGACTTTAAATCATCTCTAGGTTACTTATACTTAGTACAATGTAAATGGTATGTAAAGTAGTTGTAAATACAACCTAAAGGCTATGTAAATAGTTGCTGCCGTGGCAAATTCAAGTTTTGCTTTTGGGAACCTTCTGAAATTTTTTTTCCCAAATATTTTTGATCCCAGGTTGGTTGACTCCACAGACCTAGAACCTGTGGACACAGAGCGCCGACTCTTCTCTATAGGCTCCTCTGATACACTCCCTTTATTCAAATCGCTGTTTTTTCTACTGGTTAGGCCCAGAAGCAGTATGTGTTCCTTAGAATCAGAGAAAATATCAAGAGCCAATAGAACACACTCGTGCACCCACGAAAGCCATACACTTGCAAGTCAAAAATCTAGGTAGGGAAGAAGTCAAAATTTACACATGAGAAAAGCTACAAACATTTTCAGGATGAGAATGCAAGGGATTATAAAGATGTCTGTCCACAAGAAAATCAGCTGGTTAGCAATCCTAGAAACCGAACGGGAGAGGAGACAACTGGCAGGTTGCTTACACTTGCTGTAATAGGGAAGAACCTTTGCATTCTATTACAAGTTAATCACTAAAGGGATGTTGCCTATAAGCTTAAATTATACATAATGACCCAACTCTCGGAACCCTGACTCCCAGGTCATGAGCATTAAGCTAAAATACCTTTGTTTAGCTCACAGGAAACATCCTGACCAGGTCCACCTGTGAACGACTGCAGGGAGGAAGAAATGAACGCATCCCTTCCGGAGGCTGACGGGAGCCAGGAAATGTTTGACTTTACTCCCTCCCCTTTTAGTATAAAAGAAGCCTAAATTCTAACTCCGGCAAGATGGTTCTTTGCGGCACAAGCCAACCATCTTCTCGGTCTGCTGGCTTTCAGAATAATGTCACTATTCCTTGTCCCGAGAACTCGTCTCTCGATTATTGGTCTGTCGTGCAGCGAGCGTAACATTGCTAAGTAACATTGCTAAGAAGAGATCACTACAACAGAAATCGATGTCCCCAAGTTGGGTGGGTAACAATGCCTGTGTCACCATCAGGTGAAGATCCTGTGCCCCAGGTGAGAGGGAAAGTCCGCAGGGGCTGGGACCCCAGAAAGCGGTGCTCGCCTCCCGCTGCCGGGCCCCTGGGAGCCTGGCACCAAGCGGTTAACTGGACGTGTCGAGCAGGCTTTGCAGAAAATGTGTTCCATGTTAATCTCCTAAAGAGCGTCCAGCCGCATTGCTGACCCCACGTCTCAGAAAGCAGCAATGCTCACATGTGGGAGCCTGCATTCTTTCCAAGTGGACACTTCACACTTGAGCAGTAACGAGACGCAATGTGGCTGGAGTTATGTGTCATTCCAGCCAGAGATAAACAGACCCAAATGTGCTGTCCATGAGGACCCCGCTCTGTGTGGGAAGCCTTGCTTGGGACATTTTTCACATCGCAGAGTATTTAAGATTTTAATGGCCTTGTGACTTCTGTGCTAGAATATTTTATGATCTCTGCTGACCCTCCAAACGCTCTTTGCGGGGTTTTCTTTTGCCTTACATGGTCCGACAACAGCTCTTCTAAAACGGAAGAGCTCTTGAACCAAATATTGACACTGTTTGTTTTCCCCAGTCATAATGAAATATGTGCTCGTTGGTTCTCATTCATTCCTGTTCTTTGAAACCCGCCCCTCCCCCCCCGCCCGCACAGAACTCTAATGGGGTTAGATCTGCTTCCCTTCCAGAGTATGCGATGCGTCCACGCAATTAAAATTCCATCCAGCCCGAACCATTAAAATAAGACAGGCTGGACTCGGTTCTTTCAGGGAACTTCGGAGAGAACCACAAAGAAGAGTAGCATCTCAGTGTCTCCAATTAAAACGATACACATCTCAGGCTACTTCTTAAGAAGATTGCAACTGCGATAAAAAAATATGCTGAAGAGCTACAGACCACTTCACATACCTGTATGTCAGTGTGTAGCACGGCAATCCAAAAGATAACATTTATGAACGCCACATCACACACGGTATTGACAACGAGCTCAGGGATAACTCTGGCTCCACTGCACGGATGACAGATGGAATGACCAAGGAAGCTCTTTGACACGGGACAGACGCAGGGGGGCCCCTGAGCCTTTGGGTCGCTCTCTGTCTGCTAGATCTGACTGACTCTCTAGACTGGGGATGAAAAGTTCAAATGGGCCAAGAAAATTTACAGCAGATCAACAACAGTATAATGTAAATAGGGTTACATTTTGAACAATAAAAGTGCTTCAAATAATAATTTGCCTAAGAGACTCACAGACACAGAGAACAGACTAGTGGTTGCCAGGGAGGGGGGGGCGGCGGGGAGGAAGGATTGGGAGTTTGGAATGAGCAGATGCAAACTATTATACATACTATTATACACAGAATGGATAAACAACAAGGTCCTACTGTCTAGCACAGGGAACTATATTCAATATCCTGTGATAAAACATCATGGAAAAGAATATAAAAAAGAATGTATATATGTATAACAGAATCACTTTGCTGTACAGCAGAAATTAACAACACTGTAAGACAGCTATACTTCAATTAAAATAATACTGTTCTTTCTTTGAAAGACTCTATCACTCTGGTGTGACCTGTGAGTGTGTTTACAAGCAGCAGGTTGGTGGAGAATGGGGACAGTGTTTCTGGGTAATGGTTGTTCTTCATACACTAAAAATCAGTCATAGAAAAAGATGGAAGGTATTTTTTAAATCACCCACTCCAGTCACGGAAATCACCTCATTTCAATCAATCCAGTACAGAAGGTTGTCTACACATGTCTAGTAAGAGTCCTAAGTATGCTGTTTCTCACCCTAACACTGTATATAAAACCTACTAACTAACTCTTTGTGTTTAGAACAGAAGCTGCTTGAAGGAAGGGAACACATTGTTTTTTCTGTGTTTTGTGAACCCAGCATAGTAACTGGCACGCAGAAAACACTAGCTGTTTGCTGAACGAATGAATGAATTTTCCAATAATGGGGAAAGAGAAGTCTTCCAGCCTTGCCCACGCGTCTCTGAGATCTAAAATCTTTCTTCCCACTGAAGTTCAGGTTGAATGTGAAATTACTAATTTAAATAAAGGCTTTGGAAGAGGCACATGAAAAGATCCTCAACATCACTAATTATTAGAGAAATGCAAATCAGAACCACAATGAGGTATCAGCTCACACCAGTCAAAATGGCCATCATCAAAAAATCTACAACCAATAAATGCTGGAGAGGGTGTGGAGAAAGGGGAACCCTCTCACACTGTTGGTGGGACTGTAAATTGGTACAGCCACTATGGAGAACAGTATGGAGGTTCTTAAAAAACTAAAAATAGTTATCACATTAACCAGCAATCCCACTCCTGGGCATATATCTGGAGAAGAACATGGTTCGAAAGAATACACGCACCCCAACGTTCACTGCAGCACTGTTTACAATAGCCAAGACATGGAAGCAACCTAAATGTCCCTCAACAGATAAATGGATAAAGAAGATGTGGTACATATATACAATGGAAAGATACTCAGCCATTAAAAAGAATGAGTTAATGCCATTTGCAGCAACGTGAATGGACCTGGAGATTATCATACTAAGTGAAGTAAGTCAGACAGAGAAAGACAAATATATATCTCTTGTATGCAGAATCTTAAAAAATGATACAAATGAACTTATGTCCAAAACAGAAAAATAAATAAAGCCCTTGGGTAACGGGTCCTATAGTCACTGAGCTGCCTGAAAACTCTGCCTGGACATTCATTATGTGTAAGACCAGGATCTCTACTGAATAATAAAGAAAAAAGCAAAGAAGAAAAGGGCGGCAGTGTTGAAAACCAGTTTACACGGCAAGATGGCTAGTGGCAAAAGAAGGCAGGATCTTTAAAAATCTATAATGTTTTAAGTGGGAAGAATCATGAAAAAAAAAAGAAAAATCAGAAGTGAGGGTTAAAAGCAAAAGGAAGGTAATAATAACCTCCTCTTATGTTTTCACTTCTTAATTAAACCTCTGCTTTAATTTCCTGCTTCAGTGGCTTAGTTCAGGCTGCTATAACAAAAATACCACAGATGGGATGGCTTATGGACAACTTATTTCTCTCAGTTCTGCAGGCTGGGAAATCCAAGGTCAAGACACCAGAGATTTGGTGTCTGGTGAGAGTCCGCTTCATGGTTCACTGAGGCCACCTTCATGCTGTGTCCTCACATAGCAGAAGGAGGAAACAAGCTCTCATGACTGTTATGAGGGCACTAATCCCACTCACAAGGGTCCACCCATATGACCTCACCTAACCCTAACTACCTCCCAAAGACCCCACCCCTACTGTCATCACGTTTCACCACAGGAATTGTGTGGGGGACACAGGCATTCAGTCCGTGACAGTGACTTTGCATCTAACTTGTAGTCTGAGATAATCCTAAAGAGAAGATCAAAGTTCTTTAGTTTGGGATTTGGACTCAACTAAACTGGTCACCTACCCCATTCTAGACATTTCCAGCTCTTATGATGCTCCAAGTAGGTCCCTCGGATCTCACTGGAGTAAACTTATTGCTTCCTGCACATTTTTCTCTCATTTATCATTTTAGGTTCATTATGGAGCAACCAACTTTGCACGTCAGCAAGTGTGCTTACCTTGGAATACAGAAAGGGGTACCATGTGGTCCCTGAACTCAGAGCCCTCATTTCAGGAGGATAAAATGCAATCATATTGATTACAGTAGTACATAGTAAACTGATTACCATGTTTCACCCAATCTAAGATTCCACTGGTTGTAAAAAAAAAAAAAAAAAAAATTTATGCAACTGCTAAGAAAGTTTAAACTTCTGCCAACTAAACTATGATGTACCAAGTGTCAGGCACAACCTAACTTCAGAAGTTAAATGTGGAAAAAAAGTTCATCTTGAAATTAATAGAACAGAGGCAGTCAAAGGCTGGTGGAGATGGGAGATGACATCCAGTCTGGGAAAGCTATGAAGGAAAGGTGTGGTGAAGGGGATGCCATGTGAACTGAGACTCGATGGGGGTGAGTTCTCTAAAGATGGAGAGAACGACAAGTTCAAATGCTCGAGCAGGAGAGCACAGGGAGGAGAGGTGGATAGTACACTGGACCTTAGTTTGCATGAAGCAAAAAGATAAAACCCAAAACAAGTGGAAGGACACTGAATACTAGCTGCAAGCTGCTGGCGGGAGGTCCCCAAAGACTTTATGTAACACAGTGACCCACAGAGACCACTAATCTGGTAGAGGTATCTAGGATTACATCACAACTGCATTCAAACACTTCGATGGAGTCTAGTTAGAACAAATCCAAACTCCTTTCCAAGGAATCTAAAGCCCTGAATGGTCCAGCCACTGCCTCTCTCCTCAGCCTAACCTACCTCTCCCACTGGACCACTGATCCAGCCGCACTTGAACCAGCCAAGGTCACCTGCCTTAGGGTGTTTGCACCTGCTGTTCCCTTTGCCTGTGATGCTCTTCCTTGGCTCCTCGCAAAGCAGGTCCTTTCCATCCTTCAGTTCTCTCCTCACCTCCTCAGATGGAGGGACCAGCCCTGGCCAACCCCATCCAAAGACTGTTCTTTTCCTATTCAACCGTTTCTATGTTTCTCTCCTAGCACCCATCAAAGCTTGAGGTGATGCTATTTACATTGTTTACTTGTTTCTAGTTTGTTTCCCTCTTAGAATGCAAGGTTCATCAGTGGAGGGACCAGGTCTCTCTTCACTCCTGTTGTGTCCCAGCCCCTGGCAGTGTCTAGCATGAAGCCGGCACTCAGTGCACATCAGATCTGCTGATTGATGAGTGAGCGCCTGACCCACTCCTCCCCTCCAGCACACACACTCTGAGCCAGGAGGCCAGATGGACCCCAGATTGACCCAGTCTCAGCATCTGGAAAGAGGGCGTTGCCTAAGGACGTCTCTCCGGGATGGAAGAAAGCTTCAAGGTCAGGAGACCGTCCAGAGGAAACGTCTCAGTCCACTCAAGGGCACTAATCCCTCCCTCTCCTTTTAGCAACCTGCTCAGAGGAAGCCCATGCTACCGACGGCTGCACCTTCTCTACCGGTCAGGTGTCCACCCTGCCTTTCTCCCTCCCTGGTGGAAGGTGAAACTCAAGCTTATCAGCTAAGAATGTTCTAATTCGGCCATGATTCGAATCCAGGGCCACGCTGAACTCCATGCCCCCTCCATGAATCCCGACCACTGTATGAAAAAGCCCCTTACTTGTGAATCTTCTAACCCTTGGAAATCAGGGTTCAAGAAAGATGAGCTCTCAGGGCTACCCTTATGAATGACACTCTGTTATACAAATCAACAGCCTTCAGGACAGGGACACGTCTGTTTAATCCACCACTGCACGTGGTGCCAGGAACACAGGGGGACTCAATATTTATTGACCGAGTAAATGACAACTTCCAATAAGACACTCTTCTCATTGGACTCAGTCACGATTTTCTTTTAAATCCAAAATATCTGTAAACAATCGGGCTTTTCCTTTAATAACTGATGATAAGAGAGGAGCTGAATTAGGTAGTGAATTACCTGACCCACATAAGGTTCTCATTCACGCTGAAGATCTCTTGAGCGGTCCACCAAATGCCTTCTAAACGGCCTGCTGGCCAGCTCTCTGTGTTCAGGAAGCTGATTTGGAATTTGCCCTCTGGATCTCTGTCTGGTTAAGGGCACTCTGTATCTCCCTGACAGAAGGGGCTTTCTACAGATCTCAGGGCAGCACACATGTCACCCTGACCTAGATCAAGCTGATCTTATCCATCAGTTTCACTATAGAACCATCTGCACCCCACCTTGCTAGCTGTCAGGCAGGTTGCTGCTTCTGCCAACCAAGAACCACATCTGCTGTGTCTTCTCCAGAGCTCGCTCTCATGAGAGGCACCCCCGGGGCTGATGTACAGAAACCGCGTGGAGATACAGAAGGCAACTGTACTCCTGGCTGCACTCTGCAAGTGCTGAACTTCCACCCACCCCAGTCTGGCACACAACTCCCAAACTGGGGGCGGGGGGAGGGGGGGAAGTGGAGGGAAAGTGTTTCCTCTGACACTGCTCTATTATCTGGACAGACCTCCTTCGTCCCTGAGCTGTTTTGTGAAACCAACTCAGATCACGGGGCTGCCAAGCCCGTGGGCAAGGTATGACTGGGCAACATCCAGTTGTCCCCAGGCCTCCATGTCTGACCACTGTGGACCTCAGAGCTCCATGCTGACCAGAAGGAAATGATTTCCTGTTCACCTGGATTTGCCCTTAAGGACGTATTCAGGCCCAGCCTGGCAGAGCCCAGCCCGAACGTCAGACGCTGCAGGTGCGTCTCTCTCGAGTTTCTCAGTGCGTCACTACTCCACGATGAAGAGCTGGATTGAAGTCCAATGGTACCAGGCAATGCCAAAAATAAGAGGACTCGTCTTCCAGCAAACAATAAACAACACAGTTGGGGAATTCGGCAAGAAAGTTTTTCAGAGGATACGGTTTGAGCTCATAAATGCTCTATTAAAACGTTAGTGCTAAGCCCCCAGAATGAAGGAATACTATTCATCTGCACGGGAGGGGTCATCCATTTGGAAATATTTTGCTTCATCACTTTTGCCTTCATTACTGCATTCTGGGAGACGTATTTCTCCTTCCAAATTAAGTGGCCAAACGAGAACAATATCAATTCTAAAAAGCTTATGTACAGCTCCTTCCAACGTGAAGCGAGATGATGTTTTTCCCCAAAACTGATATAGAAATGGTTGGGATTGACCAGCTCAACGGATTGGAGTCAAGGCCAAAGTTCAGGATTTGTGGCCCCCCTTTGATTTGTTTTATGGCCACAACCTGAATACCTCCCCCTGACCAGTTCAGGCAAAGACTCACTGACACTAGAAAATATGCATTGAATATAATTTTTTAAATGAAGTATTATTGACAGCGATCCCACTTCTAGGCATGTATCTGATGAAAACTCTAATTCGAAAAGACACATGCACCCCAAAGTTCACAGCAGCACTGTTTACAACAGCCAAGACATGGTAGCAAGCTAAGTGTCCTCCGACAGATGAATGGATAAAGATGTGGTATATTTACAAAATGGAATACTACTCAGCCATAAAAAAGGAATGAAATGCCGTTTGCAGCAACATGGTTGGACCTAGAGAATATCACACGAAGTGAAGTAAGTCAGACAGAGAAAGACAAATATCATATGATATCACCTGTATGTGGAAGCTAAAATATGATACAAATGAACTTATTTACAAAACAGAAATAAACTCACAGACATAGAAAACAAATTTATGGTTACCAAAGAGGAAGCGGGGGGAGGGATAAATTAGGAGTTTGGGATTAACATATCCCCACTACTATATACAAATTGGACAACCAGCAGGGACCTACTGTATAGCCCAGGGAACTATACTCAATATTTTGTAATAACCTATAAGGGAAAAGAATCTGAAAGAAAGTCAATATATACATATGTATATACATATGTACTCGGTGTCTTGTAATAACCTGTAGTGGAGGGGAATCTGAAAAATGTGTGTGTGTGTGTGTGTGTGTGTGTGTGTGTGTGTGTGTGTGAGAGAGAGAGAGAGAGAGAGAGAGAGAGAGAGAGAGAGAGAGACTGAATTGCTTTGCTGTGCACCTGAAACCAACACAGCACTGTAAATCAACTATATTTCAATTATTTTTAAATGTGAAGTATTATTGAATCAATTTAATCAGTGGGTTTGAAAAACAGAGTCATTCCAATAAATACTTCCACTACGCTCGTGAACATGGAAATAAAATGGACAATAAAAGGAACCCCCGAATCCAGAATCGCTAATATATAAACTCACCCCCCAAAGGAAAAGAAAACTCCTTTAGTTAGTAGGAGAGCTACCAGTGAAACCCCAGAGCTTCATAGGAACAGAACCAAGAGATCCCACCACACAGATATGGTTTCAGACCTGGCTTCCAAGAACTGTGCAGCAAGAGGAGAGAGGCAGAGGAAGAGTAGTTTCAGGATATAAGTGTTAACAGAGATTTTGTGAGCCAAAACGGCTCAAAGGCAAAGGTCAACATGTGGCAGTGCGTGAGCTCTAATATTTGATGGACGTTAATGATTAGCTACAAAGTTTTCCACTGAAACTATTGGACTCCATGAGACAGCTTTTTTTAAGTCTGTATGGAAAAGCTCTCCTTAAAAGTTCGAAGCATGTTCATATTTATTCTCTCATTTGTCCCTACTACTTACAAATGAGAGAGGTAGGAGGTAGGAAGGACCAGGGTTATCCCATTTTACAGCCTTTATCGGAGCTAAAGGGTAGCAGCCCATGAGAGGTGCCTGGAGGGGGTCATGAGAGGAGGGAGGACGTCACAGGGTAGGGAGACTGCTTTTAGATAAAACACACATTCACACACCTTCCTTTATTGTAATAGCATTCGCCTCTTTGGGATAAGAGAGACGAATAAAGATAATATAAACAACACAAAAACTCAAAAAGCATCAGCCCTAGAACCTCATCAATTCAGGACTTCGTTCGTTTGGCACGTCTGCTTTCTGGATGGCGCCTAGCGACGTTTGCACTTATCCATAAGCAAAGGGTTCCCTAAGCAAATGGAAAAATGTTCCCTACCAAGGGAACAGGCTCAGCTGTTAATGAGGGTGGGGATTAAAATCAAAGCTTTCAAGTTTTAAAGATTCTAAGATTATCTGCTTTGAAGCCCTGTAGACACTTTTTTTTTTAATATACAAACACTATAATACAGGGCAAGTCGTTTGGGCTGGTACTCTTGTCAATTCTAAATCACAACTGTTTCTTTATAAAAGGGAGCTGATCGGTCGGGATGCTTGACTAGCTAAATTATCAGTTATTATCAGTTACTGCAGGTATTTCAAGAGATGGCCCCGTGCTTATAGGGTGCTGGCACTGCAAGAGACCTTCAAATTCCTCTTGGTCTATCCTCCTTATTTACCGGGAAAATCGAAGCCCAGAAGAGGTGAGTAATTCACACAACGACATTCAGTTGGCGTCAAATGGCCTTTCTTTGAAAAAAATAAATAAATTATAACTTTAATCTCTTCAGTAATCTCAACAGCCCTTCCCCGAATTAATCCAAGTGACTGGCAGTTTTCTGAAATTGACTGTATACAAAATTACTGATTTAGCATCTGACCCCCCGCTTTGATTGGCTGAGACCTGGTGACCATTGAAAATCCACAATGTAAATAACCCTTGAAATGGATAACTGCGAACAAGTGGAGTAATTTTAACAAATCAGCTTGGCACTCAGGCCTTAAAATGAGGTTATTCTATTGAATAAGCAGCTCCCTCCTCTCTGCCCCCTTTGGAATCTTTGCCATTTTACTATCCGAACCTTGGAATTCGCAGCAGCCGAAGTTTTCATGCTCTATGTTGGAAAGTTCAAGTAGGCTTGTTACTCTTAGGCTACTGACCAATTAAAATCAGTACACGATGTGGCGCGAGAGAGTGAGGTCAAGAGGTAATAATTAAAAATGATGTAATGAGATGATCCAATCTCCCTAGCCCTGCCAGAAGGTCCGTCAGTGACCACGTCCCTGGTCTGCCTGTATCACTCTGGCGTCTGGCCATGGAATTTGTGAAATCAAACCACCTCTAATCCTAGCTCGGCTTTCTCTGGTTCCCGAGCTGAGGCTAGTCATTAAGGCTGAACGTAAGGGAATTACTTTACAGATCGTCTTCCTTGGGCTACATGTGGCGTGAGGATCGAGGACTACTTAGAAATACTTCACATTAGCTGTTGTGCGATGGGTCCGTGCATGGCACCGAGCAGGTCCGTGCACAAGTGTGGAAGGAATATCTGAGTCCCCACCCTCAAGATGAACAGGACTGACAAGATGCCACTCTTTGGGAGGAGGAAAACACAGACCTGGAAACACGCTGAACATGAACACTAAACTGGTGTGTGCCTGTCAGCTTGCTTCCAGCGATGACCTGGGATGTTTGATAAGACAGCAGGAGGGAACTGGACTGGATGGTGGTATGGTGGTCACCCAGCACCAGCTCTAAGAGCCTGCATGACTGTAAACAGGCACTTGACCTCCTCTGTCTCAGCTCTGCATCTGCAAGGCGAAGATGATGACCAAGGTCATCTCTGCTATAGACTGAACGTTTGTGTTCTCTGCCCCCCATATTCATATGTTGAAATCCTAACCCTCAATTTGATGTGATGGTATTAGGAGCAGGGCCTTTGGGAGGTGCTTAGGTCATGAGGGTGGAGCCCTCTTGAATGGGATCAGTGCCTTTAGAGACCCTGGAGAGCTCCCTCGCTCCTTGCACCATGTGAGGACACAGCGAAAGAGACGGCTCTCCAAGCCTGGTTAGGAAGCAGACGCTCACAGACACCAGATCTGCCAGTGCCTTGATCTTGAACTTCCCAGCCTCCAGAACTGTGAGGAATAAATGTCTATTGTTGATAAGCTACCCAGTCTGTGACATTGTCATAGCCACCCTGACAACTAAGACAATCTCTGGGGGTCCTGCTGGGTCCCCAGTCCTCTGGTCTCCCAGCCTGTTTGAAACTTAGGACTCATGGCAAGAACTTGGCTCATTTGGCCTACAAGTAGCCTGTGGCCCTTAAAATGTAAGAAGACTGATGGAATCTAGAGAGATAAAGGTACTCTGTCCATTTATGTCCATACATGAAATATAGGGTGATTGTCATATTAAATCCAAGGCTTGGTCTCCTGAGTACTTCACTCAACCAAACGAGTCAACTAATTAAGAGACCAAGATTAGACAACTAGAGAGTTTCTAGAGGCATATTTAGCTTAAGGGAAAGGATGACAGAGAAGTATGAGGTTCACAACATAATGGCAGGTAGAAGTCACGTCATCCCAGGAGAAGGATGGACCAACTGACACGTCAGATCTCATCAACGGCTAGTTTCTGCGTTTCTCAAAACATCGTGATGAAAGAAATTATCACAGAGAAGTTCATTTAGTACAAAAAGAAATACACAAGAAACAAAAGAGTCGAGTCTAAAATAATTTCTCTTTCACCTTGGGGCCCTCGAAAGCTTGCGCCATACCGGTTTTTTGTTGCTGTTGAAGTCTAAGAGATGAACCAAGCGATCTCCTGGCCCATGGAACTTACTACTCATGCAGTTTGTCCTCCAAGAAAGAGATTTGCGGACCCAGCGAGAAAAATAAGTCAAAGGTGCGCCCGTGAATAATATCCAGCGGGGACAGTGGCGTGATGACGCGCCACCACTTGAAGTTTGGCGGTTTACTGCTCGCTCTCAACACCCACTCTTGCGTCTCACCTAAAGCACAATTTCACACTGAAATAATCTGTAAGTGTCAATCTGAAGGTTGATTGCTAACCTTCACTTTTCGCGCAATGAATCTGTAGGTGTTTATTAGGATTTAAACTACATCACCTCTCAGAATATTAGTTCTTTGCCTTTAGATGCCAAGAGAAAGCTGAAGCAACTATACACTTCATTGCTTGGGATCTGTAACAGCCCATGTTTTGTGGTGGATGGAAGGGGTGGGGGCTGCCTCACCAGATTTATTTTGGAGTCTGAGAACTTAGGGGCACATTAAATAGAGCATACATTTAAAAATAAGCACCACCTGAAATTTCCAGTGTGTCATCTCCACAAAGAGTCTGATGATGTATATTTGTTGTAGTTACTGCAAAGTTTCCTACTGCTTTACCAAATTCCCCTCATCATTGGATTTGTTAGCCTACGTTGAAGCGTGTTACGAACAGGCAGTACTTTAAGAAGACATTTAGGTCCAGAATGTTATAACTTAAATTGATAGATAAAAATAAATCCCAACCCACATGACCCCCCCCCCAAAAAAAATAACTACCCAGGGCTCTGTTTATGTACCTTAGAATGTGCCGATATCTGGAAAAAAGAACCAATTATCCAGGAAGATTGGATAGCTATGACTTGAGAATCAGAAGATGATTTCACTGAATTATTTCACTAATTTACAAAATTTAAAGACATGATTTGTGAATCCAGCAACTTTTTGTTAAAAAAAATCTGCTACTAATTTCTTTACGGAGTAAAGATTGTATGAAATGGAACTAAAATTCCGTGATGTATTGATTCTGCTAAGAGTAAAGCAGCAAAAAAGAAAACATTGTTTCCTAAGTATGACTTTTCCCTGGCAAAATAGAAACTTCTTCGCTATGATTTCTGGGCCCCATAAAAGTTGCCATTTGACACATATGGATAATCTTCTCTTTCTCTAAACAGACTGTTCATAATATAACTGAAAAGAATTGACGAAAAATCAGCTAAAATATTCTGGCATCAAGACAAATCCCAGAGCTAATATTCCTACATATGAGGAAGGGAGAGATGTTGTTTAACATGCCCTCATGCAACGATGTGGGGAACCAGGTGAAAAGAACATACTATTTTTCCACCAAGGCAGAAGGATTTTCCTGCTGCAGAACCAAGGCCTTCACAGCCATGATGGCTGTGGTCTGGCTGCATCCTCGGAAAGGCTGCCAAGTACTCCTCCCCCTGGTCAAGTGAGCTCCCCGCTGGCAACCGAGATGGCCCTCCCTGTCTTTTCTTTCAAGACTTCTCTGCAGTGTGACAGTATCGATCCCACCCGCCCTCCTTCCTGAATGCTTTTAGATTTCATGCATTTCCGATTCTGTCAGCCTCCTTTCCCAGGTTCCCAGGATCGTCCTCTTCCACATGCATCTTCCCCAGGAACGTTCTGTCTTCACCCTAGGTACTCTCCGTGGGCAACGGCGTCCATCCCGTGGTGTTAACAATCGCTCCATGCTGCAGACTCCAAATCCTACACATCTAGTCTTGACCTTTCATACAATGACAGACTTGGTTCCAACTGCCTGCTTGATATGGGGTGACCAAAAAGTGCCTTCGGTTTTTAAGTAAAAATAAAAGACACATTTTTCATTTTCACCAAGAACTTTATTGGACAACATATTCACCCTTTTGTTCCACTACCTTCTGCCATTTTTCAGGCAACTTCATAATTCCATCTTCCCAAAACTTTTTATCTTTTTGAGCAAAGAACTGTTCCAGGTGCCTTTTACAGTCTTCCAGGGAACTGAAATTTTTTCCATGAAGAGAATTTTGTAAAGACCAAAATAAATGGAAATCTGAACATGCAATGTCTGGTGAACATGGCGGATGAATCAGAACTTCCCAGCCAAGCTATGACAGTTTTTGTCTGGTCACCAAAGAAACTGCAGTCCTGCGTTATCCTGATGGAAGATTATGTGTTTTCTGTTGACTAATTCTGGGTGCTTTTCGTCGAGTGCTGCTTTCAGTTGATCTAACTGGGAGCAGTACTTGTTGGAATTAATCGTTTGGTTTTCCGGAAGGAGCTCATAATAGAGGACTCCCTTCCAATCCCACCATGTACACAACATCACCTTCATCATGGATGAAGACCGGCCTTTGGCGTGGTTGGTGGTGGTTAGTTTCACTTGCCCCACGATCTCTTCTGTTCCACATTATTGTACAGTATCCACCTTTCATCACCTGTCACAATTTGTTTTAAAAACAGAACGTTTTCATTATGCTGCAGTAGAGAATCGCATGAGGAAATACGGTCAAGAAGGTTTTTTTCGCTTAACTTATGTGGAACCCAAACATCAAAGCGATTCACATAACCAAGCTGGTGCAAATGATTTTCAACGCTTGCTTTGGATATTCTGAGTATGTCGGCTATCTTCCGTGTGGTATAACGTTGATTGTTCTCAATGTCTTGATTTGATCGCTATCAACTTCAGCTGGTCTACCGGACCATGGAGCACTGTCCAGCAAGAAATCTCCAACACGAAATTTCGCAAACCGCTTCTGAGACGTTCCATCAGTCACAGCACCTTCTCCATACACTGCACAAATCATTTCTTGCATTTCGGTTGCGTTTCACCTTTCTTGAAATAATAAAGCATAATATGGCGAAAATGTTGCTTTTTTCTTCCATCTTCAATATTAAAATGGCTACACAAAAATTCACCAATTTTGATAAGTCTTTTTTTCAATGCACGCTGATATGACAGGTGTCACACACAATCTAACAAAATTGTTTTGAATGAAGTTAAAGACAACTAAGTGCTACGAGAGCCATCTTATGGAAAAAAACGACTGAACCTTTTGGCCCACCCAATATTTCCCAAGGGGACTTCAAACTCAACATAGGTCCAAATGAACTCATCATCTTTCTCCCAAACCTACTGTTTCTCCTTGTGATGATAAATTTTATGGGTCACCTTGACCAGCCACTGAGTGCCCAGATTAAACACTGTTTCTGGGTGCATCTGCGAGTGTGTTTCCAGATGAGATGAGCATTTGAGTTGGTAGACTCAGTACAGAAGGTGGTCCTCCGACAGGGGTGTGCACCATCCAGTCTCTGGGGGGTCTGAATAGAACAGAAGGCGGAGGAAGGAGAATCGTGCCCCTTTTTCCCTGTATCGTTGCCTGAGCTGAGACATCTCATCTTCTCCTGCCCTCGACTGGGATTTGCACCATCGGCTCCTCTGGTACTCAGGCGTTTGGACCCAGACTGAATTATACCAGTAGCTTTCTTGGGTCTCCAGCTCACACATCCTGGGACTTTTCCATCTCATAATCGCATGAGCCAATTCCTCATAACAAATATCTATCTATTTATATAAATCTATAATATACTGATGATATATACTTTTAACATGTAAATATATACTATATGAATTTATACAAGTATATAAACCCAGGATGTATCCTAACAGTTCTGTTTCTCTGGGGAACCCTGACCATCACAGGCCTCATCCTCTACCTCATTTAGAGGCATCACCTCCACCCACACACCCAAGACAGGCGTCTGGGGTCGTCTTCAACACTTTCCTCCCTCCCCGCACCCTTCCCTTTCCAATCAGTGCTAAGTCCCACCAGCTGGACTTCCCTGGTGTCCTGAGAACTTGTCCCCTGCTCTCCACCCGCACTGTCACTACCTCGGCCCCGGCTCTCATCTCTCTGCTTCCCATGGTCACGTTCTATCCCATGAAGCCTCCTCCCTGCCGCCCAGCAGTGCACTTGGTCACGTCACTCCTGATCACATTCCTTCCATGGCTTCCCACCACCCACAGGGCTGGATCTAAGCAGCTTCGTGACAGCCTGGCCCTCTGTGGCTGTGACCCTGCATTCCCGTCCTCCCCGAGGGAGCAGGGTACCTCACACCACTGCAGCCCTGCCCGCCCACCTCCTCGGTCGGGAGGACCCCCTCACCGCCCAGCACATCCCCTACATCGCCTTCCTGGGCCAACTCCTCCTTCCTGAGGACTTGACTCTGTCTTCAGGCTTATCTAATCAGTCGAAGGCCTTAAGAGCAAAAGCAGAGGTTTCCCAGGTGATAAAAAATTCTGCCTCAAGACCGTGGCATCAACTCCCACCTGCAATTACAGCCTGTTGGCCGCCCTACAGATTTGGAACTGTCAGCTCCCACCATTGTATGAGGCAATGCCTTGAAATAAATGTCTAACCATCCGTCCATCCATCCTTTTAGTACTGTTTCTCTGACTGATGCAGGAACCTAACCTGTCTTTGTGAGGTCAAGGAAGTCTGTAGGGTATTGACTTTTAAATGAGATGAAGGGTGGGGAGAGATAAAAATAAGTAGACAGGGAGACTTCCCTGGTGGTCCAGTGGTTAAGAATCTGCCTTCCAATGCAGGGGACGAGGGTTTTGATCCCAGGTCAGGGAACTAAGATCCCACGTGCTGCAGGGCAACTAAGCCGGCGCTCTGCAACTACTGAGCTCACACGCCTCAACTAGAGAGCCCACGTGCTGCAACTACAGAGCTCGTGTGCCACAACTAGAGAGAAAACCTGCACGCCACAGCTAGAGAGAAGCCTGCGCGCCGCAACTAAGACCCGACACAGCCAAAAATAAATAAATTAGTTAAAAAAAAAGTAGACAGGTGTGAAATACACTAAGAAGGTAGAATTGATATGATGTGGCAACTGAAATGGGTAGGTGGAGGATAATAAAAAGGAAAAAATTAAGATAATACCCTCTTTGCTGGTTTAGGAAGCTGAGTGTGTGTTGATGTCACTCAGTAGCCGGGGAACGCTCCTGGGCACAGAAGCCTTTTTGTTCCCCGTTTCTTGTAGGCAAGACTCCAGCCTCCATGACCTTCCCTGAGTTCCAAAGAGCAGATTCGAACAGTTGCCAATCAAGGGAGGAGCAACCAGGAAACCACCTGGGGCGAGATTAAAGGGACCCGAGAAGCCCATCAAGGTGAGGAGACCCTGCGCACACCCTCATCTTGCCGCGACCCCAGCCTTGAACCACTGCTGGAAAACTCCTCATCAAATCCTACCAGTTGGGACACATAGTTTTCAAGGGCAGGAGCCCACTGTGGTCCCCCTTTGCCTGGCAAAGCAACAAAGCTGTTCTTTTCTACTTCACCCAAAACTCTGTCTCCAAGATTCGATTTGGCACCGGTGTAGAAAGGCCATTTTCAGCATTGTGAGGAGTGGCAGGCTTGGGGGACGTGATGAAATTAAGTTTCCTACGTGTTGAATTTGAGGGGGCTCTGGGACTTTCCAGGGGTGATGTTCATAGGGCAGTTAGGAGGGTCTGGAGGGGGAGAGAGAGAGACAGAGACAGAGAGAGACAGAGACGGAGAGGGAGAGGGAGAGAGAGAGAGAGGGAGAGGGAGGGAGGGAGAGAAGGGGGGGATGAGTGTTAGAAATACGGACTTAACAGACATAATTTCAGTGACACTCGAAGCCCTGGGAGAAGGCGAGGTTGCCATAAAGAGCGAGAAGCCACGCAAAGGGCCCAGGGCAAAGCGCAAAGAACTCTAACATGTGAGCCACCTGTGAAGATGTCAGGGCGGGGGAGGGAGCCAGGAGGTACAGAGGAGAGACGGGGAGCAGCAGGGAAGCCAGGGGAAGGCGGCGCTTCCCAAGGGAGAGAAAAGTTACAGCAAGAGGACATGACGGCGCAGCCCCACCGTGCTGGTGGGGGCGGCCATGAACACACCGCAGGGTGATGTGTCTACTGGAAACACTTCAGCATCATCCAAGGTAGCTGAAATCAGTTAAGTAAACTGTGGAGCAAGATGTGACTCGTGTTCTCTACTTGAGAGTGTAAAAATCAAAATTTGAATAACGAAAGGAAATAAAATGTTGCCACCTCACATGCAACCACGCATCCACCATCTGATTGGGGGAAGCAAGACAGGGGTGTCTGGGGAGGCCGGGGGGGTGGGAGGAGCCAGTGTGCTGGCCGACGGGGAGGGAGAACCGCCGTGAGCCTGTTTTCAGGCTCAGGGAAGGAGCCTGCAGAGAGGATGGATCTGAACCTGTGGACGGGTGGGACCATCAGTGGCTGTGGGGAGATGGGAAGAGCTGCAGCTGGCAGACAGAAGGCGTCAGAGCTCTTCCCTGTGACAGGAGGAAAAGAGGAAGAGATGCTCCTTAGAGAAGCTTAGACATGCGGTGGCGGGAAAACCTGGAGGAAGAAGAATTTGGAGATGCAGCAGCATCGTACAGGTGTTGAGAGACTAACTGAGTGGCTTTTGTTCTGTTCTGTTTTGACTACAAAGGCCCGAAGGACCACGACGAACACTGCCAGACTCTGCCAACACCATCGACTTGATACTCGCTGCCGGATGCTAGGAAAATTCTCCCCGTGTCGAAGGGGCAGGGGGGAGGGGACCATGTGCAGAAAACACTTGAAAACAAACTGGAATAAACACACCCCGCCCCCCCCCCCCCCAGCAAGAACACCTGTGCACACGAGGTCCTGAGCCAGCATCACAGCAAGTGGTCCAGGTTGAGAAACCCGGCTGAGTGAGGCAACTGGTAAAAATACAAACAGCCTCTGGAACCCAGGGCATCACTCAGAAGAACGGACAGAGGGGATGATCCCAAGTGGAAACCTGATGAATACCAAGCCATGCCTCCAGCACTGGTGACACTGAGAAAGCAGGGGACACGGGCCGGCTGGCAGCCTCCACCCCAGGCCAGTCAGAGGGTGTGACAGCAGCAGCCCCCAGTTCTAGAGAGGCCGCTGCACACTGGCCAGGGCCAGCGCAGGCCCTGAAGAATCTTCTGCATCTTGAAAAGATACGAGGGTCACGATTTAAAGGCCAGTCAGGGAGAGTCTCTGAAGAAATCCTACAAGCTGGGAAACGGTGACCAGCCCAGAGCACTTCCAGCAAGGAAGGTGTCGAGACATTTTGGAATTGGCCACCTAGGAGCAAGTTACCTGCTGTCCATCAGCCTCAGAGCGTCTGCCAGACTGTCTGTGTCCCCCTAACATTATCCCTGCGTTTTCCCTCCAAGGTCCACGTGAACTACAGTCTCGAGTGTTTCACTCTTCTCTGCATTTTACTACCTATGTTTAAACTTCCATCTATTCTTCAGATATTTTAATTATACTTTTTTTTTTTTTTTTTTTTTTTTTTTTTTTTTTTTGCGGTACGCGGGCCTTTCACTGCTGTGGCCTCTCCGGTTGCGGAGCACAGACTCCGGACGCGCAGGCTCAGCGGCCATGGCTCACGGGCCCAGCCACTCCGCAGCATGTGGGATCTTCCCGGACCGGGGCACGAGCCTGTGTCCCCTGCATCAGCAGGCGGACCCTCAACCACTGCACCACCAGGGAAGCTCCTGGAGGCCCTTTTCCTTGACCTTTCTCTCTACATAGATGTCTGCCAAGAGTCATGTGCTCTAAATCAGTCATCTCCCAACTGGGGTCCACAAGCCCTGGGCAGGAGGGTGACAGATTTTCTGGAAGGGGAATGAGCACGGATAGTTTTTAAGAGTAGATTACATTTCCAGAACCTCCGTTTCCCTATGAATCCTTTCCTAAACCTGATTAGCCTGAGATTCTGTTGGTTCTCCTTTGTCACCTCCCCTTCCTTCTCGCCCCTCCAGAACCTTAAAGCACACTGACAGGGGGGTAGGAGCATGTGCGGTGCCGAGTAAAAAGAGTAATTCAAGGATGCATTCCTGAGGGAGAGCCCTGGAGAGAAAAGTACAGAAAACGTCTCTGTAAAACAAAGACAGATGATAATAATAAGGGGGGAGGTGTCTTATTTCTACCAGGTGACACATTCACTGCAAGGCCCTTGCCTTTCCAATCTATATACGTTAGAGCTTAAATTCAGAAGTCAGACGGTTGCTTGGAGATACATGTTGACATGTTTACTTAAACTGAAAAAACACAGTGACCGCTTCTGATCTGCCTGATCTGTTTTATAATGAGGACTGGCTTTGCCACTGTTAGTTTTACATTGGTGGATGGTTTCCAAATATGAAAATCCGTAACTTTCACATTTTGATGAAAATATATTTAAAGCATATATACACTGTTACAATGGACCTTTAAAACTATATTCAAGTTTATAAGGAATCTTTAATTGGTGGCTTAAAAATGTATAAAAGGGTTCCTGGTTTCTTTACATAAACATGGAGGACGGTATTCGGAGCACGTGACTAAGCGTTTCCCCATTTGGCACTATATACAATCTGTATATGTATAAACAATAATAGACGCTGTGTTCTTTCTTTGAAGTTGAAGTCGCTCTCAGTATACATAGAGTTCAGCTGGCAAGACCGATACGTAACCCCTGGTACTTTCTATATTCAGTTCAAAGGGTGACTCTCCTTTCTCTACTTCCAAGCTTCTCTGCCCAGGAATACCCGAAGGTCTAAATCCAATTGATTGAGCACCAGCAAAATGCTTCCGAGTACTCCATCTTCTTCCCCAGATTTAAGAAATGTTCTCTAAGACATACAGATGGCCAACAGGCATACGAAAAGATGCTCATCATCGTTAATTATTAGATAAATGCAAATCAAAACAATGAGGTACCATCTCACACCAGTGAGAATGGCCATCATTAAAAAGTCTACAAATAATAAATGCTGGAGAGGGTGTGGAGAGAAGGCAACCCTCCTACACTGTTGGTGGGAATGTAAATTGATACATCCACTATGGAGAACAGTATGGTGTTTCCTCAGAAAACTAAGAATAGAGCTACCATATGATCCAGCAATCCCACTCCTGGGCATATACCTAGACAGAACTATAATTCGAAAAGATACACGCACCCCTATGTTCATAGCAGCACTATTTACAATAGCCAAGACGTGGAAGCAACCTAAATGTCCATCAACAGATGAATCGATAAAGAAGATATGGTACATCTATACAATGGAATATTACTCAGCCATAAGAAAAAGAATGAAATAATGCCATTTGCAGCAACATGGACGGAACTAGAGATTATCATACTAAGTGTAGTAAGTCAGACAGAGAAAGACAAATACCATATGATATCATTGCTATGTGGAATCTAAAACACAACACAAATGGACATATCTACGAAACAAAAACAGAC
Organism: Leucopleurus acutus; assembly: GCF_964270905.1. Classification (NCBI taxonomy): domain Eukaryota; kingdom Metazoa; phylum Chordata; class Mammalia; order Artiodactyla; family Delphinidae; genus Leucopleurus; species Leucopleurus acutus. Next base: position 99,903,299 of record NC_139153.1, read on the forward strand.
TCAGACATTGAGAACAGACTTGTGGTTGCCAAGGGAGAGGAGTGGGGTGAGAGAGGGAAGGATTGAGAGTTTGGGATTAGCAGATGCAAACTATTATATATAGGATGGATAAACAACAAGGTTCTACTGTACAGCACAGAGAACTATATTCAGTACCCTGTGATAAACCATAATGGAAAAGAATATGAAGAATATATATATATGTATAACTGAGTCACTTTGCTGTAGAGCAGATATCAACTCAACATTGTACATCAACTAGACTTCAATACAATTTAAAAAACAAAAAACTTTTCTCTAGACTTGAGCAAGGACTTCCCATATACTAGGGACTGACCACTCTTGTAGCTAAACATTAATCATCAGTTTCTATTATTTCTAACAGGTCACACTTATCACATGTGGTGTGAAGGAAGCTACACTTGAAACAGGCACCCTGCTTGATGTAATTTTATCAAAATGACTTTTGATTTAAAAACATCAACCTACCATAGTCAGCAATCCAGAAGGCGGGTAAAACATGCCAAATACAAATGTGAGCCCACCAAGCAGTAAAAAGGAAGGAGAACTCTAGGAGGAAATGCCAGGATCAAGTGATTTGTGGGATTCTGGGTAAGCGATCTCGTTATTACCGTAATGAAAGTAATAAACATTCCATAGGAGTAAAGGAATACGAATTCCAGAAAAGTTCGACCAGTGTCGAATAGTTACTAAATTGAGAGTCTTCATTCCAACCCAACACACAAATATGCCAGAGTCAAGTGTGGCCTTGACCCTTCCGGACAGAGCAGAGAGCGGCCAAACGGCTCGCCACGCGAAGCAAGCGGCCCCTCGCCTTGCTAACAGAGTTGCAGGGAAACAGCTCCCCAGTCCTGAGAGTGGAGCAGATTCCTCTTCGAGCTTTTTCGCAGCCTGCAACAATTCATCTGTCAAAAAAGTGCATGAATGGGAAAAATCCAGCGGCCGAGCCAAGCACTGTGCTGCAAGTGTCTCAGATTCTTGAGCGCTGGCCAAACACGCCTTTACGGACTGTTTTCACTCTCTTGGCTCTGCAGTCCCTCACCCCGAAATCCCTGATAACTGTTTTAGAGGTGCAACTCCAGTTCAGACACCGACTTCACTGGGACTCTTTTAGAGAAATCCATGCACATTTTTCAACACAGATGGTGTCTTTGCATATGGACCACTGGCCAAAGGACAAGTCAACACACGTTCCTTTTCCTGAGAGCTGATCCGCACTTTGAGAGCTCGCTCTTCAAGGACTGATCTCCCAAACTCCTTCCTCCCATTTCCCTCCCTGCCCTCTTCCACAGGACCTTTGCTTCTCCCCACTGTCCTTCTCAGAGGATCGGTGGGAAGGGAACAAGAGGAGGTTGAACTCAAACTACATAATTGAGCTCCATGTGGCAGCTCTGGGGAAAAGATCACGAAAGGAGGATGTGAACGCCATTACCCAGATTTGGGGATTGTCTGTGGATCCTAATTACTCCTGTGCTTCCTACTTCGAAAGGTCAGGGACATAACAGCTGCCTGCTGGTGGAGTTCCAAGTGGGACAGCCTGTCAAAGTGGTGGACCCTCAAGGCAATCCTTCCTTTGACCCCTGAACTAGGTCACCTGTATGGGCTCTTCTGCTGATGCCCTGAGTATGCATTATAAATTATAAATCATTGCTTTCCCTTCTTCTTTCTGGGTTGTCTCCTGAAACGCTCAGGAGGGCTTGCTTGTCACTGGGGACCATCTGTTCCAGGCCGATTGAACCTACAGGGGTTTGGGACACATACACAAAATTCTAAGTCCCAGAACAGCAACCTGCTAAGGCGATGGCCAGCCTAGAGCGACAGTGCTGGTCAGGGGCATGGCATGGCGAGGAATGCAAGGGCTTTTACTAAGGAACACTGCCAAGGATGTGAGCCGAAAGGCTTCCGGAGGGATTTTATTTAAAAAAAAAAAAAAAAAAAAGGAAAAACAGACTAAAGAAGGGGAAAGCAGCTGTTTGGAAATAAACTGTTAAACATCTGTAGCACACGAGCAGAATCCTCCAAGTATGAGCAGTTTTAAAGGGACCTCCTCTTGCAGAAACAACACTCCGACTCCACAGCAGACACCAAAGGCAATCCATCCTTTGAGGTGTTCCTAGCAGGGCAGAGGAAAGGTGTGGCCAGATGTGCTGATAGGGGAGAATCCAGTTTTCCTGGCAGCCCCTGAACACAACTGTCCTCTCCCGCACCAAGCCCCAAAGAAGGGAAAATTCAGAGGGAACTTAGCAACCTGGCACTACTGTCTTATCGTGGATGGAGCTTAAAGACCCAAACGCACATGGACCTGCTCTCTCTCTGTTGGGAAGCCTGGGCTTCCGCGTCGTGCGTTTTCAGGACTCGTTGAGGTCCTTTCGTTAACAAAAAGGCAAAGAAACTCTCTGCATGGTTTCTTGGACTTCATTTGCATCACTGCAATAGAATTCAGAGATTTTTTTTTTTTAATCAAGGTTCAAGGGTCTAAGTAGCTCAATTTATTTTCAGTAACTAAGTTACCAGAAACTTGTAGCGTGGCTGTATTTATTTTCTGAAGGAGGCTCCAAGTTGGCAAAAGGGTCCTTGGAAGGACATATTTCTTCACGTTCTCTTGATCTCAGTGTGTGGAGATTCGCTTAACAGCTGTTTTATGTACAAGTGTTTTTTCAGCCATGTCCTCCCCCTCCATAAACAGACTCTTTTTTTTTTTTTTTTCAGGCAAGAGAAGCCTGCAAGACACAAGAAAATATGAGGCTGCTCCTCGGGCCTCTGCCAGCAGCAGACAGAGGAAGGGCTTAAGAAGGTCATCGTGTGGCACGTCCCCATTTATTCCTTTCATAGCCTGAGACGAAACTGGAGTTGAAAGCAAAAGATGCTCCCTCTGGCCTCTGTCAGCCACAGAGGCCTCTCCCCACTGATCACCTCTCAAAAAAGACAAATCCTAATAAACACGCCAATTCTACTCAGTGTCTGACAATTCTGAATTTCAAACACAAAGACCCCTTTTCTCATTTATCAAGGAAACTCACAGCCAGGACTCAGAGTTGTGACACATGAAAAGAAATGAAGAGAAAGAAGCCACTTAAGCATCACTCTTTACACTCTACCTTTGTATTAATTACGGCAATAATTCCTTACATTTGTAAAAACAGCATTTATGTGAAGAGTGCCAAGCTCAGTAAGCCTGTTAGCTCCTTTCCCTCTGTAGCCCTGCGGGGTAGGAGACAAACACTGTTTTTGTAAATATGGAAGGGGATCGTCACAGCCATCTGGTATACCACCACACTCAAACCTCGACGGCCCTCCTCCAGCTGCCTGGAACAGGTGTCTAGGGGGGGAATCTGTTTCCTCCAGAATTCATCTGAACTTTCTCATCTCCATGACCACTCCTCTTGGTTTGCTAGTGAAGTATTAGTGATTCCTTGCTAAGTAGGTGGCAGATGGGTCTAGGGACCTCTCCTTCCTGCACTGAAAAGCCCACCTCAGACCGTAATAAACACAAAATCCTCCTCCACTTCCTCAGCACACTCTGGAGCCCGGGAAGGAGGAAGCGGCCAGGTGACTGGTGATCCAAGGTAGGGGGCAGCCGGTCTCTGTGGGGACGACAGAGACCTCCGCTGCTCCCATAAGCTCAGGGTTAGCATCCTACTGAGAAGTAAGAAGATTTCTTACACCCCGTCCAAGATCAACTTACTACACTTCCTTCTCTTCTGTGTTTGATCTTCTCTCATGCTCGTATCAAATACTATCATCTGAAGTTCAAAGGATTTTCTAAGAAAAAGTGAATTTTGCCAAATGTGTTAATTGGGAAGTGAGGGGGTGTGGGGGGCAGAGGAACTCTGGAAAAAGTATCTAAGTTGAGGCATGGATTTTTTAAAATGTATCCTGGCACAGAAAAGCTTTATTTTGCAATAATACTCGTGATAACAGTCTGAACACGTTACTAGCACATGACGTGAACACCCACTCAGACACACATACCTAGACCCATTAAGCTAAACTTAAGACAGCCAATTCATTTCAAAAGAAACAGGCACTGAAGATTACTAACATTCATATTTCTCTTAAAAAAGATTGATTTAGATAATATGCAGGGGAGATGCAAGAAGATGAGTCACACATCTAATAATGAAATGCAAAAAATGTCAACAATCACAAAAGGAAACGGGAAAGGAGGAAACCACATTTTAGAGCCTTATGTGTATTACAGACTGTGAAGGTTAGAAATAAAGGCATCTTAAGACAATGGAAAGGAAACCATAAACAAAACGAAAAGACAATCCACAGAATGGGAGAAAATACTTGCAAATGATGCGACTGACAAGGCATTAATCTCCAAAATTTACAAACAGCTCATACGGCTCAACATCAAAAAGAACAAACAACCCAATCAAATGGGCAGGAGACCTCAATAGACATTTCTCCAAAGAAGACAGACAGATGGTCAAGAAGCACATGAAAAGATGCTCAACATCATTAATTATTAGAGAAACGCAGATCAAAACTACAATGAGATATCACCTCACAGCAGTCAGAATGGCCATCATCAAAAAGTCTACAAACAATAAATGCTGGAGAGCGTGGGGAGAAAAGGGAACCCTCCTGTTTTGTTGGTGGGAATGTAAACTGGTACAGCCACTATGGAGAACAGTATGGAGGTTCCTTAAAAAACTAAAAATAGAGCTACCATATGATCCAGCAATCCCACTCCTGGGCATACATCCAGAGAAAAACATGGTTTGAAAGGATATATGCACTCCAATGTTCATTGCAGCACTGTTTACAGTAGCCAAGACATGGAAGCAACCTAAATGTCCATCGACAGATGAATGGATAAAGAAGATGTGGCACATATATGCAATGGAATATTACTCAGCCATTAAAAAGAATGAAATAATGCCATTTGCAGCAACATGGATGGACCTAGAGATTATCACACTAAGTGAAGTAAGTCAAAGACAAATCTCATGATATCGCTTACATGAGAAATCTAAAAAAAATGATGCAAATAAACTTATTTACAAAACAGAAACAGACTCACAGACTTAGAGAACAAACTTATTGTTACCGGGGGGAAGGGTGGGAGGGGGGGATAGACTGGGAGTTTGGGATTGAGATGTACACTCTGTGATATTTAAAATAGATAACCAACAAGGACCTACTGTACAGCACAGGGACGTCTGCTCAATACTCTGTAATAACCTAAATGGGAAAAGAATTTAAAAAAGAATAGATACATGTATGTGTATAACTGAATCACTTTGTTGTACACCTGAAACTAACATATTGTTAATCAACTAAACTCCAATATAAAATAAAAATTTTTTAAATAAAAGAAAAAAAGAAAGAAAACACAAAAAAATAAAACTTATGAATTATTTCTGGAATTTTCCATTTGTTGTTTCCCAGTGACAGTTGACCTTGGTAACTGAAACCTCAAAGTGAAATCATGGATAAGGGGGTACTAGTATATACTCTTTGGATTAGAAAATTGCAAAGGATACAGGGTAAAAATATAATTGTCTCATATTTAATAAATACTTATTGACCACTTACTAGTTAGAAGCTGTTCGGGACATAAAAGAAGGATTTAGATTAATTCAAGGATTAAGGAAAACTAAGAGAGTTTGAATGGTCTTCCTTGCCTTTAAAAAGTACTAAAAATGCTGTTGTGGTAGATGGCCAGTCTGGTACCAGAGACACAGACCAGGAGACGTGGAAATAAATTGGTCACAGAAACACATCACATGGGTGAGAGCATCTCGATTCCCCAGAATAAGTCATGACACATTAACACTACAGTTAAGGAGAAGCAGCACAGAAATAAATGACTGGGTGTGTACGCTATCTAGATTTGACTTAATTCAAACACACACACAACCACACGCAGCCTATATGAAGTAAGGTAGAATGAGGTGAACCAGAGCTGCAAATTGGTTTCCCAAAGGCAGCCTGTGGTTTCAGGGAGGAAAAAGCATACGCACCCAAACCCTCCCCCCAGACACCACAAAAAGACACAGTGAGCACCAAGGAGGCACCAGTAGAAGGCTGTTTCTCATCAATCCCTTCTTGACCTCAGATGGCATCTCTCTGCTATTTAAGTATCCTCCCTGCTTTGGTGTCCCCATCTCTAAAATGGGGCTAAGGGCCTCGCGAGAATACACTGCAGATGAAGTGAAACAGCACACCTGAGAACACTTTGGAAAATACAGAGCTTTATGTAAGGGCAATAACATTTATGACCATTCTTAGGAAGTACACAATTTGCAAATTAAAAGCTCCTTAGAGACGAAATCCTCCCACGTGAGGAGTGGAGGTAATAACCTGAACATCCCCCAGAGGGCACCATGGCAACTTGGCATTATGGCTGGCACACTTGAATTTAGTGTCTGGCTGGTTGGGTGCCCACCACAAACACCTGCTGGGCTGTAACCTGGGTGGCAGGGTAAGCACGCGGGTCCTCTTGTTCGGCTCCTTGGGGCGACCCACTGGGATCCAGAAATTGCCAAGATAATCCACCCACCAGCACCAGAGTCAGAAAATACTACTACCACTCCCCAAGTTGTATGGCGTGCCTAATGTTACATCACAAATGTCTGAATACCTACAAGTCTGGGGGGGCTGAACTATGAACCGGGGAAAAACCAAGAAGTTGGACAGTACCTGTCCTCAGAATGTTTATAACCCTATTGGAGAGATAAGACACGAACGGAGAAGAAAATAATCAGCGAGGCAAGAAGATGACTAAATACCTAAAGAACGAGAGAGGTCACAGAAACAACAGATAAGGGGGAAGAGTCTGGAGTCCCAGACTCCAGACAAGCTCTGGGAAGTCACTTCATAGAACCAAACTCCAGGGAAACAGTGCAGGGTTAAAACAAGACCGTCTCAAACTCTTTTCTAAAGGTGTGAAATCCCAAGACTGTGACAGCAGTTCCAATTTCTCTACTTCTTTCAAGTTTTTCCTGTCCTTCATTTAAAGAAACACTGCAGCCACAGAAACAATGTCTAGGAAACAGCTCCATGTTTACTCATTTACAGAGAGGCAGAATCCTCCAGTGGTCAACGGGTGGGGTTTGGAGTCAGACACACCTGGACTCTTGCTGTCACTGACTCTGAGACCCAGACAAGGCGCTGGGCTTCTTCACAGCCTCAGTCTCCTTATCGCTAGCGTGGGTTTAACACCAACACCTCCAGGGTTGTCGTGGAAATAAAATCAGACAGCATGCGTAAAGAACGGAGCACAGTGTTTGCTGCATTGTACTCAATACAGGTTAGCTGTTAATAATGTTTGTGTTTTAACATTACACACACGCACGCACACACACACACACGCCTATTTCCCTACAATGTGCATTTATCCTCTGTGTACTCCCACTGCTTTGAGATGAGGGTACTTAAAAGGTATGTCACGTCTGGTACGACACACCTCTCTCCCCACAGCCTCACACTGTGCTCTGAAGCTTGGCCGACAGTCAATAAACAGTTATTTAAAGCAATTTCCAAACGGCTCAGTTGCCCACTCTGAGGAGATGCTCCTCTGAATGGGAGCAGGTAACCAGCCTTCTGAACCAACAGGTAATGTTCCTTATATAGAAGTTATTAGCACTCATTTTGGGAAAGGAGGCAAAACAGAAAGCCAGTGCCATCACTATTTGACGTTCCAGAAGCCAAAGGAAACATCAACATATACAGGCGAGTCCCGGCGAGGCGGGGGCCACGGGGCTCCAAGTCACTGCCTCCCAGGCAAGCAACCTCCAAGAAAGGTCACCTGAGCCGCTGCAGCTCTAAATAGAAAGGTGTGTTTGCACAGAGTACTAATTTGGTAGTTCTGATGTGTTTGCTTGGGTTTTAACGCTTTACTTTCACCTTTTTTTCTCCCGTTTATTAAAAAAAAAAAAAAATATGATGCCAGAAAGATACAGGTCTTCCTTAGGTTGATGTGTTTGCTTTGCTTTATTTTAATACTGGCTCCAGTTCCCTCTCTTCCCAGCTTCTCTCCTCCACCTCCCACCTCCCTTCCCCAGCCTGCAAATGCCAGAAGTCTTCTAAGAAACAAGGCCCTCCCTATGCCTTCAGCTGGCCTCGGGGAGCTCCGCGTACCCTCCATCCCCCTGTCTCAGTACAGGCACCAGAGGGAGAGGGGGCATTGCATCTGAGCTGGTCCCCTCGGGGGAAGCTGCAGAATGCTCTGAAGAACATGCCCTTATAAAGCAAGTATTCATGGATTACTCTGTATGATTCTTTAAACCCACAATGTGTAAAAATGTACCAAGTCCACTCTCTCTTAACCTGAAGGCTGCCTATGTGAAGTATACGTTCGCGCACGTGTGCGCGCGCACACTTGCGCAGTGCACACACAGGATAAGTGTTAACGGTCTGACAGCTAAGGTGCACTCGGGGGCCACCTGCCGGCACCCAGGGCTGATGTGACCAACTCAGCCTCTGTCCTCCTCCACCTCGCCATGCACCCTGACCGAGAAGATGCCTCCCAGTTCCGAGGACGACCTTCTCCGCTGGAAGATATCTTTCCTTGACGGGGCATAGCAAAAGCTCCACTTTTTGTGGGACCCCTCAGGTGAGGCTGTCATTCAGAAAACTATGGGACTATCCCTAGCTCTATAGCATCAACAGTTTCTGATTATGACCTCCCCATGTTGGGGTCATGAGGGTGCTTGACCTTCTAAGGAAAGGTCTGGGACTAGATTTAAGCTGTGACCATATTAAATCCCTAAGGACGCGATTCTCACCCTACTGTATGCCTTTTTTTGGTATGTATACATCTTCTCCCTTTCTCTTCACTCCTACTGTCATAAGGAAGTCAGGGTATGACCTGAGTGACTTCCCATATCAATAGAAATGTTAATGTAAGATACATTATCTAAATATTATAATTAATACTCTTTTTTAAAATTAATACTCTTTTTTTTTTTTTGGCGGCACCATGCAGCACTCGGGATCTTAGTTCCCCAACCAGAGATGGAACCCCGGCCCGCGGCAGTGAAAGCACAGAGTCCTAACCACTTGATTGCCAGGAATTTCCTAATTAATACTCTTTTAATCTGACAGCAACCAATAGTAAAGTTGGGAAATGAAGCATAAGAACAAATTTGGCAGAGCAAAGCACTGAGGAAACGGCCCTAGTGACCAAGCTGACACTGTGAGGTTCTTCCTCCTGAAACACTGGAAATGGGCAGGGGACTCGCTGACAAAATAAAAAGGAGGGGTCCCTTGGGCACCATCCTTTTTCCTAGGGACCCAAGAAAGCAAGCCACATAAATAAAGCAGAGAACCTAGTGGCACGTTACTTTCATCATATCAAAGTCTCTATGAAAGTCTCTTTTAAATGTTCCAGTCCAGTTCCAGCTAGTTAAAGCTCTTGGCCAAAGTGAAAAAATGGAAGGCGCAGTGTGAGAAGGTCTGTCAATGCATTCATGTATAACTTAGGCAACTATCTCAATGACTGGATTCCTTATTTCAGCTCTGAATTTTGCTTAATCAAAAGTAAAACATTTCATTTCCAAGCACTTCAATACTTGCCTCTGATTCCCTCCCTTGGCTGTAAGACAGATCAGGGGTGCTGTCTAATGGTTTCATTAATATTTTTAAATTAAAGAAAAATGTAGGAAGTCCTATATTTGAAGTACTATTTCATCCTAACGTGAGCAGAATGGAAAGTAAGTTACTAAAAATGCATGTAATTCCTTATTAAGAGATGGTGAATAATGATGCCTTCTTTGCTGCCCTCAATGTTTACCTTAGTTTTAGAATCACGGAGGAGAGATTATAAGTACTGAACTAAGTCACTGGAATGGTTGAAGAACATTAGCAATTTCCTCCCCAGTAATCAGGAAGAACTAAAATGACCTGGAATGCCAAGCAAAGAAGGCACCATTATTTGCCTTTGATTTCAGATGCAAGGTAGTGGGAAGGTGACAGAATCAGAAGTGACCTTCCACGTTCCTCCAACTGGGAGACATAAGCCCCAGGTCCCTAGACTCTCTGCCAACGAGCGGTCAGCTTCATAGGCTAAGGGTGCATCTTTTTCCTGGGGAGTCCATTTTGCTCATTAGGTGACAACTTACCACATTATTTTACATTTAAAATAAACAAGGTGTACTATGGACAGAAAGCAAAATCTGCATGATTTTTTGAGTGGATGCAAGAAATTTAAAAAATATATATCTTAGGCCCTTGGTGATGGCTATGGGTGCTCCAGACCATTCCAGAAGACAAACTGGGTCTCCCCAGACACTGGGGTCACTTCAGCAGCCCTGTGGGTCTCAAGATTTCCCATCAAGGTCATCCTTGGAGCAGAGAAGAGAGTTTTATGACCAGATATCTCCAGCTAGGCTACAAAGTCCACAATTTAACCTTTCATGCCTTATCTTAAACATTCATCTGAATTTCCAATGTGTTTCACAATATTTCCATATTTGTTTTAATAAAGAAATAATGTCTTAAGGCCTTTACCACCGAGGAAAACGGAGGGTCTGGGAAGATGTGCTGTGTGATCCTTTGTACCTCAGAAATCCTCCAAGGCTATGTTCTCCCATGGAAGCAGCTGGTGGAAAGGACCTTAGGCGGGAAGTTGGAAGGTCTGGATTCTATTCCAGTTCCTGACACTAGGTAGCTGTGGGTCCCTAGGCCAGTCACTACCTCTTTGAACTAGATAAGCTCGGTGGTGGTAAATTTTCTGTATCAACTTGACTGGACCACTGGGTACCAGATTTTGGTCAAATATTCTGAGTGTTTCTGTGAGGTTCTGGGTGTTTCGGGATGAGCTTAGCATTTAAATCAGTAGAGTGCATAAAGCAGATTGTCCTGGGGACTTCCCTGGTGGCACAGTGGATAGACTCCATGCTCCCAAGGCAGGGGACCCAGGTTCGATCCCTGGTCAGGGAACTAGATCCCACATGCATGCTGCAACTAAGAGTTCACATGCCACAACTAAGGATCCCATGTGCCACAACTATGGAGCCCCGGAGCTGCAACTAAGGAGCCTGCCTGCTGCAACTAAGGAGCCCATGTGCTGTAACTAAGGAGCCAGTGAGCCGTGACTAAGGAGGCTGCCTGCTGCAACTAAGACCCGGTGCAACTAAATAAATAAATAAGTAAATATAAAACTACTAGAAGCTAACACAGGAGAAAAGCCAGGTGACATTGTGCCTGGCAATGACTTTAAAAAAAAAAAAGGCAGATTGTCCTCCCTAATGAGGGTGGGCCTCACCCAACCAGGTGAAGGCTTGAATATAACAAAAGGCTGACTCTCCCCCAGGTGAGGGAGAATTCTCCTGCCTGACATCTTCAGACTGGAACATCAGCTCTTCCTGCCTGATGAGCTGGGACATTGGCTCCTGCTGGTTCTACAGTAGCTTCCAGTCTTTGGTGTTAAATTGGGACACTGTGTCTGCAGATTTTGGACAGGCTAGCGTCCATAATTGCATGAGTCAACTCCTTATATCGAATCTCTTTCTATATATGTGTATGTACACACGTCCTATTGGTTCTGTTTCTCTAGAGAACCCTGACTAATAAATACAAGCTCTAAATCTCCACCACCTCCAAAGTATTATAACCAGAATTATACATTCAATGCTTTTCACTGCCTCTCGCCCCCACCCAAATTCTAAAAATAACTGGCACTTACTTATTGGACACACTTTGCTCCTTCCTTCTTCTAGCTTTTGCAGCCCTTGAGCTAGTGTTACTGGGGTTGGGAGGGGGAGAGGGGAGTGGACCTCCATTTTTTTTTTTTTTTTACATAAAATATGACAATGTTTCTTAGAATTTCACAATGTACCTTAATGTGAAAAGACCTTAAGTCTTGCAGAAATAAATCTTTTATACTGTTTGGAATCCTTCTCTAAAAAAAAGAAAATATAGGGCTTCCCTGGTGGCGCAGTGGTTGACAGTCCGCCTGCCGATGCAGGGGACGCAGGTTCGTGCCCCGGTCCGGGAAGATCCCACATACCGCGGAGCGGCTGGGCCCGTGAGCCATGGCCGCTGAACCTGCGCGTCCGGAGCCTGTGCTCCGCAACGGGACAGGCCACAACAGTGAGAGGCCCGCGTACCGCAAAAAAAAAATAATGAAAGAAAGAAAAGAAAAAGCAAAGAAAGGAAAGAAAGAAAGGAAAGAAGGAAAGAAGGAAGGGAAGAAGGGAAGAAGGAAAGAAGGAAAGAAAGAAAGAAGGAAAGAAGGAAAGAAAGAAGGAAGGAAGGAAGGAAGGAAAAAAAGAAAGAAAGAAAGAAAATTCTGTTAAAAAAAAGAAAAATCTGTTAACTCCACCACGACAAAAGTTCAGCACACGTTTTGAAAAATGGCAAAACTGTAATAACCATTCACCCCCCCATACAATGGCCGCTCTCTCCTCACCCGCCACCCTATCACTGCAGACACCAGGTAACTAAGTCGTGATTCACCCAGGTGGCCATACAGAGGGAAGTAGGTGGCTCGACTCTTACGGAGAAAGTGTTATGAAGTTTCCATCTTATAGTTCTCCCTGGGACTTACCAAGGTAGTGACAGGGGTGGAATTACCCCTCTTCACCTCACTACCCTCCAGCTGCCCTTGGCTTCCAGTTGAATCTAAACTCACCTGTAGGATCCAGGATAATTTATCCTCGACCCACACCCCCATTAGGATGTGCCTGCTGGTCAGGGTTGCAATTTATCCTCTAACTTGTCCTCTGTCCTAGGAACCAAGCGTTTCATCCATCCTGTATCCCCTGGCACAGTGTTTAGAATAAAAAAAGCACTTGATAAATATCTGTGGAGTGTGTAACTAAATGAATAAAAGTGCAACACAGCACTTGAAATACTGGAACTTTCCACAGTGTGAACCTAATTCTGACAGCCTCCTGGCAATGATGGTGAGAACCCATCATAGGGTCCTTCTCTCCATGGATCTCAAACTCTTGCTTCATGACAATAACAAGGAATAAGTAGCCCCCTAGGATCTGGGGAATGCATGAAGGATATACTGAACAGTATACCGAGAGGACAACACAGCAGACCGGTGCCAACTTGAACACTTGTAAGTTACAGCTTGAACTCAGACTCAGCGGGGACTCCTCGGCGTGGGTGGGTGGGCGTCAGGACAAAATGGACTCAGCAGGCACAGGGGGACATCCCATCGATTGTGTGACGTGGATCTGCCCCTCAGCTGCCCAAGAATAAATCAGGCAACCAATGCTGTTAGGATGGCAGCCACGGGGGCCAGTAATAACTTACAGATTGAGGTATTTAAAGCCAGAAAGGATGCCAGAAGGATCTATTCAAACCCTATCGTCCCACAAATGAGAAGAGCAAGGCCAAGCGTTGCTAAATAACTCAGCTCAAGTTTAAGATTTCAGAGCAAGGACTTACACCCAACTCTTCTGGTTCCAAGTCCAGCATGTTTCCTACAACACCACTCTGCTTGGGCCCTCGCTCAGGCCTCAAACCTGCCGCTGAGGCTTTTAACACAAATGTTTTGAAATTGTTTTGAGCAATTCTTGGAAACATCTGCTGACATTCTTTCAAGCTGTCAGAGTCTCCAGACCCCATGTGCAATCCACCCAACCACAACACACAAGGTTACTGATGCTTCCCCTCCCACTGCAATTACTCATCTCTATTAGGACACCAGATCCGCCAGTGCTAAATGATAACATCAGCACCTGCATATAGAATTACTATGAAAACATGCTGTTACAAGAACGGTTTCACTAACGGGGTCTGCGGGGGGCCAGGTAGCAGGTACGTAACCCCAGGAGCACATCTTTGCTACTTCTACTACACGTTCGTCATCCAGCGTACACATGAACTAAGCAAGAGGCTGACCCAGGGTTCCTTCGATGGATTTCCTTTCTTTTCCCAGTCCTTCGGAAATGCTTTTCTTCTGGTTGGAGAAATGGAAAGGAAGGTATAGGTTTCAGGTCTTGCTCTCGCAAAACATGTACACGGTTATAAATTCTTTCATCCGATTCGGTTAAACCATTTAACAGACATGACGTCACAGCTTTCTTTTCTCTCTCTCTCTCTCTCTCTCTCTCCCCCCCCTTCCCTCCCTCTCCCTCCCTCCCCCACCTTTCTTTCTTTCCTAAACTTATTTCAAAGTAAAAAGTTTAAAAAGGAAACAGTGGAAGAAGGCAGGAAGAAAGGATGGGAGGCGGAAAGAGTCCCATGAGCACAGAGCCTTGCTTGCCCTGCCGTCCTGGCAGGGAGCGTGTCTGGGCGCCACCAAGCAGTGACTTGTCTGTCTAGTCGGGGATCAAGTGCAGATACAGAGCCAACCAAGCAACGTGAGGCGGAAAGGATCTTAACTCAGGCAACGCGGTGCTTACAAAACTGGTGAGAGAGCCGAAAATGCAGGCTCTGGAGTGAGCAACAATCTCTTTACGGTGCTGCCAGCAAGGCAGTCAGGAAGCTACTGCCCCATGATGGTCCCTGGACCATCTCAGCCACCCCCAGAGAAGCTACCGCTGGACCAGTCGGCTGGCTCCAGAGGCTCACAGGGCTCGAGAGATCTGCACCGACCAGCAAGTGGGCGCCTCCCGCCCCCTCAAGTCGGTTCCGACTTCAGTTCCTCCACAGTATGTCGATGGGGGAATGTACTTCACATCTAGAAAGGTACTCTGGAAGGAGGATGGAGTGGATGCTGACCAGGCCGGCGTACCATACATCCTGCATCCACCAGCCCGAGAAAGAAAGCCTTCCCTCCACGAGCAAACACCTCGAGGCAGGAGGTTGATCCTCACTCTGCGTCATCCCCTTTCTAGAGGATCGCAGCTCGAGTCCAAGCCCTCTTCTGAGTTAGCCAGATCTCCATAAAAGCAACAGGCTCCAAAGAACAGGTTCCACAAAAGACATCCAAATGGCCAACAGGTACAGGAAAAGACGTTCAACATCACTAATCATCAGGAAATGCAAATCAAAACCACCATGAGATCCAGTTATAAGCTGAACAAGTACTAGGGATGGAATGTACAGCAGGATGAATATAATTAACACTGCTGTATGTTATATATGAAAGTTGTTAAGAGTAAGTCCTAAGAGTTCTGATCATTTTTTTCTATTTCTTCAATTTTTTATCTATATGATGACAGATGGTCACTAAACTTATTGTGATAATCATTTTATAATATATGTAAGTCAAATTATTATGCTGCACACCTTAAATTTATACAGAGCTGTATGTCAATTACATCTCAAAAAGACTAGAAGGAAAAAATAATGAGATATCACCTCACACCTGCTAGTATGGTTGCTATCAAAAAGACAAGAGAGAAAAAAAAAAAAAAAAAAAGACAAGAGATAAGTACCGGTTGGGAATGTGGAGAAAAGGGAACCCTTGTGCACTGTTGGTGGGAACGTAAATTGGTACAGTCACTATGGAGAACAGTATTCCTCAAAAACTCAAAAAATAGAACTACCATATGATCCTGCAATTCCAGTTCTGGGAATCTATCAAACAGAAATGAAAACACTGCCTCGAAAAGATATCTTCACCCCCATGCTCATTGCAGCATTATTAACAGTAGTGGAGACATGGAAACAACCCAAGTGTCCATCGACGGATGAATGGAAAGAGAAAATGTGGTATATACACATGCAATGGAATATTATTCAGCCATAAAAATAAGCAAAGCCTGCCATATGGACAACATGGATAGACCATAAGGGCATTATGCTAAGTGAAACAAGTCAGACAGAGAAAGACAAATACTGTATGATCTCATATGTGGAATCTAAACAAACAAACAAACTCATAGATACAGAGAACAGATCGGTGGTTGCCAGAGGTGTGCCGAAGAGTGTGTATGTGGAAGGAGGTCCAAAGGTACAAACTTACAGATATTAAAAACAAAACAACCACCCAATAGGCACAGGGCAATCTCACTGGAGTCGTGTGGAGAGCAGACCCTGGACTGCCCACCCAGCCACCCCAGCCCAAGCCATGAAGCCGTAAGGAGACTGACCACTGCTACCAACCGCCCTCAGCCAGGCCCCCTCTCTGTGCCCACCTCCCTCTTGGATACCGAGACCGCCCTAGTATCACTTTTGAGACTGGGATCCCACTCTACTCCCCCTCCCAGAATTCCTGGGAACTACTGTTCTTCCCTGACCCCATTTACTCGAGCTGGATCCTGCCACCTGCCACCAAGTGAGCCAGCGGCTCTGATGTGATGGAAAGAACAGAAGAAATGAGTTTAAATCATTTCGCTGACACTGACAGCTGAGTGAATGAAGCGAGCTTAGTTTTAGTTTTAGTAAAGCCCGCCACACACTGAGCTTTAGCTTTCTAACACGTAATACTGTGAGTCTGGTCCACCCAAGACGTTACAAGACGTTGAGACAAGATATCCTAGGGCCTGGTGGGCCAGGTCCAGAACGAGCACTCAAACCGTCCTTCATTCTTCGGGTTTTGCCCACAGTGTGTGGCTTTGTCTCCACCTTCCTTGCCCCCATATGCTTGGGGATGAGCAGGGCACGCCTGCCATCAACTGCCCACCTCTCTGGACCTCCCCTGACCGCCTGCTGCCAGCACCCTCCCGGCCAGCAGCCCCTTCCGGGGCCTCTTCTGAGCCTGGTGGTTTTTCAACCACAGTGAGTCATAACCAGATGTAATAAAATACTGGAGTCTGCAAAAGAGTCACTTTTTTTTTTTAATAAATTAGATGAATCAAGGCTATCCCCCCAACCTTGCTCCTATCCTAGCACTTTCTTGTGTGGAAAGGAAGGAGTCCGGTAGGGAGCTAGCAAGCGGAGGATTCTCTCTGTCACAGACCTGGTGGAGCCACCCAGACCCTGGAGCCGACTGGGCACTACGTGGATCTCTTCCTAGAAAAGCAATTTCTTCAAGGAACCTTATTCCAGCATGTAGGACCCATTTGGCAAAATCCAAGTTCCGTCACTAATTGTCATCCACCTGCCAGCTTGGCTCAGAACTAGCCCTCCCTGGGCCAGCGAGGATGGAATGACCTGGACCCCTCTTCAGGGCTCCTGGCCCTTTCATACAGTCCCAAGAAATCATGACAAACGGATTAACGAGCCATTTCCCCCAAATTCCAAATGAGCTCAAGAAAAGGGTCTCTCCCAGAAGAAAGACATGGAGGGAAAGAATCAGTTCCACTCACTCTGCCCAAATATGAAGACCAAAAGCAGGAGAGTAAACACGTGTGGAAATTCCAAACGATCCACTCACCTGCACTTGGGTTAATGGCACTAGAATACTCACCTGAGAATGACCTACCATTAGCATTTTTAAGTCTTCTGCTCCAGTCTACCCGTTGTTCACATTTCTCTTTATCCCTATTCCTTTAAAACCCTTTGGCCTTAGGGTGCTCTTTTCAAAGTCTGCAAATGCACACACACACTAATGGAAAAAGAACTACAGTATACACTCTATAGTCATTTGAATAATTTGCATATTCATTGTGAGTTTATGTTTATGCACGGTCCAGGCCTGTGGCCAAGTGTGGCTCACCTGTCCATCGTTCCCCTGTCCCTGACTGTGTCTGTATGGTATGCTGCACAGCCACCTCTGCTGTCCTGTTCCTCCCCAGATTCTGCCCAAGCGCATTCACCAAGAAAATGTACTGTGATGAGTGAACACAACTCATAGCAGATGTTCTCGGCCCTTCTGTTCCAAAGGCAAATAGGACTTACCTGGCTTTGCCAAAAATGCCATCATCTACAGTAAAACTGGGTCTATTGGGCTGCGTACATGTGTGTAGACGGAGGTGGGGGGCAGAGAGAGGGTTACACCGGGGTTTTATGTGTACCGCTTGAGAGCATGTACAAGTGGAAACTAGAGAAACAGCATCCATTGGGCAAAATTCTACGCAAACTGAGAATCTAGGTTCTTCTAAGCACCTTTCTTTTGTCATCTTCCTGACCGTGACCAGCACAGAGGGGCTACAGTGAGAAATCCCCCGAGAATCTGACATAAGAGAAAACTGCCTTTGGAAAATGAAACTTTAAATCAACTCGTAATGAATCCAATTAAGCCACCATAAAGAGAAAGACTGGTTCCCAGGCTTGCAGCATGAAAATAATCAGATCAAATGTTCTGTAAAATATCTGAAGAAAGAAGGTAAGAATGTACTAATCGACAGTGAGCAAAGCGGGTGCCTGTCACCTACTGGTCACGGGACCTTAGGAGGGAAGGGTCCAGAGATATAGACAAGACAGGTTCTACCCCAGCACGTCCAGAGTTAGGGGAACCCTGGCCTTGGGGATTCTGGGAAGAGCCCTGATTTTAGAAGCTCCTGCTTTCTAGTTCCTGTTCTGCCTAATTACCTGGTTATAATGCGATTCCCAAGGCACTGGGAGAGGTCCAATGCCTCTCAGGAGAGCACGTCCCGGGGGGAGGACACAAGCACTTGATCCCGTTGGCAGTATCAGTCTCACTGTAAATCAATAAGCTGGCATCACGTCTGGGACTTGGCTTTTGCTGACAGCTCCACCCCCAGGGGGAGAAAGTCCCCGCCATCTGACTATGTCTGTCTGGTCCCCTCAGTAGTTATGGTCTCATCATAAGACAATATATTCATTAATGACTGAACGGCCTGGGGGCCTTTACAGCTATGGGACAGACTCAAAATTCAGCAAGGAAAAGACTCCCCGACAGGTGTGATTCTGCACGTGCGAGAGTGAGAAAAATGATACGGGAACATCTCCCCGCTATGAAAGATGACAACAGAATGGAGGGTGTCCCCATTTCCTGGGGACCCCTCGCTTGGCTTAGGACCTGGACGAGTGTGGCAATGCTGGGTGAGGGGGCAAGTGCATAAGAAAACAGAGGAAGATGAACGTGGAGTTCCCAGGGGTGATCCTGAGAAGGGAGGATGGGGTGACAGGGGTGACCAGTGCTGGCACTGCCAGGGGCACAGACCAAGTGACAAGCCCCTTTTAGCGACAACTAAAAGGACTTCTAGTAAAAGGAATGACTGGGTGAGGTTTCAGGTTTCCACTGTGCCATCACCCCGTGTGGCCGCCCTCGAAGCCCTCTGTCCAACGCCTTCAGGAAAATCTACCACTCAGGCACGATCACGTGACTATAGACAGCATCCAATCACAGACTCTGGGGCTGGGCTGCATGAGCCCGACGTCTGGCTCTACCACTTACAACTCCATCTTGGAGAAATTTATGTAACCTCTGTCTGCCTCAGCTGTCTCATCTGAAAAATGGTACTAACGATAGCAACGACCTCACATAAGTGCTCTGTATGTGTGGCGTTACTATGTGCGAGGGAAGATTTCACAGCCGGGTCTACTCAAGGCAGAACCTCCAGGCACCAAAGCAGACCCCCAGGGGCTGTGGCCAACAGAACCAACCAACCCCGAGACAGCAGAGAGCTTAAGGAGGGTGTGGACGGGAGACAATGCAATCAGGTCTAGGGCTTAAGGAGCCGGATGAGCCCAGCTGACGTCTGGATTAGACCAACAGTAATGAACGTTTACTGAACATTTACTATGGGGCGCGCACACACCTGTGTTTCTGCAGAGGTTTAACTTGGTTGACCAGTTTGATTTTTAAAAGAATTAAATCAAAGAGAGAGGAGGAGGGAAAAAATAAAAATCAGAGCAGAAAGAGGGTCTCCACCTCACCCCTGTTATGCAAAGAGACAGAATCTACTCAGTTACATTGATTTTCCAACAAGATGAGGAATCCACGATGGCCTCAGAGAATTCCGCTCAGCTCTCAGGCATGCTGAAGGTCAAGGACCCCCGACGCTGGTGCTGAACATTGAAAACGCCTGATGACCAGCCTGCTCCCGAGAGACGCGTCACTGGTGGGTGCAGCCCTGCAACAGGAGTCCTAAAATTCCCATTTGATTCTAACATGCCTTCAAGGCTGAGAACCATCGCTGTCACGAATTTTTTTTTTAACATCTTCATTGGAGTATAATTGCTCTACAATGGTGTGTTAGTTTCTGCTGTATAACATAGTGAATCAGCTATACATATATCTCCATATCCTCTCCCTCTTGCGTCTCCCTCCCACCCTCCCTATCCCACCCCTGTAGGTGGACACAAAGCACCGAGCTGATCTCCCTGTGCTATGCGGCTGCTTCCCACTAGCTATCTATTTTACATTTGGTAGTGTATATATGTCCATGCCACTCTCTCACTTCGTCCCAGCTTCCCTTTCCCCCTCCCTGTGTCCTCAAGTCCATTCTCTACGTCTGCCTCTTTATTCCTGTCCTGCCCTTAGGTTCTTCAGAACCATTTTTTTTTTTTTAGATTCCATATATATGTGTTAGCATACAGTATTTGTCTTTCTCTTTCTGACTTACTTCACTCTGTATGACAGACTCTAGGTCCATCCACCTCACTACAAGTAACTCAATTTCGTTTCCTTTTATGGCTGAGTAATATTCCATTGTATGTATGTGCCACATCTTCTTTATCCATTCATCTGTCAATGGACCTTTAGGTTGCTTCCATGTCCTGGCTATTGTAAATAGAGCTGCAATGAACATTGTGGTACAGCTGTCATGAATTTTAATCTATTTCCAGGTAGTCTGTTTCCCAAGCTTTCCTGATAGAGATCACTGGGGGTAATTGTTGAAGCTACAGATTTCCCCAGGCCCCTTCCCTAGGATTTCTGAATTAGTAAATCTAGGAGGAAGCCCAGGAACCTGCATGTTTACAAGCACCCCAGGTGATGTACATACTCAGGGAGGTTCAGAAAACAGGTTGTACTTTTAGGAGAGGGCGGAGACAATATCCTAAAATCAACGGGGAAGTTACGTTGCTAATAATAGCTCTAACTACAGCCATGCAGCCCCAAGGTGCCCTCTGGGGCTTAGTTCCAGGACCCCCGTGGACACCAAAACCCACAGAGGCTCAAACCCCTTACACTGGGCCCTCTGCATCCATGCGTATGCAGGGCTGGCTGTATACATGTTTATATCCCTCTCTGGAGTTCTGTTCCAATCCGAATCTGCGTCCAGGACTTAAATGAAAGACAAAATGTGAACAAAATTCCCAGTCCTGCAGATATTCGATCTTTACTCGGTGGGCCACAGGCCAAGAGAAAGAAGAACCATTGTGACATGTGGTTTCTGCCTCTTCTTAAGGGATCATTTTTTTCACTATTATTTGGACCAAATCACCAGGACCTAGAATTTGAAATTGATGTAAGCTATACACACATCACTGAATAAGCACTTAGACAGCAATTCATGTAAAAGTATATTCAACTGCGTAAGAACAGGATGTGGCTTATTTTTTTATCTTAGATGTTTTATACTGTATTATTTAAACTGTTCCATGCACTTTAAAAAAAGGCAGAAAGTTTCCACATTCATTTTTTTTTTTTTTTTTTTTTGTGGTACGCGGGCCTCTCACTGTTGTGGCCTCTCCCGTTGTGGAGCACAGGCTCTGGACGCGCAGGCTCAGCAGCCATGGCTCACGGGCCCAGCCGCTCCGCGGCATGTGGGATCTTCCCGGACCGGGGCACGAACCCATGTTCCCTGCATCGGCAGGCGGACTCTCAACCACTGCGCCACCAGGGAAGCCCCACATTCATTTTTTAAGTTCACACTATAAGTAGCTATATAACCCTGATATCAAAACTGAACAAGGATAGAAAATAAATGGAAATGTACAGTAATCTCATTTGACTATATCCAAAGCTCCTAAATATAGGAGTCTATTTAAATATTTGTATATGAGAAGGGTTTATTCCAAGGATGCAAGAATGATTCAACATTAGAAAATCTGTTTACGTTAAGTCACTACTTTGAAGGATGCCCATTGTTGCCATTATATATTTTATAATAATAAAATATTTTTTAGGAACTCTCAGAGGTCCTAGACAATGAAGGACAAGGAAAAGACAGTGATGAATCCTAGAAAGAAAATTTCAAATTTATCTTTATTTGTAGATGATATGATGGTCTACCTCAAAAATCCAAGAAAATCAACCTCTCTGCATTGTTTTTTTCTGGTTTGATTTTTTTTAAATAATTGCAATTATAAATTACAATTTACAAATTATAATAATACTTTTTTCCAAATATCTTTTCCCTGACATTCCGAAACGCTTAGAGCAACTACCTTAAGTATGTTCCCAAGCTTGATTTCTCTGTGACCCTACCAGGTAAGTCTTTCAGATTTTCAATTCACAGGCTAGAAAATGCAGAAAAACAAAAACCTGGCAGAGGTCATAGGACGAGGGATGTGACGATCACAAACACCTGTGCTGAACTTGACCCCAACTCAACACATCTGAGCATAAGCCCCTGGCTTTCCAACTTTGCTGCACCCCGCAATCCGCTGGGGTATCTTTAAGAGATGTGTGACGCCAGCTCCCACCCCAGACACTGTGATTGATTTAGGGTGCAACCTGGGCATCGGGTTTTTAAAAGCACTTCAGGTGATTCTAAAACCTCACAAAGTCTGGGAACTGCTGACTTCAGCAGTTCCCAGGCTGCTCGTCATTTTGGCAAGTCTGGGCTCCGAAGAGCTGAGAGCATAGCTCTGCTTCGTCCTTTCCAACATCTGGCTCAGGTCCTTTTACCTATAACCCGTCTCTGTTCTAATTCAGAAACTTCCTGGGACATCTGAGCACCTCTTTTGCCTTTGGCTTTATTCATCCTATCTGCACTGCCCTACTAACACATTACGTACTTACTGAATATGTTGGTTTTGGGGGGGGAAGTGTGTATCCCTTTAGAATGGTTTATCTAGTTAGTACAGTAAAGCTCCTATCAGATTTACTGACCACCTACCGTGCAGGTGCTGGGGGGTGACAGCAATGATTAAGGCCCCATCTTGAGCCCCCTGGTGTTCACAGTTTACGATGTGGCAGAAGAAGACACAAAATAACCATAACAACAAAAAACATGACTGAGCATAAGGAGCTGTGATGAGTACAACAAGAAAGGCACAAATCGGGACTTCCCTGGTGGTCCAGTGATAAAGAATCCGCCTTCCAATGCAGGGGACGCAGGTTCCATCCCTGGTCGGGGAGCTAAGATCCCACATGCCACGGGGCAACGAAGCCCAGGTGCCACAACTACTGAGCTCGCGCACCTCAACAAGAGAGCCCACGTGCTGCAAACTACAGAGCCCATGTGCTCTGGAGCCCGCACACCACAACTAGACAGAGAAAAACCACACACTGCAACTAGAGAGAAGCTGGCGTGCCGCAACGAAAAGATCCTTCGTGCTGCATGCCTCAGCAAAGACCCCACATGCCGCCACTAAGACCCGATGCAGCCAAAAAAATAAATAAATAAAATTTTAAAAAGAAAGGCACAAATCAAGGGAGAGGGAAATACCCCTTTACCTCGCAGAATAATGAGACAGGAAGAAGTAGAAGGAGCCAATCCTAGAGGGTTTCTGAAACAAGAAAGAGACTCTCAGGCCCCTGGCAGGGTAGGGAGGTACAACAAGGAGATGCCAGCCTGGCAGGGGTGACCTGATGAGCACACGTGGTGAGGAAGTCGAGATGTGGCCGCTACAAGGCTGGAGACTGAGGTTCAAAAGCAGGTAAGAAGACAGCCTGGAGAAGCAGATGCAAAGGGGGCAGAGCCCATGGGAGAGGTCAGTGTGTCTGAAAAAACCCAGGGGACCCAGCTCTGATGAAGCAGGGCACCAGGTGCAAGTGAAAACCAGTCACTTCCAGTTTCCGGTTTGGCATGTAAGGATCTCGGAAGTCACCAATCCATCCTAAGAACAAGTAAAAAAAAAGCTAAACAAACTGAAAACCAGCAACTCTTCTTGAACCCATCAGAGAAGTGAGGTCAAGGGCAAGGCACTGCCCCAGAACTTGGACAGACAAGCAGAGACAGAGGATTGCAATTTACCAGAGCAGAGACTCATGAGTAGAAATCGCTACGGGAACCAGCTCTGTGGTAGGAAATCCTGAACTGTAATTGATGAATTGCTGGCGGCTTGCTGTGAACAATTCTGAGAATTAAAACTCCAGGGGGACCCCATGCTTCTGTGAGTTTCACCCTCTTCAGGAACTCGACCAGGTTCTCACAGTGAAGATCAGAGAAAAATCCCCACGTGCTTTCAACAGGAAGAGGGCAAAAGGGGTCATTTTGAAGTCTACCAGAGCACTCTGTTCTCAACAAGGCCTGAAACCATGAGAGATTATTTCACTAGCGCCCAACCAACCTGGGAGAAAGGAAATACCCGACTGCTGCCCCCTGTAGCCATCCTGCCCCACCTAAGGGGGAAAAAAACCGCAGAGCCTGGTGAAGTTCAGGGCCTGGGGCACAGGTTCACTGCCAAGACTGAGATCTAATCACAGGACTGGAGAACACTCTCCCCTCCTCCCATCTCACCACCACATTCCTTGGGGCTTATTTACCCACAGTTCCTTTGACCCAGTACGTCATGTCTATCTTTCAACAAAAAATTACAAGGCATACTAAAAGGCAAAAAACAACACAGCTTGAAGAGACAGAGCAAGCAAGCATCAGAACCAGGCTCCGACATGGCAGGGATGTTGGAATTACGAGATCAGGAAATTAAAATAACGAAGACCGTCGGGTAACAAAAGATTTGCCAGCTAGTACCTGAATAAAAACTGTCCCTGGCTTGAAGGCACCAACAGTCCATTTTCACCTAAGATAACAAATAAGAAATAGTACAGCTCTGTACCCGGGAGAAAAACAGCTGACAGCTGAGTTTCCTGAGCTCGCCCTCACCGACCTATTAAATCCGGCTCTCCAGGTGGGACTCAGGATAGGGATGGTGTGTAAAATATCGCCAGGGACTTCCCTGGTGGCGCAGTGGTTAAGAATCTGCCTGCCAGTGCAGGGGACACGGGTTCGAGCGCTGGTCCAGGAAGATCCCACATGCCGCGGAGCAACTTCTCAACAAGAGAAGCCACCGCAACGAGAAGCCCGCGCACCACAACAAAGAGTAGCCCCCGCTCGCCGCAACTAGAGAAAGCCCGCGCGCAGCAACGAAGACCCAGCGCAGCCAAAAATAAATTAATTAATTTAAAAAAATCTTCAGCCATGTCACCCGGCAAAGTCTCCTGCATAAAGGACATGCCTTCAAATATATATATTGATTTTATCTGTGTGCATTATTCTAAAAACAGCAAGCCTACATTTAGGCACAAGTAAACAGTCTGCCATGACATGCTTTCCAATTAATTATTTCTAATACTCCACTTTAGCGAACTCATCATTAGAGGTAGACTTCAAAACCACCCAGACTCTGCAGATAAGATACAATCCTCAAAACGCTCTACAGGATCCTCCTCAAAAGACCACCTGGGAGCACATACTGAATGCAGAAAGAATCTCCCACTTAAACATGCTCAGCCATCACAAGGCATCAAACTTACTGTAGCAGACAGAACAGTGGCCCCCAGAGATGGCCACGTCCTAATCCCTGGAACCAGGGAATGTGTTACCTTACACCGTCCAAGGGATTTTGCAGATGCAATTAAGCCACAGATTTTTGAGATGAGGAGATAATCCCCGGTTATCCAGCTGGGCCCAACGTGGGACACAGGAGAGTCAGGAGGAGAGGTGATGAAGAGGGTGAGAGAGATCTGAAGATGGAGGAAAAGGTCACAAGCCAAGGAACGCAGGTAGCCTCTAGGAGCTGCAAAAGTCAAGGAAGCAGGTATTTTCCCCTAGAGCCTCCTGAAGAAACACAGCCTGGCTAACACCTAAAATTAACCCAGGGAGACCTATGTCAGACCTCTGGTCTACACAGCTGTAGGAGAAGCTCATGTTGTTTTAAGTCACTAATCTTGGGGTAATTTGTTACAGCAGCAACAGAAGCACACTTGCCATCTACCAGCATATGCCAAAGGGGGTCAGGCCAGCGAGTTAACGCGAGAACGGGAACCGGGGTCCCTCGCCTGGGGAGGTGCTGATGATGACAAGGTGAGGAACGAACTTTGGTGGGTGGGTGCTTCTGACACCCCTGCATGTCCTTGCTGATGGGAGGTGGGATCACGAAACAGTTAACCTACCTCAACCAACTGCACCAAACAAGGATTGACCACCCAAGTTGGTTGGTTTTGTTTTTTGGAAGGGTGGGTGAAGGGGACTCTTCGCTTCTCCTGTAACAGCGAGAGTTGATGTAATTACCTCTATCCTTCTTAAAATCCTGAGAAGCAGGTCAGATAATGAATACGTTGAAATGAACTGGCGTTTCCCCTCTCTGGGAAGCAAGCCTGACCTCTTTGAGCAATAAACCTACAACCCCGGGCATCCCTGGGCCGACCCATCAGGAGGGAGATGCAGAAACCAATTATCCATAAATTCAAGGCTTTGAAGTCTCAAGACTGGTCCATTCCTGGAACATTCTGTAAGTCACCGTCTGTTAGAACACAGTTGCATAACGAAAGGGAATGAGATGCGTCCCAGTGGCAGTGAAGCAGGATACTGTGTGTGTTTGACCAAACCTTCATCGTGCAGCTGGAACCCAAGGTGACAGAGTCACCCCTCACCCTTGGAACACACAGCATGTCCCTCCTGAGCGGCCAGCGACCACTGCAGGGTGTGCCCCACACTGGTCTCTGCAAAACGAGCCACGAAACACCAGCTGACTGGCCTTAACAACCCCAAGGAACGGCTGATGAATAAGACTGGATTTGCACTGTGGAGGGCATGCAAGTTATTCAAGTCAAACCTTTGAAAAGTTCAATCTATGACCCCTCTTTAAAGGGGCCAAGAACCAAGGTGACAGTGACACACTGTGAATGATATTGCATGCAGGGAGAGGAGAGGAAGACGACTGGGAATGAGACAAAACTCAAACGTGCCGCGAGTCCCCCACTATGGAGAGAAGACATGAAGGCAAACTGATTCCCTGCACGCGGCAAGCGTTTAACACAAGTCTATTCGGAGAAGGCAGGAAGAGAACCCTCCGGCTGTCCAGGTGACAAGATCTTCAGGCACAAAATAAACCCCTTCTTGGCTTCTCTCTCCCGGTCCCCCTTGGGCCTCCTTACTGCTGGGGACCCTGCAGTCCCAGCAACAAGAATGTGGTAGCAACCGGACCACAGAAATCTGACCTCCACATAACATCACTGGAGTGGACCACTGACGAGCATCCTCACACGTGCTCTGTGTGCATTACAGACATCCTCCCTCCCAGACAGCAAACCTACGTTTGTGCAGTAAAGGGGGAAGAAAACAGGAGTGTGGTCTGACACTTCATCTTAGTGGGAATCATTACAAGTACAGGCTTTTGGGCCCATGAATTTCTAACGTCTTCTTCTCGAAGTTGCAGATGATTTTAAAACGAGTAGAGAAAGATAAACACCCCCTCCCATCCCCTCCAGAAAAGGACAGCCCCCTGCTTGAATATTCAACGGAGGTTTCATTTGAGGAAAGTAGATGAAATTTCAGACTCCCTTCCCCCCAAAGCATTCCCACACGAATCATGCTAAACCCTTGAACCGCCTGAGCTGAAAACCCAGACTCACCTCTCTACCCGCCCCGCTTCCCCCAGAGCGCACGGCAGATACCCGGTCACGTAACCCCCTCCCCCGCTGGGGTCCCCCTGGCAGGGCACCACTGTGTTTTTTCACCATTTCTGAGGACAGATCCTTCACTCAACAGCTGTGTTTGTTTACGGGATGAGAAATGAACACGGGACACACGCACTTGATCCAGCAGAGTTTTCCTTTCGGCATCTCCCTCCCAGACTAC
Source organism: Leucopleurus acutus (assembly GCF_964270905.1). Lineage (NCBI taxonomy): Eukaryota > Metazoa > Chordata > Mammalia > Artiodactyla > Delphinidae > Leucopleurus > Leucopleurus acutus. Next base: position 99,930,946 of record NC_139153.1, read on the forward strand.
ACAATATATCCGACCTTGTAGTCCGGTTAGAATTTGCCATCAGCCGGAGCCAAGAGGGTGGGTAGAGAGGACGTCGCCATGGAGGGGAACCTGGAATCATTCGCTCTATAGACAGACATCAATTTTTCCTTGAAGCGGTGCCAACAGGCCACCCCGTGTGTCCCTCCGAACCTACCATTTCTCCACAGCAGAGGGACAGGGTCCCCACTTCCTAGACACCAGGGGATGGGCGGCTCTGTGAGTCCCTCGAGGTCCTGCCCGGGCACGATGGAGCCAACTTGGCTGTCCAAGGCCACAACCCACACTTCCACATCTGGCAAACTGTCGCCCGTAGCAAGGTGCCCTTCGAATGAAATTCACCAGCCTCCTTTCTATGTGGTGTTTTAAAAAAGATGAGGGTAAAAGTGTCCGACATACAAGAAAAGGCAGATGTTGTCCTGAAACTTTTTCTGTTCAGAAAACGACTCTGCTTTCAGTGGTTTCTTAAAATTCCCAAAAGTGCTCCCTCAACTTTTAAAACTCAGATCCTCTGGAAGAGGATCACTATTCTATATAAAAATACCAAACTTTATCATTCCTTTTTTTTTCTTTTTGGGAAACGTATACTTCCAATCTTCTTGTTTCAGAGTAATGGGGTGTCTTGTGCTTTCATTTCTCTGCAATGTCTTTTGGATTATTCCTCACCCGGGGTTGGCTGCAGAAAGCAGAGGCCGAAAACACTGGTGAATGTCTCCAAGTTCGAAATTCACTCCTGGGATGTATGTTTTGTCTTTCGAAATGCGGGTTTCTGAAAAGCTCACCCAGTTATCTAAGGCTTAGGGAATCCACAGGAGTATCTGCAGAGCACAGTGTGCGGTGCAAACACGCAAGGGAGTCCCAAGGGCAGGTGGGAAGTAGGGCCAACGTACACGGCCACGTTTTATGGGCTGCATCCCAGGTGTTCAAAGGCCCCGCCTCTAGGCTCCCAGGACACCGCAAACGCAAAGCAGACGCCAGCTGGCTGCACTCTGGTGTCACTAGGCAGCTTAAACATCAAGCCAAGCATGGCGGTTCCTTTCTCATCTTACTGCTTCTCCCCTCGAGGGGCAATATGAGAATATGAATGCACAACCGGTGTTCTCATAGGATGCTGTGGTCACTGGAACAATACTTAAAATGTGTGGACACACACACTCAGACACACACAGTGAGTCATATCTATTAGAGCAGAATATAATATCGTTATAGACGCTGTAACATTTAGAGCCAGAAACAATATTTCATACGCCACAGATTAAGATTAAACACACATTTCTAACAGTATGTGTTGACTGTTTTACTCAGCTAGCTCCTAGAATATATTTATGTCCTAACTTTTTGTTTTATATTCATCTTATCTCCCCTGATAGGCTGTAAACTCCAGGAGGTCAAGGACTGCTGCATAAGTATTTGAACCCTAGTCAACCCTTAGCGGTAGGAGGTGCCCCAGTAATACGGTGAAAACTATCTCATTCTTAACGCAAACCTTCAGGTCTGAATAAAATGTCAACCCAGGAAGTCACTGGTGAGGCCCCGACATGTCCTCTGAAAAATAACACGTAACATGTCATGAACACATGGCTGCTTCCATTTTAATGAAGACACCACCTCCTCCCTACACCAAATGCAAAGTAAGACTCTGCCTGTGTCCTCCAGGAGGTGACGTACGAGTGGGGATGGGAAAAAGTGAACAAATGACAGCCGAGCCATCAGGCAGTGGCAACCAAATGAAGACTTCGAGGAAAGGGAGTTTGCATCTACCCCAAAGAGGTCAGTAAAGGCTTAAGGAAGGAGCTACAATTTGAGATGGGCCTTGAAGGGTGGCTAAGAGCACGCAGAAAGGCGGTGAGGGCTGAGATACAGAGCCCACTTCAGCGGCTGCGTCTGGGTCTTGAATGCTGACCCAATCCATTCAAACACAAACCATGGCTGCTGCGGTGGGTCACCCCTCAGCAGGACTGGAATTTTCTATGCTATTAGCTGGTCACACTGAGTCCATGACAGAATATCATATGTCCCTCTCCACCTTACGAAAAGAGAAGTGCACTTGGAATTCTATGTTAAAATAATACACTGGGCTCCTTCTGTCTCTAGCCCAATTATAGGATGCTGGAACGCTCTGCTGGAAAACTTGCGATAATGAGCCAGTGCTGCAGGGCATAATGTTTTCATTGTCAAACAGGTTGCTCATGATGCACATCTATGACTTCAGAAGTGATTTCACGAACATCTTGGTAACAGCCATCTGACTCATAAGCTCCAACGCAGTCTTCAAAAGCAGCTGTGTGTGTAAGTAATCCAAAGACGGTCCTTGAGAAATGTTACAGCGAAAGCACAAAATAAGACAAGAAAGCCTGCATCTTGAAGAGGATATCATTTCGCAGTGCAACTTTCACACTCAACGCAAGGCGAGGGCCAAGCCAACCGTGCAAAATGTGCCAGTGCAGGGCATGGCGGATCCGGGGGAGAGAACACACGTATAGGCTTATGTGGTTTTACAAAATTAATGGGAGACTTGCCACCCGCTGATTACAGCAAAGAAAACTCACTTGGAGGTCTCGTAAGACAATCCTTATTTCACACAGAACGTTTTGATCCATTCAAGACTTTGACTTTGATTTTTACGTTTTATTCCCCAGGCATCTGTTGTTTATGTGTTAAAAAGCTATGGCCCAGGAGAGGTAAGTGACTTGCCCAGAGTCACCCAGCAGTCAAGTCAGGGTGGGAGGATGGTGTCTCTCACTCCACTGATTCCTTCCCTTTCATCCACAAGCAGACTGACAAAGACACTCAGGAAAAGGGCCAAATATGTTATAATTCTGCATTTCCTGTTTCAATTTCACTGCTGTTTATCACACCAGCTCAAAAAAATGTGAAAGTCTGCTTTCTTAAAAATAAGAATGGTGGGCTTCCCTGGTGGCGCAGTGGTCGAGAGTCCACCTGCCGATGCAGGGGACGCGGGTTCCTGCCCCGGTCCGGGAAGATCCCACATGCCGCAAAGCGGCTGGACCCATGAGCCATGGCCGCTGAGCCTGCGCGTCCGGAGCCTGTGCTCCGCAGCGGGAGAGGCCACAACAGTGAGAGGCCCGCGTACCGCAAAAACAAAAAAAAATAAGAAGAATGGAATCAGCGGGTGTTTAAATTTTACTTCTCTGTTCTCCTACTCCACTTGAGCTTTTAAAGTCATACGTCCTTAATCCCATAGAACATGTCCCTTATTTAAAATTCAAAGCAAGTTCAAGCCAAGAGCCTTAAAGAACATGGGTTTAACTAATGAGGCAACTGGGATCTAGATAGGTTACCAGGACTGCAAGGTTACCAGCTAGTTAGTGGCAAACCAAGACTAGAAACAGAGTGTTCTGGACTCCAGCACGCAGAGTGATGACGGAGGACCTCGGAAAAGCTGAATTCTAACTGCCTACAGCACATGGCTTGCATTTTTTCACCCATGCTCTGACAGGTCCCCTCCACCTTGAGCTGCCCGAGGAACCATCTGGCAGAATTCACATCTGGTGGAATTATTCAGGAACAATGTATGATCTTCCTAGGAACACAGGTTTCTAGTAAGACGGAAGATATTACTAGTGTTGAGGATACTTACATGGTCGTGAGGGGCATAAAGAATGTCTAACGGCATCTCCTGAATCACTAAATGAGTCCCCAAATCAGCAGTGAGAATGGCATTCTGAAAAAGGAAAGCCTTCCTTGTACCAGGTTACCATTCAGAAGGTAATTCCATAGCTAACATGTGCCAGGCTCTGCGCTCAAAGAAACACAGGAATAAGACAGCCCCTGCTCTTAGGAGCTCTTGGTCTGGCCGGAAGCATTGATGAGTAAACAGATCACTCGCGTTGGTCTGACATGAGACACCTCTGCTCCACCACTGCCCACCGCCTCTCCTCAAACCACAGATGCACCTGTGGGCAGGTGAGCAAACAGAGAAGGGAACATGGGCTCCACCTCCCGTGGTGCCGGTGAGCCCGTGGTAGGCGGCTGGAGAGAGGGTAAGGGGGCTTGTTGTTGGGTCAACAAAGAGACTGGACACCAAAACTGCTAAGCACAGCCTGACCCAAAGGCTGCACTCTTCTCATGTGTCAGGTTTGGCAATGGGCCTCCTGTGACCAGCTCCTCTGAAGCATCCCCAAGCTTCACCTTCTAGCCACTACCACCACAGCTATTCAAAAAAAAGTAAAAATTAACATGCAAAGGCCACAAAGCACTGTAGGCAAGAGAGGGTGTTTGTTGATCCTGTTTTAAATAGGCTTGGTTGCAAACCAGAGCTGTCCGTATGGCCGTTTTCCAAAACACAAATCTGGTGAGGTCCTACAAGGACCTAAGAGGAGCCCAGATGAATTTCTTAGTCCTTAAATAAATGCCTGGGGGTGAGTGTTCAGCAGAATTCTCTAAATCTATTCCTGATTCTGCCAGTCATTCCTAGGCTTGAGTGAGAATCTTTGTTCTATTCAGCTCCCTGCCTGGGTACAGCAGGGATATCACTTATCTAAGGGTGTTGGCTACTCAACTTGCATTCACAACCTCAATGTGAATTCAGAGATGCTGGAATCTGCACAGATCACCATCTTTCCAGAAAGAAGCCGAGCTACAAGTCCGAAAGGTAATGTGTGGAATGTCTGTGGAAAATGCTATATATTTGGTTGGTGGTATCCCCATGCGTGAGCATTCTTCTCTAACCAGAAAGACTAGTTTGCCATGATTCTGTTTCTCCTCTGCAGAGCCTTGATCTAGAAAGGAAGTCACTTCTAGAGAAACTCTGGAGATAATTTGAGGCAAGATTCCCGAACATGTGAACTTTCAGAGTAGCCATTTTAGCAGGCTAGGGAGTGGAGATCAGCAGTCATGACTGAGGACTGTGGAAAGAACGAAGAGGCATACTAGTTAGGATTTCACTCCTGCTCTGCAGAGCAGGGAGCCTTCAAAAGGAGAGAGCGCAGGAATCTCCATGAAGACGAAGCTCCGGGTATAACCATAAAAGAACACAAACAGATTGCTGGTAAGGTGGGGAGACAAAACGGGAGCGGTCTGGAAAAGGAGCAGGCAGCATCTCTGAAACCAGTCTTGTTTCAGCACAAAGAATGTCCTGGTCAAGAGTAACAGTTGAGGTGTGTTCCTTTTTCTCTGAGGGAGAATGAAGAAATTAGAGACAAGTCATAGCTTCAAGGGATCAAAGGAACTTTGGGGACTCACAGCTGCTGTATGTATTGAGTTGGACAGTATCCCCACAAAATTCATATGCTTCCCAGAACCTCAGAATGTGACCTTATTTGGAAATAGGGTCCTTGTGGATATAATTAGTTAAGATGAGGTCATAACTGGAATAGGGTGGGCCCTTAACCCAATATGACTAATGTCCTTATAAGAAGAAGTGAAGAGACATAAAAACAGCAGAGAGAAAAATGCCACGTGAAGACAGAGGCAGAGATTGCAGTGATGCTTCTACAAGTCAAGGAATACCAAGGACAGCCAGTAACACCAGAAGCTAAGAGAAGGGCATGGAACAGACCCTCTCCTACAGCCTTCAGAGAGCACAGCCCTGCCAACACCTTGATTTCAGACTTTTAGCCTCCAGAGCTGTGAGAGAATAAACTTCTGCTATTGTGGAAGCCCCAGGAAATTAATACACCATACTATGCATTTTGCAAATGAAATAATATAACTAGTACAGTCTTTAATTTGACTTCTTTATACCACACAATGGGAATTTCCCTTCTGTCCGTGAAGACTAAACACTATGGAATTGCACTCCCACCATAAAACAATTAGAAAACAAATGAATAAAAGTTATGAAACAAATGATGTGAGCCCTACGATTGCCCCAGATCACTGCCTACAGAATTTCAGGTGTGGGGGGGTCATACAAAGTCCAATAACCTCACTGAGTTCAAGAGACTGAGACTGGAGTTTGGGGAGGCCAACGTAGCTAAATTTGCAGGGCTGAATACCAGAAAAAAGGGAGTTACACAGAGAGCGCAAGCTCCAAAGATATGCAAAGGAGTCTTCTCTAGCCTTTAGCTGAATTCTCAACTGCTCATGTCTAACGAAACCTACAAGACATGGAAAGAACTATAGCGAAAAAAAAAGAAAAATTACCAGAGCTCACACAAGGCTGCGAAGATTGTGTCCCCAAGAACCAGAGTGTTGAGACATCATAGTATATGGAGCATTAGGTAGAATCTTCAAAAAGAATGTGCCTTAGTAGGGGAATAAATGCTTCCTAAAATAAAAGCTGACCTGTGCCCACTATAACAAAGCATAAAAGCAAACGTCAAAAGGATCCTCAAATAGGGCTTCCCTGGTGGCACAGCGGTTGAGAGTCCGCCTGCTGATGCAGGGGACACAGGTTCGTGCCCCGGTCCAGGAAGATCCCACATGCCGTGGAGCGGCTGGGCCCGTGAGCCATGGCTGCTGAGCCTGCGTGTCCGGAGCCTCCATGTCTGGCGCCTGTGCTCTGCAACAGGAGAGGCCACAACAATGAGAGGCCTGTGTACCGCAAAAAAAAAAAAAAAAAAAAAAAAAGGATCCTCAAATAGATCTGCAAGTTACTTAACAGCATATCAAAATAAAATTTAACTTTCCTTAGAGGAACATAACAAAATCCAGCAGCACACAACACACCAAATCAAAAATGAATGGGGGCTTCCCTGGGGCGCAGCGGTTGGGGGTCTGCCTGCCGATGCAGGGGACACAGTTTCATGCCCCGGCCCGGGAAGATCCCACATGCCGCGGAGCGGCTGGGCCCGTGAGCCATGGCCACTGAGCCTGCACGTCCGGAGCCTATGCTCCGCAGCGGGAGAGGCCACAATAGTGAGAGGCCCACGCACCACAAAAAAGAATTAAAAAAAAAAATGAATGGGCATGCAAAGAAACAGGAAAATATAACTCATAACCAAAAGAAAAATCAATCAATACAAACAGACTCAAATAAAAGAGATAAAGAGTTATAATAATAATAGTAGGCAAGGACCTTGAATAGCTATTATGTCTTAAATATATGCTCAAGAATGCAAAGGAAAATATTAGTATGTGGAGGAAATAAATGGAAGCTATAAAATGTGCAAGTGAAACTTCCAGAAGTCAAACAAAAAATACACTGGATGAGATTAACAGCAGTTTAGATAATGAAGAAGAAAATATAAGTGAAGTTGAAGTCATAGCAACAGAAACTGTGCCAAATGAGACAGCACAGAGACAAGAAAAGACTGAAAAAAAATGAACAGGGTTTGGTGAACTGTGGGATAACATAAAGCAGTCTAGCATTTTGGGAATTCCAGTCCCAGAAGGAGGGAAAGAAAAGGGGAAGGCTGAAAAGTGATTGGAAGAAGTAATGACCAAATTAAAAAAAAAAAAAAAGAAAACAAACAAAAAAACCTATGGACTCACAGATCCAAGAAACTCAAAGAACTACAAATAGAAAACTCAGAAAATAACACCAAGGCACATGATAAACAAAAACTAATGAAAAACAGCGATAAAGTTAAAAATCAGCCATATAAAAAAAGACATATTACATACAGAGGACAAAGATAAACATGATAGCAGACTTCTCAACAGGCCATTCAGAGTAGAAGTCAATAGAATGATATCTTTAAAGAGATATGTAGAAAGAAAAAAAAATACTGACAACCTAAAATTATAATTTGAAAAATTAGAAGTTGAAAGTGAAAAATCTTTCAAAAATAGAGATAGACTTTTTCAGACAAAAACGTTGAGAGAATTTATCACCAGTAGACCTGTACTACAGGAAAGGTTAAAAAAAGTTCTTTAAGCAGAAGGAATTAGAAGTTGAAAGTGAAAATTTTTCAAAAATGGAGATAGACTTTTTCAGACAAACAAAAGCTGAGAGAATGTATCACCAGTAGACCTGTATTACGTGAAAGGTTAAAAAAAAGTTCTTTAAGCAGAAAGAAGATGGAAATTTAGATCTGCATAAAAGAATAAAAAGTTCAAGAAATGGTAAATACATACATAAACATAAAAGACTTCTTTTTAAATTTCTTTAAACATAATTGACTGCTTAAAACAAACAAAATAACAGAATATTGAGGATTTGTAATGTATGTAGAAATAAAATATATGACAACAATAACACAAAGGACCAGAGGGAGAAAGTATACTTTGTAAAGATTTTAGAGTATATGTGAAATTGTGAAGAATTTGAAGGTAGACTATGATAAATTGATGGTAATGGAGATAAAATAAAATCATAAAAAATACACCATTAATCCAAAAGAAGGCAAAGAAAGAGGGGGAAAAGAACAAAGAACAGACAGGACAAAGAGAAAACAAATAGCAAAATGGTATATTTAAACTCAACTGTGTAAATAAGTGTATTAAATTTAAATGGTCTAAACATTCCAATTAAAAGGCAGAGGCCACCAGATCATTTAAAAAACCAAACAAGGGCTTCCCTGGTGGCGCAGTGGTTGGGAGTCCGCCTGCTGATGCGGGGGACGTGGGTTCGTGCCCTGGTCTGGGGGGATCCCACATGCCGCGGAGCGGCTGGGCCCATGAGCCATGGCCGCTGGGCCTGTGCGTCCGGAGCCTGTGCTCCGCAACGGGAGAGGCCGCAGCGGTGAGAGGCCCGCGTACCGCCAAAAAAAAAAAAAAAAAAAACCAAACAAAATCTAATTACACACTATTTATAAGAAATCCACTTTATGTATGAAGTTTATAGTTACAGATACATCAAAAGTAAAAAGGTTGGGGCTTCCCTGGTGGTGCAGTGGTTGAGAGTCCGCCTGCCGATGCAGGGAACACGGGTTCGTGCCCCGGTCCGGGAAGATCCCTCATGCCGCGGAGCAGCTGGGCCCGTGAGCCATGGCCGCTGAGCCTGCGCGTCCGGAGCCTGTGCTCCGCAACGGGAGAGGCCACAACAGTGAGAGGCTCGCGTACCGCAAAAAAAAAAAAAAAAAAAGTAAAAGGTTGTGGGCTTCCCTGGTGGTGCAGTGGTTGAGAGTCTGCCTGCCAATGCAGGGGACACGGGTTTGTGCCCTGGTCCTGGAAGATGCCACATGCCGCAGAGCGGCTGGGCCCGTGAGCCATGGCTGCTGGGCCTGCGTGTCCGGAGCCTGTGCTCCACAACAGGAGAGGCCACAACAGTGAGAGGCCCGTGTACCACAAAAAAAAAAAAAAAAAGTAAAAGTCTGGAAAATTATGCCCTGCAAACACTAATCAAAGAAACTAGAATGGCCATATGAATTTCAGATATAAGATGGCTTCAAAACAAAGAATATTACCAGAGATAAAAAGGAATATTTCATAATGCTAAAGAGTCCAGTTCATCAAGACACGTAACAATCCTAGAAGTGCATTCCCCTAATAACAAAGCTTCAAAACACATGAAAGAAAAAAAAAATGATAGAACTGAAAGGAGAAGTGGGCAAATCCTTAACGATGGCTGGAGATTTCAACTATGAGTAATCAATGAAAGTAAATGGAAAGTCAGTAAAGATACAAGACTTGAACAACACTATCAACCAACTTGACCTAATTGCCATTTATAGAACACTCCACCAACAGCAGCAGAATACATGTTCTTTTTAAGTGCACAAGAAACATTCACCAAGACATGACTCCAAAACAAGACTCAAATTCAAAATGACTGCAATCATCCTGTGCTCTCTGACTGCAGTGGCATTAAACGAGAAATCGGTAAATCCTCAGATATTTCAAAATTAAACAACATACTCCTAAATCATCAAAAGGTCAAAGAAGAAATCACAAGGGAAATTTTTAAAATATTTTGAACTGAATGCAAATGGAAACATGACAAGAGGAAAAACTGGTGGTGAGGGGGAAATCTACACCATTTAACGGTTATTTAGAAAAGAAGACTGGTCCATACACCAGAGTGATGAGAGTACTTATTTATAATTTGAGCACTCAGAATTAATTTTAGTTTGTAGATTTGGGGGCAAAGTCTCAATGACCTTGGAAGCCTGACTTCTCTCCCCCGCTTATCTCCCAAGAAAGGAACTCAAGTTCTTTTTAAATACGGGCATTTCTGAAACAAAGATACCACTGCCTGTCAGCTCTGTGAAGAAGGAAGGCTGTGAACTAGCTCAATACCTCTCAAAGTTTAATTTGCCTATGAATCACCTAGAGATCTTGTAAAAATGATATTCTGAATCAAAAGATATGGGATTAGGCCTGAGATGATGCATTTCTAACAAGCTCCCTAGTGAGGCAGACCGCACTTTCAGCAGCGGGGAACAAGAACCCTCTCCTCCAAACAATACATCAGCCTCTTTTGAACCAGGAACAATTTCTCCCACCGAATCTGATTTTTTTTAACTTCCTCTTGTGTCCTCTTCCCTCTCTGGAGAAAATGTCAAGAAAAGGTCAGTGGGTGATGGGGGCAAAAGTTACTTAATAGAGAAGAGATAGGGCTGGCCACTGACTTTTTGATCAATTAAGTAGCAGGTGCTTGACTGAGATCAGGACTGGCTTTAATAACCATTACTTTAAAAGTTCTGAAACCTTTTTGAATGCCTAAAATTACTTTGGACTCAGACCTTTTTTTTTTTTTTTTAACAGCAGTGCTATTACCACATATAATGAGAAATCTTAAAAACGAGGTTGGTTCTGTGCTTAACATTACCTGCTTCTGCAGCTTCATAGACCCTGACTCCCAGCTGACCCTGTTTCTTGATCCCCTGAGCTAGGTGTAGGTGTTCATTATACCCAGCAGATAATACTCAGGCACACCATGGTCCCATAGAAGAGGCTAATCAGTAAACAAGAAAATACAAAGGGCAAGAGAAGACGGGAGACCACGTGAGCTGGGCTTCATGGAACTATTCTGTACACCCATCCACAGTGATGAAAGGATGGTTGTATTCAGAGCTGTAAAATATTCTTCACTTTGGGGGACAAAGATTGTTGTTCACCTTCATCTTCCTTATCTGCAAATTGCCAATCCCAGCCAAGAACCCTCAGTGATGAAACACTAAAAGCTCTTTTTTGAACTTATTGCTTCCTGGCATGGAAAATTATGTAGAATTAAATTTACCCCCATTTTAAAAAAAGAGAAAACTTTAATTCCAGTTATAAATTCATTTCTATTACGACTTAAAGACTTCTCTAAGATAGATTGAATGACTGTAGATAGACTTTCTTAATCAAGTCACCCAGCAGAACAAGTGGAGAGTCAGTGCCCCCATATATGTCATGGAACCAGCCTGGAATTAAAAGTTTAAGTAATTCATATTCAGGATCTGGATTATACAGCTTTAGAACAGAAGCCAGCAAACTACAGCTCGTGAGCCAGCCACCTAGTTTTATAAATAAAGTTTAATGGGAATATATTCCAAATAAACTCCCATTTTTTGAAGTACTGCTTCTGCACTACTGCAGCAGAGTTGAGCAGCTGCAGCAAAGACTCTGCCTGCATCAGGCCCTTTAAGAAAAAGTTCCCAACCCCTGCTGTAGAAGAATGTGCAAGGACCAAGAAGTCTGAAGGAAGCAGAAAATTCTTACACTGAGCAGAAAGCTCTCAATATCACAGTACGAAATTTAAATGAAGCACCTTTGTGAAGTAGTGAGTTTCCTGTAACACAAAGGGTTTAAGCAGCTCCTAGATGACCACCATCCTAGAACTGTGGTGAAAGGGATGGAGGGTTTCTTAAGTCACATCTGTGATTCTGCCTCATCTTATGCTATCAATGGCACAGAGGCCCCACACTGGACTTCTTGAAACGTAGTCTCACTTGACCCACAAAGAAAAACATCTTACGTTACAGCTAAGAGAATCTAAAGAAAACATGCATCTTGAAAAGGACAGCCCTGGGTATCTTCTGGTGGCCAGTTCGTCTATAATTGGCCCACAGAACTGACTCTGCTGGACAGAAGCCATGTCTAATTCTGTGGCCATTACAGCTTTTAACATGCCATGATTGCTCCACAGAGATTTGTAAATAATAATTTAATGATGTCTCTGTGTAATCCAGATTGCCAAATCTTTCTGCAGTCTTACTCATGGGCACAGAATGTACGTGTCAACCCAATTATAGACTTCAAAATATGTGCGGCACCACTGGATCTTCTACAACAGTTAAGTATTGTTTTCTAGAAATCCAGGTGGGTGGGCTCATGGAGAAAGAAGGCCCAAAAAGTCAAAGATTCATCTTTGTTTTTCCCTTCCTCACCATATTGCTTTTATAATGTAGCAAATTAAGAGGGCTTTTTTTTTTTTTGAAGTTTCCAATTAAAGTATTTGACCTGTCTGCTGCATTTTAGTAGACTGAGCTAGGCTCCATTCTGCTGCCAGAGGAACACACTTTGCAATTCTCAAGCCAATTCTTTCTCTGACCAACTTGGCAGTGTGATTGGCTGGGCTTGCAGGTAGTAGTGAGAGCGGCGCGCTCCCAGTAAACCGTTCATTTTTATGGTGTTGGCTTTCACCTAAGTATCAGCAGGAGGCAATACCACTTGGTCAAGTCCGCCTTCAAGCGACATCAAAGGTGCTGAGCTTAACGTGGCTGAGTACGGACTAATCCAACAACATCTGAAGCTTTGGGTTGTAGCCAAGGACAAGGAGGTTGAGAATTTCCATTCTGGCTCCAGATTAAGAGTAGCTTAGGCAGCATCCTGAGATGGACCCATTCCCCATCACAGCTGAGACACTCCAAGAAGAGACACAAGGTAGGCAGAATCAGAGCTCTGACATCGCGGAACTGGGGCAGATGTGGAGGGAAGGAGGTTACCTGACGTTTAACCTCAAAGTGTTTGATGCCCGTGGAAACCAGACTACAAAAGAAATGGTAGCCAAGTTATTAAAAATCTTACCATTTATTAAGGCTCTCTTTCAAATAAAGAATGTTCACGTTGTTTTGTTAAAGAACAGAGAATTAAAAATATCAAAGAAACTTTGATTTTATTTTTTAACTTCAAATTCCAGAACCAGCTGGAAAAATCTCAAGATACACCTAGTGGAGGTCCCTGTATTTATGGAGTTCATTTAATTAAGCAGTGAAAGGACATGTAAAACACAAGCAAACCAGCCAATGAAAATGAAAATTGACCGTAAAAGTCACTCTGGGGCATCTCAAGCTAAATCACAGCCATTGTGCGAGTTCAGAAATTCAGAAGGAGGAAAATATTGGCTCAATACCCAGACTCAGAACCCTTCTGCTTCCTCGTGCTGCCCTTATCATTCCCTCACTGATACACCCCTAACAGATTTCTACCACAGAAGCCCTACACTCCTGAAGTCCTGTGTATCTACACATCAGCCGCTTCCTTCTGAACAACCTTCTGCTGGCATGATGTGGTCTCTAGATTTCAGTATCCTTGGCGCCTGGCAAAGCAGCCGGCACATAATAGGCACCTCCAACGTTTAAGGGGCTGGATATACAAATGGCATTGACAGTAGGAAAAGTGCCCTCACCGTACATGGGATCCCCTCTTCAGCCTCCCTGTCACCCATTCTTACCCAGTATCATAATTTGTGCCTCTGCTTCTATGAGTTCTATCATCTGCCTTTTTCTTTTTTTAACACCTTTATTGGAGTATAATTGCTTTACAATGGTGTGTGGGTTTCTGCTGTATAACAAAGTGAATCAGCTATACGTATATGTAAGGCCAACTGGCCCGAGGCAGGGGAACACAATCAGATTCACAGGTTGCATCGGACCGAAACTCTCCGGACCACCCAGTTCCAGAAACTGACCTGGGGACTTTGCACCCGGCCCAGCCTTCCCGCATTTTGAGGGGCGGGACTAACGGTCCCCCAGGATACCAGAAAAGACCACCAAATAAGGAATACCCTGCACCCTCCCAGATTCACCACACCCCTTTCCCTTCTTCCCCTATAAAATCTTGCCCAACCCTCGCCCGGGTGCAACTTCTCTGGCCCCTTTCTCTCGGACCAGTGAACCTCGCCCGGGAGCGCTCCCTAATAAAGCTCGCTTGAAGCTTTCCTCTGTTTCGCGGTGCCGTTTGTTAAGATCCGACCTTACAGTATACATATATTATCCCACCCCTCTAGGTGGACACAAAGCACCGAGCTGATCTCCCTGTGCTATGCGGCTGCTTCCCACTAGCTATCTATTTTACATTTGGTAGTATATATATGTCCATGCCACTCTCTCACTTCATCCCAGCTTACCCTTCCCCCTCCCAGTGTCCTCAAGTCCATTCTCTACATCTGCATCTTTATTCCTGTCCTGCCCCTAGGTTCGTCATAACCATTTTTTTTTTTAGATTCCATATATATGTGTTAGCATACTGTGTTTGTTTTTCTCTTTCTGACTTACTTAACTCTGTATGACAGACTCTAGGTCCATCCACCTCACTACAAATAACTCAATTTCGTTTCTTTTTATGGCCGAGTAATATTCCATTGTATATATGTGCCACATCTTCTTTATCCATTCATCTGCCGATGGATACTTAGGTTGCTTCCATGTCCTGGTTATTGTAAATAGAGCTGCAGTGAGCACTGTGGTACATGACTCTTTTTGAATGATGGTTTTCCCAGGGTATATGCCCAGCAGTGGGATTGCTCGGTCGTATGGTAGCTCTATTTGTAGTTTTTTAAGGAAACTCCCAACTGCACCTGCCTCTTTAAATCCCACTCGCCCTTCCGGGTACAGTGCTTCTCAAAGTCCGGTCCTATGGACAACTTGACTAAAAACCATTGAGGATGCTCCTTAAAATGCAGATTCTTTGGTGCCACAGCAGACACACTGCTTCAACCCATCTGGGAGGGAAGCCCAGGACGGCACATTTTAAACAAGCTCTTGAAATTACTCTGACACCCGTGATCTATGGACAACGCATGTTTAACGTCCAGTCCAACCTGCCTTTAGAGGTCATCAACCAGGAGATGTCACATTGTCCGCTCAGCACTGGGGACCGTGTATGACGCATAACTATTTGGCAAAAGACTCCAGCCCTACACATGTGGTGACACGATGGGGTGTGGGCTGTTTCTTTAGAGGAGCATCCCACAGGCCTGGCCGTAGCCGTAGGTGTGGAACCAGTGGCTCCCATGATGGTTTCAGGTGATGGTTGCTCTGACAACTTACTACTGATCTTGGGAAGCAATTTATTTCTCCCCCACCTATACTGAAAGCAGATCTGAGACAGTTTGCAGAAACACAATTTTACGAAATACACATGAAGGAGGTGTGGAAATGGGAACAAAAGGAAAATCGGGCAAGAACGTAAGACAAGGTTAATATAGAAAAATAAATACCACACAATAAATGGAAATAGTTCTGAGTTTCCTACTGACCAACAAAGATGGGACCGGAACCATTTACAACATTCTCGACATTCACAAACTAAGACAAAAGCTGGTCAGAAAAAAAATCCTGAATTTCCCTAATACTGGCAACTTGAGCTAAGCAAAGCTTTGTATTCCGAAAAGCGCATCCATAGCACAGAATGCCAATCCCTCCCCCTCCCCAGTGGAGGTGCAGTGGCTCATCACTGGTTGCCTAGTGTGTGTAGATGAAACACACACTAGATAATGAATATCTACAGGAAAGTTCTAAGCACTTCGACTGAAGGACAGAAAACCAGTGGCATCAATGTGGGAGTTCAAGATGGTAGAACTAGAGATGATTCCTGTTTTAGTAAGATACCTGATTGGCTAAACGATGTAGGGATTTCCAGTTTTTTCCACAGGTTCATCCTCTATTGATCCCAGGAATAGGACAACATTGTAACACAGCAGCATACTTGCAGTCCTAGAGACCAAGGCCATCATGGGTTGCAAGAAAATTATAGACTATGTAAATCATGGGACTACGGAATTACAAAATTATAGGCCTATGGAATTGGAATGTTTCTCAGTACATGACGATTCAGACATCAACAGTGAAGCTTGGATCATTCAGCTTGGGTAGGTTTAGTAGCCGCCAACGTCTCCACCCAGTCAGAAGCAGACTGTTGGCACTGAGCTTATTCACAGGGTATCTGTGGTCCCCACGACCGGTACAGCCCCCAAACATCCTCCTTTATTTTACCTTACGATGACACAGTGCTCCAGCTTTATAAATCTCTCTCAAAAACATTATCTCCTCAAGTTCCAGTGAGCACATAAAGCCTGAGAGCTTTCCAGAAGAACTTAAGAATCTATATGTACTGCCCAATGTTTTCCAGTTTTCTTTTTGGATGGTTTCCTACCCTCGGCATCAGAAGATGATGTGTTGAATAGTAGGACAAAGAACATGAAGATTTTCTTATACGGCCTCTAATTGGAAACATATCCAACAGCAGCATCTAACTACCGAGCACTTAAGATGTACCAAGTGCGGTGCTAGGCTCGCTACAGGGAATCTCTCAATGAATCCTCATAAGCACCCTGAGAACTAGATGCAATTGCTGCTTCCTGTTTCTACAGGTGATAAAACTTAAGCACAGAGGACTAGCGGGTAAGGCTCATATCCAAACACAGGCAGTGTACCTCCACCATTCAAATATTCTAATTCAAGGGATCCCAAGGGACCGAGATGAGTACCAAGACCCTGTGTAAATACCACCGTATCCATCTTTTATTGCTGCTGTAACACATCCCCACAAACTCAGCAGCTTAAAACGATGCGTATCTATTCTCTCACAGTTCTGTAGGTCAGAAGTCTGACGTGCGTCCCACTGGGCTCAAATCAAGGTGTCGACAGAACCGCTTTCCTTTCTGGAAGCTCTAGGGGAGGGTCTGTTTCTTTGCTCTTTCGAGTTGTTGGCAGATTTCAGTTCCTTATGGTTGTTGGACTGGCATCCCCGTGTCCTCGCTGGCTGTGAGCTGAGGGCCGGTCCCAGCGTCCAGAGGCCACTGCAGGCCTGGGCTTGAGGCTTCTTCCTCCATCTTCAAAGGCAGCAGAAGCGGAAGAGTCCCTCTCACCCTTGGAATCTCTCTTCCTCTCCCTCCATCGCATCCCTCTGGCTCTGCCGCCTCTGCTTCTGTTTTCAAGGGCCCCCGTGAATCATCATCCAGGATAATCTCCCTATTTTACAGCAGCTGTCTAGCCATCTGAAGCCCCTTTTTGCCACGATGGGTAATATATTCCCAGGCTAACACCAGGGGGCAGGTACCACAAGGGCCAGAATCCTGCTTCTGCAAACACTCCCAACAGTGACCGTCCATACGATGGTCTCACACACAGGGTGGGCCTGTGAACTGTACACTGTAAATGAAACTTTCTTAGGAGGAGGTCTTCATGCGATTAACTGGGGACGTAGAAAGGAGAAGAGCGTGTCACCTGCTTGGACTGGCACTGGCTAGTTCCCAGCCCCAGGAGATGAAACCTCTTCCACGCTACCTGTCACAGGTGCCGGTGGGCCAAGAGACTGGAGACAAACCAGGTGGCAGACGAAGTGGAATTTCCACTGGTCAGTTCCATCAGGCGAGCAGCCTGTGGACGAGGCTCAGGTCACTGCTGAAGTCTCCTCTTGAGCCTGTTCACTTCAAAGACGGGAACATTCTCTGCACCTTGACCACAGTTCTACGCTCCCAAGTAGGTGTTTTTAATTGTAAGGAGAAAGGAGGGAAAGCGTTCCAGGAAGACCAGGTTAAGTCTAGTCAAACGTCTATTTAAATCATAACCTTTCAGATTTTAGTTCCTGGAAGGAGTCCTTTTCCCACCAGTGATCATCTCGTAGGTGTGACTCATGAATCTGTCACCTAATTTCCCCTCTTTATTAAACCTTCTAAACTTAATTGAAGGAAAGGAAAACTGCAGGAATGCCTGTGATTTCCAAATTCACCAGCAGAAACCCACTCCTCTCTACCCTCGGCCTGAAGCTCAAGTCCCCCCATGAATTAATCACATCCTCCTTGATGCTCCCATAATATTGTTTTTATCTCTATCATAGACACCACAATACAAAGGGGTTTGGGGTCAGGGTTAGGGGTCTATGCAACTCCACCTCTCCCTGTCCCTACTGTGGTCAGCACCTAGCCAGGTGCCTTCAAGGGACTCCATAAACACTGGACAAACAATTCAACCTGTCATTTCTAACATGGAAGATAATCCCTGGGTTTCAGGAAGCTTTTCTTCAGGGTGTACCACCCAGGACGCCTCAGATGCCATCTAGTTAGAGGCACACTCTCTACCACTCTATCTCCCAAAATGTAAAATGATGCAACAGTAGAACCAACATCCTTCTGTCTTCATATGCTATCTGTCAGCCTTTTACAAATAGATCTTTTTGCATTCTGTGGAGGGTACATAGATATTCACTATAAAAATCTCTCCATTTTTCAGTATGTTTGAAAATGTTCACAACAAAATGCTGGCCAAAATTAAGAGATGAATCATAACTTGGAATTTGCTTCCCCCAAAAGGTGTGGAAGTCAATCACAATATTTGCAAGCATCAACAAGGAAGAAGCCAAGAACTCATCGTGGAGTTATAAACGAAAAGCTCTTAGGTGAGGGTTCGGTAAAACATGTTTGCTGCCCAGTAGGAAAAACCATGTACTGTAGTTGACCTTAGAATCATGGAAATAAATTCCTCATTCCAGTGAAACATCCTGGTGACATATTTTATTTTCACAGAGTGAAACGGGGCTACCCCAGTTGTCCCTGTGGTGTTTAGGGACGCAAGGTGGCATTCTGGAAGGAGTTTCGATTCTGAGCTCAGTTTCCTGTGAGCCAGGCCCCAAGCACCAGCAGAGCCACAGAAACGGATCACCAGATGGGGGAGACAGAGGGATCAGGTGCCTGGGAAGGAGCGAGCATTTCCACTGTCCTGAAAACAAAGGCCTCTAGGAAAAGAGAAGCCAAAAGGATGAGCCATCTGCTTCAGAAGAGTGTCTCATGTCATCCAACCCTGAGAGGAGAGTGGAAATGCCCTGGTTAGAGAACACCCTACAGATGCAAGATAAATCGTGCTCCTTACAAGAGCCAAATGGGAAAAAAATGAGGCGTAAGTAGTACAAAGGCTGAGACACCGTAACCTTACAATTCCCAAATAATGCAACATTACACAGGGTTACTTGTTCCTAAAGACGGCCAAAGGTAAAAAAATAAAAAACAATACACGGAACTAGCCAGGATGTGGAAACAACCTAAGTGTCCATCAACAGATGGAAAAAGAAAACGGAATATACGTCGGATATATTGGGATATATACGTGGGATATACGTACAACGGAATAGTATTCAGCCTTAAAAAGGAAGGAAACCCTGCCATTCTCGACCATGTGGATGAACCTGGAGGACATGATCCTAAGTGAAATAATCCAGACACAGAAGGATGAATACTGTGTGATCGCACTCATAGGTAGACTCTAAAATAGCCAAACTCGTAGAAGCAGAAAGTGGAATGGTGGATGCAAGAGGCTGGGGGAGAGGGGGGAACAGGAAGATGTTGGTCCAAGGGTACAAAGTTTCACTTACACAAGATGAATAGGTCCCTGAGATCTCCTGCAGGGCGATGTGACCACAGTAACAATACTGTAATGTATGCTTGAAATCTGCTAAAAGCGTAGATCTTAAGTGTTCTCACCACAAACAAAAGAAAATGGAAATTATGTGAGGTGATGGATATGTTAATTGCTTGATTGTGACAATATTTCACAATATATCAAATCATCACCATGGGGCTTCCCTGGTGGCACAGTGGTTGAGGGTCCGCCTGCCGATGCAGGGGACCCAGGTTCGTGCCCCGGTCCGGGAGGATCCCACATGCCGCGGAACGGCTGGGCCCGTGAGCCATGGCCGCTGAGCCTGCGCATCCGGAGCCTGTGCTCTGCGACGGGAGAGGCCACAGCAGTGAGAGGCCCGCGTACCGCAAAAAAAAAAAAAAAAAAAAAACATCACCAGTGACGCCTTAAATAGATACAATTTCTATTTGTCAATTACACTGCAACCAAGCTGGAGAGTATATCAATAAACTATTTATTTGGGGTTGGGAGGTGTAAAAGGAATGTCAACTGTATAATATATCTTCCTCTACATTTACCTATATTTAAAAGGTATGAAATTCACAAGGTTATCACTTGATGGGACTCACAAGTCTCGAATCATTTTCATAGTTCCCGTGGCTACATCCTCGCATTTCATCAAATAAAAATGTGAAAGTGAACTAGATTTGCTACTTCTCTGGCCTCTATCGATGCCATCTCTCCCCGTTCCCTCCACGCTAAGGCTAATATATATCCTGGAAATGAAAGTGTTTATGTCTGGCATACTCTAGTAGGGAGAGCAAAACTGAAGTGGGAGAAGGAAGAAAAAAAAAAAAAAAGTTCTCTGTTCCAGGACCTACCTGTCCTCATTATACATAATTTAAGTACTGAAGACTTGTTTAATTTTAAACAACTCTTCTAACAGCCTATAAAAAGAAACATCCCTGATTTGACATTTTTTCCGACCTATTTGGACGCACCTGCGCCCACTTAAGCCGTCTCTCTGGATTGGCCGCTCCGAGTTTTATTCTATATGATTCGTTTCACCAATGGTCCGGAAACACAGGGAGGCAATAATGCACGTCTGTTTCGGACACCCACCCAAGAGACCACTCTCCCTCTGGCCAGACCTCGCTACTCCTGGGCGGGGGTATCTCAACTCTGCCCTTGGCTTTGATCTGGTTTGGCTATTTAAACGCTCCCTGTTGCCCAAGGGGGAGCTGGGTGACTTTGATTCAATAGACATGATGTCACCCCCTCAGCCCTTATGTAAACAGAGTGACTAACACCTTCACAACAGAAGCCAAGCCAGCCGCCTCCTGGAGAAGCTGACAAGATAAGTATTTGGCGTTGACACCTGCAGGCGGAGTCGTAGCATAAGCAGGAAACTTAAATTTAGATCGAGCAGCACTTCTGACTCCTATGAATACTTATTAAAGTCATAATGACATCAGATAGAGGGAAAACAACATGTCTCCTCCCTGAGGCCTTTTTTCCCCCCTCCACCATCTACAAAGTCACAGAACAGAAACCCCAAAAGGCGGCAACATTTTGTCTTATAACCACCAGTGAAATGGAAGTTCATAAGCACTCCTCAGATCTGCAGTGTTTCACCATTCAGAATTCTCTCATTCAAACAAATGATGTTACTGGCGTTGAGAGAGAGAAGGAAGACCACACACAGTCATTAGACTTTAGAGAAACTGACCCCCATCCATACCATGAGCATCTATTGAGTATCATGTAAGGTAAGGCACGGCGCCGGGTACCTGTGGGGAGAAGGGGTGTTGGGAGGAACAAAGCATTGCATGACAAAGAATCAGAGAAGTTGGTGTTGAAGGTGATTTGCCCAGATCTACCCAGCTGGCAGGGAGAGCACCCACACTGGAACTTAAGGCTCCCAGCTCCCTCCTCTAGGCCACACGGAGTTCATGTGCAAACACATCTGAACTGCGAATGCCACTCCATGCTGACCTGCACTGGGGAAGGTCACTAGACCCCAAAGAGTCATGGCACGTGGTAAGCAAATTCCCAAAAGGATTCCTTGCTAAGATGGCATTTGAGCTGGGGTTTAAAGAACAGGTCGAACTGAGAATGTGGAAATGGGAAGCGATGCAATGCAAATGGGAGATATCAGGAGAAAAGGCCACAGGAAGGAAATCACGGAGCAGACTTGGTTGGTTGAATGACAGTGGGGACAAAGAGGAAGGGAGGGGATGAAATGCAAAGGGCATGGAGTCAGAACGGCATCCTGGCTTCCTTCAGGGCCATAAGGATCCAATGAAGGTGATGGAGGGGAGATAACAGATCACATCTGTGCTACAGAGACACCGAGCTGGCGCTGATGCAAGGGTGGATTAGCAGGGGGCCAGGCCGGCATAGAAGTCCAGGCCAAACTCATAAAGACCTCATCTGGAAAACGTGGGGAGAGAAAGGAGGAAAAAGATGGAGGGACGCGAGTGAGAGATTTCAGAAGCAGAAACAGTAAGTCCAGCAACTGCTTGGGTGTGGGAGTGAGGACAGAGATTGAGGGTGACCCTGAGCAATGAGCACCCCGGTTCTCAACCCTGTGTCAGCACTCTCACGTCCGCGCAGGCTTGTTCAAGTGTAGATTCCCACAGCAAAGCCCCTGAGTCCTGGCGAGTCCAAGAAGGTTTTCATTGCACGTCAATAAAAATGAGAGATCTCTGGGCTTCCCTGGTGGCGCAGTGGTTGAGAGTCCGCCCGCCAATGCAGGGGACACGGGTTCATGCCCCAGTCCAGGAAGATCCCACGTGCCGTGGAGCGGCTGGGCCCTTGAGCCATGGCCGCTGAGCCTGCACGTCCGGAGCCTGTGCTCCGCAGCGGGAGAGGCCACAGCAGTGAGAGGCCCGCGTACCGCAAAAAAAAAAAAAAAAAAAAAAAAAAAGAGAGAGAGATCTGTGCTGACTCACAAACTCTGCATGACTGTCCTGCAGTGAGACGAGTACAAAAGGGAGACTGTCCAGACAGTTTAGTAGCAACTTGACCAATCATTTTATATCGATGGAATCTGATCATTAGAAATTGAGGCTTGATTTTATATGTATTTTGCTTTTTCCATTTCACCTCTCTAATCGTTCATTTTTAATGAATTTGACAAAAGTATGGGTCCACAGAAATTTAGACATTTTAAAAAACCCAACTGGGTCTTGCACAAAGACGGTCTGAGAAGCAAACTTTGACCACACTTTGAATGGATGGGTAAGCAAAAGGGAAGTACACGAGGAGGGGCTCCGAGCTGAGATACCTCCCTGTCGCTGACATCTGGCTGCCTGAATCCACCAGCTGCCAGGGTCCCCATCACCATGGTCCACTCAGCCTGCACGCGCAGCACTGAAGGCTGGCACCTGGCCACCATCACGCCCTGTGGCTGCACGTCACCTCCTAACTCCTACGTCTGAGTGTGCTCCCCCCACCCCTCGAAACTCACGGCCATCTCAGCCCCATGTGTAGGTCGAGTGCCACATGCCAACCCTCTGAATCTTTTGCTGTTTGTCAGGAATGTCCCCACACAGAAATCTGGAGGATAGAAAAAGAACGAAGAGGGTACAAGCAGAGTTACAGAAGCTAAGGAATTTCTCAGGACTGTACAGCGGGGGGTAAGGAGTGTCAGAGGGATAAGGGCTTCCGGAGAGGAGGGGGAAGACTCAGGGCAGAGTGGTTAGTTGCCCCTGATAGAAGAACGTCCCCAGAGTGATGGGGACAGAGGTCAGATGGCAATGGGACAGGAGAAAATGGGCAGCAAGGGAAGAGCAGCTTCCCTAAGTGGCAGGGAGGCGGGGGAGAGAGCTAAGCAACTTCACCAGACTGTTCTATCGTGTGACTGGGTGCTATCTGGAACATCAACACTACTCTAAATAATAATTTTCTCCCCAGATCTCCAAATTCTCCCCTATCCATCTGCTTTTATAGCTGTAAGTCTGAAGCTATAAAAGTCTGTTTTTGCCTTGCTGAGATAATAGGATAATAAGTGACATCAGTCATTCTTTAAGGCAAAAGGCCATAAAGAAATACAATACTGACATGTTCTTACAACCTGCCCGCCCCCCCCCCCCCCCCCCCCCCGCAAAACTGCAGCTCTGTTTAAGCTTACAGAACATTTGGAGAAAGAGGAGTATAGAGGGGGGAAGTCAGGAGTAAACTGGAGTCTACTTTCGTAAATTTCTTGGACCTGTGCCCTACCTCAACTGCCAGAATTTAAAACAGAAACACAAGCAAGCATCTTTGTGATGTTTGCCAGAAGGATCAGATCTTTTCAACTTGAGGACTGAGGAAGGAGATGCCAATAGGGTCATTAACCCTCCCAAAGTGCCCCCGATGCTTGACGTCGAAATTAGAAGAGATCTGCCTATTTTTATTACGAGCTCCTAAAATAAATATGGGAGGTAAGACACAGGATCGAGGCCAGTCACCACTGCAAAGAGTGGGCTTGACCCCAGAGTTCTCTAATCCAAGAAAACCATTCACAAGCATCTTCAGCAAGTTATATTCTTAAGGATGTTCAAAGCGTATAAAAGCATGAACGGCAATGGCATCAAGGAAAGATGGGAATTTTCACTACGCTTCCTGGGGGCTACGATATTACTGCACTTCCTGGCCTAGGCAACTGTTTAAAAGAATAGCTCTGGATACATTCACTATCCTGATTGCGGTAATGGTTTCAGAGGTGCTTATATAAGTCAAAGTTTACCATATTTATACTTTAAATAAGCAGCTTACTGTGTGTCCATTATACTGCAAGAAAGCTGTTTAAAAAAATAATCAGAGATACACAATAGAATTACACGCCTAGAATTAATTTCTGAACATTATATTGTCTGGGGTTTCTCTGCTGTGTTCCAGAGAATTAAAAAGGCCGTAGCAATCGGGGTCCAGCCAGCAAAAGAGAAATCCCAGCAGGTGTTTACAACAGAGGGAAATGAATGCAGGGGACTGGAGGCATCACAGTGGGGAAGGCAAGCAGGTTGTGGTGAGACACCCCATGGATAAGCAACAGTCAGAAGCCACTTCCATCCTCAGGAAGAGAGCCTGGGGCCACCAGTGGAAGACGGCACAAGGCAGCCCTTCCAGAGGGAGCCAAAGACACAGAAGAGTAGTAGCAGCTGGAAAGGCAGCCTTCTGGGGTCCCATCCCTGCTCTACAGAGAAGACCAGGGGAGGGTCAGGAGTGGCCCTTGGGACAGAGAGGCCCAGGTCTGACACAAGGATGTTTCAGGGGGAAAAAAGGGTTACAGAAGAAAAGTCGGTTCAGAAAACTCTATTAAAGCAAGTTAGCAGACCTCCCTACCGCTGGGCTTGTCAGGGCTTTAACATGCTCCTAGATGTGGAAATCTCAAAGAAAAGAACATGACATAAAGTGCTTCCACGCCCTTCCTCTGCAGAGCATTTGGGAAAAGTGTTCCATGAAACGCTACTTGGAAAATGCTGATCTAGCCCAATACTCACACTTTACAGACAAGGAAAGACTCAGAACTTCGGTTAAGTGGCTCGAACATGCTACTGTAAAAAGGGATAACACGAAGACTAGAGGCTTAAGCTTCCCGAATGTTAATCAGGTGCTCTTTCCTCAACTCTATACTGAAGAGGCCTTAAGCACTTTCTAGCACCATCGAGAAAACCAGCTACTTAACCATTCTAGTGAGCGATGCATCGTTTTGGTGGTAGAAGCTACCAGAATCCATGGAGATGTATACAATCTGCTGTTAGGTCAATGACAACCAAAGGCATACGGAAAACGAACCGATAGAAAATAGGAAAAAAATGCAATGGAGTTGCCAAATTTATTAATGGGAGGAAAAGAGAAGGGGAAAGCAAGAGGAGAGAGGGAGAAACTAAGCTCCAGTGGGTACCACCTGCATCCCCACAGCTATGCTGGCTTCCACATCTTAGAGTGATGACATGTATGTGCATGTATAACAATAGAGACAAGCAACCTCAATTAAGTAGATGAAATAAGCGAGGTGCCAGATTTGTGGGACAAGTTCCCGAAGCTGGTATTAGGGGATCCTGCCCTAAACAGACCCCATAAAAATGCAAAGGCCTGTTCCATGGACCTCGGGGAAAATGCAACTCTCCAAATATCTTCAACTGAAGACACCTGTGTCTTCCTCACTTTAACCTCCATAATCTTAGCCCCACCCTTCGGTATCATTTCACTTTTGGCGTGATTAAACTTCTATCCCACCAGACAGAGAGCTAGTTAAACCACAGCGCATACCAAGTCAGGTGTTAGAGAACAAAGCTGAATTTCTCAAATCCACCGATCTGGCCCTGGTCCCAAGCTCCTCTTTTTGAGAGGTTTCATCTCTGCAGGGATGTAGGGGAAATAAAGGAGGTTATTTAGCTAGAATTCAGTGAGAAGACATCCCAATAACACGGAGAGCTGACACAAGGAGACCTGGGGAGAATTCACGAAGTGTCTCACCTGTACAGTATTTGTCAAGAAATGCTCACAAGTTCCCAAACTACCTCAAATGAATTGCTAACTATTTGTTCAACAGCACTCTTTAGGGTTACCATGTTCTTTGTTTACATTATTGCATCTTCTCATTTATTCACCATTAATTTGTGTAGCCCTTTCTCACAGAAAACAGTTCAAAGCAAATGAGCCTTACCCACAAAGACCTCTGGTTTACGGAGTCTCTATTAATTTAGTTTTAATCTGATCTAAACAGTCTCTCCTGAGGAAACCTTTTCAAGTCCCCGATCCGGCCACTAAGGCCACGAAAAGGTATTTTTGTGAGTTTTTCAATGCAGTAATCAAACTAAGTTTTAACACTATATTTTCTTCCTTTCTGAAAACTTTAACCCCTCTCCCAACAACCTCCCAAATTTTAATAATTTACAAGCACAGAATTCCTCTAATTCTTGTTCATTCTTCAGGCCTCTTTCTTTCACTCGCCCAAATCCCGCCAAGCATGGATCAAACAGGGCACAAGCCAGGGAGAAATTTAATCGCTCATATCTCTGCCTGAGGGATTGTCTAGGTACTATGGTGACAGACACCTCACTGAAAGTATGTGGGCGAAAAAAGATTTTTAAACTCCTAGACTTAAAAAAAAAAACGAGAGAGAGATTTCTAATGGATTTGGTGTCAACACACGGAAGCACAAAATAAGGCCTACATAGTCAGTCAAAATTACTTATACACTGATGGGGTAAAGCAGCAGAAACAAAATATTGTTCAGCAAAGGTATTTTATTTCCCTTCCCCCAAACTCTGCATATTTTGAATCTTAGGATTTTTACGATTAGCTTTTCTGGCTAAAAGTACAGTTTCTCCTCAGAAGATTTTTAGGGCAGTGAAAACTACTCTGTATGGTACCATAATGATGGATACATGTCAGTAGACATTCATCCAAAGCCACAGAATGTCCGACACCAAGAGTGAGCTGTAATGCAAACTACGGACTTTGAGTGATAATGATGTGTCCGTGCAGGTTCACTGACTGTAACAAACGTACCACCCTGGTGGGGAATGGTGATCCCAGGAGGAGCTGTGCACATGCGGAGGCGTGGGGTTATGTGGGAACTCTGAGATTTTCACTCAATTTTACTGTAGACTTAAACTAATCTAAAAAGTAAAGTGTATTTTTTTTTTTAATGCACAGCTTCTCTGCTCATTTATCCTGGTAGAGTGTTCGATAAAATTTGCAAAAACTTTCAGTCCTTCACTGTGTAGTTTACAAGGCTCTGTCTTTAGAATATTTCAACTCGTAGACTGAAAGGCGGGGTGGGGGAGAGAAAGCAAGCGGTCTCAGAGATTCAGCAAGGCCGATTATAAAAATCTCCCAGCCTCATCAGCACGGGTGATGCAGTCAGTTCATGCTCTGCTGAAACACGAGTCAATTTTCTGCCAGCCCATGTTCATGAACAGGAAACCAACAAGACTGTAAACACAGGAATAACAATCAACAGGCGCAGATGTTTAAAGCTGGAAGTTACATTCTGGACAAGGTGAAAAGGGTAAGTGGTAGGAGAGTCATAATAAGGCTGTCGGCGGATATCAAAGGGCAGTGTGGAGAGGGCTCCTGGGCAGTGCTTTCTGCCTGCTGTGAAGCCACCCGGCTCCTCCCCCCTCAGAGCTCTCAGATGATGAGAAAACAATCTGAACATAAAATCAGCACTACAGAGCAAGGACATTTCAGGCGTAGGACAATCCCCGAACTATCTGGCAGGATCAGGAACCAAGGGCGTGTGCCCATAAACCCAAGAGCCAGGAAGGCTCTCCCACTCAGAACCAGAACCTCATTCTGCAAAAATGTCTGAAGGGGAGTCTTCGACCCAGTCATCTGGGACTGGGTTGGAGATAACAGGACCGTGGGGACCCATCCAGGAATTACCTGATGCAATTTAGATAGCATCTCTATTATGGACCCAATCTCTTTAATAATGGATATGGGCAGGGCAGGAAGAGAATCAGTGCCTGCGGACATCAGCAGAACAATGCCGCTCAGGGCAGCATGGTTTTCAACTCAGTTTTGGAGCAGAAAACAATTCTTTAAGGTCAACAGTCCTTCGACATACCAAAGAGGGGTATATTTTTAGAGATGCACAGTTTTTTTCTTTTCTAAAAGCAGAGTTCTAGGAGAGAATGCTATCCAGTAAGAGAAAACCCACAAAATTCCAGATTTGGGCTCCCCATCTCTTGCCGTGGGCTGTGGTCTTGCATGCTTTTATAATTTCTCCTGAATTATCCACTCACACCTGACCAACAACTCGATAGCCCTATTCCTCTGACGCGTTCGGCTCGGCTCTCTCTGTGGTTCTGCTGGTTGTTCCTCAGCCTTAAGATGTACCAGCAGCAAGGAAGAAACGGTTCTGAGTACATCTAACAGATGTAACTGCAAACACAACAGAAAACATGATATGCAAGAACCTTTTCAAGCTGTAAACTCTAGGACCCATGGATAACACAAATGGACCAATCATCCCCAACTGCCTATTGATAGAGGAAACCCAACTTAAAAAACAGGTTGTCCGTTGCTGGCCACGTTCCTTCAGAAAAACAACAGTCATGGAAGGTAGCTGTGTGATCCCAGCCAGCTCCAGAGTCTAACTTCATAAGGAGGCTGAAATACTACATATTTACAGTGGAAAGAGTAATTGCAGAGAACAATATTTTCAAAACACTAGTAAACTGTGCCAAAAAATCCAATCTGCTTCAGTGCACTACAATGTCTTATTTCTAAAGCTTGGGGTGGGGAGGATAAATTAGGAGTTTGGGATTAACATATACATGGCTACTATATATAAAATAGATAAACAAGGACCTACTGTAGAGCACAGGGAACTATAGTCAATATCTCGTAATAACCTATCAGGGAAAAGAATCTGCAAAAGAATCGATATATATGTGTAACTGAACCACTTTGCTGTACATCTGAAACTAACACAACATTCAATTAAAAAAAATTTTTAGATAAAAACACAAAAAATTAAAATAAATAAAAAGCATTTTTAAAAATAGCTTGTGGGGGAAGACATACAGGGATAACTCTGCAGCTCCAAGAATTTCTGGCACGCACAAAAACTCTAGAGGTTGATATGGCCCTGGTTCTTTAGTAACTAATTTTTGTGAAAACGGGAATGGCTTTCCTTCTCCTTGACATACTTGTCACCACTTTCATACATTCCAGGTAGGACTGGGACCGTTTTCTGGTCCCAAGTTTCCGGAGGGCAAGAGGTGGAGGAAGGGGGAGCCAGGAAGTAAGAGTATTATGAGAAAATGTGCTTGAATAAGAGCAACTCAGCTGTCATGATGAAAACAGAAATGAAGGCAACGGAACACGCCAGCTCTTCATGGGGAACACAAAAGGGGAGGAGAAGATGCCACCTGCCCACCCTATCAGCCCCTGGGTGATGGCCGCTCAGCCAGGACACTATGTCGCCTTCCTAGGTTGCGGCAGGGTAGGGTAATGGCCTGGGGAGGGCCGGTGAGAAAGGTTAATGGAACACAGCTGTTTACACTCATGGGATTCTGCAAAGGACTCACATCTTAGGAAGTGTCTATGTTGGTTTCTACCCCTTTTACTCAGATACTTACGGAAGCTTAGTCTAGTCAGGAATGCAATGATCCGATTAAAATACTGCCTACTTTCCTTCCTACTGCTGGAGGGGCCGAAGGTGGTAATGTGACAAATTCAGACAAGAGGAGAGGCTTGTCCTTATTCAGAGTAAGGCTCCAAATGGAAAAGTTAAGAGAAAACTGCAAGGGGTGGGGTGGGAGGAACTGGGAGATTGGGATTACATATACACGCTATTGATGCTATGTATAAAATGGACAACTGAGGGGAGCATACTGTGCAGCACAGGGAACCCTACTTACCGCACTGTGGTGATGTACATGGGAGGGAAACCCAAAAGGGAGAGGATTGAAAAAAAAAAAGAAAACTGCAAAGGCTTTATATTAAGGAAAGAAGAGCATTCCATGGAATAATTCATTTTTAAATACAGAATGGGAAACATTAGAGGACTGACTTGAGAAAAAAATTACACAAAGCTGGTTAATTACCCAAGAAATTGTATTCGCTTTGCTTTGCTTTCCTTTCCTAACTCAGCTTCATAAACAGATGAGGGAGAGGCAAAGATGAGAGAGCAGTTGGTTATCTGAGAGTTTGCTGTCCTACCTTCGATATCCAGTATTCACCCTCCCACTGCCGTATCCAAGGAAAATACTGATGTGAAACCCAACATTTAAAGTAGCTAAACTCTGAAGACACAGTGATGAAACAATTACATGCTGAAGAAAGTGCTGAACTTTGGGTTTTTTTCACTTACACAGATGTTTATATCACTAGGAATCCTTCCTCCATGCTAATCAGAGGTAAGCTCTCAAGCAAAGGAACCAAGAATGATTCAGCACATTTCAAAAGGATTTCTACCCATTCTTAGAAGGACAAGCAGAGGAAACACCATCCAAGGTCTAAACAATGATATCTGCTTGCCCTTTGATCCGAGTTGAAGAACACTTTGTACAACTTTTTTTGTTGAAATACCACTGAATCTCACATTTACTATTTGGAATCTCTTTAGGAGACTATCTACTCCTTCTCTGAGCCACACAATTGCAACCAAATTCTCCAAACTATTTTTGCTGTGAATAGCTTGCAGGCACAGGTTTCTTTTCTGCTAACAAAAATCTTCCTAAGTACAGGCAGCTTAAATGAAAAATAGGACCACTGATCCTGTGAGAAAAAGACAATACAGTGTATCTAGTTACAAATCCAAGGAGGGAGTATTCCATTTTTCTTCTACAAATTGTTTCCCGAGAGTAATTTTGTTCAGAAGATTGCCAGTATTTTCAGTACAATAAGTGTCTTGTTACTTGTACTAACACACGCTGATTCCTTTTTCTGACCATAGCTTGAGTGTTTTATTTCATTGTATCCTACCATCTGCAGATCAACACCTCATTAATTTAAAATAAATAAATGAAGTCTGAAATGCAGAGATTTAATGAAACCTTTGCACTACTCTCAAATGTAATGCGTATTACAAATTAATATACATATGGGTAACTAATAAAGAGGTATATTCATAAAGTATGATGATATACATCCAGATATCATGAATCTCAATGTCCTAAATGTCTTCACTTACCTCAAATGTTTTACTTAATAAAAATCAGGTATACCATTTGTAAATGATCTAAATAAAACATCAGATATACCCTTCCAGATTAGTGAAATATGAATTGTAAATGAATGTGTCTACTTTCATTCATTCAATCTTGATTAAGCACCTTCTGTACACTCGGCATTATGTTAGGAACTTAAGTTACAACAGTGGATAAGCCTGGTTGCTTTTTGAGGCTGACATCCTAGAGGGGTGACAAACAAATGAGTAAGCAAATTTTAAAAGAAAAAAAAAGTACTCCTTGTGATAAGTGCAACCAAGGAAATAAACAGGGTGCAGTGATGGTACATAAGTGGGTGAGGGTGAGAGCAGGGCCAGTTTCTATGGAGTGGTGAGAGAAGGCTTCTTCTACAAAGGTGAATTTTAAGCTAAGACCTGAGCTATTTCAGGATATTTCGCCAAGGTCACCAAATAGGCAGGCTTGCTTATCAGGCGGCCAAGACACTTTTTAGCATTAGAAAACAAGTAGAAAATGGCATGTGTTGCCCACATTGAATGCAGGTTCACGAGTGCACCGAGCTTGCCCAGCGGGCACTCTGCACACCAGCCGGTTAGGACAAAGGAGGTTACACATCCCCAGACCACTCACCCAGAGAGGGTGTAAAACGGTCAACATAAACAACACTGGGCCAGTCAAATGACCAGCCTTTGGGATATGCAAGAGAAATGTATCCTGTTGATTCATACTTCCTCATAACCACTCTGACTGACAAGGCTCAAAGCATTTTCAATGTATTTCATGAGTAAGTTACTCCCCCGTCCCAGGGAAGAAGGATGTTTACAACTATGTAACATATTCCCTTATTTCAGTTTGTAACTTACCTAACTCAGTAGATACAAGAATACTTTAAAACCCATGCTGTAACCTGTTTCTTTCTGTAGGTTCTTTACAGTCATGTAAAGCCGTAGCTAACACGCCATTGACACAGAGTAAGAAATCTGTGGAATTCTCCCAGCGTCCGTATTTAGAGAATCCACATTGCTAAGCAATTACTTCCTTCAAATGAACTGTCCTTATGCTCAGAGCTGTGATAATCAGATTTTATCACATTTTTAGCCTCTCATTATGAAAGTCCCCTTTCCTACTGCTAAATGGATTAAGATTAAATGGACTGCTTCGCTGACAGGTGGCATAGCTTGTGACTTGGATTCTACTTACCTGGAAGTGATTGTCTCCTCTAATCACCCATGTGGAGTCCAGGATTGGACCTACAGATACTTATAACTTGCAGTCAGAAAGCCCAGTGGTATGACAGGAGGGGCATGGGACAGAATCCCCTACCCAGCAATCTTTCTCCTTCCATATCAGCCTGTCCCGGGCCTGAAATGACCCTACTGTTGAGTTCTCTTGGCATTTTTCAGTGCTGTTCTTTTGAATCTTTACAAATCTTTCTGAAAAATGAAAATATCCCTAACGAGATACTATGTTAAACCATCGCTTTAGCAGGATTAGTTGACAACTAGCCTCAAGCAGTGCGACTCAGAAGCAGTGCCCACCTGTAGACCCGGAAAGGTCAGAAAAGGAGTGGGGAGAATTTGGAGGTCACTAAACACAGTAAATGTCACCATACTTTACTCAAGCTAATTCTCACAATTTCAAACACCAGCGGTTCCCAAACACCACTGGAATCACCTGGGGAATCTTTAAAAACACTGATACCTGGCTTCCACCTCACACGTTAACTACTGATACGGGGTACCACCTGGGCATCTAGACTTCAAAAGCCCCCAGGTAATTCTCATGTATAGCAATGTGCGGGAGCCACTGACATAGGAAGCATTGCTCTTAATTGCTTTCTGGGATGCTCTGATTTCCTTCAGACATCAGGTTCTCCCACACCAGTGTTTCTTGACCACGGCAACACATTAGAAAAACCTAAGGCAAAAAAAAAAAAAAAAAAAGCCAGAAACTCACCAGCTTAAGATTCTGACTTAACTGCTCTAAGGAGAAGCCCAGCATCTCTTACTTCTTTCTGTGCCCCAGGTGATGCTAATGGTCAGTCAAGGTCGAGAACCATGTTGTAAAGCCTAGGGACCGTTTTCTGGAGACTATAATATGATTGTCCCTGGAGGAGCCAGGAGTGCCACTCTCCCCACTTTGTTCAGGTTGGGACTCTACCCCCGAAAGGCAGTAACACATTTCCCCAAGGCTGTGGGGAAACCTGGGGGAGGGCAGCGATGGGTGGAATTTACTAAGCCAGGAGCAGCAGAAATGTTAGAATAAGGAAAAGCACTGGTCCCTCTCCTCCCGCCCACGCTCCCCACCCCCCAACTTTACTGACTGGCATGAGAATTTCCTTAGAATACTTCTTGGAGGTGGCTGAACCCTGGATTCTGTCCCAACTCACTGTGACATTTCCTGTCCAATCAGAAACCCTGGCACTTCAAGAAGCAAGACCGGCCGGCCTGGAGACTCCACTCCCTGTGCCATGAGTCTCCCAGGAGGATTTCTGCACCACCTGGATGTCAATCGTCCTGCTCTATATCCTCCCAGACCTCGTCCCTCAGCCCCACTTCTCCTTCCTTCCCCCAACGCTCAGCGGAGTTGAGAATCATCTCCTAGACATACTTGTAAAAGATTCGCTTCAAGTTTTTACATGGGAATCATTCAAGTAAATAATGTCCTTAAAACACGGACGTCTTCGACGTGGCTTGGAGACGTGGGTGCTACTTTGCTAAGTATCTGCTAACCCACTTTGGGGCCCGGCCAGAGCCACGCGTCTCGCAGCGGAAAGGAAGTCCGCGGAGACCCACCCCACCGCGCGGCTGCGCCCACTTGGGGCGTGGCTACTGCGCCCCGTTTCTCCCCGCAGAGAACGCGTCCCCTACATCGCTTTGTCTACGCTAAGCTGAGTCAGTTTATGAATGAAGAGTAGCACAGACCGGAGGCACTGATTCTGGAAAAAGTCTTCCTTACACCGTTCTCATTAACAGATGAGAAAACTCAAGGGGGTAAAGGCTCTGTGACTCCGTCCGGGTTTGCCACAGAACATTTGTGGCTGAGCCCGATTTAGCCGCCCTTGAATTTCCATTCTGTTGCCTGGCAACCGGTTCAGACCAGCTCTGGGCCCAACCCCGGCCCCCAACCCGCACCCTTTCCCTGCCCGTGCAGTTGGAGCCTCACTGATCAAAAGTTCGGCCTTCTGGGGCACTGGCCAAAGGCATGTGAGCGAAGGCACTGGGCGGGTGACCCCAACTGGGCTCAGGGTCGGGCCCCAAACCCGCGCAAGCCCCGCCTGGCCGGGACTGGCGCGCCTTCCTCGGTCCTTTCGGGACCTCCTCCTGCATCCCTCCTCCCCCAATTCCGTGAATACCACTAAACGCAATCATGTCAAGTTTCCAGAGTTCTCAGCTGCTCTCGGAGTCCCCAGAGTCCCGGTGGGAAAACTGGCACTCAGAGCGTTAAGGATGCAGAACCAAAACAGGAGGAGAAAGTGCTGAAGAGCTTTCTCCTTCCCAGCTGGCTCCACTCGGGCCGGACTTCGCTGCCACAGTCGGGCTGGCGTGGCCCGAGCCGGGCACCAACGGGAAAAGCGCGGACTGTGCTCCGGCCGCTCACGGAGACGCGCCAGCCAGCGCCGCTCTCGGGACCCAGCGTCCCAGCCCGCCCGCCGCCGCAGCGCTCAACCCCGGCGAGGGGAGCGCACGTGCCGCCCCCGGCCGCGCAGGTGGCGGGAGGGCAACCGGCCCGTCCCCGCGTCCCCGCCGCGCCAGCCCGGCTCCCCAGTGCCAGGGGCTCCTCCACCCTCTCACTCCCCTCCCCGGGCCCGGGAGACTGGAAAGGGGGGACGGGGGGGGAATGATGCCGGTCGCTACGCTCCCCCAGATCCTCACCCAGGTTCACGAAGCTCATGACCATGTCGGCGTCGTTGAGGAAGGCGCTGTCCTGCGCGCTGGTCAGTGGAGACGCGCCGCCGCCGCCGGGTCCGGGGGCCAGGACGCTCCTGCTGCCGAGGGCCGCCTGCCGGGTCTGGGACGAGCCGGCCCCTCCTCGCGGCCCGGGCTGCCGCCTCTCCTCGTCGGAAGCCCCGTCCTCGTCGTCGGCGGCGGACAGGGCGTTGTACAGGTCCAGCATGAAGAGGGGCGCAGACTTTAGCCGCCCGGGCGGGGGCTCCCCGCGAGGCTGCTGCGGCGGCGGCGGGGGCGGTGGGAGCGCAGGGGGCTGCGGCTGCTGGAGGCCGTGCAGGGGCCGGGGCCGGTGCGGGAGGCCCAGCACGGCGAGGATCTCCTTCTGCATCTCCCGCTTCTCGTGCGTCTTGAGCCTCCGGTAGAGGAAGCCCGAGGAGGAGGTCTGCGGCGGCGGCGGCGGCTGCTCCGCGGGGCCGGGGCGCCCGCCGTCCCCCAGCAGCGCGCCCCCGGCGGCGGGCAGGGGCGGGGGCCCGCAGCAGCCGCAGAGCAGTCCCCACCACCAGCACAGCCACGGCGCCCTCCGCCCCAGCATCCCCGCCGAGCCGGGCTGGCCCCGCGGGCCCCGCGAGGCGTGGAGCGGCGGAGCGAGGCCGGAGCGCGGCCGCGGTGGCCCTTGGGCGTGAAGAGCCCCGCCACCTCTCGGCGGGCTCGCTTCCCCTTCCTGGCCCTCAGTCCGTATCTCTCATGTTCGTCTGGGGTGCCCGCAGTTGCCCAGGCTGGAGAGGAGGAGGAGGGGGCGATCCCCGGGAGGGCCGCTGGAGGGGCAGGGGGGGAGCCCCACGCTCCCGCGCAGGTCCCCGGAGGCGCAAGCTCCAGGCCAGGTGCGTCCGAGTCGGGGCCGCGCGGCAGCCGGCGCCCTGGCTCCTGGGCGGGTCACGGCGCAGTCTCTCCGGGGTCTGGCTGCCCGCGCACGTGCGCTGCCTTGCGCCCTCCGGGGCGGCTGGACGGACGGCGGGGCCGCTCACCAGCTGGGGAGGATGCCGGGCATCATCCCCGCGCACGCCTCTCCCCGGCTTGCACGGCCGCCGTGAAGTTCACCCCGCCGCAGGGCCCCGGCCGTGGCGGACTAGGCGTCCCAAGATGCCCACCTTCTCCGCGAAGCTTACACTTCCTTCTCCCTCTCACAAACTCCGCGCCCCCTCCGCCCTCGGGCACGGCACTGTCGCTCCCCCTCAAGATCTCGGCGCGCCGTTCCACTCCCCAAGCGGAGGCGGTGAGGCTCTTGCTTTCCGTTCTGTGCTCGTTCGGCTGCCCTGCAAACCCCGCTCGCAGAAGGGACGGGAGGGAAGCGGACCCGTGCGCGGAGCGGCGGCGTCGGCGCCGGAATTCGCAGGCTCCCGCCTCTCGGAGCCGCGCTCTCCGCAGCGGCCAACGTGGGCTTTCTGGTGCGCGTCTCGCTCAGGTACCGCACTCCAGCCCCCGGGTCTCCCCGCCCTCCTGGTAACGGACAGGCTGGCGGCCAATGAAGAGGCGCGTCTCGCCTGTATTTAAATAGGCCCGCCCCCTTCTTTCACCCTCCCTCTCCCGGGAGGCATCGCCTCCGCCGCGCGTAGGTTTCAAGTACGGAGAATTCTCGGAGGCACCCGAGGAGTGGCGAGGTGGCAAAGGCAAAGAGGTCACTGCTAGGAAGGATGATCTGATCAACACCCCGATGGGAACCTTTCCCCTTCACGAGCCCATAAAAGGCCTAAATTGATGCCTTAACTAAATAAAAGTAAAATCAGCTGTTAAATCAATGCCACCTGAATCAATTGAAGAACAGAAAACCATCACTTTTTCCCATTCCTTCCTTAGTTTCTCTAATTGATGTAATACAGGCGTTGAGCGTGCACGTGGCTTCCAAAGGCAGCTGATGGAAGTTGGGACACACCCTCGGAGAAGCCGTTCAGAACACCAGAGAAAGGGCCAAATATAAGCGATACCCGTCGTCCTGAGGGCTTGGGCTCTGAGTATTTTGATTTATTTCTTCATTTGGGCTTCGGCTTCGCTTCTCAAGCTAGCACCCAAAAGAAAGAGGGTGTAATCAGAGAGTGTAGTAAAAAAAAAAAGCCCCCCCCCGCCCCCAGCTTCTTGGAAATGTTTCAGAGCTTCTCCAGTTTGTCTGTTAACGTTGCATTTTAATGTACCGAAAGACAATCGAATTTACATGATGCAAGATCAGTAAAATTTGAGGAGAGGCAGTAAAGATGATTTCAGTAAGCGTAGGGTCTTGGCATGTCCCATTCAGGACCACAGGCAGGGCCCTGAAACTCGGGTTGCTGGGCGCATTAGACAAGGTCAAGCACGTAAAACCCATTGTAATTTCATGGCAGGCTCACTTCTCAGTTACAGACACTGCCCCCTCCCCCAAACAACACCACCACCATCTGCCATTCCGCATGCACACTCATTTGCCCTCACCCTATCCAAGAAGGCCCAGTTATTGGTGGTTCCTAGAAAGAAGTTCTCTTAAAACGTTATGATCTTTTACCTGGTGAAAGTATGTGTTGAATGGGTAAGGGTCTTTACCTCCCACCATCCCACCATCCACTGGTTCACTCTTAGCTGCTGTTCTGTCTTGGCCCAGACACAGCGGTCTTTAGGACAGACTTTAATTTTACACACGTCCCGTAGCCACTGATCTCAGGCAAGCCAACATCAGCCACACTGAAGGCCAATCTGTAACCACCTGCAGGGATTCTTTTCCCCTGAAAAGAGGAGTACGTCACTACGTGGTCTGGGATGCCAGGCCCCTTAGAATTAGCCTCCATCACTTCTTTCTTCTGTCCGGGACTTGTTACCACCATAAAATCATTGCAGTGCATAATATGCCAGCAGCCAAGAGCTCCGATCAGAAGATGTGAAATGTCGGCAGGAGTGTGTGGGCTTCCTCCCAAGGGCCTCCTCCTTTCTCAAACCTAGTCACACCTTCTTAAGACTTCTAGTGAGACGCAAGCAGAGCAAAGCAGCTCCAGCCCATCAGGGCTGTGGGTAAAGTACTGGAAAGCCGTACAAACCCTGAGCACAGGGCACCTAGGAAGGGCTGTGCCATTTAAAACACAAAAGCTGACTGGGCCCCATCTATTCCAGGCGCACCTATTATATACGCATAACTGACCCAGTGGAGAACACGCACAGACACACCGTCTCCCCCTAGTCTTGGATACTTGGTAAGAGGTAGATGGACCTCTGCGACATGGGTCTAAAATGGCCCTTAGTGACTTGTTATCAATTAACATCTGAGCAGCAACCCTGATTCACGTCTGCCACGGGCTTCCCATCTCAACCAAGATGGACTCTCAGGCCCTGTTGCATGACAGGAGAAAGAGGGGGTGCCTCCCGGTGACAAACACAAGAGCACACGACTCGCTTAAGAGCCAGAGGGGAAATATGTGACATGAGTTATGACAACGATCATAAAGATGGTGACATTCAACCGAGGACCACAGAAGAGGGCGTGCTCTCCTCACGTCCCCACCGCCCCCAACACGTGCACATATTTGTCAGGAAACACTCAGACACGACCTTGGATCCATTAGGGGCAAAGGACATAAAGAGATATGGTTCTGAAATTTTAATAACTTCAAAATTGGGACCACTGTTTCTTCAAGCCTATCGGAACGCTGAGTAGATAAGGGACCCCTAACCACGACCTCGCCCACCCCCTGCTTTTCTGACCACTCCCCATCACCCACCCCAACAATCCCCAGAAGTCCCGGGACAAGGGGTTGGGCAAAGTCCAGATGTGATTCAGGAGGGAGGGAGTGAGGGAGAGGAACAGGTCTGGCTCTGGAGTCTGCTGGGATGTGTGACCGGAGGAAAATCAGAGGGAACTTTGCCCCCTGCAGGACACGAAAATATCACTGCCCCTTGCTCTGTGTGCCTGGACAAGCTTCCTTCAGTTCCCTGCATGGGCCTCCAAAACATCTGGGTGGAAAGAGGAGGAATTCGGTCAAGAAGCCGGATGTAGAAACCAATCTATATCAAACATCTGGTGGCTTGGCTGACATTTCATGCAGATGGCCTTCAGTTTTCTGGACAAGGTTGCCTGTCCCACTCCCACGCACGAAATGAGGGAGTGAGGAACCCTCACCGTAAAGTGAAGGACTACCCTGTGCCTTTGGTGGTATGGGGATAGGGCGAAAATCCTGTACCCAGGTGTCCGTCAACGCACAGGGTAATCCACACGACAAAGCCTTTAAAAGAGGAGTTACCCATGTTCCTTTCGTCTTATGAGGGTTTCTAGTTTACATTCATGACACCCTTGACCAAATAATTTCTATTTTAAAGGATGCTGCTTATTAATTTGATACATTAAATACCCTATACTCTATGCTTTCCTTTGAATTATCTTATTAGCAATAAACTGCAATTGCAGTCTTTGATTTTTATGCTAAATCATACCTGGGCCCCTTTCAACTGACTTTCCTAAAGATGTACGTAGCCGCTTTTAGAATTAATTTAACGTGGCAGTATTATAAGCTGTGCTGCTCGCGTGCTTAAAAGCCTGAGGTCTGCTCACCTGGAATCCTTGGGCAACTCCACTTAAAACATCACATTTTTATCTTTAACGTTCATGTGAGGATTTGAGTATTTCCTAATATGAATTTCTCAATATAATAATTTGCTCCAACTTTCAAAATATCAATCTGGAGTTGCGTGAAAAGGAAATATGGTAAGTAAATGTTTGCAGAGCACTGAGAAATGAAAATTTGAGAGTTAAATAAACATTTTGCTTCTAAAAGCTACACCTGTAAGGCAGCCTTCAAAATACGTGTCTCATCCAAAAGTCTGTGGCAACACTTACATTCACTCACACTTTCCTTTCACTGTCAACTATTAAAAAATGCTGGGCATTCACACTTCAAAATATCATTCGAGCCATCATATTTTCCTACTCATGAAGGACATCTGGTGGCAAAGTGAAAAACTAATACATAAATCTGTTTCCAGAGATTTTTTTCCACACTGTAACCCAAACGGCAAATCTGTTACTGATGTGTGCCTCAGACTATCCTCACCAGCCACAGAATCTTTAGAAGCATCTAGAATACTCATTTTTGAAATTTTCATTGGATAACTGACGTCGGCAGAGTAAACCCTTTTTTTTTTTGTACTGAATAAAACAATGCTTAACATATTTCTATGACTAGCTCTACAATCCCTGAAGTCTTTTTCCAAGAAATCACTGGACATTTAGCTCCACTGGGCAGTGCCTGAGGCCTCTGAGCTCCACCCCGACTGTGGTTCCCTCTGGATGTGTCCTGTCCTCGATGTGTCTCTTGTGTGTCAACTAGGAGGTCTCATGAAAATATGATGTTATTGTTCTGCCAGTCCCCTTAACTAGCAGAGCTGTAACCAGGGGTGTAGCGGGCAGGAAAAACCACAGTGACTGGATAAAATCAGGTTAAAATGAAAATCAAGGCCATCTTTTAAAGAGGAAGAGAAAGTCTGGGAAGATGTATACCAACGGGAAGGCAGACGTCGATACTAATCACCCAGTCTGTACTCATTCATTCACTTGACAAATATTTGAGCACCTAACGTGTGCCAGGCACTGTTCTAGGTTTGGGGATATCAAAGAGTCAGATTTTAGAGGGGAAGATTGACAAGAAACAAAATAACGAAGAAAATATATTTGGGTAAGCAGGATGTTGTCCCCATGATGTTTGCCTCCGGTGTTCCACCTGTGAATATGTTACTCTACATTGCAGGGGGGGCTTTGCAGATGGAGTTAAGTTTGCTAAGCAGGTGACCTTAAAATAGGAAGATTATCCTGGAGTTATTAAGTGAGCCCAGTGTAATCACAGGGGTCCTAAAAAGCAGAGGAGGGAGACAGATGAGACAGAGCAGTCTGTGAGGGACTGGAGCCACCTTTGCTGGCCTCAAAGGTGAAGGGGCCACAAGCCAGGGGATACAGGTGCCTCTAGAAATGAGAGCAAACCTCAGCTGACAGCCAGAAAGAAACCGGTCTTAATTCCGGATTCTGTCAACAACCTGAATGAGCCTGGATGGAGATTCTCACCCAGAGACTCCAGGTAGGAGCCCCAGGCAGCTGATTCCTCGATTTCAGCCTGGTGGGACCCAGAGCAGAGAAACAAAACCTACCAACTTCTGACCAACAGAACTCTGAGATAATAAGGATGTGTTGTTTTAAGCCACTAAAGGTGTGGGATTTCTTTCGCAAACAACAGGAAACTAATGTGTATATAGTACAGTGACAAGTGCTGTGGAGAAAAATTAAACAAGGAAGAGGCTGTAGAGAGTGTGAATAGTCAGGAAAGGCTTCCCTGAGGAGGCAACACTTGAGTCCACACCCGACAGGGGAAAGAGAACCAGCCCTGAGAATATCTGGGGGAAGAGCTTTCTGGGCAGTGGGAAAACAGTAAGTGCAAAGGCCCTGAGGCAGGTGCATGCCTGATGAGCCTGAGGAAGAGCAAGGAGGCCAGTGAGGTTAGAGCAGAGAAGAGAGGGGAATAATAGTAGAAAATTACATCAGCACCCCACAGAGGGTGGGCACTGGGGGCCCAGGTGGCATGGGATCCTGGGTGTCCTTGTAAAGAATTCACCTTTTGAAAAGCACAAGATAGGGCTTCCCTGGTGGCGCAGTGGTCGAGAGTCCACCTGCCGATGCAGGGGACGCGGGTTCGTGCCCCGGTCCGGGAGGATCCCACATGCCGCGGAGCGGCTGGGCCCGTGAGCCATGGCCGCTGAGCCTGCGCGTCCGGAGCCTGTGCTCCGCAACGGGAGAGGCCACAACAGTGAGAGGCCCGCGTACCAAAAAACAAAAAACAAAAAAACAAAACAAAAAATAAAAAGCACAAGATGGCATAACAACATGGATACGTCTCACAAACATAACGTTGAAGAAAGGACACCAGACACAAAAGAACACATATCGCAACTCCATTTATACAAAATTCAAAAACAGAGTATTCTAGAAGTCAGGTTAGTGGTTACCTTTGGAGAGAAGAGTAAGAGTAATTGATCGAATGAAACCAAGTGGCGTGTTCCTAAGGTTGTTCTATTCCATTCCCTGACTGGTGGTTATAACAGAAGTGGTCGATTTTAATAACTCATTGAGTGGTACACATATCATTTGTACACTTTTTGCATGTGCATTATACTGCAATAAAAATTTTGATTAAAAGACAATTAAGTAAAGGACTACTACCACCACCACCAATGAAAAGTGTGAGATGGGAGGGTCACTGAATGGTTTTGAGCAGATGACATGAGTTGACTTAAATTTTAACAGAATCACTCAGGCCACCGTGTTGAGAACAGACTATAGGGTTGCCAGGGCAAGAATCAGGGCGGTCAGTCAAGAAAGTCTCGCTAATGCTCAGGCGGGAGATGATGATGGCTCGTAGGGGACCTCAGATGGAAGCAGTGGAGAGAGAAGTGGTGGGATCCTGGACACATTTTGAAGGCA
Organism: Leucopleurus acutus; assembly: GCF_964270905.1. Taxonomy (NCBI): domain Eukaryota; kingdom Metazoa; phylum Chordata; class Mammalia; order Artiodactyla; family Delphinidae; genus Leucopleurus; species Leucopleurus acutus. Next base: position 99,973,316 of record NC_139153.1, read on the forward strand.
GATCCCAATGCCAAGAGGATTCACCAATTGCAGGTAAAAACAAGAGCGCCAGCTACTTCTCCGCCTGTATAGGGCCAGCAGAACACCATCTCCCTCACTGCATAAGGCATGCGGTAGTAGTGTGAATTTTCAGTGGACTGAGGGAAACAAGTGTTCATGCCCTAATGATTGTGGGTCGATATGATGGCGGCGACGAGGCGTGGCCTGAGGGACTTTAGCCAACCTGTAGTCTCTATCACAAAAGCCGCTCAAAATAAAGAGTGCTTGCTACCCAAGGACAGCTTCAAGCCAAGTGCCCTGATAGCCTTCCAACAATATTTCCTAGATAGTTATATAACAGCTCCATCTTGGGAATATCAATCTCTTCCAAGACACAAAGTTTGGCCATTAAGAATTAATTTTAAAAGGACTTCTATACATGGGGTATCCTGGATGGAATATTGGAGCAGAAAAAAAAAAGGATAGTAGGGAAAAGATAATGGAATGTGAATAAAGGGTAGAATTTAGTTAATAACAATGTATCAATACTGGTTCATTAGTTGTGACAAATATACCATAATAATGTAAGATGTTAACAATTGGAGACACTGGGGATGGGAGACAGAGGAACTCTGTATTATCTTTGCAACTTTTCTGTAAATTTTAAATACTGCTAAAATAAAAGGTTTATTTGAAAGAATGTTCCTATAGCTTTAATCTTAAAATATAATCATTAAAACTTGGCCACCTCCTCTGCTGTAGAAAGTAATACTATGAGCCTTTATTCCACATAGATGTATAATGGCATTGTTTCTAATCACTTTTATCCATCTCTTTCCTCTCTTTTTCAGATTGGGGGAACTCTGCTGGGTGTCCTGCTGCTCACCTATCCTTTGTTATCTCCACTCTACTAGAGCCCGTCTGGGGAGCTTTTTATCTCTGGGATTGTATTCTTTCCATTTGGTTCTTTTTCATATATGTATAACTTCTGTTTCTTTGCTGAGATGTTCTGCTTTTTCATGTGTTTCCAGGGAATTTGTAATTGACTGTTGAAGCGTTTTTAATGACAGCTGCTTTTACAACCTTGATTTGGGTGAGATGAGGTCATTGGACATCTGATTGGTCTTGGTAGTGGTGTCAGTGAACGGTCCTTTCTCATTTCAAGTTGGCATTTTCTTGATTCCTTGGAGGGTTTGGCGGGGGGTGTTGCTTTGCTTGTTTGTTTTGGTATGTTTTTACTTTGCTTTTGCATCTTGGGCATTCTATTATGTTATGAGTCTCTGGGTCCTACTTAAATCTTTTATCCGGCATCACCCTGCCTAGGTCTAGCTGGCAAGTCCTGGCCTCCTTTTGTTGGCCGTGGTTCCAATGGCAACTTAATTTTCAGGGGCTTTGTGGTATTATTATGGTCTGTGTGGTTTGTCCGGTACTGCTGGGGTTTCTGTCATCCCTGCTGGTGCTGCCTGAAGGGCCAGAGGGTCGTCCCCATATAGACCACCAGGTGTCTCTCCATGGGGCGGGGGAACTGCAGGGACGAGGAGGCTCTCTGGGAGTCAACTTTTAAGCACCCACATACTGACGATCTACAGCAAAATGCTGGTTCCAGGCCGGTTTCCACCAACGACTGCATAAGAGTCAGTTTTGTCGTTGTTGTTATGATATGGAGTCCATGATTTAACTGATTTTAACTTAAATTCCGTACAGTCACAAACACAAAGAGAGGTAACTTATTAAAATAGAGGTAATGGTTAAAGATAAAGAAGGAAACCAAATTATGAGGTTGAAACCAAATAACCATGAAGGTATCTAAAATCATAACAGAAATTAAGCATTGTATTTCGCTCTGAGGTTCCTAGGAGACAGACAAAAATGGAAATAGAGGGCTATACAGTGCTCATAGTTTAATAGAAAAAAACGCAATAGTATCTGGAGAAATTTTTCTTGCATTGAATCCTCAGAGGGTTTTTTTTTTAATATAGTTTCTTTTAGAAATAACTCCTTCTGCCTGTTGAGGACCACATGTTCACTTTTCCTTTGACTGAATAAGCAAGATCCACTCCGATAAGATTCATACAGTATATTCCGGAAGTAAGTAGATAGGGCCGTTTGGGATTTTATGTGGCATTATTTCTCCAAATCTCATGCAGAGTCTAGGGAATTTACCATATTGACAAGTGAACTAGGGTGGAGGGCAGAGCAAGTCATAACTAGCTAAGTCTTCAGTCATCCTCCAGATATGCAGTCTGTACACCTCACTTTTACCTGGCCAGAGATCGAGACTGCAAGCTCTTCTGTATTCCAGCCCTGGCCACAGTACCTGGCACATAGTAAGGTGCTAAATCAACATTTGTTTAATGATAGAATTTTATTGGTTAATGGCTTGGGTGGGAAGATAGAACAACGCACAGGACATTTTCCCATCACATACTTTCTCTACCATGAGAAGATCCCAAAACACAAAAAGTTATGTGCATTCATCAATAGTTAAACTAAATTGTAGCCCATGAAAATAAATAATAAATTGTTCACTAATAACCAAAGTGTCAGGGCTTTAAAACTACATTATTCTCTTCCTATACAGACATTAGCATGGGATCACCAAAACTAATTTGAGTAGTCACCTCTACTCCTTACATGTGTATAAATCACACTCATAAAAATGAGACTTTCATGCAGAAATAAAACTAAAATTTGCCAATACACCTCAGAGTAAAAATGTTATTTAAGGATTAGTAAAACATTTATTTTCCTAGCATGTGAATAGGACACTTCCTTCACGTCCCTCACCAGAACTGAATCTTCTGGCATCTGGAACAGAGTCTTTCAGATGCATACATACACCTGTTTCAAATTCAGACACCCCAGAATCAGTAAAAGAAAGCCCTTCCAGACATCAGTAGAGGAGGGCTCCTGTCAACAATGCACTTTGCTAAGGAAAGAAAGAGGTCTCTCCCTGCTAATAAGAAGGGAGCTGAAGGGAAATTTTGTAAATGTTGCTTATATGAAATTAATGAAATGATGTTAGTATCACTTACAGGTTTAGGGAAGTGTGTGCTTCATGGTAAGCCTTTTACCGTAATTACCTTAGTTCTAGGTCATTTGCCCTTACTTTTTTTTTTTTTTTTTTTCTCGATACGCGGGCCTCTCACTGTTGTGGCCTCTCCCGTTGCGGAGCACAGGCTCCGGACGCGCAGGCTCAGCGGCCATGGCTCACGGGCCCAGCCGCTCCGCGGCATGTGGGACCTTCCCGGACCGGGGCACGAACCCGTGTCCCCTGCATCGGCAGGCGGACTCTCAACCACTGAGCCACCAGGGAAGCCCTGCCCTTCCTTTTTATCAGAGGAACTCAAAGCACATTCTTTTCAAGACAGATGTGTTCTAGTTATGCAAGAATCAGTGTTAGAGAACCTGTGTACAACAGGGTGCCTCTGGTCAACCATACCCTACTGTGCACTTAAAAAGTCGTGAGGGCTTCCCTGGTGGCGCAGTGGTTGGGAGTCTGCCTGCCGATGCAGGGGACACGGGTTCGTGCCCCTGTCCGGGAAGATCCCACATGCCGCGGAGCGGCTGGGCCCGTGAGCCATGGCCGCTGAGCCTGCGCATCCGGAGCCTGTGCTCCGCAACGGGAGAGGCCACAACAGTGAGAGGCCCGCGTACCGCAAAAAAAGTTGTTGAGGGGACATCTCATGTTACGTGTTCTTACCCCCCAAAAAGGAGGAAGGACATATGGAAACTTTTGGAGGAGATGGAAATGTCTTTGACCTGGATTGTGGCGATGATTCCATAGGTGTCTGCGTATGTCCAAACTCATCAAATTGCTTACATTAAATATGTGCCGCCTGTTGGTGGGAATGTAAATTGATACAGCCACTATGGAGAACAGTATGGAGGTTCCTTAAAAAGCTAAAAATAGAACCACCATATGACCCAGCAATCCCACTGCTGGGTATGTACCCTGAGAAAACCATAATTCAAAAAGAGACATGGACATAGAGCTGTTCATTGCAGCTCTATTTACAATAGCCAGGACATGGAAGCAACCCAAGTGTCCATCGGCAGATGAATGGATAAAGAAGATGTGGCATATATATACAATGGAATGTTTCTCAGCCATAAAAAGAAACGAAATTGAGTTGTTATTTGTAATGAGGTGGATGGACCTAGAGTCTGTCATACAGAGTGAAGTAAGTCAGAAAGAGAAAAACAAATACTGTATGCTAACGCATATATATAGAATCTAAAAAAAAAAAAGGTTCTGAAGAACCTAGGGGCAGGACAGGAATAAAGACACAGACGTAGAGAGTGGACTTGAGGACAACAGGGAGGGGGAAGGGGAAGCTGGGATGAAGTGAGAGAGTAGCATTGACATATATACACTACCACACGTAAAATAGATAGCTAGTGGGAAGCAGCCGCATAGCACAGGGAGATCAGCTCTGTGCTTTGTGTCCACCTAGAGGGGTGGGATAGGGAGGATGCGAGGGAGATGCAAGAGGGAGGGGATATGGGGATATATGTATACGTACAGCTGATTCACTATGTTATACAGCAGAAACTAACACACCACTGTAAAGCAATTATACTCCAGTAAAGATGTTAAAAAAAATGTGCTGTTTTCTGTATATCAATTATACTTCAATAAAGCTGATTTTTAAAAGGTGATCTGAGGTGGAAAAGATAAGCAAGAGACATATCAGACAGGATCTTGAGAAGTTTAGACTTTCAAAGGATAAAGAGACAGCACCAAAGGGTTTTAATCAAGGGAAACACAGTCTGATAAAGTATTTTAAACCATTTAATGGGCTGCTTTGCAGAGCATAAAAGCAGGAAGGCCGGGAGGGGAACAATGTAGTAAGCGAGGGGACAGAAGATGGTGGCTTAGATTACGGTGGAGATAGTGGATGGCTTGGACATATATTTGAAGGTAGGAAAATTCTAGGACTTGGTGATAGATGGGAATGGAGGACTAGTGAAGAAGAGGAGTCAAGGATTTATACTTGAGCAAACAAAGTGGCTGATGGCTGCACTACTGAGATGGGGATTCTGGAAAAAAATGTGTTAGGGAGAAAGAAGTTGGAAAAAGAGAAGTTCTATTACAGAGGCTGTGTTTGAGACCCCACTGAGATTTCCAAATGGGGGTACCAAGTAAGCAGTTAGAGAAACCGCTGTATCATTCAGAGAAACCACTTGCTGAATAAATTAATTTCAGGTTCATCCGGATATAAGTGATATTTAAAACCCTGGGAATGGGGGAGGTTACTTATGGAAGGAGGGAGAGAAGGAAGACAGAAGTGAGCCTGGGGAATGTTTAGAGCACAAATAGGAGAAAAGCCAACAAGGAGAGTAGAGTGACTAGAGAAAACACGTCCCTGTGAACCATGGTGTCATGGAAATCAGGAAAGGAGGCGGGACTGGTCCACCGTGTTGAAGGTGGTCAGGGATAGAGGATGTCTCTTGGATGTTACAACATGGACATCACTGTTGACATTCACAAAAATAATTTCAATGGAGTGAGAGGGGCAGAGGCCTGATGGATTAGAGCCAATGAGTGAATGGGAACTGAGGTGTGGAGGGACCACAGAAACGCAACTTGTTCAAAAGTTTTTTGTAAAAGGGAGCAGAGTATCGAAGTGACAGCTGGCAGAGGACAAGAAGCCTAGCGGCCATTTTATTTGTGACAAGGGAGGGCAGGAAGAAGGGCAATTTGTCAGGGATAACAAGAGGAAAGAAGGGGAAAATGGCTGAAGATGAAGAAGGTGTGAGACGTAACTGACGGAAGATAAAAGACAACGTATCATCTGGTTCCTTAAAGAAGAGGAGGCCATTTCTTCAGGTGAGCGTGGGAGCTACAGTGGGCAGATGCTGCAGTGTGAGGATAAATGAGTTTGTAGAGGCCCCATACATGGCCCTCAGTGATCCTTGCCTTGTGGTCTTTGTGAACTTGTGGGATCTCCACCCCTTGAGTGGGGGCAGGACTCACTAACCTCTGACAAACTGAAAATGGCAGAAGTGTTGGGATGTCCCTTCTGAGATGAGGTATACAGGACTGTGGTTCCCTCTTGGACACTCACTCTGAAGGAAGCCAGGCGCCATGTTTCGAGCTGCACTGTGGGGAGGCCCACCTTCCAAGGAACGGAAGGCGGCTTCTGTCCAACAGCCAGGATGGACCGAGGCCCTCAGTCCAACAGCCGTGAGGATCTGAGTCCTGCCAACAGCCACATGCGTGAGCTTGCAAGGGGTCCTCCTTCAGTCAGTCCTCCGGAGGAGATGGCAGCCCCAACCAGCCCCAAACTCAGGAGAGTCTGAGACCCCCAGGCAAGCTGCACCCAAATTCCTGACCCACAGAAACTGTGAGAAAATCAATGTTGGTTGTTTTCAGTCGCTAAATTTTGAGGTGATCTGTAGCAACGGAAAACTGATATAGAGAAGAAAACAAGGAACTAAAATCTTGAACAAAAGAAAGAAAGTTAGAGAACTATGGTTAGGATTGACAGCGTCAAGTGACCAATTTATTAAGAAGCCTCAAACTCAACGGGGTCAAAATGTAAAACATCTTACATTTCTCCAGTCTAACGCATTCAGCTGTGCTCTCTCAAATCCCCATTGGCCCTTCCTTAAGGCAGATGGGGAAGATTTCATCATTTGTCACTCACTTTCAGTTGAAAAGCCCATACAGTGTAACACTTCAATGTCTTTACTAAAATGTTAGACTAAAATTTTCAAGGAGCATCCCCAGCCCATTGTTTCATCCACAGTTTGGATAACTGGTCCTCAGAACCTTATAATAATGTTTCACCAAATTTATGGTTACCAAAGGGGAAACGTGGGGGGAGGGATAAATTAGGAGGTTGGGATTAACATATACACACTACTATATATAAAATAGATAAACAACAAGGTCCTACTGTACAGCACAGGGAAATCTACTCAGTACTCTGTAATACACTGTATGGGAAAAGAATCTGAAAGAGAGTAGATATTGTATAACTAAATCACTTTGTTGTACACCTAAAACTAAGACCACATTGTAAATCAGCTATACTTCAATGTAAAATAAAAAAATTTTTAAAAAGTCATAGCAGGGACTTCCCTGGTGGTCCAGTGGCTAAGACTCCACGCTCCCATTGCAGGGGGTCTGGGTTCGATCCCTGGTCAGGGAACTAGATCCCACATGCCGCAACTAAGACCCAGTGCAGCCAAATAAATAAATAAATAAAATATTTTTTAAAAAGCCGTAGCAAAAAAAAGGTGTTTCACAAAGGGTATCCCACAGAAATGATAGCTTCTGAGCATATTCTTTAGAATCTGCCAAAACAAAATAAAATCTATACTGTTTTTATTTTCCCTAGAATTCATTTTAAGTATAACTGTAAGAAAAGTGTTTAACTGTATTATAAAAATCGTGCATTTCCTCATTCTTGATACTCTGCCTCTTAAAATGTCCCCCATTGGAAAATGGGCAGACGTTCACTGTGATTGCCCCATGCCTGAACAAACAGCTTCAATCTGCTTACTGATGGATATGAATGTCTTAATTTATTATTGGTTTGATGTTGTCTTGATTTGATGATCATTGATTTATATTCAGTATCTTATTTCAAGTGTCAACTTCTTTGATATCTTGTTCTTTTTCCTTTGACATCTCTAATGTTTAAATGGATATTAGTATGTTTGGAATGATTTCTTATAGGAGTTAATTCACCAGTGAGACAATAGTCCACAACGCTAGCCCAAGTTGCAAAATATCTTGGGTGCCCCAGCTGCTCTTGTGTCAATTTATAATTTAAATGTGTTCAGTATTTAAGAAAGCCTGAGATGGGCTGACCTATAGAAACTCTCAAGCACTGGAAGTGCTGTTTTTATTTCCAAAAGTATTTTCTTGACTTCTAAAACTCTGTGTGTGTGTGTGTTTGCGCGCGCGCACACACACACGCGCGCACGATTTAAAGCTGTTCTTCTCCCTCAATATCCTCCTTTATCAGTACCTCGAAGGGTGCGGTCAGGCTCTGACACAACTCTTCCCCCTCTCTTTCTGGGGCCTCGCTCCTCCAGGGATAAGGACTCGAAGAAACAAACAAGAAAGCAGAGGTTTTCCTAAACAATTGATGTCCACCTGGTGGTGGTAATGGGGAGCATCTTTGATCCACTCTGGTTCATCTGATGTTGCTGCCCTCTGCTGATATGGTGGCTTCTATACACCCAGTACATGTGTTTTGGGGGAGGGGTTGGTGTTCAGGTTTATCCCTGCCTTTGCCATCACTGACGATGTATCTTTTTGGCACCGACAGTGGTCCATGCCCTCAATCACCTCCCCACGTTGGGCATCCCCCTCGCTGGCCCAGATGCCTCCTGGAGGGCCCTCCTTCCTGCCTCTCATCTAACTTCCATGCTCCTTATTTTTCAGCCACGGAAGCCACTGAAGGCCTTTGCCATGTCCCCTGAAGGCCAAAGAGAACTACAGTGAGGCCCCCAACATCCATCTGCTTCACTCAGAGCATGTTAAGCCATGGTCCTTACTCACCCTACTGGCAAGAGTTAGACAGCCTCTCACATTAGAAATTTCAGGCAGAGGCGGCACCGGTTTCTATGGATACGTAGGCTCCTAACCTCCAGGGACACTTGTCAAGCTCCCCCACGAATCCCTTCACCACGCTCCCCTCTGCTCCTGTGCGACAACAGAGCAAAATAACAGGTTTCCAGCTTCCCGAGCACGAAGCCAAGGAGTGAGACCCAGCCTTCTCCTCTTGTGGTTCAGTTATCTCTACAATGATCCTCTCGATGCGCCCCAGGTACACTTGGCTTTGTCAGAAACAGCCCCGTCTCCCTGGTGAGGAAGTGAAAAAGCCACATGCTCCCCAACCAAGCCATTGGCTCCTGACTCCAGCGATTCCCCCTCTCTGCTCTCCTCGGGAGCATGAGGAGAAAGACAGGAGTCATGGCTGAAGGTTTCAGGGAACCTTCTGCAGCCTCTTTAATAATCCTTGATGGCGTGTCTGCCGCTAAATGTGGGCAGTTGCTAGAACTTATTGCTTCTCTGTCCTCCATTTTGGACCCCAGTTACTGAGCCAGGAAAACAGTAAATGTCTCACTTGGTGTGACAAACAATCATTGGAGGTTATCCCAGGGAAAGGGAAGAGCATAGACAAAGGCCAAGGAGCAAGAAAGATCACAGTTCCTGATGAGTAAATCCATATGTTTGATTTGCAAGGGCTCTAAAACCTGAGTCAAAAGCTGGGGCTAAAGGCGCAAAACGAGACCTAATTGTTAAGAGACCTGTATGCCCTTCTATAGAGTAAAAGTATGTACTATAGGTGATACAGAGTCATGGAAGAGCCTTTCGCAAAGGAGTGACAAGACTCAGTTTGCACATTAGAAGGGTGACTCTGCTGGCAATGTGACAGTTAGATTACGTTGATGTGTCCAGAAACAAGAGGAAAGGAAGGAAGGATGTTGCCATGACTCAGGCGAGAGAGGAGAAGGGCTTGAACTAGAGCAATGGCAGCTGTGACGGGGGAAGTGAACAGAGGTGAAAGCATTTAGGATACAGACAAGATCAGTCTTTGTGATTAACCAGAAGTACAGGAAGAAGGTGAAGGAGACATTTACAATGACCCATTGGTTCCTGACTTGAGGAACTTGGTGGATAGCAATGATATTTGCAAAGACAGGGTTCCTCAGAAGAAGAAGATGGGCTCCACTTTGGATGTATTTGGTCTGAGGCCCTCACAGGACATCCACATGGAGCTGCCTAGTTGGACATACAGGAATATTCCTCAGTATCACCTGCCTGGAGACATCAATTTGGAAGATGGAGCCATGAGTGTGAGTGGCATAAGTATAGAATGATAAGAGGACTCAGGACAGAGTTCTAGGGACCACTGACATTTTAGTAGTGCCACGAGGAAGAGGAAACCACCAAAGACACTAGGAATTTACCACTGAGGTAGGTGGGAAACTAGGAGAGAAGAGTGCCATATTATTCAATACGGAGGAGATTCCATGGTGAAAACGCTACAGGAGGTGTCAAGTAAGATGGCATTTGAAGTGTTTCCACTGGACGTAACCAACAGAACATCCTTTGAGAGCCTAGAGAGTGAACTGCAGAGGGATGGAAGCTGGTGTATAAGGCAAGTCAATGGAAAGTGAAGAAGAAGAGAAGACAGAAGGAGAAGGTCTCCGGGGAAGGAAAGACGAGACAACAAAGGCTGGAGGGGGATGCAGGGTCAAGAAAGGATGTGTGTGTGGGCAAGGGGGTATGCTGGTGGGTCTACTTAAGTTCAGAGAAGGGAGAGGAGAATGACCTTGAAGGCTTACTGCAGTTCTGCCCACTGAGATGACCGTGAAGTCTAGAGATGCATTCTTCTAAACTAATCATGGGGCTTACTAAACTTTATGTACCAGCCTCACGAAGTATGTAATACTCTAGTAGAGTTTAGTAGCCAGAAACTAAATTTCCAACATTTAATTCTTTGCCTAAATCTCTGCTTTTAATCCCAAGGAAAGAAATACAGAAGCCAGGAATACCACATCAGTGATGCTGAACACCTGTGAATTCAATCAGTCACTATGGCAGCATCATATTTACATCCAGCATTTTGATAAAAACTATAAGCACCTTTGAAAGCACACCTAACTGCAAATTATTAATCATCTGAATCAAACAATAACTCTTCCAGTATCCTCCCAAACCTAGATTAGCCCCAAACACTGCTGGAGAGAAATACCCAGTGTGGAGATTGTCATCAAGGTCATACTCATCAGTTTCCAAAGGACACTGCTAGTAGAGCTTTCTCTCCATCTCCACACAATGCCAAGTTCATACCTCTTCCACCTCCGGCTCCAACTCCCTTTTGCCCTTTGCTATGACCTTGCTTCCTGCCTCATAAAGGATGGGGGTGGGAAACCTATTGCAAAGAAATATCTTCATCTTCCTACCAAATCTACAAACCCTCTTCTCCTCCTCTCCCTTTTGTCACAACAAAGGAGGTGTCTCTCCTCCTATCCCAGAATCAGTGCAAAACGCTTCTCATGCACCCTGGTCATAGCCCCTTGTGACTCCCCAGGGACTTTGCTCCCTTGATTAGCCAACAGCGTGTGTCTATCTCACACACTCAGCAACATCACCACCAATCTCCCTCTCGATGACAGATGACTTTCCTTGCGCCCAAATACTTTAGAGTGTTCCACTCTCAAGACCTTCCCTTCGATCCCTGCCCAGCACACACCCTCTCCAGCTTCCTTCCCATCTTTCCCCTTCCTTAGACGGCTATGAAGCCGTCACTTCAACCCACCCCAGTTGGCTTCCACCCCCACCATGCAGGGTTACGACTGGCCTCCATATTGTCAAATCCAGACGTAACCTTGGAAGCTTCTCACAGACATTAATTGGACCTCTATCTTGTTCTTAGCTCACTTTCAGCTCTCGGCTTTTATGAAACCTTCCTCTCTTGGCTTTGTCCTTTCCCTCCGTCCAATCCATTCTCCTTGCAGGAACCATGTTGGTTTTACATGTAAACTGTACCCCAGCTCAAATCTTTCAATGGGCCCCCCAAATCCTGCTGACCTCTCCAGCCTCAAAACCTTGCCACTGCCTTCGACACTCACTGCCCCCTGCATCCTTCCATTTCCTGGGAGGTGCCTGTATCTCCCACCTCAGGGACTTGGCAAATTTTGTTCCCTCTATCAGGAATACTCTTCTCTTCCCTAACCCCGACACTTCCCCTGGCTAAATCCTACTTTAATGCTTAAACGTCACGTTCTCCCACTCTACACGTAGTCCCCCTGTAATCATCTCTCATAGTGCTCTCTAGGTTTTCTTTATAATATTTATCGTAGTTTTAACTATTTATCTATCTGTGCATAATTATTTAATCTAGAGTGTCTTTCTGACAACTCCGTCACCTCCTAGAAAGCAGAGCCCATGTGTGTTTTCCTCCCAGAAGCCAGCATCGTTGTAGATCCCAAGAGGTGTTAAACGAATACCTGATGAATAAAATGAATTATTATCTTGAAATAACTTTGTCCAACTTTAAAATAATCATATTCTCAGTATATTAGTTATATCATATCATATGCAAAGAAATTGTTTTTAGAAAAAATTTCTTCCCTTTCTTGTTACAAGATGGTGCAGTGCAGTGAAAAGAATGTAACACAGCTGAGGACACAGAGAGACAGCCCTGGCACTGCCTCTGAGTCACACTTTTCTCATTTGTAAAATAAGAATAAGAATCATACTTAACTGGTATTAACAGAAATTGTTGTGAGGACTGAAGAAGGGAAAAACTAGGAAAAGTGCTTTGTAAACTGTAAAGTGCTAAATAAAGTTATTAATATGATGCTACAGCTAGGTTGAATTCTTTAGAGAAGGCCTATTTCCTTATTAGTTTTCCTTACAAAGAAATAGGCCAGTTAATTGTTTTTTGTTTTGGGGTTTTGTTTTTGGCCACGACACGCAGCTTGTGCGATCTTAGTTCCCCGACCGGGGACTGAACCCATGTCCTCGGCAGCGAAAGCTCGGAGTCCTAACCACTGGACTACCAGGGAATTGCCAAGGGAGTTAATTGTTTAAGTATTGCAAAAATATATAGCTGTTGCCTTGTTCTAGATCACATCTATTTTTTCAATTCACCTAGAAATACACACCGCACATTCTGTTGAGAAGAATTCACGGAAAGTCTCTATTTTTTAAAAGGTGCATTTTTGGGGCCTTCTCTGGTGGCACAGTGGTTAAGAATCTGCCTGCCAGTGCAGGGGACATGGGTTCCATCCCTGGTCCGGGGAGATCCCACATGACTCAGAGCAATCCCACATGCCCATGTGCCACAACTACTGAGCCTGCGCTCTAGAGCCTGCGCGCCACAACTACCGAAGGCCGCGCGCATAGAGCCCGTGCTCCGTCACAAAAGAAGCCACCGCAATGAGAAGCCCGCGCAATGCAACGAAGAGTAGCCCCCCACTCACGACAATTAGAGAAAGCCCGCGCACAGCAATGAAGACCAAATGCAGCCAAAAAAAAAAGTGCATTTTTGGATTTATAAGTTGTATTAGCTTATTGCGATCAGCACGTTGGAATTCACCTACAATTTAACTTATGTTGAAAAAAGCAAGAAATAGGGCCATTAAAAGTCGAATGAGGGGCTTCCCTGGTGGCGCAGTGGTTGAGGGTCCGCCTGGTGATGCAGGGGACACGGGTTCGTGCCCTGGTCCGGGAAGATCCCACATGCTGCGGAGTGGCTGGGCCCGTGAGCCGTGACCGCTGAGCCTGTGCGTCCACAACGGGAGAGGCCACAACAGTGAGAGGCCCACGTACCGCAAAAAAAAAAAAAAAAAGTCGAATGAACAAAAATCTTAACTAAGAGGATTCCTTTGTATGGCTAAGCTAACAGAACATCTAGCTCCAAAGTGCAGTGTATTGGGGGAAAGAGGTAGGGCCTGTGTCCTTGCAGAAGTCTTGAGATTCTGTTCTTCTTCAATTTTTTTTTTTTTTCACGGTACGCGGGCCTCTCACCGTTGTGGCCTCTCCCGTTGTGGAGCACAGGCTCCGGATGCGCAGGCTCAGCGACCATGGCTCACGGGCCCAGCCGCTCCGCGGCATGTGGGATCTTCCCGGACCAGGGCACGAACCCGTGTCCCCTGCATCGGCAAGCGGACTCTCAACCACTGCGCCACCAGGGAAGCCCTCTTCTTAAATTTTGAAAGATGGCTACATAAATACGCATCAGCCTCTCTTGTAGAGGAGCTTATATATCAAAATGGTAAAAAGCCTAAATAAGTGAATTTTGTAGTTCAGTCACTGATAATCTCAAGAAAATTTCACGTGAGGAAGTCCTCTTACCCACCATTTCTGCTTTCTTTCTTTTAAATGGCTCACAGGACAACCAAAGGGTGTGGCAGTAGGGGAAGGGCGTGGGGAGGTAGGGGTATTTGGAAGTTAGACCATGATTTCTATTCTCATGTCAACTTTAAAGGGCATCAACTGTTTCTTTTAAAAATTACCTTCTGGGGCTTCCCTGGTGGCGCAGTGGTAGAGAGTCTGCCTGCCGATGCAGGGGACACGGGTTTGTGCCCCGGTCCGCGAAGATTCCCCATGCCGCGGAGCGGCTGGGCCCGTGAGTCATGGCCGCTGAACCTGCGCGTCAGGAGCCTGTGCTCCGCAACGGGAGAGGCCACAGTGGTGAGAGGCCCGCGTACCGCAAAAAAAAAAAAAATTACGTTCTGTATACATTAATACTAATATATTCTTTCCTAAAAAGGGTATTTACCTAAATCTGACTTTTCAAAATGAAAACTAATTTACTAATTTAGAAAGATTATTCTTCTCCACTATATATTTAGTCAGTTATGCTCAAAGTGCTTTCATAAAGCTGACAAATTAATTCAATAGACCAGCAGAATGGCTTATTCTTTTATTTTTTATAAATTTATAATAAATAAATTTATTTATTTATAATTTATTTTTGGCTGCGTTGGATCTTCGTTGCTGCGCGCGGGCTTCTTCTAGTTGACGTGAGCGGGGGCTACTCTTCGTTGAGATGCGCGGGCTTCTCACTGCGGTGGCTTCTCTTGTTGCGGAGCACGGGCTCTAGGCGCGTGAGCTTCAGTAGTTGTGGCTTGCGGGCTCTAGAGCGCAGGCTCAGTAGTTGTGGCGCACAGGCTTAGTTGCTCTGCGGCATCTTCCTGGACCAGGGCTCGAACCCGTGTCCCCTGAGTTGGCAGGCGGATGCTTAACCGCTGCGCCACCAGGGAAGTCCCATAATGGTTTATTTTTGCTGAATTCTTTTTTTCAGTTTTACAAGACTGTAGATATATAAGCCCTACCAACATCTGCATCTATCATCCTCATGTCTGAAGCGTGCTTTGTAACTGCGAAATATGTGATAAAACTGTCAAAAGTCTATGGAAGCAGCTGCATAAATTTTGAAACCAAAGTCAAAGTTCTATTTATTCTGCGACAGTGTAAGAGTTGCACATTTTACAGCATTTTGGAAAGTAAAACCCTCACCCTACCTTCTGTTGCTTTTTTTTTTTTTTTTACTTATGCTACAGGAATTTCTTTCATGGGCTGAGCATTTACTAAATTGTTCTGTTCCTAAGATGAAATGTTATATATATTTCTTTACTTTTTGTTGAAGTATAATCTACATTCAGAAAAGTGCATATGTCTTGATGCAAATTTGATGAGTTTTCACAGGCTGAGCCCACGTGTGTAACCAGCACCCAGTTCAAGAAACAACATGACCAGCCTTTAGACCCCCTTCCAGCAGCTACTCCTCCCAAAGATAACCACAGTCCTGCCTTCTAACAGTCTAAGTAGGTTTGCCTGGTTTTGGACTTCATATAAATGGAATCATGCAGGATGCTGACTTGTGTCTGGCCTGTTTTGCTCAACACTGTGGTTTAAACACCTTATTAATGTGTCTATAGTTGCAGGCTAACCTCCACAGCACTGTAGTTCTTATTCAACCATTCAACAAATATTTGTTGAGCTCCTCATGTGTGCCAGGAACAAATGAATCTTCGTTTCTATAGATAACATTTCAGTGCTCATTTGTTGATAGAAAGTCAGTAAAGAAAACTTTAGTTTCCTAACACGTCTTTCAAAGTGAATTGCTTTGCCAAACTGAATTTCAGCAACTTCCAAAATAATCTCAAAATCATGATACACATAAGGATACAGGCAATACTCTGTTTTTTTTCAATAGGCACAGTGTCCATTTGTATTAATATTCACCATGTTCACTTAATATTCTCAGTGTTTTCTCTTACGACATTTTGTGATCAAAATAATTTTTTTAAGATTTGTGAATCTGAATTCTTGGGAACAGTCAGTTCTCTGGACCAATTTGTTCTAAAGCAGGTGGTGTGATTCAAGGACATTCTGAACTTAGCTGCGAGTCCCAGTTTTACCACCAGTTAGCTGTGTAACTTTAGGCAAGTTCCTTAACCTCTTTGTGCTACTTTCTGCATCTGTAAATAAAATGATCAACCTACAGGATTTCTGCAGAATCTCCTAGTTCCATTTTCTGTAGGGTAAATACTTGAAGACAGTGTATAAAAAGGATTTATACATGTACCACATCCAAGGAATGTCACTGAAATATAATTTCTTTTAAGCTAACACCCTTGCTACTGGAAGAAAAGCTCCACAGTTATATTTCCACCTTTTAGACTGACATTCAAGTACATTCAAATGCAGAGCTGAGTCTGGTCTCAGTGACAGCGTGCCTAGCGTAGCATAGCTTTTGCCGTGGAGCATTTTCTAAGTGGCAGACCTGAGTGATGACAACAACAGAACAAAAAATCTGGGTCTATTTCCCAAAGAGAAAATAGATCAAATGTGTTGCCTTTTCCCTTGGTTCTGTAAAACATTCGATTAACGATCTCGCTCACAAATAACAACAACAAAAATAGCACCTTAACATGTTAGTCCTTAGAATGCTTAAGTTTAACCACAAAGCTCAAATTGCAGTAATTTCATAGATAAGGGACAAGTTCCGTCACTTCTTCTGCGTCCCCTTTCCTATGCATCCCCAAAGGGGAAAACCGGCGATGTTCTTCAGGTTTAAGTGGTGATCAATAAAACAAAGCCACACTTCTAAAGGATGTTGATAAACAGACTCATAAATTGTCTACTGGAGCCCATGCCTGTTTTGCTCTAAGTTCCTGGCCTCATGTAATTAACATACATGGAGGAAACAGCAAAACCCCAAACAGAACCAACTGATATGGGCTTTCTGTCACCTCCAGACGGGAAATTACCAACATTTAAATCAAACTCCTATCCTATTTTGGGTTTATTTGAGGGAGAAATATATCAACAAGGATTTTTTTTTTTACCTCTGAAAAAGTAAGTCATTACTTACGTAAAACAAACACCCCAGAAAGGAACGCTCCATCATCCTTCACCTGCAGTGGGATTTGGGGAAGTGCGCTGACGCAGCTCGGGATTTCATGTGCCAGACAACAGCTCAGCTCCTCTGTATGCAGTTGGTAAATGTGAAAGGTAAACTACGAGAAATGTGGCATAATGACACCGTAAGGGAAAAAAAGTCATTTCTGAGTCCGCTGTTCTTTAAACTCTTTGAATTCTTGCTTCAGCGGCTCTGTTGAGTCACAGCTGTGATCCGTGTTGGCACGAACCAAAAATAACACCACTGGCTGCAAAGGTTACAGGGTTTGGGCCAGCTTTTTATGGCCACACAGCAGTACCTTTCTGTTGAGTGGAAATGTAACATTTAGCTTGTAAGGGAAATCTTTCTCAAGCAGTTGTCTCAGGTCTGCCCGGAGTGCTGTTTCTGCTCTGCTGAAAGCAGACGGCTAACTTATAAAACGCACAGAATTAGAAGGACACACTTATCTTCAAGGGACTTCCTCTGAACCTCCAATGCCGGACAAGACCACTGATGGAGAAAGTGAAGTGTGTTCCTTAAGCGACACAAAATCAGTTCTACATCTGACTTTGATTAGAAAACATAAACCCTTTTCAGAATCTTTCCCCTTTCTTCCCCTCCTCCCCCCAAAATGGCACTGCCTCACTTTTTCCAATCATACAGTGATATTTGGAAAGTTCCCTGTGCTTCCATTAAGAAAAATACAGAGAAGGAAAAAAATACATAATAGCCATCTATCATTTTGTATGTGAGGCTTAGTTATAGGATTCTCAAAAAAAAAAAAAAAAAAAAACACAAACCCAACTGTGCGTTCTTTGAATAATTTAGGTCTGAGAGTGATAAGCCTATTTTGCTCTAAGAAATGATTTGTATATTCAAGGGAATGATTTGTTTTGTAATGTCTTTTTCTTAATTTATTTATTTTTATTTTTGGCTGTGTTGGGTCTTCGTTGCTGCACATGGGCTTTCTCTAGTTGTGGCGAGCGGGGGGCTGCTCTTCGTTGCGGTGCGCGGGCTCCTCGCTGCGGTGGCTTCTCTTGTTGCAGAGCACGGGCTCTATGCGTGCGGGCTTCAGTAGTTGTGGCTCATGGGCTCTAGAGCGCAGGCTCAGTAGTTGTGGCGCACGGGCTTAGCTGCTCCGTGGCATGTGGGATCTTCCTGGAACAGGGCTGGAACCCGTGTGCCCTGCACTGGCAGGCGGATTCTTAACCACTGCGCCACCAGGGAAGCCCTGTTTTGTAATCTCTTAACAAGGGTTTGTTTTGCCCTGATCTTCCTTTTATCCCTTTTATCATTTATTCAATACATATTTCTTAAACACCTATCATATTCTAGGCGTCCAGATACAGAGGTGAGTGATGTCAGCCCTTGTGACAGGGAATCTAGTAGGAAAGAGGGATGTGAATCAAAGAATCACAGAATAAGTTTGGCAAAACCATTGTGATCAGGGCTCTACAGGAGAACATCCTATTCTAGAGCATAACGTCAAGAGAGTTGAACCTAAGGAAGGAGGTCAAGAAAGGCATCACTAAGGAATAGTGGAGCAGAGATAGGAAGAGTGGAGTGGAGAAGGAGCAAAGAGCAGTCCAGGTGGAGGACCACTGTTCCCTGGACCATCTGAAGAACTAGAAGCAGGGCTGGGTGGAGCCCCAGAGGGAGTGGGCATCGAGGGATGGGGCTGGAGAGCCGGATAGGAAAGAGACCACAAAGGGACTAGTGGCCACTGGTAAACATTATAGTCATCCTCCTAAGACCAGCAGGAAGCCACTGAGGTAGAGTTGTGAGTAAGCAGTGCGTGACGTAAGCAGATTTCAGTTTTGTATTTGTCATACAAACTCGTGGTTGAGTAAAAAAATCAAACTCCAGGAGACGCAAAAATGAATCATTGCCTTAATTATTGCTCAGAATATCCCTAGCAACACAAGTTTAAGGATAAACTTGGCACATGCCAATTTCCTAGCAGCGACAGGCGACAATTCTTCTTTTCATGGTCATGAAAAGTTGACCCAAACCCTGGTAACCTGTGTCATGAGTCATATCAGTTTTGGCCAATCCCAACTCACCTACTTCCAAAACACTGGGGAGATGCTCTGGCAAGACAGGTCCAGTGCCCTCAACAGGCCAGTCTATCCAAGTAGCCTCAGTCCTTGGGCATCTCCAGATGGACCATCTGGAGGAA
The DNA here is from genome assembly GCF_964270905.1 of Leucopleurus acutus. Lineage (NCBI taxonomy): Eukaryota > Metazoa > Chordata > Mammalia > Artiodactyla > Delphinidae > Leucopleurus > Leucopleurus acutus. Next base: position 99,992,363 of record NC_139153.1, read on the forward strand.
AATGCAAAGGCCAGGGGCAAATCCCAGGAGCTCAGAGTAGTGACTGCTTATCAGGATGGTAGAGCCTTAACTAGAGCTATCCTTCCAGAAGGGGTTTTTGTGTTTGGGTTTGTTTTGTGTGAAAGAGCCTCCAGACTTTCTGAAACTAGAAAGCAGTCCTGCTGCGGTGACCCTCCACGTTCTACCTTCCTAAGTGGCAACGCGCGGAAACCTACATGATCAACCCACTGCAGGTCCCATGACCCAGAGAAATCCACACCTTGGAAATCGGCTTCCCATGCCTGTCGCTCTCTTCCTTGCCCACCTCCTACTAGCTAAGCCTCCCCAGATTCACAACCACACACACACACACACACACACACACATCAGCAAAGTTCTTACAAGGAAAAATGTGCTTTTTAAGATTTTTCAAAATGTTTTCAAGAACGAGGAGGATGGGCTTCCCTGGTGGCGCGGTGGTTGAGAGTCCGCCTGCCGATGCAGGAGACACGGGTTCGTGCCCCGGTCCGGGAAGATCCCACATGCCGCGGAGTGGCTGGGCCCGTGAGCCATGGCCGCTGAGCCTGCGCGTCTGGAGCCTGTGCTCCGCAACGGGAGAGGCCACGACAGTGAGAGGCCCGCGTACCGCAAAAAAAAAAAAAAAGAACGAGGAGGATGAGATGATGATGAAGCATAGGCAAGGCCTTGCGCTCTCTCCAACCTCCTTGCACAAGTCAGTCCCTGAAGAATAGTCCAAGGCAGCTGTGAAAGTGATACGGACACATGAAGCTGAGCAGACCTGCAATAGCAATGACTAGAACGCCCTTAGCAGCCTTGGACTTGGATTGAAGGAGCCCACGTCACATGTCAGTAGTGGAACAGGGTTGAAGACTCCGGAAAGGGCTTCTCTTCACAGTAAATTCATATAATCAGGACACGTTATGACTCTCGTGGGCCTTAGGTATTTTTGCCTTCCTGGCCCCTTGGTATAAAGACACATATATTGATATTACATATTGGGCTTCCTTGTTGACGCAGTGGTTGAGAGTCCGCCTGCCGATGCAGGGGACACGGGTTCGTGCCCCGGTCTGGGAAGATCCCACATGCCGCGGAGCGGCTGGGCCCGTGAGCCATGGCCGCTGAGCCTGCGCGTCCGGCGCCTGTGCTCCGCAAAGGGAGAGGCCACAACAGTGAGAGGCCCGCGTACCGCAAAAACAAATAATAAAAAAACAAAATAAAACAAAAAATATATATATTAAGACAGATTTTTCAATCTAAAAGTTAATTTGTTTCTTCTGCCTTTAGAAGAAATAAGAACATTTTCATGGACCCCACTTTTCAGCCCTCACTGTGATCACTGTGCCCCACGGAGGTGCACTGACACTCACTGATGCTTCTGGGGCTCCATGTTCAGGTGACCCTGGCATGCAGGACACCCCTCCGTGCTCCTCTGTCCCAGTGTGATGGTGGCTCTCACGCGTGAGTCCCTGAGCTCTTTGAGGGCAGACGCGTATTTTGGGCAGGTCTTCCTCCGCACTGATCAAGGGCCCAGCATTTCACAGGGACTTGATGAACATTTAGTGAGTGAGTAAATGCACTGAGCTGCGGTTAGCGCTTGGCTGAGAGAGTAAACACAGCCACGCCTGCTGTGATAGGAAGAAGCGTGAGCCTGGCCTCAGGGCCTTGCAAGGACCCCCTGGCAGGTGGCTGAAAACACAGGCTCCAGGTTAGACCTCTGGTGGAGGCTCAGGCTGAACTTTACAGTGGAGCAGCTTTGGACACATTTCTTAGCATCCCCAAGACTCGGTTTCTCCACAATTAAAGTGGAGGATCGTGGGATTATGGTAAGAATCCAAGGAGATAATGGTGTGGGGAACTTAGAACAGAGCTGGACCTGTGTAAGGAACCAGTACAAGAGGGTGTGAAGGAAAAGGAACCCTCCTACATTGTTGATGGGAATGTAAATTGGTGTAGCCACTGTGGAGAACAGTATGGAGGTTCCTTAAAAAAACTAAAAATAGAATTACCATGTGACCCAGCAGTATATCCGAAGAAAACTCTAATTCGAAAAGATACATGCTCCCCAAAGTTCATAGCAGCACTATTCACAACAACTAAGACATGCAAGCAACCTAAGTGTCCATCAACAGATGAATGGATAAAGAAGATGTGGTACGTATATACAATGGAATATTAGCCATAAAAAAGAATGAAATAATGCCATTTGCAGCAACATGGATAGACCGAGAGGTTGTCATACTAAATGAAGAAAGTCAGAGAAAGACAAATATCATATGATATCACTTATATATGGAACCTAAAAAAATGACACAAATGAACTTATTTACAAAATAGAAATAAACTCACAGATATAGAAAACAAATTTATGGTTACCAAAGGGAATAGTGGGGGGGGGAGGGATAAATTAGGAGTTTGGGATTAACATATACACATTACTATATATAAAATAGGTAAACAGGACTTCCCTGGTGGTGCAGTGATTAAGAATCCACCTGCCAATGCAGGAGACATGGGTTTGAGCCCTGGCCTGGGAAGATCCCACATGCCATGGAGCAACTAAGCCCATGTGCCACAACTACTGAGCTTGTGTTCTAGAGCCCGTGAGCCACAACCACTGAGCCCGTGTGCCACAACTACTGAAGCCCGTGTGCCACAACTACTGAAGCCCGTGTGCCTAGAACCCGTGCTCCGCAACAAGAGAAGCCACCGCAATGAGAAGCCCGCGCACCACAACGAAGACCCAATGCAGCCAAAAATAAATAAATAATTTTTTTTAAAGGTAAACAACAAGGACCCATTGTATAGCACAGGGAACTATACTCAATATCTTGTGATAACCTATAATGGAAAAGAAGCTGAAAAAGAATATGTATGTGTGTATATATATGTATATGTATGTATATATATATATACCTATATATTTAACTGAATCACTGCTGTATACCTGAAACTAACACAACATTGTAAATTAACTATAGTTCAATTAAAAAGAAAACAAACAGTACATGTTAAATATTATTGTCATTTAGCCTGAATCTCTTCATCAGCATAATAGAAATGAATATATCTGTTATGGGGTCATTGTGAAAATAGAGTGCGATAACAAAGGCTGAAGAGCTTTCTAATTGCACTGTAGTGAGAAAGTATTCAGACAGTGGAATGCATTCAAGATCTGAATCTGCATCCCAGCTCCAAAACTTACGAGATAAAAGGCTTTCAGCAAAGTATTTACCTTACCGAGTCTCACTCTGTTCACCCTCATAATGGGGGTAATGCCCACCTCAGAATGTGGCTTTAGAGATGAAACTATATCACGAATGTGAGAAAAAAAAAAGAGCTTTGTAAAGTCCACGGTGCTATAAAAATACTTACTGCCCGGCTCTCCTGATTAGTAACAAGTATCCAAACCAATAAATCCACAGTTTAGGCTTAACAATGGCCGTCATTGATCTCAGCCGTTTTCCTCCTAATTCTTTCCGGTCCCCCTTCTTTTCCCCTCCTCTGCTTTCAGATTCCTTTGGGTTTTAGCGTTGCTTCCTTAATGAGATCTGCCTTGGAGTTTACTCATGTTCTTAACCCCTTAAACTTTGGCTAAAACCCATTGCCACCTTAAGGTCCGGCCAAGGATCTCTGAAATTTCTCACTTCTCAAGGGGAGCAACCGCAGTCTGTATTAAATGAGATAACAAGAGGCACCGTCTTCTATTCAATTCCTTTTCCCTGCAATAGACACAGATGGATCTCCTGCCCGTTTGTAAGGCTATTGTTCTAGGTTTAGGAGGAAGTTGTAAAACAATAAAACAGGAGAAAAAAGAAAAAAGCTCTCGGATAGGTTTATCCTCAAAGGTAAGGTCCAAACAGTCCCTCCCTGTAATAGTCAGATCTCAGCCCCAGAAGAGTCATGTCTGACTTTGCTCTCAGGCCTCAGACCTGCCACCCCAGCCGCTGACTCACGCTCCCAGAGGAAAGGGCAGGGCTGCCAAGAGCAAACAGAGAGCAGGATACCTACGTCTGAGGACCTTGGGATCATAGCATCTCGGGAAGGCGGCTGCCCAGCCTCCGCAGGGATTGTCAGGATGGAGAGGTGGTCTTGACGGAGATCCCTGAGGACCAGCTTGCATTAATGTTGCCAGTTTTTTGCTTCAAACACTAGAAGTTTGCCTGTGAGTCAGCAAAATACCTCCTTTCGGTTTTATGGTGAAAAGTAGAATTTCCTCAAATTTCTGAATTTATTTAGAAGAAAGGATTCTCCTTTCTTACCGGTGCCACTGCTTCTCCCCCCATCCCACACACACACCTCTACCTCCACGCTCCAGACCTGAGAATCCCGGGGGAGCGGAAGCAGGTTAACTGGGAGATGTCCCCCTCGTACGGGCATTTCCCCATCGACTGTATCCGCTACCAGGAGTGCCCTGGGGAACAAACATCATTCAGAGCTTAAAATCCCCCTTCTACTGGGGACTTCGGGGTGGCCCTCTTAGCCTGGCATCTCTAAGGACCATCGGCCCTGCCAGGCACCCCATCGCCCCTCACCCCACACAGGTGGGTCCAGGGGTCTTACCTGGACCAGTGCATCCTGCTTACCTCAGAACACATGCCTGACCCGAGCTTGCCAACATAGATCCTCCTAGGAATGAGGAACTGGAGATCAGAGGCTGCAAGTCGGTTTCTGTTTATGTGAGAAGATGGAGAAATATGAATACACCAGAGTTGAGAGAGAGCCATCTTCTGCCATCTGCACTGACGCACGGGACCTGACGGTCTATAAACAATAAAGCCCCGTGAGAAGATGAGCCTAAGAGAGGGTGGGAGAGAGAGAGAGACGAGAAGAGAAGAGAGGAAGTGACAGTTGTGGTGACTGATGGCTCCTGGTGCCTGACTCCCGTCCCCTCTGTCTCCACACCCCTCTGCTTCCCTGTCCCCAGGTTCCATGAGACACTCCTGTACCCATTAATTAACTCCCACCCTTTATTCAAGCTAGCTCGGGTTGACTTCTGCCGTTTGCAACTCCAATAGACCTCAGCGTTGCCTCCTTACACGCATTTTCATCTTCTTGGCAACTACGTCGGTTTGCTTTCTGTCACCTACATTTCCTCAGTGCCACATACATGCTTTTTTTTTTTTTTCCACATACATGCTTTAAGGGGCTGTGATCTCAGAACAATACATATGACACAGGCTTAAGTTAACCGACAGCTGCAGGTTTAGGAGTGAACCCAACAGCCATTGAGGCCAAGGAGAGGTGAGGGGTGGTCTTCTGGGGGCTTCCAGAATGACCCCCTCACTCACTTCTGTGGTTCTGACGAAGAAGTGGGCAGACCAGGGAGAGGCTGACAGCCGTGTTATAGCCACACAGAGGACACCACAGACGACTAAATGGAAAGATGGAAAAGAAGCCTTGTTTTAGACGACGTCACCGAGCTGCCAGTTCAGACCATTCCCAGCGTCTACCCTCTCTCAGACTATCTATTGACATGGTCCCATAAATCCCTTTAACTAAACATCTTAACTAGAATTCCCAAGAGTCTACTCAAATGTACATTCTTCCACTGCAATAATCCCAAACTCCCTCAGTATATTTTGGGAGAATAAAAAGGAAAACAGGAAAAGAGGGCTTGGCTGGAAAGTCAGAGTCTTCCAAGATACCAGCCGTCCTCTGCCCCCAATTACCAATGGAACCTTAGGCAACTGTGTACCTTCTTTGAGCCCAGGAACTCATCTGCAGAGTGAAAAGGATTAGACTTCCAACACTAAAATTCTATGATTTTAATTGTAGACCCTAAGCTCCAACTCACTGAGTCCTATGGGGTTAGTTTATAATTACAGATGTGAATCGCTCCACACTCTCAAATTCAGCAACTGACAACAACAACAGAACGTTTTATTTGCATTAAAACTCTCAGTGTGAAGCAAGAAACCCAGCGTTAGAATCCTACCATGGAGAGGTAGAAAGAGGAAATGAGGGAATACAATTGAAAAATCAGCTGGCTGAGCCCTGTTCACAAATGTCAACCCTTGGAGTAACCATAACCAAGGAAGCCATGGTGTGGTGGCCCTGCAGGTCACACCCAGCGGGGGGACATCCTTCACTTGAGCTGTGTGGTGTGGGTAACCTGCAACAATGGAAAGAGTGACTAGTCCATCAGGCTTTGTATGAAGGATCTAAGGGTGTAATATTTAATTTAGGCTTTGAATTAGTTGGAGAACACATTGAACTCTTAAAAGTTAGTATTTGTTAGTGATGTTATTTTTCAAGACCTTTTTTTTTTTTTTTTTTTTTTTTTTTTGGTCAGAGGTTGTTTTGTTTCTCCCTTTTGTGGCGTGGTTGCTGCTAAGAAAATAAAACCTGTCCCAACCCAGAAACTCAGAACTGATTCTCCAGGTTCTCTCACTGGAAAGAATAACAAAAACAAAACCAGTATAATTGACTTCCACCACCAAGGGCACATGCAAGATTGTGCGTGCATACACATACACTCACACAAATTGATAGAGAATCTTGGACCCAGTCGTGCAGGAATCAAGCTGGAACCAGACCTACCATATGGATTTACTTTTACTGGAGGTTTCCAAATATTCAATTTTAGAGCAGACCTCGGTACCATAGTTTTCAAGAAATCTCTTCTCCCCACAACTTTAAATATAGCTGTGCCAAAGTCAAGCATGATCTCAAAAGAACAAAGCAAGAAAAGTTCATAGATCATCTTTTGGTAAAGTACCAAGGAGGTATCATATGACAGGATCAGTATATCAGGCCAATTTTAAGACTGATGTCTACCCATACTAGGGAAAATAATACTGGAGAAAAATATAATTCTAGAGATCGTAAGAAACAATATGGTGTGCACTTCCCAAATGCCTTTAGATTCGCTTTTTAAAAAAAAAAAAAAAAGATGGTTAGTTTGTTTGGCCAAAAATGTATTTCAAACAAAAAAATATTTCACAATTTTCTCAACTCACAGACTCCAAATCTGAGAACTATAAGAAATCATAGTAATTTCCCAATCCAGTCTCCTCATTGTCAACTGGCCTATCTACACTTAGTTATGTTAAAAACTCATTTGGAATAAGAATAAGCCTATTAAGAGTGCAATATTCAATACAGCACAATTTTGTTTACGTGAAGTTCAAAAACAGGCAAAACTAATCTGTAGTGTTAGAAGTCAGAATATTGGTTCCTTCTGGGAAAGAGGAAGCGGGTAGAGGAGGGCCCTCTGGAGATGCTCTTTCCCTTGATCTGGGTGGTGGTTAGTTAAGTGCATGAGAGTTATGACATGTATAATCAAGCTGTATGTTTATAATTTGTGCATTTTTAGATGTATGTTATACATCAACCTAGAAGTTTATTTCCAATAAAAGATCCCGGGTAACCAAATCTAAGTCAAAAAACAAACAAAAAGATGTCATTTGCTTGTTGATGCAACAGTTAATTTAGAATTACCTTAGCTTTCTACTCACCTTTCTAATTGACGTACAAATTCCCTGTTTTTGGTGCACACTTCTATGAGTGGAACAAACGCATGAAGTCAGACCCCAATTTCAAGATACAGAACGGTTCTCTCACTCCCAAAGGACTCCCCAAGCTGCCCCTTTGTAGTCACCCCTCCCCACACGTTCAACTCCCAGCAGCCACTGATCTGTTCCTATAACTTCTGCATTTTCCAGCATGTCATATAATTAGAACCACACAAAATGTAGTCTTCTGAGTCTGGTTTCTTTCACTTAGCAAAAGGCGTTTGACATTCATCCACACTGTTACGTGAACCAGTAATTTGCTCCCTATTATTCCATTCTGAGTAATATTCCAGTACTTGGATGTACATGGTTTGTTTATCCATTCACCAGTCAAAAGACATTTGGGTTGTTTCCCGTCTTGGGCATTCATGGACAAGTTTTCATGTGAACAAAAGTTTCCAGTTCTCTTGGGTCAATACCTAGGAGTGGGATTGCTGGATTATATGGTAAGTATATGTTTAACTTTATAAAAAACTGTCAAATTGTTTTTCCCCAAAGTGCGAATGCAAGCAATTAATATTGTCTTTTTTAAGAAGCCATTCTAATTGGTGAAAAGGTCATCATCACAGAAAATACTTGCCCAAGATTCTGCTAATAGTACACACAGTAAGTGTAAAATTTAGGAAGAGATAGTATACATTAAAATAATTCTGCAGGCCAATTGAAAGTATTCTATGTTCTTAAAAATCATGATCTTTTCTATCTGAATTTCTTTAATATTTGATATTGAGGATCTTATATTCATTGGCCATTTATATTTCTTTCACGGGAATGGCCTGTTTAGGCAATTTGCTCATTTTTATGTTAGTATTTTAAAAGCTAATTTGAAAGAACGCTTTGTGTTTTATGGAAATCAGACTGTCAATTTTGTTGTAAATAAGTTTGTGCTTTCACTTTGTTTATGACGTTTGCTGCTACAAAAAGATTTTCTTAAGTTTAGAGTGAGACTTATAGAAAGCTCTTTTCCACTCAAAGATTATTTTTAAATCTTCACCAATGTTTTCTATGATTTGTTTCCTTCATTTTCTTCCGTGTAAAATCTGTCTAGAATTAATTTGGGGGTGGCAAGGATCTCAACCTACTGAGATTAAATTAAGTAAAAGAAATTAAAATCTGCCAGTAAAAGGTGGAAAAAAATTTCTTAAGATTAATAAACTTCTTTCCAGAAGTCATTTTTTTAAATTTAGGTTTCTTAGTCACTTTGGTTTGATGTCCCACTCCAGCTTTATAACCTTTTGAGATTTTTACTTTTTCAGCTTCCATTAAAACTGAATGTGGGGCTTCCCTGGTGGCGCAGTGGTTGAGAGTCCGCCTGCCGATGCAGGGGACACGGGTTCGTGCCCCGGTCTGGGAAGATCCCACGTGCCGTGGAGCGGCTGGGCCCGTGAGCCATGCCCGCTGAACCTGCGCGTCCGGAGCCTGTGCTCCGCAACGGGAGAGGCCACAACAGTGAGAGGCCCGCGTACCGCAAGAAAAAAAAAACAAAAAAACTGAATGTGATAGAGACTTCTTGGGGAAATGGGCTATCAAAATCTGCTCTTAACTTAAATATCTGGAATGTAAATGTAAATTTAAATGACATAACTTGATCTTGAATGGCTAAACAGGACAGTGGCCACCAGTTTTTTTAAAAACTTCATGGGAAAAATGTAAATTCAAATGGCAAGAGTTTGATCCCAGTAAATGTAAATTCAAATGCATCATGTTATCCTAAATAAGTAAGAATATTCCCATCACTATCTGTTAAGCAATGCCTATATCCCCTCCACTGACTTGAGATACCTCTTTTATTATATAATAAATTCTCATTTGTTCTTGGATTTATTTCTAGATTTCCCCATGATTTTTCCTAAGTCAGTCTATGAAATGAACACTTTTACAGTTTCATCATATTGTCTTTAAACATGAAAGAGACTAAACTTCAAAAATTTTTGTATTTTACTGTGAAAAGTAACAGATACAGAAAAGTACATAAAATAGGTAAAAACATTTAAACAAATAGTTATAAAGAGAACACCTGGGTAAACTCCACCCAGGTCAAGAAATAGAACTAAAATTTATTATTTTCACAGGGCTTCCCTGGTGGCACAGTTGTTAAGAATCTGCCTGCCAATGCAGGGGACACGGGTTTGAGCCCTGGTCCGGGAAGATCCCACATGCCGCGGAGCAACTAGGCCCGTGCGCCACAGCTACTGAGCCTGTGCTCTTGAGCCCGCGAGACACAACTACTGAGCCCGTGTGCCACAACTCCTAAAGCCCGTGCACCTAGAGCCCATGCTCCGCAAGAATCCACCACAATGAGAAGCCCGCGCACCACAACGAAGAGTAGCTCCCACTTGCCACAACTAGAGAAAGCCCGCGCACAGCAACGAAGACCCAATGCAGCCGAAAAGAAATAAATAAATAAAAATTTTTAAAATTTATTATTTTCAGTTGTCTCCCGCAAACTACGTATTTAAAATAAGAATTATCAGCTAGTTCTGATGGTTTGACAATCATATTTTCAAACATTTAGTAAATATTTGGATGTAAATTGATAGTGGAACTACCAAAGCCCCAGGAAATAAGAAATACTTGGTTAATTTTGTTATGTTTATAAGTAAATGGGGTTTAAACCTCCTTAAAATTTCATATTGTACAACACAATATTTTTTCCTTATTATATACAAAGATTTTTCTGAGTATATCAATTTTGTAAAAAAGAACATTTAAACTTAAGAAGGACCCCTTTTCTGACGTTCGGAAGCATTTGATAATTTATAAACAATTGGCCTGCATTGTCCAACATGGCAGCTACCAGCCACAGAGCTACTTAAACTTAAGTTGCTTAAGGTTAAATAAAATTAAAAACTCAGTGTTTCAGTCTCACCAGCTGCATTTCAAATGCTCAAGAGCCACATGTGGCTAGTGGGTACCCCAAGGGTTCAGCACAGATACAGAACATTTTCATCATCAGAGAATATTCTATTGGATGGCTCTGGTCTAGACCCTTCTTGGCTTCCACAAATGATCTGGGGGGTCTAAAACTCTAATTTGAATTATCTTTAAAACATACAAGATATACAGTCAAAATAAACATAGGAAACAGAGATCAGAAATTACAGAGAGAGAAAAAGAAATGTACTAGGAATGGGTGATATACAATGGAGCACTAAATCTTGTTCTAACTTTGTTTAGCCAAAGCTGAACAAATAAACAAAACATTCAATGAATTATATAGTTCTCATTCAGCAGAAGGAAGCATGTGCTTTTATTTGGCAAGACATACTGTTTCCTGGCGATAATATCTGGCGAGAAAATATTATGGGGAAACTTCCATCAGTGTAACCCACGGGTGGCTGGACTGTTTAGGTGGCTGGACTGTTCAGGTGGCCTCTGCCTACCCCACACACCTTGAAGTTGACTCATCACATCAAAAAAGTAGCAAAAATAATCAGTAGCAAAAATCATCCGTAAGTGGTGTCGATATTCCTGAAGATTTCACGAGCAGATGAAGGAAAGGATTATGTCACCTAGCACATGGCAAAGTCTCATCCAACTTTGTGCTAGCTCTCTCTGCCCTTGTCTGTCCCAAGGCCTCTTCTCTGGCCACCCTTCGGCTAAGTTTTCTTTTCCTCCCCTCCCTCCATTCCCCTACTCCTCACCCACAGCCTCTAAAAAATCATCTTTATTGGTCCCGGCAATTCAGCTCATGCCTTTCTGCGTATACCTTGCTCAGCAAAGCAAAAGCTCAGCGAGGACCCAAATGGTGACCCACAGTAACCCCTCCAAGCCCACTTCACAGGAGCTCTCCCTTTACCTTACCACACAGGAAATGCCAAGCCACCTTTTTAAATACCTTTAACAGCAATTTTGAAGGGGGAAAAAAAAAAGATCTGAGGCTGTGGCATTAAATTATAATTTAGTCAAAGCAGTTCTTTAGAGAATTAAATTAATTTGGTCCAGGTATTTTGGTTTCTGCTAAACTTTGTAGACTTCAAGGCAAAACAGAAAAACAAATAAACAGACATACATACAAGAAATACCATGTTTTCCTGGGGCAGAGGGAAGCGTACGAGTTCTTATTGGGAGGACATTCTCTCATTCTCTTTTCTAGTTCTACAGCTGGTGACAACGGGGACTCAGGGAAAATGACTTTTCCAATCACAGAGATCATTAAGAAAAAAATCTGAGATTCTAGCAGATGTCTGTCTAAACAATCCCATTACAGCGCCATGTCTCCCTCATGAACCACAACATGGGGTAGAGTAAGGGAAGCAAAAGGTCATCATGGTAGCCCCCAAATCTGGCCCTGTCTTAGGATCCAGTTAGCCAACGTTGGTCGCCATAATGAATTCCCCCAGAGTGGCAGCCCTCTGTTGACAACACACACTTCAGAAGAAGGAGTGTAAAAGATATGGTCCCTCTGCTTCCCACCCTTCTTTGCAGACAGAAATTAATCAGAAGTCTATTTAAACATTGAAATCATAGAATCATAGACCTGGGAAAGATTCCAGAGCAAGTCCTGTACACTTACTGCTCCATTATAGATGAGGTCACAGGGGTCCAGAGAAGTTAGGTGTTTTGTTTAAGATCACTAGCAAGTTAGGGGCAGAACCAGAAGAACACAAGGTTGCCTGTAGCTCCAATTATTTAAATCAGAGGCCACAAATCATTGGCCCATACTGTGCTCTTAATGTTTTGATTGTTTGCTAAAATTTTAAAGTTGGGAAATCGTTATCCTGTAAGTCTGCATTTCTGACTTGAAAAAAACATCAGATTTGCTAACACAGAATTATGGCTGCCTTCTTTAGGTGAGCTATGAGCCCCTCAGTTCACAACTGGCACATTCCCGCCGACCCCAAGCAGGCAGTAAGCTTCCCAGCTTCCAGATCCATGTCGGATGTATTTTTGTAACCCCAGTAAAAGGGTTCAGACTATGACTGGTACTTAAGTCACATTAACTTTTGAATGAGTGACGCATGGATGCTGGGTTGCCATTTCGGTATAGAGGGTCATGAGAAGAGGCACAGTCTTCTGGTTCACGGTTCTGCTCTCCATCCTGAGCTGCTAGCTTGCTGGGTGACATTGACACCCATGGAGACCACCTGGTAGCCTGCTCACCTCATGGGTCCCTGCCCACCTGAGCTCCAGCAATCTTCCACTCTACTTCCACACTCCCCATGGTCACATGCAGAACCTTGGAATTCCTTTGAAGCATGAAATAGCCAACGTCTCCTTTCTCTGACCAAACCTCCCATCTTGTTAGCTCTGTCACCCCCTTGCTTCCACCAAAACAGGGACACAGCCTCAGCTCTCTGTCGCTTTCTTGTCACCCAGCCTCCATGCTCCGTGCCACAGAATCTCAAAATGTTTTTCAGACTCAAAAGGAATATTGTGGTCTAATAATTTCAGAGCACTTTTCACAAACATTTTTAGGGCCCAAAATGTGTAATTCAGCAACTTTAAACAAATGCCCTACTTTGAGGAGGTTTTTGGTCTGCCTTTTATCTTTGTTTGGGTTTTTTTTTCCCTCCCTTGTGCATCGTAATTTCTTCTTTGTTGAGCATAAGGTCTGCATTGTGGTGTGTGTGCGTGTGTGTTTTAGTTGTCCACCAGATAAAGCAGTGTGTTAACTCTACTGAAAATGTTGGGTTTATCATTCCTAGGGCAACTGTTTAGCAGAATGTAACTACCAGAAACTGAGCTTTTTCCCTCCCACTGTAGGAGCATCACATTCAAACATACAGAAAAGTTAGAAAGTTGGCCTTAGAGGCAAAGATACCAACCACAGGGGGATAACATAGAATTCTGCCATATAGTGAATATGATATTTCCAAATGAGTAAAAGGCCACAAGTGGGAAAGAGAGCCAAAAAAAATCCAAATTTCATTAAAATAACGGTTGCCGACAAAGCTGAATTACCTTTGACAGTCACACTTGCAGGAAAACATCTGTTTTGACATGTGTGTCAGGAGATCCAAACATCTAAAACTGGAGAATGAATGAGCCATTGTTTAGTCTGCAAAAGGGCAGGATTGTGTAAATGAAGATACAATTGGGAAAAAATAAGGTACAGAAAAGAAAGTTTCCAATAGAAACCTTCTAATAAAAACACAAACACATGCACAGAAACTTCGCCAAAGACGAATGAGAGAGCAAAAATCTTGAGGAAGAAAGCAGTAAAATGAGAAAAGGCCTTTCAGTGGCTGAATGGTCTAAAACAAAATTGGAAGGAGGAGGGGGTCAGTTACACAGATACAGTTGGGAGGGAGGGGTCTTTGCAGGAGTGATCAGAGGTCGGCAGCCTCCAGATCCCCCCACTCAGTGTCCCAGCAGAGGCCACTCCCAGAGAGATGTCCAGTGAGACACAATGCAAGTCCTCAGCCCCTTTATCCAGGGTTGTTGCCCTCCGCCCTCGCGGTGTGAAATTTCCGGGGCTGCCACTTCAAGGAGGCATAGCAAACGCTAGGAGTTGCTTAAACAAACAATCCAAAAAGATGAGCAGGCAGGTTGAATAGAAGGAAAGAAAACAAGAGACGGGATGCCTCAGAGCGTCATCTTCCTGATGTAATAACAATGATCACTTAATCAGCGTGATTAAGATGAAGAGCTAAAAATAAAGATTTCCGCCTCATTTGTTTTGCCATCTCAGCCAGCCAAAAAACTTTAAAAGCAGTTAAGTCAACCATCGAAGCCAGAGGGACTCTGGTCCTGCCGTTTCCGACGCCGCCTTATGATGTGATGTATCCTTATGGGGAAAAGAAAGAACCAGCCACAGCCACTCCCTTCAGAGCTATTTCATCCAGACATGAACCAAACCACTGCGGAACAGCCTAAAAATATAGCAACAGGAGATCAGCCAGGAGGAAAGCCAAATTCCCCCACCGTGGGCCGCATCAAGTGCAGGCTGGGAAAGCTACGTTCAGGGGAGACCCTAGCAAAACAGGCAAGCGGCTTCAGAAGCACCAAGTCTGGGTACCAAAGACTGCCCACACCCACACTGATTCACCAGGGGCCATTCTTCACGACGCGTTCCGGTAGCTGCGGGTGACGGTGAGATGGCTCTGCTACCGCCAGCCATCCCCAAGGCCTCACCTCCTGAGCGGCTGCTGCCTCCACCCCTCCTCTCTGTTTTCTGATTTATCTGCCCCGTAACATCCTCTCGCGTCCTTGCTCAGAAATGTTTACAGTCAATTCAGCTCTGCATTCACGGCGCTCTGCAAATGGCCTACGCTTACCGTTTCTAGCTGACCTTGCTGTTTTTCTGTACATAACCCTGCAATTCCGCTCAAGAGACACGTGCTCTTTCCCGACCACTCTCTGAGTCTCCCTCCTCCGCGAAGCTCTCCCCCATCTCTGGTCATAATGTGAATTCACTACCCTTTGAGCCTCCATCCCTCTTTCCTTCTTTCAACACACCACGGCTTCCCTAGTTCTAAAACGTCCCCATCCCAAGAAGGAGGGCTTCCCTCAAGAGTTCTGGAACTTTCCAGTATTTACTTCCACCCTTTCTGCGGGTCTGTTCCTGACGTCAAGGGCAGGCTTTCATAGTCTCAGACTCATAGACCTCCAGCACCTAGTGTGGTGACTCACACATAGTGTGTACTTAATAAATATTTATTTGCATATTTATGGTTCAACTGGATGGAATTGTAAAATAAGGTTTATGTAGTTCAAGCTTTGGGTACCCAGAAGCTAGTTTCGTAGAATCAGAACTTTAATGCCAGAAAGAATCGAAAGACCATCTAGTCGACCCTACGGATGAGGAAACTGAGACCTGGGGAGATTTTGTAATTGCCCAAGGACACACAATCAAAAACAAAAACCTGAGACTGAGAACAAGCCCCCAGGACTTAATTCTGACAATCGCATGGGATAGTAAGTCACAATATTGGTTTAATTTTAGAACATTTCTTGAGGAAATCATCTGATCTCCCAGCCGCCTATCGAGAGCCTGTGCTAAAGCCCAAGCGCTGTGCTAAATATGCAGGGGAGGGGACCGTTGCCTTATAAGTATGTAAATGAAAATAGTTATTATTGTCTTTAGAAAGGCGGAAAGTAGACTGTCATTCAGCCGAGATCCCACACAGCAAGGCTACGTGGAACCAGAGAGACTCTGACTCCCTGTGTGTTTTAACTTATCATAGTTCCTCTGTACATGCAAATTTCGCTTCTGTTTCCCCATCTGTTCTCATCTGTGCCTTCCCAAAGACAAGCCTTCGTTTTAAGTCCACGCCGGTACTGCAGTCCCCTTTCCCTTTTATCTACTCGAGTATCACTCCTGGCTGCAGCTGCATTCACTGTAGCCTGTGTCTTTAATGCGGATGTTACATAAGGCTCAAATTTCTGACATTACGAGGTTTCTGATGGGTCATTTTAATCTAGGAGATACACACCACTTCCCAAGATTCCAAAGGAAGGAAAGAAAAAGAGGGTACGTACAATGATTTGAACGAGTTTAAGTCCTAATTTGGTCCTTCTTCTCCGCCGCCCCCCCCTGGGCATTTTAATCTTCCCTTTCCTTTTTAATCTTTTCAAACTCACTGTCTTCTAACGTAACACAGAAAAGCATGGCTGCTTCCTAAGATGTATCCTAGATAAGACATGGAAATTAGCCTCTGTTACATGCATTTCTTTACGGCTTCTCACTTCTGTTTCATTTTAATTCCTTCGACAGACATGAATGCTTTTAGACATGTCACCAGGTCTGCTCCCTAAGCAGCCTTACTTCTTTACAGGACCTCTTTCCTTCTGTTTTCCTTCTGTTTAGGAGCTAATACCTCACGCTATACAAATCACCTTCATAAAGCTGACATTTTATTCTTTGCATGAGCCTTCTGGTTCAAATACCCAACAATTCTGCAAGCACGGAACATCACACAGAGCGTCAGAACTCCAGCCAAGCCTGGGCGGAGAGGGGTAGGTCAGAGGAGTCTCCGTCATATTTTAAATTTTCATTTCTTCCATTGGCTTGTGTCCTAAATGCTATTTAACAGTAGTTAGTGCCAATTTCCTTTGTTTCCGGGAATGTATCTCATGTGTACCTAACATGAATGTAATTCCTTATCAGAGTTGAAAGAAGAGTTTGCACGAAGTATGAGCAATCCTCCACGCAGATTTAAGGGTGAACCGTCTTGGTTTCATCACTGGATTATGGGTTCTCCTGACTAAGAGTGTTTTGGCCGCTCTGCCCTCAAGCAGAGGATGCAGATGTGGGACCTGCTGTAAAGGATTTACAGAAAATAGGAGAAGTCTGAGGATGGCCACAGATAAATCAACAAGAAACATCAGATTCCTTCATCAACTGGGTTAGTGTCTCTCAAAGAACATTCTGTGGGTGTATAATCCCAAATATTTTAGATGCAAATTAGTAAATACTGTCTGTTTTCCTTTGCTCAGAAAATATATCTCTATTAGTCAGCGTTCTCCAGAGAAACAGAACCCATGGGGTATGTACACACACACACACACACACACACGCACACACGCACAGAGATTTATTTTAAGGAATTGGCTCATGCAACTCTGGGGGCTGGTAAGTCTGATATTTGCAGGGTAGGTCAGCAGGCTGGAGACCCAGGGAAGAGCTTGTTGGGGCAGCTTGAGTCTGATGGTCTCTGGAGGCATAATTCCTTTTTCCTCAGGGGACCACAGTCCTTTTCTTCTAAGGCCTTCAACTGATTGGATGAGGCCCACCCACATGATGGCGGGCATCTGCTTTATTCAGAGTCTACTGATTTAAATGGTGAACTCATCTGAAAAATACCTTCACCACAACATCTGGACTGGTGTTTGACCAAACATCTGGGTACCATGGCCTAGCCAAGTTGACACATAAAATTAACCATTGCACTGTCACATGTTCAGTCTGAGGTTTTCTACAAGAAAATTAAAACATTATGATACTTTGTGCAGTATCTTCTAGTTTTCCAAGTACTTTATCATTTTGGTCTTAAAGACATTATGCCATGAAAATTTTACAATTGGGACCACTTAAATATTAGAAAGAATAGGCCCTTTTTCAAAAGTGTAAGTCCTTTGTCTGGAATTTGTAATACAGCAATTGCAACAATTAATGTAAAAATGGTTTGATTTCACCTACTTAATCCATCATATGCCTGTAAAGTATACAACTGGTGGTTCTCTTTGGGGTACACCTCATCACCATTTGTAACACTGTGTCTATAGGAAAATACTTTCAAAACTGTAAATCAAAATACCAGTGATATCCTCCCTCCGGTGATGAACAGAAATGGGAAGAGTGATTATGTTCTTGGATCCCAATTACTTATTTTTTCTCCACATTTACATAATCATCAAAAACTATCACTCTACTTTTTTTTTTTTTAGTTATTTTTGGCTGTGTTGGGTCTTCGTTGCTGCGCGTGGGCTTTCTCTAGTTGCGTCGAGCGGAGGCTACTCTTCGCTGCGGTGTGTGGGCTTCTCATTGCAGTGGCTTCTCTTGTTGTGGAGCACCGGCTGTAGGTGCGCGGGCTCAGTAGTTGTGGCTCGCGGGCTCTAGAGCGCAGGCTCAGTAGTTGTGGCGCACGGGCTTAGTTGCTCCGCGGCATGTGGGATCTTCCCCGACCAGGGCTCGAACCCGTGCGCTCTGCATTGGCAGGCGGATTCTTAACCACTGCGCCACCAGGGAAGCCCCACTCTACATTTTTCTTAGCTGATATTCTCTAACCCAAACAATCCCTGGTACCCAGGTGATCATTCCAGAGAACAAAGAAAACGTGTTCGAGAGAGAGTCCCTTCTATACCTGGTCCCACACAAAGGTTGTTTATTAAGAGACGGCCAGCTCATCTAGATAAAAGTAGAAGTGTCGTTTTAAGGGCTCAGATAACAGCATTCAGTTGTGATGTGAAAATCAGAGTTAACTTTTTTTGTCTGTGAATATACAAAAGCACGGAAATAAGAGTAGAAAATCTGAACCGTGCAATGGGAAGAAAAAGCTCACGCATCCCACCTATGTGCTAACACAGTTACTGTGTTACTGAGATGCAGCCATAAATAAAAGCGCTCCCAAGCTGATAAGGGCAGCAGACACAATGCCATGCACTTACCAGATCTTGTTTTATTTTCCTCCTCCTGGCCCACGTCTCCCAGCCTCCTAGCAGTTGGGTGAGCTGTCGGAAGTTCGTGCCCGGTGATGACCCACCTGCCCTCACCCCCCAGCAGGACTGGCCACCATCTTGTCCCCTCTTCCGGCAGTCTCACAGACTCCACATTTCAGATTGCAGTGTCACAAGATCAAAGGATCCTGGAACCCTGAGACGGCTTGATAAGGAGCCACCCAAGGAAGCCATCTGACCAGCATGATGTGAGCAATAAAAAGCCTTGGTGATGTAAAGCCACTGACATCCGCGGTTTACTTATTAGACATCATGACCTACCCTAGCCCCATAGAATACGTTACCTAAGTCTTGCGCTCTGACAATGGAAAACAGCATTTCTTAAAGCAAGTAGCATATGCTAAAGAAGATTTGTCCTGTGGAACGCTATTCAGAGAACAAGAAATAGCGTAATGGATTATGTAAACTGCTCCAAGCCTGTTTTCTGCACGTGTAAACATTCAGCTGTTTCCTGTATTGGCCAAACTTCCTGCGTGGCATTCGAGTCCCTCCCATGGCCTGGCCATTTCCTCCTTTTCGAGTCTCATCTTCTGCTTGTTTTTCATCTTATTTCTGGAAATAACCAAGCCACCTGTGCTCCTTGCACAGCCTCTGCCGTTTCACGACGCTGCTCCTTCTTTTCCTCCTGCCGGGACCATTTTCCCAGACATCTTTAACTACCTACCTGTCAAGTTTCCACAGGAGAAACCACGGGAGTGACATAGAACGGGGGTTAGTCCCACAAACAACTGGCGGGAGCCTGTTACATGGTGTCCTCACGGCTGTTTCTGCATTCGGTGCTGAGGTTGAAGTCCGCAGGGCGGGCAGGTGGGAAGGAAAGGTGGGGTGCAGCGTGGCTTCCGTGGGAGCCCAGAAAACTGGGGGGGGGGCCAGGCCGGCCTCTCACGTCGATGGCACGGTGATGCCCTCGGGGAGGCTGGTGCCCTTCTTCACGGAGCTGAACACAGCCCCAGTCCAGGGGCCAGAGGGGCTGAAGGAGGCAGGCCAGTGGAACGGAAGTCCCTGCGAGCCTGGCTGCTGCCTCATCCCCGCAAGGTAAGTCCACAGACCTGCGACCGCAGGTGAGCTCCAGCTGGCCCTGCGTCGACGTCTGGACACAAACATGGCTGCGGCTCCTCTCCCACCTTCCAGACCCCCCGCAAGGGTCTCCTGTGGTCGGTCATAACCCAGGACCCTGCAGGAAAGGGGATTCTGGGGAGAGCAGTTCCAGCTTAGCCAAGTGGACCGGTGCGAGGTCACCACATGGGCTAAGTTCTACTCATTTTTTAAAAACTGAAGTATAGTTGATTTACAATATTACGTTAGTTTCAGGTGTACAGCAGAGTGATCCAGTTACACACACATATGTGTGTGTGTACATATATATATATACACACACACACACACATATATATATACACCTATCTATTCTTTTTCAGATTCTTTTCCATTATAGGTTATTACCAGATATTGGCTATAATTCCCTGTGCTCTACAGTAGGTCCTTGGTGTTTACCTGTTTTATATATAGTAGTGTGTATCTCTAATCCCAAACTCCAAATTTCTCCCTCCCCCTCCTTTCCCCTTTGGTAACCATAAATTTGTTTTCTTTGCCTGTGACTCTGTTTCTGTTTTGTAAAGAAGTGCATTTGTACCATGTTTTTTTAGATTCCACATGTAAGCGATATCATATGATATTTGTCTCTGTCTGACTTACTTCACTTAGTATGATAATCTCTAGGTCCATCCATGTTGCTGCAGGTGGCATTAATTCATCCTTTCTCAGGGCTGAGTAGTGTTCTGTTGTGTATATATATATTTATACCACATCTTCTTTATCCAGTCATCTGTTGATAAACACTTAGGTTGCTTTCATGTCTTGGCTATTGTAAACAGTGCTGCTATAAACACTGGGGTGCGTGTTTAACTTCTACTCCATTTTTTTTTTTTTTTTTTTTTTTTTTTTTTGCGGTACGCGGGCCTCTCACCGTTGTGGCCTCTCCCGTTGCGGAGCACAGGCTCCGGTCGCGCAGGCTCAGCGGCCATGGCTCACGAGCCCAGCCGCTCTGCGGCATGTGGGATCTTCCCGGACCGGGACACGAACCCGTGTCCCCTGCATCGGCAGGCGGACTCTCTACCACTGCACCACCAGGGAAGCCCCTACTCCATTTTTAAGACTCAACTGAGGCAGCAGCTTCCTGGGGAAGTCATCCTCGGCCCCCAGCTTTTGCTCGGTGTCCTGCCCTTCAGAGCATTCGGTGCCTCCCACTACCACAGCACCTCGCATATGTGGGTACTTAACTTACTATCTAATGTGCCTTTCTCTTCGGATGGGTTGTAAGGTCCCTAAGGGCAGGGGCCGTGCGTGCCATTGCTCTGTCCCGAGTGCGGTTTCTGGCACAGAGTTGGTCCTCCGTGACTGCGCTCCAGACCATTGCCGTTCCTGCTGCCAATAATTTATTACCACCCGTCCTCAAACTAGGATCCCAGTCAGAAACACAGGAGAAGGGCAGGAAAACTCCCTCCTGCCCAGGGCTCCGGTCTCAAGGCAGGTGTGCCCCAGCTCAGGCTGACCCAGGAGGGTCACACAAGGGGCAGCCCCCTAACTGGGGGCCGGGGCACGGGTGAGTCTAGAACAGGCAATAACAGTCCTCAGACATTTTTCAGGTGGCAGACATGACTCTAAACGCCTCACACGCTTGGACCCATTTTGATTTGAGTTCTGTAAGGTGGGCATGGTTACCCTCAAGGAGGATGCAGAGCTGGTAAGTGATCTGCCCACAGCTGGTCCAAATCACAGCTGGATTCGCCCAACTCCAAATGCAGCTTATTCCACTGCCCACACTGCGTTTCCTCCCCACCCCAGCTTGGGGACTGCAGGTGGCTGGAATGGCCCCACGTGACTCAGAGGGGCCTTAAACTAGAGGAGAAGGAAGTGGCACCATCGGCTGGTGCTGTAAAAGGGCCTGAGATGCCTATAAACGGTCCTCCCTGAACTGGTCTCACCCTCCTCCCCCTGCAGAGGCCCAAGGGCGGGCCGGGGCTGGAGTTCAACACCACCTCCCTGCCCCCACACGCCACCCCCCACACCCCGGGGCTGCTCCGGCCCCAGCCTTCCACCCGCTCCCCTTCAGCTTCTTCCTTCTGCCCACATCTTTTCCTGGCTCTGGCGATCTTGGTGGCCCTGCCGCTGAGGGCTGCCCAGGATAATTTTGTTTGAAATAGAGCCCTCCAGGGAGTAGGTCACAGGCTGGGGTTTACCCGAGATCCCCACCACCCCTCGGCTGGCCTGATTCTACTCCCAAGCTCTCCAACTGTGACCACACGGTGTTTCACATTACTTGGCTTTGGGAACAAAGCATGACCCCTTTGGGAGCATCACGGAGGGCAGCACGGTGAAGTGGCCTTTGGACTCAGACCAGCCTGAGTGCAAGTTCTGGTCATGTCCCTTTCTACATGATCTCAGGCAAGCTGCTTAGCCGGTCTGGGCCGCCCTTTCCTCATCTCCAAAGTGAAGACGGTGCCCACTCTTGGGTGGTTGGGATGGTCAATGCGTAGGAGGCCTGGGACCCACTCAGCACAGAGCCGGGCACACAGCAGTTGCAGTCATGGGGACTGTCCTATCGGGAGGCGTGGAAGGAAGCGGCCACACTTAGAGCGAGTTCATGGTTCTTTTCTTAATGTTTTTTTTAGTTGAAGTGTAGTTGATTTACAATGTTGTGCTAATTTCTGCTGTACAGCAAAGTGACTCAGCTATACACATACAGACATTATTATTATTTTTTAGTTTGGGGTTAGTAGATGCAAACTATTACATTTAGAATGGATAAACAACAATGTCTACTGTACAGCACAGGGAACTATATCCAATCTCCGGGGATAAACCATAATGGAAAAGAATATATATTAAAAACAAAGTTCATGGTTCTTGTAGCCCTCAACTGCTCAGCCCGCAGAGGACTCAGAACAATACAGCTCAGATAAAACCATTCCCATCTCTCCATGAAAAAAGCAAACACTGCTTCTCTCCTGGATCATTCCCTGGAATACCTACCGTGTGCCCACCCCCTGTGTCCCGAGCTGGATGTGAGGAGACATCGAAAAGACATCGAAGATGTATTTCCTGGCTTCAAGGAGCTTTCAATCTAAGTATTTCGTAAAAGGAAAACATTTGGATCATGTGAGTAAGGGGTTAATGGCGGCTCTCTCTGCCTTTATGCTGTTGCTACTCCGCAGCAGTAAATTCTCATCTGAACTGCACTTGACCCTGTGCACACAATCGTGTTATTCATATTCTTATAAACAGAGGGTACAGTATGTATAATTTCCTAGATTTCTGGGAGGAGATGTATCATAACTAAACTCCAACTTTTCCTTTGGAGAACCAGTCCCATTTGTTTCTGGTTAGCTTCAAAGCAGAAACTAATTTTCTCCTTTTATGTGTCAGTAACTTGAGTGAAATTTGTCACTTGTTTTTATGAAAAATTCTTTGCCCTTGCCTTCCTTGCTTTAAAAAAGCAAAACAAAACAAAACAAAACCACCCACAACAACTCACACTTCCTCCACGATACAAGGCACTTGAAACGCAGTGACAGAAGGCTGATGTCATTTCTAGTCATGGAAACTAACAGGAGTCCCACGGAATGGCCTGACCCCGTCTGTCCGACGAGAGTCTATTTTCAAGTGTCTACTGTGGAAGCAAGACCACTGGTGACATCTTGTTCTAATTTAAGCAAGGTTGAGCTGTGGGCCAGCGCCTTCAAATCATAACCAGCCCAGAAATTACCTCCTACCAAAAAACCACAAGGGTTAGACTCTGTAAGAATCAGTCCCGGAAAAGTTGGAACTCTCCAATCCGAGCATATTTCTGAAGCCATCTAGTCAAGAACAGGGTTTTCCTTTTCTTTAGTTGGGAGATGTCTTGTTTGTCCTGGGATGAATTACCAACGTGGCTGGGGGTGATGAAGAGTAGCTTTATTCTGCCTTAAAACAAACTGACTACTCTTTCACCACTTTGCTGTGAGCCAGAGCTATTTACAAGATGCTCAACCTATTTTTACCTTTCTATAGACCTATTTAATAGAGATACCATGTCATTAGCAAATTCTCAAAAAACATGAGCTGACACACCGTCTCAGAAATGACTCAAAGTCAACAGGATGTCTCTCTAGGAGCACAGCTCTCCCAGGGGAAAACTTCCGCTGGCCTGCATTTTCCATCCCAGGCATGCCTCAGTTCACCCAGAGGACCACAAACACTGTGACATTTTAGGTAGGTTCCCTGTCTGCATCCCCAACCCCAAACATTATTATACACACTGTAGCTTTGAACTCTCGGTTTATTTAATGCCTTTAAGTTCAAGTGACCAACGAGCAAGGGAAGAAATAGGAGTGGCCCTGAGATGATTCAAATAGGCGGGTGCGCCCAGGATAAATGAGCAGTCAGTTCAAATCTAGGATCCAGGGGCATAACACATGTGTCACCATGGAGATGATGAAAGGGACTGAGGAAGGAGAGAGAGCGCTGAGGGCGGGGGTCAGCAGTGGCCACCTGGACCGTTCTTGCAACGGAGATGGGCGATATTGGTTACAGGGAACCATCTGGCTGTACAGCCCAGTTGAGATGGTCACTGGGGTTACGACCTGAATTGTGTCCTGCTCCCACCCAAAGAACTTCATATGTTGAAGTTCTAACCCCCAGTACTTATGAATGAGACTGTGTTTGGAGGTAGGACCTTTAAAGATGTATTTAAGTTAAAATGAGGTCATGGACAGGTGTCCTTCTAAAAAGAGATTAGGACATAGACACAGGCACAGAGGGGAGACCAGGTGAGGACACACGCAGAAGATGGCCATCTACAAGCCAAGGAGAGAGGCCTGGAATCAATTTTTCCCTCACAGCCTCAGAAAGAACCAGCCCTGCCCGGAACAGCAGCCCTAGCAAACAAATACGACTATCGACTAGGATCTGTAAAATCAAATTATTCTGGTATTTCTGCCAAACTTCATATATTTTCAAATTTTTCTCAAATTAAGCAAATTCAGAAAAGCCTTTCTTTGGGATTTTAAAATTAGGAAAAGTAATAGCCTTTGAGAAGGGTTCATGACCACAGACTCGAATCTATTCCTCTTTTCCTCACTCTTTCCTTGTCAAATGCTGGGTGTCTCCCACCTCTCTCTCCCCAGGTCCTTTTACATCCCTGGTCACCTGGCTTCAACCCCCCATCACCAATAGCATGTCTAAGCCACTTAGTTTTTTTAAAGTGTTGACAGGATGTAGAACGATGGGAATTACATCCATTATTTTTTTTATTGAAGTAAAGTTGACTTCCAATACGGTGTTAGTTTCAGGCATACAGCACAGTGATTCAGTTATACATACATAGATATATTCTTTTTCAGATAGATAGGGGAATCACTGTGCTGTACGCCTGAAACTAACACCATACTGGAAATCAACTATACTTAAATTTATTTAATTAATTAATTTATCTATTATTTATTTATTTTGGCTGCGTTGGGTCTTCGTTGCTGTGCACGGGCTTTCTCTAGTTGCGGTGAGCGGAGGCTACTCTTCGTTGCGGTGCATAGGCTTCGCATTGCGGTGGCTTCTCTTGTTGCGGAGCACGGGCTCTAGGCACGCGGGCTCAGCAGTCGTGGCTCGCGGGCTCTAGGCATGCGAGCTCAGTAGTTATGACGCACGGGCTTAGTTGCTCCGCGACATGTGGGATCTTCCCGGACCAGGGATCAAACCCGTGTCCCTTCCAAGGGCAGGTGGATTCTTAACCACTGCGTCACCGGGGAAGTCCCTATTGTCACATTTCTAAAGGCTAGAAGTCCCAGATCAAGAGGGCAGCAGAGTTGCTTTCTTTTGAGGTCTCTTTTCTTGTATTATAACCTAAATTGCTTCCCCCCCCCCACCCCGCCCCGCAAAATTCATAGGTTGAAGCCTTAACTCCCAATGTGACTGTATTTGGAGATGGGACCTTTAGGGAGGTAATTAGGGTTTAGATGAAATTATAAGGGTGGGGCTCTAATCTGATAGGATTAGTGTCTTTGTAAGAAAAGGAAGAGACATCAGTGTCCCTCCCACCCCCCCACCCTCCCCCATCATGTGAAGGAAAGGCCATGTGAGGACACAGAGAGAAGGCAGACATCTGCAAACCAGGAAGAGAGCTCTCACCAGATACCAACACTGCTGGCACCCTAATCATGGATTTCTAGTCTCCAGAACTGTGAAAAAATAAATGTCTGTTGTTTAAGCCTCCTAGTCTGTGGTATTTTATTATGGCAGCCCAAGCAGACGAATACACTTTTGCTTGTAGATGGCCATCCTCTCTGTGGGTCTCAACGTGGTCTATCCTCTGTACAGACACAAATCTATGTGCTAGTCCCTCCTCTTATAAGGACACCAACACCAGTTAGATTAGATTAGGGCCCACCCCAATGACCTCACTTTAACTTAATTACATCTTTAAAGACCTTATGTCCAAATACAGTCCCATTCTGAGGTCCTGGGGGTTAATACTTCATTATATGAATTTAGGGGGACACAATTCAGCCCATCACAGGCAACATCTAAGAACCCACGGGAACTACCATGAGACAAGGTATACATCTGCTCCATGGAACTCTTTGCCGCTGAGGGTCCAGGCCATTCCCAACCATGGTCTCACATCCTTTAGATATTTTTAGGCATGAATCACACATCAGTCTACCAGGTCCCTTAAGCTCCAGGAGTTAAATATCTTCCTCCTTGAGGGGTCCCATTAAAGCCTCTCTTCCTTGGGCTGGAAGTGAAGGAAAGTGGGAAAGGCACCCCCATCACTTCCTCATGGGATGAGAGTAGAAATCACAGAACACTAACCACTCTCTCCAAAAACCTGTGATCTCAAACCTCCTGGATCCTTGCTTTTTATACTCTTGGATATATGAGGGACCAAAAGTTGCAAAACTGCTTTCTTGACAACTCTTTTTCAAGTCCTACACAAGTGATTTTTACTGTGGCTTGTGGGAGTAGCTGGCATCGATCACCATGGTGCATTAGGTGAATATGAAACAGAGCTCAACTTTAACATCCTTGTGTACCTGTTGTTGTAGATGATAAGGGACTGAGTTTTTCACATATAAAGTGCCCAAGTAGGGCAGCTCTAGGCCCATCAGGATGTCAGCCCAGTTCTCTGCAATTCTCTTAGCTCTGCCCTCTTCCGTGTGTTGGCTTCATGCTCAGACGGATAGGTAGCAAGGTGACTATAGCAAGCACAGACATCACCTACAGACAGGACAGAGGCTACGAATCTTTTTACACCAATGGCCCCTGGGAACATCTTGTCAAGTCCATGGACCAGAATCGGGATACATGTCCTCACTGAGACCAGTCAGCAGAAAGGGGAGTGTGTTTGCTATGAACATCTGAGTCTGCTCAGGATTTGTACCTCCTGAGTGTGTCCAGAGTGCAAAAGGGAGCACCTCTACCCGCGCCCATCACCGCCACCTGGATCCAAACCCAAGGAGAGTCCATGGCAGCCCACAGCAGCGCTAACCGAGTGAGATGCTTCCTGGCCTTATATCTTCTCACTCCCCCACTTCAAACCCTGAAGCAGCCAAAAGGGGGGGGGGAACACCAGCCAGTATTATTTTTAAGATATATAAATGGGAGTCTGGTAACAAAACAAATTGAGTTGGGAATTTGGAGTTGGATCACCTGCTGTCCAGCTGCCAATGGGGACCACATCATGGACAGGGCTGGAGCCCAGATCGCCCGAGGTAGGAGGTAGCAGGTAAATTACTGCAACTTGCATCTGAGGCGAACTTGGATGGTGTACCAGTGAAATCGAACACATCAGTGGGTGTGATATATCAGGTTTGTACTCAGCCTGCATATATGTATGTACATTTTTAACAGATGCTTTTCCTAGGAAAGTATAAATCGCAAAACCAACCCCAGAAGAGGGGGGGAAAGGGTAACAGTCTAATTACCATAGAAAGAATTAAGACATCTGTCAAGGAGCTAACGACGGCCCCCGAACACACACACACACACACACACACACACTCACCCTGAGAAAGCTCACATGGTCCCGCAGAGGCCTAAGCCTATAAGGGCTAAATGACCCCCAAATCTATTTAAACTCTTCTAGATCATAGACAAATAAGAAAACATCCCAATTCTTTTTTATGAAGCTGCCATACCTTCATACAAAAACCTGTCAAAGATAATAACAGAAGAAAACTCCAGCTCAATCACCCTTAGGAATAGTAAAGAAAAGACTGACATCGGGAAATCAATTAATATAAGCCACACAGGATATCACTACAAAACATAAGCAAATCAACTGAAAAGTATTGTACAAGAAAATGCAGTATAATGTGACTAGATACATATAAACAGTAGCCAGTCAGAAAAAGATGAAAAAAATTATATTTATAAAAGTACCATGAAATAGAGAAGAAATCCATTGCCTAACTCAAGTCCACAAGGATTTACTCTTTTCTTCTAAGAGATTTATAGTTTTAGCTCTGAGTTAGAGATGTAAAAGATCTTTATAAAATTTTTTTTACAAAGTAGGAGTTGAATAAATGATAAAATATATGCTGTTTTTAGATGGGAATCCTCAATTTTATTAAACAGCAATTCTCCCCAAATTAATCTATATATTTACCATAATCTGGGGGGGAAAATCAATAAGATTTCTTAAAAAAACAAGAAAAATTGAATTCTACATGATCTCCAGTTGGTTGTAATGCATTCGCTTTAATGTGCTGCTGGGTTCCTTTTGGTAATACTTTAGAATTTTCGCATTGATACTGATCAAGAAATATAGAGGAAATAGTGACTATGAGGACAAGGAAATTGGATGATTATTACCAAGTTTAACTGATATCGGGGGAAAAAAATAAAAAGCTGAGAATAATTAAAACTGGCCAATAAAAGTTAAGGGTGACCAGGACAATTAAACGGGGGAATGAACAGCTTTTTCAGGAACACTCTTACACTGTTGGTGGGAATGTAAACTGGTGCAGCCAGTATGGAGAGTAGTATGGAGGTTCCTTAAAAAACTAAAAATAGAGTCACCGTATGATCCAGCAATCCCACCCCTGGGTATATATTCAGAAAAGATGAAAACTCTAATTAGAAAAGATACATGCACCCCAATGTTCATAATACCACCATTTACAATAGCTAAGACATGGATGCAACCTAAGTGTCATTGACAGGTGAATGGATAAAGGAGATGTGGTGTATATACACAATGGACTATTACTCAGCCATAAAAAATAATGAAATGATGCCATTTGGAGCAACATGGATGGACCTAGAGATGATCAGACTAGGTGAAGTAAGTCAGAGAAAGATAAATATCATGTGATATCACTTATATGCGGAATCTAAAAAATAATACAGATGAACTTATTTACAAAACAGAAACAGACTCACAGACATAGAAAACAAACTTACGGTTACCAAAAGGAAAGGGGGGGAGGGATAAATTAGGAGTATGGGATTAACAGATACACACTACTGCATATAAAATAGATAAACAACAAGGACCTACTGTATAGCACAAGAAACTATATTCAGTATCTTGTAATAACCTATAATGGAAATGGATCTGAAAAAAATACATATATATATATATATAACTGAATCACTTTTCTGTACACCTGAAACTAACACAATATTGTAAATCAATTATACTTTCAATTAAAAAAATACATGCAGAAAAATAAAGTTGAACTCTGACTCCACACTATACACAAAAATTAACTCAGAATGGAACACAGACTTAAACATAAGACCTAAAACTAGGTGAACTTGACCTGTGATAAGACAGACCTGCCTCTTCATTTTCTCTTATATGTAACACTCATTATCCCTGCCCCCCACATGTCTTCTCTCAAGAAACTACAGGAAAGTGTGCTCCCCCTACACATGGGAGCAAATCCAGGAAGCAAGGGATCTAGCAAAGGAAAGAGATGAAAGGAAGCTCCACGGGACATTGCAAAGTGGGCCTGCAGAGTGACCAGTTCATTCTGGAGCTGGAGGATAGAGGTATCCAAGAGAGACATCTCCAGGAAAGAAAAAAAATATGGAATCAAACACCTGACATGTTTGAGTATCTTTAGAAAGTACTGGACTTTCACAACTGCAATAGGGGGTCGGAGCCACAGGTCCCCAGGAAACTAAGCCAATGAATAGATGACCAGATGAGACAATTAATAGCATCTGAGAAACCGAAACATTTCATAAGAAAGAAAATAGACTCTGAGTTCGCTCTTTGGCTGGGCTGTGAACAATATTTACCTGGTTCTCATGGTGCAAACACGGAATATTGATTTAACAAAAAAACCAAAGGTGTTGGGAAAATAGGGAAAGACACAAGTCTGGGTGTGGGGAGGGCGATGTAAGAGAGCTAACTCCTCACTTTCTTCAGTAGGAGGCCAAAGGGTGACATCTAAAATTGGAAAGTCAAAGAGAGAAATAGGATAAACAGATTATTTTGACATATGGAAATAAACACCATGCGAAAGAACTGAAAGTTAGAAGTCACACCCCTCTGGCAAGAGGAAAGCCAAGTAGGGAAGAGCAAAGAGCCACTGGTTCTTTCTGGTTGCAAATTGTGTAGAACTGTTTGACTTCTTAAAACTACGTGCATGTGTTACTTTAAAATAATAAATATTATTTTTTTCAAAGTAAGGGAACCCCATAAATCCTTGATTGATTGATTGATTGACAGATTGGTCCAACATAAGCCAATGGATTATTTGATTTTCAATAAAGAGTGCCAGGAATAAGGAGTGGATTCGAGCTATTAAATAAACTCAAAGCTTGTCTCATCCTGAGTTAACCACAATCTCCACTCCCCCTCACCCAGCTGAGATGCAGAAATAAGCCAAATTCAGGGCCATGTGTCATTGCTGAGACCCCGAAAGCTGCTGCACCCGAGCACGGGCACTTCGTTTATTTATTTAGAGAAGTCTCGAGTTCACCCCAATTCAGAAAAATGTTCTCTCTTTTTTTTTTTCAACTTTCATTTTATTCAAACATGCACAGGAGTGGAAAGCACTCCTATCTACCCATCTGCCACCTTCAACAATTACCAACATTCTATCTATTTATTTTATTTGCCCCACTCCCGCCCTGCCCCATTTATTTTGTCTGGAATATTTTAAAGCAAACCCCAGACTTTATGGTATTTTACTCGTAAACAATCCCGTATGCATCTCCAACTGACAGGACCTTTTTATTTCTTTTTCACATAGTCACCATGCTATTATCACACCTAATAAAATTAACAGTAATTCCTTGATATCATCTAGTAGGCTGACTATAATTAAAGTTTGCTGATTGCCTAAAGGGTGTGATTTTGCGGTGGTTTTGTTTGAATCAGGGTTCAAATAAGGTCCACACATTGCATTTGACTGCTATGCCTCTTAATGCTGTTTTATCCTCTAACAGCTCCTCTCTGTTTGTTTTTTGTTTTTTCTGTCTGTCTTGGTCACTGTTTTTTAGTTTTTTTTAATTTTTATTAGAGTATAGTTGATTTACAATGTTGCATTAGTTTCTGCTGTACAGCAAAATGTATCAGTCATACATACACATATACACACTCTTCTTTAGATTCTTTTCCCATATAGGTCATTACAGAGTACTGAGAAGAGTTCCCTGTGCTATACAGTAGGTCCTTAGTAGTTATCCACTTTATACATAGTAGTGTGTATTTGTCAATCCCAGTCTCCCAATTTATGCCCCTCCTCTGCTTTCCCCCCAGTAACCATATTTGTTTTCTACATCTGTGACTCTATTTCTGTTTTGTAAATAAGTTCATTTGTACCATTTTTTTAGATTCTACATATAAGCAATATCATATGATATTTGTCTTATGACAGTCTCTAGGCCCACCCATGCCGTTGCAAATGGCATTATTTCGTTCTTTTTTATGGCTGAGTAATATTCCATTGTATATGTGTGCCACAACTTCTTTATCCATTCCTCTGTCGGTGGACATTTAGGTTTTTCCATCTCTGTTTATTTTATTTATTTTTATTTATTTTTTTTAGAAGATGTTGGGGATAGGAGTTTATTAATTAATTAATTTATTTTTGCAGTGTTGGGTCTTCGTTTCTGTGCGAGGGCTTTCTCTAGTTGTGGCAAGCGGGGGCCACTCTTCATCGCGCTGCGCAGGCCTCTCACTATCGTGGCCTCTCTTGTTGCGGAGCACAGGCTCCAGACGCGCAGGCTCAGTAGTTGTGGCTCACGGGCCTAGATGCTCCGCAGCATGTGGGATCCTTCCAGACCAGGGCTCGAACCCGTGTTCCCTGCATTAGCAGGCAGATTCTCAACCACTGCGCCACCAGGGAAGCCCCATCTCTGTTTATTTTTAATGTCTTTGATTTGATGAGGAAACAAGGTCATTTATCCTGTAGAATGTCGTGCATTCTAGATCCGGCTAATTGCTTCTTTGTGCCGTTTAACTTGTTCCTCTAGCTGTCGTGTTTCCTGTAAGTTAGTTGTCTGATCTAAATGTTTGAAGAGATTCAGGATCAATTTTTGGACAGAAATATTTGCTGAGTGATGCCGTGTCACAAGGTTCAGAATTCTGGTTGCCCCACTTTGAGAACTGCCCAGACTGGTTATTAGATTCACAGAGTGTCAGCCCGAACTCTCCAGCATGAAGTTCTTCACCAACTTTTCAGCTAAAGACTTTAGTATCTGTAATATATTGTCTCCAAAGATCACCACCAGTAATTCCTCCCACCTCTGGCCCCAGAATTGTGGGAACAGGTATGTGTCTGTCCGGGTTCAGAATTGCTGTGGAAGAGTGACTGCCATGTGGTTCCCATTCTTCCTTCTTTCAACCAGGGGTGCCCACTGCCGACTTGCCATTGCATGTTGGGCGTATGGAGTGGAGATAACTTATCTCCTTAGTTCATAGTTCCCAGGTCAGTAGGAGTTGCACTTGAAGACCTGGTTTAGATCACAAAATCCTAGACTTTGAGATGATGACAAAATGGAGACATTCGGGGGAGACTGAGTGTATTTTGCACGTGGAAGGGATGCAAACTATTGTGGCTAAGAGGCAGACAGTGTTAAACTGTTCCCAAGGCTGGCCATGCCTCTCGTCAGCACTGGAGTCTGTTTCCTCTCCCTCTGCACCTGGAATGACTTTGTTTTTTGCTTCAACCAATAGAAGGCAGCAGAGGTGACACTGTGTCCCTTGTGGGTTTAGTCCTTAAGAGACCCACCAGCTTTGACAGCTTCTGCCCCCACCCTCGTGGAAACCAACCACCACGTGAAGAAGCTTGGGACAGTCTGTGAATGATGAGAACCCCCTGGAGGATACTCAAGGCTCCCTGGTGACAGCCCCCAATGTCAGTGGGGCCATCTTGGACATTCCAGCCCTGGCTGAGTTCCCAGAAGAATGTAGCTACGTTAGTGACCCCAGCTGCCCAACAGGATGGTGGTTAGTCATGCATCAGCAGATAGTTGAGATCGATGACGATAGATAGATAGATAGATAGATAGGGACATCAATCCATTGATGACCTATTGCCTGGACTCATCAGGGGTTGCAAAATGGGATTTTCTAATTTCTTCTTCATTGAGTAACTGGAAATCTGCTGAGAAAGGAGACGTTTTCCCCAACAAAAATTTTTTTTCCCTGAGAGGATAAATATAAGAAAGGAAGGACAAACACTTGATGCTTTCCTTTCCTTTTGAATTTTCATTGTGCCCTGTAATTCCAATTGACCGTTGAAGTTTGTGGGCTTTTTGCTTTTACTGTTTTCATTTTTTTTAGTATCATTATGAGCCCTTGGATGTTTATAAGTTTAACCTATTTCAATCCTTTGCAGTTATTAGCCTTACTGATACGCAAATTTTCCCTTCTTTGGCCCATGGCAGCCTCCTCCAGTTGGATCTGTGTCCTTGTGACCTGACCCCATTTGTCTTGATAGCTTCCTTTCCTTCTGGCATAACAAGATGCCCCAGGTTCACCACATACATTTCCTGCCCCAGACCTGGAGTCAGCCATTTCTCCAAGGAGTTCTAGTTCCTTTAGTGGGAAGTGGAAACTATTTATTCTTCATTTACATTCCATCCCAAGAAACTCAGAAATTAGATTTCCCAGCCCCAGATGCTTAGAAATATCACATTAGAAATGGGCTGCTAAATCTTGTATTCAACATCGAAAATTTATGTGATCAGGAGAAACATACTTAACCCTCTATGGCTGTTCTTCTCATTTGTAAAATTAGGGTAACGATAGTACCTATCTCAGTTTTGTGAGCTAATACTTTAAAAATTCTTGGAAATAATACCTGGGAAGTACTGATAAGTACTGGTTGCTATTATTATTGTTGTTGTTGCTATTAATTTATCCTATTTAAGGAGAGCTCATCACTCAGGATTTTCACAGGTATTTGAACATTCTGTGCATTTAACATGTTCTTTTAATTAACTGCCACTTTATTTGCATATGCCTTTATTTGCATATAGATATTGGTGGACCGTATGTACAGTTCCTCTGTGTGTGGTCTTACATACGTTTTGTTATACCTTCTGTTTTGCTTACGTTTTCAATTCGTCATGTTTCTGAGATTTATTATACATACATAAGTGGACCTAGTTCATTTCTTTCTGAGTTCCAGAAAGATTTACAGGCATGTACCTTCTTTTTTATGTTCTCCCTTTGATGTCCATTTAGGTTGATTTAGCCTTTTGCCTTTCCCAACAAAGCTATGACGAACAACTTTACATTCCTTTGTGTACCTATGTGAAGGTTTCTTGGAGATGTGTACATAGAAATAGGATGACTTACTTGGAGGATATATGTGGTCTCAATTTCATTTAACCCTGCCAGATTGAATATCTCTTGGAATGCTCTTTTGCTAGTCTAGGTTAAACTGATAAATTTCTGGTCTTAACAATTTGCCTGTTTTTCCTTTTGGGATGTCTGCCTCCTGCAGATGGTAGGAATTCCTTGTTTATTCTCAATAGGAATCCTCTGTCAGTTATGTACATTAAGAAGCACTGACGTATGCCATCATTAGCACAGTGTTAAGGCAGACTGCCGTGGCGCAAACACTTGGCTCCCCCAAGGTCACTAGTTTTGTGACTTTGCTTAAATTCCTTAACCCTTCTGAGGTTCAGTTTCCTCATCTATAAATTGGGATGGTAACAGTGACCTCCCTCATGGAAAACTATGAGGACTAAATGAGTCAAAGCATGCAAACTACTTAGAATGGAATCTGCACAAAGAAAGAACTCAGTTGTCTCTCGGAAATTTTAATATGCCTACAAACATTTCAGACATACACAGACATTTTCACTAATTTTTTTTTAACTCTGTTCTAATCGTTTGATCCTACGCTTATACTCACTCAACTCCGCTCATGCTCCCTGATGGAATTCTGTGTTCTTTGGGTCAAGAACCATGTCTTGGTAGATTTTTGTTTCCAAGTGCTTAATAAACAGCCTATCCCATAAAAAAGAAAGAAAGAAAGAAAGAAATGGGCTGCTAGAGACAAACACTCATGGCTGTGAGAGGGAAAGCTAATAGCCTATTAATAGGAGAGAAAACTGGAGAAAAAATTATGAAAGGCAGACATAAGAACTCAAAAATTTCAGCCATCTGGCCCAGCTCCAAACTTGCATTCTCCAAAAAGAGATCTTTGGTGTTCCCATTTGAAGCTAATCTCGTCTTACAGCCTTTCCTTACATTTTATTTATATCTCTATTATAATATTTATCAAGTTGTTCTTGTCTAGGTCTGTTTGTCTAGATTAGTATCCCAGACGCCCATTCAAATCATCTAAGGAGCTGTTTATTTTTAAAAATATTCTAATTGAGATATCATTGACATATAACATTGTATTAGCTTTAGGTGCTCACCATGGTAATTTGATGTATGTATATATTGCAAAAGGATTACCAGAATAAGTCTAGTTAACATCCATCACCACACATAGTTATAATGTTTTTTCTTGTAAGGAGAACTTTGAAGATCTATTCTCTTAGCAACTTTCAAATATGCAGGGCAGGATTATTAACTGTAGTCACCACGTTACATCCCCAGCACTTAGTTATCTCATATCTGGAAGTTTGTACCTTTTGACCCCTTCTCCCATTTCATGCAGCCCCACACCTTCTGCCTCTGGCAATTGCCAATCTATTCTCTGTGACTATCAGTTGGGTTTTTTTTTTTTTTTTAGGTTCCACATATAGGTGAGCTCATACAGTTAAAAAAGAATAAAATAAAATAAAAAAATGTTATCTGGGTCCCATTCCCAGAGAGTCATATTTAACTGGTCTGGGATGGGGTCATCTATATATTCTTTTTTATTTTAAATATATTTATTTATTTATCTTTGGCTACGTTGGGTCTTCATTGCCACGCACGGGCTTTCTCTAGTTGCGGCGAGCCGGGGCTACTCTTCGTTGCGGTGTGCGTGCTTCTCATTGTGGTGGCTTCTCGTTGGGGAGCACAGGCTCTAGGCACGCTGGCTGCAGTAGTTGTGGCACGAGGGCTCAGTAGTTGTGGTGCATGGGCTTAGTTGCTCCTCGGCATGTGGGATCTTCCTGGACCAGGGCTTGAACCCGTGTCCCCTGCATTGGCAGGCAGTTTCTTAACCACTGCACCATCAGGGAAGTCCCCTCTACATATTCTTAAAACTTGCCAGATGATTCTGATAGACAGCCGGGGAGGGCTGAGAGTCACTGGTCTAGCCCGTAACCCTGGAAGGGTGGAGACCTGCCAAGTCATCCTGTATCTCCCAGTGCCACATTACCCAGAACTGCCATTCAATAAATGCTTGTTGTGAGTAGGAATCTTGAATCAAAAATGGTTAATCAGGGAATTCCCTGGTGGCCCAGTGGTTAGGACTCTGTCTTCCACTGCCAAGGGCCTGGGTTCAGTCCCTGGTTGGGGAACTAAGAATCCTGCAAGCCGCATGGCGCGGCCAAAACAAAACAAACAAATGGTCAATCATTTACAAGGTAACAAATCGGAGAATGTGTCCCGTCCCATCCCCTCAAAGGACTGGACCCAGAGCCATCTGAGAAATTTGGCTCTTCAGAGCAATGTGTTCAGATGTGTTCGGATAGCTCAGTAATTTTTACTTAGGAAAAAGTTACTATACTGTATCGCTGAAGCCTTTATCCCGAAACATTAAATCTCCAGTTAGAAGGGTAGTTTAGAAAGACTCCCACAGGTGCAGTGTTGGGATCCACATGTAGACAGCATAAAGTGGGAGGCATGATAATGTGGCTTGAGGATGAAGCTACCGCGATGTGACTGATGACCAACAGTAGGTTTTCTGAGCCATGGTGATTGTCATGGTGGCACGTAATCCCAGCTGCCCCTGAATGTGGCTCATTGGAACTCCTGGTGGGAAGGGAATAAATGTAACTTGTGCAACACACATTTCTGTATTCCCTCAGCACCTAGCAGTGTGTTAGACGTAGGACATAATAAGTAAGTGTTAAATCTTTTAGAAAGGAACTGCTCGTGTGCCTTCTTGTATGAGGACCGTATCTAACCTCAGTGAGGGCCACATATTTTGACTGTTCTCATTAACATGATACAGCTACAAAGGCATTGAAAATATGATCCTTTCTATTTTAGGCATAACAAAGAACTACAATTTTCTCTAAAAATAACCTAGATTGGAATTTTCTTCCACCCATGAGAGCGCTATGTTTATGAACACACAGTCCCAAGACCTGTGTCAACAACATTCTAAAACAATGCTTCACTTTGATAATCACATATAATAAGCATTTGGTTCCTTAAGCTTTCGTTAGTTTGGGAAATTGTTTTTTATCCTAACAAAGCGAGGATCTTTTTTTTCCCCATAAAACACAACCCATCTGATCAACAACAGTCCAATCCTGGGTGCCTACAGAGGGACAAAATGTAAATTATGGAGAATAGCACCCCATGCCCTGAAACTGGCCCAGGCCAAGAGGGTCCAAGACTCCAGCATAAGCTCCATACATACCAGACCTGGTCCTGAAAACAGCCCTATTTTCAACGCATATATATATATATATATATATATATATATATATATATATATTTCCAATCCCTAGACGCAGAATAGCTTATGATAAACTCTAGAGCTAAAGTAAAGCCTTGAAATGAAATTGAGCAGCTGTGGCCTTTTAGAAGAATTTTCTGGAGCTATTCTGTGTGTGGATCAAGAACATGACCTGGAGATGAAACTTGGTGCAGTCGCTGTGGAGAACAGTATGGAGGGTCCTCAAAAAACTACAAATAGAGTGGCCATGTAGCAATCCCACTCCTGGGCATATATCCAGACAAAACTATAATTCAAAAAGATTCATGCACCCCTATGTTCATAGCAGCAGTATTTACAATAGCCAAGACCAGAAACAACTTAAATGTCCATCAACAAATGAATGGATAAAGAGATGTGGTGCATATATACAAGGGAGTACTACTCAGCCATAAAAAAGAATGAAATAATGCCATTTGCAGCAACATGGACGCAACTAGGATTATCATACTAAGTGAAGTCAGAAAAAGAAAGGCAAACATTATATGATATCACTTATATGTGGAATCTAAAATATGACACAAATGACTTATCTGTGAAACAGAAACAGACTCACAGACATAGAGAACAGACTTGTGGTTGCCAAGGGGGAGGGAGGGTGGGGGAAGGAGGTATTGAGAGTTTTGGATTAGCAGATGCAAACTATTATATATAGAATTGTCCTACTGTATAGCACAGGGAACTGTATTCAATATCCTGTGATAAACCATAATGGAAAAGAATATGAAAAAGAATATATATATATCTGAGTCACTTTGTTGTACAGTAGAAATTAACACAACATTGTAAGTCAACTACATGTCAATAAAATAAATTAAAAAACAAAAGAACTTGACCAATCTAAAGTCCAAGTCACATGATGCAGAATGAGCTACTTCTAAGTGGAGAACGAGAGCTTTATTTATCAGTTATCTATCCTTCAGGAATCCTCAGGAAGGTGAGCATAGATTTGCCATGTGACTCCCAGACACTCTCTTAAAAGCAAGTCCTTATTCCTTTAGTGCCCTTCAACCAGGTGAGGTGTTTGACAGGTGTAGGAGCCGTCACGTTACCTGGTAGGGTGGGGCTCAGGATGCTATACATCCTGCAGTGTATAGGACGATCCCTCACACCAAAGAACTGTCTAACTGACTTACTGGTAGCACCTCCTCTGAGCTTAATAATTAAGTTGCTTAATTACTGAGTTGGAAATTAAGACATTAAGACCCCCACTGCTTATTTGCCTCTTCTGCTGTATTTAGTACATTATTGAACAGACAGCCAAGCCCACCTGGAAAAAGGAGGGAACAATATATTTATCCCCCAAGGAGAGGACCATCCATTGGTGGGACATACTCATCAGGATCTCTCTTTAGCTGAGGCCACAGTTTAGCATTTAGAGACATTTAGGGGATATAACACTTAATTCCACCTTCTACTCAGCCCGTAGTCTGAATTTGAGGATGGCGATAAGAAAATCTAGAAATTAGCTTCAGCAAAACTATGCCAACAAAAACAAAGTCAAACCAAAAGCAAGTCCAGCACTAGGCAAATGTAATGGAGACAGTCTGGAAAATTATCAGATGAATTAAATGACTGAATGCAACGACTATTTACATGAAAAATACTTTTGGTAATGAAGGAAATTGGTCTAAATTCTCTTCTATGGTTGATAGTTACTAAATTGTTCTGCTTATGAGGCAGAAGCTGTTGGTTTTTTGGTACTTTCAGTTTGTACCTAAAAATAAAAGTGAGTGCCTATAAAATAAAATGGAATTGCTGTCAGGAAGATACAACCCAAAGTGAAAGTCTTGAGATGCAGCGCTTTTGAGAAACTTGCCTCTGTTGGAATCCTACATTGTTTTCACCTGGTTCAGGCACAGATGAGGAGGAATGTCCCCA
Source organism: Leucopleurus acutus (assembly GCF_964270905.1). Lineage (NCBI taxonomy): Eukaryota > Metazoa > Chordata > Mammalia > Artiodactyla > Delphinidae > Leucopleurus > Leucopleurus acutus. The sequence continues at coordinate 100,031,937 of NC_139153.1, forward strand.
GGGCGGCCTTTAGGTGGGAAACACATCCAGAATCCCAGCTAAATTCTGGCTTTTAAGGCAGTGCCCCAAATGTAAAGAGGTGAGGTGCATTTTGACTAAAGTACTAGAAGTCTAAGAATGTTATAAAAGTCTGCCCAAAATATGTAAACAAACACATCTTCATGTATTCATCGCATATTTGTTGAGCCCTCCTGCATACCTATGCTAGGATGCCAATAGAACTAGAGGCTTTTTCCCAGCATGCATACTGATTCCATCGAGCTGAACAAAAGGATAAGGAATGGAGGATGGGTGGCGACGGAGCAGACTGGCAGAAAACAGGAGAGAACGGACCAAGCAGGATGCAGGTGGATTGACTGCTTCCATAATACAAATCGCCCTTGGAAACAGTCTTCCAGTTCTCAGCAAAGGCAGGTGGTTTAGGTATGTCCATAGGAAAGCCAGCAACATCTCCTGTTTTCTGGCACCTATGCTTTGAACAGCTTCTTGGTGCCCTAAATGGTGTCCTTCAGCTCTTCTTGGTTGGCCTACGAGATTCTGTGTTACAGAGAATCTCTTCCTGATTCTGTGTCTATCATAAATACAGCTGTTGAAATACTCCTCCAGGATATATTTGAGGACATGGTGGAATTGGGATAATACTTTCCAGGACCAGGATATAAACTGCAGGTCATAATAAGATGGCTGGGATGCTCTATGAGGCAGAATCTATTATCTGTGTACAAGAGGCTGTGACTGAAATGAATGGAGACCCAGCACAGGGCACTTCCATCTTTGGAAGTGTCTGACGTTACTAAATACTCTGTGGTCCAGGAAGCAGCATGGAGTCCATGTGCATGTTTCCCTACAGAGTTCAGGAATCAGGAATGAAGCTGACTCTCTGTGTCTTCCACTGTCCTGGGTAAAAATGTCACAGTTATTGCAACAAAGGGCATCATCCTAGACACAGAGCTTCCAGAAATCTCTGCAGGCCACAAGCACTATTTTGCAGAGTAGGGTCATAGCGGAAATGCAACTCAGAAGTTTGGGCTCTCCTTTTTCTGGATATGTTAACTAGTTATTTTGGCAGAACAAGGCCTTCCTAAATGCTGAATCCTTTGGGGGAAATAGAAGAATATTCTCAGGACTTGAAATAGTTTGGTTAAATGCCTAAAATTGGTGATGGGGGTTAAGGCTGTCTTGGATTAAAGGGGCCTCTGCCCCTTCCTACTCCCTCTTTAGAAGGGACAGAGAAAGACGGAAAGGGAGTGATTTAATGGTACAGGAGATACCATATACTTCTACTTCATGATGAGGTTTTTTTGGTTTTTGTTTTTTTTTTCACTAAAGACAAAACATCTCTCATGGCAGGATGTAGTTGCTTTCACTCTTACTGAGGCCATTTAAAAGCAAAAATATTCAAACAATTAAGCAAAGATAGAGCCAAGGGGCGGTGTCTACTACTTCAGCAGTGGCATCTGGGGAGGTTTGGCTAGCAGTGAGAGGTCATCTGGGTAGGAGGTAGCCCAGTAGGTCTGCACAAGGGAAGATCTCGCTTTAACACACACACACACACACACACACACACACACACACACACTCACTCACATACTCACTCACTCTCTCTCTCTCTCTCTCTCTCTCTCTCTCTCTCAGTCTATTTCCTGTCTGCTGTCCCACTGGCCATTTACCCAAGGCAGTCTCTACACCGTAAAATTAAGTTATCACAGACTTGTAGTTCAGATGCCTCAAGACCCAAAACAATTGGAGGAATGATCCCATCAGTTAACAGATTTCACATCCACTCCCCTCCCACACTTATCTCAAGAAAAAGACAGCAACAGATATATCTGGTTGGCCAGCCAACTGTCAGCCAAGTTAGCCTCCAAAAATTTTTTTTAATTTACTGGTTAATGATTCTACACATAGGCATACACAATTATGATACCCATTACATGATACCCAAAAAAGAGATACCCATTACATGATTGTTTTCCCGGAGGAAGGAGCCTAAGGAAGAAGTCCTCAGGTTATGTCCCTACATTCTGATGTGGCCCCTTTTGACCTGGCTTCCAGCCTATATTAGCACAGATTCGCCTTGGAATTCAAATAGGTCAAGGATTAGACTGACCTCATCCACTGTAAGTGTTAGCTGTCCTGGCTTGTCTCAGGTTCTTGAGAAGAGGGTAGTCAGGTTCCATGTCCACTGAGTTCTGGATCCATCCAAGTTTGCATCTTGGCTGCTTAAACTTCTTTGATATTTAGAAAGGTCTCACATCCCACTGGCAAGTTCACCTTGGTCAAACCAAAGGTAGGTGTAGGAGCAGAGAGAAATTGTTCCGGAGTCCTCTTATGAAGAGCTGCTGCACCACTGTGGTATTGGAGGCATCAATTCGCTGATTTGGAAGAGTGACATTGGAAGAGGCTAATCGCAAGGTAGGGGTAAGCGGGTTCTTCTCTTCCTCCTGCTGATTTAAAGAGGTCTGTTATCGGAGGAACTTGAAAGGAAAAAATGGGAAGTGGGTCATGTAGCTGACACTCGCGGCACACCACACCACATCCTTTGTCCACCTAGCTTTGGCACGTCTGTGATGAACGGGTCTGTGCATACAATTTCTCAGAGCCCCTCTACTTTGCTGGTTTTGAGCTTTCTCTTAAACTATGGAAATCTGCTCCAAAATCGTTTCAACTATTCACAATCCACATGTATGCTGGAGTTAAGACTCCTAGGGTCAGCCTTCAAATAACTGGGAACCGCGGCCAGCGTATAAATGGCAGACTCCCCAACTCCTGGTGGGACAATTTTGAGTTGCATTTCACACAGTTCGTCAGAGGTCCCCAGTGGGATTGACCCTTCCTGTCTCACTTTCCCCACTCCCTCATTTCTGCTTCCAGGAATCACCTCCCAAATCAACTACGTGCACCCGAGCGTCCTTGGCCCTGACTCTCCTTCAGGGCATCACCGTCAGGGCATCTCCAGGAGTGTGGCGTTTGTTCAGGGTATCAGCTGAGACTCCTCCAGTTGAAATTGGCAGGGAATCCAACAAAATGTATATATATATATATATATTTTTTTTTTTTTTTTTTAATAAATTTATTTTTGGCTGCGTTGGGTCTTTGTTGCTGCGCAAGGGCTTTCTCTAATTGCAACGAGCGGGGGCTACTCTTCGTTGCAGTGAGTAAGCTTCTCATTGCGGTGGCTTCTCTTGTTGCAGAGCATGGGCTCTAGGCACGCAGGCTTCAGTAGTTGTGGCACATGGGCTCGTAGTTGTGGCTTGAGGGCTCTAGAGCGCAGGCTCAGTAGTTGTGGCGCACGGGCTTAGTTGCTCCGCAGCATGTGAGATCTTCCCGGACCAGGGCTCGAACCCGTGTCTCCTGCATTGGCAGGAGGATTCTTAACCACTGCCCCACCAGGGAAGTCCCCAAAATGTATATTTTGATAGATTGGAATGTATTGGCTCATTTACCTGAAAAATCTAAGGCTAGAGTTGATTTCAGGTACTGTGATGTAGAGATTTAAAATATGACATCAAGATACAGAATCGCTATCTTTTTGCTGTGTTCTGCTGTCCTCCGTATGTTGGCTTTATCCTCAAATAAACTCTCCCTCTGTGGTCAGAAGGGGGCTATAGCAGTTCCAGGCTTTCTCTTATTTAAGCTTCAATTCCAGCTAGAAACAGCAGGAATATCTTTCCCAGAGATTCCAGAAGTCTCACTGTGTTTCTTTGGCTTCGCCTGGGTCATGTGCAGATGGGGACTTGGATGCCCCAACTCTACATGTGGATATGTAATCAAGGGAATGGGGAAGGGATGACCTCCCAGAGGGAAGTCACACATGGCTGTCAGAATAAAGGTAAATGGTTGCTGAGTGGCAAAAAAACAACTGAAATCCATTACCGTCCACTCCTCTGGGCTGACCAGAATGCGCGCGTGTGCACAGCCCCACACACGCACGTGCGCGCGCGCGCACACACACACACACACACACACCCTTCCTCCCATACTTTGTAAAGTCGCCACGTCTACTTAAAATACATTCACCACTTCTGCAAAAGAAGATCATCTAAATCTAATCTAGCACCAAGCCTAGAATCTCTGGAAGGTATGCAGTCTTATCAGTCAAGGCAAATTGTCATGCCTCGTAACCTGATAGTCTACAGCTAAATGATCATTTTAGCAACCCCTGACACACTCAATACTATACAAAGGTGGGGAGAGAACAAGATAACTGCTGTGAAACCACCTTTTGAGAAAGGCAAGAATTGGAAATAACTCAGTGTTCACCAATCTAAAGCACGTGTCCTGTCCAGCTGGACAGGGGTAGCAAGGCTCCCTTCCTGGCACTGGACTTTGATCATCGGTTAGTCAATCTGGATAGCCCTGGGAGACCCTTCTTCACCTATTTTCTTCCATGGCCCATGCTTTCTCCCTCTTTTTCTTTTATGGAAGTATAGTTAATTTACAATGTTGTGTTAGTGTCAAGTGTATATCAAAGTGATTCAGTTATACATATATATATATTCTTTTTCAGATGCTTTTCCATTATAGGTTAGTACAAGATATTGAGTATACTTCCCTGTGCTCTACAGTAGGTCCTTGCTGTTTACCTATTTTATGTATAGTAGTGTGTGTATGTCAATCCTGAGCTCCTAATTTCTCTCCCCCCACCCCCCTTTCCCCTTGGTAACCATAAGTTTGTTTTTTATGTCTGTGAGTCTATTTCTGTTTTGTAAATAAGTTCATTTGTATCATTTTTTTAGATTTCACAAGTAAGTGATATCATATGGTATTTGTCTTTCTCTGTCTGACTTCACTTCATATGATAACCTCTAGGTCTGTCCATGTTGCTGCAAATGGCATTATTTCATTGTTTTTTATGGCTGAGTAATGTTCCATTGTGTATATGTACCACACCTTCTTTATCCATTCCTCTGTTGATGGACACTTAGGTTGCTCCCATGTCTTGGCTACTGTGAGTAGTGCTGCTGTGAACACTGGGGTGCATGTATCTTTTTGAGCTTTGTCTCTCTTGGAAGATCTCCCTGCCTGTTACTGTCCATAGGCACATCTGAGAAGGTCTTAAGAGGTAAAGCCTGACTCAAAGGCTATACCCTATCAACTCATTTCTTAGTGACATGAATTTAGGTCTGGGGAGTATCTTCAAAAGTAAGCAATCACCAATTGTACATGGACTAAGCTTGTACTTTTATTGTAAGCCCTCGCGGTAGACCACAAAAAGGAACCAGTACACTCTGACACCTGAAACTGTTCCTACCAAATCTCCTGGTGTTACCCTTAGTTGTCCGTGGTGTGAGGGTCAGCACACAGCAGGCAAAAATGTGATCAGCACTCACTACCACTTAACAAGTACTGACACCTTTACAACCTGGGAAAGAGGATTCCTTATGACTTCCACTCAACATTAACTCAGCCAATTCCCTGTTCAAGAACCTGCTACTTGCTAATTCTTACTCCTGGTACTAATTTATCTATCGCTCATTTAGTCAACAAATATTTCTTGAGTACCTATTATGTGCCAACCATTTGTTGTTAGTTCTATGGACACAGTGGTAAATCAGGTAGACAAGATGCCTGCTTACATGGAATATATAGTTAGAATTCAATCAGTTCCAAAAGGCCAACTATCCAACCCAAATAGGCGTATGCAAAAAAAAAAAAGTAATTTATTAGCTAAGATAACTGAAAAGTTCAGGGGTAGTACTGGCCTCAAGCGTAGCTGGATGTAAATGCCAGACAGTGTTGCCAGGACCCAGTTTCTCTTCATCACACAGTTACTGGACGTAGCCTATTCTGTGTTTTGGCCTTATTTTCAGACAGTCTCTCTCTTCCTGATCACAAGATGTCTACAGAAGATCTAGACTGTATATCTTCCAGGCTTTCAGCCCAATAGGATTTCATTTTATTTACTTTGATTGAGTCATATTGGGTCCCTGGCCAGGGAACTGAGACACCCTGATTGGCCAGACTTGAGTCATATGTTCTGTACCTCAAAGGAGCCAAAACCACCAAAAGTAGATGGAATGAAAGTGGATTACGGGTGGTTCCCCAGAGCAGTACTGGGGTGTGGTTATCAGAGAAGAGTGAATGGATACTGAACGGCAAAACCCATCCACCAGATCCAAAGGAGTGTGGATGTCCTGACTCATGTACACATCCGACCCAGGGTCTCCAGGAGCTGATCAGGAGTTGGTGGTACTCCGTCCAGCTGAGAAATATCTGAATCAGTGATTCCTAAGAGGCCAGGAAGTACATGAAGTTCAAGTCCCAATTCTGGAAGCTGTTGAAAGAAGGTATGGGCATTGCATATGCCAAAGAGCCTGCCAGCTGCCCTGAGCTTGTCTGCAGAGCCCTCTCCACTCATCACTCCCTGAGATCTGGGTGAGGTTATGTGTCCCTAAGATTCAGTTTTACAAAGGCTTGGGCTCTCAAAATTGCTCCAGAAGATTGGAGATTGGAGGGGAGGGGAGAAGAAAGGCTGTAATTCCATATTACCCGACTTCTCAAACTTACTGCCAAGACTTACTCAAAGCTAGAGAATAACAGGATAACAAGATATGGATATAACACATCTTTTCATAAAATATATTTTGCTCAATAAAAAATAATTTAAAACATGACTTATATAATAAACAGATGTATAATGGAATAGAATGCAAAATTTACATTCATTTTTAGATCAACCATAACACTTCAAAGACATTTTCAAGCTTGCTATGAATACTCAAAGGAAAATAACTTGCATAATGGAGAGAGAGTAAAAAACAAAACAAAACAAAAAAACCTCTTTTCCCCAGACAGAGATTAGGAAGCATGATCCTTATCTAAGAAGTTAATCCAGTCTCTCTAAGTAGAAAATTCAGCATACTGGCAAGGTCTTTTTAGTAGCCAAGGGAGCAGCCCCTGAGTACGGCTGAGTAATGGCCCTGTTTATTATCCCCAGCAGACTCCCTGGGAAACAATTTGAAATCCAAAGTGAACTTATTCCTTTGTGAATAAGTAGGCCTTGCAATTACAGAACCATGAGGAAAGTATTAATCTCTTTCTGCTAGGCAATCAGGAAAATAAATATGCACTTTCACAACTCACACCGGTGGCAGGGCACAAAGGAGAGCAGCCTTGGAGAGTCCTCCAGGACTGTCTCATGAAGACTCTGACACAGGATACTGTGAAGCCATGGTATCAAAGTCTATTGCCTGGGCAAGTCTGGAGGCTTGGAGTAGCAAAGACCCAGAGCCCCTAGGATGCTATTTCTAGACTGATTTACTAAGGCTTTGGGAAAGTACTGCTGGGAGGAGAAAGGTGTATTCTGGGGCATAACAGTCCCTGTGATTGGGTTTCCCAAATAGCAGGCAGAGAGTCGAGGTGGAGCTTGGAGGAAGGAGGCGTAGGGCACAGAGGGCTGGGGGCCTGAGGGCAGAAACTGGGTGCCTCAGAACAGAGCCCCCTGCCGGATGCTGACTACCTTGCATGCTTGTCCTTAGACCATGGGCAACGTCAGCACATGGTTTGCAAGTCTTTTCACTATATGTTGCCATTCCCTTTCGTTTTCCCCAGTCCTGCAATAAAAGTTGATCTGCCCAGATAGCAACGCGTGAAAGGCTGTAAAGAGAAGCTCCACAGAGCTACAAAGAGGGGTGTGAGGCCTGTCTTACTAGAGTAGAAACAGATGGAGAAATGAGGTGGCCGCCCAGCTCCCAATTCCCATGTGATCATGTTGGCCCTCCTTTCTTCTTTGGGAATGTTGCTTTGCTCTAACAGGTGGTCCACATGTGAGATGCAGGGGGCCACCCCCATGTCACATGAGTCCAAGGGGAGCTCTGGCCCAGGGTGCAAGCCAGGTCAATCAGAAATCTCACCCAGTTTTGATCAGCAGAAGCTAGAAGAAGCCCTTCCCTCTCAGAGGGAAAAGAGGGGAAGATGTGTGTGAGAGCGGCAGCCATGATTCAAACCCTAAGGAGAAGAATAATTTAGGAGAATGAAGGGATGCAGGAAGAAGGAGGGGAAAGAGGGAGCCCTCGTTCTGGGCATCCCTGCTCTTTCTACCGTTTGCTTATATGATTCAATGTATTCCACCTTTTCCTAGGCTGGTTGGTATTGGATAATTATCTCTTAAAAGCAAAGATCCTGTTCAATCAGTGTCCTTTACACAACATGCACACATGCATGCTTACATACACACACACTCATACACACTGCAGATAATGGGTGTCTGAGACCAATGGTGAAGTAATTAGAGCCTAAAGTAGAAAAGATGGCAATATAGCTTTAAGAAGTCAGATGAACACCTTGGGAACAGATAGGAGACATCCATCCCTCTTTCCCAAATATTATGAAGGGAAGAGATTTTTTAAAGATGGGAAAATTGACAGTTTAGGTCTGCAAGTTCCAGAGCCGGAACTAGAACACAAGCTTTGGGACATCTAGACTAGAACTCTTTCTACAACATCAAGTGGATTCCACAAGTTAAAAGGAATTTTGAATGGTAATAAAAATGTGTGTTTATAGTAATAATTTCTCCAAAAAATGATAATAATCATTAAAATATACCTCAGGCTAACTTTTACGTCTAAGGCTTCAGAGTAGATTTGGAGTTTTACAACATGGAATCATCATCCAAGTAAACTCTGACATTCCTGAGAAGTTGCTTAGAAGAACCACCTTTCAAATATTAAAACCAAGATATCGATCTCTTCCTGAATGTTTCCCAGGAAATCAGAGCTCAGATTCTATTACAGAAGAAAGGTAACTAAGGGAGGCTACTATGGATTGATTTATGCCCCTCCCCAAATTTGTATGTTGAAACCCCAACCCCCAACATGATGGTATCTGGAAACGGGCCTTTGGGAGGTCATTATGGTTAGAGGAGGTTATGAGGGTGGAGCCCTCATGATGGGATTAGTGCCCTTGTAAGAAGAGGAAGAGATCTCTGTCTCCCCCTCTCTCTCTCTCTCCCTCTTTCTGCAGTCTAAGGACAACCCAACAAGACAGCCGTCTACAAGCCAAGAAGAGAGTTCTCGTCAGGAACTGAACTGGCTGGCACTTTGATTTTGGACTTCCAGCCTCCAGAACTGCAAGATATAAATGTCTGTTGTTTAAGCCACCAGTCTGTGGGACTTTGTTCTGGCAGCCAAGCTGACAAACACAGAGGCCAAGATCACAGATATTGCAACCCCATGTCCCAGGTTTCCTAACTTCCAGTCTGGATTTCCAGGAGGCTATCACATTGTCAGGTAAGGCTCCAGTCTACATGCCCTCTCTTCTTTGTTTCAGAAAGGAAACAGATAGAAATGGATTGTCCCTGAGGGTCCGGATGTGGTAACCTAGGAAGGTCCTTACAGAACCCTGAGACACACCTGGTATAGAACCTTGAGTCCTCAGTGGCCTTCTTCCTAATAATTCTTTACGTAGCTAATAACTTGAGCAGGTAGATTTTTTTTAAATATGAGACATTGCTATAGACAAGATCCATTCTCATGGGAAAGGAAAAATCTATAAAATTAGAGCCGCAACCTCCCAGTGCAGAGTTCCTGGTCACCAGCCTTTTCAGAACCTGTCAGAATACTACCTTATATACCAAAAGGATGCTTTTTATTCTATTGTGGAGAAGTGGGAGGTTGATTTTTTTTAAAAAAAAGGATTAAGTACTAAACCATGAACAAATCACTTTAGTCAAAAATCTTTTTTTTAAAGAGATGAAATAATTAGAATGGGATGGGTAGCCTGCTCTGCTAGCTTAAAGCTTGAGTCACTCTCCTGACCTTGAGTGCTCGTTTGGAAGTGCAAAAATTATTTCTGAAAATTGACTGCAAACACAAGCAACAGAGGGGTAATGAACCATGAAAGTAATTCATTCAAAGAGTTCCCACTTAGTTGCACGTTTCCTATAGTAAAACACTTCTGGAAAATTGCTCACATTATAGACTCAGATGCACTATTCGTTAAATCTTAATTTTAAAAAATTACAGGGCTTCCCTGGTGGCGCAGTGGTTGAGAGTCCGCCTGCCGATGCAGGGGACGCGGGTTCGTGCCCCGGTCCGGGAAGATCCCACACGCCGCGAAGCGGCTGGGCCCGTGAGCCATGGCCGCTGAGCCTGCGCGTCCGGAGCCTGTGCTCCGCAACGGGATAGGCCACAACAGTGAGAGGCCCGGGTACAGCAAAAAAAAAAAAAAAAAAAAAAAAAAAAAATTACAACCATGTACAGTTACCCTAAGATGCTGGCATCAGTGCAGTGTCCCATCCCCATCCATGAGAGCTAGTTTTCTGAGAGCCTAGGGCGTGGTTTAATTTGGAGAAATGTTAAGGCAAAAATAAGATGGGAAGGGAGAAACTGCAAGTAAATATATGAATGCCATTATAATAAGATTTTATACTCACAAAATGTAAGCATAACAACAACATAGGGAGTAAATAAATTACCAGTGATATTTTTTTATTGTGACAAAAACACATACCATGAGATCTACCCTCTCAACCAATTTTTAAGTGTACAGTACAGTACTGTTTGGGTTTTTTTTAAGTCTTTATAGAATTTGTTACAATATTGCTTCTGTTTTATGCTTTGGTTTTTTTGGCTACGAGGCATGTGGGATCTTCACTCCCCAGCCAGGGATCAAGCCTGTACCCCGCAACCCCCTGCCCACATTGGAAGGCAAAGTCTTAGCCACTGGACCGCCAGGGAAGTCCCAGTACAGTATTGTTTACTACAGGCATAATGGTAGTCCAGCAGATCTGTAGAACATTTTGTTTTGCAAATCTGAAACTCTGTACCCATTGAACAGCAACTTCCCATTTTCCTCTCCCCACAGGCCCTGGAAACCACCATTCTACTTTCTGTCTCTGAATTGTATTACTTTAGGAATTCATATAAGTGGAATCACACACTATTTATCCTTTTGTAACTGGCTTATTTCACTTAGCACAATGTTCTCAAGGTTCATGCATGTTGTAGCATGTGTCAGAATTTCCTTCCTTTTTAAGGCTGAATAATATTCCAATGTGGGTGTACAGCAGAATTTTTTTTATCCGTTCATCTGCAGATGGACATTTATGTTGTTTCCACCTCTTGGCTATTGTGAATAATACTGCAATAAACATGGGAATGAACTATGTTTCCCAGATCCTGATTTCAATTCTTTTGGAGAAATAACCAGAAGTGGGATCACTGGATCCTATGGTGGTTCTGTCTGTAACTTACCAATGATACTGTATACATACGAAATCTTCATTTATGGTCTTCTGCTCTTAAGTTTCATTTATCGTGCTCTTAATCTTTTACAATCTCCCTTCTTCTGGTTTTAGTAAGATATTTGTTTTCTTTATTATGGATAATGAGCATGCAAAGTTTTTTGCCTTTTTTGTAACTAACGTTACAACATGGAATTTTTCATTCTTGCTCTGATTCTACAGACACGGAGTTACTTGGATGTTTGAGAAGCTTTGCATAGCCCTTATTCCCCCCGCAGCATGGGTGAGTGGGTGTTTCTTCATATCCTGTCCCGCTGCCTGGAGTTACACAATTTGACCTGCCCAGCAGCCTTTCAAGGCAAATCAGGAGCTGTCAGCAGCTCTGATTAATACCGCAGCTCCCCCTTCCCAAAGAGAGCAGAATTTGTTTCCAGTTCCAATTACATGTTCCTCATCTTCCTTTCTTTCTCCCGAGTTTTAGTGGAAACTTCCTGATCTTTCGTTCACTTTATCTTCCTTTTCTACTCCCAACTTCCCAATTTTGTCCTTTTCTAACTCATAAACGTGAAGAACAAAGTTCTTGCAGTTGAAAAAATGGTCCGCAGTAGTAAACCCCTGTGTGATGCAATAGTGGTGACGAAGGAATTACTCCTCTCCTCTGAAACCATATTTTAAAGAGGTCGATTGAAATGTGGAAGCAGCGGCGGCTAGGGGGCTCCACAAGCACCCGTATAGGCTACTTATTAGGGGTTAACTCCATGGCAAAGATCTCGAGAACCCATTGATAACAGAGGTGCAGAAATTGTGCAGATTATATTTATCAAAGATGGCCACAACGGTATCTCGCATCCCACACCATTTACTTGCAACTGACTTTGACATTCCTCCCACAGAGAGGTGGCGGTCCATGTTTCCAACCCGTAACATGGGCAGGTTCGTCACTCTAGTGAAAGGGGTGTTGTGTGGCTTCAGAGACTAGGTCATAAGAGGTGGTAAAGACTCCCCCTGGTTCCCTTGGGACACTTGCTTCCGGAGGTCTGAGTGACCATGTCAACCGTCTATCGGCTCTGAGCCCACCATGCTAGAAGGAAGCCCACATTAGCCCATGCAGAGCTACCAGAGGGAGCATCTCTGAGAGTGAACAAAGAGAGATGTCTGGCCAGCCCCAGCTGTTCCAGCTTCAGCCCCTGCCTGACCCCAGCCACCTGCGAGCCTGGAGTCAGAACCACCCAGCCATCCCTTCCTGAATTCCTGACCCACAGAACCCACAAAAGATAAGCCACTGAATTTGGGGATGACTTATCACACTGCAATAGGTAACTGATACAGAATTATTTATCTTTTCTCCTTTTAAAATATTCTTTCACCTAGTCTTTTTCAAAATTGAGTATTGAATGGACTTCATGTTCACTCAAGTAATTTTTATTAGAAAGATATTTAGGGGCTTCCCTGGTGGCACAGTGGTTAAGAATCTGCCTGCCAGTGCAGGGGACACGTGTTCGAGCCCTGGGCCCGGAAGATCCCACATGCCGTGGAGCAACTGGGCCTGCGTGCACCACAACTACTTAGCCTGCGCTCTAGAGCCCGCGAGCCACAACTACTGAGCCCGTGTGCCACAACTACTGAGCCTGTGTGCCACAACTACTGAAGCTCGCACGCCTAGAGCCTGTGCTCCACAACAAGAGAAGCCACCGCAGTGAGAAGCCCATGCACCGCAACGAAGAGTAGCCCCCACTCACCACAGCTAGAGAAAGCCCACGTGCAGCAAAGAAGACCCAACGCAGCCAAAAATAAATAAATAATTTTATTTTTTTTAAAAAAAGGTACTTAGATATGTATTGTAAGGGTTAAAACAGCTGACCCTGGAGACAGTTCTGCTGGACTAGAAATCTAGGTGCCACTAATTAACCACAGGACCTTGGGCAACTTACTAAACAGGGTGACAATTGTGATTACTTCTGCCCCCATCTCCATGTCAGCAGGCGTCCATCGTGTATCGACCACGGAGTTTGTGCGGAACTACACCTCCCCCAGCTCCATGGGTAGGTTTTGGTGGCTCTATGGAGCCAATTGTGATAATTGCATCCCCTGGCACGTAACTACCTCAAGCCTAAACCAATCAGTGCAGGATTCGCCTGGCCACAGAGATTAGTTGGAAGCCACCCAATCACAGCAAAGCCAGCAGCAGTGGTGAAAGTGATTCTTTCTCCCCAAATGCAAATGAGGAAACATGTGGCCCTGGCAGAAGAAGGCAGCCCTCTTGTGATCCTGACAGAAGCCAACCAGCAGATGAAGCTGACACACAGAAAGGGTTGAGCCAAAGTAATTACAGAGACACTGAGCCAGAGTCCTAACCAAACCATACCTGAAGCTCACGCTACCTCTGGACTTTTCAATCATGTGAGTTGACAAATCTCTATTGTTATTTAAGAAATTTTGAGTTGCGTCTCCTGTGCTTTAGCTTTACCCTTCTGTGCCTCAGTTTCCTCACATACAATATGGAGACAACAGTAGTAACTTCTTCACTGATTTGTGGGGAGCAAAGGCAATAATTCATGCAGTTTTTGGATTAGTGCTTGGCACAAAGAAACGTGCTTAATAAAGTAATATATATGTAAACATAAAGCTAGGACTAAAGTGATGCAATTTTATAGTGATGCAAGTTTATAATTTATAGTTCTTATGCAATTATAAATTAAAAACAAGACTATAAATTAAATTTGAACAAGCAGAGGCACTGAAATTATGTGGCAGTGCTTGATCTAGGATATGCTAATACTGTCTTATAATGTCATAGAAATTAAAATAGAAAATCTTCATCGAGAACTCATGAGTCTCCTAGAATACACACATGACTCTAACAGAAACCCAAATGTCAATTCAGTACACATCCAGGACATTCCTACTGAATGAAGGAGCATAACAAATGTGATTTGAAATCGTTTCTAGGGAAATTAAACCAGTTGAGTTTTTAAAATTCTATCCAGAAATCCCCTAAATCAAAATGTCACCATTCAGAACAGAAAAAGCCTCAGAAAATGAACTTCAAAAACCTGATTGAAAAAAAAAAAAAACTGATTGATAGAAAATCCAGTTTCATGCTACATCTACCAGCGGAAAAGGAGTTGTTATAATCCTTAAGTAGAGTTTGTTATATTAATCAATTTAACACCATTTTCCTTAGTGAGAGAGGAAATAATACTGGCCCTTTCGATTTTTTCACAGTTTCGTAATAAGTCATTACATTCAGAGGATCACCTGGCAATCCAGCTAAAGGCAGCTGAAATTCTATGTTATGCCCATGGCTCTAGAGCCAGGAGTTAGTCATGCTGACTCAATAATGTTGATTTTGTTTATTTTACTGTCTGTGTGCTATATACTAAGGCTTCGGCAGCTGGTAACTTGTGTAACTTAAGCTATTTTTTATCCTATTTACAAAGCTGCATTCTACTGTGTTCTTTTCTTTCCCCCAACTATAGCTGTACTTGTTATGAGAATTCTCATGGTGAAAACTCCCAGTTAAAGGCAATTGTGGGGCTTTTCTGGTGGCGCAGTGGTTGAGAGTCCGCCTGCCGATGCAGGGGACACGGGTTCGTGCCCCCGTCCGGGAAGATCCCACATGCCGCGGAGCGGCTGGGCCCGTGAGCCATGGCCGCTGAGCCTGCGCGTCCGGAGCCTGTGCTCCGCAACAGGAGAGGCCGCAGCAGTGAGAGGCCCGCGTACCGCAAAAAAAAAAAGACAATTGTGATATGGATTAGGGTTACATTTGATGGGAGACCAACCTCACCCGTCACTCTTTTGGCAACACTGTAATGGAGAAGGAGTTATGTGATTGATCGGGAACACTGGACGGAAAGAGATGGGGCCTGGGGAACTGGGGTACAAGTAAGTTACCGTTTTGGCAGCAGGTCCTGGCTTGAGCCAAGGCTGCATGACCAGGGAGATTCAGACGTGCACAGTTAATGGACTGGTAGCGCCTGTCCCTTGAAAATTTATTTGCAGGAGGTCTGAGACTTAGCAGAAAGCACAGAGACTTAGGCAGACAGGTAACCTGGCACTAGTCAAATCTGGGCCTCTCGGAGGTGTCTGTGACTCCCTTCTGGAGAGAGGAGAAATGTTTACAGGAATCCTTCTTTCTGGGTTTTTCTTCCAGTGCAGTCCACAGGAATGGATTTCATCCAGATGCATCAGAACAATGCCTGAATTCTCTGCCTGTTTCCTGGGTGTCAGCCATGCCTGTCCCAGCTGTTCGTTGCCATATAAATAAACTATCCAAAATGTAGTGGCTCAAAACCTCAATTATCACTCGCAGTTCTGTGAGTCAGGCATCTGGGCAGAGGATCCAGCTGGGCAGTTCTTCTGCTGCTTGTGCTGTTGCCTGGGGTCACTAGCGGCTGTTCAGCTGGTGGCTGGTCTGGAGAATCTAAGAAGGCTTCTCTCATATGCCTGGTGTCTTGACAGAAAAATCTGGAAGCCTGGGCTCAGCTGGATCCCTCTCCCTCTCCGTGGAGTCCCAGGGCCTTTCCATGGGGTCCTTCCTGCAGGCTGGAGGGACTTCTTCCCTGGCAGCTCAGCCCTCTAAGAGACTGGAGTGGAAGCTGCAATACTCCCAAAGCCTAGACCTGGGAGTTGCCGTGGTTCCCTATCGTACTCAGTTGTGGGAGCAGCCGCAGGGCAGCCCAGGTTCACGGAGAGGGGAAGGAGATTGTGCCTCTCAACAGAGGTCCCAAAGAAATGGCAGCCGTCACAGTACTCTCCCTCCGCTGAACAAGACTTGGAGCTGGATGAAGACAGGCACCAAGCACATGTTAGCTCAAGGTCACCCACGAGGGATGAAAATTGAGGTGGATCTCACTCCTGAGAAGCCAGGGGGGTTGGCCTCGGCCAGAGCCCACATCTGTGGATCTCACTGGGATAGTCTAAACGATCAAAACTACAGTGAGGTACCACCTCGCGCCCGTCAGAATGGCCATCATCGAAAAGTCTACAGATAGTAAATGGAGAGGGTGTGGAGGAAAGGGAACCCTCCTACACTGTTGGTGGGAATGTAAGTTGGTGCCGCCACTGTGGAGAAGAGTATGGAAGTTCCTTAAAAAACTAAAAATAGAACTACCATAAGACACAGCAATGCCACTCCTAAACATATATCTGGAAAAGATGAAAATTTTAATTGAAAAAGATACATGCACCCCAATGTTCACTGCGGCACTATTTACAATAGCCAAGACATGGAAGCAGCCTAAGTGTCCATCTACAGATAAATGGATAAAGAAGACGTGAGATATATATATATATATAGCATACACACACACACACACACACACACACACACACACTCACAATGGAATAATACTCGGCCATAAAAAAGAATGAAATATGCCATTTGCAGCAACATGGATGGATCTAGAGATTATCATACAAAGTGAAGTAAGTTAGACAGAGAAAGATAAGTATCATATGATATCACTTATATGTGGAATCTAAAAAAATGATACACATGAACTTACTTACAAAACAGAAATAGACTCACACAGAAAACAAAATTACAATTACCAAAGGGAAAAGCGGGGGAGGGATAAATTAGGAATTTTGAATTAACAGATACATACTACTATATATAAAATAGATAAACGACAAAGACCTACTGTATAGCATAAGGAAGTATACTCAATATCTTGTAATAACCTATAATGGAAAAGAATCTATCTATCTGAATCACTTTGCTGTACACCTGAATCATTGTAAATCAACTATACTTTAAAAATTAAAAATAATAAAAAGTAAATGGTCAGCCAGGTCTTACCCTTATGCTGCATCTGTCATTTTCCACTGCTCATTCAAATTTTCTCTGAGTTAAATCATGGCTCTCTCCTGCAGTCTTTCATCCTTTAGAGGCTTAACCGGTGGAACAAGTCTCTAGTGTCTTCTAAAAAGCTTCACAAATACTCAAAAAAGATTTAATGAGGTCTCATTAGAAAGGCAGATTTTTTTGACCACAAAAAAAAAAAAAAGAGAAGAAGGAACTTCATGTTTGAAAAATATTTAAATATTGGGCCAGCTTCTGCAGAGAGCTTCAAAGAAAGAATGTTATGCCTAAGTCAGAATCTGAACATAAAAGTTCGAAAGATAACATGATAGTGTTCACTTGGCAACCCCATCTTCCTGACGGAAACGCAAACAGCAAAGGCAGAGACTCTTTTCAAGATGGATTGTAAACACTAGGCCCTACCGCCATGCTAATTTGAAGATTATTTTATTACTGTGTACTTTTCAAGGCTAAATTGGAAACATGTGTCTTCCTGACAACTAGAAGGAAAAAGATTACAACTGAGGGCGAGACGGCACAGTCCATTTTAATTGCCTCATGCTGAAGATGGGAGCATCTCCTGGGTGCAGGAAGCGTCTCCTTTCATGCACCCCAGTATTTCACGAACTGTAACTAAGAACCTACCACAAGTACATAATGCGCTCCTATTTATGAAACGTAAGTTAATTCTCTAAGTTGCTTTTGAAAAGAAAACATTTTCCCGAAAGCATCTGGAACCAGATGACCACAGGCCTTCCTGACTTGCATGTTCGAGTCAATCATGTTCTATTCCCTCCACATCTAGATGCTCTGATTCTGACTTGCTTCCTCATTTCTTTTTTTTTTTTTTCATTTTTTGTTTTTGTTTTTGGCGGTACGCGGGCCTCTCACCGCTGTGGCCTCTCCGGCTGCGGAGCACAGGCTCCGGACGCGCAGGCTCAGCGGCCATGGCTCACGGGCCCAGCCGCTCCGCGGCACGTGGGATCTTCCCGGACCGGGGCACGAACCCGCGTCCCCTGCATCGGCAGGCGGACTCTCAACCACTGCGCCACCAGGGAAGCCCCTTCCTCATTTCTTGAATCACAGGAAGGTGTGTCTTTTCCCAGGATCACCTTCTCCAATAGTCCTCAAGGGCCTCATGAGAATCATGCACGTAACCAGATTGTCCCCTAGGCTTTCTCTCTGGGCTCCAAGTGAGCTCACCTATAGTCAGGGCCACTGCTTGCTCTCTCTAGACCCTCCCATCCAGGGTCCTGCCCTGTCCATCCTTCTGCCCCACCACTGGGGCGTTCCCCCACTGCGATGTCTCTGCCTCCCCAGCCCCCAGTGCCACTGATCTTGGAAGCCCTCACCTCCTACTTCGCAGAAGCCTTCCACACCTCCGACCTCTGAGGATGTCCTTCTCAGATCTCGGGGAAATGCTTTCTGATCCTCAAGGCCAGTCCACCCTCTGACACACTTCCCACGCCAGAACTGCTGGGCTCCTAAATTAGATACAGTTGTTTTCTTTATATTAGAGCCCGTTTCTTCCCGGCATGCACAGGCACCAGAAGTTGGGGTGAGGACTGCTGGAGGGGGAACCACTAGGTGGAGAACTGGTCAAGCACAGTCTCACCCTATAGCTGGAACCACTGTACCCTGGTCAGTCGAACTGTGCCACTCAACCTGTCAACTCTTCCAGCCTTCCTTCTCACCCATTGTTGATCTTTTTTTCTCAGGAACCAAGATATCCTTCCTAGAAATATGACGTCCTTTAGGGACTCCCCAGTCAAGAATGGCCATCAGACTCCTGGAAGAAGACCCCTGGCTTGAGCCCCATGTTTTAGGGGTTCTGCTTTAGCTTTTAGGTGTGTTCCATCTCATAGGGCGAAGAGTCCACAGGCCCAAGGGAACATCCTCACCCGGAGACCATGGTCTTCCATGCTCCAGGCACCCAGGATCCTGGAATCCCTGCCCAAATGGCACCAAGATCACTTCTAGAGTCTGCACACCCTCTTGTCTGGGGTCTGTTCTCCCAGGGGCAGGCTGCACTTCCAGGACATGAAGCCTAGATCTGGGAGGTGGCCCAGGGGCAACTGTTTGGGGGATTCTGAGGAAGAGCTTAGGAATGAGGCCTAGAGTGTCCACACACATAAACTTGAATCTTCTTTTGCTCCATCACAGATGGAGCTGATGTGCAGAGAGAAGACAGGCAGATCTCAGGCCGGGGACTTTTCCCCTCACTTCATTTCCCTCACTGTAAGCCTAGGGAAAAGGGCTTTAGTGGAACCACTTAGAAAACATCATGTGTGTCCCCTGCTTGCGGTACCCAGAGGACCAATGTCTGACTCATGCCTGATAAGCCTAAACAGGGCAGGATTGGGTGGTTCCTGAACTGTGGGCAGAGGCGGGGACAGGCTGCTGCTGGGTTTGGTCTTAGCAACCTCGCAAAGGATGTATAATGGCCAAAGGATGGGCCATGAGATCAAGCTGGGGAGGGACTGGCTTAGATCCTGCCCTGAAAGGGCTTCCCTAGAGGAGCAAGGGGACCCTAACAGAAAGAGACCAGAATATTACAATTAGAAACAGACCGTGCATAAATGGTGGTGTGTATGTGACAGGTGAAAAATAACCCTATTTTCTCTCTCATCCCCATGACCTGCGCTGGGAGAATCCAGTGAAGGCGGAGCTGCCAGCCCACAGCTCTCACTCACCGGGCCTCTCCCCCAACCCCTGAGGCTTCCCTGCCTGCAGGTCGCCCTTCACCCCCTGCTAAAACTGGCCAACGATCACTGGGTCTCAGACTCAGCTACTCACACACCAGGTCAGAAGTACCTGCAAGTCCTCAGTGTCTTGTTTCTACATTTAAAAATTATCCAAGTCACAAATATATTCTCCTACAAAATCAACAATTCAAAGATTTATAGAGTAGAAATGAAAAGTCTCCCTACACCTGCACCCCAGTCACATGTCCCTTAGCAGATGCGACCTCTAAGAAGGGTCTGTGCATTTCTTCCAGTTTGTCCTCATCCATGCATTTACATACACACAACATAAACACACACACACTACACACACACACACCACACACACACACACCCCACACATACACAACACAACAACACACACACAGTTTGTATATTTCATAAATGGGATTACACTGCCACCTATTCATTTCATCTTACAATCCGTCTTGGCGTTCCTTATAAGGATGTCCTGTGGTTTACTGATTTAATCAGTCCTATTCTGAATGCAGGTTGTAGAGCAAGTGGTATAGAGCACAATCTCGCCAGCCCACCGGGAGTCAGATCACGTCACAATTCCGCCTCCTGGTAGCTGTGGGACCTCAAATAAACTGCTTCACCCTGTGTGTCTCGGGCCCTTCATCTGTATAATGGGGATAATAAAAGTACGTACAGGGGTGTCACAGAACGTTAAGTGAGTTCATTTATGTAAAGTGCCTAGAAAAGTACCAGCCCACAGAAGGTCTTGTATAAGTATTAGCCATTATTCACAGTAATAGCTATATTTCCAATTTTGCAATGATAATATTTTAGCAAACAACTTGTAAACGTGTGAGTATTTCTATGGGGCAGATTTCTCTTCCTAGAAGTGGAATTGCTATATTAAAAAGCATACACATATTAATTTTGCTCAACCCTACTAAACTGTGTCTCCAAAAGGGAGAAAATATGTGTGATAGTGTGTATTTATTAGCACCTGCACCAGTACTTGGTGTCATCTCTGAGACATGGCAACCCATGGGTTGAAGTGGCGTTGTGACGATTTATTTGCACTTTGCTGGTTACCATTAAGGGTGAGAATCCTTTCACAGATTTGTTTCACACATTCGTCCCACCCCATCCCGTTTTTCTTCTTCTGTGAATCCACGAGCCATGGTTTTTGCCTGTTTTGTCACTGCATTACTTTTCTTTTTCTTATTTATTTGTAGTTGCTTTCTCTATATCATGGCTATGAGCCATTTGTGATTATATATGTTACAAAGATTTTTCACCCAGTAAGTCATCTGCCTATTATTAGTTTGTCATGCAAAAGTATCAAATTTTTGGCAGTCAATTCTGAAAATCTTTTCCTTTGGCATTTTGTGTCTTGCTTAGAAAGGTTTTTTCCCACCCTAACATCATGGAAAACAGTCCTCATTGCTGGAGGATAATTCGTACCAAGGAAATAATGAAAAAAGGTTTGGGTTGAGATTTTATCTGGAAAAAAAATGAAATTAAATAATTGCTTTTATAGTATATCTAGCAACATTTCCATTACAAGTTCAACTTCAGCTGTTTTCAAAATGAACTAGAAATAAATCAAGCTTTTACAGAGGAGAATAATTTTTCAGATAAAATTCTATTATTGTGCAACATAGTCTCCAGTTTTTACAGAACGGTCATTTTTACAAAAATATTTGCAGGTGTCATCAACTCTTCCAAAGGTTTCTCTGCATCCTTTCATGTCTAAATCATCCCATTTTGAAGAATCTATCCTGATTATCTTGTAAATTTCCCCGTCTTCTTTCCTTAACTGGTTCCATGCTTCCAGAGTCTTGTTTGCTGACAGCTTTGCACGAGATCTGAGCAGTGAGCTGCCAACATGTTCACCAACTTCGTGGAAAATTCTACCTCTTTGGCCAGATTTGCATTGTCATCATGCAGTCTGTTTATTTCGCTCGAAAGTTTTGAGTGTCTCTAACACCAGACTCTAATCAGAGATCTTTGGTATCTGGGACAGATGTTTGAGCAGAGGAAGATTTTACTGTGGCCAATTCATTACTTACGATTTTCAGCATGTGTATAGTTTTGCTTTCTGGGGAACTCTATCACTTCAGGAACTCAGATCATGAGTCCTGGGACAATAAGGACTCCTTTGCTGCCATGCCATTTAATTCACCCAATACTGAGGGTGTGTGTTGGGCACTATTTTAGACACAGTGAATAAGGTACTGTGTTAGGGTTGTCCAAAGAAACTGAACCAATAAGATACATATAATATTTATATTAAATATAAGTATATTTATTATGAGAAGTTGGTTCATGTGGTTAGGGAAGCTGAGAAGTCCCCTGATCTGCTCTACGTAAATTGGAGGCCCAGGAAAGCCAGCGGTGGATTTCCAGTCTGGGTCTGAAGGGTGCGAACCCCAGTCAGAGGGAAAGAGAAGACACACGTCCCAGCCCTGCTGTCGGGCAGAAAGAGTGAATTCTCCCTTCTTCCGCCTAAGTGTTCTACTCAGGCCCTCACAGGTTGGCTGAGGCCCACTCACGTCGGGCGGACCATCCGCTTTACTCAGTCCCCTGATTCCAGTGCTAACCTCTCCTGGAAATGCCTTCACAGGTACACCCAGACATGATGCTTAACCAGCTATCTGGGCATCCCACAGCCCAGTCAGGTTGACACAGAAAATTACCCATCGCAACATCTTTGGCAGTTGTGTTTCCTATAGCGGCAGCATGTATCCCCTTTTCTACTGAAGAACTGGACACACTGAACAACTACACCCTTAACCTCCCCCCTCCATCCCCTTCACACACACACATACACCAACACCACCTGGCCCACTTCCTCCTAATCGTTCCCATGAGAACCTCAAAAGGTTGTTTCCAGAAACATCAGGGACAAACCAAAATGAACACCTGTGAGAAAGTTAAACCCTGGTCTGAGCGAGAGGAAAGTTCAGAAGTGAATGAGGTAAGGAACACATGGCCTCATCCTCTCACCTGACAAATGGTGGATGGCATCAGGCTGGGAAGAAGACGGACCCCACTGCCTTCCAGCTCTAGAACTCCATCACTCAGCATCGGGCTGTCTTGAGCCAGGACTGACTCGTGTTAGCCCAAGCTCCCCAATATATTATGTGAAACAACTGTGTCAGAGCCTCTGACAGTACCAGACACGATGGTGAGGGAAGAAGATGAAAAGACCATGGTCCATGCTCTCAATGATATTCCAATACAGCTGGAGAAGAGGTAACATTACAGCAAAGGCCGTGAGGGTCGCTCCTGAGTGTGTGAGGGTGGGGTGGTGGATTCACACTGGGTTCCGTGGGGTCCCAGAGGCTCCAGGAAGGTTTCCACGAGGCCACCACAAGAAGAGCCGGGCTCTGGGCTGCCCCCACCTACCCAGACTTTGATGGGGGTAACGACTTTCATCAGGTTTACATTTGGGGTGTGATTAAAGATGTTATTTAAAGAAAAGATTGCTTTTAAAGATTCAAAACCTGTGATCTAGAGCAAGGGTCAGCCTGGGGACCAAGTCTGGCCCATCCTCTATTTTTGTAAATAAAATGAAATCGGAACCCAGCCGTGTTCATGCATCCATCGCCCATGACTGCTTTGTGCTCCAAGAGCTGAGGGGAGTCGTTGAGACAGAAACCGTATGGCCCACAAAGCCTAAAATATTTCCCCTCTGGCCTTTGACAGAAAAAGGTTGCCAATCCCCGATTTAGAGGAAAGACATCTGGAGTCGGACCAGCTCAGATAACTGTTCATCCATGGAGGCAGTGAGTCATGAGGCAGAGGCAGGACAAAGCCCCAGTGGCCAGAGCTCCCTCCCACGATCACCCAACATCACCATTAAGGTTTCATTCCCTCAGCCACCAACTGCAGTGCAAATCCGTCTGCCCTCCCCAGGGACGCTGGGCAAATGGCCTCTGTGCCCTCCTGTCCCACCCGCGCTGTCCTCGAGGTGATTCACTGCGTGGAAATGAAGCATGGCTTCAGGGCCTATTCTGCAGCCTGGTGCCAGGTTTTGCATTTTTTTCTTTTTTTTTGGTTGTTTTTGTTTTTGCGGTATGCGGGCCTCTCACTGTTGTGGCCTCTCCCGTTGTGGAGCACAGGCTCCGGACGCGCAGGCCCAGCGGCCATGGCTCACGGGCCCAGCCGTCCCGCGGCACATGGGATCTTCCCGGACCGGGGCATGAACCCGTGTCCCCTGCATCGGCAGGCGGACTCTCAACCACTGCGCCACCAGGGAAGCCCTGCATTTTTTTCTTGAAGAGGGCTCCAAAAACATGGAATCTGCCGCCAGTTCTCTTTAATACATTCCAGGTAGTACCTGCCCTGTCCAGCAGAGCCTTTGCCTCTCACCCCTTTAGACCCGTGGAGTTCAAAGGACAGTGAGCTCTCCACCCCCTCTCCCCCGTAGGGCAGGCCCCTCCCTGCCAACTAGACCCCTTACTGGGGAAGGGGGATTGTTCCCCCACTGATGACTGAGGCTAGGTGGGCGTGATGATTCATCTTGTGTGTCAGCTTGGCTGGGCTGTGGTACCCAGACATTTGGTCAGACATTATTCTGGATGTTTCTGTGAGGGTGCTTTGTGGGTCAGTTTAACATTTAAATTCATAGAGCTCGAGGAAAGCAGATTGCCCTTCCTAGTGTGGACGGCCCTCATCTCATTAAAGGCCCACATAGAACAAATGCCTTCCTCGCCTGAGCAAGAAGGAATTCTGCCAGCAGACGCCCTTGGACTTGAACGGCAACCTCATCTCCTCCCTGGGGGTCCTGCCTGCCAGCCCGTCCTGCAGATTCTGGACTTGCCAGCCTCCATGATGGTGTGAGTCAGTGCCTTAAAATACAATACGTCTCTCTACATAGATATCTCGATGTGTATCTCTCTACACACATCCTATTGGCTCCGTTTCTCTGGAGAACCCTGACTGATACCATAGGTAAACCAGGCCTGGCCTTCCTGTCCATCCACACAGGTTCAATTCGGGGCAGGAAGTGGGAGGTCCAGAACATTCTCTGACCTTGTATTTCAGGGCCAGGCACTTTGAGGGTCACTGGGTACTTGCTTTGTTACCATTAATAAAATCAACGCTTAGACCCCTTTTGGACCCCTTAAGTCTGTTCTCTGTCAAATAGAGAGGGGAACGGGACCAGCAGTTAGCACCCTTAACCTTCAACATTTATCACAGTCAGTTTAAAAGGGATCTGAAATTCATCCAGTCAAAGGCGTAAATGGGGCTTCCCTGGTGGCGCAGAGGTTGACAGTCCGCCTGCCGATGCAGGGGACACGGGTTGGAGCCCTGGTCCGGGAAGATCCCACATGCCGCAGAGCAACTAAGCCCGTGTGCCACAAATACTGAGCTGGCGCTCTAGAGCCTGCGAGCCACAACTACTGAGCCCGTGCGCCACAACTACTGAAGCCCGTGCACCTAGAGCCCGTGCTCCACAATGAGAAGCCACCACAATGAGAAGCCCAGGCACTGCAACGAAGAGTAGCCTCTGCTTGCCGCAACTAGAGAAAGCCCACGTGTAGCAATGAAGACCCAACGCAGCCAAAAATAAATACATAAAATAAATAAATATAAACTTACTGAGTTTCACTGCTTCCTGTCCCCCAAATCATTGTCATTTTCTACTTGCGTTTGATATTGAGGTGACCTGCATTGTAAACTCAAGCTGGAGTTCAACCCCCCTGTTTTTGCAGATTCATTTATTCATGTGCTGATTCACTCAACACATTTTCACTCAGCACCTATGTGTCCAGGCACCGTAACAGGTGCTGGGCCTCTGGAGTCAACTGGCCTGAGTTCACATCCCAGGTCTGCCCCTAATTAGCTGTGCGACCTCAGCCAAGTTACTTCATCGTAAAACAAGACAAACACTGGATGAAACGGGTCAGCAAGTGAAGGGGTTAAGGCAGCCTGAGTGGCTATAAGCTCTCAGTACCAATCAGCTGTTACTATTTCGGATGCTGATAAGGGAACAACTTTGGTGGCAGGAGTTTCTGTCGGCTGGTTTCTGCTTTCAGAGTGAAAGGAGCAATGGTCAGGCGGTCATTTTGAGGGAAGCAAAGAGGATGTGAAGAAAGAGGGAAGTGAACGGGATGGATGGTAGTGATTGGGGTCCATACACCCCTAGCAGCACTGGGCTGGGGTCTTGTGATGTCCTCCAGGGCACAGCGTAGGGGCAGAAGGAAGACCTGGATTAGTCCCAGCCGGGTTTCACCTGGGTGTCATGGAAGGTTGTAGGATCCAGGGACATGGGTGATAACATGGCCATGTGACAGAAGAAGCATACACAGGAGTGCGGTGCCCAGCCTGATGCCATAGAGGACACCAGGCTGTTACATAACTAGAAGGGGCCTCCCCATGGCTCAGGGCACAAGGAGGGCAGCATCACTTGTATTTTTCAAATTGAACCCGCCTCAGGCTCTAACACACCAGATTAGTAGAAAGTTAAATATCCCCGGCTTGCGGTTTCCCACCAACCTCCTATCATTGTCCAAAAGCGCATGGGCTTATTAGTGTCTCCAAGGCCAGTCCCATCCAGTCATGAAGCAAAAGCCAGACAAATGCCCTTGGGGCTGAAGGAAACCACAGTCACCCCCAGAACGCAGCTGTTCCAGAATTAGCTGCCCGGCCAGGCAGCGGGGATCACAAGAGCTACAAGCAAATAACTCATCTTGTCTGATTCAAAGAAATCATTGATGCTACTGTGGGTTTCAAGATGGAGCGATTCTTCAAGCAGAATCCCACTTTCCAAGGATAACTCTACTCCCCAAACCAGCCCAGATCCCCAAGGTCCCACTGCAAACACACACCCTGTAGCTGGCAGTGAGGTGTCCCCACCCAGCACTACTTCAGGACCATCTTCTCCCCATGACACCCTAGATCATCCCACTGAGTCCAGGTCCCCTTCTCCTCGTGGCTGGGGGCTGAGGAAGGCCTTGGAGGGATCTCTCCGTTGACCTGACTCAGGAACCTTCTCAATCGGTAAAGATCCAAATTACATTCAACCTCAAAAGAGAAAAGACTAGAGTTTCCGTTGCTTTCCGCAAGGGAAGTTCTTTATCTTCCTCTAGTTTGCTGAAGAGAGGGATGGGTGGCCTCAACCAAGTCACCACAAAGGCCTGCCCCACCTCCACAGGGCAGAAAGATAACTGGCAATGGCAGCTTCTCTCCACGGGGAAAAAAAAAAAAACCACTAAACTAAAAATTGATTAAAACTCCACAATAATAAACACCACAACTAAAAGATGGGCCAAAGACCTGAACAGACACCTCACCAGAGAAGATATACAGATGGCAAATAAGCACGTGAAGAGACACTCCACATTACACTGTTTACTTTGCAGGGAAATGCAAATTAAAACAACAGTGAGATACCACTGCATACCTTTTAGAACAGCCAAAATCCAGAACACTGACAACACCAAATGCTGCTGAGGTTGTGGAGCAACAGGAACGCTCATTCATCGCTGGTGGGAACGCAAAAGAGTACAGCCGCTTTATAAGTCACTTGGGTAATTTCTTACAAACTCACATAGTCTTAATATACAATCCGGCAATCATGCTCCTTGGTAGTTACCTAAAGGACTTGAAAAACCTGCATATGATGTTTATAGCAGCTTTATTCATATTTGCCAAAACCTGGAAGCATCCAAGATGTCCTTCCATAGGTGAATGGATTAAAAAAACTATGGTACATCCAGATAATGGAATATCATTCAGGACTAAAAAGAATCGAGCTATCAAGCTGTGAAAAGAATGGAAGAATCTTAAATGCCTATTCCTAAGTGAAAGAAGCCAATCTGAAATGACCACGTATTATATAATTCCAATTATATAACATATC
Source organism: Leucopleurus acutus (assembly GCF_964270905.1). Classification (NCBI taxonomy): domain Eukaryota; kingdom Metazoa; phylum Chordata; class Mammalia; order Artiodactyla; family Delphinidae; genus Leucopleurus; species Leucopleurus acutus. Next base: position 100,059,497 of record NC_139153.1, read on the forward strand.
AGAAAAGGCAAAACTATGGAGACAGTGAAAGGATCAGTGGTTGTTAAAGGTTAGAGGGGAGGGATGATTAGGTAGAGCACAGAGGATTTTTAGGGATGTCAAAGTACTGTATATGATAATGATGGATACGTGTCATCATACAGACGGTCCCTGACTTACGATGGTTCGACACGGTTTTTCAACTTTACGATGGCGCAAAAGCAAATACACATTCAGTAGAAACCATACTTCGGATTTTGAATTTTGACTTTTTCTGGGCTAGGGATATGCAGTGCGATCCTCCCTCATGCTGTCAGGCAGCAGCAGCTCCCCATCGTCCATGCGATCACGAGGGTAAACGACCAAACCGGTACATTTAGACCATTCTGAAGCCACCCATTCTGTTTTTCACTTTCAGTACAGCACCCAATACATGACATGAGAAATTCAATGCTTTGTTATAGTAGAGGCTTTGTGGTAGATTATTTTGCCCAACTGTAGGCTGATGTAAGTGTTCTGAGCGCATTTAAGGTAGGCGAGCCTAAGCTGTGGTGTTCAGTAGGTTAGGGGTATTAAGTGCATTTTCAACTTACAATGGACTTATTGGGACATAACCCCACTGTAAGTCAAGGAACATCTTCTGTCCATTTGTCCAAGGCCTTAGAATGTACAACACCAAGAGGGAACCCTAATGTGACCAATGGCCTTTGGGTGATGATGACGTATCAACAAAGGCTCCTCAGTGTAGGAGAGTTACCACTCTGGTGGGCTATGGGGAGACGGTGCATGTGTGGGGAAGGGGGTCTAGGGGAAATCTCTGCACCTTCTCAATTTTGCTGTGAACCTAAGATAGCTCTAAAAAAAATAAAATCTTGAAATGTTTTAAATAAATAAATGATTGATCAGTAAAGATACCGTTGCCATTGCTTTATTCAAGCAGAAGTAGATGAGTTAGAGAGAGTATATTTCTTCTTTCAGAATTAGATTTACCTTGGACAATGGTCCTCATTCATTCAACCCACAAGTAATTATTGCACGCCTACTATGTGGCAGGCACTGCTCTAAGCACTGGGGGTGCAGCAGGGAGCAAATAAACCAAGACCACCGCGCTTGTGAAACTTACAATCTCATTAGCTATGTGAGGTCATGAAGCGCAACAGAGGAAAATATCGAGTCGGGGAGGGAGCGAACAGCCCAGTGGTCCATAGGGTGGTCTGGGAAGGGCTCTCTCCTAAGATGACTTTTGAGTAGAGACCTGGAGGATAGAAGGAATGCTTTTCAGGTGGAAGGAGCAGGGAGGGCCGAGGGCAGGACCCCACAGAATGTGCTTAAGGAGGCTGGAGCAGGGTGACGGAGGGCCACAGTGACGGGAGGTGAGATCAGAAGCTTGGGGTGAGCACAGAACGTGCAGGGCCTTGATGTGAGAACTTTGTATTTTACTCTGTGTCATATGGGGAGACACTAGATGGTTTGAGCAGGGAAATGATATGGTCTTGCTTCCATTTTAAAAGGACCATGCTGGCCCCTGGCTCCAACACGGAGAAATAAGCCTTAAGGGGGCAAGTTAGAAATATGGAGACCTTAGTGGGAAGTTTTTTCCAATAGTCTGAGGGTGATGTTGGCTTGGACGAGGCTGATGGTAGTGGTGGTAGTGAGAATTGGTAAAACGCTAGATAAAGTCATTAGGATTTGCCAGTGGGTTGGATGTGAGTACGAGAAAAAGAGTGAAGGATGAGCCTTTGGAAAGATGATGTGGCAATTTACCGAGACGAGGAAAACCAGAGAAGGGCTGGTTGGGATGGGGAGTCGGGAAGAAACCAAAAGTTTGATTTTAACTGTGCTTGATTTGAGATCCCTATTAGACATGCAGGGGTGATGTCGAGTCTGGAATTCAGGGGAAACGGCTGGGGTGGTTTGGAGTGGTCAGCATATGGATGGTACTGAACATGGAGGGACTGATGAGATGGCCTAGGGAGTGGATATAGACGGGGAAGAGTGAGCCATGGGCATCCTAGTGCTTAGAGCTCAGAGACAAAAGGAAGAACGGGCAGTGTACACTCGGAAGGGGTGGCCTGTGACATAGAAGGGAGAACCAGTGGAGAGCAGGGTCTTGGAAGTGGGGAACATGTTTCAAGAATGGACTCAGCAACGATGTCAACCACACTTGGTCAAGATGAGGACTGAGACTTGGTCATTGGATTTGGAGAGTGAAAGTCACTTGTGGCCCCGACCCAGCAGTTTAGATGCAGTGTTAGAGGCAAAAACCTGATTGGGAAGAGACCCAAGAGAGAACAAGAAAAGAGGAGTGAGGACAGCAAGTATAGAAAGCTTTTTTTTTTTACATCTTTATTGGAGTATAATTGCTTTACAATGGTGTGTTAGTTTCTGCTGTATAACAAAGTGAATCAGCTATACATATGTTCCCATATCTCTTCCCTCTTGCATCTCCTTCCCTCCCACCTTCCCTACCCCACCCCTCTAGGTGGTCACAGAGCACCGAGTTGATCTCCCTGTGCTATGCGGCTGCTTCCCACTAGATATCTACCTTACGTCTGGTAGTGTATATATGTCCATGCCTCTCTCTCGCTTTGTCACAGCTTACCCTTCCCCCTCCCCTTATCCTCAAGCCCATTCTCTAGTAGGTCTGTGTCTTTATTCCTGTCTTACCCCTAGGTTCTTCATGACATTTTTTTTCTTAGATTCCATATATATGTGTTAGCATACGGTATTTGTTTTTCTCTTTCTGACTTACTTCACTCTGTATGACAGACTCTAGGTCCATCCACCTCACTATAAATAACTCAATTTCGTTTCTTTTTATGGCTGAGTAATATTCCATTGTATATATGTACCACATCTTCTTTATCCATTCATCTGATGATAGACACTTAGGTTGTTTCCATCTCCGGGCTACTGTAAATAGAGCTGCAATGAATATTTTGGTACATGACTCTTTTTGAATTATGGTTTTCTCAGGGTATATGCCCAATAGTGGGATTGCTGGGTCATATGGTAGTTCTATTTGTAGTTTTTTAAGGAACCTCCATACTGTTCTCAACAGTGGCTGTACCAATTCACATTCCCACCAGCAGTGCAAGAGTATTCCCTTTTCTCTACACCCTCTCCAGCATTTATTGTTTCTAAATTTTTTGATGATGGCCATTCTGACTGGTGTGAGATGATATCTCATTGTAGTTTTGATTTGCATTTCTCTAATGATTAATGATGTTGAGCATTCTTTCATGTGTTTGTTGGCAGTCTGTATATCTTCTTTGGAGAAATGTCTATTAAGGTCTTCTGCCCATTTTTGGATTGGGTTGTTTGTTTTTTTGTTATTAAGCTGCATGAGCTGCTTATAAATTTTGGAGATTAATCCTTTGTCAGTTGCTTCATTTGCAAATATTTTCTCCCATTCTGAGGGTTGTCTTTTGGTCTTGTTTATGGTTTCCTTTGCTGTGCAAAAGCTTTTAAGTTTCATTAGGTCCCATTTGTTTATTTTTGTTTTTATTTCCATTTCTCTAGGAGGTGGGTCAAAAAGGATCTTGCTGTGATTTATGTCACAGAGTGTTCTGCCTATGTTTTCCTCTAAGAGTTTGACAGTTTCTGGCCTTAATCCATTTTGAGCTTATTTTTGTGTATGGTGTTAGGGAGTGTTCTAATCTCATACTTTTACATGTACCTGTCCAGTTTTCCCAGCACCACTTATTGAAGAGGCTGTCCTTTCTCCACTGTACATTCCTGCCTCCTTTATCAAAGATAAGGTGACCATACGTGCGTGGGTTTATCTCTGGGCTTTCTATTCTGTTCTATTGATCTATATTTCTGTTTTTGTGCCAGTACCATACTGTCTTGATTACTGTAGCTTTGTAGTATAGTCTGAAGTCAGGGAGCCTGATTCCTCCAGATCCGTTTTTCGATCTCAAGATTGATTTGGCTATTCGGGGTCTTTTGTGTTTCCATACAAATTGTGAAATTTTTTGTTCTAGTTCTGCGAAAAATGCCAGTGGTAGTTTGATAGGGATTGCATTGAATCTGTAGATAGCTTTGGGTAGTAGAGTCATTTTCACAATGTTAATTCTTCCAATCCAAGAACATGGTATATCTCTCCATCTATTTGTATCATCTTTAATTTGTTTCATCAGTGTCTTATAATTTTCTGCATACAGGTGTTTTGTCTCCTTAGGTAGGTTTATTCCTAGGTATTTTATTCTTTTTGTTGCAATGGTAAATGGGAGTGTTTTCTTGATTTCATTTTCAGATTTTTCATCATTAGTGTATAGGAATGCCAGAGATTTCTGTGCATTAATTTTGTATCCTGCTACCTTACCAAATTCATTGATTAGCTCTAGTAGTTTTCTGGTAGCATCTTTAGGATTCTCTATGTATAGTATCATGTCATCCACAAACAGTGACAGCTTTACTTCTTCTTTTCCAATTTGGATTCCTTTTATTTCCTTTTCTTCTCTGATTGCTGTGGCTAAAACTTCCAAAACTATGTTGAATAAGAGTGGTGAGAGTGGGCAGCCTTGTCTTGTTCCTGATATTAGTAGAAATGCTTTCAGTTTTTCACCACTGAGTACGATGTTGGCTGTGGGTTTGTCATATATGGCCTTTATTATGTTCAGGAAAGTTCCCTCTCTGCCTACTTTCTGCAGGGTTTTTATCATAAATGGGTGTTGAATTTTGTCAAAAGCTTTGTCTGCATCTATTGAGATGACCATATGGTTTTTCTCCTTCAATTTGTTAATATGGTGTATCACATTGATTTGCGTATATTGAAGAATCCTTGCATTCCTGGAATAAACCCCACTTGATCATGGTGTATGATCCTCTTAATGTGCTACTGGATTCTGTTTGCTAGTATTTTGTTGAGGATTTTTGCATCTATGTTCATCAGTGATATTGGCCTGTAGTTTTCTTTCTTTGTGACATCCTTGTCTGGCTTTGGTATCAGGGTGATGGTGGCCTCGTAGAATAAGTTTGGGAGTGTTCCTCCCTCTGCTATATTTTGGAAGAGTTTGAGAAGGATAGGTGTTAGCTCTTCTCAAAATGTTTGATAGAATTCGCCTGTGAAGCCAATTGGTCCTGGGCTTTTGTTTTTTGGAAGGTTTTTAATCACAGTTTCAATTTCAGTGCTTGTGATTGGTCTGTTCATATTTTCCATTTCTTCCTGATTCAGTCTTGGCAGGTTGTGCATTTCTAAGAATTTGTGCATTTCTTCCAGGTTGTCCATTGGACCTATTGGCATAGAGTTGCTTGTAGTAATCTCTCATGATCTTTTGTATTTCTGCAGTGTCAGTTGTTACTTCTCCTTTTTCATTTCTAATTTTATTGATTTGAGTTTTCTCCCTGTTTTTCTTGATGAGTCTGGCTAATGGTTTATCAATTTTGTTTATCTTCTCAAATGACAAGCTTTTAGTTGTATTGATCTTTGCTATCGTTTGCTTCATTTCTTTTTCATTTATTTCTGATCTGATCTTTATGATTTCTTTCCTTCTGCTAACTTTGGGGTTTTTTTGTTCTTCTTTCTCTAATTACTTTAGGTGCAAGGTTAGGTTGTTTATTCGAGATGTTTCCTGTTTCTTAAGGTAGGATTGTATTGCTATAAACTTCCCCCTTAGAACTGCTTTTGCTGCATCCCATAGGTTTTGGGTCGTCGTGTCTCCATTGTCATTTGTTTCTAGGTATTTTTTGATTTCCTCTTTGATTTCTTCAGTGATCACTTCGTTATTAAGTAGTGTATTGTGTAGCCCCCATGTGTTTGTATTTTTTACAGATCTTTTCCTGTAATTGATATCTAGTCTCATAGCGTTGTGGTCGGAAAAGATACTTGATACAATTTCAAGTTTCTTAAATTTACCAAGGCTTGATTTGTGACCCAAGATATGATCTATCCTGGAGAATGTTCCATGAGCACTTGAGAAAAATGTGTATTCTGTTATTTTTGGATGGAATGTCCTATAAATATCAATTAAGTCCATCTTGTTTAATGTATCATTTAAAGCTTGTGTTTCCTTATTTATTTTCATTTTGGATGATCTGTCCCTTGGTGAAAGTGGGGTGTTAAAGTCCCCTACTATGAATGTGTTACTGTCGATTTCCCCTTTTATGGCTGTTAGTATTTGCCTTACGTATTGAGGTGCTCCTATGTTGGGTGCATAAATATTTACAATTGTTATATCTTCTTCTTGGATCAATCCCTTGATCATTCTGTAGTGTCCTTCTTTATAACTTCTAATAGTCTTTATTTTAAGGTCTATTTTGTCTGATATGAGAATTGCTACTCCAGCTTTCTTTGGGTTTCCATTTGCATGGAATATCTTTTTCCATCCCTTCACTTTCAGTCGTATGTGTCTCTAGGTCTGAAGTGGGTCTCTTGTAGACAGCATATATATGGGTCTTGTTTTTGTATCCATTCAGCCAGTCTGTGTCTTTTGGTGGGAGCATTTAATCCATTTACATTTAAGGTAATTATCGATATGTATGTTCCTATTCCCATTTTCTTAATTGTTTTGGGTTTGTTATTGTAGGTCTTTTCCTTCTCTTGTGTTTCTTGCCTAGAGAAGATCCTTTAGCGTTTGTTGTAAAGCTGGTTTGGTGGTGCTGAACTCTCTCAGCTTTTGCTTGTCTGTAAAGGTTTTAATTTCTCCATCAAATCTGAATGAGATCCTTGCTGGTTAGAGTAATCTTGGTTGCAGGTTTTTCTCCTTCATCACTTTAAATATGTCCTGCCACTCCCTTCTGGCTTGCAGAGCTTCTGCTGAAAGTTCAGCTGTTAACCTTATGGGGATTCCCTTGTGTGTTATTTGTTGTTTTTCCTTTACTGCTTTTAATATGTTTTCTTTGTATTTAATTTTTGACAGTTTGATTAATCTGTGTCTTGGCGTGTTTCTCCTTGGATTTATCCTGTATGGGACTCTCTGTGCTTCCTGGACTTGATTAACTATTTCCTTTCCCATATTAGGGAAGTTTTCACCTATAATCTCTTCAAATATATTCTCAGTCCCTTTCTTTTTCTCTTCTTCTTCTGGAACCCCTATAATTCGAATGTTGGTGCATTTAATGTTGTCCCAGAGGTCTCGGAGACTGTCCTCAGTTCTTTTCATTCTTTTTTCTTTATTCTGCTCTGCAGTAGTTATTTCCACTATTTTATCTTCCAGGTGACTTATCCATTCTTCTGCCTCAGTTATTCTGCTATTGATCCCATCTAGAGTATTTTTCATTTCATTTATTGTGTTGTTCATCATTGTTTGTTTCATCTTTAGTTCTTCTAGGTCCTTGTTAAATGTTTCTTGCATTTTGTCTATTCTATTTCCAAGATTTTGGATCATCTTTACTATCATTATTCTGAATTCTTTTTCAGGTAGACTGCCTATCTCCTCTTCATTTGTTAGGTCTGGTGGGTTTTTATTTTGCTCCTTCGTCTGCTGTGTGTTTTTCTGTCTTCTCATTTTGCTTATCTTACTGTGTTTCGAGTATCCTTTTTGCAGGCTGCAGGTTCGTAGTTCCCGTTGTTTTTGGTGTCTGTCCCCAGTGGCTAAGGTTGGTTCAGTGGGTTGTGTAGGCTTCCTGGTGTAGGGGACTAGTGCCTGTGTTCTGGTGGATGAGGCTGGATCTTGTCTTTCTGGTGGGCAGGTCCACGTCTGGTGGTGTGTTTTGGGGTGTCTGTGGACTTATTATGATTTTAGGCAGCCTCTCTGCTAATGTGTGGGGTTGTGTTCCTGTCTTGCTAGTTGTTTGGCATAGGGTGTCCAGCACTGTAGCTTGCTGGTCTTTGAGTGAAGCTGGGTGCTGGTATTGAGATGGAGATCTCTGGGAGATTTTCGCCATTTGATATTACGTGGAGCTGGGAGGTCTCTTGTGGACCAGTGTCCTGAAGTTGGCTCTCCCACCTCAGAGGCACAGCACTGACTCCTGGCTGCAGCACCAAGAGCCTTTCATCCACACGGCTCAGAATAAAAGGGAGAAAAAGAAGAAAGAAAGAAAGAAAGAAAGAAAGGAAGAAAGAAAGAAAGAAAGAAAGAAAGAAAGAAAGAAAGAAAGAAAGAAAGAAAGGAAGGAAGAAAGAAAGAAAGAAAGAAAGAAAGAAAGAAAGGGAGATAAAAGAAAAGAAAAGAAAGATAAAATATAAAGTTATTAAAATAAAAAATAATTAAGAAAAAAAAATTTTTAAGTAAAAAAAAAACAGCAAAAAAAACCGGACAGACAGAACCTTAGGACAAATGGTGAAAGCAAAGCTATACAGACAAAATCTCACACAGAAGCATACACATACACACTCACAAAAAGAGGAAAAGGGGAAAATATCATAAATCTTGCTCTCAAAGTCCACCTCCTTAATTTGGGATGACTCGTTGTCTATTCATGTATTCCACAGATGCAGGTACATCAAGGTGCTTGTGGAGCTTTAATCCGCTGCCCCTGAGGCTGCTGGGAGAGATTTCTCTTTCTCTTCTTTGTTCGCACAGCTCCCGGGGCTCAGCTTTGGATTGGGCCCCGCCTCTGCCTGTAGGTCGCCGGAGGGCGTCTGTTTTTTGCTCAGACAGGACGGGGTTAAAGGAGAAGCTGACTCGGGGGCTCTGGCTCACTCAGGCCGGGGTGGGGGGGGCGAGGGAGGGGCACTGCGTGCGGGGCGGGCCTGCGGCGGCAGAGGCCGACATGACGTTGCACCAGCTTGAGGCGCGCCGTGCGTTCTCCCGGGGAAGTTGTCCCTGGATCCCGGGACCCTGGCGGTGGCGGGCTGCACAGGCTCCCGGGAGGGGGGTGTGGAGAGTGACCTGTGCTCGCACACAGGCTTCTTGGTGGCGGCAGCAGCCTTAGCGTCTCCTGCCCGTCTCTGGGGTCCGCGCTTTTAGCCGTGGCTCGCGCCCGTCTCTGGAGCTCCTTTAAGCGGCGCGCTTAATCCCCTCTCCTCGCCACCAGGAAACAAAGAGGGAAGAAAAAGTCTCTTGCCTCTTCGGCAGGTGCAGACTTTTCCCCGGACTCCCTCCCGGCCAGCCGTGGCGCATTAACCTAGAAAACTCTTTTGAAGAGCTTCACCACCAAGGAGCGCCAAGAAATGGGGTGGTAACTAGAGAGAGGTCTAGGATTAATGTAAGGTATTTGGTTTTTCCTTGGTTTTGTTTTGTTTTAAGATGGATGATAAATGACTTAATAGAGAGAGAAGAAATGACAATGCCAGGCAGAGGGAACTATTCCCAACACTGTCTCTGGGTGAGTGAGAGAGGAGAGTTTCAGCGCATAGCAAGAGGTAGTGTTCTTATTTTGAGCACAGAATAATTCCTCTCCTGCAACAGGGGAGATGCCTGGGAGTTTCTTTTCAACTTTTTGCCATAAGGTGGCAGTAGACAGCTTCGTATAAACCCAACGAGCCCTAGAGAACACCTCTGGGAAAATGGCAAAAGCTGAAGCCAATTTTCTAAAAATGTAAGACTCGCTCTGAAGGAGCACACTGCCCCTCCAGCCTTCCAGCTTCTTCTTGAATAGCATCTTCTCGGTCAGTCCTTCCCTGTCCAGTCTCGCCCTAAGTAGGTCCGCAAGGCTTTCTGGAGGAGGTGATACCCAATCAGACTCAAAGGATGCGTGGTGCTCTCCGGGGAAGAGCATGGGGGAGGGTAAGTGCCAGGCGGTTACTCAGGCAACTACAACTGGGACTGATCTAAGAAGCAGGCTGAGGGCAGAAAGAGTAGGATGGTGGCAGGAATCTAGCCAAGAGATGCTTGCCCACCCTCCCCCCCACCCCTGGGACTAGAGCAGGGTGGTAAATATAGAAAGGACAGGAGGGCTTAAAACATACTTAGGAGGTAAGAGGAAAGGGACACCTGGAGACTGGCTCTCAGGTCTCTATTGTGGGTGAACAGGAGGACGCTGGCGTGAAAAGGATGCAGACGACCAGAACAGGGGAGGCAGAGCCAATTTAGAGGAAAGGTGACAAGCATGGTTTGGGACAGTGGGGTCTGAAATATGTGGAGAGTATTCAGGGAAGATGTGCAATTTTACACATAAACATGGTGCCTGGAAGAGAGGGCTAGGCGGAACTCAGTAATTATGGTGAACATAGTTAAAATACAAGAGAACTGGTTACTGTCAACATAGTTAAAACCTAAGAATAAGTGACATCTGTTTGGCAGAGCCTATGTAATAAGAAGGAACGTCAACACTGAGAACAATCAATATTTAAGGATGAGCAGAGGACAAAAATCTCTCCAGGAGGAGAGTGTGGAGTGGGGATCCAGGCCGTAGTGAGTTTCAAAAAGGGAGGCTGTATTCGTCTGCTAGGGCTACCATAACAAAGTACCACACACTGGGTGGCTGAAACAGTAGAAATTTATTTTCTCATGTTTCTAGAAGCTAGAAGTCCAAAATCAAGTGGGTGGCAGAGTTGGTTTCATCTGAGACCTCCTTGGCTTGCAGACAGCTGCCTTCTCCCTATGTCTTTACGTGGTCTTCCCTCTGTGTCGGCATCCTAATTTCCTTTTCTTATAAAGACACCAGTCATCTTGGGTTAGGGCTCACCTTCATGACCCCCTTTTTTTAATTTTTAAAAAATTTCCATTGGAGTATAGTTGATTTACAAGGTTGTGTTCTTTTCTGGTGTAAAGTGAATCAGTTATACATGCACATATATCCACTTTTTTAAGTGCCTCTTAAAAGTTCTTGTCTCTAAATAAATAAGTCACCATCTGAAGCACTAAGGGTTAGTACTTCAGTGTATGAATTTGGGGGGACACAATTCAGACCATCACGGTGGGTCTGATAGAGTCAAACACGGCACAGGGACCCAGTAATTTAAAGATGCGCAGTGCCCTTTGGCTTTGGTGATGCAGAAATCATGGTTGACCTCAGTGGTGCTTGCTAAAACCAGATGACAGTGGGTTATGGGAAGTTCTTCAATGGAAACCAATACTTTCTGGAGAAAAGTGGATAAAGGCATATCCCTAGAGAGTTTGGAAGAGGAACTATTAATCTCTCTGCCCACTTCTTTCATTTGGGAAGCAAGGTATTGATATAAGGATATTGGGTACCAAATAATTGAAATATTATGAATACTATGACCTCTAGAGTAGAATAATTTCATTTATTGAGCACTTATTATGTGCTAGAAAAATTCATTTTAATCCTCACAACAAATCTATGAGGTTGTGTTTGTTACCTTCATTAACATGTTGAGGAACTGAGGTTTTGGGAGTTTAAGCAATTTGCCCATGAGGACACCACTTCAGATGGCCTAGCTGGGTCTCAAAGCTGTTTGAAAGCTCCAAAACCCTCGTCCTTACCCACTTCGTTATATTGACTGTATTTAAAATAGACGGCAAATTTGAGACAGGTTATTTACTAAAAGTTTGTAAGTCATTTGCTTAGATCGTAGAATACATTTTCCCATGGAAATGTGATTGGTAGTGACTGGGTTCCCACCAGCCCACAAATGTATGTTTAAAGTATAACGTATGAAAAGATGTTTTTTATAAACTACCAACAAAAGAAACATCTATGGCGTTCTGCCATACTAATGATTAAATAAAACAGCAAAACAAGAATATCACTGAGTAAGAAGTTTTTAAAAGTTATCTTAAGTGGTAGGACTTGAAAATGTCAATTAGGAAGTAAGTAGGAGAAGATTCTGGAGCGTTTTGTTTTTGAACATTTGGATTTGAAACCCAATTTATCTTTATCGTGTCCAATTTACTTCAAACATGGTTTCCCTCCACTTTCCTGAATTCAAGTCATTCATTCGCCACGATTGGGGAGTTTCTTAACGAATAAATGTAATTTTAAGATGGTTAGAAATTTTTCTTGAAAATTAGTTAATATTTGTAAAATTTAGAATAGTGCCTGGCATAAAGTAATTAGGTTATAAGTGCCGAGTACTCTTCTAGGTTCTTTGAATGTACTATATTAACTCATTTAAACCTTATTAACAATGCTACTGTTGCCCCTGGCTTATATTGGGGGAAATGGGGCCCCAGAGAGACAAGGAACTTTCCCAAGGTAACACAGGTAGCAAATGGCAGAGCTAGAGTCCAAACCCAGATTTTTAATGCCTTTAAATGGTAGGAAAGAGGCTAATGAAGATGTGTGTATCCATTTGTGAAGGTTAGTTTTACGTGTCAACTTGGCTAGGCTAAGGTATCCATTTGTTTGGGCAAACACCAGCTGAGATGTTGCCATAAAGGGTTTTTTTTTTTTTTAGATGTGACTTACATTTAAATTAGTAGACTTTGGGGAATTCCCTGGCAGTCCAGTGGTTAGGACTCACGCTTTTACTGCAGTGGCCCAGGTTCAATCCCTGGTCAGGGAACTAAAATCCCACAAGCCATGTGGCACAGCCAAAAAAAAAATTTACATCAGTAGACTTAGGATAAAGCAGATTACCCTCCATAATGTGGGTGGGCCTCTTCTAACCAGTTGAAGGCCTTGAGAGCAAAGACTGAGGTTCCCTAGAAGCTGCCTCTAGACTGCAACAGAGGAATTCTACCTGAGTTTCCAGCCTTCAGACTCAAGACTGCATCCACTCTTGTGCATTTCCAGCCAGCCTGCCCAGCAGCTTTCAGACTTGCTAGCACCAAAAACCTGTAGAAGCCAATTCCTTAAAATAAATAAATCTCTCTCTCTCACACATTATACCTCCCTCCTAGTGGTCTGTTTCTCTGTTATCTGGCCTGAGCACCCTGATAGCACACAGTCATAAATATTGCCCAAGGTCAGCAATAAAGCTGTGAGAGTGAGAGGCAGACACGAAAGGGAAAGCTCAGCATGTGCGGCTCCCCTGCCTCAGGGGAGGACTCACGGGGAAGGGCTCCCATTGGCTCATGTTGGACTTGGACCCAGACAGCCTGGCTTCCGCAATGATGGCTTCTCTTGTTGCGGAGCACAGGCTTCAGTAGTGGCATGTGGGCTCAGTAGTTGCAGCACACGGGCTCTAGAGAGCATGCTCGGTAGTTGTGGCACGTGGGCTCAGTAGTTGTGGCTCGCGGGCTCTAAAACACAGGCTCAGTAGTTGTGGTGCACGGGCTTAGCTGCTCTGCAGCATGTGAGATCTTCCCGGACCAGGGCTCGAACCCGTGTCCTCTGAATTGGCATGCGGATTCTTAACCACTGCGCCACGAGGGAAGCCCCTACTTTCATCTTTATTCCTTCCTCCCTCATGATTTTTGTCAGCTTCTTTGAGATATAATTTCTATACAATAAAATTCATCAATTTTAAGTATCCAGTGTGATGAGGTTTGACAATTGTACAATCATGGTACCAATCACCATGCTCATGCCACAGCACGTTTCCAGCTCTCCCCAAAGCTCCCTCGTGCCCCTCTGCAGTCAATCCCCACCACACTCCTGGCAAGCACTCTGCTTTCTGTTACTGTAGTTTTGCTTTGTAGAGAATTTCATATAGTGGAATCGTACAGTACGTACTCCTTTCCACCTAAGCTGCTTTCACTTAGCGTTATACGTTTGAGCTTCATCCATATGGTCGCTTGTGTCAATACTCCCTTCAGTTTTCTGAGTGCTCTTCCAGTGTCTATAGATGTACTAAATTTGGGTGCCATTTACCAGTGGCACGTTTGGATTGACTCCAAGTTTTGTCTATTGTGTAAAGTTACTATGAGCGGTCAAGTACAGGCCTTTGTCTGGACATACGTTTTCAGTCTTCTGGGTCAATACCCTAGAAGTGGGATTGCTGGATCATGTGGTAAGTGTATATTTAACTTTGTAAGAAACCGCCAGACTGTTTCCAAAGTGGCTGTATATGATTTTTAACTTACAAGAGGAAGGGGGAAAAGAAGAGATATATCTTGCTATTGTTTAGGAAAGATCAAGCCCCCATTAAAGGAGGAAAAGCAGTTTGGGATTAACAGTGGGGTCTTCTATGTGCTATTCCTTCCCAGGGATCACAAAATCCAGAGCTGACTGTACCTTGATTTCTGCAAATTAACATAACGCGAGATGGAATGACTACGCTCAGACCTCAAATTCAAGTACACCAGAGAAAACGGATTCCGAAGTCTTTCTTTAGATCAAATTCATTTTGACTTGGTGCCCACATTCCCTGGGCTGGAGGGGAACTTGACCTCTACCCCTAGTAGGGCGCTCTTCCCATCTACAGGGAAGTGAAAAGGAGGCAGGTCTTCGCTGGAGCAAGGCAATGGGATGGGTCCTGCAGTGCTTGGTCACCAGCACCTCTGGGACAGCGAGTGACCAGTCCTCAGGTCACCTGACTGCACTGGAGAGTCACTAGGCCATTTTTGCTAATCTTAGAGGACTGATGACAGGAAGCCCCTGTTGGTCTAAGCAGATTCCAGATGTCAAGCGCCCTAATGCGCCTACGAAATTCTTGGGGCACGGGGACATTTGACAAGGCTGGGGATACTGTAGCCTGTTCCCCTCTGAGACGTTGCCGCCCCTGAGAGCAGGACACAGTTCCCAAAGAGGTTTGTAAATGAAAAGCAGAAAGAAAATTTCTGGGCGATCAGGTCTCCTTTCCACCCAAGTAACCTCTAGCTACTTGGAGAGGAGAAAGAAAGCCACAAGGAAGGGAAACAAATACTACAAAACATCCTGCCAGAGTATCGTTTGTTAACATGGTTCATAGTAATTCCTGTTTTTAAAAGATGACAAAATGAACACACAAAACTACTAGAAACACTGTTGCCAAATGAAAAAGGATTAACCTTTTTCTCACATTCTGCCTTCGAGACGAAGACACGTTTTAGGAGACGCCCTGCCCCGCCGAGTGGCCTTCAAAGCGCTCCCCCAGAATCAGCCAGCTTCCTCAACCAGGCCTGGTGGAAGCCGAGGGGGGAGGCGAAGGCAGGCAGCCCCTCCTCAGAGCAGGGTGGGGTCATGTCCACGGCCACAGCAGACCGGGTGGGGCTACGGGGCTTCTCTCAATAGACTCGTCCTTTTAATCTCAGATGTTCAGCTTTTTCATGCAACAGAGAGTAGAAGCCAGACTCAGATGGAGACGGTGAGGAAACTACAGGTACCAGGATGGTGAGGCTGCGTCGTGCGATGCAGGAGGCTAATCCGACTCCACGCTCACGGTGATGACTGGGACTCATGCTGGTGAGACTATCTCAATGGACAGTCGCTACGTATCTCTGCCAACCATTGTGGATGGACGGCAGTGGGACCTCCCCTGGCCAAAGCGCCGGGTGTCGTTCGCTGGAGCATCTGACTCCACTCAACCTGCTCGTGGTGAGGGAACCATCACCTCCATTTTGCCACAACCAGTGACAGTGCCCAGAGCTCAACCCCAGAATCACCCAGGGACTCACCAGCTCATCCCAGCAGATGCGTCCTTCCTCCTGGCACACCCTCTTCTCCTGGCTTCGTGATATGACCTGGTTTTCTGCCTTGTCTCTGGCCACTCTTCTCCCTTGCTGGCTCCCACCCCTACCAGACCTCTCAGTGGCGGCGTCTGTCCAGCTCAGCCCTCCCCCTCCACTGTCCTGACAGCCTCGTGTGTAGGTCACCTGCTGGGGGCACCGTCTCCTCCTGAGCGGCCTCTCTTCTGCCGCTCTACAGTTTGGATATCACCTGTATGATCTGTCCGGGTCTCACGTGCTCATTCCTCCCAGATACTGTTTCTGGGAGGGCGGAGTTAGGCGTTGCTGGGCAATAGGACAGAGCTGCTCAGCTGTGTCTTGGATACTCATTTCTTACCTCGATTAACAATCAGCTCTTTCCTTTGTTTATTGCAGCTGGGGATTTTTGCAGACTCTTATTATCCTTTGGTTGTTCACACTACTAGGTTTTAGAGGAAGGTTTTAAGATTGATTGAAATCGACAGAGGGAAGTCCGAAGGTCAGAAATCCAATGAACGTTTTGTTTTGTTTTGTTTTAAAATCTCATTAGAAGAAGTATACGTTTCTGTTGTATCACAACAAGCCTATCTATAATTTTCCTTTCCAGCCCTTATCACAGCTTATATTTATTATATGTATGTATTTGGGAAGTTATGTTTTAATTTCTTCTCCATCAGAAACTCCATCAAGGACCTACTGTATAGCACAGGAAACTATACTCAGTATTTTGTAATAGCCTATAAGGGAAAAGAATCTGAAAAAGAATATATATGTATATAACTGAATCGCTGTGCTGTACACCGGGAATTAACACGACATTGTATATCAACTATACGTCAATTAAAAGAAAAAACAAAAACTCCGTGAAGGCAAGTACTATATCTGCCTTGTGGCCTCAGTCATTATCAAACTGCCTGACATATGACGGGAGCGCATAAAGTATCTGCTGGGTGAATGAATTATTTAATCAGCCAATCAATCAAGCAATCAATCTACGACTTGGGCCAGGTTATCCCTTCTCACTCACTCACTCACAGTAACAGTCAGTCACGCCCCCTACTCTGACTCTGGGGAGTCTGTGTCAAGTTAGCCTTGATGGGCCTATTTGAATAATAAGTACTTATGGTAGGCTGGATACTCTGCCACAGGCCAAGGTGAATGGATTTAAAGTTTGAATCCTTCATGTCTTTCTGTCCCCATGCAGCTTATAAACTAAGCGACAGCAGCTAATAAGTGCTCGATTAAAAATATAGGCCGAAATATACTGTAGTACCCACAGAGAATGGGCTACGATTTGGCCTTAGAAAGGAAAGGAATTCCAACAGATGCCACAACACAGACGAACCTTGAGGACGTTACGCTAAATGAGCCAGACCCAAGGGATAAACACTGTATGTTTCCACTTAAACTGGGGACCCAGAGTAGTCAAATTCAAAGACAGAAAGTAGAATGGTGGTTGTCAGAGGGTGAGGGGAGGGGGGCATGGGGAGTTATTTTTAATGGGTATAGAGTTGCAGTCTTGCAAGATGAAAACAGTGCTGAAGATGGATGGTGGTATGGTTGCCCAGCGATGTGAATACACTTACGCCACCGCACGGTACACTTAAAACTGGTTAAAACAGTAACATTCATATTTTACCACAATTAATAAAAAGCATAGCCCAAATGCTGTGGGAGCTCAGAGGAAAGGCTTCCGTGCCTCCCAAGAGGCTTCTGATGCCAGGTGCTAAGCCTAGTAGAGTCTTAACTAAGATCACGTGGGGGAGGGGGGCTTATGAGATTAATGAAAGATGGCGTAAAACGAGAAGGAAAATGTCTTCAAGTGTTTTCCGTGTGAAAGGACGTTTGGAAGCTCTCCCTAAGCAGGCTTCCAGTTTCTGCACGGCAGTCTTGAATCTGCTCTTGTGTCTGGGCCACCACCTCCATTTCAACGGGGATCCCAGGACCCCTCAGTTGTCAAGGGGTTCACCAGGCAGGACAGAGCTGCTCAATTACATCAGCTGCTTCCAAATCATGGGGTGTGGATTTTCCCCCCCATTTTTAAAAAGCAAATTTCATATTACTGCCAATTCCAATCAGCACTTAACCACACAATGATCTCAAATATCCCAACTGTTCCAAAAGGATGGAAACATTGACCCTGTACGTAGTTACGCGGCTCTGAGGCAAATGGGAAACACCGAATAAGGGATGCGTCAAGGGGAGTGATGGAGGCCTTGTGGGTCCCTTTATGAGAGCCAGGCTGTGGTGGGAAGCGTTATTTAAAGTCATCTCCGCGGAGCCTGATAAACGCCGCTCTTACCTATCATCTCTTTTTGGCTTCCTCTCTCCCCCACCCGGCATGGGCCGTGGTTAGTTCCACCAAGATGGTCCTGGGTTTCCACAGCCGCAGGAGTTGGAGTGCCCTGGTTAAAGGGGCTGCCCCACTGGCGTGAACCACCAACACAGCTCGGTCACTCTGGACGCTTCTCACAGCGAGGGACCCGAAAGCCATCAGCGCCGATGGTTGCGTCTGATTCCACAGCGCTCCAGTGACGGGATTCCCTTTTAGCTCGTTTTTAGCGTTCAATGCCTGAAAAATACAATAAAAATTTCCTTCTAAGGCGCTCAGTCCTATTAAGAAGCACAAAAGAAGCCACAGATTTACAACCTGATCAATTTCTTTAGCTATAAAATCAACGTTATCATCTTTACTGAACTGGAAGTCTCTTTTTTCTCCGTTTTTAATACATCTAGGATAAAATCTGAGCACTTACCACTTTTCGTAACGGAGCAAAGGCTCCCTGTCTGCCTTGCATAAAAGCCAACACTAGGGCACTGGCTCTTGAGAAAAGAGCTTTCTTGTAAGCTTGGCCGACAAAGCGCTTAAATCTGTCTCCGCGACCCAGCGCTTGGGGCGAAATTCAAGGAGATAGGGGAATTTCAACCTTGGAAGCTGATTGGTTATTTTCCAGTCATTCCATATAAGGTCCTCATGCTGTTGGAAGCCAGGTTTTCCTTATTGAAGGACCGCTTGCTTTGTAAAGGGCTCCAGTGGCAACGCTTCTTTCCTTTGAGTTCCAGGGACTGAAGGTTCTTGGTTCCTGAGTTCCCGTCTTGCACATGTGCAGTGCTGTCTCTAAAATAACTCGAGGTTTGATTAATCAACCTATTTAAGGAGCCAAGAACCGTTTAAGCTGGGCAATGTTTTACATGTTGTTTCACTTTTACATGGGAAAAAGCTTTTTTAGAAAAAATTTATTTTATTGAAGTATAGTTGATTTACAGTGTTGTGTTCATTTCTACTATAAAGCAACGTGATTCAGTGATACAAATATATTCATCTTTTATCAAATGAAAAAAAGCTGGAAGGTTTGTTTCCCTCCTGTCTTTCCTTTGCCATTTGTGGCGCAGCAGTCTTGGAGGTGCTGGGATCAGGGAGATAAGAAGGCAGCAGGCAGAGAAGAACCAAGCCTTCTAAGACTCTGCTGGTGATGGGCCTGTTTTTAAATAATTAGGAGACAGAGTACTCTTCCCACAAACCGATCTCAGTATTGCCGAAAATAGCCAACCATTACCGTTCTTGATTAATGACTATCTCATCCGCCAAATACGGTACAGCACTCTAAGTGGGCGAGCAGCCCGCCATGGTTCATTGAAAATATGTTTTTAAAATAGGTGATCCCTGTTTCATTTGATGCTGGATCCGTGGATGAGGAATTGAAGTACCACGAGTTACCACACAGCCAAGGGGTACCCCAGAAGTTCGCACAACCTGAGCTGCCCCAAAGACTGTTGTGTTCTACAGCTCCCCAGCCAGCCTGGCAGGATGTCTGGGCATTGGAAGAAATGAGTGTACATTAATTTGTCCAAATCCCATTGTTTTTAACAAATGCTTTTATTTGTGCTTATGGGAATTCCGTTGTTCTAATAACCCAGGAACTTCTGAAAGAATACCTGGGTCAGGTGACTGAGCAACTCCAACTCTTGTGAGTTTCAGCTGCTCCTTGGAGATCTTTTCCTTCAAGTATCAATGCCTCCACCACTAGTGTCTGCTGCTCCTAGATCACCCAGATCCTTGCTTACTCTTAGCATAGCTGAGACGGGATGGTAAGAAATTTTTAAAAGATTATAATACAACATAGGGTCAAACAAAAGGGAACGTATAATTAGCAGAAAAACAGTTCAGCTTCAGGTAGAAAAACAGAGAGTGGAGTGAAGGTTACCAAGGGCGAGGGGGTGGGGGAAATGGGGGGATATTGGTCAAAGGGTACAAGCTTCCAGTTACAAGATTAACAGGTTCTGGGGATCTAATGTGCAGCCTCGTGATTATAGCTAATAACACTGAAATACACTTGAAATTTGCTAAAAGAGTAAATCTTAAATGTTCTCACTACAGAAACGAAATGGTAATTATTTGAGGGGATGGAGGTATGAGCCAGCGCTACGGTGGTATCCTTTTGCAATACATAAATGTATCAAATCAACACACTGTACACCTTAAACTTACACAACGTTATATGTCAATTATACCTCAATAGAGCTGGTAAAATATTTTTTTAATTTTTAAATTAAAAAAATGTTAAATGTTGGGTTAACCAAAAAGTTCATTCGGGGGCTTCCCTGGTGGCGCAGCGTTGAGAGTCCGCCTGCCGATGCAGGGGACGCGGGTTCGTGCCCCGGTCCGGGAAGATCCCACGTGCCGCGGAGCGGCTGGGCCCGTGAGCCATGGCCGCTGAGCCTGCGCGTCCGGAGCCTGTGCTCCGCAACAGGAGAGGCCACAACAGTCAGAGACCCGCGTACAGCAAAAAAAAAAAAAAAAAAAGTTCATTCGGGTTTTTCCGGAACATCTTATAGAGGTGAGGACATTTTATCTCACGTATTAAGAAGTCCAGGTGTGGGGCTCTCCCAGGGTTAGTTTATTCAGTCTCAACAACGTCACCAGGAACCAAAGTTCTCCCCACCCTGCAGTCTTCAGCCTGTTGGTTCCTCTTCTTCTGTTGATTCCACTCATGATCAGAAATGGTTACCAGAGCCAAGCATCACACTTCACACAGCCATGTGTTGAGGTAAAAAGTGGATTTTTTTCCCCCCAAGATATCTCTTTTTAGAAGCAAGGAAAGCCTTTCCCAGGAAGCCCCCAGGGAACTGACTCTCATGTACCGTTGGCCAGAACCTGTGTCACATTTTCAGTCCTAAACCAATCACTGGACAGAGGGATGAGATCACATGACTAGCTTAGACCAATGAGGATTTACCTCTGAGCTCAGGGAGGCCCTATCCCTGAGCACATGGGCTCTGTAAGCAAGAGAGAAAGGGTAAGGGATGGATTTAGATATGCAACAAATGGTGTCTACTAAGTGACCTTAATGATCTCTAAGGGTCTTTGCAGCTCCAACACCCAGTCACTATGTGAAAAAGCAACATGAAATCCTGGCTAAGGAGTGCTCCTTATTTCTAATGTAAGATATCAGAGGATTTCTCTCTTTACACAAGGCTCAGATCTTCCACCAAGAATTTCAAAGTCATCAGATTCATTCAGGAGCCCAGCCCAGGACTGGTACTTAGCTCTATACTAAAAAAGGACGCAGAGTCACTAAATAGGGTAACCGAGGATGGGCTGTGGTAACAAATTAATCCTGAACTATCAGTAACTTAACATGATGAAAATTTAGTTCTTCCTCACAGGGCACATCCAATGTGGTTCAGTAGAAGGCTCTGCAGTCACTCAGGAACCCAGGCTGACGGAGGCTGTACCATCTTGTGATGCCACCATATTAACATAGCTTCAGCGTTTAATGGGACATGGAATATTCACACCTGCTCATAAGTGCCTCTGATTGGAAGTGACACTTGTTCCCTCTGCTTACAGCCCATTGGCCAGAACTGGTGATATGGCGCTAGCAAAACTGTGAGCTATCGGGGAAGTCTTCCCACATGCCCAGGAAGTAGAGGAAAATCCTGTATGATGAGCACAGCCATCATACACACTTTCTATCGTATACACTTTCCTTCTCTAATCATCAGAATCTGGACACTTTACCTGAGCATTTCTAGGTTCTAGTTCTACACTGACAACTGAATTGCCTTTTAGCTTTTTTTTGCCAATCAGCCTTTCAGCTAAGATCAAATGTCTACATTGAGATCTGCCATTTGAATTATCAATGATTTTGTATTTATACCTGATGACTTAATTTTTAAAGCAAAAAAAGGAAACAAGAAAGAATGAAGGAATGAAAGAACTCCTTCAGTTTCATTTGCATGTTGTTTTTTCAAGTCACGAACATACCATGTGAGTAGATGACCAAAATCAATGAGCAGCAAGAAAACTGTGAAGCTGCAGTATCCATGAACAGAGTCTAGGACTGTAGTCAAATAATTGTATATTAAATGAGTCTAAGTTGACATATTCAAATACAATTAGTATTCGGCGCCATAGTAATAAGGCATAAAGGGTGGGCAGTCCATATAACTCATATTAATTCTAGGCAAACAGGGTTCTGAAACCAAGTCTGACACCATCTGGGTGTCCTGCAGCACAGTTCTGACGCTGACTACCTGGGGTGAGCATCGTCCTCCACAGGCGTCAGGGCTGAGTCCACAATACAACCCTCACTTCAGACTCCAGCCACAAGTGGGGTCCCCAGGCCACCTGCACATCTGATCAACCAGCTATATGCATTTCGGGGGTTCCCACAACCCCCTCAGTCTCAATAATTTGCTAGAATGACTCACAGAGGTCATTTAAAACTTTACTTGTGATTACAGTATATTATAATATAAAGGATAAAATTCAGAAAGAGCCTAATGAAGAGATGCACAGGGCAGGGTCTGTGGGGTCTGGGGGAAAGCAGAGCTTCCATGGCGCCTCCTCGTGGAATCTGGTCATACCACCCTCCCGGCCACATGAGTGTGTTCACCAACCAGGAAGCGCCACCAAAACCGGTCTCCAAAGCTTTGATTGGAGCCTCATTACTATGCATGATTGATTAAGTCAATGGCCACAGGACTGAACTCCATCTCTACCCCATCCCCACTCCCTGGAGGTCAGGCTGGCCCAAAGTTCCAACCTTCTAACCATGTGGTCTTTCTGGCGACCAGTCGCCATCCTGAAGCTTTCTAGGGGCTCACCTTGAGTCACCTCATTAGCATAACAAAGACACTCTTGTCTCAGGAAATTCCAAGCATTTTTGAGGCTTGGCCAGAAACTGAGGACAGAAACCAGGTATATGCTGTATTACAGCACACAAACAAAACTATATCTTCAATTTTTCTCTTCATGCTCTGTTCATTTTACAGTATTTCTAATCAGTGGTGACAATGACTGTTTTCCTAAGAGGATCAGAGACCCAAGACATATTATTGGGAAGGATCTTAGAAAGTCCCTTTTTTTTAACAGATAAGGAAACTAAGACTCAGAAGTTACATTACTTGCCTAAAGCCACAGCTGGTTGGTGAAAGAGTTGCGATTAAATCTTGAGTCTTCTTTTTTGAAATGTGGACTTCACAGTCGACCATAACATCGCTCTCTTTTTTTTGGCCGAGCCACGCGGCTTGTGGGACCTTAGTTCGCCCGACCTGCAATCAAACCAGGGCCCACGGCAGTGAAAGGGCCAAGCCCTAACCACTGGACCACCAGGGAAGTCCCAACCATAATATCTCTTAATGCCATGTAGCGAACGCACATTTTTTGAGGGGTTCAACTCCTCCAATCCAGAGTTCCCTAGAAACCTACCAATGTTAGACCTTCGCGGTCTCCTAGGAGTTTCGACTCGCCCAGGAAACAACAAGAGTCGGAAGTCGATGCAAAACGCAAGAGGTTTATTGAAGGCCGGTGCACCGGGGTTCCTTGGTCCTCACGCAGGAGGTCG
Organism: Leucopleurus acutus; assembly: GCF_964270905.1. Lineage (NCBI taxonomy): Eukaryota > Metazoa > Chordata > Mammalia > Artiodactyla > Delphinidae > Leucopleurus > Leucopleurus acutus. The sequence continues at coordinate 100,082,628 of NC_139153.1, forward strand.
AAGAAGGAACCCCTTTTGGGCGTGAATATGTCAGTTTTATAGGTTCCCACTTCCCCGTATGTAAATTATAGATTTGGTTGTGTTTTCCTGCTGATTGGTCCCGGCTTAGGCTCGGACCAGAGAGGGAACTTGTCCCCAGCTGCCTGATTGGTCTTTGACAGACACCTTTTTTACATTTTGTTTATCTCCCTCCTTCTCGGAAGGGGGCCGGACATCCTGGAAATTCACCCATTGTCTAAGAAGCCCCTATTGTCTGGAGAGTTCTTAATCATTAGCTGGAACAATGTCCCTGGAGTCCCACACTCCAGAGCCCAAAGTTTAGCTTCTCTTGGTCACATTTGGTACCAGCCCTCCATCCTCCAGCCCTAACTGGCCTGCAAGCCAAGTAAGGCACTCTCCCCACCCCCAGGCACAGGGTGGGGAAAAGATCCAGGCTCAGCTTCAGGGAGGATAGAAGGTGGGATTCACAGCGGTTTCCTAAAGCTGCGGAATCATGGTGGAGGGAGGGGACCTCCGTGCTCAGGTAGGGCAAGTACCAGGTCCCAGCTGGCTCTGAGAAGAGCTCTTTACTTCCTGATGTTCCAGCCCCCAACTTCCATCCCCGTCTTTTCATGGAGGCAGAGAGATGACTGAGAGATGAAACCTCAGTCCCTGCTCCAGCCCTAGAATGACAAAGCAGGCTCAGAGCCAGACTAAACAAGGGTAGTATGATTACTGGGATATCAGAAAATCCCCCTCAAAAAAAATAAAAAATAAAACCTTCCCCATCATCTGCATTCTGAGACTTTCAATTCCTTTAAGGTAAACAAATCCTTTCATTCTATGAGAGATACGTTTCAAAATTTCAAAACCCAGCAGAGGGAATATATTTATGCAAACTCTCATTAGAGTGACTGACTGCTATCTGATTTGGGGTTTTGTCTGCATTTCATTTTAAAGTCAGAGAGCATTAACAACCACAAGGACACTGAGTACATTCAGTGCATCCCCAAATTATACATTGAGCAGATCACAGCAACACTGCATGTGCTTGTATTTCATTGCTAATCCCTTGCTCCTACTTATGGAGGAGATGTTTAGGAGAGTGAAACGGGCTCTGGGGAGAGAGGCAGGAAATGTATATCAACTGTAAATTGACTAATAAGGTCTTGAATTGCCTAATAATCAAGAATAACCAAGAATCCTCATATATCATTGCCTTCTTCCCTGCAAGACCAATGAATAAAGGAAGATATGAACTTCTAACATAAGAGTAAAACTCAATATCAAAATTATTCAGAAATGAACTCATCTAAACATGTTTTTAAAAGCAGAAACCTACCATTTTATTCACGTAGGTCTTTCATCAAAAGAAATCCTTTCCGCTCATTATATACCCCTTCCCCTCTAAGAAATAAATGAAATAAAATTTCTTCTAGACAATTCCAGCCTCATGTTCCCCAAACCACTGATCAAACAATTGCCTCAAAGATCAGAATTTCTTAAGACCCTTGAAGGAGGATGAAATGTATTCGACCCTGACTGCGTTAGGCCAATGGATCGGGCGGGAGTTCTCCGCGGCTATGAACTAGGACCAGGCCGGCTTCATCAGAATCACCTGGGGGCTCCGTGACAATGAGACTGGGGGGGCCTAGTATCTACATGTATAAATGTGCTGTGCTCCTGTTTGGGGCACTCCATTTGATCTGTAATATAACAAAATTGTTATATATTAAAATTGTAATATATCAAAATTGTTATTGTATCTGTAATATATCAAAACTGTAATATATCAAAATTGTGCCCCTGTTTGGGGCACTCCATTTGATCTGTAATATATCAAAATTGTAATATATCAAAATTGTTATTAAAAAACAATTGCCCTTCAAGGGATACATAGTTTGTCTCAGCAAAACTGACTTTTTAAAAACTTTATGCATTTTTTCCTCAGAATAGTACATTCATCTAACACTTGGCCATCCTTAGATGGAAAGACCATAAAAAGAAACATTCACTAAGTATCTGTAATATGGCTAAACTGCACCAAACGGAAAATTCATAACTTTTGACCATGTTAGCCTTTAATTCCGGAACGAATGCCTTGTTTCCTTGCCAAATAGATATTAAAGAATGTTAGTACATCAAAAGAGTGATTATCTTAAAATGCTGATACTGGGAGTGAAAATAAAAGAGCAAAGACAAGTGCCACCTATCTCCCTTTTTATGTGCTAACAACACTCTCTAATGCAGACAAATAGATCCGTATAGTTATTCAATAAAACCGCCAGGCTATGGGTCAGAAGAGCAGAGCAGCTACATAATTCACAGGGTCCTGAACAAAATAAAAATGCAGGGCCCCTTATTCAAAACGCAGGAAAACAAAAAAGGCTTTTCCTTTCTTCCATGATCTCTCCTGACCTGTCATGGTGGGTTTTATTTGTTTTTAATGTCACGCTCCGACAGGCATGAGGACGGTCACAGATGGAGTGTCGGACACCCACCGGACACCCCCTCCCCTGGGGTAAATGTGCCCAAGCTCCCCCCGCCGAGCAGGGACGAGGAGTGGGGACTTACGACCGTCCCTGGGAGGTGGGAGGGGGGAGGGGGAGACGCTTCGCCCCGTCACGTGCTCCATTATCCCATCTGACTGCACTCCCAAGACACAAATTCAAAGATAAATCATTAAGAATTCCAAGACAGCAAAAGCAGAGCATTGGATCCCAAGCCCAGGCTCCCTTCTGAGCACAGACCTGAGTGGGACATGTGAGAAGCGCCCCATAAGAGCCCCCAGGTTATAGGACTATGCTGCATGGTACTAGGACATCCAAAAATTTGTCAAGATAAAAGCTGCAGGATGCTGTCACTCACCTTAAAATACACACACGATTTATCATTCTTTTAGAAAAGAGAACAAAACCGAGGCTTTCTGATCAGGGTGGGCAAATTATTTTACATAAAGTGGCAGACAGTACACATTTTAGGCTTTGGAGACCACAGCATCTCAGCCGCAACTACTCAGCTCTGCCCTTGTAGCTCCAACCCGGTCACAGACAATATGTAAACAAATGGGCATGACTGTGCTCTAAGAAACATTTTTTATAAGTGCTGAAACTTGGATTTGATATGATTTTCATGTGTCATGAAATAGTATTCTTCTTTTGACTTTTTTTTTTTTTTTTTTTTGCCCAACCATTTAAAAATGTAAAAACCATTCTTAACTCAGCAGCTGAGCAAAAACAGGTGGCCAGCTGGACTTGACCTGTTGACCGTAGCTTGCCAACCCCTGATTTAGAGTATAGTAGATTCAGTATGGAAAACTAAAGAAGCCTCTAATACTCCCTCAAATCTGTAAGTGTGTCATTTCAATAGCAGGGTCAAGAGAAGCAATATTTATGAGTATTCAGAAAAGGGATTGGGAAGAAGAGTTAGGAAGCTTGGATTCTAGACCAGGTTCTGCTATGCACCAGCTAGTGCTATGGATTGAATTGTGTCCTCTCCAAATGCATATGTTGAAACCCTAGCCCCCAGTGTGACTGTATTTGGAGATAAGGCCTATAAGGACGTAATTAAGGATAAATGAGGTCATAAGGGTGGGGCTCTGATCTGATAGGATTAGTGTCCTTATAAGAAGAGGCATACATAGAGGTGGTGTTTTAAGGTTTCCATAAAAAGTGAGAGCTGGATTAACCAGGGAAGATTTCCAGGTGGGACTGAAAGGATGAACATGATTTCCTTTAAAGGAAAGAAGAAATTTAAGTCAGGAGGAAATGAATTGAATGTATTGGTGAAAAAGTCAAGAGGCCGGGGCTTCCCTGGTGGCGCAGTGGTTGAGAATCTGCCTGCCAATGCAGGGAACACGGGTTCGATCCCTGGTCTGGGAAGAACCCACATGCCGTGGAGCAACTAAGCCCGTGTGCCACAACTACTGAACCTGCGCTCTAGAGCCCACGAGCCACAGCTACTGAGCCCGTGTGCCACAACTACTGAAGCCCGCGCGCCACAACTACTGAAGCTCGCGCGCCTAGAGCCCGTGCTCTGCAACGAGAAGCCACCGCAGTGAGAAGCCCGCGCACCGCAACGAAGAGTAGCCCCCGCTCGCCACAACTAGAGAGAAAGCCCACGTGCAGCAACCAAGACCCAACACAGCCAAAAATAAAAAATAAATTTTTAAAAAAACAAAAAAACCCCACACAGGTGCTTTAAACTGCCTTACAGAGTCAAAGAAGAACCCAGAGTCCTTCCAGATGGAAAAAAGTGAGACAGGAAAGCCTGCCATGACTTGTTAATAGGAAAGCCTCAGTGTTAAGTTCCTTCCCTGAAGGAAACTGGAATTGCTGTTAATTTTCTTAACAGTGTCTTTTGAGGAGCAAAAGTTTAATTTGATAAAATCCAACCGAGGGATTTTCTCTTTTATGGTTTATGCTTTCTGTGTCCTATTTAAGAAATCTTTGCCTAACCCAAGGTCACAGAGAATTTCTGCTATGCTCTCTCTCAGAAATTTTATACTTTAGCTCTTACATGTAAGTTTAGGGTTCACTTCACGCTGTTTGTATATTGCTGAAGGTAGAATCCAAGGCTCACTGTGCTCCATGAGGATGTCCTGTTGTCCCATCACCGTTTGCTGGTAGAACTACCCTTTCCTCGTTCAATTACCTCAGTGGCTTGTCGAAAACCAACTGATCACATATCTGTGTATCTGTTTCTAGATTTTTTTTTTCTGTTCTATTCATCGACATGGCTACCCTGGTGCCAGTACCACTCGGTCTTAGTTACTGTAACTTTGTAATAAATCTTGAAATCAAGTAGTATAAGTGTTCCAACTTTATTCTTTTTCCTCCCTAAACTGTTCTCTTTCAGATCCACTGCATGTCCATATAAATTTTTAAGTCAATTTCTATCAAAAAAAAAAATCCTGCTGGCATACTACAACATTGGGTGAACTTTGAGGTGAAGTGCGCCAGCTAAAGATTGGCACTTGCCGTCCACCTATACAAGGATTAGGTCAGAAGCAACTGCAGCCACTGACCTTCAACACGCCCTGAAAGGAGTTCAGGGTGGAGATCAGGAATGAGGCCCTCTGTGCTCCGAGAAAAACTGGCAGAACAGGCCTTCAGATAGTTAGATATTTTCAGGAGAAGATTTTATGAGCCCACTTCTTGCATTTCCTCATATTTGGAAAAGCACTGAAGTCATTCATGGTGACATCTGCTCCTCGTGACCAGCAGCCAGCATCTGCCAACATGTGTGACTGCACAGAGTCCCCTTCACTGAAATCACATATAACGCTGACCTGTCCCCCTACCTCTTTGGAGCAGTTTCTCAGAGCTATCTGAGATGCTCTCAGGCTATAGTCTTCATTTTGCCCCCAATAAAACTTAACGCACAACTCTCATGAGATTTTTTGTCGACAAATAAGCCAAACACAAAAGGACAAACATTGCATGGTTCCACTTATGTGAGGTCCCTGGAATAGTCAGATTCATAGCGAGGGAAAGGAGAATGATAGTTGCCGGGGGCTGGGGTGGGGAGGGATCGGGAGGGATGGGGAGTGTTTAATGGAGACAGAGTCTCAGTTTGGGAAGCTGGAAAAGTTCTAGTGATGGACGGAGGTGACGGTTGCACAACAATGTGAATGTACTTACTGTCACTGAACTGTGCACTTAACACTGTTTAAAATGATGTATTTTATGTTATGTATATTTTATCAGTTTTTAAAATGCATTATGCTTTCAAGAAAGAAAAAAAAAAAAGCCTGCTGGGAATGTACCGCAATTGCATTGAAACTTGTTCAATCTAGAGAGAACGGGTACCTTAAACATGTTATCTTCTCATCTGTGAGCACGGTGCTCTTACCAAACCAGGTTTGTTTGCCCGACACGCAGCCAGCCAAACGCTGAGATGCTGAGGTCTGCAGTGGAGAAGAGGTTTATTCACGAGGGGCCGGGAGAACAATTCAAATCCACCTCCCCGAAGGCCAGGGCTTGGGATACTTACAGGATAAAGCTGAGGCATGGGGAGCGTGGGAATGGTGACTGGCAAGAAGAAAAAGGTGAGGTCATCGTGGTTACGCGCAGGCGCCTCTAAGCTACAGGCTTCTCCATGGGACTCACACTCAGAAAACTGCAGCATCTACACGCTCCGAGGGTGGAGTTTTCAGCTCTTTGACGTCAGAAGGTCACCGATTGGACATTCACCCAAGTCCAGCTGGAGGGTCTCAAAGGTCCCAACCCATCTTAACCAGCTCGAACTTGAATTGGACGCAGCTGACACCAAGTTCCTGAAAACCAACTCGGGCAGACATCTTACTGTCCAGGCTACTTGATGCTTGGAAGGCAGGGAGTTTTTCTTAAAGTTAAAGCCAGCTTGATCAGTGAAGGCAGTTACAGTTCATTATTTATTAAGCAAGCTACAGTTTAATGGGTCTAACTGATGACTACCCTCAGTTTCAGCACCTCTTCATTTATGTCTTTAATTTCTCTCAGGAAGATTTGTGGTTTCCAGCATGCAGGTCTCACACATACTTTATTAAATTTCTTCCTATGGATTTTATGCTTATTGATGCTATTTCCAATTTTCATTACTAGCATATAAAAGTTATAATAGATTTTTATGAATTGACCTTGCTAAATTTATGAGTTCCAGTAGGGTTTTTTTTGGGTAAATCTCTACATAGGTGATTATGTCATCTGTGAATTTAGACAATTATTACTTCATCCTTTCCAATCTATACACATTTTCTTTCTTTCTATTGCATTATTGTACCAGTTAGGACCTCAGTACAATGTTGAATAGAAGTGGCAAGAGCAGACATCTTTGCCTTGCACCCAGTCACAGGAAAAAATTATTCAATCCTTCACTTTAAAACATCTACAATGTTTTGTAGATGTCCCTTTGCAAGGTGAGGTAGTTCCCTTCCATTTCTAGTTTGCCGAGTGTTTTGTGTTTTTTAAGCCCTAAACAGGTATTGAACTTTATCATGTTTTCTCTGCATCTATGGAGGGTCATAGGGTTTCTCTTTAGCAGGTCAATATGCTAAATTACATTGACCGAGGTATGTTTCTTCTTGAGTAAACTTAGGGAATTTGTGTATTTCAAGGAATTTACCCATTTCATCTAAATTGTTGAATTTACTGGCATAATATTCCCTTTCTATCATTTTAAAGTCTGTAGAATCTTTAGCAACACCTCCACATTCATTCTTGATACTAATTATTTTTTTCCTCCTGGCTAGAGTCATCTGCCCAGATGCTTATCACGTTTATTCACCTTTCTGAAAAACTAGTTTTTGGTTTCTTTCACTCTATTGCTTTCCAGTTTCCTATTTCACTGATTTATGTTCTTTATTGTTTTCTTCCTTCTGCTTAATGTGGGCTTAATTCAATCTCTTTTTCTATCTAAGTTTACTCAAGAAGAAACAGATACCTTGAAATAGATTCAGTATATTAAATTCATAGATAAAAACCTTCCCACAAAGAACACTCCAGTCCCAGATGGCTTCACTGGTAAATTCTACCAAATACCTTTTAAAAAGGAATAGTATCAATTATTCACAATTCCAGATAAAAAAAGAGGAAGGAAACTTTCCCAGCCATCATTATCTTGATACCAAAACCCAGACAGACATTACAAGTAAACTACCGACCGATATACCTCATGAACGGAGACACCTTAACAAAAATTTGGCAAATTTTTGCAAACAAGTGAATCTAGCAAGACATTAAAGAAACACTATCCTATTTTTCCCCCATCCCACCACCCTATTCCTTTCCCCTTCTCTCTCTCCTACTAAAAGCCCAAGTCCATCTTCTAGTTAGTAAAGTCATTGAAATCATAATGAAAAACAATATTATAAATTAAGTTATACTATATGAAACGGCTGATCATTCAAATGGATTTGACCTTCAAAGGCAGCAATGTCACACGGCTCAACATTATGGTAACTCCGAAGTCCTTGTTTTTAAGACTTTTCAGTCTGAATTTTATATACTTAGAAATTAAGTACAACGGCACTAAATAGGGCTTCATACTGGCAAGCAACCCGCTGATTCTCACCTTATAAATTGGAGAGCTGCTTCCACACCTGAACCTAGCAGCCAATCTGATCTAAAACCAGTCAAGCTTTCTGGCATTGTCAGTTACTTACTCACGTAATCAAGGTTTCCTTTCTATTTGGAACCCACCTTGGAATCCTTAACCTGGGTTTCGCAGATACTGCTCTTCAGACATGAGATGTTTAACATTTAATGCCACAGTTTCAACTGAACAATCTGGCATACAATAGACTATACTATACTACTAGCAACGAGAAGGAACAGACTACTGACACACACAACATGGATCAGTCTGTGAAGAGGCAAGTACTATGTTATAGCATTCCACTTACATGAATTCTAGAAAAGATGTATCTAATCAACAGTAACAAAAAGAAGATCTGTGGTTGTTTAGGGCTGGTGGTAGAGAAACTGATTGGGAAAAGGGGTATAAGGGAACTTCTGAGGGAGAAGGAAATGTTCTCTGTCTTGACTGAGATGAAGGATACATGGTGGGGGGGGGGTATCAGTTTGTCAAAACTCAATGAAATGTACACTTAAAATGAATGTATTTTACTGTATGTAAACAGTACCTCAATCAACTTTATTTACAAAAAACAAAATGACAGTATATTTTTAATTAATAAGTGAAACACAAATACTACCTTATTTTTTAAAAATTAATGCATAATGAAGAAAGCTAAAGTTCCCTTTGACCACCCTCCCAATCCTGGTTTCCATCCTTTCTCTCTCCCATTTATACCTCCTCCCTCAAATAATCACTGTTGGGAGTTTGGGATGAGTTCTTCTGAACCTTTAGAAATATATTTACATACATATACAGCCAGAGAAGATGTACAGTATTGTTTTGTACATAGATATAACTTGTACATATGTTTCTGAAACTTGTTTATTTTCATTTAGCATGTCTCTGAGATCTATTCATGATAATACAGTTTATTTCTTTAAATCCAATATAGTAATCTATCATGTGACTACACCACATTTTATTTAGCCAGGCCTTTCCCCTTTTGATGAATATTTGGGTTGTTTTTCCCTTTTACAGTTCACCCGTGGTTACCCCCTGGGGTGGCCACAGGGATCACAGGTGGTGCTCCAAGCATTCTTTAGCCGTTGCGGAGCACGGGCTCCAGACGCGCAGGCTCAGCGGCCATGGCTCACGGGCCCAGCCGCTCCGCGGCATGTGGGATCCTCCCACACCGGGGCACGAACCCGTGTCCCCTGCATCGGCAGGCGGACTCTCAACCACTGCGCCACCAGGGAAGCCCAAGGTTTAATTTTTTACAGTAAGAATGCATTTATGTATTAGTTATGTAGTTTAAATATTCACTTTAATTAAAGAATTTTCTGATACATAAATTATCAAAAAAGAATGAAACAAAATCAGTAATAGGAGGCAATCATCCATTAAAATATAAGGAAAACAAATTTCTAGGGCATAATTAATGTACTCATGGTTTGAGATATAAGTATTGGTTGAAAAATAATGATCTGAGCACTGAACAGTTCATATAAGCACATTCTCCTACTCAAAGCAATTATGATAAAAACATCAGCATACTGGTTTCCATGGCATAAGCATAATTAATACACGCACAAATACTTCGTTTATATTTTTTGCTTTCTTCTTTTATGACTATGATGTCTTTCCCCATCCCTGAAATGAAAGGGGTGAAAAAAAATTATAAATGACAGGCACTTTAATATCAAAGCTTTAAAATAATAATTCACAGTAATATACTGACATCAGATATAAACCAGAACAAGTTAAAACATGCCCTTAAAACTGATCAGTGACTTTTTTTAGGAGTAGATATAAAAAATGCATCATTAAAACTACAGGACAAAATTGAGATGGGGATAAGGAAAACGGATTCTTTACCTGCGCTTTGGAGTTACACTTTAAAATTAACTCTGACTATATGTACCCGGTCGATGACCTGAGAGTTCATTGCAAACAGGATGCTGGAGTCATAGGAGGAGTTCAGATGTCTGATCTACTCACCCTGGCCCCCATCTCAGCTCCCACAATTCATTCCCTCTCAAGGGTGGCCCTCAAAGACTATCCTAGTGAGAAGTGTTTCCTGCTAATACTCAGTTTATCCTCTCTAAAGGAAGATTACTCATGTTTAGATTTTGAGGTTATCTAACATATGTAAGTCAATAGGGACTGACTGGACATGTCAAAAATTACTTAAGTGGAAGAAGCACTGACAACCAGAAGAAGTGAGACAGCACAATTTCTGATAGCTAATCAAGAGTTAACGTGTGCAGGGGCTTCCCTGGTGGCACAGTGGTCAAGAATCCGCCAGCCAATGCAGGGCACATGGGTTCGAGCCCTGGTCCGGGAAGATCCCACATGCCGCGGAGCAGCTACACCTGTGCGCCACAAGTACTGAACCTGTGCTCTAGAGCCCGCGAGCCACAACTACTGAGCCCGCACAACTACTAAAGCCCGTGCGCCTGGAATCCGTGTTCTGCAATAGGCCACCGCAGTGAGAAGCCTGCGCGCTGCAACGAAGAGTAGCCCCCGCTCGCCGCAACTAGAGAAAGCCTGCTCACAGCAACAAAGACGCAATGCAGCCAAAAATAAATAAATAAAATAAATATATTTAAAAAAAAGTTAATGTGTGCATAATTATCACAGATTATCATGCATTAAATGAATCAAAAGGGTTTACTAAGCAAATATTTCATTTTTATAAGAGCACTAAATCATAGCTAGCTTTAACTCCATGAACTGAATGATAATAAGATGAGCAAAATTATTAAACCAGTAAGTCTTACTAATATCCTGATCACCACTGGCCCTGGAGAGGTGTCACTTAAAAGTCTACTGCTAGGGCTTCCCTGGTGGCGCAGTGGTTGAGAGTCCGCCTGTCGATGCAGGGGACACGGGTTCGTGCCCCGGTCCGGGAGGATCCCACATGCCGCGGAGCGGCTGGGCCCGTGAGCCATGGCCACTGAGCCTGTGAGTCCAGAGCCTGTGCTCCGCAACGGGAGAGGCCACAGCAGTGAGAGGCCCGCGTACCGCAAAAAAAAAAAAAAAAAAAAAAAAAGCCAATTGCTAGACAAGCACTGTGCAAATAATACTAAATAAGACATGGACCTGCTTTCAACGAGCTCAGTCTAGTAGAGAGAGAAATAACTTATGTTCAATAAAAAGTAGGTGCTGGGTAGAGTGGTAACAAAATGGGAAAGATCAGCTCTGTCTGAATGAGTGAAAAAGGCTTCATGGACATGACTAAGCTGGGTCTTAAAGGATGAGTTTACCGAAGGCTTAAAGGACTCCCCAGTGGCGCAGTGGGTAAGACTCCGCACTCCCAATGCAGGGGGGCCTGGGTTCGGTCCCTGGTCAGGGAACTAGATCCCATGTGCATGCCGCCACTAAGAGTTCGAATGGCAGCGAGCTGCAGCTAAGGAGCCCACATGCCGAAACTAAGACTCGGTGCTACCAAACAAAGACATAAATAAATATTCAACAACAACAACCACCAGGCAGCGGAACACGAGGTGGAAAGGCACGGACGAGGCCCAGTGCGGGTGGGGAGTTGTGAGGAATGCGGGCTGGCCAGAGCAGAAGTTGTGTAGCTCACGGGGCAGGGGCAAATACAAGGTAGGTAGGCAGGCGCCCTGCTCCGGGAGGGCTCGAGAGCTGTTCCGAAGAACGTGAACTCTACCACTGAGGAGTTTTAAGAGGTGCAAGTCCACTCTGGCAGCAGGGCGGGATGGATCCACGTGGGACAAGCCTACAGAGAGAACAGTGAGGAGCACAGCCATCGTTTTCCAGATGACAGCCTTAAGGACAGAGAGAGGAGGCGCATGTGAGGCATCTTCACACAAAACTGACGACTAGGACCAGATGGTAAGGAGTAAAAGGGAGCTTCTAGCACGAGTCCTCGACTGCTGGCTTAGGTGAACAGATGGTGGCCGTCCATTAACCAGGACAGGCGTACTGGCGGAAGAGGAGCAGACCAAGAAAAAGTCAAGTTCAGGCGTAGACCTGGCAAATTTGAGGTCCACGTAGATGCCCAGTAAGCAGCTGGACACAGGAACAGACCTCGGTCGATCGGAACTCACTATTTCAGTAGTACTTTATATCTCCGCAGCTTTCAGAATTATATCAGGAATACCAACAAGGGAAAAACTGACTGCCATTAAAGCTTAGACCTCCTCTCTGACTTTATAACATCCTTTATCTGATGAATTAGCAAGAGAAAGAAAGGATGAGAAAGAGAAACAAGAAAGGGAGGGAGGGACACAGAAAGGACTGAAGAAAGATCTAGGCAAACACCTTTTTAACATGGTTAACTTTCTACCTAGACATTACTTTCCCATCTCCTGGTGAGGAAACAAGTAATAAAAAAGGGAAACCGTACCAATCAGGCAGGTAGAGCTGTGGATATTTGAACTGAAACAGGATGAATGTTAAGAATCTTCATCAATTGTTTACTCTCCTCACCTTAATTTACTTACAAGCCATGTCCTCAGCGTGGCCTGTGACAGAAGGGCCTTTTGCTTCTCAAGCATCAACAATTCGACAGCGAATGACGCAGTGCCGGGCTTACCTCTCTTTCCTTCTTCTTGAGTCCCAGTGTTTGTCCTTCTCTTTGTTTCTTTTGCGTTTGTGCGGGCTCCTACTCCGATCCCTTCTATGTCGTGAACACTCCGCATCCGGATAGCTTCCCCCAGACTGCCGTGAGTCTACCGAAGCCGACCGCCTTTCTTCATTCCTGAAACAGAAAGAACATTAAACAGTTTTAACTACGGTCTCCAGTACAGACCAAAGCTCAATATTCTGTATCAGACCAGTGCCAGACAGAGACTAAATACGTATAACCCTGCACTCCAGATAAGAGGGCGGGCGAAGAAACGTAGCTCTTAATGGCACGTTTCACAACTGTGGTAAAATCAAGCACAGTAAGCGTCCTGATGAACGGCAGCATGCTACTAATGGTCTCGGAGGTGCTGAAGTTCAGTTGAACGATTACAGGTGACAGAATAAAAACAGAACTATTTTCGCCGACTGACGCACTGACGTACTTCTCCGCATCATCCTCTGCATTCTCCTGCTCCTCCTGCCACTGGCTGCCGAGTTCCTCCATGTGCACGTTGATCACATCCCGAATCACCTACAGAGAGTTAAGTACCGAATTTCAGATAACAGAGCTACTCAGGGACTTCCCTGGTGGCGCGGTGGTTAAGAATCCGCCTGCCAATGCAGGGGAAACGGGTTCGAGCCCTGGTCCGGGAAAGTCCCACATGCCGCGGAGCAACTAAGCCCGTGCACCACAACTACTGAGCCTGCGCTCTAGAGCTCGCGAGCCACAACTATTGAGCCCACGTGCCACAGTTACTGAAGCCCATGCACCTAGAGCCCATGCTCTGCAACAAGAGAAGCCACCGCAGTGAGAAGCCCTGTGCACCGCAACGAAGAGTAGCCCCTGCTCGCCGCAACCAGAGAAAGCCCGTGCGTAGCTACGAAGACCCAACACAGCCAAAAGTTAAATAAATAAATTTATTTAAAAAAAAAGAGTTAACCATAAAATTGTAAAGAGCACTTAGCAACGACACTGATACTTGAGTTCAAGGTTATGAGACCAGAGAAGGAACAAGTGTTGAACCACCAAGGATTTGAGGGACTGTAAGACTCACTAGGGCGATGCCCGAGTAAGGGAAGTCTAAAACATGTACTTTAATTGTAAAAAGCACAGCATAAAACCAAGTGCTAAGCTGTCGGTACAGAGCATGAGTGCAGTAAGCCAGCAGATGGCTCAGAGCCATCAACACCTCATGGAAACAGTGAGTGGGCATCAAGTTTCTAAACAGCAAAACAAAAGGCACCACAGATGAGACTACGTGTATTAGGATACTGAGGTAAGAATAAATACGTGTGGTCAGACACACTTTAACAGACATGCTTGACTAAAACAAAAGAAAACGCTTGGTAAAATGAGGCCAGATTACGGAAGGTCTCTGAAATCATAAAAGGAAGGAAGAAATAACATGGGAACAATTAGAGATTCAACGAGGAAATTATTTACAGTGTTTAGGCAAGGTGATTCGTGTACCAAAAATTCATCAACTCTACCCACTAAATGACATCTGAAAATAAGTCTAGATATACATCAAGAGGTTAATGTACTTAAATTTTATAATATACATAAAATTATTTTATACCAAGACATTTCTTAAGCCCAAATGTTTAGTAAAGTACATAAACGCACACTAAAATTTCTGCCAAAAAAGATATTCACTGAACAATTTCTTTGTCCATAAGCATTATTTCAATTACTTCTCACAATAACCCTGCAGTCTGTATTACTATAAAATGAAAAAATCTGAATCTTGAAAAGCTCAAATAATTTGCCCAAGTCAAAGAGCCAATGATAAATTGCAGAATCAAAACTCAAGCCCAGGTCTGTCTAAAGCCAAAATCTATGTCCTCATCGTGATGTAATACCACTTTCTCAAAAGCAGTGTTTTTGTAAGACTGCACAACCTTTTCTTTTATTTTTATTTTTTTTTGGTACACGGGCCTCCTACTGTTGTGGCCTCTCTCGTTGCAGAGCACAGGCTCCGGACGCGCAGGCTCAGCGCCCATGGTTCACGGGCCCAGCCGCTCTGTGGCATGTGGGATCCTCCCGGACTGGGACACGAACCCTTGTCCCCTGCATCGGCAGGCGGACTCTCAACCACTGTGCCACCAGGGAAGCCCTGCACAACCTCTTTATAGAAGGGCTTTGTACCCTGAAAAGCCTTTGTCTGGTAAAGCGTGGGTCTGAGAGTGATGGAGCAAATACAAAGCAGGTGTGGCCACCATGGAGCCACTTCCGCTCAGAAAACCTCTAAGGAACTGTGGAAATCCACGGGACAGAGGATAAGTATCGAAGGGAAATCTCTGTGTTCGACAAAGCTCCATAAAACTATGCCAAACATACCTCAGTATATGACTTCTTGGTTATGTGAACATTCTTAGCTCTATAGGACTGGCGTCTTCTTTTATAATCTCTCACTTCTGCCAGGATTTCAAGGTAAGATTTTGGACTTTTTCGACTATTATCTAATAAAAGAACAAAATAAAATGATTACATCCTCAGAAGCTATAAATTCTTATGAATCAGTGGGAAGGCACACCATGATCATCCGATATTTCAACATGCTTTAATGTACTGTAATAATATAGCACTCAAAAATATTCTGAAAATTCTGTTATATAAGTGGACTAAGTTTTATATCACTCCTTTTCTCTAACCATTAATTGAACATAACAGTGCTTAGGTACAGAGATTAAAGTAACAGCCCAGCTCAAGGAACATTCTTACAGAAGTAAGGTATGCTTAATGTAACAATCAGAGAGCAAAATTTCAAGTACTAAGTAAACATCTTAATATATATGTGAATGACAGATGACACAAAACCATCCTATTCCAACTCAAAGTGGCCTGACAAGTCATCTTAATAACACTCAAAGGACGGAGTGACAATTAAGAAATAGAAAACTATGATATTCGTCTCAAACCTTGATTGACTTTGGCAGCCAAGTCTACAAAGAGATCGCTGTCATTTTCAATAATTTGAGAATCTGACCGTTTTTTCTTTGTCTCCTCGATTACAAAATCATAGAGGGCAAGACGATCGGCTTGGGTTAGATCACAAACAAACCGTTTGTGATTCAGAGGAACTTCAACAGGCAATGAAGAATACATCCCTAGAGTAAAAATAAAATCACAAGGATAAACAATACATGAAGCTTTGTGGATTTATGATCTACTGTACTTATCTTTAAACATGCGCTGTAATAATGCAACATTAAATTAACACAAGCAATCTGTTTTCATAGTAATCCCTAAACATACAAAACATCAATCTGTGTGATAACGGTCAACATTGACTCTATCCTGAATGCTACATCCACAGAATGTTTGCTGTTGTGGACGTTTGCTATTCTTTCCAACAATGTTAAGACAGATCCCATGAAGGCAGGCAGTAATAACCATGAGACAATTTGCTAAGAAAAAAAACTTTCAAAAGGCTACCCATACTGTAAAGGTAGATATTAACTTTCTTTCTGTCTATATGCTTTTCCCCATAAAAGCTGGGAAAAAAATGTTTTTAATAGGTAATACACATTACAGTCCCTTTGAAGATAAATTATAGAAATATGAAAAATGTGTAAAAAATATCATTTTTTATGAGAGACATCAAGCTAGATGTTCCATAGTCAAAATACATCCCATTTGTGCAATGACTTAGAGCTAGGGACCAAGAAACAGTTAAGTAGCAGAAATCCCAAGAAAGACCAGAGAAAGACAGACTGAGACTAACCCTGATTTAATTTTCGGAAGCAGCAGCATATTGACTTCACCAAATTAAGTGAAAAACGTTAACGATACCCCCCCACCAAAGTCATAGAACTTTCTAAAATCTGCTCATTAATGAAAAAAAGTAAATACAATACCTTGATATGATGTATTAAACATTGAAGAAAATTTGTTTTGAGATTCAAATTTTCTCAAAGAAACAAAAAAATTACTGTAACTGTAAATAAAGCAATTTAAAATGATTCTTTCTAGACTTCATTATTCACAAATGCAAACAAAGAACATGAGCTACTAAAGGAATCCTTTTAATGTTTGCTAGTTACCCTAAAGTAATAACTCAGGTTCACAGAACAATGTAAAATCAGTAGCTCTTCTCAAATACTTATATTTGATAAAGTTTAATCTCACTGACTTCCTAGGTAAAGAGGCAAAACAAAAATTCAAATGAGAGCACCCTATGAACTAAGCATGACAACACAAGAAAAGAGATGACTTTACATTTGTCTACAAATTAAGACGAGAGCTACACTGAATCTCAGTCCGTGGTGTAACAGCTACAGGTAAGCATCTGTACTAGCAGAAGGCTTCTGAATTAGTGCGGAAGGAGGGTTCCCTCCTTTTCAATCAATCTTACTCTAATTCTGGTAGACGCTAGGGAAAGCCAGATGTTAAAACATTTAATTTTATAATATAAAAATGAGATGGCTTTGATAAACCAAATTTATCTGAATATAGGTTATATATTCTAGGAGAAAAATACAAAAGATTAGAAAACACTGATGTATTATAAACAAGCTCCACATAAACCTCTCTCTGCTCTTTTTAAACAAAGAAGTATAATTTCCTCCTTAAAATATTTTGGAGTTTTCTTTATTCATCTTAAATTCCTGTATGGTCAAGACTGATAGTTAAATTCTTTGAAATTCAACTAAAATTCCAAATCAAGACTATAATATTGTGACAGTGATTAAGATAAAGTTTAGAAATTTGAGTGATACTTTTAAAAGGATATCATCTGCAAAAAGGATACTGCATATCTTTAAATAAGGAGTACATTCAGGTTCCTAATTCCTCTTTATACTCACCCCAATTACTGAAAAAGAAAAAGTACAGGAAAAGTTAAACAAGCTGCATTCAAATCATTCAGAACATAGATATTTCCGACACAAAAAAAAATAAACACACTTAAATAAGCTTACATTTCCACAAAATGTAAAAGTTCAAACGCAAGTTTCTATACAATTCAGAGGTATATCTGAATGAGCTGTAATCATACTAATTCTGTGACCCTCTATCTACCTTTTTGTATAGTAGTTTTTAAAAACTGTGGTAAAATATACACATGAAATTTACCATTTTAACCATTTTCAGGTGTACAGTTCAGTGGCATTTAGTACGTTCATCCTGTTGTGCAACCATCATGTCTATCCATCTCCAGAACTTTGTCATCATCCCAAACTGAAACTCTAATCTACTTTGTCAATAACTTGAACTCTCATTCTTCTGTGTTAGTCCTTTCTGCCAACACAGGGCATCTCAAACGTGTGAGATACAATATTAAATATTAATATTAAATAATAATATATTTAACAATATTAAACATTAACTCGTGTTAAAGGTACAAACTCAGAATTTTGCGAAGAATTCATACAGAGTCAATTTCCTAACGCTGGAGATGAAGAAATGAGGTCCTTGGAAGTAAAACGATTTGCCAACATCTCACAAGTGGTAGGAACAGATCAGGTCTAGAACCATAATCTCCTGTCTCTTTGGGGTTCTTTATCATAGTACACTGATGTTCAAATCACGGCCACCACCCAAACAGATGCCATGAAACTGAAGTACAGAAACTTGAATTTTTAATATTGAAGGAAAAAGATAAACCACCAACTATATAAAATGACTGTTTATGACTGAAATTAGTATCTGGGTTATAAAATTCACCAAAGTAACTATATCCGAAAATAAATAAGTAGATCTAATGGCTGTTCAAGCTTTGACAAAGATTAACGAATTGAGAACTCTATACCTTGAGTTTAGACCTGATGTGACTGATGAAATGAAAACATAAAAAACTGACAATTTAGTATATAACAAACAAAACATTAATGAAATGGAAAATGTAAAACTATTAATGTTAGTTATTCTTCCTTCAAAGTAAACATCAATAAGAAAGTATTAAAGCAATTTTTGTCCTGGGGTAAAAAATTTTAGATGTGTAAGACATAAGTGCGCCACAAAAATTAATCTCTATTGAGAAATTGCAGAACTCTACACAGATGAAAAAAGTTTTAAAAAGAGGGTTACAGATCATATAACATGTTATTCTTAACAATGAAGTCTTAATTTAAGATAATACAAAAATTCAAAATCAAATAGAAGTTTCTCTTAACTATTTATTGAAAGAACTATTCATTCAAAGTAATCATTTGCTTTTGTAAAGAATTAAACTCAATGTGCAAATCTGCAAAATTCAGAACTTGGCTCTCAATCCAGCTTTCCTATATTATAGCAAAGGGGTGTTAATTCACTTCTGTGTGCCTCTATTTCGTCATCTAATATGAAAGAGCAAATACTTGTTCAACCTATCACAAGTTTGTTGTCAAAGGGAAATGAAATGAATAAGAGAGCTTTGAAAAATAAAAAAACTCTCTTCTAAAATATAAAAGCACTGAGAACCTTTAGAAGAAGCACCCCAGAACTTTATCATCTCTATCAGACAGGATTTGTTTCCTGATCTGTAAAAAGCAGAAGCTGGATTAGATTATCTCCAAGTTCTCTTTCAACTCTAAAATAAATTCAGTAAATCTATCTAACTAGCTAAGGTCAAAAAAAGTCCTTTAACTAATAACCCCTCCACAAAAAAAAAAAAAAACCAAAATCCTTTACTTTTTTAATTGGTTCACTAACTGAACAGGGGTCAAAAAAGGCTTGACTGACTATAGCTCAGTAATCTCTTCAAATAAGATGAGAGTCAAATGTCTCCCTCAAAGAATAAAACCTGCAATTTAGCACAAAAAGTACTAAATGGGATCTTCAAAACAGGAAATACAAGCAATAGGCTTCTGGCTGTTCCGAGGAACCAATCTAATGCAGACTAAGAAGACTTCTTCCTTCTGCAGCCACAGGGCAACTGAGGGAGAAATGAAGCCCAGATACTGGCTTAGAACAATGGGATTAAGACCCTGAACATCAACACAGGAGAAAAGAAATCCTAACTATGGGCTAGTGAGTATCATTCAGCTAAAAAGAAGAGTGAGGGAGAAAAAGGTAAGATGTCCAGAGAAAGCTACCTTCAGGAGGCTTAAGGAAGTCAACTGAGAATTCTTATCAGAGCCAGTCAGCTTTGGCTGGATGGTCTACCTAGAGTCAGAAATCTGTTAACTGCATTTACTTGTTTTCTTCTATGATTTTGAAGGATTAAAGTTTCTTTCAATTTCCTAGAAGCTCAAACTTAAAAATTCTAACCTAGTCTTTGCTGAAGTTAAGTCCCAGGCAGAAACTCTTAAGCCAGCCTGGGCATGCAGGGATCCACAAACCCTCTGAAATTGTATATAAAACCGTTGTTTGTGCTTCTCCAAGGAGTAGCTGTGGGGACAGATTAGCCCGAGCCTTTCCTCTTACGTTGCATTTCGACATTCCTACATTTAACACTGGGTTAATTCTCAAGAGAGAGGGGAAATGTCAGGGTGAGACAGTCTACTCAGTGGGATTTATTTACTAAATAATCATAATTAAAAAAAAATTATCTACGAGGCAATCTCACCTATTAGGTAATTCCAAAGCATGAATCCCTAGCTAAAACAGTGTTCTGGTGAGATTGGTGTATCTCAGTGGAATATATCTAACAAATGAAGCTGACACCAAGCACTGAGTCTAATGTCAAATATAAAACTTAGCCTTTCTCATAACTGTTCTCGTAAGATTTCTCTTGAAAATTAGTAACATGTGCTATGGAAGAAAAACAGTTTTATTAATTAGTTCAAACTTTGATGCCACTTACTTTGATTATAATAATCACCATCGTTTCCAACTGCATCTCTAGCTTGTTTAATTATCTGGAATTGTGAGTCCTTATCTGTCAAAAAAATCCATAAATACAATATGAATCGTCAGTGTCCACAATGAAATTAACTGGGTTCCAATCCAAGCTCCTTGGGCACATTGAGAAACCTTCCAGAATCTTAACACCCACAGTGCTGCCAAGGTACTCTGAATGCAGAATTCTTTCAGATCTACCTAGAATCCAGTAAGTAACCAGACTTCAAGCAATTCAGAAAACACTATAATCAAGCATGCAGCAGTAGCTGCTACAAATTTTATCAACCAATATAATATCTAACATTTCTTGAATCCCAGCTAAGTGTCAGGCAGTATTCTAACCATATTACATATATCATTACATCATTTAATCCTCACAAGGGTGTTATTATCATCATCTGCATTTTATAAAGAAATTTAGGCAACTAACAGGTTAATTACCGTACTGAAAGTCACACAACTATTAGTGACAAAATTACTTGACTCAGGGCATTCTGATTCCAAAGTCCAAGATTTTAACCTCTAGGTATGCTGTGAACACTTGGAACACATTTCCATCCTCAGTTCTATCGTCAAATTATGTGTGTGGCCAGATTTTTGTTATAATCAAGAAGGAAGGCATCTGTCCTATTGTACAAAGCTTTGGAGGATTTTCATTGCCTATTATAAGCCTGGTCTCTAAATTTCAGATTGAGCAAACTAGTGTCACTATAGGAAATATCCTTCTTGGGACTTTCCTGGCAGTCCAGTGGTTAAGACTTTGCCTTCCAATACAGGGGGTGCGGGTTCCATCCCTGGTTGGGGAGCTAAGATTCCACATGCCTCGCAGCCAAAAAACCAAAAGAACATAAAACAGAAGCAATATTGTAACAAGTTCAATAAAGATTTTAAAAAACGTTCCACATCAAAAAAAAAAACTTAAAAAAAAAAAAGAAAACCCTTCTTAATCAACCATAAGTATACTTATAAAGTCCACTCTTTTGATAATTCAAAAATGAAACAGTAGAACTTCCCTGGTGGCACAGCGTTTAAGAATCCGCATGTCAATGCAGGGCACACGGGTTCGGTCCCTAGACTGGGAAGATCCCACATGACAAGGAGCAACTAAGCCCGTACGCCACAACTACAGAGCGCTCTAGAGCCCACGAGCCGCAACTACTGAAGCCCACGCGCGTAGAGCCCGTGCTCCACAACTAGATAAGCCACTGCGACGAGAAGCCCGTGCACCACAATGAAGAGCAGCCCCCGCTTGCCACAACTAGAGAAGGCCCGCACACAGCAACGAAGACCCAATGCAGCCAAAAATAAATAAAAATAAATAAATTAAAAAAAAGAAATATCAATACCTATACAGGTACAGCTACACTAAGATATTTTTAAATTATATTAATACTTACTCAAGGTAACTGAAGGTATCTTCGCATTCTCATAGAAAAAGTCAGAATTATACATTTTACCCTAAACAATAAAAAAAACAAAATCTTAGTGTTTTTCAGTATCAAATGACTATTTTAAGATTTGAGATAAACCAACAATAGATTAATATCATTTAAACATTTCTTGCAATAATTTGAAAAATGAGGCAAGTACCATTGCACCCCTCAAATGACTATTATTTTGTCAGAAAACATCACACTGCACCTTCCAAATACTGTGAATTTATTAAGGCATGAATTACACAACATACACATAATAGATATATGGTACCTCTTCTTCTTTGGTATAGCCCAGTTTCCTCAATCTACAAGATACCATGTGCTTTGCTAGAGACGACTTAGGCATGCGATGATTGGAATCATAAGGGCATATGGCAACTTCATCCTATAAAGATCAAACAGAAGCAAAGAAAAAAGGTACATAATTTTTAAGGAAATAATTATACCATTAAATGTTTTTATATCCTCTTCCGTAGGCCTCTCCCAACGCCCTTGTGTGAGTGTATGTACACAGAAGAAAAAAAAAACCCTCCCTCATTCTCTCTCCCCCTTACAGTCTCTGCCCCTCTTCAACCCATCAAAGCCCAACTCTTGAAAGATGTGTTTACACTCACTGCCTGGACAACCTCACCTACCAATCAGCTAGTCTTTTTTCCTCCTAACGAACTCTGAAATCCTTCCACATAATCCATGCCCACTGCCATGTCCCCATGCAGGAGATCATCACCTCCCTCCTGGGTTACAAGGGCCACTGCCTAACTGCTCTCTCCACTTCCGGTCTGGCTGTTCTCCATTCTCCACACTGCAGCTAGCTTGAATCCCAGGCCTGCCACTTACTGACTGTATGAACTTAGTCAAGGTACTGAACCTTACTTTGCCTCAGTTTCCTCATCTATAAAAGGGGTATAACAGCAGGACCTCTCTCACAGAGCTATGAGTTTATACACATAAAGCAATTTGGACTGGACCTGGTAAATAGTAAGCATTCAATAAATATAAGCAATTACTATTTTATTAAAAGGCAAGTATAATCATGATATGCCTTGGCTTAAAATACTTCCATGCGCGGCTTCCCTGGTGGCGCAGTGGTTAAGAATCCTCCTGCCAATGCAGGAGACGCGGGTTCGAGCCCTGGTCTGGGAAGATCCCACATGCCGCGGAGCAACTAGGCCTGTGAGCCACAACTACTGAGCCTGCGCTCTAGAGCCCACGTGCAGCAACTACTGAGCCCACGAGCCACAACTACTGAAGCCCACACGCCTAGAGCCTGTGCTCCGCAACAAGAGAAGCCACCGCAATGAGAAGCCCGCGCACAGCAACGAAGAGTAGCCCCTGCACGCCGCAACTAGAGAAAGCCCATGTGGAGCAACAGAGACCCGACGCAATAAAAAATAAATAAATTAAAGAAAAAAACAAAAACTTTCATGCCTCCCCCACTGTTCTCATTAAGAAAAAAAAAAAAAATCCAGATTCTTTAACATGGCTGACACAAGGATCTTTAAGGTCTGGCCCCTACTGACCATCATTCCCCTCCTTCCCCATAGCCTAAGCTCTTAGCTATCCTTAACTACCGGAGGTTTCCTGATCTGCTCACCACACCCTTGTCTCTGGATTTCTACACATGCTGTTGATGCTTTCTCTGTGCTTCACTAGCTAATTCAGCTCACTTTCATTTATCAGCTTAGAATTCACTTTACCCAGGAAGTCCTGGCCATCCCCTCACAGCCTACAATAACCGGCACTACAGCAATTCCAACCCAGCCTTCACAGACTTTATCACATTACAATGTAGCGGCTGATCTCTCTGTATTCCCCCTCATCACCACCAGCAGCCGCTGAGCTCTGTGAGGATGGGAACTGTGACGCTGTTCACTCAACTTCAGTACGAAAACACTCCAGCAGAAAAGTGAAGATTCACTGCCTATCTGGACTGCACCTGGTCTAGGAAGTATGAATGTCACTTACCAGGATGTTTAAGCCAGTTCCTCTCCTGAATATCAGACACTGGTTTTGCAAAGGTCAGATACACACCCACAGCCGATTGCCCGAATTTTGGAATTTCAGAGAGGAGTTTTAGAGCGGCAGCATACCAATTAGGCACAGGGACTCTCAGAGCAAAATGCCTGGGGGTTCAAATCCTAACTGCCACCTCTCAGCAATGTGTCCTGGGACAAAGTATCACCTCTTCTGGTTTGTTTCCTCATCTGTAAAAAGTGGCTAACGGTACCTACCTCATAGGGTAACTATGAATATTAAAGGAGGTAATTATAGTAAGTGGCATATACAAAGCTCTATTTAACTGTTAATAAAAGAAATCTAAATTTACTAAATCGCTGGGTAAACAGTGGTGTGGAAAGGCTTGGCAGGCCCCACTCAATGGAATTCGCAGCTTCAAATATACCTCTAAACAAATAATAAAAGTGTTGCTGCTGTTTTCTCCTCTGGCCGGGCAGCACGCCGGATCTTAGTTCCCAGGCCTGGGGTTGAATTGAACCCGGGCCCCCTGCAGCGGAAGCGCGGAATCCTAACCACTGGACCGCCTGGGAATTCTCAAAAGTGTTTTTTCAAAATGGTAAACCCAGAAAGAATAGTCGACCGCATGAATAATGATGCCACACTGGAGCACTTCCCTTCCTCCCATCCCATTAAAAAGAAAAAAAAAAGAATCAGGATTGTTCACCCCAATACTCTTGCCTACATCTCTTCCTAACGTCCAGGAGAGCTGCTAGTACCGACTCTAGGTTGACATCCTTTAATAATCGTGGAATCGGTGCACAGTCTGGAGGCTGAGAAAGATGACCTGCACTCCCAAGCCCTCCCGACACCGAGTCTGGTGCAAGTGCGGAATCCACGCGACAGATGACAGGGCAAGCCGCCGCCGCCTCCGGGAGCAGCACCCCGAGACCCGCCCGCTTATCTCCCAGTCACACCCCAGCCCGGCTATCCGCTCCGCTCTGCACCCGCCGCGATCCCTCGGCTCCTTAGGGCGAGGTTCCGCAGGGGTGCGCAGCCCGGGGGTGGGTGCGAGCATCCCGGGGGCGTCGGGCGCTGCAGGCTGGATCCCGCGCCGCCCACAGCCCTGCAGACGAGGGGCCGCGCCCGCCGCCCGGGGCTCCGCAGGCTGAGGGCCCCCGGGAGGACCCCGCGCCCCTCACCTCGGCCGCCTCCTCCTCCCCGGGGTCCAGCCGGTCCAGGCTCCAGCCCAGCGACGCCGTCACCTCCTCCAGCGTCCGGCAGCAGCTCTCCACGAACTCGCTCAGCTCCTCCCGCAGCCGCCGCCGCTCCTCCACCGGCGGAGGATCGCCATCCATGGCCGCGGCACGACCACTCACCCGCCTGCCGGCCCGGAAGGAGCGGCCCAACTGCCGGCGGCGCGCGCGGGCCTCTGGGAGCTGTGGGCGTGGCCACGCAGCCACGTGACTGGATCCGCCAACAGGGAAGGGCCCCGGGAAGGGCGGAAGCTGTTCTGAGAAGTCTCTTCCGTCCCTTCCCGACGTCGCTACCTTCGTAAGGCTCGTGGATGCCTTTGCCCTTGGCCTTCCCTGAACGGCGTTCCCCGCCCCAATTTAAAAAACAAAAAACGCTTATATCTACAGAAAAGTTTAAAGAGTAGTACAATGAGCATTCGCATAGCCGTCCTCCAGTTCATTAACTGCTTAACATTTGGCCTCTCTCCCACCGTCTCCATACACACAGCCCCGCACACTGATTTTCGACGAATTATTTGAAAGTTGCGGATACTTCACCCCCACAGACGTCTGTATGCATCTCCCAAGAATAAGGACATAGCCCGACATAAGCATAATATATGATCAAACCTAGAAAATTAATGATTTCATAGTATCATCTAACATAATTCGTATTCAAATTTCCTGAGCTGCCCCCGAAATTCCTTTGATAGCCGTTTTTATTTTTTTCAACCCATGAGCTATAATCGGCTCTTTTAATGCAGAACAGTCTCCTCCACTCTCCTCTGTAACTTGTCATGGAATTTTGTCCCGACTCCCCGCCAGTTGTCTGGTAGAATGTTCCTCCTTCTGGACTTGTTAGATCTTCCCCTTACGACTAGATTCAGTGTAAGCATTTTTTGCAAGACGTGTGTACCTCTTTATCACACCTCATAGAGGACACATATCTTAGATTCTCCTGCTGTCAGTAATGCTAAATTTGATCACTCGGTAAAGACAGTGACTGCATGGCTCCATCGTAACTGTACATTTTCCTCTTGGTATTTGGTAAGTAATCTGAGGGATGCTACTTTGAGGCCATGTGAACGTCCCGTTCCCAGCAAACTCACACAATCCTTCACTGAATCTGTGATTACATTACAGATTACGTACCCGATGATTCTGTAACTCTGTCATGCTCCCACGTTTATTAGCTGCCATTCTTACCACGCCTTCATTTTTTCTATTGTTTCACTATGGAATCACGGTTTGGTTTTTTAAAAATCATTATTAAAGGTTTTAAAATTCGTTATTACATACTCCATTACCATCATAATTCTTGTTTTATAAGCAGAAAATGTGTTTGCAGAAATTATAAAGTGAATACAAAATACTGATATTTTTGAGAAAATTGAATTGGATCAAATCAATAATAAAAATTTTTCCATGGTTCCATGGACTTCTTCTGAATAGTAAGATCACTGGTATTTGACATAGCCTAAATGATGCTGTCAACACAAAGTGAACAATGCAAGAGGCATTTACTAAAGACTATGAGTATTTGTTATATGGATTCAGCCCATTAATAATCAATGTCCATTTCCATCCTGTATCGTATCTTGGACTTAATTTTTTTTTTTAACCATCATAATTCTTGTTGATGCTCAAATGGTCCCAAGTTTGACCAGTGGAAACCACTATAACCACCTGTGTCTCTTTGACACATCCCTGTTAGTCCTCAAGTACTTCCCTGCTTTGATTAACCCGTTTACTCTGTACATTTCCTACCCAAGACCTGGAACCAGCCCTTTTGGTTTCCCCAAATGGTTTTAACTACCAGAATCTAATCCCTCTTACGTTTTTTTTTTTCCAAGCCTGATGCCAAATCTTTGCTTTCCTTTGCACTTGCTTCCATCAGGCAGTATACAATGGAGTATACTTTTGTGAACAACTATTCTCAAAGGCAAATAGCACAGTTCTCACACACACACAAATAAAGGTGATAATATGGAAACAGGCCAGTAGCTACAAGTGGATGTGTGGCGAGAAGCAGTCTATTCATACTCTGCCCACAGCATCCTTACTTTTTGTTTGCCATTACGTAGTTTGCCAAGCCTCCTGGAAAATGTGAGTCTATTTTTGGGTGTGATGACTGTTGTTGAAAATTTACATATACAGTTCCCTTTTCTGTGGATGTACAGTATACGTGAACCAGATCAAAACTCAGCCCAGGTCAAGTATGCCCTCTCTCCAGGATCCAGCTCTCTCATTTCACAGCTTAATGACAACTCCGGCAGCAGCTTGGAGGGGGTGTACCATATCAACCTGAAGAACTCCTTTCCATTGATTCATGTTAACCTGTCCAATCACCATTTTCCTAAAGAGGTCTCCTGACCCCCGTTCTAGGTTAGGCCTAGGTTGGGCTGAATTCTGTCCCCTCCAAAATTCAAAGTCCAAACCCCCAATGTGACTGTATTTGGAGAGGTAATTAAGGTTAAATGAGGTCATACGGGTGGGGCCCTCATGTGACAGAACTAGTGTCCTTCTAAGTTGAGGAAGAGATGCCAGAGCTCCTTCACTGCCTGTTAGCCTGGAAGAGAGCTCTCACCAGAAACCAACCCTGGTGGCATCTACCTTGACCTTGGACTTCTGACCTCCAGAGCTATAAGAAAATCAATGTTTGTTTAAGCCACCGGGTCTGTGCTATCTCGTCACAGCAGCCCGAGCTAATGCAGCCCCCCAGCTCTGGCCTAAGGATCCTCCTTCATTTCCTTCAACATAGCATTTCCCAGGCACTTTCCTTCCTTTTAAACTACAAGGGCTATTTTTGTACCAGGTACTTCTCCCATTAGAGCCACAGCTTCTGGACCATGTGTGGCACACAGAACTCAATATTCAGTGAGTGAAATTAATAACAAATCCTCCAAATTGGGAGGGGGCCAAGAGGAAGAAAAAGAGAGGCGAGGTAAGGAAGAAACGAGTGCTGTTTTCACCCTAAGTACCAAAAGCTCCCCCCTACCAATAAGTTAAGGATTATCTAGAGTATGATCGTTTTTGTTCTACACAATTAGCATTTCATTTGTCTTCCTAGTTTCTACCGTACCATCAAATGTGTCTGATTGTATTAATATATGCTTCTGATATATGAAAGTTGTCCCACTCATTGTTTTACATGTGTCTTCTGTACCCATCCAGACTGTACGTGCCTTGAAGTCAGGGTCTTATAAACTCTACTGAATTCTCATTATACCCAGCCCAATACTGGACATACCAGGCATTGAGTAAAGTATTATTAATTTAATAACAAATGTCCGAATTTCAAAAGTTTTCTTTGATCCAAAGAATAGGCTTATATTTCGTTGTCCTTCAACAGAGAACCAAGAACTCTTCAGGAATCAGTTTCATAGATTCAAGGTCAATTCCCTTCTCTTTGGGGACAAAAATGCAACCATGTAGTTTAAGGCTACCCAAAATGGAATCTTAGCCACTTCATGTTTTTTAAAGGGTGTGACAGTGACTTCTCCCCATGCTATTCACTGTCCAGAATAAGCCAGAAGTGGGTATTGACCTCTTGCCTGGCCTCCTTACACAGGCTTCTTTCAAGGACTCTACCTGGTACATACATGTTGAAAAAACTACCTTCAGAAGACCAACTTCTAACAAGAACTCAGAACTAGAACAGTTTTTTAACGGTCTTCCTTAATAGATGTTTAGTAAACAGTTTCAGACACATTTTACAACAAAAAGCTTCTGCTAAATGCCCTTGTGTGTAGGAACATATTATTAAATCAAAACACAAAAACTTCAAACGTCTAAAACTTTATTGCCAGAATAGCAAACTTCATAAAGACACCTTTGAAAGTACATAGAAAATGACAAGCAAAATGAACAGAAAACTTTGACTAAAGGACAGCAAAGATTGCTACTATCATGCACATACAGTCAAATTAATACCAAACCAAACAGGTACACTTAAGAGTATATGGGTCATGCAATCCGAGGAGACGCATTCCAAAATGCTGGGGTTTGAGGGGGATTCTTTTTGTGGGGGGGAGCGGGGGGATAGGGTAATTTTCTCCTCATACAGAAAATGGAAATATTTAGATGAGACGCAGACTGATGACTACAAGGTCAATTTCATTTTTTATCTCCAAGAACAGAAATCTGGGTTATAGGCCATAAGAAGTTCAAGAAGCATCACTCAAAAATCTAAAGACAGAAGAGAAGAAACAAGACTCTAGATTCAATTTGTGTTTTCCTTACAACTGATTACTACTTCCTATACGCTACATCCAGTGTATGACATCGGTTCAGGTAAGCTAAGAAGATAAAAAGCCAGAACAGCCTTTACCATTTGATTCCCCCCATGGCTACGTTTTCTTAAGCCTAGAAAGTTCTATCACTATCCTACAAGCACAAGGTTTTCTTTCTCTATTATTTAGTAAAGTGAAAATTCATATAAATGAAAGCCAAGGTCTAGCAACCATTTCCAACCGATTACTAGTGCCCAATAGAGCTGTTGCTAATGGAGTAGGAGTAGGTGTGGGAAGAATTCCCCGTCGCATCGAAGCTTCCTCTCCGGGACCCACTGCGGGAACCGGACCGGGAGCCAGAGCGGGAGCCAGAGCGGGAGCCGGAGCGGGAGCCTGGGGCAGAAGACATGTTATAAGGGCTGGGCAGGCCCTTGGAGGAGACCGAGGCGGCCTCCAGAAGGCGCAGGCCGGTGATGTCTTCCACCATGGAGCGATTCATGGCATCCTTATAGGATATCTTCAACTTGGTTTTGGGGCAGGTCAGGATCTTGCCGTAGTTGCTGGGGTCTTGCAGCCTCTGCGCTGCCCGGCCGTCGATGTACCCCTTTCTGATGGCTTCTTCCATGCTCATCCTCCCTTGCACCTCGGGGTCAACCAGGCCCCCCGTGAGGTACTGGAACTCCAGGAAGCGCTGGCCGGCCTCATAGGGGAGCCACTTTTCTTTCACTGCCTCTGCTGCCGACATCTTCTTCTTTCCCTTCACTCCTTCAAAGCCGAGGAAGGCTTTCTGAGCAGGCTTCAGCCTGGTGGCCATATCCTGGTCGAGCAGGCCCTGGGAGACGGCGTCCTGGAGGGGCAGCTTCTGCCCCGTGGTGGGGTGGATGATGCCGCCCGTGCAGGCCTGAGCCTCCAGAAGCCTCTGCCCGGTGATGCTGTCAACGATACCCCGCTCTATCCCTTCCGTGATGGAGATCTTCTCCAGGTTTTCCGTGTCGAAGATGGCTGCAATGGGGCTCGATTCTTCCAGGGTTTCGGACAGAGACCTGCTCTTTATGGTTAAATTCCTGACGCTGGAGACGGTGGAAATCTTGCTTAAGGACTCATGTCGCGAGCTGCTGAAGACATCATCGCTGACGCCACTCCCGGTGCCACCGCTGTTGCCGACACCATTCTTCAAGGAGATCATATCAGCAAACTGAGTGAGGCTGAGGCTGCCGGACTTGTACTGGTCAAAGAACTTCCTGTCAACGAGGCCCCTGTCAATCGCATCTTGAACATCATACTGACTGCCCGTCTTCCTGTCTACCAGGAGCACCCGGGTGGAGCCGTCTGATCCAGTGATGGTTATTTCTTCCCACTCGCACTCCTGCTCACACAGTTCTTTGAAGGTTTCGTAATCTATGAGGCCCTTCTTGTAGGCCTCCTGGACAGACATCTCCTTGTTGGTTTCCGGGTCAACTATGACCACTCTGCGCTTCCTGAGGGTATTCTTTTGGGATGTCTGCACCTGTTTCTTCTTTTCTTTCAGGGGCAGAAGACACAGCCCCGTTTCCTCATCCTTAATGCACCTTTCTTTCAGCTGCAGATACGTAAGGTTTTCTTCAGTGTTTGGGTCAAAGAATCCTTTTGTATCGTCACTTGGATCCGAGAGAATCTCACTGAGCTCCTGATTGAAGTAGCCCCTCTTGTACGCTATGTCAACGGGCAGGCGGTGGCTCTCCTTCGGGTCGATGATCCCACCGGTTGCAATCTGTGCTTCCAACAAGCGAATGCCATGGCCCTTTTCGATGAGTTCCTTGTTCATGGCTTGGAACAAGGAGATGGTGTTTCCTGTTTCAGGGTCATTGTAGCCAGTGACAGCTCGTTCCGCAGACAGGAGCTTCTCCTTGAACTCGATGCCCACCAGACCTCTTTTGTAGGCTTCCTCCACCGGTAACCTCAAGTTGCTAACAGGATCCACGATGAAGCCAGTAGCTGCTTGCGCTTCCAGGAGCTCCAGGGCAGTACCAGGTCGGACCAAGCCAATTTTCATGGCCTCGTAAATGCCAAGCTTCTGTTTTGTGGTCTCACTGTAGATGCCTGCGATGCAGCTTGAACCCTGAAGGAAATCCTTAATTCTCTCACCAACCTCATCATAAGAAATCTGACCTGATTCCAGTTCATTGACAGTGGATGGTCTCAATATACCGGAATCAACCAGCTCGGAGATGGGCACGGGTTGTCTGATTCCCTGGAAGGACATACTTCTCTTCTGTACTGACAGCAGCAGCAGACCGGTGTGCGGTTCGATTCTGCACCTTTCCCTCAGCTGCATGTAACTGACCTTCTTTTTGGTGACCGGATCCATGAACTTCTTCTGACTATCTCGGGGATCGTTCAGGGACCGATACAGATCTCTGTCAATCAGCCCACGAGCCAAGGCTGTATCTTTCGGCAAAAAGACGCTGTTCACAGGGTCCACCACACCCCCTGAAGCAATCTGGGCTTCCAGCAGACGCATTCCGATTTCCCGATCAATCAAATTTTTCTTGATGGCTTCGGACACAGATACCGTCTTGCCTGAAAATGGGTCATCAAACCCAGTGACGGCTTTCTCTGCTGTGTATATCTGCTGGCGGTCATCGAAGTCGATGAGGTCCCGAGCTATGGCGCTGTCAACAGTCAGCTTCTCGTTCCTGTGGGGATCAATTATACCACCAGTGGCTGCCTGGGCCTCCAGAAGCATGACTGTGGATTCTGGGGTGATCAATTTCTTTCTCTTGGCCTCTACCAAAGAGTATTTCTCCTTAGGGGAAGTGGAAACTCCAGCGATAGCGCCTGCTCCCCGAAGGAAAGGCTGGATCTCAGAAGCAACTTCTTCCACTGACTTTTTCCCCTGCAGCAGTTTGTCCAGGGTTGTTTTGTCGATCAGCTGGCACTCGTACAGCTGCAGCGCCGTCACCTTCTTCCTCAGTCCGTCAAACACCAGCTTCGAGGAGTCAACGGACCACTCGTACTCAGTCTGGGTCTCGCGGTGGGACCCATACGGGCGCTGCCTGAGTTTGTCGATTTCCCTCTGAAGCCGGGAGCGCTCTGTCTCCAGCTGGGACTGGGTCTCCCTGCTGGAATCCTCCAGCTTCCGCTGGCACCTGTCCTCGATCCTCTTGATCTCCACCTGGAGTCTTTCAATCTCACTCCTAAGGCTGTTCTTCTCTCTCTCGCTCTTTTCTCTTTCGGACTCTATCTTCCTAACAGTCTCCTCTTTGCGGGAACACTGTGTTTTCCACTGGTTCAGGTCGTTCTGGATCTGCTGTTTCTCACACTCCAGGCGCTGTTTCACCCTGCTCTCTGCCTCGAGGGCCACTTTGGCCTGATTCAGCTCATCCTCCAGCCTCTGCAGCCTGGCCTTGTCTTGCTCCAGAACTTTGATTTTCACCAGGAGGCTCTCTCTCTCCTGCACCACCTGAGAGTACTGATTATTGGATTCCTGAATCCTATTAGATGCCTAGAATGCAAAAAAAAAGAAAGAAATGGGAAAAAAATAATGATGTGATCATATCACAGGGCCATTATCATTTAACTTCTTTTCCTATATTTTTAAAAAAAGTATATTTACTTATCGGCCCTTTTCTTTTCCTTGAGCACACTGTTAATTTTGTTATCTTACAAGTTCCTGAAAAAAATTCTGTAGATACATGTTGCCACTTTGACAAATGGCTTCTGTACTTTCTATATTTTTCCACAGAAGGAAAAAGGAGCAGCTGTAGACCTGGCTTACTCTTAATAGTAATTATGGTTTGAACAGATATGGGGAGTTTTATTCCAGGTTATCCCACCTGCTGTACCTACACTTCACCTGTTACAGCTATACTCACATGTTTAATAAAGCAATACAAATCTACAGACATACGCACACCCCTCACCCAGCCCCACACAAATATTGTCTACAGAAGTCAAACGTATTAGAAGTTCAAGAGGTTGAGTGTTTTAATTAGGGGTTAAAAGAAGAAAAGTCAAACAAAAAGGAACATATTAGGGCCACGATGGAAAGAGCAGAGAATAACGCATGCAGAAAAATCACAGAAGCAAGCAAGAAAGTGATTTTCAAACTGCACAGAAAACCCATTTAATGTGGCTTTTATTTAGGAAAACTTCAGTTACAAACGTTACGTCACAGCTCACAAAGAGCCACCTTCTAGAAAACAGAGTGGAACACTGAGAGGAAGTGAGTTCAGATGTCACACCCCAGCCAAAGTTGGAAGAGCAGAGCCAAGTGCGGGTTACACAGGGACGGGCACTCGCTGTGGGAGTAGAAGAGAAGGGCAAATGGCACTGAAATGACCCTGAAGTAGCGTCTGGATTAGGACAGACAGCAGCACAGCATCAAAAAGAAAAGCGAGACGTATGCAAGCATCCAGCCCAGCAGCAAGAGCACAGCCCAGCTGGGAGGACCGTGGAGGGAGTTAGTTGAGAGGAAGTGAAGCGGCGATCAAATATTTGTGAATACCTCTAATGCCTGCTTTTGGAATTTCTCAATTTCCTGTCTCAAATTTCCCCTCTCTCTCTGTAAATCATTAATCAGGCCCTGCAGCTCCAGGGTCCGGGTGTTGCTGATCTGCAGCTGGCTCCGGAGCTCCAAGATGGTGGCGTTTTTGTCATGCTCAGCCTCGCTGCGGCCCTGCTGGAGGTCATCGTACTCCAGCCGGAGGTTCCGCAGTTCCCCCTCAAGCAGCAGGTGCTCCTTGGTGAGGTTCTCAGTCAGCGACTGCAGCCTCTCGATTTCAAGCCTGCTCTCGTTCAGGCTCCTGCTCTTGTCCTCAACAGCCTTCTGGAGATGCTCGCTCCGCACCTGCGCCTGCCTGGCGTTCTCCCGCTCCTGCAGCAGCTGCTGCTGCAGGGCCTCGACCTGGGAGGCCAGCCTGCGCAGCTCATCCTGGGTCCTCTGCTTCTCCCGCAGGTGGCCGTCCAGCACGTCCCGCTGCTGCTGCAGCTCGTCCTCGCTCCTCTGTTTGACGATGGACACCTGCTCCAGCTGCTGGGTCAGGCTGGTGACCTGGATCACCTGCTCCTTCAGGGACGCCCGCAGGGTCTCCAGCTCCTCCTCTAGCTTCTTCCTCCTGCAGGAGTCCTCGGAGGCCGCCCGCTTCAGCCACACCAGCTCCTCCTCTGCCTTCTGCTTCTGCAGCTGCAGCTCCTTCAGGGAGCTCTGGCAGCGGGCGATGTCCTGGTCCCTGACGGCCCTCTCCTGGGACACCCGCTCGTAGTCCGTCCTCAGGCATATCAGCTCCTGTTCCTGCACCTTCAGTTTGCTGACTGTCTCCGTGGCACTGCTGTAGGCCTTCTGCAGCTCACACTGTGCCCTCTGCCACTTGGCCTTCTCATCCTCCAGACACTTCCGCTGCTTTGCTTCCGTCTCTGTCAGCTGCTTTAGCCTCTCTATCTCCTTGTTTTTATCCTGGATCGTCTTGGCGGCATCATCCAGAGACTGCCGGTACCGTGTGCTCTCTTCCATCCGCACCTGCGTGACCTGCTTCAGCTCCACCTCCAGCTGCTGTTTCCGCTGCGACATCTCCAAGCCCGCGGCCTTTTGCTGCTGGACGTTCTCTTCGACCCTCCTGAGGTTCTCCGTGGTCTGGGCTAGAGCGTTCTTCAGCTTTGTTACTTCTTCCGAGAGGCTCCGGTTTTCCCTGGTGAGGTTGTCTATCTGGGCTCGGTAGCCGCTGGTGTCCTCCTCCTTCTTCAGGGTGAGCTGGTGGATGGTCGTCTTGGTGATGTTGATCTCCGTCTCGAACTGGTTCTTTAAGCTGATGATTTCCTCATCGTAATTGCTCCTTACCTTAGCCAGTTCATTCTCATATTCCCGACGGTGCTTGGCCTCCTGCTGAAACTCAGCTTTGAGTCTTTCGATCTCCTTGTTTTTGTCCTGGATGGTCTTGGCAGCCTCCTCCAGGGACTGCTTGTGCCTGGCGCTGTCCTCGGAGCGCTGCTGGATGACCTGCTTCAGCTCCATCTCCAGATGCTGCTTCTTCTGCAGCATCTCGGAGCCACAGGCCTTCTGCTGCAGGGCATCCTCTTCTGCCCGCCTCCGCTGCTCCGTGGTCTGCAGGATGCTGTCGGTGAGCCGGACAATCTCAGCCTTCAGATCTCGATTCTCCTTCATGCATCTATCGAGCTTGTTTTGGAAATTTTTGGAGTCATCCTCTTTTTGCATGGACGTCTCCTTGATGGCAGTCTTTGTGATGTTAATCTCTGTTTCGTACTTGTTTCTTAAATTACTCATCTCCTCATTATAGTGGTTTCTTACCTTTGCCAGCTCATTTTCATATTCTCTCTTCCGGGTACCCTCCTCCTGCAGAAGAACCCTCAACCTCTCTATCTCGAACTCCTTCTCCTTGATGGCTTTCTCAGACTCTATCTTCTGCCAGCCGAGGCTCTCCTTCTCACTCTGCCTCGCTTTCTGCAGCTGGTCATATTCGTTCTTCTGTTGATCAAACCTGTCTTCCACGGTTTTCCTGCTTCGCTTTTCATGCTCGATCTCGTAAGTCAGCCGGGTGATCTTCTCATTGAGCTCTTTGATTTGGCTGTAGCACTTGTCTAGATTTTGCTTGGCTGACTTGCCATCCAGCTCAGCCTGTCTCTTCAGCTCCTCCAGGCTCACGAGCTTTGCTTTGAACTGGGAACACTCCGCCTGGTATTTCTGCAGGTTCTGATCCAGGAATTTGTTCTTACTGCAGTTTTCAGAGTTGGCGTCTCGGGCCAGCCTGAGCTCCTCTTCCAAAACTTCGATCTTGGTATTTTTCAGCTGTGGAAGGGAAATCAGAAAGCGTGTTGAAAGAAAGATGCCTCACATCATAAGAAAGAAGTGGTACTTCCTCCCCCCAAGACCAACGTGCTTTCTCATTTCCTGTTACACACCTGCACACACACAGACAAGCACGCACACACGAGCACACATGCAGACACTGATACAAGGCAAAAGCTACTAGACAAAAAATTCCAGACATCTGTATTCTTGTCATAATTCTTCCGTCAACTGCTTGTGTGATCTTAGTAAGGGATCTACCCTCTCTGAGTTTCAGCTTCCTCATCTGTGAATGGGGGAATTTCTTCCAAGACCAAAAGCTTATGATCTCCTAAATTATGTTTCCTTTATTTCCAGGTATCAAGTAAGTTTCCATATAAACTCAATTCGAATATTAGAAATGAGGAGTAAATTAAACAGCCATTCGACATGGAAAATCCAAGTCCAGCTAGTCCTGGATGTTCTTCTTAATTTAACACAAAGAGAGAAAGAAAGCAAATTCCTTGACCAAACATTAAATGAAATTACTGGGGGTTATGGCAAGGTAAAATAGCTATAATTTTGAAAATACTACCTGAGTGCATTCCGAGCAGTGTACTGGAGAATAGGACTGACACCTGATTTATGAATAAACTATATCATTAGCTGTTTAGAGGAAATGCACTTTTGCCAATGAGTATGTCCAAATTCATGTTATAACGAGGCAGTAATAATTAAGTTCCATTCTATTTTCTTTTTTGATCCTCCAAGGAAATAAAGTAAATTACCTTCAGATCTTCCAAACTCTTCAGCATCTCACTTAAGAATCTGTAGTAGTCTGCAGACCTTGTAAGAAGTTCTATGTACCGAGCATGCATCTCTGCCGCCTTGGAGAAAAGAAGTGCAAGGAAAAATCAAAGGCACTGCGTTCAAAAGAAGTCCTACGCGAGCTGCCCCACTGTTTTCTAAAACAATCCAATAGTGAAATTATATTTTAAGGAGTGAATTCCCTTCTTTCACCTGTGCTAATTCCAAAACCCAATAAAAGAATAAAGTACAATAAAACAAAGGGCCAAAAACCTTACACTTCCTCCTCATCACTCCAGGGTGTTCCCCCTAAACCATCTGATGGGTGATGTTCTCTGACACCTTCGAGAAGAAGTTGTCTTTTAGAAATCGACTGGATGTTTTCCACTCTTTAAATGTCCCCCTCACTAAACCCAGAATTTAAGCCCAGTTTCTGCAAAGATTCTAATGTATGAGCAATAGACCCAGACTTCTCACTGATCATTCCCTAAAATGCATCATGCCGATGACTTACACGAGAGAGAGGATAACCTATTAAACCTTTTTGAATGGATACCCTATGGCAAGAGATGAATTCAGGGAGGGTAGGAAAGACAGGGAAAAGAGAAGATGCAGAGGGAGGGGCGAGCTCTAAGAGATGGGTAATGACATATCTACCTCTTGCAGAATCATCCCAGAAGGAGACTGAACGATGGTTCTCTTGATAGGTATGTTCAGTAGAGTTTCCAGTCCTGAGGTGTATGACGCCAGCTGCAGTTCATAATCCTGCAGAATAATAATGTTTCAGAAAAACATACTTAATTGACTTAAAAGGAGTCACTGATGGCTACAGTTCCCAAGCTTTAAATCACCAAGCTGTACTTCTAATGTCCAACCCCAAAGGCCATCACGTGCTGCTAGTGTCCAAGCATCATACGACATTATTAAACCAAGCAGCACCACTTTATATGCAAAATGGAGATCTCTGCACACACCACCAGTCTAAAGGATGAAGACCGGCCCATTCCCGTAGATATGGCCAATGTATAATCAATTCAAGCTAACGGATAACAGCATTTACAGTTTGTTCACGAGAGATTATATAAAAACCATAACCGCTGTCCTCAAGAAGTCTGTAATCTTTAAAGTGAATCAGAAAATAATGTAGTTGATAACATTCTTTTATTAAAAAAAGTATGGAACACTTCATGAATTTGCATGTCATCCCTGCACAAGGGCAGGCTAATAATCTCTGTATCATTCGTTTTAATATATGTGCTGCCGAAGCAAACATGGTTAATAATATTCTTGATGAAACACCAACATTCTTTGTGAAACGTACATACCTTAATTGAATTTGCACAAAGTTCGGCAAGTTTTTGTACTTCTTCTGATTTGTCTCGTTTGCTACTTATATCACTGTGCAAGTTCTATACAGAAAAGGAAATATTTATAAATGTTAAAGTGTAGACATATTTAAAATAAATGTTTTTTTCATTCTTTAACCACTGTTACTTGTTTTTTTTTTCCCTCAGTTTATGACTACATGTTCAGACCCCATAGTCTCACAGTTAAACCTTAGGAGATGAGCATGTTTTCTATTCAGAAAATAGAAGAAAGATCTTCAAGTTCTTATGATCTAAGAGGTTACTATCTGGCTGGCACTCTCTTCTGGTCCTACCACCTCAATTTATAAAGATACTTTACTATGACGGTCGTTACATTATTTCCATGTTCACAACTGCATTTCTTTGTAAATTTCTCAATTGCTTTTCCTCTGGACACTATTTAAGCATTCATAAAATGGACTAGTAATAGTAATTATTTATCATTTCAGTAATAGTAATTATTTATCATTTATCATTTATCATTTCATCAAAAGATACATGCATCCCCATGTTCACAGTGGCAGTATTTACAATAGCCAAGAAATGGAAACCACCTAAATGTCCATTGACAGATGAATGGATAAAGAAGATGTGGTATATAGACACAGCTGGAATACTACTCAGCCATAAAAAAGAGTGAAATAATGCCATTCGCAGCAACATAGATGGACCTAGAGAATATCATACTAGGGGCAGTAAGTCAGAAAGACAAAGACAAATACCATATAATATCACTTATCTGTGGAATCTAAAATATGACACAAACGAACTTATTTATGAAGCAGAAACAGACTCACAGACAGCAAGAACAGACTTGTGGTAGCCAAGGGTGGCAGGGGGAAAGGATGGACTGGAGGTTTGGGGTTAGCAGACGGAAACTATTATACACAGAATGGACATACAACAAGGTCCTAGTGTGTAGCACAGGGAACTATATTCAATATCCTGTGATAAACCATAATGGAAAAGAATATGAGAAAGAATGTATATATATGTATAACTGAATCACTGTGCTGTACACCTGAAACTAACACAACACTGTAAATCAACTATACTTCAATAAAGTTTTTAAAAAATTTATCATTTTAAACCTAAGTACTGCTACGAAAACCAGAGGAAAACACAGGTTACACCCAGTGACATCTATGCAATGACAAATTGCCTTATACCTTCTGCTCATTCAAAAATCGCATGACCATGCTGGAATCTCCAAACTTCATGGATTCTAAGTTATCCTGGCAGCGTTTGGCATCACAGAGCCATTTGCAGAAAGTCTGATAGTTATCACGGTAATTCCTCAGTTGCTTGATTTGTTTCTCCAGGTTCCATAATCTGGGGCAAACAGAGATAATAAAATTATTAAATATCGCTATTGCTCTGCCAAAGTATTTAACACAGAGTTACCCCATGACCCGGCAATTCCACCTGGCACATACTCAAGAGAACTGAAAACATACATCCACACAAAAAATTACACGTGAATGTTTGTAGCAACACTTTTCACGATAGCCAAAAACTGGGAGCAGCCCAAATGTCCATCAGTTGATGAAAGAATAAACACAATGTGGTACAGCCATACAATGGAATATTATACAGTCATGAAAAGAAATGAAGTACTGACACGTGCTACACCATGGATAAACCTGGAAAACATTATGTTCAGTGAAAAAAAAACATTCACAAAGGACCACATATTGTATCTTTCTATTCATAGGAAATGTCCAGAATAATTCGCAAATCTATAGAGACAGCAAGTAGAATGGTGGCGGTTTGGGGCTGGAGGGTTGGGAGGAAATGGGGAGGGACTGCCAGTGGATATGGGGGGTTTTTTTTAGGGTGATGAAAATGTTCTAACTTAGATCGTGGGGATGGTTACACATTCTGAATATACTAAAAACCAGTGACTTGGACACTTTTGGTGGGTGGGTTATACGGCATGTGAATTATATATCAATAGAGATGTTTTTAAGAAGCACTGCTTGTAAAATAAACGATAAGCAAGATTCAGGAGATGTTTTTAAACCCTCATTTGCAGTAAGGCATTTCTTTTGTGTAAGATTTAATTTTCACAAACTTTTGGAAAATGCTCCCTCAAAGGAGCTCCTCCTTCCAACAGTCATAATAGGAGTTTACAGGGCACAAAAGAACTTGATCAATGGCTTCCATTATTTCCCTAAGAACCTGAAGGGCCTCTGACACAGGTTGGTTCAAGCTCGGCCCCTGGATGTACTCTCTTCCTGTTGTCAACAAAGCTGCCCACAGCCAGTGCGTGAAGAGAGCTCCCAGGATGCTGAACTTACACACAAAACAAAACCACTGTTTTTTACAGTGATGACTTCAAGTGACATTATCTTGGGAACAACCAAATGTAAGAAAGTAGGAAAGAAAGTATGGAAGGAGGTTGGCACACCTGTAGTCTATCTGTTTATCGATTCTTTGCCAGCGATCTGTCAGCTGTGTGACTTTTTCACTGAACTTGCCCAGGTCCAGGTCGTACATTGGATACTGCTGTGAAGTCTGGCAGTAGATCTGCTGGGCTTTCTGCAGTTCTGTCTTCATGGTGGCCAACAAGGACTGCTTCAAGTTCAAGTCGTTTTTAATTTTCTGTCACAGGAGGAAAAAAAAGTACAAATTAACCGCATTCCCGCTTGATGCTACACCACAAGGAAAATATATCTACTGATTGCATCTCCTATATTTGTGCCAGTGACCTAGTTCCTTGTGCCAACTCGGTTAAAAAAAAAAAAAAAAAGGATTCGATGTGTAAATTAGTTTGAGAAATGCTACATATCACACTCCATTCCGTTCCTGAAAAATTATAAAATCTATTAACCTATTAAAGGTTCTGAGAAGTACTACAGTACCAGCTTAACTGTGGTTAACTCGCATTCCCCAGACTAATCTCACCACAAACGGACTTTCTCACGTAGGTCCTGCCAACACGCTCTGGACAACAGTGCTCTAGAGATAACGGCTGATGTCACCCACGTGTGGCCAACGAAATCCAGTAATCCTCCAAACCCATGAAGACTTAGTGAGGCTCTACCACCGGGAACTGAGTAGTCCTGTATGCTTTCCCATAAGCCGGGCCGCTCGCTGTTCAACCCTTCTCCTTACCTTCAGTCCGCAGCGGTAAGCTTCCACTTTATCCAGATCTAGGCAAACAGTCTCCTCTTCAGTAAGCTTGGCTTCGTAAACCTTCAGCATGTCTTCCGTCTGGAGGATGGCCTGCAGGAGTGCTCTCACCACGCACAAGCTGTCGAGTGCCAAAGAGGCAAAAATAAAATTGCCGGCGACATAATTAGACTTGGAAACTCTCTCGGGCTCTCGCCACTCTTCGTAAAAGGGAACAATATGAAAGCAGATAAAAATTTACCCTGCTTATTTTATAAGTTACGGAGCAATACATTTTTTTCCCTCTTTTTTTTTTTCTTCCTTTTTTTTTTTTTTTTTTTTTTGCGGTACGCGGGCCTCTCACTGTTGTGGCCTCTCCCATTGCAGAGCACAGGCTCCGGACGCACAGGCCACGGCTCACGGGCCCAGCCGCTCCACGGCACACGGGATCCTCCCGGACCGGGGCACGACCCCGCGTCCCCTGCATCGGCAGGCGGACTCTCAACCACTGCGCCACCAGGGAAGCCCTCATTTTTTCCCTCTTTCATGACTCAGAACACCATCTTGCATCAATGGAAGAATTCTAAGTTCTGGCCTTTAGAGGATGCCTTGGCTGGAAGAGACAGTGGAGTTCAGAACAGTGGGATTGGCACCCTAGGCTGGAGGACCCTCTCTCAAAAGCACAGAAGAATGTGAGTGAGGCTCCAATGAAAAGAGAACCCATCATGCAAGAGCTCCAGCAACCAGCACATAAAGCAAATGAAGTCTCAGAAAACGAAGCTTGAGAAAAGCCAAATATCTGAGGTCAGTGTCAGTCGCGTTTACCTATTTAAGTAGCCGTCTGTGACACCATTGATATTTTCCAGTTTCTGAAACAATCCGAATACCTCATTCTGCAAATAGCAATATTTTTCCGAACCTCTGAAGTTAGCCAGCATGTCCTTCAGCTGGTTGAGAACTTGAGCGATTGCTTGAGAATCATTCTGTAAGCCCTGTCCGAAAAGAAGGGAAGCGCTTCTGATTTAGCTGTATATGCTTCTCACCGTCATTCATGTCCTCAAAAGGCCCACGAAACGTGAACGACTCAAGTGAGAGTTGACCTTTCACGTCCCTCATCAGGGAGGCCTTACCAGCACTGGGTGAATGTGACCCTCTTCCTTAGAATATATACCTCGTAGATTCCAGCGCAGTGCCCGGGCCTGGCTGAGCGGAAGAGATCACTGAGCTTGACACTGAAACACCTGGGCTGCAGTCCCAGCTCGGCCGATGCCTTGCAGCTCTTACCCCACCCCCTACTGTCTACAAGTAAGATCATTCTACCCGTCTAGCCCACATCATAGGTTGTTTCAGGCAGAAGCCAAATGAATGTTTGTGAAAACTTTCGAAATCTACAAAGCACTACATTGCAGAAAAGGAAAAACACTGCAGCCGGACTGAGTGGCCCACAAACTAACAGCAAAGGTGGTTGAATCCCCAGCCTGGTGTCTTTCCACAGATTCGGCAGCATGGCAAAGAAAAAAGGAAATTGTGCCAGAAGCCTCTTTTCTTGAAAATGAAGGTTTCTTGCCTATAAATATTTAAACCAGGAGGTCTTTTTTTTTACTACTTCACAGTTAAATATAAATTTATATTTAAATCAAGCAAATCAAGAATCAAGCAAAACATTAATGGATACCTACCTTTAGCTCGTTTATTTTCACTGTGATGTGGTGCGAAGACCCTTGATCTGCCAGAAGGATGTTTTTAAGGGTCATTTTGCTCTCACAGAGCTCCATCTGCCTGCGAATCTTCTGGAGCTCCATCAGCAAGCACGTTTCCTGCTTGTCATTTTCTCTGTTGGTTTCAGTTACTTTATTATGGTTGACAGCTTGGCAGGAACCAAGATGAGTGATTTCAGTTGTGGTTACTGTAAAAATGTTAGGACCACAAAAATCAGAGACTTCTTGGCTAGAAGGGCGCAAGGCCTCAAGAAAACATCCATGCTGCATGAAAGTGTCGCTACTTCCTTTGATTTGGTTCTGAAAACCTAGCATCTCAATGACTTTTGATATACGATCTTTCAAAGGAGTGATTCTGCAACTAGTTTTTGGCAAACTACGTACTTTCTTTTGAAAACGGCATGTATGGTGGCTACAAAGAAGGACTGGCTCTAAACCAACCTGTCTGTTGCTGCGGGTAGCCGGGGAGCTGTATGACCAGGGTCTGGTAGTGTTTCTGGGCATCCGTGAACTGGGTCTGTATTTTCCTCTTGTCATCATCTCCAAACATCTCTGAGCCTTGGCTGTCTCTGATGAAGTCTTGGTAGCGTAACTCAAGGTCAGATATTGTCTTCAGGTAATCTTCCTGCCGCATCGTTTTCAGCTGGAAATAAACCAGGCGGGGAGTGTTTCTTGGCCCCAGAGCGTGGCCAAGAAAGCTTC
This sequence comes from Leucopleurus acutus, assembly GCF_964270905.1. Classification (NCBI taxonomy): domain Eukaryota; kingdom Metazoa; phylum Chordata; class Mammalia; order Artiodactyla; family Delphinidae; genus Leucopleurus; species Leucopleurus acutus. The sequence goes on from NC_139153.1 coordinate 100,126,347, forward strand.
CTGGGAAATGCACTACTCTGGTGGCGCTTGAGGCAACGCCCCTCAAAGACCCATTAAGGCAGAAAAGGTCTTTGATGATTTAGAGCTTGCGCCTAAGAACCAAAGCAGTGGGTTGTCAATTTTCTTCTTCCTATGGAATTTTCTTCCTCAAAGGAAATAGAACTCAGAAGCCCCAAATGTCAAGCAGATCACAGCAAAGCTGCTCTGACTGAAAAGAGTTAAGGGGGTAAAGGGAAGCCCCCAACTTACCCATTCCCTGCCCCTCTCCTCCCTGCTGTCCCTGTCATCCCAAAGGACTCCCTCACCTGGATTCTTGGGCCACTACCTGAAAACCACTGATCTAGGGTAACTAATGCTTCCAAGAATTCAACCCCACCTTTTACTTCTGTGCTATCCAGTCAATACCTATGCCCTCACTTTCCATTACATCTAAGGAGAGTGGGACCCTGAGTACCACGGGACCTCGTGCCTTTCCCACAGGGACTTCTGGCTTGTCCGGTAACTTTAATTAGTACTTCTGTTTGTCTCTTAACCGGCCGGGTGTGAATCCCTCCCATCCTGTGTTGGACGGACTAGACCCTCTAAGGAAGGCTCAGCCGGCTCTCGTGTTGACACACAAAAGCATCAGCTGCACAGCTAGGTTTGCCTGGTAGAAACCGCACGCCAGGGAGCAGCTGGGGGGCCCCTCCAGGCAGCGGGTGGTCCTGAGGACGTACCTTGGCGATGGTCATGGTCTTGATCTTCTCGATGTCGATCATGCAGTAGTGCCAGGACACCAGGCTCTTCATGTTGATGTAGAGCTGGTTCCACAGGGCCAGGATGGCTTCGTAGTACTGCTCGATCCTAGGAGGTGCAGAGGGAAAAAGCACGCTAGCCCGGCTCTCCAAGTTCATCCCAAACGGGAAACCTGGCCACGCTCCCCCAATGGCACAGAAAACTCAAAGGAGAACTAACAGAGCAATGGGTGAGTGGAGCATTTGCAAAACATTCAACATTTCAATGGATTTAGACTAATACCCAAAAGTACATTCTCCATGACCGACATGGGTTTCGATACATTGGAATCATTTCGGTCAAAACAGGCAGTACAATTTGTGGTTGTTGGGTTGTTTGTCAACAACTTTTTAATTGACGGAGGTCTGGCGCCGTGCAGGCAACAGTGAGAAATGGGTCTCGGGTCACAGAACGCCTGCTGGAGCTTGGACGCGGGCTCACTGGGCTACTCTCATCCCACCCTGAGCGGGCTGAAGACTTCCATCATAAAAGGTTTGGAAGAATGTGCCCTAGACAGTCTGTCAAATGAATGCGCCACCTACTGATGGCCAAATATTGATGCCAAGTGCATTTTCTATTTGTGGCTACAGGCCAAACTACTGATGGTCTAAAAGGCAGAAGAATTTCAAAACACCGTCTTTAAAGTGCATGGCCAGAATGAGCTCCTCTGCTGTCAGACATTCTTTTTCATCTTCCCATGATAACCACAGTATCTGCAACAGAAAACCTCAAGACAAGGCAAAGGGACCTTCACCGGGTCCCCCTCTGGGGGGAGGTGACAGCAGTAAGAAGCGGTATGTCTCGTATCAGCGTCTGCCCTATTTCTCCCCACCCGCGTTCATGTCACGGCCAGAAGGAAGTTCAAGACGTACTTGCTTGAGAGGTCCACGGCCAGGGTGTTGGGCGGAGGAATGATGAGGCCCACGGAGGGCACGAGCATGTCCACGCCGCCCGGGCCAGTCACGTGCCACTTGCTCCGTTCGTTATTGTCCTTCAGGATACACTCGTCCCCTTTGTGGACGATTTTCTGCAAGGCAAGCAGCACTGTGTTTTGGCTTTATCCACGAGCCCACGTTTTTATCTTTTTGCTCAAGAACAGAAGCAGCAGCAGTGATAATGTGCTGTTTCAGCTTTGCTCTTAGTATTTTTTGCCTCAATTGAAGCTGATCTGGACACAACCCAACACGACTGATGCTTTAAATAAGACAGGTGAGCCTACAAGGTGTGTCTGAAGGGAATTAGGTAGAGTGACTTTCCAGGGGACAGCCAGGGGAGTCCCCCAGTGAAGTGAGCCATCCTTCTGGAAAGCAAAAACTCACCCCCTGGCTTTTCTATTTTTGTGAGTTTGTGTTTTATATCGTAGAGTTCAGTGCGTGGGAGTCACTTGTCTCATTCATTTGCTCTTAAAATTGTTAAATAAAAACAAAAAAATTTTGGTATCAGGTCCCCAGAAAAATAACTTCCTAAATTAACTCCAGCATCTAAATAGCTTCTTTTCTAAATTAACTCTATATAGCTTCTTAAAATGGGTATTTAAAATATGCCAACTATCTTAACTACTAAAATGTAACAAGTTCGACATGGAGGTATCTCAATCTCCCTTTAGATTTCTTACTTCTCTCCACCCAAGTTCTAAAACCATTTCTGCATGGTAGAATAAACTGCATTGTTTTATAATGTCCATCTCACCAACTCATCACATTTTTATTTCTTAAGTCCTCCATAATTTTTATAAGAAAATAGAGGGAATTACATAGATAATGACTAAAACCAAGTCATCTTTCTATATAAATGTTTGTATTTACCACTGAGCCTACAGAACTGATGTGGCTCATTTAATGCATAAAATCCGCAATGACATTCCCTTTACATGCAGCATAATGACCACGTGTCTCTTTTTTTTTTATATTTCAGAAATTTAAAGAGGGATCACAGATGCTAATTGCATATTGGAAGAAGAGAAGGCTTAAGCCTTAAAACAGAATTAGAATAGTTTAAAAATAACTATTGTCCTACTTATTTGCAACTATCATACAACTCAGAACAAAAATCACTGCATTTTTGCAACAGCTTGCCACTTTGTATACAAAAGAAAGACATTTACTAGGGTGCTCACTGAAACCTAAATTAAATTCTGCCCTGGACAAAAATGCATCGGTAAAGAAAGGGAAAACTCTGGCAGCATTCTGACTAGCCGAGTACACACCTGGTCCTGTTTGTAGTCACAGAGAGCCCTGACAATAATGGGCTTATTGCTTTTGTAGTCCGGGTTCCGAGGTTTCAGCTGCACAATCCTCTTGGACTTGTTTACCAAGTTCTGCACCTGGCGCTTGTTCTCAAGGATTTTCTCCCATTCTTGCTGCAATTGCAAATAAAATCATACTCGAACACAGATAATCTCTGAAAGTGAGATAAGACCTTCAAATGGCATTACTATAGCTATCATGACATTACAAATTAGATACCGCTGTAGCTGCATTGGCTGTAAAAAACCACCCATTCATCTGTCTGCAGGGACCACAGGTACCTTTCAAAAGAAGCCACTACAGAGGCAACACAGCCATGAATTAGGTGGGCGGGAAAGAACATCACTTTGCAAAAAGGCTATGCTGACAACACGTGAAGTACGCTTTTCCGAAGGGATTTTCATGTTAAGTCATCAGTGCTCTCTCCGGTTTTGTTCTGAGCACCCATAACTACTGAAGCAGAAGTAACGTGCCACAGCAGCTCATCGTGCAAAGAAATGTATTTTGAGAAAAACCACTGAAAATGAAGACAACGCTTGCCTGAGCTTTGGGCACTCGTGGCTCTATAGAGCAATACAAATGCAGATAATCTGAATTGAGTCGGTGGGCGCATTTGTTTTATTCCCGGGGAAGGGTCTGGGTCTGAGACAGTACCTCTAGCACCTTGATCTGCTCCAGCAGACGCTGCAGGGGCATGTTCTTGTCACACAGGTACTTCTTCCTGACGGAGTCTTGAAGGCCCTTCAGGTAGGCTTCCGTCGACTGGGCCTCTTCAAAAAACTGTTAAGGATGCGGGTGACCCCGTGTCAATTAAAAGCAACTCAATACGCAGCATCACCTACTATTTCAACTTCAAGGATTATCTTCCCTACGAGCCTATCTGATAGGTGGTTAAAGGAAAGAATTTGAGCAGAAAGTATATTAACTTATCTGAGAGCAAGAGGCTACTTGAATGATTGGTGACCAATCTATGCTCCTCTAAACTAAAAACCAATAAATAGTTTTCACGCCATAGTGTGAAGACTGTTTTCAGTGCTTTTTCAAACACATTCGGAAGAGAAGCTGTGAAGACCCAAGAGACAATTAAATGATTACTAGGTATAAAAACCTGAAAGTAGGCAGCATTTTCTTTGAGATGAACATCAATGCATTTGGTGATCTGAAGAATCCAGCTCCACTGTGTCTGGAGAGTATCCATATATGCCTGAAACAAGAAAACAGCAGCTGTCTCTCCACCGTTCAGCCATAGAGAGGCATCCGTTATTTCATAGATAGGTGAGCCTGAATGAAAACCATGAAGCATTTCTTATCTAATTCCAAATCAAGCAAACTTTTTCTAAAACTTGAAACCAGAATTTCCCAACAGGGCACTCTTGGTATGGTAGAAATTAAATTTTAAAACCAATTTTGGGAATTCCCTGGTGGTCCAGTGGTTAGGACTCAGCACTTTCACTGCCGTGGCCCCAGGTTCAATCCCTGGTCGGGGAACCAAGATCCTGCAAGCTGGGTGGCCAAAAAACCAGAAAAAACCCCAAAAAACAGCTTTAACACATGGATATAATTAGGAGTATTAGTCAAAATATTCATCCAAATGGCATGGCTACTGACCAATCAAAACAGACCAGTCAGAACAGGGATAGCACTGGGGCAGCAAGCCCTGTTCCTGTACCGCTGCTAGATCATGCGGAGGTCCAAGGTGAAACACAGCAGGACACAATGGTCCTTGCCCCCCATGTCCTCAACCTGCCTTCTGTCTGTGAAAAAACTTTAGCCGAAGAATAAGTTTAATCAGAGAAGTGAGAAAATGCAGAAACAAAGGAACAGTCCAACAAGACTAAATAACAATAGTTTGTTCTTTAAGCTTAGGCAAGGACCTTTAGTTCCTCCTCAAGGGCTATAGATAATATTCTGAACAATATCCTGTGAGCTGTCTAATAGATACTGAAACCCACACCAGGTGGAAGAAGTGAACTACATGATGACCAGACTGTAGCCATGACATAAGCTGCCACAGTTCTAAGAACTGGCCTCAAAGAAATGGGGACAAACCGATCCTGGAACTAAAGACTAACTGCACTTAAAACAATCAAGATGACGCTGATCAGACCACGGCATGACAAATTTTAAGATGACTGTCAGAGCTGACTGTGCTGTTTCGACAGGTAGCCCCCTACCCGCATCGATAAAAGCTCTTGGCCCCTGATTGTTAAGTGGGGGGAGGTGGCCTTTGGACAGGTTGCCAGCGTCCAAAATAAAGGACACTTTCCTTTCCACCAACCTTGCCTCTTTCTTAGCTTTTTTTTTTTTTTTTTTTGCGGTACGCGGGCCTCTCACTGTTGTGGCCTCTCCCGTTGTGGAGCACAGGCTCTGGACGCGCAGGCTCAGCGGCCATGGCTCACGGGCCCAGCCGCTCCGTGGCATGGGGGATCTTCCCGGACCGGGGCACGAACCCGTGTCCCCTGCATCGGCAGGCAGACTCTCAACCACTGCGCCACCAGGGAAGCCCCTTTGTTAGCTTTTGAGCAGCAAATAGCTGGACCGCCCCTACTTTCAGTTACAAAGGTACCTGCCATGAAGAGGGCCTGTGGGGGACGAAGGCAGTGATGCTTACCAACGGATACGGAAATATCTGGATTTTTTAAAACAATCAAAATGGTCATACCAGTGCTACCAGCTAATGTCAGCCTTGAGCACAGCCCAGAGATGGCAGTCTAGGGCAGAGGTCAGCAAACTACAGCCCAAGGGCCACATCCGGGCCACCACCTGCATTTATAGATAAAGTTTCACTGGCGCACAGCCACAACCGTTCATCTACATGTTGCTATGGCTGCTTTCACACTACAATGGCAGAGTTAATTTCAACAGAGACCAAATGGCCTGCCAGTCTAAAATATTTATTATTTGGTCCTTTCCAGAAAAAGCTTGCCAACCCCCGGTCTAGGGTATTGATAAAATCAACTTGTCACGGCTTTATGCTGGGTCAGAACCACTCATCTGTACAGTCTTATTTTTTGAAAAGGGTCCCCTATTTTCCCCTGATAAGAATATAAATCTCACGAAGCCCACCTCAATTTTGTCTGAAGCTGGATGCTGACTGAGGACAAGTTGGTCACTTTCTTGTTTAAGCTTATTGAGCTCTTTTTCCTTAACTTCCAGCTGACTCATGCGTATCTGCGAATAAAAGAAAAACAAGTCCTGTAGAACAAGTCACCGGCAGCCTTCCATCCCTCCCGCCATTGTTAAAGGAAGTCAAACACAAAACTGCATTTTGGAAATGAACAATGTCAAAGAACTGCATTGCGTGTTCCTCAAGAATCTTAGCATTTTTAAGACCAGAAAGGATGTCTGAGATCATCCAGTAAGCAGCTGAGGCCGGACTGGTGACACGGCTTGTCTGAATTCACCCAGGTGAAGGGACAGAGCTACAACACATAGTGAGATTTTCTAATTCTCGGCTCTAAGCCACCACACTCTGCGGTACACACACTCGAGGATGTCTGACCGAACCAACCTCACCCCGTCTGCTGTCTTCTGAGATGCTAAGCCCTGCACTGCCTCTCTTAGGTCACGGAAAAGCCTTCAGAAAGGAATGGATTTTCACGACCACCCCACTGAGGCTGCACCACAGGTGGCCGATTCAACGATCACAAGTGCTTTCGTCAGCACCGCACGACCCCCGGGGCTTACAGAGAAGGCCTCTTGCTTCTGAGCGATGTCGGTGTTCCTGTCGCTCCAGTCGTACAGCAGTTCCTCCTCTTCACAATCATTGATCCACATGATCTCTTGGGACGTGGCCTGAATGATGTTCTGCAGCTGTCGCAGGTGGTCCATCCTCTCAAAGGATATTTTCTGCACAGGAAGGTCAAAGCAGCGTTAGGACAACAATATGCAAATGAACGATGCTCCCTGCAGATTTCACAGATAAACCCTCGGTGATCCCTTTTACCAACAAAAATCCCAAGAATCGGTCAAATGTTCATCTTTTGCATTCACTGATCAGCTGGTAGGTGAAAAGGACCACTCAAACTTAGGATGAGTAAGGGGTCAATTTTAGATTCAAAGAAATAGCCTAATCCAGAAGGGTCTTGACTCAGACACTGGTGTTTGGCTTCAATAATTAGTTTTAGATTATATAGAGAAAATAGATTATTAAAAAAGATAAATCAAGCTTTTTCTGCCCTCTCCCACATCCCCAAAAGTCAAGGGGCCATCACCTTGGAAAATAGTTGTGTCACCACTGGCCATGTTATTTAAATAGTATCACTGCCAACAAGGAAATACTGGAAAAGGGAAGACAGGGTGACACAAATAGGCAGAAGAATGGACATATCTCTCCTTATGAGTCAAGTAATTGATTCAGTTTGTCATAAAATGGTGATGATGGTCTGATAAACCTCTCTCTAAGGAAACCAAGTCTTACTTTTGCTTATACTTCCTAAAAAGGCTACAGTTCACAAGTGGAAAAGCTTTATGGCTTTAACTGCAAGTATTTAACAAGTGCTAATTATGTGACACTTAAACTTGCAAAAACTAAGTACTGTCTTCAGAAAAAAATTCTTTTCAAATTTCCTTCTAAAGGGAACAGAGCAGTAGAAATAAAATCAGCATCTATAAGCCCCTTGGTATACTTCCAGGCACTTCCTGGGTCCTTAGGGATAACGCCGAGCAGGTGCTTTATCCCCAGGTCCACATTTATACAACCGAATTGCACTGGACACAGAGCCTTCAGAAATAAGTCGTCTTACCAGCAGGTTTTCATACTCCTCCTCCAACTGGTAGATTGCAGATTTTTCACGCTAGAAGAAGACCAACAGTGAGTAATTATTTAATTCCCCTTGAGGGTTTATATAGAGAGAACAGCCCTTCTAAATCTCCTTCTGTCAAATACATACTAACTTCAGATTCCCTGGTGGAAAGAAGAATTTGCTCTATGAAATCTTTCACCCACAGGGACCTTTCTCAGTTGATCTGGAGGCAAACCTCACCGGCCTGGTGGTGGCATCTCTAAAAGGAAAGGGCTCATCACTGTCGCTTAAAGAATCACTGTTAAACAAACTTTTAAAAGTTTGAAAATATCATTTAGGACTCCTCAGATCTTAGAGAAAAGAGGGAGCGATCTGATCAGATACTCAGGTAGACAAAAGTAGGCAAAAAAAAAAAAGGTGGAAAAAGTGGGGATGAGCATCTCCGGGCCACGTACAAAACAGGCTCCGGACGCGCAGGCTCAGCGGCCATGGCTCACGGGCCCAGCCGCTCCGCGGCATGTGGGATCCTCCCGGACCGGGGCACGAACCCATGTCCCCTGCATCGGCAGGCGGGCTCTCAACCACTGCGCCACCAGGGAAGCCCCAAAAGTCAGTGATTTAAATGGCACAAATGAACTTACCAACGCAACTGAAACAGACCCACAGACATAGAGAACAGATTTGTGGTTGCCAAGAGGGAGAGGGGTGGGAGAGGGCTGGAGGGGGAGTTTGGGATTAGCAGATGCAAACTAGTATATACAGCATGGATAAACAAGGTCCTACTATAGAGCACAGGGAACTATATTCAACATCTTGTGATAAACCGTAATGGAAAAGAATATGGAAAAGAATGTATATATATATGTGTGTAACTGAGTCACTTTGCTGTACAGCAGAAATTAACCCAACATTGTAAATCAACTATACTTCAATTCTTAAAAAGTCAGTGATTTAAAGTGTAGAGATCGGGTGGCCAGGTACTTAAAATCAGGTGAATATTTTAGGCTGTAATCTTGGACCCAGCTTCAAGTCAGTCCTTTCAGCAAAGGAAAAATGTCAGGATGAGACACGATTTCCTTATTAGAAATACAGTTTAATTACCACATAGGAAAGGCTTCACCAAGGACTGCACCGAGGATTCACCAAAATAAAACTAGAGGATTGTCGCATTTTCTCTATTTGAAGAGACGGTCTGCTTTGTGCAGAAGAAAACTACCACCCCTCAGAACATGCATTTACCAGTGGCATAAACGAGTGTGTGTGTGTGTTTAGTCCTGGAGGGTTAGCATGATCCCTAGTCGGTCTTTCTGATTCCACATCCCCATTTATGAAATGGGATTTTTAAAAATTTCTAGGGAAGGATAAATTAGCAGTTTGGGATTAACAGATACACATTACTAGATATAAAATAGATAACCAACAAGGACCCACTGTATAGCACAGGGAACTATGCTGAATATTTTGTAACCTATAAGGGAAAAGAATCTGAAAAAGAACAGATATCTATGTATGTATAACTGAATCATTTTGCTGTACACCTGAAACTAAGACAACACTGTAAATCAACTATACTTCAATTTAAAAAAAAAATGCCAAGATTAAAAAAAAAATGTTCCAGTCTGTTGGGGAAGAAATCCCAGACTCATGTTTCAGCCCAAACTGCCTGGGATCAACTAACTACAGCATCCTTCAGTACACTCCCGGAAGACTCTATAATGAAATGTTCCGAAGTACCAGGTCGGCTTTAATCTTGTCCAGCTGCCAGCGGTAGTCCCCGATGGCGTTGTGGATGGTCCTGTGGCTGCTGATGTGCTGTTCCACTGAGGCCAGGTCCACGCCCCAGGTTATCATGTCCATCTCCGCCTGCCAAGGGAGAGAGAGTGGGCCCTTCAATGTCTGACCCCCCTCACCTACAGCATCATCAGGGGTCGGGTACATACACAGGGACATACAGAGCTTCCACTGAGATACAACTGAAGCTGTAAACAGTCTATATTTTTGAAATGAAAAAAAATTGTAAAGGCTTGGAATTCCCAAAAAGCTAGGGAGGGCTGCCCAACACAGTAATAAGTTGGGGGTCCCCTCAACTTGTGTCCCTAGCTCAAGATGGGCTGAGGAGAGATGATTCCAAAATGAGATCCTTAAAACCTAGATCGTGTCCTCTAAGGAAAAAGATCTACCTGTGCACATGCAAGTGGCCTGGGTGTATATACAGCTGTGGGTGCGCACCTACGTATGATACAATGTTATAAGATACTGATAGACGTTTCAATATTCAGTTATTTTTAAATGTGCATTAATAATAGTTCATTAAGCTCAGTCAGGTACTACTTCCCAAGCTAAACAGCTGACCCAAGAGAAGTTTTCATTGTTTATTTCTTTAAATTGTGTTGAGCAATGTGATTTTTGACTCTTTAAATCCAGAATTTAGCATTGCCTTTCGGGATGCAAAACTCCCTATGACCCATTTCAAAGAGAAGTTACAATATATACCCAATGCCTTCATTTCAATGAATGTTGGCAATATGAAGATGGTGGAGTTATGTTAGCTCTTTAAAAATTAAATCTAACTTTCTAATTTGAGTCTCCACTACTTCAATTTAAGAATGCCACACAGTAAGAATCAAACATATTATTTCACAAGATTCGTATTGTGGCGAGTCTATTGTCTTCCTTTTGTGTGAGCTCATGTAAATTTCCAAATCACCTGTGTCATCTCTCGGACATGCTGAGGGCAAACATTGCAGACTGGTATTGCGGCAAGAACATTACACACATTGTTCTAAGCCACATCCATGTTCTCATGTACTTGGCGAGCCTTCAGAAAGGGCAGCCACCAGACAACTGCAAGTTACCCTGGACTCTGACCTTTCTCTCCCTTGGCTCATTTCGACTTTAAAGCAGAAACAAGCGAGTACACTGGGAAATTAATGAGATGACCAGGCTCCCGATCCCACCTCTCATTACCAGCCAGGTGTACAGTATCTGCCCCATCCATCAGCAGAAACACAAATCAGGGAAACACAACCCTGGCCCAGGAGCTGTGTGACTGCGTACGGACTGTGCCTCTGGGGACACCTCTCCCTTATCAGCTGGCCCTACAGCTCAGTCCCCTGGGAGTGAGAGGAAGAATGCAGGCTATGCTTAGGGGAAGAAGGGATAAGAGGAACGCCAGAGCAAACAAGCAGCAAGTGATAAAACTGCTTCTAATCCCTTTGAAACCCTGGGGGCTACCTGATCTGAAAAGCAGCGGCTCATCAGTTGCATCTGTAAGAGGGGTGCACCCCACCCCCTCTCCCCACCACCCGCCATGACAGAAAACTGAGTCCACGTGATAATGCCGTTTTCCAAAATTTTAAAATGCTGAGCTACAAAAGATTCTTACAAAGCTACACCCAACATGAGTACAGAAAATGACAAATTATGAGCTGTCATGTTCTAGAACTTTCAGAGTGACTAAGAAGAAATGAGGGAATTTGCCATTTCATAAGTAATCTGGTTCAAAGGCTGTTTCACCTAACGTCTGTCACTGGTCACTGACCCTCCCCATGCAGTCCAAGCCCCATGAGCCTGGCCCAGCCTTCTCTGCTGGCTCCGTTCCGCAGGGACGGGAGTGCCAGCCCTCCCCCACTCCCATCTGAGCAGAGTTTTAGCACAGCTCATGCAGAAAAAGTTGGCATTTGGCTGTATGTATCTTGTTTTCTTCAATAATATTCCTTTTCAGGGCTATGGGACATAAGCTTTGAACCTCATTTTCTGGCATGGTGCCAAAACATAGTAAACACCCCAGAAATGTGTGTTCAAAGATTAGAATGGGCTTGGGAAACATGCAAATAGGTTAGTATTTAGGTTTCTGGGATTACAACTGACTCTCCTCCTCTATAAACCCCACCTTCTTGTAAGTGCTATAAAGTCTTTATAATACGTGGGAGAAAAGGTTAACTGAATGAATGAATGCACACATGCATGTTTAGCTGCATAAGCCTTCACACGTGCCAAAGAACACCTACAAAAATCTTTAAGTGGCTGAGAAACTTCAGAACCACTGCTAAGTTGGTCCAACAACAAGTAATGAAACCACTCTCTCCAACAACGACAACTGCATCTCTGCACAACTGATCATTCTAACACGCCCACCTCCTCACGAGAAGGACAGCTCATCAGGATCGAGTTTTCATTACAAAATTCCCATCTACATTCATTACGGCACATAATTACTACATAAAACAACAAAACAATAATTAGCACTGAAACATCCTTTGTAGAAACTCCAGTGCTAGGGAAAGGCTCAGCACCTCTGGTGCCAGTATTTCACTTCTCTCCCACAGAAGTGATGTCATGATTGCACAAGACAGCTGACACTTCAAAAATATAATAAGGTTAGGCAACCAACGAGACCAAACCAGAAGGTCCAGTTTTACTGCGTGTCCAGCTCCTCCAATTTGTTAATATTTTAAATGAACCTCCACAATGTTCGCTTTTTTTCTCTTAAGCACCTCTCAGTAACACCTGAAGAGCTCAGCGATGAAGTTTTTTGGCGCATGAACTACCATAACAGATCTTCCAGCTGTGAACGGTGAGAACTAGATTTTCACCATCTAGCAATTCAGTGATACGTGTTAAATATTACCTACGTGATAAAGTACGACTATAAAGCAATGAGGCTGGTTCCCTAAGCCACACGGGGAAGAAAAAAATCCCTGAATTTTCACTTATTTCAAAGTAAAAGAATATGAGGAAATGCCGAAAACAGCACGTGGTTGCTGCCAGCTGACGTCCCGACCCCCATCCCGCCAGGTCTGCACACCTGGCCAGGATCTCTGAGAACCAACCTCCTCCCACCGGAAGCTGCTTACCCTCTGCTGCCGCATCCACCCCAGACATTCGCTGGTGAGGCGCTTGGTGACTTCATCCCACCCGGAGCCACTCTGGCAGGTGTACCCTCCACCTCCCTTGGAGCTGGCCCTTCGCCCTCGAGGGACACTGATGGCTTTGTAAAGGGCTCGCATTTGCTCCTGGAGCTGCAGCAGTCTGAAAGGAAAGGAAAACAATCACACCACTGCCGGAAAACAGCCCATGAAACATGTCCTGGCCAAACGGCCCCCTCAGTGTCAGTATAGAGATCACAGATGTTTTACTCATAGATTTTTTTTTCTTGATCACATGCAAAGCCTTAAATATTCTGACGCTCCAAGCCTGAAGCACCACAGCAAGTGTAACTGCCTTTGCCCAACCCGGCAGCATCCTGTACCTTCTCACAAGTTCCACCCTGGGAATTTCCTAGGACCATGCGCCCTGGGTAGTGTGATCTCAAAATCAGACTACACACCTCTGCTTTAAATGGCATTTTCAACTCTGTGAGTCTCATTTCTGTATGCATTAAACTGAGCTGGACTTAATTTTAGACTCTTCAAAGTCAATCGCTGTGCCAAAGGTCTTTGCTGCCCCCTAAGTGGAAGCACAGTGAACGTCTCAGAGCAAACTCAACTCTTCAAAAGAAGCACGCCCTCTTGGGCAGGTCTGTTTAGTTCTTCGCATGGCAGCTTTGTGATTCCACGACAGATGAAGGTAGTGGGTTTAGTCAATTTGTATTAGAGACACATTAAGCTCTAATACCAAGCAAGGGAGCCCTTTCTGGGGAATATCTGTGCTTTCTTCAGGGAAGACCTGGGTCAGGGGATTGAGTGCAACTCCACGAGGCCTGCGGGCACCATGCTCGCTCTGTGGGCAATACCTTTTCTGATAAACGTCACAGGGCTGGCCCATCTGCCGCATCTCTCTAATCAAGCTATCGGTAATTTCCATCTGATCGTTGGCCTGGGCAAAACACTCGTCCAGTTCTCTGCTCTGCGCCAGCTGTATCCCATCTCCGTACTTCAGTTCCTACAAGAAAGAAGTCACATGAAGGAAACACATAATACTGGAGAGAAAAGCTTCACGCGTATTACTAGAAGCAAAAGCTTCCGCTATAAACTTAAATATTATAAGTCCCCTGCCCCGTTCCACGGAAGTGCAAAAAGTCTCTAACTGAAAGTTGTCTTATTAATTTGAAATAGGGAGGTAAATTAGGGAGATTCATGAAGCAAAATGTGTAGCCTATATTTTAAATTTTCAGACGCCTTTAAAAGCATATTCACAGAGTGCTGACCTTTCTCTTACTTCAGTGTTAAATGCCTATCTTTCTTATTTTCACAGGACACTCATCTAACTGTAATTTCACTGTGATAAGAACACTGTACCAGATGAGGTCTTTTTTTTTTTTTTCTGGTACGCGGGCCTCTCACCGCTGTGGCCTCTCCCGCTGCGGAGCACAGGCTCTGGAAGCGCAGGCCCTGGAAGCGCAGGCCCAGCGGCCATGGCTCACGGACCCAGCCGCTCTGCAGCATGTGGGATCCTCCCCGATTGGGGCACGAACCCGCGTCCCCCGCATCGGCAGGCAGACCCTCCACCTCTGCGCCACCAGGGAAGCCCCCAGATGAGGTCTTTTTTACACACAAACTGAGCTCTTCCTGCAACTTGTGGGAGATAACTTTTTGGTTCTTAAAAAGAAAGCTGTCTAGTTAATTGTATTGAGCCAATCGATTTCCTGGTTTTGATGATGGGTGATACTTAGTGAGATGGCCACCTTTGTGGGGAGCTGGATGATGGATACTCGGAAAATATCATGGGTCTCGTGCCTTCTAAGCCTGTTTCAATAAGATCCTAAGTTATCTCTGTAACATCAAGAAATACTGTGAGCTTTCACGAATGTTACCATTTCCCCTCAATTTTCAGTTGCTTATTTATCCATATTTTGTAATGTTTCTCATGTAGAATTGTTCTCACAAGATGGTAAATTTTCCTGAAAAAAGACATTAAATTGATGGTGTACATCACAACCCATGACAATCCAGTGACATAAACATGTCAGGTTGCACCTCTAGGAAAAGAAAGCATTACAAAATCAGAGAAATGACAACAGGTTGTTGCAATTCCAAAAGGGTGTTAATCCGTAGTGTAAATATTTGTTGGAAAAAAACTATGTGAAAACTGGTTCCCATTGTTAAGCCAACATTGCAAGTAAGTTAGGAAGATAGACATCCCGCTCTTGTCTGTTTTGAGAAAAAGCATCTCTAAACACTAGGAGGGCGGGGAGAGAATGCACAGGTCAGGGCTATGAGTCTAAGTTAACCAGGAGCAAAACCAGGTACAAAACCAGGTGTGGACAGTACTTTAGGAGAAAAAGAAAGCTTACCGGCTGCACGATCAGCTCGGCCCGCATCAAACAATCCGAGCAGTTCTGCAGAAGCTCCTGGATGGTGTTCTGGTTCTGCCTGGACATCGTTCCGGTTTGACTGATGAGCAAACACAAAGAAAGAAAATAGGAAAATTTTTTTTCAATTTTGAACTCATTTTAAACTTTCAAAACAGCTGCAAAAACAAGACAAAAACACTTCAGTAGGCCCTTCACCCAGACTGCCCAATTGTTCACATTGGCCATGTCTCTTTGTTCCCCTCCCCCCTGTATGTGTGTATATCTATTTATAGTATATATACATTTTTCTGAGCCATTTGAGATCACGCTTCTTTATCCCAAAATATTCCAGCATGTATTTCCTAAGAACAAAGCCATTCCATTATATAACCACAGTACAATTACCAAAAGCAAGACATTTAAAAAATGATGGAATACTATTTTCTAATCTACAGAACATTTTCAAATTGTACTAACCTTCACACCAAGTTTTTTTTGTTTTTTTTTTTTTTTCCTGGTGTAAAATCTAATCCCGAAATACCCTTTTGAGTTGTGAAAACACATTTCCAGCATCTTCTCTGTCACCCCTCTCCCTTCATCCCACATCAATGCCATCACCAGTCCTGGGAAAGGTGGCATCAGACCCAGAGCTGCAGGGTTTCATTGACCAGTCTGGCTGAGGACCATTGTAGGAGATGAAAGAAAAGCTTATTCTGCAAAAAATTTTCTGCAACCAGAAAAAGCTGATAATGGTAAAGGAAGGATGGGGTAAAGAAAGTGATGGGAAATTTAAATATCTTTAATGCAAAAAGAAGCCACTTCTCCTTTCAGGATGACCCCAGAATATTATCCTGTACAATGATGCTCACCCACATGTGTATGTCAAATGTAGCACTATTCTGGAAGACAGGTAGCAGAAACCTTAAAACGACCGTGGTATTTAAGAAGAATGTTGTAGATATTCTACATTTTAAAGAAAGAGATTATAGAAATTCAGTTTGCTCCAGATACACGTAAAAAGAGTAATCTACCATAAAACAAGTCTTACTTTTTAAATTGCCAGGATACATTATGCTACAGCACAGCCCACTACGGCTTAGTTTAAGAGAGATTTAAAGCACATTAAATTATTAACGTTCAGGAAAGGTCTTATGAATGTCCTACAAGAAAGCTGAGTTCCTCCAGGGCTTCTGAGCTACCAGCCAGGCCGGCTCGAGCTTTCGGATAAAACAGACGCCTGTTCAATGTACTGAACTTTCTTTTATGTGTGTCTGTGTCGGGAAGGGTGTCTGTGTGCGTTTATAAAGAAAGAATTTCCGGACTTCCCTGGTGGCGCAGTGGTTAAGAATCCGCCTGCCAATGCAGGAGACACGGGTCCTGGGGGCCTTCGAGCCCTGGTCCAGGAAGATCCCACATGCGGCGGAGCAACTAAACCCGTGCACCACAACTACCGAGCCTGTGCTCTAGGGCCCGCGAGCCGCAACTACCGAGCCCGTGCTCCGCAACTAGAGAAAGCCCATGCGCAGCAACGAAGACCCAAAGCAGCCACAAATAAATAAATTAATAAATAAAATTTTTTTTTCTAATTTTTATTTTATTTATTTATTTGCGCCAGGTCTTAGTTGCGGCATGCTTGTGGGATCTAGTTCCCTGACCAGGGATCGAACCCAGGCCCCCTGCATTGGGAGCTCAGAGTCTTAAGCCCTGTGCCACCAGGGAAGTCCCAATAAATAAATCTTTTAAATAAATAAATAATGAAGAAAGAATTTCACTGTTTAAAAAACACGTTTGAAAAGCACAGGCTGTACTAGGCAGAGATAGGGTGAAGTCACAAGAATGTGGGGAACTTCTCCCACCGCCCCTTGACTCTGCCTCATTTCACATCGGACAGGCGCTTTCTCTCTCTGCCCGCCAGGCTTCCCTGCAAGCCGGCCCTGGCTGAAAGCATGTGGGTGAGAAACCAGCTCTCCTGGGAACCAGTGCCAGGTGAGGCCGCAGCTCCTCCAGGCAGGCCCTGGCACTGCCCACCCATCAACACCAGGGCACCGCACACACAACCCCCCCCCCCCCGCATGAATGCTGCCCTTCTCTGCCTGCCACTCAGAATCAGACAGGAAACCTGGCACACTTCTCGGATTGCTGAGATGTTAACAGGACTCCATCCGTTGTCAAAACTTGTGCAAAATTCCACTTGACTTAGAACACTTTCCAAAATGCACCCATTATAACAGGGAGGAAAGAAATTCAAGAGACAAACGGAAAAAAAGAAAAAAGAGAGACAAAGGGAGAAATACAGAAACATCACTGAGAAGTCTAGGATGGGTAAGTAATTAGGGAGGTCCTGTGTAATTAGATTTGTTTTCTTTAAGGAAGGGGCATGAGAGGCCCTTTCTTCTGAAACATTTAATAATTCTGGTCAGCAGTTGGGTTCAGAGGGTGATTCCCACAGAGAATGCCAGTCCCTTGCATACAAAGGAAAGGGCTCTCTCTTAGCACAGTGGAAAGTCAAGAGTTTCTGAAATGATTTAATAACGTGTGCTACCATAAAAACTAACACAGTGAGTGCTAAGACAGAGGGAGATGGGGAAACTGGGTGAGGTGTAGGAGAACTCCCTCTATCTCTGCAGCTTTTCTATAATCCTAAAATTATTCCAGGATAAAAATGTACAAAAAATAAAAAAGAAGCAGAGAGTCCAAACTCACTTGTGAATGAAAGTTCCAAAGTGTATATACAAGTCTTTTAAAAATGAATTTATGACACTAAATTCATTTGCCAACAAAATATGAAACTCTTCAGCTCTTTTTACCCAACTACTAGAGTAGTTAGTTACATGACACTTAGAAATGAACTAAGGAAAAAGAGGTGAGGCAATTAAACGCTGGCTTAAAATATTGGTGGACTTGCACTTAAAAAACAAAAAGGTAAAAAAAAACAAAAACAAAAAAACACCAAAACGGTAACTTCATATGCTGTTAATGATACTGAAAAGAATTATTCATGCTTCAGCAACAGGCCTGCCTATGTTCACCATACATACCCTTGATAGCCACTAAAACCCTATGTGTTTGCCTTGGCATTTTAGGAATAGATTAACAACCGTCTGCACAAAAATCTAATCTTTCTAAAAGTAAAAAGAAAGAAAAGCTAAAGTGTTAGAACAATGTAATGAAGAATCTTTGGTATTGTGATTTTTCTGTAGGAAAGTATGATCTAATTAACCAAATTTCCTTAGGCACAACTTTTCAAGACTGTGTCTGGTCCTTAAAGTAAGATCTACATGTCCCGTTTGTCATCTGTAAGCATCTCACTTCAGTCTGAACATCCTTGGGAAACAGACCATCAAATCGAGCAGGTGGAAGGACAACTCAGGCCCCTGAGGTTTATTGATGAGAAAAGAGAATCCACCTTCACATTTCAGCTTGCTTGTCCCCGCCCAGTGAAGGATCCACACAGAAATGACTGTACTTAAATCAAGAAGGAAGTGTCCGTGGAGAGGATTTCGACTCACTAGACACTCACTCAGATGCTGTGCAGGGCTGGACCCTTCAGCAGGAGAGCCAGGAGAGCATGCCTCAGGGAACACGGGCGTGTTGTGTGTCATTCAGAACTTTTTAAGTCAAAAATCATATTTTTTCACATAATTTTAGGTCTTTTGTCATTTACCTCAGAAATATTCTAGATCTCAGTTTTCTCATCTTTTGGGCTAGGTGCTATCTAAGATTTCCTTAGCTCCTTTGATCTGTAACTTTATTTTATGAGACCACCAAACTCACTCCTCCTACTGAAAATAATCTAAAAGTCTATGTTCTGTGTAAAGGTAATGAAGTTTCCTCTTCATACAGTGCAATTTGGGAAAATGCAAAATTCCATCATATAGGAAGAAATCATTTTAAAATAAATACTTATTTAACAAGCATATAAGGACTTTAAAAATCCCTAGCCTCAAAGAAATTTTCAACACTGGTACGTATTGGTATTAGGGGTGCAGAGATTTTAAACCATGTTAGGAATTGAACTAACGAGGTCAGAGTTCAATTTTTAAGTCCCATTTCCGTGTCATGGAAGATGAAAGAAGTTATGCAAAAAAAAAAAAAAAAAAAGAAAGAAAAGAAAGTTCATTTGGGTCAAATCAATCAAAAAATATTGACTTCTAAACTAAAATTAATAGCTGGCCTTGAAAATATAACATTTGTCCTTAAAAGTCTTTAAGCTTTCTGAAATCTTCTCTTATTTTCAAACTTACAAAGACAAATTATTCGTACAACAAAGAACCTGCCTACACTTCTTTTGAAAATTCATTCTAAAACTTGTTTAAACAAGTAAGGGTTCCAACAGTTTACATAAAGATCCCTTCATCAGAGGCTAAAAGGAAAACATGGTCTGGGCCACATGAACGTGTGAACAGTATTAAAGAGCTTTCGATGTTTTATTTTACTACCTCCAAATAACAGTCTTTTCTTAAAAAAATAAGACCCCAAAATTAACTGTGAAGCCACTAGTTTCACACTTTTCCCAAGAATATTATAGACAAAAATACAAGACAAATACTTTGAAGAGAGTCTTGAAGCATTACAAGATATTTATTAATAGTTACTCTCCTTGCTTTATGAAAGTCATTTTACAATCATCTATTCTGTTCATTAGACACTTGGCCTGTGCCACGTAACTCTGGATTTATTTTTGTATATACACTGGGTTGGCCAAAAAGTTCGTAAGAGTCTACGGAAAAACCAGAAGGAACTTTTTGGCCAACCCAATACTTTCTCTCCCATTGGGTTCCTTCTTTCCTTCCTTCCTCTTTCCTTTGCCCCTTCTCTCTCTCTCTCCCCCACTCTCTCTTCTTTTGGTTCATTCTATCAACATAAGGTCCTCGATGTGTGCCGGAAATTATGTCTCACGTGTATTCGGATTCATGGAATAATGACCTTGGAAAAAGTCAATGAAGACTTGATGGAAATGATGATAATTATGTAATGCATTAATACTGATCTTAAAACTTATTTGCATTCATATTGATCTAAAACCTATCTGCTGAGCTCCTTACAATGTTTAAAACATGTTCCATATGTTATTTTGAGTTTCTTTAAAAGATCTTAAGTAAAAAGAAAAACATCCATGGAGTTTGTAAAAAAAAAAAATTTACGTCTTCATTTAAGGACAATACCCTACACCTCCAAGACTCACTAAACACATCAGTGGAAATGTCACGTATCAGAAGTTACACACCAAGTGCTTCCGCCTCCACAGAGTTTTCCTGGCACATCTCTGCCCTCCTTCTGAACGAATTATTTACACACCTGTCTGCCCACACCTGGAGAGCAAAGTCTCACACCTTAGTCACTTTCGGCTCCTACGTGCACCTAACAGCACAGAGTTCCTCACCCAGAAGGTCCTTAACGTATGTTTGTTTGGTTTAGGAAAGTAGAAGAAAAACAAAGGCAAATCGAAGACTGATATGAAGATATTACTACTCATTACCCTGATTTCCAAAGCTCAATCAGGTAGCGCATCTACTGCACCCCAATTCCCCACCAATAGTGGGGAAAAAAAGGGGGGGCTTCCCTGGTGGCGCAGTGGTTGAGAGTCCCCCTGCCGATGCGCGTCCGGAGCCTGTGCTCCGCAACGGGAGAGGCCACGGCAGTGAGAGGCCCGCGTACCGCCAAAAAAAAAAAAAGTTTTCTCTATCAATTTTAGGAAGAAGGCCTCCTCTGTACCTTCATCTTGTCCTCACCCAGGAGCTTTGGAAGCGGTACTCTAATAAAAGTTCCACTGCCTTTCCATGTTTGCTATTTTCACAGTTTTTGGTGGCTTGGGTGGGGGCCGGGGAGGGCAACCTAATCACAGATCATTAACTTCATAAAGAGTTTGGGGTCCACCCCGTTCTCAGCCACTTCTGGCTGGACAGCCTGTGACTCGGAGCAAGTTAGTAGACTCGCGGGGCCTAGGGTTTCTGCAGGAACACAGTCACCTCTCGGGGCTGGCCTGCTGTTGAGAGAAGCAGCCAGTGAGGTCTGTAAAGCCCGGCAGAAACTAAATCCTCGCTGCGAGATCGTTCGTACAGGGGGAGCTGCTGTTGTGATACGATTCTTAGATTTTGCTTTTATTTTTCATTTTGTGTTTTTCGCCCCAGTTCATGATTTTGCAGTTCACCCAGTTCACAATTTTAAGGATATCCTGCAAGCACACTGGAGGTGGAGTGAGAAGTGAAAAAAAGGAAAGAAGAAGAAATGATGATTGGGTATTAAGTGTGAGGCATTTGAGACTTTCTCAGGTAATTTTTAATTCCTAAAATTATCTACGAGACCTAAAAAAAAGTTTGAGACAATTCAAAGACAGAGATACATTTTAACTGCGTGAAAGACATCTTTTTGAAGGGATTAGAAAATTCAGAAAAAGATGCTTTCCTTTCCTTTATTAAATGGGGATGAATATTTGACCCTTACAAATTCAAGGCCAAAACAGGGATTTCTGTTTTGAATTCCTTCCCTATGTGAAAACTTACATTCATTCTGATTTAGGCATCTGGTTATCCACCAAGAGGCCAACTCCTTTTTAATTTTTTTCAGGTACCTTACGAAGCAAGGGATATTACGTTTGCATGTCACACATTTGAATTCCAGGCAAAAAACTCAGACCTATGGCCTGCAGCCTCTCACTCTGGTGTCCTCATTTTCATGAAATGTAGACTTCACATTCCTGAGGTCTCTGAAGGTCCTGGACCCTCCCAGCCCAAGGTGCTGGTGGTAAGGTGCACGTGATGGGGCTGCCCTGGCATTTTATGGCATGCTGAGGCTTGGGGTCCGTGGGGCAGTGGCTTCAACATCAGAACCACCCCTGCCCATTTTCCCAGGAGGGCCAGAGGGAGCCGGAGAAAAAGCAAAGGGCGGGGCGGCAGGGCCCCAGGCACCAAGGCCTGGGGACTGAGGCGCTTCTTCCAGAACCTTTGAAAAGTCTGGAAAGACTGGCTGGCTGAGGGCTGAGTTAACACTCCCCGAGACACACCCAAGCCCTCCTCAGCTCCACCCGAAGATGTCAGCGTGGAGGCATCAGCACTTTTTTGTCTTTCCCAAGACATTTCAGGCGCCCGGACAACAATGAAATTACGCCCATGTTTACAGAAAAGATTAACTACTTGCTGGAAGCTGCTCTGTAGATGTGCCTGACATTCAGCGGGCTTAACGCAGCATCCCACTGTCCTTCATTCCTCAGCAGATGGAAACTCTACAGAAGTGTGAATGCAAGAACACAATGGCTATGAAGTATTTCCCAGGAATGCAACAATTTAAAAAAAAAGTAAAAACTCCTATTGGATAGAAGAGTTTACAAGAAGAGGTGAATTCTAATAACTAAAGTTAGGTCTTTTCTTGCACCATCGTGGTATACTGGATTCAAATGCAGCTCAATTACTAACTTAGCTGCTTGACCTAAGCCAAGTCATCTAACTCTTTTAACCTCAGTTTCCCACCTGTGAAATGGGAAGTTTGTCGTGAGGCTTGAGATAACAATATACTTGGCACATGGTGGGTGTTGGCCAGGCAATGGTAACTATTATTAACCACTGATCCGATGTTTGTATAAAATATATAACCTACTCAAACTTAGTCACTATGTAAGTGTTACTACTGCCATATATTAAGCTACACTGAATCTTACTTTGCCATCGTTTCCCAGAAAAATATTTAGAATAACCATTCTGAGTCAGCCAACTCTAAGCCTGTTTTCTCACTCTCCCTTGCCTCTCTGATCCAGTTCTGAGCTGAAGCTGTCATTCCATCACATCTACCTCCTGTCCCACTGCCACCAACCTCGACCAGACTTTCACCTCCCTCCTTCACTGGTATAACTGCTTCCTTAAGGCAACCCCTCCCACACACTGCTGGCCACAGCAACAATCCTATGGCTTCCTGCCTCGGTCTTATCTCTCTGCTCCTTCAAAGGAGACCTTCACTGGCTCGGATGAGACCTGCAAGGGTTCCCCTGTGCCTAACCCTAACCCACCACCGTGGATTCGAGATCTCCCAGGTTCTGGCCCCAGCCCGTCCTTCCTCCTTCCGTCTCACTGTTTCCCCACTTAAGCGAATGCTCCAAAAGGAGACCACTCCCTAGGTCTTGAAGTTGCACCTGCTTTTCCACTTCTCACACTTTTCTCATGCTCTTCTCTCCTCCAGGTGCACTCTCTGCCCACTCTCTTTACCAACTGAAATTCTCCAAAGTCCAAGTCAACACCACTTCCTTTATAATAAAATCTTACTAATGCCGCCACTACAGATGTTACCTTGTCCCCTTACGAAGCCTCTGAGTCATGGGTACCGCTCCTGTGCATTATCCGTTTGTATTATAGTACTCATGTACTTATCTTCCTCTAAACAGCATCTGCTCCCTTCCAGAAGTCTTTGTATTTTCACCTTTGAATCTCCCCGACATCTAACACACAGCAGATGCTCAGGAAATATTGGCTGAATGAATGAATGAATACATGGACTTGAGGTACTTTCATCCTGTAAGTACAGGGCTGTCCAGTCTCATACACAAGTACATGGTCTAAACGCACAGGATGCCAGAGGGCAGAGGGAGGAGCCCCTGATTCTCATGCCAGCTCGGCCATGGTGGACTCCGGGATTTGGGGCAAGTCTTAATTTGTCTCTAAAGTGGAAAAGTGAGGTTTCTGTCCTCCTCAGGACCCCCTTCCACTCTAAAATTAAATGTAAATGCGCCTGTTTAACTTCATGCTGAGAAACAGGCTTCTTTTAAAAGGTAGTTTAAAGCAAACTTTAAAATAGGTATCAGATAGTGATCACACATATTTCGCTTTGGAAATCAAGTTCTGGAGAAATGTAAGCATTAGCATTTTATGCACATATTTCTGAAGCTTAGTGACTGTGTCTGGCTTGTAAGCCTCCTACAAATTCCACACCTTGATCAGCGGAAGATCTAACTGGGGGACTTTGTCACTTGGCCACCAAATTTCACTACAGATTTGTAATTTCTTTTAACTACAGGAATAAGACCAGTGTAATTCTGCCATCATTGAAAACAATATAGCATCTCATACGAGAAAAATCCAAAGTTTAAATTTTCAAAAATAAACATCTTAAATTATCAAGCATGAAACATGTACCAAACTTTAAAATATCATGAAAAGCAGTGGAAGAAGGTAAATAAAGTCGTTGCAGATCCCATGCAGGGTAAAACAAAGACACAAAAGACAGGTGGGGGAACGAGGGATAATCAGAGTGAGAAATATCCGGTCCTAAACAGTGACAAGTGTTACTAAATAAAGGACAGACAAAGGCAAGAGGCTGTAAAGTCACTTTCAAAGGAAAAATAAGATTTGGGCTCTGTACACACTCAAATTAGCTTATTTAGGGAAGGGCTAAATGCACACATTGATCATTAAAAAAATCACCAATCTGATCCAGCCAATAAAGTGGGGGTTTTAGAAATAAAGGAGTTTAGATGCAACCAGTCGTTTTCATACTGGTTTTTTAGGGGGTTTTTTTTTTTTTTTTTTGGTTTCGTCGCTTTAAAAACAAAACACCTCTATTTAGAAAAACTTTCGGTCAGAAAAGTGCTTTTAAAATCCTTCATCATCATTCACTTAGCAGAGGGCAGTCGAGTCAGAGCTGCCATCCTGCTTCTGCCAAGTGCGTGCCAGGGCCAAACAAATCCTTCCGCACAAGACGCTAAAAACCCTAGGAAAACAGGTGCGGTGCGGACCCCGACCCTCTCCAGTCAGTCGTCCTTATTTTAAAATGCAGACCTCAGCGTTTGCGGGCTACTGTGTATTGTGACAACGCTTCGTTTCTAAGGGCAAGTAGCACAAGCGCAGGCCGGGACAGGCCCGGGGAAACTCCAGTACCTGGATCCAGAAAGAACGCCGGCCACATGCTGACTCAAGCCCCCAGCCTGCCGCCCCGCGGCCCTTGGCAGCTCGACAGCAACGCGCAGAAAAACAACCTCCCTCCAAGTTAGGTCACTTTTCGCTAGAGTCTCTTTCCCCTTCCCAGGGAGATGTTAAAACTTGACAGGTTTATCAACAGCCTTTAGGTTGGAAAAACCCAACACAAGAAATGATGCTATACTAGGAGAAAACATCAAGCCTCGCCCAAAGTTAACGTTCGGTGAAGCATCCTTATAAACCGGGTATCTTTATGCAGGTCATTAACCCAGATATTAATTACAAATTTACTTCTACAAGAAGCCAAGGGAGTGAAATATTCCATTAACAGCCATGTTTATTGTCAACTTAAAACATAGGGACGCTAAGATAACAGAAGCATATTCAAAAAAAAAAAGGAACAAAAAAACCAAAAAACCACCTGGTTCATAAATGCAGGAAAGAAGCAACCTTGCAAATTCTGACTTGGATTTAAATGTGTGGATTCAAAAGCATGTGCTTTCCAAATACTGCAAGACTGGGAGGGAAAAGTAAAGTTTCAGATTTAAATGGTTGGCCAACTTTTCAAACAAACTTAAAAACCAAAGTGTAAACGAGCAAAAATTTCTCCCCAGTCTCCCTAATGGTTTGGCGTATTTTTTCCTGGAAACCCCCAGGTGCATTTTGTTCATTAAAGAAAGAGCTCCAAGATTGAGACAATTCTTTGCTAGCTCAAAAAGAGAAAATAAATTTTCAAGGTGCTCCGGCAAGATAAAGAAATGAATAAATCGAAGCAGAAAGCAGGTTGCAAGTCGAGTAGTCCGTCCCGGCCCCCAAAACTGCTGGCAAAACAAAAACCCCCTGGAGTGTATTCAGTTTGCTCCTCCCCAGCCTAAGGCCACAAGGCTAGGTCGACAAAGTTCTGGAACTCAGGCCTCTTCCCCCGAAGCCCTACAAGGGAAGGACTTGCAGGGGGCGGGAAAGGGGGGTGAGAGCCGCAAAATTCTCACGGCTCACGTGGGAGAGTCCGGCTCCGGGGACCGGGTAAATGTACGTTCATTATCTTTCTCCACCCGCACCCGATTGACCTCCCTCTCCCCAACCTGGGTTTCCCGGATGATTCGGAGAGGCAGACCCCGCCCTCTTCCCAGGGCGCCCCCAGCATCGCGGGCCGGCCGGGATGGTACGCGGAGCCTCCCCGCCACGGGCCCCTGCCCGCGCTATCCCGCTCAGAGCGCAAGACCCTGCGCCCGCGCTCTGCCACCGAGACACTGAGGCTGTCCCTCGGATGCTTTTTAAAAACCGGGAAACAAAGGGCGCAGGCGCGGGGCCACAGGTGTGCTCGCTGGCGGGGGCTGCCGCGCGGCTGATCCGGGCGGGAGGGACAGGCAGCCGCTCCCGCCGGGAAACTTGGTTTGGGTAGCAGGCGAGGCCGAGGCGGGGCCTTCTCGACCCGCGACCCCGAGCTGCCGGGACACGCAGCCTCTGCACAAAAGCCCCCGGGTGGCCGGGCAGCCCAGGCGCCGCTGCGGACGTGGTCTCGGGGTGACCACGAGCTTGCAATGAGCCACTAGCCAAAGCCGAGAGCCACGTCCACCCTGGCCACCCGACAGGCCGGAGGCCCCGCTCCCCTCGCTGTTTTACTTTTGGTTACAGTTCGAGAGGTTGGGTTTAGTGGTCGCAGCCACGCCCGCCTGACCTCCCACCTGCGGCCCGGGACAAAGGCGAGGCCTCGCTGGGGACAGTCCCGGATACAGCCGGGACCCCCGCCGTCCGCCGCGCCCTGCCTGCACCCTCGCTGGCTGGCCTTGGGCCCCGGCACGCAGGAAGCGAGAAGGGGGGCCCGAGTCCCCGCCGGTAGCGAAGGAGACGCTCCTCTGCGGGTTGGCGAACATGCCCACCCGGTCTGCGCGGTGCGCCGGGACACTCGGTCTTGCCCCAGCGCGAACAGGAAATGCGTGCATGACCTCGGACAAAGAGACTGTCCCCTTTCTGGACCTGAGCTTCCTCGTCGGTCAGAGGTCGACGGTCCGTCCCGGTCCCAGGGTGCTAGGGGAGTGTAGAGACCCCGGCCCACCGGCCCACGCACACCGCGCGCCCCGGGTCGGCCCGGTACCCACCAGTAGCCGTCCGAGTTCTGGTCGGTGACCGTGCAGCGCCGGGAGTAGTACATCCTGCTGGTGCCCCCACCACCGCTGCTGCCGCCCCCGCCCCCGCCGCCGGTCATCTCGTAGCGCAGGTCGGGGCCGGACTCGGCGCGGGTCATGTGGCCCAGCGTGTTGATCCGCGGGCTGGAGCCTCCGTTGCAGCTCATGTTGGCTGGCACTCGGAGCGCCGCTCAGCGCCGAGGCGGACGCGAGGGCGGGCCGGCTCGGAGAGAGCGAGGGGCTCCCAGGAGAGGCCCAAACCGGGGACTGGGCTGGGGGCGCAGAAGGATCGCGAGGACGCGCCTCTCCACCGCGGCCGTTCTGGACACTGCGAGCGCGGCACGGCGGGCGGGCGTCGGGCGCCGGGGACAGCGACGGGCCGGGAGTGGAAGCGGGAGCGAGGGCTGCGGCTCTCAGGGCGGCGAGGACGCAGAGGAGCAGGGCCGTGGCGGGGTGGTGGTGTTGGTCGTCTGGGGCTCGAGTCTCCTCCCCGCTGGCACCCGACGCTGCCGAAGCCACACCTGGCCGGTTTCTTCCCAGGGCGGGGTGCGGCCGCCGCGCCTCCCCGCCCCATCGGGTGTCACCGACTTGCACCGGCCGCCCCTCCCCACCTGCGCCACCGGCCCGCGGCTCCGCCCTCCGCGCCGGGGCCTGAGTAACATGCAAGGGGCGGAGGCCCGGCACCCGCGCGCTCCCAGCGCGCGGCCGGCCGAGGGGTGGACATGCGCTGGCCGGGGCGTGCGCTCCGCGCGTCGCCGCCGTAGCCAGGAAAGCAGGGCCCCAGCTTTTGAGGATTTCTACGGCCCCCGGGTGGAAATAGGCTAAAAAATAAGTCATTCGATTGGACAGTTACTTATTAAACTTTTACTTCTGCTTATCCCTGAAAACGGTGCCAGCCAAGCTTTGGCTACAAACAGTTGAGGAGAGAATGCTTAGATGATGAGGTTTTGTTCGGAGACTCTTTTTGAATTTTCTTTTATTCCAGTAATTCAGAAGATTGCCTCAGAAGCATGTTTTCCGACGTGTAAAACGATTTTTACCCAGAACCACCGCTTTCTGGAGAAGTCTTCACCGTAAATAACTAATTTCTTTAGCATGAAGATAAAGAGGAATCCACTACAGTCAGTTCCCATAGGGTACCATGAAACTATAAATTGCAGTGTCTTTTATTCTGCCTGGTGATGGTCAGTCATTTTAAACGAGAAATGGCAAAGACTTCCACCCCAGACCGCTTCCAAATTTTATTAAAAATCCTTGGGGGCTTCCCTGGTGGCGCAGTGGTTGGGAGTCCGGCTGCCGATGCGGGGGACGCGGGTTCGTGCCCCGGTCCGGGAGGATCCCGCGTGTCGCGGAGCGGCTGGGCCCGTGGGCCATGGCCGCTGGGCCTGCGCGTCTGGAGCCTGTGCTCCGCGGCGGCAGGGGCCGCGGCGGTGAGAGGCCCGCGTACCAAAAAAACAAAAACAACAAAAAAACCTTGGGACCACTCCTCCCTTGCGTGCCCCGAGCACCTTCTCCCCCGACCCATCCCTTTTGAAAGAGCTTTTCCCACAAGTCAGTGGTGGTGGCCTTCCTGGGACTTCAGTCTACCTGAGAGCAGCAGAGAACCCTGAACAGAGATCATCCACTGGGTACAGTTGAGTAACTCAGAGCCAGAACATTCCAGCCACCTGATCTAGGGCCCCTCCCAGTTAGTGGCTGCCTGCGAACAATGCCGCAGTCTCTGTGACTCGGGTTTAGATCCAGACCCAGTCACAACATCCATAAAAAGCTGTTTTTATAATCTGGAAAAACTGTTCAATTACTCTTGAATAAACACCATTTAAAGATCTTTATAATAAACATTTGTCATCTCCCTAAACAATGACAGTTAACTCACTTTCTTATACAGTATATTTCTGAAATGTTTATAAACTGAAAAGAACAAAAATCAAACTATATTTGCATGTTGTAAGGGGAGTGGAGGGAGTTCTCTAAAAGGTCCCAGATTATAGCACCCCAAGTTACACCTCCAATTTTAGGCAGAAATCTTTAACAAAATGTCTTTTTCTCTACAATGGTCCACAGAGTTGACCAGCCTAAATCCAAGGAGTCAAAGATACCATGAGATGAAAGTTTACCACTGTTAGCACTCAATAATTCCCATCATTTTCTCAGTTTCCTCTTCTGGTAAAGGCTAATGTGATAAAGTGTTCAAATGATTTCACAAACACTGATGTATAGACAAGAATGGTGTTTCTTCTGAAATTGAATCAATGGCTGGAAGTCAGCATCTGCACAAATGGCCCAGATAGTCACGGGTCGGTGGAGGGGAAGCCTTTTGGGGTGTCAGTCCATAATATACAAAATACTTCTATGCACCTCCTTTGTTCAGCAAGTAGTTATAACCTCCTATACAGAAGGACCAATGCTAGACTTTGGAATATACACAGAATGTCCTTGAAAACATTATAGTAAAACTTCAATTTTAAAAATTCAGGGATTCCTTCAGTCCAATAATGTGTAAATAGAAGGTCATACAATTGCACAGTAGAATTCTCCTTAAACACAGCACACACCTATGAGCCACCTCCCAGTGGTGGCGAAAGCTGTGCTCAGCAAAGGGGTCCCTCTGAGAGCTCACACTGGGTAGTCAGGAGCCCAGGCACTCACAGACCTAAACATCACCCAGACCCGCAGAGCTGTTTACAAAACAGGGGTAGAGGTGAAGAGCACAGCCCACCGATTACACATTTCTGGCTGCCCGTTGCTTCCTGGCCTACCTTACTGCTTCCTGTTCTTAAGATGTTCCCAAGAAGGCGACCGACTTCCAGCTAGCCAAACATGCCGGGTCTGGGAAGACAACGACTTTCATTTACCTTTCTTTAAGGAAGACAGGAGGATGAAATAAAAGATCGACATGACAGATGGGATTCAGACATACATGCATTCGTTGTCTAAATTGACTGTCTCACAAGCGGCCCCCAGTGAAGGCTGGGGATCAGAAGACCATCCTCTGATATGAGTGCTGCAGTTTACTTGGGAAGAGCTCCATCTCCTCAGGCGCTAGATGGAAATAATACTTGTCCTGCCAACTTTGCAGACCTACAGTGAGGATCAAGTGAGATAAAATATGTGAATATTCCTGGAAGCATATAAAGCAATGGCGCCACTCATTACACCGAAAGCTCTTTGCTGGGTGTGAAATGTTTAGCTCTAGTGCTTCTGTCTTTACCCCACCTGTGACTCGGTATAACTCCCCCTTGGAGACATTTAACATTCATTCAAGCAGTTATTAAGCATCTACTGTGTCACACAGCAGGCTCACTGCCGGTCACTCTCTGTAGGATATCTGTGGGAAAACAAATAATTGCAATATAATGTTAGGTCTGCTGTTATAAAGGTAGGTCTTCAGAGTCGTGGGGCACAGCAGAGGGGTTGAAAAGTAGCTTTTTTCTTACAACGAGGTTTATACAGTTTAGAGTCCAAGGTCTGGCAAAGCCCTCGCTAGCTGCCCGAAGGTCAGCTATTTTTTCCCTACCACTTGTAGATACCTACCCTTGTACTTTTAGAGACACATCACTGACAAGTCACTTTCTCTCTGGCTGAACTTAAAAATGACCTTGCAGTGAGGAAAGAGGCATCAGTTGTATCCTGAACATAGTTTTTAAATGAAACAGAGCACCTTGATTTCAGTGAGATTAAGAAGAATCATTTACTTGCTCAGAATCCTATGGGAAATCTCTCCTCTTTGTTGGTAAATGATAATACTTTACCATAGAAAAGATTTACAGCCCGTGAGCTAAAATACCTGTTCTGCTGGCCAGGGAAGCAGTATTTTTTTTTCTTTTACCTTTTTATCTTTGGCTTCACCGTGCAGCTTGCGGGATCTTAGTTCCCCAACTAAGGGATCGAACACAGGCCCCAGCAGTGAAAGCGCCAAGTTCTAACCACTGGACTGCCAGGGAATTTCCAGAGAAGTAGTATTTTAACAAATTAGAACTACAGACACTAGCATGGGAATTGTAAAAATAAATAAATAAATATATTTTTTACTTCCTTATTTTTCCATTTGTATGAATAAATTAGAATCTTCCAGAAATCATAAAATCTGTGTTCTCAATATGATAAAAATACGATTGATCTCTCCTAAAGTTGTTGAAACTATTCAAAGCTTTGAATGAAGAAAGCAGTTTCATAAACCACAGAAATTCCATTTCAGAAATGGGAAAGTGTTTGTGAAATATATACATTAGCCCAGAACTCTCTTTATTTTCCTTGGTTCAAGTGTCCTTCAGGGACAGAAGAATTTCTGTTTGTAGTAGTTTTTCGTTTTTGCCAGAGAAGGGTGATTAACTTTTCAGAAATTGAATAGCTGAAAGAAACATCTCAAATACATTTTCTGTTTCTGTACTGATGAGTTGTCCCATTGTTTTGGCACAGATAATATCCAATAAATCATGCTATCCTTTGTGGGGTTTTTAAAAATTTTTTTAAATCTGGGGTGGTTAGTTGTTTGGGTTTTTTTTTCTTTTTTTAAATATATTTATTTATTAATTTTTGGCTGTGTTGGGTCTTCGCTGCTGTGCACGGGCTTTCTCTAGTTGCGGCGAGCGGGGGCTACTCTTCGTTGCAGTGCGCAGTCTTCTCATTGCGGTGGCTTCTCATTGCAGAGCACGCGTGGGCTCTAGGTGCGCGGGCTTCAGTAGTTGCGGCACGTGGGCTCAGTAGTTGTGGCTCGCGGGCTCTAGAGCACAGGCTCAGCAGTTGTGGCGCACGGGCTTAGTTGCTCCGCGGCATGTGGGATCTTCCCGGACCAGGGCTCGAACCCGTGTCCCCTGCATTGGCAGGTGGATTCTCAACCACTGCGCCACCAGGGAAGCCCTGTGGTGTTTTGTTTTTTTTAGTAGACTTTAAAAATTTTTTTAAATTTATTTTTGTCTGCGTTGGGTCTTCGTTGCTGCGTGCAGGCTTTCTCTAGTTGCCGCGAGCAGGGACTGCCGTTGGTTGAGGTGCGCTGGCTTCTCATTGTGGTGGCTTCTCTTTGTTGCAGAGCACGGGCTGTAGACCGTGGGCTTCAGTAGCTGCAGTGCGTGGGCTCAGTAGTTGTGGCGCACGGGCTTAGTTGCTCCATGGCATGTGGGACCTTCCTGGACCAGGGCTCGAACATGTGCACTGGCAGGCAGATTCTTAACCACTGCACTACCAGGGAAGTCCATCCTTTGTGTTTTGAGTATGTTTTTTTGACTACATTTAATTGGATAGCATAGATATTGGAGATTCATCTATACTTTCCTGCCAGATCTTCTTTTACATTAAGAGCCCAAGTTTGCAAGATAGGGAGGCTGGAAGTTAAGGGCGTGGATCATGGCATGCACAGGTATGGGCTACACAGGAGACACCTACACCCTTACCCAAGTGACTTCTAACCCACCAAGCTAAACAATAACCCACCTTAATTGTGTTGGGCAAGCACACAGTCACTGAATAGCCAAATAAGCTAGCCTTTAAAATATACTCTCAAAGGAATTTTTCAAGCTTATGCTTGTGAGGGACTGTCATTGTGAGTAGATTGTCCTTCTACCACGTTGGGACTGGAACACGTACTCAGGGTTTACATTACTGCTGGTAAACCCTGTTACCAGCCAATACCACATGGATGTGTATTGTGCTAAGAGCTCCATGAAGAAAATTATGAACTGCTATTCAGCCTTTACCAAAAGAATTAAAAATTTATATTCCATAAAGAATTTCAGAAACGAAAGCTGCCTTCAAGAACTTTTATACGAATTGTTTTCAAAACATTAAGAGTCTTGGAACTCCTTCTACCAATGAAACCCAGTAGCTAAAACAGATCATGGTGGGGGGCAGGGGGCAGACTGGTTGTACCCTGCTGGGAGCCCAGGACCCACCCACTGCACCTGGGCTCTGGAGCATTTCCCTGACGGAAGAGCCGTATAAACCAAAAGCCACATTTTAATAAGAGAAAATAGCGAGTCCCAGAAAGGTTAAGAAACTTCCCTGAGTTAATGATTGGTATTAATTTGAAACCAAGAAACTATCTGATCAATTGTTATTTTCCTACACTAGACACAAAGGATGTCTGGAAACACAGTGACTATAAAGTAATCAGCATGCTTTGCAGAAGGTACATCAAAAAAAACTACGCTTATTATTATTTGTTTGTTTGTTGTTTGTTTTGCAGTACGCGGGCCTCTCACTGTTGTGGCCTCTCCCGTTGCGGAGCACAGGCTCCGGACACGCAGGCTCAGCGGCCATGGCTCACGGGCGCAGCCGCTCCGCGGCATGTGGGATCTTCCCGGACCAGGGCACGAACCCGTGTCCCCTGCATCGGCAGGCGAACTCTCAACCACTGCGCCACCAGGGAAGCCCTGTTTGTTTTTTTAAAAAGGCTTTTTGAAAGTAGCAAGGGGCAGATGCTGGAGGTTTCCATACAAGCGATCCACCCCTCTTCTAGAATTTTCACATTAATGGCAAACAGCAGCCCCTGTGGATGGGTAACAAGTGGGCGAGGGCGAGGCAGGGCTGGAGCGGGGAGCAACCCTTCATGGAAGGCAGCTACAACCATCACCAAACGGTGTTTAGGAAAACAGTCCTGCCCCAAAGCGTGCAGGCAAGTCCTTGTAGGGTCTTCCCAGCGATCCTTCCTTAGCCCTAGCTTCCCTTTAGCAAGAGCTGGGTTCAAGAAAAAGTCATGCAAAATCAAGAGGAGAGTATAGAGGATTGTTTCTTCTGCTGTAAATCAATGCCCTTGACAACAAATCTAACTTGATTTGATATGTGTGTGTGTGTGTGTGTGTTTTTAATGATTTGTAGTATTTAAACTGAAACATTTAAACCTTGCTGACATCAGCCAGAAACGTTTCACATTCAGGAAAAAGTTATAGCACAGTTCCGAAGCAGTTTCAGCAAAACTTGAAGCCGTTCTGTCATGCAGAGGTGGGTGTGGAGAGCTACACTTTATTCTCTATTCTCGTTAAACCTGCCTGACAGCCCCTGGGAGTTGTGACTGCTTAGCAGTTTGGCTCCAGGCAGAATCTAGGAAAGCATCTGTAGTCTTTTCCCACCCAGGCACTCAGAAGAGATGTCAGCTATCATCTCTAAACAAGCTTTTATTTTTCTTTACTGAATAAGGGAAAAAAAAATTTAAGGATTTAAAACTGGAATTACTGTGTTCTTAAAACAAAAATCAGTATTCCTATTAAATGTATCCCTGAGAAAAAATGTAATACACAAAAGGAGTGTTTTTAAACCTCTTTTTTAACTACAGAGGGACTTGGCTTATAAGAGGGACTTAATATTAAATACACATTACCATAAAAGGGGAAATGGACAGTAACACAATAATAGTAGGGGACCTTAACACCCCACTTTCACCAGTGGACAGATCCAAAATGAAAATAAATAAGGAAACACAAGCTTTAAATGACACATGAAACAAGATGGACTTAATTGCTATTTATAGGACACTCCATCCAAAAACAACAGAATACACATTTTTCTCAAGTGCTCATGGAACATTCTCCAGGATAGATCATACCTTGGGTCACAAATCAAGCCTTGGTAAACTTAAGAAAATTGAAATTGTATTGAGTACATTTTCCAACCACAATGCTATGAGACTAGGTATCAATTACAGGAAAAAAACTGTAAAAAATACAAACGCATGGAGGCTAAACAATACACTACTAAATAACCAAGAGATCACTGAAGAAGTCAAAGAGGAAACCTAGAAACAAATGACAATGAAAACACGACGACCCAAAACCTACGGGATGCAGCAAAAGCAGTTCTAAGAAGGAAGTTTATAGCAATACAATCCTACCTCAAGAAACAAGAAACATCTCAAATAAACAATCTAAACTTACACCTAAAGCAATTAGAGAAAGAAGAACAAAAAAACCCAAAGTTAGCAGAAGGAAAGAAATCATAAAGATCAGATCAGAAATAAATGAAAAAGAAATGAAGGAAACAATAGCAAAGATCAATAAAACTAAAAGCTGGTTCTTTGAGAAGATAAACAAAATCGATAAACCACTAGCCAGACTCATCAAGAAAAAAAGGGAAAAGACTAAAATCAAATAGAATTAGAAATGAAAAAGGAGAAGTAACAACTGACACTACAGAAATACAAAGGATCATGAGAGATTACTATAAGCAACTATATGCCAATAAAATGGACAACCTGAAAGAAATGGACAAATTCTTAGAAAAGCACAACCTTCTGAGACTGAACCAGGAAGAAATAGAAAATATAAACAGACCAATCACAAGCACTGACATTGAAACTGTGATTAAAAATCTTCCAACAGGGCTTCCCTGGTGGCACAGTGGTTGAGAGTCCGTCTGCCGATGCAGGGGACACGGGTTCGTGCCCCGGTCCAGGAAGATCCCACATGCCGCAGAGCGGCTGGGCCCGTGAGCCATGGCCGCTGGGCCTGCGCGTCCGGAGCCTGTGCTCTGCAACAGGAGAGGCCACAGCAGTGAGAGGCCCGTGTACCGCAAAAAAAAAAAAAAAAAAAACTTCCAACAAACAAAAGCCCAGGACCACATGGCTTCACAGGCGAATTCTATCAAACATTTCGAGAAGAGCTAACACCTATCCTTCTTAAACTCTTCCAAAATATAGCAGAGGGAGGAACACTCCCAAACACATTCTACAAGGCCACCATCACCATGATACCAAAACCAGAAAAGGATGTCACAAAGAAAGAAAACTACAGGCCAATATCACTGATGAACATAGATGCAAAAATCCTCAACAAAATACTAGCACACAGAATCCAGCAGCACATTAAAAGGATTATACACCATGACCAAGTGGGGTGTAACCCAGGAATGCAAGGATGCTTCGATATATGCAAATCAGGCTTCCCTGGTGGCGCAGTGGTTGAGAGTCCACCTGCCGATGCAGGGGACACGGGTTCGTGCCCCGGTCCGGGAAGATCCCACATGCCGTGGAGCGGCTAGGCCTGTGAGCCATGGCTGCTGAGCCTGCGCATCCAGAGCCTGTGCTCCGCCATGGGAGAGGCCCGTGTACCGTAAAAAAAAATATATATATATATATATATGCAAATCGATCAATGTGATAAACCATATTAGCAAACTGAAGGATAAAAACCATATGATCATCTCAATAGATGCAGAAAAAGCTTTTGACAAAATTCAATACCCATTTACGATAAAAAAATACTCTCCAGAAGGTAGGCATAGAGGGAACTTACCTCAACATAATAAAGGCCATATATGACAAACCCACAGCCAACATCGTTCTCAATGGTGAAAAACTGAGACCATTTCCTCTAAGATCAGGAACAAGAGAAGGTTTCTTACTCTCACCACTATTATTCAACATAGTTTTGGCAGTTTTAGCCACAGCAATCAGAGAAGAAAAATAAATTAAAGGAATCCAAATCAGAAAAGAAGAAGTAAAACTGTCACTGTTTGCAGATGACATGATACTATACATAGAGAATCCTAAAGATGCTACCAGAAAACTACTAGAGCTAATCAATGAATTTGGTAAAGTAGCAGTGTACAAAATTAATGCACAGAAATCTCTTGCATTCCTATACACTAATGATGAAAAATCTGAAAGATAAATTAAGGAAACACTCGCATTTACCATTGCAACAAAAAGAATAAAATAGGGCTTCCCTGGTGGCACAGTGGTTGAGAGTCCGCCTGCCGTTGCAGGGGACCCGGGTTCGTACCCTGGTCCGGGAAGATCCCACATGCCGCGGAGCGGCTGGGTCCGTGAGCCATGGCCGCTGAGCCTGCACGTGCGGAGCCTGTGCTCTGCAACGGGAGAGGCCACAGCAGTGAGAGGCCCGCGTACGCAGAAAAAAAAAAAAGAATAAAATACCTAGGAATAAACCTACCTAAGGAGACAAAAGACCTGTATGCAGAAAATTATAAGACGCTGATGAAAGAAATTAAAGATGATACAAACAGATGGAGAGATATACCATGTTCTTGGATTGGAAGAATCAACATTGTGAAAATGACTCTACTACCCAAAGCAATCTACAGATTCAATGCAATTCCTGTCAAACTACCAATGGAATTTTTCGCAGAACTAAAACAAAAAATTTCACAATTTGTATGGAAACACAAAAGACCCCAAATAGCCAAAGCAATCTTAAGAAAGAAAAACAGAGCTGGAGGAATCAGGCTCCCTGACTTTAGACCATACTACAAAGCTACAGTAATCAAGACAGTGTGGTAGTGGCACAAAAACAGACATATAGATCAATGGAACAGGATAGAAAGCCCAGAGATAAACCCACACACATATGGTCACCTTATCTTTGATAAAGGAGGGAAGAATATACAATGGAGAAAAGACAGCCTCTTCAATAAGTGGTGCTGGGAAAACTGGACAGCTACATGTAAAAGAATGAAATTAGAACACTCCCTAACACCATACACAAAAATAAACTCAAAATGGATTAAAGACCTAAATGTAAGGCCAGACACTATCAAATTCTTAGAGGAAAACATAGGCAGAACACTCTATGACATAAATCACAGCAAGATCCTTTTTGACCCACCTCCTAGAGAAATGGAAATAAAAACAAAAATAAGCAAATGGACCTAATGAAACTTAAAAGCTTTTGCACAGCCAAGGAAACCATAAACAAGACGAAAAGACAACCCTCAGAATGGGAGAAAATATTTGCAAATGAAGCAACTGACAAAGGATTAATCTCCAAAATATACAAGCAACTCTTGCAGCTCAATATCAAAAAAACAAACAACCCAATCCAAAAATGGGCAGAAGCCCTAAACAGACATTTCTCCAAAGAAGATATACAAATTGCCAACAAACACATGAAAGGATGCTCAACATCATTAATCATTAGAGAAATGCAAATCAAAACTACAATGAGGGGCTTCCCTGGTGGCGCAGTAGTTGAGAGTCTGCCTGCCGATGCAGGGGACACGGGTTCATTCCCTGGTCCGGGAAGATCCCACATGCTGCGGAGCGGCTGGGCCCATGAGCCATGGCCGCTGAGCCTGTGCGTCAGGAGCCTGTGTTCTGCAACGGGAGAGGCCACAACAGTGAGAGGCCCACGTACCGCAAAAAAAAAAAAAGAAAAAGAAAAACAAAGTACAATGAGGTATCACCTCACACCAGTCAGAATGGCCATCATCAAAAAATCTACAAACAGTAAATGCTGGAGAGGGTGTGAAGAAAAGGGAACCCTCTTGCACTGTTGGTGGGAATGCAAATTGATACAGCCACTATGGAGAACAGTACGGAGGTTCCTTAAAAAACTACAAATAGAACAACGTATGACCCAGCAATGCCACTACTGGGTGTACACCCTGAGAAAACCATAATTCAAAAAGAGTCATGTACCCCAATGTTCATTGCAGCACTATTTACAATAGCCAGGACATGGAAGCAACCTAAGTGTCCATCATCGGATGAATGGATAAAGAAGATGTGGCACATATATACAGTGGAATATTACTCAGCCATAAAAAGAAGCAAAATTGACTTATTTGTACTGAGGTGGATGGACCTAGAGTCTGTCATACAGAGTGAAGTAAGTCGGAAAGAGGAAAACAAATACCGTATGCTAACACATATGTATGGAATCTAAAAAAAAAAATAAAAGGTTCTGAAGAATCTAGGGGCAGGACACAGACATAGAGAATGAACTTGAGGACACGGGGAGGGGGAAGTGTAACCTGGGATGAAGTGAGAGCATAGCATGGACATATGTACACTACCAAATGTAAAATAGATAGCTAGTTGGAAGCAGCCGCATAGCACAGGGAGATCAGCTCCGTGCTTTGTGACCACCTAGAGGGGTGGGATAGGGAAGGTGGGAGGGAGACGCAAGAGGGAGGGGATATGGGGATATATGTATATGTATAGCTGATTCACTTTGTTATACAGCAGAAACTAACATCACTGTAAAGCAGTTATACTCCAATAAAGATGTTTAAATAAATAAAAAAATAAGACAAAAAATACATTTTGATCTCAGAGTTATCATTAAAGATAAATGTTGGGGCTTCCCTGGTGGCGCAGTGGTTATAGTCCGCCTGCCGATGCAGGGGACACAGGTTCGTGCCCCGGTCCGGGAAGATCCCACGTGCCGCGGAGCGGCTGGGCCCGTGAGCCATGGCCGCTAAGCCTGCGCGTCCGGAGCCTGTGCTCCGCAACGGGAGAGGCCACAACAGTGAGAGGCCCGCGTACCGCAAAAAAAAAAAAAAAAAAAAAGATAAATGTTAAAAACATGGGTGTGTAAATCTAAAATTTTTAGACATTTAAAGAAAATTGGTGTTTATATAGACAGAAGGCAAAATGTAAAGTTAAAAAAGGCAATTTTTAAGCCATATATATATATATAAATATATATATATATATAGTACGGTCAGTTGTTTTATATTAAAAGTTATGTGTTATAAGAGACATACTATCTAAGGCATAGATGTTATCAGTGAAGACCTATTTTTTAGTATATACATTTCTAATAATAGTTCTTTTAAATAGAGCTATGCAATTCTTAAAGAAAAGGATAGCTTTTGTACCTAGTTTTGAAAATGAGATCCCTAACACCTGAATGTTAAAAATCTGATATTTATCAGTATGAGAAAGATAATTATAATCCAATTCATTTGTACAGGAACTGACAAGGTTTTTCTTTTTAATTGTGAAAAAATACACATAACATAAAATTGACTCTTTAAAACTGTTTTTAAGTGTACAGTTCAGTGGCATTAAGTACATTCACAAAGTTGTGCAACTATCGCCACCACCCATCTCCAGAACTTTTCCATCATCTCAAACAGAGACTGTACCCATTAAAGACTAACAAATCTCTCCCCCTACCCACGCTCAGCCCCTGGGAACTTCTACTATCTGTCTCTATAAATGTGACTATTCTAGGTACCATATATAAGTGGAATCACACAGTATTTGTTATTTTGTATTTGGCTTGTTTCACTGAGCATAATGTCTTTAAGGTTCATCCATGTTGTAGCATGTGACAGAATTTCATTCTTTTTTTAAGGCTGAATAATATTCCACAGTATATCCACTGCCCATTTTGTTTATCCACTCATCAGTTGATGATGGACATTTGGGTTGCTTCCACCTTTTGGACATGGTGAATAATGCTGCTGTGTTGTTTTTTTTAAGTAGTAAAATTATTATAGACTTTTCCTTTAGAACTTCCGCTCCCCACAGAGTTAATAACTGTCTTTGTTTTTTTTTTTTGCTTTTGCTTAGTTGTTGGTAATTATCATTAATTTATTCCCAAACTCTTCCTGAGTTGAGTAAATCTCTTCAAAACACAAACATTCGTTATCAGGTATTCTATAAGTTTCATCTGCTTGAAGAAATCACTCCCGGTCGGGGGATGAGGGTGGGTGAAATGGGTGAAGGGGGTTACAAGATATAATCTTCTAGTTATAAAATAAATACGTCATGGTGGTGGAATGCACAGCTTGGTGACTATAG
This sequence comes from Leucopleurus acutus, assembly GCF_964270905.1. NCBI lineage: Eukaryota > Metazoa > Chordata > Mammalia > Artiodactyla > Delphinidae > Leucopleurus > Leucopleurus acutus. The sequence continues at coordinate 100,166,848 of NC_139153.1, forward strand.
TTAGTAATCCTGTATTGTATATTTGAATGTTGCTAACAAAAACAGACATAATAGATCAATGGAACAGAATAGAGAGCCCAGAAGTAAACCCACACATTTACAGTCAACTAATCTTCGACAAAGCAGGCAAGAATATATGATGGAGAAAAGACAGTCTCTTCAGCAAGTGGTATTAGAAAAGCTGGACAGCCTTCTGTAAATCAGTGAAGTTAGAACACACCCTCACACCATGCACAAAAATAAACTCAAAGTGGTTTAAAGACTTAAATATAAGACATGACACCATAAAACTCCTAGAAGAGTTTCTAGGAGGCAAAACATTCTCTGTCATAAATCATAGCAATATTTTCTTAGAGCAGTCTCCCAACGCAAAAGAAATAAAAGCAAAAATAAACAAATGGGACCCAATCAAACTTCAAAGCTTTTGCACAGCAAAGGAAACCACAAACAGAACAAAAAGACAACCTACAGAATGGGAGAAAATATTTCCAAATGATGTGACTGATAAGGGGTTAATCTCCAAAGTATACAAACAGCTTATACAACTCAATATCAAAAAACCCAAGCAACCTATTCAAAAAATGGGCAGAAGACATACATATGGCCAACAGGCACATTAAAAGATGCTAAGCATCACTAGTTATTAGAGAAATGCAAATCAAAACTACAGTGAGGTATCACCTCATACCAGTCAGAACGGCCAAAAATTTACAAACAATAAATGTTGCTGGAGAGGGTGTGGAGAAAAGGAAGCCCTCCTGCACTGTTGGTGGGGATGTAAATTGGTGCAACCACTATGGAAAGCAGTATGGCGGTTCCTTAAAAAACTAAAAATAGAGTTATCTCATTATCCAGCAATCCCACTCCTGGGCATATATCCAGAAAAGAAAAACATATAATTCGAAAAGAGACATGCATGAGCCCCAGAGTTTAGCAGCGCTATTTAAAATAGCCAAGACATGGAAGCAAACTAAATGTCCATCAACAGATGAGTGGATAAAGAAGATGTGGTACATACATACAATGGAATATTGTTCAGCCATAAAAAAGAATGAAATACTGCCATCTGCAGCAACTTGGATGGACCTAGAGATTATCATACTGATTAAAGTAAGTCAGAGAAAGATAAATATCATATGATATCACTTATATGTGGAATCTAAAAAATAATACATGGACTTCCCTGGTGGCGCAGTGGTTAAGAATCCGCCTGCCAATGCAGGGGACATGAGTTTGAACCCTAGTCCAGGGAGATCCCACATGTCGCAGAGCAATTAAGCCCGTGCGCCACAACTACTGAGTCCGTGCTCTAGAGCCTGCAAGCCACAACTACTTAGCCCATGCACTTAGAGCCTGTGCTCCTCAACAAGAGAAGCCATTGTAATGAGAAGCCTGTGCACCGCAACAAAGAGTAGCCCCCGCTCGCCGCAACTAGAGAAAGCCTGCGGGTAGGAAAGAAAACCCAGCGCAGCCAAAAATAAATAAATAAATGAATTAATTAATTAAAAAGAGAGAACTACAAAAAAAATTTTTTTTAAATACAAATGAATTTATTTACAAAACTGAAACAGACTCACAGACATAGAAAAAAACTTATGGTTACCAAAGGGGAAGGAGGGGAATAAATTAGGAGTATGGGATTAACAGATACACACTACTATATACAAAATAAACAACAGGATTTACTATATAGCACAGGGAGCTATATTCATTATCTTATAATAACCTATAATCAAAAAGAATCTGAAAAACACACACATATATATAAAACTGAATCATATTGCTCTACACCTGAAACTAACACAGTATTGTAAATCAGCTATACTTCAATTAGAAAAAAAGGTGCTAAAAGTAAATCAAAATTCTTCATCACAAGAAGAAAAATTTTTTTTTTTTTTTTTTTTTGCGGTACGCGGGCCTCTCACTGTTGTGGCCTCTCCCGTTGTGGAGCGCAGGCTCAGCGGCCATGGCTCACGGGCCCAGCCGCTCCGCGGCATGTGGGATCTTCCCGGACCGGGGCACGAACCCGTGTCCCCTGCATCAGCAGGCGGACTCTCAACCGCTGCGCCACCAGGGAAGCCCAAGAAGAAAAATTTTTAACTAGGCACAACAACCTATTGTGATCATTTCACAGTATATACAAATATCGAATCATTATGTTGTATGCCTGAAAATAAAATAATGTTATATGTCAATTTTACCTCAAAAATATATTAATTTTTTTAAGAAAGATATTGCAGCCTCAAAAAGAGAGAAAGAAAGAAAGAAAGAAGGAGAAAGAGAGAGAGAGGGAGGGAGGGAGGAAGGAAGGAAAAAAGGGGGAAAGGGAGAGAGAAATCCTCCCTAGAATCTTCTGACTTGCTCTCATCTGAGCCCGTTGCTCTCCAGACCTGCTTCTCCACTGTTGATGTGGAAGTTTCCTCCATCTTCCCACTAAGGGTTCCCGTTGCCTGTTGAGTGTTGGTTGGACATTGTCTTCTGTTTGTGGAGTTGCCATTGAGAGGTCAAAAGTCACTCTGGTTCTTTGTACATTTTATGAAACCTTCAGTAATCAGGATGTTCTATCATTTCTAGAACATAAAACTTGTGGGGGAGAGGGTTCAACCTAAACACCCTTCTTGCTTGGTCCCCAGTGCAGGAGAAAACAAGTATATTAGGGGTGGCAGAGAGTTCCTGTGGTAGATCAGCAGTCAGTAAACATGGCTGTTATGGGAAGAAAAGGAAAGTGGGTTTTTTTTTTTAATTTAATAAATATGGTAAATGAATGAATGAATTGCCCTTAAGAATAGGAGAAAGGAAGCCCCCTTTCTTCCCTCCCTCCCTCCTTCCTTCCTTCCTTCCTTCCTTCCTTTCTCTCTCTCTCTCCCTCTCCCTCTCTCTCTCCCTCCCTCTCTCTCCCTCTCCCTCTCTCTCTCTCCCTCCCTCTCTCTCTCTCTCTCTCTCTCTCATCTGTAGCCCTTTCCACAAATGGTTCCTTCATCTGGAAGAATAATTTCCCCCACAGACAGTCAGACCTCTTTCCTGAAAATGAAACACACGCAGGCAGCCTGCTCTGGCGGCACCTCCCAGGCTCCACCTGCTTCCTCCTAGTCAAGTGAAAGCGGAGTGACAAGGGGAGGTCCACCAGGCCAGCCCAGGTGACAGAGGAGGAGCGGCCACATCTGGCTCCATCCCACCAGGCTTCAACTGTGCTCTCCACCGCTGGGGGAACCGTCCAGCTCCTTCCTCCATCTCTCTCAGTCTGTCGGCCCTGTGTCCCACCCGCAATGGGCTCCCACGGCACCTCATCCAATTCACCTTTCTCCTTGCAACTTCAGCAATTTAGCTGCTCAGTTCAGTTTCACATTTCTTGGATTAATCCATTTCTGCTACCCACCCTAATCTAACCACTATTTATCTTGCCAAGTCGCCAAGAGAAAAAAACCCAGCCTAGACCTCAAATCACCTTTACTCCTTGTCTCCATTGATGCCACATGCTCCACACTCCTTGGGGATCCAACCCTCCGATTTCAGCATGTCTCCTCTCCAGCTAAACATTCACCTGCCATGATTTTTTTAAAAATTAATTAATTAATTAAGTTTTGGCTGCGTTGGGTCCTCGTTGCTGCGCGCGGGCTTTCTCTAGTTGCGGCGAGCCGGGGCTACTCTTCATTGGGGTGCACGGGCTTCTCATTGCAGTGGCTTCTCTTGTTATGGAGCACAGGCTCAGTAGTCGTGGCACGTGGGCTCAGGAGTTGTGGCACACAGGTGTAGCTGCTCCGTGGCATGTGGGATCTTCCCGGAGCAGGGTTCGAACCCGTGTCTCCTTCATTGGCAGGTGGATTCTTAACCACTGCGCCACCAGGGAAGTCCATGCCATGACTTTTAAAGTGTCATCTTGTATATTTCAAAATCGTCAGTATGCGTGGTGGTAAATGGTTTAAATGACCACATTAAGAATTCATAGAGAATAGAGAAGACACTGTGACAGCTATGCCCTCCTTAATCATTCCTTTATCTCTCTTTATTTCCTTGGTTGTTATACTGGTCAGGGACTTGACCATGTCCTGCTTAGAATGAATTGTCCCGTCCCTTTCTCAGCTCCACACCACACGCCAGCACCAGACTAACCTTTGGAAAGCTTCTCTCCTCATATCATTCACCATCTCAAAATCTCACTGACTCCCCACTGGCAGCTCCCCAGCCTGGCATCCAAAGCCCTCCACAACTGTGTCCCAATCTACCCTCTACTCACACTAGGCTTTCCTGCCTCTGTACTTTTGATCCATGCCCCTCCCCCCACTGCAACACTCTCCCACCTTCTCCGTATATCTGCTAGATTCACCTTAAGCCTTGCTTCTCCATGAGACCCTCCCAGGTCACCAAAGCCCATGGTTCATTTCTTAAATTCATCCAACCATCTATCCATCCTTCCTTCCATCTTTTCATTCAGCAAACATTTTTTTTTTAGTACCTATTATGAGTCAGGCATTGCGCTGAGTTCTGGGGAAGCATAAATAAATGTCATGCTTTCCGTGCTGATGGGATTGACAGTCCACCATTTAGTTTGCACACACCTTGTACCAGATGTAGTACAAGGCATTTAAAACACGTTGTTATAAATTATCTTCACAGTAACACTGTGAGGGAGGCATTAAATTACTGATTTTATTGACAGTAGAACAGAAGCTCAGTGGGGTCAGGTTATCTGTCCATGGTTACTCCGACGGTAATTAGCAGAGTCTGTAACAGCCTGCCCTGATGCCCGGGCTCCTGGGTGACACTCCTTCTCACCTCTTCCCCTACCTCTTTCTCTTTCCCCTCTTCCCACTCTTTCCTCTGAGTTCAAAGCATTTGGTAATTGATCAAACACTGTACGTTTTCTCTTTGCATTTTCTTAACTTTAATTTTTTGTGTGCCTGTATTTCCCCAATTAGATTTGTAAATGTCGAGAGACAGAGTAAGTTGGAAAAGGATGCTGTTAAGAATATTGCGACTTTTACAGAAAAGGATTCATATATTCCAGTTGTAACAGCTTTGTAATGTCAACACCTCAATATTTTATGCAGCTAGAAGGAAGTCATTCATGAGTTAAACATAGATCACTAACACTTTCAAACAGTGACCTCCAAACTTTTAACTTATGAGGACCACTTTATTATTAAAAATTGCAAATCTGCTCATAAACAGTTATGTTTCTTTTAGCAACCGATGGAGGAAAGAACGTAGTGACAAACACTGCCGTGCATTTAACGATACTTTGAAACAGATTTGTACTTTATGAACCACAAGCACATATTCCTACTTTTGAAAAATAGTAGATGTAGGTGTAAAACATGATGTATGTGGTTATAGATGATGCAAAACCATGACGAAACTCTTCACCTCCTCAGGCATGCACATCCCAGAGACTAGAAACCACTGATCTACGAGTTTGCTGACCCTGAGCTGAGACTGGGCAGGATGGGTGGCACTCGTCCCTTCTGAGTCCGGAATTCTCTTTGGGGCAGAATGTTAATGTAGGGCAGAGCTCTGACATTACTCTCTCTTCCACACTCAACAAGAATACAAAGTGGGGGCTTGCGGGGTTGGGGGCCAGTGTCTCACCTCACAGATTACACAATATAATTACTACAGGTGTTAATGGCATTTACAGTAGTGGGTTCAGTGGGATGAATTTAAATACAATTGAGTGAGTTCATTTTGCCTGCCTCTTTCCTCTCTGCAGTCCAAGCCTCAGAGGAATCTGAGCTGACAGATACGAGTTCAGTCAAAGTTGGAAGTGAGCCAACGGTCAAGGTCAACCGCTAAGAGGATGTTTGCCACAGGAAGAAGAGAATCACCCTCCACCCCTGTGCCCTTGGGCGAATCTTATATTGTCACTCTTCTTTGTGACATGGCCATGAGCTTGCAGGAAATCATTTGAAGCAAAAAACTGACAACTTATTGCACAGCTCGAAAAGGCTATTCATTGTAAAGCAATTACACTCCAATAAAGATGTAAAAAAAAAAAAAAAAAGAAAGAAAAGGCTATTCAATATGTTTTTCATACATCTACCAAATAGTTCCTTGAAGAAGCCTAGAGATCCTTCTGACATGAGACTTTAAACCTCACAGCAATGCACAGACGTTGGTGGTGACTCTCACTCTTGCAGTAGAGCTAAAAGGACAGGGGCAGCCTAAATGTCAGTCAGCTGTTACTCCCAGGAAGAGAAGCCCCCCACCATGAAGGACTGCAATGCATTGTTGTTAACTAACTGGCAAAGAGATTGGGTTTAGTTTAAAAAGTGATAATGATTTGGATTCATGACAATCTAACCAATCCAGAGTTTGTCGTGATTTATTCTAGAGAAACATGCACAATACTATTATCTTTATCCCCAAATGCATTTAGAGTTCTTATTATGTACACGGCATAATTAAAAGCAGTAATATTTTATTTTAGGAAATTAGGTGTTTCTTGAACTCTGAAGGTGAAATCTATAAATACTCTATTTGGGCTCCCAAGTCTCCCCGGGTGTGAAGAACAGACCTCCCCCTTGGAAAATTCAGCCTCTAACACAATGCCTGGCACATAAAAGGGCTCAGGAAATAAAATAATGAATGAGTTAATAAACAAGACGCCTGTGGCTTCAGCAAACAAATGTATAAACACAGACACCCTCATTCAAGGAAAACTCAGGCTCGACCCTCAGGCTGATCATCAAAAAGCCACACAGGCTAATAGCTGGTTTTACTATCGTTTTCCCCTTCCAGGTCTGGATTCCTTAGTCTTTACATCAAAAGCACAAGTAGAAAAGGAATCCTCCAAGGTTGTACATCCCTTTTGTGTGATAAATAGTAAAATCAATTCAGGACTTCTCTGGTGGCGCAGTGGTTGAGAATCCGCCTGCCAATGCAGGGGACACAGGTTCAATCCCTGGTCGGGGAAGATCCCACATGCCACGGAGCAACTCAGCCCGTGCACCACAACTACTGAGCCTGCGCTCTAGAGCCTGCGAGCCACAACTACTGAGCCTACAAGCCACAACTACTGAAGCCCGTGCACCTAGAGCCCATGCTCCGCAACAAGAGAAGCCACCACAATGAGAAGCCCGTGCACCGCAACAAACTAGAGAAAGCCCAGGCAGGCACAGCAACAAAGACCCAACGCAGCCAAAAATAAATAAATAAATAAATAAATTTATTTTTAAAAACTGGGGCTACGCTTACTGCAGAGCCCAAACCAATCAGCCAGATAAAAAAAAAAGTCTAGGCTCTGCAGGTCATACGGTCATCTAGCCTGTATTTTCCTAAATGTTTTCTTCTCTGGTATCATTAAAGACCTTATTCACCTGCTGGTAAACAATGAATACAGATTAGTGGTCATTAATCAAGGTCTTGGGTCACTTAATAGGATGGCTCAGTGGGTGTTTTCTATTGCGCTGAGCATCTGATGGGTCATCAGGGTGACCAGGTAGAGCACAGCTGCATTCTAACCACGTTCTGTCTCAGAAGGATATGCCCCTCTCATTCTCTACCCGCACTTATGGCTGAAGAAAGCAAAACACGTGGGAACACAGGGGCCATATCCGTGCCTATTAGGCCTTCAGATTTGCCTGCTGCCCTCCCCCGCTCCATGAGGCCTGCCATCCAGCACCCCTCTTTCACTGGCATCGGTGTCAGGACTGTAAGAGCCATTAGCTCCCAAAGCCTTCACTGCCAGCATCCACCCTTTACCTTGTTTTCCCCAATCCCGAGAATTGGCGGAAGAGACAAGTAATTCCCATTTACGGAAAAAAAAACCTCTAAGAGGCTTTTTATTATTTTTCATACTCCCAAGTAAAAGTCTTTGCAGCACTGCATGAAAAAGCAGTGAGATTTTCAAGTTAAATGTATCTGCATTCCACAAGACCACCCCCAGCTCACAGAGACAGTCCCACCTCTATCCCTAATAAGTGTCGGATTCTGCACAAGATTTCATGAATAAAAAGGAGTTCTGGTGCTTTTACAAGTGTGACAACAGGAGTCCCAGCAGCTCGGGAGTGGCAAGAGTGGCAATGTCCAGCCACTCAGCTCTGCGAAGGCTCTCGCTGTGCTGTCCCCACAAACACCCAGGTGCACTCCACCCCAGCCTCTGCCAAGATGCCCAGGAGAGACAGCAGTTCAGCTCAAACTGGCCCTCTGTATCCATGGTTCCACATCTGCAGATTCAACCAACCGCAGATCAAAAATAAAATTATTCTTTTAATTCAAGAAAGTTCCCCAGAACAAAACTTGAATTTGCCATCCAACAACTATTTACAAAACATTTGCTTTGTATTTACAGCTATTTACATAACATTTACATTGTATTAGGTATTAAAAGTCATCTAGTAGTTAAAAAAAAAGTCATCTAGAAATGATTTAAAGTACACGGGGGCATATGCGTAGGTTATATGCAAATACTACACCACTTTACATAAGGGACTTGAGCATCTGTGGGTTTTGGCATCTCCAGCGGTCCAGGAATGAATCTCCCTGATACCGAGCCCAAGGAGAGACCCACCAAATGTCATCCAAATCTGATCCTGCAAACGGTGATGTGAAAAAAAAAAAAAAAATTGCAGACAAAAGGAAAAGGGGATGCGAAAGGAAAACGAGCCGAAGTGACCAACCAAGAAATGAAAGAAGACGCACCTGCATAAATACAGCCGCTAAGGAAAGGCCAGCCTCTGGGGAGCAGGGGAGAAAGAAGCCGAATCTGACCAATGTAAAGGGAGTCTCACCAGTTGTCCTGGTGCCCCCCTTCTTGTACAGTCCAGAGGAATTGTTCTATCAACTATTTTGTAAATGCAAGATTTTAATTGTTCTAGAAATACACTGTTAAGAAGCAGGATACCCACTCTATGCCTTAAAATTTTTTTATAAGTATAAATACATTTTTTAAGAAGTGAGTTCATCGGCTGGTTGGTTGTTTTCAGTACCACCAAAGATGAATGAAATATCAATTTAAAGGAGGCTTTGATCATAGGCTGGGGCTGGGGGGAGAGTGTGCTGGCAGTTTTTAATGTAACAAGAAGCATAGCCAGATGGCAACTGGAAGTCATAATCATGCATTTAAGTTGTAAACATTTCCTATGACTTACTTTATCTCCTTGTTGTCTTTTGGTAGAATTATGTATAAAATTGTTCCCTGACCCTTGCTCTTCCTAACAGAACTGGGCGCTCTCTGTGACAACTTTGTTCTCAGCCCAGCTTTTCCTAATAATGCTGTTAAAGTGCTGTGAAAAATTGGAAAATTTTGAGCATGTAGTGTATATGATATTAAATGATGACCTAGTAGAATTTTAGTTAACAAGTTATCAATGTTTTAAAATCATGGTCTATATTTTTCCAGCTGTATTGAGATATAACTGAGAATAACACTGTGTGAGTTTAAGGTGTACAATGTGGTGATTTGATACATGCATATGTATCAAAATGATTATCACACTAGGGTTAGTTAACACCTCTATCACCTCGTATAATTGTGTGTGTGTGTGTGTGTGTGTGTGTGGTAAGAATATTAAAGATCTAGTCTCTTAATAACTTTCAAGTATATAATACAGTACTGTTAACTATAGTCACTATGCTGTACATTACATCCCCAGAACTTATTCATCTTATAACTGGAGTTTGTACTCTTTGACTAACATCTCCCCATTACCCCCACTCCTTAGCTACTGGTAATCACCTCTCTGCTCTGTTTCTATGTCTGTTTTTTTAAGATTCCACAGATAAGTGAGATGATGCAATATTTGTCTGTCTGACTTACTGCACTTAGCAGAATGCCCTCAAAGTCCTTGCAGAACCTCTTTTTAAGAACAATTTGTCTCCAAATTTTAAGCTGGAAAGTCAATAGAATAACTGGAAAAAAATTATATAGCTTTTAAATTTTTCAATGCTTGCATTAAGAACTATATAGAAATTGATCATCATGCGTATATACTGATCACCAAATGAAAACCAGTAAAACATCAATTAAAGAGGAAGAAAGCCTGAAAACTCAAGGCCTGGTAGAAATCATAGGTAGAGAGACAGGGGCTCCCGACCCAGAGAGGTTCTGTAACTTGTCTGACATCACAGAGCAAGACATGAGTCATGCCTTCAGGGTCCGACCCGCCCAGCCCAGGGTTGTGCCCATTACCCCACGTGGCTTCCTTGAGGCAACTCATCATCGTACAGTCATGCATGGCTCGCAAAGCCAAAGAGCCAAAAATGGGTTCAAATCTAGATTTTCTCATTTGCTAGGTTGCCGGTGGCAGTGATTCCCAACCCACACTGTGTATCAGGTCATCTGAAGGAGCTAGGAAAAAAATACAGTCTCTCGGACTCCTTTTCCAGAGAGTCCGACTCATTCGTTCTCGGGTGGGGCCCAGGCATTTTAATTTTTAGAGAAACATCCTCAGGTGCAGCTGATTAGATGGAAATCAGTGCTCCATGGCTCTGGTTCTCCCCCCGGGCACCCACTGGAGTCACTCGGGGGAGCTTTGAAAGCTACATGCCTGAGTCCCAGCTTCAGAGAGGCTGATTCACCTAGTCTGAGGCTCAGCCTCAGCACAAAGGCAGGTGACTCCATCGTGTAGCCAGGGACGAGAACCAGTGCTCATGGGCTCCTCGAACCAGGAAGCTCTAGTCTAAGTTATCTCCCAAGGAAGTTGCAGGGACCTGATTATTGCCATTCCTAAAATTCCAGAGCTGTCAAAGCGCATTAAAGGCTTGCTGATAGACTTGTCTAAGGAGGCTCGATGTTAATGGACAGGTGAGAAGGAAAGGGCAAGCTTAAGAAATAACGAGCGTTTAGTATGAAAAGGTCCCGAGGGTAGATTATGCAGTCAGTCAAGCAAACATTACAACGTTATTTTACAAACGCACAGGTGGCACTTTTGGGGGCAGTAGAGGCTACTCTCCAAAGCCTGGCATCTCCTTATTTCCGAGGATATTTCGAGAGTGGAAATGAGCAAATTCTACCCACCTTAACTAATTCCTATCACAGGCAGAATCACTCTTGACCGAGTCTAATGGCAATCCTGCCACAAGGCTCTGGAGAACAGGATAATTCATTTACCAGATGCTGTGCCCCGTAGGTGAGCAACAAAGGATGCTACAATGAAGGCTATGACCCACCAATGGGAATTCATACCATAGAAGAGCTATTTTCCTGAATGACTAAGAAAACTGATTTCCCCATTAAACGTTATTTAGCAAGAATGGTAAGTGAACAAGTAGGCTAGCAAAGCTGTCTAGGCTGCATAGGCCACATCTGGAATAAACATGGTGGGGAAGACATTTATCAGCCTATTAACAGGGCCTATTTTGGCATGGAGGGACTATGGTGATTTTTATTGTCTCCTTTATATTTTTCTATCTTTCCTAAATGTTTTATCAAGTATTACTCTTTTTAAAAAATTATTTATTTTTGGCTGCATCAGGTCTTAGTTGCAGCACGCGCGATCTTCGCTGCAGCATGCGCGATCTTTCGTTGTGGCATGCGGGCTTCTCTCTAGTTGTGGCACAGTGGCTCTCTAGTTGTGGCGCATGGGCTTAGTTGCCCCATGGCATGTGGGATCCTAGTTGCCTGACCAGGGATTGAACCCGCGTCCCCTGTGTTGGAAGGCGGATTCTCAACCACTGCACCACCAGGGAAGTCCCCTAGAGTAGGTTCTTATACATTTGTTGAACAAGTGAACTTCCTCTCAAAGAAGAATGGTAGCACTTTATAACGATAACATATGTTTATTTACGTGGAGCCATTTTCAAAGCATGTGAGACTTGCAGCTCCAAATGGGATCCCCAGAACGGCAGAACTGACAGCTCCTGGGAATTTCTTAGAAATTCAGTATCTTAGCCTCCTGCTTCCTCCCTCTGTTCCCTCCCCCTACACACACCCCACTGAATCAGTTTTAATAAAATCCCCAGGCAACTCTCATGCCATTCAACTTTGAGAAGAATTGGTCTAGAGCATCGTCCCTCAACCTTGGCTGCACTTTAGGAATCAATGGGGACTCCAACATACAGATGCCTGGGTTCCAGCCCCCAAGAGTCTGATTTAATCAGTCTGAGAACCAGAATTCTTAAAAACGCCCCCAGTGTGCAGCCAGGGATAAGAACCATTTGCTCAGCATCCTAGCTTGAGAGCTTCAAAACTCCTGCAGTATTTTGTAAGCCAGTGTCTCACCTTCACAGTGATTTCTCTCCTCTTTACTACTCAACCTTCCCTTATCGTATTACTTTTCCTCTTCCAAAAAATACCTCCTAGTTTCCTTTGTCAAAAAATTTTACAGTTAACAGAGGACAAAACCTCACGCTGGTCAAGTAATTTGACCACGCTCATAGTTCCGGCAAACCATGAAACAGGGATTCAGACCCATAGGTCTGTCCCCAAGGTGTGTGTGTGTGTGAATAGATTATGGTAAAACACAGATATCATAAAATTGTCCACTTTCACCATTCTTAAGTGTCCAGTTCAGTGGCATTAAGTACATTCACATTGTTGTACAGCCAGCACCACCATCCATCTCCAGAACGTTTTCATCTTCCCAAACTGAAGCTCTGTCCCCATTAAACACTACCTCCCCCTCTCCCAGCCCTTCTTCTTTCTGTCTCTGTGAATCTGACCACTCTGGGCACTTCATACAAATGCAATCACGCAGTATTTATCTTTTTGTGGCTGGCTTACTTCACTTAGAAGAATGTTGTCAAGGCCCATCTATGTTGTGCCATGTGTTAGAATCTCCTTCCTTCTTAAGGCCAAATAATATTCCATAGTACATATAGACCACATTTCGTTTATCCATTCACCTAGTGATGGCCACTTGGGATACATCCACCTTTTGGCTATTGTGAATAATGCTGCTGTGAGCATGGGAGTACAAATATCTCTTTGAGATCCTGCTTTCTTTGGGGTATATATCCAGCAATGGGATTGTTGGCTCATACGGTAATTCCATGTTTAATTTTTTGAGGAACCGCCATCCTGTTTTCCACAGGGGTTGAACCATTTTACACTCCCACTAACAGGGCGCCGGGATTCCAATTATCCACATGTCTGCCAATACTTGTTTTGGGGTTTGGGATTTTTTTGATAGTAGCCCTCCTGATGGATGTAAGATGTGTCCCTGAAACCCATACCAAGTCTTTCCCTTCTAGAATTTTTCTTCTTAACTCAGTAGCAGTAGCACACACACAACGGAAAGACCTTGATCACAGTGCAGGAATGCGTGAGGATCACGCCCATTCCATCCCTCTGCCCTCAGCTTGGTTGCTTTAGGTTGGCAGCATGGAATCAGACAAAGCCTCCGCCTCGCTCTAGCCCCCGACCTCCTTGATGTCAAAGTATGCTTCCCCCTCTTTTCTCTTTTCTACACTCTCAGGATTCTCTGTAAACACTCCGGAAACATTTAGAAAAGAAAACAAATCATGTTTCAGGAGAGATCAGCCTATTTTAACTCCATTCATTTTAATGGGCATGCTCTTTCAGGAAACCTGCTCGGACTTGATCACGGGAGCTTGGTGTAGGCAAATTCTCTGCCCGCCCTTCAGAACCTGGGCAGAGGGTGTGGCTCCCAGGCGGGCGGGAGGGTGACTCACAGCGGCTCACCTCTCAGCGGCGGGGGCTCCACCCTGGGCGTGCCGTGCTGTCTTCCTCCCTGTCTTCCCTCCGTGAGCTTCAGCCTCCCAGGCCTTCCTTGCTTCCAGGCTCCCTGGGAAGCCGGGGCTGGAAAAACATGGTGATGAATCACAGCCCCTCTGACCACTCCAGGGAAGGCAGCAGCAGCTCCAGAATGACTCGTGGAGAATCAGGACCCAAGCTCCCAGCTCAGAAGCCGTGACAGTTTCAGAGCAAATTATTGTTCAAAGGTCTCCTGACCAGAGCTGCTCGCTCCAGAGGGAGGACCACTGCCAACCTGGACCAGAGCAAGCCAGCGGTAATCAGGACGCCGATGGACTTCATGTGCTCACAAGTGCAGTCAATTAGGCTTGGGTGCATGCCGACAAGCTAAAAAGCACCCACAGTTGGTTGTTGGGAACGAAATTGGTGCAGCCGCTGTGGAGAACAGCATGCAGCTTCCTTAAAAAACTAAAAATAGAGTTACCATATGTTCCAGCAATCCTACCCCGGGCATATATCTGGACAAAATTCAAATTTGAAAAGATACATGCACCCCTATGTTCACAGCAGCACTATTTACAATAGCCAAGACATGGAAGCAACCTAAAAGTCCATCGACAGATGAATGGATAAAGAAGATGTGGCACATATATACAATGGAATATTACTCAGCCATAAAAAGGATGAAATAATGCCATTTGAAGCAACATGGATGGACCTAGAGATTATCATACTAAATGAAGTAACTCAAAAACAAATATCATATATCACTTATATGTCAAATCTAAAAAAGTGATACAAATGAACTTATTTACAAAACAGAAACAGATGCACAGACATAGAAAACAGATTTATGGTTACCGAAGGGGAAAGGCGGAGGGGGGGATAAATTAGGAGTTTGGGATTAACAGATACACACCACTATATAAAATAGGTAAACATTGGGGCTTCCCTGGTGGCGCAGTGGTTGAGAGTCTGCCTGCCAATGCAGGGGACGGGCTCGTGCCCTGGTCCGAGAGGATCCCACATGCCGCGGAGCGGCTGGGCCCGTGAGCCATGGCCGCTGAGCCCGCGCGTCCGGAGCCTGTGCTCCGCAACGGGAGAGGCCACAACAGTGAGAGGCCCGCGTACCGCAAAAAAAAAAAAAAAAAAAAAAAAAAGATAAACAAGAACTTACTGTGTAGTACAGTATCTTGTAGTAACCTATAATGGAAAAGAATCTGAAAAGAATATATATATGTAAAACTAAATCACTTTGCTGGACACCTGAAACTAACACAACATTGTAAATCAATTACTTCAATAGAAAAAATAAAAAAATAAAAAATAATCACCCAGTGTTGGAATCATAGACTTGTAGCATTTTAGGGCTGAAGGGGATTTTTCAATCTATAACATCAAGGAATTTCAGGATAAAAATAATGTGCAGTAGTGATCTTACCCAGAGTCGTGAAGGAACTGGCTTACACTGTCTCGTCAGAACCAACTGTTAAATTTTCAGGAAATGTGTGAACCAGTTAATTTCAAGTTGGTAGCTTGAAACGGGCCTTTGGTGGGATCCTCACACCACAGAAATTGACAAACACTCCAAATCAGGGCTTCCCTCTCTCCCCCTCCTCCACCAAGAACTGGGTGTTTAGAAATTTACTAGAACATCATTGATCTTACACAAGCCTTTTATTTATAGATAAGAAAACTGAGCCCCAGAGAGGGGAAATGACTCATCTAGGGTCACACTATAAATTAGTGTCAGAATTCAGAATCCAAATCCTTTCTGTCCTGGTCCAGTGAATGGCTACCTAAAGCACAGCCCTGTTACCCACAGCCCAGAGTCCTGCCAAAAAATAAAGCCATGTTAGAGGGTGTAATTGCAGTAAAAACAGGGAGTGAGAGGTGAATAGCTATCTTGAAAACAGGTTCTCAGGGGAAGAGATTGCTCACTATGAGGCCCACCCTGGAATTTGCTCTAATAGTTTAAGCTGAGGGATGCGCACTGTTTTTGTCATATTTGTGTGGAATGCAACAGGAAGACTTGGACACAACGGTGTATTTGTGATACCGTCAACAAGAAGAGGCTTGGTTGCCCTTGAAAAAAAAAGAGGAGGGAATTCCCTGGCGGTCCAGTGGTTAGGACTCTGTGCTTTCACTGCCGAGGGCCTGGGTTCAATCCCACGTCAGGATACTAAGATCCCGCAAGCTGCTCAGTGTGGCCAAAAAAAAAAAAATTAAGTTAAATTTTAAAAAAAGAAAAAGAAAAAATGGTGGCATGTTTGGAAAACTTGGGATAAACAGATTGACCACAAGTAAGAAGAAACTAAGATTTGTAGCCTGAAAATCCATCATTTTGGCTGCATTACCAGACTTGCTCTACTGTTTCCTGTGATGCACGTGGCTCCCAAACAAAAGCAAACGGACTTTGATGCTCACAACTTTATCCACAGTATGACTTTCCTGTCCTTTCACAGCTGAACTCAGAGCCCTGGTTTAGGACTTTTATGGGCAAAAGGAGAGAACACATGCCATAAGCCAGAAGAGCAGGCAGGGGAAGGACAGACGCAGGAGGTGTAAACCCAGACTGGGGGGAATATTCCAATTGGGTCTCAAGAGCTGGGCTCAGAAAGGTGCTCAGAAAGGCCCAGCACCCCCCGCTGCAGAGGGCAGGGAGCCTGGGAGAAACAGAGAGGCCTCTGCTTTTTCCTGGTTTAATCACCCACCAGTGACAGCAGAGCAGGGACTGGGCAGCCCCACTGCACAGGATGAAGAAAAGAGGAAACAGTATACTTCCAAAGCAGGAGGAAGAGGCGAACATCTCTAAGGGGCTGTGGATTCCTTTCCCTCCACGCTCCCTCTGTAACCCCTTGTGGTTGCTCTGGTCAACCCAGCCTCACTACTGATATGCTCTTCCAAAAATCACTGCCGCTGCCTCATCATTTTCCAGAGGCTCCTCCATCCTGGCTCCCGGGGCCACCGTCGTGCTCATTCCCTCTGACTCTGAGAGCAATGCCCTCCGCCCTCACACCCGCCCCCCACCCCACCCTTCATCGCTCTGCCTATGTGAGGCTGCACAGCTGTCACCTCTTTAGCCTATGATTGTCCTCTCAGCCCTGAGGATAGCCACGGTCTCACCTGAAGAGTGACGTGACTCCTGGTGTCACTGGTGGCAGGACAAGAGGTCCCTCACAATGGGCAAAGGAAAAGAGAACTCAGGTCCTGGGTGGGCAGCCCTCCTGCCCAGACTCCAGATGCCGGCTGTAGAGTCAGGGATGCCTGTGTGAGGGGTGCAGACGGGAGCCAGTCACGTGGAAATATCCAGTCCTTGGAAGGAGGATGCCCGGCAAGGGCCCCCTTTGAGGCTGGGGTGTAGAGAACCCTGCTCTCCTTTGGGATGAAACCCAGGAAGCTGGCTGTGCTGCATTAGAACCATATACCTTGCAAATCTGATATTCACTGTATCATTTCTGTTCTCTGTTTAGTACTCGGAAAAGTCTTTCTTTAATTTAAGTTTCAGTATGTCACAGCAGTAGTAAGAAGAAAAAGGGAAAGGGTTGTATCTACTCTTTGGCCAAAATATGATAGAAGTGGCAGCATGCTACATCATCGAGGCTCTGGGTGTTGAAGCAATTTTTTATTTCTGTCACCTCCTCTTTGAAATGCCTCTTCCAGACTTCCGAGCCTCTCACTTGCCCTAATTCTCCTGCACCTGCCTTTGGGGTCACCTTTCCCCCTTCTCCTCCTCCCCTAAGGGGGCTCTTTCCCAAAGGGATGCTCTGTGCCCTTCTGCCTGCCTCTTCACTCTGCCCTCACAAGGTCATCTGCTGTCAAGACTTCAGCTGAGACCTCCATGAGGATGATCCCAAACGTTTATCTCTAGTCTTGACCTTTCTCCAGACCAATTTCAACCTTCTCCTGGGCCACACTGCCTGGACAGGTGCTTGCTGTCATAAACCAACATTTCCAAAACGGAATTTCTTTCTTTCAACCCAAGCCCCCAAATTTCAGAATGACCTTGGACAACCTCTCCATTCTTCAGCCTCACATCTAGTTACCAAAGCCTATCGACTCCATGTCCACTGATCTCTCTACCACGCCCGCCCTCTTCTTTCCAGCACCCGTGTCCCCACCCAACCCAGGCTGCATCACCTCTTCCCTGCACTGCTGCAAAGCCCCCTGACCTGGACTCCCCACTTCCAGGCTCTATAACCACTTGAAATCAACCAGGTCAACCTTGACAGTTTTCCCTTCATCAAGCCCAGGCGAGGATGTCTTCTCCTCTGCCTGAAACACCTTGCTCTGCTTGCGTTCAAGGACACAGATGGTGCCCCTTCCCCAAAGTCTACCACTGCCTCTCCCCAAACACTACCTGCAGGCCCGTTTCTTCTCCCTAGAAAGCTTTTCCTTGCAATGTCACCTGCCCAAAGCTCTTTTCTCCTAATCCAAAATCTGCTTCAAATGACACGGCCCGCTTGGATTCTTCTGATACCCTCACCCAGATTGCCTCACTGTCTTGCCCCAGAGTGTGGCAGGGCTCCACATGGTACCCACCGCTTTTCCCTGTATCACAGCATCGCCTGTGCTCCCTCTTCCTTTCCCTACCTTAGCGATGCCTCCATCTCTCACTGTCCAAGCCAGAAACTTGGAAATGACTCCACATTCCTTCTTCTCCTTCATTCAACACTCAAGTCCTCTCAAATTTGCGTCTGAAATCTCTCTCAACCTTCCTCACAGGTGGTAGCTCAGGCCATCCTCATCCCAGGAGCAGGGGCGGGGCTTCCCAAGCAGCAGTGTGATAGGCAGCCCCAATCTCCACCCTGCTCGCTACCTGTGTGACCTCGGGGAGGTTACTCAGCTTTCAGCTTTTCTGAGCCTCAGTTTCCTCATCTGCAAAAGGGGTTCAAAAAAAAAAAACTCTCCAAAATTTTATACCCAAACACACACCGAGAGAAACTAGCAAAAGCCAGACACAAAAGGCCACATGTTGTGTGATTTCATTTACACGAAATATTAATTACAATCAGAACTCTACCCAGTCAATGCGGGTCCTCGGTTTTCTCATCTATAAGATGAGGTTAGATCAACTGACCTCTAAAGTCATATTGAGTTCTGTTTTTTGATTCCTTATTTATAAAAATGACTGTTAGATAGGCTGATGGAAGAGAACCCATATAGCAATCCCCGGGGAGGGTGTGGTGGTCCCTCCATTTCAGTGGCACTGAGATAGAGTGGGGATGACCCTGGAGGTTTAGATTCTTCTGCTGGTTTGAGCATTTACCTTGGGAATGATTTTAGGGGTCATTAAATCCTCCAGGCCTTTGTTTTTATTTATTTATTTACTTATTTATTTGGTTGCACCAGGTCTTCTTAGTTGCAGTAGGTCAGCTCCTTAGTTGCAGCTCACGGGCTCTTTTAGTTGTGCCTTACCAGCTCCTTAGTTGCAGCACGTGGGCTCCTTAGTTGCGGCAGGTGGACTCCTTAGTTGCGGCTCACCAACAACTTAGTTGTGGCATGCGATCTCTTAGTTGCAGCATGCATGTGGGACCTAGTTCCCTGACCAGGGATCAAACCCAGGCCCCCTGCATTGGGAGCGTGGAGTCTTATCCACTGCACCACTAGGGAAGTCCCCAGGCCTTTGTTTTTGCATCTCTAAAATCTGGGAGTTCCAGGAGGTGGCTTCTGTGGTCCTTCCCATAGAAAGTGTGAGTTCCAACCCATCTTCACTTTCTGAAGGCAACCTATATTCACTCACATTATAGATTCTAGGAGTTTTAATAAAATTAATGTCATTAATGTTTTTCTGTTAAAAAGACTGAGGGAAGGGCTTCCCTGGTGGTGCAGTGGTTGAGAGTCTGCCTGCTGATGCAGGGGACACGGGTTCATGCCCCGGTCCGGGAAGATCCCACATGCCGTGGAGTGGCTGGGCCCGTGAGCCATGGCCCAGAGCCTGCGCATCCGGAGCCTGTGCTTCGCAACGGGAGAGGCCACAACAGTGAGAGGCCCGCGTACCGCCAAAAAAAAAAAAAAAAAAAAAAAAAAAAGACTGAGGGAAGTACATGGAATAATAATACACTGTATATCTTAAAAAGAATGCAGTAGATTTATACATACTGATGTGGAAGATGTCCCATGAGTATTGCTAAGTTAAATAAACTGAGTTTCAAAACCATTTGTATGGTACAATATCATTTTTTACAAGAAAACAATGTGTGCGCATGCCTATACACACCCAGATCTTCTCTCTCAGTCTTTCCCATCTCACTGTGCACCACAATCCCCTCAGCTGCTCAAGGCAAAAAACACAAGGATCAGTCATCCTGGTTCCTTCTTTTCCTTCACACCTTACCTCCCTCTCTTCACAGGACACAGGGGAGAAGCCACATGGATATCGCCTTGAAAAGTCTTATGGGGCTTCCCTGGTGGCGCAGTGGTTAAGAATCTGCCTGCCAATGCAGGGAACACGGGTTCAAGCCCTAATGGGGGAGGATCCCACATGCCGTGGAGCAACTAGGCCCGTGTGCCACAACTACTGAGCCTGTGCTCTAGAGCCCGCGAGCCACAACTACTGAGTCCGTGAGCCACAACTACTGAAGCCCATGTGCCTAGAGCCCGTGCTCTGCAACAAGAGAAGCCACTGCAATGAGAAGCCCGCACACTGCAACGAAGAGTAGCCCCCGCTCACCACAACTAGAGAAAGACCGTGTGCAGCAAAGAAGACCCAAAGCAGCCAAAGATACATAAATAAAATAAATAAATTTATTTTTAAAAAAAGTCTTATGATCTGGGGAAACAAGACAACGCACAGAAGCAGATTACTGAATAATTGGCCTAGACGTCATAATTGGAAGAGAGAGAATCCTGGGCTGGATGGTCAGAGAAGAGGCACAAAAGGCTGAGTGGGTCAGGCTGGAGGAGCAGACGCATGAGGGAATCGGGGGGAGTGAGCATGTGAGGGGAGGTGGCTGCCATTGACCAAGGCCTGGCACAGGTGCCTGTGTTAGTCTACGGGGGCTGCCGTAACAAAGTACCTCAGACTTGGTGGCTTTAACAATAGGAAAGTATTTTCTCACAGTTCCGGGGGCTGGAAGTCCAAGATCAAGGTGTGGGCAGGGCTGGTTTCCCCTGAGGCCTCTTCCCTGTGTGTGTGTCTGTGTCCTGACCTCACTTCCTCTTCTTCTACAGACACCAGTCTTATTGGATTAGAGTCTCTCCTACTGACCTCGTTTTAACTTACTTACCTCTCTAAAGACCCTAATTCCAAATACAGTCACATTCTGAGGTCCTGGGGGTTAAGACTTTACTATATGAATTTTGAAGGGATACAGTTCAGCCCACCACGCTGCCTACACCTGAAACGTAATAAATGGTGAGAAAATGGTTGAAAAACTGAATGAGTGAAGCAAATTGTGTTTGCTTTGTTTGTAGAAACGGTGGGAAGTTAGTGGGACACTTACAGTAGGAAAGATCATGGAGGGCCTTGAGCACTGGAGAGAGAAGTCCAGCTCAAGCTCTAAGACACTGGAGCAAAGGAATGCCTGGTGGTTGATACTGTTGCAGGCACATTAGAAGGCGCTGGTTTGCCTTGTGGGCTGGAGCAGAGGTGAGGCTGGAGGCAGGGAGGTCAGATGAGAGGCTAATTCAGTCATTCCAGGTGTGGGGTCACAAGGGCCCTGACCAAGGTGGTGGCCACAGAATAAAAGCTGGAGACGGATGGGTGTGCCTGGTGGTTGTTCCAAGCACCTGCACCAGCTGATGCAACTGTGAGGACCACATTCCACCTTCACCTTGAGAACAATGAGTCCTCTAGAAACTGGAAGGACAGCGGTTACCAAAGCCATGTAAGGTGAGCTCATAAGTCTGGAGACACCAATGATTCCAGATAATTCCTTTTGATTCAAGGCCCACTCAATTTGTTTGGCCCCACCCTGGCTCTGCAGCTGGGTGCTCTCTCCTCTACAGGATGGTTGGGTTACACTAGAACAGATTCTTCTTGATTCACAGAGGCATTAAACTCACTTCCACTGTGTCTTGGATTTTGTTGTCATCTCCCTGCATCACATCACTTACACCTACCAGGCTGTCCTCTCTCCTCTTCCCTATTTCTGAAAATCCTCTCCATCTTTGAAGTCCCAGTTTATACACAGCCTTGTCCACACAGCCCTTCATGATTATTACTGTTCAGGTGGCACTCTCCCTTGGCTGAATCCTAATCACACATACTTATACCATAAAATCCACCAGGATATTAAATAATGTATTATGACAATGCTCAAGATGTTTGGAATATTCATGCAAACTCCCCCAGGAGATTCTAAACTCCTTGAGGTTATAAATTTGGGACTTCTTACGTATTTATTACCTGCCAGATCCAGTACATACTAGGTGCTCAAGAAATTAATGCTGAGACAGTAGCCAGCACCCCAGAAGTCCATGGAGGTTTTTCCCTTGGCCCAGGAAGTGGGGTTAGTAACAAAAGTAGTAGAGATAAAATTTAAGCATATTATTTCAATCCATAGAAATAGCCTTTAAGTCACAACTGCACCAGCTCTCCCCTTACTTCCTTAATACAGCTCAAAAAAGCATCAGCCCCAAGGCAGAGGAGTCCTTATACCTCCAAAAGGAGTTTCGTGGGTCGAAACACAAAGCTGACTTATCCTCACGTGCATAATGTTGATAAAAGGGTTGAGCGACTGACTCTTGGCAGTCTGCATCCAAGGAGATGATTAACCTGTCCTTGGAGGCAGGTAGGACCAACGCCTGTGATAAGGATCATACAGAGGGCCTGAGGGGAGCTGGTGCCAGGGCAAACTTTGGGGTGGAACACTGCTGTTTGAATACCACTTATAAGAAGAGGACAAAGGGGAGTTGGCAGGTATTTTTGCAGAAAGGTAAAAGCCGATCCTCAAATGCATATGGAATTGGAAGGGGCCCCAAATACCCAAAAGAATCTTGAGAAAGAAGAACAAAGTTGGAAGACTCATAATTCCCAATTTCAAAACTTACCACAAAGCTACAGTAATCAAAACAGTGTGGTACTGGCATAAAAATAGACATATAGCCCAATGGGATAGGATAAGAGACTTGAGATAAATTCATGTGCCTGTGGTCAAATAATTTTCAACAAGGGTGCCAAGTCCATTCAATGGGTGAAGTCTTTTTAACAAATGATGCTGGGAAAACTGGATATCCACATGCAAAAGAGTGAAGTCAGTCCCCTATTTTACACCATATATAAAAATCAAGTCAAATGGATCAATGACCTAAATATCAAATCTAAAACCATAAAACCCTTAGAAGAAAACACAGCGGTAAGTCTTCATGACCTTGGATTTGGCAATGAATTCTTAGATATGACACCAAAAGCACAAGCAACAAAAGAAAAAAAAAGATAAATCAGACTTCAAAATTAAAAACTTTCATGCACCAAAAGACATTATCAAGAAAGTGAAAAGATAACCTGTAGAATGGAAGAAAATATTTGCAGGTCAAATACCTGATAAAGGTTTAATATCCAAAATATATAAAGAACTTCTAACGCCCAACAGCAAGAAGACAAATGACAAAACTTAAGAAATGGCCAAAGGATTTAAATAGACATTTCTCCAAAGAAGATATACAAAGAGCCATCAAGCATATTAAAAAATGTATAATATCATTAGTAATTAAGGAAATGCAAGTCAAAAGCACATTGAGATACCATTTCACATTGATTAGGTGGGCCATTATCAAAAACAAACAAACAAAACCCAGAAAATAATGTGTTGACAAAGATGTGGAGAAACTGGAATGCTAATACATTGCTGGTGAAAATGTAAAATGGTGCAGCCACTTTGGAAAACAGTTTGCTATTTCCTCAAAAAGCTAAACATAGAATAACCATATCATTCAGCAATTCCACTCCTAGGTATATCCCAAAAGAATTAAAAACAGGTGTTCAAACAGATACTTGTCCACCAACGTTTATTGCAGCATTATTTGCAATAGCCAAAAGGTAGAAACAACCCGTGTCCATCAGCAGATGAATGGATAAACAAAATGTGTTATATATATACTATGAAATATTATTCACCCATAAAAAAGGAATGAAGTTCTGATACAACACGGGTGAACCTTGAAAACATTATGCTAAATGAAATAAGCCAGACACAAAGAGCCGAATATTGTATGATTCCACTTTTATGAAACATCTAAAATAGGCAAATCCATAGACACAGGAAGTGTAATAGACGTTACTAGGAGCTGGAGGAGGGGTCAATGGAGAGTTGGTTTTTTTTTTGTTTTTTGTTTTTGCGGTACGCGGGCCTCTCACTGTTGTGGCCTCTCCCGTTGCGGAGCACAGGCTCCGGACGCGCAGGCTCAGTGGCCATGGCTCACGGGCCCAGCCGCTCCACGGCATGTGGGATCTTCCCAGACCGGGGCACGAACCCGTGTCCCCTGCATAGGCAGACGGACTCGCAACCACTAAGCCACCAGGGAAGCCCAAGAGAGTTATTTCTTAATGCTTACAAAGTTTCTGTTTGGGGTGGTGAAAAAGTCTTGAAAATAGATAGTGATCCTTGTACAACATTGTGAATGTACTTTATGTCACTGACCTGTACACTTAAAATGGTTAAAATGGCAAATTTTCTGTTAAATATATTTTACCGCAATAAATTTTTTTTTATAAAATAAAAGAAGAGTTGGCAGATGTGAGGAGCAGAAGCAAGGTGCAATGTGTACCTGGCACTCTCTGGAATGGGTAGATATTGGGAGAGTATGTGGTAATGGCCAGGCTTTTATTTCAAAGACATTTTGTGTTAGATGCCAAAATATGCCTAAATACACAAAAATCATAGGCAGAGAAGATTTGTTCCAACAAATTGGGAGAAGCAAGATTCACCCTTGGAGTCAGCAGACTGATCCACAGGCTTTTGGGGCCACCCCAAGATGCTGAGAAAATGATCTCTTAAGTTCACTTTCTATGCCCAAGCTTTATTATTCTGGCGGCACTTACTTCCTTTGCCATGTTAAATTAAAAAAAAAACAAACTCAGATGACAGATGCTCGAAAGCTTGCTTAGCTAGAAAATGTTTAATCTTCCAGCATCTCTTATGTCAAAAAAAAAATAGGCACTATGGCTTCCATAGCCTTTTAATTTACTTTTCAGGATAAGATATGTCAGTTTCCTATTCAGCAGAATGTTGAATTCTGTTACCTTAAGAGAAAGCCACTTAGAGTCACGTTCCGTCCTCCCCTGACCCTGCAGGACACTGGCTCTGGGGTACTGCAGTGTTCTGATCCATCTCTAGAAAAACATGAGCATTGAGATAATGTGCGTGGCAGTGCTTGGCACACAGAAGATGCTCAAAATACGTTTGTGATATATAGAGAATCCCAGCTCCCTATAAGATGGAGAAAGAAGTACAAGAGGTGATTGTTAGGAGAAAAGAAAAGGACGTCCCTGGGATACTAAAGAAGTTTAAGTTCAGCTTTTAAAGAGGGACATGTTTAAAAGAGAGCACATAGGGTCCTTATGTACTTCAAGCCTCTTTGAATATCTCTGCAACTTCATGTGGATGATTCTAAACCTTCAGTTGGATCAGGAAACTGATTTTCTGGGCTCTCCACTTTTGAATTTAAGAGTGAGCTGCCTGCAAATCAGACATGTCCTCAAATATTTAAACCTCCTGAATGAAAAGGTCCTCCTGAAAAGCACAGGTAAAGAAGTGTGACTGTAACAACATTTCTGCTTAAAAATGAAAACTGAGCCTTTAAAATAGATACATACTTCTGTATAAGTGACATTTGGTTAGATCTGATATGATGGCTAGTTTGCTCGATTTCCCTTTATTTTGGTTTCTCTGTTCTGCTCAAATTATACTATGCAGATACACCACACAGCTGCCCTAAAGACTAATTGCTAAGAGACAGCTCTTTCAGGGAAGTAGATTCAATTATCATCAAATCTTTAATTACACAGTATATTACATACTTCACATGTATAATTATTTATTTTATGGCATCATGCCATCCTGTAGATAAACAAAGACTGAGAACATCTACTAGCTTTTCTGGGAGTGTCCCTAAAAGGGTGTAATTTTCATTCTAACCAATAACTAAGATGGGAATAACCCCAGAAGTAGATTGTTAACCTGCTGGTGTAAAATAAGTTCAGGAATTCCCCTCATGAATATTTTGTCTTTAATGTAAAATTGCAGAAGTGTTTATCACACCCACATGAATATATTATTTATATTTGTGTTGGAAATACAAATATAAATAATATAGAGATTTTGTATTCAAGGAATTCACAGTATAGCATGGAAGACTGGCATATAAATAAATCATTAAAATAAAGTCTGATAAAGGCACAAAAAGAAGTGAGTAGGGGATGAAGGGTGGTGATGATCTTCATGGTGGTAGGTAAAAGTCGAAAGTGAATACTGGGGAGATCAGCTCGGTGCTTTGTGACCACCTAGAGGGGTGGGATAGGGAGGGTGGGAGGGAGATGCAAGAGGGGGGATATATGTATATGTATAGCTGATTCACTTTGTTATACAGCAGAAACTAACACACCATTGTAAAGCAATTACACTCCAATAAAGATGTTAAAAAAAAGTGAAGAATGAATAGGCATTTTCATGCTTACAAAAGTCAACAGAACACTCCAGCAAGAGGGAACAGCACATGCAAAG
The DNA here is from genome assembly GCF_964270905.1 of Leucopleurus acutus. Taxonomy (NCBI): domain Eukaryota; kingdom Metazoa; phylum Chordata; class Mammalia; order Artiodactyla; family Delphinidae; genus Leucopleurus; species Leucopleurus acutus. Next base: position 100,193,104 of record NC_139153.1, read on the forward strand.
AAACACAACAAAGAGTGATGGGTTTAGGACAACTCTGTGTCGATCTATATTGCTACAAATACGGGGGTAAGCTGATAAGACGTGAGACTGAAAATACAGAGTAAGGCCAGGGGGTTCTACGTTTTACCATCCTCAATAAGTAGTAACAGGTAATTCATCTTCATCTTAACATACACAACATAAATGGTGTTACTGGATTGTAAAATACGATTGAGTTCGAATGAGTGGTCCTAAGAGCAACTGAACCAAGACTCTTAAAGCTCAACCATACTCTTCAGAGAACCAGTAGCAACTAAAGAAGAGTCTCTCTGGGCTTCCCTGGTGGCGCAGTGGTTGAGAGTCCGCCTGCCGATGCAGGCGACGCGGGTTCGTGCCCCGGTCCGGGAAGATCCCACATGCCGCAGAGCGGCTGGGCCCGTGAGCCATGGCCGCTGAGCCTGTGCGTCCGGAGCCTGTGCTCCGCAACGGAACAGGCCACGGCAGTGAGAGGGCCACGTACCAAAAAAAAAAAAAAGAGTCTCTCTTTCCATGCCCCCATCCCCAACTTCAAAACTGTCAGTTTATTACAAATAAGTCAAGCAGAACAGGGACAGTCGGAAGAGGATGCCATTGGGGCAATTCCCAGCAGGCTGAGTGACTCCGGGCCCTGCTGTTGGCTGCTTGGGTCCTGGGTCTGGGCTGAGAAGATGTGCAGGTTGAGGAAGGGGTGCACAGATAGGATGTGATCTCCTTGGAAAAGCAGTGTGGGGAATTGATAGCTTTTAGGCAATAGAGTCCAGGCTCCGCTGAGGGGAGGGTTCCGTGTCCTTAAGGATGGCTGCTGCTGGGAATTCTCATTCCACACCTGACCACCTGCCCTCCTTTGAATCTATTGATATTTCCTCTTCTGATGTCGTCCAGTATCACAATGTCTCGCTACTCGAGCCCTCACAGTGATGAGACCATACAGAGCTGTCTGTTGTTGATCATGGACAACAAGGGAGCTCTGCCTCCCACTCCCTGTTTCCCTCTGATCAAGACATGGCAAAGTTCATTTGCACATTCAACAAATTGTATTCTTTTCATAGCATAATTTTGTTAAGTTATCTTAGCATCTAATTGAGGAAGAGGGTAAAGAAGGAAGAGAATACAATCGTCCCTCGGCATCTGTGGGGCATTGCTTTCAGGACTCCCACGGACACCAAAATCCACAGGTACTCAAGTCCCTCATAGAAAATGCCCTGTACGTGCTCACTTCGGCAGCACATATACTAAAATTGGAATGATACAGAGAAGATTAGCATGGCCCCTGCACAAGGATGACATGCAAATTCGTGAAGCGTTCCATATTTTTTGATTCACTTTGTTATAAAGCAGAAACTAACACCATTGTAAAGCAACTATACTCCAATAAAGATGTTAAAAAAAAAAGAAAGAAAAGAAAAGAAAAAAGAAAGAAAAAAAAAAGAAAGTCGGCCCTCCATGTCCGCTGTTCTGCATCCGCAGATTCAACAAACCGTAGCTGGAAATCCATGGCTGGTTCATTCTGTGGATGTGCAATACTCAGATTGAGGGCTGACTGCATTTACAAACCCAGCACGTGCTCAACTCTGTGGTGGGTGCTCTAAATATATTATCTCATTTAATCCTTCAACATTCCTGTGAGGTAGGCATTGTTCACCTATTTTGCAGATGTGAATATAATCACAAAGTCCATGTTATTGGGAACTTAGCCGCCACCGTTACCCAGCCCAGTCTTGAGCACAATGGTCTAGGCAAGTATCTAGCACAGCAGATGACTGATATATGATAGATGGGCTTGGCTGGATCCTTGTCTCTGATCAAGTTGATAAAATTTTACCTAGTTTTTCCTGCCCTTCTGCCTTATTTCAGCACTCCAAACATATATTGGTGGAGAACCGGAAGTTCTGGGCACCATATTAGGCTCTCTAAAGGAAAAGTCAAAGTCTTATATGCATTTATTTATACCCTACTTTTTCCTTCCAGGGATTTAAAGTGATTTACTGGGACTTCCCTGGTAGCACCGTGGTTAACAATGCGCCTGCCAAAGCAGCGGACATGGGTTTGAGCCCTGGTCCGGGAAGATCCCACATGCCGCAGAGCAACTAAGCCCATGTGCCACAACTACTGAAGCCTGCATGACTAGAACCTGCACTCTGCAACAAAGAGAAGCCACTGCAATGAGAAGCCTGCGCACCACAATGAAGAGTAGAGAAACGCCGCAACTAGAGAAAGCCCGTGGGCAGCAATGAAGACCCAATGCAGCCAAAAAAATAAAAATAAAAATAAAATAAAGTGATTTACCACAAAGATACCTACAATAACATGACTAAGTACAAATAAGAATAAAACAATAGGATCATGGGTAACTTAAACATGACTAGCTAAAATAAAATAAAAGCTAATAACAGAAGAGGCAAAGTAAAATCACAAATATGTAGGCTGTAAGGAATTATAGAGTTGCCATAATTAAGTCTCAATTTTTACTTTTTGTTTACTACCAGCCAAACTGAAAAGGAAAATATGGTCAGTTACATAGCCCTTATTCTTAGGAAAAGAAACTTCCTCAAGGGAAGCTTAGCTCTTTGAAAAATTTGGTTCTAAATTATATACCTCATACACAATTTCATATTAGCTTCCACCTGCCCCACTCATGACAGAGTAGAAACTATATCATACATTCCTAGAGCAAAAGCAGTAAAGTAAAACTCTGTAGTAAAGGTTAATAAAGAGGTTCTCAAGCTGGGATATAGAGTTTGTATCAGTTATCTGTTGCTGTGTAACAAATCTTCCCAAAGCTTAAAACAGCCACCATTTTATTTGCTCATGATCCTGAGGGTCAGCAAACTGGGCTGAGCTCAGCTGGGCACTTCTACCAACACTCAGGCCTCACACTGCAGAGGCTCTGATAATGGGATGAGGCCCATTTATCAGCAGCAGATTGAAAAGCTCCTCAGGTGATTCTTACATATTGCCAAGCTTCAGAGTCACCAGCCTCATGCACAACACTAAACCACAACTGAGTGAAGGCTGTTCTTCCACGGTGAGGTAAAGTCAAAAAGGACTTGGAGAAGTCTGAGACCTAGATTAGCCAAAACAATACTGAAAAAGAACAAAGTTGGAGAACTCATACTTGCTGATTTCAAAATTTACTATAAAGTTACAGTAATCAAGACAGTGTGGCATGGCATAAAGAAGATGTATATATCAAGGGATCAGAATAGAGAGTCCAGGAATAAACCCTCACATCTATAATCAACTGATTTTCAACAAGGGTGCGAAGATCATTCAATGGGGAAAGAAGGGTCTTTTCAACAATATGCAAAGGAACGATTTTGGACCCCCTTTTTCCATCATCTAAAAGAAGTTACTCAAAATAGGTCATAGACCTAAATGTAAGAGCTAGAACTATGTAACTCTTAAAAAAAAAAAAAAAGGATAGGATTATACACCATGACCAAGTGGAATTTACCCTAGGAATGTAAGGTTGTTTTAAAACCCAAAATTCAATTAATGTAATTCACTATAGTAATAGAAAAAAAGGACAAACACCACATGGTCATCTCAATAGCTTCAGAAAAGTCATTTCTCAAAATCCAATTTACATTCATGATACAATTGCTCAATAAACTAAGGATAAAAGGAAGCTTCCACAATTTAACATCATACTTAACAGTAAAAGACTGAATGTGTGGGCTTCCCTGGTGGTGCAGTGGTTGCGAGTCTGCCTGCCGATGCAGGGGACACAGGTTCGTGCCCCGGTCTGGGAAGATCCCACGTGCCGCAGAGCCGCTGGGCCCGTGAGCCACGGCCGCTGAGCCTGCGCGTCCGGAGCCCGTGCTCCGCAACGGGAGAGGCCACAGCAGTGAGAGGCCCGCGTATCGCAAAAAAAAATGACTGACTGTGTGAAGGAATATGACTCAGGCTTAAAAAGGAAGGAGATTCTGACACAGGCTACACCATGCATGAACCTAGAAGTCATTATGCTAAGTGAAATAAGCCAGTTACAAAAAAGATAAATACTGTATGATTCCACTTATATAAAGTACCTAGAATAGTCTAATTCACAGGGACAGAAAGTAGAATGGTTGGTGCCGGAGTCTGAGAAGACAGAGGAACAGGGAGTTATTGTTTAAAGGTACAGAGTTTCAGTTTGGGACGATGAAAAGAGTTCCACGGATGATGGTGGTGATGGTTGCACAACAGTGCGAATGTACTAAATGACAATGAACTGTACCCTTAAAAATGGTAAAAATGGTAAATTTTACGTTATGTAATTTTATATTTCACCACAATTTTTTTTTTTTTGGCTGCGTTGGGTCTTTGTTGCTGCGTGCGGGCTCTCTCTAGTTGCGGCGAGCAGGGGCTAATCTTGATTGCAGTGTGCGGGCTTCTCATTGTCGTGGCTTCTCTTGTTGTGGAGCACGGTATCTAGGCTCACAGGCTTCAGCAGTTGTGGCAAACGGACTCAGCAGTTGTGGCTTGAGGGCTCTAGAGTGCAGGCTCAGTAGTTGTGGTGCATGGGCCTAGTTGCTCCACGGCACGTGGGATCTTCCCGGACCAGGGCTCGAACCCGTGTCCTCTGCATTGGCAAGCAGATTCTTAACCACTGCACCACCAGGGAAGTGCCTCACCACAACTTTTAAAATAAAAATAAGTAAATACAACAGTGAAAGAATGAATGCTTTCCTAAGACCTAGAACAAGGCAGGGATATCTGCTCTCATCACTTTTACTCAGCATTGTCCTGGAATCTCCAGCCAGTGAAATAATGCAAGAAAAACAAATAAAAGGTATATAAACTGGAAAGGAAGAAGTAGAAATGTCTCTATTCACAGAAAACATGATCCTGTACGTAGAAAATTCTAAGGAGTCTCCAAAAATGTACTAGAATGAATAAACCAGTTCAGCAAGGCCACAGGACACAAAACCAATACGAAGTTAATTATATTTTAATATGCTAACAATGAACAATCCAGAAATGAACTGTTTTTTGTTCATTTTTCAGAAATGAACAATTTCATTCACAATAGCACCAAAAAGAACAAAATACTTGGGAATCAATTTAACAAAAAAGTGCAAGAACTATGCACAAAACTCCTAAAACATTGCTGAGATATTTACCTGAACGTCTGATCAAATGGAGAGGCGTACCATGCACATCAATTAGAAGGCTCAATTATTGTTAAAGAGGCAGTCCTCCCTAAACTGATCTAGAGATTCCACATAATCCCCACGAAAATCTCAGGAGGGCTTTTTTGGTATAATAGAATTTGACAACCTGACCCTACAAGTTACATGGAAATGCAAAGAACATGGAACAGCCAAACAGTTTTGAAAAAGAACTAAGTTGGGACACTTACACTACCTGGTTTCAAAGCTTTCTATAAAGGTAGAGTAATCAGGACAATCTTTTTTGTTTGTTTGTTTGTTTGGCCGCAACGCACAGCTTGTGGGATCTTAGTTCTCCAACCAGGGATCGAACTTGCACCCTTGGCAATGAAAGCACGGAGTCCTAACCACTGGACTGCCAGGGAATTCCCTGGGACAACCTTGTATTGGCATAAACGTAGACATATGGGTCAATAAAACAGAATGGCACGTCCAGAAATAAGCCCTTATGGTCACAATCAATTGCTTTCCAACAAAGATGCCAAGGCAAAAAAAAAAAGTATACCTTTCCTCCCACCATACGTAAAAATTCATTCTTAGATCTAAATGTAGGCGCTAAATTATTATTATCTACACTAATTCCAAAAATCTACCCCCCAAAACCGCCAACTAACTAGCTCTTTGCTTTACTTCACTAGGGCAAATGACTAAGGTTAGAGATGGGCCAAATATTTTGAACGCCATTGTCTGTTATTTTTGATACCTTTACCAATATTTTCCTCTCTGTGACCAGATTTGTCAAGTTGAGTGCCTTGGAAGAAAACCCCACCACATTACCCTGACGGACGTCTGCGTTGGAAAGAAAGGTAATGGAATTTTTAAGTTGATCCCCAGGGTACTGAAAAATCCTAGACGGGTTCTGAACTCAGATTCTGTTCTAAAGAATAGTATTTTCCACCTAGAGAATTTGATTGACAGTTGCGCTAATAATTTCTCAAATTTAGCTGTGATCATTCACCTTAATTTAATTTGAAGATGTAACAAGGAAAGGAAGACCTCCCCAGGGGTGTTCGCCACTGAGTTCCTTCGGCCTTAAAAGGCTGAGAGGGTCTACAAAATTCTAGGTCAGCAGCTGTGATTTGGGGGATTTCACAGACGGAAGAGCCCCAGTTTGTGTCTATCCTGACGGCCTGGGATGCTGCTGGTCAGGACCAAGCCTGCTTCTATGAAATGCCTCCGAGGCAAGCAGTCCCTCATTAATCTTAAGACTCAGTAGACCTGAGAAATGAGCAGCTCTCTCTAGGGAGCAGCTGTAGGTTTGCCCATGTGTTCTGGATTCCTTCCAGCTTCTGGGTAGGTTTCTTTCTTGCAGTTCAGGAATGGGTGTGGGAAGCCGCAAGCTTCAGCTCTCCACCAGGGAAAGCGTATTCATTCACCTGCCAACACAAGCAGCAACTTGCGGGATCAACACTTCATTTCCTTTGTCTAGAGATTTGATACAAAGAAAATCAGGTCCCCTTCCCATGAGGCCCATGTAAAGCAGCTGTATTAAAAACAAGGATATACACCCAAAACACAATTTCTATCTCTCTCCCTACCTACCCACAGATACTCATGGAAGTTGAATTTCAGACTAGCCATGCATGTCTTTTTAGAAGATTAGCTTCCCTCCAACCAAACCAGCCAAACCTAAAACGTCTATTTCAGGTAGTAGTGACCTTCCTTTGTTTTAGAATGTGTCATGCTCCCATTAGAGACATTAAATCTTTCTCTTCTCATGAATTAAACTGTCACAATTAAGAATTGTAACTCAACATTTACCAGCCCTCATATGCCACTTCCTACCTGAGAATTTCATAACTTTCAAGATAAAATGACAGCTCACACAGTAGGAAAAAAAAAAAAGCTACTGGGTGAGTCTGAGCAAGTCATCGTCCTCTTCTTGAGGAAGTGTGTGCAGGGCTTAGCGTGCAATCAGTGTCTCTTTCAGGTCTACTCTTCCTCGATTTTACGACAGATTACAGAAAATGCTTAGGACCATCCTTAGTGTGTGACAAAGTTAAGCATGGCATGTGATCCTAGCTCTCCACTGTCATTTCTGAGTGTTTCTCCTGCTAGTATTCTATTTTACGTTATTTTTTTTCAATGAAATAATGTTCTCGTCATCCTGCCTCTTTTTGATATTTCCTTTTATGTTTTAAAAACAGCATCTTTTATCAGATTATAAAATTAGTACTGTTCATTACAAAATTCTAAAATATGAAGAGAGCCATAGATGAGTCCCACTGTAAAGCAAAGTCTCATTTTAAATAATGTCAGCAACCACACCTCCTCCCCCTAACTACTCTGAGAAGTTTAGATTACGTATACCGAATTTTCTAAAGCCAGGCACACCTGAGATATGTTTTGGTCAGGGACCTGCCCATTTGCAATCACTTCTTCCAGGAGATTCCGTGAGAGTCACTCATTTACAGACATTTCCTGCTTATGTCTAAAAACCACTTTGTGAGTCATGGCCATTTACTCACCTCCATCGCTGTGTGTTGTCAGGTGTGTGATGGCAAACCTGCTGCCTGACATTCTGTAACTGCCCCGCCCCAGGGAGCTGGGGCTCACGGGCAGTGGTCCCCCTCCCACCATGGAAGTGCAGGGAGAAACACCTGCTCCTCTCAACCTTGGGTCGGTGAATGATGTGGACCTGCCAATGACAAATGAGGCTTCTTCTGACTCATCCGTGCACAAAGCTGCTTTATCTCCCTCTTCTCACCCTTGTGCCCTGCCCAGCCTTTCCTTCAGACAAGCCAGGGACGGAAATGAAAGTGGGCACCCTGGGCCCAGAGAGCTAGGAGGCTGCTGAATCAGGAGCCCGCCAGCCCTGCAGCAATGGCCCCAGTAAACGCCTCATGCCTGGGCCACGCCTCTCATTGGGGACCGCAGAGTCCTTAAAGTGCTGGCTCATGAGTCCCAGGCAGGCCCTGGGAAATGACTGGGCTATTTTCAAAGTCTGGGAAGCTAAGGCACAGTGGGGTCACGGTCATGATGGACATCACACAAGAAGATGATTCAGCGAGAACTTGGGACTTCCATGTTATTTTTAACCCTTCCTCCCCCACCTTTTTTCCTGATATTTTCTGGAATCGAACTCGTATTTTCAATGGATGGGGAAAGGAAATAACAACTTTGGACAAAATATAATCTACAAACAGCAATCCAGTGCTTTAGGACAGCCCAGAGAATCTCTGTGTGGCTTTTAGAATAGCTTTGCTTCCTGAACTCTCCCGGGAGCGTCTCCCCTTTCTGAAAGCTTTATTTCTTACAATGCCAATGTCTTTTAGAAGGCAGTCACCTCAGGTTTTAAGATGGTTTCTCAGATTTTGATGTGCAGAAAAATCACCTGGAGATTGTATTAAAATGCGGAATCTGGGGCTTCCCTAGTGACGCAGTGGTTAAGAATCCGCCTGCCAACGCAGGGGACACGGGTTCGATCCCTGGTCCGGGAAGATCCCACATGCCACGGAGCAACTAAGCCCGTGCGCCACAACTACTGAGCCTGCACGCCACAACTACTGAGCCCACGTGCCTAGAGCTCCGCAACAAGAGAAGCCACGACAATGAGAAGCCCGCGCACCACAACGAAGAGTAGCCCCCGCTCACCACAGCTAGAGAAAGCCCATGCGCACAGCAACGAAGACCCAATGCAGCCAAAAATAAATAAATAAAATAAATTTAAAAAAGAAAAAAATGCAGAATCTGATCCGATAGACCTGGGTGGGGCCTGAGCCTCTGGATTTCTAATAAACTCTCAGCTGCTGCTGGCGGTCCAGTGATTACACTTTGAGTAGCAGGGGGCCAGCCAGAGAAAGCCACCTGTGGACACTGCCCTCTTGAAAAATAAGACTTAGAGCACATCCATGGCTTCCCTCAACACCAACTTTCTGGGAGCTTAATTGTCTGAGTCTTTAATTATTCTGAGTTTAATTATCTTGACTCTTAAGAGTCTGATTTGCAAACCATGCTCATGTTAGCCCATCACAGCACTGGATGGAGGTAAGGAAGTCATGGTTGTTTAAAGCCTGTACAAACTAGGGAGATGGTTTTATCTCTGATCGTACTTAACATAGTTAATAGACATGCTCCTTCGAAGAGTACTACCAGGTAAAATTGTTTGCTAAGCAACATTCCAATGCAATAGACTGAAAAAGAGATTAAATTAATAGGAGGTCATTTGAGAGTGAAGGGAAAAATTACCTTTCAAACCAGCCATCCAGTGCATCTCAAGAACATAGTCCAGGCACATAAGAGGTTTTACTACATACATTTAACAGTATCTGAAATGACCTTTCACCTCTGTCAAGTTATTCATGTGCCCAGTGGTTGTCATGGCAACGCTGATAACCAGCAGTGGCTTCTCAACACCTATGGAATGCCAGAGTCATCCGAGCAGTCTCATTTTCTAGTCTTCCAGTCTGCCACCCTATAAACTAAGAGACAGTTGAGGCCCTAGGGCACAATTTCTAAGTAATTAGGTGTACTGCAGAGTCAAGGACCTTCCCAGACCTGAAACTTCCACCCACAGCCTCCAGGACCAGGAGACAGTCACCCAGGGAGGAACCTTGCCTGTGCTCTTCTGGCCCAGACAGCAAGGACAGAGACAAACGTGCGTCTGCTAACATCTACTGCCCACCAGCACCTTGGCCCGCGCCTCGCTGAGGGGAGGAGGGTGGAGATGGTGACAGCAGCGTGCCCAGCATGCTCCACTCCCCGAGTCCCCCCCCGCTCCCCCTGCTCCAGCTTCCCCTAGACAGCAGACTTTCACTCTGTCCACAAATTCCTACAGCCTGACAACATAAAACTTGCACTCACCTTTTTCTTTAATATTGGGAGATATTTCAAATGTACTGAAAAGTACAGATGATTTTGCAAATATGGATATACTAGCTTTATCAATTATCGACATTAAATATTTTTGACAGAAACAAATGTCCAGGTAGAGTTGATATTCCCTGAGTACTTGTACCCAATCCTTTCTCTCCTTCTTCCCAGAGCTTTGCTATTTGTCATTCCCATGCATATTTTACATCAAGACTTCATATGTTAGTCATAATACAAATATGTTATGTTTTGCATGGCTTTATACAAATGGCATCCCACTATATGCAGCTTAAAACATTTTTTTTCACTGAAAATTATGTTTATGAGATGTATCCATGTTGACACATGTAACTCTAATTTATCCATTTTAATTTGCTGTATAGTATTCCACTGCATGAATAAAACCAATTATTTACCTACTCTCCTGTTCATGGGTACTGAAGTTGCTTGAAATTTTCTCTTACAGATAAAGTTGCCATGAACATACTTGTAAAGTCCCCTTGTGTGCGTGTCCTAGATTCATTACCTAGAAGTAGGGATGCTGGGACACAGAATAGCACAGCTTTCCTTTTACTAGATGCTTCCAATTTGCTTTCCAAAGTATACCAGCTTACAATTCCACCAGCAGTGGGGAGAGTTCCTATCTTTCCACATCTTCACCAACACACAGAATAATCAGACTTTTTAGTTTCTGCTCATCTAGCAGGAATAAAATGGTATATTCCTCCCTCTTTAAAAACAGCCTCTTGAGATATAATTCATAGACCATACAATTCATCCATTTAACGTGTACAATCTGATGGCTCTGAGTTTATTTACAGAGGTGAGCATCCACCACCACAATCAATTGTAAAATATTTTCATTGCCCCAGAAAGAAATCCAGTTCCTTTAGTTGTCACCCCCATACCTCCCTCCCCATCTCCCCAGGCCTAGGCAACCACTGACCTACTTTCTGTCCCTATAGATTTATCTGTTCTGGACCTTTCATATAAGAAGGAACGACATTTTCTTTCTTTTCACAAATTCCTACGACTTGACCACAAAACATTTTGCTTAGTGTTTTTCTGTAATTTGGGGAAAGATTCAATATGTGGTTGGTGCCCATTTTAATTTGTATTTCCCTAATTACTAGTAATTCTGACAATCTTCATATGCTTATTGGCCATTTGGGATTCTTCTTGAAAATGCCAATTTACATTCTTTTATCCATTTTTAAATAGGATCGCTTGCCTTCTCCTTGTTTAATTGTAGGACTTAGTTACATATTCTGTACAGGTGTCCTTTATCGGTTCAATATGTTGCAGATATTGTTGGAAGGCAATGCTCCCTGGATTTCTCAGTGTTCCCTGCACTGTCCAGACCTTTTGGAGCAGCAAATATTGACATGCTATAAACGTAGAAATGGTCTCCTTTCTCCCCAAACCCATTTTTCTCTTCATTTTCTAAAGGTGATAAACCCAGAGCCATTTGTTTACATTCCAAATGGTTGTAAAAACCCAGAGAACTTCCTCTCCTCTCCCCAGAGTGGAGTGGTTTAGGTTAGAGAGCAAAGGTCTCTCCCTCTACCTCCAGAGTGCAAGGGAGGGACAGATGTGCCGGCAGCAGCTATACCGGCTCTGAGAGCCATAATTCTCCAGCTCTTCCCTGTGCTATAAGCTCCTGGACCTGCAGGACACATCTGCCCTCACTGTGTTGCCTGCTGGGAATTGGCAGTAAGACTGATAATGTCAGCAAATCATTGGTCTCTTCTCTGATCCAGAAACCTCATGCCTCCAGTCAGGATACTAAATGAATAATAGATATAAAAACTTAACTGGTATCCTCTCCTGGTCTGAAGCTTATCTTTTCCCTTTGTTTATGCTGTCTTTTTTTTTTACATTGTAGTAAAATATACATACATAAAATTGACCACTTTAACCATTTTTTAGTGTAGGTTTCATTGGCATCAATAAAGTCACAATGTTATGCAACTCTCAACCCCATCTATTTCTAGAAATGTTTCATCTTCCAAAACTGAAACTCTGTACCCATTGAACACCAACTCCCTCCCCATCCCCCCTCCCCCAGCCCCCCTTCTACTTTCTGTCTCCATGAATTTGGCTACTCCGGGACCTCATATAAGTGGAATCACACAGTATCTGTCCTTCTGTGACTGGCTTAGTTCACTCAGCATAATGTCTTCAAGGTTCACCTATGTTGAGGCATATGTCAGAATCTCCTTCCTTTCTTTTTTGAAAATTCTGGTAAAATACACATAATAGGGAATTTACCATCTTAACCCTTTTTAAGTGTATAATTGAATGAAACTAAGTAGATTCACATTGTTGTATAACTATCACCACCATCCATCCCAGAACTCTTTTCATTTTGCAAAACTGAAACTCTGTATATCCATTAAACAATAACTCCTCATTCCTCCCTTTTTAAGGCTGAATAATATTATACCCATAGTATGTACACAACACATTTTGTTTATCCACGTATCTGTCAGTGGACACTGGGGTGTTTCCACATGTTCCCTATTGTGAATAATACTGCCATGAACATGTGTGTACAAGTATCTGAGTCCCTGCTTCGGTTACGCTTTTGATGAAAAAAAATTTTTTTAAGTTTTACTTTATTTTTTTTAAGGTTTTTTTGTTTGTTTTGATGTGGACCATTTTTAAAGCCTTTATTGAATTTGTTACAATACGGCTCCTGTTTTATGGCTACAAGGCATGTGGGATCTTAGCTCCCCAACCAGGGATCGAACCTACACCCTCAGCATTAGAAGGCAAAGTCTTAACCACTGGACCGCCAAGGAAGTCCCTTAAGTTTCAACTCATTCACTTTTTTCACCCTTTCCTTTATGGTCTGAGGGGTTTGTTTTGTTTTGTTTTTTATACCCCATGAAACATCATTTTTTGAGTATACTATGCTTGCTATAGCGGCCTGCCTGTTTCTGGTTCCTGTTGCCCTGAAATCAGAATGCTAAGGCTGTTCACCCCCAACCCAGGCTCTAGGCCAACGCTGCCCAAACCAAAGTAGACAGAGCCTGCTGGCTGGTTTCACACAAAACCGATTCCCTGGAGCCACTCATCGGACCCTTCTGTCTGCTCTCCTTAGGCCCAACCCCAGGCTCGGAGCTCCAGCCTACGTCTGGCTCCTCTTGGCCGAGTCCTGTCCACTCTCATTGGTTCTTCTAATGAATAATCATGTGCCTGAACTTAATCCCGGAGTCTGGGGCCTTGTTGTGTCCTGTGCCTGGTCCCCCAAACGCCCCCGAGGTCATCTGGTTGCCTGAGTTCCACTCAGCTGCTTGCTCCAGGGATCTTTCGTAACCCTCACCCCAGGCCAGGGAAGTCTTAGACGGCCAGGGTCTTGGGTCACTGCCTCTCCTCCATCGCTGTTTAGACTACAACCAGAGATACTTAACATTCTTCATGAAACCACACTGACCATTATTCATTCTGCCTTTTTTTAATGTGAAAATTAAATTAATAAAAGGAAAGCTAGGGCTTCCCTGGTGGCGCAGTGGTTGAGAGTCCGCCTGCCGATGCAGGGGACGCGGGTTCGTGCCCCGGTCCGGGAAGATCCCACATACCGCGGAGCGGCTGGGCCCGTGAGCCATGGCCGCTGAGCCTGCGCGTCCGGAGCCTGTGCTCCGCAACGGGAGAGGCCACAACAGTGAGAGGCCTGCGTACCGCCAAAAAAAAAAAAAAAAAAAAAAAAGGAAAGCTCACTAAAATGGAGTTGGGAGGCCAGAAAGGGGTGGTCTCACTACCGTACCACCCTGCATCATTACAGATCCCAACGGGAAGAAACTTCCCTTTTTTTTTTTTTTTTTTACCATGCTGCATGGCTTGCGGGCTCTTAGTTCCCCCACCAAGGATCAAGGCTCGAACCCGGGCCCCAGCAGTGAAAGTGCTGAGTCCTAACCACTGGACCTTGAGGAAATTCCCCGGAAGAGTCTTACCTTGCATCTCCGGCAGGAAGTCACACTTCTTTACTACCCAGCCGGAAGAAGAAAGATTTCTCCTCGCCTGGCAACAGCCCAGCCAATGAGAGACTGCCACAGCTCAGCCAATGGAAAGCCACTATACTTCGAACTCCCAGTTTCCTCCAGGACTGGAGGGCTCTTTATTACAGCGTCTAGCTCTGTTGTTTCCAGGGCCCTGATGCTCTGGTCCGGTCTAGGAGCCCCTTATCTCCACGTGGACCTCCTGGAATCTCTCCGTTGTATGCCTTGGCAGAGCTGCTGGGGCTATTCCCACTGTCAAGGACTCACTCAACAGAATTTTTTTTTTTTTTTTTTTTTGCGTTACGCGGGCCTCTCACTGCTGTGGGCTCTCCCGTTGCGGAGCACAGCTCTGGACGCGCAGGCTCAGCGGCCATGGCTCAAGGGCCCAGCCGCTCTGCGGCATGTGGGATCTTCCCGGACCGGGGCACGAACCCGCGTCCCCTGCATCGGCAGGCGGACTCTCAACCACTGCGCCACCAGGGAAGCCCAAGAAACATTTTTTTAGGTTTTTCTTTTTTTTTTTTTTGGTCCGGGCCATGCAGCTTATGGGATCTAAGTTCCCCAACCAGGGATCAAACCCATACCCGCTGCAGTGGAAGCGTGGAGCCCTAACCACTGAACCGCCAGGGAATTTCCTTCAACAAGATTTTAAACAAGTATTTATTGAGGCACTAACAGGTGGCCAGCCCTGAAGATGCAAAAGTAAATAAACAAAATAATTGAAATCAAGTTCTCAAAGGGTTCTTTGTACACCTGTGTTCACAGCAGCACTGTTCACAAAAGCCAAAAGGTGGAAGTAAGCCAAGTATCCATCAGTTGATGAATGGATAAACAAAATGTGGTCTATACACACAACGGGAAATCATTCGGCCTTAAAAAGGAAAATCTGGCATATTCTGCAAAATGGATGAACTGGAAGAAAGTATGCCAAGTGAAATATGCCAGTCACAAAAGGACAAATACTATATAATTCCGCTTAAATGAGGTGTCTCAAATTCATAGAGACAGAAGGTAGATGGTGGTTGTCAGGGATTGTGAAGAGGGAGGATGGAGGTTTAGTGTCATGGGGACAGGGGTTCGGTTTGGGGAGACAGATGGTGCTGATGGTTGTACAGCAACGTGAATGCACTTAATGCCACTGACCTGTGAGAACTGCAGAAACTCTCCACGTGAAAGACTCCATTCAAACCCCTCACTACGCGACCCGACCAAACTCTAGTAGGTCTTCTGGCAGCCTCTGCCCCCATCCCTGGGAAGCCCGCAGACCTCCCACGTCAGCGTTCTTCTCTGGAAAAACACAAAGCTGCCAAAAGAAATTTACCATTTGTTCCAGCCAACCCCTTACCGATAGGCCTCTGACCTCCCTTTCTTGGAGCATTTGCTGAAAAAAAAAAAACCCAAAACTTAACAATTGTAAATATTTCCTCTGTCCTTTTGAGATGTGTGTGTTTCTGCTACAACCCAGGACGATTTTTCTCAAAGACCTCAAAGCCATTCCTTTCTCTTTTTTTAAATTTAAATTTTATATTTTTATATATGCGGTTCAAAGCCATTCCTTTTAAGTGTCATCAAGAAGGACAGGGCCACTGGCTCCCATTCGCTGTAGGAGGGCAGAAGCCTCACTGAGAACTGCCGATTAGTGGACACAGCTGGCCTAATGGCGTTTACACTGACTAACTCTCTCACCAGCTTTTTTTTTTTCTTTTTTTTTGCGGTACGGGGGCCTCTCACTGTTGTGGCCTCTCCTGTTGCGGAGCACAGGCTCCGGACGCGCAGGCTCAGCGGCCATGGCTCACGGGCCCAGCCGCTCCGCGGCATGTGGGATCTTCCCGGACCGGGGCACGAACCCGCGTCCCCCGCATCGGCAGGCGGACTCGCAACCACTGCGCCACCGGGGAAGCCCTCACCAGCTTTTTGTAACGTTTCGCTGCCCTGACTCTACTCGAGCCCAGCCTGCCGCTCCCCTGCACTCCCGTTCTCCCTTGACAAGGCCCGGTCATCCCTGGCAGGTCGAGAGGCGCTCAGCTGTTTCCCCTTGATGTGGGAAAGCGTTTAACCAGATATGCTGTCTACTGAGAGAAGCCAGGTGCAGAGCTGCGGAATACCATCATTTGTTTAAAGGGGTGAGGGGAAAGTTTTATATACATATTTGCCTGTGTGCACAAAATCTGTGAAAGTCACGCAAGAAAGTACTATTGCTTTTTTTTTTTTTTTTTTTTTTTTTGCTGCCGTATGCGGGCCTCTCCCTGTTGTGGCCTCTTCCGTTGCGGAGCACAGGCTCCGGACGCGCAGGCTCAGCGGCCATGGCTCACGGGCCCAGCCGCTCCGCGGCATGTGGGATCTTCCCGGACGGGGGCACGAACCCGTGTCCCCTGCATCGGCAGGCGGACTCTCAACCACTGCGCCATCAGGGAAGTCCGGTACTATTGCTTTTAAAGTTTACATTTGGAGAGGGGAATTGAGTAGCTGGGGAGATGAAGGGGAGTGAGATATCCTTTCAGATCTTTTGAATCTTGAAACATGTGACTAATAATATTATTTCCAGGGGGAAAAAGTTTAAATAGAAACAAAACAGAATGAGTAGGGCCAAAATTGAGAAGGGAAGTCACAGAAATGCAAAATTCTTTTATCTTTTTAATTGAGATATAATTCACATATCTTGAAATTCACCATTTTAAAGTGTACAATTCAGTGATTTTTAGTATACACAGAAAGTTGCGCAACCATCACCACTGTCTAATTCTGGAACTTTTTCATCACTCCAGAGGGAAACCCCTTATCTGTTAGCAGTCACTCCCCATGTCCCCTCCCCCGAGTCCTTGGTAACCGTTAACCTGCTTTCTGTCTCTGGATCTGCCACCTATGGACATTTCAGGTAAATGAGATCATACGATATGTGGTTCTTTTCGACTGGCTTCTTTCACTCAGCAAAATGTCTTCAGGGTTCATCCATGTGGTAGCATGTGTCAGAATTTCATTCCTTTTTACTGCTGAAAAGTATTCCATGGTACGGACATACCTATTTTGTTTACCCACTGATGGACAGCTGGGTTGTTTCCACTTTTGGGCTATCATGAATAATGCTGCAGAAGTGCAAAATCTGATCTATACTAAAGTCCAAGATTTCCTAATACTCAATATAAAAGCTGGGCAGCGTGTCCAGCTACAAAGTGGATGTTTTCTGTACGCATTTTAATACACATTTACAATACATTCTGGCGCAACTGTGAAAAGGTCAAAATTTCATTTAAGTCAAATCTTCCCTTTCCCATCCCTTGCATTCTCACCCACCTGCCTTGTTTCTTCTGTCCTTTCCTTCCCTCCTCTGTCTGCTGCTACCCTCTCTCTCTCAGAATTCCCAGTCCCTCCCCCTTCTCCCTCCCGAATAACTAACCTTTCTTCCTTTACTGGGCATTTTTTCATTCCCCCTCTTTGCCAACATGTACAATCATCGTTTCCAACTTAATTCAACCTGGAAAAAAAATCTAAAAGCTGGCACCCGGGAGCTTTCTTTGAATAGTCACATTTGCCATTAGCGCTTTATCTGCAGGCCAAGAGGTTTGCTGAAACCCGTGCTGCTCCCGCAAGTGTGAACTGTGGTCTTTTTAAGCCCAGGTTTACTGAGCTCCAGAGACTCTCGTAACAGAGATTACGATCAGCAGCGGCTGGACAGTGTTTGGCTGCAGATAAGATCTGGAGAAGCAGGAGGGAGGTCTCACACACACACCCACACACACACCCTCAAGAGCAACCTCTGTGCCTGGAGTCTCTCCTGGGAGTCAGAGTAAACGCCAAAGATAAGGGCTCAGACTCTTCTGCTGCCATCTCTGTCCCTCCAGCCTCCAGAGAGAATTCCTAGGAAGATAGGCCTTGTTTACCAGAGAGGCGTCCTTGGGAGTCAAAGATCAGAGCTTCAGGTCAATCCTTGCTCAGAAGCTTAGGTCATCCTCGTAAAACCTGAATAAAACTTGTTTGGAGTTTTAAATTATGTCATTGTCCCCTCAGTGGCTAAAATGCTCTTTAGGGGAACACAGACACATCTCTCTTTAAACTGTATCCCTGCCTCTGTATTCGCCCTGTGGGAGCGGCCAGCATCCTACCCCCCGGACTCCTGTCACAGTGCTCACTGCTCTCTGCCCCCTCCCCTCGCCCTGTCCCCTCATCCCACACAGCGACCCAGGCTGACCTCTGCCCCACATCTCCCTGTCAGTCCCCCTACCCCTCTCTGCCCCCCCCCCCCCCGGCACCTGGTACGAGCAGGACAACATCTCGAGCCTCAGCCTGATGCACGGACACGTAGAACGTGGCCCAGTGGGGTTCGCATCTGCCCATCACTGTTCTCTCCCCCAACGCCCTCTACCCCAGCCAGGCAGGTTGACTCACTCTCTCCTCTGAGCACCCCAAGCGCTTTCCAGCCTCTGCTCAGACCACACTCTACTCTCTGTCCACAATGCTCTTTATTTCCTCATTCAACAAATATTTACAAAGTCCCCACGATGTGCCACGGTGGGACTTCACGGGGACGCAGCCAGTGAGGGCGGCAGGCAAGGATGCAGGCTGTTGCAAACGCAGTGTGAGCAGGGGTTTGCGGGGGGGACAGGGAAGAATGTCAGGCACACTTAACTTCGTGCTTTCAACAGCTGTTAGGGAGACAGAGTTACACCCATCCCAGAGCAGAGGAGGCCGAGGGCTAGCACACAGCAGAGGCCACTCTGCTGTATCTCGCTCCCAGGCCGTCTTCTCCACCAGCCTCCCCAGGCCAGACAGACCTAACAACAGAAGCTCCTACCTTCTGCTTTTCGTTTTGAGAACAATGGCCTGAGCCTCGTCTCGGCAGCGTTTTTAAACTTTGTGCGCGTGGCACCTCTCGTCTCCCCGGTTAGCTGTGTCCCTGTGGGCAGGGCAGAATTTCATATACACGATTTTGTGCAGGGTAGGCAGCCAATAAGTATCTGCTGAACGAATAAGTGAGTGAATGTACTCCTAGCACCTGATTATCTATCCCAAATCATCTGTCCAAAAAAATAGCTCCACAAAGCGGAGAGGATTGCTCTTCCCTGCTTTACGGGGCGTGCTGAATAGATTAATTCATTTGTGTCCCTCATGAGGCCTGAAATCTTCAGATCAAAAGTACTAAATCTTTAGCAGACTCACAGATATAGAACACAAACTAGTGATTACAAGTGGGGAGAAGGAAGGGGGGAGGGGCAAGATAGGGGTAGGAGTGTAAGAGGCACAAACTATTAGGTATAAAATAAGCTACAAGGTTATATTGTACAACATGGGGACTATAGCCAATAGTTTATAATAACTATAAATCCTTAAAACTGTGAAGCACTAAAAAAATCGTGAATCACTGTATTCTACCCCTGTAACTTATATACTATTGTACAGCAACTGTACTTCAATAAATAAATATATATATATATATGATTAAGAAACCCCCCACTAAATCTTGGTGGCTGAAAAAAAAGCTTAAAAAATAAAATATATTTTATCTCATAATAGGGGGCCTTGATTACCCTTCATTAATAACCATAAAGGCCCATTTAACTGAAAGCACAAAGAGCGGAGAGCATAGGATATGGGGGGAAAATGTATTTTTTTCCCTTTAAATGTCATTTCTCTTTTTTGCAGTGTCTAGAATGATTACTGAGCCCTGGGCGTATCCTGCCAAAATCAGAAGAAGTGTATACGGCAATGCACAGCTCAGAGCTGGCCTCTTCCCAGAGGCTGGAAAGCCCAGTTCCTTCAAAGCCAGGACACCAAAGCTTTGCAGGAGCTTCTCAGTCAGCAAAAGGCTGAGGGAGCTCCACCCAGACCCCAAGCATCTGCCAGCTTTTGTCTCTGGGAGAAAATGCTGCTGAGTCCTGACAGAATCTGCAAGGAGATTAAAAATAATTGAGGGAGATGCCCAGCTCTGCTCTCCTCCCTTCCCCTCTGGGCACGTGGCCACCCGCTCCCAGGGGGCCTTGGGGGAGAGCGGGGCTTGGATGAACACACCCTTCTTCTTCCAGGCTGTCCTCGTCTGTTTGGGGGACACTTAACCCTTCATATTCCTCCCGTCCCTCTGGTTGCTCCTGCTTGCCACGTTTCCTGTGTCCTCCACCTTCTTCCACCCCACATGCACTGTCCTGCCTGCCTTCAATGTTGAAAGCAATGTTCTCTTCCCGCGTCTACCCCTCACACTCTGTTGGGCAACTCACTTATTCCTATCATGTCAAACCCTCCTCTTTGCCCCTCCCCCAAGTGGCAACTCCCACATCGCCACATCGACTTACACACTTGCAAACTCATTATTCCCCCAAAGTATCTTGTTCCGTCTCCCCAAACCTGATCGTGTCCTGATTCTCCATCTTGGTGGCTTGTGCCGCTGTCTCCCCTGGCACCATCAGCGCTGGAAACCTGGGAGTCAGTGAGTTGCTCTCCTCCCATCCCTACGGCTGCATCTTCATGGGCTATCAAGTCGAATCCTCTCCATCCCTAGTACCACTGCCTCCGAAAGGCCCACTTTCTCGTTAGCCTCCAAAGTGGCTTTTCTGTCTCCAGTCTCTTGCCCGGTCCAACTTCCACATTGTGGCCAAAGGGACTGGCATTTCTAAAATGCCCATCTGTTATGTTCTCTTTCTATTTAACATTCCTTCAGTGGGACTGCACTGCCTAAAGCAGTGGTTTCTAAACCTGGTTAATAGACCTGAGAGCTTTTTTTAAAATGGAGACTCAGAGGACCCAAGAAAGGCCAAGTCAGGATCTCCAATGAGTGGTAAGAGGGTAGCCCTGCCATGGACCTGATTTTGAAATCAATTTAAATTCTTCTGAAGCACCTTGACACCAAAACTTACCCTACTCTTCAGCATCCTTAATGATTTCATTTCTCACCGGGACGCCCCTTCTCTGTCCCAGCTATTCTGCTATCTGGACACCCTCTCCAGCCGAAGGCTTCCTGTGCCCCCAGGCAAAATCAATACCATCCTTCTCTGGGCCTCCTATGGACTGTGTAGTTGGGAAAACCCCTACTATATCACGTTTCACATGGTACCTCTGGTGCATTTTTTAAGAAGACGTCTCTCTCTCCAGCTGGACTCCAGACGAACTCCCTGAGACGAGTCTTAAGTAGCTTTGCATCCCTCAAGTCCCAGCACAGGGCTGGCACACAACTGGTTCTCAATAAATATGTATTAAATGCATGACTAATTGAAGAAGAATACAAGGAAACACGTTCTTTCCACGTTCAGAATTTTATAGAGATGAAATAAGATGAAGAACCGCCAACAATTTTTAGTTCCTGAAGTTTTAAAATTTCTGAAAGCCCAGAAACTTGCCACTTTCTGCCTGAAGTCTCAAATCTCCACATCATCACTACAAGTCTCTTTTCCCAGGATCCTCAGCCAGAACCTCCAAGCAGTGGTTGTCCTAGGAGAGGGAGACATTATCGAGGGTACAGACAATAAGGGATGGGTTTGCCTGCAAGGATTTTAACGACAATAATAAGCCAATTAAAACTCCCTCTGCTTTTTATTACCACCATGTGCTGCCAATTCTAAGCAATGTGAGTGATAAAATTCTGCTGGTCCTTTGCCCACCAAGTAACCCTGTCCTCTTGTGATCCTTTTTTTCCATTGTCATAAGTGAAAATATGTATGATCTTTAAAGTTTTATCAATTAAAAAGAGAGAGAGAAAGAGACCTGAAATCTGTCCATGATGCATTAATACTACCTCTCCTTGACCTTCCTTGGCCTGCTTTGAAAAGAGTCTTAAGATAAAATAGAGATAAAAGAATTACGCATTCATCGAAATGTAATATTTTTATTTCCTTTTCTCGTAGGGGCTCACACCAACGAAATAAAAGATCTCCAGGCCATCTCTGCTGTTTGTATATCCTTCATTAAGCAAACAGTTCTGTTAGAATCTGAGATGCAGTTCAGGGTAAAGATACATGATGAGCACACACAACTCATTTCATTCCTCCTGAAGTGCTAAAAACCAAAGAAACAAAACCGGCCCATGGCCAGGGAGAATGAGAGAGGAGACAAAATAAAACTCTGGAAGCTGGAAAACAGATGGACAGTGGAAGGGACTTTGCCGACCTGAAAAGACTGAGTAACCAACGGGGGAAGCTGAGAACAGCTTGACTTACAGCCCAGAATCCTTAAAAGATGCGGGGAATGGCAGCACCAGGGGTCCCAGGAGCCAGCAGTAAAGGAGGTGTGACTTCCTTCCTCGGGAGGTCGAGGATGAAAGCTGTTTAAGAAGCAGTTAGAGCCACGGATCCCCTCCCCCACTCCACGACTGCTCCTCCCCCATGGCAACAGCGGGGAGATCTATTGCCAGGGGAAGGTGAAGGAGAGGCTCTCTGGACCGGGGGACACCAGGCACAGTTAGGGGTCAGGAGACTGTACTGAGGGCAGAGGATGGCTTGAACGTTCACACACTGAGGGATGAAGCAATCAAAGCTCCCCCGCTGCACGGGGCTTCCCGACGCTGGCAGCCAGCGTGTGTGTGTTTCATTCCATAAGAAAGCAGTAACATTAAGGGCAGTAGCTACAGTATAGATCTTGTCTATCTCTCAATAGCATATCATCAGTAGGTTTAGAATAATATTCAATTCAGAAAAAAAAAAGAGGGAGAGAGAGAATGAACTATATGGTTAGTGTTGATTTTCACTGACTTTCTATTTACTTGCAGGGAGATTCGTTCGATGGGGGCATGGATGTCAGAGAATCCAAGGTATGCAGATCTCTGTTTATTGTAAAAATTTACTGCCCTCTGTTGGGACCTCAGACTGGACTCTGTGTGGTCAAGGCCTCCCCAGGAATGGAGCTTGAAAGGTCATAAACCAGAGCAAGGAGGGCCCTGGATGGTGTTTCATTCAGCTGTTTACCTTTCCTACTTCAAAAACCCAACACCACACAACCCAGAACAGACTCACGGATGCCCCAGAGGCCTCTGAGCAGCTGCGTGGCCTGCGGAGGCCGGGAAGGAGCCCCAGAGCAGCCCAGACACTCACGTGGGAGGGACGGTCAAACTGCCGCAGCTGGACTGTCGTCCTCAGAGCCAGAGCAGGGCTGACCATCACATCTAGGACTTTCCTCCTTCCTCTGGTCTTCTTGGAATTGTGTGTGGCAGAGAGCATCTAAAACCCCTCCAAGAGGGCTTCCCTGGTGGTGCAGTGTTTGAGAGTCCGCCTGCCGATGCAGGGAACGCGGGTTTGTGCCCCGGTCCGGGAGGATCCCACATGCTGCGGAGCGGCTGGGCCCGTGAGCCATGGTCGCTGGGCCTGCGCGTCCGGAGCCTGTGCTCTGCAACGGGAGAGGCCACAGCAGGGAGAGGCCCGCGTACCGCAAAAAGTAAAATAAAATAAAAATAAAACCCCTCCAAGAAAGATCCTTACGGGCCATGGGAAAGTGGATCCTGTTTCTACATCTAGGGTACAGAGTCTACGACAGCCCCGCCTGGAGCTGGGGATGACAAAGTGGGCCTCGGCCCGGAGGTGCCTCAAAGCTCTTCCCACGGCCTGATCTCCCTCATCTTTCTTGCCTGCTTCAAGGAGCTGGTCTGAAGAAGGGGACCACCACCACTAAGAGCAGCCGGAGAGGACAGACAACCAAATCCCAGACTGCCTGATCCTCAACCACCTCCATCCACCTAGCGGGCAACCCCAGCTATGTCGGGCTGGACTCTGTCTGCAGGTTCTGCTACTGGGAACGTCCACAGACACTGGCCTCGCACCTTCCTAAAAGGCCAGATGGATCCTGCACCACCCCCGTGCACAGGCACTGGGTGCCCTTCTTCACTGTCCTCTATTTTCTGGGGACACATGGGTTTCCATCACGTGCAGGCGGTGCTCACGCTGCCTCAATGTGACGCAGCTCCGGCCAGCATCCAGCTCCAGCGGCCTCAGGCAGCCTCACCCACGCCCAGCCTCCAACAGCTGTATCCAAAGCACCCCTCATGTGTCTACTCGGATTCTTCTCCCCCTCGATCCTCACGGTCTGGAAAACAGACTCCTCTGCATGCTGGGATGCTGATACTGGCTGGCAACTTGCCCAGCATAAGGTGGTTGGACTAGGACAGCCCACTGAGGCTGGGTGGGGCCTCCCTTGGGCTTGAAGATAGAAGCAGCTGAAATTTCAAACCCCAAATACAACCATTCGGAGATCTTTTCTGTTACTTGCCTTCTTGTAGGGGCTTGCCCTTCCTTTGTTACAAAAATGTTTTCCCATTGTTAAGATCCTTGAAGGATTTTTTTCTTTTTTTCCTGGACTCCTAACAAGCCCATTCCAGTCAGAGAGCTAGATTTCCATCTCCGTGACACGGTGAGAAACTGCCTCATCCTGGAGAACTGTCCCCAGAGAACCTGCTCTCTGTTCCCTGAGCCCAGACTCCAGAGGCAGGAGGATTTCAGCTCGCTCTAGGCCATCCCAGGGCCACAGAACCATGCCCCAAGGTCAAAGGTATTTCAGAGAGATGCTGGGAGAGTGAATCCAGCTAATGGCCGAGACTGCTCACTGCTTTTCTGGCCACTTTCTTCCCTGGCGAGCACAGGCTAAAAGCAGCAAACAAAGCAGACTCGTTCATAAACTGGGGAAGAAGCAGCGAAGCTCCTGCAGGAGGGGACAGAGACATCCTAACCAGAGTGGGCTTCCCGGTGAAAGCAAGGGCCACCGGCTTTCCACTTTCCACTGAGCCGGGTAACTAGATGCTCCCTAGGCTGCCATGAACCTAAAACTAACCAAACCAAACAAAAAGCAGCCAAAAAGCAAAAGCAGAAAAACGACCATCCCCCAAATCAACCCACGGCTCTCCTGCAGAATCCTAATTACAACATGGCCGGCCTGCCCAGAGACACTCGGGTCCCGGGGGGCGGGGAGTCCAGCGCTCAGCTGATCTCACAGCCGCAGCCCCAGCCCTGCCCCTGGGGTGAGCACGCACCCCTTCACCTAGCTGGGAAGGCCGGCCTCTCCTGCTCAGGTGCTAGGGTGGGTGCCGAACCAGCGCCACCTGAGCCTCCAAGCATCACGCAGAGATCCCAGGCCCCAAAACAGGGAGTGGTGATGAGGCCGACTCCACCCACCCTTTTAAGCTAGGGCGGGGCTGGCACAAGTGAAACTGCCCAGGCTGGGAGTTTGGCTTTCGGACTCCTCCACCCTCCCCTTTCTACCCATCTCTGTGCTTCCCACCTCACCCCTCCGGCAGTCCCCTGCCCTCCGCCTCGTCGAGGTTCCTTCCACAGAAATCCACCATGTACATTTGGTCCTCATCTGCTCCTTTTCCACTAGTTTGCTTATAACTAGATTCCCCTCCCGCATCCCCCGCCCTCTGGCTGACCAGGGATGGAACCCGTTCCCCCTGCAGGGAGGGCGGAGTCCTAACCACTGGACCACCAGGGAATTCCCACCCCTCATCTGCTCCTAAAACCCTATTCCAGAAGCAACCTGTTGGTGGTGAAGGTCATTTTCTCCTCACTTCTCCAAGGGCTGTCCATGGACTTAGACCACTCGCTCTGGAATTCTCCGTTTTTAAGTTCCCAGTTACCCTGTTGGTAAAATAAAACGTATTCCTTCTGGAAGAGGGAAACGGAGCAAGAAAGTGACACTGCGAGGGAACTTGCCTTAGCATTTCCTCGAATTCTTAGGGGAAACCAATATTAATTGAGTACCATGCTCATTTCAGATGAAGGAGCGAGTTCAGAAAGTTTGATTTGCCCAAGTTTGTCCAACTAGCAAATAGTGGAGGTGGAATTTGAAACTAGGCTGACTTCAAATGCCAACCAGGTGGCATTTGAAGTCAGGCTGTCTGACTTGCAAGTTCAGTGCTTAGGCCTTAGCAATCACCCTCGTTAAGGAGATGAGACAAGGGCTTATGTCAAATGACTTTTCCAAGCCCAACACACGAGGAAATTCAGCCAGGCAACAAGTATATCAGCCTATAGATTGTTGCTGTATTCACTTCTCCCTTCCTCCAAACGGCTTTGTTCCCTTTATCGGTAGTATTGAATATGCTGTTTACTAAAGACCATTTAACAGTTCTTCAGAGACAGGGTATAAGTCATAAAAAAGAGGAGGGCTTCCCTGGTGGCGCAGTGGTTGAGAGTCCGCCTGCCGATGCAGGGGACGCGGGCTCGTGCCCCGGTCCGGGAGGATCTCACATGCCACGGAACGGCTGGGCCCGTGAGCCATGGCCGCTGAGCCTGCACATCCGGAGCCTGTGCTGCGCAACGGGAGAGGCCACAACGGTGAAAGGCCCGTGTACCGCAATAAATAAATAAATAAATAAATAATAAATAAAAAGGAGTAGCAGATCCTGGACTAAATTTCAGGGTTTCTTAATTCAAGTCTGAGACTTTTTCAGTTAGGAAACATGGGCTCCTACTAACACCTGCATAAATATGAACAAAACTGTAAATGAAACCGGTATCCCACTGGTATGGCAGTCCTGATACAATGTTGTAACTTGATGTGAGCCATCCCAGTGCAGTCAGCATCCTCTAAGAAAACGTCTTTAGCCTCTGTCCTTCATTTTATGTGGAACGGCACCTATTAGGAACCAAATGAGAATAATAGCCAATACTTATATTTTAGAAACATTTAGTGTGTGCTAAATGACTTGTCTGCATTAAATCTCATTTAACCCTTACTGCAATATAATGGACACGGTTATTCTGCAATTTACAAGCAATAATCCTGCTACACTATCCTCACTAGCAACTGACTTTAAAATAAAATATGATTATGACGGTCCTGGTGTGGACCAAGGAAACCTCGGGTTATACGTGAGGCACAACTTCCTGGAGTACCGATATTACTTGATGGTAATTTAAAACTTTTCCCCAAAGTTCTTAACAGAAATTTATTAAGAATGCAAAACTCACATGGATTTTGTCTTTTAAGCTAAAATCTCTTAAGCTTTAAGAGATTAAAAAAAAGAGGGCTGCCTGGAAGTGGAGTGGAAGGCATCCTGGGGCCATGTTCTTCTGTCTCGGTGAATCCCTTTTGGTAGGAAAGTTTGAGGAGCAAACCAACAAGCGCACAAAATACTGTGGGGAGAAAACAAGTATTTAACGTCTCCTTTTTAAAGTTAATTAATTAATTAAATTTTGGCTGCGTTGTGTCTTCGTTGCTGCTAACGGGCTTTCTCTACTTGTGGCGAGCGGGGGCTGCTCTTTGATGCGGTGCGCGGGCTTCTCACTGTGGTGGCTTCTCTTGCTGTGGAGCACGGGCTCTAGGTGCACGGGCTTCAGTAGTTGTGGCACGCGGGCTCAGTAGCTGTGGCTCGCAGCCTCTAGAGCTCAGGCTCCGTAGTTGTGGTGCACGGGCTTAGTTGCTCCGCGGCATGTGGGATCTTCCCGGACCAGGGCTCGAACCTGTGTCCCCTGCATTGGCAGGCGGATTCTTAACCACTGCGCCACCAGGGAAGTCCTAATGTCTCCTTTTACTTGTTTATTTTTAAAAAGCCCTATTGTCCCTCATACACCGTATATACGATCTGTATTTAAGCCAATTAGAATGGCAATTTTGCCCTCAGAAATAATATATTTTTGAATGTGAAATATTAAAACTCTCTTGTAGAAGATGGGTTGAGATAGATTCTGGGGAACATCTTGCTCATTCCTTCCTTTGTATGTTGCTGTGTCCTATACACCACATATTCACATATGTCATTTAAAATTTTCTACCCCACAAGAAAAGTAAACATAGGTGAAATTAATTCTAATTTATTTTACTTGACCCAATACATGCAGAATATTATTATTCCAACAAGTAATCACTATCAAAAAATTACAAAGTTACTTTATATATATATATATATTATTTTCATACTAAGTCTTCAAAATCCGGTGTGTATTTGACACTCTCAGTCCAGACTAGCACCATTGCAAAAACGTAACCGTCACATGTGGCCCGTGGATACCACGTGGAAAGTGCAGCTCAAGAACGATCACAGGCTTCATCTCCCCAATGTCATCGTTTCACAGATGAGGAAACTGAGGCCCAGAAAGATGAAGTGAGCGTCACAAGTTAATAACAGGTCAGATTTCCAGTCTAAGGCTCTTTAGGAGTCTTTTTGTGTGTGGTTGATATTCTTTGCTTCAAGTATGTGTCTAATTTTAAAGTAAAACGAACAACTCCTGATTAAATGAATTACAACTTCTAGGAAGTGCTATTGAGGAGCTCTTTCTTCAGGAGCTCTTGCAAAGGATTAATTTAAACATCAACCACCAAACATGCACCTGCTGTCATAAGGATCCATTCATTTAATCCTTTAAGGAGAAGGTAACATGAACTTGACTAGTCTTATGCCTCCTGTGCAATCAATAGTCCACGGGCCGTTCCTGCAGCTCGCAGGACATTAATGATAAGAACTTAGGCAAATATCTCCCTCCAGAGGAGCAAAAATTATTGCAGGACAAGGAACAGAATTCCCATCGTTAAATTCAAATGGCACATGGCAAAGAAAATAAAATTGCCTTATGAGACTATGATACGGGTAAAAAGCAAACCTGGCCTGTGGGATATAACTGGCACCTTAAACCCACTTACTGTATTTTAATAAACAAACTGTTTTGAGAGATGTAATTCTAACCTGGTCCTTCGGCTTCTGAAGGGCCTTTTCTAAATCACTGATATGCTACTTTTCTTTTCACTCTGTCAGTTGCTTTATTAATTTTATATAAAGCCAGAAATCATAATCAGAAATAGATAACACACAATGTGCAGTATCCATGAGAAAAATTTCTTTGAGCACGAAATTTGAGGCCTTTGGACATCCTGATAAAACCACAGCACTTTGTTTAGCGATACCCAGGACTCCGGTAAAACACAATTTTACTTTTTTTTTTTTTTAACAATCAATGGCTGTTATTTATTTGCCCTCACACGTGCTTTCTTTATTTTTCATTCTGTATTCCTCTTCAAGCCTTCATCTGAGACCCCTTTCCTTCTCTCTGAAAGTTTTTTTTCGTTTTTTCATGCCATGCCTCGCAGCTTGTGGGATGTTAGCTCACCGACCAGGGATTAAACCCGGGCCCTGGCAGAGAAAGCACTGAGTCCCAACCACTGGATGGCCAGGGAAGTCCCAAAAATACCTATTGGCAACTCCTTTCAATAAGAGTCATCTGTGCTACACGGTTTTTATTTTTTTATTTTTTTTTATTTTTTATACTTATTTTTGGCTGCATTGGGTCTTCGTTGCTGCACGCGGGCTTTTCTCTAGTTGTGGTGAGCGGGGGCTACTTTTCGTTGCGGTGCACAGGCTTCTCATTGCAGTGGCTTCTCCCATTGCGGAGCATGGGCTCCAGGCACGCGGGCTTCAGTAGTTGTGGTATACAGGCTCAGTAGTTGTGGCTCGTGGGCTCCAGAGCACAGGCTCAGCAGTTGGGCACACGGGCTTAGTTGCTCTGCAGCACGTGGGATCCTCCTGGACCAGGGCTCGAACCCATGTCTCCTGCATTGGCAGGCGGATTCTTAACCACTGAGCCACCAGGGAAGTCCATGCTACGCGTTTGAAAATAATAGAATTGTAAAGGAGAAATTTGATGGCTATCTGGTCCAATTCCCGCAATCCACAGACGAGAAATCTTCCCCCAACGGCAGGTGCCTTATCCATTCCTGCAGCTTGCCCCGGCTAGCCTTGACCACGCTCATGTGCCTGGCAGCAGGAGGGAGGCTCCCAACATCACCGCCAATATTGGTATCATTTACTGAAAAACCACGTTGGGCCAGACCAAGCACCTACTGACAATCCTGCCCACCCCTGGGGCTGGGGTCCTGTTTCATGCCCTGTTGATTGTGCTTCACTGTGGGAGTTGGTCAGCTTCTCAAGGAAGCAGAGGTCTAGTTCAAACTCAGAACCATCCCTTGAGGAGGAGGTCAAGATGGTGGAGTAGGAAGTGGAGCCCACCTCCCCCCACAAATACATCAAAAATACATCTGTTGGGGCTTCCCTGGTGGCGCAGTGGTTGAGAGTCCGCCTGCTGATGCAGGGGATGCGGGTTCGTGCCCCGGTCCAGGAAGATCCCACATGCCTCGGACCGGCTGGGCCCGTGAGCCATGGCCGCTGAGCCTGCGCGTCCGGATCCTGTGCTCCACAACGGGAGAGGCCACGACAGTGAGAGGCCCGCGTACCGCAAAAAAAAAAAAAAAAAAAATCTGTATCTGGAACAGTTCTCACAGACCACCACCAGAACCATCTCTTAAGATCAACTTGTTTTCAGAACTTTCAGTCCATATTTGGGAAGAGCTGGCAAAACGCGTGACTATGAGGCCAGGCTTCTATCAGGTCTCCCATTCTCCTGCGTTATGGTGATTTGGGGTTGAAGAACTCATCAGTCAATGCACTGTTGCCCAAGCACTTTGGATAACAAATGGTCTCACGTGGTCAAAGTCAAAACAACAATCCAGTTTAAAATGCACCCGTTCCATTGGCTGGAGAGCTGTGCTGATGCCGAGGGTCTGAGGACGGAAGGCTGTGAAGGGGCAGCGCTGTAGCCCCCAGGCATAGATCGGTCACCTTACAGTGGGCGCCCCCGGTCACTGAAGGGAGGGCTAGAGGGCACAAGTCAATGCACATCAACCCCTAGTCTTCATTTTTATCATCATGGGGGGGGTGGTGGTGGTGGTGTGTGTATCCAATTGATGTCACAGCTCCACCTTTAAGAAACACAACGTATTATTCTCTTGAATATTTATTGAGCATTTACGGTATTTTAGACACAATTCTAGGTGCTGGGATACAAGACTGAACAAAGATAAAAATCCCTGCCCCTGTGGAGCTTACATTCTAGGAAGAGGTTGGGAGGTGAGGGAAGACACACAATACGTATGAGAAAACTCAGCATGTAAGTACGGGCAGAGCTGGGACATACCGTGGGCTTGGCTACAGACCACCAAATAAAGCGAGTAGCGCAATAAAGCAAGTCACATGGATTTTTTGGTTTCCCAGTGCATAAAAAGTGATGTTTACACTAGACGTAGTCCATAAGTGTGCAATAGCATTGTGTCTAAAAAAAGTGATTAAACAATCCTTTATTGCTAAAAGAAGTTAACCATCATCTGAGTTGTCAGCGAGATGTAGTTTTTTTGCTGGTAGAGGGTTTCAAAGATTTTGAGAACTATCAAAATATGTAACACAGAGTCACAAAGTGAGCAAAGGCTGTTGGAAAAATGGCCCAGACAGACGTGATCAACAGAGGGTTGCCACAGACCTTCAATTTGTAAAAACCGCAATTACCTGTGAAGCGCAATAAAACGAGGTCTACCTGTAAGTTAGTTAGAGGAGCTTTAGAAAAACTATGCAAAGCAAAGGTAATAAGGTGTGTAGGGGCCTTAGGTAAGGGGGCAGACTGCAAATCCAGACAGAGTGGTTAGGACAGGTCACTGAGAAGGTGACGTATGTTAAAACAAGGGTCAGGCTTGGCAGCACTAAAACTTCTGTCAGCATTTGTTCAATATACAAGTTCTCGAACTGCCTTCACGTTCAAGTGACATTTCAAGTGACATTGCCGAGCTGGGCCAGTACCAGAAGCCATCACAGTTCTACCTAGACCTACTTCTTTGGCCCAGATGATTAAACCTTGATGCCTGGGCAAAAAAAGTTACTTAAGAATAATGGGCTTCCCTGGTGGCGCGGTGGTTGAGAGTCCGCCTGCTGATGCAGGGGGCGCGGGTTCGTGCCCCGGTCCGGGAGGATCCCACGTGCCGCGGAGCGGCTGGGCCCGTGAGCCATGGCCGCTGAGCCTGCGCGTCCGGAGCCTGTGCCCCGCAACGGGAGAGGCCGCAGGAGTGAGAGGCCCGCGTACCGCAAAAAAAAAAAAAAAGTTTAAAAGAATAACGAGTAAAATAAAAATATAGATTCTTGTGTAATACAGAACTACTATGTGACAAGCCCTGTTTTAAGTACTTAATATATTTACTTTGACTCAGTAAAAAAAAAAAAAACACCTTTTTCTCTTACAGAAATTGTTACAGAGAGAGGAGTATAATAAATCCCTACACAGCCATTCCTCTGCTTTAGCAACTGCTGACCTCCTGCTAGTTCTGCTTCATCCACCACTTTCCTTTAGGAGTCGGTCAAGGATGGAGAATTTTGAAACAGTCGCAGGCTTTCTACCCATCTCACCCATAAAGGCTTCAGTCCATACTCTGAGAGAACCACTTTTAAATACAACACCACTATCACATCCAGTAAAATGAACAATCCCTTACTACCATCTAACACCTCCTCCATTTTTAGTTTTCCCTATTTGTCTAAAAAGAAAGCCCCAAACAGTCCATCTTTTTACAGTTGGTTTGATCTAATCAGGGTCCAAGTGAAATCCGCAGCATTGGGAAATATGTCTCTTAGACCTCTTTATCATAGCTCTCCCTCTTCTTTTTTTTCCCCCTTATTCTGAATTCGGTTGACTATATCCTCCCAGCATCATTTATCCTGTTCCTGTGAGCTGTATACTTTGTAAACTGCTGATTACAGCTGGCGGCCACATGGGTTGAGGTTCAACGTTTCTGGGGGGAGGCAAGATACTTTCTAGGTTCTGTGAACCTCTTTTCACATCACTGCAGGAACACCAAGGGGTCGGACTGTTCCATCTTGAATGACGGAGTCCAGGTTCACCAGCCTGATCCAGCCCTTGCCAAGCTCCCCGTAGCTCTCCTGTGTCCTTCACAGTAACTCCACGAGGCAGGCACTACTCTTTATCTCCACGTGCTTCTGGCATCTGCCTACTTAACGGGGTCAGGTCCTCAGACCCAGAAGCAACCAACCCCACAACGGGGCTCTTCCTACTCTTCTCCATCCTGAAACACTCCCCCCAGTGCCGTCTGGAACCCACGTGGGGTCAGACACCAGCAAGAAGCCTCGCATCCTCAACGTCTTCTCGGAGGGTTCCCCTCTCCTTGCCCCATTTAAACCCTGGCTCTCCGGAGGGCACTGTCGTCGTCCGACACCACTCACCTCCCCACTACATTACAGGCGTCCGTGTCACCTCTCTCCCAGCCCACTGAAGATTCAGGCATGTCACTCACTGACACTCTAAAACTAGGCCCTGTCCTAACACAGATGGTCCTTCCAAAACCCTGGCCTCAGTTCCTTGACCTAAGCCTCTGATGCTCCCCTATGCAGCCACTCAAGCCCACGGCTGCAGTGCAGATGCTACCCTCAAGGGCAACCCCCATGCGTACTTTAAACAGCCCATCCTCTGCCTGCCCGCCTCTCCAGCTGCTGCACTGGGACCCCAAGGACCCACCACTTTTTCACTGACAAGCTTAGGACTCCAAGGCAGCTATGCAGAAAATGTGTAAAGGTTAAAATTTCACCCCGAGATGATTAAGTTGCTCGGCTTTAAAATTATTAAGGTGCGTTGATAAGAGGGGCAGAAAGCTCTCAGAGAGCTAGAAATAGCTGTGCTCACACACAGATGATGCCCTTGCCATTCTGGGAAAAAAGGAGAGAGAAAGGATTTTGTGGGTGTGTGGGTATTCCAGGCGGTACGAGGGCCACCTCCTCACGACCGCGGGCTGCCAGCAGTCAAAGCAGGATGTGGAGTGACACAGAAAATGAAGGAAAGCCAAAAAGCAAAAATTCCGTGAGTTCAAGTCTTCATTCTCTAAGTTCAAGCCCAGAGGTTCCCACAGCACCACCAACCGTGACTAAGATCTCTGGAGAACACAGACCCAAGAAAGATACCTTTTCCTTCGGAAACTAGCTTAAATGATTTCAGACACAACACTATAATTTCCCCTGGAGCACTAATAAAAGCCCTGATGTCCACGGTAACACAAACCCAAAGGATATGGAAGTTAAAAACTCCAACCAAGGGCTTCCCTGGTGGCGCAGTGGTTGAGAGTCCACCTGCCGATGCAGGGGACACGGGTTCGTGCCCCGGTCCGGGAAGATCCCACATGCCGCGGAGCGGCTGGGCCCGTGAGCCATGGCCGCTGAGCCTGCGCGTCCGGAGCCTGTGCTCCGCAACGGGAGAGGCCGCAACAGTGAGAGGCCCGTGTACTGCAAAACAAACAAACAAAACAAAACAGAACTCCAACCAAAATGGATTAGGAATGTAATAACCTAATCCAATTCAAGAGACAGAACATGGAGAGCTCTTGTTTTATGATCACCAAAGTTTGAAAATCTTAGCCATTTGATGTGGTCACAGGAAATCTTCACAGGAGACCATACATACCTTGACCATACCAGCAGACCATACCTGCTGATTCATGCGACCCTTTCATCATCAAAAAGTAAACCCCAGAAGTCACAGTCAAGCTCTGAATGAATGTTCCTGGTCTTTACTTATATGTGTATAAACAACTAAGAATTAGAAAATCTGTCAAGCTCTTGAAAACCAAAAGGATATTTAGAAATGTCAACATTCAGAGCCCATGATGTTTGCGATGTCCTTCAAGTGCATTTTTACCAGCTTCTAGAAGAACATCTTCATCTCTTCATTTTGAGCCAAAAGGTGAATGAAATCATAGCCACAAAACAGGATAGGCCTGCAACCAAGAAACAAGCTGCTTGCACAGAATTCAGCAGAAACCCATGAAAAGGAGAGCTCTTCTCAAACAAGTCTTAGTACCAAACTACAAAGTTCTTCAACCGATCGAGTCCATCTTCATCAAGGAGCAGAGAAAGCTAAAGAAAAAGTGATGTCAGCCCCAAACGTGGATTCGCATTTGATCAGACCTAGGCAGCCAGCTGCCACTGTGCCCACCTCTTCACTCCAAGGCCAGGCTCAAATGCTGGAGCTCCTGGGCCAGGGAATGTTCTGTTCCTAAACTGCTTCATCAAAGGAAGAATAAGTAGAGCCGCAGAGGAAATAGCTGTGATTTTGTGCTTCAACGAAAACAACCAGATTCCTCACAGTAAACTTTTAGAAACACCTGCATTTTTGAAGGGATTAGAAAATCAACAAAATAGGACAGAAAACCAGATACATCAACAACCGACAAAATGATGTCCCAGCCTTTGGATCAAGAGACCCCAAAGCTCATCTCTCCAAATGGAAAGTCACTGCACAACCAATAATCCAGGGACACTAAAACCTGTCAAGTGCTCAAAATTCTACTGCAGTTAAAGCCAGAAAGTGGCCCTGTTAAGTTTGCCTACAAAGAGGCTCCTTCCTCCAGACCTCCTGGCAAGAAACAAACAAGGGAAACGGTTTCAGACCAGTTTGGCAAGAATGCTACCAGTGCTTCCCACTCAGCCACAGCTACAGCCCAGAATCCAGACGGGGAAACAGCCACATGAGCAAGCTGCCAGAAAAAGGCTCCTCAAATCAGAATCCCCCACAGTCCCAAATCACTTCCTCCCGGCAGCAGGTAATGAGCGTCCGTCCTACCGACACCACTTTTGCCCAGAGAAACTGAATCCAAGCCTAGTGATTGCATTCGATTCACCAAAGATGGCACCGCGGAGCCCGACCACCTGATTCAAACACGCCTGGCTGGAGGTAAGACCCAACCCATGAGAGAACCGGGGGGTCCTGAAGATGAATCCCCCAGGGTGTACTGGATAGCTCAGCCTCCTTTTTCGTTTTCTCTTTGGTTGTGTTAACTGTAGAATATTTTACAGGACATACAATTGTGTTTCACTGAAATTATACTTCATATTTTGAACTTGTTTCAAGTCAGGAAGAGAGGCTATTATGAACGTAATAAATTTGACTTAAAACTTTAAAAGCTCAATTGACCCCGCCACCCCTTCAATAACCCACAGATTCTCAAGCAAGCAGGTGCAAGCTTCAGTTTAAGGGAAACTAGGTTTATCTATGGAAATTGCCTTTGATTCAAGGACTAAAATCGGCATTTCTCACGGCACATCCAGTTCACCGTGCCTGCTTTACCTAGAATCCAACCGCTTCTCTCCATGTCTACTGCTACCATCCTGGACCGAGCCTCCGTCACCTGCCGCGTGGGTTACCACGGTACACACCCAGCTGCCTGCCCACCCCCACCCATCTCCTAGTCCATTTTCCCTGGAAGCCACAGGGATCGCGACCCTTTCAAAACAGAAGTCAGATTACACCATTCCTCTGCTCAAAACCTTCCAGGCACATACCACCACCTGATCTAAGCTGCTACTTCCCCCTGTGGTTATGATGCTCTAGCTCCCTGTTTCTGGAACATTTCAGACACACTTCTGCCTCGGGGCCTTTGCACTTGCTGTTTGCTTTGCCTGGAATGCTCTTCTCTCCCGATATGCACATGACTCACATCCTTCAAGTATTTGCCCAAATATGGCCTCTCAGCATGGCCTGTTTTAAACCTGCACTCTCCCACCACCCCAGGCATTCTCTTCTCTACATTATTTCTTCCCCTCCCCCGGAATATATTACTTGCTGATAGACTATTTTTTACTTATTTTGTTTAATGCCTCGTCTTCCTATCAAAACGCAAACCAGCTGAAGGTAGTAACTTTTGTCTGCTTTATCCAGTAGGCCCGCCCCTCCCTCAATAACCCACTGACTCTCAAACAAGCAGGTGCAAGCTTCGGTTTAAGGGAAACGAGGTTTATCTATGGAAATTGCTTTTGATTTACTGCTGTATCCCTCGCACCTAAAATACTCAAATATTTGATGAATGAATGAACAGACCTCATAGTTGAATGTGAAACAGCTTATAAACTAGGAGGTCCTAGCTCAAAAAAGAATATGAAAGATGAAGAGTAACTTATTGTAAATAATCATCAATACACATAGAACAAAGTTGTGATGAACGATTATATCAACAACTGAATCCTCTAAATCAGTGAAACCCCCTTTTAGAGAAACCGTGGCCTTATAATCAAATGATTTCAGATGGGTCTTTGGCACGTTACAAACAAAGCAAAAACAATTTGCCCAAGTTTGTCCAAAGTGCCTTTACGTAACTGCTCAATACATTTAAACAGTTACGATGCTTCAAAAACCAAACTGCAGGAGAAAATATATACAAAAGTACAATTGTGTAAAGTTCTTCGTTAAAATAGTAGCTTAAACAATCCTCTATCAATACCATAAAGAGCTAGGGACTAAACCTAGACACTAGAGCTTAGAGCTTTTTACATAATTACACGAAAACACGCGAATCCGTCCACGAGGACGCTGCAGTAATAACCATTCAGTTAAAATCAATAACCCATCCTCCAGATGCAGCTCAGAGAGCAGGTGATGGGAAATCACTGTATATCATAGTTCTGGTTCTATTTGCCCCTTTTCGTCTTGGCTGTCTTCTCCTTTCTTTTTTTCACATGTTTAGGAACTTTGTTTTTTCTTTTCTCTCTCTGGGCTTCCTTGACCATCTTTTTTCTTTCCTGTAAAAACAAAAACAAAAAGTAAAAATATTTGCAAATTTAATTCATTCTGAGTATTCATATTATTACAACTAAATTTTTTAAACTAATTAATTAATTTTTGGCTGCGTTGGGTCTTTGTTGCTGCGTGCGGGCTTTCTCCAGTTGTGGTGAGCGGGGGCTACTCTTCATTGCGGTGTGCGGGCTTCTCACTGCAGTGGCTTCTCTTGTTGCAGAGCATGGGCTCTAGGTGCGTGGGCTCCAGTAGTTGTGGCACGTGGACTCTAGAGCAAAGGCTCAGTAGTTGTGGCGCACGGGCTTAGCTGCTCTGCAGCATGTGGGATCTTCGCGGAACAGGGCTCGAACCCGTGTCCCCTGCATTGGCGCAGGCGGATTCTTAACCACTGTGCCACCAGGGAAGCCCCAGAACTGAATTTTAAGATGTATGTAAAAGGATAAAAAGTGAGCATCACAGAAAAAAAATTGAAAATGATAATGGTTTTGTGGTGGAATTTGGGATGAAAATTATCTTTAAGATTCCTTAACAGAAATTTGAAGATAGCCAAAGAGAACGTGTGCTAGGGAGTTGGGTATGTCTCTCAGAAGTCTTGGAACCCTCACTCTATAAGGTTTAAAGGATCAGGCTAAGACTAAAGAGTAACAGTTAGCCATCACGGATTGTTTCATCAGTAGCATCTCTTATGTCCACGGCCAGGAGTGGAAGAAACAGAGATTCTGGAAACAGGGAGCTGGGCTGTAACGCCCCTGAAATGGTTTTTTGATATTTCACCATGGGGCAACTCCAGCATCATTTGTTCTTCAAGTGCATGACAATCACTTTTCATCAATGCACTGAAACTAGTGTGCCCTCTCTCTAGGCAGTGCCCAAGGAGCTCTTAGTAGAAGCCCAATCTCTAGCTGATGTTACCACCAAAAGCAAAGTTCACGCTTGGGAACTAAAACTTCAGGTGGAGGGACTTACTGACCAATGTGTTCAGCAACTATGATCCAGATATCTGAGCAGAGAGCCTTGAGGGGCTGTGCTGTCGTACTGACAAACAAGGGAATCTAAGTTTGTGGCTAACCTTTTTATCAACTTCAAGGTCAGCGGTGGGCTTTCTGGAGCAGGCGTTGTCTCCCTGGTCTTCAGAGTCTGTGTCAGAACACTGAGAGCTTCTGGCATCTTCTGAATCAGAACAAGTCTTTTCCTTAACTTGACTTTCCTTAATTTGATTTTCTAGGAGTGCAGGGACCTTGAAAATATCAGAGGACCATGTTATTCTAAACCAGTCAGTTATCTATTGGTATTAAATGTGTTAAGGCCAAAAATCAGATTTCAGCCTTACAGACAGACTTTGAAAAATGACATCCTGTATTGAAACATCAAAACAATGGAATCAACGTCAGGGAGGACGCCTCAAGGAGCCGTTCCCGGACGGTTCAAGGACGTACCCAAACACAGGGACTGGGGCTTCACTGGGTGACCTAGATCAACAACAGGACCGCTCTACCTCCTGCAGGAAATCAGGAGGGTCGAGCCGGGATTTGGAAAGAGGCGAAATACACATAGAAGTGAAAAGTGAAGTTACTTGGATAACTTCACAGTGGATTTCCTACGAATTAAATTTCATTTAACACTTGTTAATCCAATCAAGAGGGAACACAATATTTAAACAAGAGAAACATTCATTTTTTCCCTGAAATTTAGCAGTTTTTTAAATAATTAATTAATTAAATTTTTGGCCACGTTGGGTCTTTGTTGCGGTGCACGGACTTCTTATTGCGGTGGCTTCTCTTGTTGTACAGCACAGGCTCTAGGCGCAGAGGCTTCAGTAGTTGTGGCTCACGGGCTCAGTAGTTGTGGCTCACGGGCTCTAGAGCACAGGCTCAGTAGTTGTGGCGCATGGGCTTGGTTGCTCTGTGGCATGTGGGATCTTCGCGGACCAGGGCTTGAACCCATGTCCCCTGCATTGGCAGGCGGATTCTTAACCACTGCGCCACCAGAGAAGTCCAAATTTAGCAGTTTTTAAAGCAGGAGGAAGCATTTTTAAAACCACGAGGTTTTCTTTTCATAAGGAAAAAAACAGATCTTTAAAAGGCGATTGTACAGAAAGGCTTTCCAGCCAGTTATAGCACAATCTTCCTGCTCTAGAATTCAAAGCACACCTACCCCATCACACCTGCTGCATAAAACCCAGAATTCTCCTAGTCCAATTCTTCCCACAAAAAAAACACAATTTTCAGAATGTAAACCGTGATCCTTCATATTCAAGCCTTTCATTAAGAATATTAAAAGAAGTGGGACTTCCCTGGTGGCCCAGTGATTAAGAATCCGCCTTCCAATGCAGGGGACGTGGGTTCAATCCCTGGTCGGGGAACTAAGATCACACATGCCGCGGAGCAACTAAGCCCGCGCGCCACAACTGCTGAGTTCACGTGCCTCAACTAGAGAGCCCACATGCCACAAACTACAGAGCCCACGCTCCCTGGAGCCCACGCCACAACAAAAGACCCCACATGCTGCAACTAAGACCTGACGCGGCCAAATCAATCAATCAATCGACTATTTTTTTTTAGAAAAAGAATATTAAAAGAAGTAAGAACTACCTTTATTATTGCTTAAATAAGAATCAATCCCTGCCGTTTGAAAATGTAAGACAAAACAAAGTTGCTTTAAGAAAAAAACACTACAGGAATCTGTACTGTGAGACAGCATGACTAGCCCTTCAACAGCCTGTGTGCTGGGATGAGACCAGATCTCACTGTTGCTTTAAGTTGGTTGTAGAAACATCAACAAGCACATGGTTATTCGTTAATAACTTCACAAATGAAGAACAGGATACAAAAAGAATCGATGCCTCAGCTACAATAACAGAGCAATTCAGGGGCAGAATGAAGAATAAACCACGCATTTCCACATTTCAGTCTCATGGTTAAGAAGAATGAACATAAAAAGGGCATTTCTGAAAATGCCCATGGACTTTGAAAGCATCTGTACTAGTAACATTATGCCACTGTTAATTCAATAATACCTGACATGAAATTTTATATCCTTTGAAAGAGTTTTCAAGTAAATGAACAGTAACACATGTTCTGCATACCTTCTGAACTCCTGACAAATCCTTCTTCAGTCCCGTGACAGTTTGGTATAGAATCTTGAAACCAAAAAGAAAAAAACAAGAATCAACATAAAACTGGACACGGAAGTACACTGCAATACTAAGAAAGAACACTGTGGTCTAAATGATGCCTTGTGTGATTATAAAAAGGTGCCTAACATTTATCTCATGGGACACAGAGAGTGTGTAGCATGGGTGTGGTTCTCACCCACAGGCACAGCAGGCGTCAGCAGACTCTGGCCCACAGGCCAAATCTGACTTGCGGCCTGGTGGTTTTTAAGGATAAACAGTTGCAATCAATTTGATGATAGAAAGCCCTAACTCTGAATCTCAACTAAATGTAATGTTTTCTCCTCTCCCCCAAATAACTCTATTCTTCTCTCATTAGTAGACCTGTATCATGAAAAGTTGTGTGTTTTCAATTATTATTAAAGTATTTTTAATTTCATCAAAACTTTGGGGGACGTTTTTTCTCTCTTGTTATGTAACAACCCACACAATAGCCTCAGTTTTGCTTCTTGGCCTGCGAAGCCTGAAATATTTACTATCTGGCCCTTAAGCAGAAAAAAATTTTCCAGACTCTGAAACACATATGTTAGTGGAGCCAGTATAATAACCATTTATAGCCTAGACTTCTATACAAATCTTCCTTTTCCTGCAATTATAGTCTGTTGGCCTCATTCAAGTGTGTCCTTTCCTTTCACAAAGACCAGGGGATTGATTCCCTTTACAAGCAACGTGCGCAGAGGGTTTGCTAACGTGAAGGGAATGAGCCGTCGCACTAGCTTAGAGGCCGACACTCAAGACGGCGGGTCTGGGCCGGCAGCTTCCGCGGTGAGCTGACTTGCTGAAGACAAACCAGCGACTCACGTTGTCCTGCTGGGCGTTCATGGCCATGTCCTCTTCCTTCAGTTTCATCATTATATCCACATCCCTCTCATAGTTCTTCACTTCATTCAGGGTTCTAGGGATGTAAGCTCGCTTAAACACCTACCAGACGCAGAGGGAAAGTACAATGCAGACTCATTCACGTGCTTCTCCCGCGCACTCAGCATCCTCACCCCATCAGGTCACAGAGGAACTCATCACCATCGTCACCCTCAGCTCCGATATACGGTTACCCTTAGAATAACCCTTCCCTCCCCTCGTCTGTACTCCATGAAGCCTTTCTGATGGGACAGAAAGGAGCTGCCGTGAGCAAGCAGGCCCGGGCTATGCCTGGCAAAGGAAGGGGCTCTTTCAAGGGAGCATCGTCTACCCTGCGCCACAGCTGACGTGTATGGGGTATCTTACACTCACCCATCACACCACACGCGACAGCCGTGAGAATTATTGTTACTTTGTAAAAGCCTACTATGGATCACCCTCACAAAAAAATATACTGACTCCCAAGATTTTAAAAAAGTCTTCCTTTTTACCAAACATGAGTCTTTAAAATCTACAGTGTTACTGAAAGCAACATTTAAATCACTTCAAAATTCCCATTAGCGGGCTTCCCTGGTGGCGCAGTGGATGAGAGTCCGCCTGCCGATGCAGGGGACGGGGGTTCGTGCCCCGGTCCGGGAAGATCCCACATGCCGCGGAGCGGCTGGGCCCGTGAGCCATGGCCGCTGAGCCTGCGCGTCTGGAGCCTGTGCTCCGCAACCGGAGAGGCCACAACAGTGAGAGGCCTGCGTACCGGGGGGAAAAAAAAAAAAATTCACATTAGCAAACTAAAACAGGCTCTTCCTTCTTGAATCACGTCCTCCAAGGGGTTCTGTAAAAATGTTCTCCACGCAGGACGAGGGGCTAACAGGTCACTGAGTGGAAGGATGTAATGGGATGTAAGTTACACAACCTCGTGCAGCTGAATCGTGTAACATGTTATGTCTCAAGGAAATATCATCATTTAAAAAAACTGCTTATCTATTAAAATTAAGATCATGCCCCAGCAATATAAAAAAAAGACCTCAAGACACAAGTGTTTCCTAAGTCAGTAAACAGATAATACATCTTACCTCTTCATCCACATGATCTTGGCTGGACCTTTCCTCCTTGGTCCTTTGAGATGCTATTTCCATGGCCTTGGAAAGAAAACAAAAATCACTTTCCTTTACGTTCAACCCACATCCATTCCCCAATTTCAGTGGAAAGCTGTTCTAGCCTCTCTGGGTACAGCCCTTCACCCTCCGTATCCTCCAGTGGTACAGGTTAGCTCTCCACGGTAGAACTCACCAAAAGGGCTGTCATCGAACCCAGAGGTTAACAGTATAAATCAAACTCGTCTAGCCTCAGGGCATCCCTAGACTCTTCCTCAAGAGTAATACTGTTTTGACTAATTTTTAAACGATTAACAAAAATATTTATTAAAGGAAAACTGACACCGAAACAAAGAACCCTTCCTCAATTCTTGAGCTGTCCACGAAGGGGATCACAGAGGAGCGGGAGGGTCCGCTCACCTTGAGTCCACGGCTCTAACGCCGCCGCACGACAGAGCCCCAAAGAAAGCTCTTTGAGCAAACGATGACTGACACTAAGAAGGTGACAAAGATTCTATAGATTCTTTTGGTTTGTAAAACTTAAGATTTGTTCTCTAACCTATTTAGAATACACAGAGGAAAGCAAACAACAGTGGTACTAGAGTTTTTTAAGTTCACACATTAAAATTAGTGCTAAAGAGTTTAAGAAGGGGGCTTCCCAGGTGGCGCAGTGGTTGAGAATCTGCCTGCCAATGCAGGGGACACGGGTTCGAGCCCTGGTCTGGGAAGATCCCACATGCCGTGGAGCAACTAGGCCTGTGAGCCACAACTACTAAGCCTGCGCGTCTGGAGCCTATGCTCGAGGCCGCGGTAGTGAGAGGCCTGCGCACCGCGATGAAGAGTGGCCCTCGCTTGCCGCAACTAGAGAAAGCCCT
Source organism: Leucopleurus acutus (assembly GCF_964270905.1). NCBI lineage: Eukaryota > Metazoa > Chordata > Mammalia > Artiodactyla > Delphinidae > Leucopleurus > Leucopleurus acutus. The sequence continues at coordinate 100,236,366 of NC_139153.1, forward strand.
CGCACAGAAACGAAGACCCAACACAGTCAAAAATAAAATAGTAAATAAATAATAAATAAATTCTTAAAAATTATATAAAAAGAAAGTTATGTTTAAAAAAAAAGAGTTTAAGAATAAAAGTGATGTGATATTTACTTATTCAATTAACGTGATTATTTCCTCTGTGCCAGGTACTGAGTAGCTACCAGTGATACAGAGTAAAATCTTGTCCCTTAAGAGTTCATAGCCTAGCAGAGGGTGACAAAATTAAAAAGAACTTAATGTGATAAGCAGGATACAGTGTGACTACGTCCGTTACAGAGTTAGATAATATAGAAAATATACCTATGGAAACAATGATTTCTGCCTGATTTCTCCTCGAGAGCTTTCCGAATTGAGCTTTGAAGTTCCCTAGGCAGAGCAAGACGAGCAAAGGTAGAAATGGGAAGGCGTTCCAGGGAAAGGGGAGAGTGTGAAAAGGTGGGATGAACCTGAACACCTGTTCAGGGGCCATGTGTTCAGTATTCTACGATTGAGAGGCAACAAAAGCAAAAACAGATAAGCTGGACATCAAAACTAAAAACCTCTGTGCATCCAAGGGTGTGGTCAACAGAGTGAAAAGGCAGCCCATGGAACGGGAAAAAACATCTGCAAATCATATATCAGACAAGGGGTTAATAATCTCCTAAATATATAAAGAACTTCTATAATTCAACAACAACAAAAAAATCTAATTAAAAAATGGGCAGACCTGAATAGACATTTCTCCAAAGACATACAAATGGCCAACAAGCACATGAAAAGATGCTCAACATCACTAATCATTAGGAAAATGTCAATCAAAATTGCAAGACCCCACCTCCCACCCATCAGCTACTAAAAAAACAAAACAAAAAATAAAACCAGAAAATAACGAGTGTTGGTGAGGATGTAAGAACGTGGAGAAACTGGAACCCAGGCAGCCTGCTGGTGACAGTGTAAAATGGTGCAGCCACTAGGGAAAACGGTATGGCGGTTCCTCAAAAACTAAAAGTAGAATGACCATATAATCCAGCAATCCCACTTGCAGGTATACACCCAAAAGAACTGAAAGCAGGGTCTTGAAGAGATATTTGCACACCCATGTTCACAGCAGCGTTATTCACAACAGCCAAAATGTGGACGCAACCCAAGTACACATCAAGGGATGAACAGATAAACAAAATGTGGTCTATATACACAACGGAAGGTTATTCAACCTTCAAAAGGAAGGAAATGCGGTGTCATGCTACACCACGGATGAACCTTCAGGGCATTACGCTCAGTGAAATAAGTCAGCCAAAAAAAGACAAATACCGTATGATTCCACTTATACGAGGTACCTAGAGTAGGTGTCATACACATAAAGCAGAAGCGGCTTGGGAAAGGGAGGGACTGCGAGTTAGTGTTTAACGGGGACAGAATTTGTTTTACAAGATGAAAAAGTTCCATGGATGGATGGTGGTAATGGACACACAACAGTGTACTTAATGCCACTGAACCACACACTTAAAGATGGTGAAAATGGTAAATTTTATGCTGTGTATATTTTACCACAATTTTAAAAGTTCTGTGATGCCAAAAGGCCTCTGAGAAACAAGGGAAAGGAATTAATGACCCAAAGCTAACAGGTTTCTTACTACACATTCACAAAGTTGACAGCCTGTGTATCTTGCTGATGGTTAAAGTCAAGAAACCTGGCTTTACCAATGGCTTTTTACTACAGCTTGATTCCCCATCTGTGAAATCAGGAGACAGTCTCTGGAAGCTGTCATGGTGAATAAAAGTCATGCCTAATAGCCCTGAGTCCCTCAGAAGTGCAATCGCTACCGCTATTGTCTGTTCCTCCCGTCCTGGCCCCACCTCACCTTTGCCAGATACGCGTCCACGTTCTCGTGTGTAACTGATGGATCCGTGACGAATTCAAAGAGCTCTCGCACAGTCATCACGGCGACCCCGTGCTTCAGAAAGAAACCTGTCACGGGAAGACATTCGTAAGAGCTTTGCGAGGGAAGAGGTTGTTAATCCAACCCCTTCATAGAAAAACAAAGAGATAAAAATACCCCATGACCCACACTGGTGTCAGTATCACTGCAGCAAACGATTTAGTGCCAAGATTCTCTACCAACGGTTTACCAGAGTGAAAAGCACCGGCGCAAACAAGTAGGGGGACAATCCCAGTGTCCTCACCGTTGACGTTGGCGCAGTCCTTCCTCAAGAACTCCAAGGCGTGCGGGTGGTCATGCTCCACGGACTGCGAAACGTCAATGATGCACACGCCTCCGCCCTGGTACCTGCGGGCCAGGTGCGCCAGGGGTGAGCTGCACGCTGCCTCCAGGCTGGCATGAGGGCCGGGCACGCGGGGCTAGGGCGCACCACGGCTCGCCCACACTCTCATTTAAACATTTCTACTTTAGTAGCAATGGAAATAGCTAATAAAATGAATGAGGTGGGTAAGAAGAGCCACTTTGACTAACGAGATGAAAACTGAGAAAATCTCCCAAGTCCTTTAGCTCTGCTAACGATCAGAGTGGTCAATTCTGTGACTAAGGCCACCAAAGGCAGGGAACACATCCTATCCTGTGACCCTGTGGAAGCCAACTCTACAACTGGGGAATTTAGCAGGACTTCTTGGACGGGGATTTAGTTCATTTCCCCAAAGGACACGAGGTGACTGCTGGGAGGTGCGCGTGGGCCACACACTCACAGCATGTTGAATTCACTGAGATCCGCGTGCACGAGCCTGGCGTCCTGGTACATTCTCCTCATGTACTCGATCACCTGCGCATACAACTCCCGAGCCTTGGATTCTGATAACTGGACGTTTTTCAAGAGCGGCGCGGGCCTTGAACAAAAATAAAGTGAACAACTCAGATAAACGGACCCAGAACAAGTCTTCTTGCTTCCTAACATTGTTACCCGTTATTTTCTTCTACCAATCATCACTGAACAATGTGCTTCGCTCCAGAGATATGGTTCTATCAATAAAAAGCTGTCCACAAACAGATGCTTTTCCAGCTGACTGTATGAGACATTCCCCAAAAAACAAGGTGAGCTTTGTTATTCTGAAGCATTTTGGGACTTAAAAACAGTAGAACAAATTAGTGACTCTATGCACTAATAGAGTGGGAAAGATTCATTAAAAATATTACAAGACGCAAGGAGTTATTTAAATGGGAAATATTCACATGTTGGATAATTCAAAGCACTTAAAAATACAGTTCTGGGCGTGTAATTATTAGGCCTCCTACACACTCACATGTCGTCTTTGCCAATGAAACTCATGACGAGAACATGACTTCGCAGCAGGATAGGTTCTGGGCACGGGATCTCTGCTGTGTTTAGCCTGTGATATGAAAACAGATAAACGAAAAGCTGAAACAAGTCATCTAAAGCACCTAATCTAAAACAACTTACAACAGCTGCAGTGCACAAGACTAGCAGTGCCGTGAGGAAACAGCACCCAGGCCTCCCGTGATTTTAAGCGGCACCGTTACGCATCACCAAGAATGGCAAAACACCAGCAATTCAACTAGGACATCCCATAGCCTCCATGGCATAGTTCGATGCCAGAGATGTCAAACTGTGAAGAAACGGGCGCCTTAGCACCGATGAAATACAGCAGATATGTCTGCAATTATCTTTTGAGTTGAGCAGTGTCAACAATGATGAATAAAAACAGTGAACTCATAGCCAGTCACAAACTGAGCATAAGGAGATTTCAGAAGGACTTCCAAAACAAGTGACCTTTGCTGAATACTGCTACAATATCCAGCGTATAGCACCTATGTATAGCATATATAAAAGGTAAAAGATATTTGAAAGGGAGAAAAAAACCTTCCAATTTAAAACTTCAAATGAGGAAACTTGACCTCAGTTGCCTTTACTTGATACAAAGGTGCCAATGCAAACAAAGAATATGGAAATGTGTCCAAAATGGGACTGAAGAAGAGGAAACTACGATAAAGAGCTTAGGGCCTAACAAAATTGCCTAAAACTCCAACACCTATAAAAAAAAATGACACGTTATTCTCACCACCTGATTGTGTCACTTCCCTGCTTCAAATCCTGTAACGGCTCTTTATCATCCTCAGTATAAATTCTAAACCTTTTCACACGGCTCCCAAGGCTTTTCACATGACCCAGCCTTGCAGAATAAATGTAAGTCGGGGCACAATTCTCCTGTAATGGGTTCGTAAAACAGGAGAGAGAAGGTAGCTCCTATTCGCTTGGAAATGCGTTTCCCCTGCTCACCTCTGCAGATCTAACGGAGCTCTGCGAGACCCTATCTTTGGACAGAACCACACCAGGACCTGCTGGGAGGAAAGCTCTGAGGCTGACATGCAGACACAGCACAGACACACACACCCCGGACAGTCACCTGATTAAGTTCCTCATTTCCTTTTCTGCCCACGTTTTCACCATTTTTCTGGGGTTGCCTTTACAGTAGCCATGACGAAACCTTGAATGAGAAAGATATTTGCTATTTCAATCATTCCATTATTCTAGTTTTTATTTTTAGGATACAGAAATCAAGTCACCTGGGGAAGAAATAAAAGAACCCTGAGCTCACCTGAATTCCCCACTGACATACTTATCCCGGTCTTTGAACACCAAAATAGAAGTTTTATAAATTTTGATTGCTCTGCTCTCTCCGTTTGCTGTGCGAGCGTGATATACATTAGCCTATTTTGAGTCAAAAACAAAGAAACTTAAGTTTGTGTTAAATAACTATACGTAGTATTTTACTTTTGCAATCTATTTGAGTCTATCCTCAAAGGTTAAAAGAAAAAAAAGTCAAGTGAACTGAAATTCTGTGCATAAGGAATACCATCCTCTTTTGAATATGTGAATTAAAATATAAAACATCACACCAAAAGGTACAGTAAGTATACCTCCAACTTACATGTATAGTAAAGGCCAATTTAAACACACGTGAGACAGACACAAAAAACAAACTTACGGTTACCAAAGGGGAAAAGTGGGGAAGAGGGGGATAAATCAGGAATTTGGGATTAACAGATACACACTACTATATATAAAACAGATAACCAACAAGGACCTACTGTAGAGCACAGGGAACTCTACTCGATATTTTTAATACCCTTTATGGGAAAAGAAACTGAAAAAGTATATATATAAAAATATATATAAATATATGTGTGTGTGTGTATATATATAAATGAATCACTCTGCTGTACACCTGAAACTAGGACAATGTCGAAAAGCAACTATACTTCAATAAAAAATAAATTAATTAATTGAAAAAATAGGTCTTCAAATTAAATAAATAAATATACACATACATACATACATACACGTGAGAAGTGGTTTCAAACATTTTTGTATTTCAAGTACGTGGAAAATATCTGAAGACATTCTTACATCTCATGATTTATAAAGTGAATTTTACTGAGAACTGCTTCCCACAGAATGAGCTGCTAATAGAAAAGCAGCATGCCATACATAAAGAAAACAATGAGAAGGACATTTGTTGGCTAACAGAAACTAGACCACGACCCCCTGTCCCAGCAGTAACCGTCTGACCATCTGAACTCACTGCTGGGAACACCTGGATGGACTCCATGACCCAGGACCAAAGTCCTTATACGCACAACTTCCTACCCGGCCATAAACATTAATAAAGCCATTTTAAAAAAATTTTTATTGGAGCATAGTTGATTTACAATGTTGTGTTAGTTTCTACTGTACAGCAAATTGATTCAGTTATACATATATCCACTCTTTTTTAGATTCTTTTCCCATATAGGCCATTACAGAGTATTGAGTACAGTTCCCTGTGCTATACAGCAGGTCCTTATTAGTTATCTATTTTATATAGCATGTAATAAAGCCATTTTTAAGCAATGGCACTGATTAAATTATCCTGGCTTGTATATGGGGTTTTTGTTTTTTCTTTTCTTTTTAAAGGCACGATTTATTTACTAAGTGCCTTAGCTTCATCTGGTATCTGAAATCAGAAAACTAACATGGAAGCATCAGGCATCCCAAGAATCGCTCACTTCTTTTCCTGTGCTAATGCAGCCATTGATCTCTGATATGATTCCTCTCATCAACATCTTGAACAATATCATTCGTGTTCTGGGATCCAACACCTAAAAAGAAATGCAAGAAATACAAAGTTCAGAGAGTACCAAATATTTCTCACTGAAGCGCTAGACAAGAGACTGAAGAGCAAAGGCACTACGCAATCCTGCTCGACTAAAGAGTCACTATTGCGGTGCTTTTGTTCACTCTCATTTTTAGTGAATAAAATGTGAGGTGAGACCAAAGGAACCAAAGAGACAAGAAACCAGCAAGTTCATTCAGTCGTGCAATCAAAGGCTACCAAGTCCAAGAGAAGCTGAAACTGACTCTAGACCAATGTTAGCTAACAGAAATACAATCAAACCAGAGGAAATTGTCTTTTCCAGTCCTCGGTAAACAGGTGAAATTAATCTGAATAGATTTTATCTAACCCAATACATCTGAAACGTTATCATTTCAATATGTAATCAATATAAAAAGTTATTAGGGAGAGATTTAACACTCTGTTTTTTACACAAACCCTTCAAAACCTGGTGTGCGTGTGCATTTCTAGCACGTTGCAAGTCATGCTAGCCGCACCACACAAGCTCCGTGGCAGCTGCACTGGATAAGAAGCTTTAAAGCGGCAACCAGCATCCTACAGTTCACAAGTCAAATCAGCCACAGCCTGTTTTTCTATAGCCTGAAAGCTGAAAATGGTTTTTAGTTTTAAAAATATTTATTAAAGGGACTTCCCTGGTGGCACAGTGGTTAAGAATCCACTTACCAATGCAGGGGACACAGTTCAAGCCCTGGTCTGGGAAGATTCCACATCTAAACCCGGGAGCCACAACTACTGAGCCCGCGTGCCACAGTTACTGAAGCCCTGGCGCCTAGAGCCTGTGCTCCACAACAAAGAGAAGCCCCTGCAATGAAGAGTGGTCCCTGCTCGCCGCAACTAGAGAAAGCCCACGCGCAGCAACGAAGACCCAATGCAGCCAAAAATAAATAAGTAAAAAAAAAAAAAAATTATTAAAAAAATTGTAGCCCACAATGCCTAAAGTATTTATTATTTAGCCCTTTAAAGAAAGAGTTCGCAGACCCCTGCTAGAGATGAGTAGATCAGGGAAAGGCTCTACTTCAAAGTCAGAGCAGTCAATCTTGAGTACAAAGGACCCTCAAATTCTCTTTAACAAACGGAAGGCAACGAATTTAAAGCCTGAGGCTGTTCACACAGGAAACTAAGGCAGCTGCACATTTACATGCAATTCCCAGGGCCAGCGTCAGCAGCTCCTTGGGCTCAGGCAGCCCTCCAGCTCCAGGCAGGGGACAGTGAAAGTGGCCAGAACTAACTATAGTTCAGGGCCTACCCTTCAACGAGGTGGCTGTGGACGCACAAGAAACCTAAGGTTAACAGAAACAAAACAACCTTGTAAGACTGGAGGACTAACAGCAAACTACAACTACGGCAACTGGAGCAGAAAGAAAGGAAAGTGCATAAAGAGGCAGTAACTGCCGCTGCTCCTCTGCGCGCGGGGTAGACAGAGGGCAAGTAAGCTGGGTGAGCGGGAATCTGTGCAGAGACCTGGGCTTCTGCAAGATCGCGGGGGAGCCAGGCGAGAGGCCCAAATAGCTGAAAACAATATAGGGGAAGAGACACAGGAGAGGCAAGTCAACTTACAAATATAGATTTTTAAAAGACAGTTTAAGACTCAAGATATACACTCTCGTTCAAAATTAATTTCCCAAGAGAAAAAGGATTTCAGGGTCTTTGAAAATGAAAGCTGCCTCATCTCTCTGAGTTGGACCACACTTCGTTCTCAGTCACAAAATACACAAAATAAATAAATCAGAGGAAAACAAAGACACAGATCCCAGACCTGACCTGCTCCTGCCAGACTGAGGGTGGAATTCCTCATTTGCACAAATGGGTTGCAGCCCAGGTTGGGTGTGACTCCCTTGGGATGGAGGTGGAGAGAATGCGTGCTTGTGTCTTAAACCAAGAACCTGTTGGGCGAAGAGGCTACTATTCGAAACGTGTTTGTGCATATATGTACGGGTCGGGGAGCGTGGTAGGCAGCAGAAGCAACGTTCTGACCTCTTTTATCACTCTCTTCACAACCAAAATCTGGGCCAATCCTAATACCCAATTACAACCCTCTACATGTGGGAAAATCAGAGGCTGATTTTTCCCCATTCGTGAATAAAGAATAAAACAAGCATAACTTCTAAACCAGGTAAGGGATTCTAATTGAAAATGTGAAGGCATTATCTGTCTACCCGCCCCCTCTCTCTCTCACACACACGCTTTGTGGGTGATACCTGACTCACCACCTGGAAAGGCTCACAAAATCCCTGCAGACCTTGTTTAAGACAAAAGAAAAGATTTCTGGTCTTACAGTCAATTCTGCTTCCCCCCAGAAGATGAAAGCATTGCGTGGTGGCTTCATAGGACCACAGAAGGGGGGCATGAGTCTAATTTATCTATGAATAGTCCTATTAGAAATAAAGCAAAATGTAGCTCTCTAATCTCAAACAAGGAGCAATTTTACATAGAAGCAGTTCTAGGTGACATTAGCATTAAGCAGGAAGGATGAAAGGATGAAAGCAAATTACAACTCAAAGACAGAAGAAATGCTACTTTAAAATAAGAGCTTGCAACACATTTCAACTGTACCTGTTCTACAGTTGCTCTGTCCGACTTATCTTTGATGCGATACCTAAGGCAGAACCAAAAAAACAGAAGTGACATTCAAAATTCAGAGAAGCCAAACCCAAAAGTTTCTAAATGTACATCGTTCCATGAAACTCCTAAGCAGGTAGTTCCTTCAATAATACGCCTCACGACCTCATCATAGTTTCATCACTTTGTGAAACTTCATTTCCCCTTAATAAGCAATTCCGTTCCCTAGGGCAAAAGGAGCATATCTGCAGTAAGGAAAAAAAAACGCCATCCATGTTTCAGAAGCATTAAATAAGTAGAGTAGTGGGATAAAGTGAACCATGTCGGAAAAAAGAAAACATCAAGTCTGTAACTACTGTCCTTAGACCTTTAATTATTCTATTAGTATAGAATTAAAGTCATATACAAGGCTTTCTCTTCAGAGTCCTTTTCTACAAAGACACAAGTTTTTATCATTTCAGGACAGTTACTGCATTAAAACGCAGGCTCTGATGGCTTCGGCTCACACTAAGTGACTCAATTCACAGACTAACCTAAACTATTAACAAAGATTCAAACAGACACTTGAATGAAATAGGAAATGCTGTTTCTCAAAAAGCTGGTATCCCTTGGGCATAACAATAAACTAGAAGAAAACTGGTTTTTAATTTCAGTTCTAACACTGCCATTTATATGATCTTAGTGTCACTTCCTATAACATATTGTTAATGCCTTAGAGCCATTAGCAATAGGAGGTTAGCCAGATCTTAAACATTTGGCTTTGGGAACAGAGTTTTACATGAAAACTGTTCTCTGTTCTATCACTATTTAGTTTTAAATCTGCCCTTACATTTTAAAAAATATTCCATGGAAGGGAACAATTCTTAATAAGTTCTAAAAAGGGAACATTTTTATACTCTAACATTCTAGTTCAAACTGTAATGTACAAACACTGTTCCCCTCCTGAGAGCACATTTGTGAATTTCACAAGATTATACTTTTAGCACAGATTTGTTAAGAAAACTCATTTAATATTTTCAACCTACAAAGGCATAGGATACCCTCATTTAAACTTAAAAAAATAAAAAAAAAGAATTGGTTCAGGTACACAAAGGAACATCCTTTGCAAAAGAATGATGACAAAGATGCTACTACTTTGTCTAGAATTAGTTCCTACCAGCCAGGTTTTGTTTTATTTATTTATTTATTTAATATACTTGAAATATTACTTACATATCTGCTTCCTTTTGTCTAAACTTTCCCGTGACTTTGTTTATGACAGAATCAGTAACGTTTAGGCTTTCTAAAAAAAAAAACAAAAAAACCCCACAACATAAACAACATGTAAGACAAAAGTTTCTGACTAGCATACTTTCCGCCTTCTCCATTTTCTAAATATTTTATTATACGTAGTATCTATTGTAGTAATGAAAAAAGTGTTTAATGTTTTTAAGGGCAAGCGCTAAGTTGTGCTTCCTTACTATCAAGAGTTGTCACTTTCATCACCACAGCCGTCATTTCTGAGCCATAATAATCTAGATCCAGAAATCTCTCAAAACTACTTTACCTGCGTATGTTGAATTTCAGACATTTTTTAATGTTTTGTACGACTAACATAGATAATATAACTGCCTGTATTCCAAGTTAATACTAAAAATGTCAGTTTCATTTCAAATTACGGGCCTATGATAGGCAAGATGAGATATGAGAGATGCTGTACCAGGTCTGTAATAGTCAGTGTCTACGAGAGAAAGATGACCCTGCATTTCCCAAGTGGCTTCAAATCCACATTCTTATTCCTTGCTTTCAATAGCTCACTAAATGATTAACGCCACACAAAAAGTTTCAAGTAAAACAAAACGTAATTATACCTAGTGTTTTCAACATCCTACTACGAGATAATCTTACTACAAAATCTAATACAAAACAGACAATAACTTGAATGGGTATCTGTAACTTCGTATTTCTACAACAGGAGAGAAAACACAACTAAATGTATAAGTTAAAGTCTTTCCTTGAAGCCATGTTTTTAAATGACTAAGTTTTTAATTTTCTCTAAGCATTGGTATTTAGTCAGTAACACAGAATATATCCATTGCCTAATCTAATAAAATTTTATAACACTTTGTGGTTTTTGAAGAATTTTCTCATAGCTCAGTGAGGAAATGTATCTTAAAAACTCACCTAGATTAATTTTATTCTCAAATTTCCGTAAGACCTTGTCTGGTGGAGTAGACATTTTGGCTGAATTGCAACTGGGAGTCTGTCGATTTGCCTGGAAGAAATGAGTTCCAGAGACTAAAGCTCTAATTATAAGTACAAGCCTAAGGTTCATAACGTTTTCTCCCTTAGTATTAATTAGTTAATTAATTTATGGCTGCGTTGGGTCTTTGTTGCTGCATAGCGGCTTTCTCTAGTTGCGGTGAGCAGGGCTACTCTTCGTTGCAGTGCGTGGACTCATTGTGGTGGCTTCTCTTGTTGCGGAGCACAGGCTCTAGGCACGCAGGTTTCAGTAGTTGTGGCATGTGAGCTCAGTAGTTGTGGCTTGCGGGCTCTAGAGCACAGGCTCAGTAGTTGTGGTGCATGGGCATGTGGGATTGCTCTGAGGCACGTGGGATCTTCCCTGACCAGGGATCAAACCCAGATCCCCTGCATTGGCAGATGGATTCTTAACCACTGCGCCACCAAGGAAGTCCCATAGTTAACTATTAAAGTATCAATACTTAGGGGAGTACCATAAGGGAAGGGAAGGATCAATCAAATTTGCCCAAGAAGTTTTTTAAAAAGGCATTTGAGGGTTTCCCTGGTGGCACAGTGGTTAAGAATCCACCTGCCAATGCAGGAGAGACAAGGGTTCGAGCCCTGGTCCAGGAAGATCCCACATGCCGCAGAGCAACTCAGCCTGTGCGCCACAACTACTGAGCCTGCGCTCTAGAGCCTACGAGCCACAACCACTGAAGCCCGTGCGCCTAGAGCCCGTCCTCTGCAATGAGAAGCCACAGAAATAAGCCCGCACACCACAACGAAGAGTAGCCCCCGCTCGCCGCAACTAGAGAAAAGACCGCGTGCAGCAACGAAGACCCAATGCAGCCAAAAATAAATAAAGTAAATTAAAAAAAATTAATTTTTTTAAAAAAGGCATTTGAAATAGGACGAAGTCACTGGCTAAAATAAAGTCTATATAATCTGCATTTTTGCTTTTGTTTCTAAACTCTCTACAACATATTTTTCATTATTATAAATAACAAATTAAAATTAAACGCATTTTTCTAATTTGACTAGTTTCTAGATTTAAAATGTGAGAATGTTCATTTACCCCCAAGTGTATAATAAAGAGCTAAGACCAACGTTAAACTGGTTCCAGGAATTTCATTTTCGGCTTAGTGTCTCAAGAGAAGGAAAGATTAAGTACAAGGCTTAGCACTTAGACTGGTGCAATGCACAAACTGAAGTAATGGGAAAAAAAGGGAAGAGAGGGGAGACAATATCCAGAATCTGTAAATAAGAGAACAGAGATTAGAAGGGCCTGTCATTGGGCTTCCCTGGTGGCGCAGTGGTTGAGAGTCCGCCTGCCGATGCAGGGGATACAGGTTCGTGCCCCGGTCCGGGAAGATCCCACATGCCACGGAGCGGCTGGGCCCGTGAGCCATGGCCGCTGAACCTGCGCGTCCAGAGCCTGTGCCCCGCAATGGGAGAGGCCACGACAGTGAGAGGCCCGTGTACCGCAAAAAAAAAAAAAGGGCCTGTCACAAGGACTGATTCAATCCTGGTATCTAAGCGTGAGCTTGGAGGCTGAGTAGTTTCTTATTTACAGGGAACTTAAAAATTGTTTACTATTAAACATAACTTAAAATAATACATGTTCACAGTAGAAACCACAGGTAAATTTTTAATTACCTATAAGCCCAGTGCTCAAAGATTAACAGTTAACATTTAAGCATATATATTTTTCCCCTTAGCTTTATTAAAAGAAATTCCACTCTATGTTGAAATTGCTCAGTCTCACCAATGAATCAGTGAAGGAGTTGCCAAAGCAATACCGCATGTAAGTGTGAAATTTCTTTGGTTATTCAAGAACGTATGCATCCTAGGCCACGATACAGCTGTTTTAATTTTCAAAGAAATAGTTCTGCTTCCCCTCCCCCCATCTTCATGCTCCAGGAACCTTTATGTTCCAGGAAGATGCACCGTCTGGACCCTCTGGTTCTGCACACTCCCAACACTTAGTCCTTGCAGTCTGAGGGGCAGGCTCTATGCGGCTTGGTAACCTGCATTCTGCACTTGGTAGAAGATGGCAGATCGGGAACATTTCTCCATGGCATTAAGACAGTTTTCCATGGCAACAGACTTTATGGCTACATAATATCTCGCTGTGTGAACCAGTCCCACTGGAAACGACGAATCAAGGTCGTTTCCAACATTCCTCTGCCAGAAACAACAATCCAGGATCATTCTTGTAACTAAGTCTTGGGACCCTCCTAGAACTGCTGAGTCAAAGCACTTATTCTATTAAGCTTTTATCACGCACCAATTTATCCTCCAAATAACTGTACCCATTTATTTGACCATCAATTACATATTTTGTGTCTGTCAGTTCATAAGTGAAAGAAAAAAATCTCTACATACTCTCTGCTTTTCTTTAATTACTAATTAAGCTGAACTTTTTCTCTGTTTCCTAACCATTTGTAGTAATCTGCCTTTTTGTGTCTTTTCCCAGGCAGAGTTTTAGGTTCATTATCTTATGACAATTTAAATAACTGTTTAAATTTACTGATTATAGAACAAATGTACATCATTATCAGAAATATGGAAAGGATGAAGAATGAAAACCAGTAAAGGCTAGAGCTATGGTGCAATATAACCTGGTGAAAACCTTTCAGTTACTCAATTCTAGAACCACAAAAAGGCTTTTAAAAAAGGAGACACAGGGCTTCCCTGGCGGTGCAGTGGTTGAGAGTCCGCCTGCTGATGCAGGGAGCACGGACGGGTTCGTGCCCCGGTCCGGGAAGATCCCACATGCCGCGGAGCGGCTGGGCCCGTGAGCCATGGCCGCTGAGCCTGCGCGTCCGGAGCCTGTGCTCCGCAACGGGAGAGGCCACAACAGTGAGAGGCCCGTGTACCGCAAAAAAAAAAAAAAAAAAAGGAGAAGACATAAGCAAACAATGCAAAGATGTACAGGACGGTTCATCAGATACCTGCAGGTTACTCCCTCCACCTGAGGCTGAGCACCTGACCAGTTTTCCAAATCCATCATCGTAGTCCCAGTCATCATCGTCGTCATAATCCTCCTCTTCCTCCCCTTCCATCTCACCTTCACCCATCTTCTCATCCATGTTATTCTGAAGGTCTTCAAACAGAATATCACCTTCCTCTTTGACAGTCTTCAAGTCAATGTTTTCACTGGAAATAACAATGTTTTGGCATGTTTACACATACTCTAATTGGACTTGCATATGTATTTATTTATGATATAGTAGGCTACACCTATACCAATAAATCTAAAAGGTTCCCTTACAACATCTCCCAATAAACTCAAACGTAACACCAAGTTCTCCTGTTTCTCAGGTTTCTGTTCCAGCTGTTCACTTATTCTCCAGGTCCTACCACAGAAGAAGTACATAAGGTGGTTAAATCCACCCCTGCCTTAATGAAGTTAGAATTTATATTATTATCTTCTCTGCTGAATGAACTAACTCTGATGTGTACACCAGACCTGAACTTCAGGAAAAACCATTCACAGAGCTGCTTTAAGAGGGGGTGGGGGAAACTTTCTGACCAAACTTGGGAATAAGTCGAAAGCCTTATTTCAAGCCTTACCTTGAACTCAATTATCATTCTGCAACAAAAGGAGCCGTATCAAGACTTGTGTTACACAAAGAACTTCAAATCACCCTTGCTCATGAAGGGAAGGACGGTGAAGAGAAGCAGCACAAATGAGAGAAGAAAGCTGGGTATAATTAAAGAGGAGAAGCGGAGACTGTCAAACCCAGAGAACTGGCCCAGAGTAAAGGGAGCACAACTAACAGGGTCTTTTTATGCCACGTGAGAATTCAGACGAGTGTTACTGTATCTTCTTAGTTTTTCAAGAGAAGCCAGATCTCTGGGTTTTTGGGTAAAATCTCCCACTTACCTGGTATATTCAATTTGAACAAACCACTGTGCACACCAAACACATGTCTGCAGGTCAGACTCCAGAGGCAGTACTACCAGTTTTGAGCCCTCAGGTGGAGAACGAGTACAGAGACCACATAAAACACATGATGATATGCCCTACCAGATTAAACACAGTCAGACAGTGCTTTAAGTAAATTCAGATTCTCGATCCTGACTCATTAACTAGCCATGGCTTAGAGGGCTCCAAGTCTCCACGGATATGGGTGGGAAGAGAACAAATAATCAGTAAACCCCTGTTGTCGACTAGGATTTCATAAACACAGTCCAGAAGTCGATCCTTCAATTGCCAATAACCTAGAGCGGCATGATAAAGCTATACCTTCATTTGTACCACGGCTTCCCCACCTCGGCTGGACAATCCCTTGTTGAGGGCGGTTGTCCTGTGCCTCAAGGATGTTCAGCAGCATCTCTGGTCCCTGCCTTCCAGACGCCACCAGCGCACCCCCCCCCCCGCCCCGCCAGCTATGACAAACAAAAATGTCTCCAGAGTCCCAGGAGTGGGCAAAATCGGCCGGTTTCTATCTTCACAATGTCTAGTGTACACTCACGACCGTTAACTACTCACCAGCCACACTGGCTGTGTTTCTTCTGCCCACTTAACTTAGTTCCTAAGGTCTTCTGTACGCTCATCTGAAAACGTAGTTCTGGATGCCCTTCTCATTTCTCTGGCTAAATCCTACGTATCCTTCCAGTATTGACCTACTATCTTTGCTCAGGAAAGTCTGCCCTGTTCTTTACCCACTTCTCCTTTGTACTACTTACCCAAATCTAATACAAATAATTTGTCTAATCATTCGATATGCTTCCCCTGGTAGAGTGCAAGTTCTGTGTCATTCAGGGGAGTATTTACCAATGTATCACGATCAACTAACAAGAGATCTGACAGGGCTTCTCTGGTGGCGCAGTGGTTGAGAATCTGCCTGCTAATGCAGGGGACACGGGTTCGAGCCCTGGTCTGGGAGGCTCCCACATGCCACGGAGCAACTAGGCCCGTGAGCCACAAGTACTGAGCCTGCGCGTCTGGAGCCTGTGCTCCCCAGCAAGAGAGGCCACGATAGTGAGAGGCCCGCGCACCACGATGAAGAGTAGCCCCCACTTGCCACAATTAGAGAAAGCCCTCGCACAGAAACGAAGACCCAACATTGCAAAAATAAATTAATAACAATAATAAAAAAGAATAAGGTCTTTGAATGCAGAGAATGTGCTTTAAAAAAAAAGATCTGATGCACAGAAAGTGATCAACCTATATTTACTGCAATTAATAAAATCTATGTGTAGTGAATCCTTACTATAAAGTAAAAACCATTTTCTTGGAATTCCAAGATGAACTCTGTTTCATTTTGCTTTCAAGTAGGAGTTATCCTTAATTCCTTTTGCCTCTCACTTCACATCTAACCTACCGTTACACCCTGTCCCTTCGCCCTCCAAAACATCCCTAGCTTGATCCCATCATCTTTGAATTCAATTACCTGAGTATTTTTGAACTGTGTCCACCTTTGCCCTCCAAAACCATCTCCTCCAGAGCAGAATGATTCCTTTAAATCATACATCAGGTGATGTCACTGCCCTGCTAAAAGCCCTCCTGTGGCTTTCTATAAGACCTAAAATAATATCTCAAAACCTTACCATCACTTGTAACGCTCTTCATGCTCTGGCCCCTTCTCACTTCTGTATCATTACCAACCAATCTCCTCAACTACGTGCACTGTGCTCTAGGCACAATGGCTTCTAGATCTTCCTTTCACAGCCAAAAGGGATCCCACCGCAGGGCCTCTGCACCTGCTGTCCCCTGTCCTGAATTGCTGTTCCTGCTGCTCTTCCTGAGTCCTTTAGATCTGGACTATTTATTTATTCATTCACTCATTTTGGCTGCACCGGGTCTCGGTTGCTGCACGAGGGATCTTTGTTGCTGCGCGCAGGATCGTTAGTTGCAGCATGCGGGATCTAGTTCCCTGACCAGGGATCCAACCCAGGTCCCCTGCATTGGGAGCTCGGAGTCTTAACCGCTGGACCACCAAGTAAGTCCCCAGATTTGGACTTAACCATTCCCTTACAACTAAGCCACTACTTAGGTCTATCAACTGATTTTAATTGTTTGCATAGTAAATATGTCATCTGGGTTTTTTTAAAAAAAATATCTCTACGTACCTAATGGTGTGCCCTCCCTCCCAAGTAGAAGGCAGAACTCAATAGCAGCAGGGCCTTGGTTTGTCTTGTTCATCGCTATCTTTAGCGCCGAGGACAGAAATAGGCACACGATAGGTGCTCCAATATTTTTTGAACGCTAAATGTAGTTAAAGCTCAAATACCTGTTACCCAATCGCTCTCTCCAACTCTGCCTCTCAGCGATGCTAACAATCTGGGAACCCTGGACTCTCCGGACAGACAAGCGGCTTTCATTAACTCTGCCGGCACCTGAACAGAAAGACCTGGCTGGGATGGAGAAAGCAGCAAAAGGCTGTGAAAAGAGGCCCCGAGTGATGAATTACCAGTCTCCCTCCAAACCACAAACAAGCGTCAACTCCCCAAAGGGACCGCGGCGGCGGAAGAGCGAGCACCGTGCGCACAGCGTCGGTGTACTCACGGCTGCCTACCTGTCCGAGGAGTCGGCGTCGTCAAACTGCCCCGGAACCACCCGACTCATCAGCAGCCGCCGGTAGTCCATGACGGAAGCGCGCCGAGCCTCAGCGCCACCGGCGGCCGCTCGCCCTGCGCCGGGGCAGGAACGGCACAGGGACGGTTTTATCCGCCGATCCAACGGCCTCTGCGCGTGACGTCCGCCTAGCAAACCGCTCAGAAGCCCCCGCGCCCAAAGCGCGCGCCACGTGCGGGGGTTGGAATTCCAAGCCTAGCAACCGAGCCACCCGGACAGGAAGCCCCGCCCCGAACGGAATTCGTCTTCCCACCGGAAGCCCCGCCCCCGCGCCGGGCTGAGCGCCGGAAGCTCGCGTCCCGCAGGACGCGAGAGGGACGCGAGAGGGACCCGAGGTGTGTGGGCAATTCGTGTTCCCGTCGTTCCCCGCCGAGGCTGGGCTGACTGTTTCTTCCGGAGCTTTTCGAGTCTGCTCCCCGCTTTGTGTCCTCCCTTGGAAGGAGTCGTCAGCTAGCCCGGGGCTGCTGGACGTGGGGGTCTCACACCGTGTAACCTCCCAGCTCTGCACATGGAAACTTCGAGAGGGTCAGAGGGCGCGGGAGCCGGGCGGGCGCCGTTGCGGCCGCGAGGGGCGGGCGCGGCCGGGCCGACGTCACACTGGGACGTTCCAGCGCTGCCGCATCCCCGCTGCGAGGTGTGAAAAGCCGTGCGTGGGCAAGGTTGAAAGCGTTCTTCCCCCTCGCTCGTTACCCAGTGCGGAGGGAGGCCGCCCGAAATCCTTACTGTGGAGCCGAGCAGCTATGGTCCCTGGAAGTGAGCACACTTGTGCGACCTGAAAAGTTTGTTGCGTTGTTGTGAGGTGAAAATAAGACAGTTGCTTTTCAGAAGTTTAAAATTTGACATACGACTGAAAATTTAAGGAAAAAAAAAACATTTGAGAATTTTTGCCAGTACCCCCAGTGACACCTTTTTTAACACCCATTCTAAAACAGCTTAGGAGTGTCTCTGGAATATCTGTCCAAACATTGGAACTAGGTTTTCGTTGTTGTTGTTGTTTTTAAGTCTAGCATAAATCGGGTCAGGACAGAATGAAAGGAAGCCTAACTTAAAAAAAAAAAAAGGAAATTGGTAGATTATGCCATAAGAACAAGGTTGTAAGAGTGTTATAATTGGGAGTTCTAGGTTTGCAAACAAAAAATTTTGAAGGAATAAGGCCCTGGCGGTTTTTTTGTATTTGGAAAACAAAAGAAGGATGTTTCAGACCCCCTTCACCACAGCCCAGGCAGTATTTATGTATTTGGAAGACAGAGGAAAAGGCAAGCATAAAGTCTGGCCTCTCACCAATCCTGCCCAGCCGGCTTGGCTCCCTGACTTTTTTTATATTGATCCCTAAGCAAATGATGACAGGTTTGAAAAAAAAAGTTAAACCTCGGTGAATTACTTACTAATTTGGTAATTCAATAAAATACCCCAGGGGAGTGGTTAAGTGGCTGCAGATTGAAAAGTTTTAATAGAAATAAATCATTTAAGTGCAGGATTTATTCGATATATTCTCTGAACAACACTGGTTGGTTTGCTGTAGGGGATATTGAAAAACCGTAAATGGGTTCCTCCTGAGGTCTGTATAGTATGTGAGTGCAGACACTAACACCCTTGAAAGAATGGTGAAGACTAAAACAGTCAACAAATAGGTGCTGACTTGTGAGATGGAAGTTTAGACTAAAGACGTTGTAGGAATTTAAAAACTGGGTGAATGGGTAGATAGGAAAGTTGTAGGAGGGAGAAGCACTTACCAGGGCAGACTACTGAGATGGTAAGGAGCGTGATCTATTTGCAGGGAAGGAAGCCTGATCTGACTTGAGCAGAGGAGGACTGGAGAGGTAATGTGGGTTCAGGCTATGGAAGACCTAGGAAGTCAAGCAGAAGAATCTGGACTCTGTGTTTGGACCTGTTTTCTACTCCCATCCCCTGACGGACCTGAGGAGGTCATGAGAATATGGACCAGTATGATGCCGTAGGGAGGGAAAGAAAGCATGGGTTATGAAGAACGTTTTTTAAAGGAGAATTGGACAGGACTTGGTAACTGAGTAGCCCATGGGTGATGAGGTAGAAGGATGCCAAAGATGTCTCCTGGTTTTCAAACCCAAGTGCCTGAGAGAATAAGTGTGGCATAGGGAAGGGAGGGAAAACTGATGTTCAGTGTTGGATTTGACTTGATAATGAGGTATTAGAATAGAAAGTATCAGGTAAGTAGAAATACAGTGTTTTGTGGACCCTAATAGATCTCTGATAATATTTTGTAAATATCTTTTGATTAATTGAGAGATCCCTTCACCTTCTGGGTCCCAAACCTTTTAGGGAATCACTGGATGGTAGCCACACATACTGACTTCTTTTTGTCCAAATTAGTATTTACTACCATGCAAAGTTACCATGACTTTGTAACATACTCAGACTAATTTTATATTTTTCCAATGACTTCACAAATGATATTTTAAAATTTAGGGTAGTGAACTTTGTTGCCTTCTTAATATGAGGAGGGAAACGGAAAACAGCTTTTTGTTTGTATATCTTTGTTGCTGTGCGCGGGCTTTCTCTAGTTGTGGCAAGCGGGGGCTACTCTTCGTTGCGGTGCGCACACTTCTCATTGCGGCGGCTTCTCTTGTTGTGGAGCACGGGCTCTAGGCACAGGCTTAGTAGTTGTGGCACATGGGCTCAGTAGTTGTGGCTTGCAGGCTCTAGAGCTCATGCTCAGTAGTTTTGGCACATGGGCTTAGTTGCTCCGCGGCATGTGGGATCTTCCCAGACCAGGGTTCAAACCTGTGTCTCCTGCATTGGCAGGCGGATTCTTAACCACTGCGCCACCAGGGAACCCCCCAAAATTCTTAAATTAGTGTACAAGGAAATGTGTATAAAGATGTTTACTGCAGTGCTGTTTTTAATAACAAAATTAGAAACAAATATCTAACAGAAAGGGAATAAAGTGTAATCCTTTAGAATGAACTAGATCTACATGTATTTACATGGTTAAGTCTGAAAAGCAAAAATTTAAGTGAAATAGACATTTATATGGATATATATAAAATATGATGTTATTTATATAAAAATTTAAAACAAAATAATGGTGTATATACCCACAATTTGCCCAGGGTGCTGCAGGATATTTTGAAATTTGAAGAAAACAGTGATACTGGACATCTGTTGGACCCCACAAGCTACTAGCTTAAGATAGTTCACTATTTCAGTATAAAAACCATACTATAATCCTTTCTATACTGCCTTGTTTGCAAAGATGGGTTTTTGGAGGTTGCTGTGATAGAAAGCAAGTACTTCCTGAAAATCAGTGTGAAGTCGGAAGTGAGGGTTGGATTCCAGCTTAATTCCAAGGTTTGAGATATTGTGCTGTGCTTAGTCGTGTACCCAACTAGCAGGCAAGTTTGGTTGTTTAAGAATGAAATAAAATATTTTTCTCTTTCAGCTTATGTGTATTTTTAAACAGCTACTAAGTTGTGAGGAAAAATAGTTAAGTTGTTTGAGCTTAACTACTTAATAAATGGAACTGTTAAGTATTTCTTTTGGTCTAGGGGTGCTGTGAAAAAATTACGGACTTTAAGGTGTCACAAAATGAGAAAGTCTGGGAACTTGATATGTGTTATTTAGGGTACTTAAATGAGTAGTAAAATTAGAAAAATGTGGATGGGAAGAATTAATACCAGCTTCAGTATAGTAGTTCTCTCGGGGGAGGGGAAAAGGAGGGAATTTAGGTAGAAGGGAAGGGTCATTTATTAATTTTGTAACACTTCTTTCCATTTTGTCTTTATTTGCTTCTTATTTTTTAAAATGTATTAAATCTGGGTAATTTGTCATATTGAGAAACAGTATAGCATAGCATTTAGAAATAGTATTCTGGAATCCCAGATGCACTGCTTACCAGCTCTGTGACCTTAGGCAAGTGACTTAACATCTCTTATGTTTCAGTTTTCTTATCTGTAAAACGGGGTAATAACAGTACCTAGCTCATGAGATTGTTGTGAGATTAAATGAGTTTATGTGTGTTTGCTATTATACTATGTGCTTGTGTGTTTGTATTGTTTTGAAACATTTTAAAATTACAGTACAACGAAAGAATTTTGAAGATGCCTTGGAATTTGTTGCAATGGTATTTGACAAGAATGATATATAACAAGCTTTTTTGTAGCAGTCCCTTGATGACTTTTTCCTCCACGTAAAAAAGTTTTGTTGTATCCGCTAGCACAAATACACTCAATGAAAAAGGTTGAAATATATATAATTCATAAAAGCCTCCAACAGTTGATTTCATAAATGTAAATGTAACTGTTAAGTCATAAATTTCAGGTCAGCTAATTCTTATTTTCATCTTTCTCTTTCTAATGAGATGTCAACATTGGAAATTACTCACAGAATGTACTAACTCAGCCAGTTGACACCAGCATTTCTTCCTTCAGACAATTTGAACCCCTTTGCAAATTTCATCAGCCAGAAGCATTTAATAATGAAATGGTAACATTTCAAAATCTGACAGAAGGCTTATCTTATACAGAGGAGCCAGAATTCCAACGTTATGTATATAATTATGCAGAAGACACCAATATACAGGAAGATTCATTTAAGGAAGAAAATCCAAAGGGAACTAGCACTTCCACAAATAAAGATCAGCTTGTTCTTAAGTGTGTCAGACAACCTCCTAGAAGGCCACCTCTAATCCACTGCAGTGGAGAGATGCTGAAATTCATGGAAATGTCACTGGCTAATAGTACTGCCATGGAATCTTCCCTCAACCCTAGTCAACCTCAAGGCTTCTTGTGTGAAGAAAATTTACACAGTGATGTTGAACAAGCACTTTATAAGGAGAATAGCTTTAACCTGCTTGATCTGAGAGTTAATTATAAAACAGAGGAGGTAAGATTTTTAATGGTTAGTACAGCCTGTAGGGTATTAAAGGATGTGTTTTTAAAAAACAAACAAAAAACACTGTATGTAATCTGAGATTTTTGTAAGTAGTGCTAAATCATCTGATCAGCATGAGGGACATTGCTTCTCTGGGGAAAATGCCTTCTGAGATCTTACTCAATTTAGAAACAATTTTTTCTAATAAAATCAAGTACATACTTGGGGATTAGTTCTACCAAATGATAATTTCTTTGAGGGTCAGGGCTCTGTCTTACTTTCCTTTTATGCACCCTAGCATCTGCATGATGCCTTGAATATACTAAGCTTTTATATTTGGTGAATCATATTGATTGGAACTCAGAGTTTACAGTAAGGAAAAGGTTAGAAGAGGAAGAAGTACCGAGATATTAATTAAATTATTTGACAAGAAAAGTTTATGGTTTTTCTATCATGTGGGATTTCTACTGACAAGCAAAAAATGTTTATCTTTCTACAAAAGTGAAAATATTAATTTGTCTTTGAATTGTTGATTCTGGGTATGTAGTATCCTAGGAGCACTGAAGATGCCAACAGTATAAAGTCTATGTACGCTCTGAATAAAAAAATAAAAAATTTAAGAATTTGTGTGGGCAAATAGATAACAGTCCAAGAATAGCATAACCAATGCCTCATCATTGTGAGTTTGGTGAGAAAGCTATGGCTGTTGTGTATCAGTTACAAGTATAAGCAGGTTTTTTCTTCATTTATTTGGAAGGAGCATTTACAAGAGAACTTTATTTACCTGTTTTGAGTTCTGGAAAAGAACATTTTAAAAAGCAGTTTAATTAGGGTTTCTCAAGATTGTTCCTTCCTATTTCCCATTGCATTTAGCCATTCAGTCAGTCAATAAAAACTTTCAGGCATCTATCATGTCCTAGGCCCTGTGCTATGTGTTGGTTATAAAATGGCTGAAAAAGAAAACCAAAACCAAAAGGATGTGGGTTTTGTCCTCATGAAAAGAACACCCTAGTAGAGGAGATAGACTTAAATAATCGCATAAGTAAATGTAAACTTTCAACTGTGGTAAGTGCTGTGAATAAATGTTACATATAAATTGTATATAATGTTATATAAAATTACATATAAACTTGCAACTATGATAGGTGCTATGTAAGTAAGTAAGATGGGAGTCTTCCTGTCCTGGTCGGGGAGTTTGGGTAGGGCTTCCCTGAAATGTAGTGGTAATTGAGCTCAGCTCTGAAGGATGAGTGGGAGTAGTTAGGTAACAGTGGGTGGGAGAGCATTCCACGCAGAAGTAACAACAAGTGCAAAAACCCTGTGGCTGCAGGGAGCATGATACCTTCATTCATAGATCTGAAGGAAGCTTAATGTTGCTGGGTTGGAGGGAGAAGAGGGATGTTGTTGATGAGGATGGAAAGGTAACATGGATTAGATATCAAGGTCAGTATCAGGACCTTGTAGGCCTCAGTAAGGATAGTTGTCTTTATCTCAGAACAATGAAAAAACACTAAATATAAGGTTCCAGTATCCCTAAATTCTAGAAAGTTATTTAGCCCACCCCTTCAGAGATCTTTTACTGGGTTGTTACGTCATGTTCATTTCAGTGTTTTCTTACTACAACTTACTGTCCTTTTTTAAACCCCCCAAACTGTACTGTAGGCAGAAAGTCAATCATGAGGTATGTTCGTCTGACTCTCTAATGTTCACAGGAGTCATAGCATAGTGAGGTAATGGTTTAATGAGGAATAAAAAAGTCTTTATTCAAAAGAGGCCTCACAAGAGAGTGTCGTCCACATCATGGTGGATTGAGCCCTTCAATCTACAACTAGTAAAACATCCACAACTCAACAAACATGCATCTGCTGAACATACCAGGGTGCTGGAGAATTCCACACAGCTGTACATCTAAAGGAGGGTGGACTGGAATGCATAGAGGAGGCAGAACTGGGGGAACAGTGGAGGTGGTGCCTGCAATCCTGGTCCCCCAGCCATGGTGGCTGAGCCCACGGCCTCAGAGAACCCAGTAGCAGCAGGAGAGGCGGCACACGTGACTCAAGCCTCCTGGCCACAGTAGCACTAGCCAACCATAGGTGACTAGGCAGCAGTGGCAGTGGGGCCCACAACCTCATCTCTCCAGCTGCAGAGGCACCCATAACTCTGCCCCCCCAAATCTAGCCCGCAATGGCAGCACCCACGAACTTGACACCACCAGGCACAACAGGGTGCCCATGATCCCCACTGTCTTCCCCTCCCCCCATGTTGGCAGAGCCTGCGACTTAGGGGATCTTGGATGTGGCAGAAGTGCCCACCACCATCCCAGTGCCCCAGCAGCACCAGCAGCAGCAAGGCACCAACCACCCTAGAGGCACAAGCAGCAATAGCAAGGGCACCTGTCAGAGGCCATGGAGGGTGGAAAGTGCCAGCTCTCAAATGTAACCAGAGGTAGCACAGGTAAGAGAAACCAAAAACTTGTGTTATGTATGCCACCTGCTGGAAAACAAAAGAAAGACCTAATTGCTAACCTATTGAATCATTAGAATCAAGAGAGGGAAAAAAAACTTTATCTAAAGAAGAAAGTTATTTGCTACTTCAGATGCACTGGCAGAGGAGCAACTCATCAAGCACCAAGGAAGAGAAGAGCCACAGTAACACTGTATCACAAAAAGAAAATGATAGTTCTCCAGAAACCAAACTTAAAGTCATGGAATATTGAGATCTAACTGATAGAGAATTCAAAATAGCTGTCATAAAGAAACCCAAGGAGCTATGAGAAAATCAGGCAGTTCAATGAGCTAAGGAATCAAATTAACAGAAGGAATATTTTACCAAAATATTGAAACTCTAAAAAAGAATCAAATTCTGGAGCTGGAGGACTTAATAAACAAGATGAAGAATGCATTAGAAAGCCTTGGAAATAGAGCAGACCCTATGGAAGACAGGATTAGCGAGCTTGAGGATAGAAATCTAGAAATGATACAGGTAGAAAAAGAGAGTTAGTCTTTAAAAAATAAGGAAATTCTATGAGATGTATACAACTCTTTTAGGAGGGACAACAGTCGGGTAATGGGTTATCCCAGAAGAAGAAGAGTTGAAGAAGGGAGCAGGGAGTTTACCTAAAGAAAGAATAGCTGAGTGACTTCCCTGATGGTTCAGTGGTTAAGACTCTGACCTTCCACTGCAGGGAGCATGGGTTTGATCCCTGCTCAGGGAACTAAGATCTCACATGCTGTTCAGGGCGGTCAAAAAATAAATTAAAAAAAATATATATATATATACACCCGTGGGCCTTTTCCCTTTGGGAAGAGGCACAGGGGGAGAAAGATGGCAGCTACACAGGTACTTACTTTATTACTGTTCTTTAAAGTAAACTCCAGTGTTTTGTGCATGCTTCTGTATATAAGGTATATGTCACAATAAAACAAAAGTAAGTGGAAAAAAAATAAGATGATGTCTTCAAGTGAATAGGAAGTTCAAAGAACACTTCAAGTTAATTTTCTTTACCTGGCTTAATTTTCTTGGAGATAAAATAAAGATTTTTCAGTTTTCAAAATATTAATCATGACCAAATTGTGATGACAACAGAGATTTATAATTGGAGCATGACTCTTTGAATTTTTGCTCATTTTAATTCTAAAATTAACCGCTATAAAGAGCCCTGTTGGAATAAAGATTTTTTCAGAAAAAAATAAATAAAAATAAAGATTACTGAAACCAACAGCATATCAGGGGTGTAAAAAGATTAAGGTTTAAAAAATAATAAAAATAGCTGAGAATTTTCCAAGCCTGAGGAAGGAACTGTACATACAAATCCATGAAGCCAAGAGAACATCTAATCACCTCATTGCAAAAAGGTCTTCTCTAAGACACATTATATTAAAACTGTCAAAAGTCAATGACAAAGAGGTACTAAATACAATGTGATACCCTGGATTGGATCTTGGAACAGAAAAAGGACATTAGTGGGAAGACTGGTAAAGTCTAGAGTTTAGTTAATAGCAATGCATTTGTGTTGTTTTGTTTTAATTTTAACAATGTGCCATGGTATATAAGATGTTAACATTAAAGGAAACTAATAAAAATTTTATCAAAAATACAAAAAAAAAGAGTCAATGGCAAAGAATTTTAAAGGCAACTAGGGAAAGAAGGATGGTTACCTACAAAGGAACCCCCATTAGGCTATCAGCACATTTTTCAGCTGAAACTCTATAGGCCAGGAGGGAGTGAAATAACATACTCAAAATACTGAAAGATTAAAAACTGTCAGCCAAAAATACTTTATCCAGCAAAGTTATTATTCACATATGAAGGAGAAATAAAGGCTTTCTCAGACAAAAGCTGAAGGAGTTCATCAACACTAGACGTGCTTTACAAGAGATGTTGAAAGGAGCTCTTATGCCAAAAACAAAAAGGAAAAGTACACAAAATTTCGAGTAAGGTGATAAATAGAATCAGAAAATTGCAACTCTATGTTAGAATAGATTGTTAACACTGTAATATAGCAGAAATATCAAGGAGAAAAAAAGCAGAAAAAATGATACCTACTTCAATTTGGTAACAGACTCACAACATAAATAGGGATAATTTGAGACGACAAAAACAAGAGGGGAAGAGGAAAAGGACAGAACCTGTATAGGCAAATGAAGATAAGATGCTATCAGCAGAAAAAAGACTGTCTTATCTATGAGATGTTTTATACAAACCTCATGGTAACCACAAAACATAAATCTAGAGCAAATACATGAAACATAAAAAAGAGAAACATCATAGAAAACCACCAAAAAAAAAAAATAGCAGACAGAAACACAAAAAAGAAACAGTGGAGATAGAGAGCAATCAGAAAACAAAAGATAAAATGGCAGTACCAAGTCCTCATCTGTCAATAATCATCCTAAAAGTAAATGGATTTAATTCACCAATCAAAAGACATAGAGTGCTTGGATGGATTAAAAGACAAGACCCTCCCCCCACAAAAAATATATATATGAAAAACAAGACCCAACTATATACTCCCTCCAGGAGACTCACCTCAGCTTTAAAGATAAACATAGGCTCAAAATGAAGGGATGGAAGATGATACTCCAAGCAAATGGGAGCTAAAAGAAAGTGTATCTATATTCATATCTGACAAAATAGACTCCAAGCCAAAAAAGGTAACAAGAGACAAAGATGGACATATAAAAATAATAAAGGGGACAATTCATGAAGAAGATGTAACATTTATTAATAGGTATGCACCTAACATAGGAGCACCAAAATACATAAAGCAATTATTAATGGACCTAAGGGAGAAATTGACAGCAACACAATAATAGTAGGGGACTTTAACACCCACTTACACCAATGGATAGATCATCCAGACAGAAAGTCAACAAAGAAACATCAGCCTTAAATGAAACATTAGACCAGATGTATTTGATAAATTTGTACAGAACATGCTGTCTAAATGCAACAAAGTACACATTCTCAAGTGCACATGAAGTTTTCTCAAGGATACACCATATGTTGGTACAAAGAAAGTCTCAATAAATGGAAGAAGATTGAAATCATATCGAGCACAATGGTATAAAACTAGGAATCAACCAGGAGAAGAAAGCTGGAAAAATCACAGATAATGTTCATGACTGAACAACATGCTATGAACAACTATTGGGTCAATGAAGAAATCAATGGAGAAATAAAAAGTTACCTGAAGACAAATGAAGATAAAAATACTACATATAGGGATGCAGCTCTTAAAAGAAGTTTATAGCAATGCAGGCCTACCTCAAGACAAAAGAAAAATCTCAGGGAATTCCCTGGCGGTCCAGTGTTTAGGACTCCATGCTTTCATTGCAGAGGGCATGGGTTTGATCTCGGGTTCAATCTCTGGTTCGGGAACTAAGATCCCACAAGCTGCACGGTGCAGCCAAAAAAAGAAAGAAAAAAAAAGCCCTCAAACAATCCAAACTTACACGTAAAGGAACAAGAAAAAGAAGAACAGACAAAGCCCAAAGTCAGTAGAAGGAAAAAAATAATAAAGATCAGAGTGGAAGTAAATGAAATAGACTAAAAAGACAATGGAAAAGATCAATGAAACTAAGAGCTGGTTCTTCGAAAAGATAAACAAAATTGACAAACCTTTAGCTAGACTCACTAAGAAAAAAAGAGAGAGCACTCTGCTAAATAAAATCAGAAACAAAAGAGACTATTAACAGCAGATATCACAGAAATACAAATGATTATAAGAGAATACTAAGAACAGCTATACATCAGCAACCTAGGAGACATGGACAAATTCTTAGAATCATACAACCTTCGAAGACGAATCAAGAAGAAATAGAAGGACTTCCTTGGTGGTACAGTGGTTGGGAGTCCGCCTGCCAATGCAGGGGACATGGGTTTGATCCTTGGTCTGGGAGGGTCCCACATGCTGTGGAGCATCTAAGCTATGAGCCACAAGTGCTGAGCCTGCACTCTGGAGCCCGCGATTCACAACTGCTGAGCCTGCATGCCACAACTACTGAAACCCGCACACCTAGAGCCCAAGCTTCGCAACAGGAGAAGCCACTGCAGTGAGGGGCCTGCGCACCGCAGCAAAGAGTGGCCCCTGCTCGCCGCCCCTAGAGAGAGCCTGTGTGCAGCAGCGAAGACCCAATGCAGCCAAAAAATAAATTAATAAAAATAAATAAATTTTTAAAAAAGGAACTAGAAAATCTGAATAGACAAATCATTAGTAAAGAGATTGAAACAGTAATCAAAACCTTCCCCCCAAAAAAAGTTCAGGACCAGGTGGCTTCACTGATATATTCTATTAAACATTCAAAGAAGATTTAATACCTATTCTTCTCAAACTCTTCAAAAAACTTGAAGAGGAGAGAACATTTCCTAACTCAATCTATGAGGCCAACATTACTCTGATAACAAAGTCAGACAAAGACAACACACAGAAAAAGAAATTGCAAGCCAATATTTTTGATGAACATAGATGCAAAAATCCTCAACAAAATATTAGCAAACCAAATACAACAATACAGGAAAAGAATCATACACCATGATCAAGTGGGATTTATTCCAGGGATGCAAGGACGGTTCAACATCTGCAAATCAACGTGATACATCACATTAGCAAAATGGAGGATAAAAACTGTATGATCATCTCAATAGATGCAGACAAGCATTTAACAACATTCAACCCCCATTTATGATAAAAACTCTCAATAAAATTACTATAGAAGGAACATACCTCAATATAATAAAAGCTATATAAACCCACAGCTAACATCATACTCAAATTTGAAAACCTGAAAGCTATCCCCCTAAAATCAGGAACAAGATGAGAATGCCCACTCTTGCCACTCTTATTCAACATAGTATTGGAAATCCTAGCCAGAGCAATTAGGCAAGAAAAAGAAACGAAAAGCATTCAAATTGGAAAGGAAGAAGTAAAACTCTCACTATTTGCAAATTACATGATTTTATAGATAGAAAATTCTAAAGACTTCACAAAAAAACCTGTCAAATAATAAATACAGTTGCAGGGTACAAAATCAACATACAAAAATCTGTGGTGTACCTATATATGCTAACAATCAGCTAGCAGAAAGGGAAATTAAGAAAATCTCATTTACAATTGCAACAAAAAGATTAACTACCTAGGAATAAATTTAACCAAGGAGGTGAAAGATCTGTACACTGAAAACTATGACATTGTTGAAAGAGACTGAAGAAGACATAAATGGAAAGATACTCCATGCTAATAGATTAGAAAAATTAACATTTACCTAGAACAATCTACATTCAATGCCTATTATTCAGTCCCTATCAAATATTCAGTCCCTATTAAATCCCAAGGATATTTATACAGAAATAGGTCAAACAATTCTGAAATTTATGTGGAATCCCAAAAGACCCCAAAGAACCAAAGCAATCCTAAGAAAAAAGAACAAAGGTAGAGGTATCACACTCCCAGATTTCAAACTATATTACAAAGCTATAGTAATCAAAACAGCATGATATTGGCAGAAAAATAGTTACATAGATCAATGGAACAGAATACAGAGCCCAGAAATAAACCCACACAGGTATGGACAATTAATTTATAACAAAGGAGTGAAGAATGTACAATAGAGAAACAATAGTCTCTTCAATAAATGGTGTTGGGGGTTTCCCTGGTGGCGCAGTGGTTGAGAGTCCACCTGCCAATGCAGGGGACACGGGTTCATGCCCCGGTCCGGGAAGATCCCACATGCCGCAGAGTGGCTGGGCCAGTGAGCCATGGCCGCTGAGCCTGCGCGTCCGGAGCCTGTGCTCCACAATGGGAGAGGCCACAACAGTGAGAGGCCTGCATACCGCAAAAAAATAAAAATAAATGGTGTTGGGAAAACTGAATAGCCACATGCAAAAAAAAAAAAAAAAAAGGAAAGAAAAAAAGAAACCACTATGTCACACCATACAGAAAACTCAAAATGCATTAAAGACTTGAATGTTAGACCTGAAACCATAAAACTTGTAGAACAAATCATAGGCAGTATACTCCTTGACATTGGCCTTAGCAATATCTTTCTGGATATGTGTCCTCAGGCAAGGGAAACAAAAGCAAAAACAAACAAATGGGACCTTATCAAACTAAAAAGCTTTTGCACAGTGAAGGAAACTATCCACAAAGACAACCTGACGAATGGTAGAAGATATTTGCAAATCATATATCCAATAAGGGGTTAATATGCAAAATATATACAGAGCTCATACAACTCAACAACAAAAAAATCCAATTAAAAAATGGGCAGAGAAGCTGAATGGACATTTTTCCAAAGAAGACGTGCAGGTGGCCAATAGGCACATGAAAAGATGCTCAACATTGTTAATTGTTAGAGAAATGCAAATCAAAACCACAACAAGGTTATCACCTCACACCAGTCAGAATGGCCATCATCAAAAAGTCTACAAATAATAAATGCTGGAGAGATACGGCCCAGCAAT
Source organism: Leucopleurus acutus (assembly GCF_964270905.1). Classification (NCBI taxonomy): domain Eukaryota; kingdom Metazoa; phylum Chordata; class Mammalia; order Artiodactyla; family Delphinidae; genus Leucopleurus; species Leucopleurus acutus. Next base: position 100,267,688 of record NC_139153.1, read on the forward strand.
CCCACCACTGGGCATATACCCAGAGAAAACCATAATTCAAAAAGACACATGCACCCCAATGGTCATTGCAGCACTATTTACAATAGCAAGGTCATGGAAGCAACCTAAATGCCCATCGACAGACGAATGGATAAAGAAGATATGGTACATAGATACAATGGAATATTACTCAGCCATAAAAAGGAACGAAACTGGGTCATTTGTAGAGATGTGGATGGATCTAGAGACTGTCATACAGAGTGAAGTAAGTCAGAAAGAGAAAAACAAATATCGTATATTAACGCACATATGTGGAACCTAGAAAAATGGTACAGGTGAACCGGTTTGCAGGGCAGAAATTGAGACACAGATGTAGAGAGCAAACATATGGACACCAAGGGGGAAAGTGGTGGGGGTGGGGTGGTGGGATGAACTGGGTGATTGGGATTGACATGTATACACTGATGTGCATAGAATGGATGACTAATAAGAACCTGCTGTACAAATAAATAAATAAAATTCAAAAAACAAATGCTGGAGAGGATGTGGGGAAAAGGGAACCCTCCTATACTGTTGGTGGGAATGTAAATTGGTGCAGCCACTATGGAAAACAGTATGAAGATTCCTCAAAAATAATAAAACTACCATACGGTCCAGCTAGTCCACTTCTGGGTATTTACCCAAAGAATACGAAAACACTAATTTGAAAAGATATATGCACCCCTATGTTCATCACAGCATTATTTACAATAACCAAGATATGGAAGCAACCTAAGTGCCTGTGAATGGATGAATGGATAAAGAGAATGTTTTATATGTTTACAATAGAATACTACTGTCATATAAACAAGACGAAATCTTGCCATGTGCAGCAACACGGATGGGTGGATCTTGAGGGTGTTACGCTAAGTGAAGTAAGTCAGATGGGGAAAGACAAATATATGATTTCACTCATATATGGAAAAAACTCAAAATAAATGAACAGAATAAGTGAAATAGATAAAGGGGATGAACTGTATGGTGATGAATGGAAACTAAATATTTGGTGGTGAGTATGCTGTAGGGTATACAGAAGTAGAAATATAATGTTGTACACAGGAAACTTACATAATGTTATAGGAAACTTCCTGTACACAGGAAACTTACATAATGTTATAAACCAGTGTTACCTCAATAGAAAATAAACTTTTAAAAAAGACTTTGCAGACTAAGGTGATGGACAAATCTGTTTTAATTCACTTGAAGTCAAAGAAAGTTATATGTATTCAGAAAAGTTTGTGTCATAGAAAATGGTGAGAGTACCCAAGTTTAATTTGTCCTCTGTAAAAGTAAGTGTAATATATATCTCTATCATATACCTACTGTTTGTGCTCTGCTGTGCTATTAGGTGCTGTACATACATTCAGCAATTAATACTTAAGTATTTTTGTTAATTAGACATCAGTATTGGAAGTAGATGTTGTCATTGTTATTTTAGAACAGAGAATACCAAACTAGGGATCTTGGATTCAAGGCCAGACCTCAAAGCTCATGACCTTTCTACTCTTTCATACTTATTTTATTTACTATAATTTACAGATTGCACATTCTTCAAAAGGAATACAGAATTCTACGGATATTCCTGAGATGTCAGTCAGGCACCAAAAGGAAGTCGCAGTGGAGGGGAGGGAGAGTCCAGAGATTGTCTCAACTTGGTCTCCGACAGGCATTTCTTGGAGTGGTGGAGCATCTTGGGAGGACTGCATGACACCCGACAGAGAGCAGAGCTTGGAAAGCTCACAGCTTCTGGAAGAGGACATGGCTTTAAACGAAGTCCTACGAAAATTAAAGCGTACTAACAAAGAGCAGCAAACTCTGATCCAAGACCTACAGCGTCGTAACATGTATTTAGAGAAGAAGGTTGAAGAACTGCAGAAGAAGACAACTAAAGAGCACGTGTTCGTGGACATCATCAATAAGCTAAAGGAGAATGTTGAAGAATTAATTGAAGACAAATACAGAGTAATGCTAGAGAAGAATGATACACAGAAGACATTGCAGAATTTGCATGAGATTTTAGTTAACACCCAAAAACATCTTCAGGAATCCAGGAATGAAAAGGAAACCTTACAGCTAGAGTTTAAGAAGATCAAGGGCAATTATGTTAGTCTACAGGAAAGGTACATGACTGAAATGCAACAAAAAAATAAAGCTGCAGATCAGTGCATGGAGATGGACAGAGCCTTAAGCAAGAAAGAAGAAGAGGTAGAGAGGCTGCAGCAACTCAAAGGAGAACTGGAAAAGGCCACCACTTCTGCTCTGGACTTGTTGAAAAAGGAAAAAGAGACCCGAGAACAAGAGTTCCTGTCTTTACAGGAGGAATTTCAGAAACGTGAAAAGGAAAACCTGGGTGAAAGACAGAAACTGAAATCTAGACTTGAGAAATTGGTTGCTCAAGTTCAAAATTTGCAGTTCATATCCGACAATGAAAAGGCTAAGAATACAGAACTCCAGCAGCAGATCAACAAAGTAAAAAATGAAAACTCAAAACTTCAGCAGCAGGTTGCAAGGAGTGAGGAGCAAAATTATGTTCCTCAATGTGAGACAGCTCAACTCAAGGAGAACTTAGAGGAAGGAACAGAGTCAGATATGGCAAAGGTATTATCACAAATTCAGAATCTCTAATGCAGAATTTCAGGAGTTTCTAGTAGTCTTCTGATGCATATTTGGGCATGGCCCATAAACAAATTTGTTGGTAGAGAGTCATTAACAAAAAAGAGAGAAAGGAAAATGCACTACAGGTTTGGAGAAGTTTCTTTGGTTCTTGGGTACTCACATTAAACAACAGCCATTCCTGGCCTCTTGTGATTATTTTGGTAGTGGTGAAAATTAATGTGGGAATTTTGTGGGTTCCTATGACCAATCATCCGGAGCATCCTTTGAGAAAAGAATTTTCTAAGTGGGGGTCGCAGTCTTTTCATACCACATCTACCTATTCAACAAACTAAATAATTCAATTGAATATTTGGTTTACAAGGTAAAACAAACCTGTATTATATCACATAGTAATTTTGTAAAGTTATAAACATTTTTATTGAGATGTAGTTGACATATAACATTATATTAGTTTCAGGTATACAACATAAAGATGTGATATTTGTATAGCAAAATGATCATCATGATATATCTACTTAACATTCATTAAAAACAACATGAGAGCCTCATATCAATGTGATTGGAAAGGCTGTAATTTTGTATTTGCAGTTCAAATGGCTTTTTTGGCAGACAGCCTAGAAGCATGGCCTGGTAGTGATAATCTTCACAAGCCAGAGCATATCTGTTCTATTTCAGTTTTGTAGGCCTGCCTTAAAGTATTTATAGTGTACAATCTTATTAACTCTGACTACTTAGAAAGAAGGCTAATCTAAACTACAAAAATGTATGTTTATTTTTATATTTGTCGTAATAACTTAGGCTGAGCTGATCTGTTGCTTGAAGATGTCCTTAGGGGACTCTCTTTCATGAATCTGTAATCAGTATAAGTATTGCTTGCAAGTAAATAATTCTGTTATTTTTAATGACTCAGAAAAATATTGTTCTCTTATTAAAAAATTCTCTCTGTGATCTTTTCTCCAGAAAGAAGGAAGGACTATCTAAGCCAGTGTGGTTCTCAAACTTTAGCATTCATCAGCATCAGCTGTGAAAATGCAGATTGCTGGGGTCCACCCAGATTTTCTGATTCAGTAGGTGTGCAGCGGGCCCTGAGAATGTGCATTTCTAAGAAGATTCTGGATCTCACTGATGCTTCTGGTCCAGGGATCACACTTTGAGAACCACTAACCTAAACAAAGATGACCTTTAGTTTAGCTGTTAGTCAAATCATGGCAAGTTTTGAATTAGTAAATGCTGAGTAAATTACTGTAACTGTGCAGAAGTTTATCCAGTATACAGTTTTTTTCTTGAGCTTTCTTCTTTAAAAAGCAATGAAGTTCCTTGTTCTATCTTGACTAATCAGTTTCTTTACTCTGCTTTTAGTTTTGCTTTTCATTACCTTTAGGTCCATTTTCCCAGAGTGTGTTCTGGGAGTATCTTTGAGGTCAAAAGCATTTTCATGGTAATAAATACGAAGACATTAATGCCTTTTTCACTCTCATTCTTTCACAAGTGTACAGTGGAGTTTTCCAGAAGCTATGTGACATGTGGTAGTGTAATTGCTTTTCAGGGCTGATGGAATGTGGGAAGCACATATGAGAATCCAGCTATCATCTATTAAGCTAGCATTAAAAATATTTGCAAAAAGTGTAAACACTGCCACTCTTCACTAATTTTTCATTTTGGAAAATGTGCTAACTTGGTATTAAATTGTTACTTACATTGACACATAATAGATTTATTGTTATTTGAATTAGTAAACAAATATTTTTGAATGTTCTCAGTTGTAATTTCAATACAATAAATATTGATATAACTGATAAATATAAATATTGTAATTTCTAATACAATAAGTATTGATAGTTATAACCTAGTAAACAAAAAGTTTTGAGGATCCTCAATAATTTTTAAGAGTATGAAGGCATCCTGAGAATCAAAAAGTTTGAGAACCACTGCTCTGAGTTTTTAAGAGTGGTATTTTATTCAGCATTTTACCTAAAAAGTAATCCAGATTCTTTGTCTTTATTGTGACAAATCTGAATTGTGTACATGTAGGATGCAAAGATGATACATTCTAATTTGTTCCTGAATCACTCACCTTGTGAAGGAGAAAGCCCGAATCCCCCAGACGTGAAGAGAACTTCACAGCTGACTTCCAAAATTCGCAATCTTCTGGCTCTGATGGTACGACTTCTCATGTGCCAGGTAATTATAAAAAATCATATTTTTCCTGGGAGAAGAAATATCAAGGTTGGACAATTAAGTTGTGAAAGAAAAAAAATGGAAGTAAAAATACAGATCCTTAAACCAACCAATCAGCCCTTCCTTCTTCCCACTGCTTCTTTCTTCAACACCTAATTCCCACAAATCTATAGTAAGGTAATATAATAAGATTAAAAAAATAAAAACTTGAGGCAAAACCCTTCCCTCAGTGCTTTCCACATTTCAGGAAAACTTCCTCAGAGTAATAGTCTTGTGCTTCAGGGCAGCCTGTGATGAGAGATTGTTCACACAAATGAGCTGTTTACCCGATCTAAAAATACAGCTTTGGGGCAGGGGTCGGGCAGTGCAGAGCTGTGTACGTTAATTGGTAGAATGAAAAATGAAGTTAGTGTCTGGTGAATTCAAGGCATGGCTTCACCACCTCACTGCTGTGTGACCTGGCCAAGTAAATTTTCCTTTCTCAGCCTTAGCTGAAATGATACTTGCTGCTGCGCTGGGAGGTTGCAAACACTACATTTGAATGAGAGAACCTTTTAAGGGCGTATATGACGCTTGATAGCTTCTCAGTTATTGAGCTGTCTTTCTTCCTCTTCCCTCTGATCATTGTACATTTCTTTGAGCTTCAGTGCACTCCTCTGAGCCAAAATTTGGGGACATGAGTTTGCGATGTTCCTGATCCAACACAACCTTTATTCCTACTTTCTTTTAGCTAAAATTTGCTGCACACTAGCATTTATTGAATGCTGGAAACCAAGCTAAGCATTTTTAGCAGTGGTCACAAAGTGGTGGCCCATAGACTGTATCCACCTGAAGTTTTGTCTTTAATATTTGAATTTGAATATGGCACAAACTCTTCTTTGCTGTAACCTTTTCCACCCCACCTTGCCCCTTCAGACATCTGCTTCCTTATCATATTTGCTTGGCTTTTCTCGTCTCACTGGAGGCTGCTGTTCTTTCTCAGGCTTATTTGCTGGCTGCTGCTTCTCTACAAGACCTCTCAGTCAGGGAGTGAGTCATCAGCCCTCTTCTTAGTAGATCTCATCCCAGGCCAAACAAATATCTGTTTGCTTAAGCCTTCAAGATCAGAGACCCGATATGTCAGATGCCCTCTGCCTAATGCAGGGTAAGCCCTTACCAGGCACTCAAAAACTATTTGCTGACTTCCCAACCTGTCCTTGGAGGCATTTAAGTTGAGTCTGCTTTTCATGGGTTATCTCATTCAATTCTTACACCCTTTTTTACATTATCAGACTTTTTTTTTTCTAACACGGAAAAACAAACCGAGGCTCAGAATTATTGAGTTTCTTGTCCAAAGTCAAGTGGTTAAGTGACAGAACTCAGATGGTTAAGTGACAGACAGCTCAGATACAAACCCAACTGACTGTAATGCATGCACTTTTGACCCTTAGGTTATATTGGTACAAGTATCTTCATTCTTGTGGAATGTGGGTGCCACTGAAATATCTAGAGTTTCAGTATTGTTGAGGATGTCTGATTGTTCTGGTGTCAGGTATAACAATTTGTCTAAAATTTGGATTTGTAAACTGACTAGGCTGAGAGCAGATGTATGTATAAGTATATAAGCATGTGTAGTTACTAACTTCCCAGTGATTATACTAATTTGGCCCAATAACAATTTACATACAAGTGTGAATCTATATGAATTCTTTCCACATTAACTCTTTATTAGATGGCTTATGATGAGTAAGTGAAGAATTGAGTTCAATATGATTTTATCTCCTTTTGTTTAGCCACTTATTTTGGAAGGGAGATTTATTTCATTTGTGTTCTTTCCTTCCTCCTTTTAGCTTTACTGATAACTTTTTAATATAGCTTCTCAAAATGTTACCCTTAGGACATCACCAATCCCGATGCCAGACATTTCAAAGAGAGTGAGAAAGTTAATGATATCATGCTACAAAAATGGAAGAGTTTTCATCTTAAAAAGAAGAAATTAGATAAAGAGGTACTGTATGTATTCTTCATTCTAAAAATTGTATCATTTTTAGTGAAAAAAAGACAAGGAAAAAGGTCATGTAAAAGTATAAAGAGGCTCCTAAAATTTTGGATTTTTTTTAAAGAATTATTTTTGGGGACAAGATTAGCTTTACTTTGGCCCTCACTAAGGAGATACACTGTTCAACATTTGACTTGTTTTATAACATAAGTATGTATTAGAAAATCTCATTCATCTACCAAAAAACTGGTATGATTATTTTTTTCACTTTTGTATGGTACTACTGATTCCTGAAGAAGAGAGTATTTTGACATTTCTATAGTGATTACAAACTTTATCACTTGGAATAATGAATACATTGAAAACAAATTTTATTTCTCAAGTGGGACAAAGGTAAGGGAAGAGGCTCTTGGAATTTCTTCAATCATTCTTTTCTTGATGTAGTGGTGCAGAGATGGAGAGAGAGAATGAAGAGAGTCAGTTATACAGAGAAAGTGGTAACAGGACGTGAAGGTGTGTGCTTTTAATCTGAAAGGAATACAGAAGTGACTAATTTATCTGGCTGAAGGAATAAAAATGTATTTAAATCTGGGATTCAATTTCAGTGCTGCATTATCAGGAAATGACTTCTCTGAACTGAGGTGGCTAGAAAATTTGTTGCAGGTATTCTGCGGAATCTCTGTCTCTTAGCTAACCTCTAGAGAAAAGGACTAAGGAATAAACAGACATGCAAAGAAATTACTGGCCTCCACTTCTTAAACTAGTCTTCAGAAATAAGCCCAGTTGAGGATTCGAGCAGGATGTTACAAAAATACCATTTCAGATATTTATGTTCTCTTGGTAAATTTCTGTGTCATTCCTGTAATACTGGCAGATGAAATAATATGATGCGTGTAATTTGATTCAATGAAGGGAGTTGCAGGGAGGAGGAAGTGGCTGGGGTATTAACGATACAAGGCTGACCGTTAACTGTTAGTAGTTGAAACTGGATAATAGTTACATGGGCGTCCATTAAAGTTTTTCCTCTTTTTTGGAAAGTGTTCATAGTAAAAAAAAAAAAAATTCTGTGCAGCCTTCACTAATATTTGGAGGAGTTAGAATATTGAATGTTATGATTTATTGTTATTACATGGAACAAACAAATGAACAAAGAAGAAATGACTATAAATTGCATCTAGAAAAAGTTGGCTAATTTTTTTTCTTTAAAGAAGAATTTTAATAGCCTGGCTGTAAAAACAATTGAATATTAGGATAAGCTCTCTGGAGATCCCAAGCCCACACTCAGGTTTAATGGTTTACTGGACTCACAGGACTCAGCACATAGTTGTTCTCACAGCTATGATGTGTTATTACCGTGAGAGGATACAGAGCAAAATCAGTAAAGGGAAAAAGCACGTAGGGCGAAGTCCAGAGGAAACCAGATCCAAGCTTCCAAGAGTCCTTTCCCAGTGAGTCACACAGGGTGCACTTCCCTTTCGCCAGCAGTGACCTGTGCAGCATGCGTGAAATGTTCCCGGGGATGCTTATTGGAGACTGAGTGTCCAGGGTTTTGATTGGAGGCTGGTTGGGTAAGTGCCCTCTGCCTGCCACGTACCAAAATTCCAGACCCTCCCGAAGGAAAGGGGTGTTCAGCATAAATGTTCTTTGTACAAATAGGTTAGGCACAGTGAGCCTTCATATCAGGAAATGATGGAAACCCTCCCACAATCCAAGTTCCTAGATGCCAGTCAGAGGGCAGTCTGGCGAGCAGGCCTTTCTAAGAACAGCAGTCTCAGGCCTGCTGTGTGAACTCTCTGCTACACAAGCGCTTTAAAAACAAGACACCTTTGGAGACCAGGGATTGGACTGTGCATGGTTTGGTGACTTTATTATAAATGTTACGGAATGTAGTTTTATTTTCTCTCCTCTGAAATAGAAAATGCTTTTTTCCTTAGCTACTGAAACATAAAGACAGAATCACAGCTTTCAGAGAGTTAATTGCTAATGAAAAATCATTTCAAGATCAGGTTACAGAGGTGAGTTAAACATTTACTATGTACTGTCTTTAACATACAAAAATACAATTTTAGATACTTAACATTGAAGTCATTCTGACTCCAAGTTCTACACATCTGTTATTGAAACCACTGGAGATCTCTCTGATGGTTAAACTAATAACATATTCATTGTCAAATGTTCCAAGGAGTGTGAACATACTGGAAGTGAGTACAAATATGTTTCATCTCAGGTTACAGACTTGGATTCAAATGAAGCCAAGAATGTCGGAGAGGTACCTGTCTTACTGGGAGCCAAACTGGATCAGTACCACAACCTAAATGAAGAGCTTGATTTCTTGGTAAGAAACACCTTTTGTTGCTTTGCTAGCATTTTTATATACAACACCATTTTATTAACAAGTTCAGGAAATTATCAACCTTCAAAAATTTTGCTCATTGAAATGGTCACACACTGGCATAGTAGCAGCATTATTCACCCACAAAAATATACAATTGAAGTTTACATTTTCAGGTTTTGAAATTTTAAATATTGTCCCACCTGATTTCTGTTTAATCAGATTTTTTTTTCTTTCAAAATGCAGAAATTTTCAAATATGTGCAGTTTTTCATAGTGGATGGGGCACATTTATATTGTTGCATATGCTACCACTAGTCTTACAGCAGCAGGTGTCTACAGCAATCATGAGTAAGGGATGTGCTTTGGAAAATGGCACTCATACTTTAGATGGCATCTAAAGATAAAGGCATCACAAGGAAAATGGTAATTATGTGAGGGGATGGAGGTGTTAGCTAAGCTATAGTGGTAATCATTTTGCAATATATAAGTGTATCAAATCAACACGTTGTATAACTTAAACTTACACAGTGTTATATCAACTATATCTCAATAAAGCTGGAAAATTTAAGATAAAGGCAGATAAAACAGGAAAAATACGTGGGAAGAACATAAAAATATCTTGGTATCTAGAGAGTTACAGCCCATTTGGATCCCACCTTAATTAAAAAGTGGTTAACATAATTTATTTTTTAATAGAGAAGTCTATCATCATATTTCTGAATTATTAAAAATCAGGGAATTCCCTGGCAGACCAGTGGTTGGCACTCAGTGCTTTCACTGCCAAGGACTCGGGTTCAGTCCCTGGCCAGGGAACGAAGATCCTGCGAGCCGAGCAGTCTGGCAAACTAAATAAATAAATAATTAAAATTAATTATTAATTAATGATAAATTAATTAAAATTGGCATTCTGTACTAAATTCATTACATACCCATTCATCTTTAAGAGAGAAAAAAAAGTCCAACGTGGTGAGGGCTTAAAGGTTTCTTCTTTTCTAATTCATTTTTTTCATTAAATAAGTAATTGTTGACTTCCCACAGAAAGGTTAAGCAGGGCTAGTCACTATGAAGATAGAAAGATAAATCAAACATGAGCTCTGGGCTTCCCTGGTGGCGCAGTGGTTGGGAATCCGCCTGCCAATGCAGGGGACACGGGTTCGAACCCTGGTCTGGGAAGATCCCATGTGCCACGGATCAACTAAGCCCTTGAGCCACAGCTGCTGAGCCTGCGTTCTAGAGCCCGTGAGTCACAACTGCTGAGCCTGCGTGCTAGAGCCCGTGAGCCACAACTACTGAAGCCCACGCGCCTAGAGCCCGTGCTCCTCAACAAGAGAAGCCACCTCAATGAAGAGTAACCCCCGCTCACCACAAGTAGAGAAAGCCCACGCGCAGCAAAGAAGACCCAATGCAGCCAAAAATAAATTTATTTAAAAAAACCGAGTCCTGCTTCCAAGGAATCTAGAAAAGTAGATGCAATACATACGTAATTATTTACGAGGACTAAAGGGAACATTTTTTAAAAAGAGATATACAGTGACAAGCATCCGACAGAGGAGATCAGAGGAGGAACCGATGGCGTCCTGGTGGGAGAAGCACAGAGGACGGTGACCGGACTGTTAGTGGGCGGATGAGAGGAGGGCATGCAGTAAGCTCTGGCTCCATCACCAGTTTCAGTGCTTCAGGCATAAAAAGGATGGGAGTGGACCTTGATCTTCCCCAGGTGGGAAGCTGGAGTGAGGAAAAGGACACAAACGGAAGCGCTCAGACACACTGTGTCGCTTTTAACATGTGCTGCAGACTTTCTTGTACAAACCGTATCTCAGAGAAACCAAATAATTGATGAGGGAGAGGTCTTCATGGAAGAATGTAAGCTATTAAAAGCAAGAGAAGACACACCTGCAGAAAATTACATTTTGCATCCCTGAATAAAATAAGGAATCCAGGCAATTACAATGGCTGCCAAAACCTGTAAGTTCAAGGCTCATAGGAACCCGTTAATGACCAACACCAGAGCCCCCTCGTCTGCCTCAACCGCATGAAAGGTGAGACATGCCCCTGACGGGATGCAGGAGGGAACGGGGCACTGTGCGTGAGGTGTTCTCACCTGAACCGCCTGTTCTTAAAGCAAGCTTCTAGACCACACGACCAGCTGACAGGATAAAGAACCATATTAAGTTGACCATGATAAAAATCCAGAACGTGAGAAATTCTAATCCATAACAATTGGCACAAGGAAGGGGAGGGAGAGGAGAGGAAGAGCTGTTCTAGACTCAGAGGTTAGAGACTTGAGACAAATCGTGTGTAGATCCTGGCTTGAACACACCCACTTCACAAAGGTATTCGTGAGATAGCAGCAGAAAACCGCTAATGCAGGGGACACATTTTAATAGATGTGATAGTGGTATCATTGTGTTTTTAAAAGCCCTTGTCTGTTAGTGATACATACTGAGAAGTGTTTATGAGTGAACTGACATGATGGCTAGCTTTGCTTTAAAATACTCCAAGAAATTTAAAAGGTGGCAGAGTGAGGGTGGGGGGTGGGAAGTTGGAGACAGATGAAAAAATACTGGAAAAATGTTGATAATTGTTGAAGTTAAGTGATGGGTACATGGAGGTTCATTATACTACTCTCTCTACTTTTATACGTGTGTTGGAATTTTCCAAAGTAAAAAGGGGTTTAGTTATGTTCTTTGGTTTTGAAATGCCGAAGTGTGCTCTAGAAGGCTCACTCCTCATTCTCCAGGGAACTCTAGGCCAGGAAGACTGGGTCTGCCAGAGTTAAATTTGGTGGCTTGCACCTCCTCTCATGCTTTCTCAGGTACTGCTCCTGTGGTCCTTCTGACCCCTTGCCTTTGGTTCTTCTTCACAATTCTGATCTTGTTGGCTGTTCCAGGAACCTCCTGACCTCCTCCATCCTGAGACAGGACCCCAGCTTTGCCTTCCTGCTGGCTCTAGCCAGCTGGATGTTTAACTTTCAAGTGCAAACTGTCTCCTGGTCCTATAAGGCCTTGGTAAGGTACACCAAAGTCAGTTATGGTCAGAGGGAAGAGGCAAGAGTCCAGTTAACACTACTGACATTCCGGGTTCAAGGGGGGCTAATAAGATTGACCCCCTCAAGTTCCTCCTAGATCCCATCTTCTGTAAAATAGGAACCTTTTTATAAAAATAAGATATTCTTTTTTAATTTTTATTTTATATTGGACTATAGTTGATTAACAATGTGTTAGTTTCAGGTGAACAGCAAAGTGATTCAGTTATACATATACATGTAAAAAATAAGATATTCTTTAACCAGTATTATACAAGATATCCTTTAACCATTATTGTAGGATAGTTGAAGATTAAAAACTAAAATACTATCCTAAAATATACCACTTCACTATAACGCTCAATATATTACATAAAACATTTACCTAATTTGGACTTCCCTGGTGGTGCAGTGGTTAAGAATCTGCCTGCCAATGCAGGGGACACGGGTTCGAGCCCTGGTCCGGGAAGATCCCATGTGCTATGGAGCAATTAAGCCCGTGTGCCACAGCTACTGAGCCCATGCACCTAGAGCCTGTGCTCTGCAACAAGAGAAGCCACTGCAACAAGGGAAGCCACCACAACGAGAAGCCCCTGCTCACTGCAACTAGAGAAAGCCCGTGCACCGCAACTAGAGAAAGCCTGCGCACAGCAACGAAGACCCAACGCAGCCAAATAAATATATTTTTTTAAAAAAAGCTATTCTCTAACCAGTATTATAGAAGATATCCTTTAACCATTATTGTAGAATAGTTGAAGATTAAAAACTAAAATACTGGCTTCCCTGGTGGCGCAGTGGTTGAGAATCCGCCTGCCGATGCAGGGGACGCGGGTTCGTGCCCCGGTCTGGGAAGATCCCACATGCCATGGAGCAGCTGGGCCCGTGAGCCACGGCCAGTGAGCCTGTGCATCTGGAGCCTGTGCTCCGCAAAGGGAGAGGCCACGACAGTGAGAGGCCCGCGTACCGAAAAAAAAAAAAAAACTAAAATACTATCCTAAAATATACGACTTCGCTTTAGCACTCTATATATTACATAAAACATTTACCTAGTTTGGGCTTCCCTGGTGGTGCAGTGGTTAAGAATCCACCTGCCAATGCAAAGGACACGGATTCAAGCCCTGGTCCGGGAAGATCCCACATGCCGCAGAGCAACTAAGCCTGTGCGTCGAAACTACTGAGCCTGTGCTCTGTAGCCTGTGAGCTGCAACTGCTGAGCCCATGTGCCACAACTACTGAAGCCCACGCCCCTAGAGCCTGTGCACCACAGCAAAGAGTAGCCTCTGCTCGCTGCAACTAGAGAAAGCCCGCACGCAGCAATGAAGACCCAGCACAGCCAAAAGCAAAAAACAAAAACCCATTTACCTAATTTATTATTTTGGTAGCCTTTGAAATTAGAAGTTTGTTAACTTAAAAAGAAATACTCAGAAGGAAGCATCATATATATACATATATATATATATAATTATTTTTATTTTCATGTTATGTCCTCTAGCCATAAAAATAAGAAAACAATTATGTAAAGCAGAAAATTACTACTCTAGGAAAATTTTTCTAAGTATTCCAAAAGAAAATAACTGTAGTCCCTTGTCTCATGATCCCTCTGAACTATGAACCATACCTGTCAGCTCCTGGATTTGGGCACAGTATCACCTTGAGTGTACTTTACATTGGTGTTACTGACCAGTCTCCTGAGGAAGGGTCTGGGTTCACTAGGATTCAGGTCATACAAGTGAGAGGGCTGTCCCACCAGGTGGAACCCCAGCTCCTTGGTTTCCAGAGAAGATGTCAACCTTACCACTTATTTCCTTGTTTTCCCAAGCTCCCTGGGCATTCCTCTGATGCTCTGACCCTATTCCTCACCTTCCTGGTTCTGATTTCCCTAAATCCTATTCTAAAGCCAGTGCAAGAAACAATATTTGCGCTGCAGACCCTTTTCAGAGGATATAATCTCAATCTATCTGCCGACCAGCTCTTAGGAGGAGCGTGTGTAAGGACTCCTGTATCTCTGAAGGGTTATGTGTGCCATCCTGTCATTCCTCTAGCAGTAACCTACAGTAAAAACACATTTTACATCTTGATCGGATACCTATATGCCCACACACAGAAGTAACACCAGTTTCATGTTCTATCATGTTCTATTCCATTTTCTGTGTGCGTGTTGTTTATATATTCATTTCAATACTTATTGAGTCACAACCTGGATCATGTTTGTTACCAGAAAGCTGCTGCTTGGAACACGCTATCTTGGCCCTCACAGATTTGTTTTAATGAGTTGTGTTTCGGTGTTTTATGCCCTCAACAGTCCTAGGAAACATCTTTTTCCATTTGTTCTAAAAAGATTGCTGCTTCCCTTAGTGCCACTTGGATGAGAGCGTCCTTTGAGACTTCAGGCATACTAGGAAAAGCTTTTCTTAGAAACAGGTGTGTTTTCATCGCATGAAAATGAAAATCATGTAACTGACCAGGTTCCTGTTTGCTTTGGCTACCAGGAAGTTTAGTTCCAAAAGCATGGTGCTGTAGCTCGGTGCTTAACTGGCTTCATATCCGTCTGTTGTTCTTTATCTGTTCTGTACATTCTGGTTTAATTGTTTTTTTTTTTTTTTTTTTTTTTTTTTTTTGCGGTACGCATGCCTCTCACTGCTGTGGCCTCTCCTGTTGCGGAGCACAGGCTCTGGACGCGCAGGCCCAGCGGCCATGGCTCACGGGCCCAGCCACTCCGCGGCATATGGGATTTTCCCGGACCGGGGCATGAACCCATGTCCCCTGCATCGGCAGGCGGACTCTCAACCACTGCGCCACCAGGGAAGCCCTGTTTATTTTTAATTTATATTTTATTGCATATATTCAATCTCAAAACCTTTGTGTAAAGAATTGGGGAATCAATCAATCAGCCAGCCTTCAGATATCCCAGTCTCCAGGACTGTTCATAATGATGACTGATGCATTGCTGTCATGGTATTATTTCCACCTTGACACACTTTTTCTTTTCTTTTCTTTTAATTAGAGTAAAATTGCTTTACAATGTTGTGTTAGTTTCTGCTGTACAGCGAAGTGAATCAGCTATATGTATACATGTATCCCCTCCCTCTTGGACTTCCCTCCCCACCCCATCCCACCCATCTAGGTCATCACGGAGCACCAAGCTGAGCTCCCTGTGCTATACAGTAGGTTCCCCCTAGCTACCTTGACACACTTTCTCTGTGAGTTGACACTAGCAGAGTGTAAGACAAGCAAAAGCCTCTTAGGAAACCTGGAATCATGAACTAGGTAGAGCCAGATACCCTGACTGTATAGGCCAGGCTGTTGTACCTCAGGTCACAGCAGCCCTCAGTGCCCCTCTCAGGGGTGTGATAGGCACAGTGATGGCCTCCCAAGATGTCCATGCCCTATTCTGGGAGCATGCAAAAGGGACTTTGCATCCCTTAATGAAACAAGGAAGCTAGCAATTATGGCTAAAGGGACGTTGTAGGCATGATGAAATCAAGGACCTTTAAGTGTGAAGATAGACTATCCTGGATTATCAGGATGTGCCCAGTCTAATCACAATTATCCTTAAAAGTGGAGAAATCTTCCCAGCAATGTCACAGAGAGACGTAGCATTGCTGGCTTTAAAGACAGGGAGGGACCCAAGCTGAAGAAATGTGTGCAGCCTTTGGAAGCTGGAAAGTCTCCCCTAAAGCCTCAGAAAGGGACCAGCCCTGCTGACTTTGACTTTAGCCGAGTGAGACACCTGTCAGACCTCTAAGCGACAGAACTATGAGGTAATAAATGTGCATTGTTTTAAGCCACTGAGTTTGTGATCACTTGTTATAGCAGCAGCAGGAAACTAATACATGATATGCTGACCTCATTTTCTTTAGTGATTTGGATTTCAGTGTCCCATAATATATTGGGGCAAGTCCATATATTATCAACATGGAACTATGTCCACAAATCTATAATACGGGAGACCACAGAGGGGACCCAAGCTAAGAACTCCTCCTCTACAGGAATTCACATCTGAGCAGCCCGCCTGGACCCAGCAGACCTCTCAAACCAGCAGCCACTGCTCTGCTGCCTCTCAGTGCCTCCTGTTCTCACAGTGCAGGGGGCAGCTTTCCAAGAGGACTTCCTCCACTACGGTCAAGTGCATGTTGCTTTGGGCAGGGCCAGGCATGGTGCTCTTCCTCCACCAAACTCCACCCTGCCCTTGGAACCTGCTTCTCCTAGATGACTGACAAGGCCCATCCCAACTTCTGTGGGTCTGCATCTGCACCATGGCCCCGGCACTCACGGGCAGACCCCTCAGGGAAGGGGACCGGGGGGCTGGGAGAGAGTGCTGCCACACCTGCTCTCATCCCTCAGGCACCCCAGTGTTGGAGGAGGTCTTGTTAGACCTTGTTTATTAAAAAGTGCCTTTTTTTGTTAATAGATCTTTATTGGAGTACAATTGCTTCACAATACTGTGTTAGTTTCTGTTGTACACCGAAGTGAATCAGCCATATGCATACATATGTCCCCATATCTTCCCTCCCACCCTCCCTATCCCACCCCTCTAGGCAATCGCAAAGCACTCAGCTGATCTTCCTGTGCTATGTGGCTGCTTCCCACTAGCTATTTTACATGCGGTGGTGTATATATGTCAATGCTACTCTCACTTTGCCCCAGCTTCCCCCTCCCACCCCGTGTCTTAAAGTCCATTCTCTATGTCTACATTAAAAAGTGCCTTTTGATATGCTTTCAGAAAAATGTTTTAGAATTTTCCAGTGATTTGATTTTAATAGACTGTCTTCCAAAACTTTTCTATTTTGAAATACTTTTTTAAACTTTAAAATAATGAGCTCTTAATGAAAAGACAAGTCATGGACTGTGAGAAAATATTTGCAAATCACAGATCTGATAAAGGACTTGTATCTAGAATATATAAAGACTCCTTGAAAACAAACAACCAAATTTTTTAAATGGGCAAAAAGGTTTTAACAGACACTTCACTAAGAAGATACATGGATGGCAAATGAGCCCATGAAAAGAAACTCAGCATCATTAAGAGGCAAATTAAAACCACAGTGAATACCACTACACACCTGTTAGAATGTCTGTTAAAAAGACTGGCCATACCAAGGATTGGTGAGAATACAGAGCAACTGAAGGTCTCATCCACTGCTGGTGGGAATGTAAAATGCTACAGCCACTTCGGAAAACGTTTTGGTGGTTTCTTAAAAAGTTAAACATGTACTTAACCATCATTCTACTCCTAGGTGTTTTATTTACCCAAGAGAAATGAAAGCCTATGTTTATACAAATGTTCCTAGCTGCTGTATTTATAATAGCCAAAAACTGAAGGCAACTCAAATGTCTATCAACAGATAAATGGATAAACAAATTGTGGTACATCCATACACTGAAATACTACTCAGTAATGTAAAAGGGGTGAGTTGGAGATTGGTTCAAGATGGCGGAGTAGAAGGATGTGCCCTCACTCCCTCTTGCGAGAGCACTGGAATCACAACTAACTGCTGAACAGTCATCAACAGGAAGACACTGGAACTCACCAAAAAAGATACGCGACATCCAAAGACAAAGGAGAAGCTGCAATGAGATGGTACGAGGGGCGCAATCACAAGAAAATCCTAAAACTGCTGGGTGGGTGACTCACAAACTGGAGAACACTTATATACCACAGAAGTCCATCCACTGGAGTGAAGGTTCTGAGCCCCACGTCAAGCTTCCCAACCTGGGGGTCCAGCAACGGGAGGAGGAATTCCTAGCAAATCAGACATTGAAGGCTAGCGGGATTTGATTGCAGGACTTCGACAGGACTGGGGGAAACAGAGAGTCCACTCTTGGAGGGCACACACAAAGTCGTGTGTGCATCGGGACCCAGGGGAAGGAGCAGTGAACCCAGGGGAGACTGAACCAGACCTACCTGCTAGTGTTGGAGGGTCTCCTGCAGAGGTGGGGGGTGGCTGTAGCTCACTATGGGGACAAGGACACTGGCAGCAGAAATTCTGGGAAGTACTCCTTGGCGTGAGCCCTCCCAGAGTCCGCCATTAGCCCAGCCAAAGAGCCGGGTAGGCTCCAGTGCTGGGTCACCTCAGGCCAAACAACCAACAGGGAGGGAACACAGCCCCACCCATCAGCAGACAAGCAGATTAAAGTTTTACTGAGCTCTGCCCACCAGAGCAACACCCAGCTCTACTCATCACCAGTCCTTCCCATCAGGAAGCTTGCACAAGCCTCTTAGATAGCCTCACCCACCAGAGGGCAGACAGCAGAAGCAAGAAGAACTACAATTCTGCAGCCTGTGGAACGAAAACCACATTCATAGAAAGATAGACAAAATGAAAAGGCAGAGAACTTTCTACCAGATGAAGGAACAAGATTAACCCCCAGAAAAACAACTAAATGAAGTGGAGATAGGCAACCTTCCAGCAAAAGAATTCAGGATAATGATAGTGAAGATGATCCAGGACATCGGAAAAAGAATGGAGGCAAAGGTCGAGAAGATGCAAGAAATGTTTAACAAAGACCTAGAAGAATTAAAGAACAAAGACCTAGAAGAATTAAAGAACAAACAAACAGAGATGAACAATACAATAACTAAAATGAAAAATGCACTAGCAGGAATCAGTAGCAGAATAACTGAGGCAGAAGAATGGATAAGTGACCTGGAAGACAAAATGGTGGAATTCACAGCCGTGAAACAGAATAAAGAAAAAAGAATGAACAACAAGAACATTTGCATTATAGGGGTCCCAGAAGGAGAGGAGAGATAGAAAGGACCTAAGAAAATATTTGAAGAGATTATAGTCAAAAACTTCCCTAACATGGGAAAGGAAATATCCACCCAAGTCCAGGAAGTGCAGAGAGTCCCAGGCAGGATAAACCCAAGGAGAAACACACTGAGACACATAGTAATCAAATTGACAAAAATTAAAGACAAAGAAAAATTATTGAAAGCAACAAGGGAAAAATGACAAATCACATACAAGGGAACTCCCATAAGGTTAACAGCTGATTTCTCAGCAGAAACTCTACAGACCAGAAGGAAGTGGCACGATATATTTAAAGTGATGAAAGGGAAGAACCTAAAACCAAGATTACTCTACCAGTCAAGGATCTCATTCAGATTCGACAGAGAAATCAAAAGCTTTACAGACAAGCAAAAGCTAGGAGAATTCAGCACCACCAAACCAGCTCTACAACAAATGCTAAAGGAACCTCTCTAAGTGGGAAACACAAGAGAAGAAAAAGACCTAGAAAAAACAAACCCATAACAATTAAGAAAATGATAATAGGAACATACATATCAATAATTACCTTAAACATGAATGGACTAAGTGCTCCAACCAAAAGGCACAGGTGTGCTGAATGGATACAAAAACAAGACCCATGTGCATGCTGTCTACAAGAGACCCACTTCAGACCTAGGGACACATACAGACTGAAAGTGAGGGGATGGAAAAAGATACTCCATGCAAGTGGAAATCAAAGGAAAGCTGGAGTAGCAATACTCATATCAGATAAAATAGACTATAAAATAAAGAATATTACAAGAGACAAGGAAGGACACTACATAATGGTCAAGGGATCAATCCAAGAAGAAGATATAACAATTATAAGTATATATGCACCCAACATAGGAGCACCTCAATACATAAGGCAACTGCTAACAGCTATAAAAGAGGAAATCGACAGTAACACAATAATAGTGGGGGGCTTTAACAACTCACACCAATGGACAGATCATCCAAACAAAATTAATAAGGAAACACAAGCTTTAAATGACACAATAGACCAGATAGATTTAATTGATATTTATAAGACATTCCATCCCAAAACAGCAGATTACACTTTCTTCTCAAGTGTGCATGGAACATTCTCCAGGATAGATCACATCTTGGGTCATAAATCAAGCCTTGATAAATTTAAGAAAATTGAAATCATATCAAGCATCTTTTCTGACCACGAGGCTATGAGACTTGAAATCAATTACAGGGAAAAAAATGTAAAAAACACAAACACGTGGAGGGTAAACAATACATTACTAAATAACCAAGAGATCACTGAAGAAATCAAGGAGGAAATCACAAAATACCTAGAGAAAAATTACAATGAAAACATGACTATCCAGTACCTATGGGATGCAGCAAAAGCAGTTCTAAGAGGGAAGTTTATAGCAATATAAGCCTACCTCAAGAAACAAGAAAAATCTCAAATAAAGAATCTAACCTTACACAGAAAGGAACTAGAGAAAGAAGAACAAACAAAACCCAAAGTTAGTAGAAGGAAAGAAATCATAAAGAGAGCAGAAATAAATGAAAAAAACAAGGAAAACAATAGCAAAGATCAATAAAACTAAAAGCTGGTTCTTTGAGAAGATAAACAAAATTGATAAAACTTCAGCCAGACTCATGAAGAAAAAGAGGGAGAGGACCCAAGCCAATAAAATTAGAAATGAAAAAGGAGAAGTTACAATGGACACCACAGAAGTACAAAGCATCATTGACTACTACAAGCAACTCTATGCCAATAAAATGGACAACCTGGAAGAAATGGACAAATTCTTAGAAAGGTATAAGCTTCCAAGACTGAACCAGGAAGAAATAGAAAATATGAACAGACCAATCACAAGTAATGAAATTGAAACTGTGATTAAAAATCTTCCAACAAACAAAAGTCCAGGACCAGATGGCCTCACAGGTGAATTCTGTCAAACATTTAGAGAAGAGCTAACACCTATCCTTCTCAAATTCTTCCAAAAAACTGCAGAGGAAGGAACACTCCCAAACTCATTCTATGAGGCCACCATCCCCCTGATACCAAAACCACACAAAGGTACTACAAAAAAAGAAAATTACAGACCAATATCACTGATGAATATAGATGCAAAAATCCTCAACAAAATACTAGCAAACCGAATCCAACAACACATTAAAAGGATCATACCATGATCAAGTGGGGTTTATCCCAGGAATGCAAGGATTCTTCAATATACGCAAATCAATCAATGTGATATAACGTATTAAAAAATTGAAGAAGAAAAACCATATGATCATCTCAGTAGATGCAGAAAAAGCTTTTGACAAAATTCAACACTCATTTATGATTAAAACCCTCCAGAAAGTAAGCATAAAGGGAACTTATCTCAACATAATAAAGGCCATGACAACCCACAGCCAACATCGTCCTCAGTGGTGAAAAACTGAAACCATTTCCACTAAGATCAGGAACAAGACAAGGTTGCCCACTCTCACCACTCTTATTCAGCATAATTTTGGAAGTCCTAGCCATGGTAATCAGAGAAGAAAAAGAAATAAAAGGAATACAAATTAGAAAAGAAGAAGCTAACTGTCACTGTTAGCAGATGACATGATACTATACATAGAGAATCCTAAAGATGCCACCAGAAAACTACTAGAGCTAATCAATGAATTTGGTAAAGTAGCAGGATACAAAATTAATATACAGAAATATCTTGCATTCCTATACACTAACAACAAAATATCAGAAGGAGAAATTAAGGAAAGAATCCCATTCGCCATTGCAGCAAAAAGAATAAAATACCTAGGAATAAACCTACTTGAGGTAAAAGACCTGTACTCAGAAAACTATAAGACACTGATGAAAGAAATCAAAGATGACACAAACAGATGGAGAAATATACCATATTCTTGGATTGGAAGAATCATATTGTGAAGATGACTGTACTACCCAAGGCAATCTACAGATTCAATGCAATCCCTATCAAATTACCCGTGGCATTTTTTTACAGAACTAGAACAAAAAATCTTAGAATGTGGATGGAGACACAAAAGACCCCAAATGGCCAAAGCAGTCTTGAGGGAGAAAAACGGAGCTGGAGGAATCAGACTCCCTGACTTCATGCTGTACCACAAAGCTACAGTAATCAAGACAATATGGTACTGGCACAAAAACAGAAATATCAATGGAACAGGCTAGAAAGCCCAGAGATAAACGCATGCACCTCTGGTCAACTAATCTACAATAAAGGAGGCAAGGATTATACAATGGAGAAAAGACAGTCTCTTCAATAAGTGGTGCTGGGAAAACTGGAGAGTTACATGTAAAAGAATGAAATTAGAACACTGCCTAACACCATACACAAAACTTAACTCAAAATGGATTAGAGACCTAAATGTAAGACCGGACACTATAAAACTCTTAGAGGAAAACATAGGAAGAACATTCTTTGACATAAATCACAGCAAGATCTTTTTTGATCCACCTCCCAGAGTAATGGAAATAAAAACAAAAATAAACAAATGGGACCTAATGAAACTTAAAAGCTTTTGCAAAGCAAAGGAAACTAGAAAGAAGACGAAAAGACAATCCTCAGAATGGGAGAAAATATTTGCAAATGAATCAATGGACAAAGGATTAACCTCCAAAATATATAAACGGCTCATGCAGCTCAATATTAAAAAAAAAAACCAACCCAATCAGAAAATGGGCAGAAGACCTGAATAGACATTTCTCCAAAGAAAACATACAGATGGCCAAGAAGCACATGAAAAGCTGCTCAACATCACTAATTATTAGAGAAATGCAAATCAAAACTACAATGAGATATCACCTCACACCAGTGAGAATGGACATCATCAGAAAATCTACAAACAACAAATGCTGGAGAGGGTGTGGAGAAAAGGGAACCCTCTTGCACTGTTGGTGGGAATGTAAATTGATACAGCCACTATGGAGAACAGTATGGAGGTTCCTTAAAAAACTAAAAATAGAACTAACATATGATCCAGCAATCCCACTACTGGGCATATACCCAGAGAAAACCATAATTCAAAAAGACACATGCACCCCAATGGTCATTGCAGCACTATTTACAATAGCCAGGTCATGGAAGCAACCTAAATGCCCATTGACAGACGAATGGATAAAGAAGATGTGGTACATGTATACAATGGAATATTACTCAGCCATAAAAAGTAATGAAATTGGGTCATTTGTAGAGACATGGATGGATCTAGAGACTGTCATACAGAGTGAAGTAAGTCAGAAAGAGAAAAACAAATATATATTAATGCATGTATGTGGAACCTAGAAAAATGGTACGGGTGAACCAGTTTGCAGGGCAGAAATAGAAACACACATGTAGAGAACAAACATAGGGACAGCAAGGGGGAAAGTGGCGCGGGGTGGTGGTGGTGGGATGAACTGGGAGTTTGGGATTGACATGTATACACTAATATGTATAAAATAGAAAACTAATAACCTGCTGTATAAAAAAATTAAAAATGATAAAAAAGAAAAGAAAAAAGAAGAAGGCGTGAGTTACTGATACATGTGCAGCTAGATGAATCTCAAAATAATTACGCTGACTGAAAAGAGCCAGATAAGAGTAAATACCCCTTTGTCCAGTTACATAAAATTCTAGAAAATACAAACTAATCAGTCATGACAGAAAGCAGATGGGTGTTTGCCTGGGGCCGGCATAGAGTATGGGAGTGAGGGAAGGACAGACAGGTAGGAGGGAGGGGTATCTAGAGGCAAGAGGAAACTGTGGTGGCGGAGGGTGGGGGTGGGGCGGGTGGATATGTTCATTATGTTGATTGCGGTGATGGTTTCACAGTTGTATTCATAGATAAAAACATATCAAACTGTACACTTTATAAATATATGCAGTTTATTGTATGACAGTTATGCTCTTAAAATGGTTAAACCCTATACTCTTTAGCAGAAACTTAAAAGTTTGGATTACTTTTCACTGTAATCCCCCAAACTGGCTTTTACGGAGCATTCTTTTATTGCTAAAATAAACAATCTTTAAGAACTCCTTTGCCCTTATTTCTTTAATCTGAGGCTAGCAAATTTTTAAAAATCAATCTGAGGGGGCTTCCCTAGTGGCGCAGTGGTTGAGAGTCCGCCTGCCGATGCAGGGGAGACGGGTTCGTGCCCCGGTCCGGGAAGATCCCACATGCCGCGGAGCGGCTGGGCCCGTGAGCCATGGCCGCTGAGCCTGCACGTCCGGAGCCTGTGCTCCGCAACGGGAGAGGCCACAACAGTGAGAGGCCCGCGTACCGCAAAAAAAAAAAAAAAAAAAAAAATCTGAGGACTTAAAAGGGTTATTACTTTGATCTTGAAAGACAGTAAAGAAATTCAAGATGTGCCATTAAGTCTGTAATTAAAAGAAACAACAACAACCAAACAATAAAAACCAACAGAAGTGAGAAGGAATTCCATGTTGCTTCAGTAAGCTGTCATGAGGTATGTATGTAAAGCTGAGAGAGGAGCCCCACCCTCCAGGATGCTGTGAGGAGATGCAAAGGAATGGAATGGGAAAAGCCCAATGCTAATAGTTGACAAGTAGAGATTTTAGTCTTTTCTACTTCTAGACACGTCCTTTAAAAAATCTTTTAAATTCTCTTCACCTTGGGTCTGTTAAACTGAGGTGACATCTATACTCCCTACCTTAAATAATGTGTGTTGTCAGAGGACTGGAACCCCTGATTTGATATTGTCCCCATTAATATATTTATGTAAAGAGAAAGAACAAGAAAGCTGCTGTGTCTGCAGCAAATTTGTTTTACCATTGCTTCCTCCAGGGTATCTCACTACAGACACGTAAGCATATGTAAATAAGAATATCTAAATAAGCAGTAGAAGACTGATGGCCATTATTATCATTGTTATTTAATGGGAACATTTCTGTCCTTTTCTACAATTGCTTTGAAAATTAAGGTAACTGTTCAGGGACTTGTGAATACCTTTTCCTGATTATTAATCCTAGATGTCACTTTTAGAAATACAATTTTTAAATTGTTAAAATTTTTTTTGCAAATAAAAATTGGACCATAAGTCAGAATGTGACATACATTGAGCAGAACCTTAAAAAAAAAAACTCTCATTTATGCATATTTGAGAATATTTATCAAACCTGAAAATGCATCATCAAGCCCAACATCAGTGCTTTGCTTCAGAGGGAATCAAATATGTCTACATTGTTTATATATGGAAAGAAGGTAATGAAAATTTGGGGCTAGTAAGTATTTGTATTCACTAACAGGCGTTTAATTATTTGCAAAGCTGTTTCATGGTATTAAATTGTAGAAAAGCTGAAACATCGTTTTAATTTCTGCTCATCAGT
Source organism: Leucopleurus acutus (assembly GCF_964270905.1). Lineage (NCBI taxonomy): Eukaryota > Metazoa > Chordata > Mammalia > Artiodactyla > Delphinidae > Leucopleurus > Leucopleurus acutus. The sequence goes on from NC_139153.1 coordinate 100,292,936, forward strand.
TCTAAGGGCAATCAAACTAGGACCTGGTTCATAGCATCTCTTGATTCACCTATGGTACAAGTTAGGTTAAGAGAATATTGGAATAAAGTATAGCTCACTGTTCTGATTTGTTCTTAGCATCCACACGTGGTTTCCATGGAAGTTTCCAGGTTAGTATTTTTACCGGTGTTTCTCCATAGATTGCAAAATTGGGAAATCTTCTAGAGTTAAAAGAAGACCACCGCAACAGACTCATTGAAGAAAATGACAAGTATCAAAGACATTTAGGCAACTTAATAAATAAGGTACAAATTTTCTTACATAAATATTTGTCTTTTTAAAACGGTGAAATATTAAAACGGTAGAATTTTGGTGCTAAAAAGGATCTGAGGGATGATGTAATACATTTGTATTGATTCCTTTCACTTCATAATGACCTTCCATTAGCCTTTTAGCTGAAAGCTAGCAAAGCACATTGTGTGTATCTGTCCTTGTGCTGTCAGCATTTTCAGGTCTTAGTATTGCTACTTCATTTTGAGGGTCACTCTAAATCTTGCCAACATAGTGTTCTAGTTTACCTTTTAAAAACCGCATTAACTGTAACCAAGTGGGCTGTAACCCTGGGTTGGTACATACGCTACATGGGTGGGTCATAGCTGACTTGCTACAGTTGTCCGTTTGTTGACACTTCACTTTTTCTGCATGATGAACAGGCACATTACAATTCTATTTGTATTCATATTCCTGATTTCAAAATGTAAGGAGGATGTTCTGCCTATTGTAAAACTTTCATTCATGGGAGTCATATAATTGAACTTGTACAGATTCTTAAAAAGCAAAATTAAATAAGTATCCTAGAATTTATCACAGAATAATTGTTTTAGCTAATGTTTTTCAAGGTTACATCATGCGAAGAAATTATCGAATGTGCTGACCGAAGGCTCATGATACCGAACTCCCAGATTGCACAGTAAGTTGAAAACACTTAATTTTTTTAACTTTGTAAACGTTTGCTGATATTTTGCTCTCTGGCTTGCTAAGTTCATTTTTCAGACTCCTAGAAAGAGGAAAATGTGCTGTTTTGTAAGTCAAGACCATTCATTCTTCAATGATATGTTTAGTGTGCCGAATGTCTGGACTACTTGAACAACCAGAATTTCATCTTCCTTTCTCAGAACTCCCTTTGACTTGGCGGGGGCGAGGTTAAGAAATTACAGAGGGCATCCCTGGTGGCGCAGTGGTTGAGAGTCTGCCTGCCGATGCAGGGGACGCAGGTTTGTGCCCCAGTCCGGGAAGATCCCACATGCCACGGAGCGGCTGGGCCCGTGAGCCATGGCCGCTGGGCCTGTGTGTCCAGAGCCTGTGCTCCGCAACGGGAGAGGCCACAACAGTGAGAGGCCCGCGTACCGCAAAAAAAAAAAAAAAGAAATTACAGAGAAACATCCAAGAATTTTAGAGGATATTACCATGGTATTCAAGCAAAGTAACATTGCTGTGCTTAGAATTTATTCACAAAAGTTTTTGAATGCACCCCCAAATGAAACATATCAAGTACCAAATAAACTTTCTCATTAGAATGAGATTCAGGAACTGCCCTGGTGACGCAGTGGTTAAGGATCTGCCTGCCAATGCAGGGGACACGAGTTCGATCACTGGTCCGGGAAGATCCCACATGCTGCAGAGCAACTAAGCCCATGTGCCACAACTAGTGAGCCTATGCTCTAGAGCCCGTGAGTCACAACTACTGAGCCTGCATGCTGTAACTACTGAAGCTCATGTGATCAGAGCCCATGCTCCGCAACAAGAGAAGCCACCGCAACTAGAGAAAGCCCGCGCACAGCAGCGAAGACCCAACGCAGACAAAAAATAATAATAATAATTTGAGTTGCTTGGAAAGAATTCCAGATTCCCATAAAGCAAGATGGATGGATGATGTATAGAGAACTAGACCACCATGAAATTTATCTACTCAAATCCTCCAATAAAACTAGCAAAATGTTAGCCTAGAAAAGTCCATTTTAGTCATAAAATTCAGTTGTTTCTTCTTGCAGTTTAGAAGAGAGAAATAAACATTTGGAAGATTTAATTAGAAGGCCCAGAGAGAGCACCAGAAAACCAGGGTAAGTTGTTTCTTTTTCTAAATAATAATGTCTTTAACTTTAGAATATATGCATAATAATGTTATACATTTTTAAAAAAACCTTTTCCTTATCTCAGTTTAAGATAAATTATATAAAAGTGCTTGGTATTTTGCCTAGCATAAAATAGTTTCTTTGATAGATGTTTTTTGTAGGACCTGAATTGGAAAGCCTGGTTACCTGCTCTCATGGAACTTATGATTATCTCTAAGAAAAATACTATACAGATTATGAGCTAAGATTTTATCTACAATAAAACAGCTTACCCTGATGTAAATATATAGCAGACCAGATCTTATGATCAGATTTTCTTACACTGATGTGAAATCTTATAATCCGTTATTTTAGAAGACTCTCAACTCTCAGTATTTGATGCTACAAGATATATGCACAAACCCTATGGGGTTGGTTCAGACCATAGTAGGATGTTAAAGTGGGGCTCTTCCTGAGCTACTTCTTAAGATGCTAATTAAATATTTACCAATTTCCAAAACGAGAGTGAGTTTGCCCGATGTGCAGAGGTTCTGAGGGAAATTTCAAAGAATCTTTTTCATGACCCATATCCCTTGACCAGATCCAGCATATGAAATGTCTGGAGTGTGGGGGAAATTGCAGAAGAGATTTCTTTGACTCTGTCGTGTCATGAGCTCCCGTCACCCCCAAGTCATTCTACCTCTTTTACCTAAAGCCTTATTAGGGGGTCTCTGGGAGATCACCTAAAGAACTTTGAAATGTGTTTCCTAAACACATTTAGGAAAGGGAGGATCAGTGACGGAGAAAATTAAAGCAAGGTGTGGCAGGCAGCACGACACAGGGGCTGAGTTGGGTGGCCTGTTCTCCCTGATTGTCGTCAGGACAAAGAATGTATGTGACAGTTTCTTAAGAACCACGCAGGTGAGATCTGAGTCATCTTGGACTTGGCTGAAGGCTGCCTTGTGGGATGCCAGCAGCAAGAAGGGGAAAGGGAGCAGCACATTCTTAGGGGCTGGTGCAGCAGTATCAGATGACCACCGGAAGAGAGGTGCCTCAGCCTGGGCCCAGGGAACTGTAGGGCAGGGGTCCCTGGCAGCGGCAAGCTCCCAGAGAAAGAATCAGCCAATCCCGGAGACTGTGAAGCCACCCAGCCAAGTAAAAATGTCTTATTGCTTTACTTCTCCTCCCTCCTTCTGCAAAGGGAGGAGGTGGGGAGTGAAGAGGGTGCAGAAATTGACCTTCAGGGGCAGGTGGTGTCCACCAACTACAAGCCGTAGCTTAGGGAAAGGGATGAGTTCTCCTGAGTGAAGATTAAAGGATCGATTCATATTTAAGACTGGGCATCGAACTGAGCTGTGCTGAATTCTTCACAGTGAGAAGGAATATGACAAGGAGCAAGGTTGGTTGAGTTTCATCTTCCTTGGTTTGGTTGCCAGCTGGCAGAATTACCTCAGAGCAAAAAAAATCACTGGGCCTGCTGCATATTCAGCCAACAGCAAAGGGGAAGAGCTCCCCTGAGTGAAAAAAGGCTAAAGTAGGGACTTCCCTGGCTGTCCAGTGGTTAAGACTCTGAGCTCCCACTGCAGGGTGTGTGGGTTTGGTCCCTCGTTGGGGAACTAAGATCCTGCATGCCAGGGATCCCACGCGCCATGTGGTGTGGCCAAAAAAAAACACCCCCAAAAATTAAAAAAAAGGCTAAAGTGGGTAGCAGACATGAAAGTTGCATTTTCATTATATCGCGGGTCATGTTTGTTCCGAATACCATTTGCAAATAGAACTATGTTTTGAAAATCAAAAGCCTTTAGAGGGTTTACACTATTATTTGCAAAGTGATAGTTTAACTATGATTTTCTCCCTAATATGAAAGAGTATGACCTGATGCCTGGCATATTATAGATGCTCAGTAATCGCTAGTTTAAACTGAATGTGAATCTTCTCTGAGTTGATGAAAGAAACTGTGGAATATTTTTTTCTGGAATTATTTTACAATAAGAAAATTTGCTTCTAATTTCACACATTTTACTAGTTCAGATATTTGTTTACTTATACTTGGCCTATCTTCACAGTAGATTGGAGGCCCATTTATATAGATTTAGAGTGGCCTTGAAGCAAAGGTGTGAGGTGGAGTGGAAGAGCTCTCAGGCCCTTTCTAGCTGAGAAGACCGTTTCTTAGAGAACTTCAGGCTTGCGTCAGCCTTCAGCCCCGCACCATCCATGAGCCTCCCCTTGACCGCTGGGCCTCAGTCAATTCAGCATGCAAACACTCTTTAGACCACCTCTGCATCGTCTCAGAATTCTGGTGCTGCTTTTGCCAGTTGTCTTCAGAAGTGGAAACAGTGAGAAATAGGGAGAGAAAAGTGAGCACTTTAACAGTCTCATGTCTTGTTTGGGCCTCTAGTTCCTTTTTTTTGTCCTCTAGTTCTTTATCACTTCAAGGAGATTCATTAGGTTTTCAAGTCATAGCCAGAATCTTATCCTAAGTAAATCTAGGAGAATGTTAAAACGTAACAAGGCTGAGGCTCAGTATTTTTATTTAATTGCAGTTGAGAATGATCCACATTCTACATACTGAGGAGCTTTATCTTAATCTTTTAGGGTCTCTTAGTTCTATCGCAAATGACAATTTCTCTTTGAAAAGTGAGGAAAAGAAAATTTTAAATAATGGCATCCTTGTTCACTATGTTGCTATTTTAGTCCTCACCCCCCCCCCAGTTGTTTGTTTGTTTTACATTATTTTCCTTCTGTTTCCTGCAGACTGAGAAGGCATCCGAAGCCCGTGACCGTGGTAGATCATACTGATGATCATTATAAAGAATGCTGTATTCCCATGTAATTGTTAAATTACACAAAATTAAAGATGAGTTCCTAAAGTTATGCTTCAGTCATGTTCAGCTTAGCTTTCCCCTCTGCCCTCAGATGAGGGCCTCTTTTGCCTATGATTGTAGTTCGTTCTGTAATCGGGAGCCTCAATTTCATCCCCACAGCTCCTGCTTCATGTCAAGGCCTCATCGTTTTCATCTGGCCTGTCACAGTCATCTCCTTACTCGTGGCTCTGCCCCCAGTTCTGCTCCACCCTCCACAGAGTAGACAGAGTGACTGTTCAGAAACAAAATCTGGTTATACTCCCCCCCTACGTGAGACCCTTCAGTGCTTCCCAGTTGCATTCAGAATCAAATGCAACTCCTCAGCTGGCATCCAGGTCCTCTGTGGTCTAGCCCTTGCCTTCCTATACAGGCTTCTCGGTCACTGCTTCCTGCTCATCATACACCCCAACCACATCTAACACTTGCAATGTTTTGCACATGCCGTGTTACCTTTGTGCCTGCTGGCTACTGCCCGGGTAGCTCCCCCACCTGGAATGCTTGCTCTCAAGTCCTTTTCTCCCCGTTACTTCAGTTCCCGCCTCACAGACATCTGCCAGCTGGAGCTCCGTCTGCTCCACGAAGCCTTTCCCACCCCGGTGGAGCTGACTTGCTTCCTCCCATGTGTCCTCATTGTACCCTCTGATAAAATAGCACCTATGGTATGTCATTACAGGTCTCTGCTTGCACATCCCCTGACCTCACTAGAACTCTTCTAGTGCAGGAATTCTCATATTCATTTTGGCATGCCCCAAGCACCTATCCCATAATCGGTACTGAATAGGAGTCAAATATTAGACAGACTCGGGACCTAGGTCCAACGCTATCCTTGCTGGAGTAATTCCTAGTAGAAGGTACACCTGCTGCCGCCCTGTCCCACGCCAGGCCATGGGTATGGGTTCACGAATACCATGGCCCATTTGTGACACAGCTTTGCAGAAGAGGGGGTACAGTCAAAGGGCCTGTCTCTATCTGTCCCACTGAGACCCAGCTGTTGTAATAGTTGAGTTATGAGGACACCTTAATACTACCAATTCTTAGTTATGCTGTGCTGCTGCATCACTTCATGAATTGTTCAGATCCTTGCTTCTGTTCCTTCTTCTTCATTCTGCCAGCTGGCAACCAAACCAAGGAAGATGAAACTCAACCAACCTTATTCCTTGTCATGTTCCTTAATAGGAAAAAGGTTGAAACAAACAAAAATATTGATTAAAATATAGTATTAGTATTATCTGTGGAGTTTGTCTGTAGGTTTTCCTTGTGCCCCTTTTCCATATGTAGTCGCTGCTTATGGAATAGGAATTCCATATGTAATCAAGAGTCAGCTCTTCTGTCCCTGAATGTCTTTCCTGAAAACTGAAGAAACAATTTTTTCCTTTCATTTTTATATGCCAGATATCTTAGAAGGAAATAGAAATGATTTAGATTAAACAGGACTGAAGATTAACAATTAATCATTTTTGTTAACCACTCCAGGAGCAGAGTCATTACTAAGTATAGCACCCAGATCCGTCCATACAAGTGATACATTAAAATCTGTGTAAGTGGTGAAATTTTACATTCCAAAAAATGTGATTACTATTCTTCTAATTTCTTCCTGTGAACAATCAAACATATTCTAACATAACATAAACAAGTGAATGCAGTGGCTTCTTTTCCAAATATCTGTCAATTTTCATTCTCACAGAATACCACTCTTGTATTGCCAGGCCTTTAGTAACATATGAAAATTTCCTGTGTCTCACCCCAACTCTTTTTTCCTCTCTGGGCAGGCAGGCTCTTCCTACTACCAACCAAATTTAAAAAGACACTAACACTGAAATCCCTTGGAATTAAAACCCAGGTGAAAGGAGGTTTTGCCCTTATAACTTCCACCTTAACGTAGTTTTGAGGAATTAGTTCTGAGTTTAAACAAAGGAACCAGAGATAGCTAATTTTGTAAGATGTATCAGAAAAATGAATGTACATAACATATTGTCCTTTTGATAAATCCCAGAGCCAGGATGAAAGTATAATTATTGAATCAAGATATACCTTGAATGGAAGGGAAGAAATTATTCTATCTCACTGAAATTAGTTTTGCACTTAAATTAGTCAGGTAAGTGCAAGAGGGAAATACTGGAGAATCTATATCTGGCCCCAAAGGAAGTGCTGAATAAGTAAAAGCTATTACTATTGATGTTATTTTTGTTGAGGAATTCTGTAAGATACATTTTATTATGAATTTTGAAGCAAAATTTGTTAATTTCTCAAATTCAAAAAGTTGCGATACGGTTTAAGACAAACCATGAGAAATGTACAGTAAGTTGCAGCTATAATAGTGTTTCATTTGAAAAATTAAGCCCTGAGAGCTTTGGAAGTGATTCAGGTTTTAAAAAGAGACATTATTATTAGTTTCATGGAATTCTCTAGGGAAAGTTAAGATATGATAGGAGAGAGACAAACATTAAGATGGTTAATGCGGGGGGAATTCCCTGGTGTTCCAGTTGTTAAAAATCCACTGTCCAATGCAGGGGACGCGGGTTCGATCCCTGGTTGGGGAACTAAGATCCTACATGCCGCGGGGCAACTAAGCCTACACGCCACAACTAGAGAGAAGCCTGCATACCACAACGAAGAGCCCATGTCCCGCAACGAAGGATCCCACATACCGCAATGAAGATCCTGCGTGCTGCATCTAAGACCTGACACAGCCCCCACGCCAGAAACAAACAAACAAAAAAGATGGATAATGCAGCGTCTGGAATCTGCACACAAACATGGTGAAATCGTTGGACTGGAAGGATTAACACAGTTTGTCCACAAGCAGGGCTGTGTGCGTAAGTGCTACATTTGCCATGTGCGCTATTAGACATTTATGATCTTTTACCTACAAGTTGTCTCACAGCGAACGTACCTCCTTTGGCGCACAGCTCAAGGATGCAGCATCTAAGTCAGTGCTTCTTGGAATAAACATTTAGTGACGTTCAATAAGCCATGTGACAGCCTCTGTGTTAGAGGCCAAAGGTACAACGAAAAACCAGGCAGAGATCACCAAGGACCATGTAATCTAGTGGGGGAGATAGATAAGAGACTCTTTCCTAGATTGGTGCATGGGTCTAACTGTCGGGGGTGCTCTAGAAGCATAGATGAAATGGCCCTGGACTAGGGGAGAAAACCTCAGGGCAGATTTTACAGAAATAATGACACCTGAGCCAGATCTTCATCACTGACTAGGTGTTCCCCAGTAGATAGAAGGGTAAGCTCTTCCCACACAGCACAGAGGCCTGAGGTATCCTGTGATACTCTCTGAACCACAAGTAAAATCTAAAACCCATGTTCTTCACATGGCAGGAGATGAAGGTGATCGTGAATTGTCTCATGTGCTTTGTGAAGAAGTGCGAACTTTGTCCTGAGAAGCTCTGAAGGCTTTAAGTGGAGAAATGATAGGGTCCATTATGCATCTTGAGGGAATTCCCTGGCAGTCCGGTGGTTAGGATTCCAAGTTTTCACTGCCGGGGGCCTGGGTTCCATCCCTGGTCAGAGAACTGAGATCCTGCAAGCCACGTGGCCAAAAAAAAAATTATGGGACTTCCCTGGTAGCGCAATGGTTGAGAATCTGCCTGCCAACGCAGGGGACACGGGTTCGAGCCCTGGTCCGGGAAGATCCTACATGCCGCGGAGCAACTAAGCCTGTGCGCCACAACTACTGAGCCCATGTGTCACACCTACTGAAGCCCGCGCACCTAGAGCCCGTGCTCCACAACGAGAAGCCACCACAATGAGAAGCCCACGCACCACAACGAAGAGTAGCCCCCGCTCGCCGCAACTAGAGAAAGCCCGCGTGCAGCAACGAAGACCCAACGCAGCCTAAATAAATAAATAAAATTTTTAAAATTATGCGTCTTGAAAGATCACCCTAATAGTGATATAAAGGGTAGGTTGATGGTGGGTGATGCTAGAATCAAAAGTACCAGATAAGATACTGCTACAGTGCTCCATGCAAGAAAAACCGAGGCCAGAAACTAAAATAGTGACAGAGGAAATAATGAGGAAGTTATGGATGCACAGTGATTTCAAAGGCAAAGTGAAAAGGACAGGTAACTGTTAGCTATAGGAGTGAAGGGCAAGGAGTCTGGAGTGAAGGGGGAGAGGTCTAGGAAGCCTGGCACGGGTCTGGGTGGTTGTCTTCACAGAGGTAGAGAACACAGGAGGGACCACTAGTTTGCAGGAAAGATAGGATGAGGGTGAGGTTGCTGTGAAACACCTGGGACATACTTAATAAGCAGTTAAATATATGCTGAGAAGGATCCAATGGTCAGGGAGGTTCTGAAGACGAGGAGAGAAGGGTCATTGATGACCGAGGTCTCAGAGGCGGAAAGAGGGCCTCGGGTCCCCAGAACAGCGTAGGCTCAGACACCCCTCCTTCTGAGACTGGAGGTTAGGAAGGCAGCTCTGAGCTGTGCACGGTGTTGGAGACCCTGGCGGAAAGCTTGGCCCTCTTCCTGCAGGAGGAGGCTGGCGTGGCGGGAGAGGCGAGGGTCTGAAATAGCTGCAGCCCCTGCTCTCAGGGAGCAGAGCGTGGGCTCTTGCCACGGGGTACTAGGAGGAGGTGCAGTTTCCTCTCCACCTCACCGTTCCTCTATTTTTATCCACTTTCTTCTCCTCCCGCCTTGTTCCTTGTTTCCCTGACTATGACCCATTGCATCTTCTTGAGGACTTGCTCCATTGATCATTCTTACTCTCTCACACCTTTAATTTACAACTCTTTGTTGAATTCTTACCCTTGCCTTAAAAAAATCCTTCCTGCAAACCTCTTTTCCTCTAAAGCTATCATGTCTTATCTTAACCAAGTCTTTATTGAATTTGTTACAATATCACTTCTGTTTTAAGTTTTGGTTTTATGGCCCGGAGTCTTGTGGGATCTTAGCTCCCCGACCAGGGATCCAACCGGCACCCACTGCCCTGGAAGGTGAGTCCCAACCACTGAACCGCCAGGGAAGTCCTGTGATTCATAGTGTTTCTGATAAATATTTTTCAATATTGCTGGTCTCAACTTGCTGCTCTCATTTTTAAAGGCTGCGTGATATTTCATTATATATAATTGAAATAACTTATTGACTTTTATTTTGTGGACAGGGTTTCCAGTTCTTACTGGTAGCCCAGAAGTCACTGCCTTACATGCTTTGGCCCCAAATTACATGGATTTGCCTTTGCCCACGTGGTTTCCTTGTCCTAGAATGCCCTTTCCTGCCCCAACTAAACTCTCTTCTCCACCTCCACCACCGAGCTCCTCATATTTGAAACATGTGCATCTTCCAAGGCTTAATCGAAATGTCACCTTCATCCTTATCTGAAAGTAATACGTATCTCCTCTATCTGTGACTTTCTAAGGGTTCTTAGCACGTTCTTCCCTAAATTATAGCTCGTGGGTGATATCAGGCCGCAGCACAAAGAGCACTCGACACGGAATCATAAGACTTAGGTTCCAGGGCTTCCCTGGTGGTTCAGTGGTTGAGTCCACCTGACAAAGCAGGGGACACGGGTGTGAGCCCTGGTCCGGGAAGATCCCACATGCCACGGAGCGACTGGGCCTATGCACCAAAACAACAGAGCCTGCGCTGTAGAGCCCGTGTGCCACAACTACTGAGTCTGCGTGCTACAACTATTGAAGCCCATGTGCCACAACTACTGAAGTCCGTGTGCCTAGACCCCGTGCTCTGCAACAGAAGCGACTGCAATGAAAAGCCCGCGCACCGCAACGAAGAGTAGTCCCCGCTCCCTGCAACTAGAGAAAGCCCACGCGCAGCAACAAAGACCCAACGCAGCCAAAAATTAAAAAAAAAAAAAAAAAAAAGACTTAGTTTCCAGGCTCCTCCATGCTAGCTGCTGTGAGAACTGAGTTCATTGTCACAGCATTTTAAGAAGAATTACAGGACTGCGCTTATATCAATGTCAAAACGTCAGTATTTTGTACATTATGTCTACAGTTAAGACTGTAACATTTGCCTGTGTAAATATAACTCTTGGGACGAGTGAGTGAGAGGTAAGCTGTGAAACTGGACAGGGGTCTTCCCGTATTTTGGAAGCGCAAGCTTGCAACAGCAACTAGAATACACGTTTAAGAAATCCTAGCGAGCACGCTATGGTGGAAACTCGATGGTTCTGTAGCACAGTTGGGGATTCCTATAGGGCCAAGGTCAAATATGTTACGAGAAGAGAATTTTCAAGATTTCACAGCACAGCTACCCCGCTGATGGGTTCCGCTTCAGTTTGGACTAGCGGAATTGAACATCCCTAATCGAAGACCTTGGCGCTGGAAGAATAGTGTTTCGGGAAACTCAGTTTTCTCCCTCCTGTGTTCCTACTCTCACTCCCCGACCACATACACAACACCTCTGACGCGGGAGCGTGCTGGGTTTTCCCCCACAAGCTATTCTCTGCAACACCAGCTGGGGGTCCCACAATGTAACTCAATCCGGACACTACCTGAAGGTAGCATCAGATCCCACAAGACTGCTCCCGCCCACTTCAGATGCCAATGGCAAGTCCTGGTCGTCACCTGTGCCTCTAATAGATCAGCTGTAAATCAGAGGCTCCCATGACCCCTTCCTCCGAGTCCATTAATTTGCTAGAGCAGCTCACAGAGCTCAGGGAAACACAGACATTTAACAGTTTATTAAAGGATACAGATGAACAGCCAGATAAAGAGAGACATAAGGCGAGGTCTGGGAGGGTCCTGAGGACAGGATCTTCTGTCCCGCTGGAGTTGGGGTGTGTCCCCCTTCCAGTACTTGGATTTTGTTCACCAACCTAGAAGCCCCCTGAATCCTGTACTTCGAGAATTTCTACAGAGGCTTCCTGACATCATCATGATTAAGCATTAACTTCATTTCCAGCCTCTCCACCCTCTCTGGAGAATGGAGGGTGGGGATGAAATTTCCTTCCAGTGAGGTGGAAGGAAAACCAGGAGAGTATGTTGTCCTCCAGCCTCGAGAAACAGGTGTTAAAAAAGGGGGTGGAGGGACTTCCCTGGTGGTCCAGGGGATAAGACTCCGTGCTCCCAATTCAGGGGGCCCAAGTTCGATCTCTGGTCGGGGAATTAAATCCCGCATGCACACCGCAACTAAGATCCTGCATGCTGCAACTAAGACCCGATGCAGCCAAAATAAATAAATAAATATTAAAAAAAAAACTTTTAAAAGTGGGGAAGGAGGCTCAGATGAGGACTTTCGGATTCAGCAAGATGAGATATGTTAGTGCAGTGGTGAAAATAACAGCCCAGTGGAATAAGCGGAGAAGAAAATCGAGAGGTGAGATAGGAAAGTTTTACTGTGTCTGAGGCAGACAAGCGAGGCTGTTGCTGAGGGTACCAGCGGCCACGGAGAATTTTTTTTTTTTTTTTTTTACTTTTTGGCTGCACCGCCAAGCATGTGCGATCTTAGTTCCCCAAACAGAAATTGAACCCACGCCCCCTGCAGTGGGAGCGCTGAGTCTTAACTGCTGGACCGCCAGGGAAGTCCCAGAATTTTGTTTTTTAAGATGGGCAATATTACAGTATATTTGTATGTGAACGGGAGCGATGAATCGGAGTAGAAATTCATGAGGTAGAGGAGAGATGGCTATTTTCAAAATCACACGGTTTTGAGCAGGAGATGAGATCCAAACCACAAATGACGGCTGACCTTTGATAGGCCCATGTAAGTTTTTTCTTGGAACGGAAAGGAGGGCAGAGCATGAGTGTACAGTTGGAGGAAAGCGGTGAATGTGATTTTGTCTGTTCCTTTCCGGGAAATACGAGCTGAGCAAGGGTGGGCAGGGGAGTCTGTGAGTCGTGAAGGAGAGGACCAGGTTGGGGACAGTCTCCCCTCCCACACCCCCATAGTATTCCTTTTACATAAAGATCACAAAAGAATTTTTTTCTTTCAGAGGTAAAGTACAAAAACCATAACTCTGTTTTTAGCCCTTGCTAGGTGAAAGAACACAGAAGTCTTTGCTGGCATATAATAAACACAACTTTTTCTTTTTGCTTGACAGTTTTTCATTTCTTATTAGGTTTACAAATGAAGTTAGATTGCAAATTTGTGGGGAAAGATGTAACTTATAACAAATTCAACAGATATTTTCTGAGTTACCACTGGTGTCAGGCGCTGTTCTATAACATTGACTAAAGGCACAAAGATCCCTGAAGTGTGACAGACAGGAGATGTAATAAACTATATATTGTGTTAGAAGATAAAAAGTGCTATAAAAAAGAGAATAGAGAGTACAAGGGAGGGGCTGGGGGTTGTAATTTTAAACTGGGAATGAGGGTGAGCCTCATTGAGGAGGTGACTGTTGAGCAAAGGTTTAAGGACATGAGGAAGTTCCTTAGCTACTGGGTTACCTGAGGGAACACCCAGAACAAAAACTGGGACTTAATAGACACATTTGCTAATGATGCTGAGGGAAATCTTAAGAAATTCAAGGAAAAGAAAGCTCTGCTCTTACAAATTCCAAGGAAGTAAAATGACAGAAGTGGAGAATCAAGTGTGGGTTTGCCTGAGCTGTAAGAATGAGAATAACCGGGATGCAGTATATTTCTGGAAAACACAGATCTACAAGGAGATAGATGCAGAGGTGAGAGAGAAAAAACATGGAGAGGGGGAGAGCAAGGGGGAGAGCTCTGGGTGGGCACCCAGGGAACGCTGCTCATTACAGGGAGAATGGAGATCACAGTAGTGCAGAGTTTGTGGGCACCAAGATCAGGGCTACCGCTTTTGATTTTTGTACTAATTGGACAGTCACACAGGTCTCTCTCTGTTTTCTGTTTGTACGTTTCCATTTTCACATCAGTCCCGTCCTGAGCAGGCACACTTTGTTCCTGTTGCCCCTTTAGTGGCTGGCTGTCTAAAATTCAAGTCCCAAATAAAATCTATTAGTAATCATTTAATAATAAAACTGGAGTGGAAGTCCCAGTTTAAGCCTAAACTGGATTATCCTCATATGTTCAGGCTCTATCTAAACATGTTCTGAGAACTGAAGAGACAGGCCTACTAGGAATCTCTTTAACATAGGAATGAGGATCTTCTCTGCCAGAAACTAGCCCTCTGAAGGGAAGAGGGAGGCAGCCGTGGTCCAGTGAAAGAGAGAAGAGGTGATTCTGAGTGTACAGCATGATTACATGTATATATCTCCTACTGCAGTCCACAGCAGATTCTTCCCGGTGCTGGGAGACAGCAGCAAGTTAAATAGTAGGACGTGTTTTTCAAAAAAACCCTGTCAGGCATCAGGAGCTCAGAGCAGGTCTGATTTGAAACTCATGGAAAAGAAAGTGCCTCAAAGTTGGGGAGGGAGAGTCTTCCCACGCCTGTAGAGAACTCAGCAAGGTTCAGCCACATCAAAGTGGTGTGCGCAGTCGTGATGTCTTTTCGCACAGAGTGGCAGCTTTGGTAGCCATGCGCAAGCGTGGAGGCAGCAGCTAAGTGGGAGGAGCCTTCTCAGGGAGCCCCTCCCCTTCTGCCAGGTGCCTTAGGAGCAGCAGCCCTGGCGGCACTGGTGGAGCGGAGCTGAGTTGGTTCAGCCCAGCACTGTCAGGTTTAGCAGACAGAATTAGATGGTGCCTGCAGCAGCCACAAGCTGCCTTTCCAGGGGCCCCGGGGCAAGGAGGCCTTGAGCAGAGCCAGTGCAGGAGTAGAGCAGCAGAGGTCCTAGACCAGTGGAGCACGCAGTCTGGAATCAGACTGCCAGGTTCAAATCTTGCATCTGTCATAGACCAGCTTTTAAGCCTTGGGGAAGTTACAAAACTTTCTGTGTCTCAGTTTTCTTCCCAGTAAATAATACCCAGCTCATAAGGATTTTCAGAGATTAAATGACAGGAATTGGCAATAGTAAGCACACCATGTGTTAGCTTATTTGTTTCATCATTCGTATGACATCTCACGCTGGTCTAGCGCAACAGTACCTGGAATTCACATTGTTTAATTGCATGACATACCAGATTACTGGCAGCAACCCGAAATGCACACTAGATGAGAAGGAAAGTGTCCAGCCATTGCCGCCCCCATTCTGTGGTTCCTAAATGCTTACTCTGTTCCAGGCCCTGTTCTAGGTGACTTATAGCTCTGGAATGTCAGGTAAGAAGTTAAGAACTGTCACTGTTTGTTTAACTGTGGGTGAGGGTGTCTGCAGAGGGGGGACAAGAGTTTCCACTGTATATTTTTTATGCTTTGGGTTTTTTTTTCTTTAACTGTTATATATATTCCAAAACATATGCTTGCTTTTCAGTGCCACACACTGGCAGTTCATGCTCTTTATAAGGCCACTATTTAAAATTACACGAAGACTTTATTGCGCCGGTCACCCGGCGGATCGTCATTCAAATAAAGTAACCACTAACGACGCTAATTAATTGGAAGGGAGGGACGGAGGGCGGGGCGAGCGGCAAACCGCAGGTCACCAGCCCGAGACTGTAACTGAGGCGGACTCTCGCGGGAATCTCAGAGGCCCTAGCAACCGGCCACGTGACTCCCGGGGCCGCCCAGCTTCCCCAGGCTCCGAGCCCAGCAGCCACGTTGGCGGCGTTTCTCTGCCAGGGAGGGGGAGTGGCGAAGGCCGTGCGTGGTACGTGCCCCACTCCTCCCCGCCCGAAGCCCGGATGAGGAGTAACGCCATTACCGCCGGAGCCGCCGAGAGTCGTTGAGGGCGGGGAGTGGACGCCGGAGCGGCCGCGCCATGAAGCCCTTCTCCCGCCTGCTGCTGCTTCTCCTGCTGGTGTTACCCGCCACTCTTTTGCTCCGAGGCCGCCCTGGAGGTGAGGCGAGGGGAGTAGGTGGCGGGGCTCGGGCGGGTGGGTGGGAGACGCCGCGACCGCAGGTTTGAAGCTGGAGGCGGCGGCGGCGGCTCCGGCTCCTGGGTCCGGCGTCCGCCTCGCCGGCCTCTCTCCGCGGCCCCCGACCCCCGGCTCGCAGGGCGGCCCACAGCGCGCCAGAGCCTGCCTGGCCCCCGCCTCCTGCACGCGAGCGCTGGAGACTCTGCCGGCGAGCTTGCTCGGGGGCGGCGGGCGGCTTGCGGCTCGGGCTCGCGCCCGCAGCCGCGGCCTCGGCCGGAGCGAGGAACGAGGGGCGGCGGACAGGCTGTGCCCGAGCGCGCTGCGGCCCCTGGCGCTCCAGCGGCCGCCGCTCCACCCCGTCCCCGCCCCTCGGCGCTGGGCTGACGTGTCTTTAGCGTCCGCGCCAGGAGTTCTCCATTCATTTGCTGAAAGCCTTGTTTTCTGCTAGCCTGAACTCTGAGCCGTGCTGCTGGTCCTGTCCCCGATTATCAGCACATCCCTCTGTGGTCCCAGGTGTGTTGATTTCCCCAGAACTCACCCGCCTGTCTAGCCTTGCTCCCAGGCGGGCTGAAGAATCCCTGGGCATGTCCGGTACTTGAGCCCTCCTTTTGCTCTCCTTTTTTTGTAATTATTTTTCCCGTTTTGTTTTGTGGAAGCATCGCATTGTCCTGAAAAAAATGTAGTCTCCTTCGAACTGTACGTGTTTTTTTTTTTTTGCGGTACGCGGGCCTCTCACCGCTGTGGCCTCTCTCGTCGCGGAGCACAGGCTCCGGACGCGCAGGCTCAGCGGCCATGGCTCACGGGCCCAGCCGCTCCGCGGCATGTGGGATCCTCCCGGACCGGGGCACAAACCCGTGTCCCCTGCATCGGCAGGCGGACTCTCAACCACTGCGCCACCAGGGAAGCTCGAGCTGTACGTGTTTTATCTAGGTTTATTCCAACAGTTAACCTGGTGTGAGAATAGATAGCAGGACGTCAGAAATGTGGAAACTTGGCTTCTTACCCTGGTTCTATCGTGAACTTCCATTTTCTCCTCTGTGGAATTCAGTCTGACTAAATGATCGCTAGAGTTCCTTTTATTCTGTAACTTTAAGAAAGCTGTGTGGCAAAATGAACGATAGTGACAGGTATCCACGAGTTCTTTTGCAAAGAAAAGTGAACTGACTGGCTTCTGTTTAACGGATAGAAAACCAAGTGGGGGAATTAACCAAAACCGTTAATTCGTTTGCAGGTTTAAATAGGAATGCTTTTCCTTTGGGAGTTGCTTGCTGGTCGGTGTTTTCATTTTCTTTAAGAAAATTTGGTAATTGTACTTGTCTAGAATCTAAAGTATATTTTTTCAGTCTTTCTTTTCTTAAGAAACATCAGTATCTAACTGGGTATCTTTGAACACTTTTTGTGCAGAATGGCCTGTCTTTCATAAGATGTTTTCTCTTAATTTTTCCAATGTAAAAGTGTAAGTTTTTTTTTAGGCACAAAATTGTTACTGGTTAGCATTAAAACATTGTTTTATAAATGTCGGGTGAAAGCCATTGTATATATTGAGAAGTCTTGAAATTTAACTGAGTACAACTTTATTATGTCAGTTGTAGGTATTCTTACCGGTTTTACAAAATGATTTGTAAATTATAAATGCACTGTTTAGTCTGTTCAGCCAGCAGCTGAAGCTGATTTTCAGTTCATAAAGTGTGGTTCAGTGTTCTTTAATATTTGGCATAAGTCTTAACGGGCAGTAAGAACTCAAGGAAGTGGGAAAGACTTAAAATGCAGTCCCCTTAGTATATACTGTTTCTCCTGAGTATTACAGCATGTGCACGTGCTTCCTTTCCCATGTTTTTTTTCCCTCTACTTAATTGCCACATCATCATTCTTTCTGAGAAATGTTGGAAGAGTCACTAGAACTTTGAAATTTCTTTTGAGGGTCTTGCCTGAAATAGATTTAATGTGACATGTACTTTTGCCTATAAAATTATGATGTATAGTTTCTTGGCGTTATAGTTATGCTTACTTTCACTATGATGTTAAGTGTAGCGGAAATAAAAAGTATCTTAAAACATGTTTGAAGTTGTATGCAAAAATAAATGCATGCTTTCTCAGCTCTCAAACTTGAAATTACCAATATAGTTTTTACTAAACCAAATGTGTTTTATGAGAGCTAGTTTTCACTATGGATGTCATACAGATATTTGTTCCTTGGAATTACATACTATCGAGTACTAAGAGATTTGAGCTGTAGTCAACTCTAATAACAGGATTTCTTGCCTAGATATTTAGATTGCTCTTTTCCTTTAGACCTGGATTTTTTTGGTTTGTTTTATGTGGTTAATGATAGATTAAATTCTGGAGTTTCTTACTTTTAAAACAAACTTACTTTCTTTAATATGCTTAACAGAGTTGCTTGACTTTCTTTATCTGGGCTTTAAGGCATCTTTAGTTTTAGCAGTTCATTTTTCCAGTTGCTTTTTAAAATTAAACAGCATTTCCCACTAAAATTAACGTGCAGTTGGTAAGACGAGCAGTAAGATAAAATCACATGAATATTCTTAGACACGTTGTAATTTGGCATCACTTGAGTGAGCTGGGAGATTGAGTTATTCCGAGGGAAAATTTTCGTTGCCTATGTACCTGAGATTTAGAAACATTGGTATTCCGGGGTAAAGGTTAACTGCTTGTTCTTTATTTTATTGTTAGGCTCGTTGGCAGCGGCTCAAGATCTTACAGAAGATGAAGAAACGGTGGAAGATTCTGTAATTGAAGATGAAGATGATGAAGCAGAAGTGGAAGAAGATGAACCCACAGATTTGGTTAGTGCCGTATTTGATTTAATACATATACATAGTGTATCTATATCTATATGTATTTAGCCCTTATATAGACAAATTTGGTATTAAAATTCTTGCTTTTAGAGGTTTATTACTGGGATCAAAGTGGATTGAATTTGGGAGAATGGGGCCAGTCATTGAGGATGATCCGTAAGTATTTTCTGGCGCAAGGAGGGAGACGTGAAACAAAGACCAGTTCAAGGTGATATGAACGTGAGTCTGCGAGGGTAGCATTATAGTAGGACCACTGGACCATTTGTTGTTGGGTTTGGGATACAGACTACTGTGCTTTCTGGTCTTGGGCAACTTATCTTTCTGGGTCAGTTTCCTCTTTCTTCTTTTTTTCCTTCACTCAATAAGCAAGTATTTATTGAGTTCCTACTGTGTGCCAGGCACTGTTTTAGATTTCCCTGGTGAACAAACCAGAGATTCTCTCTGCTCTCATGGAGTTTATGTTCTTGGGACAGTGTGTATGCATTTTGGTGGCAGGGGGTGAGGAGTGGACAATAAACAATATATAAAGTATGTTCTGTGAAGATTCCGCTTAGAAGGAGGGCTTGGAGAAGATCTCTTAGAAGCTAACGCTGAGACTTTTACTATAAAATTATAGTATGACAGTAAGAATATTGGGCTAGAATCAAGATCATTGTGGCATGCTTCTAGCTAATTTTATTTTCTCTCTTAGACTACTGTAATTTATCCTACATAGAATTGGTTTTTAACCACTTTTAAACTCCAAAATCAGTTCTCTGTGAAATCTTAGCAACAATATTGTCTTTGATATCAGAAGGTGAAGGCCATCAAGTGTGGACTCTGTCGGATTTTCTACATTCTACTTCTGAATATATTATTCACTCATCTTTTCTACATCTCTCCTTTAACAGCGAGTTGTCTTTACTCTCTTCTAAGGCCGGCCCTACCACCACCACCTTCTCCCCATCTGGGCTTGTGAGATCTTGTTTATTATCCTCTTTCTTTCTGTAACTGTAAGCATTGCTCCTTCTCGGTGACTTAATTCTGTTAAGCTGCAGATGTGCTCACATCCTCCACTTTGTGTTCCTCCACCTGAAGTTGCTACACGTTTTCTTTTCTTTTTACCAGCACAGTTCTTGAAAGAGGAAATTGTACCACTTTCTCTTCTGCTCATTTCACATTTGTTCTCTAACAGTGCTTGGTCTGGTCCCATGTATCTAGTAAAACTGTTCTTGCTAACTCACCAGTGACCTAACTGCCAAATTCCTGGCCTGGAATTTCCTGGAATTTCCATTCCTCCCCTGTTTGACCTCTTTAGCATTTCCTGAGTACCCCTTCCTTGAGTCCCCTCGTTGACCTCTGTGGCACCCCCATTGGTTCTCTCTGTTCAGCGGCTGCTGCCTGGTCTCTACTACCTTCTCTCCCCCGCTCACTCCCTTAATGTTGGTGACACCTGTGGTTTTAACAACCACCGCCTTACATTGATGACTTCCAGATCTCGTTTCTAGCAGCCTCCCTTACCGAGCTCCATTCCTCTGTTTCCAGCTCTTTGTGGGATAGCACATCTGGATGTTCCATAAGTACCTCAGATTTTATCTGTCCAAAATGGAATTCAGCATTTACCATCCATCTTACTTCCATAAATTAATTCTGTTTTGATAAGGCTCCGGTGCTTCAAGCTTTTACCTTGTTGCTTTCATTTCTTTTTATTACACAACCTGTTAATCAGATCTTAGGGATGGTTTCTCAAGTATATCCTTTTCTCCTTATTTGACAGCTTATGGTTCCTACCTTCCTGTTTCTGGTCTCTTTCCCTGTTTGTGGGTCTCTTTTCCCAAAAGTAGAAATTCACTAAGTCTTTGTAAATGAAGGTATCATTAAAGATACTTAAAATATAACTTATAATACAATTGAACGAATTGTACAACAGTCACTGAAGAAATGTTTTGAGTGCCTTAAGCATATGAGGTGGGTGTGGAGAATTTTTAAAATGTAAGACGGGCTTGGCTCTTGAGAGGTCTGTATAGGGAGAGAGAGTATTTACATAAATGAAAAGTTAAATGCCAGTAAACAGTGGTGCCCTTAAGCATCTCGATTTATTAAGGGCCTGGACATTTCAAATACATGAGTATCTGTAATTCTCATTGATGCCTGGAGAAATGCTGCACTGGGGTTTAAAATTTTTAGTTAAAATTTGTTGACATTTTTAAACAATTTTTTTTTTTTTTTTTTTTGCGGTATGTGGGCATCTCACTGCTGTGGCCTCTCCCGTTGCGGAGCACAGGCTCCGGACGCGCAGGCTCAGCGGCCATGGCTCACGGGCCCAGCTGCTCCGCGGCATGTGGGATCTTCCTGGACCAGGGCACGAACCCGTGTCCCCTGCATTGGCAGACGGACTCTCAACCACTGCGCCACCAGGGAAGCCCATGGGGCAATTCTTAATTGGGATGGAAAGACCAATAACCAGGCCCTAGCCCTAGCATGGCCCGGCAGAATGTGGATGCGGGACAGAGCCAGCTCTGCCCCGCCCCGTGTTGTCCCTGGCTGCTTTCGTGCTGTCCCCGCAGTTGCATAGTTGCAGCAGGGACCTGTGGTCCCGAAAGCGGAAGACACTTGCTACCTGCGTCCTCACGCCAGCGCCTCCTTTGGAGTCTCCTTCCCTTCGCCCTTGTCGGGGAGGGGTGGCATGAAAAGTGTATATGAGACGACTTCTTTTCCCGGAAGGTAGTATTCCTGGCATTTAAACTAAGGGGAAAAGTAAGTACTACCCATTTTAACCAGAAACTAAATGTCCCTTTGAAAAATACTGTTTTTAAACTTCTTTCAAACTTTACAGAAAATTTACCAACCCACAGTCTAGAACCTCGCAGTTCAAAGTGTTATCTAAGTACCAGCTTCATGGGCATTTCCTGGCATGGGCATTTCAGATACATACAGAATCTCAGGCTTCACCCTATACCTGAGTCACAGCTGCAGAATCCCCAGGGGATCAGCATGCACGTTACTCTTTGAGATGCACTGCTCTTGAAGTTTTATTTTCACTGATGAGTTACAATGAAATTCATTCCACTACTAATCCCAACACAGCCTTGGAGAAGCAATGTATATATTGTCCCAAATCTAGTGAAGTCATTATTCTTAAATGATGTTGTTTTTCTTCCATAGTAATCTGCTTTTAACATTTTTCTTAGGCTGAAGATAAAGAGGAAGAAGATGTATCTGGTGAACCTGAAGCTTCACCAAGTGCAGATACAACCATCCTGTTTGTGAAAGGAGAAGGTGAGAGGGGAATGTTGGTTGTAATTCAAATACAGGAATTTTATAAATGGCTAGCTCAGTTTTGGGGGAAGCATTAATAATGATTAAGGTCTTTATTTTACAAGTATAGCGTAGACACATTTTGGGGAAAAACCCACTTACATGTATGAATACCCATACCTGTAAGGTAGCATTTCTGGCATTTAAACTACGGGGAAAAAATAAATACTATCTATTTTAACTAGAAATCAAATGTCCCTTTGAAAGATACTGTTTTTAAAGTTTTTTCAAACTGCCACAGTAAAATAACATTGATATTTCGAGTGTAAACATTAGTGAAATATTATATCTTTACAGTTAGGCCTTGATTAGAGCCTGTGTTGCATTAGAAGAAAATTAACTAATGGTTTGTATTTATTGAGAACTATGTGGCAGGCACTGTTTTCAATATTTTGCATGTATTATTCAATCCTAGTAGGAACTCTAAGAGGAGAGTTATTGTTGTTGAACTGAGGTTTAGAGAGGTTACGACTTGAACAGGATTACTGAGTTAGTAAACAGATTCTGAAGACAGGATTCAGACCCAGATGTGTCCGACCCCAGAACCTGTACTTACTGGATGAAGCAGCTCTGTAGACCACAGGATAATTATCGAAGACTTATTATTTGAGGTTATTCATTCTCTAGGTCTTCTCAAGCTTTCTGTTTTATTCCCACGTACATTCTGGCTCTGTGCCTACAGAAGGTATGATTTGAGAGGTTTTTGTTGTTGTTGGTTTTTCCCATTTATTTTTGTAGCTGCCTCCTTGGGTCACGTTTGTTTGCATTTTGACTAACTGCAAATAAGGATTGCCTGATTGATTTTTTCTTTGTTATGTTTTAATAGATATTACAGTTTTCAGGTGACCCTCTTAGACTTTACCTTTCTGTCATTTTTCTCTCCGTTATCTGCACAGATTGCAGATACTGAGTTGGAGGTGAAGGTGATTTCACCAAGACATGTAGCCCCACTGCAAGATAATCTTACTCCTGAAAGTATACAACTCCTTCTTAGACATACAACTCGGAAGTGATCTGGTCTGAAATTGAGGTGCTCAGTTCAACTCTTAAGTTGGAATGCTGCCATGGGGACAAGGGTTTCAGCTCACACACGAACTCCAAGTTGTAGTTAGTGGATGGCTGGAGTGCTCTACTGAAAAGGGTTCTGAAACCAAATCCATACATAGCAGGAAAGGGTGCCAGAATCCGTTTGTAATGTCTGCTTATTTTGTACCCTGTGAATGTTTTCTAATCTTCCTGTCTCTTCTTTTGTTTCTTAGATTTTCCAGCAAATAACATTGTGAAGTTCCTGGTAGGCTTTACAAACAAGGGCACAGAAGATTTTGTCGTTGAATCTCTAGATGCCTCGTTCCGTTATCCTCAGGACTACCAGTTTTACATCCAGAATTTCACGGCTCTTCCTCTGAACACTGTAGTGCCGCCCCAGAGACAGGCAACTTTTGAGTACTCCTTCATTCCCGCGGAGCCCATGGGTGGCCGGCCCTTTGGTCTAGTCATCAATCTGAACTACAAAGATTTGAACGTAAGGCCCTCTAAACCTTCTTCTTCTTCTTTTTTTTTTTTTAAGTTAAGAATGGATGAGGACAGTTGACATTGTTTAATGAATATTCTTACATTTATTCATTCAGGTGCCTATTTTGTGGTTGAAAATAGGCAGCAGGGAGGCAAAGATAAATTGTACACCTCTGTCTCCAAGTCTATAATCCAGTGGGGCAGATGGTTGTAGACAGACAACATCACAGCATAAGTGATACATCCTAGAGACAAGTAAGTGCAGGGGTAGGAAAGTGAAAGTGACTCCAGCTGGATCTTAAAAGGAAAAGGAACAGTGAGCCGCACAGTGGGATCTGCTACTTCTTCAGATGTTAATATAAAGTAATTTTTGTACCTCCTTTTGTTGCTTGCATTTTGCCAATTTTACTGCTTCTGTTGGTACGTTTTAAGGACTTTCTGTGACTATTTTTATGTCATTTTATACACTCATAGAGAAAATGTAACCAAATTATTTTTAGGATGTTAGTAAGGTTTATGGTTTATGAGAACCAAATAGCCTAATATAAGCTCTGCTGTCTTTCTTAGGATATTTTACTATCTTTCTATAGGATACATACATCCAATGAATGAATGAGAGAAGCCCACTAGAATTTTACTGCTGGGAGTTGACCTCTAGATGCCAACTATCACATCCTCCTTCAGATAGCAAGCACATGTAAACCATTCCCTGTTGAAAAAGTTTTCTGAGAAGGAAATTTCATCCTCTCTTGGAAGCTTATTCAACCTTTTCATCACCCCAGTATCAACATATTTACATCTGAGTTAAATTTCTCATGCTGCAGTTAAGTTTTCCTTTTGTGTCTTTTTTTAAAACTACTTAGTGGAAAGTGGGAAAGAGTTTTCATCTTTTTTCTTTTTTTGGGGGGGGGGTGCATACTGCACTGCTTGCGGGATCTAAGTTCCCCGACCAGGGGTTGAACCCAGGCTCCTGCAGTGAGAGCGCCGAGTCCTATAACCACTGGACCGCCAGGGAAGTCCCCATCCTTATTTTCAGAACAATGTATTAAGCCTCCTCAACTTTATAGTTCAGTAGCTTGAAGGATTGTGTATTTCATCAAGTTTTCAAGCAGAATTAAACTTAATCCAACAAGCATATATGTAGCTTCAGTTCCATTTTGAATGTTTGTTTCATCTTGGAATTGTCACTAGAGGAATGCTAATTGAAAGATCTTGGAATAAGACTTAAATCGTCATAGTTCAGCAATAAGTGGTGCCAGTTTTGAAAAAGTACTACCTCGATGCTTCACACAAAACACAACACAGCTGTGTGTTGTCCCAGTGATTGTCATGTATTTGAAAACTGAAATTGTGTTGAGCTGACAGAATTATTTGGAGACCACCACAGAAAGAGATTTTGTTACTGAAAGTCATTAACCCATTTAATATAAACTGATTTCCAATCCATTGCCAATTTAGAACATGAATTTGACTTTTGTTCAAGTCTAGTTCTTAAAATGATGTTCTCTGGAGCTCCTGTGTGCATGTTCATTGTCTCCCTTTCTCGTTTGGAGGATTACCTACAACAGAAGCCAGGGCTTCTAGCTGAAGAGTGTTCTGTGGGCTCTGTTTCTTTCTGCAAGTTATCCTGTTTTTACTTTACTTCCCTGGTTTCTCACACCTCTCATCCCCGTCAAAGAAAGTGGGGACAACTTTAGCAAAGTTGGAGGCCTTTTTTATTTTTGAGGAGAAAGTAACGTCATAACGTTGAGTCCCTGACATTGAATTGGTGCACTTTCGTACGACTCTGTTGAGTCTTACTGACGTTCTAAGTGATGAGAAAGCGGTATGGTATCTGTAGGGTATCTGTAGGGTAACAGTTTTAAGAAATCTTGTAAGCTTTCATTCGTTCAACACATTTCCGATTTTTGTGATTTATTTTTTTAACAGGGCAATGTTTTCCAAGATGCTGTCTTCAATCAAACAGTTACAGTTATTGAGAGAGAAGATGGGCTAGATGGAGAAACGTAAGTGAAGGTCGCAGTGTGTAGGTCTTGGTCTCAGTAGGTAGGGCTGGGAGGCTTGCTTCCGTCACAGTAGTTTTTAATGGTGAAAGATTAGGTGTAGATTGGGTGGAATCCTGACTACTTAAATTCATACTTTAGATGATTCTTACAACTATTAATACCAAGTTAGGAAAGATAGTTAAAACTAACAAAAAATTGTTTTAGAAAGTTTGCGTTTTGTTCTTCCCATCTTTAAATTGTTTTCCACCCCGTCCTCTTAAGTTGGTCATCAGCCTCATCTAAGTTGCATGGCTCCAAAATTACTATTGAAAACATAAACCATAATATTTTACCTTGAAAAATGTGTCCTTTGCGAATGATGAATCATTTTTCACTATATACTTATATAGTTCACTAAAAGTAACTTTCAAATAAAATTGTGCAAAGTCTAATATTTGAGGAAGACAGCACCTAATGCAGCTGTTTAACTGAGCTTTGACTATAACAAATTATGAAGTAATTCATTGTAGATCATATGCCTTTTTTTGGGGGGGTGGGGACTGACTGTTGTTAAAGGTAAATTTATAAAACTGTTACCTGGATCTACATTGAATTTAAAATTTTGTTCCTTTTCCCCACAAATTATTTGGAAAAATTATATTTTGTTAGAATTATTGTTGTAATTAACTCATACCTCTTAGGAGTTTAAGCACAATTATAGTTTTAATTAGCTGTGGTATTTTTAATGAACTAAAGCCAGTTTATATTTTCTCTTTTTATATCAGAATCTTTATGTATATGTTCCTTGCTGGTCTTGGGCTTTTGGTGGTGGTTGGCCTTCATCAGCTCCTAGAATCTAGAAAGGTAAATATCGGTAAACAGCTCTTACAGCCTTACTTCAAAAATGGTTACAGTACTGAGTACAGTCTAGTTATTTGTGGCTTCTTGCTCTCACTGTGGGTTTGTAGCACCTTTTTTTTTTTGGCGGTATGTGGGCCTCTCACTGTTGTGGCCTCTCCTGTTGCGGAGCACAGGCTCCGGACGCGCAGGCTCAGCAGCCATGGCTCACGGGCCCAGCCGCTCCGCCGCATGTGGGATCTTCCCCGACCCGGGCATGAACCCGTGTCCCCTGCATCAGCAGGCAGACTCTCAACCACTGCGCCACCAGGGAAGCCCTGTTGCATCTTTTTAAAATAAAGCCTGAATGAAGTGAGAGTAGCACGGACATATATATGCTACCGAGCGCAGGGTTGTTGGCTGGTGGGGGGCATCAGCATAGCCCAGGGAGATGGGCTCCGTGCTTTGCGATGACGTGGAGGGTGGGGGGCCCGGGGGGTCGGGGCTGTGTGGGCATGTGGCTGATTCGCTTTGTTGTGCAGCAGAAACTAGCACGCTATTGTGAAGCGGTTGCACTCCAGTGAAGACCTATTTTTTAAAAATAATAACAACAATAAAAAGAAAAGCCTGTTCCCTGGTGGCGCAGTGGTTGAGAGTCCGCCTGCCGATGCAGGGGACGCGGGTTCGTGCCCCGGTCCGGAAAGATCCCACATGCCGTGGAGCGGCTGGGCCCATGAGCCATGGCCGCCGAGCCTGCGCGTCCGGAGCCTGTGCTCCGCAACGGGAGAGGCCACAACAGTGAGAGGCCCGCGTACCGCAAAAAATAAGTAAATAAATAAAAGCCTGAAGAGGAGACCTTGGGTGTCTGATTTGGATTTGTTTAGACTCTGCTGCCACGTGCACTTGGTGTCCTTTGTCTGCATTCTCCAGGATGATACTTACCTTCTCTCTGTTACGTAACTCTATAGTCTAGATTTTTTATTCCTAAAACTCAGACATTAAATTTCATTCTTCTGTTTATCATACTCTTTCATGGATATGTATTTTATCTATAAGTAATGCAGCTTTTATGTATTTGCTTTAATACTCTTGACTATAGGGCTGACTTCTGATTAGCAATTAAATGAGTCTTCATTTGAAAAAGAATGAATGAATTTGGCTGTATTTAAGTCAGAATTCTGTTTCGTGTTAGAGTTGTAGAGTGGCAACATTGAATCACCTGGTGTAATCATGGTTTCCTGTCTCTGAACATGGTAGCTAATCCTGCCACTGTATCCTCATGTCCCTCTTCTCCCCTGCCCTGCCAAAAAAAAACCAACCCCCAAACAAAATAACCCATACTATTCCTCGCAGTATATAATGTGATTTGTGTCCAATACCCTGATGTGAACTAGACCCTAAACAATTGCTGGACATTTTGGTTAATCTTTATTTATTAAGCAGTAAGTCAGGCAATCAAATCTATGTAAAATTAGCAGTAAATGTTATTAATAAATCCTTACTTTTTAAAAGAAAAATACTTAGTGCTTGAATGTTAATTTTCATAACTTTCTTTACCTTGTTTTCATAATAATCAGCATTTTTGCTATAAGTTTATGTATTAGGTATAAGCCAGTTTTTCAGTTATCTCTGTGTATTAAGAGTCCAATTTTTGGACTGTAAAATTAATATTCTGTTTCTTATGTAAATAATTAGGTGGGTTTTCTTGTTTTGTTTTGTTTTTTTAAAAGAATAGGACCAGTGGAATTGAATCACCTTCTTACTTTCTAGCAGTTTGGCTGCAAATACTCAAGGAACAAAGTTTGAGGTTGTTAGCTTAAATGGGATTGTGTGTTTCTGTTTTGTTTTATTTATGCCAGCTGTTTAAGTGTATTTAGCTAATAATGCAGGGATCTGCCTGCATGCAACATTTCAGTAATTATGCCAACTTTTGTTTAATGTGGAAATAAGTTTATTCTTTAAGATTTGATTCCCCAAATGAAAATCATTGTAAAAGTAGAAGTTCTCACTTGGTCTACCAATTGTATAGTAACACATGAAGCTTTATAGCAGAGGAAAAGGCCGTTAGAGACTGAAAATAAGTAAGTGTGCAGATTTATTCCTTATTCTTTATAATTGGTGTAGACATGATTTTCCTGTCTCGTTAAAAAAATATTTGAGGAATATGTTTTAGGACTAAAAGAGAACATGTTTATTAATATATTTAAGTGGGTAGCTTGATGGGCGGTTTTAATATTATAGTAAATAATATAATGGAACTCCTTTACAATAATGTTTTTATGTTCTCTTAGCGCAAGAGACCCATACAGAAGGTAGAGACAGGTACCTCGAGTCAGAGTGATGTTGACATGAGCTGGATTCCTCAGGAAACTTTGAATCAGATCAGTAAGTACGCTTACAGGCTCGCCTGGGAAACTTTTCTCTTAAATGGAAATTAAGTATCTTAGATTTGGCAAAAAATGCTTGGTCAACACTCATCTTTTCATGGCTTGTACGAATCTAATATGATGAGCAGTGAATGCATCACATTTTTATTCTGTGCACTGTATTTATGCTTTAATTTAGAAATGCTTCCACATCTGCAGTTTGTATACAAATGTGTGAATTCTCTATATTCCTAACCTTTTTCCTGTCTCTCTTCTTTCCTGTTGCTTCAGTGCAGAGTAGGAGAGGTGAGGCAATTCATCTTTTTAATGGTGTTTGTTGTGGTGTTGGGAGCTGTTGTTTGTGAATACTTTACAGTAAGTTTATTGAATAAGGGAACAGTTTTCTATCACCGTATTTATTAGAAAAACTGCCACCTACCCACTGTTTTTGAAAGAATAACCACAGTACTGCCTGATAGTTTACCTAACGTATATTTCAGTTTTTATTATATATGCAGTTGGTTAAATATTAATCTTTATAGAAGAATATAGATTTTTTTCTCCAGTTGTAATTGGACTTTTTAAAAACATTTACCATAAAAGCAGTACGGCTTCATTGCTTTTTTTAAAACAACTTTAAAAAATTTTTTTTATTTATTTATTTTTGGCTGCGTTGGGTCTTCGTTGCTGCACGTGGGCTTTCTCTAGTTGCAGTGAGCTGCTGCGCACGTGGGCTTTCTCTGGTTGCAGTGAGCTGCTGCACGTGGGCTTTCTCTAGTTGCAGTGAGCGGGGGCTACTCTTCGTTGTGGTGCTTGGGCTTCTCATTGCAGTGGCTTCTCTTGTTGTGGAGCACGGGCTCCAGGCGCACGGGCTTTAGTAGTTGTGGCACACGGGCTCAGTAGTTGTGCCCCAGGTGCTTACTTGCTCTGCGGCATGTGGGATCTTCCTGGACCAGGGCTCAAACCCGTGTCCCCTGCATTGGCAGGTGCATTCTTAACCACTGCGCCACCAGGAGGTCCTGTCCTTTTTTGGGGGCGGTGAGGGGAAGAAAAAAAGTTCAGAGATAACCTCCTGGCTCCACGAGTCCCATTTTCCATAAATAATTGGTACTTACGTGTTATTCTAAGTGTTTTCTATACGTGTACCAGCTCATATGTCTATTGTGTCTGTGTGTGTGTACACAGATGGCATCATGTGACACACAGTTCTACAACCTGAGTTCTTGTGCCTTGGATGTCTTTTTTTGATAATTATATATTTACCTTATTCTTTTTAATAACTACATAGTATTCTTTTACAATTCTTTTATATAAATGTGTCAGAATTAAGCCTACTCTATATTGAAGGATGTTTGTTATTTCCAGTTTTTTGCTCTTAAGATTAATACTCTAATGAATATTCTTAATATATAAAATCACGGGCTAATTTAAAAAATTAAGATGTAATTGACATATAACATTAGTTTTGCATGTACAACATAATGATTTGATATTTGTATAAAATGTGAAACGATTACCACATCATCTAGCCAACAGCACCCCACACAGTTACAAATTTTTTCTTGTGATGAGAACTCTTAAGATCTGTTCTCTTAGCAACTTTCAGATATACAGTGCAGTATTGTTAACTATAATCACCATGTTGTATATTTAACTACTTGTGACTTATAACTAGAAGTTATAAGTTTTGACCCCCTACTCCTATTTTGCCCACTCTCCTACCCGGGATAATTTTTAAAAAATTAATTTATTTATTTTTGGCTGCATTGGGTCTTTGTTGCTGTGTGCGGGCTTTCTCTAGTTGTGGCGAGCGGGGGCTACTCTTCATTGCGGTGCACGGGCTTCTCATTGCGGTGGCTTCTCTTGTTGGGGAGCACAGGCTCTAGGCACATGGGCTTCAGTAGTTGTGGCTCGTGGGCTCTAGAGCGCAGGCTCAGTAGTTGTGGCGCACGGGCTTAGCTGCTCCGTGGCATGTGGGATCTTCCTGGAACAGGGCTGGAAACCGTGTCCCCTGCACTGGCAGGCGGATTCTTAACCACTGCGCCACCAGGGAAGTCCCTAGGATAATTTCTTAAAAGTAGAATAGCTAGGTCTAAGATTATGCACATTGTAATTTTTATGGAAAGTGTTCCATTTCCTTCCCGAAAGGTGGTGCCAACTTACATTCTCAGTAATGTGTAATATTGCCCGTTTCTCCTCCCCTCTTACTAATCATTCTCACGTGTTAAGTATAATAAAATGTTTTAATCTGCCAGCATGTTACAAAATGGTAGGTATCTCATTTACAGTTAGGAATGAGGTTTGGCTTCTCTATGCATATTTGTTGGCTACTTATTGTTTCTTTCCCTGTGAATTGGCTGTTCAAGTTTTTTCCAGGTTTATAAATTGACTTGTCTTTCTATGTTGAAATGCAAGTGCAGTCTGGTAGGTGCTTTAGTAAGAGCACAGGAGGGGCCTTCTCCAGGTAGGAGAGTAGGGAGATCATTCACAGAAGGGGTTGACATTGGCCGATTCTTGAGTTCTGTGAGGGGGAGTCTTTTTTATGTGCTCTGCTACAGCCTTCTGACTTTCCTTCTAGCCAAATGGCAGCCATCGGATACCTTAAAGCAGAGAAATAACAAATTCATGTTTTTTTAAAAAAATTATGTGATAGTCTTATGGAGGCTGGCTAACAGGTGGGAGCTAGTGGACCCAGGGATACCAGCCAGGTGATTTCAGCCAAGCATATGAGGACCCATTAGGGCCTAAGCTGAGGCAGAAGTGAATGGGAATAAAAGGGAAGAGAAGGATACTTCAAAAGTGGAGCTGGTTGGGCTTTCAGTGGCATTTTGGTAGTTGCAGGAAGGGAGGAGTCAGGGTGCTCTGAGTTTGGGCAGCTGGATGGAAGATGGTCCCATTAACAGCAGGGACTCTAGGAGGAGGAGTGTCTGTGCACAAGGAGAGAGGGGTGTGCGCTGGATGTGCTGGGTGCGAGGAGCCCGTGCAACCCCAGTGAGCGTGTGGAAGCGTGTTCGGAGCACAGGCGGGCCAGGATGCGGAGACACTGGCACAGAGCCTAGGCGACAGCTGAGGGTCTCTGCAAGGACAGGCTTCCCACACCAACCAGCATTCCGTGTGGCGGGAAATGGAATTGGGCGGAAGTGTAGACCATGGCCTCTACAGTGCAGCAGGATTGCTTGTGTAGACTGGGAGATTGGCTTCATAGTATCTTTCTCCCTGACCTGTTATTCATGAACTTAAAAGCTGAGAATTATTACACTTACAGAGCAAAATTCCAATCATGTATAACTGTACTTTCATTCAGTAAGTATTACCTACAGTGTCAACACTATGCTAGGTTCTGAGTGGTATGTTAAAAAGAAGCTAAGAATATATGTACTACTGTTTTTCAGAGTTTACATTTCTGCTTGAGGAAAATAAAGCACATATGTGAAATAGTATGTGATTATGTGCTAGAATGAATAATGTGGACAACTTAAAATTTTGTTAGGAAAGGGGGATCATATTTAGAGTCAAAGGAAGTCTTGTTGAAGGAGAGAATATCACGTGTCTCGGGTGATGAGTCTCGTTCGGAGAGAAAATCACGTGTCTCGGGTGATGAGTCTCGTTCGGAGTGTAAAGGAAGAAGGGTGGTTTGAAACAATTTGAGCCCATTACTAAGAAGTTTTTTCTTGTATGTTTTGCATTTCAGAGTAGGGTGCTTCAACTTCCCTGAGGTCTTTTAACTGTAAGTGACAGGTTAGCTGATTTTAATAGAAAAATTATAGGATCTTCGCTAAATGCTGTTTCATATGTGTACATAGGGAAACCTTCATCAGAAGCTGTAACTATGAAGTCTTCTGTGTAATGTGACTTTAACTCAGGGATCTGTTAGAAAACTGTGACATGTATCTCATTAAGTAAAAAGTCCATCTGAAAGTTATTTATATAATATTTCCCCACAGGTGAGGTAGGAAATTAGATTATGCAGTCCGAGAAAATGGAAAGGGACCAGTTTAACTTTCTGCTAACATCTTGCCTTTCTCTTTTCTAATATGAAAAAAGTTGCAGTGAGTTACCATTTTACTGCAATTTAGTCTTTTTTTAAATGGGCAGGGAGGCATTTTCCGATCCGCCCCATTTATTCAATATGAGACATCATGTTTAAGGTTTTCTGTTGTTTTTCTTTTAAAGTTTTTTAGGGTTTTGGGGAGGTCAGAAGGAGGTGGTTTCCTTTGATGACTGAGAGCACCATCATACACATTTCGTTGTTCTTTGCTGAAATGAAGTGCCACTTTCTAGGCTGTTGAGGCATTTGGAGCCATTTTCCCCAAAGCTGGATGACTCCAGGCTGCTCTCTGTCTGTCTCGTTTGCCTGCTGCTTAACTCTGATGAGCTAGACATGTGGGAGGGGAAGGTTTTAGACTCACTGTTAAGGTAAGTTGGATCGGCTGTCTTCCTGATGGAGTGAAATTCATGTGTGTTGGACGAACAGGCTTTGCAGGTTCTCCGAGGCTCTTTTTCGCGTATTCCTGTATTTAAAACCCTGCTGCAGGGGGTTGACATTGTTGGGAGTCAGTAATGACCATTTCACATCCATAGTAACAGCTGTGTCCACACAGGTGGCTGTTAGATTGTGAAGCATTTTTTGAAGAAAAAAAGATTATTCAGCTGCTGCTTGTATTTAAAAATTATTTAGGAGTAGAAGACGCAGTAATTCGTAGGCGAACCTTTCTGAAAATTTGATGAAAGTTGTAGGCTTTTGTCAGAACAGTGCTTCTTCGCTCAGCTTTAGGCACTGGAGCCCCCAAAACACATCATTACCAACCTACTTAATAAAGCGCTGAGGCCAGCTCTCACGTGACAATTCAGTCATTAATTCTTAAGCAGTTTTTAAAAAAGAATTTTTAGCTTCTAAATATTCTTTGTAAACATTTACTGTATATTTTAAGCTGGAAAAATAATTGTAATGTGTAACTTATTCCGCAAGGAACTTACATTCCCTAATAGGTTAGGTGCTCCTAGAAAATATGAAAAAGACAATGGTCAGAGAGAAGACAGTCTTTCACTTTTTTTTAAAGAAACTTCTAGATGACTCCTTACTGGATAGAAGTGGAAGAAACTCACCACCAGTTTATTTTTTGCTTAATAGACCACACTAAGACTCTAACATAAGAGAAAAAAGTAAAAAGATACTGCTTACATGTGTAGGATGCTTTTAATATTGATGTACTGTATAATTTCTTTTAACCTGCTGCTCATTTCAGGTAAATTTATGAAATTACCAAAAAGTATGCAAACTACATGGCGCTGCCTTTATAAATATTAAGTCTTTAATTTAATTTGTAACCAATATAAAATTTTTATGCTATTTGTAAAGAGTTTACTTATGCATGTATCACATATAAACATGCTGAGCTGTAGAATTCAGGAAGATTTTGTATGGTAGCTTCAACATCACAGTGATCAAGATTAGATCTTTTCCCACCCTAATTGCAAAAAGATTTAATTGACATATAATGAATGACACATTAGTTCCATGTATACAACATAATGATAGATAACTTGTACACATTGGAAAGTGGTCACCACGGTAAGTCATCATCTGTCACCATACAGTTACCGAAAATATTTTTGTGTGTGATGAGAACTTTTAAGATTTACTTAGCAGCTTACAAGTATGTAGAGTTTCATTTTGAGTTACCTCTTGAAGGATTATTTTAAAAGGTTAGTGAAAAAACCTATGCTAGGTAAGAGGCATTTATTATTAGATGGTCTTCTTGCATGTGTGTCGTTTTCTTAATGGTAAAGTTGAAGGAAAATGCTTTTGAATTGAACACATACATGACAGCCAGGCAAATCAGAACTTTCTCTTTTCTTCCAGATAAAGCTTCACCCAGAAGGCTGCCCCGGAAACGGGCACAGAAGAGATCGGTGGGATCTGATGAGTAAATGTTCTTTGTGCAACAATTCGGTCTTTACTTAACCCGCCCTAATGTCTTTCGGCCTGATGGGAATTAGTGCAGAGAAGCCATATCACCATAGAAGGCAACTACTACTTATGTGTGGACTGAGCAATCAGAGTCTGTGGCGGTAACATTGCTGAAAATGCACTGCATTTATTTTTCTAAAGTAACAAATTTGGTTTTTTTAAAACCATTAAAATCTGTGTGAGTGTGTGTGTATGTATGTGAGCAGTTGGTCTTACCAGAATCATTGTTGAACTATCTGAAGCATGCCTTTAGAATACTAACTAGAATGCTATTGTCTCTTCCTTTTGGACATTTTCTGGCATTTTCCCCCAAAACTCAGCATTTGCCCGGTATGACTGTAGACGTCCTGCCCTGGACTGTTTTTAAAGAAAACAATGTTTCTCCTTTAGAAAAGCGCAAGTCCCGCTTGATGGCGCAAATCTGCATGTTGTCGCTGTTCTACAACTAGTGTTCTAAAGGCACGAGCCGGCCAGCTGCTTTTTAGCCGTAGAACTGTTTGGTATTTTGCTGCTGTTTACTGTAATGCGCACCTTCCGAAACCTTCCCAAATAAGGTCAAGGAATTTGGGGATCTCTAGCACCAAAATTGTGAAACATGAAAATTCTGGTTTTGATATATAAAACCAACTTCACTCTCTTTTTTTATAAGAAAAAAGGTAACATATGTGGAAACTGAGTTGTCCACTGTTCTATTTCTGACCCAAGAGATAAAGCTCTGGGATTTTTAGACCACTCTGTTTGTGTTTTTAAGAGAGCATTTTTCTCTCCTTAATAGAAGCATCTTGCTTTAGAAGAGTTGCCTTGGTCTACAGACTAAGCAAACTTCTAAGTAATCCTAAACCTGTTAAAGAGTTGGATAACTTTTAATGGTTAACAGTTGTTAACCGATTGTTTTTTATCTAATCTTTGGGGTATTTTGGTTGTTGATTTTTTTTCAAGTTAATCTGAAGAACTCCAAAATTTTAAGCACTTAAGATATCAGAACCAAAATTAATTGGGCTTCATAAGATCCCTCTTAGTTGCCCTTGCCCTAGGTAGTAAATTAAGTTTGGCGTTACTGTCAGGCTGGATAAGCAGCAGAGTAAAACAGTACGCACACATCCAAGGCTTCGCCCTCTGTCTTCAAGTCATATTCTCCCACATACATTTTGTAAGGGAATGGTAAATGGAATTTTAGTAGCTGTGTAATTCCTGATCTGTCTTCATTATAATGAACTGATCCCTCTTTGCTATAATCCCCACCTGCACCCACTCCCACACAAACAGCAATGAAGCAACACAAGTGAAAAACCTTTCCAAGCTGCTTAAGTCCTCACCTGAGCCAGAGACAGTGACGACAAAAACAAGTTACTGCAGGGCTTCCCCGGCGGCGCAGTGGTTGAGAGTCCGCCTGCTCATGCAGGCAGGGGACACGGGTTCATGCCCCGGTCCGGGAGGATCCCACACGCCGCGGAGCGGCTGGGCCCGTGAGCCATGGCCGCTGAGCCTGCGCGTCCGGAGCCTGTGCTCCGCAACGGGAGAGGCCACAACAGTGAGAGGCCCACGTACAGCAAAAAAAAAAAAAAGTCACTGTAAAGCTGTTAACCGCTTTGCAAGTAGGGCTAAGGTGTCAAATTAACTATATTGGCAATGCTAAGCTAAAGAAGCTTTCTATACCTGTAATATAAAGTGTTTTGAGTTTTTAATTGGGCTGTATGATCAGTAGTTTATTTTGGAAAGCTCTGTGAGCTCTAAGAAACTGCATGGTTTTTATTTGATGTAATATAGGAGACCCTCCACCTTCTCAAGGAATATTGATATATTTCAAAACATTTTTGTGAATGTCCAAATTTGTGAAATTACTAGGACATAATGAAGTAAGGTGTAATCAAAAAATTTAAATGACCTCTGCAGAGCATTTTATTGAATTCCTGGTGATACTTAGGCAATGGGAAAGCCATGCTGAGTTACAAGTGCCAGGCCTTCTGACTCCTGAGTAATCTGCCTTATCTGTACTAGACCTTCCATATCTGAGGTTCCAATTAGCGCACGGAAATTATCTGTCATGTTTTATTTTTTAGCACAGATTGGGAACACTTAAATTCTTGAGTCCTCAGATGCCAGGGGTCTCTGTAGTGTCAGTGTTTAACAGAAACTAACTCCATAATGAATGGAATTCAATTCCACACATGGTTTGTTCAAGCACACTTACTTAATAAGTAGCCTGTTTTTTAAATGTCTTTTTTAAATGTAAATATTTGAAGTTTTTATTTGTTTTGATATATTAATTTGCTACACCAACTATGGTTTCAGAATTCATCTTCTGAACAACTTGGTTCCAGAGTCTCTAAAATGAACTGAGAATCTTGTGTATTAAACCTGTCACTGGGACGTGTGAGAATAATGTGTTCATAAAGCATGGATCTCACCTTGGTTGTGCAGCTGCATCATTCATTCCATGGTCTTACGTAGTAAGTGACTTGTAAGACTGTTCCTGCCCCCTCGAAGAGGGAAATGGTACCTCCAAGGTAGAAGCCTGAGGAAAACAGAAAT
The DNA here is from genome assembly GCF_964270905.1 of Leucopleurus acutus. Lineage (NCBI taxonomy): Eukaryota > Metazoa > Chordata > Mammalia > Artiodactyla > Delphinidae > Leucopleurus > Leucopleurus acutus. Next base: position 100,329,992 of record NC_139153.1, read on the forward strand.
CAGAAGGAAAGGATCATTGACTTGACTCTAGTGAAGTTTTTCATTTTAAATAAGCTTCAGAAAAAATAGTGACTTTGATAGGAGGAAAAGGCAAATTTAGATCTTAAAAAAAAAAATTTAAAAAGCCACTGACCTGAAGGTGTATTTGCAGTTCATGAGCCTGCAAGTGTGTTTTGGCTCTGTTGGGAAGAAGCAGACGGTGGTGATGTGATGTTGAAGCCTCTCCTTAATGACTGGTGCTATTTTGGAGGTACAGGAGTACACAAATGTAACAGTATGTGAGGCCCTTATATAGCATTCATCTTTTGTGGTACAATGATATCCATACCCTTGGGATGAAGGAAAATTTATTTGGCTAGAGCATTTAAATAACGTAATTTGTTTTTTAACAAATGAACTTGGCAGTACACATCATTTCTGCAAGATTTTGATAAATTACACCGTTGCATTTGAAGACATTTCCAGATACACTTGAAGTAATTTACCACAGTTTTGGATGGCATCATTTATAAGCTGTAAAATGAATAAATTTGCTCTAATTTTATTAAATAAAATCTTACCTTTCTTTGAACTAGTATCTCCAGCTTAGTGAAGAGCAACCTGACACATAAACAAGACCCTGGTTATTCAAGTGAATGGAATGTAGGTTCTGTTGTCAGGCTCATCTGTGTAAGATCATCATCCTTAGAAGAGAAAAGGAGGGAAGAACAAAACTTGGGGACTGAACATCTCAATAATTTCTTCAGGACTCTTACTCCTTTTTCATGTCCACAAAAGGCTGGACTTATATAGTAGTTAATTATATAACCTGAAGTTTTAGAGTTTTTTTTCTTTGAGATTTTGGAATCATAAAGGAATATGATCAGGGTTTGGGTACCATTTAGCTGCTTTTTTATTTTTTTTAAGGCAGTAGGAAAGGAACTCATTTATTAAACATCAGCCATGTACTGTGTTCCATTGGGCCTTTCCATTTATCATCTCATAAACCTTCACAACAACCCGCTGAAAGAAGGTGATACAGTTCATTTTATACACGTGGGAAAACCCGAAACCTCTGAGTTTAAGAAGCTTGTGCGAGGTTTCGTACTGACTGGATTCAGACCCGTCTTACTCTGGATCTTAAACATTCTCTTCCCTGCACCAGGTTTAAGATGGAGACTTTATAAAACCAGGCATTCGAGCAGCTTAAACAAATACTTGGTTTTCTAGAATCCAGCAACTAGCAAGTTCAAATAACCTCATGGTTATTTCAGAATCATGGTTAAAAACATTTTCTTCAAGGTGGCTTTTCTAGTTTTGATTGAATTTTCAAGGACTGAAGGACTCACCTTCGTGTTAGAGGTGAGAGTGATGAGCTCCCTGTTCTTGGGCTACACACACACAGGGGGATGGAGCTGGGAAGCGGGTTAGGTATCTGTCGAGTCTTCCTGTTCAGACAGCGGTTTCCCTCAGTAGGGCACAGTGGAGCACTGAAAAGGAAACCTAGCATCACCTGGAGAACACAGGAAGGACAGCCCTTATTTAAAGTTCAGAAATCACAGCCAGAGATGATTTGGCTGGGCCCTTCCTGATCCCCTGCTGCCCCTCATGTAGGTTTCTGTTACGGTACCTGTGAACGATTGATCACCTCATCCCGTCTCGTTGGCCTGTCTGCTGGGCCGTGATCTTTGTCTTGCTGGCCTTTTGTCCCCGGCTTCTAGTTCACAGCCCTCACGTGGAAACCTAACACAAGGGTTTGAAGAAGACAAGAAAACGTGGGCCAGTGTTTACTGGCCGTCTTCCAGAGGACTGGACTCCTGATAACCCAGTATCTACTGTTGGCAGTTCTGTGAGGTTGAACACAGAGCGCTGGGGCCGTGTGTGGTGTGCCGGCCTGGGGATCAGGACGGAGTCGGCCCCGGCCAGGAACCAGTGGTGACGGTGAGAAGGCAGCTCATCTCTGGCGTCTCGGGGTGTTTTTTACATTGAGAAATACCTGGAAGTCCCAGTTTGATTCGTACTTTTGCCTAATACAACGTTAAGTGATTTTTCTCCTTAAATCTAGTTTACTTAGCAAAAAGAAATAGGACTGAGGTGTCGAATGGACTCGTGTCGGTCTGCTTGGGTTCAAATCCCAGCTCCCTCTTCTGAGTTGGAGGCACTGGGCTTCAGCCTGGGGTGCCTGACCCCCGGGGTTACCAGGTGCCGAGGACACGGCCTGGCACGTCGGTGAGCGCTGCCGCAAACGCCGTGTCGCAGGGACAGCCTGTGAAGCGTGCGCAAGGCAGGTGCAGGTAGTGCCTTTTGGGCTTCGTTGTGGAGTGATGGTTAAACTCGACCAAATAGAAAAGTGAAACAGTATTCGTTTTCAATGAAAGAGTAAACGCCTTAAGATGGACATGTAAGGGAGCCAGCTCTAATAACGGGTCTACTAATGAACCAGCGTTACGGGGCTGCCCGGGGCGTTAGAGCCTGCACGCGCAGCTCCCCGAACACCTGGGGAAGCTGCACACGTTCCAGTGATGCCATCGCCCGCCGTTCAAAAAACATTTATGAAACGCCTCTCAGAATTTCTTACAGCCTCAGACTGAGCCACCCCAAGATAATCGGCCTTGACGTGTTTTCGGAAACCCATTGGTCCGATCGTCCATCCGAATCACATTTGTCAGAACAGGTGCTCGAGCTCGAAAAGCACGTTACGGAGGAGCGTGAGGACGTGCTAGCGGGGAGCGGCGCGCGGGGAGCGGCGCTCGGGGAGCAGACGCGCGTCAGGGCGCCGCGCTTGCGCTTCCGCTTCCGCACGCCTTCTTGTTCATCCGCCCGGCCCGCCGGCTCCGGCCCGGATCCTGCAGATGGGCCGCGCCGCGGGGGACGCACAAGGTACCTTACCGGCTTCTGGTCGCGCCACGTAGGATTTGCTTGGTGGTTCCTCTCTGAGGTAGGTTCCTTCGGTGGCAGTCAGGGTACCTGTCAAGCGTACGGGAACGCCCGGCCGCCGGCTCCAGTCTCCCGAGTACGCGCCGCCATCGCCCGCGGGGCGGGGTCCTCGGCGCCCCGGAGAGCGGGCAGCAGGCCTGCGGCCCCTGCAGCGCCGGGCACTTGAGTGTCAGAGTTGCAGTACTTTCCGGTCTTGCGTGACTTTCTCATCCTGTTCACGACCGAGTGACCGTCTCACAGTTAAAGCACCGCTACGTTTTTAAAATGTGCCCCTGCGAGGGGTGGCCTCTGTCCCCACGGAGTGGAAGCTTGACCCGAAGCAGCTGAGGCTGCCGTCCTGAAGCTGCAGGGCGCACGGTGGCGCAAGGGTGGCTCCAGTGGGGGACCTGCCTTCGTCGCATTCCTCCCGGACAGCACACCTGGTGGCGCCTGAAGACTCTCCTTTCAGGGACCAGCAGCGAGAGGCTGTGGCCGCCCCCGCCGTGTCTGTGCCTCGAGGGCTTTCCTGCGCCCGCTGCCCGGGGCGCCTCCGTTCCTGGCACCAGGTCCCGTCTGCAGCTCCTCGGGAGACTCCCGGCGTGGCCTCCGTCCCCTCGTCCCGGCTTCTGTCCTCCCGTGCCCCTGGGCGGAGACCTTTACGTCCAGAGTCCGGCGTGTCCTCTTGCCCCTCTGGCTGTCCCGGTTCCGGTCCTCCTGGGCTTCGGGCTTCCCCTTCACTGGGCCTTCAGTCTTCTAACTGCTTTTCAACCCAGCTTCTGCCCCAAAGGCCTCTCCTGGGATCTCCGCTCCCTCCTCGCCAGCCTGTGCGTGTCCGCTCCCCGGCCTTGACCTGTGCGTCTAGCCCCTGGACGCCGGCCCTTGGATTCCCCCTGCCCTTCTAACTGCCCGTGATTCACTTTCACTTAAATGTTTTACTGTAACCCCAAGCCGACAAGGCACAGATACGTTTATTTCCTCCATGAATCTCTCAGTCTGACTTCTTGTCCTTCTTCAGTAACATGACTCCTGTTTATCCAACATTAAATCTTCAAGAGGCCCACCAGGTACAGTGATTTGCCCTTAAGTATTTAATACATTCTTACTAATTCACCTCTGCTATGAATTAAACTGGATTTCAGTCCTCTCCATTTCAAAATCTTAACAACTTAAGAACTTTAAAGAAGTCCGAATCTATTCAGTATAGGCAAAAATACCGCTGGTTCAAAAGACTCCCTTCTTTTTACATTTCCTACTGCACTGCAAGAGGTCTTGGGTGTTTGCTATTTTAATTCTAGCGGGCAGTGTATTTTAGTCAGGCTGTTTATGACAAAACGTTCTTCTGCAGTGTGGGTTTTATCTGGTGACTGTGAGAAAGTTATCTGGCCACCTTTAGGACTGACTAGTTAATGAAACATTTGAGAAAAGTTCCTGCTCAGTGAGTTATCTGGAAATCAGTTTTTCCAGTTTGGTAAACCCAAGAACACCCTTTTTTCTTGGTTATTTCCATTGGTCCAACCTACTGCCTAAACTCGTCTTCAAACGCATCTTTTTTTTAAAAAAATTAATTTATTTTTGGCTGCGTTGGGTCTTCGTTGCTGTGCGTGGGCTTTCTTTTTAGTTGCGGTGTGCGGGCCTCTCACTGCGGTGGCCTCTCTCGTCTTGGAGCACCAGCTCTAGGTGTGCGGGCTCTAGAGCGCAGGCTCAGCAGCTGTGGCGCACGGGCTTAGATGCTCCACAGCACGGGGGATCTTCCTGAACCAGGGCTCAAACCCGTGTCCCCTGCATTGGCAGGCGGATTCCTAACCACTGCGCCACCAGGGAAGCCCCTAAACGCATCTCTTTATTTGCATATCCCTAATTAAGGCTGATCTTGAAAGGATTTGCGTTCAATACAAAATGATTTGTAAAGTACCAGTGCGTTTTACTGCTAGGTCTTCGTCTTTGCGAAGCACAAAGTGCATCTAAAATATTAAGCAAAGAAAGGAAGCTACGATCTTGATCTTAATTTCCCTCTGGAATTTGTAAAAAGCTTTACATATTTTCAACCTACAAAATTTAGACATTTCAAGTAACAAGTTTTGTCTTAGAATGAAGAAGATTTAAGATGAGCTTTACATGTGCTGTTTGGCTGTGAGCTCTTTAGACTTTTCAAATGATGGTCATAAGACACCCCCCCCGACACACACACACACACACACACACACACACACACACACACACACACACACACACACACACACACACACACACACACGTGCGCATATTAAGTTTCGGTTCCCAGTAATTAGAGACTGCATACTCTGACCGTTTAAACGTTTTTAAGTAGGCAGAGATGCCTCTTTGGTTTAACTTCATCAGTATATCACTGAGTCAGTACCGAACATTTCCTTCTTTTCATGATTTTGTTGTAAGTGGCAGAGCTGAATTAACGTGTTCTTCATAGAAACAGGAACTTTGGATTAGAAGCTGTGCATACTCTGGCCTTTTAGTTTTTGTAACTGTAATATTTTTAGTCTTCTCTGCTGAAAGGAAATGAATCAAAAAATATTAGGGCAGTGAGAACCGGCATTTTAATTTCTTCTCTACAATATGCTTGAAACACTCAGTATTCAGTAAATTTCAGATTCGTCCAGAGTCTGAAAAGAAATACACAAAATGCTAGAGCAGCTTTTGTGGTAGAGTGGTGGATTTTTTTTTTCCTTTTCAAAGTGTTTGTAATGTGCTTATATTTTAGAATGGAATAAATAAATATAAGTGTTAAATTTATTTGAGCCTCCTACGATGAGTATAATAATCGCGATGGCTGTGGGCAGCTTGGCTGTAGCCCAGAAAGAAAGTGAGCCCATTCGAAAACTTAAGATGTTTCTGTCGCTTTACATACTCAGAGAAAATCAAGACAGATTGGTAGAAAATCCTCAAAAGATGTTTCCTTGGACGGCACCCAGGTTTGCTTCTCATCCTTCACATTAATAAACCACCTGCACCTCCATCTGGGCCTGTGTCAGCCTGTGCTCGGCACTGCCGGCCCTCCCAGCCCTGGTGCCCACACGGCCCCACCCCCTGCCATGGCAGTGACTCCCTCTGCCCAGACGCCCCCTGCATCGGCGCCCCCCACAGCCTTCCGTCGTCAAGGGCGCCTGCCTCCCGATGCCTCGCACCACCCTGGGCGTCGGCCTCGTCCCTCCCCGCTCCCTGGCCCTTCCGCTGCCCGTCACCCCCTTTTCGAAGCTTAAGCTTCAGGACAGCAAGAATTTCCAGTTACTGGGTCCCCAAGTCTTGGAATGGTACCTGGCATGTGGTAGGTGTTTAATAAATACGAGTTAACCTCACAGCCCTGCAGTGAAGTAGGTAACACCCCCGTCTTGCAGATGAGGAAACTGAACGTACGAGTCCAATGACGTACTGAGACGCGGTTGACTGTGAAGTGGCAAAGCTGAGACTGGAACGCAGGCTGGTCTGTGTCCAGAGCTTTCACAGAATTCTGTTGCCTCCCTCGTAATACAGAGGTTCTCCCGGTGGCCGCCCAGTCCCCATTCACTGAAAACCCTGGAGAAAGGAGGTCGACTTGCCGGCCTCATGTGCGCAGTGAGGATTCTAGGGAGGGACCGGGGCTGCAGCTCCACTAGGAGGCATTTACCAAACAGAGCCAAGGAAACTGGCAAGTGAGTGCCCAGGAGTTGCCGGGAAGGTGGCTCAAGTGAAATCCCGTGGGTGAGTTCCAGAAAAAGGAAGTGAAACAACAGGGGTGTCACAGCCGAGCTTCACACAATCAAGTTAGTCCCCAAATCGTGAGTGAACTGTAACCTTAAATAGTTTTCGTTAAACGTATAATCCAAGCTTGGCAAATTATATCAAGTTGAGACAATGAGATAAGCTATCAGAGGTGACAGCTCCAAAAGGAGAGTTTCAAGTCCCGAGGCTAGCTGTGTCATTAAGACTTGAAAAAAAAAGTTGCTAATTTTCTTATAAGGGAATAGTTCACTATTTGCATCGTAACTTTAAATCAGTAGTATTCCTCCTCTGCAAGAATCGTCCAAATGACAGGGAAACATTTTCAAGCAGAACCCTAACTCCCAGGCCCCCTGAAACCTGTCTGCGCGGGTGTGTTCTGCTGCCCTCTGCTGCACACGGGTGGTACAGCCATGACGGTTCATTCCCAAGGCATCGCCAGAAAGACTCAGGAGTTGTCCTCCCCTAAAGCAAGCCAACTACTCCAGACACTGCAACCCACCGGCCTGGGCATCCTGTGCTCCACCCCCGCCCCAAACCAAACGTGGGACTAAAGTGAAAATAACTGCTTTTGCTAAGACGTCAGTGAAGTGACTTGGATTCAGCTGAGTGATCATGTCACCTGGAGAGCTGGCCACACACAGCACGTGCTCTCTGGAGCCTTTCTCCCAAGAGAAACTTGGTCTCAGACAAAGCCACTGCCCGTCTGCTCTGCCTGCATCACGTCCACACACACACGTCTTTGCTTCGGATGCACTCGTGAAATACTTTCTCTCATTGGACAGGAGTATGATGGTTAACAGCCCTTGTTTGAGTCCAGACTCACCCACTTAGCAATCTTACACAAGTCACCTAATTGGTCCCACCTGTTTCTTCTTTGCTAAAATGGGGATAATTGTAACTAAAATTATTAGTTATTAACGTTCAATGAATGTAAAGCCCTCACTATACGCCAAGTGTTTGGCTGGGTTTGTTAAAGATACTTGCATGTGAAAAGAAAGCTATCCCAGTGCCTGGCCCAGAGTAACCTAATTTCCACTACTAGGAATGTATTGTTTTCCTCATTCCATAAACAATGTTCATTTGTCAGCCAACTGAATACCATCATTATCAACTTTTTTTCCCTAGAACTGTGAAATTCTGTTTAAAAGGTGTGGTCCTGATATTTTTCCTGTACTTAATAGAGCCTCATATAATATTCGAGCTGGGAAGAATCCAGGTCATCTAGGCCGGCTTTCTGGCCACCTGGCCGGGTGGCCGATCCCATCTGTGGACAGCTCAGCTAGCAGACAGTTCTCGCTGGAGCCCAGATCGACCGCCTTGCGGTCTGTGTCCTAGTTCTGCCTTCCGGACCATCTTTAAAAAATCTGCTTTCTCTCCCTTACAACTGTCGTGTGTGTGTGTGTGTGTGTGTGTGTGTGTGTGTGTGTGTGTGTGTGTGTGTACCTCTATCACTCCTTCCTTTGTCAAAAATCTTAGGAAACAGTGCCTTTATTAAAATGATGGGAATTGTCTGCCCACTTAAATCTTTACCTGTTTTATTGAATAATGGAAATTAAAGGGTCCAAAATGATTGCTTGAGATAAAGGATGAAATCATTGCCATTCCTTCGCCCTCCAAACGAACCACTTCAACACTTATTTCTTGCTCTTAGGCGGCATTCACCAACCTTGCTGCCCATAAGATTGGGGGTGGAGGGGGGGGGTTTGCTTAGGGCGCCGTGGCCAGAGCTGCCGATTTTCGCTCCGGGCCGGCGCCCAGGAATCTGCATTTTAATACCCGCCACCAGTGCTCCCACAACTGCACTGCAAAACAGTCGCCAGGAGAGTCTGGGTCTCGCTTGATGGTCCTGCTGGCTGCAGAGCGGTGAGCCGGCCTGCCCTGCTTGCCCTCGGGAAGCCCTGGACTAGCTTGTGGCAGGACAGCGCACGCGCCACAGCCAGTGGTGTCAGCCTGGACCTGAGTGGCCCCCCTGTCCTTGTACAGAAATGGGGCTGCTTCACTGCCCCCCCGCCCTTGTCTCCTCTCGTGTTGGATGCCTGAGGCCAACTGAAAATGGTGGTGGGACGCGGCCCTGCCCCGGCCCTGGTCCCCAGTGGGTGGGCTCCCCACGGTCGGTGAGCAGGGGACACACGCGGCGCCCACGTGGTGGCCATGCCTGCGGTGTCACCGCTGGTCCAGTCCCCCGAACCCCGGCCACGAGGCGCCACCGGGACCCTCGGCGATGGCCCGGTCCCTCCCACGGCCTGCAGGAGCCGGACCCAAACCTCTGTTGCGCGTCTCCGTCCGACCTCTGAACCCAAGCCCGCACCGCCCCCGCTGAGCTGCTCGGTCCGTCCCCGCCCCCAGCCTCGCACGCCCGCCCTCCGCCTACACGGGGGCGCCGGTGCCCTGCCCTCACCTGCCCGTCCGGCACCGAGTCTGGGAGCAGCCTCTAACTTTCATAGTTTGGAACTTGGAGAGAAGCTGCGAAACACTGCAAAGGAATTCCCCACACCCTCCGCCTTCACCCAGATCCTCAACTGCTGACTTTCGCTACAGACACACCTGCACGAGACGCGCACCGTCCCTGACCCCTCCTGGGAACAGGCACGCTCTCTGACCGGGGGACGAGCCACACTGCTGCAGTGACTGCCAAGCCACAGGCCACGGCCAGCGCTCAGCACCTGGCCCAGCACCGCCCCCGGCCCGTCCTCCTGCCTCGGGAGCCCGTCCGGGTTCACGCGTTCCATGCACTTGTCACGTGTCCGTGGTCCCCTTGGGTCTGGACGATTCCTCGGCCTTTCAGGACATGGGCGCCTTGAGGCAGTGCGGGCCGGTAGCTCCGCGTGTCCGCGGCCGGGCCTTGTGTGCTGCGTCCTCGTGACTGGGCTCAGGTCACGCCCTTTCGTTAGGAGCCACGCGGCCGGGCTCCCGGCCCTTCCTGTCCATCCCTGGGATGTGGGTTCGGACCGCGGGCAAAGGTGGGGCCCTGCGTGCTTTCCCGGCCCCCCCTCCTCGACGGAAGCTTCCCCACGCCCGGCACCGGGGCTAGGTCAGCGGCCTGGCCCATCACGCCCCGGGCACCGGCCGCCCTGCCCTCCCTCGGGCTCCCAGTCCAGACCTGGCACAGAGCGGGTGCTCCACAAAGGTCCGCTGAGTGAACGAAAGAATGAGTGAGACTCTCTGGGAGCCGCTCTAGTTCCAGAGCAGAGCCCCCCAAATCTCTCCGCACGAGCCTGGGCGCGTTTCTGCTTTACACCGGGAGCATGGCTACGCTTCGGGCTTCGCTTCAGAGCATGAAAGTCTGACTAAATCCCAATACAGATTTCTTCTGGGAGTCGCAGAATAGACTAATTTTAGAAACTGGACCCCAATCCGAGACTTCTCCATTTGTTTCTTCATGGGGGGCGGGGTGGGAGGAAGGGGATTCTCTGGGGCTTTTGTCATTCGCCCCGGCCTCCCTGCGCCCCCGACCCCGCAGGGAGGCCGCCCAGGAGCTGACCGTCTCCCTTTGCTGTTTCAGACGCAGGAAGGGGGAGGCGCACTGATGTCACCAGCCCCCCCGCAGCGCTGCCACCCCTCGCCACGCGGGCGGGGCCCCGCCACCCGAGGCTGCTTGCTGCAGAAAGACGCCGGCCCCCCTCCTGCACCGTTCTGCTCCTCGTGAAGGTTGGGACGGCGCTGGCCCCTCGGCGGGATCTGCGGAGGAGCCACCGCCGGGCTGGCTGTGTGGCAGGGCTCAGCGGCCTCTGCGGAGCAGCTGCTGTGCGGTGTCGTCCTCTGCCCGCGGGAGGATGGGCCACCGTCCCCAGCGGCGAGGACGCGTGAACCCGGGGACCCACGCCGCCGGGTCCTCCGTTTGGCCTGCGCTTCCCCGTCACGGGGACAGTGACCCGGGCAGGATGCCAGCCCGTGATGTGGTGGCTCGAACACACACCTTAGCGGCCGCCGGTGTCGACGTAGGGGATGTTCAGAGACGAGCCGGGCGGGGATGAGTGATGCTTCGTGTGGGCACGCGCCCAGGTGACGGGGCCCTTCCCCCAAGCGGAGGCCCGCGTCTGTGTATTGGGCTCACAACTGGCTCTTATGCTGACGTGAACTGAGTTGAACTGCACTGAATCGAATTGGATGGAAATAAATTGAACTGAAAGGCTACCGACAAGCATCCGCCTCTTGCTGAGTGCCAGGCCCCGGGGGTCAGGGATGCACAGGACCGTCCCTGGTTCCTGTCTTTGCACCAGCCAGGCCGTAACTGTGCGGCAAGAGCATGCCGGGCCGGGGGCGGGCTGGGAGGGGGGCACGAGAGGCGTGGGACTGTCGGGGGAGATGCTCTGAGCTGAGCCTGCAATAGCAGAGCAGGGGGGACGTGCAGAGACACACTCGTACGGAGGAAGCGCATCTCAGGGGTGGCCCGTAAACCTCACGTGTGGAATCACCTGGAACATCCCCCAGACCTACAGCAGAGTCTCGGGGAGCTTGGCCCAGGGATCTGCATTTTCAAACAAACTCTACAGGTGGATTCAAAGTTTGAGACTCGCTGAGGGGAGGGGGTGACAGGGGGCCAGGCAGTGCTTTTCAGGGGGTGGGTGCGTCGGGGTCATTCCCGAGCCAAGAGACGCTTCAGAGCACGTCGGCCCCCCGAGAGGCTGCTAACTCTCTCCCACACTGCGCCTCCGCCCTGGAGTCTAGGTGTTTGCTTTGCTGATACGCTCCCCGGTGGGTGAGGCTGCAGCTGGGACACAGGTTTGGAAGATTCCAGCCAGAGCGAAGGAAGCCCCATGGCTCTTCTCAGGCTCTGGGGAGCAGACGGTCGTGATCTTTGGGGCACTCGGATATGACCAGCTGCACCTTCCTTCTCTCCACACCCATCCCAGGTCTCAGGCCCAGGAGCACGGTGCTCAATACAATCACGAAATGCCTGGTGCTCCCGGATCGGAAAGTGAGGCACCCGAGCCACGCTGCCCAGGGGTCCCAGCCGGGCAGGCTGGAGGTCTGAGATCCAGGCGTCGGCAGGGTTGGTTCCTCCCGAGGCCTCCCCCTCCTTGGCGCATAGATGGGCATCTTCTCCCCGTGTCCTCACACGGACCATGCACACACATCCCTGGTGTCTGGGTCCAAACTTCCCCTTCTTATAAGAAGACCAGTCAGATCAGATTAGGGTCACCCTAACTTAATCATCCTTTGAAAGGCCCCTCTCCAAATACGGTCACATTCCGAGGCACTGGGGGGGACACAATTCAGCCCATAACAGGCAGCATTTCCTTAGCTATGACCTTGATCATATACATGGTTAAGGGCTTTGATTGTCTAAGTACCATCTCTCAAGTTGAAGCTGCCCTTCCTTTCCTCGTGGTCCAATTAGCTTTATCTTCAGATAAACATGTAGCATTGGCAGAAATTTTTAGATTTCTAAGCAGCTTTTTGGTGAGCCTCTAACTCTAGTATCAACACAAAATTAAACCCTGGGCCCAGAGCTTCCCAGCCGAAGCCAACCTTGCAGTGTGACAATGCAGAAGGCCTTGCCCAGCACCCCTGGGACTCCAAAGGCAAACCAGGACCCTCATCAGCGAGCGCCCCTCACCCACGCCCTGGGCCTCTGGCGTCTCCCGCCTCCCTCGATGGTTCCTCGCGGACCGCAGAGGAGCCCAGGCCCCACCAGGCCAGCGCTCGGGTGGGGAGCCACTGTCGGAGGGAGGGACGCGGCGCAGGCTTGGCAGCAGCAGTCCCAGCTGCGATGCCCCCTCCCCGACTCAGGGTCCCCGCTGCCTTTCAGAAAATGGAAAGTCTCCAAACGAATAGATGATGGATGACAATTTTGTGTAGCGTGTGGAAGCACTCACAGAGGTCATGTCCGGGAGACTATGAAGCCTTTCCTCTATAATTAGAAGGAGGAGGAAGGCTTTTCCGTCCCCAGCTCCATGTGACTACGGCTGCCACCGCCCCGGTCACGGCACCCTCGGAGGGCCTCCCTCTCCCCACATGTCCCTGGTACAGAAGCTGAGGGTCTACTCGATGAAGGCCTCAGGTCTCAGGGAGGCCTGGGGACTATTATTTTAGGCGGCTTCTATGCACTTGAAGCTCTGCAGGTACCTGATGTTTTGGGAAATGGGCACTTAACCCCCATTCTGGAGATAAAGACATCAAATCCAGAGAAGCCGAGTCACCGTGGGGCTGGGATTTGAACCCAGGTCTGCCTGGCTCCGAATCCCATCAGCTGTCCCTGTGTCGCCCTCAGGACACTCCAGGCTGGGCAGGTCCAGCCTTCGGCACAGTAGGAAGCTCCGGGGAGCTTTAAAAGCTCTCCACGTGGAGCCCCACCCCCAGAGACCGTTTAATGGGCCTCAGGTGAGGCCCCATCACCAGATGGAACAGTCCCCAGGTGACCGTAATGAGCCGCCCAGGGAGAAGCCCGGCCTGCCACGTGCAGCACCTGCGAAGGTCGGAGCCACAGCATATGCCCCCTGCCCCCTGACCCCCCGTCAGTGGGTGGACTCATTCACTGAGAACTCGCATGTCCACGTGGCCCGGGCAGAAGCCCCAGTCCTGGCGCTGACCTGCTTGACGGATGAGACCCAAAACTGTGTCCCAGACAACATGGCCGCAGGGCCTGCCCACCCGGACTCTGTCCCCATCTGCAAAACGCACACCCCAACGTGCAGGCGCCGGGTTGAGGTTTGGAGGGGACACAGGATAACTGCCCCATGCGTCCTCCAGTCTAGCTGAGGAGACACAGCTCAGCTAAACAAAAGAAATGGGGAAAAAGGACAAATACATTCCACCATATAAAAAGAACCACGCAAGTGCCCAACTGGGGCGTGCCCCATCGGGTGTGTGGGCCCGAGCGACGGTGGGCACGGGGAGGAAGAGACAGGTGTTTGCTATCGAGAGATGGGCTGATTGTGAGCCCTGCCTGATCGCGCGCGCGCGCACACACACACACACACACACACACACACACACCACAGCGCCCCCCCCATACCCCCCCCCCACCCCCGGCTTCAGCGCGAAGTAGGTTAATCTTTTTGCACGGCCAGAGAGAGTGCCGTTTCGTGGCTCTGCAGGCACAGGGAGCGTGGTTTCTTTGCCCCAGGGGTAACCCCATAAAGCTGCTTGGAACCCCCTTTCTTCTCTCTCTCCCCCTCCCCAATGACCTCAGTGATCCCCAGAGCTTCAGCTCCTACACAACTCAAATCCGGCTGCAGCGCTCACCTGTCCCCTGAGCTGCAGACGCCCCACCTGGATGCCTGCCCACTGGACGCCCGCAGTGGGCCCCGCAAACTCCCCCTGCTCCTGGCGACAGCCCCATCCCCAAGTCCTCCTCTGCGGAACTTTCCATCCGGGCAGCTCAGGGACAGCCGACTGGCCCTCTGCTCCAATACTGGCATGTGAACCAGAGGTGGGCATGAGGCTCCAGCCAGAACGGGTCACTCCCGGGTCCCTGGTGAAAAGGAGCAGCCGAGTGGCTGAGCTGGGGAACAGGAGGGGGGCGGACGGGGGTCAGAGCGCGGAGAAGGCGGCTCTAGCACCGGCCCTGGGGTGCCTGCACCGCCGAGCGCCAGGAGCCCTCCCGGCCTCCCGGTGCAGCCACTAACACTGTCCCATGTCTGCATGAGCCGGTCCGAGCTGGCTTCTGTCCCTTTTTGCCATCAAAGGCTCCTCGAACAAGATGAGCCCACGGCCTCCAGGCCCAGCGACCAGCTCCTGGCCGGCCCCCCGGCTGCCGTGGTGGCCGCCCCGACCCGCACCCCGGCGCCTCGTCCCCCCGCGGCGCCCGCGCCCCGCTGCACCCCTCCATCCCCCTCCAACCCCCTCACCTGGGTCCGGACGACTTCAGCCATTTCCTCCCTGGGACTCCCGGCTCCGCTCCGCCCTGCGCTCCGCCGCGGGATGTTTCTAGAACCAGCTCTGATCCGACAATCGACCTTCATCGACCCCCTCCTGCCTCCAGGACCGCGCTCTCGACCACAGCTCTAATCCGCGGGCTCACGTGCGCTTCTCGCTGTCCCCGCCAGCGCCCCGGCCCGGGCCACTCAACGGCGTCGTCCCCTCCGAGGGCGACTGGCCTGCGCCTCCGTCCCCCCAGGGCCCCCCCAGACCCCGAGGCAGCGGAGTCTGCGCCTCCCTCACCCTGCGGCTTCCTACCAGGCTCCGCAGGCCCCGGGCGCCCGCAGGTGCTGCCTGAGCGAAGGAAAGAGGGATCCACCCACCACGTGCCTCCCGGGCCCTCCCCGCCCCGCCCCGCCCCACCAGCCCCGCCCCGCTTCCAGCCTCCCTCCGGGGCTGGAGATCAGCGTGATATCGATGGGAAGCTCACCTCCTGGAAGCCAATCCGCACGCCTTTCTGGCTCCTTTCTTTCTCCCCCAATTAAACAAAATCTTAAAAAACCCCTGCGGTATGGGGGGGATGGCAAGGTGGAGCACCAAGGACTTGGGGGGAGTGAAACTAGTCTGTCACCTACTGTGATGGCGGATCCACGTCGTGGACGTTTGTCCAAACCCACAGGACGTCCGCCACCGAGAGTGAGCCCTCGTGCCAACCGCGGCCTCCGGGGGACAGGGACAGGGGCCGCGCAGGCTCATCCGCTGTAGTGGACAACCCCCGCCCCGGCGTGCTGCGGGTGTGAGGATGGGGCCGGTGGGGACAGAGAGTAAAACCTTCCTTTCCGTTTTGCTGTGAACCTAAAACTAGTCTTAAGGAAAAAAAAAAAAAAAAAGACAATACGTAACAGGAAAAACTGGCTCGGGTGCAATTCAGTTTCAGTAAAGATGAGGTGCTTCCCTCCTTTCCCGTTCACGCCACGCCTCCACCCACCTCTGCCCACACCCCGCTGCCTCTGCTTCCAGGCTCCACTCCCACTGAGGCTGACGGGCTCCTTGTCCCTTCACTCAGGGTCACCATGTGGGCACCTTTAGCCCCCCCTTCTCCGGCAGGATCCAA
Source organism: Leucopleurus acutus (assembly GCF_964270905.1). Taxonomy (NCBI): domain Eukaryota; kingdom Metazoa; phylum Chordata; class Mammalia; order Artiodactyla; family Delphinidae; genus Leucopleurus; species Leucopleurus acutus. Next base: position 100,345,536 of record NC_139153.1, read on the forward strand.
ACTCTGGAGAGTCAGCACTTAACCTCAGGGGGAGCAGGGCTGGGCCCTGGTGCTGGTGAGCGGGGAGGGAAAGCAGGTGGGAATGATCTGGAAGATTCCAGAAGGACGTGGGCCAGGCCGCCGGCCCTGCTGCTGCCTGGTAGGGCCCTGAGGCCCAGAGCTGGGAGGACGGCGTCCCGGGGGACAGGGCACAGGCCACCCGGGGCAGATGGTACTGTCACCAGGGGTGGGGCTGGGCTGTGGAGGACACGGCAGGACGGCGGGCAGCTCCCGGCCACTGCGACTGTGCAGAGCCCGGGGAGAAATAAGCGGGCGCTTGAGGCTGGGGGACAGCTGCCAGCGACCCGCGGCCAGTCGGCTGACACACAGCCCTGGGTTCTGGGCCCCTGGGGAGGGGTGGGGGTGCTTAGGCAGGTGTTGCTTTAGGGCAGCGGGACTAGGCAGCTCTGGGGATGCCTCTAGCCATCTCCCGCCGTCCCGGTGGACGCCGGCTCCCTAACGTTCCCCGGAGGCCGCGGCCCCTTGGTCCTGGGGGAGGCCTGGTCGGGACGCGGGGGGCGTGTACGGTCCGCCCAGGGGCTGCGGTGAGGCCCCGGGCGCCTGGGCGCACCTGCCCCCCGCCAGGGTCCCCATGCCCGAGGGAGCCCATCTTACACAGCAAACAAGAAACACCACGGAGGTGGGGAGGAGAGAGAGAGAGGAAAGGAGAAAGGCTCTCCCTGCGTTTCGAACAAGGCTGCCCCCAACCCCACGCCTTCGTTTTGCTCCGGGTCCCGCAATTGCCGGCCAGCTCTGGCGAAGGGACAAGCAGGTATCAGAAGACAGGGGCCCGGAGGTCCAGGAGGGAGGCGCCTGCTCCCAAAACTCAGAGCTGCGGTCGGGCCCATGCAGCACTCACGCAGCTTCGCTTCCTGGGCCGGGGCCTGGTTCCGGGGTGCGGTGGGGTCCCTGTGCCGCTACAGGTGGGTGGGTAGCTACACGGGCTGGAGAAGAGGGCAGGCGGGGTGTTGGAAGGAAGGTCCTGGTGCATTTCCTAGATTTCAGAGTTATTCCAGCCCAGACGACGGCCTCGGTGTTCCTGACAGCACAGCCGACGGGCAGGAGCCCGGGACTGTCTGTCATTCCTGGGACAATGGTTTTCGAACTTTCCTGAGCTTCAGAATTCTCTGGGAATTCCCTCCTGAGAAAAATTTCTGAGTCAGTAGGTCCGGAATTTTTAACGAGCGACCCAGGAACTCTCTTTAGTGGGCCTGGGTTGTCCACACCGAGGAGCTGAAGGGCCTCCCGTCTTGGAGGTTCTGCCCCGGCAGACGCCTTGTGGAGCAGAGATGAGCCAGACCGGCAGAGCCCTGCCACCCACAGAATCCTGCCCCCTAAGTTCTGGTGTCACTTGCTTTGCAGCAAAGAAGCTGGAACAGTCAGGAATGCACTGAGTAACCTTGGGAACGCACGGGCAGCACCCACATCGCATCTGCTTCCACGTCTGAGAAGCAGGTGCTCCCAGTTTTCTGTAACTGCCGTTTCAGTGGACACCGCACAGCATCACAGACCCCCACGGCACCCACCTTCCGTTTTAACATTTTTCTGGTGGGCAATTTCATCCTAACAAGGCCACCCATTAGCCAGCTGACCTGGGCAAGTCATTTCACCCTCGTCTCTGCTCCAAGGCGATAAGGATTTTTTTTCCTTCCCAGTTCACTGGACGTGGGTGAAGAAGAGAGACAAAACCCACGGGAAAACAAGTTGCAACGTGCAACGTGCTGTATAAACATGTCCGAGAGTGAGGAAGGAATGGAAGTCGGGCCCAACTAAAGCAGCAGCATTCAATAAATAAAGACAGCGCTGAGAGGCAACATGACCGCTTTCACTTTTTTCTCCATATTTTCCTGCAGCTCCCAAATTTTCCAAACTTTTACTTAGAAGAGCCTCCCCCGGCCCTGGACCAAGGCAGCCTGGGGAGCTGCTGCAGCCTCGCTGGCCTCCCTGACTCTTGCGGGCGAGGTGGAGGCTGCCCACAGCCAGGCAGGTACCTCCCTCCCTCCTTGGGCTGTGGCTTCCTTCCCCGAAAAGCAAAACGGGAAAGGAGTGCCCGCTGGTTTCTTATTTAGGACACTGACTTGGCAGCCGAGAATTGGAGGGGCCTGTTTTGTCATCGTTAAAGGGTAACCTTCAATTTCAAGTTTAAAATAAACCCGGTCCTCTCCCCAGGTCCCAGCCTCCCCGGGAGCTGCTGGTGGAAAGGGGGCCCAGGCGGCCTGGCACCCAGGCCAGGAGCTGGCGGCGGGGCCGTGCGCCGGAGGGCCCTTCTCACTCCTTGGCTGCTTCAAGGAGCCTTTGGAATCTGAGAGTCGGGCACCAATGCAGAAACTCAAGCAAGATTTCTGGGTGGCTTGTGTTCAGGCTGTGGCTGGAGCAGTGCCTGGTGGGAGGAGACGCCAGAAGGACCCAGAATCCACACAGTCCAACACCCGGCCTGGGCTTCGCCTCCCTCCCGCTGAGGTGGGGACCAGACCCTCACACCCTCCCACGCAGGTGTCGACTCGGCAGGTCTGGGAGAGTGACTTTCTTAGTGCTGGATGTCCTGAGACCTGTCAGGTCACTGCGCCCCCTCGTGGCTCCTCTTCCCTTGGACTTGCCTTGATTTCGTATCTTCCTGGTCTAGTCCACTTGTCTCCCACTGTTACAAACCTTCGTTCCGCAGGGAAAGGAGTCTTCTGTCTTTTTCCTCACTGTGTTCTCCATGCTGAGGACAGTGCCAGGTGCACAGCAGCGGCCCAGGCTACACCTTGTTGAATAAAGGCACCGTCGGGGTAACTGGATCCTGGGAAAAAACAAGCAAAACACCCCCAAAGCTCCATCCAGTTCAAGGCCTTATCCATGTTTTGACAGCTACAGAAGTAAAACTGATTTTTAAACATAAACTCCTTTCATTTCCCCATCTTCTAATAGGGATGGTAAATCGCGAAGGGGGTTTCTAACGGGAGCAAGCCGAAGGTGAAGCACGGCCTCGGGGGAGATGGCCCTTGGTTCTCTGGGGTCACCTGTGCTTGACTGGGATTCTTTGAAGAGACAACAGAAGAGAAAACCCAAGCCCACGGGTTTACCTGATAAACGCATGACTCTTGGGACTTCCCTGGTGGTCCAGCTGTTAAGACGTCACCTTCCACTGCAGGGGGTGTGGGTTCGATCCCTGGTCGGGGAGTTAAGATCCCACATGCCTCGTGGCCAAAAAAATCAAAATCTAAAACAGAAGCGATATTGTAACAAATTCAATAAAGACTTTAAAAATGGTCCACATCAAAAAAAAAATCTTAAAAAACAACAAGAAAGGAGGACCGGCGCCCCCCGCCCCCCGCCCATCATTCTTGACGCTAAGGCTCCTTACGCAACTCGCCATCAGAGCCAAAACACACTCTGCCGGAAATGCCCACGGCCTCCCTCTTCCAGGACAGCTGCCTGGGCGGGAGGATGCCAGCCAGCCTGAGAGTCCTCCCCGTCTGCCCGGGGCCAGCAGAACGGGAGACTCAGCCTGGGGCGGGGGTGGGTGCCTGGGGGTGAGGTGGCCTGGGAGGAAGGCCCGCAGCTCATTCCCCAGGGGGAGGGGGCCCCGGTTGGCTCACAACTCCAAGCACGGAAGGTGACAGGGCAGATGAACTTCATCTCCTCTTCCTAAGTTAACAGGCTTATTACTCTTTTGATAAATTCCATCTTTCACCTCCTCTATCCTTCTTCCAGCATCACCCAGACCCCCAGGGGTTGCACCCAACACACGCAGACATCGGTGGGCAGAGGGGCACCTCCCTGGGGTCTGCACCCTGCGTCTTTGGCATCCTATTCCACAGGGGCTGCCCCTTTGCCCTTCACACTGACCACGCGCAGTCCCAGTTCCCTGCCAGCAACGACCCCATCCATGGGGAAGGGGAGGGGCTCTTACGTGTGGCTCCTCGGTGGCTAGCGGCAACCCCACGCCCACGAGGGCTTGTCTCCTGTGAGCTGCTTGTTTATGTTACAACCATTCCTGAGTTATTTGGTTGTTTCATTAACACCGGTCAGGGCCCCTCACTGGACCTCACCAAAGCCAGTCTGTCTCCTGGGGCTGCTGTGTGTGTGGGGGGCCCGGAGACCTTAAGGGCCAGAGCAATCAACTCTTGTCCTGCAGGCGCTCAGAACTGTAACAGGGTCAACTCGCTGGAAACATTTTCTGCAGTCAGCTCCCCTGAACCCAGGTTCCTCCAGGGCTGCTTTGAGATCCACTCCCAGCTTAGAGGATTCGGGACTTTGCCCTTTTGCTGCTTTACGATGGCAGATCCCCCAAACATGGGTTCTGACCTGCTCTGTCCCCCAGCCCTGGGGTCACCCTCCTTTCCAGGCCGCTCCCCTGTCCAGACTAACTCAGGACTCCTCTGAGTTACAGCAGCTCTCCACCCGGGGACAACTCAATCCCGTGTAACCAGGTTGGAGGAGGAGGAAAGACAAAGTGGATCCCGGGAGCGGCTGGCCAGAAACACAGCCCCTGGCGTCACTGGTCGTGAGCAAGGACTGAGCTGCTGCCGCCGCGGCCCCGGAAGAGACCACCCTGGGGGAGCCAAGATGAGGGCATGAGGCAGCTTTTGGAGATGCCACCTGGGCGAAGGCTCTCATGGGTGCCACGGGTGCCAAGCTGGCGGCGAGCAGGCCTGAGGTTTCCCCCGATGGCCACGGACACCAATGACCCGTCCCCAGCAGGCTGCGGCCTGGGGGTGGGACAAGCTGACAGGATCACAGCAAATCAGAGGACGGGCCATGTGACCGGCAACCTGCCGTTTTTAAAATATAACATTTATTGCTTAGATGGTTTGATACAGAACAGCTTTTCTTCTCATTCTGAATTTGGAAGTACTGTACAACTGAATACAAAGAGGAGCGGAAAGTACCCAAACCGAATCTGTGATTCTGTTCATGTGGCCTAAACCAGTTTTGTACATCACATGTAGCAGCAGTTTTTAAGTTCCCTTTAGAAAAATACGAATTCTACACATTTATTACTGTTTCCTGTTTAATGCGTGGGCTGAAATCACTAGGATCAACTTCCTTCTGGAGGAAAGAGAGGAACAGAGGGTGGAAAGAACGGCGAAACTTCCTGAAACCGGCATCCGACTGTCACATAGCTTCCCCAGGGCTGGTGGAAAAAACAGCCCTTTGGGTTTTTTGTTTTGTTTTCACAGCCGGGAGTTTCATGTAGTGATTGAATCTCAGCATCGTGTCCATAAATCAAAGAGAAAAACAAAAGAGAGAAACTTGCACCTCAAAAAACTTTTCAGAAGATCCATATATATATATTTTTTTGTAAAAGCCCTGAGAGAAGGAGAAAGAGAATCAAACAAATGTATAGAAACAAATTAGCTGGACATGCAAACTAAGCTATGATTCACCCAGAGTTTAAACAAATCACAAATTTCACAGTTTAATATTGGGGGAGGGGACAGAACATCAAACAAATGATACATCTCTCAGCCTCACTAGTAAAATGTGGCAAGACCTTATCGACTACGAGGGTGCAGACAAGGCTAAATAAAGCTTTCAGTCGATGGCGAGCACTGCGAGCGGCGGCCCCGGCTGGGCTGCGGCCTGGTGCCCACTCCGTCTCGCCCCAGCGCAGAGTTAAGTCGTGGCCGCTCCCCACAACATTCCGAATTTTAGTGTGGAGAGCTGCGAAGAAAAACAAAACACAAGCAACCCCAAGTAATAGCAACAACAAAAATAACAACAACAATCGTCATAAGAAATTAAGGGATGAATGAACTGGTTTTAACTAAGCACACCACGCTTGGTAGGAAGTGATACTGGGTGGGGGAATCATTGGTTCTGATTCGTGCTCACGTAGAGTGAAGAAAACCTTTTGAAACTGGTTCACACATCCCTAATACAGTTACAAGTCATATATACCTCAACCTTTTTCCTTTCACATGCAAAGAGATCACTTTTTCATCATGTCAAGAACACACATAGCTTCCTTTGAAGCCCGGGTGGTTGGCTTTTGGCTACCAGGAGTTGGTGAGGAAGTGGGAGGAAGGGGGTCCTTGTGGTGGACGCAGGTGTAAGGACAGAGGAGCCCTGGGGGCCAGAAAGGGCGAGGGTCCCGGGAGGGGTGGCACGGGAGGCCTGAGGCACTGAGGCTGGGGCGTCCCCCGGGCGTCTGGCGGGAGGACAGGATGCTGAGCACAGCCCAACTACAGTAGGATCTGTTTCTTTTCACTGCTGGCAGCTACAGTAAGGGGGTCTATTGCCTGCAAACGATGCTCACGCAAGAAAATCCCGCCTCTGTGCACCCAGGGGTTCAGGCGATTCAGAAACTAGACACAACATGTTTATCTTCGAGCACCAACCCCAAATCACAGGAAGGTAAACATACACCTATTTTTCCTCTTCAATCTCGCATGTGCAGTTTTATTACCAGTAGTAGTATTTCATCGCTCCGCGAAGGACAGGAGCACAGGCAGGTGAGGCCTGGGCTGGGCTTGGCAGGAAGACCGCGAGGGACAGGTCCTGCTGCCTGGCTTTCCCGGAAGCCCAGGCACGCACCTCGCCTCCTCTCCCCTCCCCGGCTGCCCCTCGGCCCCGCAGGCGGGAGGACCACACGGCCCCTGCTGGGTTCTGCAGTCACGGAAGAAAGGCTTGTCTAAGTACAGTAGAAGAGCCACCGCCCGGAGAGCCAAGGACAGCTGCGGGCAGACGCTCACGCGGGGACCTGGGGGCGGCCCAGGTCTCCCAGGACAAATATTGCCCATTTGTTTCTGCTGACTGCAGAGACCAGCAAACTGATGAACTACAAATAATAATAATAATAATAATAATATTATTAATACATATACCGAAAAGGGGGGGGGGAATCAGATACATGACATCTATGCATGTTTTCCATCAGTTCAGTTGCCAGGGGAACTCTTCTCTGTCTTGAAACTTGAACAGTAATGGCATATCTAACGCTGAGAGAGTGGAAACATGTACGAGGTCGAAGCTAGAATCTTTCCTGGTTTTGGCTTGAACCAAACTGGAAACCTTCATCAACCACATCCTGCAATATATCGAGGACCAAATTACAGCTCCACCATGTAGCAAACAGAAAAAAAAAAAAAAAAAAAAAAAAGTCTAGTTGAGAAATGAGCATCTTATCCACATTTCCTCTGGGAATTTACATGAAATTCACATCACTTTCTTCCAGTTATTGGCCATGGGTATCCAAGGGCATGTTTTTTTTTTCCCCTTCTGTTTCCAGCTCACAGAACAAATGTTACTATCACAGAATTGCAAAAACAAGTTAACACACACCAAAACAGAAGGTAAAGTTAATGCTTAAATGAAAAGGTCCTCTCCAAATAATTCATTAAAATATTTGTTTTGTTTTTTAAGAAGTCATTTCGGGAAAACACAACACCCAAGACGACACCAAAGGGCTGGTAAGTAGTTAAGGCACTCGAGTCGAACGTGCTGCATCTCCGCATGGGTCTGTAAGGCTATGGCACTGAGCGAGGCGCCTGCCTCTCTCCCTACCCCCCGTCCCCCTCCCTCCCCCACCCCGAGAGCTGAAGGGCACTGAGGAAACCTCGGGAAATGTAGACTCAGGACATTTTGCTCTGCTGGCTTTCGTCTGTGTGCTGGGGGGCAGGCTGGGCTGTCATTCCAGGCCCAGGAGCGAGGCGCTGTCGGCAGCGGCCAGGAGGGGGTGGGCGGGCCTCCTGCCGGGCAGCTCCAGCAGGTCCTGCACGAGGGCCGCCGGGCTCTCCCGCTCAGGGTCACCCGGGGACGCCTGCTCCTTGGGGCTGCCCACGGCAGCGGCCCTGGGAGCACTCCTGCTGGCCTCAGCCTGGCCGGCACCTGCCGTCCGGCCCGTCGCCCTCTCCTCCCTGCGGCCGGCGTCCTTGGGGGCCAGGCTCTCCTTCCGGCTGCGGGTGACGGCCACGTGGTTGCTGGCGAGCAGGGCCGAGTCGGCCTCACTCTCCGACACGGGGTTGGTGCCGCTGTGGGTGGACTCGCTCTCGCTGTCCTCCTCGCCTCGCTCCTCCTTGTCGCTGTCCTTTCCGTGCTGCTTGGGGTGCCGGGCTTTCTGGTGGACCCGCTGGTGGCGAACCAGGCTGTGCTTCAAGGTGAAGGTTCGCTCGCAGGTCTGGCATTTGTACGGCCTCTCTCCTGGGGGATGGAGAGAGATTCACGGCTGTCAGCAAGGCCACCGGCACCCACCTCCCTGCTCCGCATGATAGCAAGCGAAGGCCCTAGGGGGACGGCGGCTGGGCCAGGCCGGGCCTCCCTCCCGCTCACAGGAAACCTTATCTGTCTGAACTGGCAAAATGGGGAGGGAGGAGAGTGGAGGCCCACACAGCCCTGTCTCCTCGTCCTTCAGCCCAGGGTTTGCACACCTGATCCAGGAACCAGAGTCCCAGAAGTGGAACCTCAGGGACAACAAGACCGGCCTGAAAGAACCCAGCAGTGGCGTCCTTCCCAGGGTCAGGCACCATCGCCAGGGACCCTGTAGGGTGGCACCTCCCAAGTCGAAGCTGCAGGTATGCTGTGTTCTGACTCAGAGCAGCTGGGGCTTCCCCTCTCGCCTGCAAACACGGAGCTGAGGGCAGCTGAGAGCACCACCTGCCAGTACCCCGAGAATCTCTCTCTGCTGGGAGCCAAGCTCCGGTGCCCTCAAGTCCCAGCACAGGGCCGTGGGTGTGTGTGGGGGGCACGTGTGCACCTTGGCCGCTGGGAGGAGAGGGAAGCTGAAACCAAGACACAGAGGAGCTTTTCTGTTTGGTGGGGGAAGAATCGCTTGTATCTTCTGGCTTCATGAGGACATCCAGGGGGCCTTTCTACCAAAACAACAGCCGCTGCTTTGGGGTTTGCAGCCTCAAGCCCAGAGGCGGTGGATTCCAGGAGGAGCAAGGACATGCCCAGGCAGCAGCCAGATGACCGCCCCACTCAGCCCCATCAGCCCCGCTGCTGCAGAGCCAAGAACAGACAAGGTTCTCGCTGCACAGCCGACCTAACACTTGTTGGCTGACGACGAATCCCGGGTGCCTCCCCACACAGGCCTCGGGCCGCGAGCCCCACGGAGCCCCACCGCACCGCCTGCTCCGCCGGCCACACCCACATTCTTCTAGATGCTTCTACCAGGCAGGGCAGCCATCATCCCCATTCTCGAGACAAGACTACGGAGGCTCAGAGGACTAAGAGGCCGATCAAAACGCGCTGGCAAACACCACTCTGCCGTCCACTGCACCTGTGCCCTCCTAGTGCTAAGAGTGGGACATGCCCTCAGAATTCCTAGCCCACCCGGGCTCTCTCCCTGCTCGGCAAGAAAGCCCTGCTGCCCACTGTGGCTGGAGGACGGGATCCTGGCTGGCTCGCTGGCCCCCCCGCCCCGCAACCTCCGCCAGCAGCCCTCCCCCCGCCCCCCCTCACCTGTGTGTGACCTCATGTGCCGGGTCAGGTCCTGCAGGGACCAGAACCTCTTGCTGCACACACTGCACACCTTCTTCCTCTTGTCCGCCTTGCTGGCCACACTCCTGGGGGAGTCTGTCTTTGGCTTCTTGTCGTCCTCACTCTTCTCCGAGGGCTTCTTCTCGGCCAGGCCCTCCCCATCCCCATCCGAGGGGCCCTCGGCCTCGTCGCTCTGCTTCTCCGCAGGGGCTTCAGTCACGGCCTCCGCCTGGGCGGGGGACTCGGTGGCCGGGGTCTCGGCGGGCCTCTGTGGCAGCTCGAGGGCAGTGGGCGGTGGCGCTTCAGGCTCCTGGGGGGCTGTGCTCCTGTCCCCGGGCTCCTCGCGGCCGTGGGCCTTGCGGTGGCGGTTGAGGGTCCCGAGGAACTTGAAGCTCTTGCCGCAGACGTGGCAGGCATGGCGGGCGTGCCTGTGGTCCTGCGCAGCCGGGTCCCCGCCGTCGCCCGCGCCGGCCTCGCCCTCGGCCAGCTTGAAGCCCATCAGCTTGCTGGCGAGGTTGAGGTCTAGGCTCTTGTTGCTGACCGTGTCCTCCGCGGGGCTGTCTGCGTCCTCATCCCACTCCCCCTCCGCGCGCTCCTCCTCGGGCTCCGCGTCCTCCTCGGTGCCCCTCTCCTCCCCAGCCAAGGGCGTGGCTGCCGCCGGCTCCGCCTCCTCTGCCGCCGACTCGTCCGGGACCGGGCTGGGCTCCGCTGCTCCTTCTGGTGTCGGCGGCTGCCTCTCCCGGGAGGTGAGGTCCAGCACTTCGCCGCCCGCCGATGCCTCAGCGTCCGACTGGCTGTCTGCAGAGCAAGCACGGGGCAGGCTGAGACCCGGGCCACCAGACACGCCCCTTCCGAGGGCTCGCTCCTGACCCACCCCCCGGGGGCCTGTCTCCCAACCCCCGCCAGGACTTCTCTCACACAAATTCCCCTCACCCCTTATGTCCCTCAAGAGCCAAGACAAATCGGGGGTTAATTTTTAAAAGGCAGAAGGAGCAGCCGCACACGGTGCACACAGGCTGGGGTCACAGGGTAGCTGCGCCTGCAGCTCCCGGCCTCCCTTCCCCGCCGCCCCCATGCCGAGCCAGCCCCCTCCACGGGCACACACAGGGATGCTCGGGGCCCCCAGGGGCAGCCAGACAGAGCGACGGCGAGAGAGGACAGCTGGCACATTCCAGAGACTCGCAGCACAAGGGAGGTTGAGGAAGCTGAGCCGTAGAAGTTATTTTCCAGTGCAAAGAGGTTGTGTACACATGCAGCCTACACAGGCCCGCCCCCCAAACACGGTATCTGGGAGCACCTCACAGGAAGTGGCCCAAAGCGAGTATTCTGTGTATGTGGTACACATGCTCCCGCCTGACGGCGGGTTTCTAGTAGAGGTCCCAGGCAACAGGAGACGCATGCACACCTGCAGCCCCCCCCCCCCCCCCGGCAGCTGTCAGGACCCCATGTAGGGAGCGGAAACATTTCCTGTCTCTCAAGTGGTTCCTACCTGTCCAGTCTCCACAGCAAAACCAGATGTGGACAGGCCACCAGTTTCTATCAGCCTTCTTAAGGGCTGGCCTGGTGGTAACAGTATCGACACCAAAGAGATGACGGTATTTATCAAAAGCACCATCTCCTCTCTACTCTGGTTGGGCAAAGTCTTAGCCAGTATTTTATTATGTGCTCTGATAGTGAAGCTAAAGCTTGCTGAGCCCGACTATTAACTACAGATGCAACGACCAATGGACTACTGTGGCATCAGGCTGACAAAATTCGTTATTTCATGGCACATATGTGACATGAACCTCCCTCATCATGCCAGGTCTCCGATCACAAGTTCACACATCTAACCTGAAGTCTCACCTGATGAGAGCAGACCACCGCCACACCGACCCAGGCCCGTGGCTCTGAGTCACAGGCTCCACGACTCGCCACCAACGCAGCCCTGGGCTGGGGGCGAAGGAGCTGCACCAACCCTGCCACGGTCATGCTGCCTGGGGCTCTCGGCTCACCTACAGCAGTCTACGCGGCTCTCCCACTTTACTTCTCTTCACTGGTTTTATTCTGACTACTTTTTGGCAACCACTGTTTGAGTATCTTAAAAGGTTTCAGAAGGAAACAAGTAATTGTGGGGTGAATATAAAATTTCTGAAAGAAATTTTGACAATTTAAATGATTTCTGACAATTATCCAAAAGATGAAAGAAGATGACCCCTGAGACATGCACACCAACATCGAGGCCTTATTCCAGGGGAAAAACCAGCTACTCATTTTCTTGAATCACGCAAATGGAGAGCACCTATTAAATGGCTTTTGGTATAAACTCCACAATAAAAAAAAATACAGAATGCTTGGTTTCCTATTTGTTGGTTCCGTGGGTAGTTACATTAAAGACAAAAAAAAGACAAAACAAAAACAAAAACAAAAAAACGGCGAGGGGAGGGTTGATCTCTGGTTACTCCCTATTTGTCCCAGTATACTCTAGGCTGTTTCACTTAATTATTAATTTTTTTCCACCAAAGAGCATGGATTATTTAAAATTTCAACTGTAGTAGGATATATTTAAGATGATAAACTTTTGGGGGAAAATTCACAGTGAATTCTGAAATCAAACCCAAGTAAAAATACTACGATAATACACTAAGATCAGATCGTTCTGACTCCTGGGCCCTCCCTAAGTGTGGATAATGGAGAGCTCACCCTAAAGGCAATGGGAGGCCAACTCGCTTCCTCCGAGGAGTGGAGAGGGCTTGTTGCGTTCTACCCAACGTCCACTAGGGGGCGTGTTTTAGCAGGGCAGCCGGTGCCCTTCAAGTTCCCAGCAGCACTAAGGGCTCTTCTCAGCAATTCTTGGGAACAACGCACTTAGCCCCGCTCTGTCTCATGAACACCCGCCTTACAGCGCCAGGTCCTATCTTGACCTTGTCCTCCGCAGCAGCTCACCCTTCCGAGTGCACGTGGCGGAGCTGATGACTTTTGTAAGCAATGCGGCTTTAAAAATGTGTTGATTTGGGGACTTCCCTGGCGGTCCAGTGGTTCGGACTCTCTGCGCTTCCACTGCAGGGGGCCTGGGTTCGATCCCTGGTCGGGGAACTAAGATCCCGCAAGCTGTGAGGTGCAGCCAAAAAAAGAAAAGAAAAGAAAAAGGGGAGGGGAGAGCGAGGGAAGAAAACTGTGTTGATTTTCTGTCCCTGTCAGCCAGTCCCTCATTCGTGATGCTAATCTAAGAAAACTGCTAGAGGAAGCAGACAGAATCTGAAGGCACTAGTAGATAAGAAGCCCAAAGCTCCTCCGATGTGATGCGCAGTGTGGAGACTTCCGATGCGATGCGCAGTGTAGAGACTTCCACGTTAGCGCAACAATTAAGTACCTACTGCTTCCTAGAAATTTCGCGTCACCCAACTGAGGTGACAATGTACTGACCTCAATGCCTACCTGGCTGGGCAGGGGCACAGCCTCCACTTTATCTAGACCAGCACTCCCCGTGGTGCAGTCCATGCCCGTACGTGGCCTTCTGGGCTGGCAAGGGCGCCACCACTGAGGGACAGTCTTCAAGTGTCCACGCTGGGGAATTAATTCCCTGGCGGTCCAGTGGTTGGGACTCGGCGCTTTGACTGCTGTGGGCCCGGGTTCAATCCCTGGTTGGGGAAGTAAGATCCCAAAAGCCGTGCGGCGAGGCCAAAAAAAAAAAAAAAGAAAGAAAAAGTCCACGTTTACACTGATTTGAAGAGTCACATGCAGGTGCCCACAAATAGGAAGGCTCCTACAGACATCATCTGAGGAAGAACCAGGAGCATCCCCTGAGGGCAAAGTGGGCCAGGGTACCTCTGCCCACAAGAAAGTGAATCAAAGTTTCAGCCTAGCTTTGAACTATCAATATGTCCCTTTCAGCTAAAACTGCCCCCATCGGAGCATCTTCAGCATGCCTTTGGGGGAAAACCTAGGGCGCATTTTTGTGAGACCTTATGTGATCGAAAAAGTCAGACCTACGTTGCAAAACATGTCCTGGGATTTTAAGAAAATGCAACCTAGGCACATAAACCTAGAAATCCCTCAAGAACTGCCTTGGTCATTTCCTGCCTTTGTGTTTTTACCGTCTTTCCCCAAAGCCTCACTTTTAACTTCATGGGAGGGAGCCGGAAAGGAAACCTTCACTCCCTCCATCATGCTCACCTGGTTTAAAAAACTTCCCCTTGAAATCACTGAAATCCACCTCCCTGACCCTCCTTCTCCCCATCCTACCTCTCAGCCCTCTTTCTCACCACGGATTGTGACCACAATTAAACCAAACCTATATTTTTCTCTTTGCTGGTTTCACGTTACAACTCTCACTGAACTTTCTTTTTCCAGAGGCTTTGTCCCTTAAAGGAAACCTACACAACCTCCGGGCAGGGTCAGGGCAAGGAGGGCGCTGATGGGACTTGGAAAAACAAAACTCATAACTGCAATTTAAAAGATAAATTCACCCACCATGAAGATGTGGGCTGCACCGAAGCTAAGATATAAGTTCCGATTGGCTTTGCGCCTGCAGGAGCCCTGGTTTTGGTGTTCCTTGATCATACAGATCAAGATGCTGAACCCAAAGTATGTTACACTTTAAGACTTGTCTGCCAGCGTGGGAAACCAAGGGCTCCCCGCGGCCACCTCAACTATCAGCTGCTTTCCCTCCTTTAGGACCATGATGGGCTGTGAGAAAATGGGCTGGGTAGAACGTGATGTGGCAGCTGACACTCAAACACTGAGAGGGGTCATCCCAGTGAAGGTGTGCTCTGCCAGCCTCGCTGCCCGTTTCCTGGGGTTGAACAGCAGATCACCCAGCAACCTCGGGCTCGAGGGCACCCAAGTCACGGCAAGATTCCGTGGGGCCTGTACGTTTCTCTACTCAAAGATCCTGGCGAGTCACGTGGACCTGGACGCTGGAGGGGGCGTGGCAAACTGGCCTACACTTCTATACCCTGAGAGGGTCTGGGTACACCACAACCGAGGGCCTGGCCGTTCAAGGGCTTGTTTCACTGGGCTCTGTGGGAGGTGTGGGGAAAGAGCAGAGGGCTCTGCACCAGCTCCTCTTCCTGGAGAGGCTGCCCGCTCACTGCACCCCTCTCCCCCGTAACTGGGACAAGGACAACGGGGCCGGGGCTGGGGTTGAAGCCCGACCCTCCAGTCCACACTCACTCACAGACAACACAGCTCCCCAACCCACCCAAGTCTGAGGGGGAGAAGCCCGGACACAGTCACAACTCTAGAAAAGCACATTTGGGGGGAATCTCCTCGGATTCAGAAAAGGGGGAAATGTCAAGCTTTCCAGATTTGCCAGACTGAACCCATACCTGCAACAGTTATTCAGCACTGGCCAACCAGCCCTGTGTCTGAGTAACCCGCAGCAGCCGATTTTCTGTTTTATTTGTTTTGTGGGGTGAGGGACACAAAACCCCAGCAGCTGGAGATAATGGAATATACTGAATAGAGGACATGAGTAAATACAGAAGCTGTAAGGAAAAAAAAAGGTGGCAGGAGACGCACGGGGCAGCTGTTAATTGCTCTATAGGGGCCGGAGGAAGGAAGCACATATCAGCACATGAGAAGAATACCCGGATTCGGGTCAAGCAGAGATGTGATTAAAGAAAGGACATGCAGAGTGCTTTTTCAAACAAGACAAAGTTTTTTTTTTACTGGGAAAAGAGTTATTTAAAAGAAAAACACCCCACCCAGCCCGGCCCCTCCCAGCTGAGGGTGGAGCGTCACTAGTTCCTGCAACACCCTGGCAGCGAGCGAGCGGGCCCATCCCTGGCTCTGCAGGATGCGGCAGACGCTGGGGTTTGAGAAAACAACACCCGAGTAGTTTCACATCCCTTTCAGACGTGTTCCTATGCAGAGCTGGACTATGCACCCTCCTGCACAGCCCAGCTCCACAGGGCAAAGGGCAGGAACAGGCGTCTGGGGTGGGAGGGGTGGGGAACAGATCTTCTCTAGCAGCTCAGAGAAGCAGCCTGGGGGCGCTACCGTGGCCCCCATACCCGTCCTGCTGCTGGGATGCCAGCAGGAGGCCTCAGGGTCCTGCAGAGAAGGGGAGGCCGCCAGCCGCAGTGCACAGGCCGGGGCGCGGCTAACGGGCTCCTGCGGCGCCCTCCTCTCCATCACTTGGAGGCACTACCTGTGCTATCATGGGCTCCAACATCACTCTGTTTTGACTGGGGGATAAGCCCGTTTCTTCTCAGGGAACAGGCGGTAACTCCGTGTTTGCGCAACTGGTGGCGTTCACAGTTAGATTTGGTGGAAAAGAAGGCACCGCATTTTTGACAAGGGAAGGGTTTCTGACCTGAAGCGGGAAAAAAAATACATGTTTATCTGGCTTTCTACTGCAATGAAAAAGAAAAATCGCTTTCCATTCATTCTCCTGGGATCATTGGCATTTGTCCACCCCCCCACCGAACCCCTTTCTTTTAAGAAAATAAACAAAATACATTAAAAAAAACAAAACAAAACACTGAGAACAGCAGCAACTCAAGTGATCACCTTCCCTTATCCTGAGTGAGATGAAAGATTTGTCTTCAAAATACTAAAAGTTAACAATGAAACCAAGATACATATCTGAAGTAAAACAGTATTACAATTACAAATCTTACATAATAACTACAACAACAAAGGTGAGTGAAGGGATCTGAGCACAGCAGGAGAACACCTATGTCCACCACAGAGAGAAGACGCCTGTGATAGTTTCCAGCCTGGCAAGTACCGTGGACGTGGGGAATCGAATGGGATGAAGGGCAACGCCCGGGGCCTCCTGGAGGAATCCTGAACCCTCTGGATGTCTCTGGGGTCCGGCCCTCCCACCTGGACTGCAAGTGCTGAGTTCTGACTTCCCGGGATGCCTCCTGTCTGACCTCTGCCCAAGGTCACCGTGGTCCTAGCTGGCAAGACAGGGGAGGTCGGCTTGGTGCACGAGGGTTCTCTGTCCCCCTTGCTCTAAGCTCTTGCTGGTGGTGCATCAGTGACCAAGGTCCCGAGTCTGATCAGAGCCGCGTGCTCCACTCAGCAGCCCGCGTGTGAAGCTGAGTCACTGAGCGGCCCCTAACCCCACCAGCCCCACAAGTAGGCCAGCTGCCTGTCCCTCCCCGGCCATTATCTGCTTCGACCGGCCTACTCTCCCCTTCTTCCATTTCGATTCCTTTTGCAGGCTCCTCAGTACCTGGTCCTGTGTCTGCATGGACGGACGAGGGGGCGAAGCCAGGGCAGACCACGAGGACAAAGAGAAGGAGAGAGGAGGGACCAGGGAAGGGAGTGGGCGGGCACCAGGACAGAGGAGGTGTGGTTATCAGTTACTGCATCACTGGATTCTTCTGTTTCCCCCCCAAGTGCCACATTCTAAGGTTCTGGTTTCTGATTTTACAGGGAAAAGGTTTCGTGCACCGACAAACAGGACTCATAGAGCTGCAGCCAGCACGGCTGTCTCATAACCCCAAGGCTGCCACGATCACACACACATCAAGACATGTCAGGCAAGTCAATCAGCGCGGTTCCCTGGAAACACTAAGAGGGGGTGGGGCTGGGCTTCAGCCTTCCATTTAGGTTTAGATGAGCGTTAATGGACCCCAGAACCAGCGCAGGCGCACAAGTCCAGGCACCCAGGGAATGAACAGCGTGGGCCTGGAGCCCCGAGTTCTCAGGACAGGAAGGACTGGCACTGCCAGCCGCACAACTCTGGGGCGCCTTTCGCACGGAGCACACCGCGTGTGACCCCGAATCCCCACACTCCAATTATGAGCATCAGCAGTAACCAAAGAAAGGGGACGCCCACCTCCCCCTGAGCCATGGTTCCAAATCACTGGTAGGGTTTTTACGAACACAGATGCCTAGAACCATCAAACACCACGGAATTAGAAGCCTGGGAAGGTGGAATCAGACACTCAGAAACTGGACCCGTGCACCTCTAAGGAGCTCCACTTGGTCCTGAGAGGATGAAATGGAGAACCCGACTGCTCCACAAAGCTTGTAGGTGTTTTGCGCTAAATTTATAAAAATGCTCACATTAAAAAAAAAAAAAAAAAAATCACGCTTTTTGCGTGAAGACTGGTTGTAAAGTATTTTAATGCTTTTTTTGTGCACCCTTCTCGCTTTTCACTAAAAGTTGAACATGATGTTTAATAATTATTCAGGCTGTGTTAAGTAAGAAGAAAATACTTATCCTTTAACATTTTATTGTCAAAAGGCAACGTCACAGCTTCCCTGAGTCAAGAGAACCAGGCTCGAGAAGAAAACAAGTCAGAAGCTGTGACTATGAACTGTGATCTGGCTCTTGATTTCAAATAAAGCAGTTAGTTTCTTGCTTCTTCCTCTTACATGATTTGCTCTGTAACTTTCACACTGGTAAATGCGTCACTTGTACAGCTGGTTTGAATAGCCAGGCTGATGTCTCATGACGATGAGGAGTCATGTTAAGGTTAAATGTAGAAAACGATTCAATGACCTGAAAGTACTGTATCCAGTTAGGAAGATTCCCGAAGTGACAACTAACAGCAGTCTTTAAAAGTTCCCATTTCACTGCATAAGTCGCACATTTTACATAGGAGTGTGCTCTCCAGACTGCATGGACAGAGGAAAACAAGAGCGCTTTGACTATTTTATGATCATACAGGTTTCAGAAAAACCTTGCTGACTCGTAATCTACGTGGAAAGTATCCAATGATTTTATTCATTTGGTAGCAGCCACAGAAGACTGTTCCAGCAGCGGTGTTTCTAAACGCACCTGTGAGCACAAGGAGCACCTCTGCACCCAAAGGCCCGTGACGTCCTTCCGCCCCACCCTGCGATGTCAGCCAGTAGTTTTCACTCTCACAGAACAGTCAAGAAACGAAGAAAGAAATTCTTCAGGAGACGATGCCGTCTGGCAGGCACTGGGCAGGAAGGAATAAAGGACGAACAACCAGAGCAAGTCCAATGGCCCGGCCTCACACCCTCAGACGCCTCTCCGTACCCCCCCGCCCGCCCCCACCCGGGGCACAGGCCTCTCTCTGTCTGTCTGTCTTTCTTTCAGGATGTGGCAGATGCAGGGCCGCCCAGGTAAACGCTTTCAGAGCTGCCCCTTAAGAAAGTTGGAAGCAGCCAAACACGGCTGGTGTCAGTGCTTCCACACTGAGGTGTGTACATCTCACTGGTCTCAGCTCCGCCGCTGGTTGCCTGTGAACAGCGGGTGGGAGAGGTGGGTGGGGAGGGCCCCAGGCTGGCAGAAAAGGGCAGCGAAGCTCTCAACCGTGAGAGAGTGAGCAAGGCAGGGGGCCACGGATGTCAGAGCGGGAGGGCACCTCAGCACCACAGGTGCCGACCCCTCCGTTCCACGCGGAGGAAGGTGAGGAAGGGGCTGAAATGGACCGTTTCCTGGCACTCTCTCCTCTACTTGTGGCCTCAAAACACACGGGACGCTCACGAGGGGGAAAGGCAGGAAGAGTGAGCCGTCTTCTCCTAAAGAGGCAGCACTGTTCAGGCTGAGAAGGGAAGGAGCCAGGACGGTCCTCCTCAACAGGATGCCATGGGCTAGCGGAGGAGGGGAAGGAGGAAACTCAGCTGTGTGTGGAGATCACGCCAGGATCTCACGAAGTTCGCCAGCAGACGCCAGCTTCCTCCTAAGACATGATTCCTAGAACCTGAGCCACGCAGAGAAAGGGCTGAAACCACGTGCCCCTTGCCTGAGCAACAGTGAACCCCCGACTGGGCACTTAACACCTGGGCTACTTAATGCTGCCCATTTAGGGGGCGGGGTGCACTGGAAACATGTCTGTGAGACGACGTAAAGATGCTAGAATTCTTTGCATGCGCTAAGAGGCTGGGAAGAGGCCGACCCTCAAGATGCACAGTTTGCTTCAAGCCAGTTTAAAACTGGACGCCACTCAACAGCTTCCGGCTGGCATGCAGCTAGAGCTTAACACTGCCACCCCGGCCCCCAAGCCTCTTCCCTGTGTAACGAGGTTTTACAGGGTCATTTCAGAGTCCATGTTTAGTTTGTTACATGTGAGCCTCAGTCTAATTTCAGCATTACAGAGGGAGCACCTCATAGGAAGCCACGAGCCGGGCACTTGGAGATCCCACAGCAGAGCCGTCTACCGGGAAAACCTCAGCGTGCAGGAAGGCTGGGCAGGTCACATGATTTCTCAGGCTCCGTCCAGCTCCAGCACTGTACCAGACATAGCCGAGGGCTGTATAAAATTACTAAATGGAGCTAATGCTGAGATTGTTGCTGGAAGCTGAGGCTGTGAAAGGGCAAAGGAAGTTAACTGAGCCCTATGGGCGCCAGCGTTCGTCCAGGTCTAAGCGTGTGGTTAGCACCATCCCACGGTCACAAAGTCTCTGGTCAACAGCTCGTGGTCCACAGCCGTGTTCCACCTTGTCTCAAACCACTTCCCAATCTTCTGCGTTCGCACGTGTGAGGATACAGGGGGGCAGAAGAGGCACGCCCCCTGCATCCTCAGATGGAACCTGACCCTGGCTCCCACCCCCAGCACTACTGCGCGTCCCCCGAATGCCTGCAGGCAAATTACTCAAGCCTCCCTAAACTTCAACTGCGTCATGGCAAGATGGGGACGACATGGCCCTCGTGGCCCGGGCACCAATACTAGCTCTGGAAGGGTTCTCTACCCGCCCGAATGCGCCCCTCAAGAAAAAAAGCCCGCGACCCCACGGCAGGAACACACTATGTGAGGGACGGGGTGGAAGCAGACACGGCCGTCAGGGGACAGTGACTGTGGGGGGAGAAGCGGCAGAACATGTTCACACCTACACCTGCCTCCGCCCTCCCCCCGCCCCCGTCTCAGACTAACTCCCATCTCCTCTGCTCCGTTCCGACGCCACCAAATTTTAAACGAACGAGGTCGCTTCGGCGTTCAAAAGGAGCTTCTATTGGGCACCTGCAAAGACACGGCGCGACCCTTGAGCGCACGTACGGGCTGCTCAGTCCTCTCAGGGAGGCCGCTGGAGTGCAGGGAAGAGGACAGTGGCACCCGCCCAGCACAGGGCTCCCGGCTGGAGCAGAGGTGGGGAGGCGGTGCTGGCAGGGGAGCGCTCCTCATCACGCCCAGACCGCCTGCTTGCTCAAAAGCAGCAACGGGAATACTCACTTCTCCAGAGACTGTGCAGGAGACAGACAGCTGCCACCCAAAAAGGGCGGCAAGAGAGACTGCTGTGCGGGGCACCTTCTCTCTAAGACGCATCTTCTTTCTGAACTGCTTTCTTCCTTAGAACTGTTCCCTTACTTTGTCAGGCTTAAATGATTTCAAACGGAGAGAAAATGACAGCCTGAAAAACGCAGCACAGACTCTACAAATCTAGGAATTCTGGTTCCTGTTATTTGAGTCCTCCGTGGACAGACACTCCTAACTGATGCCTGGGTTTGAGGCCCCACCACGCCGGAAACAGACGCCGTGCCCACGTGGCAGCCAGCCTCAGACAGACCCTGCAGCGCACCCTCCCCTGCCCTGCCCTGCCCTGCCCGTCTCCTCTGCACTCTCATTGCCCAGGACAGCTCTGCCATTCCCTCCCGATGTCCCAACTTGTTAGGAGAAACAGCCTTCCACGGAGGATCCACCCTGCGTGAAGCCTTTCTACCTGGATACAGAGCGTGGCTCCCACCCAGCCCCTGCCATCTTCCCCTCTCCACACCGTCATGAGCCTCTGCACTACCTGGGGTTGCCAGATTTAGCGACTCAAAATACAGGACGCCCAGCTAAAATCTGAGTATCAGATACACAACAAATAAGTTTTTAGTATATCCCAAATAGTGCACGGAAGATATTTATACTAAAAATTATTTGTTGCTTATTTGAAATTCAAAATTTAACTGGCATCCTGTATTTTATCAGGCAATCCTGTACCATACAATTCTTTATTCTGTTTTAGGTCCTATCAATTAATATTTGGATGGTGATCTCCAAAAGGCTAAGGATCTCACCCAATCTGTCCTTAGTTCAAAGATGTAAATTTTGAATACTCAGCTTGAATATTCAGTAACTCATAATTAAGATGACCCTAAGTTGTAGGGTCATCTGATTACTAACTCCCTGGTATAAAATTATTTAAAGTGTATTTCTTATCTCAAATTACTCTTTAAAAATCAATGCACGACAACATTTGAAAAATACTTTTGGGATATCTTTTCAGCAACTTAAGTCTGTTACTTAGAATAATATTTTAATTGCATGTTTCTCTCTGCAACAGCCAACAACTTTAGTATAGATAAAAATTTTTTTAAATTCTAAAGCTACTCTGTCACTGACGCTCACGATGAACAGGGGAAGAGGTAATCGCCTTAGTGAACTGAAAGGTAGCTGCAAAATTTGCAGTATTTCCCTTTATGAATACACAGCAGTCAAAAGAACTTCACAGAAGTTCTTATGTGATCTTATGTTCTCCCATTTTAAAAGCTGCCTTGAATGCAAATTCTTCTGCCCAAGTCCCTGTTCCCCTAGCTGCCTCCTGTGCATAACCAAGCAGATAATGCCTCGACCACGTGAGGGATGTGATGGCCCAAGACCATCTCACCTAAAAACACCCTGCCTGACCCTTCCCTTCACCAGCAGCCCTTGGAGGCCCAGCCAACGGAAACAGGCCATTCTGGTTACAGGAGCACACAGGGAAAAACTCTCGGCCCCATCAGGCAAGCCCCTGCTTCTGAGACTGAGGAAGAAGAGAAGCTAGGAATGGGGAGGCGGGAAGAGGGCCCCTCCTTCGACCCCACCCGTCGCCGCCCCTCAGCCCAGCGGCTGGGCCACAGCCTGCCCGGCCCTCTTACCAGTGTGCGTGAGCATGTGCCTCTGCAGGGAGCTGGCCCAGGGGAAGACCCGGGGGCAGTGGGGGCAGCTGATCCTCTGCAGGCAGCTGGCATAGGAGCTGCGCTTCGCCCTCAGCAGCCTGTCCTCCGGGGGGCTGCCCTGCTCGTCGTCGCTGGGCCCGCTGTGGTCTGCGGCCACCTCGTCCTGAGCGTCGTCCTCCGCGCTCTGCAGGAACGGACTGAACTTGTTGGTGTCCGTCGTAGCCAGCATCTTCTCGATGCTGGCGAACTCCCCGCTGGAGTCCAGGTCCACCCCGCCGCTGGTGCGCAGCCGGCTCCTCGTCCCCTTTTTCCGGCCCCTCTTCTTTGACAAGCCAGCTGGTCCCTGCTCAGTGGGCGAGGCTGCCTCTGGGCTGGTGGCAGCAGGGGGGGAGTCACTGGATCCTTTCCTGCTGGCGACATCGGTGGTGGCTTTGGAGACGGCACCCCCTACAACATCTGCAGCTGCAGCGTTACTGCCAGCGCTCGCGGGCCCTGGGTCAGCCACCTTGGTTTTCAGCAAGGTGGGGGCCGAGGACACGGATGAGATGATCTGGGCAATGGAGGCCAGAGGGGGCAGCTCCTCTGTCACGGGGGGCTTTGGCAAAAGCAGGGGGGGCTTGGGGCGCAGCGGCCGCAGCAAAGCTGGGCTGCTTATGAGAGTGGAGTTGCCCAAGAGTGGGGAGCTGTTGACCAGGGCTGAGGAGTAGATGGGCACAGCGAGTTGAACGGAGCCCTGCAGGGGCGGAGCCGGGGCTTCCGGAGTGCTGGCGGCAGAGGCCGCCGCTACAGGGGCCACGGGCTTTTCCAGGACCCCGCTGGGGCCCAAGGTCACCGGCAGGGTGGGGCAGGCTGGTGGACAGGGAGAGGCCTGCTCATTGCTCGCGGGCTCCTGCTCAGGCTTCTTGGCTTCCCCGGGAGCGGCCGCGTCCTCGTCTCCTCTCCTGAAGTTCTTGGGGATGGACAGATCGATGGGCTCCATGGAGCAGTCATATGGGGCCGAGGCGGAAGGGCTCAGGAAGGAGGCCGAGTTCTCCTGCTTCACTTGGACCAGGGCCAGGCCCTTCTGGGAGAAGTCCAAGGGCTCGTTGAAGTCCCCTGCGAAGTTGCTGGCGGGCTCCACTTTGACTGCGACGTGCGGGGGCAGCGGCTGGGCGGGGGCCCCGTGACGAAAGCCGTTCTGGGGCTCCAGGAAGGCGGCCAGGGGCTTGCGCTCACCCAGGGGGGCGCCGCCCTCCTCCACCCTGCCCGGGGCCTCGGTGGGCGCGTCGGCGGGGCCCAGGCCGTCAGCCGCCAGGACGTAGCTCTCGATGTCACGCTCGGGCACGTGCAGGTGCTGTTTGAGGACGTGGTGGATGCAGTTGCGCTTGGCCGAGAAGGCGGCGCTGCACTCCTTGCACTCGAAGGGCTTGCGGGCCTTGGGGCAGCCGCCCAGGCCGCGGCCGCAGTGCGCGCGCATGTGGATGCGGAGGGCACGGTAGTGCTTGAGGTCTTCGCCGCAGAGCCGGCACACCGTGTCTGGGGAGCAGAAGGCGTCCACCATCTCGGCCGCGCTGCTGGTCACGTACTCGATGTTCTTCTCGATGTCCTTGCGTGTGGCCTTGAGGTGCTTCTTGCGTAGGTGCCGCTCGCAGTTGGCCTTGACCGTGAAGGGGTAATGGCAGATCTTGCAGATGTAGGGCCGCTCGCCGCTATGTGTGCGCAGGTGGCGGATGAGCGCGGCCTTGTCGGCGGCGATGTAGTCGCAGATGTTGCACTGATAGGGCGAGATGCCCAGGTGGGAGCGCACGTGCGCGCGCAGCACCCCCGAGAAGGCGAACACCTGGTTGCAGAAGCGGCAGGGGTAGAGCACCTTGCGCATGGCCGGCGTCTTCTTGCCGCTGGGGGCCGTCATGATGGCCTTGAGGTCCCCCTCCGTGATCTCCTGCTTAATCTTGGCCTCCATGCTCAGGGGTAGGAGGGCCTCGATGATGCTGTCCTGCTCCAGCTGCGTCTTCATCTCGGCCTGGCCCGGCAGCTCGAGGCGCGGCTGCTGCAGGAAGAGCTGTGCGGCTGTGTTTGGCTGCGCCCCCGACTGGGACTGCAGCAGGTGGGCGTCGGAGGCCGCCTCCACGGAGCCCCTGAGGAGCTTCAGCGGCGGCGGGGGCAGGCTGGGGCTGATGCAGCCCGGGGAGGCCTGCTGCGCGTTGACGAGGGGTGGAGGCGTGGAGGTGGCCACCACCGTCCGTGGTGTGACCAGGGGCTTTGGCTTCAAAGGGGGCATGTGTTTGAAAATGGCCTGTAGAGGGGCAGCGGGGGCCTTGGACAGAGGCGGAAGACTGATCTGAGGGGGGGCCGAGGCTGCCATCTTCAGGATCTGCTGGATGTCTGCCAGCTCGATGGCTGACTCCCCAGAGATGGGCCTGACCACAATACTGCTGTCAGGCTGGATGATGAAGCCCTTCTGGAAGGGCTGCAGGGACAGATGCTTCATGTTCTCCTTGGTGGCCGGAAGGACGGTAAGAGACCCGCCCAGGGAAGCAGCTTCGAAAGGAGACAGACTCAGCAAGTTGGTGCAGCCAGGGTCCTGAGGTAGCTGACACTTGAGTGCCTGGAGCTGTATTGCTTGGTTGTCATCCGGCAGCGGCTCCTCGGCCAGTGCAGGCCTGGCGTCTTCGACATGCTGCAGGCCCAGCATGGCCAGGAAGACCTTCTGGTCGTGGGCGTCGCCAGGCAGGGCCCTGGACTGCAGCTGTTCCCGTCCCTGGTCGGCAGTTACATGGGTCTGCTTGTGCAGGGTGAGCGAGGAGAGCATGGGGAAGGCCTTGTCACACGTGTCGCAGACGAAGCGGTGCTGCTCACTGATGCACCTGCGCAGGTTCGTTTCACACCAGGCCTGCACGGAAGCCGGGCGGGCGAAAGCAGGGGAACAGAAAGGAGCATTTAGAAATGATCGCCAAGCTGCGCAGCTGCCCCGGCATCCGGCCCTTCTCCACGGCACGTAGGGTGCCCACCTTCCCCTGCTCCCTAACTCCCGGACCGAGTAAGGAAGCCAACTAAGCATCTTACGAATCCTATCTGCTCGATGAATGACGCCGATCCCCAGGGTGTCTCGGCAGATCAGCACTGAACTACGGTTAAGTAATAACACCACAGAGGTAGGATGAATTCTCTCTTTAAAAATGGGGGCCTTGCAAGCCTAACTGATGGCAACTACCACCATCAGTGAAGAACTGGCTTTCTCTGTGACTGTGGGGGAGGAGGCTGCCTGGGAAGGGGCACCATGGGGGAGGGGGCTACATGAGCGTACACACGTGGGTACGTACACACGTGGACATATGCATGTGCACGCATGGCCGTATGCACATGGTCATGTACACGTGGAATAAGTCACTGAGTCTGGGGCTGCTGTGATGGAAGAATTTCACTGTTGACATCGTCTACCTCAATTTTTTTAAATTGGAAAAAAAATGGGTTCCAAAGTAATTTTAGCAGGTGTTTTATAAGCAGAGCACAAATACAGCTCAGGTTAACACTGACCCAAAATATCTGAATAGAAGCTACAACACTAGAAATATTTAGCTGTGATATCGATATTAAAGAAATATTTAAAAAATACAAATTCAATTCACCTAGGGCTGTGTGGGGTAGTGAACAATTCACAACTTTAAACCCAAATGCCCCCAAATGGGCAAAGTACCGATGAGCTACACTCATACGCCAGTTAACATGAAATTCAGCACACAAAGTAAAAGGCCGCCAACCCTCGTCAACTCAACAACTCAATGAAATGGGAAGGGCCAAGCTGAATTTCAAGAGAAAGGTACTATTAAACAGAAAAAAACCAAATGACAGCATTTTAAGGAAAGGAAGCCTCAGGTGAGGAAATTCAGTCCAGCTGTGTGGGCCATGGAGGTGGCTGCCAGTCACGGGCCAATCGGAATACCTGAGAAATGCGAGGAAACCTCCTACAGGAGAAGTCGGTGAAGCCTAAGTCGTGGAAGCCGGCAGGGATGGAGGGGTTGTTCTGGATGAAGGGCCTTCCCACTGCGTCCCTGGGAAGCTGCTTGTGGACCAGTGCGTTGTGGCGCAGCAGTCCTCGGTGTGTGCGGAAGGTGACGCAGCAAATGTCACATCTGCGGGAAGAAGACACAGGACGTAAGGAGGCGGCCATGCCGGGGCGTCCACCTGTCCGTTAGCCGTATTGTGTTTTCTGTTGCTTCATTTCAGTGGAGCAAAATAAAAAGCATGTGACATCAAGAAGCCAGCCACCTCATGGTGAGCAACAAAAGACTCTCCCTTTAAGAAAAAATGTATGTCCTACCAGCCTCTGGATACCCAGTCTGCAGACGGCACAAGTGTGAACAGAGCAGACAGGTGGGACCTGAGGCCACTTGCTCTTACCTGCGTTACACGATGTGGAGCGAACACTTCCCTGCCCCAGCTCCATGGATTCGGATTATCAAAAACATCTAGAAGCCCAAAAGCACAAACTTCCACAGCAGCTGGAGCAGTCACGCCAGCATCCCTGATATGTGACTGGGATAAAATGATAATCAGATCCTCCGACTGAACTGGTGGCACATGACAGCGATTATGTATTCAATTCTGCTATTGTTACCATCTATCTAAGAAATAACCATAGCTCCCGAATGCTGAGCCCACGCTAAGTGCGAGGGCACCCCACAGGGGTAGCGCACGACCCAGCAGGTGGGTGGGCATTCTCATCTTCACCTTCCAGAGGAAAACACCGAGGCTCGAAAATGCTCAGCAGCGTGGTGGAGGTCACACAGCCAGGAAGAAGCAAAGACAAAATGTGAGCCCTGTTCATACTCCCACCCTCACCTACCATGAAGCCATCTCCCTGTCCTAGAAAGACTCTTTCCAATGCGGTCCACAGAAAGATGAAAGACTATCACGCTTCACTTCAGAGATGACTGCATACACCTGACCCGTCCTGGGCCACATGGACGTGTAACAAACACCACTTTCTAACGGTGGCTCCGTTTTCTCCATGTTTCACACCAGTGCCGCCTTCTAGGTCTTCACTGAGAGCCATCTTAAAACCCAACAATCATTAGGACATCACCCACATCCTTTAGACCTGCACTGAATACAGCGGCCGTGAAAGCCCTATTTAAACGAATTAAAATGTCCTTAGTCACAGGAGCCCCGTCTCACGGGCTCAGCCGCGACAAGCAGTGCAGGCCTGGCGCATTTCCAGGATCGCAGGAAATCCCACTGGACAGCGCCTCTTTCCAACTACTTTACACATACAAACACATCTGCCCCTCACAAAAGCTCTACGGCAGGTCTTATCCCTGTCTCACAGAGAAGGAATCTGGGGCACAGAGGGGTACAGCGACCTGATTGAGCTTACACTGCACACACCTTAATGGAAATTTTTTTTGCCTTGAAATTCTTCTCTAGAAATCAAAGAGATAACGGCATCACCCATGAAGCAGCTGGGCTTCACGTGTAGCGCCGAAAGACCAGTGCCAAGTATGTGCAGCCCCGCTCCCTGTGCTGGGCCGTGGCTGGCACAGCAGCGTGCTCCTGTGTCCCCACCTCCTCGACATCCCCCCTCCCCCTGCTGACGCGCCCGCATCTCGCCACCGAGATTCCTGTCATCATTCAATTAAATTTAGCATGCTGGGTTCCCACGAGCCACTCAAAACACAAACCCCTTTTGAGGGACTTCTGGTTAAGCTCACCAACTGTGATAAAGGCTCTGGGCAGGGATGGCCGCAGAGAACCCAGATACCTATAGGTATGGAAAGTTCTCATGCGGTGGGCCTGCACAGCGCAGCTTCCATCTCTCCCCGGCCCTGCTTCCCGCAATCCCTTGCACTGTTCAGATTTTCTCTCCCTGCACCTCTTCCTCTTCCCCTCTGTCCTGTCTGGGCCACAAGCAGGTAAAGTTCAGGGAACTGTCTGGAAGCTGGTCTGTGCCTTCCCTGAAAGGTGAGACTGAGAGGAAGTTAAGAAAGAAAGGACAAGTGCAAAGGCAGCGGGGAGCTGCCACCCAGTGGGCCCTCAGGCATTTTCCACCTGATGTCCATGATGACTCACTCTTCCTGAGTTAACAATTAGCACTGACGACATATATTTTGTGTAGAATATTTGCAAAGTGTTTATAATTAATTTTTACCAGCGTTGGGACATTGCAACAAATACTTAAGCTCAATTCATTTTAGCAACCCAGCCAGTGTGTGACCATCCCATCACAATGGAAGCAGAGGCCTGGTTCTCGCTCACCCTCAGAAGACAGCAGGGCTCACTCCGTCTGGCAGAGAAAGGGTCGTTCATCAAAGTTGGGTAAAGGGGTGGGGTGGGGGGGGGGCCCCTCATTAAAAACAAAAAATCACGCACATTTAATATTTTACTCAACCTAAAACATATTCAGTTGATCCTCATTATTTGCAGAGTCTGTGTTTGTGAATTTGCCTACTTGCTAAAATTTATTTGTAAACCCAAGTCAGTACTCGCGGTGTGTTCTTGGACAGGCAACGCAACAGAGAACAGAGTGGGAAGAATCTGAGTTGCCTGATGCACACGTTCCCTGCTGGGGCTGGACAAGGAGACGCTCTGCCCTCTCATGTAAGCTCCTACTGTAAACAAGTGTCTTTCCGCTGTCTCTTTAGTGCTGCCACATTTCTAGCATTTTAGTGCTTCTTCTTGATGAGTCTGCTATTTAAAATGGTCCCCAAGGGCTTCCCTGGTGATGCAGTGGTTAAGAATCCGCCTGCCAATGCAGGGGACACGGGTTCGATCCCTGGATTGGAAAGATCCCACATGCGGCGGAGCAGCTAAGCCCGTGCGCCACAACTACTGAAGCCCGCGCGCCTAGAGCCTGTGCTCCACAACAAGAGAAGCCATCACAGTGAGAAGCCTGCACGCACCGCAATGAAGAGTAGCTCCCGCTCCCTGCCACTAGAGAAAAGCCCGCACAGCAGCGAAGACCCAACGCAGCCAAAAATAAATAAATAAAATAAATAAATTTTAAAAATAAAATGGTCCCGAAGTGTAATGCTGAAGTGCCACCCTGTGTCGCCAACAGCAAGAAGGCTGTGACGTGCTTTGCAGAGAAAACACGCGTGTTAGATGAGCTCCGTTCAGGCGTGAGCTAGAGTGCTGTCGGCTGTGAGTTCAATGTTGATGAGTCAACAGTATATACTATATAGAGTGTCTTTAAACAGAGACACACTTAATAAAACAAGGTTATGTATCAATTAGTTCATGAAAATGTGACCAGAGGCTTGCAGGAAACTAACCCTGTGTTTCCTCCAGGAACAATGGTTCAGTGCCCACTAACTCTCTGTCTGTGGGGACTTCACGGAACGTACCTACTGGGTAACGAGACTCCACTGCACATTCAACTCGCCCATTTTTATGGGGGCCAAGGACTTAGGCTTGCGTCTAGTTCCACTGAGTGAAGCTCCATGTCGTCATCACTGTGTGAGTCACACTCGTAACACAGCATCTTTGATTTCTGGTTTTAGATGCTTTCAGGTAGAGCAAGAACTTAGATTTTTGCAAACCAAACTAAAGCAGCATCCTAGGTTCTTATGATTGTCTCTTCAACTGTTCACAGCTGTCTTGCCCACCCTACATTTGACAGCAAAACAAACAAACAAACAACAGCAACAAAAAAACCTGTCCAGTCTGGATTATGTGCAAGTATGCCCAACTCAGTTTTCACAGACTATTCTTTAAAAAAAAACAACCAATATTTCGCTGGCTTACAGAACATTTAATTAAATTACAGCAAATAATTATAAGTATTACTGACATAAACAGGTTGGGGAGAAATCATACTGACCCTCGGCAGCCTGCATGTCAACTGCAGAAGGTGAGCAGGTGGGCCTGAGCAGTGGGCTGCACGCTTCTTGAGCTTTTAACCTTGAGCTTCTAACTTTAGAGTTAAAACGTTTTTGAGCATTTACCCCGTATCGGCTTGCTGTTGGTGAAATGTGTGTGTTATGTATCTTTATGTATTTATATGCACACATATATAATGTACCAGGTACACTATAAAATATAAAAACAGAAAATTTTAAAGGATGAGTGAAGAAAAGTCCCATTATTTTGCCTTTGTGCCCCAGGGATCTTTCTGAACACCCTCCTCTTTTGAGACTATGGCATCAGTGCAGAGTCTACTGGCCATGAGTATTCCACATGAGGGCATCACACGTGGGTTGTACAAGGGAATGGAGAGTGTCTCGGAAGGTGGCGATAAGGATTACTGCCCTTCTATCGTAGCCATGAATTTTCAGTAACGCTGAGTTTGCACCATTTATCTAGACATATCCATCTCCTCCTTCATTCTCTTATTCACCTTCAAACCCTTCCCGTTTCTGGTATCTGGTACCAAGTTTGCGCTCCATACACACGTGGCAGAATTACCTGGCACCAACCACAGGCTGTGTCCTCCGAGGAAGGCAAGGTGTGGAGCAGTGGGAGTATGGGTGCAGGGACCAGGGAGTCCCAGCTGGGAATGGGGAGTCAGAGTGTGTGACCTTGGACAACTTGTTTCATCTGTATTTCAGCTGCCTGCTGTGTAAAATTTCCCAAACGTGCCTGAGATAAGAATCCCCCCATGACCTTGTTAAAAACCAGATTCCTGGGGCCACTGCAGATGGACTGGAATCAGAATAACTGGAGGAGGAACCCAGGAATCTGTATTTGTGCAAGCACACCAGGTGCCTCTTACATCAGACAAGTGTGGAAAATAAATTAGAGAGAATCAAGCAAGAGGATCTCGAAGTTATGAACAACTGAAGCGACAAGGCTGGGCGAGCTCACTCCCTTTCTGCTTTGAGTCTCCGTTTTCTTTCTCATCTGTACGTGGGGATCTTTAGAGTTACTGTGAATAACAGGTAACCAAATGCTCGGAGAACTACAAGGTCCTAGACCAAATTTAACCATTATTTTATAGCGCTAGGTACAAAAAAAAAAATCAGGAATAACCCATTTCCTGGCAATTACAGCAGACACAAAAATGCAGGAAAAATGGAATTTTAATTTCCAAAGGCTGTACTCTCTCCTTTCACTCTCGAGGACTCCACAGAACAGCAGAACTTCTCCACTGCTGCCGTCTAATCTGGAGACTCACTGGAGAGACGTGTGTTCCTCCTGGTCCTGCCTCTGCGCTGCACCCCTGCTTCCTCATCACCCCCGTTCCCTTCTGGAGCCACAGCCTGCACGCACATGCACTCAAGAGCCTCCTAATGCCGTGAAAACGAGCCCTCCGTCCACCACATCACACCTCTGTTTCCACAGGGTTTCAATCAAGGTGCTCCTATTTCACTTCTGAAAGGATATAGACTTTCATCTTACAAACAAACTTCTTGAAAAGTGGCAGAGAAAATTAAACTCTGCCTTGAAATCAGAAGCACATCAAGAAGCTGGTTAAAAAGAAGGAAAGAACCCTCGTGGGAAAAAACACTGCCCCCCATCTCACGCTTGGACCTCTATCTGCGGACAGACTTTAAATGAAACCATCGTGGAAAACAGTCACCCAGAGACATTTAGATTGCCTTTGTCAGGCAGAGACACTCGGTTCCTCCTGAGGCCCAGTGGAGGTCACTGCAAATCTGCAGGTGATGCTGCTGGCTGCCGAGCTGGGGCTATCTGCTAACTCGCTTCGGTCTGTCACCTTCATTAAGGCCACAGCCATTGATCAGGTGGTCCCTACCACTCTTCCCCTCGACCCCGGTTTGGGGGATCTTTCAACCCTGCCAGGAACTCGTGAACAGCACACTGTAAAACATTTAGATGGAGTGGAGCTGACTTAAGAGTCACGGCAGAGTGACTGGAGGATGATTTCATTTTGCAAGTGCTCTGACGACGTGCCAGGGGGAAATTTTACAGATCCGAGAGGCTGCTTTCGGATTTTCTGGCAACGGAGATGGCCTTAAGTTGCAAACTGAGGGTAACTTTTCCAAATGGAAACTAACTTCTGCTGTCAGTAAGATAAATGCATTTAATGGGGGAAAGTGTATCTAGCTGTAGGGTTTAAAGAAGCTAATAACATTCCACCCACTCTTCTAAGAACAAAACTTTCTTTTTTTCTTTTTAAATCACATACTCAAATAGATTACCGTGAAGAAAACAAAAATTCATTATTTGAAAAAACTCTAAAGGACAATTTAAGTAAAGGTGAGCTTACTTACGAAATGCAGGGACGAATGCCAATATGGACATCCTGCCTGCCCTTGGCTTACGGAAGGATGATCCCCTATATGCGAGCCCCAAATCGTTCTAATCACAGAAACAGTGTTTCTGTACCCAAGGCAGTTCACCAGAGCCCACTTCACCCAGAAAACACTTGAATCTCAGCACGTGTTAGCAAATGCTTCTATGAGAAAGGAAGCACGTTTAGTTCAGAATGCGGGGAGAGCGATCTGCTCCCCTAACTGCAGGGTTCCACCTCCCTCAGGGCGGCTCTATTCCCCAGGCAGGGGCTCCAGCACTTCAGTTTACTCGGGGTGGGTGGTAAGGGAAGAGCTGAGGTTTGGGGCCGTGCAGGGTTGGAACTTCTGGAACCGGAGGGGAAAAGCAGCTGTCTGCAGCTTATCTGCTCTGCCTGCTGTGGCAGCACCTGCAGTGTCACTGAGGGGGCTTGGGGAGGTGTGAAGCAGAGACAGGAGGGGCTGGGCGGGGGCTCCCAGGGGAGACAGATGCCCCCCCACACCCCACCCAGCAGCAGGCAGGGGAGTGAGCCAAGTTTCCACTGTGGCCCCCGGTATACAAAGGAACAGATGGCAGGACTGGGGGCTGCCAGTGCTGGGGCTGCAGGGAGGCACTGTGATCCCAGAGCACCTTCACCATGTGCTTGATCTGTAGCCTGTCCTGTCCTCTCCTTCAGAAATCAAACAAACTCACACAGTCTCTCAGCACACGGGCTCTGGCCTTGACATTGGCCTCGCCGGGAAGAGCACACTGTGAACGTGGTCAGAGAAGGCTGACTTCCATGAGAGTGGTACACTGCACTGATCTTGAAGCTACCCTGCCAGCCACAGCTCAGGCCAGGGATGGGCCAGGCAGCCGGGAGCTCCAGGAAGTGCTCTCCTTTGTTAGCTGGGGCTCTGTCCTTTCAGTTCTCAGAGGGCTTCAATGCAAATGAATGAGGTTCTTGTTCATGCCCAGATCCACGACTAGTCTCAAAAAAACAAACGTCAGGATCTTAGAGTCACTGAGTCGAGGACTGACACGTAGCACGGCACACCCAGTGGGGCAGGGCACCACGGAAGCCGTTCTTTACAACACATGCCCTTCCTTCTTATTTACTTTTTAGAAGAAAACTGCAGAATTCTGGGCTGGGGTAGGAATGTGCTAATGATACCCATGCTATAATGGCGTGGGCACTGTGCAGGAAGTAGGGGTACAGGAAGAAGCTGTCAACAGAGCAGCTCACAGTAGGGCTGACAGTGACTTAGCAGGACTAACTCTCACAATTAAAGGCATCAGCCATGAAACAAGGAACGTGTAACCACTAACCAGAGTGGGTTTCCCAACTAACCTTCCTGAAGGATCTACAATGGAGGGGAGCTTGCGCGCGCGCACACACACACAGAAGACTGAGTCAAACCAAGGTAAATGTGAAGGCAAAATCGCCAGCAAAGCATCCACAGGAACGGAAAGAAGGCCACCGAAAAGCGTAAAAAATATATTTTGAAGCCTTGTGGCTAAGCAATTCTGGGACTAACTCCTCCCAGGGTTTGCTACGGTAATACTGTGTCATCTGGTGACCCCTTACTTCCACATTGTTCTATCATGTCTCCCAGTTAAGGGACAGACAGACAGATGACCCCCACTGCCACAAGAAAGGGTTAAAAAAATTTTTTTCACTATGCTAAACATATTTTTGAAAGACTGCTTTGGCAAATTTCAAACATCAGGAAACACATTTCTTTAGAATCTCAGGTTTCCCCAACAATCTAAGGGAAATGATGTGCGGTTCTATAATTTAAAGGTATCAGGACCTTTCAAGCTTCTAATCATCTGGGTTTCTGTACAGCTGGATCACAACATTTGGGAGGCAGGACTCAAACCAAATGTAAACAGCCATTCAGCTACCCAGTCTTTACAAAAGCAAAATCAGATAAAAGTGGCTACTTACAACGATAAAGACTAAAGGCCAAACTGCTTTCATGTTCTCTGTCAAGGAAATGGTACCTGGAGAAGCCCCGGAACGTGCTTCCTTCTCTATTTTACTGGAATGGGATTCCAAGAGAGCGACACCAACCCATAACTGTAAGTGTCGCAAGGGTTAAAATACTAAAAACAACACATGTTCTAAGTAACAGTATCAGAAGTAAATGTTCATTGATTGTTTGTTACAGTCTGGTGACTGTGGATGCTCCCTTCATCCTCACACAGCCCCTAAGTCCATTTTCCAGACGGGGAAACTGAGCCCAAGGTCACGGAGATGCCAGGCCCCAGTCAGGCTGCAGCCGGCACCCTCACCACCCCTCTGCTGCAGCTGCTGCGCTGTGTGCTCAGAGGATGGTTACTGCAGGTGTCCCAGCTCCTTCTACAACCCATGTCACATCCTTAATGCCTGGGCCCTGGACAGTGGCTCGACTGGGAGTCTTCCCAACACTCCCCAAGCAGCAGCAGGCCCGGCCCTGTCATCAGAACCTGGGAAATACCTTGCTGAGAAAGCGGCAGTCACCCTGGCTGCTTCCTTGAGATACTGAATTTCTTGCTCATTACAGTGTTTTATCGAGGGACTGACATTCCTTTTTAAAGGGATTCCATGCTTCATTTTCTCTGTTCTGTCTATGGAGGCAAGAGGGGCGAGTGCAAACAGCTTCTCGTCAGAGCCCCGCCCGGTTCTGACCCTCCTCTCCCCTGGTGCCCACCCTCCCTGCCCTCCCCCGCTTCCCAGCCGCAGAGCTGACAGCCAACAGCTGCACTAATCTCTCCCAGTTGCTGGGAGCAACAGTGACGGCCTATGAGAGGGCCCTGGCCAGGGGCAGCCTGCCCTCCCCACGCCCAGGAATCCACTGGGCTGCACACACTGCATCCTGACGCCCTGCTAGGTCTGTTCGACCGAAGCAACGCAGCGGGAAGCTGGGCAGGTCCAGGGACTGCTCAGCGGGTGGCTGGGGTGAGCCCAGAAGCCGGCGGCAGTGCCCACTCCACGTGGCTGAGAGGCCCCTGGGCAGGGTGCGGAGGGGCTGCCCAGAGAGAGGCCTCCAGCTTAGGGGGCGGACCTCCTCCCTCAGCCCCCAGCATCGTTTTAAATCTGCCCTCCACCTGGCTGAGCCTCAGACCCCTGAGGCTCTTATACGAGATGCTGAAGAGTATTTTGTTATACCCTATCCCTATTTTTAGGATGACATTTAACAAGTGTGGGACCAGCGCCATGTCAGTCAGTCTTAGGGTCTCCCTGCAGGTGACGGGAGTGTGTAGGGGGGGATGGGGCACAGGGCAGGCAGTCGAATGTTCCTTGGAACACTTGAGAATCCAGAAGAAGAAGGTCCTGGCGACTCTCCCCACCTCTGGCAGCCCACCCTCCATGCCTGTGGGCACCTGCCCTCCCCTCTGTGCCGCCACGTGCCCGCAGAGCCCACTCAGGTCCCCACCTTCCAACGCCCCATGTAGATTTAAGGGCATCACCATAACATTTTCCTCACAGACAACTAGGAACGGTAACTGGACTGGACTGAGGAGGGCCTGCCCCGGGCAAGCGCCCCAGCATCCAATGTAAAAGGCCGTGGGAAGCTTTCCGCCAACCTATCCGGCTCCCTGGCTCCCTCTGCTTGGACAACAGGCTGCTGGCCTGTCTGGCCCTGAACTGACCCACTTCACTCTGTTATAATCGCTCTTACTCTTTTGCTGACAGCCCTCGAGGGGCCCTGTCTCCACTGTCACCACTTTTTTCTTAAGTCTGGTCAAGGGCCTGGCACACAACAAGCACTCATTCATTTGCTGGATACATTTTAGCTGAACTAATTTAAAAATTATTTATTACCCAATCTCCTTTAATCAAGAAGCCACATAAGATTATACAATAACTTTTGCCAAATTTCGCCCCCAGCTGCAGTCACAGTGCCACCGTGGCTACCCAGAGGTCCCCCCAGCCCAGTCCCCCATTAGCCAGAGACTAGTCATTCAGACACAAAATGGGGAGGGGGGGCGGGGTCTGAGACAAAGCCCTCCCAGCTACAGGTGGGCTTGTCCTAGGCTCGTACCTACACATGGGCTGCTGGGGGCTTGGAATGTGCCTCTTCCAATTGAAATGGTGGGCTGCGATCATGCCCCACACACCAGATGGCAAAGACTGTATGAGAATGAGAATGTAAATCACATCACTGACGGTTTCTGTACTGACATTATATTTTGGATATATTAGTATACCAGCAAAGCATGATCAATTTCAGCAAAGCATGATCAATTTCGCTATTTTCTTCTTCCTTTTTTAGAATGTGGCTACTTGAAAACTTAAGGTGGCCCTCATGGCTCTCCTCCTGTTTGCATGGGTGGCTGCTGAGCTGGACTTCCCTCCCGGCTAACTTTACTCAGGGCAGCGGACAGCCTGTTACTCTGTTCTATTCTTATAACCAGGCACGATATTCAACACCCAGACACCCGCACACAGGGATGTCCTCTCTGCATCCACCTGCTCACTGAACACTCTGTCACCTCCAGTCCCAAGTGCCAGCTCCCAGAAAGCCTCGCTTCTCCCGTCTGGGGGGCTGGACAGAAGGGCCAAGTCACCGCGGGTCTGGTCACGCCAGGGCGAAAACAAACCCAACACTCGGAGCCAGAATCACTACAGAGGTCTGTGTCTTCCTTTTGCTCTACGCTTACACTTCGTTAACTTGAAACACAAGGCACTGCAGGAGAAAGCCCTCGGCGTTTACGTGAATTTGGATTTCCAATGCTTTTTATTGAGGAACAACGGGCACCTTGCCAGCTTTGGGGGTGGGCGGTAAGGGCAGGAGAGGGAGAGAAAGAAGCCAACAGCTGTTTCGAGTTATAAACTTTCTGTCTAAACTGGTAGCATCCCACTGTGGTTCTGCTGTCTTTGGGGTTTGCAAATGGAGTTGGTGCCTATTTTAGCTCTGGGTTAACAAGCAGTCTCTCCCACCAGCTACTGTCACAGTTCACTGCCTGGCGGGGCCCTGTCGGCTCATGCCTGTCCCCATGGCATCCTCTGATAGCAGGCCATTATGTGGAGGGCAGAGCAGAGGGGAGAGAAGGGAAACTAACTATGTTCTGTAATTAACTCCTTTGGTTCCCAGACACAAGACCCACCCACACAGCAACAGCCGCCAGACAGGGGATGGCATGCTTGCCCCCCACCATGGATGCAAGGCAACCTCTTCTCACGCCACTGCCGGGAGGGGGCGAGCCCCCCACCAGGCTCAGCACTCCTCCAGTCCACCCTCCCCAAACAAAGGATGCTATTACCAAGTGGGCAAGGGAGGACCTGAGGTTTAACTTCACAGCCTTGGAGTCACGGCAAGTGAATTATGCACCAAGTCATGTAAAACAGTGAACCAGTATCCAAGGCGATTCCCGTCTCCACGTTCTCCAAGTAGCCAGCCCGGCCTGCCCCCAGATTAGGTGCTTGTCCAGAAGGCCCCACTCCAGGAGCACCCACGCCCTGGTGCCAGCCAGCACTGAAGAAGGGGACACCTGATCTTCCTCTATCATTGCTATACACTGTGCTGTGCAGGCTCCAGCTGCCCAGAAATCTCTCTTGAGAGTTAAGTTATTTTCCCTGTCGGACAGAATCATCTAGAAGAGGGTAAATGGGTAGTTCCTAAGATGGTATCTGATCACAGAATAAAACACAAAGTGAAAGAAAACCTAGGGAGGAACGCAGAGAGGAGCAGCGTGTGGACTCAGGCACTCTGCAGTGCCGGGTCAGAAGCGCTGACGGGGGTCGGAGGGTCGGGGGTCGCAGCTGCTATTCCTGCCTCTGCCCACGACTCACCACGTGAGGTTTGTCTGGTAACTTCACCTCCGCTTGCTCAGGTCCTGCATCTAGAGAACTATTTCAATAGTTACCACCCACCACCAGCCCGCATCCTGAGATGCTGTGGACGTTAATGAAACCATGAAGTCAAGTTCCTGAATCTCTCAGAATGACAGGGCCTACAAAAGGAAGAGCCAAGCGCTTTTTCTTGGTAGACAGAAGAACAACCGTTAAGAGGCAGGATTCCGAGTCACAGAATTTCAGGCCTGAAAGGGAACACGAGGACGATCTGGTCCAACTCTCCTTCAAGGTTCAGATGCAGCTGGTCCAGGCCCCATGTGAGCAGAGGTGGGACAGGGACCCAGGGTTCTGACCACCAGTCCCTGCCTGCCCGTCACATCCAGGAGCTTCCCACGATGGGGCAGTCACCTAAAGACATGCTCTAGCACTTCAACTGCTCAGAGTTTAATCTCTCCATGAATTCTTCTCTCTCTAATGGAAAAATGTCAAGCTGACGTGATTAAGGATAATGATTACTTGACACGACTTTATGTTACTGGACAATCAGGCTTTTCCCCCAACACAAACATGTTTAGCTGCCTCAGACCTTTTCACTCCTAAGTCACAACCAAACATGTGCCCCCAAGAAAGAAATGTGGTCCACGTATTGGTGAGTCAGACAAACAGATGTCCAGATTTCTACACTCCCAAGCTGTCTTCTGAAACCCAAAGCTGCAACCACACATGCACTGGCCTCTGCTCTGGGAACCTTCAGCTGTGCCTCTCAGGACATGCTACTTTCAAGTCTCACAATACCAGCGGCTCCCCTACAGCACCTTAAAAATGATACAGTAGCAGTTTCAGAGAGGAAGCGG
Organism: Leucopleurus acutus; assembly: GCF_964270905.1. Lineage (NCBI taxonomy): Eukaryota > Metazoa > Chordata > Mammalia > Artiodactyla > Delphinidae > Leucopleurus > Leucopleurus acutus. The sequence continues at coordinate 100,384,546 of NC_139153.1, forward strand.
GTACCTGCTCAGCAGGAACAAAGGGCTTTCTGCCTGATAAAAACGCAGGGAAGAAGGTCGGGGAGGAAAGCCGAGCTCCCCCCACCCCAGCCCCAAATTCTGCCGGAGGTCCGCCTGGGACCACTGAGAATCAGAAAAACTATGTGGAGCCTGGACCAGCAGAACCATCACCTTTGCTGCTACTGAGACAGGCTGCATTCAGGTCCCGTGTCCTGCACGACAGAACTCTGTCTTGCCCCCAAATGCTTTCCTAGGCTTCTGTGCTACTAGCCCATTCCAGACGCCCACGAGCACCTGATCTGCCCTCCCTGTCCTTAGCACACACACGGGCGCAGCTAACGACCATTTGGGCTGCAACACCGTCCGTGAAGAAAATGTGTCTGCTGCCCAAAGCCCGGTGCTAGGAGGCTACCCGTGGGCGGGGACTCATGGGGATCGCCCGGGGGCCCCGCCAGGAGTGCAGGAAGCACCGTGACGCTGGTGAATCCTCCTGGGGCTGCAGCCACCTGCTCTGACCCCTCTCAGCCCCACTTCCACCCCCGCAAGCACTCTGATCGGCCTCACTAATGGCCTCACAGCCCAGGCTGGAGTAACAGGAGGTAGGTTGCATCACACATCACAAGGAGGCGCCCCCAGAGCACAAGCCTGCCCCAGCCCCTCTCCTACCTTAGCGGGTTATCTGAGTGGGTCTCCATGTGGGTCTCCAGCCCGTACTTGCACACGAACTCCTTGAAACACAGTGGGCAGTGAAACACTTCATCAGCTTTCTTCTCCATGTCACCCGACTGCCTGTCCTCTACCATCTTAGGGGAAAGAAGAAACATTAAGTCACAAGGGAGGGCTCCCACGTAGTTTGTTTCAGAGAAGCCGACACTAAATCCAGAATCTGAAAGGAAAAGGACGCCTCCCTCCTAGGCATTAAGGATGCTACTGACCAACGTTTCATGTGACAAAACCTCACCGAACACCAGCACCCACCCACCCACCCTCAACTCACTCATCCATTCAACAAATATTCACGGAGCACCTAGTACCTGCCAGGCACTGGGAATAAAAGTGTGAGGACAAAAGAGTCCCTAATACTTAGCAGAGCCTCTTCCATTCTAGCTGGAGAAACAAAAAACCCCGGGAGCAATGAAACAAGCTCCCCAGATCATCAGTGGGCTCAGCCGGGGGGCTCTTCCTTCCACAAAGGAGGAGCAAACCGGTACTTTTTTCTCCAGAGACCCTACGAAACAGTGCAGGGAAACAGAGGTTAGAAGCTTGGGATGGGTGTCCACCAAGCCCCCAGACTGCGAAAATAAAGGCTGGAGGGATTTCTGCCAAGAGTCCCTGGGGCAGGCACATCTGTGCTAGGGGCAGAGAGGACCTTTTTAGCAGGCGCTGGGTCTTCCTTCTCTGACTCTGTATCATGACTCAGTTTCCTTTTGGAGGACAGCCGCCTGCGCTTCAGTGGGGACGGAGGGGCTGCAGCTGTAGCGCTGCTGGGGTCCTTCTCATGAATCTTCATATGTCTGGAAAGAACACACACAGAGACAATGTGATTTAGCAAAAACTGAGCTGGTTTAGTTAAAATGCTTTATATTTTCTATTTGGGCACTGGTAGTTAAATTTTCCTTAGTTAAGAGATACGGGGTATAATTTATACAGTGACTTCTTTTTAAAAACCTTATAATCTCCTTGAACCCCTCGTGAAGCTCTCACAACGAAGTGCTATCCAAAAACGTGGCTCAGTGCCTTGCTGTCTGTTGGAAGATATTCATGAACTTCACTGGCACTAATAAGATAAAAACAAACTATTTGATGATCTGTTCTACTTATTCAGACAAGCTGTACTATTTTAGGGCACATAATTCTATAGACAAAAGAAGTCCCAGGTACCACTAGTTCATAAACCAAGAAACCACTCTGTGGTCCCAGAACCCACCCCCTGTCTACCAGTAGAATGTGTTCTCTCTCTTCTGCCTTTGGAAGCATGTTGGGGGTCAAATTTGAGAAGTGCTGACCGAGCACATGTCCAAAGTGCCTGAGACCTGAAAGCCTGCCCATGCTCTCCAGGGTCTTACATGGATTTGCAGATCATGAGAGTAGCTGGGACAGTGGGATAAGTTACATGTTGCAACCCTGACATCTACAGGACTAGGAATACACATACAAGAAAGTATTATATTAGTATGCATATGTCTGTTCCAAAAAGAGAGTTTTATGGGTGACCTGACTTAAGTGACCTTACATTATCAAGTTCTAAAGCAAACATTCTAGGAACCAGGTCCCAAGAGCTATAGGGAAAGAAAGAATGGCATTACAAAAAGATAGTCTCAATTTCCTTGCTTTGTAACATAAAAGGTTTACTCTTCCTAATGACAATCATCATTGGCATCATCAGCTCTGACCGGGGTTAAACTGTGCCAGATGTGGGAATGTAGCCGCAGCTTTTTATAAATAACCCTCTGATGGGATTATCTTACTGGAGACGTTCTCAGGAATGGGACAAGACAGCAAGTTTTCATAAACGATCCTGTCAGACTTCTAAAAAGAAGCTCTGCTCAGCTCAAGCTCACGTTCTGCTGCACCTTCTGTACAGCTGGGCTGGGGATAAAAGGGCTGAGAAGCTCACGAACCACAAGCAGCGACAATTCAGGCTCTCAGGCCAATGACGCAACGAGACGGCTGGGCAACACCCTTCCCACTCACAGCCTCTGCCCCTGACACCCGTGAGCCCTCCTTCCATGAGTGTGTGGAGCCAAGAGCTACGATTCCCCTGGTTCTGGCCCTACAGACATACTCTAGAAGGCGGAGGGGTCCCCACGTCAGCCCAAGACCACACTAGCCTCTGCCCGAAGAGCAGCAGCCCCGTCATCCACCAGTAGGCGAGATGTGGCCTAACCTCTGAGAAATGGGATTCAGGGAAGGAGGCTCAGGCCAGCCCTCTGTTCTCTTAGGGGAAATCAATGTGGTGAGTCAGAAAGATCTAGTGGGAGAAAATGGAAAAGAATCACAGACAACCGTCATGCCCATATCCACATAATTCCTTGCTTAGATTATTAGGGTAGGATGCTTTATTATTAGTTCTTGGTCACCTAAAGCCTTGAGAAAGTTAATGGAGACAAACAGCCTTGTTCTATGTACCCCCTCTACTTCAAGGCGACTGGGAGTTAAAGAGACCATTGTTTAACGTCAGTGGAGAGAAAAAGAAAGGCTGGCAAGTTCCTTTCGACATTTATTGTATAGCACATTCCAATTTTAGAAATGTAAAAAAAATTTTTAGGCATCTAAGAATTGAGGAAGTATGATAATACTATGGGATGTAAATTAGTACCAAACCCATCCTTTCAAGAAATCACTCAAAATGAATTTTAAAAACAATATCCTGGAGGAATTGAGGAAGATGGCAGAAGAGTAAGACGCGGAGATCACCTTCCTCCCCACAAATACATCAGAAACACATCTACACGTGGAACAACTCCTACAGAACACCTACTGAACGCTGGCAGAAGACCTCACAACCCCCCCAAAAGGCAAGAAAGTCCCCACGTACCTGGGTAGGGCAAAAGAAAAAAGAATAAACAGAGACAAAAGCACAGGGACGGGACCTGCACCAGTGGGAGGGAGCCGTGAAGGAGGAAAGGTTTCCACACACTAGAAGTCGCTTCCCAGGTGGAGACTGCGGGTGGCGGAACGGGAAAGCTTCGGAGCCGTGGAGGAGAGCGCTGCCACAGGGGTGCGGAGGGCAAAGCGGAGAGATTCCCGCACAGAATATCGGGGCCAACCGGCACTCACCAGCCCGAGAGGCTTGTCTGCTCACCCGCCGGGGCGGGCAGGGCTGGGAGCTGAGGCTCGGGCTTCGGTCGGAACGCTGGGAGAGGACTGGGGTCGGCGGCGTGAACACAGCCTGCAGGGGGTTAGTGCGCCACGGCTGGCCAGGAGGGAGTCCAGGGAAAAGTCTGGACCTGCCGAAGAGGCAAGAGACTTTTTCTTCCCTCTTTGTTTCGTGGTGCGCGAGGAGAGGGGATTAAGAGCGCTGCTTAAAGGAGCTCCAGAGACGGGCGCAAGCCGCGGCTAACATCGTGGAGCCCAGAGACAGGCATGAGACGCTAAGGCTGCTGCTGCCGCCACCGAGAAGCCTGTGTGCGAGCACAGGTCACTCTCCACACCTCCCTTCCGGGGAGCCTGTGCAGCCCGCCACTGCCAGGGTCCCAGGATCCAGGGACAACTTCCCTGGGAGAATGCACGGCGCGCCTCAGGCTGGTGCAACGTCACGCCGGCCTCTGCCGCTGCAGGCCCGCCCCGCACTCCACGCCCCTCCCTCCCCCGGCCTGAGTGAGCCAGAGCCCCCTAATCAGCTGCTTCTTTAACCCCGTCCTGTCTGAACGAAGAACAGACGCCCTCCGGTGACCCACACGCAGAGGCGTGGCCAGACCCAAAGCTGAACACCCCGGGAGCTTTGCGAACAAAGAAGAGAATGGAAATCTATCCCAGCAGCCTCAGGAGCAGCTCCACAATCAACTTGATGTACCCTGCATCTGTGGAATACCTGAATAGACAATGAATTATCCCAAATTGAGTAGGTGGACTTTGGGAGCAAGATATATTATTTTTTCCCCTTTTCCTCTTTTTGTGAGTGTGTATGTGTATGCTTCTGTGTGAGATTTTGTCTGTATAGCTGTGCTTTCACCATTTGTCCTAGGGTTCTGTCCGTCCTTTTTTTTCCTTTAATACTTAAAATTTTTTTTTTCAGGCTCTCTGGTGGCGCAGTGGTTGAGAGTCCGCCTGCCGATGCAGAGGACGCGAGTTCGTGCCCCGGTCTGGGAAGATCCCACATGCCGCGGAGCGGCTGGGCCCGTGAGCCATGGCCGCTGAGCCTGCGCGTCCGGAGCCGGTGCTCCTCAACGGGAGAGGCCACAACAGTAAGAGGCCCGCATACCGCAAAAAAAAAAAAAAATATATATATATATATTTTTTTCTTAATTATTTTTTATTTTAATAACTATTTTATTTTATCTTACTTTATTTTATTTTATCATTTCTTTCTTTCTTTTCTTTTCTTTTCTTTCTACTTTTTCTCCCTTTTATTCTGAGCTGTGTGGATGAAAGGCTCTTGGTGGTCAAGCCAGGAGTCAGTGCTGTGCCTCTGAGCTGGGAGAGCCAAGTTCAGGACACTGGTCCACAAGAGACCTCCCAGCTCCACGTAATATCAAACGGTGAAAATCTCCCAGAGATCTCCATCTCAACACCAGTACCCAGCTTCACTCAATGACCAGCAAGCTACAGTGCTGGACACCCAATGGCAAACAACTAGCAAGACAGGAACACAACACCACCCATTAGCAGAGAGGCTGCCTAAAATCATAATAAGGCCACAGACACCCCAAAACACACCACCAGACGTGGACCTGCCCACCAGAAAGACAAGATCCACCCTCATCCACCAGAACAGAGGCACTAGTCCCCTCCACCAGGAAGCCTACACAACACACTGAACCAACTTTAGCCACTGGGGACAGACACCAAAAACAATGGGAACTACGAACCTGCAGCCTGCAAAAAGGAGAACCCGAACACAGTAAGATAAGCAAACTGAGAAGACAGAAAAACACACAGCAGATGAAGGAGCAAGATAAAAACCCACCCGACCTAACAAATGAAGAGGAGATAGGCAGTCTACCTGAAAAAGAATTCAGAATAATGATAGTAAAGATGATCCAAAATCTTGGAAATAGAATAGACAAAATGCAAGAAACATTTAACAAGGGCCCAGAAGAACTAAAGAGGAAACAAGCAACGATGAACAACACAGTAAATGAAATTAAAAATACTCTAGAAGGGATCAATAGCAGAATAACTGAGGCAGAAGAACGGATAAGTCACCTGGAAGATAAAATAGTGGAAATAACTACTGCAGAGCAGAATAAAGAGAAAAGAATGAAAAGAACTGAGGACAGTCCCCGAGACCTCTGGGACAACATTAAATGCACCAACAGTCGAATTATAGGGGTCCCAGAAGAAGAAGAGAGAATGAAAGGGACTGAGAAAATATTTGAAGAGATTATAGGTGAAAACTTCCCTAATATGGGAAAGGAAATAGTTAATCAAGTCCAGGAAGCACAGAGACTCCCATACAGGATCAATCCAAGGAGAAACACGCCAAGACACATATTAATCAAACTATCAAAAATTAAATACAAGGAAGACATATTAAAAGCAGCAAGGGAAAAACAACAAATAACACAAAAGGGAATCCCCCATAAAGTTAACAGCTGATCTTTCAGCAAAAACTCTGCAAGCCAGAAGTGAGTGGCAGGACCTATTTAAAGTGATGAAGGTGAAAAACCTACAACCAAGATTACTCTACCCAGCAAGGATCTCATTCAGATTTGATGGAGAAATTAAAACCTTTACAGACAAGCAAAAGCTAAGAGAGTTCAGCACCACCAAACCAGCTTTACAACAACTGCTAAAGGGACTTCTCTAGGCAAGAAACACAAGAGAAGGAAAAGACCTACAATAACAAACCCAAAACAATTAAGAAAATGGGAATAGGAACATACATATCAATAATTACCTTAAATGTAAATGGATTAAATGCTCCCACCAAAAGACACAGACTGGCTGAATGGATACAAAAACAAGACCCATATATATGCTGTCTACAAGAGACCCGCTTCAGACCTAGGGACACATATCGACTGAAAGTGAGGGGATGGAAAAAGATATTCCATGCAAATGGAAATCAAAAGAAAGCTGGAGCAGCAATTCTCGTATCAGACAAAATAGACTTGAAAATAAAGACTATTACAAGAGACAAAGAAGGACACTACATAATGATCAAGGGATCGATCCAAGAAGAAGGTATAACAATGGTAAATATTTATGCACCCAACATAGGAGCACCTCAATACATAAGGCAAACACTAACAGCCATAAAAGGGGAAATCGACAGTAACAGAATCATAGTAGGGGACTTTAACACCCCACTTTCACCAAGGGACAGATCATCCGAAATGAAAATAAATAAGGAAACACAAGCTTTAAATGATACATTAAACAAGATGGACTTAATTGATATTTATAGGACATTCCATCCAAAAACAACAGAATACACATTTTTCTCAAGTGCTCATGGAACATTCTCCAGGATAGATCATATCTTGGGTCACAAATCAAGCCTTGGTAAATTTAAGAAACTTGAAATCGTATCACGTATCTTTTCCCACCACAACGCTACGAGACTAGATATCAATTACAGGAAAAGATCTGTAAAAAATACAAACACATGGAGGCTAAACAATACACTACTTAATAACGAAGTGATCACTGAAGAAATCAAAGAGGATATCAAAAAATACCTAGACAAATGACAATGGAGACACAACAACCCAAAGCCTATGGGATGCAGCAAAAGCAGTTCTAAGAGGGAAGTTTATAGCAATACAATCCTACCTTAAGAAACAGGAAACATCTCAAATAAACAACCTAACCTTGCACCTTAAGCAATTAGAGAAAGAAGAACAAAAAAACCCCAAAGTTAGCAGAAGGAAAGAAATCATAAAGATCAGATCAGAAATAAATGAAAAAGAAATGAAGGAAACAATAGCAAAGATCAATAAAACTAAAAGCTGGTTCTTTGAGAAGATAAACAAAATTCATAAACCATTAGCCAGACTCATCAAGAAAAGAAGGGAGGAGACTCAAATCAATAGAATTAGAAATGAAAAAGGAGAAGTAACAACTGACACTGCAGAAATACAAATGATCATGAGAGATTACTACAAGCAACTCTATGCCAATAAAATGGACAACCTGGAAGAAATGGACAAATTCTTAGAAATGCACAACCTGCCAAGACTGAATCAGGAAGAAACAGAAAATATGAACAGACCAATCACAAGCACTGAAATTGAAACTGTGATTACAAATCTTCCAACAAACAAAAGTCCAGGGCCAGATGGCTTCACAGGCAAATTCTATCAAACATTCAGAGAAGAGCTAACACCTATCCTTCTCAAACTCTTCCAAAATATAGCAGAGGGAGGAACACTCCCAAACTCGTTCTACGAAGCCACCATCACCCTGATACCAAAGCCAGACAAAGATGTCACAAAGAAAGAAAACTACAGGCCAATATCACTGATGAACATAGATGCAAAAATCCTCAACAAAATACTAGCAAACAGAATACAACAGCACATTAAAAGGATCATACACCATGATCAAGTGGGGTTTATTCCAGTAATGCAAGGATTCTTCAATATATGCAAATCAATCAACGTGATATACCATATTAACATATTGAAGGAGAAAAACCATATGATCATCTCAATAGATGCAGAGAAAGCTTTCGACAAAATTCAACACCCATTTATGATAAAAACCCTGCAGCAAGTAGACATAGAGGGAACTTTCCTCAACATAATAAAGGCCATATATGACAAACCCGCAGCCAACATCATCCTCAGTGGTGAAAAACTGAAAGCATTTCCACTAAGATCAGGAACAAGACAAGGATGTCCACTCTCACCACTCTTATTCAACATAGCTTTGGAAGTTTTAGCCACAGCAATCAGAGAAGAAAAAGAAATAAAAGGAATCCAAATCGGAAAAGAAGACGTAAAGCTGTCACTGTTTGCAGATAACATGATACTATACATAGAGAATCCTAGAAATGCTACCAGAAAACTACTAATCAATTAATTTGGTAAAGTAGCAGGATACAAAATTAATGCACAGAAATCTCTGGCATTCCTATACACTAATGATGAAAAATCTGAAAGTGAAATCAAGAAAACACTCCCATTTACCACTGCAACAAAAAGAATAAAATATCTAGGAATAAACCTACCTAGGGAGACAAAAGACCTGTATGCAGAAAATTATGAGACACCGATGAAAGAAATTAAAGATGATACAAATAGATGGAGAGATATAACATGTTCTTGGACTGGAAGAATCAACATTGTGAAAATGACTTTACTACCCAAAGCAATCTACAGATTCAGTGCAATCCCTATCAAACTACCACTGGCATTTTTCACAGAAGTAGAACAAAAAAATTCACAATTTGTATGGAAACACAAAAGACCCCGAATAGCCAAAGCAATCTTGAGAACAAAAAGTGGAGCTGAAGGAATCAGGCTCCCTGACTTCAGACTATACTACAAAGCTACAGTAATCAAGACAGTATGGTACTGGCACAAAAACAGAAATATAGATCAATGGAACAGGATAGAAAGCCCAGAGATAAACCCACGCACATGTGATCACTTTATCTTTGAAAAAGGAGGCAAGAATATACAGTGGAGAAAAGACAGCCTCTTCAATAAGTGGTGCTGGGAAAACTGGACAGGTACATGTAAAAGTATGAAATTAGAATACTTCCTAACACCATACACAAAAATAAGCTCAAAATGGATTAAAGACCTAAATGTACGGCCAGACACTTATCAAACTCTTAGAGGAAAACATAGGCAGAACACTCTATGACATAAATCACAGCAAGATCCTTTTTCACCTACCTCCTAGAGAAATGGAAATAAAAACAAAAACAAACAAATGGGACCTAATGAAACTTCAAAGCTTTTGCACAGCAAAGGAAACCATAAACAAGACCAAAAGACAACCCTCAGAATGGGAGAAAATATTTGCAAATGAAGCAACTGACAAAGGATTAATCTCCAAAATTTATAATCAGCTCATGCAGCTCAATAACAGAAAAACAAATAGCCCAGTCCAAAAATGGGCAGAAGACCTAGACAGACATTTCTCCAAAGAAGATATACAGATTGCCAACAAACACATGAAAGAATGCTCAACATCATTAATCATTAGAGTAATGCAAATCAAAACTACAATGAGTTATCATCTCACACCGGTCAGAATGGCCATCATCAAAAAATCTAGAAACAGTAAACGCTGGAGAGGGTGTGGAGAAAAGGGAACACTCGCACTTTTGGTGGGAATGTAAATTGATACAGCCACTGTGGAGAACAGTATGGAGGTTCCTTAAAAAACTACAAATAGAACTACCATATGACCCAGCAATCCCACTACTGGGCATATACCCTGAGAAAACCATAATTCAAAAAGAGTCATGTACCACAATGTTCATTGCAGCTCTATTTACAATAGCCCGGAGATGGAAGCAACCTAACTGTCCATAATCGGATGAATGGATAAAGAAGATGTGGCACATATATACAATGGAATATTACTCAGCCATAAAAAGAAACAAAATTGAGTTATCTGTAGTGAGGTGGATGGACCTAGAGTCTGTCATACAGAGTGAAGTAAGTCAGAAAAAGAAAAACAAATACCTTATGCTAACACATATATATAGAATCTAAGAAAAAAAAAAAGTCATGAAGTACCTAGGGGTAAGACGGGAATAAAGACACAGACCTACTAGAGCATGGACTTGAGGACATGGGGAGGGGGCAGCGTAAGCTGTGACAAAGTGAGAGCGTGGCATGGACATATATACACTACCAAACGTAAAATAGATAGCTAGTGGGAAGCAGCTGCATAGCACAGGGAGATCAGCTAGGTGCTTTGTGACCACCTAGAGGGGTGGGATAGGGAGGGGGGGAGGGAGAGAGATGCAAGAGGAAAGAGATATGGGGACATATGTATATGTATAACTGATTCACTTTGTTATAAAGCAGAAACTAACACACCATTGTAAAGCAATTATACTCCAACAAAGATGTTAAAAAAAACCCAAAAAACCGAACATCCTTTTCTACAGCCAATAGGCTACTTGTGCAGATAAACATAAGGCTACGATAACGCGTGAGGATACTGGAAACCAGAGACTGACAACTGTAAGCAGTTCACTAGCTCATTTCAAGCTATCAATACATCTTTCCTATCAATATGACACTAACAGTCACAAGACTGATGCTTTATTATCTAGCTCCTGGGATTTATGACAGAAGCTGTTTTCACAGAGCAGAGGAAGAGGGGGACTGGAGCAAGCACTCAGTGAGGATCTGCTGGGAACTTCACCCAGATTATGATTTCCATTTTGCAGATGAGGCCGTTGAGGTGTGGAGAGGCTGACATGCCAGGGCCTCACAGCTAGGATGGACCCAGCTTGGAGTGCCAACTCCAAGGTCTGTGCTTTCCCCCCAAATTGCCTTTAAAGGCCGAGCCTTTGCATCTCTGTTCTAGATCACGGATCACAGGCTGGACACTCAAGGCTATTCCCTGAAGCCTGGACACTTCTTCTCTGAGCGACCGTGGCCCACAGTCTTGCAGTTGGTACCAAACTCTAATCTACGTTCAACAGGAGAATGAAGGGCCCACAGGTCAGGCCTGGACACTCCCCCCTCCAGTCCTGTGTCACTGCTAACGGCAGGGGGACGAGACCAGGTCAAGGCCGTCTCTGGGGCTTGGTGGCAACATGAGGCTTCTGACATACCAGCCACTCCGGCTACCCCACTGAGCCCAGCTGGAGCCTCAGTTCAGAGCTCAAGCAATGCTCCATTCTAGGGTTAAATGGAGCTTGTTGGCCAAGACACAGGGGGCTCCCAGTCTGCCCTTCCACCTATGGGATGGCCAACTTCTGGAGGCTCGTTTAAGAACTTGATTCAGTCAATAACTGAGCTGCCAGGCGCTGGGATCTCCGGGCATTCCTGAATTTGGATGTGATCTGCAGTTAAAGACACTCCCTAACCTGACCCCTTCTCGTCTTCCCTCCAATAGCAGGAGCGGCCACAGAAGTGTCGGTTTCCTCCCCGATGCTCACAGGAAGTGGGGCGAGTCACCATGATGAGCCACTAATGGCCTCTTCCCTGCAGAGTGTGGCCAGAAACAGAGAGGAGGGTGGGCAGGGAGGAGAAAATCCAATTTCTCTTCTTTAGAAGACCTGGGTGTTTTTCTTTCAGGTTTTATTTCAAGGGCTAATTCACCTCATTTCCATGTACCCTAAGAATCAACAAATTACAAAGAGCCTCAGGACTGGAAGGGAGGTGAGATGCTATCCCACCACCCACGCAGCACAGAACGTCCCTCAGCAGCGTGCACTGGAGACAACGTCATTCAGTTCGGATTGAATGCTTCCAGCAACAAGGACATCTCCATTTTCAGCAAGGCCAGCTGTTAAAACCATCTTCCCCATGTCGAGTCAAAACTTCCATCCTTCCCTTAAACGTCTGTCTGTCCTCAGGGGCGGCACAGAGTCAGTGCACCTTTTCTTCCGCAGGGCAGCCCTTCAGATAGTTCAAGATGAGGTCCGCGTCTCTCCGAAGTTTCTCTTCCCAAAACTGAACAATTCTGGCTCCTTCAGCCAGCGTCCCCCAGCTCTGCGCTCCAGTCTGCTGGTCGCTACTCATCTTGGAATACTCTCCAGTTTGTGAATATCCTTCATGAAATGTTGGATCAGAGGTGAAAACCAATTTGGATGTGGTCTGAGTGCAGGGCACACCGAGGGCTGGGGCGGCCACGTCCTGAGGTTGTGTAAACAGAGCTGGGCTTCTCAGGTGTGTGGGTTTTGTTTTGTTTTGTGTTACTCTTTGGCCGCACTGCACAGCATACGGGATCTCAGTTCCCTGACCAGGGACTGAATCCCCTGCAGTGGAAGCTCAGAGTCTTAACCACTGCACCAGCTCGTGCTCAGACCCCTGTGATTCCTTTATTCAGACTGCTGTCAAGCCCTGCGTCCTCCATCCTGCACCTAAACAGTGAACAGCTCTTCACTTTCCAGGTGGGCAAGGATGAGAAATATGCAGCATTGCTGTGGACAGAAAGCTGGCTCTCAACGCTGTCGATGGTACTGAACACTGGTAACCACCTTTCTGCAAAGTAGCTGAGTGACAGGGATCTGAATTTTAAATACATATGCCCTTTATTCCATTGATTTCACTTCTAGAAATTTGTCTCGAAAACTAATGATTGGACAAAAGTGCAAAGATTTATGCACAGGGGCTGATGTACCATTATACCCACAGATGGATATACTGCAAAAATGACCCACAGGACTCTTGAGTGGCTGGCCGTAACGTCTTACACTGGCCACCCTGCTTTCCCTCTTGCCCTCCTGTTGTTCATTCTCTACAAGGCAGCCAGAGTGAACTTCTGAAACATGGATCAAATCAGACACTCCTCCACGTAAGTGCCTCCGATGGTCCCCTCTTAGATCTGCCTACTTCTTGGGCCTCCTTTGTCGGCACCCTACCCCGATCCAAGGTGCTTTCAGACGCAGTGCTCCCTCCAGGTCCCTCAAAGGCATCCAACCAGTCTGACCCTAGGGCTGGTGCACTTGCTGCGCGCCCTCTACCCAGGCTGCTCCGCCCCTGGCCTCCCAGGGCTGGTGCCTGCTGTCACAGCAAGCGCCCCAGCCCACTCAACATAGATGCTCTCCAGCCTTCGACCCAGTTTTACTTTCTTCACAGCACATACCAGTAACTGGAAATACCTGGTATTTACTCGTGTGACTGTCTCCTTGGCTCAGACTGAAAAGAAGTTTCATTATAATCTTGCCTCTCCTGTTCTCTGCACTCGCCCCTGGTGGTACACAGTGAGTGGTTAATAAATAGAGGCCAAATGGCTGGCTGGATGAGCAGGCGAATGAATCAATAACTGCTGAATGGATGCATGGAGGGAATGGACGCATGGATGAAGTGTATGCAGAAAACCGGCTACACTTGCAGCACCACTACCACATATGTCTTCCGGTTCCAAGACAACTTCTCACTCACCTTACTAGGATTTAATGTTCACAAACCTGATATGAGATGGTATAGAAAACAGCGTCACAGTGAAGGGACCTCGATGAAGAACACTCCAAAGATCAACCCTGAGGACATGGGATAGTTTTTTCTCTTATTGGAGTTCATCTGTATTTATGCATTCAAAACTACACATATTGGGCTTCCCTGGTGGCACAGTGGTTGAGAGTCCGCCCGCCAATGCAGGGGACGCGGGTTCGTGCCCCGGTCCGGGAAGATCCCACATGCCGCGGAGCGGCTGGGCCCGTGAGCCATGGCCGCTGAGCCTGCGCGTCCGGAGCCTGTGCTCCGCAACGGGAGAGGCCACAGCAGTGAGAGGCCCGCGTACCACACAAAAAAAACCAAAAACACAAAACTACACCTACAACCACAGTAGAGAGAGGCTGATGTAAAATCAAAGTAAACATCTGTTTTCTGCATATAATCCTAGAAATTTCCTTTGGAGGCATATGCCACATCGACTGCAGAAATCCTGCCACATCGCGGTCTAAGAAAGGCATTTTATCAGAACTCTTTCAGGAGTCAAGGGAAACTTTCTCCCATTCCTAACACTGCACTCCCAGCCCCCTCCTGGGAGGTGGGGGGACTCTTCCAGTAATGAATAATGACAAATATTGCAGATGTTTTTAAAACAAGGGGAAAAAAATCTCAATCTGAGTACTTTTTAGGAGCCCACTTTGAATTCCGGGGTGGATGTATATTTTCAGCTCAAAGTTTCCCTCCTGTAAGTGTTATTATTTCACTTCTAAAATGTGAAAAGATCCATTTTAGCTAGGGTGGGATGTCTGTAAGAATACTGAATATATCACAGCTAAAACAACTACACCTGTACAAGAGCTGAATGCCAGTCTAGTAACTCAGAGCAGAAAGACCAATTCCTAAAGCACATCCCTCCCTCCTCCCCCAACTTCCTCACTTCCAGTTCCAAATACAAGAATTCTCTACTGACCTTTCTTAGGTGTGATTTGGAAATGGAGGTAAACCCTTAACCGTTCAAGCACTGGCTTGCTCTGAGAACGAAGCAGGAATTTAGTAGGTGAAAAAGCAAATTCAGGTGGGAAGATGGTGTAGTAGGTGGAGAGACCATGTGACGGCAATGAAGCCTTGGGGTGGTCTCAGAGCATCGAGACGTTTTAGACGGCGCCAACTAATAACCATCTAGTAATCACGGAGACCCCACTAGTTACTTAGGTATGTTAGCTTCAGATTCCACACCTACAAAATGGGGAGAATACTGCCAGTCTTACAGAGCACTGGCTTGCAAACTGTGGTCCTCCAACCAGAACCACTGGCATTTACCCAGGAGCTTGTTACAGATGTAAATTCAGGCCTGGCTGAAGACCTGCAGACTCAGAGACTCTGGGCCAGGACTCGGTACCCTGGGTTTCACTCCACTGATACCCATGCCTGCTCAAGCGTGACAACCACTGGATCCCAGTTACATTCTTTAACCGTTCGCACTGTTCACAGGTCAGTTAACTATCGGACTAGGATGTTGACATTTTTTGGATATAAGCATTAAACCTCTCCCAGGTTCACTCTGCAGTTTACCTGCACAAGTTTACCAGGTATAAATACGTAACAAAAACAGGGAAATTTAACCTTCTTATCTTGGGGTAAAATCCCTTGAAAAACTTTCAACAAGTTTAAAGGACTACCTAGTAGAAGGTGTCCCCATGGCAGGTCTCAAACCTTCTTCAAGCTTTCCCATGTCTAATTTATGATGAAGGTCAAAGTTCAGGCAACATCCAGACACTTCTAGTGTCTGCTCACTTCTCAGACTGAATTTCCACGTAGGTTTTACTGATCTAGGGGCTGAATCCTCTGAGTGAATGGCATCATAAGGAAGGTCACTCTCAGTAAACAGGACACAAACCGTACACAAAACCAGCACCCAGCATGGCTCAGGGCCCCGCCGGACTGAAGTCAACAGGTTCGCACAGGTTTTTACAGGCTGATTATAGACACCTCCCCGTCCATTCCCCGTGCTAGCTTTGCTTTTACAACAAAGCCTTGTGATAACCAAAGAGGGAATGAATGAGATTAAGAGGCATCAGACCTCTACAACCTATTTTTTGGGCCAAAGCAAAGTAAGTCTCCAGAAAGATTTGTGTGCATTTCCCTAACAGATGTTTAGGGGAGGAGTTTCAGGGTGCGGAGCCCAGAGTGACGCCTATAAGGCAATCACGCCCTGTGCTGGCAAACGATGGGCTGGGGAGTGAAGACAGAGGTGGACAAGGGGCCGGTGGGGGAGCTCTTCCCCATGTGGCTCCACCTGTGAGCCCAAAGGCACCTTCTGATGATGCGGTTGTTGCTCAGGTTCAGTCATGCTTATCCACAGGCAGGTCACGCCAGCTGTGCCAGGGTGTGGAGGAAGGTTTGATGGTGGTGCAAGCAGCCTTGGAGACTGAAGAGACAGCTCCCCCGGGAACGTGCAGAAGTCAGGCCTGAGAGAGGCGCAGACCTCAGGGAGGCATCCCCCACTGTCCGCAGGCCGGCTGCAGGAATCCTCTGCCAGAAGCTCCTGGTGGCTGCCCCGGACACAATGCCTGGAGGCTGCAGCCCGCCCCGGGCCTCTGCCACGTGGCTGGTGGAGGCTGAGACACAGGAGGTTCCCTCCTCCTGCCCCTGCCTCCACTGAGGGGCGCAGCATGGCACGGCAGCCTGCCCCCACAGTTCCTCTTCCCCTGACTCTAGGGAGGCGCATCCCAAAGCAGAGAATCTCTCTCCTCGTGCTGGCTGCAGCCTTGCGCTGTTGCTGCCAGTGCGAGGATTGTTTGAAACTGTGGGAGAAGTTAGGGAATCTTAATTCGAGGCAGGATGTATCCGGGGATCAGGTCCCAGCTTCTCATTAACAAATAAATGCCTCTGCACTCTCCCCCTCCAGAGCTCCCCAGCCCAGAGAGGCTCTCCAGCCCGACTCCGGGCTCCAGCTCTGGCTGGACCTGATTTCTGCTCCCCTGTCTCTGGGTTCCTTCTCCATCTTAGTCTCGTGGGAGACCTTGGTGCAAACACTTCCTCACTGACGGACAGGGCTGGGGTCACGATGCCTGAAGAATATTTCCCCTCCCGTCCTCGCTCTCCCGGCCGTCCTTCAGGCAGGAGTAAGGCCACCTGTGGCTGCTGCGTTCCTTCCCTACTTTCATGTTGACACTGGGAGCCACTGACTTCAGAACAGAATCGAGGGACACGCTCTCTTGTTATGGACCGCCTACTTAGACAACAGAGGGCCCGTGCCACTCACTCTCAAGCCCCGTCCTTCTCTCCTGACTTTCAAATCCAGTGCAGGGAGCTTGGCAGTCGGCCCACGTCAATAAATATCAACTTGTAAAAAACTTTTATTCTAGACCTTGTTCCTAACAGCCATGCCTTTGAATCCGAATACCCTGAACCCTCTTGTACTTTTCCCCGTTTGTCTGCCCTTGTTTTCCTAAAATAATCTTTCATTTGTTATAACACTCTCCATGCATTATTTGGCTCCTTTGTTTTCAATACCCACAAAGACACTGAGTACCTCTTTCCATGTAAAATTAAAGATTCTGAAAAAAAAAAAAAAAAAACCAAACTAAAGACCCCAGAGGCTGGATGAGCTGACTGCTCTCTCATGCAAAGAGAACTCTCTCATTCACATAGAGTTGAACGAGCCTGCCAGGCCCATCCTGTGTTAATGCAGAGAACGAGAATGACCGCTTTCCCCCTTGACAGCCCCTAGGTATTTCCGGGCAGCTGTCATGTTGTGCGGACTCTTCCCTTCCCTGGGCTAAACACCTCCATTTCTTCAACCTTCCCATACAGCCCGGGGGCCGCGCCACACTCTGAGCTGGCCCTGTCCCAAGAATGACTCGTATCTATGGTCTTGGGTGATGGAGGCCCTCCGCCAGGAGCCATCACCTCTGAGGGGGGCACCTGCCACCACCCCCCCAAGAAGGCCCTTCGGTGGCAAACAGCTACAAAGCCAGTCAAGCCAGTTCCCAGCTCAACGCTTCGCAGTAGAATGGAAACGCGCAAGGCACCAGACCTTTCCGCAGAGCCCAGTTACTCACATCCTTTCTGGGCAAGGAGGAAGAGAGGACTCCCTGGTAATAAGGGGGGTGCCACGGCACCCTTTGCTGCCCCCCATCCTTTTCCAAAAAAGGAACGAGCAGTGCCTGCGCCGGGCCATTTGAGACGGCCTGCCACGCACCACAGGGGGAAGGCAGGTGTGGGCGTGGGTGCAGGAGGTCACCACCACTGCGGGGACAACCATCCTCTACGCCTCAGGGGCCAGCAGAGACAGAGGGAAAATGAACAGGGCTCCAAAGACAAACTTCACCTGCGAAACGAACTAGATCACAGGGCCCCTGTCTGTGACTGCAGTCCCTGCTATCTAAGTGGGATAAAGGCTGGCCAGGGGTGACACACAGGACCACATGATGTGCTGCGGGGGAAGGAGCCTGGGAAGGAGGGTCCAAGATGTGCCTGGACCTTGGCTATACTCCGTGCCATTGCAGACCTCAGTCTTCTCACCTGCAAAACCGGCACAGCCTCCCGAGGGCGCTGGGTTATATAAGCTCAGAGAGTGAGACTGGAGTACAGTCGCGGCATCCCAGTGAACCCATTATGCAACCGCATCTCCGGTTTAAGGAAACACAAACTCTCTCCCCACTGAAGGCCAACAAGCTTTCCATCAACCCAGAGCCCTGAAGGAAGCAGAGGAGAAAGGCCACCAGCACACACACGCGCCCCAAGGGAGAGAGTGGGTATCCAGTGCGGTAAATACACGTGCTAGGATTTTTGTGCTACTTGTTCACTTTTTTTTGTGGGGGGGGCCCGGGGTGCAAAATTTGCTGCTAATCACCTTCCTTAACAAATCAGAAAAACGTTGACAGTTTCGATGTTTGCTAGCACCAGCTTGTTCAGCCCAAACAGGTTGGACAGGTTGAATATTTAAACAAAGGCGGAAAAATGCAAGGTATAAAGCAGGACGTGCTGCGTGGCCTGCAGCCAGCACCCTGCAGGTTTAAGTTTGTGATCTAACGCTGGCAGTCAGACTTGCCCTCTCCCGCCTTCCTCCTCACCTTGCTACTTTAACATTATAAAACTAAATGGGACCCACACTCGTGATCTGCTCAAAGTTCTTGGGCCATCAGACGAGGGGAGTGTGCAGAGGAGAAGAGGGCAGAGGGCAGCTCCCCGGGCCACATCCCACCCCAGCAAACACACACCTTGCCTCCCATGACCTGACTTCCAGCGTGCACAACTGCCAGGTTGCTCAAGTGTGGGCAAGCAAGGATGCTCCAGATTTTGATGCCATTTTCCAGTTTTACCTGGTGCAACTGAGCTTTCGAAATAGTTTGACAAGATAGGTCAAAAATACCAGATCACCTGCACCCAACATTTCTTCTGCGTTTGCTTAATCTCCAAAAACAAACTAATAGACAAACACGACCTCTGCCAAAACAGAAGAAAAGCTAAGCTGTAAACCTTAGCATCCAGGTGGCCAAACGGTAAGAAACAATTTAATTAGGAAGCAGATCGTAAATGTGAGAAACAGGGATACAAGGAAAAACGCTTGGCTGGTGTTTACCACCTCCCTGCGCTCCGACGGTCCTATGAATAAACTCTCTCCAGCGTAAGTGAACTTGAACTGGTCCTTCAGAGGAAAACGCAGAATCAAAAGTGAGACACAGCACAAGGACATTTTTCAATTAGCCTTTCAAAAAAGATAAAATAAAATAAGCTGTGCTGGGGTGTCCCTGGTGGCGTAGTGGTTAAGAATCTGCCTGCCAATGCAGGGGACACGGGTTCGAGCCCTGGTCCGGGAAGATCCCACATGCTGTGGAGCAACTAAGCCCGTGAGCCACAACGACTGAGCCTGCGCTCTAGAGCCTGCGAGCCACAACTACTGAAGCCCGCACGCCTAGAGCCCATGCTCCGCAACAAGAGAAGCCACCACGATGAGAAGCCCGAGCACCGCAACGAAGAGTAGCCCCCGCTCGCCACAACTAGAGAAAGCCTGCAAGCAGCAACAAGGACCCAATGCAGCTGAAAATAAATAATTAAAAAAAAAAAAAAAAAAAAGCTCTGCTGAAAGGGTTAAAGGGGTATTAGAATAGAGAAAACACAAAGTAGAAGGAAAAATATTTTGGAGGATGTCAGTCTAGCAAACACAAAACAGGCTGCACAAGGGAGTGTCAACTGAAATGGGTCAACTTCCAGCTTTGCTATTTTCTTACACTTTGTATCTCATGTGAAGAATAAAATTCTGTGACAAATCACTCTGACCTGTTCTTTTTCTCAGAGAAGAGTGGTAGCTTTCTACTACGTAAAGATTTCTAAAATGTAAAGTAAGAATTCTGAAAAGGACCACAGACTCTCATCTAATAGTATAAGTGCAAATCCACACAAAAAATGTAAAAACACAACAGAACAAGCAATCCAAAAAAACGGAAGTGTTCAAATAATAATGAGGATGTGCACAATTCAGAAAAGGTGTACGGCACACAAAACCCTGCTCTCACACCATCAAGAACTTAGGACGCAGCCTGAAATCCTCATGGTCGAAGGGCACAGAGTCTATTTTCTTGGTTTTGTAAATACTCATACTTACCGGCACGGAGGAGTGACTAGTGGGTTAAACTTTCCTCAGGGAGAAAAGAAAGGAACTTCAATTTGTGAAATATCTTATGTAAGCCAGAAGCTTGGGTATATATCATATAGCATTTAATCCTCATAACAACAACTTTTGTGAGCAAAACGTCACCCCCATTATAGATGAAGAAACGGAGGCCCTCTTCCCCATTCCGTGGAGCATCCTTTATCAGCCATAGCCAGAGAGGAAGGAAGAGCTCTCAGAGGACCCACAGAGAGGCCGCCTTTATTTAAACAACTATTAAGTTAAAAGAAATGCATACAAATTTCAATTCCAGCCAATGAGATGTGAAGAAAGGCTAAAAACGTTTAAATATAGTCAAACAAATAAACTCATTTGGTGAAAAATTAATAATGGTACTGGGGGAAGTGGTAACTCAGACATTTTGCTGTGATAAATAGATTTACAAATGTTTACTCTCAAGGGGAAAGTTCTCAGCCTTTGAATAATGTAGGCTCTCAAGAGAGTGAAAAGCATATTAAGTGGAATGATCAGGGAATGGGGTATTATACTTTAACGACTTTCTTTTTTCTGGTTAAAAAGAAAAAAGTTTCATCCCTTGTAACAGAAAAGGTTTTCTAAACTGTACCCGAAGTATGTCTGACGATTTCAGTACAGGGTACTAAATATACCGAAACTGCCTTGATACCCAACTGCTATCATGAAACTACCATATAGTCACCGAACACCCGCCAGATGTGAGGATCACATGTCCAGCACAGCTCATACAGTTGTGCTGACCATGTACACGACATTAAAATCTCATTCACACAAACCCAACAATCTTTAGAGGGCTGCGATGTTTATCATCTTCTAAGTGGACCTGAATGTGTAAAGACCTCTCTGAGCGTCCCAGAAAGGTATTTTCTTCTGATTTGTCTTCCCCCCTAAGGAACAGATACTTAGTTATAGATAAGAAAAGTGTTATTACATAATCATTTTCCCCTTCTTTTTTATAGAAATATTTCCAAGGAAACAAAATTTTCAGTCCTGGGTAGGGTGACCCACAGATTTTTATCCTAAAATAATTTCTTCGCATGTGAGCTGACCCAATCCCTTCCTTCCCTCCAGGGAGTATGTCAGGAAGCAGGCAACTGTGATTAAGACTCATTTCAAGATGGGACTAGCTGAGCCTCTGCATGCGCACCTCCACTCTTGAGAAGTAGCAGGTACAAAACTAGTGACAGGGTGCCCTCAGAAACTCGGTTACCACCACGACTGATTTTCACAAGGCCCTTCCTCTTGCTGCGCTTGGAGGGTAAAGGAGTGACCCTCCCGAAACACTGTCCTACGTCTGCTCCTTCTGTCCTTCAATGCCGGCCACCTGTTCCGATACCCAAGTTCAGCTGTACATGCCAAGGGCTGGCCGTGCCTAAGCATCTGAGAGTAGTGTGCTAAATTCAGAGCCTCCGCGGTCTCATTCGTCATGGAATAGGTCACATTTCTGTGCAGCGAATGTTTTTTTCCAGCATAATAGGAACACATAAGCCTCTGTTCCTGAAGACTGTCCATTATCCAGCAGCATCCTCAGGGCCTGTGTCTCCTGTACTTAGCAATGGACAAAGGCATGCCCATTGCAGGAGGAAAGCAAAACAAGCAGATGACACTCCAGGGATGTCCCTGCCTCACCTTCTAAACACACAGCTGAAATGATAATACATCCCTGCTCTCTGGAGGATGTGTTATCCTCCAAAGGATATATCTTCCAAAGAACGGAGAAGTTAGGAAAGCTTGCTCTGGTCAGGGTCTCTCTCCTGTGTGTCCTCAACGTGACTCCAGGACTCTCTTTACAGCTTAAAAGTCTAGAGTTTGTAAGATGAGGAGCAAAGTGGAAATTAATTTCCTATTTTCCAAGGCAAAAGAAAAATACCCATTTCAGAGGTCTGATTCTTTCCAAATGAGATCCATTGCAACCCTCTCAAGTATCATCACTTCTTCATAGCTCTGCCGTCCAGCACTTTTTGGAAAGTTTTGCGAATTGCAAAGCTCAGTGCCCTTTTTCCTACACTGAGCTCTCCCAGAGGGCGTGCTCTGGCTCAGTTTCCCAAGTTTGTTTTGGAAGACAAGCACCTCTCAATCCAGATTTTCAACATAGGAGCAACTGATAAAGAGTTCTGGGAAGTTAAAAGCTGGAGCCACAGTGATGTTTCCGTGATACATGTTTTGCACTGTGACGGCAGCCTGTTATTCTGCTCAGGAACTAAGCTGTGGTTAGAAAGGTTTGGGATGAAGGATTTTCAAGCCTCAAAAACATGAGAATCCGCAGTCAGGGAAGTGTTAACCTGAAAAACTGTACCAGATACGGTAATAAATCGAGATGGTCTCTCCCCCAACCTTTTTCAAAATGAGCTGGAATTGGCATCACTTTAGTGTCCCTAGTTACCAAATATACAATCAGTTTTAAATATCATATCAACATGACAGCACATAATTTAATCTGCTCTCTGATTCTGTGAAGTTTGTTTTTCTTTTACTAATATGATAATTCTACTGGATTGATTATGTGTTGATGGTCCTCTCATGAAACTAAGGTAAAGGAAACTCTACAAAAAGGCCAATTAGCCTAATAAACAAAGAAAACAAACACACTTATAAAAGGACTAGTGGCCAAAGGAGATATAGTGAGTTGCTTTACAAAGTGGGTGACTGCAAAGAGTACCTTGTTATCAGCTAGGAATAACCTGAAGTTGAAAAGGACATGGTACTGGGGTCCATGTTGTGAAACGTATAATGAGGCCCTCTGGGTGCCGAAGCAACAAAAGTCTGGGGTGGAACCAGATCTGCCTCCTACATGCGGTGCTCAGCGATAAACCTGGGGAAGGTGGGGCTTATCCAAGAGAACGTGCACACGGAAGTGTGCAGCATGTATGCGTGTGCAGATGACCTTTGGAACAGGGTGAGCGGGAGGCCAAGGGAAGGGGCACTAGGAGTCCTCAGACCAGCCTTGTGGAATCGGGCCTTGGAGAATCGGATCTAGAAATCTGCATCGCAGGGACTCATGTCACAGCAGGGGTCTCACTGAATCTGCACCCCCAAAGGGGGTGTACTGAAAACCAGAGCCCAGAGCCGTGTCACACGAAACTGACACAGGAAAGGAGGCCCAGGGCAGGTTAGAAACAAGGCAGAACAGGGACTCGGGGGTGGGTGCACCAGCCCGGGCTTAGCATGGGCTCCAGAGCCCCGACCTGTGAGCTCCTGGCTCTACCGATGGCAGCTGCGGCCGCAGACCCTGAGAAACAGCAGCAGCCAAAGAAAAATGAGAAACAGAGCTTTGGTCGTGAGCACCACACACAGTCCACTGACTTCCTTCCAGGCTCTGGCAGTCAAGCACGGATGCAGCTAATCACAACTTGGGTTTTCACTCTTGTTTTTTAATCCCCGCACACACATCCCAGGGCAGCTCTGGCCCCTGATTAATGTAACACAAGTATGTGCTCAGGAGAGATCACAGCTCACCGTTCGACTATCAGATTCTGGAACAGATCCACCAGGACAAATAAATCTAACTTTACTCTTTCTGGCACATTTTTGTCAGTGTTTTCACATTTTTATAATTTTTGTTTTCAAAAGTACAGATTCACCAACAAGTGAAGGTGGTAATGACTATGACTGATTACCGAACACCAAATGTTCTTTTAACCCATTGTTTGCAATTTTCTACAGGGAAGACAAAAATAAATGCAGTGTGATAAACTCAAACATTCTAAATAATTTTTTTGGTATTTAAATTACAGGGTTAGTATAGCAAAAGGTGAAAGAAAAGACAACCTTTCATTTATGTTCTGGCATCATATGCATAGTCAATCGCCATCCCTCCCTTCAGTGGCACCACCACCATCACAACACTAGTGACCACTTATTTAAATCTATTTATAAATAGTGATTAACTAACATTATCCTAAGTGCTTTGCATGTGTTAATTCATGAATCCTCACAATGCTCCCATTGGTACAGATATCACTGCCTTCTACAGATGAAGTAACCAAGACACAGAGAGGTTAATTAACCTGCTAGGGTCACACAGCTAGGAGTGCATACCTCTCAAAGATCAGCACAAGGGTGCCTTCAGCTCTGAAAATACAAACTCAGGAACACCCCTCACCCAGGACATTTCCCTAGTACATGGTAAGCCTTCACAATGCTTTCACAAACACTGCATTTGAATACAAGTTCTAAGTGAGGTTTTACCATGCCATTGTGGTAAAGTATAGAAAAAGCGAGAGATTTCTGAAACGTTCTGCAGAATCAGGCCTGGAACTCAGCCCCCAACAATTAGTCCTCTCCTCCAAATCAAGATGACTCACAATAAAATCAGCACAAAATCCAAAATTAGCACAAACATCCCTAAGGCCTGCTTTAAAAAAATACTTATAAACAGTAATTTACAAACAACTCCAATATGCATTGTGCATAAATGAGAAATGCATCTTAGGGTAATATCAAGGGTTGGGCTATAAAAAATTCAACATAATTCACAAACAACACACTTAAATCAATAAAAAGCGATTCCATGCTCATGAAATAGAGTATACTATGCTAGTAGGATGGCTCAAATAGTTTGACATTGAAAATAATACTCTACAACAACATGAAATTATTCCTAAAGAGGGTAAAGCTTGAAAGAGTGCTTTTTTTCTAATACGCAAAGTGACACGAAAGCTGTATCAATTATTCCTCATGGCCTCTAAGCCTGACAGCCTATGCTCAAACCTCAGCACTGACTTTGATCTTAAGCAAGTTTCCTTATCTGCAAAATGGGATGATAACTGTACAAACCTTACATGTAGAGCACATAAAGATAAATGAAAATCAATGAGGAAACAGAAGACTTAAACAGTGTATAAACCAGCTGGAACTGACACTACATTGAGAAAACACTCCACCCAACAACAGCAGAATATATGCTCTTCTCAAACAGACGTGGGATGTTCTCCAGGACAGTCCATATGCTAGGCCATAAAGCCAGCCTCAATAAATTAAAAAAAAATTGAAATCACAGAAAGTATGTTCTCCAACTATAATGGAATGAAATTAGACATTAATAATAGAAATAAGTTTGAGAAGTAAATATGTGGAAATTGAACATACTCCTAAATAACCAAAGAAGAGATCACAGGGAAGTTAGAAAGTACTTTGAGATGAATGAAAAAGAAGACACAACATACAAATATTTATAGGATGTGATGAAAGCAATGCTTAAAGGGAAATTTAGAGCTGTAAGTGCCTCTACTAAAAAAAATTCTCGAAGAAACAGTCTAATCTTCTACCTGAAAACACGAGAAAGAGAAGAGCAAGCTAAACCTAAAGCAAGCAGGAGGGAAAAAGTCATGTTTAGAGTGTGGAAAATTAATGAACTAGAGAACAGAAAAGCAACAGAGGAATAAGCAACAAAATCCAAAGTTCTTTGAAAAGACCAATAAAATTGTCAGATGTTCAGCTGGACTGACTGAGGGAAAGAATTGAGAAGGCTCAAATTATTAAAATCAGGAACGAAAGAGGAGACATTACTACTGACCTTACAGGATAAAGAGGATCGTAAGGGGACACTATGAACAACTAGATGGCAACCAATTAGATAACTTAGACAAAATGGCTAAATTTTTGGAACAGACACTAACTACTGAAACTGACTCAAGAAGAAAAAGAAAATGTGAACAGACCTATCACAAGTAAAGAGACTGAATTAGTAACTTAAAAACTTCTCAGAAAGAAAAGCCCAGATGGCTTCACTGATGAATTCTACCACATATTTAATTTAAAAGAATTAATACCAACTCTTCACAAACTTTTCCAAAAAACAGAGGAGGAGAGAACATTTCCAAATTCACTCTCGGAGGCTAATATTACCCTGATATAAAAACCAGCAAAGGACATCACAAGAAAACTACAGACCAATATCTCTTTGCCTATAAATATAGGCAAAAATCTTTAACAAAACACTAGCAAACCCAATCTATCAACATATGACAAAATGACTATACATTGTGCCCAAGTGGGATTTATCTCAGGAATAAGGTTAATTTAACATCCAAGACAGAATAAAGGACAAAAACAACTTGACCAACTTGATAGATGTAGAAGAAGCCTTTGACAAAATCTAACACCTTTTCATGATAACACCACCAAGCAAACTAGGAATAGAAAGGAACTTCTTCAAACTGATAAAGGGCATTTATGAAAAACCTACAACTAACAGCATACTTAATGGGAAAAGACTAAATCTTTCCTCCATAAGATCAGAAATAAGACAAGGATGTCCATTCTTTTCACTTCTATTGAACATCACACTGGAGGGTCTAGCCCGGGCTAGCAGGCAAGAAAAATAAATAAAAGCTTTCAAAGGAAAAAGGAAAACTCTCTCTACTTGCAGATGACATGATCTTAGATATAGAAAATCCTAAGAAATCCACCAAATAACTATTAGAATGAATAAACAAGATCAGAAGGGTTGCAGGAAACAAAACCAATATAAAATTTGAATTGTTATTTTTATACACTAGCAACTAACAGTCAAAAAACAAAATTAGAAAACAATTCCATTTACAATACCACTAAAAAGAATAAAACACCTTGGAAAAAATTTAAAATAAATATAAATAAATATATTTATAAATAAATATAAAACTTGCACTCTTAAAAACGATAAAACATAGTGGAAAGAAATCTATCAAGACTTAAATAAATGGAAAATATCCCATGCTCAAAGATTTAATATTGTTAGATGGCGATGCCCCCAAACTGACCTACACATTTTGCAATCCCTATAATCTTCCCAGCTGCTTTTTTCTGCAGAAACTGATAAGCAGACCCTAAAATTCACACAGAAATGCAAGCAACCCAAAATAGCCAAAACAATCTAGGAAAAGATCTAAGTTTGAAGAGTCACACCTTCCAATTTCAAAACTTACCAAAAGCTATAGTAATCAATACAGTGTTAGGCCTCAGGATAGACATACCTGTCAATGGAACAGAATTGAGAGTACAGAAATAAATCCTTACATTTATGGTTAACTGAAATTTGATAAAGCTGGTAAGATAATTCAATGAGGAAAGAAAAGTTTTTAAATAGTTCAAAAGACTGAACTTGATTCCTTCCTTATACTATACACAAATATCAACTTAAAATGAATTGTAGACTTAAATGTGAAAACTAAAATTATGAACGCATGGGGACTTCACTTCACACCTACTAGGGTGGCTGTGATGAAAAAGACAAGTGTTGGCAAGGATGTGTAAAGCTGCAACCGTCACACACTGCTGGTGTGAGTGTAAAATGATGGAGCTGCTCTGGAAAACAGCTTTGCTGTTCCTCAAAATGTTAAAACATGGAGTTACTACACAACTCAGCAATTCCCCTCCTAAGTATCTACCCAAGAGAAGTGGAAACACATGTCCACACAAAACTTGTACAACAATGTTCACAACAGCATTATAGAGAGTAGCCAAAAAGTGAAAATGACTCAAATGTCCACCAATTGATGAAGAGGTGAATAAAATGTGGTATGTCCATACAATGGACTGTTATATGACAATAAAAAATAATAAAATACTGATAGATGCTACAACATAGATGAATCTTGAAAACATTAATGCTAAGTGAAAGAAGCTGGTCACAAAAGACCGCATGCTATATGAGAAGTCCAGAATAGGTGAATCAACAGAGGAAAGCAGATGAGTCTTCTCCTAGGCCTGGAGGGTGGGTAGTAATGAGAAGTGACTGATAATGCGTATGGGGTTTCTTTTTGGGGTAATGAAAATGTTCTAAAATTGGGTAGGAGAAAGCGGGGAAACCCCCCAAGAAGGGAACAGGCAATACCTCTAGGACCAGATTTTGAGGGGTCAAATACACAAGCGACAGAGGACTTTTTTTTTTTTTTTTGCAGGTGGGATAAAAGGAGAAGGCAAAACAAAACGAATGGCAAACAGAAGGCAAAATGATACTAACAGGCTGCTGTGGGGGTAAAAAGTCAAACGCTAAAATGTAAAGTATATTAAAAAATGATGACAGTATTCACTTCCTCCTTTGTACCCAGAAACACTCCTAGGAGGAGATGAGGGGCAAAGGGGATTGGAACTTATATAGGAAAAAAAAAACCCACTTCATCAAAATTCTTTAAAATAGTGATACCTTTCATGTCATACTCTACCCTACTTCTAGGAGTTCAGACTGAGAACTCCATAGGATTCAAATTATTGCAGCAATACTCAGAAATGCAAATAAAAATAATAAATAGCACTGGCTGAGTGCCTGCCATGGGCTAAACTCATTATCTCCAAATCCTCATTAAAAATCTCATTTTAAAGAGAAGGAAAGTGAGGTACCAAGGTTATGCAACTTGCTCAAGGATGGAAAATTTACAAGTAGCAGAGCTGAGATTTGAAATCAGGAGCCTAATTCCAAAAATCCAGAAATTTACCACTATACCAGTATGTCCCAAGTACACCATCAGTGGATCATAAAATGATTTCAGTTGGAATAAACTGGACCATCTCGTTTGAGTATTTATATATGATAAAATACCAATTTCACAACTATATAAAGTCTTCTTTTGAATAAATATGTAAAAAACAATGTTAGTCAACTCTTTAAAAGAAATCAACATAACGCCTAAAAGGGAATATGGAAAAATAAAAACAGCCTG
The DNA here is from genome assembly GCF_964270905.1 of Leucopleurus acutus. Lineage (NCBI taxonomy): Eukaryota > Metazoa > Chordata > Mammalia > Artiodactyla > Delphinidae > Leucopleurus > Leucopleurus acutus. Next base: position 100,413,543 of record NC_139153.1, read on the forward strand.
ACTTTTTGAGAAGGTGAAATTCTGAGTCCCTTTAAAACGTTTTCCTGGATTTCCAATGTTCCTAAATGTGTGTGTAAAAAAAGAAAGCATTAAAAAAAGTCTGTTCTAACCCTTAAAATTAAGTAATCGTTCTGTAAAGTGCATTTTCCATTGGTTCCTCCCACATTTTAATATACCCACCACTGAGCTCCCTCCCACTTCTGAGTGAGCCTCTTTCTCCCTCAGGAAGTAGATTCCTGACATTTATCAGATTTTCTTTCTCATTTTATCCTATCTTATCCTGAAGCTCTAGGACCAGCCCACTTAACTATTTATTCAACTGCTCCAGAAATTTTTCGCCCTGCAGGGTATCTGGTAGGCATATGCAAATAGTTTTAAAAAGGCAAGGGTTCCTCTGTGTCTGATAAGCTGCCCACCTCTGGCACCTAAGCAAAGAAACTCCAATTGGTAAAGGGTCACCCTGAAGATTCGCCCATCGGCCAAAGACCTAGCCCAGGTACTTCTGTTTCCTTGAGCAGACACCTCTGACACACTGGAGACTGTACACGGCAGGCACACAAAATCATCTCTGGCTTTTCCATACAGTGAACAGAACTCTTTGTGCCTTTAGCTAAGATGGATGGAAGGCCACTTTGCTTTCTGTCAACCTCCAGGCTCTAGCCAGCAGGCAGAGGCTGCCCTCACTCACCTGTGCATGTTCCCATTGGTGGTAAAAGATTGGCCACACACAGAGCACTTGTAAGGCCTCTCCCCAGAGTGCACCAGCATGTGGCGGTCCAGGGAGCTGGCTGAGCTCAGCGACTTCCCGCAAATGCTGCATGAATGGTCGGCCCCTCCAGTGTCTGTGTTGTGCTACAGAAAGCAATGATCGCAGCGGTCACTTAGGAAGACGGGTCAAAATGAGGTGATTATGAAATGCACATTCAGAGCTTTATTAAAAAAAAACTAACACTTCTCAGCAATTTTTTTCTTTTTCATTTAAAATATCGTCCCGAACATCAAAATCTATTGAGACCATAGGCAAATAAATATTGTGTTCTATCAAACCCAAGTTACTAAATGATGTTACTACTCAGTACCATGCTACGATTTGAATATTGTCAGTCCTTCACTGTTCTAGATTCAATACTTGTCATGAACCAGCCACAGCAGGCAAGGGAGAAGGATAAATCTTACAGTAAAGAAAAAAAGCCCAAAGAGATCCCACATCAAGGAAATTCCCTGCTACATGATGTAAGTTTATAGCAATATATAGAATTAGGGTCTACAACTATAATCTCACTGTACCGTGAGGAGATTTGGTTCACAATGGCAAGTCACAGATGATGAAAAGTCTTCTGTTACATGTGGTTAGTTAATTAGATGTTTGCTAAATTCCAAAAAGATATTCTGTGTTGACCTGGGACTTTGTCACAATAACACGGACACACAAAAATTATTTCATAACTGCCCCTCAAAATTAAGAATATTAGATCTAAATTAAACAGCCACAATCCATCCATTAAGATAAAATCCCATCCCCTCTCTTAACAAAGAAAATACAAAAGCAGCAGCAAACCTGGCGAATGTGCATAGTTAACTGATGCTGTGTAGTGCAAATCTTCTCACACAGGGGACAGTTATAGGAAGACTTCTCCTCTTTTGTTTCCTGAAAAGAGAATAAAAGGGAGAATCCATTTCAGCTCACAGTGAACTAGTGCCTCTCATCTGTGTTATAAACATCTGTTTCTGACGAGCTGTAGCAACAGAGCAGCTGAGAGCATAGGCCCTGGAGCCTGGCTGGGTATGAGCTTGGGAGAGTGGCCATCCTGTCTGCCCTCCGTTTCCTCATTTGTAAAATGGGGAAAATAATAGCATCTACTGCATCACGCAGTGATGAGGATTAAATCAATCAGCACACAGAAGGCACCAGAACGGTGCCCTGTACAGGCTAAGTGCTCAATAAATACTAGTGTTCTTGTTAGACACCATTTAGTTAATCATCAGCGATGGCGAAAAATTAAGCATCAAGTCACAGCTGAGCTAGAAAAGGGATGTATTTCTCCTCAATTCTGACCCAGGCTCCAGTCACTAGCTTCTACCTGGTCTTGAGTCCACCAAGACACACGAGAGGGAAGAGTTCTCACGTCAAAAACCCACCCTCCCGAGGGTGGAAGGCCCCAGTACCCACCAGTGTGCCCATCGGACATCAACGGGATCCTTTTACTCGCTGCGAGCACCTAACTGCTTATAAATAATAAAAAAGAGCGAGGGAGGGTGCAGTCTCTGGGAGGTGACAGGAGGGAGGGCTGGACCCTCGGGCACCTTTCAATAGACCTCTTTTCACTTGTACTCATTTGAATGCATTTCTGTTCCCTGAAATAACACCAATTATTGAACACTTACTATGTGCTGAACTCTGCACATACAGAATAGTGTTTTTTCACACAACTGTGAGAAGCAGCCACTACTATGGATCCCATTTTCGGGATGAGGAAACGGGTACAGAGAGGCAAGTAACCTGCCCCCAGATCAAAGAACTATTAAGTAGCAGAGACAGGATTAAAACTCAGGCCAGCTGCTCCACAGCCCATGCCCCAAACCGCTAGGCTGTGTAAGTCTGACCCAAAAAGGATTAAGCCCAAGGCACAGAAAGGAAACACCCTTGTGGTTGGTTCATGAGAGATGACGAAAATAAAAGTCACCCTGAAGACCATAAAAACAAATGGCACCAGACGGGGTGGAGTGAACGCATGATGGGTCTAGCGCGCGGCTCCTACAGTGGGTCCCTCTCACTCTTCAGAGACTAACAAGCCTCATTTTAAGCAATATACACCTGCTCCCAGTCTGTGACCTTGGGTCTGAGAAATAGGTATGCTACACATTTTTTCACTCTCAAATTTAAAAAAAAATCACAGATATGAATTCTAAGGAAGGTGATTAACCCAGAGACAATTTAAAAAACAAAACACAAAAAAACCCTGCACCCTCGCCCAGTCGTCATCCACTTCCACTCCTCCCCGAGGCAACGTGTGTGTCTGCGGGGAGGAGGGTGTCAGACCGTCTCATCCCCACTCTACGACAGTCAGAAAGGAGCTGGCCAAGAACCACCAGGCAGAAAAACCAAAACCAAAATAGTAACAACAAAGTGAGAGCACTCGTATAAAAAGGAGGGATGCCTCACAGCTGGGCCCAAACTCGGTCTTTGGGGTATTTTTGTTAAATTATTAGGTTAGTGATAATATATATTAAAAAGTGTTTTGTTTTCTTTTTTTAAAAAAAGAGATTCATCGGTAGGATGGAAATACATGTTAAAAAGTCAGGCTTCCAAGTAGCCAGCCTCTTGAGGATTTTAAAATTCTTTTTAAAAAAATCATCTTGCGTTCCCCTGAGACAGATTCCAGACACGCTGAGTGGCCCCTGGGGCTAATGGGATTGATTCTGGGTTTACGGTTAACTGGAGCCTCACCATTCTCAGAGGCGGGCAGCGGCACGCTGCAGACCATAGCACAGGTCCAGGACATCCACAGGTCTAGGACATCCACGATGGTCTGGGAGAAGGAAGTCTCCAGACTCAGATTTAATTTTTAAAGACAAATCAAACAGAGAAGGGAGCATCGTGATGCTGGAAGAGGACCTACTGGAGAGTGCTGAATCCAGTGGCTGTGGCCGTGCTGGTGGAAGGAGCACACTTCCTGAGCTGACAGACAAAATTAGCAGCTAATGTGATAACTAACCATTCCATAGTGAAACTATCTGGCACCCTTGTTGGCTTCCGGCTGTGGTTAATCTGCCCTGGAACTCTGCTAGCTGCTGGGCTTCTCCCCAGGGCTCCCTTCTCAGCCCTCCTGTCCATCCCAGGTAAGGACAACGCACTCTGCACTCTCTCTCCCGCACTGCGCTTGTTTTTTTTAATGCACTGTCTTTCCCATCCTACCTCTAGCCCAGACCTCCTTTCAAAAACTCAGCCAGTGCCCTAAGGAACCCCAGAGGACACAGGAAGTGGGTGGAAAATGGCCCAGGCACCCCTGTGGAGTCAGCTCCACTTACCATGCAGGGATGGAGGTGCCGTGGGCCCCCTCTACGGCTCTACCTACTGTCTGAATCACTGGGAAGGGACCAGAGCCTGGACTTGGGCCAGGTCTGCCTGTGTTGGGGCGATGCTGGACTCTAAGGAAGAGCTCGGCACCTGGCGCAGTACCTGGTTGGAAGGAGGAGGAGGGTGTATATTGTGAAATAGGGGCATGGATGGAGGGATGGACAGATAGATGGATGGATGGACAGTCACATGAGAGTGGAAATAAACCTTTTCTTCCCAGAGCTAGCACTCCTTCTCGGCTCAGGCCACAGTCAAACAGGCTGAGAATTTTCTCAGGTACCCATAGGAAGAGAGGCACGTGGAGACAAGGGAAAAAAGAGAGAAAAAGTATCAATGCCCCAACCCTAAAGCATCATTTAACTCTGCCAAGTCTTCAGCCTTGAGAAAGAGGTGGAGAAACAGACACTCCTGTGCTGCTGGAGGGATTTTAGGCAGGGACAGCTTTTCCTGGAGGGCACATCGTATCAAAAGCTGTAATTCATGTTGTACGTCTACAAATTTATAGAAGACCATCACACTATGCTCAGACAATTCTGTATAAGGACAGTCACTGCGGGATTGTTAATAAAAAAAGAAAATTAACTCACAAAAGCCCAACAGGCTTACCTTCCTGTCCACCCCCAGTCCCTGGACAAACTCAGAAGACTGCCTTCTCCCGAGGGTTTGGCGGGACCCCATTAAATCAGTGAAGCCAAACATGGAACGTTCACATCACGTGGACGCCGAGTGGAAAGGGGAATGGCTCACCTCAGTCCTTGAGCTTCACGCACCGTCGAGCATGCTGCTGCAGGACAGCAACACCTTCTCAAGTGCCCCGTTTGTACATTAATTAAAAGACTCATCTTATTTCCCAAGGGAGGAGACATGGCCTTTCATAACATCCCTGCCCTCCCATGTCCTCTTCTCCACCCTTCCTGATCTCTGAAAATTCAAGAGGAATAAATGGCATCTTGAGTGGAATTCTCGGGAGCCCCATTGTGTGCTCTGTCAAGGATGGAAGCTGAAGAGCAGCTCCAGCACAGCCAGGACTCATCACTACCTAATCTGGAGACACTTAAAAAAAAATCAAGGAGGTGGCATCAGAAACCCAATTAACCAGCTGCTTGAACGAGGAAACAAATCATGCCGCAGGAGAGGAATAAGCCGAGTTCTCTGCCTCGCCTGTCCCGTGGAGAAAGCTCGCATTCAAATCAAATCACATGGCAGAGAATAAGGGCGCTTTCACCAATACTGACACCACAGCGTGGAAAATTTTCTCTACAAAGGGAAACTGACATAAGCTATGAGAAGTTAGCTCTTGAAAAAGGATTATGGCCTCTGGGTATATCCATTCAGTTCTGACCACATCTGAGTTTCTGGCTTAGGAAGCTGGGGCTCAAGGGGACATCCTTCTCCCAACACTCTCATGGATGCCACAGCCGGGCACACTAACGCTTACCTGGTTCCTTCGGCCAATACGATTTGGTCCCGGAGGCTTCGTGGGGGACCTGATGCTCTGGGGGCTCCCACCATTCTCGGCAACCTTCCCTACGCTCATTACCGCTGACATCATGGTGTTGATGGAAGACAAATCTGAACCTTCCAAGCCAACGGGCGAACTTGACATCATTGGGACAAAGGTTTAAGCTTCTAGGAAGCCTCGGCCACAGAACTGAAAATCAGAAATTGCTGATGTGATCAATGGGAAGTTTAGGCTTCTGTCACAACCAGGTGGCAGTGACCATGGCTGCCACCACTGCAGTCGGGTTAAAACCCCTTCTTCAATTCAAGCTGACACTCATATGACTCCTATGACTTAAGCTTTCATCTAAACCAAGTGCTGTCATACCAAACCGATAACCTTGCTTCCTTTCTGAGCATGTGCCACCGACGAAGCTGCCCGAGGCAGGTCTTTCTGCCTTTCCTAAGCTTTCAATAGGGAGAGTGGGAAAGGCTACAACAATTAGGAAGCCGAGGAGCTGCCATCTGGCCAGCACCCACCTAACAGCCTCACTCACTTACTGCTATGTGCATGTTCTAGACCTAACAACTAAGGATGAGAAACCTCAGCTTTCACTTAAACTCCAGGCTACAATACCGTGATTTTAATGGGGAGCCCGAACTGTTAAGACAACTGAGAAGCCAACGCTATCACCCAACACTATAACCAAATTTCAAATCAGCATAAAAAAGACAGTTTCTTAAAACATGCAAGTACATAATATAGCTGTACCCCAGAAAATGGACAGAAGAAAACCCAGCCCCCACTGCCAATCACCTCCATTTTCTGCCCCAACTGATATACTGTGAGACCTTCCCCTGCTGTAGCAATCGCCCACGTGGAGGAGGAAATGAGGTTGGGTTCACTTCTTTTTTTTTCTTCTCTGGTATCACTCGCTGACACTGGAAGGGAAGCAAAGGCAAAAAGGTTCAGTGAAGAAAAAACAGAAACCATTTGTTTACTCTAATCTCAGACCACTATATTCTCAAGACTACAGGGAACAGTGTGAGAGGAGGCGGCTAACTCTTCTTTTGCTTCCAAAACCACGTTCTGTGGTTGTTTTTCACCCTTAACTGATGTGCCCTACAGTGCTGTCACCCTCACTCCCAACAGCCAAAACGATTCTGTGGTATTTTATTTTCTGAAGCTCATATTTATATCCATACAGCAAACTTTCTCTCATACTCTCCTCCTGTCTCCCACAAGGACTCTCAAGACTCCCACTTGACCATCTCCCGCCTCCCCCTAAAACTGACCAAAGATAAGGCAGTAAAGGAGTCAGAGTCTGAAGGCTAAAACCTCTAAAGGCTCAGAGTCTAGGAGGGACTAGGTCAGACCTTAAAGAAACTTGGTAATACAAATAGGTTGACTAAAGGGAAAACTACAGCCCATGTACACATCAAACTTTACTTCTCCAGGCCTTTTCTAGTTATGCTTCTTCCATAGAAGTACTATGGCTACAGGTACGGCCAGAAGTAAGTCTCCAGGTCAACTGTTTCCCTTATTTTATCTGGGAAGATATTCTCTAGCCACACATCCTGTTATGCTCCAGTGTGCATTAAATTCTTCAAGTCCACAGCTGTCTCAGAGATCAAGCTAATTATCTCAGGAGCGAAGTGAATATTTAGGAACAACACCAGAAAGAATGTGATGTCTTGTGGTTCCTCCTCCACCTCTAGGAGAAGTGACCTAGGATGTGACAAACGGTAACACCCAGAGCAGCTGCAAACGTGTCCAGCAGCAGAGCAGGAGAGCCTGGGGACATAACTTTATTAAGTGATGCTGCCATCAGCTGAGAAGTCCCGAGCTAAAACCTTACCCAAGAGCCAAAGAGAAGCTCAGGAACAGTACTTTCCTTGTCAAAAGACAAAATGTGCCTTCCTTTTAGTAGACATTTTGAAGATATGACTCTAATACTTTTCCAAATGGTAAGTCAGAGGACTAACTACTAAACATACAACTTAAGACCACTGATCCAGCCTCACCCCTCACATGTTTCCCATTAAAAGAGGAAATCTTGGGGCTTCCCTGGTGGTGCAGTGGTTGAGAGTCCGCCTGCCGATGCAGGGGACACGGGTTTGTGCCCCGGTCCGGGAGGATCCCACATGCCGCGGAGCGGCTGGGCCCGTGAGCCATGGCCGCTGAGCCTGCGTGTCCGGAGCCTGTGCTCCGCAACGGGAGAGGCCACGACAGTGAGAGGCCCGCGTACCGCAAAAAAAAAAAAAAAGAGGAAACCTTGAGCCGGCAAGCCGCCTGCCGCAACTAAGACCTGGTACAACCAAATAAATAATAAATTAAAAATAAATAAATAAAAATACACATTAAATTAAAAAAAATAAAGAGGAAACCTTGGTCCAAAATTAAAACAAACAAGAAAACAACAAACCCCAAAGCTGTTGTCTTTCCATGAAGTTTCCTCCATATATGGAAGACCATTTAAACTTATTAAAAATTGTACTTTAAAACTTCCAATTTTGACTGTCTTTGAAAGTTTATTTGGGAGATTCCTCTCTAGGAAGAAACATTCAACGCGAGTACACACATACTGAAGTATACACATACCTCATTTTCTTTCTTAAAGGATTTCTAACAAAAGTATCATCAGTTCCCCAGAATTGCTGTCATCAATCAGTATATGATTAGTTCCTTGATTCAAGTAAGGGGACACCTTCTATACCAAAACCATCTCACTCTTTTAAATATATATCCCCCATAGTTTTAATGTACATCAAATTATAAAATAAATGACTAGAAATCTTTATTGTAATTACATTATGTCAGTAAAAATAAAGTTAACCTTTCCACCAATTTATAGTGGGAGTTTAGATGATCTTGCTTTTGTCCTATTACTATACTTAGAGAAGAAAAGTGTGGTAGAGTTTTTCAGACCAGGAATTGATTAGAGAAAACACCTTTTAGATAAATATAAAATTATAAGTTATAGAAAACGTATTCTAATTCTTTCACTGAGTAGGTAAAGAAAATGGAAAAAAGGGAAATAGTCAATATGAAAATTAACAAAAAATATATTCATCAAAAAGAGCCAAAGTGCCAGTAAGAATTTTTGTCACAATCATTATAACATCAAAGATACATTCTTGCAAACTACCTAAATGTCCTAAATATAGAAAACCCAGCAATAGTCACAACAGTTAACCAACCTAAGGGCTGAAAGTTGCAGGGGCTTATATCCCAACTGGAAAAGGAGAAAAGTCATGCAAACTTGCTATTTCCCATTTTGTCTGGACAGGAAGACATTTGCTAAATTTATTTCCCCTTTGGGATAAAGTGTGAAGTGTGACACTACCCACTGAGGACACCAAGATCACCTACATTCACTTCCTTTTCCTTGTTTAAATGTAAGTAAACAGTAATATTTTTTAAAAAATACAGACTCTTCTCATCTTTGATCAGAAAGAGCAATTAACAAAATGAAACTCCCAGTTACACTGTCTGACAAGAAGAACAGTCACTGGACTCGTCCCTGAAAAGCTGTTTCAGAAGCAAAACCCAAACCAGCCTCTCAGACCTGTTCGAAGATTTTCCTCCAGTTTGCGCTTGTGTGTTATGCGTGAGCTCTCCTTTAGGGAGGATGGAGCAGGAAGAAGGGCAGGGACCTGGTTGTAAAACAATGCAGCCCATTGTTCCCGGTCAGAAAACACAAATCCACCTTAACATTAAGGTGCATTTATGCACTAATTTAACCAGAAGCCAGCAGCCAGAATTAGTCAATTCTACCTACCCCACGCCCGACCGTGGACCACACTAGAGCAGTAATCCAAACTGACCAACCTAAACCTTCTGATACTCAATCTCAGGGGGTGAAAGATAGGTTTAACAGTTTAAGGTCCATTTACAAAGCACACTTTCTTTATAAATACTTATAGTCCGTATATTTTCATTCTCTCCTCTGCTCCCTGATACCATCCTACACATCAGCTCCATCACTGCAAATTAAAAAATAATAATAATAACCATAATAAACAAAATAAAAATCACTGGCCCCATTCTAGTACAATCTCCTCCAGCTGCAACCAGATGAGGCCCCCAAATCACAGACATGAAAGGAAATCGTCATCTCTATTGACATGGCCAAGTGGACTGGCCTTGTGTTCCAGTTCTGAACACAAAGAGTTCAAATCTGCGAGTGGGAAGGAAGAAGCAGGGAACGGGGGTGCCTGCAGCGCTGCTTCCTGTGAGCCAGGTCCTCGGCACGCTTTCTGGAACTTCTCATCCCACACCCCCGGCTCTTAGGTGCGGAATAACTAGCAGTTCACAGTGAGAGCTTCACCTTGGTTTTGTACCAAAACCTCAGGAGGACCCCAAGCAGAGGGTGGACCGCTCGATGGGGACATGGGGAGGGGAGGGAAGACAACATTCAAAGTTACTGTGACTCAAGGAGTGTCAATAAAGTTTAACTGACCTGTTTATCTTCGTCTTATCAAGCTGGCTCTCCTTACTGAGGAGCTGGCGCTGGCTGGGCCCAAGCGTGGGCAGGGTCACACCTCAAAGCCACCACCTCTGGAACAGATTGGAGCAACCTACAAAAACAAGAAAAGATGACATTAAGAGGGAGTCCAGACCAGACAGGATCCTGTCTCTGTATCATTTTCTCCACTTATACCACTGGGAGTCACAAATTAAGGACAACAGCATTTCCCATCCCCTGCCTGCACTTATAAGCAAGCTTCCAGCAACTAGGTCAACTACACCCGAGCAAGAGCAACTGGAATCGAGTGTGGCGTGGACGGAAGGAACCCCCAAAGCACATGCCCCAACAACATCGAGGGCGTCATCACGTGCAAATGGCCGAGACCAATGGCTCCAAGCGAAGCTTTGAGCATCTGAATGGCATGCTGACAGCAGGTGCTGATGGACCGCCATTTTAAAAGGAAGAGAAGAAAAGACCACACTAAGTGCTATCAGAAACAGAAGGAGAAAAGACGAGAGTTGAAAGTAAAACATATGGAACTAAACAGCCCCTTAAGTAAAGCAGTGACTATTATGCCTCTTCCTGAGTGGTGGGGAAAATGTCCACAACAGTTCAAATAGGACCAAAGGTGTATCTTTTCCTTTCTGTAGGGAAGATACGGAAAACTCCTCAAATTACACATGCCCTTTGAGAGTTTGAGAAAGTCTGCTCTGGGGTGCCAGGGGCCTCAAACCCCCGACCTGGGAGAAAGCTGTGTCTGGCCCTCTGCAAACTCAGAGAGACCTAGAACACAGCATTTCCCAGAACTACACGTCCAGAGAAGATGCAAGAAATGTTTAACAAAAACCTAGAAGATAAACAAAATTGATAAACCTTTAGCCAAACTCAATAAGAAAAAGAGGGACAGGATGCAAATCAATAAAATTAGAAATGAAAAAGGAGAAGTTACAACGGACACCGCAGAAATACAAAGCATCCTAAGAGACTACTACAAGCAACTCTATTCCAATAAAACGGACAACCTGGAAGAAACGGACAAGTTCTTAGAAAGGTATAACCTTCCAAGGCTGAACCAGGAAGAAATAGAAAATATGAACAGACCAATCACAAATAATGAAATTGAAACTGTGATTAAAAATCTTCCAACAGGGCTTTCCTGGTGGCCCAGTGGTTAAGAATCTGCCTGCCAAGACAGGGGACACGGGTTTGAGCCCTGACCTGGGAAGATCCCACATGCCGCAGAGCAACTAAGCCTGTGCGCCACAACTACTAAGCCTGCGCTCTAGAGCCCGCGAGCCACAACTACTGAAGCCCGCGAGCCACAACTACTGAAGCCCACGCGCCTAGAACCCATGCTCTGCAACAAGAGAAGCCACCGCAATGAGAAGGCCACGCACCCCAATGAACAGTAGCCCCTGCCCACCGCAACTAGAGAAAGCCCGCGTGCAGCAACAAAGACCCAATGCAGCCAAAAATAAATCAATAAAATAAATAAATTTATATTTAAAAAATCTTCCAACAAACAAAACTCCAGGACCAGATGGCTTCACAGGTGAATTCTATCAAACATTTAAAGAAGAGCTAACACCCATGCTTCCCAAACTCTTCCAAAAAATTGTGGAGGAAGGAATACTCCCAAACTCATTCTATAAGGCCAGCATTACCCTGATACAAAAACGAGACAAAGATACTACAAAAAAAGAAAATTACAGACCAATATCACTGATGAACATAGATGCAAAAATCCTCAACAAAACACTAGCAAACAGAATCCAACAACACATTAAAAGGATCATACACCACGATCAAGTGGGGTTTATCCCAGGGATGCAAGGATTCTTCAATATATGCAAATCAATCAATGTGATACACTAGATTAACAAATTGAAGGAGAAAAACCATATGATCATCTCAATAGATGCAGAAAAGCTTTTGACAAAATTCAACACCCATGTATAACTGATTCACTTAGTTATAAAGCAGAAACTAACACACCATTGTAAAGCAATTATACTCCAATAAAGATGTAAAAAAAAAAAAAATTCAACACCCATTTATGATAAAAACTCTCCAAAAAGTGCGCATAGAGGGAACCTACCTCAACATAATAAAGGCCATATATGACAAACCCACAGTCTCAATGGTGAAAAACTGAAAACATTTCCTCTAACATCAGGAAGAAGACAAGGATGTCCACGCTCACCACTATTATTCAACATAGTTTTGGAATTCCTAGCCACAGCAATCAGAGAAGAAAAAGAAATAAAAGGAATCCAAATTGGAAAAGAAGTAAAACTGTCACTGTTTGCAGATGACATGATACTATACATAGAGAATCCTAAAGATTCCACCAGAAAACTACCGGAGCTAATCAATGAATTTGGTGAAATTGCAGGATACAAAATTAATGCTAAGAAATCTCCTGCATTCCTATACACTAACAACGGAAGATTAGAAAGAGAAATTAAGGAAAGAATCCCATTCACCATTGCAACAAAAAGAATAAAATACCTAGGAATAAACCTACCTAAGGGGGTAAAAGACCTGTACTCAGAAAACTATAAGACACCGATGAAAAAAATCAAAGATGACACAAACAGATGGAGAGATATACCATGTTCTTGGACTGGAAGAATCAATATTGTGAAGGTGACTATACTACCCAAAGCAATCTACAGATTCAGTGCAATCCCTATCAAACTACCACTGGCATTTTTTACAGAACCAGACCAAAACCTCTTAAACTTTGTATGGAGACACAAAAGACCCCGAAGAGGGCTTCGCTGGTGGCGCAGTGGTTGAGAGTCCGCCTGCCGATGCAGGAGACACGGGTTCGTGTCCCGGTCCGGGAAGATCCCACATGCCGCGGAGCAGCTAGGCCCGTGAGCCATGGCCGCTGAGCCTGCGCGTCCGGAGCCTGTGCTCCTCAACGAGACAGGCCACAACAGTGAGAGGCCCGCATACCGGAAGAAAAAAAAAAAAAAAGATCCCGAAGAGCCAAAGCAGTCGTGAGGGAAAAAAATGGAGCTGGAGGAATCAGACTCCCTGACTTCAGACTATACTACAAAGCTACAGTAATCAAGCCATTATGATACTGGCACAAAAACAGAAATATAGATCAATGGAACAGGCTAGAAAGCCCAGAGATAAACCCACGGACCTATGGTCAACTAACCTATGACAATGGAGGCAAGGATATACAATGGAAAAAAGACAGTCTCTTCAACAAGTGGTGCTGGGAAAAACTGGACAGCTACATGTAAAAGAATGAAATTAGAACACTCCCTAACACCACACAAAAAAATAAACTCAAAATGGATTAGAGACCTAAATGTAAGACTGGACACTATAAAACTCTTAGAGGAAAACATAGGAAGAACACTCTTTGACATAAATAACAGCAAGATCTTTTTTGACCCCCCTCCCAGAGTAATGAAAATAAAAACAAAAATAAACAAATGGGACCTAATGAAACTTAAAAGCCTTTGCAAAGCAAAGGAAACTACAAACACGACGAAAAGACAACCCTCAGAATGGGACAGAATATCTGCAAACAAATCAACGGACAAAGGATTAATCTCCAAAATATATAAACAGCTCATGCAGCTAATATTAAACAAACAACCCAATCAAAAAATGGGCAGAAGACCTAAACAGACATTTCTCCAAAGAAGACATACAGATGGCCAAGAAGCACATGAAAAGCACTGCTCAACATCACTAATTATTAGAGAAATGCAAATCAAAACTACAATGAGGTATCACCTCACACCAATGAGAATGGGCATCATAAGAAAATCTACAAACAACAAATGCTGGAGAGGGTGTGGAGAAAAGGGAACCCTCTTGCACTGTTGGTGGGAATGTAAATTGATACAGCCACTATGGAGAACAGTATGGAGGTTCCTTAAAAAACTAAAATAGAACTACCACACGACCCAGCAATCCCACTACCAGGCATATACCCTGAGAAAACCTTAATTCAAAAAAGAGTCATGTAGGGCTTCCCTGGTGGCACAGTGGTTGAGAGTCTGCCTGCCGATGCAGGGGACGCAGGTTTGTGCCCCTGGTCCGGGAAGATCCCACATGCCGCAGAGCGGCTGGGCCCGTGAGCCATGGCCGCTGAGCCCGCGCGTCCGGAGCCTGTGCTCCGCAACGGGAGAGGCCACAACAGTGAGAGGCCCGTGTACCGCAAAAAAAAAAAAAAAAAAAGAGTCATGTACCACAATGTTCGCTGCAGCTCTATTTACAATAGCCAGGACGTGGAAGCAACCTAAGTGTCCATCGACAGATGAATGGATAAAGAAGATGTGGCACATATATACAATGGAATATTACTCAGCCATAAAAAGAAACGAAATTGAGTTATTTGTAGTGAGGTGGATGGACCTGGAGTCTGTCATACAGAGTGAAGTAAGTCAGAAAGAGAAAAACAAATATCGTATATTAACGCATATACGTGGAACCTAGAAAAATGGTACAGGTGAACCGGTTTGCAGGGCAGAAATAGAGACACAGATGTAGAGAACAAACGTATGGACACCAAGGTGGGGAAAGTGGCGGGGGGGAGGGGTGGTGGCGGTGGGATGAGTTGGGAGATTGTGATTGACATATATACACTAATATGCATAAAATAGGGGCTTCCCTGGTGGCACAGTGGTTGAGAGTCCGCCTGCCGATGCAGGGGACACAGGTTCATGCCCCGGTCTGGGAAGATCCCACACGCCGCGGAGCAGCTAGACCCGTGAGCCATGGCCGTTGAGCCTGCGCGTCCGGAGCCTGTGCTCCGCAACGGGAGAGGCCACAACAGTGAGAGGCCCACATAACGCAAAAAAAAAAAAAAAAAACACAGAGAGACAAGTCTCTGGAATTAAAAATTTCCAGAATATAACTAAGACTCTCATTGAAATATGGACCCACTCCCTCCCCTCACTTAAAAAAGATACTTTAAAAAGTCCACCAAGTAACTTCCACAATCCACAAGGGGAAGCAAGGAGAGGAGAGGGCCAACCTGACAGACTTGACCCTGAAACTTCCATCCTCTGATCTTGGATGTAAATGATCTGAATATCAAGAATGTCTTTCGATTAAGCTGAGTAACAAGAGTCACTACCCTGTTTGTTTTGGGTTCCACCAGGCCTGAGGGATTCACACAACTCCAAGAGTGGAAAAGTACAGGACGGTTCTTGGAAGAAAATTCAAGATACCCCTTAGCTCTATCACCACCACCTCAAAAAAAGAAAAAAGAAAAGAGAAGAGAAAAGGACCCATGAGGAGAGGCTGTACCCTGGAGACAGAACCTCCAGGAAGCTCCTGAGGGAGGCTGCTGCATTTCTGGATTTGCATTCCCACACAGGCTTTGCCCAGATCTGATGGAAGCAGGATGGCCTGAAGAGGGCAGAGGTCCCTCTGTGAGGATGATGGGGAGGGCAGGCCAGCCCCAGCCCCAGAGGAGATAAGGGACAATGTTATGCGAAGCCAGAAAGAAAAGATTAAGGATCCTGTCTCCAGGTCAATGAGATAGCAAAGAAGAGATGAAAGATAAAAGGGAAGATGGTCTAGAAACAAAGCTTCCCAGCTTACCCGCAGGGTTCTTGAAGTGAAATCTAAAATCTGTCCTAAGGCCCCCAGGAAAAAGCTTGGATGCCTAGGATGACAGGAGAAGCCCACAAACCAGACGGTGGGGAGCTTTACAACACCGAACCAGGACAGAGGCGGTGCGGAGCCTACACAGATGTCCACAAATACTTGGGATGGTTGATCCCCTGATTGAAACAGCCGGTTTGGGCCAACCCAGGACCGGCTAACAGTGTGAGTTTAGAGGAGTTCAGATACTAAAATGTTCTGGGCTACTCAGGGGCTTAACAAGCAGCAAGGACATCTCTCTTAGGATGGGCGACTGATGCAGGAAGTCCTGGCTAGGCTGGGGATGAAACCCAAGCCGACTAGTGCGCACCATGGCCATGCCTGCAAAGCTCGGGGCAAAACCGTCTCCTCTAACCAGGACGGCCTCGCGTGTGCTCTGAAGGCTGACAGCTGTGACTACGGCTCTGAGTTCCAGGAAGTTGATGTGTTTCTTGGCTGAGAGTTCAGTCTATGCCTTGGGTAGGGCGGCAACCCATGCACGGCCCCCTCCCCCTCGCTGGCACAGGCTTTGCTCAAAGGGAGCCTTGGAGTGTCACGTAGAGCATTCGAGCGGTACAGCGGGGCACCGTGAGCTGCTCCAGCCAGCCCTGGATCCTACCCGCAGGGGGAGCGCGGATGCACCCCTCGGCACCGGCCACGTGCAGGACAGCAGAGCTGGGAGGTGCGTGGAGGGCAGCAACCCGGGGTCCCACGGCCGTGTGTGTGGCCCCCGGGTGGTCTTCTGGGCTCTGCCTCCACAACATGCCCCCTCTGGATGGAGGACTTGCTGACCCACGTTCACAGTGCTTCGTGCTCTGGCCTCAGTTTTCCTCTGGCCTTCTCTCCCACCGGCCCTCACACTCTGTTCAGTTTCTTCCCCCAGAACATACACCTGCACCCCTCCCCTGATCCCATCCCTCAGGGGCCACTGTTCACACGAAGCCTCCCGGACTGCCACCAGTCGAAGGCTCTCTGTTCCAAACTCTACCTCTGCAACACTCGCACTGAAAGACTAGAATGAAGACTAATGATGAGAGCGGCTAACACTTGCTGAACACTGTCTGCCACAAGCTAAAGTGCATCATCTTACTCGATCCCTGCAACAACAACCCTGTGAGGGTCAGTCCCACTGCACAGCCCCCAAGACCACGGTGGGAGAGCAAAGCGAATCCAGATTCTAAACTCTGTTCAGTTTCTGTTGGACAACAACTCCTAGCGCGGGGCTTGAGAGGACAGACGCACTCCCTGTCACATTCTCGGACTTCTAACGATGGTCTTCTGAGTCACCTCTGCCCCTCCAGTGCGCGGCTTCCCATTTCTGCCTGTATCTAGGCAGGAAGAAGGTGCTCCCTGCTCCCACTTTCACCTCTGGCAGGAGAAGGACTGGACTCCCACCCCAGACTAACAAGTTCACTGCACGGAGTCTGCGTCCACGCACGGCCCCTGCTGAGAAAAGGGATGGGGGTCCATGTTCTACACCCTGTGGTTCTCCAAACAGGCAACTGGAAGGAAGCCACCAGGCTCCTGAAATCCCAAACATCCCAGTCCTGTGGGAGAGGCTGGATCCCACTGATCCACTGACAGGAGCTCGAGCTCAGAAGTGACCTGAGTCCTCCGGGGCCTTCCGCTTCCACAAGAATCGATTGCAGGCTTGGAGTCCACGCTTTGGGGTCCTCTCCTGGGGTGTGGAGGAGACACGTGTGTAGGAAGTACTGGGGGGCAGGAGATGGGGAGCACAGATGGTGGAGAGTGAGTCGCAGAACTGCACAGATCAAAATTAAGCAAACAGGGGCTTCCCTGGTGGCGCAGTGGTTGGGAGTCCACCTGCCGATGCAGGGGACGCGGGTTCGTGCCCCGGTCCGGGAGGATCCCACGTGCTGCGGAGCGGCTGGGCCCGTGAGCCATGGCCGCTGAACCTGCGCGTCCGGAGCCTGTGCTCCGCAACGGGAGAGGCCACAGCGGTGAGAGGCCCGCATACGACAAAAAAAAAAAAAAAAAAAAAATGAAGCAAACACCATGCGAAGGTTGGAGTCTTGCCTACAAGAAATGGGGGACAAAAAGGCCTCCGTGCCAGGGAGCCCCACAGGGCCCTGCTCAGCATCAGAAGGAAACCTTACAGTCTCATCTACTCAGTGAGAGGTTAACTACTACTGACCCTCGCTCCAGCATGGCCACCCCAGAGTCGTCCCGTCCAGTGGCATCACAGACCTTGCTTTAGAAATGCAGTCTCAGTAAATGTGAGTCAGTCATGACGCTGTACACCTTAAACCAACACAGTGCTGTACATCAATTATATCTCGATTAAACTGAGAGAAAGAAGAAATGCAGGTTCTCGGGCGCCACCCAGAACTGCTGCATCAGAAACTCCCCTGGGGGCGGGCCCTGGAGTCTGTTTGTTGACTCCCAAGGGATTAGATCCAGCTTTGAGGACCAGTGCTTTACATAGAATTCTGGAAGGAGGGTGACACAAAACCAAGGATCTCCCTGAAAAACATTCCTTCTATGAGGATTTGGAAGAAGCCGCTGGCTTATCATACTCCCAGGAGCCATAATCAAGGCACTGGAGCAGAGACTCAGACCCCAGTTCTAACTTTAGCTTTATTTACCACAAAGAAATTTAAAAAAAAATTAAAACAATAAGGGCGGAGGGAGAGGGATAAATCTATGTGGGGCTATTTTAGCTTTCTCAGGAGCGGGCACGTGTGGGACGTGAGCTTCAGACAGGGCAGGGCCAGCCTGCAGTGCACAGAAAGCAGAACCACTCAGCCTGGGCTCCCCCTCCAGGCAGCTCTGGATCCTCAAAGCCCCCTCTCCAGCATTCACCAAACTTGTGTCACTCACAGAAAAGCTCCTTCCGGGGTGCTGAGGGATGGTCTTCAAAGTTGAGGCCTTTGGCCGGGATCTCCGGTGGCCCTGGACACCCTCACGGTCCCCCCAGGCCACTCCCCTTCTCTGCTGCTCCCGGCAGTAAATGTGCTGCAGGGGCAGGAAGGCAACCCCAGAGCACCCCCAGCCTCAGAACTAGCTCACTGTCTACTGCGGTTTCTCTCTTAATGTGACCCACGGTGGGGGAGAAAAATGGAACGGAGACTGTTCCTACGGCCTAGAGCGGCTGCCCCTTCCTGCTCAGGCTTCAGGGGCCCCGGCGGGTACCAGGAATAACACAGGCTGCTGATGCTGCCTTTCGAAAGGAACGTCCAGTGTCTTCACGTAAAGGAACTCTCTAATATTCAGTGAAGTGTGTGGGGAAGGGGTGCCATCAGGGAGAGGGACAGTCTCTCTTTTAAAAGTAAAAAGCACTTGGACGGTTTAATTGCCACATTACCTACAGCTTCAGCAGGAGGCGAGCGCCGAGCGGGAAGACGGGGTTCTCGCTCACCAGGCCTACCTACATGAGGCAGAGTAAACTCACTATTTAAAACAGGAACCGCTGGAAAGGTGGGAGATTTCCTGGTACATATGCTGGACGAAACCGTCCTGCGGTCCCCACTCTCCTTCCTGCATCCCTCTGCGAGGGCTCTTGGCTTCTCTGGAGGGAGGAAACGGGGCAAGGTCCCAATTACATGCCTTCCTGCGAAGAGCTGACTCCACCCCTGCAGCTCTGCCCCCCACCCCTATCTCATCGCCCCACCAGGATCTCATCTCACTGCTGCCAGACTCGGAGCCACGGCTTCTGCAGCTGCCGCATGGCAACCATTTGTTCTCAGTGGCCTCTCTTCGGGGAGGGGCCTGGTGGCCCATGGGCGCAGCCCTGTCCCTCTCCCCAGGTGAGCCAATCTTTTCCCGGCCACCAGGATCTGGTATTTCATCACCTTCTTGCCCAACTTGGCAGACACCTGTATGGTTCTCTACTCTGCAAGGAAGCTGGTGAGAAAGGGGGTGCGGGAGCCCTCAGGCTGAGCAGAGGGGCACCCTCACCTACCCCCGGGGCAGGGCAGGGCCTTCACCTAAGGCAGGAGATGTCTCACAAGAGCACCCTGCGGGGTGGGGGGAGAATAAGGGTTAGGGTCCCTGCCCCACCCTTAGATCTGCTCTGCTGGCTTATACGGAAGTGTAGGGAGAGGCCTCCACACCTTATCTTGGCTGAAGAATTTTTAAATAGAAAGGAAAGCTATTGCTAAAAGAGAAAACAGGATTTTAGTCAGGGTTTGTCACAAGTCTAGTGTTTATCCATTTAGTGTCTTTCAGAGTATCCCTTCTCTAATAACTACGGGGTATTATCTACTGGGGCATAAACTCTGGGCCAGAAGATGTGTTAGGCACTTTACATATATTTACTCCTCCCCCAAATCGTATCAGGTAATGATTAGGTTACCTGCTGGCTATTACACAGCTCTGCAGGGGCAGAGCCAGGGTTCTAGCCCAGGTTGCCCGACTCCGAAATTCCTGCACTTTCTGATGCCACAAAAAGGATCATGGAAAAATCATTCAGAGAGGGGCGATTAGCAAGCTAGAGGACTGGGAAACCAAGCCGGGGGAAAACAAGAAATGGCTGAAGGAACTGTAGGCACCTGCAGGCCTGGTGCGTGGAAGAGAGGGCACATTCCCCCGTGTCCACCATGACGGGAACGGGGTTTGGGCAGGAGGCACAAAGAAACTGGTCTGGGGCCCCATAATTCTTTATACCAGAGCTGTGAACGACTAGAGCTGCCCACAGAAGGAATGCGGCCCCGTGAAGTAATGAACTCGCTGTCTCTGGAAGTGTTCAAGCAGAGGGTGGATAACCACAACCTGGGCTTGCAATGGGTGGGAGACCAAGTCAGACCAGCCTTCTGACTTCCAGATTCAGCACTTCTAAGAGGACAGCCCCTTTTTCATCCTACTGTAAGATTCAGACGGATGCACCAGGAGAATACACCCCAGCAGCACAGCCTAAGGAGCACACGACGTGGAGTCTTCTGTCTTGGACTGGAAACTCAGCTTGCCACCAGTGGAGCGACTTAAGTCTCTGAGTCTCAGTTCCCTCATCCGGAAAATGAAGCTAGTAATACCAGCCCTCCATACTTTACAGTACAGAAATCAATCAAAGGAACATTAACTGAAACACTTTACAAGCGGCACGGCACGCCCAGTGTGAGCTACTGATGCCACGCTATTCGCCTCCCGACGCTCCAGGTTAGCTGGGCCCTCGGCTGGCCCTCCCCCAGCCCCTCCATCTGCCTTCGGCATCCCCTCTTGGACTGCCCTGCCTCATGGAGGGCAGGGCCCAGATTGCTGATCTTAAAAAAAAATTCTGTTCCAGCCCCCAAGTTTAACAATGAAATATAAATATAATTTGGCTTATCACAAATGCAATCCCATCGACAATTAGGAGTAAAACAGCTGCTGCCAGCTCGCAAGGCTGCATGGCCAGCAGGAAATAAAACGCCTCCGGCTTCAGGTCACCGCTGAAACAAATCCTGGTCAGCCTCACATGTGCTTAATCAAGGAAGTCTGCACCACGGGCTCCCACAGGACCCGAGGGCTCTTCCCCACCCTTTCCTGCATCTCTCCCCTCCCAGCTCTAGAACCCGAGCACAGTGCAGCTGACACCCCGCAAGCTGCCCCAGCCTCTCAGCAGCTGGACCCTAGTGATTGGGTTTGCTCTGGACACTCCTCTGACGTGGGCCTCAGCGCCTGCAGTCACACTTACAGCTTGGGGAGGAAGCTGGGGTAAAGTTCAGTAGCAGTTTGCAGAGTTTTAGGCAATATCCTGCAACTCTTTCACAGGCCCTGAGGTCGTGGGGCTGTCTCTTCTCTCCAATAGGCTCGGTAAAGGGTCAGGCTGCAGAAACAGGATTCTCTACTTTTCCCTTGAGGAGGGGCTGGATGCCAGCTGAGCACCCCCAGGACAGGTGGTTACCCGAGCATCTGGGCTGCACATTCCCAGAATTCAGGGCGGGTTCAGCACGACACCCCTTATAAAACCAAGATGACTCTGTGGAAGATAAAAGTGTTGTTGGAAATGCTTCTAGCTCAGTGGAAGGAGGAGATCACATCTTTCCTCACCCAGCGCATCAGAAAGGCAGTCAGCTGGGGTCAAAATTTCACAGTGGGTGAGCAGACATTACAAACTGTCAGCTGAGAATGACTCTGAGTGTGCTGGGCCCAACGACCACGGGCTCCAAGGGCTGCCCGCTATGCCTCCTAACGGGTGACCATTTTCCCCTCTATTTTGCCTCTAAGAAAATTATTCACCACTCTATCTATGAAGAAAAACAAATACTCTGAGATACAAGACGTTGGTAAGTGTTTATCACAAGCCAACCAACCAAAAACATTAGCAAGCAAATGGTGTTTCTTAAAGCAAACTGAGCACAGGCCCAAAGCTGCTACGGGCAGGATGGGGCACTGGGAGGGAAGAGGGGCGCGTGCGGCCGAGGTCCCCCTCCCCGAGCTCTAAAGAGCTGCCGGGCAGAGGCACCTGGGGAGGAAGGCAGTAGTGGACCAGCCGGTCCTGGAGGAAGCCTGGGCTCTGTTTCTCCCCAACAGCCAGGAGGGTGTGGGGTGTCTCGCTGAACCAAGGGCCGAAGCCCGGCGGGTCTGAAACAAGTACACTGTGCCCAAAGCACGTCTGCTGTCTGCATCTGCCTGAGCTCACACGGCGGCCCTGACCAGGCCCAGGCTCTTCAAGGTGGGGTCCCGTTTTACAAGCCCCACCCTGAGAAAGCGATTACCCCTTCACAAGCCATTAAACTCACCCTAAAGTGACAAAGAACAGGAAGGAAATTCCAAAAGGGGAGATCCGCACCAGTCGGACAGATCCCCTCCCTTAGGCTCTCAGGCCCAAGCGAGAACCCAGCCAGCAGAGGAGGGAACCTGAGAGGAGAGCACACGCCACTGAGAAATCAAGGAAACTGAGCCGGCCTCCCGCGCTCCCCACTGGCTAGGCCAGCCTGACACTTCCTCCTGGCCCCCAGGGTCACACACCTCCACAGGGAAACCTCTGGGGCACGAAGATCTGGAAACCCAAGCTAATGCCCATTTAACTTAAGCTGACATTACACTACCAACATTACAGACATTCCTAGTCACGTGGACCGCTGTGGTTGAAAAAGACTGGCCTCTACCAATATTTCCGTGGTACAGAACTGATCTTGTGCGTTTGGGAAACCACTCCGCGCTTCTCCAGGAGAGTTCTCTAACACGCCTGCAACCATAAAGCTGAGGTTTCCCTGCTCACCCCCTTCTCTCGACTTGAATGCCTGCGATAAAGGCCCCCTCGTGTTGTTCAAAAAGAACATCCCTGCTCTTCCCTTTTATCTTCCCTTAACAGTTTGCCATCCAGTGATAGAAGGGGCCTCGCCTCCAACAGTCCCGGCCTTTTATCTCCCGCTGACCTGACCACGCAACAACATGAAGCCAGGGGCTGGGTTTCCTGCAGCTCGCCTAGAGGGGCTGTTTGACTCGTTTAAAATATGACTGGCCTCCAAAACCTTGGAAGGATGCCGAGCAACACCCACCCAGCATCCATTTCAGCTCGGGCCTTAAAAGCCTCCAGGTGCAGTGGACCAGCGCCCTCCCAACCCCACCCCCGCGCCTTCCTGTGGTACAGTCTCACCGCTTCCAAGGAGAGCTCGCTTTCCGGGCTCACGCACATATCTGCTTTCCGTCCGCAGCAAACCTAAGAGCTCTCTTCATCAAAGTCCAGAAAACCCTAGAAGTTAGTTACGGTAGCTCCAGTTGAAGTCTGAGTTTATACTGCTATTATTAAAGCAATTCGGTAGCGTTTAATAACATCCTTAACCACCGGAACGCAGGGAGCACACCACGTGCTTCCCTGCATAATAAGCAAGTGGCCTGGGATACACCGGACCCCTCGTCTGCAGAGTGAGGACAGGCCATGACCTCTGACGTCCTTCCCAGGCCTAACTCTCGTATGAGACTCAGCTCTGCCGGGATGCCTGGGTGTTCTTAGGCCTGGTCTCTAAAGACCTCCACCTGCCTCATGCTACAAGCATTCTCGTGAATATCCAGGACCAAACTCCACCTCTTACGGAATCAAGGCAGATGTGGGGCTGTGTGCCACTTACGGGGTGGGACGACCAGAGGGCGTCCAACACACCAGAGCACAGAGGGCCCTGACTCCCCGCGTTCAAGGCCAGGACTTCCATTTTCTTGGCATCACCATCAGCACATGTGAAGTTAATAGGTTCCGAGGATGATAAGATCAGATGTTTGAAACAGTCCCCCAGAGCTCCTTGCTGGGGTATAAGGAATCTTTCCAAAGCCAATTAATGAAAAGAAAAAACTTTCTGGACTAAACACACGTCCCCTAACCCCTCACAATCTCAGAGACAAGAGGGAGGGGCGGGAGAGAGGTGATGGAGTGGTGACATACGCAAGGCAGTGGAGAAAATGGGGGCGAATGAGTGACAGAAGCCAGGTTGTGCATTAAACCCACAACAATTCCTGTGCCAACACTCCAAAATGGAGCCGGTACTTTTAGGATCTTTTTTTATGAGGCGAGATACCAGAGTAAAAAAGAGTGTGCACAGCCCAGAGCGGCCACACTGCCCCCGTGCAACAACACCAAACACGCTGCCTCCTGTACGGCCCCTCTCCTGTCGCCACAGGACTGGGCTGTGTCACTGGCCCATCTGAGAACAGGAGGCAGCTGACCAGTTCAGCCCCACCGGCCGAACGGCAAGCGCTCCACGTCCTGAACTTCCTCCCAGCCATGAAGTCAGGAACAACCTGTACAGACAAAGAAAACAGAAAACTTGCGAAACAACGGCATCTACCGTGCTCCCTGAATGTGCCCGAGGAAACTTTTTCAAAGCCCTTTAAGATGCTTCATTACAATTGTGGAAAGAAAACGCAGTCCACTGCACCCAGGCACGCACATGTTCACACAAACCCAATTTCATGCTCTGCCAGCCCCACGACGAAAATGCAGAAGTCAAAATATAACTCGAGAGAGTGGCCCTGGTTACTTAACAGATCGGAATTATAACTGACACTTTTCCAAAATTATATGAGAGGCCAGGGACATCCTGGCAGGTTTCCAATCTGGAAACAGAATTTGCCTAAGGGGGAAAAAATAAAGGTCTAACAGATTATACAATCTGCTACCTAGCCACAGTGAAAATGCTGTGCTGTTTAGATGGGGATGTGAGGGGAAAAAAAACCCCTCACCGTCTCTTTATTCTTTGTAGTTAACCCCTAATGCTATGCCGTAGCCAAGGCAGGAATAACCCTCTCCAGGCTTCACCACCAAGAAACTACTAATCGTGGGGATGACTTTTTTTACCCTATCAGCCAAGATTCATTTAATGGGATCACAGTTTGGAAGACGGATATGCAAAGTAATTCCTAGTTCCGCTGGCCTTATGTGGAGATTCTGAAAGTACCATGCAGTCGGTGCCAGTCACATATCCTGTACAACCCGAATTTACAGGCAGATGTTATTATTCGCATTCACAACATTAGGCAAATGCTGTTTTAATTTTTTTAGCTTGAAGAAAGGGAAAACAAAGGGACACATTAATCCATCAAAGTTGCCAGGCCCTGAAACTTTCACAGCTTCTTCTCACTTATCATTTCGACGGCTTCAGCCACCAAACAGCTTTCATTTAAAAAAATGAGTGTCTTTAGTTTCCCGCAGTTTGAGTTCCAGGCCCATCCTTGCTGCTTTCAGTGCGCTAGAGCCAAAGCCGGGGCGAGTGCACAGAAAACGTGCGTTCTCTGCAGGGGTTAAAATGAGTTAAGAGGCTCTATGCTATTTTTGTACCCTGGATGTAGGGCAAGATTTGGTATCATTGTGAAACCCTGAAACGGGATGATGCTCATTCTCAGACATCAGTCTACTTCAAGCTCCAGATGTTAGAACCACCAAGAGCTGGAAGACAGAGCCCCCGGCCTCAAAGGCTGATACTCAGGCGGGGAGATAGAGTAGACAGGACTCAAAGAGATAAATTCCAATCCAAGGGAAAATGGATTATGAGCCACAAGCCTGAAAGGCTGCAGGGCTCCCCAGAGGTAAGTCATCAAGCGTGAGGGAAGTGGGGCAAAAGCAAACCTGAGCTTGGAGGAAAGATCCGGCTTTCAGAAGACAGGGCATTCCAGTCAGAAGGAAATGCGTGAGGGAAAGCATGGAGACCCTAGAGGTGCATCCAGATGGGACACCGTGCCATGAGAGCACTAGCTCCTAAATGCCTACATTTTCACCCTTCTCCAGCAAAATGAGGACTTACTGAGATTCTCACAATGCTGAATGCATTCATTTTTTTAGGTTAAAGTGCCCCCTTTTAAGAGGAAATGATAGGTTTCCCTGGTGGTGCAGCGGTTAGGAATCGCCTGCCAATGCAGGGGACACGGGTTGGAGCCTTGGTCCGGGAAGATCCCACATGTCGCGGAGCAACTAAGCCCGCGAGCCGCAACTACTGAGCCTGCGCGCCTAGAGCCCGTGCTCCACAACAAGAGAAGCCCGCGCACTGCAACTGAGTAGCCCCCACTCGCCCCCACTCACTAGAGAAAACCCACGCGCAGCAGCAAAGACCCAATGCAGCCAAAAATTAAATAAATGAATAAATAATTTTTTTTTTTTTAAAAAAGAGGAAATGATAAAGACAGTAGGTGGTTGGGACTGTTTTTTAACGCCCTTACTTGGCAAAAGAAAAAAATGGCAATCCCCTGTGTAACTGCCAGAGCTTTGCCTTCGGTCTCTGGCCCATGCAAACAAAACCCTTGGGAGCCATCAGACTACACCAGCCCACTATGCAAAAGGAGGAAGAGTGGAGTGGGGGAAACGGCAAAGATGGGGCTGGCAAAACGATGCTGAGGTCAAGGCTCCACCTCAGAGGGGTGAACTTTATCCTGTGGCTGTGGGAACCCACTGAAGCCCCCACCACTCTTTTGGAAGAAAACCTCTGGGATGAAATAATCGTAACCATATTTTCAAAAACTCTTGGCAGCAGTTTAAAAACGTGACGATTAGAGGCACATAACCCAGATAGGAGGTTACTGCAATACAGTCTAAGGGACAGACATGAGGAGCACGGGGTCAGGAGAACATCACCGAGGGACAGACCAGGCTACCAGGAGTGAGGGCGAAGGTCAGGGAGGCGCTGGGCTTCCTGCACTGGCAACAGACTGGGCCACAAGGCAGTTAACTTCGATGCAGGAAAAATTCCCAGTACAGGAGAGAACAAAGAGAATACAGCAGGAAGGGACTGGTTACTGAGTAGCAGGATTAAGCAAGGAGTTCTGTTTAAAAGAAATCCAAAGACTGTCCCTAGCCAGAAAGGAGCAGATGGGAAAAAGGAGAAGGTTCTGGAGGAGGTGGGAAAGGAGGGCTGGGGGGCTGTCAGGCACAGAAAGATGAAACACTTGCGGTTGAACGGAATACATAACATATGCAGACATATAAATGCACGTATTCATTGTCAAATGGGCTGCTGACGTGGGGGGAAAGTGCTTAAACAGCCTTAACTTACAGGTTACAAGTCCACACAAAACTGTAACAAATACAAAACAAGACAAAACCGAAATCCATCCTGCTCTCCCTTTCAAAGAGCCTAGCCTATAAAACGAACACGTTAGATGCTGGGTAAAACCTTTTATTGAATCAATACGGTCTAGAGCGGCGCTGTCCAAAGACGAAAAGAATCTCTGTGCTGTCCAGTCCGGCAGTCTCGAGCCACGCGTGGTCGCTGAGCACTAATGTGGCCAAGGGACTAAATTTAAAATTTTCATTTCAGTTAAATTTAAATAGCCACATGTGCCTAGCCAGCTGTTGTACTGGACAGTGTAGGTCTTATGGTATTCTTTTTCTCCAGTAATCTTGAGTTACTAGATGGTGGTCCTTAATTCATTCGTTTGCTTCTCACGGTTTTCAAGCCCTAAAGCAGGAATAGAGATGCTCTAGTATAGTTTTAACTGGAAGGCATGGGAGGGCAGTGAGTGAGCTGACCCCAGAAGTAACTTACTTTGCTGTGTTTCTTTATTCTTCCCAGGGTTTATCAGAGTTTCAATGTATAAACGGAAATAACCCACGAAACCAACAACAGAGGGATCTCTCCTAAGCTAGGCTCGCTTCTTCTAGGTGAGTCATCAGCTCCCTGCCCTGTCTACCCAAAACCTGCTCAGGCCTGGTCCCACCTCACTCGTGAAGGTCAGTGTGTGAAAACATGGGAAAATGTTAAGTTAGACCAAGGTTAGAAAGCAATCTAGTACATTTAGGCATTCTGTGTTACAACGTATTCATGGGTAAGTCTGGCAGAGGCCACCTGAAATGAGATACGCATCATGGGACTACAGTGAGTGGTCCTTTAAAAATAAAAGTATAATTTAATGTCACCGTAAACTTGATTTTTGTAATTTAAAGTTTTTTTTTTTTAAAGATACAAGAAAGAAAGTAATCAAACTGCATTCCTTTTCAAGCTGTTTAACTGTTCCCTCCTTCCTTCTCTCCCTTCTGACCTTACCTTTCTTTAGTCACAGCCCAGTGCCCAGCACACAGTAGGTTTTTATATAGTTCATCCTATAAATCTGGGCCACCTACTAGGGGTGATATGATCAGGTTGATAAGCACTGCTCTACAGACAAGCGCAAAACTCATACCCTTGAAACTATGTAAAATTTATGTGGTATCATTTCTTTTTTTTGGGGGGGGAGTCCATAAATTTGATCAGATTTTCAAACCTTCCTTTTTCTTATGAAGATGAGATTTACCATGTAATTCACTTCAAATAGTGTCTGATACATGGCAATAACTCAATAAAAGTTAGTGGCATCAATTCCCCCAATAAGCTCCCAATGCCTGCTATAAACAGTTATAATTTTAGGCAGAATTCGTCCTACAGAGAGGAGGTGGGGAGAGATCATTGTGAGCCCCCCGTCTATGTCACTGGGTTTACATGGTTTTGTTCTGTTCCCATTATTCCAGAAATAACTGATGGAATCAAGTTAGTTTCTTGATGATATTAGGTTAAAACAGTGCATATCATCACCGAAGGCAATGAGGAGGTCTTCTCTAAGATCCACATAATAGGTGTAAATGTGGCCCAAGCACTAGCAATTCCTGGGAATCTCAAAGGAGACCTAGAATAGAGGGTGGTCTTGTGGAGGATGTTTGTTTTTTAATTAACAAAAGGTAATGGGGGCATTAGTGAGACTTTTAAACAGGAGCCAAGAACTTCAACTGATTCCCTCTGTGCCATCCTTACTTAAATCGCAATAAATAAAATACACTGGCTGTAAAAGGGAGGATTGCATCAACTGTAAAATTCAAGAGTCACAACCAGGGGAGTGGGAAGAGTGACTGCGGTGACTGAGGTTAGAAGGTGCTGGGTGGGGGGTGGGGGTGGCTAGCTTGGTCCTTGTTTTCTCATGTGTCCTTTGAAGGTGAAAACTAACCAATTTTTTCTGGCCTTCAAGCTGTCAGAGGATTAAAAAAAAACTCAGTCTGAAAAAATAAACAAATGAGACCTGTAATCTCCTTTCAAAAGGTGTAGTGGGGGGGAATGTCCCACCTAAGGCCCTTAAATATTTCCTGATGATTGTTACCTCAATTAGTAACTATCCATCTACTACACGACTGGGCAGGGCAGGGGATGGCGGGAATCGGGGGAGGGGGAGAAGAGATGTTCCAGGAGCTCACCACCTAGGTGAGAAAAGAAGAAACCATGAGAAGGTAAGAGAATTTAGTGTTGTGTATGCAGTACTAATTTTAAGTCCAGAAAAACCACTGGCGTGTAAGTGGAGGGGGTCCGAGGTGGAAGAGTGCCTGGAGGAGCTGATACCTAGGGGGGACCACGAGAAGCCCCAGAGCCAGGTCCTGCTTGCCCAAGGTGTGCGGGGCCGCAGTCGCCGGGAGCTGAGAAAGCTGGGCCAGGGCAGCAGGGGGTGTCAGGGCAGCAGGGGGTGTAGGCTGGGCCTGGGGCAGCACCAGAGGATGATGTCAGAGTTTTAAGGAAACCTGTTTGAACAAGGTATGGGACAGCGGGGGAGGGAGACCAGACTGAAATGGGAACAAAGGGAATAGAGAGGGAAAGATAAACCTGAATGCCTTTCAAAGAACTGCGGAGATCTGGAGGGAGCTGAGCAGGAAGTGGCTCCTGCCACAGGCTCCATTTCCTGGGGCACTAGCACAGCGATGGGAAGAAGTTTTCCACTGTTAAGGGGGTTGGGCTCAATTACTTTTTTAGACACTTGGCAAGTGAAGAAATGGAGTGGATGAGGAAGGAAGGTCTTGGTACCTCGGTGAGATACTGGGACTCATGAGTGCAGCGGGGAATTGACCCCTCCACAGAGAGGGGAGGCCTGAACTGGCTGAGTGGAGACTCGGAGATGAGAGGGTCCAGTACGGAGCATGAAGAACACCCACTGTGAGCCACAGACCTAGGAACAAGGGCTGGTAGGAATGAGGTCCCCAGGAAGGGGGGGAATGTGGTGTCCAAATAGATGTGAAAGCACTAGCAACGAAGGGGCATAAAACCCCTCTGAGTCCCAAAGATGCAAGAGTAAAGCGAACGTAAGGGGGAGCTGAAGTTCACAGTTGGATGGTCCTCATCTTGAGCACACAGTAGGCACTCAGTCTACGGATTAGTAACCTCAAGAAAGTAGGCAGCAGCGGGTCAGAAGCTGTGAGTAGGAGGAAGAGAAAAGGGGAACTGATGGCTTCAGGAGCAAAAGACCCCAGGGAGCTGGCGGGAGGGAACGCAGTGGCTGAACGGGGGTTGGGCAGGGAGAGGGGTGCTCTTAGCTTAGGTCTTTACAATCACATGACCTCAAGGTGCTGGGGAACAAGAATGGGCCCAGGGGAGGAGCCAGGAGGCCCTTTGGAACCCCCTCTTCCTACTCTGGGTAAGTCTGGCATCCTGTTTCCTACTCTGGATGGCTGGCTGAGGAGAAGGGAGGAAAACCGTGTTATTTCAGATGGTTGCATCTTTTAGTCCTACTATTTGAGGCAAGCCTGGTACGTTTCTTTCAACAGATGCCCGATTCACACATGTAGCTACTTTCCTCAGCAGTAAACAAGTGGCTTCTATCTACAAACAGCAAGGACACCAGGTCTGCGAGGGGAGAGAAAACCTTTTCCAAACGCCCAACCCATCCCAAATGGCTTTCACGGTGTTTTTCTCACCAGGCTGAACTTTGCAGCTCTAAACCCATCAGATGCACCTTGGTGCGGAATGCAGCCAGGAACCTGCTCAGGACCCAGTTGTTGTTCTTAAGAGGCACTCGGCCCACCCCGGGCATGGGCTGGGGCTTCCCGAATTCTCAGGGTCAGCTGATCACGGCAAATCTGCACGCAGGGCCCGATGATTCAATTAGTGTGAGTTCAGTTGCTCTTTTTTAGGTCAGTTCTTTCTTCTTTTGTTTAGATCTGACTCAAGATTTACTTCAATTATCTACACCTCTGTCAGAGCACCTAAACAAATTAACCTGTTGAACGTGATGAAGGCAAAGGAAGGGATGAAGGGAAAGGAAAGGAAGAACCTGGGTCTTTAAAAAAACACACAAATGGGCTCCTCCCTCCCCCTCCACCATCTCTGTTCTCTTAAATTACTCAAGTAGACAAGCAACTGTTTCTCACAGGAAAACGCTAGACTCCAAGCCTGAATGTGAAAACCCCGTGGTTAAGCCCTGGCTTGCAGAAAACTAAAAATTTCAGCAACCCTGGAATGAAATGTTATGTTCAGAGCTATACGAAGCATCGCAGCTGTTCCCAACCAACATGAAAACTGAAAGGGGTGATGC
This sequence comes from Leucopleurus acutus, assembly GCF_964270905.1. Classification (NCBI taxonomy): domain Eukaryota; kingdom Metazoa; phylum Chordata; class Mammalia; order Artiodactyla; family Delphinidae; genus Leucopleurus; species Leucopleurus acutus. The sequence continues at coordinate 100,444,842 of NC_139153.1, forward strand.
TATCTTTATCCTCTACCTACAGGCAAAGCTGGTACCACCCTGGGCCGGGCTGCCCAGGAGCCGGCTCAGTTCTAGGCTGCTGAGCACAAGAGACAAAGAAGGCAAAGGAACACAGGGGCCAGCAGAGCGACCTAAGCAACAACACACAACAGAGCCACCGGGAAGAAAGAAAATGCAGTTAATCATTAAAAATCTGAAAAGGATGCAAGGAAACGGAACTGCCTGAAAAGCTGTTCTCACCGCCATTTGGAAAATCTGTTTCAATCAATCAAAATTCAAAAGGTTAGATCGCATCTAACTTGACCTGGATCTCCCAAGTGGAAGGAGAACCCTTTAATCAATTTTCCTGGAAGAAAAAACACATTTCTCTACTCAAACTCAGAAAGCGTCTTTAGACCACCTCATGGAATCAGGCCCCAGATGCGCATCTCAGAGAGGGCAGGTGATGGAAAATGAACGACTCCAGAAGAATCAAGAGGCAAGGGGACGAGAACAGGGCTTTGCTCACAGCTCGAAGCTGACACACAGGCTAACTGAAGGAAACGTTCTCCCGCGTGACTGGCCGTCTCACTCTGAGCGTTTCCCGCTAGCAACTCCGTGCTGCCCCTAAGAGCCCCAGGCCGCCGCCCGGCCGCGCAATGCCCAGGCCCGGCCAAGCTGCCGGCAGCCCGCCACACACATAAGCCACCAACGAACGGAGCTGTGGTGAGGGGCTCAGCTCACAACGTGAACTGCCACCGACACACCACACTTCCTGCTCATGCCGCCAGACCATCTCCATTCAAGAAAAAGTGAAAACGACCGCAGGGTGGCCACCGCAGGGCCAGCGAGCAGGATGGCACAGCAGCTGAGGCGTGGGCTCGGGAGCCACGTCGCCCGGGTTCAAATCCTGCCTCTCCCACTTGCCAGCTGGGGGGGCACCACCCTTAGTTACAGAACCTTTCTCTGCCTCGGTTTCCTCAGCGGCAAGGAGGAGACAACGGTAACACCTCCTTCACACAGCTGCTGTGGGGCACGGGGGTTATGTGTGCAAAGTGGGACGGAGAGCACAAACTGCCCACACGCGTACCGGCGCTTCAGCGCTGATTCCCTAATTATCAGTCCAACAGGCGCTACAGGTGTCCTCTTCACCCAGGGCCGTGGCTCCCAGACTTCAGCAAGCAGCCCGAAAGCGTATTGTAACAGATTTCCGACTCAGAAGGTCTAGGGCGGGGCCTAAGAATGTGTGTTTCTAACAAGTTCCCATGTGATGCTGAGGCTGCTGCTGGTCTGAGGCTCACACACTCTGAGAACCACCGCCCTACGCACCGGTTAACTCCTGTGTTCTATGCTTCGGGCCTAAGCCTTACCTGGTTTATTTATCGGCACAGTGAGCCTGAATGAGAGAGAGTAAGGAGAGCGGCAAAGCAGTTTACTGCTCAGAGGATATCCAAGTGTTCTTCCACACTGCCTAGCACCCCTGCACCTCTGCATGCGGCAGATTGCATGACAAGTTCCGGCCAATGGGCTGTGGGCAAAGATGACACACATCACTTGCAGGCTGAAGCTTTTAAGAGCTGATGTGTGGCCTGCTGGCTCTCTCCTTACTGTGTCAACCTGGAAGCATGCGCAGTGGCGGGCAGGGGGCTACAGGACAACAGCAGCCTGGACCCTGGGTCACTGCTGGGAAGGGAGCTGCTGTAGAGAGCTGCTGGCCTGCAGCAGATTTCACATGAAAAGCAATGACGTTTTGTGCGTTGAGCCACTCAGATTTTAAAGTTTGTTTGACAGCTTAGCTTAAGCCCACTAAAACACTTCCTGTCACCGCTATAAAAAGGGCCTTCGCATCAGTCTTAAGGCCAACCTATGGACACAGGTGTGAGGTATTTTACACCACAATCAGTTAGCGAGGGTTTCTACCCTATTCTCATTCACTTCAGTTCATCAAACAGATGAGTTTGTTTTTTTTTTAATCCTCCCATTTTGGGTCTGTTTTTCACCAGATATAAAAATTCTTCACTGCAACATGATTATGTAACAGTTGCCAATAATTTAGAAAGCTGAATATGCTAAGAAGTATTGAAAATGTGAAAAATAAATACAATAAAGGACTCGGGTCAAAAGTCCCATGAAAAAACCTGTGTGCGCGCATACACACCCACACACACACACCCCCCCACACACACACCCCCCCCCACACACACACCCCCACACACACACAATCCCTTGACTCTAAAAGGCAGGCCAGAAAGAAAGGTTTCCATTTTATTTACTAAATCACGTGCAAACTGACATCGTACTTTGCCCAAATAGGAGAAGGTGATCTCCTTAAGGTAAAAGCATCACCATTTAACCGCCAAACTGCTCTTAAAAGAAAAAATCGTAATTTCTAGTTAACTGAGGAACATCTGCAACTTGACATGCAGGTAATGAACTGTTCACAGTACATTACGTTCCAGATTATGTGGAATAAAACATGATAAAGATTCTGTTAAAAAAATTACCACTAACCCCACACACACGGCCCAAACAAAACGTAACCTAGAACAACTCCTCAACTTGAACTAGAAAATTCATGAAATACACAAAATGAAAAGAATTGGGAGGACTTCCCTGGTGGTGCAGTGGTTAAGAATCCACCTGCCAATGCAGGGGACACAGGTTCAAGCCCTTGTCCGGGAAGATCCCACATGCCACGGAGCAACTGAGCCCATGCGCCAGAACTACTGAGCCTGCGCGCCACAATTACTGAGCTTGCGTGCTAGAGCCCGCGAGCCACAACTACTGAAGCCCACGTGCCTAGAGCCCGTGCTCCGCAACAAGAGAAGCCACCACAGTGAGAAGCCTGTGCGCCGAAACGAAGAGTAGCCCCCGCTGGCCACAACTAGAGAAAGCCTGTGCACTGCAACAAAGACCAAATGCCGCCAAAAATTAATTAATTAATTAATTAATTTTAAAAAAAGAATTGGGGAGAAAGAATTTTAAAATATGTAACAGAATCACATAGGTCCTTTTGGTCTATGGAGCAAACAGCACTTCTCAGGAGGGCCCTCTTTGTGAGACGGACTTCAATTGAGTGGGATCTACAACGTCTCTCAAAGGTGGGGGGATTTCTTGCTAGAATTCTCCCTAGCCCTTTCTACAGAGGGCAGGAGAACAAACCCCTCGTGGACACACACACACACACACACACACACATTTTAAAACTCATCTCCGAAGGAGCTCAGTGGCTCTCTGCTCCCCAATTAGCACCGGCAGAGCTAAGCTGGAGATGAAGGGCCCTGCTGCCCTGGCCTTCTCAAGTTCCTAGGCCCTTGAGCGCCTCATTCTCTGGGTGTGTCACATTCCACCTCTTGAGGTACTTCCACGTGGCCAAAAAGAAAAAAAAAAAAAAAAGGTAAACACTCAGGTAATGCATTAGGTCACATATTATAATTCAGCTGTAAAACCAGAGTTAAACTAATTAAAAAGGCCCAACACGAATTTCTCTAATATGCTTTATGGTTATTTGGCAACTGCTGGGTTTTATTGGTGAGTAGATTTTTTTTTTCTTTTTTCATTTCTTTCAGGAGATATGAAAAAGTCATTAAAAAAAAAAAAGGAAAACCTGAACATTTAAACATCTCTATTTTTAAAAAAAATCTCATGCCCTACTACCTTGAAGACACTGGGGAGAACGATAAAGTCTCCATGTATACCCTAACACTGGGTTACTTCTCTACTGTTCATTGAGGAGCTAACCCTGGGGAACCTTCTCTTAGGATAACAGGAATAAAGTGCAATCAGATAATAGGTGGCTCCGTTACTAATCACAGAGCTAAAGAAAGCTGGCAGTGCATCCTGCTAGTGCCCTCCTGCAAGGCCCCTGAAAACTCCCTATTGTTCAGCCAGTTAGGGAATGTACACATTATAGCTGGCTCATAATGTATCCGCACACCAGAGCCGCTGTGTGTACGTCTGCAAGAGAGACGTAATAGGAACGTCCACATTTAGAAGATGAAAGCCATAGAAAAAGCAATCTCATGTGATTTTTGCAGTCTAACTTGCTCAGTTTATTTCTTCCATAATCATGTTCCTAATGAGAGAATCAAGCTATAAGTAAAGTCCTAGGAGTTTATAATCATGATGCTTTTTATACAGCCAAACGGCCCTTTCCATTGCTTATACCCAAAGAGGTCTGTGGTGAAACAGACCACCACTGTGGTGGTGACTTCTTTCTACCCACTGTCCACGTGTCCTGGACTCACGCGAGAGCGTCACAGGATGGTTCTCTCCACCCGGCAGCCCCACGGCCAACGAGTAGGCACAGGACTGCAGCGCACTCACTCCTGCCACCGCCTCCAACTTGCGCCAAGTATTAAATCTCAGGCCATACAAATGTCACGTCCCCATGGCGTGCAACTTTTATGCAGACCTAAGGCTACAACCAAAACCAGTTCTTGGCTACATGACTCCCGAGCCGGCACGTCCCACACACTCTGAAGCCAGCTCTCTCCGTGGACTCCTCAGCACAGAGACTGCCCGTGCTGCCGCTCGGGGGCTGGTCTGCAGATCATATGACAGCTGGAATCCCTCGGACACAAGCAGGCATTGTCCACTTTTCCTTGAAATCTCAAAATCCTGGATAAGACCAGCAATCAAGTAACACTTCAATCCTCCAACAACCTTAAATCAATTGACCAAATTCTTCTCTTTGGGTTTCAACCTCTCCCTTTACAAATAAAGCGATGATGTCCAATAAAAGCCATTTTCGTCAGCTTTTGAAGCAGACCCACAGCACTTACTTTAAATAAAAGGTTAGGACTACGAGATTGGGGGAAAGCATTTAAACAAACAATGAACGTTATGGACAGAGCTGCTAATAACTGCCCCACAATTTCTGTGGTGCCTTCAGAGTGCTCTGGGGGCATCAGAGCATTAACTGAACGCTCTCTTCCTTCTTCACGGCTGGCCTCCAGACCCACAGACGACCCATGGAGGCTGAGCTCCGGGCAGCCAGCAGCTGCTCAAACCCAGGCCTGGATGCTTCCCTCCCTACTCCTCCAGCCCCACCATCCCAACCTCTCAACAGGTGTCGCTGAGGCCAGCCCACTGGTGGATGCCATAAGCACATCATCTCAACCGAGCCGAGCAAGGAGCTGCAGGTCCTCACAGGCCATGACACAGAAGGAGGCCAAGCCCTTCCACCCTCCACCATGCCCCTTCCCTCCAGCAAGCCCTCTCTGCGCTGTCCACACTCCAAAAAGCCAGCACGAGACCCACTCCTTTATTCCTGGGAAGTAGTAGGTTTTATTACTTTTCCATCTGCTTTGAGCGTCTAACATCCAGAGAACTAATTCTTATTTCTCATATGCAATTCATATAGATTTCCCTTCCCTGACAGAGTCACAAACAGCTCACCATAAGAGAATGCTTTCCACCTTCAGCATGGCAATCAGGAGGTATATCGTTTCCATGGATACCCAGAAGACCAAATTTCAAAACTAATTACATTTTCAAAAGGAACAATTTCTCTTAGTAAAAAACAAACAAACAAAACCAAAACACAAAACCTATTTGATTCAGGAGCAGGAAAGTCTATACCAACCATTTTATTTGTTAACTATGCATTACAGCAAATCTAAGTGCACAAAAAGCTTAAATTTAGTACTATTAGAAGCTAGTATGTATTTAAAATACGTGTATGAGTATGATTATTAAAACTTAGGCCTAGCAACGCTCTATGCTTAAGCAGATAAAATTAAAATTTTACAGCTTGTAAATTTTAGTAGCTTGAGAACTACTAGTATGTAATAGCTACCCTGGGAAGTTTTCAACTCTGGGATTTCCATGAAAATGTCCAAAAATACTTACTAATGCCAAGGGAGATTTCTGGTGTACCACCACAGAGTCCCGCAGGGGTCTCCATCTATAAAATGGAGCTACTGAGAATACAATTAACAAGAAACCTAAAAATATATAATCATCTCTGCCAAGTGAGCACATTTAATTTTTCAAGTTAGGATGAGCCTTCCTGCCAAAGAAGCCACACGGACGCTCCTCCAGGTGACACGTTCAATTCTGGGCACAGACATTATTTGTGGAAGAATACACACTAAAACAAAGGCAAACTCATAAAAACAGGCCAAGTGGTCTCTGAAGTCCCTTCCAGCTCTAAATCCTATGGTTCTTAGAATGAGCCTATAGTTGGGACGAGGGGGGAAAAAAAACACTCCTTCCTTCCATTTGTCATCTGATGGCTTAAGATTAAATTTTTTTAATATTTAAGTTTTCTGAGGCCTCCCTTACACTCAGAACTCCTTTTCTACAGAGACTCCGTCTCCCAGGGTACCTATGACTTCTATGGTACCCACCAGATAGAGGGTCTTCTCTAGCCCCTGCTTTAAAAACTCCATGACAGGACTTCCCTGGTGGCACCTTGGTTAAGAATCCGCCTGCCAATGCAGGGGACATGGGTTCGATCCCTCGTCCGGGAAGATTCCACATGCCGTGGAGCAATGAGCCCATGCGCCACAACTACTGAGCCTGCGCTCTAGAGCCTGTGTGCGGCAACGACTGAACCTGAGAGCCACAACTACTGAAGCCCACGCGCCTAGAGCCCGTGCTCCGCAACAAGGGAAGCCACCGCAATGAGAAGCCTGCGCACCACAGCAAAGAGGAGCCCCCGCGCGCCACAACTAGAGAAAGCCCGCGTGCAGGAACGAAGACCCAACGCAGCCAAACAAAACAACCTCCGTGACATTCTGTGTATTATTTCAATTAAAAATATGAAAGAACAATTCACATTAGGAATACAGAAAAACGACCCTCGTACCCTCGTGATGGTATTTGGACACCATTTGAACCTGTTAATGCATCACTTTTTTTTCCTGCAAATCTGGTCAAAATAAATAATATTTTGGTATGTACCTGGACCCACTTGAAGTTTGATTCTAATGCTTCACGTTAGCTCATAAAGCAGCTGCACATCACTGAGGAGAGTTGTGGGGGAAGTATCGAGACGTTATAAAACTCCTGGGTGTACATCACTATGAAGTATCTTTCTAACTTGCCCACCTCCTTAAGCAGAGCATGGTGAATCAACATATGATTAACTAACCTTCCTGGGCGATGACTCAGGGTCACTACAATGAACAACTATTACACAAGGTGCCTTCGGAAACTAGTGTCATAACCCTCCCGCTTCAGTTTTGCTCCTATGCCACATGGGCCTCAGTCAGCCATGCTTTTTTTTTTTTAACTGAAATTTGTATTCCAGAGACGCACTGAGAGCATGTGGATATACATGCAGTTGTAAGAATCAACAAAGAAGGCCCCTCTGTTCGTGCTGTCTGCGCTCTCCTGTCTTGTCCCCGGACATCCCTTCTTGCTGCTCTCAGTGCGTCTCCTTCTGATGGCTCTTCTCCACCCTCAACCACCAGCTTTGGCCTCTAATTTCTTGTGGACTGGAAAATGGGAGATGAGGTGGTCAGGGCCGTATCTACAGTGAGAATAAATAGCGGTAAAGTGTGGGCCCAAAGGACCATCACGAACCAAGGGTAAGAGTGTCGGCACCGGACCTCCTCCGCCTGCCCGGTTTCCGAAAGCTTTAGCTTGCATTCCCCCTCCGCCACCCCGCTGGTTCTCCCTCACGCCCAGGCTAAAGATTCTGGACCTCAGAATGCCAAATAAGTGACCTCCACAGAAGTGATATATTACTTTTGAGTCAACTGAATACTAGCTAAGCAACTGCTGTTTCCATAACTGGTAATTGGTACTCTGGCAGTACCCAGTGTCTTACTCTGAACATTACCAAGCATTGTTAATAGCCTGAAATGAAAACACAGCACCTAAAAAAATATTTTAATTTTTTTTCCTGGACTCACTGATATTTTTAAGGAAGTTTTAACTTTGTACTACTTGGAACAATTCAATTATATACGCTAAAGGAGTAAAGTTCTAAAAAAGAGACGATAAAGAGCGTAATGAATGTGTTTCAGAGACTTCAGTAAATGAGAAAGCTGTCACTCTGTTCTTCTACTGCATTAGGAACTTCTCAAACAAAGAGGCTTGATGGAGGCAGACAGAAAGGGGCTTATCAGCTTAAGAAACGGGAAGGATGGTACAATTAACTGTCACACGGTCAGATATAATTCACTCTGACGAGGCCAATGAAAGACAACAAGGCAGTGAAGGTCCCCATCTTGTCTCTTTACATAATACCCAAACACCCCAGAGTGGCAAACCACCTTTTCTTTAAGGGCTATCAGTACATGTGGCCTGAGAAGAAAAGCAATAGCCTTTGGAGGGAGGGGGGAAGGAAGGAAAAGGAAAGAAGAGCAGGAAAGGGAAGAAGTCTCTTATCTGAACTGCAAATGCCTCGGGCAGCTCACTCACTCCAAGCTGAGGTGCTGTATCCTAGGTATTCCTGGGGAAAAAGAAAAAAAAACAAAAAACAACTGCATTTCTTTCTCAGTACAGTCTCCTTTCCGCTCCACAGACCCAGCCCTGCCAAGGGGAAAACGGCTGCGCTCAGCTCTGCGGACTCCGAGCTGATGCTCTGCCCTGGCAAGGCGAAGGTGAAGTGTTGTAAACGCATGAGGACAGCTCGGGGAGGATGCGGCGGAGGAAAGGCGAAAGCAACTTCTCCACCGGTCACCGACGGTACAGGCTACGGGGCAGAGCTCACCCTCACAGGGTTAAAAGATGCTCCAAAACAAGCAGTTGAGAACCCCGGGGACCATAAAATGCGAAACGCGTGTGGTGTGAGAGATACTAAGAAAAACAAGGGTTCTATTCTAAAACAGATGTACAAAGAGAATTCAGTCTCTCCTCACGTGAGGATACAGTTTCTTGAGTTTTCACAGTGCCAGACAGACTAGGATCAGAAACATGCTTCAAACAGTGTAAAGATGGAAAGAAAAAAAGCCTCCTGCCTCCTCCCTCCAAAAAAGAAAAAAGAAAGTAGCGACACACCAGAAATAGCCTGAGCCTGCTTCTAAGCACGGGCTCTGCATCAGGAGAGGCTCCCCTGCAGCGTGTGTTGTAGTGAGCTCCAGCATGACTATATATGGTATGTTTACGGAGGGATTAGACACAAACACCACGCAGAACTTACGTCAGACCAGAGCTGGCTTTTACAGAGCTCAGTTTCTCCAAGTTGACGGCCACAAGACATCCCTAAGTCCCAGCAAACTGCAGACGCTTTACAAAGCAACATCTCATGACTTAGGGGCACTTGGAGCGCAAGGACTCCCCCGCGCTGCCCTCCACACCCCCACCCCGACCTCGCCGCCTCCTCTCCCCCCCCCCACCCACCTCCCCCCCTACCCCCCATGCAGGCCATCCACCCTGCAGTCCCGCAGAGGCATAAATGCACACTCAAGAATGTCTCTGTTGAATGGGGCCTATGTTACATGACTAAGGGCACAGACATGGATTTCTCCAGAAACAGCTGGCAAGGCTGAGGCCTCTTGCACAGGCTCCTCATTGCCACAAAGTATTTTCATCACATCAAATGTCCTGCCAGAGAGAGGGAGAGCCAGACACTGAAGTGGGGAGGGGGCGGGGGAGCAGGGGATAATGTGAAGATGTCTGAAAGTCTTGGGAGAGGAGCAGGGGAATAGAGGAGGTCAGAGGGGGAGAGCGGGAGGGCCAGAGAGAGGGAGAGGGACAGAGGAGGGGGACAGAGAGAGAGGGAGAGGGCCAGAGGAGAGGGAGAGGGCAAGAGAGAGAGGGAGAGGGCCAGAGAGAGAGGGCCAGAGGAGAGGGCCAGAGGAGAGGGAGAGGGCCAGAGGAGAGGGCAGAGAGAGAGAGAGGGACAGAGAGAGAGGGAGGGAGAGGGCCAGAGGAGAGGGACAGAGAGAGGGAGGGAGAGGGCTAGAGGAGAGGGAGAGGGCAAGAGAGAGAGGGAGAGGGCCAGAGGAGAGGGCCAGAGAGAGAGGGAGAGGGCCAGAGGAGAGGGCCAGAGAGAGAGAGAGAGAGAGGGACAGAGAGAGAGGGAGGGAGAGGGCCAGAGGAGAGGGCCAGAGAGAGGGAGGGAGAGGGCCAGAGGAGAGGGAGAGGGCAAGAGAGAGAGGGGGAGGGCCAGAGGAGAGGGCCAGAGAGAGAGGGCCAGAGGAGAGGGCCAGAGGAGAGGGAGAGGGCCAGAGAGAGAGGGAGGGAGAGGGCCAGAGGAGAGGGCCAGAGAGAGAGGGAGGGACAGAGGGAGGGAGAGGAGGAGAGCAGGAGAAGGGGGAGGCTTCATCACTGCTTTAACAGTCTTGCCCAACCTGTTCTGCGGTGCGCTCTGTTAACTCCTTTCTGGCAAATGGATGCGCACAGCAGCCCTTTCTTTCTTCTTCTTTCCCCCACAGCCAGGCTGCAACTGAAGGCAGACTTGCAGAGAAAAGTCCCAGAGAAAAAGGCTAAACCCATTCCTGACTGGACTCAAACCCATAATTTGTATCCTGCAGCAGGAGACCTTCACTGCCAGCTCCCAGGGCGTCTTCTCCACCAACTTCCCAGGCCTCTCCATCTCTTAACTCTCCTCCTCCCCTCGGAAATATGGAAATCGAGGTTGGGTCCTGAACACAGCTAAGTGGAGGTAAGGGTGAGGGAGGCCCAGTTTTTAGCCTCCAGAACAAAGCACTACGGGAGAAGGAAGCAAAAGGTGGTTTTTCTTCTTGCTGTTTTTTGCTTGATATTAGGCATTTACGGGGTTAACAGACAGCCTGCAGACCAGAAATTTACCTGCTTAGCAACAGAAGCATCAACTAAGCCACACTGGTTGTTTTGACACAGGAAAAGCAGTTTCTACCTGGTGAAAATACCTGGTGATGTTTCAGTTGCCATTTTAAGCAACACACATATTAATCACATGAGAAGGACAGTCAAGAAACCACGGTTAAAGGGAGAAAAAGTCCAAAGAGAGTTTACCCAGCTTAAAGGGGGAGATCAAAACCAAGCATGAAAACGCTGGACCGAGTAAGGAAAACATGCTCTACAAGTTAACAGCAGACTCCAAGGTAGAACACTGCTCTTGAAAACCCTGAAACCGGGGCTCACTTGCCCCCTAACTTGTTTGCAGCTGCTTAGTCTTTACGTCGACCTTAAGGACTCTTCAGGTAGTACGAGACAATGCTCACAAAAAGACAGATTTTCCCCCTCCGAATGGTGAGATGAAAAGGAAGGCATGAATCTCACAAACGATTACACTTTCTTCCTTTAAACATACCTGTATGTCTCAAAATTCAAGTGCAACCCGGGGCCTCCATGTCTTCTTTTAAAGACGAGTGAATACAATCCTTGAAACCTAAATATCTACTTTAAAATTCAACTACAGAGAGCTTCTTCATTTTCAGCAAATGGCTGTTTCATTTTTGGAAACTCCAGGATGCCAGGGTTTGTAGAGTTGGTTGCTGTAGGATGTTTACTGCTGTCTTAACAGAAATGTGTCTCCTTAGCCATAGCAAGGCCTAAAAGCAGTTAGGACTAACAATTTGGTCCAGTTGTTGAATATGTAAAGCACAGTATAAAAATATGTTAATACATCCTTTCACCTAAAATGCAATTAAGTAAAACGTAAAGGAGGAATAACGCCAACGCATGCATACATAACACATAAATAATTACAAGGCCAAAGAATGAGAGAAACAAAATGGAAGTGAAATTCTGAACACCACTGTATTGCTTGGGGGCGGAGACATCAAGGAACAATGATAAACAGTCATTTCTAATGATAATCTTCAAATATTCTAGAAAACCACATTGTACTTGTAACGGCTTCCCTTAAAATCTAAACTGAAGATACTGGATGACAAAGAGATTTTGTGTAAAGCTTAGGAGATATAATGATCTAGGAAAAAACCCAACTTTCTAACTTTGACCCAGTTTAAAATAAAATTTCAAAGGCACAGGGTTCTACAATATTGTAAAAAAAAAAAAAGAGAGAGAGAGAGAGAAAGCACATATGCAAAAACCAAGCCACAAAACTAATCTCTTCCTTTAATAAAGTAAAATACTTGCACTTATTCAGAACCTCTATACTAACAGTTAGAGCAAATTAAGCCTTATTTCTGAAACTTATATTTGAAAAATGTAAGCTGGGTCAAAGAAACTAGTGTGGACAACATGGTGGTATTTAAAGCAAAAATCTGGCCTATGCAGAAGCAATGAAGAAGAAAAAGGAAAAGGGAAAAAAAAGGCCGCAGTGATGCACTCTGGTCGCAGCCAGAGTGGGCTGCAAGGCCAGTTGTATCTAACAGTTGTGCACGGGACGACAAATGGTGCATTCATAAGCTGCGAGAGCAGAGGCTGTTCAGAGGCTGTAAAGTCTGCACTCGAAATGATGAGCGTCCGACTCTCCTGTTGTTTCACAGTCAAGGAGTGCAAAAAAAGATGGATTCAGTTAGAGGCACAGGCTGTCCCTTCAGCTGTGGCAAAATGGTGAGCAAGAGGGTCTAGATAAAGAGGCCCAAGTACCATTTACCCTCTTCTAACAAGAGCTGGGCGCGATGATAACCGAGTAAACACCTCTACAGAAGATAACACGGCAAGAGCGGTGGGGGGGTGGCGGAGGCCCGGCAGAAACCAGAACGGAACGACATCTTCTCCAGCCCTTTCTAAAGAAATTATTCAGCATCCCTAAATCCACAGCCACCGACCAAGGGATTAAACGTCAGTAGCTTTATTACCTGTGTGTGACCTTACCTCTCCGTGGCCTTAACAAAAGAAACATCTGGTCCCAGTTATTCGGCATCCCTGATAATTCTGTCAAAGCGCCAATTTCTTAAAAAATTAATTAGTGGCATTTACACCTGCCAGTGCAGACGGCCTATCGGGGTCTAGCACAGGTACCACACTATCTCGCTGAAAAGGAAACTCAGGGTTGCAACAGACAAGCATCGGATAGGAGAATTTCAAGGTTTGTGTCATTTCCTAACTCTATTAAAAAAAAAAAAAATCCCAGTGGCTCAAATGTATTCGTCTCATCAGACATAAATGTACAAGTAACCTGTTTATAAATACAATTTTGAAAGCTGATTATTAGGGTTGTTCATTAAAATCACCCTGGAAGCTTTTTCGAACGGACGAGGCCCAGCCTCACAACAGACCTACTGAACCTGAATCCCCTGGTCTTAAGAATCACTGGCTGCTGCAGCCCAGCGAAGAGTGATCACCCAAGAAGGCACACCAAAAACGAGACAAGTCAGGGCACAGGGCTCACCGGAAGTGCTCTAGGTACTGAGCTGCTCCTGGGGACGGACGAGGGCCCCGGGTGGGTGAACCAGCCTCATGATGGCACAGGGGTGCAGGCAGGGACCACCCGCACGCCCCGGTGCTTGCTCCGGGCAGGCCTGCGGAGACACAGGGCACACTGGGCAGGGCCCTGGTGGCAGGCGGCCTTCAGGCCCCAGGAGCAAGGCCCAGCGATCCCACAGGCCCTGCCGTCCCCCCACCGGGTCGGGGGCGGGGTGGGGGGGGCATGAAGCGCAGAACGTGGAGCCGGCGCCCGGCGCAATGGGCTCATCGCTACTACGACCACGTGGACCACGGAGGAGCCCGGGGGACAGAGGCCCGCGGTCTGCCGCCGCCGCCGCCGCCGCCGCCGCCGCCGCCGCCGCCACTGCTGCGACGGGAGGGGGTGGGGATTTAAAACCTGAGGCCACGGTGGCTTGTTTGGTTCCGTGGTGCCCCTCGGCCTCCATCCGCAGAACGCGGGTCACATGGGAAAGAGGCAACAGCCGCCCAACACTAAGGAAGAGGACAGAAAGGACCCGACGCCGCGCTGCCCCGGGCGTCCCGTCCCACAGAAGCTGCCCCTGTCCTTCCTCCTCCACTCATGCCTCCCCCAGCCGGGCTGCATCCCCTCTTCGTCCTCTTCATCCCCGGCCGCCTCCGCCTCCTCCTCCAAAAGGCTCTGCGGACACACTTTCAGCCACACGCTGTTCTCATTAAAACGGCCATCAGGTAAGCCAAACCTTTTAACGTGGACTCCTTCTGGGCAACAACTACAAGACGCGAGTGGGCACGCTCACGCCCATGCAAAACTTCGGGAAACGTAAGTGGTCACAGGCTAAATGGCCTCAAGCGAACACCAGGGGGAAAAACATGAGGGAGCACTTCATTCGGGGCGCACATGTGTTCAAATCTCTACCTGAGAGGAACCCATTTCTAAACAACGAACTCAACTACTAGACGGGCTCTTCGAAGGCCTCCAGCCGCCCACGAGGTTGCCGCCTGGCCGCCGCGGCCCCAGGAGAGCGCGTCAAGGTTTTCGTGGAAGCGACGCCGACGCTGCCCACGGGAAGGCGGCCTGGCCCCGCCCCCGTCCCGCCCCAGTCCGCCCCCGCCGGCCGGCCGGCCAATCGGCGCCCGCCTCCCTGACTGACGGCCCCGCCGCCCGCTCACGGGGCGGCCCCGCGCGGGCGCCGAGGTGGGCGGACGGCGCGGAGGCCCGGGTTGTACCAGCACCTCGCGACCCTGCCGTCCGGCCGTCGACCGCCCGCTTCCCACAGGCCGCCGCGGCGGGACGGGCACGGGCGAGTCCCGGGACGACGGCCGCCGCGCGCTCTGCTGTGCGAACGCACTTCAGCTTAGACGGTCCCAGTGCACGAAGGCTCCGCGGCCCGAGGAGGGCCGGCTGCCCGGCGGCCCGGCCGCCTTCCGCGGCGTCCTCCCAGGCCCCTCCCCGGCCCTGCCGCCGGGAGCCCAGAACCGAAATCCATACAGACAGCCTCGATTCGGTCGGTGCCTCCCTCCGGGAAGGAGACACGACCCTCGGGCGCGCTCCGCAGCCCCACCCTCCGTGTCTGCCACGGATGCCTAGGGGGCAGCCTGCAATGAAGGGCAGGAAGAGGGTAGTTCTTACTGTCTGTGTAGTTTTAAAACGTGCAGATCCTTTTCACTGAAAAGAAGCACAAGTCACATTCCTATTTTCGGAAAGAAGACACAGGGGAAAGTTTTAGAATATTACATGATTTCCGAGACGAGAACGTTTACTCTATATTTGGCGATATTTCATCTAGCAGGCTTCACTGTGCTAACTCCGGAAATGAAATTAGTGCTCAGAGGGCAATCCCAAACAATCTCTGAGAAAGGAAAAAAAAGGAAATCCCTGTAATATCAGATCGTCAGAATAATCACGATATATGTTATAGTACTTCTTTGGGGGGACCTTGAGAACCTTTCATCATAGAAGGCAGTCCTGAAAAAAATTTTTCTTAAGGAAAGGAAAGAATAAACAGTGTTTTAAAATCACTTGTCTTGCCATTCAGAGGGAGCATCTGAAGAAATCTCTTTTAACCCCAGGACAGAGAAAGGCCAGACCAAGTGTCCTTGTCTTAGGCCCACAAAACCATAGAGAGGATATTGAAAGTGTGAAACTTGACCCTAAATTCTCAATAATTAAAAAAAAATTCAACATCCATGTGACCTTGGACTCTCTCATTTTCATCTGTCTCTTGCAGTACACTCTCTTTGCTAGCCATTCAGTACACTGCAAGCCCTGATAAAAGTAGTTAATGTTTACTGAAACCTGGGCATGAACTGTACTAAACCTGATAGGAGTGAAAAGGCAAAGTTCTGTTAACAGCATCCATGCACAATAAAAAAAATTTTTTTTTAATTAAAAAAGAGGGGGTGGAGGACCAGGAAAAGAGACTTTTTTTCTTCTTTCTAATTTGAACTTAAAAAATCTCTCACTGATGAATACATCAATTATACATCCCCCAAACAGGCTTTTTATCTTTGTTGTTATCTTTCTGGAAAATTTTCAACACAAATATAGTTCGATCATTTAAGATTTTTCTTAATTTATAGACCTTAAGACTGAAACCAATCTGTTTATATCTCTTGTTCTCTGACTTTTTTGGAAGGCCCAGGTACTTGATCAGTAACCAGTTTTAATGATACTACTCTCAAACTTTATTCATTTGAATAGCCCCTTACAAGTTACAGCTAAAGAACTGTAGTTCATGCAAAAATAATTTAACATTTCAATGGATATCATCTAAAATATTTTTTCTTCCCTTGACTTTTTACTTTTTCAAATGTAAAAACAGTTAATTTCAGTCTGATCAGATCTTTTAGTCTAACATTTCTTATACCATTACTTTCACTCTAAGTATATTGTTGTGTATCGGAACTTACTGATATTTTTAACTTACTGATAATCTATCTTTTCCTCCCATTTCCACACTATCCCTTTTTCTCCCATTACCTCAGTTAAAATAATATTTCAACTTACACACACACACACACACACACACACACACACACAGACTGTATCCTGAACAGGATGCTCTCAGGTGTTTAAAGCCAACTTTCTCTCTCCCCATCCCCCCTTGCTTAAAGGGCAGCAATAGAACCAGTCACCTTGGAAACAAACATCACCCAGTGTTTGCAGAACAAACAATGGTACCTTTTCAGCCAGTACCAGGCAGGCAGGCCAAGGGGCAGCCCAGCAATTCTGGGCCATACAGGAGTGTTAACATATTGCATTCATTCAGTGCACGAAAAAGTAGTTCAGTACTGAAAATGAAGCGTTTGAACCTCTCAAACGTGTGAACCTTTGGCTAGAAACCACAGTCAAAGCCAGGGAGGTTGAAAAGTCCAATAAGGCTACCCATAGTCAGAAGAAATCTTTTCATTATTTTTGGAATTGTTTTTACATACCTCATGAATAAGGTAAATTACACTCTTGTCACTGAAAATTACCTTCTCTGGCGACTAGGAAGAAGTTGCTTAAGATCTTAAAAAAAAAAAAAAAAAAGCATGTTTTATCTAATTACTTCTACAAAACCATCATGTCATTTTTTAAAATGTGCTACTAAATATTGGTTCCTAAAACATGTATATTGCTTGGCACCTAAACCCTCATGAATTTCTAGTACTGATAAAGAAATCTGACTTTAAGCTAGAAAATTAATTATCAATTTTTTAAACAGTGCCAAACATACATGAATCTATAAGGGCCCCTAGATAATAACTCACCACTTTTTGACCTTGGATAACAACAATTACTAAACTGTCATTTATTAAAGACTTACAAGGGCTAATCATTTGGGGTAGCTCAAGTGTGAGAGGAGATTCTGTTGTTATGGTTTTTAAAAAGCTCAACTGGATAGTTAATTTAAAAGAACACACACAAGTGTTCTTCAGGTCCTTCAGAATGAAATTTTTAAATGTTAAATGTAATTAACAATTTCCTCCTTATTCTGGGTGTGTGCTGAAGTTTTCCTTCCCACCAATTAAAAGAGAAGGCTGGGCGCAACTGAATTATTTGGACAGGAGTTTGATGTCAGTTAAATACCACAGTAACTGGCATTTTCTGTCACCTCCAGACTGAGGGACAAACGCCTAATTAACATGGACCAACGTGCAGCTTAAACTGGAAAAGTGCCTGTCCTTTTTCTTTCTTTTCTTTTTTCTCAGATTTAGGTCTTTAACATCCTTGAGTTAAAGTGCACAATGCTATCTGACTGAGGTGTAAAAGTCTAATTAACTAATAATGCTTTTTTTGCAGCGAAGTAAATCAGTTAACATTATTAATCTTCCTGACTGGGCCTGAGGGAGGGAGGGAGCCTTTTGAAAGGGAGCTGAACGATTAGACTGGATGCCCTTGAAAATGAAAAGGAACCCTGTGAGCGATGACTGATAATCCTAAAAAACGACTGAGAAATACTATAAAATACCACCGCTGGGCGTAGCACCAGGCCATCCTCTGAAAACTGCAGCCGCGGCTCCAGGGCAGGGAGAGGAAGAGGAGGAGACTTCTCCCATCCTTTCCTTCCAGGACCACAGAGAGCAGAACTGGAGCCTTGCACTCCCTTCTCGGATACTGCACCTTTCCAAAGCATTGCTTTTTTTCGTAGACCAAACAAAAAGTACCACCTAGAGCAGCTTGGGTACACGAGTCCCACACTTTGGCCAGTTCGGGCTAGTTTCAGTTTATCAGGAAAACAACTAACTTAGCACTTGGCTGCTTAGCTTTTAGCTGCCTTGTTTTACTGCCTATTCAATACTCCAAAAATGTGCATGCGTGTCATACTCATGTTAGCAAACCATAAATGTATCGCATGAATGCCAGCCTCTGAAGAGGAAAAGCCAACAGCCAGACAACAACTTCCGAACCATAGCCTGGTCTGTACCGAAACAATGGCAGTGACTGCCGTCCACCTGTCCACACTCTGCTCTGGATTCCCCCTCCCTGCACCCCGTTCCAGAAGGCGGCTCCTTCCCCCGGGGCCCAGGGGACAGGGGAGGCAGCCTCCCAGGCCTTCTCTGGAAAGCCAGGGACAGGAAGAGTCAGCACTGAGCTGAGCTTTGGGGAAGGACTCCCAGTGCCAAGCCACTCCTGTCCCCAGACCCAGAGGCGCAGGGAGACCCAGGGCGACGACCCCAGCCACACGCAGCTTCCTCCACGTTCTCAAAGAACAGCTCAAAGAGGCAGAGTTAGGAAGAAAAAGAAGGAGGCCCAGGTGCCGGGGTGGCTTTACCTTCTCCCCTCCTCAGTATTTCTATTAAGTTTCTGTTTCACTGTCCCCTCTCCTACAGAGTATGTGAAGTGATGCACACCTCTTAATGAAATTCTGTGGGAAACACAACAGATCTGATTAACAATGTGCCTTTTACAAGCCATCTGATAATAAAGCACTCTTGAAGGCATCAAGGTTCAGAACTCAATCCATTTTGAACTAACATATTTATGCTCTAATAGATTTAAATATCTTTAGAGAGTGTTAGTCATTACTTTGTGCACCATTATGCCTAAAAATCATCTTTTCTCCTGTTCCAAAAGGAAGGTAAGTTCAGAGAAAACTTTACTTACGTATTCCTAAATTTAGTATGTACTCATAACCCCCTCCTCAAATAACATCTCTTACAAAAAGCCTGGTTATTTACTATTATCTCCATGTTGCCTAGTCACTGGGACCCGCCACCGAAGGGGGAAAAACCCAGCTGATTAAAAAATTCTTCAAGATAAACTAAACTAAAATCCTTAAGGAAGAATGTATAACTCACTTCTATTTTCTTCAAAAAGATAATTACTAACGTCCATAAAACAGAGGCAAGAGAAGGCACTGAAAGACTCCCCTTGCAAATCAAACCTCGCTTAGAATCAGAATTGTGAAACTGCTTTGGAATTCTTGAAATGATGGTTGGAGGGTTTTTGCCCCTGGAAACCTTTGTGAGGTCATCATCCATCAAAAGTGACCATCGCCCTCCGTGGACACCTGGGAGCCTCATCGTGGGTGAGTGCTGGTCCCACCGTACAGATGGCCACAGCCCTGGAACTGAGGTCAGCAGACTGTAATCACACTCTCACCAGGTCCACTTCATGGAAGTAATTCTTCCACATCAGGCCCAGCTGATATGGGCTTACTGTGCACCCTGTTTTGCTAAGAAACGGTTGAAGATTTTCTAAAGCAACTTGGAAAGGCTATAGAAGCTTGAAATAAAGGGGACATTCAACATTTCTTGAAAATACACAGACACCACATAAAACTTAAGCAAAATACCTGCTCCCAGCCCTGACTCCTTAAAAAGGTGAACCCTGGGATGATTGTCCTTCATCAGATAATACAGAGACATCAGAAATGAGGCGGCTTCTTCTGCCACCCATATCTTGGGGGACTAAGCAGTGCAAGAACTTTTTTCTCACAGCCCAAGACTAGTGTTATATGAGGCATCACTGTTGAATAACACTTACTAAGAGAAAAAAACAGGACTACAGGAGAATGAAGATAAGGTTTTTGAGGAAGGTCACACTCCACTGGCAGGTCTTTTGGCTGCTGCCTTGCCATAAAGCAGCTTTTAGGATGCTTAGAATTTCTCTAGTTTTATGGTACTTTTCCTTTATATAAAAAGACAATAGCTTCCAGCCTTACAAAGATTTTTCTGTTTGCTTTCACGGATTAAAAAGAAAGAAAATGCAGCCTGGGGGTATCATTATGTCACCTCCCAAGAATATGATAAAAGAGATACTTCCCATTTTACAGATGGAAAAACGCGAGGCACAGGGTGTAACATCTTTCCATTAACCATAATCAGGGCTGGGCTTGGGTTTGGGACCTTAAGTCTTCTAGCTGACAAATCCAGCCCCTCTCTGTAGCAGATCATATGAAATTCTTGAAAAGGACCAAGGGAGATAGTTCATCAGGTGTGTTGAAATGTCCCTGACTCAATTCGCTTCTCCAACAACGTTCCTTCCTCTGAAATGATGAGGAAAGTGAGGTGGGGTGGGCCCCTCTGGAAACGTCAGCAGTGAGCAGTTGGCAACAAACTGCACCTTCCTAACTTGTCATTTAATGGCCCTCGGACCCTCCGCCTACACAGCTGTCCCTGGAGTTAGAGAATCCCACTTGCCCTGCAGAAGGGGTCTGATTGCTGTCTTCCTCACATTAGACCTTAGAGTGATTCACAGGTAGGCTCTATCTTCCTGAGGGCAGGGGCCTCCTAGGGGCTATTTCAGAAGCTCCGCCCATCAAGCATCGACAGGTCTCGGAAATCATACACATATATGTACTATTACTGGGCAAGTGTATGAAGATGCTGTTGTAATTAATACAGAAAAATTCCACTAAAAGTGTTATTTTTAAGAACTTTTTGTTAGAGCTTCCCAACAGAGTCTAAAAACATACCTAAAGTTATGTTTGCCCCAGACACATTTTTTTACATTAAAAGAGGTCCTTATATTAGAAAAGACCGGGAATAACTGCACTAAAACGTCCAAATTACATGACACTGATTGAAGCAAAACATCCAATTAAAAATAAAACTACAGGTACGTAACATATCCCGTCAGCCATTAACATTCACCCCGGTGTCCTATACAAGATGGAAAACACCTTCTTCTCAAGAGAACTTGACCTTTTAGAAGGACTCTTTGAACTGCTCAATGTGCTTTTCACCAGTGATTCTTGTTTGTTTGGAGCAATAGGATGGCAGGTCACAGGCTAATCAAAAAATAAATACGTTTTGTCAGTTCAGCATTTTCCTCTTTAGAATAAATCAATTTCCGATTACCTATTCATAATTTACAGTAAAAATTTTAACCTTAGATTGGCTTCATTTAACATAGGACCAGTAAGTGCCCAGGGAACGCAAAGTAACCAAAACATTAACCTCTGACCCCCCCCTCCTCAAATTATGCCACATCAAAATAAAGTGATTTTCATGGCAAAGAACATTTGAATACAACAGAAAGTACTTATCCCATTAAATTTTTAATAGGTATGGTATAATTTAAAGGCATGTACAAAACTGGGCTTTTTATTGTCTACAAATGTAAAAAATCTCAGTTTTTGTAATAAGCGTATGTATCCACAGGAAGCAGATATACAAGGTGATTTATGACTCATGAAAGTAAGTAATTTTAGTTTCTTATGTGCTTTACTAGCTTTCTCTTCCTTTAGAATTTTTCTATGATGAATACGAGTTAAATGTGCAAAAAAAAAAAATCTAATGGGAAAAACCTTTCTTAATACTTAGGGTTGTTGACACAGTCCGCTTACTAACATCCTTGGCAAAAGAATAATGGTGGCTCCCCCCCCACCCCGGCCCCGCCCCACCCAATACAAAACACCAAGCATCTGGGCGTGGCAGGGTTGCTGACACTGAAGAGAACTGACCACGTAAGACGGAGGTTCCCGCAGCCCTGCCCCTGCATCTCTCCAGGCCTGATGTTCCTCACCTGTAAACTAAGGGGTGGAAGAACACAGTCTGGACGAGGACCCCGAGGCCCCTTCCAGTACAATGTTCTCACTGGAAACCAAGAAGATGAACATACAACTTCGTCAAAATCTTGCTAGTTGGGCTTCCCTGGTGGCACAGTGGTTAAGAACCCGCCTGCCAATGCAGGGGACACGGGTTCGAGCCCTGGTCCGGGAAGATCCCACATGCCGTGGAGCCACTAAGCCCATGCGCCACAACTACTGAGCCTGCGCGCTAGAGCCCGTGAGCCACAACAAGAGAAGCCACCGCGATGAGAAGCACGTGCACAGCAATGAACAGTAGCCCCCGCTCGCCGCAACTAGAGAAAGGCCTGTGAGCAGCAACGAAGACCCAGTGCAGCCAAAAATAAATAAATTAAAAAAAAAAAATCTTGCTAGTCGTGACACCACTTGCCCAGGGTAGCTTTAAACTGATTCACCAACTTTACCAACTTCAAACGCTTCATAGACATCGCAGCCAAGAGAGCAATGTTGGATGAATAAAAAAACACTTTTAAAACGTTTCGGTGGCCAGCACATTTTTGGCGGGGCTAATCGGTATGGCAACCCTGCCCCAAAGGAAGGCAAACACAGACAAGAGGCTTGAAACCACCAAGGCAATGCCACGCATCGGATGCTGGCGTGCTGCCAGACACTGGTCAGTATTTATAGTGTTTTAATCATGTTCTCCAATCCCATGACATAGATCTGATTACTCCTAAAATTTTACGTGTGTGAAAAAGGTCTGCTGAGGGCTTCCCTGGTGGTGCAGTGGATAAGAATCCGCCTGCCAAAGCAGGGGACACGGGTTCGAGCCCTGGTCCGGGAAGATCCCACGTGCCGCGGAGCAACTAAGCCCGTGCGCCACAACTACTGAGCCCGCGTGTCACAACTACTGAGCCCGCGTGCCGCAACTACTGAAGCCCGCGCACCCCACAGCCTGTGCTCTGCAACAAGAGAAGCCACCGCAGTGAGAAGCCCGCACACCGCAACGAAGAGCAGCCCCCGCTCGCCGCGACTAGAGAAAGCCCGTGCACAGCTACGAAGACCCAACGTAGCCAAAAATAAAATTAAATAAAAAATAAATAAATAAATAAAGGTCTGCTGCAAAAACAAGAGATCTGAGGTGTGAGGTATTTGTGCCTGTGTGCCAAGTCACCCAACTGCTCTGTTGGAGTTGCCTTCACTAGGATGGGGCAAAATGACCCGCTCACTCCAGTCATTCCTTTATTCAATACTGACTGAGCACCCAGGCTGGGCCAGGCACTGGGCTAGGTGCCTGGGATCCTGCATACACAGAGGGGAAAAGGAGCAAAAAGCCCTCATGGAGCTTACACTCCGCTAAGAGGAAAACAGATCATAATGCCTAGATCAGACTGGGTGCTTGACAAACGCCCCCATCTTTAGAAATGGGAAAAGCATCAGAAAACAAATCCAAAAGAAGACATCAGCTCTAAGCCAGCCCCAAGCTAGAAAAGTTTTTCTTAATCAACAAATACACCAGCTTGGGCTCAAAGTCCTTATACTGGAGTGGCCTCAGGCAAGTTATTTAAACTCTCTAAACCTCAGCTTCCCCATCTGTAAGATGGAGATAACAACGACCTCAGAAGGTCGATGCAAAGGTGAAATGCGACAAAGCACAGAAAGTGGAGGGGACAGTGCCTCCTGTACCTTAAGGGTACCAGGTATGATTAGGAGCGTCTTCCAAACCTGCAAAATGGGGACAACAACACTTGTTTGCTTGGTGGGCTTGCTGTGAGGACTGTGAAAATAACGCACGGAAAGCATTTACAAAGACCGCGTGTGATGGTACGTATTTGCTTCTTTAAAATGTCAGTGACACCAATGAATGAGGAGGTGGCCACAATGGCTTCGCCAGGCTAGAGCTCAAGAGAAAAGAGCTGGGGTGGGGGTGGGGGGCACACCGGGGGGAGGGGGGGTGGTTAGGAGCCTCAGAAGGGCGTTTTGCTTCTAGCACAGGTGCTGAGTATGTCCCAGACCTCCCCTTGCCCCAAATTAGGGCAGGCGAGGGCACCTTTTGGGCTGTGGCAGTTACCACAACGGAAATCCAAAGACTTGGAAAACTGGATGCGAGGGAAGGGTCGGCAGTCTGGGCTCAGGCCCCACCCTCGGCTATAACACCTGGACCAGGGCACGTACTCACTCACATCTCAGGATGCACACGCGCCAGGAAAGCCTTTCCACCCTGGTTTCAGTAAAGCCAGGGTTAACGGATAAACCAATATGGCGACATTATGAACGTGATCCAGGATCAGTAAGCCAGGGTTAACGGATAAACCAATATGCCGACATTATGAACGTGATCCAGGATCAGTAAGCCAGGGTTAACGGATAAACCAATATGCCGACATTATGAACGTGATCCAGGATTCCGGTGGACAAGTGCCCAAAAGAGATAAGCCAGAACATAGAGGTCTGAACCCAAAGAAGTCTATGGCTGTAAAGAAAGGAAGTCCCCCTCCTGTGTGTGTACATCACTCAGCGGGCTCTGGGCGCTTCAGCGATCTGACTGCCGCTTGGTTCACCCTGTACCAGCTGATGGGGATGCGCCCTCTGCCTCGGGCCAGAAATCAACAGTGAAGGAACCCCAGCAGCCCCGCGAGGTACAGCCATGGCCTCGCTGCCCCTCCCGAGGACATTTCCAAAGCCTCATCAGGCCACCTGTCACTTCTCTGCTCAAAACCTTCGGACTCCCTCTCAGGGACGGAGGACAGCTCCAATTCTGCCCCACCCCCATGCCACCCCAGGGAGCCCTGCAATGCCAGCACCTTCCAGTATGCGGTCCTCAACCCCAAACTACACCTCCAAACCCAGCCTGCCCCTTCCCGCTGGGATCGCAGCCTTCCCACGGGTGCACGGCTCGGGGGCCACACTGCACTGCACCCTTTCACGACGTAAACTCCCAAAGGCAAGAACCACCATGCTCCCCCGTGCCTAAACCTAGTATCCTAAACGTAGAGGCACTCAAGCAATGTGTTATGCTCCAATCCGCGCCAACTATTAAAGAATCAGGACGAGTGAAATCAAGCTTCAGAGCTGCTCGGCTGGGAACTCTCCAGGTACCACGGTGTCATGAGGTCCCATGTAACCAAAGAACGTCCTTCAGACTGTGGATATGGCCTAAAGCTTCCTGGTAGTCTGACACTGGCTGCGTGATCTCAGAAAAAGTGAATTTCTCTAAGCCTCAGTTTCCTGTCTTTAAAAAGAGGAGGTTCATACCTATGCCCCATCCATGGGGTAACACATGCAAGCACTCCACACAAGGCTCTGGGCCCGAGTGGGGCTTTCCTTCCCCGGTGAGTCCACCCTGTGCTCTGCAACGAGAGATGCCACCGCAGTGAGAAGCCCGCGCACAGCAACGAAGGAAGGTTCCTTCCTTCACAGACAGAAGGAACCCACTCAGCACTTTGAGACACTCCCCCTCCCCCCTGACTCCCAGCCTGACCCCTCAAAACCCCACCCCAGCTCATAGCATCCCACCTCCTCCCGCACGATTCCAGCTCCAGTGAGAGAGCTCGGTAAGAAACAAAACGAAACGAGAGGTTGCCAACAGTTCATAAAATCGTTAACACATAAACATCAGTTTTAGGTGATGAAATTATTAACTTTAAGGTATGTATTCCGTCCAACCTGCTCACTCTGCAGGGGCCTTCCCACATTTTTCACAGCCCTCTCAGCAAGGTCCCTCAGTCCCTGAGTACAGCTTGAAATGTATAAAGTCACACATATTAAAAATGGATCTGTCCTCCCTAGAGGAAAAGGCAGTGTGTCCCTCCACCATAATTAATAAACCACGAGCGTCTCTGGGGCCTGCTATCTACCTTCACCACCCGCATCTCTGCGGGCACAGAGCGCCTTTCCTGGCCGACCTCACCCGTAGGAGGAGGTGGAATCCCAGCAGAGGACTGGGAACACGGGAGGACAGTCCTCCAGCAGAGGACTGGGAACACGGGAGGACAGATAGAGCATCACCTGGGCGAGGGCAGATGCTACCCAGGTGAGCGGAACAGGCACAAATCCACTCCTCTCGAGGCAGCTTCGCCTTTGTGAGCTGATTCTTCTCCCACCCGCGGCTTCCAGAAACCTTCATCCACAGGCTCGTCAAGACTGCACACTAGCTCACCCTCCCAGCCCGCATTCGCTGCCGGCTGACAAACTGAATAAGTAGCTCCCCCGACTCCCAGCATCCTTCCTCAGTATTTCCGAGGGTACAGAAATGAGTCTGTCTCTAATTCCCTAGCTGATGAGCTTCAGTAAGTACCAAGGAGTAAAACACAACCAAGGAAGTTTAAACATTGTTGAACTGAATTCTCTCTGCTGAAAATAAAGGTCCCACCTCTCAATGATCACTGAACACCACTTCAGACGGCAGCCCACATGTCCTGGGCTGAAAAAAATCTCTTGGAAAAAACGGGAAGAAATATTCGGTTCCATATGGCATCAACGTCCAAGTTCATTCTGCTGGACGAGTCTCCTCTATGGCCTGATTTTTCTAAAGGTTTAGCAGCATTCTCTCCGGGGCAGAGCTGTTCACACCATGGCCTGGCTTCAAAGCACTTCCTGGCTCACAACTGCCTCCACAACTGGCCATCTACACTGCCAGAGACACATCTCAACACTCCTTCCACCCCAACTCTGCACAGCACCCCAACCGTACTCTCTTGGTCTCACCCCACTGCTTACCCATCCTGTCCCCAAAGAAGCCTCGTGGTATCATCCCCCAGGGCCTGTACTTATACTGCTCTTCACCTAGAAGTTCATTTTCCCTTTCCTACACGCTTCTCCACGTGGCCAGCCCTTCACATCTGAGAACATCATCACTACCTCTTTTCCCGACGGCTTCCCACTGCCAGGTCCTCAGTGTGTCCTGGTGTCTCTGCCGGTTGTGACGCACTGGTGAGTGTCAGGGCTGGACCACGTCTTACGCATCCTTGCCTCCCTGGAGCCTAGCGCCTGGGGGAGGTATCGAGAAGCATTCCAATGCAGGAAAGCTGATGGGATTCCAGGCACGAGAAAGAAAAAGCCCGGATGCTGGTCTCCAACCCAGACGTCTTTCACTACTCTTCTGCTGGAGCCATCAAACTGCCGCGAGCAAAATAACAACGGTACTAATAACGGTGGTAGGAGCTGGTAGCACACAAGGCTGAAATTTTCTATTTGTAACTAAATTTCAAAACAATCCTCCTCCACAGACCCACCGGAAACAGGAAACAGACCATCAGGCGCTCGGCGCAATTCAAGACCTGCTGGTTCCACAACTTGCTCGGGGGCTCCCACAAAAGGGTAGGAAGGGTGCACAACTGGACACCCTCACCCCAGAAACGTTCCACGGGAGACAGGGCATCCTCTGTCACTGTCCTCCAGTCCATGTAGCTCCTACTGCTTAAAAAGCAAAGCAAACAAACAAAACACCTCCTAGAGACTATCTCCCCTGAATATGGACAAATTCAAACATTAGGTTAGTAATTAGATCAATTCAATTGTTGCCCCTACATCCCTGGTAACACAGACCACTGGGCCTCTCAGATGGCTGATCCTGACCCCCAGTACTAACTCCGAGGCAAAATCTTGATGTTATATATTAAATAAAATGATAATAGCCTATTATATCAGCAAACAAGTGACCTGTTTTCCAGGCATTGGCCCTCCAGAAACCCAAGGCAACCCTCACCCCCAGATGCTCAGAGCTTACAGCGTCCTGGCTTTTCCCAAAGTGGCCAACACACCATCCTTACTTTGAAATGGAGCTCAAGCACTTTTGGTGAGGTTAACAGTGGGTGTCTGCAAGAAAGAAGTTAAGAGGCAGGCGTGCGCCCCCCCACCCACCACACAGAAGACGAGCAGAAACCTCTCATGGGAACTTAGGGAAAACTGTCCCCCAGCAGGATGTTCAGGGCCTCTCCCGACTCTCTGCAGGGTCTCCCGGGCCCCGGGTGCTCTGGGGCAGCCACTCCCGCTGGCTGATTTGTCAGCCAACCGCACCTCCCCTCCCACTTGATCTTCCACAGAATTGACGGTCTAACTCGCTTTGTCAAATACCAGATAGAAGGACCTGTTTCACGGGTTAAGTTTTAATCTACTTCCAGAAGCCAGCGGCCCCGTCGCACACGTGTCCCTGTCTTTCCCCTTGCTGTGTACCGCAGGGCTCTGCACGCAGCAGGTCTTCAGGGGATATTTATTTGGTGACTATGTCACGTCATTGTGAAAGGAAGTTGAGCACGGGCCACCAGCACAGGCTCTGGGGTCGGGCTGCACTGCGTGATGCCTACTAGCTGGCTGCCTCACTGGGTCTCAGTTTCCTCCTCTGAATAACGGGGATAATCACTGTACCTACATCACAGGGGCAAAGAGCTGTTGTGAGGAATGAATGAGATGACCCACGTCAAGAATTCAGGACAAGGGCTTCCCTGGTAGTGCAGTGGTTGGGAGTTCGCCTGCCGATGCAGGCGACGTGGGTTCGAGCCCTGGTCCGGGAAGATCCCACATGCCACGGAGCGACTGAGCCCGTGCATCAGAACTACTGAGCCCGCGATCTAGAGCCCGTGCTCTGCAACAAGAGAAGCCACGGCAATGAGAAGCCCGCATGCAGCAACGAACACCCAACGCAACCAAAAATAAAAAATAAATAAATCAAATAAATTTATTTTTTAAAAAAAAGAATTCAGGACAAGGACATAACTGGTACACGCTCGATAACCTTAGTTCACATTACTGCTTCCTCCACCACTCTTGTGCTGACAGTTCTTCCTGATGAAAATCCTAACAACCTTAAGAGGGTGAAACGGGGCAATAACTTGAGTTTTGTTTTGTTTTTTTTTGCGGTACGCGGGCCTCTCACTGTTGTGGCCTCTCCCGTTGCGGAGCACAGGCTCCGGACGCGCAGGCTCAGCGGCCATGGCTCACGGGCCCAGCCGCTCCGCGGCATGTGGGATCTTCCCGGACCGGGGCACGAACCCGCGTCCCCTGCATCAGCAGGCGGACTCTCAACCACTGCGCCACCAGGGAAGCCCCCTAACTTGAGATTTTTGACTTAAGAGTCATATATGGATGAAGTCTAACACGGGCAGAAAAGAAACTGAAAAGACAACATCTGGTTTATCTGATATAAAGCGAATACAGGTGGGCTTTGACTAGGGGTGCTTTTCATCAAGGGCAGCCTGTAATTCAAAGGTCTGCTGACCGGATTTAATTGCACTCTCGGTAGAGTCGTTTATCATATGAATAACCAGGTCATGGTTTCTGCTGCTTACGGCTGGATTTCTGTGTCTTCCCTTCTCTGCAGATACAGGTGGCAGCAGGAGCAACCTGACTTCCCAGAGACAAGCCGACCAAAGGAGCCCTCCCCGAATTCCATCTGCCATAGAGATAAAACAGTGAAATAAAGCTGCCAGGCCATTTTGGCTGCGTTCTCGAAGTGTAATCATTTGACCATCCCCGAGCCCTTCAAGAACCAACACCAGGGATTGAATACACAACCGTTGAAAGAAAAAAATTACCCGACAGATAGCGGGAGTTGTCACCACTATCTAGCAGTTAGGGGTGGGTTATCTGAAAGTGAGCTTATATAATATACACTTTTGTCACCACAAACTGGCTACTGAACATACTACCCACACCAATTCTGGACACTCACTACAAGGCCATCCCTAGTAAGCTATTTTTGCAACAAACATATTAGATCTCCAAGTCCACGCTTCTGCTTGGGTCACGGTGAGGTGAGGGACTGCGTTGTATGCATTGCACCTGAAGGTTTAAATTTTCCAAAAAGATGCGTAAACCCAGTTTCTCGAGTTCCCTTCCCGCCATCCCCTCACCAAGCTGTTTCAGCTAGAAAGAAGTCGAGGGGCAAGGTTCCTGTTGAGCGTTTTTCCCCTCATCAGCTCATCTTATCAAATGTAGGGCTGGAATAAAGCGTGCCATCTGTTACAAATGGGATGTGAGGCTGAGGTGATGTGGGAACATCCGTGCTTTTTCAACAAAAGATGTTAAATCATACTCTCCCCAAGGTGGGCAGCGCTCTCTGGGGGCCAGTGGTCGGGTTACCCGAGTCAGGACTGATCCCATATAAAAAGAGAAGCGGAATTCCCTGGTGGCGCAGTGGTTGGGAGTCCGCCTGCCGATGCAGGGGACGCGGGTTCGTGCCCCGGTCCGGGAAGATCCCACATGCCGCGGAGCGGCTGGGCCCGTGAGCCATGGCTGCTGAGCCTGCGCGTCCGGAGCCTGTGCTCCGCAACGGGAGAGACCACGACAGTGAGAGGCCCGCGTACCGCAAAAAAAAAAAAAAAAAAAAAAAAAAAAAAAAAGAGAAGCGTCTGGGGAGCAGGCTGGAGCTCACCTGAAGTTTTGATGAGTCATTTGTATGACGTCAGAGAAAAGCTTTACCTAAATCCGGGAGCACTGCTAATGCTTTCTTGCAAGATGATTTAAGGAAGGTGTCCCAGCTCACAAGGACAAGCGAGGCAGGACCTCTCCAACCCCCTCCATGAAGCAGGAATTCCAGTACAGGAGGAAGTAAGGAGGGTGGCACTCCCCAGTGGACTCTCTGGGGATCAGATTGCACAAGGCAGCCGGCCTGCGCTCCAGCTCCAAGTTTTTACCAACTCAGCGGAAAACACGCCACTTTCTAGCTCATTCCACAAAGATTTTGTTTGCCTTGAGGAAAAAAAAGTTAATTAACGCAGTAAAAACCCAAGGACTGCCTTGGGGCAATGGGGAGCAGGTCAGCCATCACCAGAGATGTTCAACCACAGGCTGGACCGTGGCTCGGTGGAGACCATCCCCGTGGAAGGATGAAATCTCTCCCTTTGGCACCCAAAGGAGATACACAGCACATTTTGTTTACTGAAGGAACTTTGTTTTCACACAGATTACTGGTCAAGCAAAACACTGTTGTCGTTGTAAGACATTCAGAGCATCAGTGAACACTGAGAAACTAAGAAATAAGTTGGAAAATCAGGTCAGGAGAGGAGTTCTGACCCTCTTAAGCAGAAGGCGGGGGCAATTCTGAGAGTCCTACCTCGGTTCTTACCCCGGAGCCTCTGCCCCTGAGCCCCAGGCTCACAAGTCAAAGAGATAAAGCATCACTAAAACAAACAGAAACTTAAATACGCTTAAGGTTTTAGTTGTATGCCTCATCTGAAAACCATTCAGAAGCTCCAGCCATCGGCCATCGAGGAGAACTCTTCCATGTTCCTTTTGACCTCAGGAAATTTAAAGGAGAGAAAGAAAGAAAGAAAGGAGGGGCGGAGAGGGGAGAAGGAAGCCATAAGTAAGAACCTAATTTCTGTTTCTCACTTTTATAGAAGTCCTTTGCATGCATTATCCATGCCAGGAATAGTATGTTTTGACCAATGAAAGCGGTACAAGTAGACAAAATGCTGATAAAATTCACAAACATAACTTCTCTGAAGGGTAGGGAACGTACCTGGTTCACAAACCTTGCTTTATCCCGTGATCTGATCTCAGAGAAAGGCACCGCCAGCCACCAGCCACGGAAGCCTGAGACCTGGAAATCATCGGGCCCATCCTCCATCCCAACCCCCAGCCAGCCTCAAATCCCTCCTCTGGCCTCCATCTCTGTCAAACCCACCCAGGCTCCCCACCTCCACTGCCACCCACCCTGAGCCACCACTGCTTTTCAAAAGTTGTGCAAAACCAACCTTCTCAACGATCTTGCAAACAGAAGGTAAACAGTCACTTCCTTCTACTCTAGTTTATTCTCCACTCTGGGCAGGAGTGATCTTTAAAAACGCAAATCTCATCATGCCAGTCCTTGGCCTAACACCCTGCAAGGCTTCCCAGAGTTCTCAAGGGAAAACTCCAAATACCTGTGAGCTACAAGGAGCCCATCCACCTTGCCATGCGTGTCACCCGCCTGGGTCTCTTCTTCCTCCACACTGATCTTCTCCAACCTCAGGGCCTCAGCACCAGTTGCTTGCGCTCCAACTCTCCTTCTCTTCGTGTTGTGGCTCAGGGGCCACTCTGGGGGGATGCCCCCTCCCCCAGCATCCTCCTCCCCTCCCCCACAGTGCATGTCACATACTCTTGTCATACTTAACACCCAGCACAGATGGAAACGACTTAGTGGTCCTGTGTCTCTTTCCATGTCTGGGAAGCTAGCAACTGTCTCTCTTTCTCATACTAGTACCCTTGGTGTTTATCACTGCCATCCCATCGTTGAAATTCAAATTTGTTGAATAAATAAAAATCTATAAATAAAGATCTATAAGTGGTTTAAAAAAAAAGAAAGAAAACCCCACTATGAGGTTTTCAAATTTGGGGGTGGAAAAGTGCCTGTTTTCCAAAGGGAGACTGAATCTGATACTGAATCCAACTGGATACAGTATTTTAAAAAAAGGGGGTTGTAAAGCTTTACTAAGCTCTCAAACAACGAATGGTTGTCAGAAACATTATTTTCATGATTTAAAAACAAACTTAATTTAGAGACGTGCAAGTTGAGCCTCCTTTAAATTATACTTGGTTTAAATTTTTAAGTAGGACAGTTTGATCCAATATAAGTTTAACTTACCAAGTCGTGAAAACCTGTTTGAGATGCTTACTAACCAATTTTATATAACTGTCCCTCAAAACAATTAAAAGCCCTAAAGTGGAGGGGAAAATGGTTTTTTTTAAAAAATCGGTTTTTCACATCAGAGAGGAACATATACAAGCCTCTTTAGAAATAAGATGAAGTTGGAATTATTATATTTGAATGTATCTGCCAAATCTGAGCCTAAACTCTAGTTATCAGGTAAGCACGTCAAGGAATATTTAAAGGTAGCAATAATGTACTTTTTTTTTTTTTTGCGGTATGCAGGCCTCTCACTGTTGTGGCCTCTCCCGTTTCAGAGCACAGGCTCCGGACACGCAGGCTCAGCAGCCATGGCTCACGGGCCCAGCCGCTCCGCAGCATGTGGGATCTTCCCAGACCAGGGCACGAACCCGTGTCCCCTGCATGTGGGATCTTCCCAGACCGGGGCACGAACCCGTGTCCCCTGCATCGGCAGGCGGACTCTCAACCACTGCGCCACCAGGGAAGCCCGCAATAATGTACTTTTAATCAACTAGGATTTTACCTCGTATAAAGGATACCAAGACCTTCCAATTTAAAAAGAAAAAAATGGTAATTCCTTATTCGAAAAGGAAACCTATCCACATAGTTACAAACATAAAGGTATAAACGGATCCATAAGCGAAACGCCTCTCTCTCACCCCATCCTTATGGTATCTCCCCTATTTCTGAAGACACAGGTACCTCTTTTAGAAGAAAGTTAAGAAAAGATTTTGCGATGATTTTGTGTATTCAGGGTTTTTTTGTTTTTTTTTTTTAACTATGAAGTCTCAGCATAAAGGAACCTCCCCTAAAACAGTGAAAATGATTCTTTCTGTAAACACGATCTATACTCAACTTCCACCACGTACAAACATATATTGCGCGCGCACCCACAAATAAAGCAAGATCTGTACCCTGTAGGTTTCTGGTTTGCACTTTATTTTAAATCCAAGGAGTTACAGAAAAAAAAGAAAAGTTAAATTATACACGGACCAACACTCCTATTAACTCACACCACTAATGAAACAAAAATCTAACTAAGCAGAGAAAGTGGGCCCACACACTGGAGTTCAGAAATGATTTTGGTCTTTGATCTGTGTGCCCATCTCTCCTATTTAATATAAACTTCAAACCAAGAGCCATGAAAAGTGGTTATAATTAGTAAGGGCCCCAGTGTGACAGCTTTTAGTGCAATCAGGCATTAACAACTTTTTTTCCTCCTCTTTAATTTTGAGTAAATTAAGCTGAGCAAACTTTTATTTTAAAATTTCTGTAATTCAAAATGCTTTCCCACCAGTGTGCACTTAGCACCCAATTTCTGCAGGATGGGTCTGTTGGAAAACGATAGTTTACCTCTGTTTCCTTCTCTTAATTTGTACTGATACTTAGGACTTAGCTTCCAAATTATATGTGCCCTTCTCCAAAAATAACCTGCGCCTCTTCAGAAAAACTCTGGGTTTTTTATATTCGAAAATGGATCCAACAATAATTATTGAATGAGCATCAACTACACAACCCTTGAGCTAGGTACAAAAGATGGAAAAATATGATTTGAAGTTGCTGCCTATTCTGCAGGTGGGGAAAACATGCCAACGGGTAAATTACAACAGACAGACCCGGCCAGATGGGGTAAGGGTTATTCTGGATGGAGGACCTGATTCTTCCTGCAAGAGGCGGTATTCGAGATGGGTCTTGAAAGAAGAGTTGAGAAATGTTGTGTGCAAGGAGAAGGGGATGGGGACAAAACAGAATGAACACTCCACGGAAAAGCAGAAGCAGGACGAACTCCTCCAGTGTGGCAGTGGCCTGCAGGGAGAGTGAGAAAGGCTAAGACTAGGAAGACAGTCTGGGAGCTGCCGGTGGAGGTCCTCGTGTGCCAAGTTGAGGAGTTTGGATTTCTTCCTGCGGACAACAGGGGGCCATGAGATGTTTTTCAGCAGCAGGCAAACCCCATGTGCAGCTATAGTGTTCAAGCCGAGTGGAGGGCAGACTGGAGGAGGGAGACAAAGGGGGCAGGAAATTGACTTGGGAGGCGCTTGTGACATGACGAGGGCCTAGGTCAGGACAGTGGGGCAGGCAACACCAGAGTCAGACTGGACCAGGGTTTCGAGGAGGGTCTGGTGACTGCTGGCAGCTGAGAGAGAGCCCAGAGTCAGGGACTGGCCTGGGAAGCTGGGCGGATGGTGAGTTTCAGCTCACCTTCTAGAAGTGGGGGAGAGACTTTTCTTCCTGCAACTTCCCTCCAACGCACCTGCAGGGGATCCCCAGCCTGGCAAAAGTTGTAAATGGAGAGGGGGAGCAGGGACCACCCGGTTTACAGGTTGGAGGAGAGGGCGGCAAAGCACCAGAAGCACAGCTCTTACTACACCAGGCGTGGGCTGGCGAAGCCAGCTTCCAAGCAGGTCACTGACATCATCAGCCCGAAGGGACGTGAACGGGACCCTGACAGTCTGTCCTCGGGTTAGGATGTAAAGAAAGCTGCCTGTAAGCGTTAAACATTTCTCTTAGGTAAGTGGGAGCCCAGACCGTTCTGGAATCATCCCCCTCTCTTCCTGCCTTTTCTCCTTGCTCCCCTCCTGCCTGTAAGATGGGGGGTGGGGTGGACCAGGACAAGGGTCAGGCAAGTGACACCTGATGGCTCCTGCCACTGTCCTAGACATGTCTGGCCCGAGGAAATGCAGTTTAATGTTTGTATACCACATTGTATTTTTCTTTCAGTCAACCACCTTTCCGTGTATCTGAGGTCCGCAAGTCCCCAAAACATAAAATCACCACCGTCTCTTCCCTTGATCCCTCCCCAACCTTCCCTGGTAAAGCAGCAGCCTGCCAGCCACCTGCTCAAGAGGAGATACACGGACAGAAGACCGGGCTCCCACCACTGCCCTATAAAAAGGGTGGAGAGGGCTTCCCTGGTGGCGCTGTGGTTAAGAATCCACCAGCCAATGCAGGGGACACGGGTTCGAGCCCTGGGCCAGGAAGATCCCACATGCTGCAGAGCAAGGAAGCCCGTGCACCACAACTACTGAGCCTGCGCTCTACAGCCCACGAGCCGCAACTACTGAGCCCACACACCTAGAGCCCGTGCTCCACGACAAGAGATGCCACCGCAGTGAGAAGCCTGCGCTCCGCAACGAAGAGTAGCCCCCACTCGCCGCAACTAGAGAAAGCCTGCGTGCGGCAACAAAGACCCAACGCAGCCAAATAATTAATTAATTAATTAATTTAAAAAGAAAGGTAGAGATTTATGTAAGAATTTTGCAAAAACTTAAGAAAACAAAATAAGGGAGACTCCAAGGGCAAAAAAATTAACTGTCAAGCAAGTAAGGGCTAATTCAAACACTGAGCAAAAAAATGGGGGGGGGGTCTGGGGGTACCCTCCACATAACTTCAAACACGAGAGAGAAGTGGCAGATGGCAGCGCCGGAGCTAGTTACCTAAATAAGTGAAGAAGCACCACCTACCAGAGCAGCTCCCCAGCGCCAACGTATCTGGTTTGTTTTAGAAGCAGACGAGTTCTGGAACTTTTATTTACTACAGGGTTTTTAAATATATGTAACGCCACTTAAATGTTTTCCCCAACCCCCAATCTTCTGTGAAACCTTGAACTTGCCAACCACAGCACCTTACAGGCCTGTAAGGAGAGCTTACTCGCTCTACGAAATTCCAGATCCCCAAATATGCCACGTGCAGTACAGTGAGAACGCCAGGCTGCTTGCACACGTGACACAGGCCTTGACTCCTGTACCTTTAAAGCAGGCTTTCTTACCCTCCACCTACTGACATTTGGGACTGGATAATCCTTTAGCTGTGGGGCCTTCAGGTGCATTGTGGGATGGGCAGCAGCACTCCTGGCCTCGACCCACTAAAGGCCAGTCGCACCCCTCCCCCCCCCCAGCAAGGCAATCAAAAGTGTCTCCAGACTTTGCCAGATGCCCCCGGGGCGGGGAACCACCAAGCTGAGAACTACTGCTTTAAAGGGGGCATCCAAAGCTTACCACCTGCCTTTCCCTTAAAATCCATCCCTAAGCGAACTCCTTGAAGAAGAATCTGCTAGCCTGTTTGTCTCTAGGTGCTCGAAGCAAACATAAACTCTGCCTGAGTACTGCAGTTGTGCACAGTTCTGGAAAGGAAATCCAGAGTGGATACCCACAAAGCTTCCTGAGCTTAAAATACACCACTTTCTTCCATATATAGATTTTGACTTTCTGGAACATTTATTTTATCCTTACAATGATCCCACGAGGTAGAAAACCTACTGAAAAGAATGCCTATAATCACGTTCATCAAGAGAAATGCTGGCAGAGGCTAAAAAGTTTCTTTTCCAATTGCCTTACATCTTCAAATTCAACCACAGCATTATTGTGAAAGGATCTGGTCTCATTTAAAAAGCACACACACAGATAAACAGGCCCTGTATATTTAATGCTCTGTCTTCTGAGGCCAAGCTGACTTGGAAAAGCAGGTGTTGTTTGGACTGAGGCTGGGGCTGGGTGTTCTGGGTCCTGGGCCTGATTTATTACTAGCCACCGGGTGGAAGTTGGCACAGCTGGAAAATGGGTTAATACACCCACCCAGCCCTCACCATGCTGCTCTGAGGATCAAATTCGAATCTTTGTTCAAGGCCTTCACAAAAGCAGGGTGCAGTTAACTTTGTCCAGAGTCTGCCCTAACGAAAAATGAAATTTCACAAGTAGTGAAACCACTAAAAGCCTCCAACATTCTTAAAGCCATCTTACCCCGCAGTCTCTGAAAGAGGGGGTAGAGAGACGAGATACCAAGCTAGCCAGGGGAAAAACAAATAGAGCCATTTAAAAGCTTTATCTAATTACCCCCACTGAGACTTTTTCTCTGCAGTCTGGCTGGCTGACAAAGAATGTGGTGGGGCTTTTGACTGGGCTGTCTCCACCCTATCGGGACCACCCGCCCTCCCCGAGTCTGAAAGGCCCGCAGGAGTAGCCCGTACCCAGACGCAGGGACTTTACAGAGGCTTTCAAGTTCTATTAGCACGGCTTGCTTGAATCACACTGAACAAACAGTCTCCACCCTCCCCCACTTCTTTTGTCTAAAGCACCTATTCACTGGCAGCCACCTTTATTGATGGGCAGACTGGCTCACCTGTGCCCGAAGTACCATCAGAAACAAGATGCACCAGTAGCTGGAAGGGAGAGCTCCCTGCGCCCTCCTCCCAGGCTCCCCACCCCCACCACCCCCATCTCCACCAACCAACGCCAGCTACACTCGGACAGGGACACCCAGGGAAGGTGACGAGGGAAACAGAGACCAGCACAGTGGTGACCCTGTCCCAGAGGACAACTAACAGAAAAGGAAAACGTCTGTCACCCTCGCGCCCCATCTTCCTCACTCTCCCACCTCGGTCATCATGAAAACAACGCAGATGGTTTTCCTCTCTGTATTCTGCCTTCCATGGGAGCAGGGGAAATTAAAAATAAGTGATGCATTTCAGAAAGCACATCGTATGCCTGCCTCTGCGTTTCAGATGGTACACCTTTTACCTCTGATTTATGGGGAGGCCCCCAAGGGCGTGGAAATCACAGGCTGACCCCTGCTTTTTGAAGACAGCCATAGCTATTTCTACTCCAAAACCACTTTCTAAGTCTAAAAGAGAGAAAACTTACTTACCCTGCCTCCTCCCCCCACACCCCAAAAAAACCCATCTAATTTCTTAATTAAATTTGGCTATAAAAAACATTACTCAACTTGGCCTGTTCAGTAGGTCAGATGTACAGAAGTAATCTTGAGGAAGGGAAACTTGTGAGTTACAGTGAGCTTGCCTTTCAACCAGGAGAGGATGGTTACTAACCATGGCTTCAGTTAGATTGCAACCCTTTGATCTCACTGAAAACCCCCAAGATCCTTAAAGTGTTGCTTTCGAACACTTGGTTCCAAAGATACTCTACACCTAATGTAATGATTTTCAAACAGGTATTAGGAAGTGTTCTGAAATGAACTGAGATGGGGAGGTGGAGTGAAAAGGAGGAGCCCTATAAAATTAATCTAATCTCAGTAAAGGGGGAAGACCATTGTCCTGTGACCAGGAGACTATATTGCCTTCGTTCTATCGATACTCTATTGCATTTCTATCTTTTGAATACAAACCTGTTTAATAAAGAGCAAAAGAAGACATCACTTCATGGATTAGGTAGGTTTTCCAAAACGAACTAAACAATCTCTTATTAATCAATGAAATAAGGTGATGTTACACACCATTTCCTTGGGAGGATTTAACCCGAACACACAGGTAGCAGGGAAGAAGTCCACCCAGACAAGCTGCCATCTGACACCAGAGTTGGTCAGAGAGCATGAACTTCAATTAAAAGACACTTACAAAAGAGAGATGATTTAAATGTGACAACAAAAACAAAACAAAATTAACATCCTACTTTCCTAGGTCAAAGGACATGGAGAATTCAGAAATTGATTAAATCTAGTTAAATAATGTAAAACAGATTAGGACTCCCTTTCAAAAATGCTTTGGTTAATTTTAGCATCCTTCTGTTTCGCTGCTAAGCAACCCTTATCCTATGACCTTTTAAGCACCACCTACTTTTCAAAAGGATAATGAATAGAAACATCAAAAGGATTCACTTCTGACTACTTCTAGGGAGCACGTTTAATCAATTTCTGTAGGAGGAAAAATTTATATTAATTATGCCATATAAAACCCTAGACTGGTAGAATTTCTTCTTAGTTTCATTAACCAGGAAATTTCCTTCACTGAAGATAATAAATGACGTTAACAACTGAGCATAACACAGCTAGCAAAAACTTCCAAACTGATCTTAGCAAGTGGGGCAGCACAGCAGTTCAAAATTGAGTAAAAATGCAAGCCACGTAATGGCAACTGCGTAGGGCCCGGCATACAGCAGGGAACCAACCAATCAATAACTGTTGATGGCATGCCGGCTAAACTAGGTAGGTTTATTTTCCTCCTTCTAAAATAAAAGACCCTTCCATCAAAAGGTCATTTGTTAGATGATGCAGATAGTTAGGAATGGATGCCCCACCTGTGCCAGCTGAGTCAGACCCATCTTCCCCATCACACAACAAACACTCGTCTGCCATCAGGGCTGAGGCTCTGAACTTCTGATGAGAAAAAAAGTGGTATCTAGAAAAACGCAGAGAATGATATGCCATAGAACGGTACACATCAGCAGCATTTCTTAAGAGTATCACATAACCAGCAAATCCTCTTTAAAAACAAAACATCCTAAAATGCAACCTGTTTAGCAGTATTTCTAAGAGTTATAAAACAGTGCAAGTTCATTAACAACCTAAAATGGACCACAAGGTAAACAAATAACCAAATCAAAGGGCTCTCCCTTTCTTTTGTAAAAGTGGGGGGGAGTGGGAAGGAAGGTGTTTTTTCACACATTTAAAACTTGATAAAAGCCATTCAAATGTTTAATTCATCAGTGTAACCAAAGCTCAAAACACATCAAAGCAAGCTCCATCAGCGGTACCCAGAAGCTCCCTCCAAAGGCTAGTGGCTCACCTTTACATAAATTGCTTGAAGAATAATTTGAACCCATTCCTTCAAAAGTTCTGTGTGACTCTTGAAGGAAGAACTAAACGTTTAAAAAAAGAAAGCGAGAGAAAAAAAGAAGTTTCAGCCAAGACTTCAGCCTCTAACTTAAGACTTCCGGGTTACATTATGTCTTAGAC
The DNA here is from genome assembly GCF_964270905.1 of Leucopleurus acutus. Lineage (NCBI taxonomy): Eukaryota > Metazoa > Chordata > Mammalia > Artiodactyla > Delphinidae > Leucopleurus > Leucopleurus acutus. Next base: position 100,484,751 of record NC_139153.1, read on the forward strand.
CCATACCTGCCTACTCAAAAAGGCACCAGACCTAGAGGATGCTTTTAAGGGCCATGGGAAGAAGAAGAAGAAAACAAAAACAAAAACAAAAACCCCAAAACAAAACAAAAACCATTCTTTTCTTTGCAGTTCCCTTTTCTCCACTTTCCACATCAATTAAATTTATTTCAGAATACACTCACGCGCATGCACACACCACTGCCTATCTAAAAGAAAACAACCTCAAAAATATGGGATGCACGTGAACAACTAAGCCTTTGCACAAATCACCTCAAGCCTCCTCTTCGAGACAGAAATACCTCGCTATTTCCAGCATCCCTATCCAACGGGCAAACTTTATTTCCACTGGCTTTTAAACCTAAACGCTAAAACAAGCACGGGGTGAATTTTTCTTCTGGTGAAAACCATCGGACAGGTTTTTCAGCATATCCCAAAGTGATATTTTTTTATTCACCTTCCTATCTCTCTCCACCACCACCATCCCCCAAAAAGAAGCCGAAAAAACTCCAAAGTGCCCCGAATGTGTCCTGCTGCTGGCTCTGAAGCCGTGTAGAATTTCGTAATGGAATGTGAACTGCTCGTCCGGATCTGGGCTCACGTTCTATCTTCTAACCAGTAAGGAGCGAGGGAGGGCAAATCTGCTGAGCAAGGAGAAATACTTTCCTGCTCTTTTATAACCCATCGCGGATGCACCGCGGACGCTGGACGCGAGCTGCACGCGGCGCCTGTCAACCCGCCCGCCGGTCCCCGCGCCCCTCCTCTGCCCGCCCCCCCCATCCCGCCGGAAAAGAAAAGTGACCCCACCGAGAAGTGGGCTCGGCCGCCGCGCCCCTCACTCACGCGCCTCCCGGGCCCCGCGGGCGGCGGGGAGCGAGTCCCCACATCCTCGACGCGACCCTCGGCCCCGTCCAGAAAACACGCCGCTTCCAGGGAGGGGGCTGGCGACTGGAAGGACCTCCCCTGCTCCTTAGCAACCAACCATTAAGGTCGCAGTTTCCTAAGAGACCGCGAGCGGGGAGGGGGCGCGGGGGACCGGGCCGAGGCGGGGGGCTGGGGGCTCACTGGGTCTTCAGCCCCTCGACGCCGGCCCCCCCACCCCAGCCCCTGCTCGGCTCTGCGGGCCGGGACGGGAGGAGACAGAGAAGACCCACAACTCGCAAAAAAATTGGTCCAGCGGGCAGCGGACAAAAGTTTCCGAGCGCGCTCCACAGCTGGGCGGCGAAGCGGGCCCCGGCGGCCAGCCCCGCCTCGGATGCTCCCGGCCTCCTTCCTGTGCTCGTGACGGCGCCGGGCGCCGAGGTTCCCCCCCCCCCGCCCCCGCGATGCAGGCTCCGCTCCACACCGATGGCTCCCACGAAAACACGTACACCGCCAACGGAAGGGCAAGGGAACAATACGCGCGGACGCGAGCCCCCTGCCCAGTCACCCGGGGGCGGTGGTCGGCGTGACCACCAGCCACGAGCCGAGAACGGCGAGGGCGCTGGGCTGCCCGCGGCCCCCTCCCGGCCGGCGCCGTCCGCCCGGGAGGATCAAAGTCCGCAGAGCAGGGCGCGGCGGATGCTCCCACCGCGCGGCCCCGGCGGGCACCCCCGAGCCAGCACCCCAGGCGGGCACCCCGAGCGGGCACCCCCGGATACCTTGCGGCGGCGGGCGGGCGCCGTCATCTCCGCGCTCCTCGGCCCGAGAGGGACTCGAAAGTATGTAGGAGAAAAGTTTCCCCTCCCACATGGGGGGGAGGATGTCGGGGGAGAGAGGGCGGAAGATGGAGAGCAGCGCTGGTAAGATGTTTCTGGCCGGCGGTGCGCGCACCATGCGAGTCCCGGCGGTGCTGGTTAAAAATAAATTCCGCGGCGGGTGCGGCGGCGCGGGTCGGGCCGGATTCCTGCGCTCGGACGGCTAATATGGATGCGCATCAGGTCCTGGCGGCGGGGCGCTGCAGCGGCCGCGGCGGCTCGCGCTGGGAGCTGGTTGGCAGAGCCGGCAGCTCGGGAAGGGGAAAAGGAGCGGAGGAAGGGGAGGAGGAGGAGGGGGGAGGGGGAGGGGGAAAGAGAGGAGGAGCGGCCCGGCGCGCAGCCGGAGGGGAGAGGGCTGCCCAGCTCATCCCAGGCCGGCCCCACCGCCCCGAGCGCACGTAGCGCGGCGTGGGGCGCTCGGGTCCTCGGCTCCGGGAAACGCTGAGTTTCAAAAGTACAACGCGCTCTGCAGACTTCACCCTCCCCATCCCCAAAAGTTCTTTAAAAGGTCGCTCCCGCTCAGCCCCAGACATCTCGCTGCCACCCAAGGACCGCGAGCCGGAACCTCGGGCGCGTACTTACGGCCGGGCAGGGCGCTTGGCTCCCAGACATGATGCAGTGGGGACCGGTGGGCTTCGGGGAGAGAACGAGGAGAGATGCAAACTTGTTCCGGAAAAGGAATCAAAATGGCGTTTCTGGATGTGCAAAGTTCATCAACTCCGCAGTCACTTCCCCTCCTCCTCTTCTCCCACAGGGAGGGAGGTGGGCGAGGAGCAGGCGACCCCGGCGCCCCAGCCGTCGTCCCGGCCCCCGCCTCGGCCCCCCGCCCCGCTTCCTCGCCCGCACGCTCGGAGACTCGCTCTCCCCCTCTCACCCTGATAAGTAGACACATCACGTGTTGCTCCTGCGACTCTCCTGGGGACGTGTTACTGAGCGGCGGCGGCGGCGGCGCTCGGGCTGGGGGGGGGGGGGGACCGCGGTACCCGCTGGTCCCCACCGCAGCCCCCGGCCCGATTTTAGCGGGGTGACCGCAGTTTCCATCCCGGGATGGATGGAGGTGCAGTCCCCCACCCCACCCCCACCGCAGCCCCAGGTTTGCCCCGCGCCCTCCGCAGGCGCCCCGGGCCAGGGGAGGGCCGGGCAGCCCCGGGGGAAGGGTCCTGGCGGCCGCAGCTGAGCGCCGTCCGACCAGCACAGCGATCGCCGGCCGGCCACCCTCTTGGACCACCGCGCCCCCTCCCCTCCGGCCCCTCACTGCGGGCGACTCCCCGCCCCTGCCTTTCCATCACTTCGCTCAGTGGTTTGTTTCACTATTTTAACGGAGGACAGGGAAAGGCAGCGATGCCTGGGAAGCGCGAGAGGGGCGCCTCGGAGGCCGGGAGGGGGTGCCATGGGGGGCGGGGGTGCCTGGCCCGGCGCCGCCCCTCTTGCTCTCAGAGGCAGACGGGAGGGTGAACCCCACCCGTGCGGTTCCCTCTCCACGCGGTCCTCGCTCTGCATCCAGGTGGGACAAGCCGACGATGGGGCGGGAGATTAAGGAACTGGCGCTTCACCCCGCCCCCAACTTCGGGCTGTTTCTCTCCCAGGGCCGGTCCTTCTCGCTCTGGGGCTGCCGCCCCGGGAGCGTATTCTCCATCCAACAAATTCAACGCTGACTTGGCTTTTGTCACCTTCCCTTCCCCACACTCCACAGCTGATGCTGAAGCGGGTGTGGGGGGGGGCTGCGTTGCCCCCAACGGGCCGCCACTGTGTCCCCACCCCACGATGGCACGGCTGATGCTGTGTCATCCACGTCGCCCTCCGAGGCATCAGGGAAGCCACATGCAATATCTCTTTCTCTCAGAGGGCTCCTGTTTCAACTCTGAAAAGCAGGGGCCCTCCTCCGAGCCGCGCTCCGTCTCCACGGCTCCAAACACCAGCTTCGCCCAGGCTGCGGCGGCCCAAGTTATCACCGAGCCCAGAGAAACCAGGCCTGGGCTTTGCTTCCTCCATAAGGCAGCTGACATGTTTCCAACTGTTAATACTTTTCCTACTGAGCTTCTGAAAGGGGCCTGTTGTCAGCCTTTTGGAAACATCTTCAGGCAGATAAGGGTGATTGTGGTTGCAGAAAACAAACACCACCCGCCCCCCAAATTCTAAAGATGGGGGGCCTCTTGTCTAGTTGCAGAGAATGCTACTGCAGAATCATGCGTTTGAGGCTTGTTTAGCAAGATGATGTTACACATACAGAAAGCTGGCCACTATATACTGTGACCTTTGACCCTCTTTCACGCCAACTCTTCTGAGTACCCTTGCACACCATACAAAGTTGTAAGCCCCATCACGGGCCTTTAATTTGAGGCCTTTAGCTGAACTCTGGTGTTCAGGACTGCAGACAGAAGTGTCTACTTAGGGATGGACTAAATGGATGGGTCCTGGCCAACACAGAACTCTCTAGAACCAAGCAAAAGCAGCTGGACCATTACCTATGACTTGAGATAATCAACCACCCAAGAGGGAACTGATTCAGCTGGCTGTTTCTCTGACGTCCAGAGTCATCAAAATTAAGTTTTCAGAACCTGTTATGTTTCCCAGGGTCTACTGTTTACTGAGGAAAACTCAACCCAGGGAAACGTTAGCAGTTGCATTTTTCTAAGCCTCCCCTCCACCCCAACCCCATGTCCCCATTCAGGGAGTTACCTTTCCTGGTCTCCCCACTGAGGAGTAGGTTTTGAGTAGGAACCATATCAAAGTTGGAGTTTTGCTTGTAATTTAGCTTATTCTGTAAAAAATACATGCAAACCTGCAAAGCTACATGATTTTTCCTGACCTTGATAATGTCACCTAAGTAATACTGGCAACCTTTTAAGTTGAATAAACAGTCTAAAAGTAACTTTTGAAAGTTGAATTCTAATGATACTGAGCTCTGTGTTCATCTTTTCTAGCTAATTCACAAACTTGGCAGTCAAACGAGCCGTCCAAAGGTCTGTTTGTCCATATTACATATAAATATCATTGACCCAACAGATATTTATTGAACATCTAATAGGTAAAAAAGAGTCATGCTACTAAAACCATGATGAGTTGCCACTTCACACCCACTAGGATGGCCGTAATAAAAAAGACAGATAATAACAAGTGTCATCAGGAAAGTGGAGAGATGGAACTCTCGCACACTGCTGGTGAAAATGTAAAATGCTACAGCCACTTTAAAAAACAGCTTGACAGTTCCTCAAAATGTTAAGCATAGAGTTACCATCTGACCTAGCCACTCCACTCCTAGGTACATAACACAACACGTGAAAACAGACATCCACACAAGAACTTGTACAAGAATGTTCATAGCAGCGTTATCCATAGCAGCTAAAAAGCAGAAACAACCCAAATAGCCATCAACTGATGAGTGGATAAACAAAATGTGGTACGTCCATACGTGGAATATTATTCAGCCATAAAAAAGGAAAGAAGTACATACTACAACACGGATCAATTTTGAAAACACACTAAATGAAATAAGCCAGACCCCAAAGGACAAATATTGTTCTGATTCTGTTTATATGAAATGTCCAGAATAGGCAAATCTTCGGAGACAGGAAGTAGATTAATAGTTACCCAGGGCTGAGGGTTTGGAGGGAAATAGGGATTGACTGCTAATTGTGTGACATTTCTTTGAGGGGTGATAGAAATGTTTTAAAATTGATTGTGGTAATGGTTGAACAACTCTGAATATACTAAAACCATTGAACTGTACGCTTTAAATGGGTGAATTGCATTCTCTGTAAGTTATACCTCAACAAAGCTGATATATATATTTCATATATATATATGGAATTGTGAGATATATATATATATATATATATATATATATATATATATATATATGTTCTGTAGTGGAGAATTGATACAAAAATGGATAATTTATAATCCATGCCTTAAAAGAGTTTACAGGCTAATCTCTGCATCCACAAGAAGTAATCATGAAATGCAAGCCAACATTTAATAAGAACCATTAAATAGGTACAAAATTCAGAGGTTCCAAGAAAAGAGAGCACTTCAAATAAGAGTCACTGGGGAAAATTTCACAGAAGAGAAAGCGACCGGGCTGAGCCATGGAGAACGGCTAGAAATTTCGTGTATGGAGATGGGGATTAGAAATAGTAGATGCAAAGGCACAGCGGCGGCAAGTTATGAGCCCTGTTCAGAGACCAGTAAGGATTCCAGTGCGTAACCCACACAGCAATAGCAGGTGATGAGAGTGAAAGTCAACAGGCCGAGGCTGTCCCACAGAGAACTCTGAACACCATCCATGGAAAACCTCAGGGACCAGGGCCTGAACTAGGGTGGAGCAGGGAAGGGATAGAGAATAGCTGATTGGGAGCCGCTTCAGAGGAAGAACTGATAGAAAAGCAGCTGGTGGGCCGGGAATGGGGGGTGAAGAAGTGAGGGCCAAGATGATGCCTGGGCCCCAGCCAGATGGAGAGAACGAATGACTAATGAGAAAGTCAGAGGTAGGAGCCCATTGGAGGTGGAAGGGGACAAAGCAGGTGACATCGAGCTGGAAGTAGAAATAATGGAAACCATAGAGCTATGCCATGGAAGAGAATCGAGGAGAAAAAGGATGTGGATGTTGGAGAAGGCCCCTAGGATGAGGTGACACAGTCTGCTGAATCTCATGAGACGTGGAGGCGTCCCAACCCCACCCAAAGGAGGGGGCAGGGCGCTCCAGACAGAGGGAGCAGTAGGTAGCAAGCATGAGGGCAGAGAGGCGTAAAACAAGGTCAGTTTCCAGAACTGCAAATACCTGACTCTGTGGCTGGACCAGAGGGAGGAAGGGACGCAGCTAGAGATGGAGCTGGAGAAATTGCCCGTGGGCCAGACGGCCGAGAGCTCCGGGCACACCGTGGAGCTGACCTGTGCTTTATCCGACGCCGAGCCCCTGAAAGGGCTTAAGGAAGAGGTAGACAGAGCCTCCCTCGTGGGACCATGGAGAAGGGTCTGGGAGACCTGGGATCGGAAGGTTAGTTAGGAATTAATAGAAGAGCCCACCTAAGAAATAATAAGGACCCTGTCAGCCGCTGGCTATAGAGGTGGAGGAGAATGGATTGGTTTGAGACAGACTTAGGACACAGATGCAATAGGATTTGACCAATTTGATATGGGAGAGAGGAAAAAAAAAATCCCTCTGGAGCACTGACCACGGGGCGTGGCATCAAAAGAAGGGAAACCAGGCTTCCCTGGTGGTGCAGTGGTTGAGAGTCTGCCTGCCGATGCAGGGGACACGGGTTCGTGCCGCGGTCCGGGAAGATCCCACATGCCGCAGAGCGGCTGGTCCCGTGAGCCATGGCCGCTGAGCCTGCGCGTCCGGAGCCTGGGCTCCACAACGGGAGAGGCCACAACAGTGAGAGGCCCACATACGGCAAAAAAAAAAAAAAGGGAAACCACTCCAGCATCGGCAGAATGACACATGACAAAGCAGGGGTTAAAGTAAAAAGAGGGGGACAGACAGAGGGACTAGAGGTGGGAGGTGGTAAAGAAGATGGAATCCCCTGGGCTTGGTCCCAACTGCTTTGGAGCGAGAAGAAGAGACTTGAAAAAGACAGCTTCCCCAGTCTTGGTTTGGGACCTGGGTTGGGGGGTGGGTCCATGCATCATGGCGGGGTGGTGTGTGGAAGACGAGAGGAGGCTGGACCCAGGAAAAAGGCCTGGAGAGACATCTGGGGGCCAGAGAGGATGGGAAGTAAAAGGCTAGAGGCTAACCCCAGGGAAATGCCTGCCATGAGGTGGATGCAGAGGAGGGGTGACAAGTGCTCTTGGGGTCTCTTTCCTCTAAAGGAGCAGAACAGCTGGGGCGGGGAGTGCTGCCTTAAAAAAAATTTTTAAAAAGGTTGTCAATGGTGTTAAATCACAGAGACGTCAAAGCAAGTAGCTGAAAAGGGGGTGAGATCTGAGAAAGTAAATTGATTTGAGAGAGGAAGGCAATGGCCAGAAAGCGAGGGTTAAGGAGTGATGGCAGGAGAGGAAGTGAATGAAGGCCTGAAGGCTGAGAAGTTAGGTGACAGAAGGAGGGGCGAGAAGGGAAAGTAATGACAGCAACGTAGTAGGCAACTAATATGTACTGAACACCTACTATGTGCCAGGCGCTGCTCTGAGGGCCCCCTGTGAATCATCTTGCTTAACCCCCCTCCAACCTGGCAGGTGCCTTATCACCCCCATCCTACAACTGATGAAACTGAGGAGTCCCAAGGTCCCCAGGCCGGGATGGCTGGGACCTGGCAGAGCTGAGCTAAACCCCGGGACCCACTCTTTCCTTGCTGTCATCACCCCTCCTGCTGTCAGTCAATCGAGAATTAAATAGTTTGCTAACAAAAAATGCCTACTTGATTGTCTTGACTAATCTGAATAAAAAACACTCTCGACTGGCGTTTGGCAGCAGGGCCAGTATTGTCTGTGCTGTCTTAACAAGGATTTAATTGGAAAGATAAGCAAATGACCAGCTTTCGGTATTGCTAATTTGGTTTATAACCATCCCTCCCGCACATAAACCTCGGGTACAAACCCCTTTCTGTTCTCCATAGACATTTATGTCAACAGGAAAGGAATGGAGATCCAGAGAGAGAGAGAGAGAATACAGATCTATGAAACAGAACACAGCTTTTGAAGGAAGGTGTGTATGCGTGTGTGTGTCTGCCTGCCTGTCTGTCTGTCTATGGCAGAGGAGGAATGGTAGGGAGATCAGCCTTGGGGAAAAAAAGAGGGATAATGAATATTCTGTGACAGGAGGGAAGGGGAAAAGATGGTAGAAACTTAACTACTACATCAGGTTGTGGGAGTTACCATGCGATGGCTTTGACTACGGACAGCAGCAGGGCCGCAGAGCAAGGGCGGGGGGCTAAGGCTTGAAGCAAGAAGTCAGGAACTGGTGGTAGAAAAGTTCAGCTCTGCGTTAGCTTCAATGCCGCAGAGCCACGGAGGGGACGAAACATATGGTAGGGATTACTGACAGCGGGAAGCTGAAATGAGTAAAATCCATCACAAGGGGGATGACACCAGAGAGGGCCTGAGGCTGTGAGAATGGGGAGTGGCCAAGGGCCCTGAGGAAGAAAGGCAGCTTCAGTGACCAGGAGGGTGAGGCAAGGGGTGAGAGGAAGAAGGGGGTCCGAGGGTGGGAAACGGGGATGGAGACCTTGGGGGAGACAGAGAAGCAGAAGACTCTTGTGAGCTGGAGGGACATCCTACTCGTGGGGCTGAGGAAACGATGCAGGAAGGACAGGACACGAGTCCTTGACAAAGAGGGTCCTCCACTCATGGAGGGACTGAGACTGAGGGCAGGAAGGAGACGGAGAGGAAAAATGTGAAGTCGGTCACTTTGGCTCTCCTGTGAGAGGCTCTGCAGGTGGCGGGGATGCAGATGAGAAGAGGCGGGCGTTGACAGGTGACACCCACATCAGAGGAGACAGCACGGGCTAAGCCGTGTCCCCCCAGATGCGTACGCTGAAGTCCTAGCCCCCAGTCCCTCAGAGTGTAACTGTAGGTGGAGGTATGGCCTTTACAGAGGTCATTAGGTGAAATGAAGTAATTGGGATGGTCCCTAATCCAGTAGGACTGGTGTCCTTCTAAGAAGAGGAGATCAAGACACACATACACACACACACACAGAAGGACGACCAGGTGAGGACACAGGGAGAAGGTGGCATCTTCCAGCCCAGGAGAGAGGCCTCAGAAGGCACCAACCCCACCAGCACCTCGATCTCGGCCCTCCGGCCCCCTCAACTGTGAGAAAATACGTTGCTGCGGTTCCAATCCCCCAGCCTGTGTGGCTGAGTTACAGCAGCCCGAGCTGACTGACACAAGAAGGAGGGACCCAAAGACGACGGGGGGCCTGGCGTGGAAGGAGAGTGGAACACACTCCAGAGACTCCGCGGCCTTCCGGTCAACTGGGAGAACCAGTCTTCTCGAGGAAAGGCTTTGGGAGGAAGTGACATATCTAAGGACACACGAAGTTTCCATCGGGGGGCAGAAGTAGGGAATGTGCTGTGGAGAAGCCCGGGAATTCGAGTTTCTTAGGACAAGGGGTGCACAGTCTCAATGGATGGGGCGGCTTGAAAGTCGGGGCCTGTCTTGGCTAATGATTCCTCCATCCCAGCCCTCAGCCCAGGGCCTGGCACAGCGCAGGTTCTCGATGAACACGTTTGCACAGTATGCAGAGGTGGAATAGACATGAAGGAGGGGTGGAAATGGGCTGGAAACAGTGGGGAACATAGGGGAAATTCCAACTGTGGGAGGAAGGTCTGCCTAGGATGGGCAAGGCGAGCAGAAGGCTTGAGAGGCAGCGGTGAGATGTCATTTCAAACGTCCAAATCCCCTTAGTAACGTAGCCAATTAGATGCTTCCTCTCAGACAAGCCGTGCAGCATCACAGGGATGGGCTACCTTCATACAACCTCTGTTACCCTCAATACATTATGACTTTAGCTACCCAGATACCTCGGGGAATGCATTATTTCTGGTGTTTTTCCTTTTAAAGGTTAAATATTTGAAGCAGATCCTTTTCTAAAATGTATTATGAACTGCCTCACTTTTTCTCCCTTTTCTGAAAAGTCAGAAAGTTCATATCTGCACAAAATGCTATTATAAACTTCAGATATTTTATTGGATTGTCCAATAAAGATAACTTTTTATAAGCAAGATTTATACTAGACCACAAGATGGTCGCATCTTCAAGAAACTGTTCATCTGAATAGGCAGGTACTAGCTATTTGCTAGCGTCCCCTAGGCCTCCGCAGTAGATCCCAGTTGGAGTTTTTCGTCTGCTTTTGGCTATTTTTCCTCCCTCACTGTCTGGCTGTGTCTTGTCACTTCTTTCTGACCTCAGTATGCCTGCCAGTAGCAACCTCCTCTTCCCTTTCTAACTGATGGTTTCTAATTTATGTGGTTAGTAAACTGGATAACCAAGACTGCGAGAAATGTGTCAAAAGTAAGTGTAAGGGGCTTCCCTGGTGGCGCAGTGGTTGAGAGTCCGCCTGCCGATGCAGGGGATGCGGGTTCGGGCCCCGGTCCGGGAAGATCCCACGTGCCGCGGAGCAGCTGTGCCCGTGAGCCATGGCTGCCGAGCCTGCGCGTCCGGAGCCTGTGCTCCGCAACAGGAGAGGCCACAGCGGTGAGAGGCCCGCGTACCGCAAAAAAAAAAAAAAAAAAAGTAAGTGTAAGGACCAGCATCTCCTTTTGTTGTCCAGAAGCCAAATGTTGCTGATGTCCTGATTCTCAGTTGGGCTTTAGATTGACGCATGGTTAGCGTACTTCTCAACTATTAAAGTTGTTTCAAAGATATCAGAATATCAGGGAAGGTTAAATAACTCTTCGAAGTCAACCTTTCCTCCATGATGTAAGTTTATTGCTTATGGAATTTTTTTTTTTTTTTTTTTTTTTGTGGTACGCGGGCCTCTCACTGCTGCGGCCTCTCCCGTTGCGGAGCACAGGCTCCGGACGCGCAGGCTCAGCGGCCATGGCTCACGGGCCCAGCCGCTCCGCGGCCTGTGGGATCTTCCCGGACCGGGGTACGAACCCGCGTCCCCTGCATCGGCAGGCGGACTCTCAACCACTGCGCCACCAGGGAAGCCCTGCTTATGGAATTTTTAAATGATTTAACCTCACCCCTCCACAGAAAGGGCCGGTCATCCCTCCTGCCTTCAGACAACGTGGCAGGTATTAGGGAAAAAAACTGCTCTATTCTCACAGAATGCAGATTCTTTCTTTCCCTAAAAGATGTACTCGGAGTTCAACATTTGTTTCTTTGTCGGATAGCGCTCTTTTGTCACGTACCAGAGTACCAATAAATGAAATAAATACTTCCTCAATAAGTAGTAAGGATCTGTACCTTTGTGGGTTCAATTGAGGGTGGACAGAAGCAAAGTAAAATTTCTGCAGTTTCAGTTAAGTCCACCCCCAAACGGTAGTCGTCAGTCGAGCTTACTGACAGTGCAGTAGTATTTCCAATAACTCTGGCCACTGGTCCTCCTGCTAACAGACTAAGTCCATATGTTCCCAGGCCAAAGGATCAGAACAGAGTTTTCAACTGTAAAAAGTGCTAAGGAGCTGCAGTAAATCACACAACTAGATAGCCGTGAAAGAGGCTGACAACTGCAAACACTGAAAACAATGTGTCTATCCTAATAGACAGAAGACTCTCTTTCTTTCCCTCAGGAAGAAATAAAGTCATCTCTAGTGCTTGGGTGTCATTCCACAGTGACTAGGGTGTGGGGATGATTCTGCCCACTGCCTCTAACTCCTACAAGGCAATGGACTTAGCAATTTCAGGCACTTTTTCATATGCTCACCTCAGCTACGTAATGGAGTCCATGCTCAAAAAATAAGATATTTCAGAGTGCGTGGGCTGACTACGTTACTTCTTCACGTTACTAAAGAAACCTGACGTGCGTTACTCATTCATTCAACCAGCGACGGGTTGCACTGATGATGTTCCAGGCTCTGGGTACAATAAAGCACACAGGTTCCCTGCCCCAGTGGGTCTTACAGGCTAAAGGGTTGTTATGTTTTAATGTCCCTATCTTTAACGTCTCTATCAGAGTCAAGGATCTGAAGCGACCACCTACAGAATGTGACAGACAATCTAGGTAATTCAAATTTTAAAATGTGAGCTCTCTCCACATCAGATCCGTTCCTCTTCCCCACGATTTATCTTTACACTATAGTTGTATGAGTTCTTCATGTTTCCTGTGCCTTACAGCCAATTCCATTGTGTATCAGAGCATGTTTTATTCCTAAACTGAAACCAAAGTTTCAGGCTTCAACTACTTTCTTTTTTCTCCAATTTCTCAGAAATTGGACTTTACAAAGCAAAACAAGGACTGCAAATATACTTGGAAGTGGCCCATTACAGTGTAAGGAGCATGGACTGGGCTGTGAGACAGCCCTGGGTACCATCCCGGCACCGTCACTGACCAGCTGTCACTAGTACAGTTGTCTAACTCTGGAGAACTTCAGTTCCTTCAACTTTAAAACGGATGTAATAATGAGGATCGAAAGAGATGATATGCATGAAGCATTCAAAAAGGCATCTGGCTGGGCTTCCCTGGTGGCACAGTGGTTGGGAGTCCGCCTGCCGATGCAGGGGACACGGGTTCGTGCCCTGGTCCGGGAGGATCCCACATGCCGCGGAGCGGCTGGGCCCGTGAGCCATGGCCGCTGAGCCTGCGCCTCCAGAGCCTGTGCTCCGCAACAGGAGAGGCCACAGCAGTGAGAGGCCCACGTACCGCAAACAAACAAACAAACAAAAAAAACAAAAAGGCATCTGGCCCATGTTATATATGCAGTAAACTGTGGCTCTTATTGTATATTTTGAAATTCTGATGCTTAATATTTACATGCTGCAGCAAACACGTACATCTTAATCCAATAAAACTGTTAAGGTTACATCAAGTTCCCTATGTAATCTTTTATTAAAAAAAAAAACAGAATAGTCCACGTCAAGTTCATTATTTCTTGACTGCTACATGACAATCATCCACTTATCAATATGAGTATGTTTATATAGCTGGATTTACATATGTGAGCACGTATATACATAAAAGTACTTATAAAGCTGTTTAGTGTTACTGAAATTATATTATGATGACAACAGATAAGACAAAATTGTTATAACCGAAATACTGAGTTAGAAACTTTCTGCAGTCATTAAAACAATGCAGTCATTAAAACAATCTATTTCTATTTTATAGAAATAGATAGACCTGAGTGATGTGACTCTCTGATTGGTCAAGTTGGTCCTATTATTTCAGATTAATTTGGGATAAGAGCTGATTTTCCCATGATTCCTTCAGTAGAGAACCCAAGGCACAGAGAGAGTACATAATATGCCCGACTTAAACAGCTAGTGAGTGGAGCAAGGTTTGGAATCCAAGTCCTCTGAGTCTATAGCCCAAGTTCTTTCTATTGCACTCTATAGGATGACAGGAAAATTTATGTCCTGATCAGGCTGTAAGTCTAGAGTTGCACAGAGAAACAAACTTTCAGTTTTGGGGAAAAAAAAAAAAATAGGAGGGAGATGAGATAAGTACATGTAGATACTAAGCATGCAATACAGCTAGAATATACATAATGTACGTATGTTCCATCCTATGCCATAGTGCCAATGCAATGCTAGACCGGTCAATGGAATCAAACAGGAAACCTAGAAGTATTTGCTGTATGATAAAGGTGGTACTTCAAATCAGCAAGGGGAAAAGGATAGATGAGTCAACAGAACTGGAACAACTGAAAGGGAAAAAAATTCACACCAAATACCAACTTCACACTAACTTTACACCAAAGGCTAAAACCTATTCCAAATAGATTGAAGAATTGAATGTAAAATGGAAAAGGATAGAAGAATCAGAAGAAAAATATGTAAATATTTACCTGGTCTCTGGCCGGGTGGGGGTGGGGTGGGGGCAGGTTTGAAGGGTTTTTAGGGCAAAGGAAGAAACCATAAAGGAAAAGATGCACATTTCCATTTGCATAATAATTTTAGATTTAAATACATTAAAAAAATCTACAGGCTAAATTGAAAGGGAAATGACAAACTAGGAGAAAAGCATATTTACAGGCAGAGTTGGTAAGGAGCCTCAGTATAACAGTATAACAAAAGCTACACTTTAGTAGGTGTATAAGATGTGTTAGCTTTGCACACAATATCTCGTCATAATCCTATAAGGGAGATACAGTTAGTTCCACTTTTAAAATAGAGAAGTGGAGACAGTGAGTGGCTAAGAAGTAACACAGCCCGGGTCTCAGAGCTAATAAGCATCAGAACAGAGACATGAATGTAGACCTCTTTCTGAGTTTCATGCTTTTCCTCTTAATTTTTATGCTCTACCGACTCTTACAAGTCAATACAAAAAGAGCATCTCAACTGCAAAATGGACAAAGGATATGAAAAAGCAATTCACAAAAGCAAACGTATAAATACTTAATACACACATTTTAATGTCCAGCATCTGTAGTAATGAAAGAAATGCAAATCAAAGATTGCAGTTAAGATTTTTTTCCCCTATCATATTGGCAAAAATTATTTTAAAATTTCAACATCTAATTTGGGCAAAGCTGAGGAAAACAGATATACACTGTTGTGGCAATGATAGTGTTTCAATTATCTTGAACAGAAATTTGAAAATTTACATCCTTGAAAATGTGTACTTCTTTCAGCCAGCCAATCCACTTCCAATTAAAAAAAAAAAGAATTCTAGAAGCTTTTCTAAAGAGATATATACAAAGATATTTGTATAAAGGTGGTTGTTATTAGATCACTTGCCATCATGAAAAACTGGAAACAAGCTAAATGTCTACTAATAGGGCTTTAGTACATAAATGGTAAAATAGTCATATGATAGAATAACAGGCTACCATTAGCAATCATGAAGTGTAAGTTTACTTAAGGTTGGAAAATGTTCAAAATACAGCAAGTGAAAAAATTATAAAGCGGTATGTGTTATTTTTAAGTTTTGTTTTTGTGGTTGTCCACATTTTTCAAATTTTCCAGAATGAATATGTATTACTTTTACATCAGGGAAACAATTATTATTAAAACACCAATAAACCTGAACCAGAAGAATACCTAGTTTAAGGTTACAAAGTTTAAATATGATTTCTACTTAAAACTTGTTATGTTCCAAGTTTTGGTATACATGGGAATTCAAAGTAGGAATCAAAGATTAAAAGGTTCCTGTGGAACCCCAACCAGATATAAAAGCAAGGTACAGATTTCTCTATATGGAGAAACTGGTGGTTAGGCCACTAAAGGGCAGATGCCCTCCCTGACCCCACCCCATCCCCAAGAAGGTTAACTGCTCTTCAGTATTCAAATCCATAAGAGGACTCATAAATACCTCATACAGAGACAGGTATTTTTACAGGAAATAATAACCTGTATGTTCAAGATAGGACTGACTCTTAATTTCTATCTTTCCTCTTAGGTAATATTAGTATTGTAATTTGTAAATAAAGTTGTTCAAATTGTATGAATCTTCCAAGATAACCAGTATATGTATATATTTTTTTAAAAAAATATTTTCTTGGCTGCGCCATGCAACATGTGGGATCTTAGTTCCCTGACCAGGGATCGAAACTGTGCCCCTTGCATTGGAAGCGTGGAGGCTTAACCACTGGACACCATGGTGGTCCCCAAGATAACTGATTTTTAACTTAAAAACACTTAAACAGTAAGAACTGAAATATACTTCTCCAACATATAAAGAGTATCCATTTCAAACCACAGCCAACTAATATATTTCACAGGGAAATTATACTTCATAATGAGAAGCTAGAGGAACTTCTTTAAAAATAAGAACAAAAATCTCCAGGACAGAAAAAAATTATTTAGTATTGTTTAGCAAGTTTTTCTGGCCAATGCAATAAGACATGAAACAGATTAAGAGATTTAAATACTGGAAAGAAAAAGTTCACATTATCATTAATTGTAGATATCATTGTGTAAATAGAAAACCCAAAGAAATAAATGGAAAACTATATTCAAGAGAAATCTAATCAAAGTAGCTATCACTATTGAAATCCTATATGATCAACACTGCAGTGCTATATTGAAGAGTCAAGCATCTAGTAAGTAGTAGAGCTGGGATTCAAACCAAGTCTGATCCATTCCAAACACTCCAACGACTGTGTTCTCTTCAATATGTTATTGTTTTGCTCTGTAAGTGAATAGCTATAACATATGCAAGTACACACACACACACACACACACACACTTCCTATGTGAAAGCAATAACCATCAAAAAGTACAATTAAAAGAAAAAGTACAATTAAAAAAACCCCATTCACAAATCAACAAATTCAACAAAGTTTGTGTGTAATCAATAAAAGCAAAAAAAAAAAAACCCACCTAGACATAGATATAACAAAAAGTAAAGAGAGATGAAGCAAGATTTAGATAGGAAGGCTAAAATTTTATTTTTAAAATGTATATTCTAAATTAATTTATATGTTAACTGCAATTCTGATCAAAACCCCAACTGGATAGAACATTTTATACAAAGAAACATAACAAAACAGTTCCCATGTGAGCCTAAAAGAAACAAACTGATGAGAATAGTAAAGGAAATTTTGCTATACAACTACAGGAAGAAGGCGTATTAGATACTTAAACAATTATCAGTCTATAATTAAAGCATGGGGACTGTGCAAGAAAAAACTAATTAACAGAACAGAGTAGATAAACTAGGAATAGATCTGTCTGATACACTTATTAAAAGTCAGTTTATGATACAGGAAGCACCAGTAATCATCAGAGAAGGACAGAATTATTCAGAGTAATTCAGTAACAATTGTTGGAATACTTGGTTAGCAATATGGGGGAAAATATCAAGGTAAATTCTTACCTCAAACCATACACCCAAATAAATTCCTTGTGGGTTAACTAAAGAGGGATGTAGTTTTAAAACCTAAAAATAAAATAAAAACAAAATTGGTCATACTCCCAGAGAGAAAAAAATGTGTCATATCACTGGAGGGGGAAGAAGTTTTAAAACTCGAATGCAAATAAGGAATAGACAAATATAAAATTAGAAATAAAAGGGACATTAAAAAAAAAAGACCATAGATAACTTGACCACATAAAAATATGAACCTTCTCCATGTCAAATTAAAAAAGCAAAAAACAAACCAGGAAAAACATCATTTGCTTTTTACAAAAGCAACATAAATTAAGGTAAGTCGTTAAACATTTTTTTTTCTATTAAATTAGGGGGGAAAAAATGCCCGAAGTCCACCAGGATATAGTGAAATGAGTAGACGTTTCACATGCTGAATTGCTAATGGCATCAGCAAACTGGGCAAAACCTTTTGGAAAGCTTTATTTACACACTTTATGTACATATTATTACAATCATGTTTTTTCTTTAAGTAAGTAAAAAAGACTGGAAAGAAATGTACCAAAATGATAAAGAAATAATGTTAGAGTGATGTGAATGGGTTATATTTTTTCTATTTCCCAAATTTTATGTAATTGCCTTACTTTATTATTGTACTAACTTAATTAGACTTATTCTTACCCATATGAACTTTATGTGTTATCTCCTCATATTACAGAATCTCAAAGCATTTTATAAAACCAGAAATCTGGGATCGGAGCCACAATTTTCAAAATCATCTAAAAAGCCATCATTCCACTGGAAACATAAACCTGCAATAAACAGGTCTTGTATTTTTTCCATTTACCCTGGAAAACTAATGCTTTTGTGGTAGGTGAGCGTCTTTCTCAAAAGCTGTGGGAGGCGCAGGATATCTCTGTAAAACTAAAAAATGTGTCAGTGGTGAGTTTGCCTTCCAGTGAAAGCACACCCCCCAGCAAACTGATCAAAGTAAGTGCCTCTGCTCCTGCCCATGTGCTTGGAAGAAAGATCTTCAAGGAATCCCAACCCACCCCAAGGTGCTACGACCTCCTTCCACCAGGATGGAGCTAAGAGCGGCCCAGATCACGTGTCTCTTATCTCCAGTTGCCCAAAGAGCCGCAGGGCTTAGCTACAGCAGACCAGAGCAAGGGCTCAGATCTAGACCCCAGGCAACGGGGACAGGGAAGGGGCCTTCTCCTAGAGTCTGTTCTATCGCACAGAAACACAGCAGGGGGGTTCAGCTCTGCACACCACCAAACACCAATACTAAAACCACCACTGTCCCAAACCACCATGGGACACCACCCCACACCCATTAGGAGGCCTAGTACCAAAACCCCAGAAAACAACAACAGTCAGCAAGGGTGTAGAGAAAATGGAACCCTTGTGCACTGCTGGTGGGAATGCAAAACAGAAGAGCCTCTATGGAAAAACAGTATGGCAGTTCCTCAAAAACTTAAAAATAGAAATTACCCCTATGATCCAGCAATTCCACTTCTGCATCTATACCCTAAAGAATTGAAAGCAGAATCTCAAACATATTTGGACATCCATTATTCACAACAGCCAGCAAGTGGAAGCAACCCAAGTGTTCACAGATGAAGAATGGATAAACAAAATGTGGTCTGTATGTACAATGTCATTCAGTCTTAAAAAGGAATGAAGTACTGACACAGGCTACAGCATAGGTGAACCCTGAAAACATTATGCTGAGTGAAAAAAGCCAGTCACAAAAGGACAAATGCTGGATGACCCTACTTACATGATGTCCCTACAATGACAAATCCATAGAGCCAGAAAGTAGAACAGGGGTTGCCAGGGAGGGGGATGGGGAGTTAGTGTTTAATGGGGACAGAGTTTCTGTTTGGGAAGATGAAAAAGTTCTGGAGAGGATGGAGGTGATAGTTGCACAACAGTGTGAATGTACTTAATGCCACTGAACTGTACACTTTAAAACAGCTAAAACGGGGCCTCCCTGGTGGCGCAGTGGTTGAGAGTCCACCTGCCGATGCAGGGGACGCGGGTTCGTGTCCCGGTCCGGGAGGATCCCACATGCCGCGGAGCGGCTGGGCCCGTGAGCCATGGCCGCTGAGCCTGTGCGTCCGGAGCCTGTGCTCCGCAACGGGAGAAGCCACAACAGTCAGAGGTCCGCGTACCGCAAAAAAAACCCCAAAAAACAAAAAAACCAGCTAAAATAGTAAATTATATGTAACGTCTGTTTTACCACTATATCTATAAAGACGATCACCGCACAAATGCTAAAGGCACCAGTCGCTTTCAGTGAATCTTTTATTCGAAGACGCAGATCGCTCCTGAGAACATCCCCCGGGACACGCACGCACCTGTGGCTGGGGAAACGGGACGTACATGAGCCAGACCCAGGACTGGTGACAGAGGGTGGGGTCACACTCGCTTCTCAGGCCTTGCAGTACTCGAATCAAAGCGGCACATGGGAAACCACAGGAAACGGAGTGCTGGCACCATAAAACTGCAGAGCAATTTCCTTATCGCCATCTCCGCAACTCAGAATTTTTTACGAAAGGCGTTTACAAAGGGCAAAGCTCTCAACCCATGGGACTCCCGGGGTTGGGCTCCCTGGGTGCTGGCAGAGTCCGTCCATGTCCGGCAGAGCAAGCCTTCCGGAGGGGCGCCCGGTGGGGCTGCAGAGGATGCCACCACATCATAAATTAGAGGCTGAAACAAGGCTGGCCGGGAGCTCTGGTCTGAGGACTTGCTTCAGCCCTCCGAGTGCCAGGTTTGGGGATTATTTTGAGAACTTCATTTAGCCATAGTCAGACATGTCAATTTGTAAGTTGCCTAATTTAAGTCACCTGTCCCCAAGCCGCGGTCCCATTCAGCTCCTCCTGCATTGTTCTCTGGACAAAGCTCCAAGCACACTTTTCTTTTTAAAACCTGGTCCAACGGCTCTGTCTTCAGTCTTCCAAAGACTCTTTGGCCACCTACTGGATTTTTTCAGCGTGAGGGCTGGGCAGAAAGAGAGCAACTCACTGCCCTTGTTCAAAGGAAAGCGAGAAGAGTCGCAGACTAGAAGCCAGTCAGACTTTACCGTTAAGTACCTAGGGGGATTTGCAGGAGAATAGCTCAGACACAGCCCGTACTGCCCTCCTTTCAAGGAGAAAGCCAATTATTCCTCTTACCTAAAGAGTTGAGCAGGAGTGTGGTACCTAAAAGCTCCTATGACATCGTTATCCTGGGCACAAGGAGGGAAGAATCAAAAGTGGCAAAAATTCAAGTCGATTTTGTTCTAAGTTACCAGGAGGAAAAAGGTTTAAATGGCTTGTCAGTTTTTTCACATATAAAAAAAAAAGGATTATCAGCTACTTTCACTTTCTCACGAACAGCATCTTGTCTTCTAAATGAGTCCTGTGTAAGGCATTTAGGGTAAAGCAGAGTCGTTTGATTAACAGAGAAAGATGCGGAAAAAAGCCCACACCCCTCCTTTTTTTAAACACAAGCATTCTGTCAGATGTGGCCCTCGAGATCAGAGAGCCAAGTTAGAAAAAAACCCAAGTGACGACTCATTCAGGAAGAGCACACTGAAAATGAAAGATTCATTGATGAGTTTCTAGCTCTCAGACAGTGTCACAGAAGAGAAGCAGGTTCAAGGTGGAGGCTGAGAAGGGCTGGGCTGCGCGGGAAGCAGTGGGGTCACTGGGCTGTGCTGGGAACTGCTGAGTCGTTCCAGCAATCTTGGTCACGGGTATGTAGAACACGGTCCCCAAATGACAATTTCTCAAAGCTGCGTGGGGGCTGGAGAGGCGCTGGTAGTTAGGGACCGCTCCCCAGGTGCTAATCCTGGCAGGTGGTACGACCTCCAAGAAGGAGGCCTGGAGAGCTGGTTTCAAATGCATTCAGTCCCCGTGGGGAGGATCTCGGGGCCTGGAGGGTCTGGTCTATGCATGTGCACACGTAACTCACAATCCTCACGCATGAGCGGAGACTGGGGTCAGAGAGTGACTGGCTGGAGGTCCAAAGCTCCATGAAACCGGGATAGCAATTCAGGCCCCATCCCCCCACCGGCTCCCAGAGCTGAGTATTCTCACTTCTTGAAATCTGAAAGCCCTCCCGGGTGCTCACAGCAGCCAGAAGGCGCTTGACAAGGCCACGTGGCCGTGCAGGCACCACCAGCAGCTGCTGCATCATCCGGAGGTAGGGCCCGGATGCAGACTGCCCAGCAGCCTGAGGGCGGCCTGTCCAGTGGCAGAAGACCTCGGGGAAAGAGGAGAAAGCACCTCAGCCGTCACAGGCGGGCGTGCAAACACATGCAGGTCCCCCCAGCCTCCCCTGCCTTCCCCTCTGGCTCCGGCCTCTCAAAGTTCTCCTCGTGACTCAAGTTGCTGGAAGCATGGCTTGTCCTTGCCTCTGTTCTCTTCCCTTCCATTTCCCCAGCAGCTGAGGATACCCCCCCAGACAGGCTCTCCTTAGCTTTACTGCTTTAATGCTGGTTGTAGTAGTGAGCTCCAGAGCTACAAAAACTTGCACTGGAAACAGGTCTGGATCGTGAAGCTGGAAACAAACCACAGTTAACGTGTCCCGAGAGCCTCGACTCCACCTTGAGCCACGTGGTTTGCCTACAGGATCGCATCTAACGTTTGCCACCACCCCGAAGTCAGACACCCGCCCCCATTTTGCTGAAGGGAGGGTTAGCAGGGCTTGAATCTCCCAAGGTCTCAGTGAGCCTGTCTCACCCCCTAAGGTCCCCGCTTTATCACGGCTGGTCCTGAAATCACACCGGTGGGGTCCCTCTGACTGGCTTGGCTCTACTTGAAATAAGGATTCGGACTTTCTTTAAAGGGGTTGAAGTTAAAACAGACCAACAGATCAAAGTCGCCGTGTTCAGACAACTCCGAACTGCCCCGATCTGCTGAAGGCCACTCGCCCTGTGTGCGTGCCTTGCCTTAAGGATGGGAAGTA
Organism: Leucopleurus acutus; assembly: GCF_964270905.1. NCBI lineage: Eukaryota > Metazoa > Chordata > Mammalia > Artiodactyla > Delphinidae > Leucopleurus > Leucopleurus acutus. Next base: position 100,506,795 of record NC_139153.1, read on the forward strand.
ACAGGACTATGAAATGCCAGGTGTTGCCAGGGAGAAGCTGGCAAACCATCTTCCGAGATGCCAACTGAAAACACCCTCAGCTGTAAAGACCCAACGGAATGGCTCTTTCTTCTTTCCCCAAAGGCAAACCAGGACATCGAGAAAGCTGAGGAAGGGCCCTGATTTCTTTCTCTTTCCTTCCTTCCTTCCTTTCTTTCTTCTTTCTCTCCTTCCTTCCTTCCTTTTTCTTTTTTCAGATTTTTTATTTTTTGGCTGCAGTGCACAGCATGTGGGATCTTAGCTCCCCGACCAGGGATCGAACCCGCACCCCCTGCGTTGGAAGCGCAGAGTGTTTAACCACTGGACCTCCAGGGAAGTCCTATGGGCCCTGATTTAAACCACGGTGGAAGGAGTTACCAGCGGGTTGGAGGACCACTGTTCTGAGCACAGAGGTACTGTTTTCCTGCTGCACCACGAGTGCACCACAGCCCCACCAAGATGACGGGACAAAGGTTAAGGACGGCTGATAAGCTGGGCAAGGGGTGGGGGCTGAGACGTTTGGGGCTTGGCAACGCTGGGAGGAGCAGCCCCGGGAAAGAGAGGAATGAATATGAGAAGCCCGCGCGCAGCGAGAGGGCTTCGCCGGCCAGCTAGCTAGAGCAAGTCACTTTTCAAGAGAAGAAACCACCCAGAGGAAACTGGTCAAAATGCATGTTTTGAATTCAGACAGATGATCAACGTTGTTTCCCACGCACAGCCTGCCGCGACCCGCTACCTCTGCAGGCTTCGTTGGCTGCATGGACAATGGATGTTTCAAATTATACAGCGACATGAGTGGAGTTAAAATGCAACTCAAAAATCTGGCCAGCAGAGGCCCTGATTCCATCCTGAAATGAAGACTATTTGTGGGTATGTATGCAAGTGTGCTCTCCATTTAGAAGAGACTTATTTCCAGTCCCTGAGGCATCTGAAAGATGCCAGAATCGTGCACAGGTTTTTAGACTGCTTTCCGGAGAGGCTGATACACCAAGCAGTCACTATGCTGGGCTCTGACCACAGGTCACAGGCCTTTTGGGCAGTTGATGGAGAAGGTTCTCTGGGAGGGTACAAGGGGAAGGGGGGTGGTACATCACATAGCTCAGAGGAAGCTCCTCTAGGACCAGACATACCTACCATGGCGGCTGCCACGAAAACCCAAGTGGCCAAAACTGGCTTTGAATCCAAAGGTGCCCCCAAGATTCGGCCCAGCACACCTACCAGGGTCCAAATTAAACCATTTACAGGCCCAGAAAGGTCACCTCTAGGAGACACTTAGGCAATAATCTGTCCTGGCAAAGAAAGAAGTGATTTGAAATCTTAATTGGCTGTGCAGAAAGAGGGAACAAGGAAACAGACCTTGCCGTGGTTACTGTATTGGTGTCTAGTACCCTCTGGGTGGGCTCGGCTGGTCAAACAGGTTCCACACTGTCTGAAACTCCTTCGTAGATAACGTCAGCCCGATGCACCTGGATGCTACCACAGTGGAAGACTCCCAACCTGGATGTGAAGGTTTCCTCACCACTACTCTCCGCATCTGTGCAAGAACGTGGCACACAAGACGCGCTGCAAGAGTATGGCAACAGGCCCTTCCTCCAACGTGGATGTGGGGAGAGAGAAAGGGCAAATCTACTGCTTCCTTAAAAGAGAAAGACTACCTAAAGCAAAGGTGCTACAAAAAGGCACAAACCCTGGTTCTATCTCTTATCAACTGACAACGTAGACAAATGATCTAACCTCTCTGAGTCTCAGTGTCTGCACTCATAAAGACATACGATGATATGGACCATCCAAGACTGCGATAAAGTTAAGTAACACACAAGCACTCAGCACAGGGCGTTGCCCACAGCGAGGAGTGATAGCCATTCCCTCAGAGGTTCACCTTCTACCAGTTCCAGAGTTGCAGTATACACTGACCTCTGGTACGCTGCAAATCCTTAACGATTCTGACTTCTCGACACACTTTTATTATAAATCAGTTCCATGAGGGTAGAGACCTTGTTTATTAATTGCCATAATCCCAGTGCTAACTAAATCTCTGTGGTAGGAACACGCTGATAAAGCGGAGATGCTAACACTGTTTGGAACAATTCTGTGTATTTACTTGCAGGTTTGTGTCCGGGCAGAGAGGTATACACCTCTTTGTGTACCATTATTAGTGCCTGGTATCAAAAGTCTATGGCAGGGACTTCCCTGGCGGTCCCGTGCTTAAGACTCTGCGCTCCCAATGCAGGAGGCACGGGTTTGATCCCTGGTTGGGAAACTAAGATCCCGCATGCTGCACGGCACGGTAAAAAAAAAAAAAAAAAAAAAGTCTATGGTAAGAATCCTCCTAATACAGGGGTTCTCAAACTTTTTGGTCTTAAAATTATGGATGATCCCAAAGAGCTTTTGTTTGCGTAGTTTTACAGCTGTCAGTATTTTCCATATTAGAAATTAAAACCGAGGATAAAGTAAATTTATTATCTAAAATAATGATAAACCCATCACATCAGTATAAATAGCATATTTTTATGAAAAATAACTGTGTTCCAAAAAAAAATTTAATGAGAAGAATACATAGCTTTACATTTTTGCAAATCTCTTTTAATGCCTGGATTTAGAAGGTGCTGGGGTTCTCTGCAGTCTGATTTTTGTTTTTTGGGTTTTTTAAATATTTATTTATTTGGTTGCACTGGGTCTTAGTCGCGGCAGGCGGGCTCCTTAGTTGCAGCATGCGAACTCTTAGTTGCGGCATGCGTGTGGGATCTAGTTCCTTGACCGGGGATAGAACCCAGGCCCCCTGCACTGGGAGTGTGGAGTCTTAACCACTGCGCCACCAGGGAAGTCCCTCTGCGGTCTGTTGTGATATCACACATCACGTATCCTCTAAGCCCAGAGAGAAAAAGAGTGAAAAAAGTCAACCTTATTATTGTTATAAAAATAGTTTGACCTCATGGACCCATGGAGAGGACATCAGGGATTCCTAAGCTTCCAAACTAGACTTTGAGACCCACTGTTTTACCAGTGACGGCAAGAAAACACACTATTTGTTGCTACTATTAAGGGTGGTTTTATTTGCCAAACATCTGAATTTCAAATTTCAAAACTAAACCCAATTTTTCATCATTTGCCTCTGTGTACATGCCCTCATTCAGCTGGAATCTGACAGATAGTCTACTTAACGTAATGACAAGGATATATATTTGAGTGTGTGTGTGTGTCTGTGTGTGTGTAAAATATAACTTCCCAGGTAGGGGTGCTGCAAACCCGACCTCTCCCAAACTGACCTCATTATCCTTCCCCCAAACCTGCTCCTCAGTGGTGAGGAACTATAATGTTTTCAATGAAGCATAGTTTTCCTCTCCCCAAAGTCAAGTCCTGCAGGCCCAGGCCTGTACTGGCTCTCAGATCGCAGCTCACACCGAGAAAGCCCCCTTCCCTTCAGTTTCTCCTAGTCCCTTTTTCCCAGGCACATCCTAAAAAGCATGCTTCCCCCTCAGAGTCTTCTTTAGAAGAAGAGTCAAAAATTCTTCTTGTCCCATCAAGCTTAAACCACACTGCTGCCTGGTAGGTTTAGAAACTTCTCAAGTGGATTTCTCTGTTACATGGAACCAGCCTGTGTTAATTTTCATTGTATCATTGAAAGAAATTGGAGAATAGAATTTCATCAGTTTGTGGTCATTTATAAAACTGTTTCTATTAAATTAGGTGTTGGCTTTGTGCCCCCTGTATACAGAGAGGCAGAGGCTAAGACACAGCCTTACAAAGCAGATGATTTGATCAGTTACAGGGCATCTCACCACTTTGCATCAAATTCTCTTTGTGAAGACCCACAGAAGGAAGGTCTTGGTGCCAAGGAAAAAACCGTGTTTCTCCTGTACAACTGGTTTGTTTTCATATTACAAGGGCCCTGTGAGTCTCATTATTAATCATTTCCCCTATTTGCTTTGTGCTAAGCTGACCAAAGCCAGCTCTGAGGCCCACATCTAGCAAACGAGCTGGATTTCGTGATGTTATTTTGTGTATCAACCTCACCCCAGGCTTTAGCTTACGTTTCTACTTTAGCCTTGATTCATTTCCTTGTTTATTCACTCATTCATTCATTCATTCGTTTATATTTTCTTTTTAAATTATTTTCCCCCTCTCTTTTTAATTTTTCCCTCACTTATTTTAAATAATGTTGTACTATGCATATCTCTACGATCCCTTTTTGGAATGAAGCGGGATATATATGAATAAGTAAACTGGGTAAAACTTCAACCTACTCCAAACCAAGCTTCCCCAGTGAGCCCTCGAGGAGATTGGGCCAAAATCAGTCGCGGGCATTTGTTTTCTCTGATCCATATTGTCAACTACATTTCTGGATACACGTGAGTGGTTACTTAACATTACACACTTCCAGCTACCACATACGTAACCCACTTTGAGGGTGTTAGTTTGCAGAGGCTCTCCTCAGATTAGAGGGAAGGAAGAACAACCCTGGGTAAGTTACATATATTATCTTTACTCTCCACAAATAGCTATGAAAAGCAACCGCCAGGTGAGAAAACTGAGATGCACAAAGGTCCCATAATTTGCCCAAGGTGACACAGATCGCAAATGGTGACACCAGATTATGAAACCAGCCCTGTGGTACTCAAAAGCTCTCGGGGGTGGGTTCATCTGGTGAAAATTCAGGGAGCTGTCCCTTTATACTATGTGTACTTTTCTGTGAGCACGTTACACTTCAACAAAATGTTAAAAAGAAAAGAAAAAGGCCATGGGCTCTTCTGTATCTCAGTGTGAAGTCAATGTGACAAAATTCGTATGGAGTAGAGCAGAAGACAAGGCAGGGGGTCACAGCATGGCCCCTGATGTTACTGCCTTAACTGGTCCACACTCGTGGGATTATTTTTAATGAATGAAACAGTAAACTTAATGAACAGATTCTTTCTTAGGTCTCCTCCACTCACATGCCCATTCTCCAAGGACACTGGGTCAGAGGGTACAACCCACATCTGTGTGTCTGAGGCCTCGATAATAAGGTCGGGGGCCTAGAAGATTAAAAAGTGATAATGACGTTCACAACGATATGTACCTCTTCCTTTTATTATCTTTTTGTTAGGTTTTCTTCCTCTCCATTGAAAACCTGTATAAGAAAATGGAACATCCATAAGGAGATTTTCCACTTTGCTGGATGTGAAGCTCTCCAGCAGGCCTGGTAATAGTTCAGAAGAGTCTCTCTCATCATCCACTATTGTACATTTAGAAACATAATAATTTTACCACTAGCCTAACTAACATATAATAAGGAAGGTAAATCTGCCTTTAAAAGGAAAGCCCTACTGGGACTTCCCTGGTGGCGCAGTGGTTAAGAATCCGCCTGCCAATGCGGGTTCGATCCCTGGTCTGGGAAGATCCCACACACTGAGGAGCAACTAAGCCCGCAAGCCACAACTACTGAGCCCACGCGCCGCAACTACTGAAGCCCGCACGCTCTAGGGCCCGCGTGCTGCAACTACTGTGGCCACATGCTCAACTACCGAGCCTGCGTGCCGCAAATACTGAGCCCATGTGCTCAGAAAGCCCTACCACATGAAACATTTTGAAGTTGAAATTCTGAAATTCTTAGGGCTTATTCATGACATGATTCAGCTTGATAAGGGCGGTGCCGCCATAAAATCAGATCAAAGAGGTGGAAGGAAGGCACTGTGCTGGGTGCCGGTAACTGTGTTCTAGACTTGCCACTAACCAGTTACCTGGAACAAGTCTCTTAATGTGCAGGTTTTTCCTTCCCTCTTCAGTAAGATGGAGAAATTGAGCTGGATGATTTCTAAGGTTTCTTCATGACCAAACACTACAATTCTGAAGTGGCTCAAAAATAATCATATTGGGCTTCCCTGGTGGCACAGTGCTTGAGAGTCCGCCTGCCGATGCAGGGGACACGGGTTCGTGCCCCGGTCCGGGAGGATCCCGCATGCCGCGGAGCGGCTGGGCCCGTGAGCCATGGCCGCTGAGCCTGCGCGTCCGGAGCCTGTGCTCCGCAACGGGAGAGGCCACAGCAGTGAGAGGCCCGCGTACCACAAAAAAAAAAAAAAAAAAAATCATATTGAATTCCCTCTCTCTCTCTCTCTTTCTTTTTTAATTGGATAAAATTGCTTTCCAATGTGGTGTTAGTTTCTTCTGTACAATGAAGTGAATCAGCTCTATGTATACATATATCTCTTCCCTCTTGGACCTCCCTCACACCTCCCCAATCCCACACATCTGGGTCGTCACAGAGCACCGAGCTGAGCTCCCTGTGCTATAGAGCAGGTTCCCACTAGCTATCTACTTTACACATGGTAGTGTATTTATGTCAAACCTAATCTCCCAATTCATCCCACCCTCCCTTTCCCCCTGTGTCCACGTGTCCATTCTCTATGACTACATCTCTATTCCTGCCCTGCAAATAGATTCACCTGCATATGGCCCAATACCAGACACTCAACGTCCTCTCATGAAAATTAAGGAGCTGCTTAGAGCACAGAAGGCCAACCCGCCTCTGCGCAGTGGTAAGCAAATGGTGTACTTATGGGCAAAGCTAGGATGTTCCTTCAAAAACCAGTTCTGGGGGACTTCCCTCGTGGCACAGTGGTTAAGAATCTGCTTGCCAATGCAGGGGACACGGGTTTGATCCCTGGTCCGGGAAGATCCCACATGCCACAGAGGAACTAAGGCCATGCGCCACAGCTACTGAGCCCACGTGCCTAGAGCCCGTGCTCAGCAACACGAGAAGCCACCATAACAAAGAGTAGCCCCCGCTCGCCTCAACTAGAGAAAGCCCGCGCACAGCAATGAAGACTCAACTCAGCCATAAATTAATTCATTAATTTAAAAAACCAACCAAACAAAAAACACAGTTCTGGGCCTCCTCCAGTCCCTAGGCATCCGTCAATCTTGTTATTGGCCATGAACCTGGCCATCGTCATATTAGCTCTGAAGGATTCTTACCTGGCGGGCCAGGCAGGGGCAACAGAACCAGGGGGCAAAGTGGGGAGGCCAAGTAAATGCTGAATGACATTATAAGCCATTGAGAAGATCTCTTTAAACCTCAGAGTGATCTTAGCGACTGGACTGTCTGGGTCACTATCAGATGGATAGTAATTCTCCTCTAGAAAACAGAAAATCCTATTTGATTGCATAGTCAGAAGCAGAACATAGAGTCGCTCAAAGCCAGGTTCTGGAGAGAGGCAGGCGTTGTCTTCCTATCACAACCTGGACGCCGTATGACCACGGGCGAGCTTCTTTGTGTCTCTAAGTGTTCAGTCAATGATCAACAGAAGCCAATGAACAGGGTTCTTGTGAGGCATAAATGAAAAATTACCTGTAAACGCTCAGCACAGAGCCTGGCACAGGTTAACAATGGACAGAAGCCCCTCTATTCCACCCCACCATCCTCTCATCTATCCTTGGGCACCTGCTAAGAAGTTACGAGTTTGTCTGATACACTCTCATTTCCTGTATAAGCCCTCCTTTTGAGGAATCCCTACCTATGCCACAGGGATTCTAAATGCTCCTAAGGCCTTGCTAAAGGAATGAATAATTTATAAGGCACAGGACACAATACCAAGGCACAGTTCGGATCCAAATAGACCCTTTAGGTCCATTTCTGCTAGTGTCCAGCTTATTTTGTAATTAACAAAGGGCAGGATTTTGCTTTGAGGATTCACAAAGAAAATGACAGTTCCGCATCAGATGTTCGACTCTGGGCAAGTTATTTAACCTCTCTGCGCCTCCGTTTCCTCTTCTGTAAAATGGGGCTAATAATAGTGGTCTACTCATAGATTTAAACATAAAGGGCCTGACGCATGGCACCTAAGAGGTGTCAGCGATCCTATATTAAACCTCTCTGAAATTGTCCATTAAATGGTAGGTGATCGATGAACATCTGAGCCTACCACACCATCAATATTGTCACTAGGTCCCTGCCTGTCAGTACCACCAGGGAATCGTTTAAAATATGCAAATCCCTGCCTCCTCTTTTCCCCGGCTTGTCTTCTTCCCTTGGTCTAGATCAGGTCCAGGAACCTGCATTTTCAATGAACCCCCTGAGTCCCAGCAGATAATCACTGAAGCGACAGACACTGCCTGGAACACACTAGAGAAACTGGATCAGACGTTGGTGATTCCCCTCTCCCTCCAAGAAACGGATTTATGGTTTGGGTAAAAACCATTAAGAACACATTGGTTTTCTTGTTGGTTTCACTTTGAGTTTCTGCCTTCTGGGACACAAAATGAAATCATACAGCGCTTGGGGCTTCACCTCCCACGTGGGGCAGCACTGCCACGTGACCAGAGGGGTGAGAACTGAAACCAGAGGCAGACAAGTTGAGGGGAACCTATACAGAGAGAGAGGTACATATACATATGTATATTCCTTTCCCTTTCCTTTCTTCTTTAAAAAATGAGAACTCCTTAGAGACGTGTGTGACACGTGTGACAAAAGAACGGCAAAGGAACAATGTGAGTTTTCACCCAGAGGACTGTCACTGGCAGTGGATGCAAGTCGAGGTGTGAAGCTGTGACTCCAATCTCAAAGGGTGTGGCATCTTTAGGACAGAATTTCGGGGAAAGGAAGAGCATTGGAAATAAAACGTGCGATCTCAAGCGCGTGATCAAGTATGGAACTAGAATGAGTTCATAGCTTGAAAAGAAATAACGAACTGAAAGCAGCCTGATATGCAAGATAAAATGAACCAGGCTGCCAAAACTCTCGTATGGGTTTCCACAACAGATGTCAATAGGATACAACCGTTTAAAATTATGCAAAATGGGAAAATGTTCAATCCCATGAAACCACGTATGATGGGCAATCACCCAGATGGAAGTGTCCACATTTCTTGTCTGCTCCAAGAAGTATCTTATGCAACACGAGCACTTAATAATTCTTCATCAAAGATAACCATAATCAGCTCACAAAACATACTAAAGAAAAACACAATAATCTGTACACCCCCCCAAAAAACTTTTAAAATACCATTTACAATAGCATCAAAATGGTTAAGTTTCCCAGGAATATTATTACACATATTTCTGCATGTTATATGTATATGTAGCAATGTATTTTTTATATATTATATATGGTTTTATACAGAACATTATAAAACTTTCTTGGGACAGTGAAAATGATATAAATAAGCATGAAGAAATCAGTGTTCATGTATAATACTTATATAACATGGACTGACTATGTGCCAGACAGTATCTTAAGCACCCTCCACGTATTATATGCAACACATTTAGTCATTTAATCATCTCAATTATCCTGTAAGGTAAGTACTATTACGATCCCTATCTTACAAATAAGGAAACTGAGGCTCACGGAGCTTCTGCAGGGCCACATGGCCAGTGAAGAGTGGGGTCGGGATCTGCACACAGGAAGGTGGGCGCCATTTTTTTTTTTTATGGTTTGTTATTTTGGGCACCATTCTTTAAAGACTACACCCCGCCTTTCGATGTGGTGAACTCGCTGTTGTAAACATGTCAGGCCTACAAATTCAGTGCAGTCCTAATAATAACTCCAACAGGTTCTGTCAGGGAATTTGTTCTGTTTCTAAAATTTATATAGAAGGGCAAAAAGCCAAGAACACCAAGACATGCTTAATGGAAGCACAGGCCCTCCCAGGCATCAGGACTCACTGTGAGGCTGTGATAATTAAGGGATCGACAAAGAGACCAGGGGAATTGAGTAGAGAGCACGGAAACAGACATAGCACAAATGGCCACGTGGTTGATGACACAGGTGGTAAGTATTCCAGGTTATGTGGATACGTAAATAAATAGACAAATGGTACCTAAATAGACAAAAAATGAAAATAGTCTCCTACCTTAGAACATTCACAAAAATCAGTTTCAGATAAATAAAATACAACGAAATCACACGTGAAAGGCACAATTCTAAAGAATACAGGAGAATAGCTTCATGAACCTGGGAGAGGGAAGAATTTCTTCAACAAGATAGAAGGGACTTCCCCAGTGGCACAGTGGTCAGGAGTCTGCCTGCCAACGCAGGGGACACGGGTTGGAGCCCTGGTCTGGGAGGATCCCCCATGCCGCGGAGCAACTAAACCCGTGCGCCACAACTACTGAGCCTGCGCTCTAGAGCCTGTGAGCCACAACGACTGAGCCCGTGTGCCACAACTAGGAAGCCCACGTGCCTAGAGCCCGTGCTCCACAACAAGAGAAGCCACTGCAATGAGAAGCCCGCGCACTGCAGCGAAGAGTAGCCCCCACTCGCCGCAACTAGAGAAAACCCACGTGCAGCAACGAAGACTCAACGCAGCCAAAAAGAAAGAGAGAAAGGCAGGCAGGCAGGAAGGAAGAAAGAAAGAAAAATATTGACCATAAAGAAAAACATTGATAAATCTAATAATATTAAGAGTTTGTGAGCATGCAAAGGCATCGTAAATGGAATAATAAGACAAGTCAAGGTGGAAGGCGTTATTTGCAACACGTATAATCAACTAGAGACTCATTCCAAAATATATAAAGGAAGCCTACAAATTAGTAAGAAAAAGACAATCCATAGAAAAATGGGAAAGCTCTTAAGAAAAAGCAGTATCAAAATGGCCAATAAGCCTTGTTATTAATCGGGGGAAAGCAAATTAAAACCACAGTACGACACCATTTCATATTCATCAGACCGGCAGAAATGACAAAGTCTAAGGACACCAAGTTCTGGTGAAGATGTGAAGCAGTAAGAACTCCCAATCGTTGTCAGAAGGAGCACGGACTGAACCAAGCACTTCGGAAAACAGGCTGGAGTTACAGTAAAGTTAAAATTACAAATACCCGGCGACCCCACAATCCACCGCCCACACCACACCACACGCACCCTAGAGAAACTTCTGCACAACGGTACTAGAAGCCATATATATATATAAATGTTCTTGACAGCCTTTGTCATAGGACCCAAAAGCTGCAAACAGCTCCAATGGCCACATCAACGGGACAGGAACCCCAAACAACAACAGCGACTGAACCACAGGTCCAGGCATCAGCGTGGCTAAGTCTTGTGATTATATCGTTGATGAAAACAAACAGGTAAAATGTAATATACACCAAGCACTTGCAAAACTAAATGATGTCATTTAAGGATACCTACACAGCTGTAAACTTCCTAGGGACGGAAGAGGGAGGTGGTTTTAAAGCAGAGAACATTCTAAGGCTATGTTCTATTGCTGAATGTGGATGGGGGTTACATGCATGTCCACTTGCTAATTAAAACATATATATATATTTTTTTAATACTCTTCTGCATATATGCTATATATCAAAATTTCTGATTATCCTCTTAAGAAGGTGCAATACTGCCTATGTCCTGATTAGGAAAGAGGCCTGCTTTTTAAAAAGAAAAGCACGGGCTTCCCTGGTGGCGCAGTGGTTGAGAGTCCGCCTGCCGATGCAGGGGACAGGGGTTCGTGCCCCTGTCTGGGAGGATCCCACATGCCACGGAGCGGGCTGCGCCCGTGAGCCATGGCCGCTGAGCCTGCGCGTCCGGAGCCTGTGCTCCGCAACGGGAGAGGCCACAGCAGTGAGAGGCCCACGTACCACAAAACAAACAAACAAACAAATAAAGAGAAAAGCACATCACAAGCAAACTTTCAAATGTAAAAAATTGGAAGACGTATTCCAAAAGATAGTCCATCAAAGACAGAATGAATGTTCGATTACAAGGAACCCTAAGTAAGAGTAATAACAGCTCACCAAAGTCTGATTATACCACAATTTTTATAAAAGTCAAAAGATGAAGGCTGATAATTAACGTGGATGTTGGAGTCTATAACACATTGGAGGAATTACCATCAAAATAATTAGAAAAGAGGTAACAAATGCAGAGCGAACACCTGATGATGGTTTAGTCACATTTCAAAGGCAAGCTATAAAATTTAAATATGCAAAATGAATACTTTTCATGATTCTTTTATATTTCTTCATCTTTTGCCTTAAAAAAAAAATTCAGAGCCTTACCCAGACCTAAGACTTTCCACTCTCACTGAAACTAAGTACAGAACTCTATAGAAAGTACCAATTATTTCCCTGAATGTCTAAACTCACACTCTAACAGCAAATAGATTTCTGCTCAGCCGAAGTTTTCTGAAAATGGTCTGCATTTGTTTTTACCAGGAGGCCACTTAAATCTTACCCACTTGTTTAGCTGCAAGGATTGAAACAAAATGTTTGCTTGCAAAACAAACACTGGTTTTAAAATTCTCCACTTGGGCTGCCGGGTAAAACACTTGCTTACTGAAACAAATGTTTTATTTGGAAAACGCCTGCCAGTGTGGACACTTTCCAAGAAATACACCAGGATGTACTAGGATGGTGATGTCACGCCCTTGATAGAAGTTGGCATTTTAGGGTAACTGCACAAAGTTTACTTTCAGAGAATAGAACAACAATGGGAAAACCAATCTGCTTTTTTTAAAAAAATCCAAGGCCTAAAACGCTTTTACTGGGTCATTACATAGGCCAGTTCAATCCCCCCAAAGCTAATCTCTTTATACAATCAAATTAGTTTTATAAATGACATAATAAGTATCATCATCATCATCATTATTTTAGAGCTAAGCCTCTTCCTTTAGATTCATTCTATGCCTTCTGGCTCCCCTATGTGACATGGCATGAAAAACCATTTCCATCTCTTAATAAGATACGCTAGAACCCTGAAATGCCATTATTAACCACAAAATAGGATTGAGCATAGCCAAGTCTAACTTGAAAACCAGCCACGGAGATTTACTTTCTTAAGTACGGAAAGAAAACATCCCAAAAGATATTCTTGGGACCCTGTGGTTAGTTTCATATGGCGGCTCCAGTAAACACATTACATTTGACCAAATAGGATTCTGCTCCCCACCCCCCGCCCCAGAAAGCTTAGGAATTTTCATGAGTATTTTCCTGCTAAGGTTAGGCACTAAGAAATAAAATAGATCATTTTTATAGTCCATAATAATGGACTTTTAAAAAGTACATCCCAGGGTTTCCCCGGTGGCGCAGTGGTTGAGAGTCCACCTGCCGATGCGGGGGACACGGGTTCGTGCCCCGGTCCGGGAAGATCCCACATGCCGCGGAGCGGCTGGGCCCGTGAGCCATGGCCGCTGAGCCTGCGCGTCCGGAGCCTGTGCTCCGCAGGCGGAGAGGCCACAACAGTGAGAGGCCCGCGTACCGCAAAAAAAAAAAAAAAAGTACATCCCAAACTTTCAAAAAGTACATCCCCCATCTTTAAAAAACACTTTGCATATATCCTAGGATATGTATATTTTAATTTATAAACTGTATACTACTCTTAGGCATGACGAAACATATACAAGCATGCACAATGCAAAGGACTTAATAGACATTTCTCTAAAGAAAACATACTACTGACCAATAAGCACATGAAAAGATGCTCAGTATCATCAGTCATCAGGGAAATGGAAATCAAAGCCACAAGATACCACTTCAGATCCACTGGGGTGGCTATAATAAAAAAATGGAAAATAACAAGGGCTGGGAACAATGTAGAGAAATTGCAACCCTCGTATATTGCTACTGGGAATATAAATTGGTACAGCCACTGGGGAGCACAGTTCAGCAGTTCTTCAAAATGTTAAACATGGAGCTACCACGTGACCCAGCAACTCCAGTGTTAGGTAAATATTCAACATATACCCAAAGCACTGAACACAGGGATGTCCACTGACACTTTTATACCCATGTTCACAGCAGCATTATTCAAAATAGCCAGTGTGGAAACAACCCAAATGTCCATCAACCGATGAACAGATAAACAAAATGTACTATACACAGTCAATATAATAGGATATAATTCAGCCATAAAAAGAAATGAAGTACTAACACATGACACAGCATAGATGAGCTCTGAAAATATTATGCAAAAAAATAAGCCGGACCCCAAAGGACATACATTGTATGAGTCCACTCATAAGAAATATCTAGAACAGGCATACGAGACAAAGTAGATTAGAGAGTCAAGATGGACGTGGGGAGTTGTTGCTTAATGGGTGCAGGTTTCTGTCTGGGGTGATGACAAATTTTGGAAATAGACAGTGGTGATGGTTGCATAACATTGTGAATGTAATTAATGCCACTGAATTGTACACTTAAAAATGATGATAGCAAACCTTATGTTATATCTTTTTTACCACAATTTTAACAAACTGAAAAAAAAAATACAATTGAGGTTCTAATATTTTCTTCTCAAATTCCAGTGGGTGACCTGGCACACTCCAGGGCTGGGTAGAGGCAGAGCTTCCAAAGCCAAAGCAAGAATTAGTGAATTGCATGTGGGACAGAGGGAATATTGGGGAGAGAATATACGAGAAAGCCTACAGCTCAAAAAGAATTGTATTTTTAACTCCAAAGGAAAGAGGACCTCATTCTGTAGCCTTTGCATAGAACTAAATGCAAACCACCTGCGAGTTCTCGCCATCCCTCACTCCACACACTTGCATGTCTGAGTCACTGCAGAAGCACCAGGAAAACCCTCTTCACTTCTCCTGCAAAGCGTCCATTGGAATCCAGCTCACTCGGTGTGAGGGCTGAGGTTCTGCCTTACGAAGCAGACTGTGCTTTTGCCATTGTTTTACCGTCTCAGGTAAGACCCAAGTCCAACATAAAGTACTCCTTTTCAAAGCTGTTTTCAAAGTCATTTTCATGACTTTCCCCCCCTTGGGCTCAAGAGGATTAATTATGGGGAAAAGTGACAGGAAACAATAAAAAGATTCACAGCTCAACATCAAGAAGCAGCTCTGCTGCCTATGCTGGATGTGTCGAATGCGAGGCTGGCCCAGAACCAAGGTAATCAAAGGGAAAACACACACGAGTTTGAGGCCTCGGCTGACATTTCAGGAGGGTGAAGGCCCTGTTCAACACAGAAATGACAAAGCGAAGGGCACGGTGATGGAGCAAGAAGGTTCTGTACTAACACACAGCACAGAAATGTCCTACATGCGGCATCACAGGGTTCCACCGTAACACAGGCACCTGTCGACTGCTGGATTGTTTACTTTAAAAGCTGGACTATTTTTCTAGTAAAATGTAAGAACTCAGCTTTAAAAGAAAACAAAATTGAGATATGTTAGACTCCCAGGACCATCTGAACTTTCATTTTCTGTAGATTAATGACGGAGCAACATGAATTAACTGCTGCTTTCCTTTGGCAAATCAGCTGAAGCTCGTGGCTTCAAGGACAAACATGTTCTAAAACTGCAATACAAAACTGTTGATTCATATCCTTCAAATCTCTCGCGTGACTGTACCTTATAAAAAATAACTCCGTGACTCTCAAAGTAATCCTTTACTGAAAGCTCTCGTCTGAAATCTGTAATTTCAATACCATCAGAGTGCAAAGTATTCAAAAATCTACATAAAGACTGCTTCTAGGACCTCCCTGGTGGCGCAGTGGTTAAGAATCCGCCTGCATTGGCAGGGGACACAGGTTCGACCTCTGGTCCGGGAAGATCCCACATGCCGCGGAGCAACTCTGCCCGCGCGCCACAACTACCGAGCCTGCGCTGTAGAGCCCGCGAGCCACAACTACTGAAGCCCGCGCGCCTGGAGCCCGTGCTCCGCAACAAGAGAAGCCCCCGCAATGAGAAGCCCGCGCACCGCAACGAAGAGCAGCCCCCGCTCGCCGCAGCTAGAGAAAAGCCTGCGCGCAGCAACGAAAACCCAACGCACCCAAAAATAAATATATTTTTTTAAAAGACTGCTTCTAAACAGAATTCAGTAAATTATATTGGTGTCATGCGTGGGCGCAGGATTGGGAATATGTAGGTATCCATACAAAAGAAACCATCTTCCAAGTTCTTCGTGAAATTCTAATTGCCTTTGCCTGTTACTGCTACCGTAGGAAAACCTTCCACTGGTAATTCAGTCCTACTATGAAATCTTGGCTTTTAAAAGATGAGTTCTCCAAATGCAGAGAAACATATGAGGATTCTTGTTTAAAAGTGTTCCGTTTTAGTCCCAATGCTGATATTGCTTCAAAACTCTTTTCTCAAGGCGCTCTAGCATGCTATATGTAAAAAACGTTGCCAAGCTGGTTTTTAACACATCTTCACAGGGCTGATAAGCAAAAGTTTACTAAAGCAGTTTGGAATAAGATAAACTCAGAGCCATTCTGTAAGTTTTCTCAAATTCAGCAGCCCTTTTTAAACGGAGGGTTGTTAAACAAGCCATCAATTCCCAAAGCTGTGAGAGAGAAATGAAGCATCTCTCCTTTGGTAAAACACGAACCCACAGCTTCTTTGGAACTGCGGCTGACATCCTGTTGGACTGAGCAGCTCGAAACCTGTTTTGTGGGTATTAGGAATGAGTGCAAACAGTAAGGGGTTGTGAAAATACATTTTCTAATGGGGGGAAAAAGTGAACAGCAATCACGTCTCCAATCTTTCTTGTGAATCTTACCTATTTAACCTTAAAAATCGTTCTATTTACCATGTGATCATTGACATGCTCATAAATTTAGAGGTTTTGCTCATCTAGAAGCTTTTTGGCTGTTAATACCCATATTTTCACAAATAATAATAAGATACATGTCACTAGGAGAACTAGGACAACAGCAGTAAATACTACCTACCCCTCAGTGTGATCAAGAGAATGCAAAACGTGCACAAAACTCTATACACGCCGCAGAACACACAAAACAAACTCTGGAGACGCTAGAAAATTGTGTAAATTAGATGCTGTAAATTCTCATTTGAGCTCTTTCATTTTACACTCAGAGCTTCAAGAAGACTTTAAAATCTGTGTATCAAGATGCTAGCCATAATGGAAAAGGATATGAAAAAAATATATATGTATAACTGAGTCACTTTGCTATACAGAAGAAATTAATACAACGTTGTACGTCAACTATATTTCAATAAAATTTTTAAAAATTAAAAAGAAAATGATGCTAGCCCAATTTCTGGCTTCTTAAAGAAATCTCAAGCACAAAATCGCCTTTTCCCCCCTGTAGTCTAACTTCACAAATAGCTGCTGAAAAGGATGTTCTCGGACAAGCCCATCCCGCAGACGGGCCATCCATCTACCTGCCATCTCTCACCTCTCACATGAGTGCTCTAAGGGTCTGCATCTTATACCATCCTCTCTCACTCACAGTTTCTTGAGTACCTTGGGTTTCATTTTCTGATATGTTTAGAATACTCCCTTATATTCTAAATGAAGTTCAAGGCCTAGATTCCATTGCATAACAACGTGAATGTGCTTAACAGTACTGAACTGCACACTTAAAGTTGTTGAAGATGGTCCATTTTATGTTATATGTACTTTACCACAATTAAAAAAAAAAACAAAACAACCCTGATTCCATCATTTTCTACTGTTGTTTGGTAGGGGTAAAGTAAAAGGTCAACGAGAAAAAAACCCCACCATTGGCTTCTGCAGGGAGAGGATGCTGCCCCTCCAACCTCCACCATGAATTTTAATCATTAGTGTCTGCCTGCTAGTGCACCAGACATGTAATGATACGGACATGAGAATTTGTCTCTTTATAGCTTATAAACAGGAAAGGATAAAAAAGAGCAAATGACACCTTGCAGCCGGATAATCGGCACCTGGTTAACTGGAAGTGACAAAATGTTTGCTGCCGCTCAAAAGGACAGACATTTGTTTTTTGTGACAATAAAGCAATGAGATACACAGATAGACAAGTATTCCTTGAAAAAGGTGTGAACGGTCATCACCCTTTAGAAATCCAGCCCTGAATTCCTGACTCTCCATTCTCTCTAAACTGGGCTGCTTCTCTCTAAACTCTAGACTGCTGTTGAGAGCT
Source organism: Leucopleurus acutus (assembly GCF_964270905.1). NCBI lineage: Eukaryota > Metazoa > Chordata > Mammalia > Artiodactyla > Delphinidae > Leucopleurus > Leucopleurus acutus. Next base: position 100,524,595 of record NC_139153.1, read on the forward strand.
CACAGCTTGCCCCGCCTTACCTCTGACTACTCAGCTCCCTTGAGAGGATAAGCCAGTCAGTCAGTCTCCTCCCGAGAATATTGCCAAATACCAGGCCCAGGGTCTACGTATCCAAAGGTACAGGAAGTAGTCTGCCCAGGGCCCGGTCTATTGCATCATCTCGACATACTTCGATGGACAGAGTGTGAGTCAGCCCCGAACACAGCGCTTCAACCCCAAACCTCCTTCCTACCTAGCAGGGCAGAGCTCTTCTGACACATCCATCCAGGCTTGCAAACCCGTGCTAAATTTGTAAAGCAGCAGGTCCTCTGGATATAAATACAACTTCCAGCATTGCCTATCAATGGCTGTCCATCAGATACAAAAGCACAAGAACAGGTTGAAACTAACACGTGAAAAGGAAGAACTCTTGCTCTCCTGGGGAGAGACGGGAGGCTCCCGGGAGGTCTCAGGTTGTAGAACACACTGACAGAGGCACTGGTTCCCCAAGAGGAATCTGTATCAGAGTGGCCTGTAACGCTTATATAACACACAGCCTGCCAGCCCGGGAGATTCTGATTCAGTGCCTATGGGGTTGTACCCCTTAATCTGTTGAGCCAGGTTTGGGAGCTACTGGGTAAAGTACTTGGGTTACCACAATGCTGATTCAGTAGATTGGTTCTAACTAAAGCCTCAGGAATGACTACCTTCTAGTGCTTTACAAGGAAGGAGGAGAATCTTTTTTTTTTTTTTTTTTTTTTTTGCTGCACGGTTTGAGGGATCTTAGTTCCCCCACCAGGGATCGAACTTGTACCCCCTGTAGTGGAAGCACAGAGTCCTGACCACTGGACCACCAGGGAATTCCCAGGAGAATTTTGGAATGTATACCTATGTATATAGGTATACATATAAATTCTAATCATGAATGTACCCTAAAATTCGTCCTTTGCCACCAAGTTCAAATTTAGGACCAATAATCACTTACTTCTCTGTAGATGACTCACTCTCTACTTTCAGCCAAGACCCATCCGTCTTCCCTAAATCACCTAAACCCAGCTGCCAATCACGGCTTCCAATTCCACTTCTGAAATCAACCCTTCAATTTACCTTAAATACTGCCTTCCTGTTCCAATTTCTGTTCATAGTACCACCTGCCAAGGCATCTAGATTTAAATCCTCAGTCATCTTGGATGCTTCAGGTCCACATCCAAACACTATAAAGTACTGTCAATTTTCCATTTATAACAACTCACGGGACTTCCCTGGTGGCGCAGTGGTTAAGAATCCGCCCGCCAATGCAGGGGACACGGGTTCCAGCCCTGGTCTGGGAAGATCCCACATGCCTCAGAGCAACTAAGCCCGGGCGCCACAACTACTGAGCCCACGCGTCACAACTACTGAAGCCCACGCGCCTAGAGCCCGTGCTCCGCAACAAGACAAGCCACTGCAATGAGAAGCCCAGGCACCGCAATGAAGAGTAGACCCCGCTCACTGCAACTAGAGAAAGCCCGCGCACAGCAACGAAGACCCCATGCAGCCAAAAATAAATAAATAAGATAAATAAAATAAATAACTCTCCAAGCATCACCTTCCAACCAAGGTCCCACTGATACAACCCTTGTCCAAGCCCTTGGGTCCCAGTGGCAATAGCCACTCATGGTCCCTGACCTCCCATTCCCAACAAAACGCACAAGATTAACCTTCCCCAAATCCAACAGTGACCACGTATTTTCCTTGCTCAAAATCCTGTCACAATTCCCCATTACCTGCAGATGAAGTCCTAACACCAACAGTGGCCCAGGCATTCAAGGTCCCTAACTGGTCTGTCCCTAAACCTACCATTCAAATGACAAATTTCATACTTGATCCATCTCCAGGAGCAAAGACGATGCATTCAAATGCCCCCAATGTTCCCTGCGACTTCCTGCCTCGCGGCTTATCTTCCTTCTACCACTAGGAAGGTCTTTCTTTCTCTAGCTATTAAAATCATGTCCACCCTGGACGGCCTAAGTTCAAGTTCTACCAACTCCCTCGGGAGCACTTCCTGATGGCTGCCACCTCACGGCTACCCAGGACACGCCCAGCACTGCCACATCTGAGCCTTTGCTAAGTAAGGGTTTGCCCTCTCCCTTTTACCTTCCCTTTCACCCTCTGCCCTCTGCCCCTCCCTGGAAGTTCCTGAGCACTTTGCGACTGACTTCATTGACAGTCAACTGTACGCTAGCTGTCTGGCAACATCTCCCTAAAAAAGAGCAAACCCTCATTCTTACACAGAAACAATACAGGTTCACTGCTACTATTTTAGAGAATAAATAGAAGGAAAAGAATGTTTTTAATCTCTCATTCTACTTCTCAACTCATTTTAACTTTCATCTATGAATCCATCATCTCTTCTTAGGCATACAGGCACATATTTTTTCCTGGTGTTTTAACTCCTGAACTGTTAAACTTCTTATATTTATCATCTAGCTGTAACCACCCCCAACTAAAACATATTAGACTTCAGTCTTTTTAGGAACATGAACATGCCTCTCTCCACTGTGTAATCTCCACAGTGCTTAAGTTAACACAGTGCTAGACAAAATAGGTGGCTAAAATGTTTAAAGCACATGTTCACTGAAAAAAATATTTTGGGGGTAGCAGTGAGTAAACAGTTACAAATGCATTGTCCAAAATAATCTATGTGGAAACCTGCTACACATAGGCGATTTCTTGAAAAGTGCCCCCCAAATTATGTAACACATGTTTTAAATATACAAGAACACACAATATTAAGGACTCTATTGTTAATCCTTTCTTAACAGATATTTATTCCTTAATTTAACTTGCTTTATAGATCTGATTTATAACTAAAATGAAGATCACCCTACACAGAAATGTTTCATGAATGTAGAAGAAATTGAGGCGTGGGGAGAAGGGATGGGGGGAAAAAGGAAGTCTGCCACTTCATTTTCTACTTAAATTTTCAATTCATTTCTATAGCAACAATGCTGGTTTGAACCAAGATTTGACAGTCTCATTATCTCAGACAGAAGGAAATCATGCTCCCTAACAGGGTGACCAAATCTAAGATCATGAACGTCTTCATTTTTTTTCAAGTTTCCAGAAAAGTTCTGCATAACTCTGCCATTTTCATTCAAATGCAAGACTATCCAGGGTATGGAATTGGTCCGTTTCCAGCTTCAGCTGTTGTACAGTTCAGGAAAACACCATAAGCGAAAATAAAGACTTTTGCCAGTTGAACTGAAGATCCTCTAACTAGAAAGTAATAGAAAAAGTCCAGTCTACTACCCCAAAGCAGATCAAGCATTATTATTCTTACTCCCATTTTACTGAGAAAACACAACAAAGTTAAAAAATAAAATAAAAATAGACTAGGGATGGTTAGATCTCCACAAAAGTTTTCATCACAAAATAACCTCCTCTTTTACATATAAATGTAGACTGATTCAATTTACCGAAATTCAACTGACCAGTTTTTGCTTCCTATGAATATAGACTCTTTCATGCAAAATGCATCTCAATTTAGTTTTCTTTCTCTAGGGTTGCTTTGGAAACAGAAATTTACATTAAGTGCTAAGTCAGCTAGCTTTTCTTCGGCTAACTCTTAGGATCTCTCTAGAGGATAACACACCCCTCCTGGCTTCTTGAGTAAAACTCCAGCAGTTTCTTTGGGGCCTGAAGCTTCGCGGCTTTCTGGGCCTTGGTTCCGCAGCCCTAGCCTGCCCTCTGTAACTGAGGTCTCCTGGACCAAACCAGCAGAAGGAAAAATGCGACAGCTCTCTGGAAAGGTGCTCAAGAAGGGTTCGGGCTGCACTGCTTCGCAACCTCATTGCTTACTGTTATTTCTTCCTTGACTCTGCTTGCGTCACCAGCACCCAAACCCAAAGCCCATCTCTTTAAAAGCTGGACCCTCCCTCTCCTAATCACATGCTCGGGGTGTGAGGTGCCGCTGGGCTCCGGAGGGAACTAACTGGACTGCTCTCATTTCTCCTGCTTTGAGGAGGGTTGAGTTTGGGGGTTTTTTTGCTGATTTTTTTCTTCTCCTTTTAATAAAGGCCTTTCCATGTTTGTTTCTCAGGCCTTCTTCCTCAAATACAAAACTGTCACTGTCCCTGTCCCCTGCTTCTTCCGACTCGAAGGTACCAACTTCAAAGGGAGCGTTTGCTAAGAACGTTGGTAAACTTATGGCAGCCCGGGCCTGCGTTTGGGAGACTCAAACTCTAAGGCAAAGATGTTGAATTTATGTTCTCTGAGACGGCAGAAAAACAAACAAACAAACACACACACAAGAAGCAGGGCAAAAACCCACCTCCTCTCCAGCTTTTCTTTCACGTCTTGGTTCAGTAACAAGAAAAGTTAATCCGCTCCCTAGTGCAACTGCCGCCTCTTCACCCTCAGGCTCACCTAGAACATTCACTGCATCCTCCCATCCAAGCCAAGCTCGGTTACTGAGGCAACTAAGTTTTTCTTCCCAAAGGGTCACAGGGAAACACATCCCTCGGGATCCCCTGGTAACCGTCCACCGATAAGGCTGGGGAACCACAACGGCAAAAGACTCGCTTTCCAAGGCTTGCGCGGGCCGCCGCTGCCGGTATGGGGGCGGGGGAGGAGGTGCGTGCGGGTGCGCAGCGTCCAGTTACATTCCTGACCCACTTTCGCATCCCCTCCCTCCCCCTCCTCTTCCTCCTCCTCCCGGGCAGGCCGCGAGAGCACCAGCGCCCCGGAGAGCCACCCGCGAGCTCTCCCTAGGCCGCCGCGGGCGGGGTGCGCGCGGCGTCGGGCTCCGCGGGGGACCGGGAGGGAGGGGGAGAAGGGAGGAGGGAGGGAGCCCGCCGCCACCCCCACCCCACCTCCACCCCGGCTTCCCCTGCGCGGCCCCTCCCCCGTCACATGGGCTCGCGAGCACCTGTTGGCGACCTCAGCCCCTTAGCGGAGCCCCTCCCGCCTGCCTGGCGAAAACCCCCGCGGGAGGCGATGGGAACACTGCCCGGTTCTCGCTCTGCAAACCCCGCTTCGCCCGGGGAGGGCGCGGGGGTCGGGGGCCGACCCCTACCCAACTGGTCAGCTTTACAAAGTGCGAAAGCGCCCTGGTCGCGCGGCGATCCGCCCGCCGCCGCTTCCCCCTCCCTCGGACGGAGCGGGGAGGTGGGGTGCGCCCGCCCCCAACCCGACTCCGCTGGAAACCTGGGCTCCTGGCGGGCGCCGGGCGGGGATGCTGCCGAGTCCGGGCCGGGGCGGCGGGGGCGAGGGCAGGCAGCGGGTGGCGACGGGTGGGGTGTGTGTTTCGAGTCGCCGAGTCCAGGAAGGGGGCGGGAAGCTGCCGTCTCAGCTGCAACTTCTGAGCGTGCAAAGCAACTCAGCAACTTTGCCTGCGCCGCGCCCCTCCCCCGCGCCGCCGGCCGGGCCGGGGGCTGCGCTGTGCCTGGGGCCCCGGCGACAGGCCCGGCAGGGAGCAGATCGGGGTGCAGGCGAGCGGGCCGGGGGCCGGGCCCGGGCTGCAGAAGTGGCCCGGCCGCCCCGGGGGTAAGACTGGGGAGCGCCGCCCGGTCCCGGCGCCGCGCACGCCCCCCGCCGCCCCCACCGGGCCCGTCGCGCCCGCCGCCGGACTGTGCGCCGGGAAGGGGGCGGAGGATGGCTGCGGAGCCATGGAAACTGCCGGGTGGATAAATAAGGAGACGGCCGCGCTGGGCCGTCCCGAGCTGCCAGCATCTCGGCGGCGGATGCGGCGCCCCGGGAAGCGCGGCCGAGCTCGCACAAGTGTCCCTCCCGCCCGGAGGGAGGCCAGCGGTGGAGACCGGCCCCCGGAGGGGAGAGGGCTGCGAGGTGGAGGGCAAGGCGAGGGTGAAGGTGACCCGGGCCTCCCGGGGTCAGCGGCTGTTTGTTCCGGTCCCGAAGGACGGCGCGAGGCCCCTGCCGGTCCTGCCAGCCCGGAGGCCTGGGGAAAGCCCCAACTTCGCGTCCAGAAAGATGGACTCGTCCGGTTCAGGCATTCGGAGGGGCTGAACTTGGGCATCAGGGGAAGATGGAAAGCCTGGGCCAGCCTGGGGTGGGACACCCCGGCCCCGAAGCCCTGCCCGCACACCCTCCGGAGGCGGATTGGCAAGATGGGGAAGGATGGAAACGGGCTGACTTGTGTCGGGCCCTTGCACTCCTGTACGGGGAGCCTGCACAGCCCGGCCCGGCGCCGCCCCCTTCCTCTGGAAGCCGATTTACGAATCCTCCAACCTCCCCCCAGCACTCACAAACTTCATCTGACTCACTGTGGAGTTACTGATGCTTTACGCCCAAACCTATTGCTTGGGAAGTGCTAGGGATTTTTTTTTTTTTTTTTTTTTTTTGCGGTACTCGGGCCTCTCACTGTTGTGGCCTCTCCGGCTGCGGAGCACAGGCTCCGGACGCGCAGGCTCAGCGGCCATGGCTCACGGGCCCAGCCGCTCCGCGGCATGTGGGATCTTCCCGGACCGGGGCACGAACCCGTGTCCCCTGCATCGGCAGGCGGACTGTCAACCACTGCGCCACCAGGGAAGACCAGTGCTAGCGATTTTAATCGTGGGTTAGGAAATTGAGTCACTTCAGGGTGTGGGGCTCTTTTTTTAAAAAATTTATTTATTTGGCTGTGCCGGGTCTTAGTTGCAGCATGTGGGATTTGTTCCCTGACCAGGGATGCAACCCGGGTCCCCTGCATTGGGAGCACGGAATCTTAGCCACTAGACCGCCGGGGAAGCCCCAGGGTGTGGGGCTCTTGAGAGGCAAAGGGGTGGCTTCGGGTGAAAGTCAGCTACCTGTCACCCCGCAGGATGATTTAATTACATGACTTCTTAATTTAAAGAACTTTACAAGCTCATTGAGGACAGCTGGACAGTTAGATTCTGATGTGAACCTGGAAGTTACTTTTTAACTGAACAAGGTCTATTTTGCACCCAAAATGAGTGAGCAGTACACTGGTCCCTTGGTATCAGGGGTCTTGGCTCCAGGAACCCCCGCCAATACCAAAATCCAGGGGTCCTCAAGACTCATGTAAAATGGTGTGATATTTGCATATAACGGATGTACATCCTCCCCTGTACTTCAGATCACCTCTGGATTACTTATAATACCTAATGTAATATAATTATAAATAAAATAAATGTTCTGTAGATAGTTGTTGGCCTTCAGCAAATTCAAATTTTGCTTTTTGGAACTTTCTGGAATTTTTTTTTTCAAGCATTTTCTATTCGAGGTTGGTTGACTCCAAAGGTTACAGGGAGGGCCAATTATCTTTTTTTTTAACTTCAAAATTTTTAGTTCTTTTACTTCTTAATGGGAAAAAAATACCCTTTTACTGTCTTCCTCTGGAATAATTGTAAAAGCTCTAGGCTAAAGCGTATCTTCCAGAGTGTTCCAGAGAACACCAGATCCTCAGTATGTCCATAGGTGATGTTTGAAAAAAGGTTCACGTTTCATCTATTCCGAGATGCACATATTTTCAAATTTTGACATCTCTAATGTCCTATTTGGTAGCATCACTGAGTCCTAGTTTAACTGGAACTGTTTTTTTAGTGGGACATGAAATTAGGAAGTTTGAGAAATGCTGAGTTAAACAACTATATTTGTTATACAACCAAGAAATGCAACAAATAGCTTTACAGCAAGGCCTTTCAGAGTCTTCCGTGTGCTAAGGTGTTTGGGAATCACCAAGGAGAGGTTATGCAGACTTTCCTAAATGTATCTGTCCAGTCACTGGTTTTGTGAGCATCGTTGCTGCGGACTCATTTTCCTTTCAGGAAATGCTGCTCTAGGGGTTGTCCCAGATTGGAATACAGTGAAGGGAAATGTTCACATTTCAAAACTGTGCCTGCGGATAATCTGGGATCTTTAAGTGATAAACTAAACTTAGTGACCTAACAAAAAAGAAAGAGCCCATTTAAGGAAATCATAGGCAGAACTGTTCCCATTCAGCTGCAGTAGAAACTGAATCGGGAGCATCTTTTCATCTAATTCAGGGGACATTTAGTTCATCAGAAAATTCATGTAGCTGATACACACAGTTGCTGTTACACTACCTCCTGCAATATTTTGATTTGTGGAAGTTAATAAAGATGGCTTATTTAAATTAGACTGGCACTAAGCTACTAACCGATTACTCCAAAAAATTCCCCTCAAATATCATTACTGAAAAAATAAAGAATGGTGATGGGTACCTAGAAGTGTAATTTTAATTTAAAAAAAAAGAAGAAGAAGAAGGAAAGAAAGGCATATAAAAATTTCCAAAGAGAGGAAATATAACATAGGAAAGAAAAAAAATGCCTATCGTTCATCCCTTAACAAGGGTTAGAGGCAAGGTTGGACTTCCATCAGTGAATACAATATTCTACTTGGAATGTTTCAAATACAAATAATAACACTGAATATTTTTCAGTATGTAATATAAAAGGAACATTTTCATATACCAATGCAGTCGCCATACAATAATGCTACAAGGTAGATGGAGCAGTCACTTACCCTCAGATTGCAAACCCAAACATTCATTTATGTAACAAGTGTCTATCAAGTTCCTACCAGGTTCCAGACACTAGGCTTTGATTATAGAAAGATGAATATGAGAAATTCCCACTCTGTGGAAGTTTACCTCTGGTAGAAGAGATGAATAAGTAAAACAAATAACTGTAATACAGTATAGCATTGAGGCTTAGAAACTAGGTTAATGACTTACCCAAGGAAACTAAGGTCAGAATTTGAGTGGTTTTATGATTTCATGCTCTCTCCTGTAATAGACATGCTCTCATCCTTGCAAACAACATCATGAAGTTAGAGTATTTGAAATGAATGAAACATCAAATCAAATATGTTCAACCTTACGAGCCACAAAGAAATGTAGGGATTACGTAGGCTAACCCACTCATTCCACAGACTTAGCAACTGAGACAGAGAAGAAAATGGATTTGCTCAAGGTTGTATAGTTATGTAATGACCGAATTAAGACTACAATCAAGGTTTTCTGACTCCCAGGTCTTTGCACTATAAGGTGCTGCTCTCCAGTAAGAGGTGGCAAGACAAGTCTTAGTAGAGCCTGTCTATACTGTTGAACAGTGTGTGGGCCCATCTCAATAAAGGCCCAGGGTGACTGATTGTTGAATCTGTGATAAAATACTCCATGGCTAAGCACTCATTTAAAGAAATATTTCTCGGAGGAACTGCAAGGGGATTTCAGCTATGTGAGTTCCTTAAAAACAGCCATGATCCTTAAAAGTTGAAGATGTATTTGATAAAAAGTAAATATGGGACATTTGGGGAAATTTGAACACTGGCTGACTACGTATTAGAGAATCTCAAGGGATTATTGTCACTGGTTTAACCATGAGTGGATTTGTGATTGTGCTATTTCAAAAAAGGAGTTCTCGTGTTTTAGGTGTATATTGTGAAATATTTGCACTGAAATTATATGACGTCTGGGATGAAAATAATCCAATTTTTGGGGGGTAGGGGCGGAGAGTAAATGAAAACTCTAAATCCATATGCTGAAACTAGGAAGTATATATGTGAGAGTTTATATTACTATTATCTCCACTTTTGTGTATCTTCAAAATTTTCCAAAATAAAAAGATTTTTTGGTCTCTACAAAAGAAACATTTGTCAGTGTCCTCCTCCCCCAACCTCCACCCCCAAGAAAAAAATCTCCTCCTAAGATTGAAATACCTTCTTGTTGTAAGTTTCACAGTTATTTTTCCTAACAATTGAGTCAAGGTTAGGGAGAAACATGATCAGTAATTTTAATTGCTGACATTTGCATAGGCTAGCACCTTGTAGTTTACAAATGATTTACATCTACACAGATCTTCCCTCACATTCATGATTAGTTTAGGCCTGAAGTTGAAAGGCAAAGGGTCTCAACTCTGTTCTCCTCAGAACAATGCCTGAAGCCCTGTCTGAAAATGAAATTTTCTTAACATTTGTAAATGGTAGTAAAAATTCGAAGGATTTCCAGGAACCCTGAAGCCAGGCACATGCTGAGCTGCTTCTGCCTTGCAAGAAGACTCTTTTCCTTTTCATTTTAGGTACACAGAAGGGGATGTGCTCCGATGTATTTCAGCCAGTTAACGTTCTTCCCAGGGAATATTATGTCAATCCCAAAACCACATCACTGTGGAATCTATAGTATTATGAAGGGCCTCTCTGTGGCTAAGAGTGTGTTACTGTTTTTATTATAAGATTTATAGAGCTGGTTTATAATACTCTGTTCTTAATTGTATGGGTAATATATTTAAAACATATGTGGTACCTGCAGTTTTGGTTCTATTTTGAGTGGCTTTGGGTTCTTTCCCCGTTCTACTCAATAAGGTATATCTGTATCTGAAAACTATCAAAATATCACGAAGACAACACAACACATGTGGTTAATTAAAGGGGGTGGACACCATGGAGGTTATAAGCAAGATCACTATCATTCAATAAATATTTTATTGGCAATACTTCTTGTTTTGTAGAGAGCTGAAAAACTAACATGGGTGGGATTTCCAAGCACATCGAAATGAAACTAATTTCAGGATGAGACAAACTTCATGTGTTCTGATGTTTAGGGGAAACTAGTTTCATCTCATCTTGCTTAAACTCCAAAAACACTCTGAGGAGGTACTGAGCATCCCATCCTGCTCTCGGCTCTAAGTCAGTGGTTACCAGTTGGTGGCTGGATATGCCCTCGGGGCTACTGAATTATTGCAAGGGATGCTTTATGTGCGTTAGATGTTTTCCATAGACTGAATGAGAAAATGATTGGCATAGAAAAGTACTCTGTCCAAATGTACGTGCTTGTCATTGATAAACTACAAATTTATTTTCAAAGCTTTTCTAAATTTACAGTATCACTTCGTTCTTCTGTATCTTTTAAATTAATGAGTAGTAAAAGGACAGCTACTGTCTTATATTTGGAAGGGGGCTAAAAAGGAGAACCAGCTCTCTAGGCGAGAGGCTCTTTGTCAGTTTGGTAAAGCAAATTCTCCCTCTAGCCTTTCTCTATGTAACACATAATACTCTTTTGTTGTTGTTTGATTATATAGTACATGACACAAGAGAGGAAATGGCACCCGGGATGATTCAAGGCACTCATCCGATTTGTTTTATCATTTGGTATCAGAACTGGAAATTCTAGGCATACCTTCTTTGCCACTTTTTTATACTTACCTAATAAAGTCACTTTTGTGTCCAAAGCCAAGAAAAGTTTTCACAATCTGTGCACACCACTGGACCTGAATTACCCGGGATATAGCTCTCTGCAGGAAATTTTTACAGTAACAGGAACTGCAAATTGGGTGGTTCTTGTCAGAAACACAAATGTTGCTCAGAATGCCTTGGAAGGCTCTTAATACAGAGTAAATTTTTATGTTCTACATTTCTCTACTTGCTCTTTATCACTTTCCCTCCCTTTCTTTCTTTCTTGGACTTTAGTCTGGGATTATTATAGCAAGCAAGCAGATGGCATCGTTGCGGAGTGGGGTTCCAGGGTGAAGGATGATACACTGAGCTCCCAAATCATAATTGGAGGTGGGATTAGTTGGAAGAGTCTTATTTATTAACAAATCCTCCTCATTTCATTTATTCTCCCATAATTATTTGCCACTTACTAAGCCCCTACTCTGCACCTGGCCTGTTACGCTAATCTTCACAACAACCCTACCCAGCGAATACTCTTATTCTTTCATTTTGAAGACGAGGAAATTGACACTTAAAGAGGTTAGTGACGGAATTAAGAATTGAACCTAGGTGTAGGACTCCAAACCCTTAACCAGCACAGACTACTCACTTCCTTCCTCAGAGAGGAGTTAAACTCTCGTGGGGCCTCCTTACCAGCTCTTGGGTCTAAAGCCTTAAGCACCTGCCTCTTCTTATCTTTAGAAAGGCAAGAATTGCTGTAAACTGAACCAAAATAACGACAGCTGTTTCCTTGGACCATCCATCATTAGTCACTTCTTCCTTCATCCCTTCCCTAATAGTAGGTTGGTAAGTGGCTTAAGTGTTACCAAGATCATCTGCACATTCTATGCACAGATGGCCCTGGGCTAGTTATGACTTAACCTAATTATTCTGGCCTTTCTAACTTTTCACTTCTAGAAATAGTCATTAAAAAGGGGGGAGATTTTGAAAGACGTATTTAGGTCTTACTACGTTAAAGGAGAGGGAAATTATTTTCGAGGCAAATGAGTCCTCGATTTCCTACAGGAGGGGAGATTAGTTATTATTTGTCTAAGTAGAAGTTAATTAAGAGGATTTGCACACAAAAGCTATTAAGTCAGGAATGGCCTGTGGAAGCTGAATGGTCCCACTTTTCGACACATATGGTGGCTAAAAAAAAATGGGCCATCTTCTCGGTTGTAATTCATCCCTAGCCTCTCTTGTGTGTCTGGACGTGGAACTCAACTCTCTCGCCTTCTAAACTCTTCTCAGGACCTCAGGTCGTTTTACCATTGGCTGAGGACTGTATCTGATCGTCTTTTTTTTTTTTTTTTTTTTTTGCGGTACGCGGACCTCTCACTGTTGTGGCCTCTCCCGCTGCGGAGCACAGGCTCCGGAGGCGCAGGCTCAGCGGCCATGGCTCACGGGCCCAGCCGCTCCGCGGCATGTGGGATCTTTCCGGACCGGGGCACGAACCCGCATCCCCGGCATCGGCAGGCGGACTCTCAACCGCTGCGCCACCAGGGACGCCCCTGATCGTCTTTTTCAGTGTATCTCTTATTTTGAGATAGATGGAGATGAAGCCTTTCTAAACACTCCTACTTTATTTTTTTTCTTTTAATATTTATTTGGCTGCGCGGCGCCTTAGTTGCAACTCTTGGGATCTTCGTTGCAGCTGTGGGAACTTTAGTTGCGGCATGAGGGATCTAGTTCCCTGACCAGGGATCGAACCTAGGCCCCCTGCATTGGGAGTGTGGAGTCTTAGCCACTGGACCACCAGGGAAGTCCCACCACCCCTACTTTAAATCCAATAGGATTGTCTACCAGAAATAAACTCTTCCCCTTCTCTTACTAGGAAGACAAAAACCAAATGTAGGCAGGAGGACGGGCTGGCATCTTATAATGTTTCCCGTGCACGGCATACATCATCGGCACTCCCTTGGTACAGAAATAAGAGGAAGCCACTTAACGTTTGGGAGTTGGGAGGAAGGGGCGTGTCTCAGCAAGGCCAGAAACAGCGGTTTCTGGGTCTGAGGGAGCAGCCCTGCGGAAAGCAAGTGCTAGGTGTCAGATAGCTAAGCCCTGTGCCGGTCCTGGGGGGGCGGTGTGTGGTGGGGCAGGCTGAACAATGGCAAGAGCAGAACCCTGCCTCTCAAAGCAGCTAACATCCCTCAGTGAGCCCAAAGGCTGCCTGCTTTATGGAAACAGCTGAAAATCCAGCGTGAGGTTAGGCCCTGAGAACTGGCCGTCCGCCAGCGGCAGAGAGAGAAGCCAGGGTCTCCCATACAGGACACCAAGACAGCAAACTGGGTTTCTGCACGCCTGGGGCCTGACATGCCTGCCTGCCTACCTGCCTGGGATTCCAGCTCTCAGCCCTGCCTTGGGAACGAGTGCAACTTTTAAATACTGTTTGTCCTGTTGCCCGAATAACAAAGAGATGGACCCAAGTCAAAAGGTGTGTCTGTGCGTGTGTGTTCTTCCCGCTTGTCGGTTGGTTTACAGTTGCATTTTACACTGTGCCTGTACGTTTCATGTTGAAGAAAAAGCAGTATTTCGAAGCACGGATTCAGCTGCTGAGAGACAGTTTGCTCTGGCTGTGGCTCTTGCCCAGAGGAAGCAGGTTAAACCCTTGCAGGCCTTATGTTGACTTGTTAACACTACCCGTGTCCGAGGTAGCAGGCTCTGATGGGTCTCAAAATAGAGCAGACACACATGGCTGATAAGATCCCAGTGGGCAGAGGTAACGTTACACCATCTATGACATAACTCCTAGAATAATCACTGCTGCCCTTTGCTCCAGAATCCAGCTCCAGCGCCTTAAAAAGTGGAAAGTCCTCAAACAGTTCGGGGCTTAGTGTGTGTGTACTTTCCTTGAAGTTGGTTAAACTTCCACTCAGCCTTGGAAGCTGATAATAAGCAGTTCACAGCCTTTGCTTTTCTTTCTTTTCCTTTTTTGCTTTAGAGGGACAGATCGCCAAACAAACTTTCCGGTGGCCGTTAAGAAGGACACAGTTCTTTGCCGAAGCGCGTGCCAGCATTTTACGATGCACGGCGCACAGAGGAAGCCGTTGGCACACACTGGGGCACAATCGGGTTCCTGAGCTCGAGCGACAAAGAATGTGGCTAATTTGTGCAGACGCTGCTTTAGCATAGTGATGGGGCAGGACACTCATTTAAGGAGCCAGGAAGTCAGGGCATCTCAGCGCATTGATTTTCCAGGCTGAGTGACGCTGGTGAAGGAAGGGGAAAGGTCCATCTCAAAAGAAACTTCAGCGTCTGCTGACCCCAGGGGCCTGATGTCAGGTATCGCGCCTCTTCCCAGAAAGACCTGAATCTCCACGCCTGCTCTCCTGGAAAGCGGCCTCTTGGTGAGAATGTACTCTAATATTTATAGAGGAAACCAGGAAGTGGGGAGTCACAGCCCTGGCTTCCTGGTCCGGCTGCTGACTCACACTGTCATCTTTGAGGCCATTTCCTTCATTTCTCTGTACCTCAGTTTCTCAGTTAAATGAAGGCTGGAGGTGGAATTCCCCTAGAGGCACTGGGAACACCTAATTCATGTTTATGTTTCTTAGAGATAACTGGGATTAAGAGGTCCTAGGACTGCAGAGCATCATTACGTGGAAGATTACATCTTTATGGTCAACTCTAGGCATACGCCGAATAAATGGCATTCAGTCCTAGGGGTCATCCTCCTGACTCTCCACCTATCTACTTCATGACATCCCCTCCCCCTTGTTTTCCACACTGACCTCAAGTTATGTCATTTGCAGGAAGAGTTGTTTCTAAAAGGAAGGAGACTTTCATTTCTCTTGGCTTGTTCCAGAACCTCGTAGCCCATAAGTGCAGATGAGAGACAGAGAGAGAGGTTTTGGAGGAAAGGGCTGGGATGCTGCAAAGGGCACCTCATTCAGACACAACCCTCCATGTTCTTTTAAGGAGTTTTGGTTGTCCCTTTGTACTTGATTTTCTTTTCCCCTTTCAAAGCAGTTGACTTCATTGTTTGGCTAGGGTGAATACATCACTTCCTCTTTGGGGGTCTGTGTTTTGTCTCCTGCTGGGTCTGAAATGTCATGTAATTTGTTGGGTTTTGCTGGATTAGGTTGGGGGTTTGTTTGTTGGTTGGTGTTCCCAAATTGTCACCGGTCCCCAGCACCCTTGACAATTCTCCCTCCTGACGAATGATGGGAGAGAAATTTGCAGCCTTCAGCATTTACCAAGAGATATGCCTTTGTCATTACTGCTCCCCTGGATCTGGTGCCTATAAAGGGAGTTCCCCTGCAAGGGCAAAAGACCAACAAAACCCCACACAGCTGTTATCTTTTCTTCCTGCTGTGAGGTCAGGCTGCTCTGCTGCTTTGCTCGTTTTCTGAACTTCATTGAAGAGCCGCTCTCCATGCCTCCCATCAAGAACAGGGTGCAAACCTCAGGTTTTCCTCCTCTTCAGACGTATCAACCTTTCTGTGGTTTGTCATAGTTTCTCTGCTCTCATAAGTACATGTTGGTAGATACACTTGGAATTTATTAACTCATTCCCCAAGCTTTATTTACTTACCATGTGCCAGGCGCCCTAGATGCTGGGTGTGTGATAGGAATTAAGACTGAGCTCGGCTCTCTGAGAGCAGGGTTGGGGGCATGGCAGGGGGGTGGAGGTGCAGGTGGTGATGGGGAGGGTTGAGAAGAACCCACAGACTCATTAAGTGACAGTGCGAGGAGAAAGATTTCTGAGGGGGCCTGGGAATTAGTACTTATAATAGTTGTCATATCAATAGCATGATAGCATTATTTATTATAACAAAAATATTTCCCTGTGTGCTTACCATGCGCCGAGCTCTGTGCTAGGTCATCTCATTTAATCCTCACTCAGCCCTTCGTGCTAAGCTGTATCCTCATCCTAATTTTCCAGATGAGGGAGTAGAGACCTGGGAGGCTAAGTCCTGAGTGCAGGGTTGCTAGCTAATTTCAAATTTAGGCAGTGAGGTTGGGCTGTGCAGAGAAAGTAAAGCTTGCTAGGGGCCCTTTGGGTCTGGGCCCTGCCTGTACCTGGGACAGCACTAGAGATGAAGTCGTCTCCCCTGTGTCTCCCTGGAAAGAACCTGTTTCTCGTGTTCTGGGAGGATGTTGGGTGGAGATGCTGCGTTTTGAAGCACATCGACGCCTTCAGTACTAGGCCCCTCTGAGACCCTGCTAACTCAGGAACGCCTCAGAGAGCTCTTGTCGGGCTTAGGGAAAACTTTGGGCAGTTCTGCCAATCCAATAAGGGGTACCTGCTTACCAAGGGACTTTTGGGGTGATACCAGCGGCTGAGTACTCCCCCTTTATCTATTTATTAAAAAAAAACTCTTTCTGGGTTTCCCTGGTGGCACAGTGGTTGACAGTCCGCCTGTCGATGCAGGGGACACAGGTTCGTGCCCCGGTCCGGGAAGATCCCACATGCCACGGAGCGGCTGGGCCCGTGAGCCATGGCCGCTGAGCCTGCGCCTCCAGAGCCTGTGCTCCGCAACGGGAGAGGCCACAGCAGTGAGAGGCCCGCGTACCGTGAAAAAAAAAAAAAAAAAGAAAAAAAAAGTCTTTCTAATATAATCAAGACTATTAAGACTACTGGGTACATACACCCCAGATGAGCATCCCTGACATTGATGTGCTTGCCAAGGTCATCAACCCTGTCCTCGTCACTATATTCAAGGGCACAACACGGTTCTTATTTGACCTGCAGTGTAATTTGCTGCTGACTGCCGTCTTTTGAATGAGTCTGTTCTCTTGATTTTCTGGTCCTCTTCCTCTCTCTCAGGGCAGATCGTTTGCCTCCTCAGTGTTGGTGCTGTCCCAAGACACGCTCTCTGGTCCAGGGCACTGGGGTTTTCAGAGCTCCTTTATTAACAGGGCCTCGGCAACCAGCTTGACGGGAATGGCTTCCAGGCCTCTTATCTCCAGACTGGATCTTTCTCTAAGGTGTGGAACGTATACCCACCAAGTTTATGCGTCTCACAGTAACTTCCAACCCAAAAGGCCCAACACCAAGCTCGTCCTCTTTACCCCAAACCGTCTTCTTTTTTTAAAAATGTATGTATTTATTTATTTATGGCTGTGTTGGGTCTTCATTTCTGTGCATGGGCTTTCTCTAGTTGTGGCAAGCAGGGGGCACTCTTCATCGCGGTGCGCAGGCCTCTCACTATCGCGAGCTCTGTTGTTGCGGAGCACAGGCTCCAGATGCGCAGGCTCAGTAATTGTGGCTCACGGGCCCAGTTGCTCCACGGCATGTGGGATCTTCCCGGACCGGGGCACGAACCCGCGTCCCCTGCATCGGCAGGCGGACTCTCAACCACTGAGCCACCAGGGAAGCCCCCTTCCCTGCATTTTGAAATTTCCAAAATGCAAATCTCATGATGTGACTTCCCTACTTAAAGGTCTCCAGTGGTTGCTACAGCTCTTAGGATCAAATGTCAATGCTTTAACAGGGCTGATAAGACCCTATATGAGCTGGCCCCAGCTTTTGCTGTATTCCCTCACTTCACACTCATAATTCTCCAATTTAACAAGCTCCATCTTGCCTGTATTGTCTTTCGTATGTGCTAATCCGTCTGCCTGGACTATTCTCCCCTCTCCTCATACGGCTTCACCTGGTCTTATGGGCCGAATTGTGTCCTGCATCTCCCCCCATCCCAAATTCATATGTTGAAGTCCTAACCCTCACTAACTCAGAGTGTGACCTTATTTGGAGATAGGATCTTTACAGAGGTAATCAAATTAATGTGGGGTCAGTTGGGCGGGCCCTAATCCAATATGACTTGTGTCCTTATAAAATGGGGAAATTTGGATACAGAGATACGCATAGAGAGAAGACCATGTGAAGACACACAGGGAGAAGAGGGCTGTCTGTAAGCCAAGGAAAGAAGTCTGGACCAGATCCTTCCAGCACCAGCTCAGATGGAACCAGTCCTGTGGACACCTTGATCTTAGACTTCCAGCCTCCAGAACTGAGAAATAGTAAATTTCTGTTTTTTAAGCCCCCCAGTCTGTAGTCCTTTGTTACAGAAGCCCCAGCACACTAACACACCTGGATAATTAATTCCTGCTTATCTTTTAGATGTGAACCTAGGTATCACTTGGCTTTGACCTCCTAGAATGGCCAGGTCAGCCTCTTCTGTGCTCCCTTGCACCTGCCCCTCATTGGTGCCTCATTCTTTCTCTTAGAGCACAGGCCACTCTCAATTAGTTGTTTTTTTTGTCTGTGCTGCTAATTAGCCTGAGCCCTGAGAGGGCCAGCAGAGAACTATCTTACGTACCATTATGTCTCCAGATCTTTGCAAATGATAGGGGAGAGGCCTGTATCAGGTATTTACTGCTGCATAACAAATGACCCCACAACTTACTGCCTTAAGACAATGAACATTTATTATGTTAGGTTTTTGCAGGTTGGAAATTCGGGAGCAGCTTTGCTGGCTGGTTCCCTCTGGAGGCTGCAGTCATGATGTCACCAGTCATCTGAAGACTTGACAAGACTGGAGCTCTTCCTCCAGGAGGGCTCCGTTCTGTGGCTGCTGGCAGGGGGCCTCCAGTGCTCACCCGCCCACATGAGCTTCTCCAAGTGCCTGTCTGAAGGCCCTCATGACATGGCAGTGATTTCCCCCAGAGGGAGTGTTTCGAGAGAAAGAGCAAGGAAACTGGATGCCATGTGTGTCCTAATCTCAGATGGACCATGATTTCAGCCATGCTGGCCACACTGCATACATTAAAAGTGACTAAATACAGTCACATGTGACGGGAGGAAAGTTAGCCTCCACTCTTTGAGCGAAAAAAGTCAAAGAATTTGTGGACCTATTTTTTTTTTTTTTTTTGCGGTACGTGGGCCTCTCACTGTTGTGGCCTCTCCTGTTGCGGAGCACAGGCTCCGGACGCGCAGGCTCAGCGGCCATGGCTCACAGGCCCAGCCACTCCGCAGCATGT
The DNA here is from genome assembly GCF_964270905.1 of Leucopleurus acutus. NCBI lineage: Eukaryota > Metazoa > Chordata > Mammalia > Artiodactyla > Delphinidae > Leucopleurus > Leucopleurus acutus. The sequence continues at coordinate 100,543,669 of NC_139153.1, forward strand.
GGGATCTTCCCGGACCGGGGCACGAACCCGTGTCCCCTGCATCGGCAGGCGGACTCTCAACCACTGTGCCACCAGGGAAGCTGGAGTCCTTTTCACGATGATCTGTCCCATATCTCCTCAGAACATCGGCTCCTGGAAGGCAGAGCTGAGATGGATCATGTTTAGCACAGAGCCTCATACACATTGGGCGCTGAATAAACGTTAACAGACTGTGTAGGTCAATGTGCCATGTATGAGCCTGTGCACTTAATAGTCGCTTCAGTTTACACAGCACAGGAGCTGGTGCTGCTGTCACGGCTGAGGGAGTTGGAGAACCACCGTGGCCCTCCTCCTGCCCCTGGTCCTGTCCCTCAGGCCCGTGTCAAATGTCACAACCTTGACTTCACTTTCGATAGGTTGCCAGCCTCTGGCACAGCCCTTTCTACTTTGTAATGTCCCTCTGCACAGATTGCCTTGTTTCCTTCAACAGCAATCCCTAAGACTCAGGGAAGCCAGAGGTTTCTGGAAAATCAGAACGGAAGAGCTACAAAATGGAGGAAGAACATTGTTTGGTCAAACATCTTCACATCATCCTCCAATTTACTCAGTGTCTTAGAACAAGGTGGTGACGAGTAACAGAACAGGACTTGGGGCCAGGCAGGCTCCTGACTTCTACCCTGGGCTCTGTCCCTCTACTGAACAGGGAGGCTGGGAGCTTAGGGACATGGGCTCTGCAGGAGGACAGTCTGGGTGCACAGCTCGGTGCTGCTACTGCCTAGATGTTTTATTTTATTTTATTTTAAATTATTTATTTACGGCTGCATTGGGTCTTCGTTGCTGCGCGCAGGCTTTCTCTAGTTGCAGAGAGCGGGGGCTACTCTTCGTTGCGGTGCACGGGCTTCTCATTGCAGTGGCTTCTCTTGTTGCGGAGCACAGCCTCCAGGCACTCGGGCTTCAGCAGTTGTGGCATGTGGGCTCTAGAGCACAGGCTCAGTAGTTGTGGTGCATGGGCTTAGTTGCTCCGCGGCATGTGGGATCTCCCCGGACCAGGGCTCGACCCGTGTCCCCTGCATTGGCAGGCGGATTCCTAACCACTGAGCCACCAGGGAAGCGCCACCCCCGCCCCCCACCTAGATGTTTTAGGTCTCAATGGGTCATCTGTAAAATGGGAATAATAATGGCACCTACCTCGTGGGATTGTCGTGAGGCCTAAATGAGATAATCCATGGGGAGCTTGGCACATGACAAGTGCTCAGTACACATTAGCTGTTATTATCCCATCCTGGCCTAGATTTTACTTCAGGCAAATTGAAAAGATTCCTTATTACCCATGTTGGCTGAAGATCTACATTTCCTCATTTGGATATCCTAAATCAGCAGCCCCAAATGATTAAATACATATATATGTGTATGTATATTTAATAATAATATAATATATAAATATAATAAGATATAAAACATATATATACATATATATTTGTTTCTCTGAAGTAGAAAGCTTGCTAGGAGCAGTCTGACAGTTTGATTGAGGTGGGGTGTGTGTGTGTGTGTGTGTGTGTGCGCGCATGTGCGCACTCGCACTCTATTTTCTTGATATTTTGCAGAAAGTTTCTTATGTTCAGCTTTTGGTTGTGACACTGTATTGGTGGAACTACGTCTGTTAGATCAACTGATTGGAGTCTCTCTGAGAGAGAGAGAGAGAAAGAGAGAGGGAGAGAGAGAGGGAGAGAGAGAGAGAGTCTTAGATTTTGCCTGGTGAAAACTTAGGCTTGGGCTGAGATTGGATATGTGTTGCATGAGTCATGGAGAGTGAAAGGTGAAAGGATGGGGCATGTTCTCCTGAACTATTTGGATAAGGAAAGACAGAAGGGAATTTCCTTTGGTGGGTATTAGCACCTGAGGAAGAAGTCACAAAATAAGGCAACAATCCCCAATTTGGGGGAAGTTTGCTGTCATGTTGTTTTCTGTTTTATTAATGACTCCACCTCCACCAATATTTTTCTATAATTGAAGCCAATTAAGGAAAATTTTATTCGAGGATAGAACTACATTACAAGTCCCAAAGATGCTGATGGAAATCACTAGATGTATTCAGATGAGGGCCAGGAGTCTTGGGTACCTTCTCCCCCAGGTGTTGTACCAGGTGTGACTGAAGTTCGTTCCCACAGCCACTCACCTGCTGCGTTGCCCTCCCGAAGCTCTTTCTCATGCTTCATTGTTTTCCCAAGCATTGGTGTTTTTTTTTTTCTTTTAATTCTTCCAAAAGGAATTTGTCTTTTCATTAGAAAATAAAACAGCTACTTCATTTTGCAGGAATGAAGTCCAGCTTCCTACATAACTCCAGTAACTTCCACATAGACCTTAAATTTCCTTCCATTCTCTTATCCCCACGCAGATAACTTAAGACAGAAACTTCAGATATGGTCCCAGGCAACAAATGGATTATTTGTGCCATAGACCGACCAAGGGAAGGAACTCAGATGGCTTTATTTAACCCTAATTCCAACTTCATTTTACTAAGGAAATGTAGAGATGGTGGCAAGGAGGGCGGGGACAGTGATTTATTTGTCTGCTTTTAAAGTGCTGAAAGGCTCTTTTCCCCTCTCCTTCCCCTTTATCACTGGGCAGTGACTTTTCCTTTGCTGCTTGCGATGCTGATGCCTCCGGTGGGTGCTGCACGCTCCCTTCTGAGCCACAAAGGCAGCAAACGCAAGGGCTGACGTTCTTGAAAACTCTAACGCACTTGTTCGGGAGGAGTCTTTAGGTCGAGACTTCCGCTGAATAACTTCTGTTGTGTTTTCCTAGTTTTTGCCTTGATTTCGCTTTGTAAGTTCTGGGTCTAGATTCCAGACATCAGATGGACCTGAATTCATCACATCACATCACAGTGGAGAGGAAGAGTGCAAGCCAGGGCCCACGATTTGGGCTGGGGGCCCTCACACGCGCATGCGTGGCACCCGGTAATCGTGTGGGTATAGTGATGACCCTGAACTCCTGCCCGTGTGCCTCTGACCGCCTCTCCTTACCGGAGGGGGCCGATCTCTCCAGTTCTCAGGGCACCTTTTCATTTCTTGGTTTTCCTCTCTGAACTTGATCATTTCCTTTATACTCTGCCCCATCCTGCAGCTCTTCATTTCCCAGATTCCTGCAGCCAAGGAGGAAGAGGATACAGAGCCAGGAGGGGGCAGGGGAAACTGCTCAGAAAACACTGGCCGAGAGGGCTCCGAATTCAGGGTCAAGGTTTCACTTCTTGTCCTTCACAGACAGGCGATACTGAGCTTAAGAGAGCTGCTTGCTTCAAGGGGGGTAGTTTTTCAACATTAATATGTTCCAGAATGTGGACTGCCTCAGAAGCAAGGCCCTGGTGTATAAACTCATCAATATTGTTCAAAGTACCTCCATGTGCATGGCAGCTTAGAGTATATCTCCCGATGCCTCCTTTCCAGAAACACATGCCGAGCCTGTAATTCCCAAGTACCAGAAAATGAGGAGGAAAACCACACAAAATGGAATTGGAACACACAGAACAGATACGGAGCAATGACACCCCAACCTAGCGTTACAGGAGTCGTGCACATTTTATACCGGAATGGACCATTTTTACAAAAGCAAAAATAACTACATAACACTATCAGAATCTTTAAAGAGGCATTTTGTTACTTTTCAGTGATTTCTTGTTTGAAAGCTTTGTGTTTGCGTGTTTATTTTCCTCTGGGCAAACATCTTGTGCAGAGTGTGTTCATTCACTAGGTATGAATGAAATGCTTTATAAGAGAATCTCCTTACTGGCGGGATCGAAAGATCACTGGCCTTAGAACCATATAGACCTGAATCAGAATTGGCATTTTTGCTAGCTGTGTGATGCTCAATATATTTCTTGACATCTGGGAACTTCAGTTCCCTAATTTCTTAAAAAATGGAAAGTGTGGTTTATTATATTTAAGATTGTCCTGTAAGGCACCTTCCCTAGTTTTTGAAAAGGGACCAACAATATCTTCCTTTCCAGATAGTCATTGTGAGTCAACTAAAGAGTGAATAAAAGTCGTCAGTGGCCCCAGTAATTCTTAGCTGATCTCAGTTCCCTTTCTCTTTGTATTTATTGCACCTGGATGGCAGGTGTCCCCTCTAACCCTCCCTGTACCACCACCCCCAACAATGCACCATGAGCTTTATTTTGGGGCCTTTGAATTGCTCTCTAAGAAATGACTTACTGAATTACTTGGCAAGGCGAAATTAAATTCATAAAACCAACAACTTCTTTGGTTTGTAAGTATTTCATCTACTACACAGTAAGGCTTGCAGAGGAACAGATGACAATAACAGATGTCTCTGCCATCAAAAGCTCTTGGTTTATCTGACTGAACCATATGAAACCTTGTAGGACAAACACAGCGGAACATGAGTGGTTTCACAAGGTTCGACCTGATGGTTGGAAAGAGAAGGGGGATGTTTCCAGCTGAGGATCGGGGAAGGCTTAACTGAGCCCAGCACGGCACCAGGCCCTCAAGTGGCCACCCCTCTGAGCATCAGGTTCACGTAATGGGAGCGCTCCAGCATGCTGGCTGTGTCCACACGCTTCCTTCTGAGCTACCTGCTCCCACTGATTTCTTGCTCTCAGCTCTCAGCGTTCCAGCCCGGCCTTTGGGACGGGTCACTCAGATGTGGGCACTGACCTTGGTCCTCCCTCCAGCTGGCTCAGTCTCCCGCTCTCTCTGCACCGTCTCGGGAAACTAAGACTCCTCGGTTGGACTTGGCCACAGAACGCCTTCCTTGAGTCACCCGTTTGGGTATGTGGAGTGCCATCTTAGCTGCAGAGACGATATTTGCCAAGGTGGGGAGGGGATTGGAATATGGCCTGTGATCCAGGTGGGCAGCAGTGCAGTGTCCTGTCTTGGGACATGTCCCATGGGACCCCTCCCTGATCTCTTACTCAGAACAGGGTTTCCTCTAGGTGAGATGCCCTGCCCTTGGCATTGGGCCTCCTCAATGCTGGACTTACCATTGCCTGTTGCCATACTTGCCACTGACCATCTTCTTCCTCTAGAGGGACTAGAGGGAAAGGGACTCCCTCCCTCCCTGCCTCTCAGGGGTCTGGCTCTCACAGAGCCCCGCAGGAAGAGTGCCCACAAGCTGCAGTGAGCCTCATGGGCCCAAGGCCACCCCCAAACAGGACACCTGCGGAGGTAATGGAGATAGAGGAGAGACAGATTTGTAGTCCATTACTTCACCCATCGCCCAGTCCCTGAGCTCTTCTCTGGGCTCAGTGCAGGCCGGTTGCCATGGGGAAGCCTCACGGTCTGGGAGGGAAGCTTGGTCTGTGGGCAAAGGCTCTGGTACAGGACGCTGAGAGCTGGGAGACAGGTACACATGGATGAGGGGATGCCTGATGGACAGATACACAAGGGCGAAGCTTCCATGAGAAGGGGAATCTGGAGGACATGGGGAAGAGAATTTGTTTGTTATTTCATGAAGCAGGTGTTGATTCGGCCCCTACTTTGTGCCAGGCAGTGGACCCGGCACCAGAGGACGCAATGATAAGCAAAACTGGATTAGGTTCTGCCTTTGTGGAACTTAGTGTCTATTTGGGAGAAACAAATATCGATCAATAAGCACAAAGATAAATGGATACTTACAAGTGGTGGGAAGGGTGAGGAAAAGTGGGGAGAGTTTGTGAGAGGGGCCCTGGCTGGTCTGGGGGATGGGGACGGATTAGGGAAAGCAGAGTGTCATTTTGAATTGAGATTTGAAGAATGAACCTGAAGTTAGCCAGGTGAAAGAGGGCCCCTGGGAGCCTTTCAGACAGAGGGATGGTGCTGGTGAGGGCTCAGTGGTGGAGGGAGAGCCCTACACGCAGGGAGCTGTGACTGGAGCAGTATAAGGATTTGCTTAGGTTTTTTCCTAAGAATAATGGAAATCCAAGGTTGGGTTTTTGGCTGGGGGGCAGGGTGGGTGCAGGGCTGGTGACAGGATCAAATTTGAATTTTGAAAAGGCTTCTGGAAGCAGAATAGAGAATTACAGAGAACAAGAGTAGAGGCAGGAAGTCAGTGTTTATTTACACATAATGGGATCCTATTGTACGTATTGTTCTGTAACTAGCCTTTTTTAAAGTTATTTTGTCATATTGATCTATCTCATTCAACTAACGACGCTGCCCAATTTTCTGTAGTGTCGACATACAGCCTTTGTAACCATTCGTAGTTTACTTAACTATTTCTCAGTTGCTTCTAATGTTTTATTTTTACAAACTCTACTGGCAGGAACATCCTTGACCACAGGTGTGGCAGGTGGCATTCCAACATTGCCCCAAGATATCCACTCCTGCTTCTCTCACCTGTGTAATCCCCTCCCCTCGAGGGTGGGCATAACCCATGCATAAAATGAGATGGAACTCCTGCAATTGGCTTAATGGACTTGGATTATCCTGGGCGGGCCTGTGTAAACAGGGATCCCTTAAAGGAGAGATTTGAAGAGTGAGGGGCTGGAGGGACTGAGAGTGACCTCTAGTTGCTGAGAGTGACAGCCAGCAGAACAGGACCTTCCCTCCTACAACTTCAAGGAAGTGCATTTTGCCGACTACCCCAGGGAACTTGGGCCTCCAGGTGAAAACGCACGGGGGTCCCCATCTTGCCTTCAGTCTTAGGAGATGCTGGAAGAGAAGCCCCAGCATTTACATTTTTAGTAAGTATTTTCAAATTGTTCCCTCAAAGGTCACACTAATTTAACATTCCCTCTAGTGGAGAATAAAAATATTTCCCCGTAGTCTTACTCACTATTATTGGTTTTTTAAGTTTTGCCAATCTTATGGGTAAACGTGGCATTCCCCTTTTTGTTTGAATTTTTACTTCCCTCATTATTATGGAAGGTGAGTCTCTTTGGATATCTATCCTTGCCTACTGTTATCCTTTGCTTTTTATTCTGTTGTCTTTTTCTTCTGTGGTAAAAAAAAAAAAAAAGTATAAAAAGAGCCCAGTACGTGCTAAGTGCTTGATAAATGTTAGTTATAAATATCATCATTGGGGCTTCACAATGACGGGAATTGATTGCTATTTCGTTGTTTCCACTTATTGGCTATAATGAATGATGCTGCTGTGAACATTCTTGTTCAACTTTTTAATGTTTTGTTTTTTGGCTGCTCTGCGCGGCAGGCAGGATCTTAGTTCCGTGACCAGGAATTGAACCCCTGCAGCAGAAGCACGGAGTCCTAACCACTAGACCAACAGGGAATTCCACCTTGTACAACTTTTTGTGTGAATATGTCTTCATCTCTCTAGGAGAATTGCTGGGTCACATGATAACTCCGTTTAACATTCTGAGGAATGGCCAAACTGTTTCCCAGGGTGGTTGCACCACTGTCCATTCCTACCAACAATGCACAAGGGCTCCAATTTTTTCACCTCCCCAGCGCTTATAATTTTCCTTAAAAAAAAAAAAAATTATGGGGCTTCCCTGGTGGCACAGTGGTTGAGAGTCCGCCTGCCAGTGGAGGGGACACGGGTTCGTGCCCTGGTCGGGGAAGATCCCACATGCCGCGAAGCGGCTGGGCCCGTGAGCCGTGGCCGCTGAGTCTGCGCGTCCGGAGCCTGTGCTCTGCAACGGGAGGGGCCACAACGGTGAGAGGCCCGCGTACCGCAAAAAAAAAAAAAAATTATGGCCACCCTGGTGGGTAATGAATGGTGTACATTACTGTGACTTTTTGATTTGCATTTTTCCCAATGAGTAACGATATTGCGTGTTGGCTGTTGTATATCTTCTTCGCAGAAATGCATGTCCAAATCCTTTGCCCATTTTTTCCGGTGGGCTATTTGTCATTTCATTGTTGCCTTCCATCGCTTTCTTGGAAGTAATTTCTTAACAATGGCATCAAGTTTTATTGCCCCAGATCTCTAATTATGTAGACCAGCACCGTTTAGTTGAAATACAGTGGTAGTCAAAACGCAAGCTAAATATGTAATTTAGATTTTCTAGTTGCCACATTAAAAAAACAGGCAGGAGGAAACAAATGAAATTCATTTTAGTAATATGTTTTGTTTAAGAATATGTATTCTTTAACCCCAAATATCAGAGTAGTATTATTTCAGTGTGTACTCTGTACAAAAATCATTCACATTCTTTTTTCTTGTATAAAGTCTTTTGAGGGTATATTTTACATTTGTAGCACACCTCAATTTAGAACAGTCCCACCTCAAGTGCTCAGTAGGTCAGGTGGGAATCGTCTACCATGTGGACAGTGCGTATTCAGATTTTGCCCTAAGGTTTATGACAGTAAAGACTACAGTTTTGCCTGCTGCCGTTTCTTCTATTCCACATTTTCACTGACTTCGTATTTCGGGATGGGAAGTTGAGAAAATTCAAACCGAGTGGCTTTTTACTCTGAGCAGCATGGGGTCAGTTGAGAGAACTTGAGGGCAGTATAAAGAGGGAATAAAGAAATACAGCAGTAGAGGAGACCGCTGTGAGGGAGGGCTGTAATTAGCGTGGTGGCCGTGGAGAAGGGCAGGTGGGCAAGGGCATTGAGGAAATAACACAGGAGGGGTTTAATTGATCACGTGGGCGTGGAGGCCTAGGGAGAGGGAAGAGTCGAGAATGATGGGGGCTTTAGTCTGGGTGAATGTGGGCCACTCTATCATAGAGAACTGCAGAGAACTGCAGAAGAAGGAAATGGTCTGGGGAAGATGGTGAGCAGTCTCACCCCACAGGTCCAAGATGCCGATGTGACCGCAAATGGAGCAGGCAGGTGGGCGCGGCCCTCGGCGGGGAGGGTAGAGCCACTGAGCAGGGCTCTGGACTTGTCCTTAGAGAAGTACTAGCTGGAGACCCAGAGTGAGAGGATGAAGAAGCGGTAAGAAAACAATCCGAAAGTAAACTGCCAAGGAAGAAGTAGGAAAATGAGAGTAGCCTGGAGTCTGAAGAAGGAAGCCAGGGATCAGTGTGCGATGCAAATGAAATAAATAACAGCAACAATAAAATGATGGCGTTAATCACATAGTGGCTCGTTACTCCCCTACTTTACCCACTGAACTCCTGAGAATGAGAAAATTCTTGTTTCATGTGTAAGAAAGTGCAAACTTCATACATTTTAGTAACTCTGAAAGCCTGCCCATTCTGTGTCTTTGAAGACAGAATTTATTCCACACGCTGGGTCCTTGCTGTTTGGGGAATCCATGACGTCAATCCCACCCACCAATCCAAAAGCCAGAGTGAGTTGAGTAAATCAGGGTTGCTTCAGCCCAGCTTGGAGGCCTCCGGTGGCACGTGAGAACCTTGGTGGTGTGGCCCCAGTCTGGAGCTCTGCCCCTGGCCACGCACAAGGCCTCACCCCCCCTGGCAGTAGCCACTTCTCCCAGGGCCTTTGCATGGGCTGCTTCTCCCAAGCACTCTCTCCTGCCCACGCCCTTGCCTGACCAAGCAGCCGGGATGATCACTTTAAAAGACAAATCTGATCATGTCAGCTGCTGGCTTAAAACCCTTAACTTTCCATGATGCATACAATAAAATCCAAACTTGTGACCGTAATCTATGGAGCCTTGTGTGATCTGGCCTCTGTCTCTGACCCCGGTCCCTTCATGCTGCCCCTTGCCCACTGCATTCTGGGCTTTCCCCTGCTTCTCCAGTAGCACCTGATGCTTGTGGCTGCGGGCCATTTCCTCTGCTTGAGAAGCTCTTCCCTCCACCTTATCATAAGGTCTCAGCTTGCACATCACTTCCTCAGGCCTCTCTGGCCACAAGGTAACTCTGGCACAATCCTCTGCCCACTGGTGGAATGTGAGTTTCTAGTGAGGAGGACCTTGAGTGTTGGGTCCACTGCTCTATCTCAGCACTCAGAGCAGTGGGGGCCCGTGATAAGTGCTCAATTGCAGTTGAATGGATGGAGGTGCTAGAGTGCACCTCCCCCAGGCAGTCTTCCCTGATTCCTGCTCCACACCAGCCTGGTGTAGGCTCTGCTCCCATGTGCTCACATGGTGTCTGGGCTTCTTTTTGGTTACAGACCTTCTACACTGGGCTCTAACTGCCTTCCTGCTTGATGTCTCCCTACCCAGGGAACCTGGAGGCCCAGCATGGCTCATCTTGGTGGCGGCAGAACTTCTTGCCAGGCATGGTCCGTCCGACAACCAGTATTTGTTAGATGTCGAATGAAGGAAGAGTCCTCTCTCGTTGTGACTCCAGGACATCGTGCTGGTCCCCATGGCTCCTCAGCTGTTCTTCCAAAACAAAGGCCCCGAGTGCACCCCTCCCCCGGGCATGTCATTTCCCCACGTGTCTGTCCTAGACAAATGCCAGTGAATTTTCCTGGGAGGCCAGGTGGTAGAGTGCCCTGGGGGGATGGGCCAAAAGGTACAGATGGCTCTGGAGGCCTGTCCTGCAGAGGAGAGGGTAACGTCCAGAAACTGGCCTGGCTGGTTTTATCAATCTGCCTTTCAGTGAAATCGTATGGTGCAAAATGTAACAATACAGCTGCTTAACAATCACTGTCTGCAAAACCATTTTAGACAAAAGCAGCTTGCACTCAACCTGATTTTGGTGAAGTAATCACAAAAACTTGAAAAATCAAATGCCTGGGTTTAAGTGCCAAACGTTGTTTCAGAATGAATATCACCAACATTTAGCTTTAAAGAAAAACGTCACCCTTAGGCATTACCCTATTACCTTTTTATTAAGTGTGGTGCTAAGACTGAATTGGTGAAATTAATTAAACACTGTGAGCTGGGAGATGATTTGGTCCTTATTGCTAAGAGGAAATACAATAAAACAGAGCACATGGAAACAGGAAATTAAGAAAAGGAAGTCCAGGTAAATGAATGTCCTTTTGTATTTCTCCTTCCACCGTCCTTCTCCTCTCACTTCTGAACTTTTTGATCCCTTCTCCTCACCCCTCCTCCACCACTTCTGAGCTCCAGCTCCCCCAAAAATGACTGATGCCAAGTCACACTTCCTTGTTCAAAGTGAGCCACAGGCCTTGACTCAGAAAGCTGGAAGGAATTCAGGTTATGAATTTCACTGTGACAACAGCCGAGGAAAAAACGTGGGTAGCAGATTGGAGCCGTGAGAGAGAAAATAATGAAATAAGACAGGTTTATTAGGTATCTAGTGTTGTATACAGGCTACAACTGCCCAGAGACAAACAGACCCCAAAACCGACAAGGCCCTCCCACAAGGCCTGCCAGGAGGGACAGGGTGTCCCGAACTCTGTCCCCTGGTTTCCGTGTGCTGTCACTCCGCAGAAGGCCCTTGCCTGGTGGACTCAAGGCGTTTCCAAAAGCCGCTGGCAGCACAAGGGACTTTATGATCGTTGCTTTTACGTTGCAAAGCACTTACGCCTTTGCCCCTCCCCGTCCATTCTGTGTATTTGTGTTTTGAGAAATTGTGTTATTATTGCCTTTTGGACAGACTGGGGTGAGAGGAGGGTTCTCAGAGGCCCTAATCCCCACCCCGGGCACAGTGTGCTTTTCCTGGACAAACGCTTTTGCTCCACCTTTGCTCTGGACTTTCGTTGTCCCTGACCTTGGCTGGAATGGATGTCCTCCCTGCTCTCTGCCAGTAAATGAGCCCGGCTGGTCAGACGGGCCACCTGATCGACCCTGAGCCCAGATACTTCCAGGGACACTCTTGGAAGCTTCTTCCAGAGTAGAGTCTGCGTCAGGCCGTGCGAGATCCTAACTTAATCCATCAACTTTCATATTTGCTCCCAAGCGAAAAAGGAGTCACGGTGCCTGCAAATGTTTTTATGCAGCTTCTAATGCTGCTAAGTTATGGGGATTTTGTTCCCCATTTCTTTCCTCCCAGAGGCCTAAGCTCCGCCTATATTTTTGTATCGGCTCTCCAAGAAGATGGCCCGGAATTGCCGATTTCTGTCTCGGGTACATAGCTTTGCCCCCATCTTTCCTCTTTTTTTTCCCTCCTCCTTCCTGGGTCTCAGCGGTTATCAGGGCATCTTGGACAGACCCCACCACTGATCATTGCTAGATGCTTCTCCCAGCAGCCTGCAACTTGCCTTCCCTGAGCGGGTGGCCCTTGGGAAGCTTGGGTTGACCACAGAGCCTCTGCTGATATGACCCCAGCTGCAGCTGGAGCTCTGAGTTAGCGATGAAGGATGGAGCTGGCTGTTTCCCCAAACCTGGTAGCCTTTGAATACGCTGTAAAGTGTTACAGGGTGATGAAGCCAGATGGGCCTCCCTTAGGGAGCACAGAGCCCAGTAGGGCCTAAGAGAAGTTAAACAAGGTTGATGATCCAAAGCAAGGTGGGATGAGGGCTATTTAGGGAGGTGCTAGTCACTTACTTCCTCACCTAGATACCCCTCTCCTTCACGGACGCACTAGCGGAAATGACGACAGGGAGGAAAAAGGAATCGGAAGGAAAAGTTGACCGCTGTCATCCCCATCCAGCATGTTTGTCCCATCCATGCCCCGCAGCCTCTCTCTGGGCCCTGGCTCCCACGCCTCTGTAACTGCACCACCTTCTGCCCATCGTGGGTCACGTGGGCCCCCTTGCCACCCTCACGCCCCCAGAGCGAGCCCAGTAGATCCTCCCTCGTGGCTGTCCTCTTCTTTCCTCACTTTCCTGCTTTCCCACTCATGTCCCCAGCTTCCGGTGGCCTCGCTCTAGTGTGTCCCAGCCTAGACGCTCTAACTCTGAGGCTGGCCGGCCAGCACGCCCTCGCGCGCTGCCTCCCCTGTTGGTTCTGAGCCCTTGCTCTTCCTCAGCATGGTCTGCACCCCCCCCCCCCTCCAGCCTCCTGGATGCACCTTCTCTCATCTGCTCCCTTTCTTTGGACCTCTGGTCTCCAGGCTGGGCACAATGTTTTGCAGAGATAAGCAGGTCCTTCACTTTGATGTGACTTTTACTCAAATAAGCGGGGCTAGGCTGAGAGGAGGGACACCGGGGACTGACTCCACCGTGTCACACGTTTGCTCAAAAGCTTACAGGGAATTTACAAATTTAATTTAATTCTTTTTTTTGGCCACTTGTGGGATCTTAATTCCCCAACCAGGAACTGAACCTGGCCCCCGGCAGCGGAAGCGCAGGGTCTTAACCACTGGCCCACCGGGGAATTCCCTAAGCCATATTTGTTAAACAAAACACATTTGTTGTAGAACAGTGCATGAGATGTGTATAAATGCTTAGAAAAGGTGCTAGAAGAATCTATACTAAATTGATAAAAGAAGTATTCTGTGCTCCCTTTTATATAGTCTTTTATAACAAGAAAGCACATAGAAGAGTGCTTTATGTATACCATTTTTTAATGGAAAAATAAAGCCCAGCTTACCTTTGCTTACACCGGAATCTCTGGCAATCCTACCCTGGTTCTTGGTGGCTATCGATGCCGTGATAGGACCCGCAGGGAGAATTGTTCGCTGGCTCTGTCAGTGTGGGGTTAGCTGAAAACTGCCCAGTGTGCCTCTCAGGCTGTATGACATGGAGGACAAGGAGACCTCTGGGAAGAATTTTAAGATGTAGTGTGAGCTTGGCCTACTGCGAAATGGGAGGGAGCAAAACAGATGTGGACTCAATTAACTTGCCAAGGAAGCAAACCAAACATCACCACCATGGGAACTAGATTAATGTTACTATTTTATTTTTATTGTTTAGGCTAACTTGGTGTGAACTTGTTTTGTTTGTGTGGACTTTACTTACCAGATGCTAGACACGTCACCATGGCAGGAACCTGAAAATGCTATTTTCTGGACTTTCCCTGGAGCACGATAAATGCCTAGTTTCATAAATTCCATGCCTAATATGTATACATGTCACTAATTACTAGTATCTGGCTCTGTTTTAATGATTCAATTTCCATATCCTCTCGAATTACCTGCAGGTAAAGCCATACATCTCATGTCCTATTGCCCAATTAGTTGTTTTTGTCAGTCTAACAAACAGAAGCGTTTCTGGTGTCCTTGGCCTTGACGTGAGGATTGCAAAAGGCTCTATACCTCATTTGTGTCTCTTGTCAAGTACATCGGTAGGTGTTACCTTTCCTTGGGATCCCATAGTCCTCTTTTTTAACCCCTTGTTCTTCCACAGGCCCCGTGGAACCATCGCACAGCTTTGGAACTGGATGTAGAGATAACACTCCCCTTAAGACTCAACCTGGTTATTATGGAACCAATACGGTTACTGTGTTTATGGAAAGCATCTTCTGACTTGAGGAGTGTTGTTCAGATGCTTATTCTCATAGGCTGTGTTATGCTGGGGTTCTCCTGGTCTTCAAACACCTCCTTTTACTGACACAGCTACCTCAGCTCCATCATGAAACACATCCGGCTGCTGGAGATACTGAAACCTGTTGAAGAATAATGACTTCCTCGGTCGATGATCCACGTGGGTATTTTCCATTCTTCCTAAAAGCAAAAAAAAAAAAAAAAAAAAAAAAAAAAAAAAAAAAGATGTTTATATAGCTGAGGAAACCTAGCAAGATATTTTGTTGACAACCAGAACTTAGTCATGGCCCCCAAGTCATCTACAGAAGACTTGTACTTTGGTTTGAAGCATAATATATAGCAACAAGTTAGCCAGAGAGAAAACTGTCATGTTGGCCTGAGCTGGTCTTTTCTCACCTCCCTCTGCTGGGTCTTCAGACTCTCAGCACTGGTGCTGGCTACTTGTGGGTGGCTGGAGCTCCTCAGGAGGTGTCTGTCTCCTTGTGCAGTGTCTATGCCTAACGTTCCTCATGACTCTGCCCTCTGTATGGAATTCTCCTGTATGGACTCTCTTCCCCGAGAATCCCAATCTAAGCCTACTGTTCTGTGGAAAACCAGTCTTTCAAGACAAGGGTTATGGCTCAATGATGACTTTCCCTCAGAGCTATTTTTATTTTACTAGGAGATTCCTGGTAAAAGGACCAGTGCCCTCATCTAAGTAAATAAATCTCTGGTGTCGGGAATTTGAGGTATGTGGCACGACAAGTTGGGTGAATATTTTTGCCTGGGAGAGGGGTTCCCCTCCTCCCTAAATGTAGGAACGTTTTGCAAATCATCCTAGTTAAGTCACTTCATGTCCCTTTCCTCATCTATAGATAAATATCGATGATAATTTTATAAGAGTTTCCTGCTCTACCATTTTCTGATTCCATGAAATGAGTGATTTCCTGGTACCAGCGAGACAGAGGTCACTTATTTAATTTTCCTGAACACATACGGCGCAGCAATTCTTAAAACTTGCATTGAACGTTTGTACACCCGTGTTCACAGCAGCATTATTCACAATAGCCAAGAGGTGGAAGTGATCCAAGTATCCATCAGTGGATAAATGGATTAAAAAAAGTGGTTCATACATGCAATAGAATATGATTCAGCCTTAAAAAGGAAGGAAATTCTGACACAGGCTCTGCCACATGGATGACCGTTGAGGACATCATGCTTAGTAAATAAGCCAGTCATAAATGGACAAATACTGTGAGATTCTACTTATATGAGGTTTCCAGGTGAGTGAAATTCGTAGAGACGGAGCAGGGTGTGGGAGGAGTGGCGCAGTGGTTGAGAGTCCGCCTGCCGATGCAGGGCACGCGGGTTCGTGCCCCGGTCCGGGAGGATCCCACATGCCGCGGAGCGGCTGGGCCCGTGAGCCATGGCCGCCGAGCCTGTGCGTCTGGAGCCTGTGCTCCGCAACGGGAGAGGCCACAACAGTGAGAGGCCCTCGTACCGCAAAAAAAAAAAAAGGTAACTTTCATGTTGTCTGTATGTCACCACAATAAAAAATTTGCCTAAATAACAGCCTCTCCCTGCGCCTGAGTTCTGAGTCTGGAGCTCTCTCTTCAGGTCACCTTGGAGCACTCATCATGTTCGTGCTGAAGTTGAATGTTGAACATGGTATTAAGACGTGAAAGGCTATAGCTGGAGAGCAGACCATCTATAGCCAAAACCAGATCTAATTTTCTATTTATTTTTTCCCCTTTAGTATCAGAGTAAAACACATACTTAGTATAGATTGTTTCCTTTTTTTTTTTTTTATTCGCCACACCACGAGGCTTGTGGAAACTTAGTTCCCCGACTAGGGATCAAACCTGGGCCCTCGGCAGTGGAAGTGCTGAGTCCTAACCACTGGACTTCCAGGGAAGTCCCAGATTTTTTTTTCTTTAAAATATTTTAGTCTGGTAGAATATGTATAACATGAATGTACCATTTTAACCATTTTTAAGTGTACAGTCCAGTGGCATTAAGTACATTCACACTGTTGTATAACCATCGCCACCATCCATCCCCAGAACTTTTTCATCTCCCCAAACTGAAACTCTGTGCAAATTAAACATTAACTCCCCATCCCCTCCCCCAAACCTGGGGCACCCACTGCTCTACTTTGTGTCTCTTTGAACTTGATTACTCAAGGGACCTCGTGCAAGTGGAATCACACAGTATTTGTCCTTTCGTGACTGGCTTAGTTCACTTAGCCTAATATCTCTAAGGTTCATCCTCGTAGCCTGTGTCAGAATCTCCTTTGTTTTTAAGGCTGAATCGTATTTTGCTGTATGTATAGACCGCATTTTGTTTATCCATTCATGTGTCAATGGATATTTGGGTTGTTTCTCATTGTAGAGAATTTTGGAAAATATAGAGACAAATAAAAAGAAAAAAAAAAGTTCTATCATAATCCAGTTGCCCAGAAGCAATCATTGCTAACACTTTGGCACATTTCCTTTTAGTGGTGAACAGTGACATTTACGGCTAACTCTTCCCGGTCGTAAGGGATGGTATCTTCATACACGTCTCTTTGTCTGAATTTCTGGTAACGTTTCTTAGAAAGGGAATCACTGGGACTTCCCTGGTGGCTCAGTGGTTAAGAATCCGCCTCCCAATGCAGGGGACACGGGTTTGAGCCCTGGTCTAGGAAGATCCCAGATGCCATGGAGCAACTAAGCCCCTGCGCCACAACTACTAAGCCTGTGCTCTAGAGCCCGTGAGCCACAACTACTGAGCCTGAGTGCCACAACTACTGAGCCCACATGCTGCAACTACTGTAGCCTGCGTGCCTAGAGCCCGTGCTCCACAACAAGAGAAGCCACTGCAATGAGAAGCTCACGCACTGCAACGAAGAGTAGCCCCCGCTCGCTGCAACTAGAGAAAGCCCGCGTGCAGCAACAAAGACCCAACACAGCCAAAAATTAATACATTAATTTAAAAAAATAAATTAATAAATTAAAAAAAAGGCCCACTTGGCCAATGGGTGTAAACATTTTTAGACCATTTGATGGATAATGCCAAAATGCCTTCCAGAAATAACTTTGTAATTTTAACACGAGGAAACAGGAGCAGAAAGGATTCCTTTGTGTCTCTGTGGCTCTCTTTACAGTGAATAAATATTCTGATGAAAAACCAAATTTACACATTCAACTGAGCAATTTCTCATGTGCCTACTGTTGGTACCACACAAATAAAATATCTGGATACTTGATTGATTTCTTTCCCCCTAGAGTCTATCAGAGATTTTGTGCCTTGAACATTTCTCTTCATGCGGGGGTGGAATTATTGCAGCTATGTGCCAGCCTGCATGGGATCTGGGATCAGAAACTGGAAAGGGCTGGGGGATTCGTACTGATTTACATGAGGTGATGACAGCCAGAGGGAGGACATGAGCTCTGGGACATCACGCGAGCTGTGTCCCGCCTCACTTCCTGCTGCCCTGAGAGTTAAGCTGAGATGGAGCGTCTCCCGCTCGAATGATTGGTGTGAGGTCTGTGCTGCGTGGGGGGAAGCCTGGGCACTCAGCGCTCACTCTCGGGAACTCTTTGAGTGATGTTACAAGCAAGCCCAGCAATGGTCCTTGTCCTGATGAATCTTTCTCCGCAGTGGGCAATCACTTAGCGATACTGGGCTGCCCAGACGAGCCGGTTTCTTTCCAGAGGCACCATGGTTTTGTCAACAGAGCGCCCACCCCATGTAGCACTGGAAGTCCAGCCTTAGCATCCATTAACTCTGGGACCTTGGGGAAGTTTCTGGCTTCTTGGAGCTCCGTTTTCCCCATTGGCTTCCTCAGTGAGCATCGATTCACACAGCTGTATTAAAAGGACCTGGAAACCAGACGAGGTCTAAATAAATATCTGGTGTTGACATCAGTCCAGGGGCAACTATTCAGTGCTGCAAAGGTGGCAGTGTTTATTAACTTTGAAAGTAACTGTTTCTTGAAGATTTTATTAGCATCGTAACGGTATCACTTCGAAAAGAATATAGCCTTTCTTGCTCACATTATCGCTTCATGCATTTCATGGGGTATCATTTGACATTCACCCAGGTGTGTTACTTATCTCATTTAATCCCTGAGGCGACACCATGAAGAGGTGCTACCATGTCTAAGACAGGCACGTGCTGTCCCGTGAGGTCTAGTGTCATCCCTGGTCACAGAGAAGAGGGGCTGAATTGCCGGACTCTTCCATTCAAGGCAGGCACACCCACTCCAACCCCTCCCCAGAATCTGAATGTCCTTAGATAGGATGATTCCGTGGGTACTTCCTGCTTTACCAGGTGTGAACCTGGGCCAATGACTGCAAATGTAAGACCAGGCAGGCTGGAGTTCAAGGAACACGAAGGTTCGTTCCAGATCTAGATGCTGAGGTTCTCCGACGTCACCTCTTCAGGCAGCTTTGCTCTCGTCACCACTTCACATGACCCTGCTTCCCATTGCGTCCGAAGTAACACGAGGACAAGAACCGAGTCTGGGGCCCTCCTGCTGCAGCCCCACGCCTCCGGTGAAAGCTACCTCTTACTGCAGTGCCCCAAATAGTACGCTTCTTCTCTGCTGTTAATTTTGAAGGCAAGACGCTAATTGCTTATTAGTCATTCCAAGACAGTCTATTTAGAGCCATTATTACCCAGTTTGCAAACACACTTTAGTGATATGTACATATTGTGGCGTTTGACCCTGTAAATAAGAGTTTATTATTATCCTCCAATGTTCACACTGACATATAAAAAAAGCGACATGAATATCTGACATTTTCCCTCACTGTGGTTAGCGCTCACTAGCCATCTGTGTTAACAGTTTTCAGACTGTCCTCATGGGGAGGCAAGAAAAGGGTTTCCTTTGCTCTTTGTGAGTGGAACGGGGGAGCCAGTCGGGGGAGCGGTGAATGGTTAAGGTTTGCGTGCTTCTTCCATTTTCAGCTGCGTGGTGCCCCCCGTGGAGATCCTTGCTGGGTTTTGGGGTGGAGTAACGAAACTTTGGTTCTGAGTTTTTGCAAACCTGGATTACTGCCCAAACTTCGTTTCAGCATGAGATGTCCAGACAGCCCTCAGTGGACTGCGGCCATAGAAAACCATCTGCTGAGACGAGCAAGTCCAGAGTCTGCTAAATACCAGCAATTGTGCCGCCGAGGACAGTTCCGTGCTCTGTGAGGCCAGTGATGCGAGTCAAGGTTATGGGCTGCTCGGCCACCAGGCTTTCGGAAAAGATCATGGGGCAACTCACTGGTCTTTAGTGGGGTCAGGGGTTTTGAGGGAAGGTTAGATTTCCGAGCATGTCGTTAGCGCGGAAAAGACTGGGTTTGAAATCTCAGAGTTCGAGTGACGGAGCCTAGAAGCTCAGAGAGATACAGGCGGAGTGGCGAGAGCTCCAGGCAAAGAGAGATGGGGGCTGTAGTCCTGGTTCTGATACAGCCGGTGGGTGGGCCCTCTGTCCATCCTGGGGGGCCCCTCCACCTCCCAGAGCACAAAAGTGCAGCTCAGCAGGAGACAGCCCACATCTCTCCAGCTGACTGGAGTCCAGGAGGCCAGGAGTACAGACCACGTATTTTGATGTCCAGGCCAGGATGCCTTCTGTCACTCAAAATCATTTAATTTCAGTGACGCTCTGTCAAGTTTTCTCGACTCTCGTGGCAGTTTGCTTGGTGCTTCCGGTATTCTAGTCTTAATACGTTTCATATTTAATGAAAGAGGTACAGCTAGGGACAGCCACAAAAAGAGGGAATACCGGAGCAGGCGTTTGAGAGGGTTCAGTGTGGATATTGACCTTTGCCCCTTGTTATAGACGGAATCGTGTCCCCCCCCCCAATTTCATATGTTGAAATCTTAACCCCCAGCACCTCAGAATGTGACCTTTTTTGGAAAAAAGGTCATTGCAGATGTGATTAGTTAAGATGAAGTCATACTGGAGGAGGATGGGCCCCTAATCCAGTATGACTGTGGCCTTATAAAAAGAGAAATTGGGACACAGACACACACACACGCAGGGAGCATGTCACGTGAAGGTGACGGCGGAGGTCAGGGTGATATTTCTACACACCGAAGGCTGCCGGCAAACCACAGGAAGCTAGGAGAGCGGCCTGGAACCGATTTTCCCTCCTGGTCCCCAGAAGGAAGCTACCCTGCCAATACCTCAGTTTTGGACTTCTGGCCACCAGAACTTTGAGATGGTTGTTTAAGCCACCCAGTGTGTGGCGTTTTGTCATGCAGCCCTAGCACACAAATACATTCCCCTTACTCAGGGCTCTCCTCACCCACGCGCTTAATGATCTCAGATATTTATTTTAGTACTGAAAACAGCTTGGTAGCTAAGGAAAAGTACCCCATTTAATTGTAAGACTTTTTAGTTAGGCTTTTGTTTTGTTTTGTTTTTTAAACACAAAATGAACAAACGCCATCTCAAGCAATTTATTTGACAATTTTTCTCAGGGATGTTATTGGCGTTATACCGTTTAGGCTACTAACCTAGGGTCATTTATCCCTCACTCCAGTCCCAGAGTTTATCTTCCTGCTTGATTTGTGTCAAGCTACCTACCAGAGCATATGCTCCTTTTCTTTGGCCTCGACAGGGCCCACACTTCTGAGCCGTGTCAGAAGGGCTACCAGAGCCCCGGGGTCCTTTGTTCTGTGGAGGAGTTGCTCTAAGTTCCCTCTTCTCATGGTGGGTCCCTCTGAGGTCCACTCTCCTGGCTATGCCTTTGGCCTGAGCTGACCACTCAGAAGCCATGTCTCAGGGGGAGTAGCGCTGCCCGCCCTGCAGTCAGGTTCTCACAAGGCTGGACTGGCTTGTGACCATCACATGCTCAAGGGCCACTTGGGCTTTGTAAGTTAATTTGTCCACCCACCCAGAACTGTTCCGACGGCTTCAGGGGATGGAAGCTGTCAGGGGAACCATACGTAAGCCGGCACATCAAGAGATACGTATCTTCCTGGGCACCGGGATACCCCTGTTCCTAGTACAGGTGCTGCCTTGTGAGTGTTGGTCAGAACAAAGTGGGCTGGTACCCCGAGGACACCTCAGGACCACTCCTGCCCCAGAGAGCCGTTGAGTCCTCATACTCTGTGCAGACAAACCTACATCTGTTCAGACGGGTAGCACTTCAGACGGTTTTAAGCACAATTGATTAGGTTAACTTTTTCCTTTAGGTTAATTATATAGTTAGCTATATGAAATTGCCAGTTTTGTGGGTCAAAAGCAGCCAAGAATGGACATGTTCATAGAATTCAACCTAAAAGATTTAAAAACTTTTAATTTTAATTTAATTACAGATGAGCAAGATGTTACAGAAATAGAGGCCATGTGCCCATCACCCAGCTTCCCCCACTGGAGGCATCTTACATAACGTGGTTCACTGTCAAAACCGGGAAATTGATACTGGCACCGCCCATCAACTAGTGTCAGGCCATACTTGGGTTTCACCCACCTAATAGCTTCTGGGGGCTATTCCTAGTTACTTCCATGGTGACACACTGAGGAATCTTCTAGACTCTGTGTATTTTAGAGATGATAGGGCTTTTATTCTTATGTTTTTGCAAATATTACATTTTCAAAATAAAGATTCAAGCAATATAATGTGTGTAATTGTGTACGTGTGAAAGCTTCCTCTTTTCTCTCTCACGCAATAGAAGTAGCTATGGTTACAAGTTTGGTGTGAATCTCTCTTTATGTTTCTTGTATGGATCTATAGTTATACCTCTGTCTATTTATATCTATATCTCTCTATCTATTTACATCAGATTTATATAAACCCATATACCTATGTAGCTTTTTTTTTTTTTTTTTTTGCGGTACGCGGGCCTCTCACTGTTGTGGCCTCTCCCGTTGCGGAGCACAGGCTCCGGACGCGCAGGCTCAGCAGCCATGGCTCACGGGCCCAGCCGCTCCGCGGCATGTGGGATCCTCCCGGACTGGGGCACGAACCTGCATCCCCTGCATCGGCAGGCGGACTCTCAACCACTGTGCCATCAGGGAAGCCCCTTTTTTTTTTTTTTTTTTTTTATGTAGCTTCTTTTAAAAAATCACACTTGGTAAACATTTTTTTCTCACTAATATGTTATAAACATCGCTCTTCATCTGTACCACGCCTTCATGTATCTTGTTTCACTGAGTGAAAGACAAGGTTCTGAGACTGACTTCCTCGGCCCTCCTTGGCCCTCCACTTTTAACCCTCTCCGTGAGCCCAGCCTCCGGTTCTCTGAATCCTCGGCCACCTTGTCCTTCCATTTTCCCCAGGTGGGTCTACATTTCAGGTGGAAACTCCAGGACTCTCTGAGCGGCCAGCTTCCCTGCCTCCCAGCCCCCGGCCCAGCTGCCCATCCTCTCCACCACGGCCAGACGAGTGGACTGACCAGACTCGATCCCCTTCTCAACCTGCCGTGCCAGCCACATAACGCCTCTCATTTGCTAGACCCGTGTCTCCCCTAATATTATTAATTTGGGGCACATTTATTCAATCTTTACAGACTCGTGTTTCCTCCTCTGTGAAAGGAGAGGCCCGGATCATCTACAAAAGTTGTCTGGTCTAGAGCAGGGGTGGAAGAATTTTTTTCTGTAAACGAACAGGTAACAAATATTTTAGACTTTGGGGGCTATACGATTTCTGGCACAGCTACTCATCTCGGCCCTTGTAGCATAAAAGTAACCATAGACAATATATAAATAAATAGGTATGGCTGTGTTCCAGTAAAATTTTATTTGTGGACACTGAAATGTGAATTTCACATTGTTTTTACATGTCACAAAATATTCTCTTTTTATTTATTTATTTCTTTATAACTGTTAAAAAGTTATTCTTGACTCACAGGTAGTACAAAAGTAAAGGTGGTCGGCCAGATGTGGCCCACGGACAGTATAGTTTGCCAACCTTTGTTCTAGTGGAAAGAGACTGAACCTTGGGGTCAGACACGTAAGGATTTGAGGTGCTTTTGTCATTTGCTGTGTGACCCAGACAGGTTATACCATCTTCTGAAACTTCAGACCTTGCAGAGTTGCTATGAGAATTAGGGATAACTGATGTAAAGTTTCCGACATGCAGAGGACACTCAGTATGTGTTAGTCCCTTTCTTTCCCTTCAAGATCTTTCCAAAACTGGGATCCAGCAGCCCAGAGCAAAGCCCAGTTCTGTGCCGAAGCCTTCGAGGCTGCCTTCAGCTCACCCTTTGCCCTCATTGCAAATGTACATGAGGGTGCACAGAGCTCTTACGTTTACATATGGGGTCCATGTGTCTCCATGACAACAGGCGGAAAATGACCTCTCACCGTGTCCATCTACAAAGAGGTTCTGAATTTTAGATTGTGAAATGTCTCCATTTAGCAATTCCTTAATCTTTTAATATTTTATAGCACTTCATAGTGTTTTTTTTAAATCAGAAAGTTTCAATAAATTTTTAAAAATCTATGTGTTTTATATAGTCTGTAAAAGAGACATTTCAGTAAATCAAAAATCCCATTATCTTCAAGTGTCCTGCCACAGAAGCCCAGGGGTTACTGCCCGTGGATGAGGAATCTTTCCAGACCTCTTCTGGACTGAGTCACTTCTCTGCCCATGCTTGGACATATCAACTCAGAGAAATTAAAATGATTTACATGGATTATTTCACCTGACACCCAAGACCAATTTTATTAGTAATTTTTTATGTGAGGAAACAGGCTCAGAGAGGTTAAAATGATGGCTGGCATCACACAGCGGTGGGAGAGGCCAGGATGCAGGCCCTTGGCCTCTGGGTCTGGGGCTCTGGCTGCTACACAGCCTATATCCAACACTGCTTCTAAAGCTTGTATGTGGTCCATTCTGCTCCTTGGACATAGTTTTGGAAGTTGCAGTCTACATCTTTTTGTGAGTGCGTGTTCTGTTAGACCCTAAACAACTTATTACAATGTGATTTGTCAATTGGCATCCAATAAATATTTATTCATTTATTCAGACATTCAGGAAGGGTCATTTAGGCGTTGCTCTCCAGTCAGTAAGCATTTGCTGAGTGCTTCTGTGAGTGCAGGGGTGGTAGCAGAAATGCCGTATATGCTGGGACTTTCTCAGTTTTGCAGAATGTAGTTTTTTTTTTTTTGCGGTACGTGAGCCTCTCGCTGTTGTGGTCTCTCCCGTTGCAAAGTACAGGCTCCGGACGTGCAGGCCCAATGGCCATGGCTCACGGGCCCAGCCGCTCCGCAGCATGTGGGATCCTCCCGGACCGGGGCACGAACCCGTGTCCCCTGCATCGGCAGGCGGACTCTCAACCACTGCGCCACCAGGGAAGCCCCAGAATGTAGTTTTAAGAGCAGGAGCCTCTGGCATTAAACTGACTTGGTCTAATTTCTCTTAAAAAGACATACAGATGGCCAACAGACACATGAAAAAATGCTCAACATAGCTAATTATTAGAGAAACAAATCAAAATTACAATGAGGTATCACCTTACACCAGCCAGAATGGCCATCATCAGAAAGTCTACAAACAATAGATGCTGGAGAGGGTGTTGAGAAAAGGGAACACTCCTGCACTGTTGGTGGGAATGTAAATTGGTACAGCCACTATGGAGAACAGTATGGAGGTTCCTTAGAAAACTAAAAATAGAGTTACCACATGATCTTGCAATCCACTCCTAGGCATATATCCAGAGAAAACTCTAATTCAAAAAGATCCATGCCCCCCAGTGTTCATAGCAGCACTGTTTACCATAGCCAAGACATGGAAGCAACCTAAATGTCCATCGACAGAGGGATGGATAAAGAAGATGTGGTACATATATACCACAGAATATTACTCAGCCATAAAAAAGAATGAAATAATGCCATTTGCAGCAACATGGATGGACCTAGAGATTAACATACTAAGTGAAGTAAGCCAGAAAAAGACAAATATCATATGATATCACTTACATGTGGAATCTAAAAAAAGATACAAATGAACTTATTTCAGAAATAGACTCACAGACATAGAAAACAAACTTAGGGTTACCAAAGGACAAAGTGGGGACGGGAGGGAGTAATTAGGAGTTTGGGATTAACAGATACACATTACAATATATATAAAACAGATAACCAACAAGGACCTACTGTATAGTAGGGATTAACAGGTACACACTATAATATATATATAAAATAGATAGCCAACAAGGACTAACTGTATAGCACAGGGAACTAACTATATTCAATATCTTTACTAACCTACAAGAATAACTGAATCACTTTGCTGTACACTTGAAACTAACACAACATTGTAAATCAACTATGCCTCAATTAAAAAGAAAAAACTGGGCTTCCCTGGTGGCGCAGTGGTTGGGAGTCCGCCTGCCGATGCAGGGGACACGGGTTCGTGCCCCGGTCCGGGAAGATCCCACATGCCGCGGAGCGGCTGGGCCCGTGAGCCATGGCCGCTTCCGGAGCCTGTGCTCCGCAACGGGAGAGGCTACAACAGTGAGAGGCCAGCGTACCGAAAAAAAAAAAAAAAGAAAAGACTGACTCGGTCCAGGTCTCAGCGCTGGCTCGAGCAGGTGTCAGGTTCCTTACCCTCTACAGGTCTGTCTCCTCATCTGTCAGGTGGAGAGATGAGTATCCAGTTCCTGATGATGTAAGGATGTAAGTGCCTGGCTTATAAACAGTGCTTAGAAGACAGTGTCTGTGATCAATAACATGCAACAGACAAACAAGGCTACACTGTGGTCAAAAGGGGTCCAGATCCCAGCGGCTTAGCCCTTTCTTCCCACATATGCATGCTCCACGTCCATTGTGGGTGAGCTGTGGCTCTGATCCAAGCCTTCTTTCTTTCGGACTCAGGCTGATGGTGAAGCTTCCATGGTTACACCAGGGCAGAGGGAAAAAGAGCGTGGCAAAACCCTGACCGACTCTTAGCGCTGAATGTGACATACTTTACCTCTCACCTTCAGCTGGCCAGATTGAGTCACATGGCCAAGCCCAATGCGATTGGGAAGAGAAACGGAATTCTCCTCTAGGCAGAGGCAGGGAATGTTTTTGAATGCTATTACAGTTTAGCACAATATATCTGCAAAACAACCTTAGGAAGCACGAGAGAGTGTGGCTCAGAAAAGACATGTAAGCGCTGAATAAACATGAATGTGGAGTGTGCTTTCAGGCTTAATTGCTTCTTTAAGAATTTTCTGAGAAAGGCTTGTCATTGTCACTCTCTTGTCAGGTTTATATAAAACCAAAGATTACTGTACATACACTCCCAACAGTTCTCAAATACGCAGAGTTCTATGCAAGCCAAGCTTCTGTTTACCTTCTTGAAGGCTTTCAGGGGCAAACACTGATCAAAGCAAATAGCTCCTTTTTGTCAGCCAATCTGGGCTTTTAAAATAAATTTGGAGAAATTAATGGCATTTTGGAGACTCATTAATTTAAGCACGCGCGCGCACGCATACACACACACACACACACTATGGTCAACTCTTTGGATCCTGTATCCCTCAGGGTCCTTTAGTTACAAACAACAGAATCCATTCTTGAGGGGAAATCGAGTAATGGCAATTAGGTAGCTCAGAAAATTTCCAGGAGAGCTTGGCCCTTAGAAACAATGGCTGAGTTATGCTGATTGCACTGCCTGACTGTTCCGGGGAGAATTAACTACTCCAGTGTCGGGCCTGAGGCACTGTGCCTGGAACCTCTGTCAAACTGCCCCTGAAAGCTGGGTGCCTCCTTTCTCTGCACTCTGCCACTTTGCCAGAAGGGATTCTGGGAGGCTTCCTCCTCTTTCTTCAACTTTAACTTTTTACAACAATCTTTTCCAAATCAAAATCTCACGCGTTCACCACCTTAACCAAGGGATCAGACTTTGCAGCCCAGTCGTGAGAAAAGCTGGGATAGCAGGTCTCCTACGAGATGCATTGTGACACATACAACATCACCTGTGAAATGCTCTTTTATCAGGATGCACGGAGTATCTATTTGTGTGATGTTTGCAGCTGTTGGTAATTGTTGCCTAAATGCGTTAATTCATTGGGGGTTGCGAGATGGTGATATTCTAATCTTACTATTTCTTAAAAAATATTTAGTTGGAAAAGTTTAATAGGGATACTCTTCCCCTTAGTACTTTTGGGTTACCCAGTTGTTCAGCTCATAATAAAAAGGCAGGATAAACGTTCGATTTTTGATGTCTCCCCTATATTTATTAGTTTTCAAGATCATGAGTTGGGTCCTTTTCACCCTATCCTTCTCTGAAGGTGACCAATTAGTTTAAAAATATGTATAGTTCATCATGACTCCATAAATTAAAATGTATTGGATGAGTTTCAATCAATTGTAGTTATCATTTTTTAAAAAAATTATTTATTTATTTATTTAGTTTTGGCTGTGTTGGGTCTCCGTTGCTGCGCACGGGCTTTTGCGTGGAGCGGGGGCTACTCTTTGTTGCGGTGTGCGGGCTTCTCTTGCTGCGGAGCATGGGCTCCAGCTGCGCGGGCTTCAGTAGTTGCGGCATGCGGGTTCAGTAGTTGTGGCTCCCAGGCTCTACAGCACAGGCTCAGTAGTTGTGGCGCATGGGCTTAGTTGCTCCGTGGCATGTGGGATCTTCCCGGACCAGGGCTCAAACCCGTGTCCCCTGCATTGGCAGACACGTTCTCAACCACTGTGCCACCAGGGAAGCCCCAGTTATCATTTTTGAAGCTCCAGCTCCTTTATCTTTTGCTGGTGGAAGACTCTTCAATTTGCCTCCTGAGTCCTTTTGACAGGACCCTTGTGGTCTCTGTCTCCTCACTAGTTTGACAAAATGTTTTCAATTTTCTACATTTTGTGCCTCAGACCAGAATCAGTCATTTCTCCAAGAAGCCCTGGTTTCTTTTAGTGAGAAATGGCATTTCAAGACCACGAGCTGACCATTAATAATGTTTGTTGCTACTAGGTTGGCCACTGTTTCTAGGTCTCTTCAGTGGACAGAACTAGGAGATATATATATATATATATATATATATATATATAATATGCAATATTATATACATTTTTAAGGTAAAATAAAAGATGAGATAAACTACTTCATGAGTTTATAACTGGTACTTCTAATTCATATTTACGACTATGATGATGAGTATTTTTCAACTTAAACTTTTCTGTGTTAAATCGATATATCCTTTCTTTCATACCGAAAACCCTGATCTTAAAAAACACAAGAGATGCTATAATTAGAATATCGTACAATGACTCATTTATTTGATCTCATATTGGACACACAATAGTCTCAGAATAACAGTACTGCTACCACCTCAAATGGAATCACTGTGAACGGTTCAATACCTTTTTCATATCTTCTTATTTTCCCCATTTTTAAATTGTTGTGCTGTATCTCATTTACTAGAGTCATTGCGTACTGTACTCTCTTTTCTTTAAACCTCACTTAGTGTTAGTACCACAAATAACTGGACGTTTAATGCTCATCACCAGTCCTTATTATGTCAATGTCTGTCTGGCCATTTGGTTGTCTGATTTGGTTGTCTGTTCACTGGTAGATTTTTCAGAAAGCGCTTATGAATGGCAACAATATTCCCTGGTTTCTTGCATGCTAACAGTTTACGCCTTTTATACTTTAAAGTCAGTTTTTCTGGATACAAAACCCTTGGATCACATTTCTTTCCCTTGAGAATCTTAATACATTATTTTATTTTCTTCTGGCATCCAGCCTTGCTGTCAAAAAGTTTGATGAAAATTTAATTTTCTTGTCTTAAATGTCACTACCTGTTTTTGCCTAGATGCCCCAAAGGGTTTTTAATCTCCAGTAATTTTTTCTAGAATATATTTTGGTGTTAGTCATTCTGGGTTGGTATTTTCAGCTACCCTGTGTGCTCTTTCACTATGTAGTTTCAATTAGTTTTTTTCTTATTCTGCTCCCTTGCTTTGGTTTTCTTCTTCAGTGTCTCCTGTTATCTTGTGTGTTAAGTCTTCTCTGCCTGTTGTCAACATTTGTTACTTTCTTTCAGATCTTTTTAATTTTTCTTTGTTTCTTTTTTATTTTAAAATTTCCTTACATTTTTTTTCCTGTTTGGTTTAAGGCATTATCTATTATGTTTCTTCTTTCTAATTTTCTCTTCTTTTTTTTTTAATTTTTATTATTTTTTTTATTTTTCGGTACGCGGGCCTCTCACTGCTGTGGTCTCTCCCGTTGCGGAGCACAGGCTCCGGACGCGCAGGCTCAGCGGCCATGGTTCACGGGCCCAGCCGCTCCGCGGCATGTGGGATCTTCCTGGACCGGGGCACGAACCCGTGTTCCCTGCATCGGCAGGCGGACTCTCAACCACTGTGCCACCAGGGAAGCCCTCTCTTCATTTTTGAAATGATATCTTCTTCTAAATACAATTTTTCCTGAGTTCTGTCATCTCATTTCTGAGTTTTTCTTAGTTCTGATTTACGCTGTTCTTTTATGTCTTGTATCCTTTCAAATTTATTTTAGTTTTTAAAAATTTTTAATAGGAGGTTACAGTTTTGATATGTTTTTTAGACTTGTCTTTCTGGTGGGTTTTCATGATCTATAGAGATGTTTTTCAGCTTCTTAATCTGTCTTTTCTTATGATAATTTCATATAGGATTTGATCTTGATATTTTTATGTTGCTCATTTAAAAAATTAATTCTCCTAAACTTTTAGAGGGTGGCACAGTTGAGAGAGTCTTTCTAATTTTTATCTTCTGTTTTATTTTTATCTTTCTAACTTTTATCTTCTGTTGTTTTCATGTAACTTTCCTGCCTCTGTCCTTCCCTTTCACTTTTAGCTGGAGCATCCCTATCCTTTGTCTCTATCCACCTCAAGTCCGACTTCACTCTCAGCAGTTTCTCCTCATTGTGGAACCTGCCTTAACGGTTTCAAGAATTCCCGGGAGCTTGACTTCTCTAGACCCATTAGTCCTTCGTTAAAGCTCCCTCTGCTCTCAACCACTATTAGGTTGGGCAAAGCCCTGGTACTTTTAGCTGCTGTTCTCAAATGGTCCCACAGAGCTCTCCTTTACCTGCCTCCTGGCTGACTGGGACTTCTGTTCTCGGGTCCAGGAGATACCCTTTTGCTTCTCTGTGCTTTCTCCTACATAGATGCTGAGACCGTGCAGACTGCGTGACGGTTGGTGACCTTGTATTTTGGTGTCTGTGGGGAAAATGTCATCTAGTTTTGCTGTCGATGTTGTCCATGGTAATTTGGTTTTGCTTTATCTTTTTCTTTTCTTCTTTCCTTCCTCCCTCCTTCTCTCTTCCTTCCTTCCTTCCTTTTTCCTTCCTTCTGCGTCCCTTGCATTGGAAGGTGGATTCTTAACCACTGGACCATCAGGGAAGTCCCTGTTAAGAACATATGAAGTAAAATGTAAGAACACAAAACAGTATTATTTCATTACCTCCCTTTTATAAGATGCAATATATATGTGTATGGGGCAAGCGGCTGGAAAACAGCACACCAACATGGTGGTAGTGCTTACCTGTCGGTAGGAGGATTACAGATGACTTTTATTTACTTCTTTATACTTATCTGTAGTTTCTATTGTTTCTGAAACAAGTACAAACTTCTTACATAATAAATTCTTAAAGACTTTTGAGAAAACTTCTACAGGTAACCCTCCTTTATCCACTGCTGTGAGCTCAACATCCCACTGTGGGGTTTCCTAAAGCATGGAATATACATAAGATGATTTTAGGTGGTTTGATGCAGATTAAGCATTTCTTATTTTCATAATATATTACAAAAATATATTACAAAAAATGGTAACACATATTAAAAAATAAATTAGTTTCAACAAAGGGTGCTGAGACAATTGGACACCCATATATCAAAAAAAAGAAAAAAAAGAGAGAATCTAGACACAGATCCTAACCTTTCCCCCAAATTAACTCAAAATGGATCATAGATCTAAATGTGAAAGAAAAAACTGTAAAGCACCCAGAAGATAATATAAGAGAAAAGTAATTAGCACATCAAAACCACGATTCAAATGATACTCAAATTTAAAAAGATAGGACTCCTGCAGTGCAGGGGAAAAGGACTGTCTTTTTAAAAAATGGTGCTGGGTCTGCAGGGTATCGTTATGGAAAATAAGTAATTTAGACCCCTGCTTCATCACATGCAAAAATTGCTTCCCATTATCCCAAATGTTAAAAAGAAAATGTAAAGCTTCTACGTGGTAAACAGTTTTTTGTTTTTAAAGAAAGGGAAAAATAGCACACAGGTTTCTTTAATTCTTTCATCACAATGGCCCTAGCTGCATAAGGATTAAATAAGCACGCAGCAGACAAAGTCGACAAATTTGCGACATACAACATCTGTCTAATCTTTTCAGACTCTTCATTTCTGTACCAGCCAAGGGTTCCTGGTAGAATACGTTATTTATAGCACGACATATGAGTGCTAGCAATAGAGTGTGGGCAAACATGACACATGGAAGTTGACTTCTAGGGGAGGGAAGCTTCCTTTAACATTGCCTTGTTTCCTGTTTTTGCTGCTATATTTGCGAAGAGTGTCTGAAGCATGTCATTTAATGAGTGCCTAGTCTGAAACCTTTTTTTTCCCAGACAAACCAGGACTATCCCTGACTTTTTATTTATTTATTTTTGGCTGCGTTGGGTCATCGTTGCTGCTCGCAGCCTTTCTCTAGTTGCGGAGAGCGGGGGCTACTCTTCTTTGCCGTGTGCAGAATTCTCATTGCGGTGGCTTCTCTTGTTGCAGAGCACGGGCTCTAGGCGCGTGGGCTTCAGTAGTCGTGGCACATGGGCTCTAGAGCGCAGGCTCAGTAGTGTGGCGCACGGGCTTAGTTGCTCCGCAGCATGTGGGATGTTCCCGGCCCAGGGCTGGAACCCGTGTCCCCTGCACTGGCAGGTGGATTCTTTTTTTCTTTTTTGCGGTACGCGGGCCTCTCACTGTTGTGGCCCCTCTCGTTGCGGAGCACAGGCTCCGGACGCACAGGCTCAGCGGCCATGGCTCACGGGCCCAGCCGCTCCGCGGCATGTGGGATCTTCCCGGACCGGGGCACGAACCCGTGTCCCCTGCATCGGCAGGCGGACTCTCAACCACTGCGCCCCCAGGGAAGCCCTGGCAGGTGGATTCTTAACCGCTGCGCCACCAGGGAAGCCCCTACCCCTGACTTTTTCTAAGGACGGGTTGGTTGACTGAGGTAGAGCGTGCTGTGTGCTGACCATCGTGAATTCTGAGAGCAAAAGGAGGTGAACAATGACAGGAAAATCTCTAGCAGGCCCCAAGCTCCTCTGTGAGTCAGGCTCATCACTCACATGTTTATCATTTCATCCTCCCAGGAACATCACAAAGTAAGTACCATCATCTTCACTTTACAGAGGAGAGTTTTACAATTCAGAGAGACGAAACGGTCCTGACTCATGGGCGTGCAATCTGTGCCTTTGTGCTGGTCCTCAAGCTGAGAACAGCCCTGTGCTTGGTCTGATGCTCTATTACGACTGTCTTGAAATTCTTAATGATTTTTTTAAACAGGAGGCCCTGCCTTTTCATTTTGTGGATCCTAGAAACTATGCAGCTGACCTTGTCCTCCAGCACAAATACTTGCACGCATGGAAGGCCCGTGTCCCTTTCTAGGGCGGCCAGCTTCCTAGACCTCAAGAGGGAGGCTGGGCAGCTCTGCCATGTGACCAGGGGTGTTTCTTGCTTCCAGAGGCAGAGTGTCTCCGGGTGGGAGGGGGAGGCGGAAGGAGCTGCCGCATAAGGTCTTCCCGACTCTGCCGGCTTCTCTGAACTCACAAGGGAGAGCTGGTACTTCCCTTCCTGAGCACGGCACCTTTGCTACGACAGTGACTGTGCTAATACCGAACGTGGTTTGTACGACCTCCTTCTCCCCAACGCTCCCCGTTGTCTCTCTCTCCCCGCTGCCCCCATAAAAGCAGACACTGAGTTACTCCTTCTGCACTGAAGTTTACCCCTGAGCCCCCCAATTGTCCTGCGTCCAATTCCACCAGTTCTTCCGCCCTCTCACATGGTGCCTCTCGCTGGATTTTGGCTTCTGTGTTGCAGTGGAACTCAGATAACCAAACATCTTAGAATCAAGCTCTGAGGATGGTCTCGCGACCGGCTCTTTCATGAGGGACTGTGGCGTTGATTTGGGCTCCTCTGAGGTCTTTTTCCTTCACGTTTCTAGTTTCTCAGCGATGTTCCGGGTGGTTGGAATCGCTCCTGGATCGTACCCTCTGGTGCAGTTCAGGTCTCTGAGCTCCGCATTCCTCTCTACTCTGACTGCAGGCGTTCTGTGCCCACTGCCGCCTGGCTTGCATCTCTGTCTATGGCCCCATCCGTATGCCCCCCCTCCCCCCGGCCCATGCACTGCTTAGGACCGTCTTGCTTAGAATTCTCAGCACCGACCCCAATCTCCTACGGCAGTGTTGAAACTTGTCTGTGTGTCTCTGAGCCCAACTTTGTGTCCCAGACCCTGACCTCAGCTTTGCCCTCATGACTCATCATAGGACACCCCTCTCAGCGTAGACATCTTTCAAAGTGAAACTGCATAGGTGCTGGGCATGAACAAGGGGGCAGCCAACAGCATCCTTGTTCATCACACCTGCGGGCTACCACTCGTAACACAGCCAAGTATTGACGCTGCACACGCACATAAACACTGAATACTTTCCCTCCTACAGCAGAACTGTGAAGCTAGTCAGAGTGTCCCTGCGTAGGACAAATGCAGGAACGAGTACAGAAAAATGAAACAAGCAGAAAGAAGGCTCCCACCCCAAAGGGCATGCTGGCCACAGTGAGTTCCCATTCCACGAAACCTAATAGGGTGATCGATTATGTGGTTTGCCCAGGACGGTCTCAGTTTAAACACGGAAAGTCCTGCAACCTGGGAGATCCCGTGGCTGCAGGCACACCAGGGTAGATGGTTCACCTAAAACTGAAAAACAACTTTGAAAACACAATTTGTTTTAATCAGAAGTGACTCTTGTATTTAGTTTACCTGATGAAGCAATGATATTGTAAATCTCAGTGTGTGTTTATCAACCCAAAGGAGAATAACTTTTAGAGTCCAGCTTTTATAGAGCATGCCCATCTCTGGTATTAGCTAGCTGCGTGTCTGTTTTTTCAATGCTTCAGGATTTGATATAGTCTGGATTGAGGCCAAACACACAGGGCTTACCTCCCTGGAGAGCCCAGGTGTTCATGGGTTCACATCTGGAATTTAACACATTGTCAGATAACTAAGGCTTCAGCCCTTTGTTTCTAGAATGTATACCACAAACTACTGCACTCTAGGAGGGACATTTTCTCCATCTCCCCATACTCAGGAAGTACCAGCTAGCAGGAACTCTCTATTCTGGAAAATCTCTTAGAAGAAATCAAAAACCAAGACAAGGAACTCTCTTAGCACTTC
This sequence comes from Leucopleurus acutus, assembly GCF_964270905.1. Lineage (NCBI taxonomy): Eukaryota > Metazoa > Chordata > Mammalia > Artiodactyla > Delphinidae > Leucopleurus > Leucopleurus acutus. Next base: position 100,578,114 of record NC_139153.1, read on the forward strand.
TCCTGCAGACATGTGCACCCTGGATGATGGAGAATGTGGCATCCGACTCACGGACGAGGAGATTCATAGCATTTTGTTTCTTGTTTTTTCATCCTTGGGAGAAGGACATTGAAATGTCACTGAGACGTAAGATGTTATCAGTGAAATAATTCTTTCTCAGCAGATAACTGAGATTCAGGGAAAACTTTAAAAAACAAATCTGAAACTGCTGTAGTAAGGTTAGCTGCAGGGCCAAATTGGACTTGTATACAGGTGGGAGTGGCTCAGGCTGGGGAAACAGGGTGTGGAATTACTTTCCAGGTATAAAGGGATTTGTTTTCCAAAGAGTGATGAAAACCAACATCCCAGAGGAGGGCAAGTTCTTTGTGGGCTACAAGGCTCTGGGGGACAAGGGGTTACCTAAACCAGGTCCAGAAGGGATGCAGATGAGTGCCCGGGAAGTGAGACATGCCCTAGACACATGTGCACACACAGGCATGTATCTGACTCCCAAGGTCACATGCTTTTTACCCTATGCGGGGCCTCTCATTTTTTGGACTTCCCCCATGAACTGTCATAGCAATCACTAAATATATATATTCTTTTAATTGAACTAGTGAAATTATTTATTTCTGTTAAGGACCCCAGAGTCCCACAGACCTGGATTTGAATCTTAGCTCTGCCACTTGCCAGTTTCGTGTCCCCGGGTGAGTTATGAAATGCCCAGTCCTCAGGTTCCTCCTCTGTACAATGGCGTAACACCTACCTTGCCTATCTCCAGATTTTTTGGAAGGATTAAAAATGAGAATGTACGTGAAAGTGCTTTGAAAACTGTAGACTTCTATGCAAACAGGGTAGCAAATCAGTATGGTCTGAATTGTGTTCCCCGCCCCCCATTCGTATATTGAAGCCCGAACCCCCAATAGGGCTGTATTTGGAGATGGGGCGTTTAAGGAAGTAACTAAGGTTAAATGAGGTTGTAAAGGTGGGACCCTAATATGATAGGACTACTGCCCTTGTAAGAAGAGGAAGAGACCCCAGAGCTCTCTCTTCCCCTCTGCGTGAGCACAGAAGGGCAACGTGAGGACAGAGCGAGAAGGTGGCAGTCTGCAAGCCCGGAAGAGAGGCCTCACTAGAAACTAACCCTGCTGGCACCTTGACTTGGCCTTCCGGAACTGTGAGAATATAAACATCTGTTGTTTAAGGCCCCCAGTCTGTGGTCCTTTGTAATGGCAGAGTCCAAGCTGACTGGCACAGAAGAAAACCAGTGCTTACACAGCCATTTAAATCTTACCGAATGTTTTCCTGTATATCTTTTTAATTTTATTTTTTGTTGAAAGGGTAACAAAATACTCTCAAGTAGTGTGTAGAAATCTGTTTTATTTAAGTGCCTACATTTTTTGCATCATGAAGTGTTAAGAGTGAGTTTGCATCTTGTCTTCCTGGTGCTTTGCCACCTGTGAAGCTGGTGGAAAAGTCTGACCATAAACAGAGCAGCTAAAAGTGCAGAACAATGGCTATTCTTTAGAAGAAACTCCTTAAGCTTTTTACCCTAAATCCCCCCTTCTCCATCCTCCTGCATGTTATTAGAGTTTCTGGGACTGATATAATTTTTTTTTTTTTTTTTTTGCAGCTGTGATAAATGGTGTGCAATGCTGGTTTAAGATAAGAGTCTACAGTTTGGTGGAAAGAATTTTCAGAAACACGAATTCCCTCCTTCCTGCCTGAAACCGTGACGTCTTGGACTGGTAAGTCACGGACACAATTGCTACACTCTGGTTTGCTGTTCCCAGTGGTGTATGTGGGTTTATCTGCCTTTCCTCCCTGCCTCTTTGCTCCCTACTAACTCCTATCCTCTCCCACCCAACGCCGACACCTGCGTCTCCCTCTTAATTATAGTAAGAACTGTAGACAGTTGGAGATCAGAGGGGCCATCTCCTACCTTCACCCAGGAGAGCCTTGGAGTGCAGAAAGAAAACATCACCTTTGTCCCATCAGTAATGTGTGCCAGCTACATCCGCAGATGAATGGATACACAAAATGTGGTCTATACATTCAATGGAAAATCATTTGGCCTGAAAAAGGAAGGAAGTTCTGACACACGCTACACCATGGATGAACCTTAAAGACATTATGCTCTGTGAAATAAGACAGACACAAAAGGACAAATACTGCCCTTTGTGCACTCCTGTGAAGTAGCTAGAATAGTCAGATTCGTAGAGATGGAAAGTAGCATGGTGGTTGCCAGGAAGTAAGGGGAAGGGGACGGAGAGTTAATATTTAATGGGTCAGTTGGGGAAGATGCAAAAGCTCTGGGGACAAATGGTGGTGATGGTAGCACAACAATGTGAATGTATCTAAAGCCACTGGAACAGATGCTTAAAAATGGTTAAAATGGTAAATGTTACGTATGTATATTTTGCCAAAATAAGAAAAATAAGAAAGGAAAGGTGGTGCCTGCCTGAGGGTGTTCCTCCCATCGAGACCAACCCAGCAGACCCTTAATGGCCCTGACCCTCCGCGCCCAGACCTTTAAACCCATAGCTCTCATTGACAGCTGACTGCCTTGGGCACATACCCAAAAGTGGAATTGCTGGAGCGTATGGTAATTCCGTGTTTGACTTTTTGAGGAACTGCCAATCTGGTTTCCACAGTGGCTGCAGCATTTTACACTCTTACCCGCAATGGCGGGCATCTTTGTCACGGGTGTAGTGATTTACGGGGCACCTTCCGATGATCAATTAAAGCTATAAATAAATGACAGAAACACATTCTACAAAGCACAATGGCACATGGGCCGTAATGTGCTATATAAAGGTGTATTTCCTTCATGTTTTCCCATCCAATCAGATGGAAAGGGCAATAGCCTTGGGTTGGGAGGTTTAACACATAGAAATATTTGATCAAGGACAAACCAAACGCCTCATGCTCTACTGAAGGTGACCTTCTCTTCTAATAAATAAACTCAAGGGACATACTTGTGGCCTTAGCACCTGGGCAGAGTCCTGCGATAGAGCTGCATTCCTGGGGGGGGGTGAGGGGGAGAGCAGGTGGTCCCACTTGTGGCCCTTCTATGTGGCTCCTGTGTGGGCTGCTGGAGGTCAGCTGTGACCTTGAGGTTCTTAACACACATGCCTTTGGCATGGACCTCCTGACCCCTTTGCAGACAGAAAAACGGAAATCCACGCGTGGTAAAGGGGGAGGTTCATGATCTGTACTAGCTTCTATGGCGTTGAATCTGTTTCTCTTTTTCCTACATGGACTTCTTCTTTTGGTCTTAACGTCTCTTCTTCCTCGTTGTGGGTCTTATTTCTCTGGATGGCTGGGTGGTTGTCAGGCTCCTGGATAAAGAGTGTTCCGGCAGGACAGGTCTGTCGTGAGGGTGTGCGGGTACCTGCATCTTGAGCATCTTTTGGGAGGTGTCAGGGAGCCACTTGGTTGAGCTGGGTGGGACCAAAGCAGAGATGAAAAATGTTTTCCTCACTTTTTCACGTATTTGCTTTTCTACCACTGGCTTTCCTTAGCCTTCTGGTATCTGGGTGAGTAAGTTAGCTGCGTGGAGGAAGCTTTGCTTTTGGGGGGGGTTTACCTTTTTCTTTCCACGCGTTTTATACTTAAGTTTTCACTGTTTTTGTGGCCAGGAGGGAGGGTAATAACTTCCGGGGTTCCGAGGGCTCTTTTCTTTTTTACAATTTCTCCAAGAATTCGCTCTTATGGCTGATGTTCCTTCCTCTATTTCCTCACTTTTCGCAAAAGGCAGAACATGTTCTGAGAGTGCGTAGGTTTGTGTGTGTGTGTGTGTGTGTGTGTGTGTGTGTGTGTGTGTGTGTGATTGGTTAAGAGCAATTGTTGGTATTTGAAATACTCTTTTGACCTTGATGTGCTGGCTCAGCAGCAATTTTTATTGTGTAAGCTGAAGCAAAAAACAGTCCATGTAAAAATCTATGTTCTCTGCAATACTGAGCACATTGTGCTCTTTATATGTGAAATGCCACCAACGGCAGCATAAATAAGAGATGATGTGAATCTTGGCAGGTGGTGGAGTGGCGACACTATGGTCAATGCAATAATGCTTTCTGGCTGGGATCAGACTCACTTCCTCTTTTCTCTTTGCATGTCAGTCCCTGAGACCTTACTATGTACCTAGTTCCAGTGGCATAAGGAGAAGAAGAAGACAAATTCCTTGCCCTCAAGAAGCTTGGGGAAGACACGGAGGGGTAAACAGTGATAATTGCTACTGTAGATGTTTGGACCTGATGTGGAAAGGCTGCTTCTCTCTGTTTCATAGAGAAAAGGAGGGCTTTGAGGGAGCAGAGTGAGTGAGGGTTGGGCTGGAGCTAGACAGGGTTTCTCATTCTTGGAACTGTTGGCATTTTGGACCAGATCATTCTTCGTCGTGGGGACTGTGCTGTGCTTTGTAGGATGTGGAGCAGATCCTTGGCCTCTGCCCACTAGATCAGGGGTCCCCAGCTCCTGGGCCATGGACCAGTACTGGTCCGTGGCCTGTTAGGAACCGGGCCGCACAGCAGGAGGTGAGCGGTGGGCAAGTGAGCAAAGCTTCATCAGCCGCTCCCCATTGCTCGAATTACTTACTGCCTGAACCACGCCCCTCACCCCCAGTCCGTAGAAAAATTGTCTTCCACGAAACCGGTCCCTGGTGCCAAAAAGGTTGGGGACCGCTGGACTCGATGACAGGGTAGCAATACTCCTCTCCAGGTTATAGTAATAAAGATGCTTCCAGATGTAGACAAATGTCTGCTGGGGGACAAAATTGTCCCTGGTTGAGAATCACTGAGTCCCCAGGGAAATCAGAGAGGAAACGGGCCTTCCATGCCCAAGCTTGGGGTGGGGTGGGGAGAGGGCCCTGCCCAGTAGGACACCCTCAGGTGGTTCAAAACTGGGTGGAGCTCAGTACATCTGGCGACTGGAAGGTAAATGGGCCAGGTCTTGACCGTCCCACATGAAGGGTGCAAACTAACCACCGAGGTGCAGGGTGGGCAACGGGGAACAGTGCCACACAGCCAACTACGCTGTCCTGGGTGTGGCCTACTGATGGGCGCCATTAGTAATACGCGCCGCCAGGCAGCTTCCCATTGTCACGAGTTAGTCTCGCTAAGTACGCGCTAAGCTTTAAAAATCATCACTTCAAAAAGCTGCACAGAAAAGTCAGGTGCTTCGGGAAAGCCCAGGGCTCTTTGTTTCTGGCCATGCTCTCTCGAGAGGGCTTCACGTGGCCTCACGGGAGCCGGCCAGGAGGGTCCAGTGGAAGACCACCCGCTAGGAAACATCAGAGGCACGAAGACTAGAGTCTGGGAGACCAGGTAGAAGGCAATAGAAATAATGAGGGCCTGAAACAATACACGACGTCCCTGGGGAGGGGAGGCGGGGCTGGCTTGTGGGCCCATCGGAAGGTGTAATCAGCCAGGCTGGGATGGCGGCCCGGGAGGGGAAGGCACAGCCGCAGCTGAGCCCAGATTGTCTGGTTTGGACGTCTCCCTGGGCAGGTGCACAGAGCTGGGAGGCGGGGGAGAGCCAGAGCAGGTACGAAGGGAAGACAGAGATGGTGAGAGAGAGTCCCTAGTCAGGACAGCGGAGAGATCAGCTTCCAGATGCCTGGAATCCGGGGTTGAGGGAAAAGGACTGGGTTGAAGATAAAGATTTGTGAGTGCCCATAGTGGAAGCTGAGGGTGAGATTGCCCAGGGGGGTGGGTGGAAAGAGAAAGAGTGAGGGGGGGTGGATGGATCAGAGAACAGCAGCTGTTTTCCATTACTATGGAATCCTGCTATCAAGTCCTGTCTCCCATGCTCCCTTTCCAAACCCACAGGCCACTGGGATTTTCTCCTAACTATTCCCTTCTTTTAAAGTCTAACCCACTCGTGTTCCACCTAAACAATGACAATTCTGCAGACCTTCTGGGTCGGGCCGCTCTGTACTTCTGTTAACTTTCCCGTGTAACTCCTCTGTAAGCTCGTTAAGGCTGGGACTCCATTTTCGTATCTCTCCCCACTTTCTCTAAATCAGTTAAACCCAGTAACAACTCCCCCTCTGAGGGCTGTGGGATGCTGAGTTGAAGATTCTGGGCCCAGGTGAACATTTTGACTAGAGGACAAAGTTCAGGTCCCCTCAGAAGAGCCTGACACCCATGTCCTTCCTGTCAGCACCTGGGGCTCGGGGCTGACTCACTGAACCAACATTCCTTGGGTCTGTGTGGTGACCCCTAACCCTGATGCCATGAGCAGCCTGAAAGGAGACCCTCCGTGGCCTTATCTCTGAAAACACCGCTTGGCGGACTTGTGGTCTATTTTACTAAAAATAAGGAATGGGTGAACACTTTTTCGGGGGGTTGTTGTTTAAATAAATTGAATAAAAACCAAACAAATAAAAATAAGCTGGAAATGGATAAACAATAAGGTCCTACTGTCTAGCACTGAGAACTATATTCAATATCCTGTGATAAACCATAATGGAAAAGAACATAAGAAAAAAGAATGTATATATATGTATAACAGAATCACTTTGCTGTTCAGCAGTAATTAACACAACATTCTAAATCAACTATAAGTCAATGAAAAAAGCCAAGCTGGATGTTTAAACAGCGTGTTGAAAAAGAAAGCGCTGAACTCATTGTTTATTTTGGAAAAAATATTAAAACTCCGTTAATCCTGCTGTAGTTGGTTGTCAGCACCAGAAAGTCTGGTCCGAGGCCTTCCTTAGTGAGGCCAGCTGGAGGGACAGCTCGGAGGTGCTGTCCAGTGTTTCCTCTCCTGCCGGGCTTATCCGCCAGCGAAGGTGCAGCTTATCACCGTGGATGTGTCCACCGGGCTGCTTCTGAACTTTAACCCACTGTTGCAACTGGGGTCACGGCAGGAGGGACAGGACCCAGGCCCCCGTGCGGCTCACCCGACTGTGGAACCGGTGTCAGCCCCGTGCTCCGACCTGCAGGCTGGTGAGGGGTGTCAGCCCCCCGTGGGCTGGGTGAGATGCATCGGGAAGCGGGGACTCCCTGGAGAGGGGAATGTGGTCCAGAGGGAGCGAGGCCTCCGTCAAGGCCCTCCTGGTCTCCGGAGGGAGCTGCAGCATTGCCTAGGCTGGCCACACATTTTACCTACCCATCCGGTCTGTCCTGTGTTCTGAGTCTGCACTCTTCAGTGTTTCCCAGAGTGCTGGGCCCTGGCTGATTTTGCTTCTTGTCCAAGTCGCCAGTTTAATAACTTCCTTCTTGCTCCATTCACCCTCTGATGGAGACACAAAGCCAGCCACGTCTCCCCTTCTTCGCCCCGATGAAGGGGGCTTCTCTGCTCAGAAGGCGGGATCAGCCTGCACCCACAAGCACGCAGCCCCCACAAGAACGCAGCACCCAGGCGTGTTTCAGCGCGCAGCAGAAAGAGCGGGAGTTCCAGCCTCCCAAGCCCAGGCCTCTGTTTCAGGGCTGCACTGGGGCTGGGGTAGCTCTATCTGTATGCCGGCCCCGCCTCCCTCCCCTTACCTCTGCCACATGCCACTCCGCACTACCAGCAGCCCGGGGGGAGAGTGGTTTTCTTGGAACATACTGAGGTCTCAAACCTCCTTGGGGTAGAGGCGTCAGAGCGGAGAGGGTGGGTGTGTTCTTCCCAGCATCCCCAAAGCTGTCTCAACCCGGCCATGATGTTTTGGGGTTTAAAGGCATCTGGAGAAGCAGGAGGGCAAACTTCCTCTGGGCGTGAGCGCTTCCATTCAGAATACTGTAATTTAAAATCGGTAGGTCCTACGCACTCTCCTGTTATTTCCATGTGTGTGCCAAGTTTATAAAGCTGTCAGTCTCCATAACCTCAAGTGCACGTAGCTTTTTCCTTTTACTTAATTCGATTTTTGGTGGGAGGCACACGTGGACAGAAAGAAAGGTGCCCCATGCCCAGCTTCTCCATCCTGGCTCAGAGATTTGCTGAGGCGCTTGGGGTGAAGCCAGCCTCGGGCTCCTGTCTTCGGGGCAGGGGGGACCTGGACTGAGGATGGGGGCAGGGCAGAGAAGAGGAGACTGGATCTTGGCTTCTGGAGCCCGCAGGAGCCACGCGGAGGGGCTAAGGGGCCTTTAACCCTTTCTTGTTTGTGCCAGCGAGCTTTTTCCAAATCGTCCTTCCACAGCCCCACCCTCCCTTGCGTGGGAGCTGGCACGATTGGGGAAAGTGGATAAACCTTTGGAGAGGCTGAAGACAGGGGGGGCCGGCCGTAGGGAGCCGATCAAGGGACGCTTTGGGCTAAGCTTCTGGGAACTTCCTTCTTGCTCCTTTCACCCTCTGATGGAGACACAAAACCAGCCGCGTTTCCCCTTCCTCGCCCCGGTGAAGGGGCCGCCTGTGCTCAGCGCAGGAGTCCGCCGGCCTGCTGGGAGCTGTGGAGACACGTGGCTGCCCCAGAGGCAGTGAGTCAGCATCCGCCCTCCCCTGGAGGCCCCGCGAACCCACAAGGGTGCTCATCCCCTGGGGTTAATATTAACCGTCCAGGCAGGCCCAAGGCAAACCCAGGGAGGGGGCGTGGCATCCCAGGGTGAGCTGATGGGAAGATCCGGGATCCCGGAGGGCTCTTAACCAGGGCCCTTCAAATGGTCCAGCCCATCCCTCCTGAAATTCATTTTCTCTTTCCCTGCTGCCCAGGTATTTAAGTGAAACACTGCCTCTGGCTTGGTCCATGTTAGGGAGGGACCCGAGGGTCACAGTGTGTTTGTGATTTTTCAGAGGTTAAGAAGGGCTTTGGGGTCAGAGCTGGGTTAGAGGTCAAGGTCCATGGTTGATGGCTCTGAGGCCTTGGGAGGGCTCTTTTCTGAGCCTCGGATGAGGAGAACCAACTTCACAGTATGTATAGCACAGGTTATGTAGCAGCTATCATCTTTCTTTTCATGAATGACTGTTTCCCTTGCCTCTTCCCCCAAGATGTGGCTTTCCTGCCACTCTGACCTAATAGGGGAACTTCTCAACAATTCTGCCATGAATCTTGTAGATAGGATTTTAAGCACGGTAATGGGTGGCTGGTTTCCCTTCCCTGGGTGGTGTGAGAGGGGAGGGTGGCTGTGTATACAGAGGTGGGAGAACCACGCAGGGGGTGCTGTGCTGGGCTGCACCCACTCACCGCAAGTGCTGCAGGAGCGGCAAAGCGTTGATTTTCCTGTGCAGGGGCTTTCCTAAGCGATCCCGCACACACGGGTGGGCCTGAGATGTCTAGATTATGGGGAATCATCAGGCCTCTGACATTTGGAAAAGTGAATTCTGCCAGTTGTGAGCGAGTACTGCAGTCCTGGGGATTTGGGCAAAAGGGTTGATGAAGTGCGGCCGTGTCAGCTCCTGTCCTTGCAGGCTTATCACCCACCGACAGATAACCAGGCTTGGCCAGATGACTCACGAGGGTGGCTTAACTCCTCTCAGGACTGTTCATGGCCAGCTCCAGGGAAATTGGGGGAAAACAAGCAAAAAGAGGAAGATTTGTTTGTTTGCTCGACAAATATTTACCGAGCGCCACGATGTGACAGCCTGTTCTAAACCACAGAAGATGCAGAGCCCTGAGCAAGACAGGCAAGTTCCCAGTTGTCAGGCAGCGTTCATTCCAGGGAGAGAGGACAATAAATAAATTAGGCGCGCAAGTAAATAAACAAGGGAACTCTGCAAGCCGTCAGCGCCCTGAAGACAGAGAACTAGGCAGGCCGTGGTTCTCACATTTGAGCGCGCACCAGGCTCACGTGTGGCCGGGCCCTACCCCACTGCTTCTGGCTCAGTGTGTCCAGGGAGGGGCCGGATAATCTGCCTTTCTAACAAGTTCTCAGGTGGTGCAGACGTTGCTCGTCCCTGGAGCGCACTTGGAGAACCACGGACTAGGGTCCCCGTATAAAGCGGTGGAGCGGGGGCTAGTTTAGAAACAGCTCAGGAAGGGTCAAGGATGTCAGGATTGTTCCCTTGCAGTTGGCCGGGGGTGGGGGGGGGGGGGTGGGTAGAGCGGGTAGGGGGTAGGGGTGGAGGCTGTATGTTATTTGCAGTTCTTTTTTGGAATGGACAGCCACAAGGAAAGGAAAACAGAGTGTCTCTCTCATATCTCCCTCTACTTTTGTCCCTGTTCAGATGAGCATTTGGAATCTCATTGTTCTGGGCAGTTGGCCATCCAGCTGGCCTCAAGGCATGATGCTACCTTGCGGCCTAGAATATTTTCATCTCTTTGTTAGTTCTCACGAGGCAGCAAATGAAAGCAGATCTGAGTCTCAACATTTCAGGAACATCACTGATACCAGAGGGAAGGAGATCCTTGTTCTGCTTATAACCAGCTCTAGGGCTCCCTGGGCCCCTTCCTACCAGTTACCCATTGTGTAGTTGTGTTTTTGTAAAATAAAGATAGGAAGCATCATAGATTAATAGATCAGAGTTGACCTGAGGGCAGAAGATAGAACTTCACCTTTCTATCCTCAGGGTCTAGCAGCATGCCTGCCCTAACGGTAAGCCATGCCTGCTTGTCGACTGCAAACCTTCATTCAGTTATTTATTCACAACTAGACACTCTGCTGTTTGCTGGGGTGTAAAAGGCAAAGTCAGACGAGCCCTTGCTCTCATGGAGTTTATGGTGTAGGTCGGGGATGAGGACAGATGGACAGGTTGTTACCCTGTGGGGTGCTGCCTGAAATTCTATGCTAGGAGTGGGACAGGGTACTATGGAAACATATGGCCTAGGGAGATCAGGAAGGCTTCCTGGAAGAAGTGGCAGATAGCATGGGGGTGAGTGGGGTGGAGAGCAGGAGTGTGCATCTGCGTAGGCCCAGAGGTAGGAGGCACATTCCCTGACTGGCGTCAGTTCAGGACAGTTGGGGTCAAGAACTGAGACTCGACCTTGAAGGGCATTATAGGGAGTAGTCAGCGTTAGGGCACATTGAGAAAGTGTCTTAGGGCTGGTTGCCCTACCCGGCTGGTTGCTATTTACCCTAAGTGTAAAGGCTCTGACTTATGTCCTGAATGGGAATTAGTCAAATACCCAGGTTAGGGAAACTTGCAGCGGTGGTGACTGGACTCTGCTTTGAGTTGGCTCTGTTTGCAGGTCCGGGTTCCCAGGTTTCATCTCCTCTCACCTGTTGAGTAGGGAGGGCTGGGCAAACCAGTTTGGGCAAAGGAAGAGGTCTGTTGAACTCTGCACCATCAAAGAGCCTTCTTGGGACACAAGTGACAACTCTATTACAGTGTGGTTTTGGGGGAAAGATCGCGTCCAAAATGGTTGTTGAAATATTAAAGTATAGTTTTAGTGCCTGGAGAGGCATAGCTGGTTTCCTGTGAGCTCTGTCTGTCTGCCTGCCGGGCACGTAGGTCCCGGCTAATGACTCTGTGACTTGGGCAGGTCAGTTAGCCTTTTTGCACCTGACTTCTTTATAGTTACAAAATGGGGATAGTCTCAGCCTCTGTGAAAGCCGGGGGATGCTGTGTATAGAAATGGGATGGTGTTTGCGAAAACACTGGGCTTCTGGAGGAAAAGTTCAAACGTCCAGGACGTGGATTGTTAAAGACGTTTAGTTGGTATGGCAATGGTCACTGTATATGCTGTGTGTGTGTGTGTGTGTGTGTGTGTGTGTGTGTGTGTGTGTGTGTACTTAATGGTTAACTCTTCAGCCCAGTATCTGTATCTAGTTTATTTCTATAAAAATACTTTCTACTTGCTTTTATATAGACTTTCTTCTTTTTTATTTATAGAGAGAATAGTATGTTCAGAAACTTTAGGTTATTAAAACATCCCCAGTAGAAAGAGAATGGGCCAAACACAACTTTTCCAGTTAATTATCAATGTACTTGGAAAAGCAGCAGATTTTTAGGTAAAAGTTTGTGTTTTGTGTGAGAAATGTGTACCATCTCAGAAACTCTCTGAATCCCTTATTTTCCTTTTAGAAGTGCTCCTTCTTGTAGTGATTGAGATTCCCTGGCGCACCCCACCGCTCTCTGCACCAGGCTGCGCCCCCTTTGAAGAACTCGGGTCTTGAAGATTGAATAACTCCCTCTGTCCTGATGGACTTGTTTTCTGGCCAGGCTTCCTCCTGATGCAGCTGACCTGGATTTTCTCCCTTTCATTTGGGCTCTTTTGACCCTAAGAAATACTGAGGATCAGCCTGGTGTTACCTGGAGGGGTCGCACGCAGAATTTTCTAGCTGTTCACGATGTTCTATTTCTCAGGCTGGCTCCCAGGTTTGTTTAGCAGACATGAAAGAAACTCTCAACTCCGGACATGAGTGATCCTTTTCATGGGGTTTCTCTTTTTTTCATGCCTGATTTCCTTCCCATTTCTCTCTACCATTCTGAAGAATGGTATGGAAGGTGGAGGAAAGAACTTCCACGTTAAAGTGTGAGCTATGTGCTTGGTGCAGGAAAGAGGGAAATTACTAATTCTAAGAGGCTGATGCCAAATGCAAATTAGAGTTTGTGGCTGAGAAAATAAACTCACCTTTTTTTTTTTTCTTCTTTTAAAAACCCTGAAGTCCAAACTGCAGATTCCTACAGGGAAGCTAAGTGCCTTTAATCAATCTTCGGAGGAAACATATTCACTCCAACTCCTGTTTTCTGTAGATGTCTTAAGGAAGTGTAATCGGAACCAGAGTTAAATTTCTGTGTTCTCTTTTTTTTTCCCCCGATGGATGAAAATTAGAGTTTATTCAATATAGGTTATCTATGGTGTGTTTTTTGCGTTTTAATGACATTTTTTTAACCAACTGTATATATAAAACATGATCATTTTAACATGTAATAAGTATAAAATTATTAACGAGATAATTTATATTCTTTTTTCATGCAAAATGTTAGAGACCCAGTGTGTATTTCAGTTACAGCACTTCGCAGTTTTGACCATCTGTATTTCATGTAATCAATAGCCACCAGTCATCTGTGGCTACCTGTGCAACAGGAGAGCAAGGGTAGGTATAATCTAGGTTGAATGTAAGTATAGTTACAGTTTAATTACCTTAAATGTAAAGAGGGCGTCCCTGGTGGCGCAGTGGTTAAGAATCCGCCTGCCAATGCAGGGGACATGGGTTCGAGCCCTGGTGCAGGAAGATCCCACATGCCGCGGAGCAACTAAGCCCGTGCACAACAACTACTGTGCCTGCGCTCTAGAGCCCATGCGCCACAACTACTGAGCCCACTGAGCCCGCGCTCCACAACTACTGGAGTCCGTGTGCCTAGAGCCCGTGCTCTGCCACAAGAGAAGCCACCGCAAAGAGAAGCCCACGCACGGCAACGAAGAGTAGCCCCCCCCCCGCTCACTGTAACTAAAGAAAGCCTGTGCGCAGCAACAAAGACCCAATGCAGCCCAAAATAAATAAATTAATTTAAAAAAATTATAAAAAAGAATCTGGTCTTAAAAAAAAAAGAAAGCAGAGTGATATTCCAACATCTTCTGAGACAGAAAGACTTCATTGAAGGTAAACTCCAGGAATAATAGTGAACATCCACATTATTGGATATACTTTTCATTCAGTTTGAATTTAGGCTTAAAAAACATAAAGTAAAATGAAATTAATTTAAAACGGAAAAATGTAAGTTATAAAATTCAAGTAGAAAGTAACATTTGGTACATTTCTGTATTCTCTTAAAATCCAAACTTGGCTTCAAATGGAAGAGCATTGCAAGTTCAATATAATGCAGTGTATTTCAGAGTATATGAGGTTGGCTCATCTTGAAGCATCATTTCCTGCCTGAGCCAATATTGAAAGGCCAAAGGCCCAGACTAGAGCACCAGCCTCCTAGCTGGACTTCTCGACGTTCATCCTGCTTCCTCTAGGGCAGCCTTCAAACCACTACCGTGACTATATTTCCAAAAACCGGAGCTGATTGTGATTTTTCCTCTTAATCTCCTTCAGTGGCTTGATGGCTCCCCTGTTGCATCCTTTCCAGACTCCTTCATGTGCGGTCAGTTTCCAACTCTCTTCCCCAGTCTCTATCGCTCTGGCTGCGGTGTACCTTTACCACGCCTGCCAAGAGTCCCCTCTCCTGCCTTCCTCTGTATACTTCAGCATTCGGTCCTAGTGGCCTTTCCTCTTGGAAGCATCTTCCAAACAGGATGTCACTCCTCTGGGCTTCTGCAGCCCCAGGGCTGAACTGCAGCATCACTGCCTTGTGGGAGATTTGAGGGTGAGGATGTGAGTGAGTCAGCCAGCTGAGCGTCTGGCTCAGAGCAGGTGGTCGCTATTTGTGTCGAATCAATAAGGCAATGAATGGAATGGGCTGAGGGAGAATTCATGAATGAAATATGAAAGCATCTCATTAGAATGGGGGGCCCTCAGGTGGGACCGCCGAAGCTTTAAGAAGAGTACTTATTCAGGTTGGCTGGTGCCTGACCCTGTGTGTTCCTGGACCAGAGTCCTTTCAAGGAAGATGGGTGACTGTGGGTGGGAGACCCCTCAGTGGGGATAGTGGGTGGGGAGGGTAGTGGCAGAGTTTGAGGCATGATGAAAAGGGTGTCTGGAGATGTTGGGAGATTTTGGAAAACTGTGGGAATATGTGATGTTTCAAGATGGAGCTGTTAGATTTTTGTGATTTTAAAAATCGCACATTTTGCCAGAATTAGAAGAGAGGATTTTCAGAAAGCAAAAGATATCTGGGAGTGATCAGGTTAGAAGACTAGAGTTTGATTTTGGTCCCTTTCTTTTTCAGTTTTCTATTAGATTGTTAGCCAGTTGAAGTCAAGGTCAATGTTCAGATTTTCCAATTATTTTAATTGTAAGAGTGATGCATGCTTGTGGTAAAAATAACGCACAGCTATACAGAAGAAATATGAGAGTGCCCCCTCATAGGACTGCTACTAGACTAGGTGGTACACTTGTGTGAATTTAGAAAAAGGCACTCCTGGGAACTCCCTGATGGTCCAGTGGTTAGGACTCGGTGCCTTCACTGCCGGGGCCCAGGTTTGATCCCTGGTTGGGGAACTAAGATCCTGCAAGCAGTGCGAAGTGGCAATAAATAAATAAATAAATAAAAGTTAAAGGAGGCAATAGGGCTGTCTCTCAGGGGGGAAAAAGTACTGTAGATGACAATAAAAGACATTTCTTAAAAAAAAAAAAAGAAAGAAAGAAAAAGGCACTCCTGCTGGCTCAGAAAATTGTATAACAATAAATATGCAAATCCATGACATCTGCTGTATGAATGTCCCCGTGCTCGGTCCATGCAACCATGTGTGGCCACCTTGTCTCTGCAGGCCTCCTGCAGCCCACTCCCCTCTTCCGATGTGGCCAGGTCTTTATCTAGCCACGTACTCACATACATGTATGTACATGTGCACATATAAACATATTTACACGTAGACACACAACTCATATATATATATATAGAGAGAGAGAGTAGAAAGAAAGAAACGGCACCGTATTTTACATGCTGCTCGGTCACTTGCTTTTTTCCCTTGACAATGTATCTTGAATATAATTTACTATCAATTTATATAAATCTGCTTCTTTCTTTCTAGTGGCTGCATGGTATTCCAGAGCATGGCTGTACTATACTTAGCCATTTCCCTATAAAAGACACTTGGTTTGCATCCAATTTTTTTTTGCAGTACGCAGGCCTCTCACTGTTGTGGCCTCTCCCGTTGCGGAGCACAGGCTCTGGACGCGCAGGCTGAGCGGCCATGGCTCACAGGTCCAGCCACTCCGCGGCACGTGGGATCTTCCCGGACCGGGGCACGAACCCGTGTCCCTTGCATCGGCAGGCGGACTCTCAACCACTGCGCCACCAGGGAAGCCCCCATTTTTTTTTTTTTATTACACACAATGATGTAACGTGTGTGAATATCAGAAGTGTGCATTTATAAATCCAGGTCAAAGCATACTCAACGTCCACATTTCATAGGTAATGTGAAATTGTCACCAAAACGTTTGTGCTGAATTATACTGCCATTTCTCTACCTCCCTGCCAACACTTACTATCGATCTTTTATATTTTTACCAGCTTGATGGAGGAAAAATGGCATCTCATTGCAATTTTAACGTTCCTGATTACTAGTGAGGTGGAGCATCTTTTCATGTATTTATCAGCTATTTGTGTTTCTTTTCTGAAATGCATATATTTATCCTTTGTATTATTTACTTATTTTTAAATTAATTAATTTTTGGCTGCCTTGGGTCTTCATTGCTGTGTGCGGGCTTTCTCTAGTTGTGGCGAGCGGGGACTACTCTTCGTTGTCGTGCACGGGCTTCTCATTGCGGTGGCTTCTCTTGTTGCAGAGCACGGGCTCTAGGTACGCGGGTTCAGTAGTTGTGGCACGTGGGCTCAGTAGTTATGGTGCAAGGGCTTAGTTCCTCCACGGCATGTGGGATCTTCCTGGACCAGGGATCAAACCCGTGTCCTCTGCATTGGCAGGAGGATTCTTAACCACTGCGCCATCAGGGAAGTCCTATCTTTCGTATTTTTAAAATTGACCTGTTTAATCTTCACTACGTATTGCTTTGTAATCATTTATTACATTTTTTTGTTTTCAACATACACTCAATTCCTGTTAACTGCCCTGGAAATAAATGATGAGAGGTGAGTGAGAAAGAATGTAGTCAATTAGAGAGATCACAGCATTGTGGAGCAGAAAGGGGTGGTGGAGATTATGTTGTCCAAATGCCTTATTTTACAGATGAGAAAATTAGTATCTCAAGAGGCAAAAGATGTCTCATAGCTGGATAGTGGCAAGTCTGAAAATTGTTTCTCGTTCAAGTATCTTTTTTTCCTGTTTGCTCTCTCTTCATGCAGCAGTGTGTATGAAGACTATCATGGGTTATTCTTTTCTGGGTATCGTGTCTTCTAAGCAAATCTTCATTAATTTAACAGGAAGCACATGCAAATCTGTCTGTTGGCGGGGAGTGTAAGCTTTATTAATCACATGGGAATGGCCCGCAAGATCCCTGTTTCCAGGCATAAAACTAAAGCACAGTTTCTTAGATATTTCAAGTGGATGAAATGAGTAGGTTTCGTGGGAAAAAGGGGCGTTGTATGTTGATGATGAAAAGGTATTCTCATTTTTAAAAAGGGGGAGGGGTGCTAATAGACCCGCTATTGTGAAGTTATGTATGTGAAGTTTCCAGTGCCTGTGCATTTTCGTTTTCCAATCCTTCCAGAATCCACGGTAAAGTGTCAGTAGAAATCATCTAATTCAGAAACCGCCTTCCTACCACATTTAAGAAAATACTGCATGTGATCTAGGGGTGCGCTTTCTGACATGCAGTATATTTGGCTTGCAGGAGAGACGGAGTGTGAATCTTCTTTTAAGGAAAGAAAAAGAGTCAGCCTTCAAGTCAAGTTAGAGGCCGAAGCTGGGACTTCCCAGTTCAGGATATGGGCAGGATGACAGAGTTTCCTCAGAGGTGGGGGGGAAAAGGCAGGGACTGATGGCAACATGTCATGCCCTGCACATGGCTGGAATTTGAGGTGGATGAGTTTTCTTGTCCTCACACAGCATTACAAGGAAGGGAGGTGAGATGGCCAAGATCAGGAATGTTCCCGGGCCTGTTGGCTGTCTTGACCGGGATGGCCTGGGGCCACTCTTCCCTGCTCGTATTGGACAGGAATTTGGGAACATGAAACAGTTATTATCTGAATACTTGTCTGCAGCTCTGGGATTGGGGGTCGCCCTGAATTCGCAGCAGATTCCAGACGCATCATGTCCCTTTCCTAAATCATGTGGCCACTTGAGCCAGTCCTGAGTAAATCCTTATCATCAGTAAATTGCTACTCAGTGCTTATGTTGTTTCAGTTGTAACATAGGGTTGCTGCTGCTGCTAAGACAGCTTGCTTGATTGAATCGGGATCCAGACAAGGTTTATATTGTAGGGTCGGTGGACATGTTTGTCTTTTTCTTTTTGGCCGCGCCGTGGGGCATGCGGGATCTTAGCTCCCCGACCAGGGATCAAACCTTCACCCTCTGCAGTGGAAACGTGTGGTCTTAACCGCTGGGCCGCCAGAGAAGTCCCGATATGCTTGTCTTTTTTTTTTTTTTGCGGTATGCGGGCCTCTCACTGTTGTGGCCTCTCCCGTTGCGGAGCACAGGCTCCGAATGCACAGGCTCAGCGGCCATGGCTCACGGGCCCAGCTGCTCCCCTGCATGTGGGATCCTTCCAGACCGAGACACGAACCCGTGTCCCCTGCATCGGCAGGCGGACTCTCAACCACTGCGCCACCAGGGAAGCGCGCTTGTCTTTTTTAATCTATAGGTTCCCCTGCACCTTTTCTTCCTTGCCACTTTTCAATTTTTGCTTGTTTTTGAAGAAACCAGGTCATTTTTCCTGTGGAGTTTCCCACAGTCTTCATTGTGCTGACTAATGCCGAGGATGTTTTTTAACATTTTGCTATGTCACCTACATTTCTGAACCTCTGGTTGGCGGTGAGATCTGACCACATCCGAGCGTGATTTGTTTTGGCACAAAACCCCACCTGGGAAGCGGTCTCGTTCCCTCTCTGACCTCACCTACCCCTCTCCCCTTGATCACCCTTGGCCTTGGCCTGAACATTCTAGGCACTCTCCCTCCACAGGGCTGTTGCATGGCTGCACCACCTGCTTCTCGCCTCCTTCGAGTCTTGGCTCAAATGTCCTCTTCTTGATGAGCACTGCCGTGGCCACCGATTGACCGCATGTATCCTCAGACCAGCACTTCCGGTCAGAGAACAGTGCCTGACACGTGGTGTGGTCCATATGTATGCATCAGATGAATTAAAGAAAGGGGACAACTCTTCCTCCAGTCTTCCTCTACCCACGATGCCAATGGTAATCACAGCAAACGTGTACTGAGGGCCACTCTGTACCAGGTATGCTGTGTGCTGAATGCGAAGCTTATTTCAATGTCACAACAACATAAGGTAGGTCCTATCATTATCATCCTCCTTCTACAACCAAGTGCAGTGGGCATGAAGATGCGCTGCCCAGGTCCTCCAAGGGAAGGCTGGTAGCTCCAGCAGTGGGGAGTGCAGTCAGCAGACAGCCTCCAGTCGTCAGCTTCTAGTTCAATGTCATGTGTACCCTGGGCCGTCCACAGCAATAATGGATCCCAGCAGGAGTACAAAAGTCTGGCCACCAAGGGACGGCTCTGATGGACCACATATGCTCCCGATGTCCCCACGGGGCGGGCCGAGGCTTTGTTGAAGTTCGGCATCTCTCTCTGCCCAAACTTGACTTCTCCATTTCCCTCTCTGCAGGTGTCCGTTCTTAATAAATACCCTGCAAACCAAACTCCATCTCAACATCTACATCCTGGAAACCCCAACTTGTGACACCAAGGAAACCAAAGCTCAGAGAGTGAGCTAACCTTCCCAAGGTCACAGAGCCGTGCTGGTAGAGGAGGGATTTTACAGAGCTGCGGTCTCTCTGATGGGATACACCGTTTCTAGAAGTACCACACGCCTCCCAGAGCCCTGAATTCGGGGCAGGACCATCGGCGCTGTGGTGCAGCTCTGTTCTGGGTTTCGGTTGTTTTGGTGAGGCAGCCTATCAACATGTCACGTGTTTCTCTAGGAAACTGGATTCTTAGTCACAGATGGTGAACTACATTGCAACTTAGAAAGACAGGTTGTCGATTTCCTGTCCAGCACCCAGGAAAAGGTTCATGGAGGGGTCAGAAGTGTGATGCCTTCGAGGAGTGCGGTGTTGGCTGGGGCAGCAGGGGTGGGAAGAGGGCCGTGCTGAGACCAGGGGTGGATGGACATGAGGAGGGCAGGCAGGGGCCCCGTGGAGAGCCTGGAAAGTGAGCAGAGGACTCAAGTGTTGTGCAACTGGGAATCTCTGAGCTTCTTATGGGGGGTGTAATCTGATGAGAGTGATGCTTTAGCAAGATAGACGTGATGCAGGGGGTGGGCTGGAGGAGGGGAAGACTGGGGCCAGGGAGACAAGTGAGGCCAGGGAAATAGGGGAGTGGTGACGTGGGCCTAGGGACATCAGAGATGCAGAGACAGGGACAAAGCAAAGAGACACCATCAAAGGAAAAACAACATGGCTGGGGGAGGGGGTGAAGAAGGAAGAAGCAAGTTAAAGATGGATTCCTGCCATTGAACTTGGAAATGTGTTTAATTATACGAGTAATGGAAGAGATCAACAAAGCCAGCAGATTCCGTTTTCACCCATCAGCATGGCGTTCTCGGTGTCTCCATGAGAGTACCCGAGGTATTTTGGCATTTGTGGAAATAGATGTTCTTACAGTCTCTGGTGGGAACAGTGCAACCATTTCAGAGTTCTGACAAAAAACCTTAAAAACAGTGGTCTTTGATTTCCTCATTTTAGTAAATTAACGTAGGGGGAGTGGAAAAAAAAGATGAAAGGGGTCAGCGCGAGTCCCTGTGAGTCCCTGCTTTCATCCTTGCAGCTCTAGTGGCCTCAGGACAATAAACCTCATCTTATCTCCTGGCCCCCTGGGGTGGGTCTCTACCCGGTGTCCCATAGCACTGGTTACTTACTTTTTTTGTAACCACTGGCGTCACCTTGTGATCTGTTTATGTTTTGTTCTTCCCCTCTAGACTTTGGAGTCCTCGGGTCAGGGGCTGTGTCATGACTTTGTGTGTTTCTCTAATGACCTTGTGTGTCCCTCTCACCTCGCACGGAGAAGGCGTAGATCACGTACTTGGTGAGTGAGTGACTGAAGGTTAAGTCGTAAGCAAGGGTTTATCTTCAAGACTGGCTTCTGGAACTTAGCAGCACCTGCAGGCGACAGGTGTGTGTGTGTGTGAGTGTACAGGGCAGGCAGGCGATTGTCACACAGCTTTACCAGTGCCCTAATGACTCCTAGAACAACAAGTTTCTGGTTCCTTTGTTCATCTACAGGGTGTAGCCCACAGGGCTTTTCTCCATGTTTCCTTAAGAAGTACAGGCATGCTGAGTTTTACAGCGCTTTACAGCTATTGCGTTTTAAACAAACTGAAGGTTTGTGGCAACCCTGTGTTGTCAGATGTTGGTTAGCTTTTTTTTTTTTTTTTTTTTTTTGCGGTACGCGGGCCTCTCACTGTTGTGGCCTCTCCCGTTGCGGAGCACAGGCTCCGGACGCGCAGGCTCAGCGGCCATGGCTCACGGGCCCAGCCGCTCCGCGGCGTGTGGGATCTTCCCGGACCGGGGCACGAACCCGTGTCCCCTGCATCGGCAGGCGGACTCTCAACCACTGCGCCACCAGGGAAGCCCCAGCTTTTTTTTTTTAAGGCAAAAAGTACATTAAATTAAGGTATGTACATTGTTTTTCTAGACCTAATGCTATTGGGCACTTAGTAGACTACAGTAGAGCGCAGACATAACTTACATGCACTGGGAAAACAAAACACTCGTGTGACTTGCTTTGCTGGGATCCTTGCCTTGTTACGTGGTGTGGAACCCAGCCTGTGGTATCTCCGAGGGCTGCCGGTGTGTGTGCTCTTCTGGTCCCGTCTGGCTTCTGCTTTGGGTCCAGGCGGAACTCCCTTGCAGCTCATTTGCCGCAGAAGGGAAAAGAGCCCTTTAGAGCCTCGGTCCAGGGCAGGCGTTTCCCAGGTGGGACCTAACCAAACCTTTCTTCTTTCTTTGGCTCCTCTTTGATCTATTGTTTCGTGGAAATTGGAGGTCCCTTGAAGAATCCTCCCTTGTTTACCTACTAGCAATGAACCCTTAACAACAAACCACATTTTCCAGAGTCCTCCGGAGTTGAGCCGAGGGTCTGAAGGCTGTGGTGACAGCTGCAGAGGAGGTGGGAGAGGTTACCTGGCTTCGTGTGGGCAGGTGTCCCCCTGCTGAGGATGCAGAGGCTGGCGGTGGGGACCACTGGTTCGTGACTGGCTCAGGAGGAAAGCAGGGCAGGGTGATAGTTGGAAGGAGGACAGATCAAGGGGAGATTTCGCATCCAGAAGACGGTGTTGTGCATGGGCAAAGCTAAAAATCCACGTCCGTGAATGTTTACTGGACTCTGGTCAAGGGAGAGCCACAGGGCACAATGATAGGATCCCAAGGGAAAAGCAAGCTAGGGGGTGGGGACATGAAGGGGGGGCTCAGTGGATAAAAGTGAGGGCAGGGAGTAGGCAGAGAGGCACGAGGCACAGCTCTGGAGAGAGAGATAAGGCTCATGGTGTGACAGCAAATTTCCCCATGAGATGATAGAATCCATGTTACGGAGCCTCAGTCTGGTTGGCGGATAGGGTGTGCCTCCCCTGGGCCCCCATTAGACTCACCTGGGGAATTTAAAATATACTGATTTGGGCTCTTCTCCAAAAGAGTCTAATGTAATTGGCCTGGGGTTTTGGCCCAGATGATTCTAATGTGCCAGCTGGTTAGGAATGACTGCTTTAGACTTTGGAAAGGGGGTGGTCCTTCTCCTGGATGTGGGGAGGAGAAGAAGGCCGATGGGGACTTGAGGATAATAATATGTTTATCATAGACTTTCCTAGTTCTTTCAATCACACTTCTCAGTCTCTAAGTGCAGACGAATCCCCTGGGGGTGTTGCTGAAATGCAGATTCTGATTCGGTAGGGCTGGGTGGGTCCTGAGACTCTGCATTTCCCACACACTCCCTTGGGGTACCACTGCTGCTGGACCCCACTTTGGTTAGCAAGGCTTGAAATTGACAGAGGGTTTTGCGTTGATCCTCTTGTTTTACGTATGAATTACACTATGGCCTGTAAAACATAGGTCTTACCATCCTGATTATACAGGTGAGGAAAGGAGATCAGAGAAGGGCAGGAAGAGAAGCAGAGGGTGGCCCCGGGCAGCAATGTCTGGTGAGCAGATACCTTACATCCGCTGCCCACTTAACCCATCTCCTCAGCTCACACACAGGAAGGGGGGAGCTGAGGTCTTCTGACTACAGGTGTGGAGCCCCTTTTTCTGCACCCCAGCAGCCTTCACCAGGACACGAGAGGACATTGTTATTGAAAGGGAGAGTGAGTAGGGATGGGAGCTTAGGGAGAAAGAAGAACCTCTGGAGCTACTGCTGTGGGAATCAAGGGACTTCCCTGGCGGTCCAGTGCTTAGGATTCTGCACTTTCGCTGCCGAGGGCGTGGGTTCGATCCCTGGTCAGGGACTAAGGTCCCGCAAGCTGCATGGTGCGGCACCCCCCAAAATGGAGATGCTGTGACGGGAACTGGACAGTGCAGAGAGGCTGAGCAGGGGTCAGAGCAAACTTCTTGGCCTTTATGAGTCAGCAGGGGGTGTCTCCATCCGTGTCCTGAATGGAAACCAAGAAAGCACATGGGTGGACTCGTGCAGTCCGGGTGATGAGAAGGCTTATAATCTAGGACAGTTGTCATTAAACTTGAACCTGTATCAGAATCACCTGGAGGGCTTGTTAAACACAGAGCTGGGCCCCACCCAGGGAACTTCTGACTCAGGAGGCCTGGGAGGGCCTGAGAATATGCATCTATAACCAGTCCCCAGGTGATGCTGATGCTGCTGGTCTGGGGACCCCACTTTGAGAGCCACTGGCCACAGACGCCCTGAAGGACAATGCGCTCAGTTAGAGCCAGAGTGGGCTGTCAATCCAAGGGCCTTTTAGTGATGAGGTCCAGGCTGGGAAATCTTAAAAGAGGGCAGAGCTGACGGTTTGCTGGATTTATACCACTCAACGTGGTACAAATTGGCCACGTTTCATGCCATGTCCTCACGCCCTCCTGTGGCGTCCATTGGGCATGGAGGAAGTTGCTGGCTCTCCGAGTAATGGTGGTGACCCGGGGGACGTCAGACTTTTCAGAGGAAAGTTCGGCTTCTGCAAAGGTGAAGAAAAGGAGGGATGCATTGAGAAACAAGGTTTGGGCGTTTGCCCTGATGGAGCGGAGTTACCGTCAAAGGGAGCAGCAGATGGCGTGCCTTGTGGGTCTGAGGGGCAGGATGGATGGGAGCCCCAGAAGCTGGGCCTGGGGGGTGGACCAGGGGCACTGACGGGGGGATGGTCATTCGTCGCCCAGGTGATGCTACCTCCTCTGGCAGGTGTGGCTGGTCTTCCAACCTCACTGGATGCCCCTGGCATCCCTGCCAGTGTGTGGAGCAGGTATGGTCACTCTCAGCTCATAGATGAGGAAATAACCACAGGGAAGTTTCTGTCACTTGCCGGAAGAGGCTAAGACAGCAAGAACTCAGGTCTTCCTGTTCTGGGGCCTGTGGTGGTCCTGGGAGCTGGTGAGGGCCACAGACTGCTGTATTCTGAGCACAGGCCTGGGCGTGACTCAGTGGACACAGCGGGAAGCGAGGCCCAGTCGCGGCTCAGGGATGGACCCCAGTCCCTGGGAGGGATGCTTGCTGAGTTAGTTTGGTTATTTCAGGTGGTGGAGAGTGGAGACTGAGGCCGGTTGCTGCAGGTGATGGGGGTTTGGTGGAGGGACACCCAGAGACGGGGTTTTAGGGGAGGTGGGAGACGCTTCCTTAGACCTCTTGGGGAACGGGAAGGTTGTTCAAGGTTGAGTGTTACCCTAGCGACCAGCTGTTCTCCCCTCAGAAATGGTGACTTCCCCCCATTGTGGTACTTCCGCTCTCTCCCCGCTGCTCTCCTGCTGCTTCAAACTCTCTTCTCTCTGCTGTCTCGTGACTCCTGCTTTCTGCAGGCTCTCTATTTCCTGTTACCATCTACTCCCTGTTGATCCTCTCGATGTGTGTTATATTCAGAAATCCTTAACAATAAAGACCGAGTTTGAGGATGGGCCTGGGGATGGGGTCACAGTGCCTTCTCAGGCTGGTCTCTAGGTGGCTACTTTGGGGTAAGGCCTGACACCTGGTCTGGTAAGCCGAGGCCAAGGTGGCAGGGCGAGATGACGCAGAGCAGATGCCGGAGCTGCCCGTGGGCGGGGCAGGCCCTCAGAGCAGCACACCCCATACCTTGCAAAAGCAAAGCGGAGCCCTGTTCCAGGGGGATTTGAGAAGAACTGGGACACTAGGCAGATTTCCAGAAATTCCAGGATTTCCAGACGAGGGGAAGGAGAGAGGATTTCATTTTCTCGAACTGAAATATTGGGCAGGGGTGTGGTGTCTGGAGAAACCCCCGAGACCACAGGTGGGTGAAATAGTGGACAGAGTTGGATGAGGTCAAGGAAGATGATGATAAGTACCAGAGGGTTGGGTTAACGGTCCATGAACCCCTCCTGCCTGGGGTCGGTCCTGATTCTGGACACTAAAGCCGGACTGGGCTCACGAGCTTCGGCACTGGGAATAGGAGGGCTTGGGTCAGTGATGGACTTACCAAGGCCACAGTGGACAAGCGCAGATGGGCCCACATGCAGGAAACCACGAAAACGCCGTGTCTACGTGGAAAAGGGGAGACTTTACATAACACACGCTGTTGGGACCTGTTCTCAAATGAAGAGAATTCTGTTCTCATTGGTAAACTCCTAAGTGCTAGCAAAAGCACCTAATCTGTGAACATTTTTTTTCCTTTTTTTTTTTTTTTGGCCAAACCACGAGGCTTGCAGGATCTTAGTTCCCTGAGCAGGGTTTGCACCTGGACCCCCAGCAGTGAAAGCACTGAGTTCTAACCACTGGATCGCCAGGGAATTCCCAACATATTTTTAAAATTTCATTTATTTTTTATTTTTTAAAAATTTTATGGAAGTGTAGTTGATTTACAGTGTTGTGTTAATTTCTTCTGTATAGCAAAGTGATTCAGTTATACACACACACACACACATATATACACACACACATTCTTTTTCACATTCTTTCCCTTATGGTTTATCACAGGATATTGAATACAGTTCCCCGTGCTACACACTAGGACCTTGTTGTCTATCCATTCTATATATAATACTTTACATTTGCTCATCCCAAACTCCCACTCCATCCCTCCCCCAACGCCCTCCCCCATTGGCAACCACAAGTCTGTTCTCTATGTCTGTGAGTCTCTTTTTGGTTCGTAGATATGTTGATTTGTATCATATTTTAGATTCTACATATAAGCGACATCATATGGTATTTGTCTTCTCCTTTTGACTTAGCTTAGCCTGACAATCTCTAGGTCCATCCATGTTGCTGCAAATGGCATTATTTCATTCTTTTTGATGGCTGAGTAATATTGTGAACATATTTCTAAGCAGATTCCTACCCAAGGGTTAAACTAGGTGTCATGGTCAGAGGCACAGGATAGTGGTCTTAGGAGGGGGCGGCAGTGGGTGGTGAGTCCCCTGAGAATGTTCCACAGGGGCTAAAGGGTTGCTGAACCTCTCCTGCTCAGGGGCTGCAAGCATTGGCTTCGGGTGGAGGTAGGGGTTGGACCCATGGGCTTTGGGGACCCTCCTCACTCTGATGCCATTTGGCTTCGAGGCCCTGGGTTCTGTCTTTGCCAGGTCTGCCGTTCAAAGGACCACCCCATCTCCTCCTTCTAGGAGCAGGAGGGCCCCTCAAAGCCAGTCCTGTTGACTTCCCTGCTGCCCCACAGGTAAATGGCAACTCATTCAGGATGCACAACTGTCCGAGTGAAACATAATTTGAAGCAAATACAAAGTGAATAGGGTATATGTGTATGTTATAGCTATTTCTCATAAAGCTTCTCGAGCCAAAGTGAACTAAAGTCAGAGCAAATGTGGGACTTCCCTGGTGGTCCAGCGGGTAAGACTCCGTGCTCCCAGTGTAGGGGGCCAGGTTCGATCTCTGGTCGGGGAATTAGATCCCACATGCTGCAACTAAGAGCCTGCATGCCGCAACGAAAGATCCTGCATGCCGCAACGAAGATCCCGCGTGCCACAACTAAGACCCGGTGCAGCCAAAATAAATATAATTAATAAATAAATATATAAATATTTTTAAAAAAGAAATGGCACATTAAAAAATATAAAGTCAGAGCAAGTGTATTCTTTTAAAGTCCCTTTCAGGGTGATGACCGATGTGGCCCTCTGTCTGGGGTATGAACACCTAATCCACCCCCAGAGAAAAGAAAAGGAAAGGAAAAAGAAAGACAAAGTCCTTTTGTCCTGCGTTGGCCCTGCTCTGATTTTCCTGCACTGGGTTAGTTCTGTGTGTCCTGCCTGGTTTTCCTGTTAGACTATGGCTCTCTTAGCAGGATCCATGCCTTTTCATAATGGCTTCACTTTGCATTGTCTATCTTCACACAGATTGTGTCTTCCAGATCCGTGGTACCAGTGGACCCTCATACTTTTCGAGGGAGGTGAGTGGACATTATCATGACACACCCATTTGGTTGGTGAGGGGAGGTGAGATGCAAGAGAGGTTTCGAGTACTATAGTTGAGCTTTGAATCCTGGCTCTGTGGTCTTACTCAGGGTGTTTTATTTTTCCAAGCCTTGTTTTTTTCATCTGTGAAAAGATAATATTTACCTCATAAAATTATGGTGGAGCTTGAGATAGTGGTTCTGTATGTACAGTTAGTACAGTTATGTACAGTATGTACAGTTAGTACAGTACCTGTCACAGAGCAAAAGCTAATGAATGTTGGGTCTTGGGTCTTGCTCCTGTGTGACCTCATTCATGATTATTTATTGAGCAGTTACTATGTGCTAAGCCTTGTGTTACGTGCTCTGACCTAGTTAGTCTTCATGAACTGTAAATATTTTTTTCCTTCTATTTTATAGATGAGGAAATGGAGCCCCAGAGAGGTTAAGTTCTTAACTGAGGTCACCCCAGTGTTAAGTGACACGGCCAATACTTAAATCCACGTCTCGCTAACATTAATGATTGTGCTTGTTGCCATTATGCTAAGTTGCCTCTCCTTAGGGCCTGAGCTGAGTCCTGGATTTAAAAGGAGGCAAGAACGATGTTTAGGATCTGCCCTAGTGACTTGGGCTAACCTTGCCACTCTGCTTTGCTCGTGAGCCACGCGAGACTGCAAAGGAAATATGAGTTACGGCTACAAGAGAGTCAGCGGACAAGCTCCCAAGGCCTTCCCGCCCCGAGATCTGTGGTCATTTCTGCCCTTAGCGAGTGAGCAGACTTCCACTGCCTGGGCTGCATCTGCACGCCTGGGGCTACCCACCTCCTGTGAAGCAAGTCGTCTGTTCCCGGTGTGGTTTCCGCTGCCTCAGCCAGACCCAGGTCCCCTGCGCCCAGAAGATGCTCAAGAAATGCCACCTACGAGTGAAAACCTGCGTGATGAAGGCTAAGCCCCGTATTTTATGTACATTGTATGTCGCTTTGAAGGGAAGATTTGAAGGGAAGCAAAAAAGAATTGTAGACCCTGACCAGAAGGGACTTTTGCAAAAGCATTTGTTTAGAGGCCTGAAGGGGGCTGATATTAATAATATTGGCTACTTATTAGGTATTCTTCCAGATGCCTTCTGCATCTGTCCTTATTAAATCCTCCCAAAGCTGTGATTATAATGCCCCTCTTTGAATATAGAGTGTGTTTTAATTACTGGTCATGGTATCAACAGTGAGCTGTCCTTCCACCCGCAGCAGGACTCTCTCTCCCTCTCCAGGCCCCTCCTGTTGAGAACTCTGCCCTCTGAAATTACAATTCTTTCCCCCACTGGCAGTCTGAGGGTACAAGGTTCAGAAACTTGTGTTGCCCAAGATCACATAATGAATTTCACGGCAGAGTCAGCATTGAAATGCACGCCTGTCTAGATTTCCCCACCAGCACTCACTGCCGTATACTGTTTAATGAACTGAAACTTAAAGAGAACTGGATTTATTTTTAACTTACTGTTGCCTAGTGCGTCACCCTCGAGGAGTCTTTATGTCCCCTGTCTCCCACCCAAAGGAAGGCTGTCTTCACCAGGCCAGTCCCTCAGACTGAAGTGGGAGCTTCAAAGGAGCCATAGTTCGGGGTCTTTGGGAGGAGCTTGGGATCAAGGTTACATCTGACACAGAGTCAGCTCGCTACCCTGAAAACATTTGAATCGATAGTTTGCAAACATATTTCTGGCCACAAGCAAACAGGAGGAGAGTTGGGAAATTAAACTGGCACAAAAGCAAGTCAGATTTTGGGAACATGTAATTTTTAGGAGTCTGAACTTTGGGGTGGAAATATTTAAAGAATTGAGTGGACTTACTTTCAATTTCAGTGAGACGTTTGGCAGTACGTGAGCCAAACCCGAATTGGATTATTAATCCTGGATTCTCAATGTGTGGCTTTGTTCGCACGCGTCCTTAGCGTGGAATAGATATACAAAGAGTGCTTGTTGAATTGATGAAAAATGGAGCCTTGCCTGCTTAATTTTCTATTCTGCTAAAATATATATAACATAAAATTGATCATTTTAACCATTTTTAAGTATACAGGTCAGTGGTACTAAGTACATTCACTTTGTTGTGCAATCATCCATCTCTAAAACCTTTTCGTCTTCCCAAACTGAACCTCTGTCCCCATTAAACACTAACTCCCCATTCCTCTGTCCTCCCAGCCCCTGGCAGCCACCCTTCTACCTTCTGTCTCTATGGATTTGATTACCTCTAGGGACCTCATATCGGTGGGATAATGTAGTATTTGTCCTTTTGTGATGGCTTATTTCACTGAGCATAATGTCCTTAAGGTTCATCCATGGTATAGTGTGTGTCAGAACTTCCTTCCTTTTTTCAGGCTGAATCATATTCCACTGTATGACTACATCCCATTTGGTCTATTGATTCATCGGTGGACGGACACTCAGGTTGTTTCCGCTTTCTGCGAATAGTTTGGCTATCATCACTTCCAGCTTATGGCTCAGGCCCCTGCCATTTCTCTGTTTTTCTTTTTTTGTTTGTTTGTTTTGTTTTTTGATGCACCATGCGGCCTCTGGGATTCTCGTTCCCCAACCCAGGCCCTCGGCAGTGAGAACGAGGAGCCCTAACCACTGGACCACCAGGGAACTCCTAGGCTCCTGTTGTTTCTGTTCGAGCCCCTGCTTTCAGTTTTGTCTGCTTGCTTTCCCGTGCTGCGTCATCTTTAGCACTGAGGGGTCGAATGCTTTCCAGTCTCCCAGCAGAGCACTTTGGGGTCCCCTTTTCAATATCGTATTGTGAAGCCAAACAAAAAATGATTGGAAAGATGTTTCTGACAATAAACTTGTGGCAAAGCTACCTTACTTCCTACTTTGAATCTTGCTATGAAATCGCCCACTTTTAATTCAATTTCAGCCTACGTCACGCCGTTGAGTTTCTGTTCGCTCGCCACTGCGTGATTTGGAGGGGAAGGATCCACTTGGGCACGATGCTGGGCTCCTGGAGCTCCCGTGCCTTTTTGTGACATCCTGCACATGTTCGCTTGAGACTGGCAGCTGCCCTGCCACATCGCTCTGTCACTTCCTTCCCTGGATTTCAAACTGAGCTTCTAAAGCCCAGAGCAGCCGCATGGTTGAGGTCATTAAAAAAAAAAAAAAAAAAGCTCAGCACTTAAAGGATAGCTCAGTTCTATTTAACTCTCTCTAAAAAGGTTGGCTTTATTCAGGTCTCAACCAGAATGGCCCCTGAACCCTTCCATCTGGGTATCTTTCTGCGTTTGGTTTTCCGAGCCCCACGCGCTCAGTTTGGGGGGCTGGGGCGGGGGGGAGGGGTTGCCCTGCCTCATGCTTCATCACAGTAAAGTTATTCTGGGTCCCAAAAAGCCTCATAAATCTGTTCCCCAGATGGAAGTCTCCATAAAAGGTTCCTCTCTTTGCGTGAGTCTCAAATTTCCCTTCCACTTAAATTCAACAAATGAATAATCACATGGATGAGGTAAATAGCAATATCCCACCCCCAAAAAAAGTTTTTAAAAAAGCCAGCGCAGTTGTGAGTTCTGACCTCCCTTCTTAGTTTACGAGGAGCCACGTTTGTAGCAGGTTGACCTGCGATTCCGCAGAAACGGAAGTCAAGGCCATTCACCAACACGCAGATTAGAGTAAGCAAATGTCACCAAGTGTCAACGTTTCAATTATTTATTTCTTAAAAGGAATTTCATAACACGAGTTTGAGTTTATTGGAGTCGTTTATAAGAGCTGAAGATTTAATTTTTCTTTTCTCCCGGTGAAGGTAGACCTGGAGGCCAAAGGCATGGGGATCACAGTGTGACCTTGTGAGTGAAGACAGTGACCTTGGTTGAAGAACAGGATTTGGGTGCTGGTCACAGGTCTCTGCCCTGGTGTGTTAGGACTGGTGGCCTGGTGCTATGGGACGCCATAGGACACTGACTGTGATACTTTGCAGGATGGCCAGCTTGGACGTCCTCTAAATTGCAAGCCTGGAAGGAGGCCACAGGCCTTCATTTTCCCCTCCCCACCTGGGCAGCTGGGGCTGGATCTTCCCTCTGCCTGGCGCTGCTTCTTTCATCGTGGATATAAAAAAACAGGCAGAACTTTTTCTACCTGGTACACAAGTCTCTTGGCCTTTTATGATTTTTTTTTTATTATAAAAGTACCACATGTTGATTGAAACAATTTTGTTTTGTTTTGTTTTGTTTTTGTTTTTGCGGTACGCGGGCCTCTTACTGTTGTGGCCTCTCCCGCTGCGGAGCACAGGCTCCGGACGCGCAGGCTCAGCGGCCATGGCTCACGGGCCCAGCCACTCCGCGGCATGTGGGATCTTCCCGGACTGGGGCACGAACCCGTGTCCCCTGCATCGGCAGGCAGACTCTCAACCACTGCGCCACCAGGGAAGTCCGATTGAAACAATTTTAAACAATACAGAACGGCATAAAAAAACCCATTTAATCCTCTCCCCTCCTTTCTTCCAGTTTCTCCTCCATCTTTGCAGAATTGGATGTGATTTTTTTGATTTCCTATTGTACAGAAATGCAAATCATATGTCATATTGTTTTATATTAAAGAAGTGGAGTCATATCATACCCATTATTTTGCAATGTTTTTCACTTAGCAATATAGCACGGCTATCTTCCCAGATCAATATATCGAGGCCTAAATCATTTCAGTTGCATAATATTATACACAAAACTTTGCTATAATTTATTCAGTCCTATGGATAGACTTTCCAATTGCGTCTAGTTTTTTTTTTTTTTTTGCGGTACGCGGGCCTCTCACTGTTGTAGCCTCTCCCGTTGCGGAGCACAGGCTCCGGACGCGCAGGCTCAGCGGCCATGGCTCACGGGCCCAGCCGCTCCACGGCATGTGGGATCTTCCCGGACCGGGGCACGAACCCCTGTTCCCTGCATTGGCAGGCGGACTCCCAACCACTGTGCCACCAGGGAAGCCCCTAATTGGAACTCTTAATAAATCATTATATTATCTTTGGAGGATACATAGTATTTCATTGTTTTCCCATCCAGGATCATTTTGTTTTATGTCATTTAATAAAATTCTATACCTTACTTAAAGTTTTATGTTTCTTGTATCTATTTATTCAAAGATACTTTGTTTTCTCCTCCATTATGAATAAGACTATTTTTCCTTTTTTTGTTAAGACAATATTTTTAGGGCAGTTCTAGGTTCACAGCAAAGGTCAGTGGAAGGTACAGACATTTACCGGATGTTCCCTGCCCCACACACGCATGACGTCCTCCACTGTCAACACCTCGCAACCGAGTGGTACATTTCTTAACAGTCAATGAATAAAACACTGACACATCACACTCACCCAAAGCCCATTCTTTACGTTAGGGTGCACTGTGCCTGGTGTTGTACGTTCTATGGGTTTAGACAAATTTACAACTGTTACCCTTTCCAATTGGGCCCCAACAAGGGTCCTCCTGCCTGGTACCGTGCTCTCGCCAACAGGACAAGAGCGAGTTTGCTTCAGAGCAGAGCAAAGCGTTATTCTCTTATTAGCGGACGGGGAGGCGTGAGCTCCGGCTCTAGAGCACACACTCCCCCGCCCAGCTATGGGCGGGGCTGCTTTACGTGGAGCCGTCAGGGGGCGGGGCCGCGGGTTTTGCCGGGTAGACGTAGGCGTAGGCGTAGGCGTAGGCGTAGGCGCAGGCGCAACCGCTACCGCTGCTCAGGCTCCAGAGCCCAGTGCGGCTGCCATCTTGGGTTGCGTGTTGTGTGCGGCGTCTGTGCAGACAGCCCACGGCTGCCGTCTTGAAAGGCGGTGTCCTGTGCAGCCCGAGCTGAGGTGCTGGTACCGCCGTTGTGCATCAGGAACTCTGGTCGTCTGAAGAGCCGGGTGTGAGAGCTCTGCACACGGCCCCCTGTGAGCAAGTGAAGCTACACTGAGCACAAAGGAAAAGAAAAGGTTAGACTTTATTTTATTACCCAGAGTCTGTTTTTATTTCCTGGGAATTGTTAGTGGGCTTTGCTGGTGACATAATGCCAGGTGTCAGTCATTACGGTATCGGAGAGTATTCTCACTGCCCTGAAAATCTTTGCTCCACTTATTCGGCAATTACTAAGCTTTTTATTGTCTCCATAGTTCTTCCTTTTCCAGAATGTCGTATAGTTAGAAGCATGCAGTACGTAGCCTTTTCAGATTTTCTTTCACTTAGCAATATGCATTTAAGTTGCCTCAATATCTTTTCATGGCTTGATAGCTCATTTCTCTTTAGTGCTGAATAATATTCCATTGTGTGGATGTGTCACAGTTTATCCATTCACACACCAAAGGACATCTTGGTTGCTTCCAAGTTTTGGCAGTTATGAATAAAGGTGATGGAAACATCCTTGTATAGCCTTTTGTGTGCACATAAGTTTTCATCTCCTTTGGGTAACACCAAGGAGTGTGATTGCTGGATCGTATGGTAAGAGTATGTTTACGTTTGTAAGAAGCTGCTGAACTGCCCTGCAAAGTCACTGTCCCGTTTTGCATTCCCACCAGCCTGCAGGAGAGTTCCTGTGGCCCCACGTCCTCATTAGCATTTGGTGGTGTCAGTGTTCTGGAGTTTGGCTATTCCAGTAGGTGTGTAGCGGTATCTCAGTGTTGTTTTAGTTTGTATTTCCCTGATGGCTTTACGTGGAGCACTTTCTCATGTGCTTTTTTCATATGCTTATCTGTATATTTCCCTTGGTGAGGTGGCCCCTGTTAAAATCAGGTTGTTTGTTTTCTTATTGTTGAGTTGTAAGAATTCTTTGTTTATTTTTATGTGAATGTTTGCTCCGGATGCTCAGGCTCAGCGGCCATGGCTCACGGGCATAGCCGCTCCGCGGCATGTGGGATTTTCCCGGACCGGGGCACGAACCCGTGTCCCCTGCATCGGCAGGCGGACTCTCAATCACTGCGCCACCAGGGAAGCCCTCTAGGAGGTTCTTGAATGCTCTAGTCTCTGCACTCTCTGTTTTGTACCTGATGTTTCCTCCTTCCCCTGCCCCCTATTCCTGGCCAACGTGTCCTTGCCTAATGGGTTGCAGCCTAGCAGACACCTTCTGGAGACTCCCGTGCCCCATCCCCCATTGGTTAGGGTCCCCTGGCTCTTGTCCTCCAGCCTCTGGCACATCACTCAGGCTCCCGGCAGCAAACAGAAGGTGTAGTCTAAATAGGTCATTGAGGAGAACTTAATGGCAGACTGTTCACAGAGGTGTGGGCAGAGTTACGGAAAACCAACACGAGAAGGTGGAGCATGTGGGCTAGCGTCAGGGAAACCATGGCCAGCTCCAAGCCTGCAGGGCCAAGACAAAGAAGGGGTTCCCGGAGCCCAGAGAGGACCCCTGACGGGAGCTTTGGCTGGGGAGCACATAAACTGACAGCCTGTGGCCTGCCAGAGACGGAGTCCCCCTCCTCCCCTCCCATTCCCCCACCTCCTCCTGGAGCCCTGCACTGGTCAGCCCTCTAGGAAGCCAGGAGGTGAGGGAACCTTGGATACAGTTCATGAGGACCAGCAACCGAGCTGCGAGCCGGGCGGAGAGGAGGGGACGGGGTACCTGGAGTCTGATCCAGCACGTTGGGGTACCTCTGCCTGGCACCTGCCCACCTTTCGGACCCTCGATGTTGCCACCCTTGCACGGCACAACTCATAAAGACCCTCAAAGTCAGGAGCTGTGCCTTATCATTTTGGGGGAGTATAACCCCAGGAAATAACCCAAAAGGGGAAAGTTAGTCCTGTGCACAGAAATATCCACAACACCTGTTGATAGTAGTGAGGATTAGAAAAGCCCCCAATAGGGAAGGAGTACATCCAGCTGGGATGTGTGGTTACCCAGCTCTGAAAGGATTGTCAGTGGCTCTGTTAACACACGCCAGTGGGGCACAGATAACAAATGGCAAAAGCAAAGCCTGCCTAGTATAAATTTCTCAAAAAGTGTAGATGTGTCCTATATAGGAAGAGCTTAGAAGCACATATGTTCATAATAGTTAAGGACTGGCCAAGTGTCCTATCCTGTAATTTAAGAGAAAATAGCCAACTTGTGATAGAATTTATCCCAAAGTTAGTGCAAAGAGCAAGAAGAGTTAGGACCGTGCACAAAATAAGAAATGGGGCCGACAGCTTGTTTTAGGAGGCAAGATGGAAAAGCCGCTTGGCTTTTGTCAACTGTCCATCCAGCCCCCAATATTCTTGTTGGCACTGAAGCTCCTTTTCTAATACCCCGTGGTGGGTGTGCGGTGAGTTTGTTGGCTGACACACAGCAAAGGGACTTCAAACTTTCTCAGACTTTCATGTGCATGTGAATCTCCTGAGGATCTTGAAAACTGCAGATTCGGATTCTTTCGGTCTGGGTGGGACCTGAGATTTCCCATTTCAAACAAGGTCCCAGGAAACGCTGCTGCCGCTGTTCCTGACCGCTGACTGGGTAGCAAGGCTTTAAGTCGGCGGAATTGTTCACTTGTTTGCTTTTTAACCTTCTAAAATGTGTATTTTCTGTTGATAAATATACAAATTACACATCCTTTGTCACCCCATCTCCAGATTCAGATAGGCCTCTGATAGAGTGTGTGCCCTCCAGTTGAGAATCCCAGTATGCGCTGGACCTCTCCATCAGCCAAAAAGAACTGGCTGAATTTTACTTTTTAGAGTAAATATCCCCAAAATGATATTTAGTGTTCCTGACATAAATATGATTAGGATTTTTCACACTGCGTACAATTGCCACCCTTTCTCTTCCTAGCCACAGTTATTTTTATGATTATCATCTTGTATTTCTCACATTATCTTTGTGTGAGAGACTTAAAATTCTCCATGAGTCCTTACAACTCTATGAATTCTTCACAATGACCTTATGGAGGTGATATAAGCCTTTGCTCATTTAGATTCCAAATAACATAGTGACCTAGTTGATTCCACTAAACCATAGCAAAAAAAGGCCCTTATAAAAGGTTAGTATTTGCTGTTTGTTTCCATGACTCCCAAAGCCTGATTCGGGCACCACTTTAGCCAAGTCTTGCTGTAGAGTGAACCTCCGGTGGAAGGAAGTGTCATCCATGCTCGTTGATGCCCTTACTTAACTTTCTTTCAGGCATCATTTCATTTCCACTGAAACGCCCTTATATTGCACTTGTCTGCAAAGAAAACATTTCTATTGTGGTTATAGATCAAGGTGTTTCGGGTTTTATTCTCTCTCCCTCACTTCCCATTAAAAAGTGTCAAGAGTGCAAATTAAGTTTCTATTTGCATAAGTCGCCTTTGTTACTGATTCTACTTTCCAGCTGGGAGTTTAAAAATTAACTCTGGATCCAACAATGAGAACAACCCGTGTCATTCTGCCCTATTTTGCTCCGTTTTCCCTTATCCCTCTTTGCACCGTTTTCTTCTCCTTGCCTGATGCTGCTGTTGAAGTGTCCCGATGGACAGCTGGAGAGTAACATCCCCGACTGTGATCCCAGACTCACCTCAGTGGGTCATCACCCCTCCTCTGAATGGGTGAACACACCGAGTATACACGCTGGGGTGAGGAGTCGGCAGTGAAGGGTTTCTCTCCATGGCTGTACCCCTGACTTGTTGTGTGACCTTGGCTATACCAGTTAGCTGGTTTGGGTGTTTTTATCTCTTTGTTCTGGAAGATATTTATCCCTCGTAAATCTAGAAGGCATTTTGAAAAATTGAGGTAATGTTGATTGACAACATTATGTAAGTTTCATGTGTACAACTTTACATTTCTACTTCTGTCTATACTGCAGCACGCTCACCACCAAAAATTACCATACAGTTGATCCGCTTTACCCATTTTGCCCTCCCCCCTCCTCCTCCTCCTGTAACCACTACTCTGTTTTATGTATCTATTTGTTTGTTTTTGTTTGGTTTTTCACTTGTTTTTTTTTGTTTGTTTGTTTATTAGTTTTTTAGATTCCACATATAGTGAAATCATATAGTGTTTGTCTTTCTCCATCTGACTTGTTTCACTTAGCATAATACTCTGAAGGTCCATCCATGTTGCTGCAAATGGCAAGATTTCATCTTTTTAATGGCTGGGTCGTATTCCACTGTAGATATGTGCCACATCTTCTTTATCCATTCAGCTGTTGATGGGCACTTAGGTTGTTTCCATATCTTGGCTGTTGTAAGTGCTGCAGCAAACATAAGGGTGCATGTATCTTTTTGAATTAGTGTTTTTGTTTCAAAAGCACTTCTTAAAGAATTACGGTGTCTTTGTCCTCTCAGATGTTTTGTGAGGATTTGGGAAGAACTATGTCAACAGATTTGTTCTCTGGCCCCAGTTCCTGACATTGTTTATGCACAAACACACCATTCACACAAGAGAATGCTCACAGCTCTTGAATTTGTGTGTGCGCGCGCATGTACACACACACACACACACACAGAGGCAAAAAATGAAATGCAATCAACAGTAAACAGACACTTGCCTGGGACTGCTTCTTTGCCATTTACTCTCTTTTCTGCAAAAATATGGCCCTAGCCAGTATCTCTATTGGCTATACCCCTTACAGTGAATGAACTCTACACTAGCCTTACGTTCTTATCAGAAACGTAAATAGCTCATTAATAAATATTCCACAGCCGTCCAATTTTCTTACTCCTCAAGCAACTACCTATTCTCTTGCCATCCCAAACAAATAGATATATTTATATCAATGTTTGCCTTTCTTGCTCTCCTTTTTCCCCACTCCTCCGTTTCTTTAAACCCAAAGCATCTCCGTCTTGGCGACAACGGACCAGGAAACAGCCACAGGGTCATAGACTGTGGAGGGATGGGAACAGAGCTGTCTGCCAAACCATCCAGTTTTTCTCAGCTGTTGAAAAAGAGGGTTTACAGGTTTGGGAACAGATTATTTTTAGGGGCTTCCAGGCCACTAGTATTCTATGCCTGTTTGCAAAATTCCTCTCCCAGGTTGAGACTCCCACGAGTCACTGTGACCTCCACAGAGAATAAATTCCCCTGAGACACATTCCCATTTGGAAATATCCTGAAAATACGGAGTTTGGAGCTATAGGATCTGCTCCAGTTGCATGCAGCGCCATCCTTGTGCCTTTCTCCATGTTTCTAGCTGAGGGAAGCACCTGTCTTGGATGAAAGGCGGTTTACATTAGAGAGGGACAGGGAGGAAAGGGAGTAAAACAAAAGTGGAGTTAATTTGCATTCAGATGTTTGCATTAAATATGAATGGGCTTGGGGGTGAGGGGAGTCGCTCTCTTATTCCCCCTCAGGTCGCCCTACCCGTCTGGGGTGTGCAGGGAGGAGGGGAGGCAAGGTGGAGGAAAAGGGCCACCATTTCCGGCGGGCAGCTCAGGGTCGGCTGTCCTATGCCCTGGCACTGTGGTGCAGTCCGGGAGGAGCAAGTTCAAGGAACTGAGGGATGTGGAAGTTTCCATTAACAACCAGGGAACATCTACTGGCCAATCTTTAACTGATGAAACACGCTCATGCTTTAGAAAGAAATAACCTGGGAATTTCCTGGCAGTCCAGTGGTTAGGACTCTGTGCTTTCACTGCCGAGGGTGCGGGTTCGATCCCTGGTCGGGGAACTGAGATCCTGCAAGCAGTGTGGTATGCCCCCCCCCCCAAAAAAAAGAAATAACCTGAGTTTAGGGGCCACAGACAATACAGGGGAGGGAAAGAGGGGCACAGTGGGAGAGCCCACTGCGGACGTGTGATGGATGGGAAGTGTCCTGAGGGCCCTTTGGAGGCGGGGCTGGAGAACGTATCCAGGCTTTTCTTGGCCTGTGGAGCCAGCAGCCCCAGTGCTTCCTCGAGTGAGTTCACACGTCAGCGAAGAGAGGGCAAATGCTCCGTCCATCTCTGGCTTCGAGGGGAGGCCAGGAAGTTGGCAGCTGCAGAGGAAGCTGCGCCTTTGAGGAGACGGTGGCTCTGGGCCCAAGGTGGGCTTTGTCATCCATGTGAGTCCTTCCCAGGGGAAGCCCTTGAGGCCAGTGTCCGGTCCAGAGAGGCTTTGTCTCTTCTTGCTCTTATCTTTTTTTTTTTTTTGAGACTGAGGGCCTCCCGGTGTGTCTAAACTCACAGCAGCTGAGTGAC
Source organism: Leucopleurus acutus (assembly GCF_964270905.1). Lineage (NCBI taxonomy): Eukaryota > Metazoa > Chordata > Mammalia > Artiodactyla > Delphinidae > Leucopleurus > Leucopleurus acutus. Next base: position 100,617,182 of record NC_139153.1, read on the forward strand.
TGTTTACTTAGCCTTCCTGCAAGGCTGGCTCTCGTCACCCACGTCTGGGACTGTCCCTGAGTTATCCTCCACCAGGGAAGCTTGGAAATTTCCATCGCTCCCCTCTAATCCAGCCCAGCCGGCACCGGCCAGGCTGCCGGGGGTGCCGTCGTCTCACGGCGAGTCGGCGTCAGCCTTGCCTGTATGCTGCCGTCACCAGACACCTTTGAAACGTTGGGATGCCCAGATCACCACAGCCCAGTAAATCAGTCTCTGGGGTTGATCGTGGGCTTGGGAGTTTTTAGAACTTCCCAGGGTGATTCCAACGGCTGCCAAGTTTGAGAGCCACTGGCACGGGGGTATGAGCACATCCAGTTGCCTGGACTTGACTCCTGGCTCTGCTGTTGGTCATGGCACTGGGCAAGTTGTTTACTGCTCCCTGCCTCAGTTTTCTCAGGTGTACAACGGGAATAACAACGGTGCCAACAATAGCACACGGCACTGAAGTGAGGATTCAGCGAGTTAACGTGCAGCAGGGGCTTGGGAACTGGCTGGCCCACCGTCAGACGTCTCGCAGCATTGCCACTGGTTACGTGGGGAGCACAGAGGCAGGTGGAACAGGCAGGGTGGTGAAGGGAGCTGAGCTGGTGTCTTATGAGAAGAAGTGTGAAGACTTGGTGCTATTTCTCCTGGAAGGAAGAGGCTCCGTTGAGATGTGATGGCTGTCTTCAGATTCCTATCCGATGGGAAAAGAATGTGGCTTGTTTTAATGGCTGTGAAGGAAAGAAAGATTTGGGAATGGCAAGTTTCCAGTAGAGCCGTTCAGCAGCGAGGCGGCCTGTGTCACGCAGAGCAAGTTTCCAGGCTCTGGGGTGTTGGCGCAGCAGTGGGGCATTTTGGGGTGGAAATGTTGTAAGAGGAATCACAGCGGAATGGAATGACTTCCACCGGCTTCTCCAGCCCATGCCACGCAGGAACTAAGCGCCAGCAAACGTTAGCCTTTACTAAATGTTCTCTTGAAGCAGGCGAGGATGGCAGGGCTGCAGGTGCTTGCCACAGTGAGTCTCGAGTTGTGTTCAAGAGAGGACCAAGGTCAAACCAGGTGGAGTCAAACCTGTTTCCAGGTCAAAAGGCTGAACTTGGGCTGGGGGGAGTGGCCCTGAAGGCCTGGAGCAGTTGGTGAGGAAGCCGGCCGTGGGGTGGGTCTGGAGCTCCTGCTGTGAGTAGGGGTGGGATGCCCCGAGGCCCCTTTTCTTGCACTCTGGACACAGGATACATGGCTGGTTGGCTTTGTCTAAGGCAGAAGGTCAAAGAAGTAGACACTTTCTAAACCTGAGGCTCTCAGCCTCGGCAGTTTGCCACCCACGATGCTTTATACCCTTCCTCAGCCTCCTTCCCTTCTCACCGCGCACTTTCCTGGATCTCAGCTTCTCGGGGAGAACTCTACGAAGCCTGTTTTACTTGCTTTTTCTTTCTAGGGGTGGGGTGGGTGGGGAACAGCGCTGGTCGTGATGCTATTTCACTAGAAATGCAGCTGAATGTCCCTGTTAATAAGCCAGCTCCTCCTTTGCTTTCTCTTCTCCGTCCAGCCTGTGCTCAGCCTCTCTCTTTGCTGTGCGTTTGGCGGATGACGTCAGCAAGTGGCTCCTCCTGCCCCACCCCCACCCTCCTCCCCTCCCATCGTCCTCCGCGGGCTTCTCCTTCACCGCCTGCATCTCTCTCCTAGGCCACAGCCTGGACCTTATCGCCCCTCAGGGGGCGCCACCTTTGAGATCTTCATCTCTGAATTGGCCTCTACAGCCCCGGCCACATGTCCTTCCATTGTCCCGTTCACGCATTCCCACAAAACCTCTTCTTTGCCTTCATTGTGGCCCCTGGAGCCCTCCCTATTTTAGGGCATCTTGGACCCATCCTGGTTGTATCTGTTCCCTCCCTCCCTGCTGTGTTTGGGCCCCTTGGTAAAGCCGTTTTGGCAAAGTTCTCAAGAGTGTCCGATTCCCTTTCCCTCTTGACCTTCCTCTGTGTCTTCCCGGACGACCCTCTCATCTTCTCCTGATCCCACTCTGCTGAGTTCTGTTGAAGAGACTCGGGGCTCCCAAAGTAATCGGACCCACTGCCCGTTCCTGCCGTCGGACTCTCCCCACGCCCATGGCCATCTTCCTTGAACTCCATTTTTAGCTCCTATCAGATTCCCACGACAGCTGCTCTACATCTTTTCCACTCTGCCCAAGCCCTAGCTGACCCTGCTCGCCTCCTGTCCCGGAATAGACCTCTTCACTAGGCTGGTTGAGAAACCCAGCCCTCGGCACTGCTGAGACCCTTCCAGCCTGCCGCCTTTCCTCCCTCCCTCTCTTCCACCCTTCCTTCCACCCTTCCTTCTTTCTTTCCTTCCACCCTTCCTTCCTTCCGTCCTTTCTTCTGTCCGTCCTTCCGTCCTTCCTTCCTTCCCTCCCTCCTTCCTTCCTTCCTTCCTTCCACCCTTCCTTCCTTCCTTCCTTTCTTCCTTCCACCCTTCCTTCCTTCCTTCCGTCCTTCCTTCTGTCTTTCCTTCCTTCCTTCCGTCCTTCCGTCCTTCCTTCCTTCCACCCTTCCTTCCTTCCTTCCTTCCTTCCTTCCTTCCTTCCACCCTTCCTTCCTTCCGTCCTTCCTTCCGTCCTTCCTTCCTTCCACCCTGCCTTCCTTCCGTCCTTTCTTCTGTCTTTCCTTCCTTCCTTCCGTCCTTCCGTCCTTCCTTCCCTCCTTCCGTCCTTCCTTCCCTCCTTCCTTCTTTTTCTCATCCTCCTCTCCTTTCATCCTGTTTTGGGCAGGAGGTGTTCCTTTTCTTCCCAAGGCTCTGCCGTCTGCCCCGCCCTGTGATCTGGCTCTGTTGTTGCTCCTCGCCTTCCACCCCCCTTCCCCTGAGCCCTGAGCCTCACTCTGATTTCCCCCACCTTAAAAAACAAGCAGAAACAGAGCCCTTACTCGGTCTTCCTCCTCTCCCCCTGCTTCCTCTCTCATCTTCCTCATTCTCCAGTCTGGTTCCACTTTCCTCCCCGGTCCCGTGAACCAGCCACGCTGTCCCTGAAATGTGCCCTCCCCCAGAGAGGCAGCCTCCTGCGGTGGCTAAAGCCTGACGCTGGCGTCGCCCCTCGGGGCTTTGTAGCCTGGCTTTGCCCCACGTGTGTTATATAATCTTGACTCTCACTCGCCACATTATTAATCCTTCCAAGGTTCGGTTCTCTGGAAAACGGAAGCACTTAATTCATTGGGTTGCTGTGAGTCCCAAATGATTCTACTTTTAAAGTGCCCAGCACACCCTTGGTGCAAAATAAAAAGTATTTCCTTCTATCCCGTGCTTTAGCCCACGCTGATTCCTTCATGAGAAATACGCCTGCTGTCTTCCATCTGCCTGTTGAATCTCCATCCACCATTCAAGGCCTGGTCACCTCCTTCCTCTCCACCTGCTGGGCCCAGTCCCTCCAGTTCCTTTTCTTTCTGAACCTTGTTCCTCCACTATCGTGGGTGCCAGGGTCTACCCCGCATCGGGCTGCATCAGGATCATTTGCACATATTTGTCTGACCTCTCATGAAATCAGGAGCCTCTGGGGGCAGGGATACTGAATTCACCTTTGAATCCCTCTAGGGCACCTATGGGCGCACCTTACAGGTAACAGCTATTCAGTAAATGTTAAGTTTAAAAGAATTTAAAAGAATTGCTTGGTGCTAGGTATATATCTTTATAACCTAAAAAATAAAAGAACCAACTAACCAACAAACAAACACAAAAACCCAAACTAAGCTGATCTCTTTCTCACCAATGAATATACTCCCTGACCTTGTAGAATTTACAATGTAAACACCTGGAGAAAACCTCTTAATGAAGACCATCCCGAGGTCTAGCCAGATTTTTGTTGTCCTTATGCTACCCTGGGCAAGTTACTTGCCTTTGGGTTACTGAGGTTTTATTTTGGCAAGTAATTGAGATATTCCCCACTTGGTGGAATCGATCAGATTTCTCATGGGGAAGAGGAAATGGTCACACTAGTCAATCTCTAAGATTCTTTTCAGCTTGAACAAACTGTAACTCAGTGATCACGTTTTGGGAGCGTGACACAATTAAGACACTCATTTATAAAAGTGACCGAGGATGCATCTCATGTTTGTCCTGGAACGGAAGCTCCTCGGGGAGGGCTGTTTTCTGCAGCTGCATTGCTTAAATTACCTGTTCATGCAATGCGTGTGCCTGGGTTGGCATTAGGTGCTGGGGACACAATGCTGACTCAGGCCTGGCCTCGCCACAGTGCTGCCTGGCACCAGCATGCTCTTCTTGGGAAGGGGAGACGCCAGGAGGTGAACCGCGGGCCGGGCCGCCTGGTGGCTCTCAGAGGGGACAGACCTTCTTCAGCAGCAGCAACACCTGCCTCTCCTGGGGGGACCCTCCACACGGTCACTCCCGTCTGAGGCTCCGGGCTCGTCACATTATCCACAGGCAGCCTGAAATGCCTCCTGCTATACACGCTCGCTTCCCTCAATTCATCTTTCAATCTGGAGCATTTACAAAGATTTATGCCATTAAGAGCAAGCTCTCAACAACATGCCGTATGGGAAAAACATGTTTTGCTCCTGCCTGTATACATGTTAGTGTGTACGCTCTTCTGGGCATCTTCTCTGGGTAAAGCTTCATTCCTCCTTAGGGCCGAGGTTTCAGAAATTTGGGTCTATAACTTCATCCGGGATCAACGGTGATTAACACCAGTTCTTGGCTAGTGGTGAGTCATTTGCACTTTACAGTGGGGCAAAGGGTTCTGAATGCTATCTTACACGCCCCAAGACAGCAAAATGCGGTGGAGGAGAGAACGTCTGTGTTAACAGTCAGTCCCCCGCTGGGCTGAGGAACAGTGGGGCCGAAAGCAGTTGGTCTTCCTCATGGCCCAGAGGCTGTGGCTTTGGTTTCTTCTGCGTGCTGGAGGTTAAACACAGGACAGGCGAGAGAGGACGCTGTCCGTGCCGTGTGCTCCCTGCACCTGCCCGTGTATCAGACATGCTTGACTCGTGGGTGGACGGTTCATGAGGAATCTAGACTGTTCTAGGGACAGGGATGTCCCCATAGGGCCATCTGGGGACTGGATGGAAGGAGATACAGGGAATCTTCCCCAGCTCGGCCTTGCTGATTTTTGGGGAGCTTATGAGTCCCTTTCTTCTCTCTACTGGCTGTCCCCCTCAATTGTGGACCACCTGTCAGAGGCCTGTGTGATGAGACCCAGGCTCCCCACTTAGGTCTCACTGTTGAAAGAGGTTACAGACCAAGCAGAGGATGGGGAGAGGCTGTGGTCCTGATGGCATCCCTCCGCGTGTTGCGAGGGGGCGGAGTGCGGTGGGGGGGGGGAGGGAAGAGTGGGCGGGGCCCCCGCTGTGCTGCCCCGTGAGCTTTCACAGCTTCGGACGGGCTGATCCCGAGTGGAGGAAACTTGAGGCCCCCATCCTGTAATCCTGCTACTTTGCTTTATCAAGGCATTATCACAGGGACTTCCCTGGCGGTGCAGAGGTTAAGAGTTCGCCTTCTAATGCAGGGGGTGCGGGTTCGATTCCTGGTTGGGGAGTTAGGATCCCACATCCCTTGTGGCCAAGAAACCAAAACATAAAAAAAACCCAGAAGCAATATTGTAACAAATTCAATAAAAACTTTAAAAATGGTCCACATCAAAAAAAATCTTAAAAAAAAAAAAAGCATTATCACACCCCCAAGTAGATTTCCTATGTTTGTAGTAAATTTGGCTAAAAAGTCATCTGAAGCTTACTGCATGTCTCAGGCCTAAGTAATCCTGGCTAACATCTGGGCAAGGTCTGACAGTTTCCCAAACGTGTTCCTATTTGCTGTGTTCTCATTAGACTGGATCCTTACATCACCTGTATGTGGTGGGCAGGGTGGGTATTACTCACCCCGGTTTAGAGATGGTGAATTAAAGGCTCAGATCTCTTTTCATGATAGAACCCTACAGAGTGCCACTGGTCCCTCAGATAGTTCACTCTTTTTCATTATATGATGTCTGTGTAGTAAGGGGGTAATTAGTGGGACCCTTTGATGTATGTGCCAGCACAGAGATTTCAACATTTGGTTTTAGAGAAAGAGAACAGTGATGAGCCCAGGTTCCCGTGGATGCAGCTTGGGGACAGGGAAGCCGAGGGCCTGTCGAAGGGGTCATGAGCCTCACCCTTGCTAGAGGGGATCCTCCCCCACCACAGTGAGCCAGGGCATTTCTTTCATTCTTTAAGAGAGCAGCTGACCCAAGCACCCTTCTCCCATCCCTGACAAGCCCACAGATTTAATCTGGGGTATAGACACAGGGCACTACTCAGCTAAGTGGGTGCAAGTGCTTTTTATCTTTCGAATTGTTCTTAGCTCCGCCCAGATGACCGACAAGAATGCAAAGGGAACAGGACTCTGTTTCACACCTGCTAAACTTCTGACCAGCCAAAGAAGACTTTACTAACAACCAGATGACACTGGCTGCCAGTATCAGAAACTCAGGGTGAACAGAATGGCTGCATTTGGCTGACCGGGAATAGTTAGGGATTGAAATAAAACAGTGAATTAGGTAGGATAAGTAAGTCATCTTATGTTCCCTTTCTCTCTCTGGCCACTTTATTAGGTGTCATTTAGATGTTGCCAGTGTACTTTCGCTACTTCTGTGTGCTCTGATGAAATTTGAACTCACAAATGTTATGGCCATAGAAATTTCCAATTTGTTTCAATGACTATGTTACATTTCCTGTTTAATGTAATAAGAATTTTTGGATAGAAATAAAAACATAGTCATCATTCTACTACTTGAGGGCAGAAAAGAGATGTTTTCTGCTCTCTCTCTCATAAACTAAAAATGTGACAAGCTTGTTCTGCTTGTCAACAGAAACATCAGAGACGAAAATCAGCCATGGACTGCTTACGGTGGCCTGTAGCTGGCAGGGGGATTGTAGTGGCCTGTTATCCATGGCTCCAGTCGGACACCCATGGGTCTTGACTGAGATAGATAGATGCTCATTCTAGATTTAGATTTGCATTTCCAGAATCTGAAGCAAGCACCTCTAACGCTATAAGAGACTTAGAGCAGAAGGATTTTCATTTGGACCTGCTCCTTGTGTGTCATCAAGGGAGAATCAAAGGATCCGTTTTACTACAGGTGGATATCATGTATCAGTACTGACCAGCCACAAGGCAGAGGACTGGTTGAAATTGCAACGAGCAATTGAAACACGTTGCTTACCGAATTGTGGGGGAGGGGTGATAAGGGATGGAAGGCTCAGCTTGCACGAAAGAAGGAATAGGTGTTAACACGTACAAAAGTACTAACCGAAATGGAATAAAAATATTAGTTGCAGGTATAACGTGCTGCAAAATCTTTTAACACCTTAGACAGTTTAAAGTAGGATATCAGCACATTGCTGACTGATCTTAAGATTCAACGCTAGTTTCCAAAGTGAAACATTTCAGTGTATAAATAAATAGTTCTTGAAGTCAAAATTCGTTCATGATTCCAAGGCTTTGTTGATGAAAGTAGAACTGCTATCTCCAACATTTCAACAGAATCAGTTTTTCTGGGAGAACATAGCCAGAGTTGTCCTAGTATAAGAAAATCAGAGGTGTCTTGAGTGCAAACGTACATTTTAAACAAAATGTTTATTAATCACTATTTAATCAGAAATGTCGATTAGTAGGGCTTTTTTTAAAAGATTTTTTTGATGTGGACCATTTTTAAAGTCTTTATTGAATTTGTTACAATATTGGTTCTGTTTTACATTTTGGTTTTTTGGCCCCAAGGCATGTGGGTTCTTAGCTCACTGAACAGGGATCGAACCTGCACCCCCTGCATTGGAAAGTGAAGTCTTAACCACTGGACCACCAGGGAAGTCTCAGTAGGGATGTTTATCTATGCCCTTTTATAGAAGGCAAATCATCACAAACTTTTCTTTAGCAAACAAGATGAAGCAGCTACCATTTGCTGACTACCTAGTATGTTCTTAGGTACTTTATTTTGCAAGAGCCACATGGTAGCTTTTGTATCCACTTCACAGATGAGGACCCTGCGGCCGAGAGGGTGAGCACTCATCTTGGCAAGTCTCTAGAGAAAGTAACAGGCAAGACAGTCTGGTTTCAAAGCTATGCTTCTTTTTGCTCAACTCTGGCTCTGTGAAGTATTTACTCAGAAAACGCTCCTTCAGTGTCCATCCAGGATCCATGAAAATTTAACTCAGTCGTCTGTGCTTTTTACAGGTACACCTATGCGTATGTATACATACATATCCATCCATCTATCTATCTATCATCTACATATGTGGAATAAATAAAGGAACAGATCTGCTGTCTGAACCTTTCTGTGGGCATTCTCTTAATGGAGTCATCAAATTCTTAGGTTCTGAAAATGGATTGTATCAGTTAAATGTTATCTAGGGGAATGACTCCTGCTGACCAGACTGATTAATAAAACAAGTATTGCTTTGCCAATTACATGTGAGCAGAAGTGATAAAATTCACCAAGTTTCCTCCTTGCCATGGTAGTGACTGTGGAAGCGTGTGTTGCATGGAGCCTCCGTCAGCCTGGATTCAAGAGACTATGCTGAGCCGATCTGTGTGGGGCAGTAGAGTGAGAGGGAAATAAGCTTGCTATTTAATCAAAAGGGGTGACAGGGTTGTTTGTTACGTATATAACCCAGCCTCTCCTGACTGATACAACAAATTGGCCAGTCCCTCCTATTTAACAGTGGTTAAAATCCAGTTCCAAGCACGTGAATGAGAGCTGTACTTGAGCCCAAATAAGGTTTTTAATGTAATCTATATTAAAATATCAGTGACCTGTAATCCAACGAATCAAAATTCAACTAATTTGTGTACTTACCGCTCTCTTCAGTGTGCTGGACCAAGCCACTTCCATCTCTGGGTCATTGCAACCGTCTCCTTGTACTTTCTCCTTACGTCTACCTTTGTCACCTAACCCTCTTCCCTAACCCAATCCTGGGGTGTACACTTTACAAAACTGTGTTTTTACTGTTTTCCAAACTGATAATTTAAAACAGTTTTTTTTTTTTTTTTTTTTGGCTGCGCCGTGTGGTCTGCGGGATCTTAGTTCCCCGACCAGGGATCAAAACCAGGGCCTCAGCAGTGAGAGCGCCGAATCCCAGCCACTGGACCGCCAGAGAATTCCCCAAACTGATATTTTAGTTAACAATATATGGGGAACATCTTTCTCTGTTGGTGAAATTATTAATGATTGCTTACTGAAGTAACATGGTTTGAACATTCGAACCAGTCATTTGCTCAGCGCCCTTCCTCCTGGTGGGCTGATCGTGGTGCTGCAGCAAAGAGAAGCTAGGTGGTGACCTGATGTACAGAGAGTTGGAACAACAGGACCAGAGTCTCTGCAAGGAGTATTTCCATCAGGCAGTGGTGCCCTGACTGACTGTCAGGTATCCTGACCCACAGCCCAGTCCTCTGTGCTTATGGTACATCTAATGCTTGCTCTACCAGAAAATGGCATTCTGGTTGACTACGATTTCATGGTACACTGTATTTTCTAATAAGAACATAGTTGCGTTTCTAAGAAACCTCAGGTTATCAAAAACTAAATGAAAAATGAAGTGTTTTGATGGTTAAAACAAAAGCCAGAAACTTTCACACTCACCATAATTAAATTATTTTTCTTGCAGAATTTTCAATAATAAAGGGATTTCACACATATTTTGTTATTGAAAACTTAAAACTATGAACTGTGTAATCAAAACTGACAAATTCAATTCTAAATATCATAGAGGAAGGCCTCCACAGCATACAAGATGGAACATAAAATCCATGTATTTATACGTCAGGAATATGAATCACAGCCCAGCCCGAGGCCACCAATGGCAAGGAGAGGAGTAAGGTGGTGCCCAGGCAGTGGGCCCCTTACGCCAAGTGTGCCTGTGACGCCCCACTCAGCTTTTTCTCTTCCTTCCTTGGTGCCAGTGCCTGTTGTGATCAAGTTGAAATCAAGCACGACAGGTGTAATTCTAGCATGTTCCCATAATTATCACTTTATTTCTTATTCACGTTAATGGAACGAGTGCTGTAGAAGTTTATGTCTATACGTACAGTCACTACCACTTCTCTGAATCAACCGGAAAACAAAGCAAAAGAAGCTAATGAACAAAAAGAACACGTTGGTACCCTTTCTCATGTGGGCGACCAGTCTTTATTTCAAAGAGGGGTCTCTTGGAGAACAGGCTGTGGGGAAGGACATGCCGTGGCTTCACCTCGTCTCATGACCCGTGGTTCTCAGAGCTGTGTGTTGTCTGCAGGGGAAAAGGACCTGCCATTTGTTAGAGCTGAATGCTTGCCAGAGCGCGTCGCTTTCATTTGGAGGTGCTCCCAGAAGGATGCATTCAAATCTGCAAACCATGTGATGCCTAGTGTGTTATCTGGAAGAGAGTGAGGGCTGAAGGAGAGTGAGGGCCAAGAAGGAGAGAAAGACCGAAGGAACAGAAATAAATGAAACAGATCCATACCCCCCAAACTGTAACATTTGACAGAAAAACGCCAGAAATGTTGTAGGAACTTCCTATCTTTAGGAATAGCAGAATAGTGTAGGATCAAAAAAACACCAAGAGAAAAAAGTGGATTTTCCTCAGGAGAGAAGGTTTTACCAGAAATCATAAAATGTGCAAGAGAAAGTTTATTTTTGGCCAAAGCTGAAGGGAGAACTTTGGCCTGTGGCAGATCTTGGCATTTTAGAGAGTCCCCTTGTTCTGAGGAGTTTCGAGAAGGCTGCCGTCTTCCCTAGGCTCCTGGGTTTATCAGTTGCCATGGCAACCATTAATCTCATTGCTGAAGTGCTAAGTGGTTTGAGATGAAGAATGTTCACTTGAACACATTTTACCCCCAACCCCTGTTCCTACACGCAGCTCTGCCCTTGCCGCTGAACGCTTCCCACTGCTGTGGGGCCGCAGATGCTGCAAACGTCTGGATATTCCGCAAAGTAACCCAAGCAGTCGGGATTGTGGTCAGGAAACTCTAGCAGGCAAATAACTCCGGCAGGTCAGAGGCAAGTTGGTGTCAATGCTGGCACGGCCCGGCTCACCTGTTGTGCGATTAAGTCATGGGGTTGCCGCTTGTTCTCTTGGGACCAGGCCAGGCAGCATTTGTTCAAATGAAAAATCAGGCTCTCTGTGTGTGGTGTGACTGTTTCAATAGAAACGGGCAAACAGATTCCGGGAGAAGGAAAGGAATGAAAAAGTGGGCTGTGGGGACGATCCGCCAGCTGTGTTGAAAGGTGTCTTAGTCAAGGATGGTTTGGTGGCAGGAAACCAAAAGCTACTCAGCTTGAGTAAAGGGATTTGTTTGATGGTGTCAGGGCGCTCTCACGGAAGCCGGTGGTGGAAGTGGAGACTGACGTCATGGGAGCTGAGGGGTCATCCGCGGCTCTGGCCTCCGCCCTCTCATCTCTGGGGCATGTCTGCTTCACTCCTTTCCTTGTCGACTGAGTGTTTGCAAGGCCTGTCTCCCATCGCATGGGCCTGATGTGGACTGGGGTTGCCGTGGTGCCTAGGAGGGCTCTGACCCAGTGTAGTCCTACGGCTCAGGTACCCAGCACTCGGCAACAGGGCTGACTCTACGAGGAATTCTTAAGGCAGTGCCTGCCATTGGTCCAGTCACCTGTGGCCGGAGGTCAGAGGGTGGCTTCTCCTCTCTGGCTGAGTGGGTGGGGGAAGGTTCTCCGAGAAAGAGGTAGAACTGGGGGAAGAAATAGTAGGTGGAGGAAGTGACAGGCATTTGCAGAATGAAAGCTTGTCTCCGGCACTGACAAATCCAAACGGGTTGGTGTGGATGCTGGCCGTGAACAGTAGTGTGCCTGGGTCCGTCCTTACTGGCTGAACACTGATGCTGGGACGGGGAACACGGGCTCTGAATGGGGCAGAACACATAACTGGCTGTGGATTCTACGGAGGGCGGGGAGGCAGTGCAGGCAGGGGGGGTTTGAAGGGCTGCCAGAGGTATAAACGAAGTGAGTGGTTGAAAGTCCTGGGGAGAATGCAGATCCGGAGTCTGGAGGGAGACGGCCCTCAGTGAGCCTGGGACTGGAGGTGACGCGTGGGTGCTGGGTTAGACTTGGGCGAGGTCTGGGTTGTGGCCATATGGTGTGATGTAGGGACAACTTGATAAGTGTTATATTCATGGATGGTGTTATGGGCTGAAATTCGTATGTTGAAGCCCCACTCCCCAGTACCTCAGAATGTATCTGTATTTGAAGGTGGGGTCTTTAAAGAGGTAATTAAGTTAAACAAGGTGGGCCGTAATCAAATAGGACCTGTGTCCTTATAAGAAGAGTTCAGGACACAGATACACACAGAAGGACGACCATGTGAAGGTACAGGGAGAAGGTGGCATCTCCCAGCCAAGGAGAGAGGCCTCAGGAGAAACCAGCTCTGCTGACACCTTGATCTTGGACTTCCAGCCTCCAGAACTGTGAGGGGATACATTTCTGTTGTTTAAGTCTCCCAGTCTCGGGTCCTTTGTGATGGCCGCCTGAGCAAACACAGGTGACATGGGGGAGAGGGTCACTTACTGGCCTCGAAGCAGCGCTGGGATTTAAAGAGAAGGCCAGCCACACCCACCATTGCAGTGAATCATAGGGAGTGACAAAAGGCAGGAGGAGGAGGGTGTTCTCCAGGGAGAACAAGGAGGCCGGGGAAAGAGGTGGGAGAGGAGAGGTCTGCATCACAGAGACACGGCCCACGGTGCACAGGCCCAGGTGACAGGAGGCAGCGGGAACATGGGCGCCAGTGAAGGGGACAGGGGTAGGCCGATTGTTCGGGTTGGGAGCAGGCAGCAGGGGCAGGAGATCAAGCGCCCCCGCCCCTACACAGGACACAGGTGAGTGGTGTCACAGGAGCCTTGGGTGGAGGTAGGACACAGTCCCATTAGAGACAGGAAGAGTGAACTTGGGGCTAGCAGGAGCTGGTCACTGATGGAGGAAGCAGAGTTAGAGACACACACACACATACCACACACGCACACACACAGACTGCACACATACACCACACACATACATGCACACACACATACATGCACACACACCGCACACATACATGCACACACAGACATCACACACACCACACATATACATGCACACACAGACATCACACACACCACACACATACATGCACACAGAAAGCACACACACATGCACGCACACACACCATACATACAGACACCACACACACCACACACATCATACATGCACACACACACCACAGACCATACATGCACACACACAGACATCACACACACCCCACACACACCACAAACCATACATGCACACACACAGACATCACACATACACGCACACACACACCACATACATCCCGGACCACATACACAAGCATCCCACACACACATCACATACCTCCACACACCACACCCACACGCTGCACACATACCCCTTGTTTTGTCCGAGGCGCACTCAGGGCTTGTGGAACAAGAGGATTCCTAGTTCTTGTGCCAGGGTGAGCCCTTATCAGGGAGCCCACGTCCTGGCAAGTCTGAAAAAGAAGGCCTGGAATTCTTTGCGGTGCTCAGGTGTGACTGGACTCGTAAGGCCTCTTATGGTCAAGCTCTGCACCCCCAGCTGCCTTGGAATAGAAGCAGCTTCTGGTTTTCTTCTTGTTTGTTTCTGCCGAATCACTAAAGCGTAGACTCTCTGCTGTTCTGATTCTGAGGCTTCGCCTTGTGAGGGCTGATCTTGCTTGGTGGTTTGCTTCAGCAGAGGGGGAGCTGTGTGGAAAATCTGCAGAGTGTGGTTGCGGGTCAGTACCTGATTCATGCGGCACTGGCGGGGTGGTCCTGACTGGTAGCTGGTTAAAAAATGAAAGTAAGTGTGTGTGTATTGTAGGGCTGTGCCCCATGTGGACCGGTGCTGGGCCCTGTAGTGCAGCTAAGCTCTGTGCTTGGGACACATCGCATGGTGAAAGCAGTGCTACTAAAAAACAGATAGCCAAATTTTGATAGCTTAACTTAATAGATATCTCCAGTACCACTAGAGTGTCAGCTCCACAGGAGGGAGGACTCTTCCTGCTATTCTTCCCAGTTTCTAGCACATACTGGCGTTCAGTAAATACTCCCAGAATGATTGAATCACTGGTGGAGTTCAAATGTATTGTTAATAGAACTTAGTGACTGCCATCCCCTCCCGCCTTTCCAAAGAAATCGGACGAGAGACATCTACAGGAAAATCACAGAAGAGGGACAGAATGCCTAGAAAATGTTCAGCATCACCCGGAATCGGAAAAATGCGCGCGAACACTGTACTCATCACCATTTAAAATTAGCGAAGATTCCAAACTGGTAACATTGCATGCCGGCATGAGTGCAGCGTGGTGGGAGGGCAAGTGGGGATAACCTTTAGAAAAGTCGCTTGTCAGTGTGTATCAAAAATTGTAAAAGTGTTCATATGAGTTGACCCAGTAAGATTCTGATTATAATTGTATGGCTAAATCTTGGAGTAAGACCAATTCATGATACTGAATTCTCCATTACAGGAGGGTATTTGCAATGAAGCAGCAGTGTATTTATGGAAGGGAAATTATTGGTTGTAGAAACAGTGAGGTATTAAGAGAAGTAGAAATGAATAATCTAGAAAATGTTCCTGAACACGTAGCAGAATTGTGGGGTTTTTATTTTTTTGGTTTTGAATAAAACAACTGACAAAACCCCAGAAGACCAATTTTCAATTAAGTCTTAGTGTGCCCAGAGCTAAGATCAAATTATTCCCTACCATATTTTACAATAGTTTACCAACTTGCTTTTGCATGTCTCAGGTTTATGCCATTAGATTGTTTTGCTTTTAAAATACTCCGGTAAGCATTTGGCTAACACTTAACATTAAATTACATTAATAATTTATATTCAGTGTAATATATTCCAGGGCTTCAGTTACATTATAATCTTTTGACCAAAGTGCTTCACTGGTGCTTGGCTTCTGGATGAATGTCTGCTGACCTGGCATTTGCATTATTGCATTTTATTATTTTAACACTCGCAACCTGTACAGCAGTTTTGAAAAACAGTAGAGCCTATAGTGTGTGTAACAGTACTATGGAAATCTTTCTCAATTTAGAAATAGGACTAAATGTAAAATATAATCCTGATTATCTCAATAACCACAATCTGTGCGTATGTGTGTGGCTCTGATAAGGCTTGCGGAATTCATTTGTTTTTAGTTTTTATTTGACGGGCAAGTGGGAATGCTTTGGGGCTAAGTGGTTGTTAATAAACCTCTGAGTTGCAAATGTCACACACCTGCCAGCCCTGAATGGCCCTTTCTTTCTTGAGCTGCTGTGACATTACTTTGCCTTATTCTAGCGCGGCTCCTCTTTCCAGCACACTCTCGGGCCATTAGTCATTTCAGAGGGACATCCACATCAGCATCTGTTCCAGAAGCCAGCTGTGTGAGTGAGACAGTGCTTTGAAAATTGCAAAGCGTTGCTCTGTGGGAGGAGATCTTGGCTACCCCACAGAGAGGACCAGTGCCGCGGGCGATATCTCCACCCACACCCACTGCACGTGTTCTTCCTCAAGCCTGTGTTGGCTCATCTTCTGAAAGCTTCCGGTATGATCCTTCCCACGAGCTCACCTACCTCCTCTGCAAGACCCTGGTGAAAAGAGGGTCAATAAGACCTATTTCCTCCCATGAGAAGGTACTGTCTGGGACATGCATCACTTACTGCCTTGCTGTGTTCACAGTCTCGCCTCCGCTCTGTTCCTACATCATGAAAACTGGCTTCTCCATCCTCGGGAGGTCCCACCACCCTGCAGTGACCTCCTCTGGGGCATCGTCTCGCTGGTCGTGTGGATGGGAAGCACACTTGAATGGGAGTCAAAGCAATGGTATTGGACTGTCAGCTCGGGTTTCCCTCGGTCCTGTCCTTTCATGCTCCTTCTTTCAGTCACTAGTCTTTTTTACACGCAAGTGTGGGTTCCCTTCCTTGGACCCTGGGCTTCCACGGTTCACCATTGCTCAGGGGGCACATCACCAGTTTTATTTTTAGCATGACATCCCCTTCCGTTTTCTGCTGGCTTCCCTCTAACTGCATGCATACTTGCTGTTCTCTGAATCATAGTGTTTTGGGCCTGGTCCTTACCTAACCTGTACACTTGGTCCATAAGTTCCCACCTCCACCTCCTTGCCCCTCTTCCCCACACTGCTGCCATGGATTTCTATTCATTCTTCAAGGTCCAATTAAAAACATAATGTGGCAGCTTCTCTGACCTCCACCCAAAGCGAAGCTTTTGTGCCTAATACACATTTTTTCCAACCTGCTGTACCACTTATAATACATGACAGTGATTTACATCTTTGCTGACCTTTTCCACTGAATTATGGGCATAATTAATTCATTTAACCTCCTCCATTTCCTCCAGTTGACCACAAGCTTCTCAGAAGTGTCATTCTGGTCTTCCTCTGCTTTCTCCACTGAACTCAGCTCAGTGCCTGCCACGTAGTAGATGCTAAATAAATGTTGAAAGTGTAATATGTACTAAAAAGAAGGCTGCATAAAGCAACGTGCAAAAATTGCCGGGTAACGTTTCAAGTTGGGGTAAGGTAGGAGAAAGATGGTAACGTTGCCCATTTTTTGGATGAAGAAGCTGCAGAACAGAGAGGGTATCCTGTGGGGCAACTCTTTGACTTTCTAATTGTACTACTTCTTTGCCTCCTTGGACACTTCTGAAAGTCTCACCGAAGGTGATGCTGGAGAACTGGCTGCACATTGCAGCGTTCCCTGCTGACCCTTCTTCGAGAAGTCTTAGGACCCTGGGAAAGCCAAGGGCTCTGGCCAGCTGAGCACATCGCTATGTAAATAACCCCCAGCACCTCCCACATGCCCTCCCCCTAGAAGGTCAGGGGCTCTTTAGGGTCCACAGCTCCTGCTGTTTCTGTCCTACTGGAGATCAAAGTGGAGTCTGGGTTCAGTCCAGCTTTCCCATCAGGGCAATAGGTGTTTATGTGACCGACATTAAATCTTCATTTAAAAGCACTGGTTCAGGACTTCCCGGGTGGCGCAGTAGTTAAGAATCCGCCTGCCAAGGCAGGGAACACGGGTTCGAGCCCTGGTCCGGGAAGATCCCACATGCCGTAGAGCAACTAAGCCCGTGCACCACAACTACTGAGCCTGCGCTCTAGAGCCTGCAAGCCACAACTGTTAAAGCCCGTGTGCCTAGAGCCCGTGCTCCGCAACAAGAGAAACCACCGCAATGAGAAGTCCGTGCACCGCAACAAAGAGTAGCCGCCGCTCACCGCAAATAGAGAAAGCCCGCGCACAGCAACGAAGACCCAACGCAGCCAAAAACAAACAAATAAATAAATAAATAAAAGCATTGGTTCACACTTTTGTGGATTTTTTTCTTTTTTGGAACCAGGGCTATTCACTCACTTAGCAACACTGAACGGAGTTTCTGCTGCTGTGTGTCAGGCCTTCTGCTGGGTGCTGGCATTCAGTGATGGATGAAGTGACCACAGCCCTGGTGTCAGGGGCTCCCAGAGCAGCGGTGGGGGGCAGTGGGGATGGCAGACCGTCACGCACTTGCTCACCCTTGACCATTGCTTGCGGCGATCGGTGGGCAAAGTGCAGGGAGCCACAGAGGGGGGGCTGGGGCCGGCAGGGCTTGGCCCCCAGGGCCCTTTGTCCAGACTGGATGATTCAGAGCAGCCAAGCCAGAGGGAGAGGAGGAAGCAGGAGGAGGCGGATGGAGGAAGTGCTTCAGAGCCGAGCAAATAAGCAGAATGTCCTTTGCTCTTCCCACGTGGGCTCAGGTAGCTTTCTGTTCCCTTATTCCCAGCCCTTTCTGCTCCCCTTCCCTGAAGAGTTTAAACCTGTCTCTAGTTTCTGTACATGCAAACACACAAACACACGCACGCACACGCACGATGGTCTCTGCTCTAGCTCTTGGAATGGCGGACTCCGATCTCAGCCTGCTGCTTCTGGGGCACTTGCCCTGCTACCCCAGCTAGTGAGGTTTTGTCCTTATTGAAACAGTAGAAAACAAATGAATAGAGGTGACGAAACATGGATTTCAAGCAAACGGAAGAAGGGAGAGAGCTAAACTGCTTTGTCCTGGCTGTTATGCAACAGAGCCCTCTGTTAGAGATTACCTGGAGAAAAGTCTGCCTTGCCTGGTGGTGGCATTCTATCTGGGGACTGGTTAAGTTGGTATAAAAAGTGAAACTGTCGTAAAAGTTAAAATGGCAAATGTCGATTTCCTTACTTTACAGATTTCACAACTCAGGCAGAAGAGGAGTTAAACTGTAGCAGGGTACGGCAGCGGCAGAGCAAAAGTCACTGTGCTATTTCTTGGGACAATTTCTGCTCAACCAGTTATGTTTCTCAAGCCCTCTGAAAGCGTGCCAGGCGCTGTCTGCAGAGGTAGCGGCAGGCCACGCAGCCGGCACTGGGCGGTCTTGGCTTCGGGAGTGCTGCTGAACAGTTTTTACAGTTATCTCTTTAATTGGCCTCATCTGCTTTTATTTGGAGCAGTGCCTTTTGGTGGACAGTGCACTGAACTAGAGCTAGAATATCTGGGGTCTCATCTTGGCAGGTCACATGGGCTACCGCCTGGAGACGCATCCGATCCTTCACCCATGAGTGGAGGGGCAATGAGCTCATAGCGCTCTAAAGGTCCTTCCTAATTCCAAGCGCCTCTGCTCTGGACAAGATTGGCCAGCTGTGGCCCACAGGTGGGTCATTCTGGCCCACCACCTGTATGTCCACAAGCTAAGAGTGGTCTTTACATTTTTAATGGTTGAGTCAAAAGAAGAATAATGTTTTGTGAGCTATGAAAATGACAGGCCTTCCAATCAGAGTCTGTAAATACAGTCTCGTGGGAACGTGAACAATACTCATTCACATGCAGGCCGCCTTTGCACTGCAGGGGCAGAGCTGAAAAGCTGCAACAGAGACCGCCTGCCCACAAGACCTTAAACGCCTCCTGTCCGGCCCTTTACAGACACAGCTTGCTGTATTCATAGCTGTTTGCCACAGCACAACATGTAGTCTATTTCCTGCATTTAGGGAAACAGTAACGCCTCGCGGAGTTACTATAAGGATGAAAAGAGATAACGGATGGAAAGGCATTTTGAGGAAGTAAAAGACATACGTAAATATTCATAATTCAATTAATGCTGAGAAAGGATATCGAGTAAAAACCCAGCTCTGAGGGTGGGTGGATGGAGAAGGGACAGACCCTGGTTGATAGTTTGTACAAAGGCAATTGTGTTTCTAATGAGCGGGGTTGAAAGCGTACAGGATAGGTTTGCACGTGTGTGAGATTCTGTGTGCATCTGGAGGGGAAAATAAGAACTCACTCGCTAGCTTGGTGTGATTCTGGATGAGTTTTTAATGCCTCAATTATTTGAACTATTTTAAAATAGATAAGAGAAGAAGTACCCACCCAACCTGATTTCAGTGTTTTAAAAAGGTTTTTTGGGCCTTCCCTGGCAGTCCAGTGCGTAAGACTCCACTCTCCGAATACAGGGGGCCCAGGTTCAATCCCTGATCAGGGAAGTAGATCCCGCATGCTGCAACTAAGGCCCAGTGCAGCCAAATAAATAAATATATATTAAAAAAAAAAGACCTTTGTAAGATTATTTTTAAAAAAAAATAAAAAGGTTTTGTATTTCCAAAGTGAATGTTGACCTGTCACGGATGAGACCTAGTTGTCTGAATTTTCCATATGAAGCTGTCTTGGCAAAACTGTCCCAAATAATTGAAAGACAGAAAGAGTTACATATTGGAAACAAAATACAGTTTTAGAAAAATTATAATGGCCATGATTTATGGGTTTTGTCACAATAATATTAGGATAACCTCTCATCCATTAGGCAGTTCATCTTTTACTTAAGTGTTCAACAAGAAAGCTAAATTCTACTTGTTTAAAATTTAACTTATTCAGAAAGTTGGGGAGAAAAATGAGAAATGAACATTTGAAATGGGGTTGAATCATTTTCGGATTTGGTAAAATACACAAGGATTGAACTTTTCATGAGAGGTTCTGAGCGGCAGTGTGCCAGAGAATAACCTAGAAATAGCAGATCTTGGATTTTTTTTTTTTTTTGTGGTACGCGGGCCTCTCCTGCTGCGGAGCACAGGCTCCGGACATGCAGGCTCAGCGGCCATGGCTCACGGGCCCAGCCGCTCCGCGACATGTGGGATCTTCCCGGGCCGTGGCACGAACCCGTGTCCCCTGCATCGGCAGGTGGACTCGCAACCACCGCGCCGCCAGGGAAGCCCAGATCTTGGATTTTGAATCCTATTTCTAATGGTCACTGTCTGGGAGGCTTCCAGATCAACTCAGTCAGTTTGTGCCTTTGGTATATTACTAGTGAGACTCTTTCCCTGTGAAAGCGACCAGCAGTTTGGCGGAACCAGCAGAGTTCACTGTGTGGACACGGCCTTGTTTAGCTGTGAACGAGCTTCATGCAGAAAGCGGGGATGCCCCTCTCTTTTTCCTGAGGTGCGGAATGATCTGGACCATGAGCTCCCAGGACGTGAGGGCACCAACTCTAGGGCTGGTGTTGTGGCAGCTCCTGGTATCAACAGTGGGACCTTGGGCAAGCCCCTGAATCCCTCTGACCCTCGACTTCCGCATCTCCAAAGGCGATGACTGTAGACCTTACTTCATGGATCTGTGAATACTGGACGGAGAAGATCCATGGAAAAGGGCTAACACATGGTGCCTTGTGTGTAGTTGTCTTTCAGTAAACATTATTCATCCTTATTATCACGGGTGGTGAGGTGGATACAAAGCAAACACTTCTCGGTGGTGAGGGTTCGAGCAAAGGTCCTTCCATTTCCTGCCAGACTTGGGTCAGTTGGCAAGTGTAGACGGTCC
The DNA here is from genome assembly GCF_964270905.1 of Leucopleurus acutus. Taxonomy (NCBI): domain Eukaryota; kingdom Metazoa; phylum Chordata; class Mammalia; order Artiodactyla; family Delphinidae; genus Leucopleurus; species Leucopleurus acutus. The sequence continues at coordinate 100,638,048 of NC_139153.1, forward strand.
AGCTCATGGGTCTGTGAGGGATGAAAATGTCTGGTTGAATTTATTGTCAACTTTAAGTCTTTGCAGAATGCCTTAGGCGGAGGCACTTCTTTGGCACTTGATGAGTGATTTTTTTTTTTTTTTTTTTTTTTGCGGTACGCGGGCCTCTCACTGTTGTGGCCTCTCGCGTTGCGGAGCACAGGCTCCGGACGCGCAGGCTCAGCGGCCATGGCTCACGGGCCCAGCTGCTCCGCGGCATGTGGGATCTTCCCAGACCGGGGCACGAACCCGTGTCCCCTGCATCGGCAGGCGGACTCCCAACCACTGCGCCACCAGGGAAGCCCTGATGAGTGATTTTTTATGCTAATATCCATCCAACAAAATGATGAAGTACACGCTGGTCATTTGATGTGTTAGGAATGGTCAGTAAACTATGACAGAGCATCTTCTACATTCTCACAATAAACACCGCTGCTGCTTCCCACCATCTTCCTTGATAAGCGCCGTCTGGAGCGGGCTTATGCCCGGGAGGCAGCTCACTGCCGTGATGCAGGGGGAAGTCGGGGACTTCCTGGAGGTGGATCTTTTCCCTTTTTTTGTTTTGTGGTACGCGGGCCTCTCAGTGCTGCGGCCTCTCCCGTTGCGGAGCACAGGCTCCGGACGCGCAGGCTCAGCGGCCATGGCTCACGGGCCCAGCCGCTCTGCGGCACGTGGGATCTTCCCGGACCGGGGCACGAACCCACGTGCCCTGCATCGGCAGTTGGACTCTCAACCACTGCGCCACCAGGGAAGCCCTCCCCCTTTTTTTTTTTTTGAGTTAAGAAAAACACGGTAACCGATGGGGCTCCTGTTTTTGGACCCTGGCTTTATTCTAGTGGCTCCCTTCCTGATTTGGGCACAACTTTGGGTAATGATTTCTTTCTTTCTTTCCTTAACCTCTCATCTCAGCCTCTTTCTTCTGCATTAAAGGAGGCGAGAGCTGCTTGTGAGGGAGTTGGGAGCTTGGAGTGCGGAGGGAAGACTGGGGCGGTCGCTCTGTGTGAGAGTGCTGAGCAGGGAGGCGGGCAGGGGATTTAATTGTGTTGTGTGTGATCAATGGACACTCGCTCTTTGGTGTTTCTATGAGAATCAACAGTAACGAAGGAAATAAAGTTTTGGCTGTTGAGCTAGTGTTTAATTGAAAGCTACACTGGACCGAGATGGGGCCTCCAGCTCCTGGTTTGTCAGCTGTGCCTAGAACAGTGCCTGGCATGATAAAGCACTTGTATTATTGCGTGTAAGACACTTAAGAAGTATCTGTTGAATGAATCACCACCGTCCTGGTTGCGGGAATGTACCTCATGGATCTCCAGATGGATACATTTAATTGCAAAGGTCCTCTAAATCTCCTTTTCAGGGAATGAGCCAGTTATTATAACTTTCTTTTGACCTTCCCCTGCCCTTCCCCCTCCCCTGTACCCACCCCTACATCCACATTCCAGAAGCAGCTCCACCTGTCTTTAGAAGTCCTCTCTCCTAGGGTTTCCCAAGTCTGTCCTGATGCTTTCTGACCTTGTTTCCTCATGACTTGACAGGGGTGGCCATGAACTTGGAGGGCTCATGATGATATTAGGTCAGGGGTCAAGGCATATGTACATTCTCTGTGGCCCAGCCAGTGTACTAACCCTCCAGAAAGTTCCAGAGGAAGATAGGTATGTGGCAGTAGCCCCTGGCCAAGCCATGATGTGGAAAAGAAAGTGATCTGAGACAGGGGAGAAAGGGTGGCCTCTGGTCACCATCACAAGTGGACGAGGAACAGGGGATGCCACAGGCACACAGAGGCTGATCCTCTGATCCCTGACACAAGCGTGGTCTAGGGGTGTGGGGACACCCTCTTGTACTTTGTGAGTTTGTGTGTGTGTGTGTGAAGACTGGAGCTCTCTCTCTAGAGGCTGAGCTCACTGTCTGCGTGTGGGTCACATCTGTGCCATTGTGGACCCCTTGTCGTGGGAGTGGGGGTCACGAGGGCTTTAAATGAACCAGTCATTCTTGTAAGAAATTCCATCAGACAAGCATCACACATTCAAGTGTATTCAACTGAGTAAACATTTATTGTGCTCCTACTGTGTCCCAAGTGCTAGAGCTAAAAAAATGAACACAAAACAGAATCTACTCTCAAGTGTCTCACAGCTCAGTGAGACTATAAGTGTATAATTAGCATCATAATAGTGTATGCAGAAGGCACGTGGGGTGAAAGATGGAGGGGACAAAACGTTTTTGCCTGGGAGAGTGGCTGTGTAGGAGAGCCCGAGGGAGGCGTGCCATTTGAGCTGAGCCGGAAGGGATGGTTAGACGGTGGCCAGGTGGATGACGTGGGGGGAGGAGGGAAGGACCGTGTTATGCAGAGAGGATGGCGATGAGCCAGAGCAGGGACATGTAGAAATGCAGGGTCTTTTCTAGGCACCGACAGTAGTTGTTTGAGGTTGAAGGGTCCTAAGGTGTAGGGATAACTAGAGAGGAGAAAATGGAAGGACACATCCTATTCCGACGCCAGTGTGTGGCAGGCTGGGTTCTCCAGATGCTGAGTTGGCCTTTGGAAACAAGATGTTTATCAGAGATCAGGGCCGGCGAAGGGGGAGGAGGAAGGAATGGGCAGAGTAAGAAGCTGAATCGCAGCACAAAGCCCACAAAACTTCCGCCACCCCAGCACGAAGGCTCGTCCACCTTGCAGCTTTGAGCGTCACTGGAAGGGTGGGCCGTAGACTAGCACGTTGGGAAGTCGGCCTCTCCGGCCCTCAGCTCTCCCATCTGCTCAGGGTTCCCAGAGGGCCCTGGTGAGGGGGCGGGTGGCGTCCAGTGAAGGGCTGGCTCTTATTGACCCCTTGGTGATGGTGAACACGGTGCTACACCTAGACCCAAGACCCAGCTGTGGCCAAGAGATCCACCTTGTGAAATCCACAAGCCAGTTTACGGCTAGATGTGCTGTAGCTGTTGACTGCACCCCCAGGGTGGACGCCCCCTCCCCCTCCCTCCCTCTGTTGACCGTTTGACAGGCTTTGTACTTGGCTTTGCCCATGACCCCTCTGGAGGGCTGTGAGCCCTGCACGGAGACACTGGATGTATCCCAGCTCCAGTGTGAGTCCACGATAGAGACAAAACATGGCCGAGGCTGTGTGTTTTGTAAGTTGGATACGGCCGAAGAGCGGCCCGGAGAGCAGGCAGAGTCGTGGTTTGTTTGTCCTATGTTGGGGTCCTCCAAAGACTCCTACTTGTTTTTAACACCACACTGCCTGGGTTTAAATCCTGGTGCAAGCACTTCCTAGCTGTGTGACTTTGGTCAAGTTCCTTAACTTCTCTCTGCTGCAGTTTCCTCATGTTTAAAATGGGAACAATAATGACAGTGATAACTTCAAAGGGTCATGGAGATTGTTAGGAAGATTAAACGAGACAGAAGTGCTTAGAACAATGTCTAACATATAGTGAGTGCTCTGTGAAAGTTAGATCTTATTCTTATTCTAAAACCACCTAAAATGTATAACCTCAAACATTTAAGGCCCTTGAGACCTTTGAAGAAGGGGAAGAAAAGAGAATGATGGGCATGGGTGTGACACTTAATTCCTTCACTTGTTTAACTAATATTTTTTAACAAATTCACAAATTGTGCTCTTTGCAGAGACATGGATGGATCTAGAGACTGTCATACAGAGTGAAGTAAGTCAGGAAGAGAAAAACAAATATCGTATAATATCGCTTATGTGTGGCGCCTAGAAAAACGATACAGATGAACTTATTTGCAAAGCAGAAATAGAGACAGATGTAGAGAATACCAAGGGGGGAAAGGGGAATGGGTTGAATTGGGAGATTGGGATTGACATATATACACTACTATGTATAAAACAGATAACTAATGAGAACCTACTGTTTAGCACAGGGAACTCCACTCAGTGCTCTGTGGTGACCTAAATGGGAAGGAAATCCAAAAAAGAGGGGATCTGTGTACACGTATAGCTGATTCACTTTGCTGTACAGCAGAAACGAACACAACATTGTAAAGCAACTATACGATAAAAATGGAAACAAACAAACAAAGCAAAACAAAACAAAAACATACACCAGGTGCCAGGTAACCATGTGAAGAAGCAGCGTTACCTAAATAAAGGAGATACAGTTTCTGCTCTGAGAGCTCACAGCTTAGTGGGGGACTTACAAACTTCAGTAAACTAACCCAATACGAGGCCCCACGTACTACATTAGGGGTATTTAAAGGCGGCCAGGGGAAGCGACTGCCCGCGGGGAAGGCTTCAGAGAGGGAGGAATTCAGCAGGCTGGGTTAGGGTTGGGGTTAGGGTTGGGGTTAGGGTTGGGGTTGGGGTTAGGGTTGGGGTTGGGTTAGGGTTTGGGTTTGGGTTTGGGTTGGGGTTAGGGTTGGGGTTGGGATTGGGGTTGGGGTTGGGGTTAGGGTTGGGATTAGGGTTGGGGTTAGGGTTAGGGTTGGGGTTGGGGTTAGTGTTGGGTTTGGGGTTAGTGTTGGGGTTGGGGTTAGGGTTAGGGCTGGGATTAGGGTTAGGGTTGGGGTTGGGGTTAGGATTGGGGTTGGGGTTGGGGTTAGGGTTGGGATTAGGGTTGGGGTTGGGGTTAGTGTTGGGGTTGGGGTTGGGGTTAGGATTGGGGTTGGGGTTAGGGTTGGGATTAGGGTTAGGGTTGGGGTTGGGGTTGGGGTTAGGGTTAGGGTTAGGGTTAGGTTGGGACGTGGCAGGTGGAGGTGTGAATGGCACACGGCTCTGTTCTGGGGGAAGCTGAGTGTAGCCAGAGCTGTGCTGGCCGGCCGGCGCCAGGCTGCCCGCAGCCCTGAACTGCCAGGCTGGGTGTGTGAACCTCACTCTGACCGTGAGGAGAGGGAGTGAGATGGGCTCAGGTTGTGGGTCTCAGAAGACTTGTCTGGCTTCACAGTGCATCGGGGTCCTTCTCACTTCCCATTACCTCTTTGGTCCTCAAGGTGAATCTGGGGAGCAGCAGGGCTGTGGCCTGGCCTGGGAGCCTGTCAGGAATGCAGAGTCTCAGGCTCCACCCCAGACCCACTGAGATGAGCCTTTCGACAAGGTCCCCAGGTGACTGGTTTGCACAGTAAAGCTGGAGACCGTCAAGGTGTGGACCACACTGCATCTTTAGGCTCAGGGTGTTTGCCCTTCAAACGCCGTCCCCTCCCTCATTCTGTTGCTGGAAAGTTGAGTTCAGCAGGAAGGGCTTCGGGGCTTTGGGGCTGAAGCTTGTGCTGGTGAAACGCTCGCTCAGGGGCTGTTGTCCCTGGAATGTCGGGACTGCTCGTCAGTGTCTGTCTCCAAGGGCTTCTCCCAGTCAGGGTATTTGTGCTTTGCAGCTGGGACACAGACATGTTTCAAGATGTTTCTGCCCATCAAGTGCTTAAAAATGGTCACTATCAGATTTTCGCGTCCAGCCTAAGGCCCCGTTGGAAGCTATGAGCTGTTCCCACAGTTCTCTGTCCTACCAGGCTTTCTCCTGCGTCACATCAACAGCCCCGTTGTGCCCTTTATTCTCCAAACCTTCCTCTGCTCTTCCCTTCTAGAAGTTTCCAAACTTGTTTCTGGGTCTCATTTTTTGGGGGGTGTCTTTTCAAACAATTACTTAATCTACCAGCATCCCTTCAGTTCATAAACAGCACGAGAAGGAAGCCTTTCTCCTTTTCCAGGATGTGTTAACCTCGAAGAAACAAGACCATGGCTCTGGGGAAAAGGAAAAGTCACATCCTGAGACCTGGGTGCCGCTTTTCACTGGCTCGTACCCAAAGGCAAATGCATATGAGCGAAACATTGCATTGTCCCAGATAAATGATCCTCTGGGCATCAGAGACTTTTTAAAAAAAAAAAAAAAAAGTTGAAAGCATAACTTTTTAGTTCTGCCCCGCACTTTTTCAAGCTACTGTAAAATTGGTATGATATTTCAAAGTATAGGAAAAGGCAGGGAGATGCTACGAGAATTCTTATCTACTTGCAACTTCCTACGACAATTAAAAAAAAAAAATTACCTGCAAAGCTGCCTGGGTGTATCATACCAGATAGCCTGTCTCAGAACATCCGACTTCAGCACACTGTTCCCGCAGAATGAACGCTCTGCTAAGCAGTTAATCGGACCTTTGTCCCAACTCAGGGGAGAGAAGACAGATGAAGGAAAATGGGCGGGGATAAGCGAGCTTTCTTACCCTAATTTATCAAGAATACATCTGAAAGAGACCCTATTAGGACCTATTGCAGCAAAGACATCCTGCCAAATACAGAGACATAAAAACAGAAAAGGATTACAATATAGTATGGTGCAGAGGTTAGAGCAAGGTCTCTCAAGGTCGGCACTGCTGACACCTGGGGCTGGATAATTTTTTGTCGGGAGCTCTCCTGTGCATTGTAGGGTGTATAGAAGCAGCCTTGGGCGCTGCTAACTAGATGCCAGTAGCGCTGCCTTGGCTGTGACAACCAAAAGTGCCTCCAGACATCGCCACATGTCCCTTGGGGGCAGAGGGTAACGTCACTCTGGGCCAAGAACAACTGGGTTAGACTAAAGAATGGGCTAGCTGGATTCACAGCCCAGATCTGCCACCTGCTAGCCCCACGATCTTGGAGTTAAGTCTCCTCATCTCCCTTGAGCTCAATTTCTTCATCTGTAAAAATGCGGATACCTCACGAGATCACTGTAAGATTAAGTGCTTAAGTATACGTCATCCAGCACATAGTAAGTGTTCAATAAATATTAACTACGTTTGTGATGATAACGACAACCTCTCACCTGAGATAAAATACTGTAACCAATAAACGGGGAACGACTCACTGATAAGAAGTTTAAAGGCACAGACCTCATCTTAGATGGTCACATGGGGAAAAATTCTGCAGTAGTGCACAAAAGCCATGCTTCGCCCTGTATTCACGCCCAGCCAGAAGAAAAGCGCTACACACATCGGATTAGCAGAGAAGCTCTAGAAATTCTGAAGGACTCAAATAGCCTTAATGGGGGGGGGGTGCCGGATTTAACCTTGGAAATCTGGAGAACAACAGGGCACAGTGTAAACAGAGTAAAAACAGAACAGAGGGCCATTGAGAAGAGCTGTAAGGCTCGAACCAGATCCCTCCTCGCTGTGCAACACCCCCTGTCTCACTTAAGCACCTCACTTAGAATGTCCCTTTGAGATCTGAAGTAATTGGCCATCCTTGCCGGGGTGCATGGCGACTCCTCCAGGCGCCCCCAACACGCACAGGGTCGCTGAAGACAGAAGTAGAAATACCCCGTGGCCTCTGAGATGCTGAACCAAGAGCTCCAGTCAGAGCCTGGGGCTGGGGATGCCAAGGGACAGAGTTAAAACACACCGAAGAAGCACCAGCTTTTGATTGATTTTATTATGGGGGCATAAATCACGCAAGACGTGAACTTTAAATTGATTGCAACATGTCGCGTTATCAGTGTGTTCTCAGGTTAGTTAATTTCTGGTCTGATCTTATCTCATATTTCCCAAGATGCTTTGGAAGGCTTTCATGTCCACAGACTAAATCACACTTTCTTTTCTCCTGCCAGGGGTCCATGTTCCCAGCGCGCATGTAGATGGGGACAAGTTTTACAGAGCACTTTTGGGCCTCTCCCTTGCCTTTAGCAAATTCCTTAGGGTTTGAAAGAAAACTCTGTCTCTGTCAAGTTCTCCTTGCCTTTTCGGTGTGTCTTTAATCGTGGCAGTCGTTTCAAGGCCAGGTTTATCTTTATGTGTGGCTCATCTAATTTTTTTTCATTGTGTATTTCATTGTATCCTGCCCTTAAGTCTTAAAATGTCAGCATCCCCTGAGTGTTATTAGGGTTATTCTTCGTGGCAGAAGGCTCAGAAATACTGGTCTATTTATGAAGCCTTACCTGGCTCTAATTTGTTATTTTTTCCCCAAGACACCGTTGTTAGTCAGGATGCTGGTAGAAAGAAGATGGCTGAGCTGAAAAGAATATTAATGAAGCACTTTGGGCAGAGTTAAGGGAGCAGCCGGGGATGGTGAGGCTCCAGGACCAGGAACAGTGAGGAACCGTGACCACCCCGAGGCCCGAGGGGCAGTGAGCCTGGTGAGAAATGTACAAGAGGAGGCCCCAAGAGGAGGGTGGCCACGTGGGAACACAGCAGCCCTGGAGAAGCACGGAGCTAAACATCCTCTCTTCTCTCATCTTTTTGGTTTCTTAACGGTGCCTTTGATGGGCCAATCTTGATACCCACCAGGGTTCTTGGCCTTCCCCAATCAATAGAAACTGACTAGAGGCCACACGAGAAATTCAGGCAAGGCTTTGTTGGTGTTCCTGTGCCGGGTGCAGGGGGGAGCGACAACAAGTAACAGGTTCCCTCGCTCGCTCCCCAAGGGGGAGGAGCTCGTTCCTTATATGGGGTGAGGGTAGGGATGTGGCTAGGGCTGGGGCCGGAGGGGTGGCTTAATTATTTTGCCCACCCCTTGGCGGTGTTACGTGCAGGGGGGCATGCGCAGTAACCTGCTTTTGCTCCGGATCCCCAGTTTTTTTTAGTCCCATATAGTTTCTTTGTATTTTGTAGCTGGAGGAGAGGTGTGTCCACGTGCAAGCATTGCATTTGCAGCATTGCAGCAAAGGGTCCCAGGTTCCAGCCTGACTCAATCTGGGTGATCCAGTCAAGAGAGATTAGCTTCCCAGGCACAGCGAAGGGCAGAGAATAGATCTGGATTGAGGTGGGGATAAGACACAAACAGACTAACACCAACCTCTCCTTCACATTTGGCTATTGAAATTCTCATTAGATTATCAACAGATGAGCAATTCTCTGTAGATCGACAGAGAATGCATATGCCAGTTTTATTCTTATGATGAAATCAGTTTCTGCTCTCCCTGGAGATACGGGTGTGTGTGTATACACACACACACACACACACACACACACACACACACATACGTATTTATTTTTTCGTTTTAGCAACTGCTCTTTCTCCTGCTTGGTCAGTCTTGTGTCCCTGTACAGAATGGACAACTGTCTTTAAAAGCCTTAATGCCCATACAGAGGCCATGCTAGAAATGTTAACTCCCAGCCCGTCCTCTCCATCTACTGAACCAGAAACTCTGGGGTGGAGTCCATCGATCTGCATTAACAAGCCCTCTGGGGAGTCTGACACAGGCTCAGGTCTGAGAAGCACGGGGCTGGATGATGTGCAGAACATCCCTGATACTCTCCTCGCACCACACCTTTTTGTTCCAGGCGTTGCTGTGGCAACCAGCAGGGCACAGGTGTAGGCTGACCGCACCCCATGTCAGCTGCACCACGTGTATCTCCCCTGCCTCTGGGCTTCTCTTCCACCTCAGTGTGGGATGACTGGGGGAGGCTGCCCGGCTCTCCCTGGGCATGTGCAAACCTGGAGATGCTGAGGAGTTCTTGAAGAGTCCTGGGGCAGCCCTGGACCAGTGGAGGTGGGGATCAATCACTCTCCCACGGTCTTGGGGTGGAGGTGCATTCTACGTGGCTCCGCAGTGGGTTCGGCTGGGACTGAGCCCCATCTGTCCAGAGCACTTATCAGCTCAGTAATACACCTTTGGGTTGGCTTTTCCTCTTCCCAGTCTCTTCATTTTTGTTTCCTGGGATTACTTTCCAAAATAAACTCCCTGCACACAGACCCTTGTCTTAGGCTCTACTTCTTGGAGGAATCCGAACGAAGTCAGTGTCATTCCCCCATCCTTTATCAATATTTTACTCACCTCTAAGGACCAGTTCGAATGTCACCTGTAGCTCATAAACCTCTGTCTCCCAGTTAGATTCAATTACTCTCTCACTTGGGCTTCCGCAGTGCTCCGTTTTGCCATCACAGCAGTGGCCACCTGTGTCTGGCAGTGTGGTTCTGCAGCTCTCTGTCTCCCCAGCTGGACTAGTGTTCTTGAGGTCAGGGACAGTGTCTGTTCATTTGAGGAGCACTCCCCACACCCCCTGCATCCCATCCTGGAGGGTTTTGGGACAGTGCTGGGCACAGTAAATGTCTGTTGAATTTCACAGAATGTCAGAGTCCTGTCTGACGGCTTTTAAATCACGCTGTAATATTCTCAGTGCATCTGACTTAGAACAGTGGTGTTCTGTACTGCTATGGTCTTGAAGTGTTGAGGCTTTCTCCTTTAGCTGTTGTCGATCCAGTTGTTGCTCGAAATGAAGTGCAGTTGGTTGTGACCATTGAGTATTGTGACCAGGGCCGGCTTCACGGGCATGCAACCTTGAAGTTGCCCAGGGCTCTGTGTTCAGAGGTTAATAAAGCACTACAGCTTGGTTTAATGCTTGGCTGTTGCCATCCGGAAATTCTTAATATTTATCTTTGAAGTTGGGTTTTGGGAGCGAAGTGAAAGGGACAGTGGAGCACGCACAGGAGCAGAGGAGTTGGCTGGTGTCCACCCTTCCCTGCTGCTCCGTTCACGATGCTCGTGAGCGCAGAATCCCACAGGAGCCCAGGGAGGCGCAAAGTGAGCACAGGCAGGTGTGTTACATTCACGACTGAGCGAGCCAGGGAAGGAGGGGGTAAGTAAGGGAAGTGGGGAGGGGGCCATGCTTCCCAGTAGAATCAGAACAGGCTTCAGATGCAGAAAGGCAGTGGTGTTGTAACAGACACCAATTGCCAAGGGGCCCCGTCATATCCTTTCTCACTCGTGTTATTTCCCTGAATTAGCCAACCGTTTACACTGAAAATGATGACGTAGAAGGAAAGGAGAAGATAGGGTAACCCACAGGTCCTTTTCCTTGGGTTCTTCCTTACCTATCAGTAAGTAACCTATAGAAAGCGTTGGTCAAATGTGCGCAAGTCAAGAGGTAAAACACAGGTTGCTTAGTTTAGAGTTTCCACTGTTTAGATAAGAATACGTATGCATCTATGAGCTACAAAATACGATTTGTATAATTTCAGCGATTCTGATAGAAGTTGAATGCCCTTATATTTGCATTTAAAATTGTCTTCGCAAATATTAAGGTGAATGGGGAGGTTTAAACACATTCATGCGTAAAAAATAATATTAACTCAAATAGAAATAAAAAATAAAGGAATGCATGAAGAAAACATTGTGCAATGAGCCAATCTTGATGTGTGTATGCATGCAAGCATGTAAAATAAAACGCTAGAATAAATAAGAAGAAATATCTGTAAGGTGAGCTGCTTCTCTTCTCGTTAGAAGGTGCCAAGCTTGGGGAATCCAAAATCAAAGCCATTGCCCCTGCCCAAGGACTTCACAGATTAGCAGGGGACTCGGATAAGAAACTCAGCCATCAGAGAAGAGGCTGGGGGAGCTCTGAACATCCAGCTGCATGGGGGTCCGGGGCCAAGAGGGCAGGTATCTCAGTGTGAGCCCGGAGGGGGCCTCATTGCACCCTGACCACCAGCCACGCTCTGCACAGAGGGACTCCGGAACCACAGGGATGAATCTGATTCAGGTTCGTTTCCTCAACCGAGAGTCCAATACCTGGTTTGTGGACACTTCGATTGCCCAGTTCACCTCCAAACATCATGATGAGGTTGTGATGGAGGTTGCCAGGAAGGAGGGACTTAGGTGAAATGGTATTTCCAAGAGAGTCCCCGCTTAGGATGGCAGAATGTACGTCGGTGGAGAAAAGAAACATCGGGGCCCATGCGTGCCTTATGTGTTATTCTTATGCACAAGGACAGTGTTTACGTTTGCATTATCAATCTCACAGCTAAAAATTAGAAATCTTTGTCTGTTTCTTATATAGATGTAATATTTCCCCTCTCCTTACATTTCATAAATGCATCCTTTTTTTTTCTCTACGTGCTTCATATTCCTCTGCTACCAGAGACTTATCAGCCTTTGCCCTGGAAAGAAAGACTCATTCAACAAGCCCCTTCTCAGGGGGTTCTGGGACCCCTGGAAGACGGCACGTGTCAATAACGGTCATCCAGAGAGACGCCAAAGTGCTTCACCTGCCCTGCGTTACGGCTCTCCTGCTCGGCGTCACCACTGTTTGTGTGTGAAGTAGACTGAGAACTTCTTGAGAGTGGCATCGTGCCTACCCCACCTCTGTGTCTCCCCTGGGACCCAGCACAGCGCCTGGTACACGGGAGGAGCACAGTAAAATGGGTTGGTTGAATGAAGGAGCTAAAACCGTCTCATTGCTCCCAAGCTCTTTGAATTACAGTCTCTGCTGCCTCATCTCTGTGCTTTATTTATCACTCTTTTCCTGACACCTTTAAATGAAGAGTTTACTATAGAATACACACATGCACACGTGCCCCCCACGCATACACACATACACACACGCTGACTTTATGTAGCACAGCAGAACCTGAGGAAGAGGTTTTGTTGGAACACTCGCACTTGTTAAGACAGTTCGCAGGAACATAGCAGATGATGGATGGCTTAGTTGCATGTTTTAGCAGGATGGGATCTCTTGGTAGGGTCTGATTTCAGAGCACACCTGGAGGCCTGGTGACAGCCTGTGCTCCTGAGTGGGTTCGGGAAAGAACTTATTTATTATAAAGCTAAAATTAAACGACATGTTTTTGCATGTTGTTCAGCGGCAGCAGCTGAGGCAAACCTTTGTCAATGCAGAACTTTTGACACCTCGGGTTTCAGCCTCAGTCAGTGGATTTCTGTGTAAGGCTGGTGCTAATTTTCAGCATTGAAAATAAATGAGCTAACTTTGGAAAGTTAAAAGTCATGCCCTTTATCTTCCCTTGGGCTAAAGCCTTTTCGTTTTAGAAGAATTGGGTCCATTCTCTCCTCTGACCTGCTTTCTGAGTGTCCTGGTTCCAGCCAGGACACCGGGATCAAAGGAGAAAGTGCCGGGCAGTGAGGTGAGCGGCTTTCCCGGAGCAGCTGGGCGTGTCCTCGTCTGGGATCTGCAAGGCTGACCTTGCCAGCCTCTCGTCCGTGGTGCTAAACGGTGCCTTTGCTTCCTGGCCGCCGACTCTGCTGCCCACAGGGCTGTGCTCCGGCTGACGGGTCCCGTTGTCTCCTCACCGTGCTCATTGCCCATCTTGGGCAAGACATCCTGTTCACAGTGAAAGGTCCTGGATGAACTCACTGAAACTGCTCACTGCACGAGGCCCCTCCCACTGCAGCACTTCTGTTGAGAACAACCATCTGAGCACAAGTTTTCATACACTCACCTTTTGCTGTGCAGGAAAAAGAAATCTCTCAACACAGACCATTATGGAGGTAGCTATAAGTCTCAAAAGTAAGACGGGAACCAGATTGTAGGGCAAGATAAAAAAGTGCTAATTGAGATTGAAAGCTAAAGGCTAATAAGACCCTCGTACCCACTGAAATTGAAGCTGGTAAGACCCTCACACCGTGGGTAGGATGAGCTGAATGCAGGAAAGCCACCCATTGTGACATGACCTGTATGCTGTTACCATCTATGGCTGTTACGATGATGACTTTACAGTTTCTTAGGTATTTAGCTCTCATAAAGTATTTACGTATTTGTTGATTTTAAACCATAACCATATTGTCGTCTTTTACAAATGAGGAACCTGAGGCTTCTAGAAGTTAAGTGATCCTGTACAAGACACCCAGCTAGTAGATGGCAGAGACAGGACTGAAAAACTAAACCTACAGGTGCATCACACACTTTTACTACTGATGACATTAAGATATTTCCTTAGGTATCTTTAGAAAGCAGCCACTTTAAAAGGGGATTAACAACAAGTACTCTGTAAACTTGTTACAACGCACAAACTTGTTATACAGCATAGGCAATAGGGTGATGAGCATCTTGGGGTCTAGAAAGGGAGACGAAGTTACGAACTGTTGAGTATTTCCAGCTCTGTCAAAGGAAAAGACATTGCGTTTAGTGAGCGAGAACATTCTGGTCACTACAAAGTGTATGCTTCATCGGGGAGGAGATATCTCCTCAGTGTGATGTGATGCTCTAACGCATCCCCTCAGATGAAGCGAGGTCCAGGGCCATTCGCTCTCTTCTGCTGGGTTTGGGGGACCAAACCGCTGACTATTGATTCTGTTTCATTAGAACCTAGCCGCTGGGGAGAGCTAGGGTGCTCTGTACCCTGGACTGGAATCATTGGAAAAGTTTGTCTTTCACTTTAAGATTAAGGCATTGGCTCCCTGGTTTGTTTTTTTTTTTTTTTTTTTTTTTGCGGTAAGCCGGCCTCTCACTGCTGCGGCCTCTCCCGTTGCGGAGCACAGGCTCCGGACGCGCAGGCTCAGCGGCCATGGCTCACGGGCCCAGCTGCTCCGCGGCATGTGGGATCTTCCCGGACCGGGGCACGAACCCGTGTCCCCTGCATCGGCAGGCGGACTCTCAACCACTGCGCCACCAGGGAAGCCCTGTAAACTTTTTTACAACACATTTCTCTCTCTAACCATTCAAGGACTCTTTAATTTGAGGAAAAAACTGGGTTGGGTGACTTGTGCATTGTAGGCAGATCAGTCTGACTGGAATAAGAATCGAGTTTATGAGGTGTTTTAATCATTCATTACGTGGTAACTGTCAAGAGCTGTGAAGGTTTGGACACCAGCAAGAGATATGAGATGCCTGGATTAGAGACAAAGGACAGTTTAATACTCGTAGCAATAGCAGTAGCCAGAGAATCACCATTTTCTTGTGCTGGTCCCCTAAGCCCCAGTTCCCACTGGGTGGCCAGACAGGGCCAGATGACACCTCCACACTCAGTGGGGCGTGTCACAGGAGAGGAGCTGAGCTTAGGAAACCCCAAGCTTTTGTAACGGGCTGTATGCAAACCTGCAGCATTTGCCTGGGGGGAACTTCATTATGCTGGACAGCAAACAAACCAGCCTTGTGCTCCAGAGGGTGATACCGCCTCTGTCTCCAGGGCTCTTTGCTGTGCAAACAGCCTTGAAAAGATAAGGTGGAGCAAAAACAGTCACCACCTCTGCCAGGAACACGTGCAGAAACAGGACAGACCATGAAGAATCGCCCGATAGCAGCTTCCTTTGACTTCAGCTCTTGCACACAAATCTCCAAACTACCTAAACCAGTGTGTTTATTTTCCTAAACCTCTCATCAAACCAAAACTTCAGGCCGAAAGATACACGGGGAAGACAGAGGAAGGTGGGAGGTGCAGGATCCCTTTATTTTCCTGCTAAGTTTTGTTTACAACTTCCTTTCCCACCTTCCTTTCACTCACGTCCAAAAATTTGGACTGTTCCCCTCAGAAGAATGCAGATTAGAGGAATCTGATTTCTAGCAATGCATGGATTCAGTGGAAAAGGTATTATAGAGTATACAGCAACTACGACTTCTATATGACAAAAGATAAAGTTATGAAAAGTCAAGGGAGAGACTTGGATGAAACATTGCAACTTTTTTTTTTAAACTGAAGTATAGTTGATTTACAATGTCTTGTTAGTTTCAGGTGTACAGGTGAAAAGAATATATAGCTATTCTTTTGCAGATTCTCTTCCCTTATGAGTTATTACAAAATATCGAATATAGTTCCCTGTGCTATACAGTAGGTCCTTGTTTATCTATTTTATATATAGTAGTGTGTATCTGTTAATCCTAAACTCCTAAATTATCCCTCCCCTCTTGTTTCCCCTTTGGTAACCATAAGTTTGTTTGCTATGTCTGTGAGTCTCTTTCTGTTGTGTAAATAAGTTCACTTGTACCTTTTTTTTTTAGATTCCACATATAAGTGTTATCATATAATATTTGTTGTTCTCTGTCTTCACTTAGTATGATAATCTCTAAGTCCATTCATGTTGCTGCAAATGGCATTATTACATTCTTTCTTATGGCTGAGTAATATTCCATTGTGTGTGTGTGTGTGTCTGTACCACATCTTTATCCATTCACCTGTCGGTGGACATTTAGGCTGCTTCCATGTCTTGGCTATTGTAAATAGTACTGCAGTGAACATTGGTGTGCATGTAACTTTTTGAATTATAGATTTCTCTGGATATATGCCCAGGAGTGGGATTGTAGGATCATATAGTCACACTAATTTTAGTTTCTTAAGGAACCTCCACACTGTTCTCCGTAGTGGCTGCACCAATTTACATTCCCACCAACTGTGTAGGAAGGTCCCCTTTTCTCCACACCCTCTCCAGCATTTATAATTTGTAGGCTTTTGATGAGGGTCATTCTGATTGGAGTGAGGTGATACTTCATTGTAGTTTTGATTTGCATTTCTATAATAATTAGCGATGTTGAACTTTTTTTCATCTGCCTGTTCACCATCTGTATGTCTTCTTTGGAGAAATGTCTATTTAGATCTTCTGCCCATGTTTTGATTGGGTTGTTTGTTTTTTTGATATTGGGTTGTATGAGCTGTTTGTATATTTTGGAAACTAATCCTTTGCTGGTTGCATTGTTTGCAAATATTTTCTCCTGTTCTGTAGGTTGTCTTTTCATTTTGTTTATGGTTTGCTTTGCTGTGACCATTGCAACATTTTTAGTAGAACAAAGATCAATATACAGACTATTGCTCCTACTCTCCCCCCACCCCACCCCAAAACAAACAAACAAACCTCAAACCCAATAGAAAAAAGGAGAGAAGATGAATAATTTGCAGAAAAGGAAATAAAGTGGTCAGTAAACTTAAGTAAAGATATTTAACCTCAAGTGGTAATCAGGTAAGTGCAAATTTAGATAATGAGATATCCCCATATATTGGTAAAAATATAAAATACTGATAATAGCCAACATTGATGAGAAGGTTAGAAATAAGCACTTTCAAAGTGGCGCACTTTGTAATGTAATGTAAATGTAATGTAAATTGATAGCACCTTTTTGGAGGCCACTGCTCAGTTGAACCTCATGAGAATGCTAACCCAGTATTACTGGTAATAGCAAAACCGTCAACAGAATAGTAAATAAACTATGATAGATTTCTTTTGTGGAATATAGCCATGCAGATTTAAAAAGAATGAGCTGTTTTACATTTGGTAGTGTATATATGTCAATGCTACTCTCTCACTTCGTCCCGGCTTACCCTTCCCCCTCCCCATGTCCTCAAGTCCATTCTCTACATCTGTGTCTTTATTCCTGTCCTGTCTTTATCCATTCATCTGTCGATGGACACTTAGGTTGCTTCCATGTCCTGGCTATTGTAAATAGTGCTGCAATGAACATTGTGGTACATGAGTCTTTTTGAATTACGTTTTTCTCGGGATATATGCCCAGTAGTGGGATTGCTGGGTCATGTGGTAGTTCTATTTTTAGATTTTTTAGGAACCTCCATACTGTTCTCTATAGTGGCTGTATCAATTTACATTCCCACCAATAGTGCAAGAGGGTTCCCTTTTTCTCCATACCCTCTCCAGCATTTATTGTTTGTAGATTTTTTGATGATGGCCATTCTGACCGGTGTGAGGTGATACCTCATTGTAGTTTTAATTTTCATTTCTCTAATGATTAGTGATGTTGAGCATCCTTTCATGTGTTTGTTGGCAGTCTGTATATCTTCTTTGGAGAAATGTCTATTTGTGTCTTCTGCCCATTTTTGGATTGGGTTGTTTGTTTTTTTGATATTGATCTGCATGAGCTGCTTGTAAATTTTGGAGATATACACTACCAAATGTAAAATAGATCGCTAGTGGGAAGCAGCTGCATCGCACAGGGAGATCAGTTGGGTGCTTTGTGATCACCTAGAGGGGTGGGATAGGGAGGGTGGCGGGGAGACGCAAGAGGGAGGGGATATGGGGATATATGTATACATATAGCTGATTCTCTTTGTTATACAGCAGGAACTAACACAACATTGTAAAGCAATTCTACCCCAATAAAGATGTTAAAAAAATAAAAAGAATGAGCTAGAGTCTATTTATTGATCTGAAAAAATCTCTAAGAAATATTGTTAATAAAAGGAAGTTGCAGAACTGTATTTATGGCATTATTATGTGCATATAAACAGATCTCTCTGTCTCTTTATGTATATATGCACACATAAAGGCCCAGAAGAATACACACATAGTTGCCAACATTCGTTATCTCTGGGAGGAGAATGGAATAGGGGATGGGGCTGGTGGGGACATAAAAATTGACTTTTGCTTTTAATTTATTATTCTTCAGTCTTGATTGTTTTAATTACACGTGTTACTGTATTGCTCATGTGATTTAAAAACTTTAATAAAAATTGTGCTGTAGTACATCAACATGGTCGTCTTGTGGTGCTCACAACAAACTCCCTGCAGACCAGCAGCATAACTCTAGTTGAAAAATAAAACAAGTGGAATTTTAGAAAAACCATATGGGGGTAAAAAGTAGGCTTTTCATGAAATCCTCTCATTTTTGTGCGGCACCCACTCTCTGATTTTCCATGCCTAGTGTAGAACTTCCTAAAAGAGACGTGGGCTGAACTCAAGATATCAAAAATGATTAAAGAGTTAGGAATTAAGACATATTAAGAGAAGAATGCAGTGATTCCAGGGATTTCAGGGGCCAGAGTACATAAAGAAGAGATATCATGGACCCTCAGTGACTTGGGAAGTGAGGTATCACAGAACAGCTGCCACAAGGAATACTTACTCGTGGTTCTCAAAGTGTGGTCCTCGGACCAGCAGCACTGTCATCACTAGGGAACCTGGTAGAAATGAAACTTATTGAACCCCATCCCAGACCTACTGAATCAGAAACTCTGGAGATGGGGGGTGGAGGGCAACGTTTAAATGAGCTTTCCGGAGAATTCTGACGTGCACTAAAGTTTGACAACCACTGTTTCAGACCAGTGCTTCTTGACATTTAAAATACATATGCAAGGGCTTCCCTGGTGACGCGGTGGTTAAGAATCTGCCTGCCAGTGCAGGGGACATGGGTTCGAGCCCTGGTCCGGGAAGATCCCACATGCCGCGGAGCAACTAAGCCTGTGTGCCACAACTACTGATCCTGTGCTCTAGAGCCCGCGAGCCACAACTCCTGAGCCCACGTGCCACAACTACCAAAGCCCACGCACCTAGAGCCCGTGCTCCGCAACAAGAGAAGCCACCGCAATGAGAAGCCCGCGCACTGCAATGAAGAATAGCTCCCGCTCGCTGCAACTAGAGAAAGCCCATGTGCAGCAATGAAGACCCAACACAGCCAAAAATGAATAAATGAAGTAAATAAATTTATTTTAAAAATACACATGCATCCCCTGGGGCGCTTGTTTAATCAGAATCACATTCTGATTCCCCAGGAACGGAGTGGGGTCTGAGACTCTGCATTTCTCACGAGCTCCCAGGTGCAGCCGATGCTGCCGTTTCTCAGACCACGCTGAGCAACGTTAGATGGAAGATGGGGAGGGCTTCTTAAGGAAATAATCAGGGAGAATACAAACGTCATCAGCATTTGATTCCTATTGGTATATTACAGGCTATGAGGAAGAGTAACGCTGCTTCCTTTGAAGGGCTTGTTGACGGTGCTCTGTGGGTGATTTCACCCACAATCCTGCATCTGGAGATCTATAGCACGCTCCCCGAAAGTTCCAAGCATTTGCTGCTACTCCTGATTTTTTGTTAACAGTTCCTCTTTTCAGATGGAGAAGCTGAGGCTGGCCCACAGAGCTGTTTGTGTCCCGAGGTCACAGAGACCTGGGACAGGCTGGGCTGGTGAGGCCTCCTGATCTGGGAGGGGGCTCTTTCCGCAGGCCCTGTTAGCCTTTCTTGGTAACCGCTGGGCAGCGCTGAGGGAGCTCGTGCGATTAACAGCGCGGCTGTTCCTGCTTCGTTGTGAGACTTGGACCGGCCCACTCTCCAAGCACGCTGCTGAATAACAGGGATCTTTATCATCCTTTCTGTCAGAAAGCATTTATTTAAAACCCCTTGGCTAACCTAACAGGGCGAGTTGGCCTGTCACACGCCATCACATGGCATGGAAACTGGCAATTAAATTTAGCAGCGCACCTCGGCAAACCCAGGCTAGCCTGAGAGGAGCCAGGAGTTTTCACTCCGAAATCAAGAGGTTTCCAGGGAAAGTGAATTAAGGCTGGGTGGGTTACGCTGAATTAGGAGCACCTGTTCCCATCCGTAACTTGGCAACCCCGAAATGCGGCAGCAGGACTCAGAGGATGCCCGTCTGCACACAGCCGGATGGAGGGCTGTGGCGTCTTTGCTGAGCTGTGCTCAGAAACCGGGAGATGCCTAAAGGGAGGCCTCTGTTCCAAGGACACCTTGTTTGTTGACTGACCCTGGGGGCAGAGAGAGAAAACGTTAACCCAGGAATAAATGTCACTTTCCTACAGGCCCTGAACACAGCACAGCAATTGTTGCCTCGAGCACCTTGAGTAGGTTTCCCCGACGGCAAACAGGGAGCTGTGCAGACTGAGCAGTGCGTTTTCCTGGCTTACAGGGTGCAATCAGAACGATGGCCTGGATTCGCTAGAACAGCCCCGCCTGCTGTCCAGGAAGCTTTTCTGTTATAAAGCGCTACTTTCTGGAAAATCCCTCGGGTTGAAAATTAGCAAAAGTGGAATTTGGGTGTGTTTCTGGATCTGGTGGTATGAGTTTGGGTGTCTAAACTAGAGAAGATGATCGTTCTCTTTTTAGCAGAAGACTCAGCCAGAGTCCTGGGCTCTAGTGTGGCCGGCAGTGTGACTACCAGGGCTCAGGGTAACGCGCTCTGAGAGAGCAAGGCCTTGGTTGCCTCCTTCCCACCCTGGTTGGGCCCGTGAACGACACCCGCCCAACCTCTGCAAGGGCTTGTCTTTGACAACAGCCTAGATAACGCTGCTGTGAGTGGGAAGAAGAGGACCCTTGGCACCTTGACCTTGTGGTCCCCCTGTCCACCCAGGTGAAAGTGTTTCACTGTTCAGGTGCATTTAAACGTGTTGCAGCCGCAGCACAGCCAACCTGAGTATTTGTTCTCCCACCTTACACGATGGCCGGCACCTCACAGCAAGGGAACTAGACTCCCAGTGTGGGAAACTGGGCCCCCGGGGGGGGAGGGAAAATCTCCGCAGATGGTAGGACCACCCCAGATTAGAAACGGAGGGGAGTGGCTCTTTATTCTTCGGAATAAGTAACGGGGGTGGGGGGGTGGGGTGGGGGGAGCTTCCAGTGCCCTGGAGGGATGGTGGGAGGCATCCCAGTCTTGGAAACCGATTCTGTCACGGGCCGTGATGAAGAGAGGGGGCAGAATGATTCCCTCATCTGTGTGTTCCCACCCAGCTTGCCCATCGTGGCCCTTTCTTCATCTCCGCTTTCTCTCTCCTTCCTTTTTCCTTTTCTCCCTCGTCCTCTTCCCCCGTGTAACTTCTCCCCTTCCTAGGCCGAATGCAAAGTTGTTCCTTAACTGTACCATGGCCCTGGGCTGAGGAGGTAGCTGGTCCTCCTTGATTCAGTAGAAACAGGCCGGGGCTGACACTCACGTGGCCTTGAATCCGATACCAGCTTCACCCACTGTGCTGGTGCTCGCGTATTTTCAGTGCCTGTATATTTCAGTGCCCTCTCCGTAAGATGGGCTAAAAACCCCTCCCCCTCCTTCACAAGGATGGTCTCAAGGACAGATGAGATCGAATATAAGAACAAGCCTCCGAGGAAGGGCAGGGTGTGGGCGCTGAGCATTGCCGTCCTGGTGCACGCACCTGTCGGGGCCTCTTGCTGACGTTCTTGGTCACGTCTCCCTTGTCTTGGAAAGCCGGTTGTAGCTTAACCATGTTTGGCTCAAGGTCACACAAGGTTGGGTGCCTCCGCTGAATCTAGACAAAGAGCAATTGAGCTCCTAATCTATGCTCAGCCCGTTGGACCACAGTGACCTCTGCTCTCTGTACCTGGAAGCCCAGCCCTGGTGCAGGAAGCAACGCCCCTGCTTCTCCAGGTGCCCTGGAAGCCTGTTATGCTGCCTCTTCCCCCAGCGCCCGGCTTGAGTCCAGCAACGTCTGTGTCTGGTCCACGCCTCACACTGGCCTGGCACAGCCTGCTCCTTGTTGACAGAGGGCACGGGGCAGAGGGACTCGTCTGGGGGACGCTTGGTCGGGCAAGGGAAGAGCCAGGGGACACATGTCCACTGTGGGGCTTCAGAAGTGGTGGGCTGGCCTGGCGATTAATTGTATCCATCTAATTAAAAAGTATCCATTCTGTCCAAATTTAATTCAATTCCTTTGCATATGGGGCATCTAAAAGAGAAATGTTAGGACAGAACAACAACTGAAAAAAGAAAGGTGGATATATCCCCCCGGAGGTCGGGACAGCTGCAACAGCCGTGGCTGGAGTCGCCGGCCTGCCTTGCCCTGGACAGCTGTGTTCTGTCTTGTGCAAACCACATCTCCCAGGCTCCCTTGCCGCTGCCTGGCGTCCAGCTGGGTTCAACCAAGAGCAGCCAACGAGGAGATATGGGAGGGCTGGAGGGAGGGCAAAGCCAGGTGTCCCCTCCGCCTGGCTCTGAGCCGGCTGGGGCCCTGACAGTGGTCCTCCCGTGGGACGGTCCCCTCCCTGGTCTCTCCAAGCTGCCCAGAGTTTGGGTGAGCCTGGGCGTATGGGGACGTCCAGCTGGGACTCCCGGCCGGGTTTGGCTTTTCAGCTCTTCCAGCATCTCTGTAACCCCTTCCCCATGTAACATTTTCTCCATGAAACTCCCTGGCAGGGCACTGTTTTCCTAACTGGTAAATGGACAGAGCTTCTGAGGCGCCTGTGACCCAGGGATGCCACGGGGACACCTGTGGGCGAGCATCCCCGTGCAGGGCACCTGTGGTTTGAGCCTCACACGGGGCCATGTGTGGTAAGAAGAAACCCAGAAATGAAGCTGAAATTGCCAGTTGGTACATAGAAATGATCCAAATACTCTAATCTGCCAGAAGGGCCCTTCCTTTAACTTAAAAAAGAAAGAAAAAAAAACGACTGAAAAGATGAAAAGAGAAACTTGGGTGTCAAGTATTAAGGAAAGAGGTGGATATTCTTATTCCCCTTTCTATTTGCCTTCTTAGACTTTGAGGAGGAACCCTGGGCAGAGGAACTGACTCGCTTCGAAGGGAAACCGGGGCCCCTCATCCGTTCTCTGTCAGGACTGGATGCTGCCGGGGGACACGCATGGCTTAGCGTCTTGCCGTGGCTCCGTGGGGTGTGTCACAGCAGGCCCTGGCTCTGGGCAGCCCGCATTTATATCATGATGGCCCCAGCCTGGTCCACGTCAGGCTCGAGCCCAGCACCTGCTCCACCGCCGCCCAACCCAGCCCTCCCAAAGGGCACTCCGCGGTCAGCTGGGCAAGCGGAGCCCTGCGGGGTGGGAGGACCCTCCCTGACCACAGCCCTTTGACTCATGCATTATTCAGACGGCCCTGAACCAGCGCTGCCTGTCTCCTGAACAGGTCACAGGAAGGTTCAGCTCCAGCAGCCCAGCGTCCAAAGGGAAGTGTGATGCGAGAAGTTTTTCTTCTAACTTTATTTTTAATTGTAGTAAAAGACACATAATATAAAATTTACCATCTTAACCATTTAAAAAAATTTTATTTATTTATTTTTGGCTGCGTTGGGTCTTCGCTGCTGCGTGCGGGCTTTCTCTAGTTGCGGCGAGCCGGGGCTGCTCTTCATTGCGGTGCGCGGGCTTCTCATTGCGGTGGCTTCTCTTGTTGCGGAGCACGGGCTCTAGGTACGAGGGCTCAGTAGTTGTGGTGCATGGTCTCAGTAGTTGTGGCTCGCGGGCTCTAGAGCGCAGGCTCAGCAGTTGTGGCGCACGGGCTTAGTTGCTCTGTGGCATGTGGGATCTTCCCGGACCAGGGCTCGAACCCGTGTCCCCTGCATTGGCAGGCGGGTTCTTAACCACTGCGCCACCAGGGAAGTCCCATCTTAACCATTTAAAGTGTACAGTTCACTGGCATTAAGTACATTCACATTGTGGTGCAACCATCACCATAGTTCATCTCAAGAACTTTTTCATCTTCCCAAACTGAACCTCTGTCCCCATTACATACTCTCCCTCCCCCTCCCTCAGCCCCTGGTAACGACCATTCCACTTTCTGTCTCTGTGAATTTGACTGTTCTAGGGCCCTCATATAAGTGGAACCATGCAGTGTTTGTCCTTGATGACTGGCTTATTTCACTGAGCATAATGTCTTCAAGGTTCATTCATGTGTCAGAATTTCCTTTCTTTTTAAGGCTGAATAACTCCATCATATGTATATGCCACATTCTGTTTACCCATTCATCCACTGATGGACACTTGGGTTGTTCCCACCTTTTGAATAACACTGCTGTGAACATGGGGGTACAAATATTTGTTTGAGACCCTGCTTTCAATTCCTTTGGGTAGGTGCCCAGAAGCAGAATTGCTGGATCCTATGTTCTATTTTTAATTTTTTGAGGAACTGCTATATAGTTTCCCATAGCCACATCGTTTTACATTCCCACCAATAGAGCACGAGGGTTCCCTTTTCTCCACATCCTTGCCAACAGTTGTTTTCTGTTTTTTTTTTAAATGTCATTCTAATGGATGTAAAGTGCCTTTTCATGTCTTAATTTAATGTTTTAAAATGTATTCGGTATGTGGAATAAACATTTTAATATACATAAGAGGGAGCGCAGTGCAGTATCAATCTTCCTCTGCCCAGACCCCAGTTCCCCATTTCCAGAGGCCACCCGTGTTTCCATCCTCAAGGATGCTTCTCAGGATGGTCTATGCTTAGATAAGCTCATGGGTGCAGACGTCTTTTTAAAATAAAGAAGAGCAGAGAATACACATTATTTTACATGTTGCTTTTTTTAAAACTAAACATGCCATTTTTGGGGACTTCCCTGGCGGTCCAGTGGTTAAGACTCGGAGCTTCCACTGCAGGGGGTGCAGGTTCGATCCCTGGTCTGGGAAATAAGATCCCGCATGCTGAGCGGCCAACAAAACAAAACAAAACAAAACAAAACAACAAAAAAAACATGCCGTTTTCCACTTAATATAACTTCCCATAACTGTATCTATAGGTGACAAGAGATTTAAATCTGTCTAAGACACTGAAACTATAATTAGAGTCCTCACCCTTCCAGCCTCATACAGAAGGTTTGCACTTAGGAAGGATCATGCATGCCCAGCGGGGACTGGAGCAGCCCTCTGTCATCAAAGACATTACGGCTTCTGCAGAGAAACAGGAATAAATTATACCAAGTGACGTAAAGCTTCTAAATTGCCGGGCATTGGTCACTGTTAAATTTTGCCACCAAATGAGTTTAGAAAGCTTTCAGTTTTCACAGCATTTTGGATCTCAGAATTGCAGATAAGAAATTACAGACTTTAATATTTAGAGATACAACATCCTGGACTGAGCTTTTCTCATTTTAGTTTTTAAAATTTCTGTTTGGCTGCACCATGCGGCATGTAGGATCTTAGTTCCCCGCCCAGGGATTGAACCCATGACCCCTGAGCGGAAGCGCAGAGTCCTAACCACTGGACCTCCAGGGAAGTCCTCTCATCTTATTTTTGATAGTCCCAGTAACCTCATGAGGTAGAAATTTTACAGGTAGGGAAACTGAGGCTCAGAGACTGAAAGTAATTTGCCCAAGTGAGTGCCTGAGCTAGGACTTGACCCAGGTCTGCCTGGTTCCTGAGCCTGGGCTCTTCCTGCTGTGCCCCAGGTGACCCCGTGCCATTTGTCTGGGGTAATTATCAGCAGCGCCCCTTTGCTCTCAAGATAACTGGGTCTTTGGAATTTATATCATGTGGTCACGTCAACCACGCCACACTGTGCCTTGGTGACTGGGCCTTCTCAGCAGTTGAGACCTGGCCTTCAGTTCCCACAGATGTCGTTGGAGTGTAAGACGACTCCTACCCTTTGCTCCGTTCAGCCAGCCCCTCACGGCTTATTCAGAGGGGGTGCTCGGGGTGGGTGGGGGGATGGATGGGGGGCGCGGATGCCTCTTCCATGAAGTCTTCCCTGAATTCCATGACCTCAGAGGGTCTCATGGTCCAGGCTGCACTGCCTACCTCTTAATTTCATGGGATTATTTGTTCTATTTTAAAAAATTGTGATAAAATACACATAACATAAAATTTACCATTTTAACCATTTTTAAGTGTACGGGTCAGTGGCCTTCAGTACATTCATGTTGTTGTGCAACCACTGTCCATCTCCAGAACTTTTTCGTTGTCCCAAACTGAACCTCTGTCCCCATGAAACACAAACTCTCCATTCCCCCCGCAGCCCCGAGCACCCACCCCCCTACTTTCCTTCTCTATGGATTTGACCACTCTAGGGCCCTCATATCAGTGGAATCTCGCAGTATTTATCCTTATGTCACTTATGGCACTCAGCATAATGTCCTCAAGTTTCCTCCAGGGTGTGGCTTGTGTCAGGATTTCCTTCGTTTCTCAGCTGTTCCCTCTGGTTGGGTTTCACGTTGATGTTTGGAGACTGAGGGCACCCCTGTGGTCTTTTGGGTCTCACACGATGTGACCGTGGGTTTGACTGCTCAGTCAGTATTAACGGGCAGGCTAGACATATTTTAGGGCTTGTAGCTGCCCCGGGCATCCGTGGCCTGGTCTCTTGTGGCATTAGTGATCTCAGCCACACCTACACTTTAGGTTTTGGTGTCGATTAATAATTGACTCGTTGCACTTAATTAAAAAGCAGATGTTACGTACTGCGTCCCGTAAGTTCAGCAGCTGCATCGCCCTTCAGCCAGAGGTGTGTGTGAGTGCGTGTGGATGTGAGAGTGAGTGAGGTAGGTGTGAGTGTGTGAGAAGGGTGGGGGACCACTTTGCAGTGACAGGCTAGAAAGGGAACGCGGATCACCCCTCTTCCCTGTCTTTCTGCCTTAAGAGAAGCACTGGCTCAGAGAAATTGCGGGCAAACTAAATTCTAGGTTTGGGACCCTAACTGGGCATCTAAATGGAAGGAAGAAAAGTTGAGTTTCTCTCTCCCACTTTTTAGGCGAAGGTGTGTTCCTTTCAAAGGAGGCAGGAAGGAAGGTGTTGAATTTGGGTCCGTGAGGCCGTTGCTGGTTTCGGACCAGGAGAGTCCTCGTTGTATCATGACTGATGCTGGCCCGGCTCTCCCGTGGGGCAGGCACTGGCCTCTGCCTGCAGCAAACGTCAAGGATGGGATGTTCACCATCCTGCTCTAATGCTGTGGAAATGGAGGCCCAGAGAGGTTGCTGAGGTGCACGTGGTCACACAGCTGATTCAGGTAGAGGGGGGCTGGTCTTCTGGGGGGCTTTGCTTAGGACCCTCCCAGGCTTAGAGCCCAGGCCCCCTGTCTCATCCCTCTGTCTTCAGACAGCTGCCGGGTTCTGTCTCCCACCCTCTGAGGTCTGCTCTTCTCTCCCACCCCGTTGGGCTCACCCAGCAGGGGGGCACCCGTCCCCACCCTGCAGGGGCCCAGTCTTGTGTGGTCTCCTGAGGCGGGGCTGGCATTTGCTCCGAGGTCGGCCTGGAGTCCTAGCTGGGCCTGGTGGTCCTGAAGCCACTGCGGCCCCACACGGTGCCAGAGCGGGTCCTGACACCCGCCTCACGCTGCTGCAGCTTCTCAGAGGCCCTCAGCCGCGGTCAACAGCGCGAACACTGCCCGTTCCGGAAGCTTCCCCTGCGTGAACGGGAAGTGCATCATGGGGGTGGGGGAGGGCAAGGGGGGTGGCAGCCGTCCAGGGTCTCCATCCGGGCACAGTTCTCTGGTTGTTACCTGAGCTCCTGTGAGCTGACAAACAATGGGAAGCATGAAAGTTTGAACAAGCAGAACAAACAAAACCCAGACTAGGGCACCGCATCCTGCAAGACCACTGCCTGAAGGGTGCCCAGGGTCCCTGGAGACGGGCTGCAGTCGAGCTGTTGGTGGCTGTGCTTTTAGAGCCTTCATCCATCACCACAGAGCGGCCAGAGCTGGCGGCGCGAGCTAGAAGTAGAGGGGCCTAGTCTGCGTGTGTGTGTGTGTGTGTGTGTGTGTGTGTGTGTGTGTGTGTGTGTGTGTGTGTGTTGGGTGGGCAGTGTTGTGTAAGTGCCAGCCTTTCCTAAGGTGTTGGGAAGAAGCCCTATCTGCCCGGATCTGCTCCCAGCCTTCCCGGGAGCCCCCCCAGGCTGGGTGGTGCAGGAGGCCTCTGGCCGGCAGCCCTGGGCTCACTGGGCGGGTGAGAGAGGAGGGGGAGGCGGGCCAGGCCCCGGGGGAACAGGGCTGGTGGGTGGGATGGGTTTACAGTGGGCCCCAGTCTGTCGCCCCGAGGGCGGGGCGCGGCCCGGCCTCTTCGTTGAGAATCTGGGGTCCTCCGAGAACTCTGTACAGCAGCAAGTGGGCCCAAGACAAGCAGAGGCCGGTTTCACTCCTTCAGCTGATAGACTGCAAACTCTGCCGTGCACACTTGCCTTTGAACCACTCGCAGACTCGCCGAGTGTGGGCAGTGGAAGGTCACAGGCCACGAGCCTGGGGCGAGAGCGTCGTGGTACCCACTCGAGGACCCGCCTGGCTGCCAGCACCCCACCCGCTGGGGCCGGTTCCTGGCCGGGCTCTGGGTGACATGAAAGGCCGCCCTCTGTGTGTGGAGCCCGTGGGTGGGCCGTGCCCCCGGCACAAAGCCTCCTGTGAGCGTTTGCATCGCGGTCTTAGCGACTGTCACGTCAGCATGTGACCTTTAAAACTTGCGGGAACAGGAGCCGCTTGTGGGGCATGTGCTGGGGAGGAGCGCCCGTCCCTGCTGCCCGCCGGCGGGAGGCGTTGGAGGGGAGCCCGACGGGCTCAGTCCCTCGGCATCTGCTTTTGCTGCGTCTTATTCTTCTTCTTCCCGCAGTTGTCTTGCGCGCAACTGTTGGGGGGTTCGGCACCTGTCCGACTCCGTGAGGACCCCAGATCCGCGCCCTGCTCCTCGTCACACTCTCTCACCCCCCGGGGCCTGTGTTTTGGCGGCCGCCCATCACACACATGCACCCTGGCATTCTCTTGTTCTCAGTGGGGCTCGCTGAGCTTTATCCACTTGGGGAAGATCCCACGGAAGGGAAGACACCGGCGTCGTGGAGGGGAACCCGGCAGAGGAGGGTGGAGGGGGCCCTGTGGGGTCGCAGAGGGAGACATTCTGAGGAGGAAAGGTCAGGGTGCCTTGCAGTCGCTCTAAGGCAGGTGGGAGGGATCCCCACGTCCAGGCCCCAGACACTCTTGGGGACGCCCTGCCTCCCTCGGTCCGGTTTTGGCTGCCCTGCCCTGCACGGCTTCTCACTCTCTCTTGGGATATTTCCAACTGGAATCAGGTAGTTGCAGAGATTCTCCTGGGTCACCCTCGACTCAGGGCCGTGGGCCCCGATGGTTTCAGCCCCCTGGTGCTCGAGCGCTCACAGCGGGGCCGGCCTGTCTGCCACCGAAGCCTGCCCACCACCCACTCTGCTGGCTCTGCCATCTCTCTCCAGGACCCCCAGTTCTGGAGTCGTAAACTATGGCCCACAGGCCAGATCTGGCGGCCGACTATTTTGTAAATAGAGTTTTATTGGAAAGCATCCACGTCCCTTCATCTGCGTGCTCTCTGGCTGCCTTCTTGCTACACCGGCTGAGTTGAATGTGCCCCCAGTGTTTACCGTCTGGTCTTTCACAGAGCACGTCGGCTACCCCTGCCCTAATTCACCGCGATCCTCTTTCAGGGATGAGTGAACCATCGTTCCCACTGCTGTCCTGTCTCCTGTCTGGCTCCCCTCCCGTCCGTGCTCCACGCTCTGGCCTTTCTACCCTTGATTTAGCCAAGAGGCCGAGGGGCCACGCACTGCGGCCTTTCTAGAGTAGGAATTGGGTGATGCTACTTCGCCATTCGCTTCACTGGCTCCTGGGGCTGGCTGGCTGGCTTCTCAGCCCCTTCTCTGGGTGTGCGGCCTCTCCACGTGCCTCCAGCTCTGCTCCTCCCGTGGTCCCATGGTGCCACATCCACCGCGCAGAGCTGCCGAGTGCCCTGTTCCCAAGGCGCCGGGTCTCCATCCAAAAAAAAAAAAAAAAAATTAGGGTAGTGAATGTTGGAGAAGAGGATAAGGAGAAAAAATAAATCGGGAAGGAGGAATGAAATACACTGGGAGTGCTAACACTGAGACATGGTGGCCAGAGAAGGCCTCACTGAGAAGGTGATTTTTTTTTTTTTTTTGCGGTACGCGGGCCTCTCATTGTTGTGGCTCGTGGGCTCTAGAGCACAGGCTCAGTAGTTGTGGCACACGGGCTTAGTTGCTCTGTGGCATGTGGGATCTTCCCAGACCAGGGCTTGAACCTGTGTCCCCTGCATTGGCAGGTGGATTCTTAACCACTGCGCCACCAGGGAAGTCCACTTTTTGAGCTTCTTAAGGCTTCTTATTTCTTTCTACCCAAACTCACTTTAGAAAGTGTGCTGATCTTTGCCTGACATTTGAGTGTAGGCTGAGGTTGACCACTACCTTTTGTTTGTTTGTTTGTTTTTGCGGTACGAGGGCCTCTCACTGTTGTGGCCTCTCCCGTTGTGGAGCACAGGCTCTGGACACACAGGCCCAGTGGCCGCGGCTCACGGGCCCAGCCGCTCCGCGGCATGTGGGATCTTCCCGGACCGGGGCACGAACCCGTGTCCCCTGCATCGGCAGGCGGACTCTCAACCACTGCGCCACCAGGGAAGCCCGAGAAGGTGATTTTTGAGTAAAGGTTTGAAGGAGGGGAGGGAGGGAGGGAGCCACGTAGAAACTTGCGGAAGAGCATTCTAGACAAAGGAAAGAGAAATGCAAAGGTGGGAGGGCAGGAGCACACCCATGTGGGCTGTTAGAAAAGGAGGCCAGGGTGGCTGGAGGGGAGAGAATGGGTGTGGGGGAAATGTGGGCTGGACAGGGCTCTGGGGGCCAGGGGAAGGGCCGTGGGAGCCCCTCGGCGTGCTGAGCAGAGGATGGCGTGACCTGACGCAGTTTCACAGAGTCGTCCCGGCTGTGATGTTACTCCCCACTAGACAGACAGCTCATAGGATCTTGTTGACCTTTATTCTCGGAGAGCCTCTGGCTTGTAGAAGACCTCAGTATGTTTTACAAATGAATGAGGAACGAATGAATGCATGAGTGAGTATTATCTCCCAACCACCGGCTCCTGGCTCCAGAGGGCTCTGGAAGTCTCCTCACTGCTGAAGGAAAGTTCTGGTAGCAGGTGCTGCCAGCGGCCCAGTCCCCCGGGGCTCTTAGCTGCCTGCTTGGGCGTCGCTATGGCAGCAACACACATCCAAACCAGTTTTCCTTGTTGCCACAGAAAGGGCTGCTTCATGGATCCGTGTCACCCAGAGGGAGGATTTCAGGGCGTATCTCACAGCCTTGGCCTGGGCCCTGCCCTGTGCAACGCTCTGCTCAGTGTCACTGATGGAGCCCCAGAGTTACTACCAGCTGCAGATGCAGGTGGGAGGGATGGATGATTTGTTGATCAACAGACTCAGGATTTAAAACTATCTTTGTAGGTTCAAGCCAAGAGGCCCGACCCATAGGAGAAGGTAAAAATAGGCAGACATGGAAGGTTCTACGGCAAAGCCGAAAAATCAACTGTAACAAATGGGATTGGGGATATGTAGCTTCAGGATGTGGTGAGCACTGTCTGAATTAAAAGTGTGAAGCAATTGGCAGAAATCCTAAAGCAAGCGGAGAAGCTGTTCTGGAAGTATATTAATAGATGCGTATTTTCTCAGAGTGGTTATATCCTCCTCTGACTGTGTAAGGCCACTCCTAGGACTTCAAGTCCCACCATGGGTAGCACACTGGGAGGTGGTGTAGAGCACAGTGGGTGCTGGGAGGAGAGGAGTCTGGCTGTGGGGACTTGGTGGCTCTCTTCAAAGATCGGAATTATTAAGGCAAGAGGGCTCAGGTTTGAGAGTTATCCGGAATGACCTTAAGGACCACTGGATGTCAGCTAAACAGATGAAAATGTTGTCCAGACATCAGATGGGTTGGCCCAGACCTCTTTTTATGAGGTGAGTGGGGGTGGGAGTGGGGACAACCAATGGGGAGGAAAGCTTAAGCATCAGATAAGCACTTTTACTTGATAATTAAAAAACCCCTTTCACAGTGGGATTCCATGCGTTTATGCTTCTCTGTTACTGTGTGAGGTAGGATCTGCCAGTTCCTCCTTGATATCCATTCTCGCTTCTCCCGTAACAGTGAACCCCACTTTCAGCATGCCTTTCCAGAACAAGGGCTACTCTCCCCAACCTTCCTTGGAACTAGGTATGGCCAGGGAGTGCAGTTGTGGATTGTGACCAGTGGAGTAAAAGCGGAAGTATCACGTTCAAATTCTGGGAAGCAGTAGTAAAGAGAGGAGGGGTATACTCTTATTTCGCCTTCCTCCTTTATGTAGGCTGGAATGTGGATGTGGTGGCTGGAGCTCAGTAGCCATTTTGGGGCATGAGGTAGAAGCTGTGTATTGATAAGGAGCCTGCATTCCTGATGGCTGTGACCATTACTGCAACCCCATATTGTTACCTTTATTCTTATTTATTTATTTTTGGCTGCATTGGGTCTTAGTTGAGGCACGTGGGATCGTTGTTGTGGCATGTGGGATCTTTAGTTGCGGCATGTGGACTTCTTAGTTGCAGCATGTGGACTCTTAGTTGTGGCATGTGGGCTTCTTAGTTGCAGCATGAGAACTCTTAGTTTCGGCATGCATGCGGGATCTGACCAGGGATCGAACCTGAGCCCCCTGCATTGGGAGCACAGAGTCTTACCCACTGGACCACCAGGGAAGTCCACCTTTATTCTTTATTTATGTAAAGGACACACGAAGGAACAGCCCTGAAATGAATGACGTGGACTCCCCAGTTGGATTGCCTGGCTTCAAATTCCAGCTCCACTAGTTGCTAACTTTGTGCCCTTAAGTTTCTTAACCTCTCTGTGCCTCAGTTTCTAAATTTATAAACTGGGAATAATAATAGTAACAACTGTGCGGTTTTTGTTTCTGAAGGGGTTGAACTGAGAGAACACACCTAAAAGCACAGGAGATTGACGCACGGTAAGTGTTTGACACACGCTGCCCATTGTCGCCGGTAGACAGTCTACACATTTTTTGCTCATACTTTGCATCTCCATACACTGAGGCAAGTACAGAGCTGTGCTAGGTGTGCTTTCCCTTATTCACTTGCTCATTTGATAACTTCCAGTAATGCTCCAGAAAGACAAAAAGAAACAATATAAGCACAGTCAAAATGCAATATATGCATGCATATTCAAGATTTTTTCTTAAGACAATCTTCCTTAAGGTCTGGATTGAGGAATTAATCGTTTCTAGAAGAGTGGGTCATTGGAATTTGCTGTGTATTCTGAGTCCCTTCACTGCTCTGGTTATTAATGTTTAGACTGTATATAGATATAAATTTCATAATGATGAGCAGGAATTTGTACCTAGAGAAAGAGTACACTTCTCTGGTAGGCGTTGGCTTCCCGGGTTTCTTAAGAAACCAAAGTCTGAACATCATCCGTTCATTTATTTATTCATGGGAATTTAAAGGCAAATGAGGGATGCATGCCCTAAGATGCTCTCAGCTTTGTGGAGAAGGCAGCTATGCTTCCTGCAGCTCTCTGGACATGCCTCTTCTTATGTCTGTCTCCCTGGGCTGTGGGTGGCAGAAGGTGAGTAAGAATTTGCCAGGAAGAAAAGGTGGGGCAGCACTTCTGGGAATTTATCCCCCAGAGGCGTCTGCACATGTATGGGAGGATGTGCGAACACGGTTATTCACGGCAGCATCGTTTGTAATAGCGGAAGTCTGGAACCCATATGTCCATCTATAGAGGGCTGGGTAATCTACTGACATCCCCGCAGTAAAATAGTATACAGCTGGAAAAAGAAAGGGTTGTCATCAGTGCTCTGATAGAACAAGGCTTCCAGAATATACTGTTAAGCAAAAAAAAAAAAAAAAAAAAAAGCAAAAAGCAGTGAGCATATATAGTGGGTTACGTTTTGTGTAAGGAAAGTTGGGGGCATATACATCCATATTTCCTTGTATTTGCAGAAAGACTGGCAACATAAACAAGGAACTAATAGAAATGACACCCCCCCACCCCCCAACCAGTAGGAAGGCAGAGGACCAGGCCAGGGTGGGAGCCACTCTTCCTAATCATTCTTTATTATTTTGATTTTTGAACCATGTAAATATGTTATCTCCGCCAGTAGGTAAGATGAAATGTAATAAGAAAAGGGAAGAACGTTCTGGGCAGAGAGAACAGCATGTGCAGGGGCCTGGAGGCATGAAGCTGCAAAAACAAGACAACAAAGTCCCCCTAACTTGCATCTGGTGTCCCTCCGGCCGGGCTTCCAGAACTGTTGGCATGTCTCTGTTTGTGATTTCTGGACACCTACTGGAATCTAAGTTCCTTAAAAGTAGGGGACTTTATCAGTCTTGTTCACCACCATACACAAATTAACACTGGTTGCCTGATATTGTGAACTGACTGTCTGAGATCTTGCGCTCTCTCACGTGGGTCCCAGCATCTTCTGAAGGAAAACCTACTTCTCTTTCCATATCTTGTTCTGCTTCTCAGCAGGGGACCTATGTGCTTCCTTTTCCTGGACCAGGAGTCATTCCATCTCTCTTCAAGAAAACAAAAAGCTATGGCTGACTGGTCATGGAGAAATTATACATTTAAGCAGAAAACCACCGCTTTGAATAAAGTTGCACGTGAATGTAAATCTATATGTATGCACACGTAAGAATGTATATAAACTTATTCTTACACATATGCACAGGGAACTACGCGAAATACACAATAGATACAGCACATTTCACCTGTTAAATAGAAACTACTTGAGTGGTTTTTCTGGAATAGTGGTTTTCAAGAATTTTAACTTGTACACCTCCTGAAGGAATTTTGCAAAAACCGTCCACAACATTTACAACTCAACATCTAAAATTTTTTTTATTGTAAGTTTAAATAGTTGTCAAGGATGTAAGTTTTGGCATATTGTAAAAGGTTGGCTCTTTAAAGTAAAAATATGACACGACTTTAAAATATAGGCCAAATGGGGCTTCCCTGGTGGCGCAGTGGTTGAGAGTCTGCCTGCCGATGCAGGGGACACGGGTTCATGCCCCGGTCCGGGAGGATCCCACATGCCGCGGAGCGGCTGGGCCCGTGAGCCATGGCCGCTGAGCCTGCGCGTCCGGAGCCTGTGCTCCGCAGCCGGAGAGGCCACAACAGTGAGAGGCCCGCGTACCGCAAAAAAAAAAAAAGAAAAAAAAAAATAGGCCAAATGGAATTTAAGTGCTATAACGATTTGATAATTGTCACATTTTACACTATGTTAACACTTCTTGTTAACATTCAGACATTTTTCATCTTCCTTTTTTCACCTTGCAGTCCTATTTCTATTCTACTGCTGCACACATTTTTATCCTAATGTAATACATTTTTATGCTTGAAAGTCTTTTATTGTTCTCATAATTATCTCAGTCAAATCTATGTATGTAAATTGCACCTGTATTTTATTTCCCATGACAAGTTGCTAAATGGTAAACAAACAAACAAAAAGTGTTATATTTTCTTTGTGGATTGAATTAGCACCAAAATAGATGGTGGAGAATTTGTCAAAATAAGGTGTATCAGCTTTCTCTTGCCTCAAGAATACTTCATTACAAGCTATCACAGCCCCCCAGTGAGCATTCTTTTAGCTCAGGAGTCTGTGGGTCCACTGAGTGGTTCTTCAGGTCTAGAAGGGCTGGTGGCTGATCTGTCTGGGCTGGTGCACAAACCAGCAGCCAGCTGGTCAGCTGGGATGTCTGGTGTGTGCTGCCTGTGCTTTCTCAGTCTCCAGTGGGCTAGCCTGGGCTTCTTCATGGGGCAGTCGGGCAGGGTTCCAAGAGTGTGGGTGTGACCAAACAAAGCTTCTTGTGTCCAGCTTCAGAACTGACTCATTCTCACTTCTGCCACATTCCACTGGCCAGAGCAAGTTATAAGGCCAGTCCAGGCTCAGGGATGGGGAAAGAGACAGACTCACACAGTCACATCACAAGGGCAATATTTTGATAGATTTATACTAAGTTTTTCATTTTGGGGTACTAATATAAATGGTGTTGTGTTTTTAATGTCAAATTCCACTTGTTTATTGCTCATATATGGAAAAGGAATTGGCTTTTATATATTAACTTTTTATCCTACAACCTTGTTATAATCACTTATTAGTTTCAGGAGGTTTTTTCTTTTGTCAGTTCTGTCAGGTTTTCTACATAGATGACCATGTTATCTGGGAACAAACACAGTTTTATGGCTTCTTTCCCAATCTGGGTGCCTTTTATTTCCTTTTCTTATCTTATTGCATTAGCTAGAACTTTCAGTACAGTGTTGAAGAGGAGTGGTGAGAGGGACATCCTTGCCTTGTTCCTGATCCTAGTGGGAAAGCTGCTAGTTTCTCATCATTAATTATGATGTTAGCTGTAGGCTTTCTGTAGATATTCTTTATCAAGTTGAGGATGTTCCCTTCTACTCTCAGTTTACTGAGTTTTTCTTATTATGAATGGGTGTTGGATTTTATCAAATGATTTTCTGCATCTATTGATGTGATTGTGTGATTTTGTTTCTTTTTTAGTCTGTTGATGATTGCATTAAGTGATTTTTGGATGTTGAACCAACCTTGCATCCTTGGGATGAATCCCATTTGGTTGGGTGTATAATTCTTTTACGCATTATTAGATTCCATTTGCTAATATTTTGTTGAGGATTTTTGTATCTATATTTATATGAGATATTGGTCTGTAGTTTGCTTGTAACGCCTTTTCTGGTTTTACTATTAGGGTAATGCTGACCTATTAGAATGAGTTAGAAAATATTTCCTCTCCTGGAATAAGATTTTAATGATAAAATTGATAAAAATAGGTTTTAAACTATGTTATTAAACAACACACCAAATCTGAAAGAAATCACATGAAACTTCCATCCCAGGGCTTTAGCTAAGGTGTCTTGAAAATTTTAGAAATTGTTTAAAACATTCCTGTTACAGTTAAAATGACCAGCATATGACTAAAATTATAAAACTCCAATAGCTACATGGTTTAGCTATTTGAATGTGCTTTTCTGCTCAGCTAATGACACCTCCTAGGGATGAATTTTAGGAATAGCGGCAAAGAATTTCTTATATTTAAAAATGTGAGGAAGAAAAGTATTTTTTAGCATTAAAAATTCTTACAGATGTTCTCCTTGATTTGCGCCTATAGGACTAACCTAAGAATGGTGAATTTTCTCTTTCTCCCTCCCCCCACTTCCTCCTTCTCCCTTTCTTTGACAGAGGTGAGAGAGTGGAAGAGGTGACTTTGCTGATGAAAAGTTGTTCTTATTCTAGTTCCCCACCCCTGACCATCTAACTGAATTCAGACATCCCAACACAGGCCAAGTACCTGGTTTGACTAACAGGCTTTCCCTTAACAAGCAAATAAGCAAAGGTGCAAACCAGGGAAAACCCAAAAGCCCTATGAGTCAACAGGGCCATTATTATTCATCAAAGGAGGCTCTCCTTTGGTTGGCTGCCCTGGAGTTTTCCCGTCACAGGATAATGAGCCACGGGAAGATGTAGGAGGGCTGAGGGGTGAGCCTTTCTTTTATAAAATGGGAGAAAGGCTTTTGCAAACTCCAGCACCTTCTCACTGCCACCACTTTAGGAGAGTGCACATGTGAAGAATGAAAATCTAGAACATGATTCTCTTAAGACTATCCAAGAGGTACCCCCTGGAAAGTTTTCACATTTCCCAAAGTTAGGGGGTGCCTAGTAAGTTAGGGGATCTTCCAGTTGTCGTAGTAAACAGGGCCTGTGCAGACGTTACTTATAAAGAGAGAACCTCCCCCATCATGTACAGGAGAAGTGGGGACAACTCCCGGCAACTCTGAGGACGTTCTTTGGGGTTTTGTTCTGAGATGCCACAGAAATTGCTTTTCTAAGTAGACCATAAGCGTTCTGAGGGCAGATGTGTATCCTTTATTACTATTCCCCCAGAGGGCCCAGATAAGTTGGGCAGACGGTAAACCTGCACAAACACACAGCAGAGGGACTTCTTTATTTCTCGGAAGGGAAGGACTCAAAGAGACCTCTAGAATTCGTCGGCTCCTTTCTTGTGCATCTGGTGAAATGAAATTCAAAGTCTCAAAGACAACTGAGAATTTGTCTGAGTTTTAAAAAGCAAGAGAAAGATTCCAGTAATGTCACTTGTTGACCCATTCTCGGGTCTAACGGCCTAGAGTACAAGAGATGTTTCCCTACGTGTAACATGAGTGCCCGTTTGCTTTCCTTCATGGACCGGGAATAGCTGGTCCCATCATCAGCGACCTTAATCTTCACAGATTGAAAATTTGGTCTCCTCCACCCTCCCTTCCTCGGGCTGGAGAGTCTGGACGCCTTTTCTGTCTCAGAGGTGTAGCATGTTTTCGCAAGGTGTTCTCATTTCCCTTCTCTTATTTTGAGCTGGCGAGAATTTTAAGTTTAAAAGGAAGAAGAATGTGCAAGTTACCTTTCTAACTTTTAAAAACCTGTGGTAGTCGTCAGAAGTGCCGTGCATTTGGTTTCCTGATCTTGCCTCTGTCTCAGAGTTTACCCTGATAGCAGTTCTTCCTTAGTCACTGATCCACCTGCTGATAGCTGGGCCCCAGGCTGTCCACATAAAGACCACACTCCCCGACCTCCCTTGCAGCTGATTGTGGCCAAAAAGACAGACAGCAGTGTTGCCTGGAAGCTTATGGAAAGTTCCATCAAAGATGACACTGCACATGCTTTTTGGTTCCCCCCCCCCCCCCCCGGTACGCGGGCCTCTCACTGCCGCGGCCTGTCCCGTTGCGGAGCACAGGCTCTGGACATGCAGGCTCAGCGGCCATGGCTCACGGGCCCAGCCGCTCCGCGGCATGTGGGATCCTCCCAGACCAGGGCACGAACCTGCGTCCCCTGCATCGGCAGGCGGACTCTCAAGCACTGCGCCACCAGGGAAGCCCTGCACATGCTTTTTATCTCTGCTTCTTCTGCTTACTGTTCTTTCCGTTATCCATTGCTGTGAACCAATCCACTCGGAAAATTAGCGACTAAAACCACTACAGTTTATTATTTTTTTATGATTCTGTGGGTTGGCAATCTGGGAGGTTTCTCATGCTGGTCTCCGCTGGCATCCCAGCTGGGCCGTGGGATCTGAGTTGGCCTCGTGGTCGTATCTGGCCACTGAGGTTCCTTGGTTCTTCTCTGCGAGGTGTCTTGCTCTTCCAGAGGCTGGATGGACTTTATCACAACATGGGTATCAAGGTTTCCAGAGGGAGACAGAGGAAGCTTCAAGACCCCTTAAGGGCTGGGCTCTGGAATGCACACGTCACTTCCGCCAAATTGTATTGGTCAACCTGGATTCAGGGGTGGAGAAATAGAACCCAT
Source organism: Leucopleurus acutus (assembly GCF_964270905.1). Classification (NCBI taxonomy): domain Eukaryota; kingdom Metazoa; phylum Chordata; class Mammalia; order Artiodactyla; family Delphinidae; genus Leucopleurus; species Leucopleurus acutus. The sequence continues at coordinate 100,677,173 of NC_139153.1, forward strand.
GTCTTGATAGAAGAAGAGGCAGTGACCTTGATATTGCAAAAGTGTGCAGACACAGGAGGCCCGATTCACTGGGGCCCATTATTAAGAACCATCTATCATGTTTGTTGTCTGGAATGTGGTTGTGATGTCTAGAATCCAAGCAGTTATCCTGGACAAGCTATGGAGACCACTTGCTGGGAACGTTGGAGGGGCGAGATGGAAAGAGCCTGAGCCCCCGCACGCTCTCTGAGTTGTAGACCATCTACCTCCATTGTGGTTTAATAGGAGAGAGCTCTAAACTCCTATTTGTTTGAGCCACTGTCATTTTGAACTTTCCATTCCTTGCAGCCAAATCTTTACATTCTCTCCGTGCTCAACCTCTTCGAAATTTCCAGCCCTACTTACCGGTTTAAATTACACTACTTAGGGTTTTCTGTACTTTCAGGGTCACAGAGGAAGAGGGAAACTAACCCTGTAAAGATGCCATCATGACGTTTTGATACAATTTCCTATTCCACCTGGCAAGCCTGGGGAGAATAAGATGAGGCAGAAAAGGGTTAGGAATGGTCATGCACCTGAAACATTGCCTGCTTCCAAGTCGATCAGCGTAATCTCAGTGACTAGCTCGGGGGGAGCCCAGGAACCACAGTGGCAGGTCCAGGAATGTCCCAGGCAAACTGAAAAAGCCAAACTTGCCCATGCATAGACTTGTGGATCAGTGGTTCATTTGGATGTGGTCAGAAGCAGGCCTGCTCCTTGAAATAATGATAAGCTGTGTATCTCAGATTCCATCTGGAAACCGTTCTTAGATTTCCATTATGAAGAGATGATTTTGAGTTGGGTGTCTCTCAGCTCATCTGTTTTGCATGTGCACCAGGGTGGTTCTAGAGATGAACAACAGCTTTCTCCTCCCCATTTTTCCTTCAAGTTTTATGGTTTGGTTTGGGCTTTATTTATAGCACGTCACATGTAGAAATACAGCAGGGCACTGCCCAGAGGACAAGTGGCGTCCTATCCTCTTACATATTCCCCACTCATAATTACTTTAGGCTGTTGTAAGTTTGCATTTCTTTTCTATAATGATACAGTAGACACAAAGAACTGGAAACAGAAATGTTCCCCCCACCCTCCTGAGTTGCCCCGCTCCACCCCCCATACCCAGGAGGGTGTACATCAGTCCTGGGTTCATTAACCCACCCGTGGAAAACAGATTAATCTGGAGGCTTCAGCCACTCTTAGAGGCCAAGGGACCTTGAACCCTTATCTCCTCCCTCTCTCTCCTCCAAACAGAATAGTACACAAACAAGTCTGGACAGACAGAGGCATCTATCTACTCCCAGAGAAGCTCCACGGACAGGGCTGCTTCTGTGACCTTGCTTTGTTATCCATCTCTGAGTTTAGAGCCGCACTGCCAGGGACTGTCCAGCGTTTCTAGACCTCCAGCCGTGTGTGGTCTTCTGGTCACTCAGACCCCATCACAGGTGCTTGCACTGCCTTTAGCTCTCTGTGAAGGACGAGCTGGCGAGGCCACATATGGGAAAACCTGGACGTATGACAGAAATGCAGCCTAGTTAAAACAGAAGATATGCATAGACATATATGTATATTTGTTTCCAGAGGACTTGGCTTAGAAGACAAATTTGCAGTATTGGGGCATAAATTTGCATATATGTGGCACAAATTTGCATATTAAGTTCATAAGTCTCTACTTCTAAATAAAGTAGAGAACACCTTATTTATTCTACTATAGTCTATATTCCCCCCTTAGACCCATGTTGTATTACATCAGCTGTATTACAAACTAGTTCCCCTAGTTTGTCCTCTGTTTCCCAGAATTTGTTCTAATTTTGAAGAAATTCTTCCTAACTGTCGCCATTGTTGTGAAACCAGCCCTGAGAGACGTCAAGAGGTCTTTGTGAACTAATAGCTATTTGTTAGGTGTTGTCTGAGGAGAAGACACTGGGTTCCCTAGAGACACCACACAAAGCTCCTCCAAAAGTATTAGTTAGGAAATTGGGCCTTTAATTGTATTTATATAAATTATAACATTATGTTTATATCTATATAAAAAAGGATCTATAATTAAAAATTATAGGTGTAAAGAAAATGATTTTACCAAAAGGACTAGAAACCGTATCACAGTTATTCTCAAATGTAAAGTTAGGGATATTAGTCATGGTTCAAGAACAAGGTTATCAAACCTGCCAACATAATTATGTGTGAACTTGGGCAAGTTCTGTCGCTTCCCTTGAGCCTCAGTTTCTCCCTCTGGAAAGTGTGGATGGTGACAGGGATCTCAGTGTTTCCCAAACCTCAGGCACTGAGGCTCACCTTATGCTCGTATCACCGACACTATCATTTACTTCAGAGTTTTCTGGAATTTAATAACTTTTAAACTTAAACTGGCATTATCTATCTTACCCTACTCCTAAGTAAAAATACCTATGAAATGACAGATTTGATGTACCCTTTGTTTTTCACCTTAAAATAAATACAGACTCTCAAATAATTTTAAAGATGCCCATCTGTATTCACTTGAAATTTTCTCAGGTACCATTGCACCTTGAGAACTGTGGCCAGAAAACTAAATAGTACCACAAAGAGCTTGGAATAAGACCGGTCACAGCTGTCCACAGTAGCTGTAGCGTGCACGTCAGGAGTGAGGGGAATTTTTGGTGGCCGTATTTTCAGGTAACCTTCTAAAATACCTCCCTGAATCTCAATTTCTCCACGTGTAAAAAAGGGAATGCTACCTGTTATGCAAGATTATTGTGGAAATTCAAGGAAATAATGAATAAGAAACTGGGAACATGAGATTGATAGATGAAATAGCTACTCAGGTAAATGGCAGCTCACTCCTCTTCCCCTTCCTCGCTTCTGCCCACACACGCCCGCCTACCAGGCTCCTTTCATGTGTGACCTCTCCTCCGCTCCCCGAGCAAAACAGATCCCAACCTTGTAAAGGTCTCAGGCGTGTAACAATTGGGATGGATGAGCAAAGATCTAATTATCAAAGCTAAAGACTGTAGGCTTGTTTGGGGGAGTTGGTCCAGAGGAGGGTCTAGGAGCAGGGCGTGGAGACATGTGACAGCAGGGCAGAGAGGGGGCCTCTGTTAAGCCCGAGACCTGCCTGAGTGCCTTCTACCTCCTTCTGATGTTAAAGTTCAAAGTTCAGGGCTTCCCTGGTGGCGCAGTGGTTGAGGGTCCACCTGCCGATGCAGGGGACACGGGTTCATGCCCCGGTCTGGGAAGATCCCACATGCCGCGGAGCGGCTGGGCCCGTGAGCCATGGCCGCTGAGCCTGCGCGTCCGCAGCCTGTGCTCCGCAACGGAAGAGGCCACAACAGTGAGAGGCCTGCGTACTGCAAAAAAAAAAAAAAAAAAAAAAAGTTCACTATCACGTATCCCTTCCTATAGGGCTCTGGTTATTGACAGATGTGTGTGTGTGAGAGAGACAGAGAGACAGAGACAGAGACAGAAAAAGAGGTCAGGCTGACCCCTCAGGGGACATTTGGCAATGTCTGGAGACATTTTTGATTGTCACAACCAGGGACAGGTTGCTACTAGCATCTAATGGGTAGAGACCAGGGACGTTGCCAGACATCCTTCGAGGCACAGGGAGCCCTTCCAGCAAAGAATTGTCCAGCCCCAAACATCGAACCCTGCTTTAGGGTTATTGTCATTTCTTCTGGGGAAAGAGAAGACACCATGCCCATCCCCCCACTCACCAAACGAGGTGTTTCCTGGTGGTTTCAAAACTCCTTTAACAAAATACAATTTTTTTCGTACCATAAATAGAGCTCAAAAGGCTATTCATGATTTCCATAGTGTGGGCCTCTGCGTGCATGTGTTATGGTCAAAGCGAGCTAGAAAGTTGGGAGGAGTACAATTAAGGATGACATAGAATAGGATACTAAGAAGACATTTAACAAGAGGTAATATTTATCGAGTCCTTCCTGAGTGTCAGACCCTGGGCTGAACGCTTCACATTTCACATGTGTCCCTAGTGGCAGCTGCCTGGTGGCCCCAGCTGGTTGTCCCCACAGGTCACACTCTGACATTTACGTCCCAGTTAACGTTGCTTTGGCTCCCCCCTCAGCGGGAATCCCTGTGTGTCCCTGGATGACGGCTCTGCCATTTGCTAAGGATGCTGGGGACAGGCCCGGGCAGATTAATTTAGATATAATTCGCATACCACACAATTTGGTCATTTAAAGTGTACAGTTCAATGGTTTTTAGTGTATTCACCCAGCTGCGCAGCCATCACCACGATTAACTGTAGAACATTCCCATCCTCCTAGAAAGAAACGCCGTCCCTATTAGCAGTCACTCCCATTCCCGCCAGCGCCGCCCCCAGCAGCCACCGTTTACTTTCTGTTTCTATAGATTCGCCTGTTCTGGCCATTTCCTACAGATGGAATCGTACAACATGTGACCGGTTTCTTTCATTTAACAATGTTTTCAAGGTTCAGACATGTTGTACTAAGTATCACTACTTCATTCCTTTCTCTTTTTTCTGTTTTGCCAACTAGTCTGTTATATGAATACAGCATATTTTATTTATCCATTCATCAGTGGGTGAACATTGATTGTTTCCATTTTTTGGCCATTATGAATGGAGCTTCTATGAATATTGGCATGCACGTTTTTGTGTGGACGTGCGTTTTCGTTTATCTCGGGTGTACCTGGTAGTGGCATTGTTGAACCCTACGTGGTTTGAGGGGCGGCCAGACTAATTTCTGAAGCATCTGCACCACTTTACTTTCCCACCAGCAGCGCACAAGGGTTGCCGTTTCTCCGCATCCTGGCCAACACTTGTCATGATGGCCTTTTGTAATAGTCACCCTAGTACTTCTGGTTACTTCTTGCTCCATTAAAAAAATCTGCCCAGTTGATAATCTCCCAGCTAAGCCTCCTGTGCCTGTTTTCTTCTTTCTACTTTACGTCAACCCCACAGCTGGTTGTCGGGCACATCACTGCGGAATGATCGAGTGAACGACCTCAAACTTTACTGTCTTCCCTGCTTTCAGAGTTGGACAGCGGAGGTCAGTGAAGATTTCTCCCAACTTGGCGTCTATCTTGCTGCCTCTTTCAGTGCTTGTGATCTTCTCCATAACCTTTTCTGCAGTGGAAGCTCCGCGAGGGCCTTAGAATGAAGAGTGAGTGAGTGGACCGGGCTTCCGCGTTCATCCTATGTTGTGTTTGGATGGTTGGCGGGACTATGAAAGCCTGTACTCCTAAGAGCTGATTTTAGAGAGGTGGTAGTGCTGTCCAGATTGGAATGAATTTGGATTGTTTTTAGTGATTGAGGCAGCAGATAATCTAGGCTGAGTTCAAAGTACAAGGTAGTGAGTGTGAGTCAGAACCAAGGGAGGAAAGTGTTCAGTGGGGCAACACCCAGCTCATCTGTTAGGACGGGATCTGGATATCATTACATGAAAGGGAGGGAGAGAGGAAGGAAGAAAGGGAGGGAGGGAGGGAGGGAGGGAGGGATGGAGGGAGGGAGGGAGGAAGGAAGGGAGGGAAGAAGGAGGGAGGGAGGGAGGGAGGAAGGAGGGAGGGATGGAGGAAGGAAGGAAGGGAGGGAGGAAGGGAGGGAGGGAAGAAGGGAGGGAGGGAGGAAGGAGGGAGGGAGGGAGGGAGGAAGGGAGGGAGGGATGGAGGGAGGAAGGGAGGGAGGGAGGAAGGAGGGAGGGAGGGAGGGATGGAGGGAGGAAGGGAGGGAGGGAGGAAGGAAGGGAGGGAAGAAGGAGGGAGGGAGGGAGGGAGGAAGGAGGGAGGAATGGAGGGAGGAAGGAAGGGAGGGAGGAAGGGAGGGAGGGATGGAGGGAGGGAGGGAGGAAGGAAGGGAGGGAAGAAGGAGGGAGGGAGGAATGGAGGGAGGGAGGAAGGGAGGGAGGAAGGAGGGAGGTATGGAGGGAGGAGGGAGGGGAGGGAGGGAGGAGGAAGGAGGGAGGGGGAGGGAGGGAAGGAAGGAGGGAGGGATGGAAAGAGGAAGGAAGGAAGGGAGGGAGGGAGGGAGAGAGGAAGGAAGGAAGGAAGGAAGGAGGAAGGGAGGGAGGGAGGCAGGGAAGGAGAATCCTGAGAATCCTGAGAAGCCCTCATCAGCACAGCACTGCCCAGAGAATCAATACTTCAGCTGATGATTTAAACGGCAGGTCCTTGAGCTGGGGAAATATTCCTGGACGTTGGGAGGTGCGAGCTGAGGCAAAGCTGGCAGGGAGGGGAGCCGGTCCATCCTCAGGAGCCCTGCTCAGACTCGTGGCCTCAGAGGTTCCTTGCAGGACAAGCGGAAGCCCCAGCTGCAGGGGACGTTGATGGAGACAGAGGCCAGCACTGAGCAGGGCCGGCCCCTCCTCTCAGTTCAGGCGGGCGCCCTAAAGGAGCCCACGGACTCCAGCTGTGGGTGTGAGTGTCGGGCGGGGGCTGGGAAGGAGTCCCTCCCCACCGCTTCTCGCCCCGTCCTGTCCCGCTGGAAGGAATGGGGCTGGTTTGGCGCCTGGTGCCGTATGGCTTCCGTCTGAACATAACTGAGCAACTCGGCTTTGGGCGGTGTGCTGCTCAGGGGCACATTCACTTTTCAAAGTCAAAGTAGGAATTTACAGTGCTGCCTTTCAGGGCCCTCCTTCGGCACCAAGGTTATCTGGGAATTTCTGCCAAATTAAACCCGTATGCCTTCTTTAGCATGTAAAAAAAAGGCCCTTATTTTCAGATTTCAAAAAAATTACATGTTACCCTTGGCAGGCTTTAATCTTTAAGTGATATTTTTAGAAGGGATGATTTAAGGGGCATGAAAGGGTAAATTAGAAATTCATTCATTCATTGTATTGAGCGCCTATTAGGTGGGGTATACAGAGGATATAAAGCCCGCGGTCTGCCTTCAAGGAGGAAAACCCTGAAAGAGCAGACAAATAACAGGACAGCTCGGAGATCCTCCAGCTCTGATTAGACCTGCTCTGTCCAGTATGGCAGCCACTGGCCACATGTGGTTCCCAAGTACCTGACGTGTGCCAAGTCCAAGGTCAGATGTGCTGCCATCGTAACAAACATACCGGGGGCCTGGAGATTCAGCATGGGAAAAGAATGCAAGATGTCTCATTAATAATTTGAGGTATCGAGTATATGTTCAAATGGTAGTATTTTGTTTACATTGGGCTGAATATATTCCTAAAATGAATTTCATCTGTTTCTTTTTCTTTTCTTTGAACGTGGTCCCTAGAGACTTTCAGACCACACACCCGACCTGTGTTATATTTCTGTTGGACAGGGCTGGGTTAGCACCGCAGAGTGCTTGTGCAAGGTGTGATTAGCAGAAGCGCACGGGATTATGTTTATGGGTGTCTGGAGGATTGCTAAGCTGAGAGGTAGGGCAACCAAGGGGGAAGAATAAGTTCTCTCCCCGTTCGCATTTCGGAGTCGTGAGTCCAGGCACCAGATAATTTAACCGCATTAGATGATCTTCGGGGTCTGATTTGAAATCTGTAGAAATGAGCATGTCAGCACCGGGGATGCGAATGCAGGCTAAGCTTTTACCCCTGTACAGCCACATTCAAGGGACTCTCCCCCTGGAAAAGAAAGAGTTTGGGTTAACATCTCCTCCAGTGCTGACTTCCTTTCATGAAGGATTTAAGCCAGATTGTTGCTTTTCCTTGAGTGGCACTGGTTATAAAAGTATTTTCATTTTCATTTCATTCCATAAAATAATTTCATTTTCAGTGTGCATACTGCCCCAGCGAGGAGAATTCTGTTCACCGTTTTTTCCTGCTGATCATACCAGGGCATCCCACACTCCGCAGTCTCATCTCAGCATCTCCTGTGTGGCGCGCGCAGTTGTGTAGTGCTCTGAGTGAACCATCTTAGCTGCTTGTCTGTGACACTCCATCAATAAAAAAGACAAAGGGTTTAGACAAATTAGTGTATATTTTGAGGACACCACTGAGAGTCTGGGGTGCGAACATACTAGAAATAAAAGAGAAATTTTTTAATCTGGGGGATTTTTAATCTTAATATAAACATGTAAATAAATGCAAAGCCAAGAGGGAAGTGTCTGTCAACTTTCTTGTTTTCTTTCGTCACAGCTATTTTTAATCTTGCTTGGTTCAGAATTTGTGGCATTCCCGAGATTATTCTGTTGGAACCGGTTACAGCTGCATATATACTCTTCCCTTGGTGGTGCAACATTGGGAAGCCTGGGTGTATTTTGTATTTCTTGACCTTTTCTCTAGTTGTCAGCTCCTAACAGGTTACATCAGCCTATGAACATTATTCCCTTGAGATTTCTTTTAATGTTTGGGCACTGGAGCCAGTCGGGTGCAAAGCTCACGCGTAACCTGTGAGGCCTTGGGCGCGTTACCCACTCTAAGCCTCATCTGTTAAACAGGCAGAATAACAGCGCTGGGTGAGGATTAAAAGAGATTATTCACATGCCGCCCTCAGCCCAGAGCCTGGCACTCAGGAAGTCGTGGCTATATTTATTATCTTTCCCCTGCCAACCTCATCCTGGCTTCCCACAGAGCAGAGTGCCTCAGAGGGGGACCTGGGAAGCCTCCTGCGTCCCTGGGAACCTGTGACAAGTGGCAGCCCCGAGCCCCACCTTGGACCATCGAGTGTGATCTGCACCCCGACACTCAGCTGCCCCGTCCCTACCCTGCCTCCTTCCTGGGTGCGTGCCCACTGCAGGTGTGGGAGAGAGCTGAGGGGTTCTCTGGGAGAGGGCTGCTGGAGAGAGGACACTGAGGTGTCCTCTCAGAAACATATATATATGTTTTCAGATTCTTTTCCCATATAGGTTATTAGAATTTCGGGGGGGCAACGCTGTGTGGCATGTGGAGTCTTAGTTCCCCAACCAGGGATCGAACCTGTGCCCCTTGCAGTAGCAGCGTGGAGTCCTAACCACTGGACCACCAGGGAATTCCCACAAAATATTGAGTATAGTTTCTTGTGCTAGGTAGTAGGTCCTTGTTGTTTATCTATCTTAGTAGCATTTACCATTGCCTAAAATGATACACTATTACTCTTACACTACATACCCATTTTTCACTTGTTTCTATCCATCTCTCCATTCACTTGTTTCTCTAGGATTTGGAAGTTCCTTGGAGGCAGAAACTTAATTGACCTGTTTGCTGTTCTGTCTCCAGTGCCTAGACTGTGGCTGGCACCCAGGAAGAGCCGGGTATTTGTTGAATGAATGAATTGATGGACAAATGATTGGATTTGGAGTTTGTAGACTCTCTTATTAGATTCTGGTCCTGGTGTCAATTCTTTTCTCCCCTGGTCCCTTGGAAGACGTAGAGGCTTTTGAAATGTTCAGCAGGCTTTGGGATTCTCAGTCCTGAAGGTTTGTTAGGGTGTCATTGATTGAACCCTGGTGATACTTGCTGGCCTTCATAGAGATCCTGCAGGATGTCAAGAAATAGTATTGCGTCATTACAAATAGCTTTAAGTGAAGTTCACTATTGAACATTAGCCTGGGAATAATAAACATTCACTGGTAATTTTCTTACAGTACAAATACTACTTTAAGGGATTTCGAAATATTCTGTAGAGTCCAGGCAGTAATACATCATGGGTTTGTCTTATGTTATTGGTCAGAAAGCACCAAGTCGGGACAGGTGAATTTTTTAGGATAATAATACATCAACCTTCTTAATCCTAAAATTAAAACACAAATATGAAAGTCGTTTTGATGTAGGAATTTTTCATCGAGTAGAATGTTTATCTGTACCTGTGTATCACGTGAACTCTCCTTGAGGGTGGTCTGCAGAGAGAGGAAGGGGGTCTCTCTGAAGCTTGAACAAAGAAAGTGATTCTCCAGGCGCTCACGTCTGAGTCCTGTCTCTCCCTCATTTTTCTTTCTTCCGTCCTCTTTTCCTCACCTGTGACGTGGAAATTTAAAAAGTTTCTTCTAGGCTTGTTGCTTCTCAAGGTCTCAAAGGGAAACGTAAACAGACTTCTATCCAGTTAGCAGATTCTTTGCCTGACAGATGTTCACATAAACAGACACACTGACAGACCCACGGGACAGTCCCTTCGGAGGGGCTGTAGAGGAACTGACTTTCCAGTTCCCAGCGCAACAGTTCTTCCTGCTTTTGCAAAACTCTTTATGCTGAGATAATATAAGGAAGATTTTTACCATGTGTCATTTTAACGCACTCTCAAGTCACCTCTGCACCCAAGCAAGCAGGGAGATGGAATTATTACCTCATCAGGAGAGTGGTTCTTTGGCCTAACAAAGAAACCATTTTCTTTGCTGTTTCTAGAAGCTCCTGAAAGAATTTTCCAGATGAACTCAAGTTGCCAGTGGTCTGCATCTGTCTCAGGAGGACATCTTTCTTACAAGATGACTAAGGAAGTGTTCCTGCTTTCTTTGTCCTAGGAGGACTTTGTACCTCCTGTCAGCGATAATTCTTTCAGCTGCCAAGTGGCGAGAAACCTGATCTAAACAGGCTTAAGCAAGACAGAGAATATGCTGGCTGGTGTAGGCAAGCAGTCTAGAGTACGTGAGGGGCAGCTTCAGGTGGGACTTCATTCAAGCCTCAGGTGATATAACCTGAGTCCTGCTGTCACTTCTTTCCCGAATCAGCTGCCTACACGGTGGGCTCTTCCTCTGCAAGGTGGTTGCCAGCTGCTCTGGGGGGGAAGAGTGGCTGCTGAGAATGGGGTGCTGGGGATCTCTAGGGGATCTGGGGATGGTTACCAGGAGAAAAGAGAAGCTGGACAGCCAAGGATGCAGATCTCTGCTACTCACGAGCTGCGTTTTCGCAGACAAGACAGACTAGAGGAGATGGTGGAACATAAATAATTTCCAGGGAATCCTACAAATGTGATTATACTTTCTTTGGGAGCAGGTTTAGCCAGAAGTAGAAGTTTTCCAGCTGTCACATCATTAAAATCACGGGGGGATTTAGACTCTAGAGGTTTGGAGCGAGACCCAGTGCGTATGATAAATACGATAAATGTGGTCATCGTTAAAGATGATCCCAGGGGATTTGGAAGATCAGGTGGCATTGGGCATCCTTTAGGCACCCTTGTTCTTGCCAGGGCCAGCTCCAGCAGGGGGGTGAAGTAGGCCAGTCTGTCTGTGTCTGCACCTGTGCCTCGGTTGCCCACAGGGTCCAGCCGAGACCTCCCAGCCTCCTGAGGTCGGAACTCATGCGGCCTTTCCGGTTCATCTCTTGCTGTTCCTCTACGTTTACTTTTTATCTGTCAGACTGGATTAGTCCCTTACCTAAAAATGCTCTACTCCTTTCCCACTTTCCTGTCCTTACATATGTCATTTTCTTCCACAAGTCCTCATCTTCTACCTGATAAAATTGTAACCATTATTAAAAAGTCGACTCAAATTCACCCCCTTTGAAGTTTTCTCTGATCCCCCAGGAGACGTGATCTCCTTCCTTCTCTGCCCTGTGTCCAGACCTTGGATATTCTGCCTTGCCCTGTAGTGTTTCTGTGTGGGCTTCACTTTCCTGTTCACCATGATAAACCCTTGGGGACGGGGCTCATGCTGTGTCCCTTGAGGCTTGAGTCTTCCTAGGCTCTGCTACTGTGTCTTATGCATAGGAAGCACGCAATCTGTTTCTGCTGTTTGAATCAAAGTCCAAGTGAATGAAACAATCACGCCTCCCCTTTCTTCCTCCTTCTCTCTGTTTCTGGCATTTTATCTTTCCCAAGATGTCAGTCCTTGGGAAGCTCTGATGAACTCTAGCCTGACTTGCTGAAAAGGCCTTGAAGTGTTACTTCTGCAGGGTTGCTGACATTTTAAGAGGAAGTTGTTGGAAGACAAGAAATTTTAAGTGGTAATGTTGAACTGAAGCAGAAGAAAAGACCTCAGGTCCAGAAATCAGGGACTCCATGCTTTCTCAGAGCGCCTTGTTTCCTGCAGTAGCTCTATTAGAAGTGAGCACAGAAGGACATGACAATAAAAACAGGAGAATAAAATTTAGGAGGACAGGTAGAGACTGCTTTTTAAATAAGATAGGAAACCAGATAGCATCTAAAAAGAAGAAAAAAGTTGAAAAAAGAAAGGAAATATCTGCACGGGAAAATGTACCTTAATCAAAGTTGATAGATGACAGGAGAAACCATTGATAATTCCTGTAACCACAGAAGTTTACTATTTGATAAATGTTTGAAATCTGATATGAGAAAGCAAACATCCCAATATAAAAATGGGCAAAGGATATAAATATGCGACTTACAGAAGAGGAAATACAAGTGGCCAGAGTGTCTGAAAAGAAGCTGCGTCTCACCGCAGTCAGGGAAACAGAAGTGAAGTGAACCAGATGTCAGTTTTTATCCACCCAATTGGCAAAATTTGAGACAATCCATATTTCCCAAAGAGCTGGGAGTATTGGCGAAATGGGCATCTTATCCGTTGCCAGTGTGGGTGTGAATTGCTGTCCATATTTCCCAAAGCTGTTTGGAAGGAGCTATAAGATAAGTGACGTGTACAGCCTTTGATTGAAACACTAATCCTGTTTCTGGGAATCCAAACCATAGCTTTCAAAGTGAAAGCACCAGGATGTAAGACTGCACGTATCAAGATTATTTCAGCTTCGTTTGAGGTGGGGTGAAGGCAGAGGAAACACTGCCTGTCCCGTCATAAAGGAATACACATTTGTTCTATGGCATCTCCTGAAACTAATTAAAAAAATGAGTTAGATTTATAAGTGGAGGGGGGAATGACCGTGATATATATTATATTATATATTGGAATACCACTTTTATTGAAAAGTTACTGAGAAAGAGGAAGAAAACCTCCTCCACATGTGTTTATATTTCTATGTGTTTGTGAACCCATGGAGGAAGGTGTGAGGGTTACAGGCCCCACGGTTAACATTGTTAACGGGGGGATGGGATCACACCAGGGTAGGCAGGCCTGCCCTTACCATTGAGAGGTGGTGGCCTGAGAGGGGACAAATGGCTGCTTGGCCTTGTCGGCTCCCTGCTCTTCACCCCAGCTCCTGGTGCACCTGAGGAGGCCTGCTCACTCCCCACAAGCGCTCCTGGGGTCTAGGAGTGCGCTTTCCTGGGGAGGACAAGCCCCAGAGGAGGCCCGTGCTGGCCCTGGAAGAGGGCTTGGGGCCACTTGGGTAGGGAATTCTAGCATCCTCGGTACTTGGAGTGTGGTCTTGAAGGAGAGTCATAGACTCCAGGTGGGCACGTGTTGTTGGCCCTGGAGGCTCCTCGGGACAGTGGTAAGGCTCAGCCTTCTAGAGCAGAGTGCTCAGGGCAGGGGCTCCAGTGGCCCAGGTCCAGGGGCTGGAGAAGATGATTAATGCTCTTCCGTACATACCTCTAAATTACCCGACTCATTACAATAAGCATCCAGGAATTTAAAAACATGTTACTTGTAATAACCTTAATGGAAAAGAATCTGAAAAAGAATATATATATTCTTTATATGGAGATATATAGCAATCACTGTACCCCTGAAACTAACACAACATTGTAAATCAACTATACTTCAATAAAAAAGAAGCAAAAAGAAAGAAAAAACATTTAAAAAGTATCCCCTTAAACATTTTAAATTGAAAACCAAAACTCTAATGGGGAAAAAAGACACCAGCTAAATTAATCTCTAATTGAGAAATGCCAGGTGAGCTTGTGGTTGGAGAGAGAGCTGAGAGCAGGTACCACTTCCTTACACCTCCGGGCTCCATCTCGCCATCCCAATCTGTCGATTTGCTGTAAAGCCAAGGGGCATAAAGGCACGGAGTCAGGTACACATTTTTGGGAGGGGATGTCCATTTGGTTTACCCACCCCTCAGATAGTTACTGAGGGCTCCTGTGTGTAGTTACTATTTCTGGTGCTAAATAGTGAAACAGCAAAAATCCCTGCCCTCATAGACACACACACTAAATAAGATAAATATATAAGAGTAAAGACGTGTTAGATAAAATAAAATAAAATAAAATGAAGCCCGGAAAGAGTGAAGATGAGGGGCTGCCGTGTTACGTGGTGTGGTCACGGAGGTCTGACCTGGTTGAGACATGAACGCAGCTCTGTAGAAAGTGAGCGAGTCAGGCTCCGGTTGGGAAGAAAATTAGGTGACGTGACGGATTCACACAGCTCACTTTTCTCCCCTGGAATCGACTGAACAACAAACCAGACATGAAAAGACATGGAGGGAGTGGATGTACCTATTGCTAAGGGAAAGCAGTCAGTCTGAGAAGACGACACACTGTCCGGTTCCAGTAGTATGACTTTCTGTAAAAGGCAAAACTACAGAGACGGTAAAAAGACCAGTGGTCACAGTGGGGAGGGAGGAGGGATGGCCAGGTGGGGCACATACTCACATTCAGTATTTCTTTTTTTTTTTTTGGCTGCACTGCGTGGCTTGTGGGATTTTAGTTCCCCGAGCAGGGATCGAACCCAGGCCCTCGGCAGTGAGAGCGCAGAGTCCTAACCGCTGAACCACCGGGGAATTCCCCACATTCAGTACTTCTAGATATTTGTATATATATGGGTTGACGTACCCACAAGTATTTCTTCGCTCAGTCAGTCAACAGGACCTTTTAAGAAGAAAAAGAAAAGGAAAAAGAAAAAGATAACCTTGGTACCAATGAGCACACCTCATGCCAGATCTTGAGTTCTAACCACCATCCTCCAGTAAAAGGAGCCAGAGGTCCTTGGAGAAATAGGACCGGGGCAGGAAACATATCAGATGAGCCTGGGCATCTTGTGGTGCCAGAAAGTAAGGGAGTGCTCACTGGTGGACTTCGTCACAGGGCGCAGGGGACAAATAACGGAGCCTCCAGTGGCTAAAGCGGGGACAATTTGAGCAACACAATAAGGTCCATTTTGTAACCCAAAGTGTAAAATGAATATCCGTCAGTGCAGAGTGATGCAAATAATGATGGAATAAATAAATAAATGCGGGAGGAGAGACACATCTCACCCTCGAGGAGCTGGAATAGAACTGCCCACTGAGGGACCAACCTCCTTCCAAAGGCTAGGAGGACCTCGGGAGCCTTCCTCTCCGGTGTCAGGGTGGAGTCCCACCAACCTCGGACCTGTCAGTCCTCGATACACGTGTGCCCGGGACGTGGCAGGGCCAGCATGCCCTGTCTAATAGGGTGCTGTACAGGGCCCTGACAGGGACCGTGGTGTTTGTGCACAGAGTGGGAGGGTGGTTTGGAGGGAGCCACGCTCCCCGAGGCAGGAGCAGAGGCTGGTGGCTGGCTGGGGACAGAGGGGTGGCAGAACCCTAGGGCAGCCGGCATTCTCAGGCCAGCTCTCCCTTCCAGGCCATGCCCCAGACCCACCTCCTTCCAGAAGAAGGTATGGGCAAAGGGGGGAACAGAGTCATCTTACAATGGAGCAACCTGACAAAGACGACCTCAGCCAGATGACCAAGGTCAGCATCAACAGTGATGAGTCATGCTGAGAGCGTGTGCTCTTGATATGATGTGACGACCATGGCCCTGACCCCTGGTCTCCCTCTCCCAAATCCGTATTCCCAGTCTAACCATGAGAAAAACATCAGACAACCCAACAGAGGGACATTCTGCAAGGTACCTGACCCGTGCTTCTCAGAACGGTCCAGGTCATCAAAAACAAGGGAGTGAACCACCACGGCCAAGAGGCAGCTAAGCAGACTGGATCACTAACTGTGGTCTCAAGTCCAGGAAGAAAAACACAACTATGAGAAACTATGGGGAAGACTTAGGAAATCTGAATCAAGTTCAAACTTTCATTTATAATCGTGTATCAATATTAGTTCATTAAGCATAACAAACGTACCATACTCATGTAAGATGTCAATAATAGGAGAACTGGGTGCTGGGTAAATGGGAAGTCTCTGTACTATCTTCCTCGATTTTTTGTAAACCTAAAACTGTTCTAAAAATCAGTCATAGTATATCTATCTGTCTGTCTATCTATCTATCTATCTATCTATCTATCTATCTATCTATCTATCTATCTATCTGTGAAAGTACAGTCATGAGATACTTCCTAAGCGGTCCAGTGATTAGGACTACGTGCTTCCACTGCAGGGGGCCCCGGTTCAATCCCTGGTCGGGGGAACTAAAGATCCCTCATGCTGCATGGTGTGGCCAAAAAAGAAAGTACAGTCGTGACTTTTAAACCGTAGTTTTGTCCAAGGGAAATACAGCTACGAGAACGATGTGTCACCGTTTGGAAGTGGATGCCTGGGCCTCTTTCTGAGCCCTCGGACCTCCGGGTCCTTCTGTGGCTTTGGGAGACCGTGGAATAAGCTGGGGATCCCAGGGCACCAGCAACCTCAGAATAGCCCTGGGATCCTCTCCTTAGACCCCCAACCTTCCCTAACAAAGCTTCTTTGCTTCCAAGAAACTGCGAGTGTCCTGGCGAGCGAAGGCTCACCCGTGGCTTCTAGAGGCGGTTATTTACTAGCCGGGCACTGGCTGCCCTGTGTCTGAGCGTAGCCAGTTACCAGGGGACGCGTAACGTTCCATCCCAAGTTCGTTATTTTAGAGCCGGTTTTTGAACAAAAGAATTCCATTGGCTTTGGGTAATTTTATTTTCTATCTTCCAGGGGAAACTGTCTATAATTTACATTGTGCAGCTTCGGGTTATCTAATAACTCTGGATTTTCTGCTCTAAGGAAAGGGAGTAGCAAAGGGGCTTTTTGTTTCTTAAAGGAAAAAAAATATTCACTGCGTCTCTTGGTTGGAGGTAAGGGGCATGGGATGCTGGCCTGGCCGTCCTGAGGGTTAGGTGGAGGGAGGGCTGTGTGGGCAAGCTGGCCTGGTGTGCAGACGTGCTGGAATTCTCCCTCTTCCAAGGGAATTATTCCTTGCATATACGGCCAGATAAAGGGAGGGTAGGACCCACTGGTCGCTGAAGGGCAGATGTTCCGCCCCTTCGCAGTGTCAGAGGATCGTACTTGTTTGTCTCTCAAAAGGAACTGAAAATGCTGCATTCTGAGTGATTCATACCAGTCCGGTGTATTTGTAAATATCTTCCCTTGGAGAGATTTAAACAGGAAGCGTGGAAGGGCTGTTTCCCCCGGCACATTGCTCTAGTGGTTGAATTCTGCTTCGGGGCCAAAGCAAAAGCGGCCCTGATTTTCAGTCTCATTCAAGGTGTTACCCCAAACCATTGCACTGGCCGCGAAGGAGGCACCAAAGTGAAATTCCCAGAGGGGCCCTGCTTAACCGAGGTGAATTACAAAGAAAGCGTTCTCTCCTGGGGGTCCGGCAGGCGGCAGAGAACCCTCTAGTTGGAGAGGGCGGGTCGGCTGGGTGGGTGGGAGGGCAGACCCCAGTGGGCAAACCGGAGTGAATGGGTTGGTTGCTAAGGCGTTTCTTTCTCTCTCACCTGTCTTTTCCCAAGTGTGGACATGGTTTACGTTACACTGTGAATTAGGCAAGGTTGTGGTTTCTCCCGATTCCTCGTGTATTACCCACACAAGATGGTCCTTCTCCTGGCAGCTGAGTTGTTTTTCCTCAAGAGACTGTTGGATTGAATGAACTCTTACTTTCAAAAAGAGTGAAAGAAAGAAAGAGAGAGAGGAAGAAAGGAAGAAGGAAGGAAGGAAGGAAAGAAGGAAAGAAGGAAGAGGGAAAATGAAACTTGTGTGTCTCTGATGCTTTGTTCCCACATGGAGTTGTTTTCAGTCCGAGAGGAAGCAAGGACAGGTTTTCCCCTCTTCCTCTCCCCCTCCTCTTCCCGTCCCCTTCCTCTTCCTGTCCCCTTCCTCTTCCTGTCCCCCTCCTCTTCCTGTCCCCTTCCTCTTCCTGTCCCCTTCCTCTTCCTCTCCCCTCCTCTTCCTCTCCTCCTCCTCTTCCTGTCCCCCTCCTCTTCCTGTCCCCCTCCTCTTCCTCTCCCCCTCCACTTCCTCTCCCCTTCCTCTTCCTCTCCCCTTCCTCTTCCTGTCCCCTTCCTCTTCCCTTCCTCTTCCTGTCCCCTTCCTCTCCTGTCCCCTTCCTCTTCCTTTCCCCTTCCTCTTCCTTCCCCCTTCCTCTTCCCTTCCTCTTCCTCTTCCCTTCCTCTTCCTCTCCCCTTCCTCTTCCTCTCCTCTTCCTCTTCCTCTCCCCTTCCTCTTCCTCTCCCCTTCCTCTTCCTGTACCCTTCCTCTTCCTCTCCCCCTCCTCTCCCCCTCCTCTTCCTCTCCCTTCCTCTTCCTGTCCCCTTCCTCTTCCTTTCCCCCTCCTC
Organism: Leucopleurus acutus; assembly: GCF_964270905.1. Classification (NCBI taxonomy): domain Eukaryota; kingdom Metazoa; phylum Chordata; class Mammalia; order Artiodactyla; family Delphinidae; genus Leucopleurus; species Leucopleurus acutus. Next base: position 100,695,294 of record NC_139153.1, read on the forward strand.
TTCCACTCCCCTTCCTCTTCCTCTCCCCTTCCTCTTCCTCTCCCCTTCCTCTTCCTCTCCCCCTCCTCTTCCTCTCCCTTCCTCTTCCTGTCCCCTTCCTCTTCCTTTCCCCCTCCTCTTCCACTCCCCTTCCTCTTCCTCTCCCCTTCCTCTTCCTCTCCCCTTCCTCTTCCTCTCCCCTTCCTCTTCCTCTCCCCTTCCTCTTCCTCTCCCCCTCTTCTTCCTCTCCCCCTCCTCTTCCTCTCCCCTTCCTCTTCCTCTCCCCTTCCTCTTCCTCTCCCCTTCCTCTTCCTGTCCCCTTCCTCTTCCTGTCCCCTTCCTCTCCCCCTCCCCTTCCTCTCCCCCTCCTCTTCCTGTCCCCTTCCTCTTCCTCTCCCTTCCTCTTCCTGTCCCCTTCCTCTTCCTTTCCCCCTCCTCTTCCACTCCCCTTCCTCTTCCTCTTCCCTTCCTCTCCCCTTCCTCTTCCTCTCCCCTTCCTCTTCCTCTCCCCTTCCTCTTCCTCTCCCCCTCTTCTTCCTCTCCCCCTCCTCTTCCTCTCCCCTTCCTCTTCCTCTCCCCTTCCTCTTCCTCTCCCCTTCCTCTTCCTGTCCCCTTCCTCTTCCTCTCCCCTTCCTCTCCCCCTCCCCTTCCTCTCCCCCTCCTCTTCCTGTCCCCTTCCTCTTCCTCTCCCTTCCTCTTCCTGTCCCCTTCCTCTTCCTTTCCCCCTCCTCTTCCACTCCCCTTCCTCTTCCTCTCCCCTTCCTCTTCCTCTCCCCTTTCTCTTCCTCTCCCCTTCCTCTTCCTGTGCCCTTCCTCTTCCTCTTGCCTTCCTCTTCCTCTCCCCCTCTTCTTCCTCTCCCCCTCCTCTTCCTCTCCCCTTCCTCTTCCTCTCCCCTTCCTCTTCCTCTCCCCTCCTCTCCTCCTCTCTCCTGGCCTCCCCTTTTCTCTCTCCCTCTCTCTCCTCTTTCCATTTAAAGGCTTAGATGTTTGCCCATCCAGACAAAGCTGCTTTAGGGAGGAAGACCTCAGGGAGGAAGCAACGTGAGGAGTGGAAATAGCAAGAATCCAGACACACTTTGATTTCCCGCCCTTAAATCGGGAGAGGAAGAAGCCGTTTCCCTGCTCCTGGCTGGGGTCTGAGTGGATGGCAGTGCCCCTCGCCCCCTGGCTCACGGGCAGCCCAGTAGAAGGCCAGGAGGCTGCGAGCACCCTGCACAGGGCAGCTGGCAGAGCCTGTGCTCCCCCCCACGCCGTTGGGATTAGGAAGGACATATACACGTAAGATGCTTAAGGCTTTTTCCAGACACAAGACCACTTTCCAGCCGGAGAGGCAGCTTGCAGGAAACAGGGTAACTAGATAGTCTCCTGCAGGGAGGGGCAAAGAGCCCAGTGCCCTACGGAACCTGAAGGCTTTAATCTCCTGCCCTTCTTCTGCCTCCTTCTTGCCCTTTTCTTCTTTCTCTTTTCCTACTTTTTAAATTTTTTTCTCCATCTACTTCCTATTCATGTTTTCCCTTCTTTATTTGTCCCCAATTTCTTTTCCTTTTCCCCCTTTGCTTTCCCACGTTTTGTGTTCCTCTCATCCCTTCTTTTCCACCTCTCTTTCTTCCCTGTGCTCTTCGTGCTTTTCCAGGTTTATCACAACTTTGGTTTCTGACTCCTTTGTCAGCTGAAATGGATCGCAATTCTCAGGGAGAGAAAGTACAAGCTGTGTTATTGAAAACCAGTGCCTGCCTTCATATGGCTACAAAGAGGTAGTGGTGTCAGAACACAAAAGTAATGAGTACCACCGTCGATCGGGAACTGTTAATCTCTGTAACAGCCCAGCTGAGCAGGCTAATGGTTTCTGGTTTACAGGTTGGGAGATCCAGGCCCAGACACCAGTCTTGCACAAGGTCGCCCTAAATGTTGGAGTGTGGAGTTAAACCCAACTCTGTCCCGTTCTGAAGCTCCCCTTGCTCGGTGCAGCCTTTAGGAGAGTGGGGAGAGTGGCCATGAAGGCTGGGTGTGGGGAGGGCTTCTGGTTCAGGTCAGACGTTCCCCACTCCCAGCTTTCCAGTTCAGGTCTGGGGCAGGGCCTGAGAGTGTGCATTCCTCACAAGTTCCCAGCTGGTGCTAATGCTGCCGGCCTGGCGACCACACTTGGAGGACTGGTGGTTTAAAAGGCGTCAGCTTTAGACGTGGCTGGTCAGAACTCAACCCCAGGTGTCAGGAAACGCTTTCCAGCCCCAGACACGAGTGCAGGGTGGGTGTAAATGGAAGTACTTAAATGGTTCAACCCGCTTCATTTCAGAAAGGACTTGAGGTTGCCTTATAAAATAGAAAAATATAAACATGATAAACAGTTGAGGAAGTCATACAAAGGGAAAAGATAGGAGTTTAGTGAAGTAGTTGACATCCAGTGAGGATAATTTTCCCTCTTTGTTACCTGCACGTCCCTTTCTTTTCCCAGTTGACCATGTCCTGATTTCATTTTGGGAAGAAGGCCTTTGAATTTTATCCCTTGAATCCAATTCTTCTTTTCCCAAAGTGCCTTGCAGAGAATGTCTTCTTACTCAGACAATTTAGGAGGCATGAGCAGATTGGTATTTATCTTTTTTTATAACCTGTGAACTTTGGCAAAATAGCAATTGTGCAACGTGTATTAATTGTGCCACCGTATTTGTTAAATATCTCTTACTTGCTCGTAATAGGAAAGAAATCTAAGAACCATAATAAGGAGACCACAGGGAAACTATTGATAACATAGGATTCCTGTCTTCAAGGCCCTTACAACCTAGTTTGGAGAAAAAGATGTACATATAAACAGTAGGAGAATAATTATATCCTTTAACAGATTCCAATGATTCTAAATGTAGCAGTTCACAGAAAGGAAAGGTCAGAGTAGGTTGATGTACGCACAAAAGAATGAAATTTGATGAAGAGGAGGAAAAAATTGAGAAAATTTAAGAGTTTTAGATATTAAAGTTAGTATAACTTTGCATAAACAAAAACCCCTACAACTTTATATAACACAACTCTGAGATAGTGAAAAAGAGAACTGAGTTTGTCATCAGAAAGCTTGTTGTGGGGCTCCCCTGGTGGCGCAGTGGTTGAGAATCTGCCTGCCAATGCAGGGGACACGGGTTCGAGCCCTGGTCTGGGAAGATCCCACATACCGCGGAGCAACTGGACCCGTGAGCCACAACTACTGAGCCTGCGCGTCCGGAGCCTGTGCGTCTGGAGCCTGTGCTCCACAACAAGAGAGGCCACAACAGTGAGAGGCCCGCGTACCGCGATGAAGAGGGGCCCCCACTCGCCGCAACTAGAGAAAGCCCTCGCACAGAAATGAAGACCCGATACAGCCAAAAATAAAAAATAAATAAGTTAAGTTAAAAAACAAAAAGAAAGCTTGTTGTGGATTTGCCACTTACAATGATGTGATCTGTACCAGTCATTTGAGCTTCTTAAGTCTTGGTTTCTGCAAACATAAAATGGGGATTTCCGGTATCTGTCTGTATCAGCTGAACTTTAGTCAGGAAGCAGAAACCAGTATTTGAATTGGGTGCTTTAAAGACCATAGGAGAGATTAGGAAAACAGAAGTTGGGAGGCCTTGCACTAGCTCTCCAGTTTGCTGGTACAGCTGTGAGGGTCAGGAAGTGGCCACTTCCACCCAGGGACGGGCTGGTGCTGACCGGCGGGCAGAGTCCTCGGGCCCAGTAGAGGCGCACGTGTGCCGAAGCCCGAGTGAGCGCTGCTACCGCTAGGGAAGGGCGCCTTCCGCCACTCTTGCACCATCCAAGTATTGCTCACGGACGTGACATTGGTGGAAATTAGACTGGAACTCTGCCAGCCAGGCACTTCAGAAAGCACAGTTTCTAGTCTTCTAGCCCCGAGAATTCAGAAAAGAGCCTAGAAAAACGTGTGGGGAGGAGTACAGGTGCTGACAGGCCATATTCAGCGCTGACTAAAAGGGCCATTGGAAGCTGTGGGTGGCAACCATTAGTGGGTTGTGAACTCAATTTAGAAGGCTGTGCTCAGCATTAAAAAAATCAAATGGATAAAACGGAAAATAGGGCTTCCCTGGTGGCGCAGTGGTTGAGAGTCCGCCTGCCGATGCAGGGGACGCGGGTTCGTGCCCCGGTCCGGGAAGATCCCACATGCCGCGGAGCGGCTGGACCCGTGAGCCATGGCCGCTGAGCCTGCGCGTCCGGAGCCTGTGCTCCGCGACGGGAGAGGCCAGAACACTGAGAGGCCCGCGTACCACACACACACACAAAAAACCCCAAACGGAAAATAGTGCATTGTGTAGAGTAACATTTGAGTGTGCATGTGTGTGTATGCATGCATGTCTGTATATGTGTGTGTATGCATGCATTGTGTGTGCATGTGTACATGTGTGTGCGTATGTTCATGTATGCACACACAGGCATGTGTGTATGCATGTGTTCGTGTGTGCATGCATGTGTGTACGTGCGTGTGTGTACGCGTGCATGTGTGCATGTATGCGTGCATGTGTACGTGTGTGCATGTGTGTGTGTGAGATATATGCTGGGTCATGATATATCGAGGTCCGACAGGTTTAAAAACCACAGAATAAAGAATCAATGACATGAAGTGATTTGTGTGCTTTGTAACTTCTGAAGTACAAAGGAAAATTATGAATAACTCACTTGCCTCTCCTGAACCCACGTTTCGTATCTACCAACCTCAGCGCTTCGCTGCTGTCTGTCGCATTCAGACACCACCTGTCTGCCCAGGCAAGTGGATTCAAGATCCGCCCCCACACTCGTGGAGGCTCGACAATCAAACCAGTGGGGACAGAAAATAGAGATCAGTGTGTGAAAGAGAAAAAGAGGAAAAGCGGCCTTGGTGTTTGGTTTCTCCAAGGCCCGGTCTGACTTTCTGATTGAAGGCGTGCTTAGTCAGCAGACACAGCTGCTGGCGTTTAGCTGGGGAGAAAAGAAGCTGAGTGATACGTAAGACAACTTTTAATAGATACACTGAGCACCTTGCTCGTAATAACAGTCTATTTCCAGATTGAAGGGTGTCCTCCCTCAGACAGCAGGTTCCCGGGGACCCTCATTACCAACATCTGGAAGCTGAAATAATACTCCAGAGTCAGTTTCATACTTCAGCGAAAGCAGGCTTTGACGTTTTATTAACTGAAAAACCATTGTCGGCTCCTTGCTTGTAGACCATGTTATTTCAAAGGATTCGCATATCTTTGGGAATGGGTTGAATTTCGTTTTGCTCAAGGGTACATGAAATTTTAAACTGGGGACAAACTTAATCATTTATTTCTTTCTAGTCTAGAAATTTCTCCTTATCTCGCCTTCCCTGTACTCCGTCCTTTTTAAATTGCTTGTAAGGGGGTAGCTCATGATAGAATAACTGGTTTTTCCTGGAAGAGCGAATACATAATAAAAAGAGCACCATTCACTCCTAACAATTTACTGGTTGTTCTCTGAGGCCCCCGGGGGGTGGGTGAATGTTGTGACTTTTCTCTTTAGAGCAAAGGATGTATGACAAGGTGATAGGATCCAGGTCAATGGCACGTAGGAATTCAAAACCGAGACGTGGTTACTCTATAGAGTGCAGTATTTTCTACCTCCCCTGAATGCAGGTGAATGGGGAGCTGCTATCAGACTAGAGCTGTGCTTATCAAAACGTCCCTGTGCTTTTCCATGCTACTGTTTGTCCCCAGGCGTCAGGGAGGTCAGTAAATGAGAATGTGTTCTTGCCACCCAGGAGACAATTAAGGGAGGTGTGGCTTGGGGAGCTGTGGGTGGTAGGATGGGATTATTGGGGGAGGATATTAGATGCGCAAGAATAATTGGGAACATTGAGAAAAATGAGTTCAGGATGCGGGCAGTCATTAAAGAAGTCAGAAAACTTCCCTTGAATGTTTGTGTGGGATTAGAATATGGGCCAGGAAAGGCGGATTCTGATCAAACGAGCATACCTCTGTCCTGCATAGTTTCAGGGGTTGTCCACGAATGGACTCAAGGTGTCTGGGGACTAGAGAAAAATGATGTTAAATCCAGAGGGCCCCAGAGAGCTGCCTTTTGAAATGCGAGTAAAAGGAGACAGAGGAAGCAAGTTCCCATTTCTAACAACACCTCAGACACTATGCTAGGTGCTCAGGAGGAAGGCGCTGCTTCCTTTTTTTCCCTCCCTCCCTCCTTCCCTCCCTCCTTCCCTCCCTCCCTCCCTCCCTCCTTCCCTCCCTCCCTCCCTCCCTCCTTCCCTCCCTCCCTCCCTCCCTCCTTCCCTCCCTCCCTCCCTCCTTCCCTCCCTCCCTCCCTCCCTCCCTCCCTCCTTTCCTTTCTTAAAAAAAAATCTCAAACTACTTCTCCCAACACTTTGATCATTGTTCCTACTTCAAAGATGAAATTTTAACGTTCCAAGAAATCAAGTAGCATGCCCAAATTTATATAACTAAATGAAAAAGGAAGATTCAAATTGAGCTTCCCCTAACTCCCAAACCCATGTTCTTTCCAAAACATTACACCAGCTCTCTTCCAGAAAACAGAATGGAAAATATCTGCGGAAACCCAGTGACAGTTCCAGCTACGCTGTGTAGGGAGACTGTGCTCAAGTTATCTTCGTGCATGCAGTCTGTGCCCCAAATTTCCGTAAAGTCTGCTCTCTGCACGGCTGGTTACGTGCCCCTAGCCGAGGACTCGGTGGAGGTGCAGGAGAAGTGAAAAGGAAAGGGCGTGATCTGACGGGCACTGTCCTTGGAAGAGTAATTCCTTGGCCACTGAAAGTTATCATTATGAATGTTGGGCCGCTCTGTAGTTCAGTGGTGAGATTTCAGTTTCTTTGCATTTCCCATTTGCAGGTGTGTGCTGCATGATTGAGGCTGGCGCTGGCCAGGATCCAGTGCACAATGAAAATGTGGGCCCCTTCGTTGCAAAGTTAGAAAGGAATTTCCAGATGGTGAAGGCGGAGTGTTAATAAGTGCAGAGACCTCTGAGTGTGTGGGACCTGCGTGACTGCACAGGACAGTCGCCCACGAAGCTGACCCTGAAGGTAGCCAGTCCACAGTGATCTGGTCCAGCAAAGATATTCACCAAAGGCCTGCAGTTATGCCAAGGTTCCTAACACAACAACAGCTGTGGGGTGGAAATGAGACTCTGTAAAACAGCCAGTTGACAACAGCAGCCACTGTAAACTCGCTTATTTGCTTTTTATCCATGAAGTCATCAATTCACAAGGCATTTATCAACCTTACCGTGTGCAGGCACCCTGCTAGGTGTGGAGGATGTGAACGTCCCCTGAAGCATGACCTATATGTTCTTGCCTCTCCCTCATAGGCCATGGCCCTGGGGGCAGAGTAGCTTAGACACAGGACGCAGAAGTGAGTGGCCACTGAATCTCTCAGCCTAGAAGTCTGTTCACCGAGCGGGTTCTCCGCCCTCCCCCAAGGACACGCTCATTGAGGACATATTGGGGTCTTTGGTGGCAGGGAACAGAAGCTGATTCTGCCGCCTTAATGGAGAAAAGTAGGTATTATTGGAAAGATATGGGGAGCTCCCAGAATTGATGGATATAGGGATAGCCACACCTTTTTTTTTTTTTTTTTTTTGAGGTACAAGGGCCTCTCACTGCTGCGGACTCTCCCGTTGCAGAGCACAGGCTCCGGACGCGCAGGCCCAGCGGCCATGGCTCACGGGCCCAGCCGCTCAGCGGCACGTGGGATCTTCCCGGACCGGGGCACGAACCCGTGTCCCCTGCATCAGCAGGCGGACTCCCAACCACTGCGCCACCAGGGAAGCCCTAGCCACACCTTTTGAGGGACAGAAACCCAGGCAGGGTTAGGCAGTCTGGGTAGAAGGGAGTAATGTCTTGTCTGAATGCTGCTGCAGGAATGAATCAACTTGGCTTTGAACGTAAGAAATTTGGGGTTTTTTTGGTAAGCTCAGGTAGATGCAGAGATTAGACTCGAGCCTAGTCTGTCTTGAGGCACCGGACCTCACCGTCTGGGCAAGGCCCGTCTTGCTTTTTTTTAATACATTTTCCTTATTTGATCTGTGAGTCCCACTCTCCTCCCCACAGACAACTACCGTAAATGTGCTCGATCTGTGTTCTGGACTCGTAGGTATATACGTGTATATAACATACACAGAGTCTTTGGAATATGTGTCTGTGCGTATTTAAAATTTATGTAAGTGGCTTTACATGGCAGATAGTATACTGATGCTTGCCTTTTTTTTTTTTTTTGAAGATGTTGGGGGTAGGAGTTTTTATTTATTAATTTATTTATTTTTGCTGTGTTGGGCTTTTGTTTCTGTGCGAGGGCTTTTCTCTAGTTGTGGCAATCGGGGGCCACTCTTCATCGTGGTGCGCGGGCCTCTCACTATCGCGGCCTCTCTTGTTGCGGAGCACAGGCTCCAGACGCGCAGGCTCAGTAGTTGTGGCTCACGGGCCTAGTTGCTCCACGGCATGTGGGATCTTCCCAGACCAGGGCTCAAACCCGTGTCCCCTGCATTGGCAGGCAGATTCTCAACCACGGCGCCACCAGGGAAGCCCGATGCTTGCCTTTTTGATCAATAAAAATGTTTCTACAGGCCTCTCCGGGCTGTACACTTAGTTCAGGGTTCTAAGCTGCACGTCGTGTTTCACAGAATCATCCTCCAGATTTCTCAGTCCACTTCCCTGGAGACGGTCACCTGGCTTTGTCTCCAGCCCCCACTAACGGGCTGGCTGTGATGAGCCGTCTCACGTGTGACCCCTGTTGACGTGGGAGAGACTTTTTCTAGGACTGAAGACGTGGCTGGCTGTCAGGATCCCTTTGTCGGGAGACAGAGGGAGGGGGTGTTGCTTATTAAACATGCAGATTCTCGGGCCTTCCTCTCGGGAGTCTGATTCTGTAGGTTTAACAAGCCCCTCAGGTGGTTCTTCTTATCAGGTACCTTTTGGGGGAAACTGATGTGCAATATACACCCTAGAGTGGGATGTCTGGGCCAAGGGTGTGCACACTCAACTTCACAGCTCTCCTGGAAGACCAGGCCCTTTGCTTCTTCACTCCAGCTACTGCACTTCATTACTGCTCTTCACTTCCTTATTTTTTTTTTTTTGCGGTACGCGGGCCTCTCACTGTTGTGGCCTCCCCCGTTGCGGAGCACAGGCTCAGCGGCCACGGCTCATGGGCCCAGCCGCTCCGCGGCACGTGGGATCCTCCCAGACCGGGGCACGGACCCGTGTCCCCTGCATCGACAGGCGGACTCTCAACCACTGCACCACCAGGGAAGCCCCTCTGCTGTCATTTTTGATGTAGTGTCTGGAACCCTGTTGTCTGCAGCCAGGCCTGGGTTAGCTGGGCTTTTTCTCCCCACGGGAGCAGTGGTACACCTAGGGGCAGGGGAGGGATGGAAGGAAGTGTAAATAAGAACACTTACTCGCCCGTCTGTGCGCCCAGCCACCTCCTGCCTGTGGTGCTGTGCACCCATCTGTCTCTCCTCCTTTAGAACCTGACCAAGGGCTTCTCACCCATTTCATGTCAGCTTCTCAGACCTCCCAGCCCTGTGGCATCTCCAGGGCTGAGCTCCAGGCAGGAAGAGAGCAGCCATATCGCTGAGCCCTCATTTCCAGCTTCGGTCAGTCCCCAAGGCCCTGCTGCCGTGCTCAGTGTTCACAGGAGAGAGGGTCCTCGGGCCTGGCCTGGCCCACGTGGCCTCCCTCAGCCAGGGCCGCACGTCTTGATTGACTGACTAAGACTGATGGGGTCGCAGGGGGAGGGGAAAGGAGGTGATGCCGAGATGATCCCACGGTCTAGACATTTGCCTTTTAGGGGAAGTTAGGGAAGGTTTGTGCAGCTAATTAGGAGAGCCTCTAAGCAACCCACTGTGCTTGTACTGCAGTTGGAGGGCTCTCTGAGGAGCTGACGCTTCCCATCAGTCCAATGCCGAATGTCTACCAACCCCTTCCAGCCCCCGTTTGGTGGGTGAGCTTTGCTCTGCCCGACCCCGCTTCCGTTCACGAAAAGCTGACCTCCAGAGGCGCTGTCGCGCACACATCCAGACCACGGTTTTCTCACCAGTGGCAGTTATATCGAGTGAGCTCAGTTTGGTATTTCTGCGGACTCTGAAGTTCTATGATTCGAGAAGACCATGCTTTTAGAGTTTCCGATTTTGAAGCAGTAAACGTTCTGCGTCTGACATCTACCAAAGATGAAGCTGCAGGAAAGCCTCGGGAGGTATGGCAGTCGCAAGCAGTGCAGTGCAGTGGTTAAGGCCACAGCCTCTGGGGCCGGGCCTTCTCTGTGTTCAGGTCAAGGCTCCATCAGCATGTTTTATCTGTGTTACCTTGGGCTCTCTGTGCCAGGTAGATTCTTTAGATCACACCCAGAGTACTTACTCACTACACACGTGTAGAGTATTTAATCATTATTTAACCATTACTATATTGTTAATATGTGATGCAACTAAATGAAAAAGAAACGTCAAGTTGTTTTCCTGCTATCATTATCTTCAGGGCCATACTGGGACTTCCCTGGCGGTCCAGGGGTTAAGACCCCGTGCTTCCACTGCAGGGGGCGTGGGTTCCATCCCTGGTTGGGGAACTAAGATCCTGCATGCTGTGCGGTGTGACAAAAAAAAAAAAAAAAAAAAAAAAGCCAATACTGCTGGTTTTCTCACCACCTGAGAAAAGTGATACAGTCCCGAAATGCCTCCTCCAGGAAAATGAAAAGAGCAGTTGAACCATAAACCTTCCTGGGGCTACTTGATTTCTCCTCCCCCTGTTCCCCTTAAAATTGGCAGCTGGAACAAATCCACTCTGTCACCTGCTTCAGTGGAAACTTTACACTGCGTGCAAAAATGTAAAATGGACAAAAGCCCTGCAGTGAAAGATGCCCAGGTGGGCTAAATCATCCCTGATTGTCAGAAGATGCTTGTTTTTGTGGAATCATTGATATATTTCCATGGAGAACCAGAACTTTGGAACCCCATGTGAAATCCTCTACAACGTAAGGCAGTCAGAAAACAAAAAAGCTGCATTAACTATAAGACACACACACACACACACACGCACGCACACGCGCGCGCGCACACACACACACACGCACACACACACACACGCGCGTGCACACACACACGCACCCTACGTGTATGCGCACATGCATGAGCCTCACAGAGCACTGACGTGTGTGTTGAGGTTTTGTCCCGTTGAACGACTGCGGTTCAGTGGAGTTAGCGTGGAGGCTTTCCCTTTTGTTTAATAACTTCACGCCGTCGTGTGGAGGCCTTTAGTGCCTCTCCTGTTCTGATGCCACCTCTTGTTCCCCGTGTCCCCATGTGGCACAGCCCTGGGGCGTCCTTTGGTGGCTCCTCAGAGGCCCCGTTTTCTTTCTTCTGATGACAAAGACAAACGTGTTAGGAAGCAGCAAAGCCATGGTTGCCAAGGCGAGTTGGGTTGGTCCCCATGATGTCCCCTCCTGCACAACCACGGCTGTAGCAGAGGTTGCCAGGGCCCAGCCTCGCCCTTTGGACCTCAGACACTTGGCTGTGCTCCGGGCGCTGCTTCCGCCTCCCAGGTAGCCTCCTTGCACTGTAATCCTTATCTCAGCACAGCTTCTGGGGTTCCCAGCAAGATGCCATCCTCAGCTTCCCCCCACCCCTCCTCACCGCCCTGTTAAGCTCTAAGTTTGGGCTCTTGGTACCATGTCTGTGCCGTATAAGCCTGTCCTGTCCTCCTGGCCACCTGATGGACCAGGGAGAGAGACCAGCTGGGCCCGCCAGAATCCCTTCCCCTGGTTGGGATGGATGGGTTGGGGGAGGGGAGTGGAGAAGAGAGAGGAGAGAGACTGAGAGACTGACCTTTCCCCAGGTGGGGGCCGAAGCACGCACTTGGGAGCTCCGACACCTTCTGCCGTGTATCCTGGGGAGCAGAGGCAGCTCAGTTCGTCTGCAGAGAGCAGATGAAGCAGGTGTGCAGTGCAAAGCGTCGGTGTGGGACACGGGATTCCCGCTGTGGCTTTGGCGGCCTCCCAAATTCTGGTCCCAGTCTTTGCAGAAGGCTGACTCCATATATTTGACAAGGTACCCGTTTTCTTAAGAAAAACGCCCACTTTGTGTTGAAGCTAGGATGAGTTGCTTTCTTTTTCTCGAAGCCAGAACATCAGCAAATGCACACTGTACGTCCCAAGTAATTCTTCTGAAACACGGATTGTGTTTACAGGGCTGTTGCCGTCTCAGCTGTGGAATGGCGGTGTTTCATTTGACATTACTTTCTCTCCCTCCTCAGGGGACACGGTGGCAAAGGAAGGGTGGTTTCTTCTTTTCCGCAGGGAAAACCCAGCAGCCCTCTCTTGCGGAACTGTGTTCTCTGCTCTTTTGGTACCTGAAGGCAAATCCCCTCTCACGTCCCGAGATCGTGCAGGGGCAAGAGTCTGGATCCCCTGGAGAGGTGCGGGCTGTATGCCGGAGGCCGTAGATACACCGGGCAGAGAACGGCCAGGATTCATGGGTCCTGGGCCAGTGTGTTCCGTTCCTTCACCACACTCGTGAGGACCTGGGGTGGACGTGACAGTGAGTTTGGCCACCAGGCCCTGTGGCGCTGGGAACAGTGGCAAAGGAGGAGGAAGCTGTGAGGGGCATCTTTGCAGCCTGCCCAGAGACGGAGCATCCGCCCCTGGCAGTGGCCCTGGGCAGCAGAGACGGAATTGTGACGTTCAGCTTTGAAGAAAAGGTTCTTTCCCGTTTTTCTGAAGCAGGTGACCCCTGGGATTACCATGTGCTACAGGGTGGTAGGGTGTGAATATTGTCGAACCCTGGCCTTTCTAACCGACTTTGGCACGTGGGCGGTCTTATTTGGACATCTGTAACACACATACCATAGACGGGGGGCTTCAGCAGCAGACAGTCATTTCTCGCAGTTCTGAGGCTGGAAGTCCAAGATCAAGGTACTGCTGACTCGTGGTCTGGTCATGACCCTCTTACCTGGTGTGTGGGCGGCCACTTTCTGGCTGTATCCTCCCATGGGAGTGGGAGAGGGAGAGGGAAGGGGGAGGGAGACAGAGAGAGGGGCCTGGGGGGGATGGTCAGGAGGCTCTCTGGAGCCCACTTGCCCCTACTTCCCCGTGCTGCTCCCCTGTGCATGTGGTTTCCAAAGGGTGGGCACGGTCCCCTGAGGGTGTCACGGGTGAACAACTTTAGAACTTCTATTTAGATGTATTTTAAACCCAAATGATGGACTACATTAGGATCGATTGATATGAAATACATGGATTAACACGGGTAGCCTCACTGGGTCTGTGAGCTGTCACGGCTGCGCACGGGACCCCAGGCACCTGTGGGGAGTGCTGAGTGCCACAACTCGAGAGGCTGGCGGTGACGTTCGCTGCCAAATATCCACGCGGCTACGTGCTTGTAAGACTGGCTTCTAAGAAGCAGCGTCTTTATGACACTTTTAATGAAATGAGAAGTGGATGCAAGGTATTTATTCCAAAGAGGTTTGCTCAAGGCAAAGAGCTGGCTGTCGATCCTAAAGACACAGGTTCCAGAATTTCTGACTTTTTGTGTCTGGTTAAGTGGCTCTCAGTCATAAGCTGTGTAGAAAATACTCTTGAGAAATTAAGAACATTCTAATATGTACTTTCAAAGTAAAAGGGACACTTTAACAATGAGTGAGAGAATAATTGATTTTCAAATGTTGTGGAGAAAGCATGTTAAAAACAGGTCTTTGAGACTATTTCCAGTGCTTGCCATTTTCTTCTCTTTTCCCTTTCTCTCTCTCCCTCCTTCCTTTTTTCTTTCAGCTGGAAATGACGTGTGTTAAATGTAAAACCTCATCCCTGCATTCTTTAAAAGTATGGAAAAAGAATTTTAATTTTGCCCCTTTTTCTTCTCAAATGAGAAATCTCAGTGGGTTTTGAAGCCATTTGTTGAAAGTATAAAGTGCAATAACTTTTTTTTTGGCTGCGCTGTGAGCGGCATGTGGCTTGGGGGATCTTAGTTCCCAGAACAGGCATCGAACCCGCAACCCCTGCGGTGGCAGCGCGGAGTCTTAAGCACTGGGCTGCCGGGGAGGTCCCTAAAGTGCGATAACTTCTGATTGATTTCTAATAACAGCCAATCCACATTAGGAAAAATCGATGCTCACCAGGCAAATTTCAATAAAACCTTTGCCTAGGAAGTAGATAGGATTAAAAAAATGGCCCTAGGCAGCAGAGAAGGAATTGTGACCATTTAGGATTGGAGAAAAGATCAAAATGCAAAAATCAGAGTACAGTTTCTATTGAATTCATATTGATCTTACACCAAGTCGAAAAATCGTTAATGAACCATCCTAGGTTGAGGACTGTCTGTTTTACCTTGTTTCCAACGGACCAGAATTTTTCCCCTTCAACTTTTCAATCTTTTCCCACTTTCTTCTAAATCTCTTTTTAAAATGGAGATTTATCCGACTTTGTCTTTTCCGTTGTTCCCTACATGCGTCCCGATGGGCTCCTGTACAGTGGCCGCCCCTCTGCCTCCCCTCTCCGTCCCCACTTTCTGTCCTGTCTCTTCAGACCCTCCTTTTCTCTCTCCCCTCATCGTTATTCCCACGCTCCTCTGCAGCGTGATCGATTCTCTGGGGACCGTCGGTGGTGATTGGAGAATCACAGAGAAGTAGCGGGGGCCCACTGGCTTTCACTTCCATGGTTGGAGCAGAAGTAGGTGCTGCACAGGGGAAATGAACTGTGCATCAGGGTTCCCAGGACAACTTACGGGGCAGGACTGTTGGTCGGGGGGTGGCATGGGGCGGGGGTGAGTCCACCCACAGTGGCTTCTGGATCTCGCCGTCCAGAATGAGCCCCTTAGGATGAGCCCCGCGCTCAGGGCTCGCGCTCATCCTCTGCTGAGACCTTGCTCATACCTACAGGTGGTATCAGAGAAAAACGAAGATCATTAGTTGTGTGGGAGGGTGCAGAGCTGTCCTGGAACAGGCAGAAGATGGTGGGCATTCGGGTCTCCCAGTCGAGGGCCCGAGCTCTGCACGTCCCCGGGGAGTCGTACTCAAGTGGATTTTGGAAGAAATGTAAAGGCACCAACTTACCATGCCGCTTGTTATAGGGCAGAAGCCAGGATAAGTCAGGCTGGCCCTGGCCCTCGGCCAAAGGACTTTATTTCCTGAGTCACCAAAACCATTTCCTTTTGCAGGATGCCCCGTGACCCCAACCCCCAGCAGAGAATTGCAGACAGTGAGGTTCCAAGGCCGCTGCCCTTCTGGTCACATTGGCCGGTGCAGACCGTGTCCCAGTTAGGGTCTTCCTGAGCCCGGCTGCAGATCGCCCCCAATTGCCCTGGGCTACCCTTCCCTCATTAGCAGCAGCCTTGGGTGCTGCTCCATCAGCACATACCCAGTGCCCGACTGACGGGGCTTGGAGTCATCATGTCCCAGGGCAGCTGGCTGCCATGTGGTGCAAGGGCCACAGCCATGCAGGGTGGAGGCCGGATCCTTGGGGACCCTGGGGCAAGACAGGGTGCACTGGTGCCACATTAGGTGGTGTGTCCTCTTGGGGATTTCCGTCCTGCAGTCTCTGGAGCATGCCCCTTGGGATTCCTTGGCCCACGGCACCCCGAGTGGGTAATCCGAGTCTCTGCAGGGCTTGGTAGCTGCAGCCACTAAGCCGGGATGGCTCTGTGTTCTTCTCAAGAGTTAACATGTTAACTCCTCTTCAGTGTCAGAACGTTTTCCCGTGAACGCCAGGGGCAGCATTTCCCCGCCTGCCTTATCAGCCCTAGCAACCAGAAGCCTGGTTTCCAGGAAAGCAGCCACTCCATCCAACCTGGTGAAACCCACTCCCCAGCCTGGCCACTGACACGGCATTTACGCCCCAGGACTCCACAGCAGAGGGGTGTCTTAGCTGTGGCCACGTGGCATCCCTTCCGATCGGCCAGCCATCCCCCACCTCCCCCATGCAGCCTCGCCCCCAGCCCTTCTCCTCCCCGAGGTCCAGGCTGATAGTTGGTGAAGTGGTGGGAATGCTTTGGGCTTTTGGTGGTGAGGCTGGGGAAGGGGCACTAATTCCCTTTGTTTCTGAAAATATCCTTGGGCCCTGGCTGCTCTAATCTCTTCCCTGGGCAGAGGCTCTGGGAATGCCACGTGCTCGCTGAGTGGCCGGGCTGGGTGGCCCTGGGGAAGACCCTCCCGTTCCCTGGGGCACCTGCCTCCCTGGGGCCACATGGAACGCCGTGTCTCTGCACCCCACATCCTGTGAAGCGCTTGGGAAAAAGAACCGTGTTGCTGACATGCAAGCGTGGCAACCGCCTTGAGCAAGTTTGGTGGTGCCTTGGTGAGCCACGAAAAAGCAGGGCTGCTGTGTCTTGTGATGTGAAGATGTTCTTTTCCTAACCGTGTATGTCTCCCCGAGAGAAGCAGTAAATAATGTGCTCCCTCTGGCTGGGCTGTCTCTCCATAGCTGCCCCGGGAGCCCTCTGGCCCTGCTCGCTGCTCCTCCTGTTTCAATTTCCATGTCCTCTCCGTTTTGTAACTCAAGGAGCATCTTGGGCTCAGGAACAGCTGACATCCCGGCAGGCAGCCCCAGCCATGGCTCCTGGGGAAGGGGCGATAGGCACTGACTTGCAGCTGTGCTCCGGGGCACCCTGTCCCCAGGGCTGTGAGTCACTGGAAACTGAACGAGGATGTGTGCTGGTGGGTGGAGGCCGCCGGTGCCAAGCCCAGAAGATCTGGCAAGGCCATGCGAGTGAGTAATGAGACGGGAGATGTGGATGAGCATTTCTCACGGGAGGATCCCGCAGACAGCCTCTCATCACATGTCATCCTCCGCATTGGTCCCCCGCCAGAAAGGGGGCCCACTGCTCCTTCGGGGGGCATGCGTGGCTAGACTCCGCTCACACTGCTGAATCGGGGAGCTCGAAGGACCTTTGCAAGCTATCCCACCCCAGCCCTGTATTTTCCAGATGAAGAAACGGAAGTCCAGAGGGGAAATGAATTGTCCCAAGTTGGGATAGAGCAGGGCTTGAACTCAGAGCTATAGAGTCCACACACTGGGAAGCTCAGGGGCTGTCAGCTCCGACACCTGCCCTGCCCTCACGTGTTTCCCTTGCACCCAAGAAGGTGAGCTGGAAGATTCGTGGACTCTATCCCTGAGCCTGGTCCCTGCACCCCTAGCTCTGCTGCCGGCCCCGCCCGCTGTAGCCCCGGACCCCTTCGAAAAGTGATGGCTTTCCCTTCTGGCTCAAACTAAATCTTCCACCCCCATCACCCTGGGGGAGGGACGGGTGGAGCACCAGCCTGGGGCGCCTGGGAAGAGCACCCTTGGCCGTTCCCTGCCTCCAGCTGGTCTTTTTTTTTTTTTTAACATCTTTATTGGAGTATAATTGCTTTACAATGGTGTGTTAGTTTCTGCTTTATAACAAAGTGAATCAGCTATACATATACATATGTCCCCATATCCCCTCCCTCTTGTGTCTCCCCCCCTCCCTAACCTGCCCCTCTAGGTGGCCACAAAGCACCGAGCTGATCTCCCTGTGCTATGCGGCTGCTTCCCACTAGCTATCTATTTTACATTTGGTAGTGTATATATGTCCATGCCACTCTCTCACTTCGTCCCAGCTTACCCTGCCTCCTCCCCGTGTCCTCAAGTCCATTCTCTATGTCTGCATCTTTATTCCCATCCTGCCCCTAGGTTCTTCAGAACCATTTTTTTTTTAGATTCCATATATGTGTGTTAGCATACGGTATTTGTTTTTCTCTTTCTGACTTGCTTCACTCTGTATGACAGACTCTAGGTCCATCCACCTCACTACAAATAACTCAATTTCGTTTCTTTTTATGGCTGAGTAATATTCCATTGTATATATGTGCCACATCTTCTTTATCCATTCATCTGTCGATGGACACTTAGGTTGCTTCCATGTCCTGGCTATTATTGTAAATAGAGCTGCAGTGAGCATTGTGGTACATGACTCTTTTTGAATTATGGTTTTCTCAGGGTATATGCCCAGTAGTGGGATTGCTGGGTCCTGTGGTAGTTCTATTTGTAGTTTTTTAAGGAACCTCCATACTGTTCTCCATAGTGGCTGTATCAATTTACATTTCCACCAACAGTGCGAGAGGGTTCCCTTTTCTCCACACCCTCTCCAGCATTTATTGTTTCTAGATTTTTTGTTGATGGCCATTCTGACCGGTGTGAGATGATATCTCATTGTCGTTTTGATTTGCATGTTCTTTTATTATTGAGCACATGCACCGAAGGAGCCAGGAGAGCTTGGGCAGCCAAGCAAGTCATCTGGGGCGTGGCCAGCAGTGCTGGGGTTGGTGGCTGAACCACAGAGACAGCCAAGGAGTCCTCAGGCTCTGGCTTGCCCTGTCGCTGCGCGCTGGAGTGGAAATTTCTGAGAACGTCCCTGAAGGTGAGAATGTGGACGAGGCCACTCCCGGCCGAGGGCTTGGAGGGGTGCCTTCCCTCAGAGCTCTGGAATGCCACGCATTTGTTTATCTGCACAGAGTCGTGCCCGCCCACTCTGTCCACCTCTGCTTTCCCCATGGGCTCAGATGCCATTGGCATTTAATACTTGTTAAAAAATAGCAACATCTGAACCACTGACCTTCACATAAAGGCCTTGGAGACCACAGCCAGAGCGGTTGCCCCTTGGTGGAGCCAGACAGCCAAGGCCTGGAAGGGGGGAGAGGGAAATACACCCTCAGCTCAGGGGTGGGGATGCCGGCGTCCGGGCGTGGCGTGGAGTTTGCCCCGGACCCAGCCAGGCTCAGAGGTCGTGCTAAGTGGGACGGGGTGCCCTGCGGAGGCGCCGGGCTGCTGGCCCTCTGCAAACCAAGGGCAGAGCCTGCCTCACCTCGCCCCAGCCCTGCAGACAGCGCTGGTGGGGTCAGGTGGCCTGGGCACCCAGCGTTTCGGACACTGGGCTGAGGCTGGGCACTTCTGTCACCTCTCTTCTTTGCCTGACCCAGCAAAGTCCCTTCCACCATTGTTCCGCCAAAACTTCCTTGTCTGGTGGTGAAGGACAGGAGGGACTGGGGTTTTCCAGCCAGCATGAGTCTTACGTTCTGGTCTCTTCCTTTAAAAAAAACAATGATGCCGCCTTTATCCACGAGGCCTGGTCGGCAGGCCGGGCAAAGTCTTCTTTTTGATCCAGCCCACTCCTTCCTCTTTTCCTTCTTCCCTAAGACTGGGGAAAGGTGCATGTGGAGAGGGGAGGGGACCTGTGTCTCCTGAGGGCCTGGCCCTGGAAGGCAAGGTCATGTCACTTATTTACCTCCCCACGGAAGCGAGTGGACAGGCGAGGCAGCTGGAGTTGGGGCAGTCAGCGAGTGGCCGGGGTCGGTGCTGGTGGTGGCCAGGGCTGCATCCCAGGCTGATGTGAGGAGCCTGGAGCCTCTCCAGGGCTTGATGCTGACACCTGTGAGAGGCTCACGGTGCAACAGGCACTGTTCAAGGGGCTTAATGTGTTTGATACCTTTTTTTCTTGACGATGGTCTCGTGAGGAGGTGTTTCCCCATTTTACAGATGAGGAAACTGAGGCTCAGAGAAGTTAAGTACCTTTCAAAAACGGTCCCTTTAGTTTCAGAGCCACTGCTACAGCGGAAACAGGTGTCTTCTGGGGTCCTGGACGATATGGATGACTGCACTGTTGGAGTGACCAGCTGTCCCAGTTTGCCAGGGACTCTCCCAGGCTTAGTAATGAAAGTGTCCTGGGAAAGCCCTTAGTCTCTGGCACACCTGGGGGGTTGGGCACCCCATCAAATGCTCGTCCGTCTCTCCCTCCTATGGCACAGCTATTGCTTTTTATTTTTTAAATTTTTATTGGGGTCGAGTTGATTTACAAAGTTGTGTTAGTTTCAGGTGTACAGCAAAGTGAATCAGTTATACATCTACATATATCCACTCTTTTTTTTTTAGATTCTTTCCCCATATAGGCACATCTATTGCTTTCGATCTTCACAGTAACTTGGGAAAGACAGAGAGGGGCCCCGGGGGTAGAGAGCAGACCCCACATCCTGGGGTTATTTGAGGATGACAGGGAGAGACATTCTTAGCCCAGAGCTGGGAAGCCAATGAACGCCCATTCAGTGACCACTCTCATTGTCCCCCTAACACGACGTGGGGGGCAGAAGAAGGGGAAGGGACAGCGAAGCTGGGGACTCCAGTGCAGCAGAGGGAGCACCCAAGAGCTGAGTTCCTGCCGGGTGGCATTTCCACCCTTCACCCGTGTCCTGGGGACAGGGACTGAGCTGCGGGGCACACCTGGGCGCAGGTGAGGAAGACAGGCAGAGGGAGGTCAGCGCACCGGCCAAGCCAGGATGTGGGGAGTGAGGCTTTCCTCCAAGCCCATCATCCTCCGAAGTCCAGTCGTGAGGCGGGGCTCTCTAGCGGGAAGGAGACGCCAGGATGATGCTTTGACAACGGGGCTGGACGCAGCAAGAGGCAGAGAAACAACCTCTGCGGGGCTGGGAGTGGAAGAGGTTTCTGACCAGAGGCTGTAAGAGCTGTCTCAGTGTACCAGGCCTTCCTATGTGCCAGGCGTTTCTCTTTGCTTTCCCACATTTAACCCATTACTGCGTTCCGAATCCTAGGAGGTCAGTATCATCATCATCATCATCATCTCCATTTTACAAATGAGGAGAGTAAAGGCACAGAGGAGTAACGAAACTTACACAAGGTCACACAGCTACTAAGTGATGGAGCTGGGATTCAAATTTGTCTGACGGTTAAGGAGGAGAGGAGCTTTCCCTTCCTTTCTTTTCCTCCCTCCCTCCCTCCCTCCCTCCCTCCCTTCCTCCCTCCCTCTTTCCCTCCTTCCTTTCCTCCTTCTTTTTTTAAAATTATGCTGCCTTTTCTCTGCCCACAAGGCCAGGTCGGTGGAGTCCAAGCAGAGTCTTCTTTTTCAGCCAGCTTCTCACCCTTCCTGTTTTATTTCCTTCCCTAAAGGCTGGGAAAGGTGAATATTTTAGCCCCCCCCGTAAACTTTTCTGCCCCAGGCCCCATCAAGGAGTAGGGCTGACAGTGGAGGGAGCCGGTGGTTGGTAATCCGGGTGTGTGAGTGTGAGATGGTGTGTGCGTGTAGATCAGAGTTGCTCCAGGAAAACATCCGGGTCCTGGAGCTTGCAGGCCACCCCGCCTCGGCCCTGCTAGTTCACGCCTCCTTCATGGCTAGGCTCCTCTCGGGGCCCGGGGAGGGCGCCAAGCCCTGAGACCACCTGTTGGCTTTGCTCCAACTCACTGCTCAGGGAGCAGCCTCTGTGCATCCCCTGCACCTGTGTCTGATGGGAAATCGGGGGCAGGGGGAGCAGATCAGGAAAGAAGCTGTGCTGGGTGTGGGTTCCATGCCCTGGGCAAGCGCTACCTCTGCCCCGCCCCTCCTGACAGAGGGGAGCCCGTGAGTCACTGGCGCAGGCACCGCCTCGCCAGTTTGGCTCTCTTCCCAGCACCACCCTTGCCACCAGTTCCTCACCCCTGGCCATTACTCACCTGTCTCCATCTGTTCCCATCACCGAGTCTGTGTGGGGCTCATCTGGGGACCAGCCCTGCTGGGAACCACATAATTGTGACTGGCCTGCATGTCAATACATTGAAATGAATGAACAATACAAGCCCAACACCAGTCACGGCAGATGGTCCAACCTGTAAAGAAACACAGCATCCACATCTGCGTAGTGGGGAGTCTTGGGTCATGTAGCTTTCGCACTGGAAGCCCTCTTTTTGCCGGCGAGTTAGGGAATTAGATATACCAGAGCTACAGAGAAGCCTTTTCTAGGTAGAAAGCATTTTGCAGAGTAACAAGTAGAGCAGCAGGAAGTGCCTTTAACTACAGCATTGCGGGAGTATCTGTGTGAATTACGGTTCACCACGGCTGGAGTAACAGCGAGACTGAAATCAGTCTTCCTACCTCAACAGAAAATTTATCGAATACGTGAATACAGACTCTATTTTTAGGCCTGACACTTGAGCAAGTGTAGACTGAGAATCCTCTGTAATCAGAACATCAATGCTGGTACAAAAATGTGATTATTCCAATCCAATCTGGCTTGGAAGGTGGAGCAGTTTGAGATCAGAAATAGATCGTGAAACCAGGATGATGGAAGAAAAGAATCTGTGACTGTGATACACCTCTTTGCCGTTCTTAGCTAAAGGCAGGGTTGCACAGGTTGTGTACTGCACAGCTCTGGAAGGCACTCTTCCTAGCCACCACAGTATGTAGTGTGTTGTAAAGCAGTAGACCTGGATAAGGGTTTTCCCAGTCCTTTAGTTAGGGGTATGTGAAAAGTTAGTATGAGAACAGAGCAGTGCGTATTATTTGGAGTTTGTCTATGCATCTGTTTATGCTTCCCTTAACTGTTCAGCAAATTGCGTATATAATTCACTCATGTGGATTCAGTCATTCAAGAAATTTTTGTTATGAAATAATTATAGGTTTATAGGAAGTTGCAAAACAATGTACAAGAAGGTCCCGTGTACACATTATCCGGTTTTGCTCAATGATAACATCTTGCAGAACTAGATATAATATCAAAACCAGGAAATTGACATTGGTACAACCCATAGAGCCTATTCAGATTTCACTGGTTTCACGTGCAGTCATCTGTGCATGTGTGTGTATGTGTGTGTGTGTGCTTCAATGCATGATAAACTTTTATCATGATAAACTGGCTGTAGATTCTTGTAACCATCTCCACAATGAAGATACAGAACTGTTCCATCCCCAAGGACATCTCCCACCTACTATATCCTCTCCATCCTTAACCTCTGGTAACCACTAATCTGTCCTCTGGCTCTATAATTTCATTTCAAGAATGTTATATAAATGGGGATTTAATCTTTTTTAAAATTGCCAATCATTTTTTAACTAATTCTTTCACTACAGAGTTCTGAGTTAAGGATTTCTACCCAAGTATTCCTCAGGAGAGGTGCTTGAACTAGGGAAACCCAGCTGATAGGGATCCAGAATATGGTGCCTGGGGGGACAGGCCAGGAAACAGGGGAGCACTTGTACTTATTAAGCACTTACTGTGTGCCAGGCCCTGTGCTCAGGCTTTAAGTGGGCTTCCTGCCGTACAGCGCCTCGAGAGGCAGACTCCACCTCGGGGTTCGTCCCCACCCTCACCCAGCACACACTCTTTACGTCCTTTGCATACGAGCTTCTCATTGGGTCACCATCATCCCGAGAGCAGGGGTGTCTCTCGCTCCTCCTGGAGTGTGTGGGAACCATGGGACCCCTGGCCACTGAGTGTTTCAGTCAGATCCCCCTCCCCTGGGCACGAGGCAGCTCTGGCTGCCCAAGGGGCTGCGTGTGGCTCTTGGATTGCCCTTGCTGCCACCTCCCAGCTGCTAGGACCAAACGCCACCTGGGAGCTGGATGCAGGTGGCCTTCAGCATTGGCATTACTTCCTATAGCCACCTGGCTGCCTCAGGTTCTCACTTCTGAAGATCTAGAGAGAAACCCTCGCAAACACTGCTGGCACCCTCGGCATTTGCAGGAATTAAAGATTAATGGAGAGGAACTCATTGTCCTAAATCCCCAGCTGCATATGAGTGTAGCAAATTCCCTTCTCGAGGTTATTAAGGCTCAGTGGCCAGGTGAGGCTAGGATGCCAGGGACAGAATGTAATTGGCCCAGTGTCTGGGATTTGGGACTGAATTGGCACAAACTGGTGAACAGGGACTTTAAACCCAGGGATGGGTTACAGGCACTATTGAATTCTCATGTCTGGAGGGCTCTGAAAACAAGTGAACATGATGTGTCTGACCAATTAGGTGCAGTGTTACCTGAAGTAAAGGCATCAGCTAAAGGTTACTTTAGAGCCTGTGTTGCACTTCGGTTTTGTGAAATCTCTACTCTGTCAGTGGAGCTATGGCCTAATGCGGAGAAGATACAGTATTGGTGTTTCAACTTTGCCTGACCACCAATGGATATACTACAGCCAGTCTATAGGCAGAATCCTCTGGTATGATATTCCAACGGTTTAAAGATTGAATATTTACAACCGTTTTGAAGTTGGAACGCCTGTCACTGTTTGGTTAGCGTTGTGGCCAAGTACGTCATATTTTATTTATTAAGGCAAATAAGAATTGTGTTGTTGGGATTTTGTTGGACTAAGAAACCTGGAGGCCCCTTGAACAGTGCGACAGGAGATAGTTTGCATTTAACCATTCTTTCTAAGTTAGAACCCGAGGCCATAAAGCCAGATTTGCTTCAGAGAAGCTCGTATCAGGAGAGAAACAGTCACTGTGTCCTTGTCACTGGACACAGCTATGCGATTACATTCACCCAAAACGGTAGATGCTTTGCTGACTTTAGAAGTTTACTGATAAGTCATTAAACCTTTGTTCTTCGACCCTTTGTCTTGGAAAGCCGCACTTTCTCAGGCCCCCCCTCGTTATAGTTAAAATAGTCCAAAGTTCTTGTGAGTCCTTCAAGGACAAAAACGGATAGAGTCCCCTTTCGTGGAATCCAGATCAAAGCAAACAACATTAAAGCAAAGTCCAAAGTAAGTTGATCCTAAAAGAAACACTGGAAAATTTTTGTTTACAAGTAAGAACACTGTGGTGCACTGGAGATGGGATTTTTCCATAAAGAGAAGTCCTTAGATTTATTGCATGGAGTCACTGCCCACCCTCTTCTCTTCGTAGCAAGCATCCTTCTGTGAGGGGCATCCTTCTGTGAGGGGCACACTGAAGACTCCCCCTCTCTCATCTACAATCCTAACATCCAGAAGGGTGGGAAAACCAACAGAGGTTTTGTGTATCTGATGCCACTTGGCAGTAAAATCTGACCTGAACTGACTTAAGACTTAGGGCTTATTTATCTCACCTACCATGAACCTTCATATTTCACTGCAGAAATATTAACATTGAACATGGGGCAGTGCCCCGGGTGCCCTGCGAGTGGTGTCACATAAGTTATGCTAGATGTACTGCATTATCTTTCTAAAAATCTGAAAATCTTGGAATTCTGAAACACAGCTGCCTCCAGGATTCTGGATAAGGGATTGTGGACCTAAAACACAGCCTTTTTATTTTCCTGCTGCGCAAACATCCGATGCCTTTTTTGATAGGCAGTTGATATCTCCTGTCGCACTGTTCAAAGTTGGGTCCCCAACCAGATGGCCCAGGCTGTCAAGCCCTTAGTCCCGTCCCTGACAAAGTCTAAGGCGACATGATCCCACATTAAACCCCGGACTCCAGTGCTTTCTCTGCCCTGCCCGGCGTCCAAGCAGCGCGGCCTTCAGGCTGGCTGGACACAGAGGTGACCGCGGCACTGACCCTCCTGCGCCTTCTCCACGCAGGCGAGGCAGGCAGGACCGCAAGCTCTAGGCCCATCGCCGCCCAGGCTTCCATCGGGTGTGTAAGACCTTATGTTAAATCCACTGAGTCATTCACCCGTTAATTTGTCAACCTTTCATTTCCTCAGTTACCGCTTACCGTGTGCCTTTTGTGATCTAAGTATGTCTCATGGAGATCCTCGTACAGAATGAGAGGGAGAGTGTGGAGTTCGGACTCAATCAGGATTTCCCCAGACAGTGTTTTATAGACTCCAAGAGATGTTAATAGATTTTAGAGGAAAAAGATTTTCACGATCAAGTAAGTCTTGAAAATGATGCATTAAACAGAGTCCAACAGGTTTCTTCACTATACGTATTTCTGAGTCCTTAATAACAGAATATGCATGGCTGACCTCCAGAAGAGAGCATTAGCATTGCCCAAGGAAGGCCCGAGGACCTCTGGGTCTCAGCTTGCTCAGATCAGTTTCGTATTCTATGGAGGCTCTAGGAGTGCATTACGTAGAAGGTGGCATAGCGGAATGACCCATAATGCAATGGGAAACGTTTCCACCCAGCTCAGTCTCTGAGTTGTCCAGGGCTGCAGGCTCTTGCCTCTTCCCACTGCCCTGAAGGTACGTGCAAGTGCAGGTGGGGCCACGGGAGCATGGAGAATGCTCTTTCTGGGCCCATCTAACCTGGAAAAATAAGAGCCCCTTGCGAGCAATTTCCAACCGCATCTCTTTGAATTTCTTCTGTTCCCTAGACAGCTTGCCTTCCGTGGCATTATGCCAGGCACAGCAGAGAACATTACTGCCCCTGACCTGTTAGCATTTTGAGAACCAAGATTTCTCCCGATCCAAGAATATGTGGTAGATAAGAGGAGTCCCATTTTCATGACTGGTCTTACAGTTGCGTTAAGGTCTCGCCAACAGACACGGTCCGGTGTAGTAGTTAAATACACTTTTCTATAGTTACAATGATTTACCTATGGAGATTCAATACCACTTTATGACTAACTCATGGGACAGTGTTTTACTTGACATAAGATGCAGTCTTGAGGTAGGATGGGGATAGACAGATTCTTTAGTATTTGCTTCCTTCAATAATGATTTGAGTTCAATTTCTGAATTGGACTTGGGTTCTTTTTTCTGTGTTTATTGTTGCAGCTGTTATTATAATTATTATTTCTACCATTGACAGGAATTATATCACTTAATTTCTATTTGATTTAGTTGCACCTCAGTTTTACCAGAGGAAAATGGGAATTTGTAAATATTATGAAGAAATGCCTGTGAAATTGGGAACA
Source organism: Leucopleurus acutus (assembly GCF_964270905.1). Lineage (NCBI taxonomy): Eukaryota > Metazoa > Chordata > Mammalia > Artiodactyla > Delphinidae > Leucopleurus > Leucopleurus acutus. Next base: position 100,721,795 of record NC_139153.1, read on the forward strand.
CTCCTGGAGAGATAAATTGTAGGTATTAAGAAATGATGTTGTTTTTTTTTTTTTTTGCGGTACGCGGGCCTCTCACTGTTGTGGAGCACAGGCTCCGGACACGCAGGCTCCGGACGCGCAGGCTCAGCGGCCATGGCTTACGGGCCCAGCCGCTCCGCGGCATGTGGGATATTCCCAGATCGGGGCACGAACCCATGTCCCCTGCAATGGCAGGTGGACTCTCAACCACTGCGCCACCAGGGAAACCCAAGAAATGACTTTATTTTTTTCAGTGATCACTGTGTAGTGAGCACCCAACAAAAATATGACTAGGAGGTAAGAATGATGGTGCCGTGAAGGGAGGGGCCTCTTCTGTCTCCTTATGTACTGAGCCCCACAGGGGTAAGTGGAGTTGCCCAGTGCTTGCTGAGTGCCTGAAACACCAATTAACGACCGTCAGAAGGAAGGAGGTTGGAGGAAGGGAGGGGTCCATCTTCTGAGCCAGCGAGTAACAGACTATCACCCTTGTCTTGTCTGGAACCCAGGAGATGTGTCGAACTCTTTTCTTCACATACTGTTTTTCAATATTCCAAATTTCCTGAGATGTGTCCCTTCCCCTTCTTGTGTGGGTGAGCGAATCATCTCATGGATCAGACTTTTGGAACTTGGTTAGTACAGCAAGCATGGTTCACTAGTTTTCCGTTTTTCAATTCTTTATGCCCCAGCAAACCTGTGTCTTCGAGTAGTGGGGTGCGCCCACCTTTGGACTGTGCGCTAGCATGCTACTAATGTTTGAATCACTTGATCCTTTCAAAACAGGCTCTGCAAACCCAAGGGACACTCAGCCCAACCAACATTTTCCTTCCCTAATTATAGAAGGGTCCACTTTCCTCCTGGACCTTCCTCCCCACACCTCGCACGTTTCCTTCTCCCCGACGGGCCGTGGCACACAAGGCCAGGGGCGTGTGGTTCAGAAGACAGAACGCTGGGCTGGGAGCCAGGAGACCAGGCTTGGGGCCTGGGTCCCCACCTTGCTTCTCATCCATCATGGGGGCTTAGGCAAATCTCTCAGCTTTTCTAGTATCGCATTAGCCCACGGGGCTGTCCTGGAGCAGCACAGGCTCAGCGCGGAACGCTTGCTTTGCCCTGGTCGGTGCCATAGCTGTGATTTTTCCTGGACCCCTTATGGTCACCTCATTACACTGTCCTTGGAGTCAACCAAGGCCCGTCTATCATCTGTCTGTCTGTCTGTCTGTCTATCATCTATCTACCTACGTATCTGTCATCTATGTACTTAATTTTGTGGCTTCTCTCTCCTGAAGCCATGAGATCACCTGGCGGCGAGGACAGACGATAGAACGGTCACCTCTCTTGCTGGCAGGGGAGAGGGTGTTGGGCAGTGACGTCCCTGAGCTGGGCACTGAGTGCTGGACAGCCTGACCCCAGGTCCTCTCCTGCCAGAAATCCCTGCGCACCTTAACTGGGGTGAAGTTGCCTGGTTGTCCATCTACCAGTTAAGACCTCAGGACCTATGAGTAGAGCCCCGTCTGCCCTGCTGAGCCCTGGCCCTCCTCCCGCACGTGGCTCCCGCACCAGCTCTTCCCCCACCTGCAGGCTCTCCCTGCTCCCAGCGCCTCTCCCAGCTGACCTCACTGGGGACACGTGTGGGATGTGTGTCCATCATCACAGAGAGATCTGGAGTTTTAAGATGGGGCTTCCTTGTCAGTGTGTGTGTGTGTGTGTGTGTGTGTGTGTGTGTGTGTGTGTGAAATAGCTTTACTGAGGTAACTTGCACATCACACAATTCACCCACTTACAGTTTACAAATCGATGGTTTTTAGGGTGTTCACAGAGTTGTGTGACTACCGCTACAATCAATTTTAGGCTGTTTTTATTACTTCACAAAGAAACCTCTTCACTTTCTCTTGAGCTACCACCCTTCTGTCCCCTCGTCTCCCTCCCGACCAGCCATAAGCAATCACTAATCTACTTTCTGTCTCTGTTTTTATTTACCAAGCAGATGGGGAATTAAATAAAAACCTCTTCTCTTGCAGTGAAAACTATGCTCATGAACGGCCAGTAGTACAGGGATCGTCCCCCAAAGGGTCGGCCCAGTGAGATGGGGTTGGGGGAGGTTCCAGTTTGCCACCACCGAGAGGTCAGAGGTCACAGAAGGCTAAGGGTCGTGCTTCCTTTCTCTGCCCCTGTGCTGGGGGACTCAGGAGACATTTCTTTCCCCAAACTACCCACCGCATTACTAAAGTGAAGGACTGTTGCCAAGAAGCCAATTACAGTGTGGACGCAGGGACCTCCAGGCAAAACTAGAACCTAAATTGTGCGATGCCAAAGCCGGAGAAAGCTTGGAACTCATGTAGGGCCCACTTAGGCCCCATTCCGTGGATTTGGGAACTGAGGCTCAGAGAGATTAAGACAGGACTGGAATCCAGGAACCTGTAATCCTGGATTTCCATTCTCTCAGCAGAAGAAAAAGCATTTCGTCAGAGTGTACAGCAAGTCACACCGGGCTAGAAGGGTCGAGAGGGAATCTGCAGGAGATGCCAGTTAAACCCGAAGAAAAGGCACTGCTGTCTCGTGATTAGAACACAAAGCATCTCCCGGGAGCATCTCCCCTAAAGCTGTGTTAGCAATGGAGAGTGTGGTCTGACTTTATGGTGGAGAAGGCTGGCTGGTCACCTGGTCAGGTGACCAAGGGTAAAAGTCCCACAGGTGAGACGTGTCGGCCCAGTGTGCCCCAGTGGTGGTGCTCTGGGCCTGAAGTCATCCCTGAGGTGCCCGGTCTGAGGGCGTGGCATGAGACTGGTCCTGAGACAAGATTGGGCTGCCCAGCTGAGGGTCAGCTACAGAATGAACGGTTGTGCTCTTACGCTTGTCCAGGACACAGGAGACAAAGAACGCCTTCGTAACTTTCATATTGAAGGAGACTAAATGCAAGGCGTGATCCTGGATTGGGTTTTGGACCAGAAAGAAACAGGTGACATTGATGGGACTGTTGGTGGGATCTGAATGGGGATTCTGGTTTGGACGGTAGTGTTGAATCAGAGCCGATTTCCTGATGTGGACGATGGTATTGTGATTATGTGGACGAGTGCCTTTGTTTTTGAGAACTACACCCTGGAAAATACACCTGGAGTATATAGGAGTGATGGGGCATCAGGGTTACAACTTGCTCTCAAATAGTTCAGAAAAGAGGTAATGGGGATGAAAGAGAGAGAGAGAGAGAGAGAGAGAGAGAGAGAGAGAGCGCAAATGGGGCAAAATTGGGAATCTGGGTGAAGGAGATATGGAAGTTCTTTGTACTGTTCTTGCATATTTTCTGTAAATATGCGGAATTATTAAAAACAAAAAAGGAAATCAACGAGCCCCTCCCTCGCACCCCAGTCCAAACCAAACCAGGAATGCAGAGTGCCGTCTCAGCAGGTCATCTAGTTCCTCCTCTTTGTTACTAGAAAGATTTCCAGAGAGGAACCTTTAATATAGTTCTTATTTGTATTACTTAAAAGTTCTTGTCATTTAAAAATGTCTCTTATTTAAACTCTCTGGAGGAAAAGTTTCTCTTGAATATTCTCAGAATCAAGAGAGTATTGGGAATCTTATTACCCCAAATATACTGTCATTCAGGTTGTTTTTACTATTAAAAACCCCCTGGGAACCGGGAGTGACAGATCGCCTGCTCACGTCCTGTGAGCGCACCGAGCCCTCATGCTTGACCTGCCACGAGCTTCTGGGGGGCCCGGGAAGGATCAGGCCCCCCGCCCATCCCCGGGACTCGTGTTAATGAGCAGTGATCACTAGACAGAGGCCACAGCCTCCCGGCTGTTAAGGTTCTGTGGTCCAGCCCAGAGGCATCACTGAAGCAGTTGTTTTGAGACGCGTCAAGATGGAATGGGGGACGTTCTAATTTAATAATAACCCCTTGCCTCTCAGACATAGGTGTGTGTGTGTGTGTGTGTGTGTGTGTGTGTGTGTGTCTACTTATACCTGCACACACACCCACGTGTGCACACCTGTGACTTAGAACACGACATCCCCACACTCTGGATGTGCTCAGTATCTGCCCGCCTCTCTCTGTTCCCACGTTTTCATGCTGTCTTCTGTAGAGCCAGGACAGGCAAGTTTGTAAACTACATTGCCCAGAGTCCCTTGTCATTTCTGTGTCAGTCAGTGGCAGGCACTGTCAGGGGATTGGCAGGAGACAGGAGTGGCCCCGTTTCCTCTGGAAGTGGCAGCGGCAGCAATGGTAGCAAAGTTTGGCCTCGTGGTCCCTGCTCAGGTGGCCTGGTTTCCACACCGTGGCAGCAGAGGGTCTGCGGCAGCTGCAGGAGAATGGAGGGCCTGGCCTCCTGCAGAGTAACGCTGGTGCCAGCAGCCTGGGGGCAGCCCTGGGGGGCGGGGTGGAGGCAATTCCAGTGTGACGGCAGATTCCTATCATTATTTAACCTCTGGATAATCTTCCTGCCCCCCTTTTCCCAGCCCTTCCAATGATTTGTGATCTACTCCCTGTATTAAATCCCTTTGGTTTGAAACACGTAGGGTGGTCTCTGATTCCGCAGATTTTGAAGAATAGTTGGGAAATCCAGGGGGGTTTCTTGTCTGACACCTTGGCGATTGCCAAAGAGTCTGTGATTATAGAAGCCAAGACAGGAAAAGAAATGGCCCGTTCCTGTGCTTTGTTCTGAAACTGAGAACTTCACGGGCACGCAGAGAAGGTCTACGGCATTTGTTTCCAGTATTTTCTGTCCTTAAGACATTTGATGCAATTCAACACTTTTGTTTCTGTTGTCTCCCAAGTTTGTCTTTCCTGCCAGTCTCACAGCAGAGTTGGTCACCTCTCATGATGCTAACAGGGCCGCCATCACCGTATTTCCTTTTGAGTCCTTCCTCTGGTTTATACTTTGGGGTTCAATACTTTATCTCTCCTGAACTTTGCTCTTTCATTGGTTTGCTCACTCTTTCATATCTAACCATCCATTCAACCAAAACAAAAGTTGTTTTTCACCGAGCACCTGCTCTCTCAGGCACTGTACTAGAATCTGGAGTTACAGGGGACCATACAGATGCGGGCCTCCCATTTAGTGGGGCCAACGGGCTAGTAGCTCAGCAGTTTCTATGTGGAGAGAGAACTGCTGCAACCAGAGCCACACTGGATCCTCTCCTACCCTTTCGGTAAAAATCACACTCTTGATATTCCCCCAGTTACATGTTTGTGGGTCCCTATGATACCTATACCTGGTAAAAGGAAGCACTGGCCTGGCCTGATGTAGAACGTAATTCAGTAAATGATGGACATAGTTAAAATGAAAATAAATAAATAAAATCTGGACACAATAGTTTTACAGAAGGGTATGAGAGTCTGGGACTAACGGGCAACCCAGGAGAAGGAAGCTCTCAGCAGCCTTCTGGCGGCCACGGAGGTCCACAGATCAGGAGCTCACCCTCCTGCCCCAAACACGCTTGCTCTGTGATCCATTCTCTACAGCATCGCTGCCTCGGGAAGGAGACCCCTATGTGTGGCCTAAGTCTGCCCTCAAGGTTTCTGCAGTCCCTGTGGTGGCTCTTCCAGAATCTTCTCTCCTCTTCCGTTCAGAGCCCAGCGTCTCAGGCTCCGAATGCCACGTGTGCTGGAAAAAAATCTGCATTTTCCCGGAAAGGGGGTTAGGTCATTCAGTGCTAGCTTCTGAAGTTGGCGAGTAAAGGAGAAATCTTAGAGCTCCCCTTAAGTTGTCCCCAAGGATGCTGCCTTTCACTCAGGCAATGACCAGCCTGGAAGGGACCCTGGCTGGAGGGGCAGCGGCTCTCCTGTCCCATTTTCCTCTAGTGCCCGGAATTGCTGGTGCTATTTTTAAATTGTTTATATCTCTCTTTAAAACACTCTTTTGGCCAAGCCCTGCTGGGTAGCTCAAATGTGCATGGACACAAGTCCGTTGACTATATGTGTTGTTATTTGTTTTCCTTTTCTTATGATTTCTTGTATCGTGGGGTCTCACCACGTGCATTTTTAACTTATTTAAAATTAACTTTACCTGTGACCCAGCTGCTCCCTACCTCCCAATACTCATCCTCCCACAAGAAGAGAGAGACAAGGATGAAGTAGTGCGGGGTGCAGGTGATTCGGCCTGCATGCCAGCTCAGTCGTGGGTAAGAGCTGTCCCTCTGCTGTGTCCAATCCTTCTGTCCAGGGAGGGATGTTGACAAGGAAGCAGCCTGTCCTCGTCCATTGTGCTAACCTGTGCGGGGCTGGGGCCTCTGGACTCCGTCTTGGAGGCTTTAGGGAGGTGGCTGATTTCTGAATTGCAGCAGAGAGTGTAGGAGCTGGCCGAGGTAAGAAGAGAGGGCGTGAGGAAGGCCTCCCGGGCAAAGGCCTTTTGAAAATACTGTGAGCCCTCTGTATCCAAGTTTTCAGCCAACTGCAGATACAGAGGGCCAACTGTACGGTGCCGCTTTATGAAAGGGACTTGAGCATCCACAAGATTTTGCTATCTGCTGCGGTCTTGGAACTAATTCCCTGCGGGCAGGAGGGCTGACTGTATACAGGACTCCAGGCGAGAGCCCAGGGCACTTGCCAAAGCTCTGTAATAAGTCTTAGTCCCTGGGGAGGGGAGGGTAAGTTTGGAGGAAGTAAGCAGGGTTTATGGGACACACTAAGGCACTTGGAGAGCGTCGAGAGATTTTAAGGAGGGGCCTTGTTCAACTAGGCTTGTATTTTAGAGAGAAGACATCCCAGTGGCCAGCCCTCCCCAGTAGGGGAATGACCCTACAGGGCAGCAGGTGAATTAGGACCCTCTCACAGTAATTCAGTTGGGATGACAGGTGATGGTAGCTTAGGATAGAGGCACTGGAATCTGTGTGCAGGAGTTTCAGAGTTTTTCTAAATTTAGTTTTGATGCTTTCAGTCTTGGAAAGGTCTTTTAATTTTCCTTGGACACTCACTTTTTTCAGTATAAAAGAATCAGACACGTGTGGGTCATTTCACTCCCCCAAAAGAAGTGGGTTTACAATTTTTAGAAAACTGGTGCCTGGCAGCCAGGTGTACGCAGATAAAATATCTCTGAAGAGTGAGTTGTCGGTGCTTTGACTCTCAAAACCTATTCTAAAAAGTTAAGAATAGGAAACAGCCTTGGGCTCAAATACCATGTGAAATGAAGCAGCGTGTTTGTTGAATGACTATCTTGCCCCCAGAAATAAATCCTTGTGGGGAGTACAGGATGAAAATAAAAGTAAATGAGGCCTGATTCCTGCCCTGCGCAATTTGTAATGAAGTTGGATAATGAAATGACACACATGGGACTATTAATTATGTAGTTAAGTGTTAGGGATACTGTTACTGGCTTGAAGTAAAGTACTGCTTTATGGCCAGCAGAGAGATGAGTAGCTCGGAGTTGCTTGGAGGAGGTGGGCTTGGAGTAGTTGGAAGGGCTGCAAAGAGAGAGAAGATAGATGGGCAGGCAGAGGCCACACAGGGCTGGGCGTGAGGGGACCGTCCTGCGGGCCCTGGACCACGCCAGTGTTCACTCCAAATAGAGCTGCAATGCACAAAGATTCACAACGACTGCAAGCTCAGTGGAGCCCCAAGTCCCTCTTCTTAAGCAAAGAGCTTACTATTTTGAGTGATGAATCTGTGTCCTTCTTGAAGTGTTTAATTCTCCTGGGCCCAGCGTTTGGACAGGAAATGCAGCCCTGGTCTTGGCATGGTTTCACAGAGAAAGGGAGGCTTGTGTGGGGTTACCCTGTCCCACAAGGAGGAAGAGCCCCTCTTCCCATCCTTATGTGCATCCGGAGCCACTAAAAAGGGGATCAGCCCATCCTTTTCCCAGGAGCTGTGCTGCTTCCAGACAGGCTGAGGGATTTTTTTTTTTTTTTTTTTTTAGGCTGAGGGATTTTAAGGAGGAATGGATTTATTTCCCCTTTTCCCAGCTCTCTCCACTCAAGGGGCAGCGTGTGGAGTGGGATTTCCTTATGGAGTTGGAGGACAGCATGAGATGTAGTTATTGCCTTTATCGGGTCACTTGTCTCTTCCTAAGTATAAAACCATGAATTCCTTGCAGCTTAAAAAACAAATTTTTAAACGCACTTTGATCGGTCCGAATGTCTAACTGACTGTCACATGGGGCCCTGGAAAGGGCCGTGTGATGGCCGAAACCTGGAAACGCTACTTGGCGTGGGACTGCGAGCGCAGAAATGAAGCGCATCCTTGGTTTTAATCGCGAAGCCTTGTCAGAACCCTCGCTGTGAAGCCTTCAGCCAAGCGGACACGCCCTTCCCCAGGGTCTCAGCGTTGTCAGAAATTGAGAAGATCTTTGATATTTAATAAAACTGCCTTCTGTTTGTCTCCTTTGCAAACAAATCAGAATAAGCCCAAATCTCTGCCCTTGACTTGCCCATTGAATGCGTGTTAGTCAGGATGGGCTGGATTACTGCGGTCAGCAACACCCCTCCCTCCCCAAGTCTCAGCGGCGTAAAACCCAAAAGGTTTTCTTCTCTTTCTCAGTACACATGGAGTAGTGAGTGGGTCGGGGCCCTTCTCCGCGCCAGCCTCAGGCCAGGAGTGGGGCAGCCAGACCAAGTACCATCCCCAGGTCTGCTGGTCCCCAGGCCAGATGTAAAGAGGTGACTGGAGAGTCACCACTGCTTTCTAGAGCTCCTGTCAGGACACATATCACCTCTGTGTGCACTGCTGTGATCTCGGCCAGACCCCAGGCCACTTCTAACTCTAAAGGGGCAGGAGAGGCGGTCCACGGTCCGTGTGACCTCTGAAGGGTGGGGATGCAGTGATGATGCGGCCTGGCCTCATGGCCTGGAAGCCTGAAGGACAGTGATTTTCTCTCATTAGCTCTTGCTTGTAGGCAAATCATGTAAGTTCGAAGAGATCTCATCTCCTTATCCTTTAAGCAGGAAATGGGTAGGAAGGGATGGAGAAGGGAGAGGAATAATCACACCTGTTGGACCTCCCAAGTAGGAATGCTGTGTGCATGAAAATAAGGCATCGCCAGTGAAAGTGAAATGGGAAGGAAAGGGGTTAGAAGTAGTTTAATGTTGTGCCGGAGAAAGAAGCCCCCAGGGAACTGCAGCCGGAGCTGGTCCTCGTGTGTGTCTTAGGGCAAGGGCAGTTGTGTGTCTTAGGGTAAGGGTGTGTGTCTTAAGGTAAGGGTGTGTGTCTTAGGGTAAGGGTGTGTGTCTTAGGGCAAGGGCAGTTGTGTGTCTTAGGGTAAGGTTGCAGGTTGCAGAAAGTCCAAAATAGCTGTGGCTTACAGTCTGGACATTGGTTTCTCAGATACAAAGCTGAGGGGCACGGGGTCCAGGGTGGGTGCAACCACTCCCAGATTCTCCAGATTCTCGGTGTTCTGGGTCCCCCCACCTTGCTTCCTTGCCATTCTCCGAGCGTCTCCCTGTTTCAGCCCAAGTGCTCCGGAAACCAGAGCTTGAGACCAAAGCGCAAACGCATCAGCACTTCAGTGGCAGTGTGACCCCAGGAAGCGAGGGGGAAGTGAGGCCAAGGAGGAGGGAGGGAGACACGAAGAGCCGGTGGTCGCAGATGCGGCCAGTGGTTTCGTTCCCTGTGTGTGTGTGGGGGTGGGGTGGGGGGTGGGGGGTGGTCTCTAGAAAGGCCCCTTGGGGCTTGGACCAGAGGAGGAGGGGAGAAGAATCTGTCTGCCCAGCCCCCATTGGTCCACGCGGGCTTCACAGGGCATCAGGACCCCACCTTCCAGGGGGGCACTGTCTGCCTCTCCTGCTCGGGAAGGTCAGAGCCCAGGACAGCAGCAGAAGCACCCACAGCGGAACCAGGGCACAGGGGGCCGGCTGGTGAGTGAGCAGCGGCCAGCCGGGCTGTCGACTCACACGTCTCCGTGTGCAGCCCAACGGCCCAGCCAGGTGAGTCAGTGGACCTGGAGAGCAGATCCCCTGGTGTCTGCTCATCAGCAGCAAGGGGGAAGCCGTAGGGCAGGTGAGGGGCCTCTGACGAGGTCTGGAGCAGCGTGTAGAACCAGGAACACCTGCTACAATGGGCCTGACCCCGCCAAGCAGGGGAAATGTCGTGCACTATGACCTCGCCCACAAGGTGGGATGGAACTCAATGAACCTCTCTTAAAAAAATCGAAACCCTCTGTGGCGTGCAAGAGTGCGGTGGGTGTCAGGTGACCCTCTCAGAGGATCATTAGTGGCAAAGAGCAGAGAAACCATGGCTGAGCAAATCTTGGGAGGTGTACAGACTGACGTATTTCATAGGCCAGAATGGCTGCATGGGCCCCAGCCATCACGTCTACATACCTCCTACCAAGGAAAATGAAGAAGAAAGTTTGCACACGACCTCCTTGCTGGCCTCCCTTTGGCCATAACTTAGTCCTAGCACCACACTGAGATATGAAGCATCATCGTCATCCTGGGTGGTCTTCTGCCCAGTTGAACACTGGCAGATGTGGGTAGAACAGAACACTGGGACCGACCGGCACTTTGTGCCACAGCAGCCAAGGTTGAGGGGCTCTGAGCTGGCCCAGCAGTGTCCCCACTGTGTGTCCTTATTGCAGAGGGGTACAAGAGGGATGGGGGAGGGGAGGAGACTGGGGTGCATGAATGGGGGGCACCCGGGGGAAGGCAGATGTGCAGGAAGGACAAGGGAGGAGTGGGGAAGTGAGAAAGGGGGTGAATGCGGATACAGAAAGAGGGGCAAGAGGCTCCCCCCAACTTCCAGCCTGGGCTCTCAGTTTCCATGGAAACCACAGACTTTCCGATGGCAAGAGAGGAAAATGAGTGTGGCGGGTTCTTTCTGGCCCGGGCTGCACAGACCTCACACTGACCTTGACCTCATCAGCCCAGCGACCCCTGCCCTGAAACCCAGCCAGGCAGATACCCACCCACACCTACCTTCTGCCTCACTGCCCTCACACACTCTCAGACTAAGAAGTCAGGCAGATTCCTCCCAGGGTTGCCTGGTGGGGATTTACCCCATCAGCCTGGCGTCAACTCGGGATCCTCTGTGCCCCCCACTGCACCCCGAAATGGCCCTTCCTGTGTCTAAGAGGCTTCTGGGGAGAAAGACCAAAGGAGTATCGGTCTGCTGGAAATTAAGGCCGAACTAGGAATCCCCACCCGTCTCGGGCCATTAGGTCTCCTAGGGGAGCAGGACCTTCAGAGACACGGTTCCATCTGGGGGGCCGGCTTTGGCCTCCCCCACGTGCATCATGACCGAGCAGCCTGTGAAGAGAAGCCCCCTGCCCACCTGGCAGTTCCTGACCTGAAACTTGCCCAGACCTGCCTGAACAGAAACCTCCCCGTTTCCCAGCCAGCGCAGCCTCTGCTGGTCTCGCTGCACCCTCCTTCAGCCCCAGGAGGAGCCCCGCAGGACGCTCTCGCAATAGAAGAATCCACTCAGCCCCGGGCCTGCGTCGTGGGGTGTGTCCGGCATCAGGAAAGTTTTCTGCACTTTCTGGGTTCCCCGCCTGAGGCAGTGGGAATCAGGGAGGGGCTTGGAGACCTGTGAGCAGGAAGTGACTTTAGATATCAAATCGTGGAATCATCACGGGGCCGCCCGCCAGCTCAGCTCCCGGAGGGCGGGGCGGGCAGTGTGATGAGAAGGGGTTCGGACAGGCTCCCGCGGCTACTGTGCAGCCTCCGTGGGCAACAGCCTCTCTGAGCCTCGGTTTCCATGTCTGTAAAAGGAGGATGACGTAGACCTGACTGTGTTGGAGGGGAGGCCCTGGCTTGTCCTGAGTAACGTCTGCTTCCTTACGGCCCCTCGGCCCGATTCCATGCAGGCAGCTTGCAGGTTCCGCCATCGAATGCGGACGGAACCCAGCAACGCCGGGCACGTGCTTCCCTGGAGCCCCGGCCCGCGAGCGCGGCCGGCGGGCAGGACCGCAGGCCTTCCAGGTGCTCAGCGGGGCCGGCGGCTGCCAGTGTCCTTCTGTTTGTCCACGTGGACGACAAGCCCCAGCGGGCGTGCGTGCTGGACACGAGGAGGGGCCTGGCGCAGCTGTCCTCACCGTCGGCCCCCCGTCACCTCCGGGAGCTGCAGCTCCTCTACAGATGGTGGGGGACCCCCGGCTGGTGCCCGGAAGGCGGCCCGCAGCCCTTAGGCTGCCAGGTTCCGCAGTGGACGGAAAGGGCTGCGCTGAACCCACCCCCATCTCAGCAGGACGCCTTAGTCACAGCTCCGCCACTCCCCGATCCCCACCCACCCCCTTCCTGGGCATCCCCTCAAATCTTTTCCCTTCAAATTTTTCCTAAAGAATAATATCCCTCGACCGTTTCCCGCAGCAGAGAAGGAGTTCATGGCCAGTGGAAGGGGCATCCTGAGGCAGCAGGTAGTGACGATGGCTCTGTCGCCAGCTTGCTGGTGACCCTGAGGACCTCGCACGGCCTCCTGGGGTGGCTCCCTGATTCATTCCAGGAGGTGGCAGCCAGGGGTGTGCGTGAAGCAGTGGCCTTGGGCGCGGGGCGGGGAGGGGGCCGGGGAGCTGGGCGGTGCCCTGCAGGGAGGGCCGGGTGAAGGGTTTACAGAGGGGCGACTGGGGTGACGAGACAGTGAGGTCACGCCGTGCCAGGTGGGTCGGGGCTGGGGCAGGAGACTGCGGCTGAGTCAGCATGCTGGACGAGGAGCGGACGGGCCCGAAGGGCTGCGAGACGCGGGGAGGGGCTCTGCGGTCGAGTCCCGGCCGCCCAGACCTGGCTGGTCGCGTCTGTGTGGTGCGTGCGCGGCCGCAGCCTGAGCCATGGCGGGCCTCGGCGCGCACTCCCATCGCCACCCGCCTGCGTGACACGCCTCATCCCACAGTGTTCAGGTGGATAAACTGAGGCAGGAGCCGCCCGAGGCCGAGGGGGGAGGAAGGTGGGGCTGTAACTCCCCCTGCTTGTCCATTCATTCGTTCACATCCGGCCCTGTGGTTGGCTGGTTCCTGGCGGCAGCCGTGCGCTGATGCTTTCTGAGTTCCTCTTCTGACCCTTCCTGGCCTCCCCCATCGTGCTCCAGCCCCTCCAGGCCCTACCACATCCTTGCTGCGCCGCCCCGGCCGCAGCCACACACTGGTGCCTTTGTGCCGTTTATCTTGCGAGACCGGGGGCATCAAATGGCCTCTTTCCCTCTCTCTGCCCCGGAGAGCAGGGGTCTCCCACGTGTCGTGACTGAGCACAGCCCAGCTGTCTAAACCGAGGACGGGATTGAAGGCAGCAGGCCTGGGGGTGGAGGACAGGCCACAGCAAGCCCCCCTCCGCCCCATCCCGCCAACGCCCAGGGTCTCGGAGCTCACAGGCGTCAGAGGGGAAGTGATGTTCCCCTGTTCCAATCTCTTTTTCCTGTTTTACTAGTTGAATCTTGAGGCTGGACAGGACCGGAAAACTTGAAATGTTCACTTCTGCTTTTAAAATGGAAAACCCAACAGAAACCATTGTCCAGCGAACTCCCAGCCAATAAGAGAGCAGAGCCAGGGGCCTGGGCCCAAGTCCCCGCCTGGCCACCAACAGGCTGAGTGGACACGGTCAGGTCACCGCATCTTTCACAGCCTTGGTTTCCACACTTGTAAATTAGTCGGGGTGGAGGATGTTTCTCCAAGGCTTCTCTGGTTTTCAACATGATGCTGAGTACCAGAAACATTACTGTGAGCAAGTAATATGGTTGTAAAGTCAATTACCAAAAAAAGGCGCAACTATTCTGATTTTTTTAATGCGTTTTATTTTTGAAGGTGATTTGGAAAATGCAGTTGTCCCAAAGGGGAGGAGTATTTTCTTGTGCCATAAAAGGGATCGGGGCTGGTGTGGTTTAAACTCATATTTATATTTCAGGTCGAATTGGAAACTCGCTTCCCCCTTTAAGCACTGGAGGGAATTAGTCACACTTCCTTGTGGAAGTGGAGGACAGATCCTCTGTGCTACTCAAAGCGTCCTTCAAAAAGTTCTGGGAACAAGCACTGCTGTGTGTATCTGTGAGAGAGAGACAGAGACGGAGAGACAGAGAGAAATGGAGAGGCAGAGAGAGGGACAGAGAGAGAGGCTGGAGAGGGAGAAGGTGTGTGGATGGGGAAGAAGCAACAAAATGGTTCGGACACAGGCACTGACCTGAAGGGTTTGATCACCAGCAGGAGGGCCTAACACGCCAACAAATATAACAAAAATACAGAGTAGACTGGGGCTACAAACAAAGGGTCCTGGGGAGAATAATGGAAAGGGTGGTTAATTCTTGCTGGAAGGATCCCTGGAAGACATCCCGGAGGAGGTGGCATTGGCATGTGAGTTTTCTCTTAAGGGTGAGCTGCATACGTGTGGGTAAAGGGACTAGGGAGGCATCTGGGCAGAGGAAACAGCAGCTGCAGAGGTTGGCTGCTGGCCGCTCTCTCCCTCTCCAAGCCCTGGGGCTCCAGCCCTGGCCCTCTTCACGCCACCACCCGTTTTTTCCTGGGTGGGGCAAGATGCACAGCAGGTCAGCGCCCTGGTGCTGGGCTGGGGCTCCTCCTCCTCTCTCGGGGCGGCACAGGGCACCTTGTCAGCAGTCTGCAGGCAGCGATGGGAGGGCTTTCACTTTGCTGAGCAAAATCTTTTCTTAGAATCACAGTTGATTCTTGCAAAATTTTCCTGTCGCATAAAAGCCAAGAAGCCAGTTTTTTGAATGGCAGAAGAGGAATGTCTGAGGAAGGATGTTGTATTATTGCTGAGACTCTTTCCATCTCCATGTCCCTTTATAATTGGAATGTAGAGGGGATGGCTAAGGATGAGACCATGGAACGGCTGTGAGCAAAGCCACGTCCTTGAGTGGACAAACGTTTTCACCAATGGTGAACTCTGCATCCCTGCAGCTCTTATCTGTTCATCCAGCTTCCAGGGTCTCTTTGACCAGGCTCAGTGCTGTGAGTTTTGAAGGACAGGGTGGGGAGAGGGTGAGGATTCCAAGGAGGAACAAAGTGAATTCTCTTCCTTTCAAAGTTGCAAAGGAGAGATTATACAACGACCCAGGCTGTTCTGAGATGTGGTGAGAAAGTCCTGTGTCCTGGGGACTTGAGGAGGCGTTCTTTGTGCCTGGTGTGGAGGGTCAATACTTCACCCCCAGTGACAGGCAAGAAGGACATTCAATACAGCTAAGGAGCAGAAGCCCCAGGTCCTAGAGTATAGCTGCTGATTGCTCTGCCTCTCTGGACCAAGCAGAGCTCCGGCTGCTACACTTTCTTAGCTGGAAAGGAACACGTGTTCTGCTCAGAACGGATGCTCTAAATCTCTTACTACTGTGTCTGCGAGCTTTTATTTTTCTAAATTAATATGCATTAAATACATCTTAACTATAGTGTTTGAGTGTTAGTAAGCCTTAAATGCATAGAACTGAACACATTTTTATTTTATTTTTTATTTTTTGATTTATTTATTTTTGGCTGTGTTGGGTCTTCGTTGCTGCGCGTGGGCTTTCTCTAGTTGCGGCGAGCGGGGGCTACTCTTCATTGCGGTGCACAGGCTTCTCATGGCGGTGGCTTCTCTTGTTGCGAAGCACGGGCTCCAGGCACGCGGGCTTCAGTAGTTGTGGCACGTGGGCTCAGTAGTTGTGGCTCACGGGCTTTACAGCACAGGCTCAGTAGTTGTGGCGCATGGGCTTAGTTGCTCCGTGGCATGTGGGATCCTCCCGGACCAGGGCTTGAACCCATGTTCCCTGCATTGGCAGGAGGATTCTTAACCACTGAGCCACCAGGGAAGCCCTGAGCACATTTTTAAAAATTAGGTATAGTCACCGTGATTTTACTGGCTGTTTATTGAGTAGGGATAAGGGAATTTGCATACTAGTTTTTCTAACTATTCTCAGTTGCTTTGAGTTTTCCTCCCAACCTCCCGTGTCATCTCTGTAGGCTGTGTAGGGTGGAATACCTGGACTCGAAGGAAACATCTAGAAGAGCAGTGTGGGGATCCGGGCCTGCATATGGTGAGGAAAGCAGAGAAGCTGGGGGCAAAAGGGGGGCAGAGATGGGGAGGCAGTGAGCCTGGCAGGGCTGAGCTGAGCAGAGAGGGGCAGCCGGGAGATGGAGAGGAAGGGGTGAAATTAACTAGAGCAAACGTGCGCGTGAGGCACGGAAGAGGCACCCTGCGCGTTTCACACTTAGTCTTCATTTTTTTCCCGTGTAGAAATGAGACCAAAAGGGAAGACTTGTGGACACTTTCAGGCCAGATCAGCCCCCAAATGATGGCCTCTGGGAGGACCTTCTGTTGTTAGGGAGGCCTGATGGAGTAGTGATCCTAGGGTGGGTCCTAGGGTCTGCCCTCCTGGGAGCAAATCCTGCCATTCCTCCTGCCGGCTGTGTGACCTTGGGAATTGATCTCACTTCTCAGCACTTTAGTTTCCTCTCCTGTAAAAGGCTCAGTAAGACCTCTTGTCCCATAAGATGCTGTGAGGACCATGAGAGGTTGAGCTCATCCAGAGTCTAGAATAGTGCCTGCTGCACACACGCTAGTGAGCACCACTGACGTCCTGTGACTCGTCCATCTCACCTTCCCCATGGATACCCTGAAACACGCTGTGTGGTCTCAGCCCAATTTCCGGTTATAAAACAACCGGGTAAGGTCGCTTCTTGTGTTTGTGTCTGTTAGGCTGTTTTCAGCTGCAAATAATAAAAAGTGGCTTCTCTCGTAAGAATGTCTGTTTTTGTTTAACAGTAAGTTCAGTGGTAGATGTCCATCCAGATGTTTCTGTATCTCCCAGACTTTCTGCTTGATCTTGAGCCACTAAGGTGAGCCAGTTGGCCAAGGTTGAGCAGAGAACAGAGAGATGGTCAAAACCAAATAGGTACATTTATGAGGTGTGGCCACAAGAGAGAGGAACCACATTTTAAAAACGAAACAGTTCAGGGCATAGGTTTCCACGTGAGCGTTGTCCTTTGAGGTGGTCACCTTGGGAAGCAGGGTTCTCCTTCCGATGTGCTGTGTTGCTCAAATGTTTTCAAACTCTTCTACTAGAATCTTCCTCAGAGGTAAGTTATTGAGACAGGCTGGGACCTGGGACCTGGGACCATTTGCTGTAGTGCTTGCATCTGGACACACGTCTCCTCCAGCAGCAGAATACAAAGAAACTATGAAGGACTAAAAACAACTGCATGCATGAACAGTTGGGCCAAGTTATGAACAACAAGATACAGAAAGGCCAAGACCCAACTGCCGCTTCTCAGGTGCCAGGGGAAAAAGCAGGGGCCTGCGCATAATCCCGCACACGTCACCACCAGGGGGGCGGGCAGGCCACCTAAGCCACGCCCCCAGCCCCACCCACTGCCGCCCCCAGCCACACCCCATTTAAGAGACCAGCGCCCCTCGGGTGCGAGCAAGGGAACCTGTTACTTGTTTTTGTTCCCTTCTGCTGCAGCGTGGAGTCCCAATAAAGCCTTGCCTGAATTTCTCGGCTGGCCTCTTATCAATTTCTACCGATTGGTAACATTACGAGTCACATACAAATGTTAATTTTAAAGCGAGGTCCCATATGGGGCCTCAATAGGCGTGACTTTTGACTTATTCATGAGGTTCTGGGTTGGACAGGCGTTTTGTGAGTGCCTACGGTATGCCAACGAGGAAGGAAATGTCCACTTTTGTTATTCAATGACCACAGCCCAGGGACTTTGCATGGTGGTCTCGCTCACCTCACCACGGCCCGAGCAGCTGGAACTATGCTCTCCAGTTTAGAGACGAGGGAATGGAGGTTCCCTAAAATCACACAGAACAGAGCCATGCTTGAATCCTGTGTTGTGTGACTCCGTCTTTACCTACTTGCTCCATAGGCAAGGTGGTCACCCCCAAGGGTTTGTAATTAGTGGGGCATATAGGAAATGCACAAAATACCACATGATGATACAGAACGTAACGAGTGTCCTGGGAAGGTATAAATGTTTTAATAAAAGAATTCAGAGTCAGGAGAGATTCGTTTTAGCTGAGAGCATCAGAGGGCTTCACGGAGGTGGGATGGAAAGTGTGGGCACAGCATGGGAAGGGGCGGGTTAAGAAGGGCGAGGGGCCTCGTGTGGGACACATGGCAGGTTGGGCAGGGGCAGTGGGAAAGGGCTGGGAATGCAGTTGAAGCTGGTGTTTAGAGGTCAAAGACTGTCTATTGTATTTCATGTTCATTGCAAAGCCCTTGAAGATTTCAACAAGGAAATAATATATTAAAATACGTTCTAGAGAGATTAACTTGACAGCGACCTCCAAGATAGATGGGGAAGAGATCTTGAGAGTAGGAAGACCATTTAGGAAGCTATTAAAATAGCCAAGACATGGTATAATGTTTCCAAGACATTTGGATTTTATGAACCAGCCAAGTTTCCCCCCAAATTTAAGGGACTGACATAGGTGTCCCAACATTTTATTTTGCTAGGTAATGGCACAAACAACAACAACCATCTCAGCCACTATTGTTTCATAAGTGAAAAGACATGTCATCCTCCATAAACAGAGAAGACATTATCTCTGTATACATGACAGTCTTTCCCCAAAACGACATCAGGAACCTCCTATCAACATATGATCCCTCCTCCCAACACACACACACACACACACACACACACACACACACACACACACACACACACACACACACACATACACGCACACACACACCTACCTGTTATTTTCCTCGTTTCATAACAGAAAGGTAAAAACTCGGTTTTGGAGGTGTCACTAGTGCTTCCCGCCAACTTCTAGGGCGGCTGTCACAGAATATCGTGAGGTGCCTCCCTAACAGCCCTGCGGTCTGGGAATGAAGGAGCACACCCAGGGATCGCCGTTAACACCCACGACTCCACCTGGACTGGTCCAGATGCTGGCATCAGAGCTGGCCTGCTGGCAGGGCTGGGCCAACCTACCAGCTGGCCAGTGGGCCATCAAGCCTCTCTCTCCAGAACTTGAACAGAATGAGAGGCTGTGTTTAGATTGCAGAGCACATTAGGGGGTGGGATAATCACTTTGAAACATAAACAATCGAGGTAGAGAAACGCAGGAGAACAGGACAAAGGGAAAAGGCCAGGTGGCCCCAGAGGAGGAAAAGTGAGCTGGAACCGTATCCCCAAAGCCTTTTCAGGTCTAACCTCGTTTCCCACGAGGCCCGGCTGCGTTTCCGTGTCTGTGTCAGTGACACGCCCTCGTGCCTCTGAAGAACCTCCTCAGGTTGACTGCTCATTTCTTTCTGGCAACCAAAGAGCCTTGGCTAGTACTGAAGTCAAGACAAAAACAATGATCATTGATGTAAATGAAAGGGACACAGGTAGAGAGAAGCAGAAAAGGAGCAGTGGGCGTGAGAGGGACATCACGGATCACTCCGGGGTCTTGATCTGGGGAGAGGAGGCGTGTCAGAAACAGAACAGGAACACGCAGGGGAGGTGCTGGTGAGAGGTGAGTCGTGTTTCCGTGAGCTGAGTTTGAGGTGCTGGAGGGGCCTCTCATACCACGGGGTCCCAAGCAGCGGGCGAGGGGAGCCTTGGCAAAGGGCCTCCTCCTCCTGCACCTCCTCATCAGGGAAAGAGACCTTTCTTGGAGGCGGGCCCTGGTCACAGGTAGAGCTCTGGACCCCGACTGCACAGGGGAGACACCCACAGACCAGGAGCGGCCACCACCATACACCAGGGCCCTGGTGGCCACCGTGGGGGCTGGCATGGATGGGCATCGCAAAAGGGGTCCCACGTGGGGAACGAGCCTTAACAAATACCCATTTCAGAGGGCTTTGTTTTCTCCAGTGCAGCACGGCATCCACCGGAGGAGCCTGTGTAGCCAGAGAGCAGCCTGAGGGCGAAACCAGAACCTTCCCTTGGAGCCTTTCTGGAGGTGGGAGCAGGCCGAGTCACGGCTACCTGAATCTGTGCCAGGGCCACACGAGACGCTTCTCCACGTCAGCCGGGTCTTCAGTCCCGCCAAGGCCATCAGAAAAGCACCGCTGGGCCTCGTTTCCTGCTGTGAAGCTGTTGGTAGAGCATCATCAGAAGAGCCTTTCCGATGGACCTTCCTTCCTGAAGGTCTAGTCCTGCTTGGTTCACGACCATCACAAAAGAGGCTCAAAGCGGTGAGCGCAGAGAACTTGGTATTTAGGCTGGGGTGAGGCTTCAGGGATGGAAGATGGGTCCCAGAAGCTCCACATGCAAGACAGGATTATGATGGCGTAGGAGTGGCTGCAGGGATGGAGAGGTGAGGGCTGCACGGAGGGAGCTGGAAAGATCTGAGCAGTGAGTCTGACTGCAAGGTCGAGGTCAAGATGAAACCTTGAGAAGCGAATCACGGGCCCTTGAATTGTCCTCTTCCATCAAACGAGGAGAGAGGCAGAAGGCACACCACTCTCGTCCAACGAACTCTTACGGAGCTTTTGCCATTAGCCAGACTCTGTTAGATGCTGAGGGTTCAGGAGAAGCTACAAAACACAGACCTTTATAAAGATACTCATTGCCTTTTAGGCACTTTAAGATTCTCCCCCTCTCTTTACATCTCTGTGTGTCCCTTTCTCCCGAGCCGAGGGGCTCATCCTGTGCCCAGTGCTTCATGTCCGTCATCTCGTTCAACTCTCTCCAACCTCCCTCCGAAGTGGGACGATTATCTTGTTTTACAGCTGGGACAACTGAAACCCAAAGAGGTGACAGGACTTAAATCGGGTCCCACAGCTAGATTCAAATGACAAAGCTGGTGCATTTTTCTTCTCCCTTATGCCTACTTATTTTTTTGTTTCTGATGTTTTAAACATTGTATTCATTTTTGTTTCTAATCAAGTAATATAAACAAGTATTTTAAAAGTCTAATGCTTCCTAGAGAACAAACGTATGGATACCAAGGTGGGAAGGGGCATTGGGATGAATTGGGAGATTGGGATTGACATATATACACTACTATGTATAAAATAGATAAACTCACGAGAACCTACTGTATAGCACAGGGAACTCTGTGCTCTGTGGTGACCTAAATGGGAAGAAAATCCAAAAGAGAGGGGCTCTATGTACACGTATAGCTGATTCACTTTGCTATACAGCAGAAACCAACACAACATTGTAAAGCAACTATAGTCCAATAAAAATTAATTAAAAGAAAGGTAACGCTTCTAAGCTGGGTCATGAAAACAGTGTTGTCTGGTATACCTTCTGCCATCTCTTCCTGCTTTCCAGAGCCAATGGCTTTCAAATGTTGGCTACCTCAGTTCTAAAAAATAGACTAGTGGTGCTATTTTTTGATGTGCTAATTTTAGACATTATTTATGTCTTCCAGTCATGATGTTTTAGCTCTCTCTGTTGGACGCTGTCTGTCTGCCTCTTCCAGATGTATTCTTCTTAACCCTGGGTGTTCCTGGGGAGGCCGACCTTCGTGGATGAAGTGGACAGGCTCCCTTATCCTCTGGCTTCGTGTTGGGTCTGGTTAGTGGAGGCATCAGCAGGAGACTGGATTGGAGAGGGGATGGGGGGATGGGGTATTTATTCTCCGGAATGAGACCCCTCCTCCTCTTCTGGCATGCTTCCCTATCAGCTGCTCTCTGAGGTCTGATAATTGCTTCTCCCCTTGCCCTTGAACTATCAGGTCTGGAGGTGGCAATGACTCCCTGCTATTGTTAGCTCTGCTACTTCACTGTCTGTTTTCCTAAACCCTGTTCACACTTTTGTTCCTGTGTTGTATTTTAATACCATTTACCCCTACCCCACCCCCATACAATATATTGCTTTTGTTGTGAGTGAGCACAATGCTTGCATTATTAAACTATGTAAATATTGCTGACTGTATAGCTAAGTAGTGAATTATGATTACATTTTCTTTCCTGAACAGATTTTTGTTTTTCACTATGTTTAACTGCCTACTTTAAAAAAATGCCTTTGTTTTCTGTATATCTGCCTTTAATCCTTTTCACATGCTTCATCAGATCTGTTAAATGCCTTTAAATGTTGTCTTCCAAAGGCTCAGTTTCAGTTCTCTATATCTTTTCCTTGGAGGGTGGGATCTCCAAGAGAAAGATATCAGTCTCCATAGTAAATCAGTCTCCATAACGAACAGAATTTGGTGCCATGCATTCTGAAATTAGAACCATAACCAACAAACTAACAAAGCGAGGAAAACAGGGGTTTAATGACCCAGGATCTCTTCACTGGTGGTGAAGATTTTACTCTCCTTGGCAAATATGGTGGCCACGTACAGATCCTAAGGGTGTTACTAAATACCATGAGCTCTTTCAGATGTGTCTTATGCTCACCCCTTTCAAACAGCATATTTTAAGTTTACTGACTTTTAGCAATAGGGTCTGCTTTCTCCTTTCTCGCTGAGGACCAAGGGTTTCATCTTCATTTCCCAATCATCTCAAGGTCTAGCTAACCCACAAGGCAATTTTTAGATGTACTTTTCTGTAAAAGAAAGTCAGGAGACTTTGTGTGTTCAAGAATTGGTGTGTAACAGGCCCCAATCTCTGACTGATTAACCCATTCTTCTTGCAATGTAGTTCTTAGAAACCTAAGATCTCTATTTTGAAATTCTAAAACTGTGGTTTTATCCTTGACAACTTTTTCCTAGAGACCCTTCCCTGGAGCCCTCTGGCTACGTGCTGGGACTTTCTTTCAGCATCATCTGGTACTTCCCTTTTCCCCATCTGTGTTGGATTTCCTGTTTCCTAGCTGTTTCTTGATTTACTCCCTTGTTTTGCTGGAGCATATCCTTTAGCAGCTTCGTAAGAAAGAATACATAGAAGGTGAATTTTCTTGTGTTCTTACATGTCTAAAAATGTATTTATCCTACTTTTTACTTTATTGGTAGTTGGACAAGTATAAAATCTTGTGTCACAAATTATTTTCCCTCAAAAATGTGAAAGCATTGCTCCACGCGCTTCTAGCATCCAGTGTTGCTGGAGAGAAGTCTGAAGCCATTTGATCCCCATTGTTTGGTTTGTGATGTGTTCCCCTTCAGAATTTTCTTTTTAACCTGGTATTCTGAAATTTTATGACATATGACTTTGTTTTGGGTCATTTTTAATTTATTGTGCTGGGCATTCAGTGGTCTTTTTCAGTTTGGAGAATCTTAGCTTTCAGATATGGGAACTTTTCTTTCATAGTTAGAGTCTTGTAGAGCCTTGTATATACATACATACATATGTACGTTGCTTTCCTTCCAATTTACATTTTGCCTCAGGAATTCCTACAGTTTTATTTGAAACTTGTGGATTCTCCTTACGTCTTTTATCTCTTTCCTCTGTCTCTCCTTCTGTTTTCTCGGAGATTTCTTTGACTTTATCTTCTAATTGTTTAATACAATTTTAATGATCATATTTCTTGTTTTCTGGTTGTTTCATCTTAAAAGCACTTTGTTTTGGTTTTACATACTTAACATCCTCTCTCTTTTTCTAAGGAGATGATCAGTTAAAAAAAATTTTTTTTTAATTATTTAAAAAATTTTCTTCTGTTTCCTGTATTGTCTGCTTTTTCGGGGTTCCTATTTTTGGTGTGTCTGTTTCAGTTTCTTGTACCTTGGAGACTGACTTCAAATGCCTTGAACCCTTAGCTGACTGGAGCCTCTACGTTTTTCACGTTGGGCTTTTTAACTGGCGGGCATTCAAAGTCCAGTGAGTGGTGAGCTGGACATTTTTCTTGGGGACTCCCATATTTCAGTATCTAAAGGTTCTTTGTTTTGGTTTATCCAGAAAATAAATGTCCGTATCTTTACCTGCAGGAGACGTGCATGCAGTGGTGGGCTGGCTGAGTGGGGATGCCTGGCATGGCTCAGTCTTCCTTGTGTGACTTACCCCAACCCCTCATTTTCATTTCTCCCTACCTTACACCGTGTCTGGTGTCCCCAGGTCTGGAGAATCCCAGGTCAATTTTCTCCAGAACACAGTCTCCCATCCCTGATGGGGTGGGGGTGAGAGTGCAGTAGTGTGTGGGGGGCTGGGGAGACTTGCTGGCAGAAACGGGTAGGAAAGGGCACATGGAGGTCCGACCAGCCCACATGCAGACTTTAGTTGGCTCTCCTGTTTCAGGCCCGAGACTCACAGCTGTCTTTCTGGTGTCTGATGCCTTAAAAGCTGAAAGCTCTGTGGGCTCTGGATGAGGGCTGGCCCCAGTTTTTAATCTTTTTACCCTTTTACCCCCTTGCATGCAGCTTACTGCTAAATCTTTACCATGTTTCTATCTGCATTTCGTCTTCCGAGACACCATTAAAGTCTTTCCTTTGCTGAAGTCTCCTTCTCTCTTTTAGTTCCTTCCTTGTCACTTTAGTGGGGTCTCTGGAGGTCAGGGGCTTAGTTAGGAGTCCCACAAGCCACACCTTGAACCATAAGGTGGTCCTGCTTCCCGGGAGGTAACGTCAGTATCTGCTTTGAGGGTTTCTCCTGCACTTGTAATAACAAAATGATCTCCATCCTTCTGTGGACCACAGCTGGTGACCAAACTGTAGTCAGGCCCCTCTCCTTAATGGGGCCTTGACCTTGGCCCCTGTCCTGTCCTTGGCCTGCCCAGCCCAGTCTTAGCAAGACTTCTGCTAAATCCCTTTAGTGAGAATCCACTCCCCGCCCCACCCCCACCCCCACCACTTTGATGTCTGATCAAATTGCTCCTCCCCCACCCTTGATGTATATGTCCTTGGCCTTCAGCAAGAATCTAGGTCAGATTAGCAAGAATCCCCTCACCCCTCATGCTCCTCCTAGCAATTTTCCATCCACTGACTCCCTCACTCTGCTCGTTGGCTATAAATCCCCACTCGTCCTTGTTGTATTTGGAGTTGAGCTCCATTTTTCTCCTCTATTGTGTTACTCCTATTACAGTAGTCTTGAATAAAGTCTTCTTTACCATTTTAACAAGTGCCAGAATAAGTTTTTTTTTTTGACACTGGCCATTGGGAACCAGTGTTCAACCAGTGGCTGAAGCTGGTTTGAGAAAGCTGGCCTTTGCCTCAAGAATGCTTTGTGTGACCTGCGTAGTACAGAAGGTGCTTTTCTAGGTCATGTTTTTTTCAAACTGTGAGCTGCAACCGTTTGCTTAGTCACAGCCAACATTTAAAACATGAACTCAAGTAGGTTAGAAAACACCATTGTGCCTTGCCTGTAGGTGGGGCAAGTGTTGACTCATGAAACCTTTGTTTCCGTTTATGTGTCTGGGTACCGGGTCAAGGTGTAAATATATTTCTTGCCATGGAAACCGGTAAAATCTGAAAACCGCTGGTTAGGAAGTAGATTTGGATCCTTTGATTTGTTTTCCTAAGAATGCTCTACGAGTCAGACTGACACTGCCGTGTCTATTTTAGAGAAGATGGATTTGGTTAGGCAAGTTCTCAGCCACTGAGTCCTAAGACATTGATTTCTCAGTTTGTATTATACCATAACCTTTTCAGCATTCTCTCTTTTTTTTTCTATATACCATCTCCCAATTTTATTTATTTTATTTTTAAAAGATTTTATTGGAGTGTAGTTGATTTATAGCGTTGTTAGTTTCTGCTCTACAGCAAAGTGAATCAGTTACACATATACATATATCCACTCTTTTTTAGATTCTTTTTCCATTACACAGTATTGACTAGAGTTCCCTGTGCTATACAGTAGGTCCTTGTTGGTTATCTATTTTATATATAGTAGTGTGTGTATGTCAATCCCAATCTCCCAATTTATCCCCCTCCCCTCAGCATTCTCTTTTGCTTAAAGCATTTCCTTAATTTTGTCTTGCTTAAGGAAGCCAGGATACATAAGAACTTTGTTTCAGAATTTGATGGGTAGGTGAGGGTGTATCAGGAATTAAACAGATCAAAAGCAGCAACTGAAACCCACCCACACATTTCTGTTTGGGGTAAAACTAAGCCTTTGTGAATAATTTACATGTCAAATCATTAGCTCTTGGGACCCAAAGGAAGGAGAACGTGATTCACCTTTTTATTACCTCCTGGTGGGAGGAAGGAATTGTGCCGTAAAATTAGTGGCAAGATTTAATGCCTGGAAAGCACAGCATATGTAAAACTGATTCTGTAGGTGATTCTAGAGAAGAAGAATAAGAATTCAAAAGGCCATTGGCGGCTCTGTGGTTGGCATGTCTTCAGGGCTTTTGGTGGCTGTGATTTAAACAGGTCCACGCCCCAGAGCCTTCACAGTTTTGTTTTGTGTAGGGGGAGAAGTCAAGCTTTGACTACTTTGGAGCACTGGAAGGGGGTAAACCTGAGCTCAGGTGGGCCTTCGCTGGAACCTTATCAACCCCAGGGGACCTTTTGGGACCCCTGAGACAGGGCTTTATGATGGGTGAGGAAATGAGGATACACAGTGAGCTTGGTTCTCTACCAACAGTTGAAAGTGGTTGATTTCGCTAATGAATAAGAGAGTTTATTTTCCTGGGATTTGTTTTAACCTTGTCCTTTTGGCTAAGCCAACTAGTCATTTGGTGAGTTTATGTAGATAAAATATCAGAGGAAGCCCACTTGCTTCATCTGTGGCAAAAAAGCATATAAAGCCTGCAACTATAACCTAAAATACTTTACTTTAACAAGAAAAAAAAAACCTGAACAAACAAACAAATTCCAGTACATGGAACTGTTAGACCTGCGCGGTCTCCTAGGAGTTTCGACTCGCCCAGGAAACAACAAGAGTCGGAAGCCGATGCAAAACGCAAGAGGTTTATTGAAGGCCGGTGCACCGGGGTTCCTTGGTCCTCACGTAGGAGGTCCAAGAAGGAACCCCTTTTGGGCGCGAATATGTCAGTTTTATAGGTTCCCACTTCCCCGTCTGTAAATTATAGATTTGGTTGTGTTCTCCTGCTGATTGGTCCCGGCTTAGGCTCGGACCAGAGAGGGAACTTGTCCCCAGCTGCCTGATTGGTCTTTGACAGACACCTTTTTTACATTTTGTTATCTCCCTCCTTCTCGGAAGGGGGCCGGACATCCTGGAAATTCACCCATTGTCTAAGAAGCCCCTATTGTCTGGAGAGTTCTTAATCATTAGCTGGAACAATGTCCCTCGAGTCCCACATTCCCCCCTTTTTCTTGTGACTATTGATTCCAATCATGGAATCTCAACCTTCTGTTCGTAAACTTTGGTACTGTTGTCTTAACATTAGAACTTGTACAGTACTGATACGTTCTCTAATAAATGCTATCAAGCGATTTAGAACACATGGTCCAAAAGTTAAAATCAACAATAAAACAATAAGAGGTCCCAACAGAGTAGAGATTAAGGTGGTAAACCAGGGGGACTTATCAAACCATGATTGAAACCATCCTTTTTCGTTTTCTCTCTCCCTTTGCCTTTTATCTAAGCGTTCCCTTAGTTTATCCATGGTTTTGGTAATGGTTCCTGAATGATCAATATAAAAGCAACATTCTTCTTTTAGAGCAGCGCATAATCCCCCTTCTTTAAGAAACAGCAAATCTAGGCCTCTTCTATTCTGCAACACCATTTCTGAAAGTGAGGTGAGTAATTCCTTTAGTTGAGTTATGGAACTTTCTAATGCTCGAAGGTCGATGTCTACAGCCTGTCTTAAACTTGCATAATACTGGGGTTGTTGTATGAGGGCTGTGGTTCCTGTTCCTATCCCGGCAGATATTCCTAGTCCTAGAAGGACAGCCAATGTGAGGGTTACAGGTTCTCTTTTGTTTTTTGTTTTTCCTACATATTCATCTAAAAAGGATGAGTCTGAATGGTAGATAAGTCTAGGGACTAATTGCACTAACACACAAAAGTCAGCTGAAGTATTAAGAACCTCTAAAGAGACACAAGGGGTTAGCCCCGTGTTACATGCCCACCATCCATCTTGGGGAGGTACAAGATATCCCGAGCCTGAAGGGAGGCTAAAATCATGACAAAGGTGTCGATGGGACTGGGGAGGTGTTCCTATACAAGTACCATTTCCAGAAACCGAGGACAGGGTTAATTTACTGTTCCCTTCTTGCTTCCATCGACATTGGTCTGAGGAGGTAGAATTAGTATAGTTGGAGCTATATCCTGTAGCATCATAATAAGGGGGAGGGGCAGCATAGCAAAGCCAACATGATTTTGTAGCCTCTGGGTTTGTAGCATTGAGAACCGTAAAGGCTGCCTGCACCAAAGAAAGCATCCTATCCTGAGGAGTCCCAGGCTTAACTGTGGGTTCTTTGGATCCAGAGGTTTCATTAGTCTCATTCTTTGTTGACGTAGCTGAAGGGGCCGGGGGAAGCAAAGGGGGGCCAAGTACGGGATTTGGGCCTATTGATATAGGAGCAGGAGTTTCAATCTTTAGCTTAAGGGTCATTAATATTCCTAAATCATATCCCCTCATGTAAAATCTAACGCCCCAAGAATGACCATTTATCCATTTTTTATCTCTTTTTCCGGGATTACTAAAGGAAATTTTAAGGGGATGACACCATCCTGAACATTTACTCCGGTGTCCGGTATCCTCATTATGAGAATAATTAGCCGTTACAGTAATAAAATCCCAAGTTGAGGTGGGTTTCCAATTAGTATCCCCGGTAGTTTCACATCCCCAGCTTTTGCAATAAAAGTTTTCAGTTCCACCACATTTATAATTCAGAGATCGAGGGCGGTGGAACCCGGGGCATACGTAGAACGTGAGGATACCAAGCATTATTCTTTTGCCTGCATTTTTGCAACCCGGCCCAAACCAATCAGTTTCCGAAACTTTGGAAGGGGCAGTGTTCATATCATGAGAATCTTCTGTACCCCAATAAGGTGCTCCTATTGCCAATTTACAAACATCAGGAAAAAGATCTGGCCACCAGGTCCAGGGGGGTGCAGTATGACTAATGGACCAGGTTACATCTCCAGTCTGAGAAATTACCTGCCAAGTTAAACGTTGGGGGAGGTGAGGGCTAAAATCACTTACAGTCAGTAAAGGCAGTAAAACCAAAATTATAAGTCTTAGGTTCGTAGAAGCTTGAGTTTGAGCGGGTTGTCAGTCCTTTGGGCCCGCCATCCTGATGATGTCGTCGTTGGTGCAGCCTTCACATGTGAAGCATGGATCCAGGCAGTGATGCCGTCCACTTTTATGGCCGTTGGGGTGGTGAGGAGGACGGTGTATGGTCCTTTCCATCGAGGTTCCAACGTCTGGGTTCGATGCCGACGGACGTATACGGAGTCTCCGACTTGGAAAGGATGAGTTTCTCCCGGTGTTCCCGGTTGGTAGGCCTCGGCGAGTTGGGACCATATTTCTTTCTGGACCAATTGGAGTCCCAGTAGCCTAGCATATAAGTCAGTGTTATTTTGACAATCAGGTTTTATTTCTTTTCCTAAAGTGAGGAGGGGAGGCGGGGCACCATATAATATTTCAAAAGGAGTAAGATGGTATCGGGAAGGTGTATTTCTAACCCGGAACAGGGCCAAAGGAAGGAGCACCGTCCAATCGGTACCGCCAGTCTCCAAGGACAATTTAGTTAGGGTCTCTTTTAGAGTCCTATTCATTCTTTCTACCTGACCTGAACTTTGGGGTCTATAGGCACAATGTAATTTCCAATCAGTCCCCAAATATCTGGCCACATCCTGACTTACCTGGGCGACGAAGGCTGGACCATTATCAGACCCTATTACCTTTGGTGCTCCAAATCGAGGAAAAATTTCTTCTAAAATCTTCTTGGCTACTACAGCAGCTGTTTCTTTCTTTGTTGGGAAAGCCTCTATCCATCCTGAAAAAGTGTCTACAAAAACTAAAAGGTATTTATTACCGTACCTTCCAGGACGCACTTCGGTAAAGTCCACCTCCCAGTAAGTTCCTGGGCGGTCCCCCCTGAATCTCTTTCCAGTTTCAAGTTTCCCTTTGTGAGTATTTACCTGTTGACATGGGACGCATTCCTGCACAATTTGTCCAGCTAATTTTGTCATTCCAGGGGTTTCGTACCCGGCTTTTTGTAACAAGGCTACCATCTTTTTAGTCCCCAAATGTGTCCATCTGTGCATCTGTTGTAACATGGATTCTGCTTGCTGAGGGGACAAAGTCCCTTTTGTTGTGGCCGGGATGATTTCTTCATCGCGGCCTGGTTTTTCAGGAACTTTATCTGACAGTCCTAGAATGACTTCTCCCGATGCTATTTCTCGGGCCACTTGGTCAGCCATATTATTTCCCCTAATTATTGGGGTATTTCCTTTTTGATGTCCAGGGCAGTGGATGATACTGACTTTAGTAGGAAGCATGAGTGCAGTCAACAAAGCCATGATTTCGTCTTTGTTTTTAATTTCTTTGCCACCTGAAGTTAGTAGCCCTCTCTGTTGGTAAATGGCACCGTGGATATGAGCGGTAGCAAACGTGTATCTACTGTCTGTGTAGATGTTTACTTTTTTATTCTCTGCCATCTCTAATGCCCTCGTCAGGGCAATTAATTCAGCTCGTTGGGCTGAGGTCCCTTGTGGTAGCGCCGCTGCCCATATGACTTGTTTTCCGTCTACCACGGCTGCCCCAGTTCGACGCTTACCTTCCTCCAGGAAACTGCTCCCATCCGTGAACCAGGTGAAATCAGCATCAGGGAGGGGCAGGTCCATCAGATCTGGCCTACTGCCGTGTGCTGCGGCCAGTACTTCCTGACAATCATGTATGATGGTGGAGCCTTCCAAGTCAGGATCAGGTAGCAAGGTGGCTGGATTGAGTCCTGTGGCTGGAGCAAACTTGATGCGATCTGAGTTTAGCAACAGGGTTTGGTAATGGGTCATCCTGGCATTAGTTAGCCACCTATCCGGTGGTTGACGGACTACATTTTCCAGGGCATGAGGAGCTGTTATCGTTAGATTTTGTCCTAAAGTTAGTTTGTCAGCATCTTTGACTAGAACGGCCACTGCAGCGATTATCTTTAAACAGGTGGGCCATCCTGATGCCACAGGGTCCAATTTTTTTGACAAATAAGCAACTGGGCGATTCCAGGGACCCAATTTCTGAGTCAATACTCCTTTTGCAATGCCCTTATTTTCGGCCACATATAAATGAAAAGGTTTGGTTACATCTGGCAGTCCTAGGGCTGGAGCTGAAAGTAAAGCTCGTTTGATTTGGTCAAAAGCCCGTTGTTCCTTATCGCCCCAAACGAAAGGAGTGCTGTTTTTGGTTAGGGGGTACAATGGGGCCGCCAGCTCAGCAAACCCTGGAATCCATAGTCTACAGAATCTGGCCGTCCCCAAAAATTCTCTAACCTGCCTGGCGCTTTTGGGAGCCGGAATTTAGGCCACCGTATCCTTTCTGCTCTCCGTGAGCCATCTTTGTCCCCCTTTTAATAGATACCCCAGGTAACTGACCTGTTGTTGGCATATTTGTGCTTTCTTGGCTGAGGCTCTATATTCCAGGGTTCCAAGTTCCGTTAACAGTTTTTCAGTACCCTTGATACAATCTTCTTGGGTCTCAGCAGCTAATAAAATATCATCAACGTATTGGAGTAATGTTACCTGGGGATTTGATTCTCTATATAATGCCAAATCCTGATGGAGGGCTTCATCAAAGATGGTCGGGGAGTTCTTAAATCCCTGAGGTAGCCGTGTCCATGTCAGCTGACCAGACATTCCCGATGTTGGATCTTTCCATTCGAAGGCAAAGTAGGGTTGGCTCAGGGGAGAGAGTCTTAAACAGAAAAAAGCATCTTTAAGGTCCAAAACAGTATACCACGTATATTGAGGTGGAAGAGTGCTCAGGAGGTTGTAAGAGTTTGGAACTGTGGGGTGGAGGTCTGCCACCCGTTTGTTTACCTCTCGTAGATCCTGCACCGGCCGATAATCATTTGTTCCTGGTTTCTTTACCGGCA
Organism: Leucopleurus acutus; assembly: GCF_964270905.1. Lineage (NCBI taxonomy): Eukaryota > Metazoa > Chordata > Mammalia > Artiodactyla > Delphinidae > Leucopleurus > Leucopleurus acutus. Next base: position 100,753,409 of record NC_139153.1, read on the forward strand.
GGACAGGGGTGTTCCATGCTGATTGACATCTTATTAAGATGCCCAAGTCTAGTAGCCTCTGTATATGGGGACGGATACCGTCTTTGGCTTCTCTACTCATGGGGTATTGACGGACCGTTATTGGGGTGGCAGTTGCCTTGAGTTCCACTAGCACCGGGGGCCGATTTTTGGCCATCCCCATACCGGCAGTTTCTGCCCAGGCTTGAGGGAACCGAGTTACCCAATCTGTAACATTAACTTGTGAGGATGAAGGCTGCTCGTATAATTTATATTCATCTTCTAATTTCATAGTCAATATTTGAAGTAACCTTCCTTTATTATCAGTTATGGTGGGACCTTCTGGCTGAAAGTGGATTTGAGCCCCTACTTTGGAGAGTAAATCTCTTCCCAGCAAAGGATAGGGGCATTCCGGAATAATAAAAAATGAATGGGTTACTTGTCCAATCCCAAGATCTACTGTCCTTCGTGTGGTCCATGAATATTGTTTATTCCCAGTGGCTCCTTGTACCCATGACCTTTTAGCTGAGATAGGGCCTTTTGAGTGGAGAAGGACGGAGTGCTGGGCTCCGGTATCCACCAAAAATTGAACAGGTTCCCCCTCCACTTTAAGAGTTACCCGGGGCTCGGGGAGAGGGTTCGAGCCCTGACTTTCCTAGTCTTCTTCTTCCAATGTTAAGATTTTGTTTCTGGTTGGCCTTCCTCCACTCTTTTTCTTAGGGCATTCTCTCGCCCAATGTCCTTTTTCTTTACAGTAGGCACATTGGTCCTTGTCTAATGGCCGCCTTCTGTCTGCCGTTCGCCCTTTCTGCCTATTCCTATCCCCTATATTTCTTCCTCCAACCACAGTGGCCAGTATCTTACTTAAATTCCTCTCCTGTCTCTTATCCCGTCTTATTTCACGGGCTTCCTGCTCTTTCTGCTTTCTTTCTTCCTTCTCTTCCTCTGTTTCTCTTTTGTTATATACTTTATCTGCCTCTTTTACTAACTCCTGAAGCGAAAATCCCTGCAAGCCATCTAGCCTCTGTAATTTCTTCTTAATATCAGGGGCCGCTTGATCTATGAAAGCCATTGCTATAGTAGCCCTATGTCCCTCCGAAGTTGGATCATAAGGGGTAAAGCGTCTAAAGGCTTCCATTAAATGTTCCAGGAACACAGTTGGAGATTCCTGGGGCCCCTGAGTGACTTCCCTTACCTTAGCCAAATTACTGGGCCGTCTGGCCGCTCCATGGAGACCCGCCACCAGAGCCTGGCGATACATTTTCAGGCGCTCCCTACCTTCCGGGGCATTGAAATCCCAGTTTGGCCTGACGAGTGGGAAACCAGCATCAATCTCGTTAGGCAGCTGGGTAGGTTGCCCATTGGCGCCTAATACATTTTTTTTCTGGCTTCTAAAAGAACCCGTTGCCTCTCCTCAGTCGTTAGGAGAGTCTGAAGCAGCTGCTGACAATCATCCCATGTGGGCTGGTGGGAGAAAACAAGAGATTCTATTAAAGCGGTAAGGGCCTGTGGATTTTCGGAAAAAAGTTGGGTTATGCATTTTCCAATTATAAAGATCTGCAGAGGAAAAGGGCCAATATTGGAGAGGTCTATTCCCTTGGCCGTCGGGGGGGCCATATTCTCTAAGAGGTAGGGCAGTGGAGTCCGGGGAGATAGCCCTCCGGCTCCTAGTGCCCGCTGAGGGACCCCTTTCTTCTTCCATCATGGATGGTTCCCTTGGTGCCGAGGGCAGTGGAGCTGGGGGTCCTCTAGGTGGTAGGGGATTTGGGGCCGGAGGATAAGGGGGTGGGGAATCCAAAAGAAGCAAATCTGACTGCGGATCAGGATAAATCGCCTTCGGTGGATCCGGGGCGTCGGGTAGCTTCTCCGTGTTGGGGTTTTTCTTTAAGGCTAATATCTCCGACGCTGCTGATGTGTGCGCGGACGTACCTGTTGAGGAAACAAAGGGCCGGACCCACGGAGGTGGGGAGAGAATTAAATCTTCCCAGACCAAGACATATGGTACTTGGTCTGGATGTCCGTGGGGATCTATATTAAATATCTTAGACTTCAGCAGCTTAATCTTGTCTAATAAAAAGGATCCTTCGGGGGGCCATCCTATCTGAAATGTTGGCCATTCAGAGGCACACAAAGTCTGCCACTTTCCTTTCTTTACCTCTACCGAAAAATTATGGGCTCTGGCCCGAACTTCGGTCCAATGGCTTAGGGTAAGGGAAAGAAGAGTCGTCATAGTTTGTCCCATTGTCGTCCGTCAGAGAAGAAGAATAGACCACAATACAGAAACAGTTAAAAACTCCACGAAACACATATACGCATGGGCCACCGCGAGCTCGCTTCAAAACCGAAACCTCTTCAGATGGCAGTTATCACCAAGGGAACTGCCGAAACCGAGTGAAGGGGAGACAGAGTTTGCCTCTCCTTCCAGATGAGCCACCAGGGCGTCCCCTAGGGCTCATGGACGCCGGCTATTAGCACGTCTGCCTAGCCAGAGGTCCGATACAGATTCCATAATAAGCCGATTCTTACGGCTTTCCTCCGATAATGGCCCACAAAGAACAAGGGACAAACAGACAATCAAGCTCGAGCTTACCTGGTACCTCCAACTCCCGATGTTCTTGTGGTCCGGGGCGAGTGGAATCCCGGACGAGCCCCCAAATGTTAGACCTGCGCGGTCTCCTAGGAGTTTCGACTCGCCCAGGAAACAACAAGAGTCGGAAGCCGATGCAAAACGCAAGAGGTTTATTGAAGGCCGGTGCACCGGGGTTCCTTGGTCCTCACGTAGGAGGTCGAAGAAGGAACCCTTTTGGGCGCGAATATGTCAGTTTTATAGGTTCCCACTTCCCCGTCTGTAAATTATAGATTTGGTTGTGTTCTCCTGCTGATTGGTCCCGGCTTAGGCTCGGACCAGAGAGGGAACTTGTCCCCAGCTGCCTGATTGGTCTTTGACAGACACCTTTTTTACATTTTGTTATCTCCCTCCTTCTCGGAAGGGGGCCGGACATCCTGGAAATTCACCCATTGTCTAAGAAGCCCCTATTGTCTGGAGAGTTCTTAATCATTAGCTGGAACAATGTCCCTCGAGTCCCACAGAACAGACAAATTTAAATAAAGATTGGACCACTGGACTTATTATTATTATTTTATTTTTTGCGGTACGCAGGCCTCTCACTGTTGTGGCCTCTCCCGTTGCGGAGCACAGGCTCTGGACGCGCAGGCCCAGCGGCCATGGCTCACGGGCGCAGCCGCTCCGCGGCATGTGGGATCTTCCCGGACCGGGGCACGAACCCGTGTCCCTTGCATCGGCAGGCGGACTGTCAACCACTGCGCCACCAGGGAAGCCCCAGTGGACTTATTTTTAATATAAGAATGCTCTCTGCTTTGTAACTAGCCATCAAGTGCCTCAGGCCTTTCCTTCTTTCCTTTCCTTCAACTGAATTAAATTTGGATTCTAGGGAAACCACAGAATAACACTATTTTTGAATTCTATTTGGTTAAAATGGTTGGAAAGTAAATGCCTCTAAACAGCTAAGTGGCGGGGGAATCTTTTATGAATTAGAAGAATGAGGTTTTGCATTTGGTTACCCTTTGTGTACATGTCTATATTCTTTTAAAACTGTTATTTAATTATTTATTATTCAGTATTTGTTTTGCAGCCAAAGCTTCCTGAAAGAGGCGATTCCTTTTCTCCGGAGCTATCCAGGAGAAGCATGGAAGATCTAACGGCTAAGAGGTTAGCTGGGATCTCTTGGGTGTGTGGTGATGGTCATATAGCAATAATGATAGCAAACAGTTATCATTTGGTCTCAGGCACAGTGTCAAACCCTTTACCTGGAATGTTTAATTTGATCCACACAAAAACAGGTGAGACAGGTGTTTTAATTGTCCCCATTTTACAGAAACTGAGATGGAGTGAGGTTAAACCACACATCTAGGTCAGCACCAGCACTGAACCTGGGCAGCCCAACCTGGGGTCTTGGCTGTGACCAACTCTGCAATATTGCCCCCTCCTGGAAGTTCTTACCAATCAGTTGTAAACTGGTACTCAGGCCCCTTTATGCCAAAGGTATAAACAAAGGAAGATGCAGATAGTCTTTTTTTTTTAAAACCTTCAAAGTAAGCAGAAAAAGTAGAAGCAGAAACAAGAGGGGGAAAAGAAAAAGATTTAGATGAAGCAGTAATTGTTCAATAGCTCAAGTTTAGAAGGGTACTAGATAGTCCGTGAAGTTTTGTATTTCTTTAAATCTTGCTCTAAATGGCTTGCAATTTCTCTCCTTTTTATGCTAACATTTCTAATTTTTTTTTAACATCTTTATTGGAGTACAGTTGCCTCACAATGGTGTGTTAGTTTCTGCTTTATAACAAAGTGAATCAGCTATATGCATACATGTATCCCCATATCCCCTCCCTCTTGCGTCTCCCTCCCACCCTCCCTATCCCACCCCTCTAGGTGGTCACAAAGCACCAAACTGATCTCCCTGTGCTATGCGGCTGCTTCCCACTAGCTATTTTACATTTGGTAGTGTATATATGTCCATATCACTCTCTCACTTTGTCCCAGCTTACCCTTCCCCCTCCCCGTGTCCTCAAGTCCATCCTCTACGTCTGCGTCCCTATTCCTGTCCTGCCCCTAGGTTCTTCAGAACCATTTTTTAAAAAAAATTCCGTATATATGCATTAGCGTACGGTATTTGTTTTTCTCTTTCTGACTGACTTCACTCTGTATGACAGACTCTAGGTCCAGCCACCTCACTACAAATAACTCAATTTCATTTCTTTTTATGGCTGAGTAATATTCCATTGTGTATATGTGCCACATCTTCTTTATCCATTCATCTGTCGATGGACACTTAGGTTGCTTCCATGTCCTGGCTATTGTAAATAGAGCTGCAGTGAACATTGTGGTACATGACTCTTTTTGAATTATGGTTTTCTCAGGGTATATGCCCAGTAGTGGGATTGCTGGGTCGTATGGTAGCTCTATTTGTAGTTTTTTAAGGAACCTCCATACTGTTCTCCATAGTGGCTGTATCAATTTGTATTCCCACCAACAGTGTAGGAGCATTCCCTTTTCTCCACACCCTCTCCAGCATTTATTAACATTTATAATTCTTGTAGTGGTTACATGGTGGGCACATTTGCTCTCTTTCTTGTGTCAGAATATCTCGCTGGGCTGACCTGCATACCCTCATGCGTCCACGCTTCTCCTAGTGGAGAAGGATGCAACTAACTGACAGCCACCGACCGCCGGCCAGCCTCGCTGCCTTGGCCCCTCTTCGCACTGGTCTCTTCCTGTTTTTACTATAACTTTAATGGGCAGATCTCCATTAGATGCTCTTGTGTTTGGTGGTCCAAGGTACTAGTGTGACTGCTCTTCAGATGGCCATCCCCTGTTGCGTTCAGAGGCAAAGAGGAACGGAAATGACCTTCTTTCTGGCAAGAGTGTTTCAAGGTGAGCTGGAAGGAGATCCATTTGTCCCATTGCGCTTGGTGTCGTGGACGAGGAACTTCACCAGGATGAAGGGGCACATTTATTTAAGCAGTTCTGTTTCAGCAGCCAGGATAGGACATCCATGTCCCATTGCTCATTAGTTTTACACGTGATATATAACGAGATGACTCAGGTTGGTTTTTCGTTTAATGATGACAAGGAAGAGCAAAGATGAAGGTGGTTGAAGGGACAGGAATACAATTTTCCATCCCTCACATAAGGGAAGTTTTTCTAGACCTAAACTTTTTTAAAGGGAGAAGAATGCCATTTTATTTTATTATCAGAAATAGTATTATGAGTTGTGCCTGTTAGAAAAAATTACACAGTTATAAAATGTATCAGAATCATCGGGCTGACGTTTTTCCTCTGAATTTTTAAAGTCAGAATTTGCTTTCAGCCCCCACAGTGCTCCACTGTTGATGCAGGTAGTGAGATTGTGTAATTGGCAGTAACGTTCTTACGTGATGAGTTTCTTGCCAGCTCTCTTCTGAATAGTTACAATGCTTGGTTTAGTTGGGTTTTCTGAGCCATCGTAAAGTTAGTCTCTGGCAAATGTGCAGTAACTTCTGAGGGAGGGAAATGTAGAGCTTGTGTGAAGTTAATTTGTTGGTAGTGGGTAGTATACGAGACATGACCCAAGAGATGGTAGGGACCCAGGAGGCTAGATGGCCAGGCGGGGCGAAAGTACCGACAAGAGACACTATATTCCTTCTTGAAAAAAAGCGTCTGAAGAATTTGTCTGTTCATCATTTACCTAGCATCTGCCGTCACAAGGATTCCAAATCCCCAACCCATTACGTGCTGGGACACCCTGTCGCTGTTTGCTTGATAATATAATTCCTTTCTCTCCCTCGTCTTAAAAAATCATGCATATGTTAAAATAAAGCTAAAGTGCATTTAAAATACGTATTTTAAAACTATAAGGTTTAAACAACTTTTCCCCTTGAAATAATTACAGTCCTCTCCAGGGAGCCGGGAGACCATACCTTGTCTAGAGAAGTGTACGTTTAGACTCTCATAATTACTTGGTGAATCAGCACGGGCTGATTTCCCAGGAGTTGGTTCCCACCATGGGGAATAATTTTCTGTTCCTGGGGGAGTCCCTTGGGAGACACCTTCTCTGATTCCTCAAGTCAGAGAAGTGCTCTGTGCTACCTCCCTGGCAGCCCTTTTTTATTTCCAACTGCATCTCCAGCTCTACCATCGATGACCGAATGTCTGTATGACTTACCTCTCCTATTAGATGTCAGACTCTTTGCCAAAGGGTCTATGCTTGCACCTTGTGTTTACTGAAGTAAACTTTAATTCCTGTTTTGGGGTGTTAGGGTCCTTGCTTGTCATAACCAGAGTCAGAATGCCCCAGAATCAGAACAAAGTTTTCAATACTGGATGTCTTAAAAAATATGTGTGTTGGGAGATACCCTTCAGTGATTTAAATATCTGAGTAGATGTGGAATATTCTTGATGCAAGCATTCACCAGAACTCTTCATAGAGAAAAACGTAATTTCTGAAAGTCTGAAAGAGTCATTTACCTAAGACAATGCAGTTTTTCAACAGGTCGGCAAAGGGACCACTTGTTTCTTTCAAAGAAACCCGTTTTTGGACAGTGCAGCAAGTACTGTTTGGACAGAAGTAAAGATTTGGAACTGAGAGTTCTTGGTAAATGGCTCTTGAGTGTGTCTTGTAAACCAGCCCTGGGTGAAGAGGCCCAGGATGCCCTGAGCTGGCACTACCTCTTCCTGGTCAAATGGAAATCCACGGCCCAAACACCTGGTCTGGGGCACAGCTGCATACTTCCTCTTGATTTAATAGCTCTGTCTCGGCTAAGGTTGGGGATGAAGTTCAAAAACATTGCAGATGCCTCGATGCACTGAAATGTGTTCACTTCTTACCGCGTGACAGCACTTTGCTCAGGGCTCTCTGTGCCAGCATTTCCTTAAAGGGCTTATGACTCTGGAAACAGCTGAATGTAAATTGGGAAGGTCTTGGCAAAGCTTTTGGAATTATCTGCTACTTTTCCAGCTTTCTAGTGCCTATTTACCTTGTTCTCTGTTTCTTCCCTCAACACTCCTTTCTCTTCTTCCCAATCACCCTTTAGACATTTCAAAATTGATGGACTCTTTGTGAAATAACTGTTATCAGCAAGGATCATCAATAGATGCTAAACCATCGTATGGAAGTTTGTCGGGGACAGGACGCGGGCCAACATATCGCTCCAGGGTTACCGACTAACTGTGAGGAGGCAAGGAACCTTCCCGACGGAGAGACCTGAGGGTCACTGCTTTACTCGAGGGATTGGATTTGGTGGAACACTTGTAGCAAGGCAGTCTCCTGACAGGATGCGCCATGAACCACACAGCATCACCTGTGGAGTGTTCTTGCCAGAAATGTTTAACCTGAATCTAATCCAGTCTCTAGACCTAGCCTTCAGTTGACGGGAAATACAGGGCAGAGACTAGAGACAAGGTAGACAATACAGGGCAGAGACTAGAGACAAGGTAGACAACGGTAGGACAAAACCATCAGCCAAACCAGAATATGGGAAATTTTACAAAACTGTCCAGGACTCTTGAAAAAATCAATATCATGAATAAAAAAAGGGGGTGGTTGCTGTTCTAGACTAGAGGATTTGAAAGAGTCTAAAGAGACATAACAATCAAATGTGGTGTGCTTACCTTATCAGATCCTGGTTCAAAGTGACAACAAAAACGAAGAATTTGATGATGAAGAACAGAAAAAAACACTAAGAGCCATTTGGGGGAATCTGAATGTGGACTGGGTATTAGATGAGAGTAGGGAATTAGTGTTAATTTTCCTAGCCGAGATGTTTACCTTGGGGCTTTTTAGAACGTCTGTATTCCTGGGCGATGCTCGTTGAAGCGTTTAGGGACGCAAGGTCACGGTGCCTGGACCCTCCATCCAAATTGTTCCAGGGGAGCCTGTGATGTAGCAGAATATTGACAGTCCTTGAGTCCAGGTGGCTTGTTGAGTGTTCACTGAGCCATCCTTCTAACTTGTATAGTTGTTTAAGTTTTTTAAAAGGGGAAGTAAAAGTGAAACGGTGGGCTCCTTGGTGAGTCTGGGGGAGGAGATTTTTTTTTTTTTAACCTGTGTCAATGAAAGGCAGCTCTGAAAAAAGAATTGGGTTCATTACTCTTAGAACCTGGAGTGGGGTGGGGGGAAGGGGCTTCCCTTATTGGCTGCTTTCTGCTTCCTCAGTTAATGGTCCTTTTTCTGTCTGTGGTTTAGGGCAGTTTCCGTTCTGTTTTCTTCCCTCAGAGCGGCCTTCCTGAACTAGCCATGGGGCATCTGGCCAGCCTCCTCCTCGCTTCTCTTATCCTCCCCGCTGGGTGAACTCCGTGCCTCTTAGCTTTTACCTTCACATGTTCCCAAGATCCTTTTCGTTTCTGGCTTAGTCCAAACCATTTTCTTCACCCGACTTGTGGGAGCCACAGTCCTTCGCCCATCATTCTCCTTCTTCCCTGTCACCTCTTCCTCCTCATTCTGAAAGTGCTTTCAGAGGCATTTGAGGTTTTATGAAACCTACCTGAGGGGATTTTCTGTCTACAGGACAAGAGGCACTGAGAGCGTCATCGACAATTGTGGGTGTGTACGTTTGGTGATGATGGGGACAGTGGTTGAGGGGATCCATTTACCACCCATGTGCTTCTTTACATCCAAGGGTCTTCGTATTCAAAGTAAATGTTTGTTGAGGGAAGGACTTTCTGGTTTCGGTGTTCAGTGCTGACTGCTCCATCCTGTAATTAGGGTCCGTGAACCATCTTGTCCTTGTCTACAGGCCTGGATGCCCAAGACTATCCTAGCAGGACTGTGATTTGAGCTTAGGACCAAGTATGTGTGGACCCCGGGGTCCAGGTAACCTAGTTGACCCAGGAGCCCACTGTAGGTCTTTCAGGATTGCAGAGGTATCGTTCGGTTCCAAGAATGAAGTAACAAACACAAAACTGGCCACTCCAGGGTATCGGAGACAGAACCCTGCCAACCTGATTGCCCACCCACCCCAGGCAAGCTGACCTTCAGGCAGCTGGGCAAAGCCTGAGGAATCTTGTGAAACAGGCCAAGGGGACCAGTCATCTGTGCAGAGAGAGCACGCAGAGCAAGGGGAAAGCCCACCAGTCCAACGCGTTATGTCATGAGACCTGGGTGTCTGGCTCTTTTTCTTTTTCATTCTTTGTTGTGAGAGTGTGTAATCACCTCATGTGAGTGACTCAGCTCTTCTGCCCTTGTTCGGCCTTTGCAATGCTCACCCTGTGCACCTTGTAACTGTTTCTGGGCTTTAGAAATACGTGACTGGAAATTCAGGGTTAAGATAGCAGAGCAAACCCGCACGTTTATAATCCTTTCCCCACATTTACTAAATGAAAATAAACCATTGACCCGCTAGACAGACACGACAGCTCTTCACTAATGGAAGTTCTAGTGCATGTAAGTCAGGTTTTACTCTAAACGCCTCACACAAAACTCCTTTTATTGCACGTGGGCGTTGGGCAATGCCCTCCATTGGAGGAGGAGGCTCCCTCCTGAGTCCTGGCAAAGCCCTGGGGTGGAGATCTGGAGACCCCGTGCAGACCTGGGAACCCAGAGGACTTTGGGGAAGAGGGATATTGAGTTTAAGGAACAAAATGAACTGACCCTGTTTGGATTCTGACTCGACCATGGCTTTCCTTGGCTGGTATTCTATGCCCAGAGAAGAAAACAGGAGGTCCTGTACCTTCCCCAAATGGTCTCTTCTCCTCTGAGTCCCATTCGCGAAAAGTAAACTTAAAAAAAATCTCTTACATAAAGACATGTATAGGACACCCTCCCCTACCGCTTTTACCTTCTAGTGTTTTTGTGTGTCTATTAAAATATACACAACATAAAATTTACTATTTTAACCATCTTTTAAGTTATAGTGCAGTGGCATTAAGTACTTTCACATTATTGTAGAACCATCACTACCATCCATCTCTAGAACTTTTTTGATCATCTCAAACTGAAACTCTGTCCCCATTAAACCTTAACTCCCCATCCCCTAGCCCCCAGCCCCTGGCAGCCACCCTTCTACTTTCTGTCTCTGTGAACCTGACCAGCCTAGGGACCTCATAGAAGTGGACTTGTAAAGTGTTTGTCCTTTTATGTTAGAATTCCCTTCCTTTTAAAGGCAGGATAATATTCCACTGCATGTGTATAGCACATATGTTTATCCACTCATCCATCAATGGACACTTGGGTTACTTCCACCATCAGGCTATTGTGAATAATGCTGCTATGAATAAATAACTTATTTTTAAGACTTGAATGGATGTGAGAAATGAATGCGTGTTAAGAGAATAAGTCAGGAAGAAAAGGGTGGCCTGGACATCCCGATTCAGGTTGGAGCTGTTCAGATGGACACCAAGAAATCCAGTAAGGATAAGCTCCTGTTCAGCTGTGAGTGTGAGAAAACACACCCAAGTGAGGGACTGTTTCGAAGCCAGGAAAGCCTGGAATTCCAGCTGCATTTTCTTGAGTTACTCGAGGCTCAGGCTTTTAACACATGATGACACAGTATGAATGAGTTGACAGTAAGCATCTGAAGGGTTCACTCTAGCTGTGTGCTCCCATCTTGTTGCATCGTCATGCATCTCAGATGGTTCACGTCAGGGTTTCACCTGTGCCAGGTGATGTCAAGAGAACGTTCCACTGCACAGTACAGAGGGCCCTGTTGACCCAAGCAGCGGTGTCACAGATGAATGTCACTGGAAGGAGAGGACACCCAGCAGCTGGGAGTGCTTAGGGCGCTGGGAACCCCTACCTCCACATGGACTGACCGACCACGGGTGGGCTGGCCTTTCACCTCTCTCTCAGGAGCCGCAGGGCCTCTCATCTCTGCTCTTCCTAACACATCTGCTCTCATTTTTCTTACAGCCTGCTTCCCTTGTGTAGGCCTCGTGAACGTGGCTCAGTAATGCCGCCAACCTTGACTTTCCAGCATTGCTTATTTCTATCAGCCACCTGCTTCATCCTCATCTGTCAGTTGTGTCTGCATCTCTCAGTTCACAATTTTGAGGGACACTCTGATTGGCAAGCTTTTGAACGCGTTGCCCAATGCAAGGCATCCAGTACCCTGGTTGGTGGGTGGAGAGTAAAGTGGGAAAGTGGGAGGCTGGCGGCGGGAATCCTGTGGTTTACAAGGGCTGCCCTTTTAAGAGATTGCAGTGGGCAGCCCATAAGACAATCGAGAGCGCTGGTTGGAAGCAGGTTGGATGAAAGAACAAACTGGTCGAAATGAAGAGGGAAACATCCTTCCCCACAGCTCGTGACCCCGGACGCGTTTAGCCTCCATTCTTCTTTGTGCAATACGTGGTCTTCTAGACATGCCTCGTTCACGGGAGAGGCTGTAAGACCTCTGCAGAAATGAAGCATTGTGATTTTGCTCTTCTTTAATGGAAAGTCCTCGGTTATATTAATTAAGTACCCAGTTAATTAACTCATCAGCCTCCAGATGTTTATTGAGTGCTGTCTACGTGCCAAGCACTCTGCTTTGTCTCTCCCATCAATGGGCAGAGGGTATTAGAGCCTGGACCACGTGTGGCTGAGAGATAAGACAAGCGTCCCAACATCTGGTGAGAATTTTCCAATCTCCCAGGCACTGTCTAGGAGCTTTTCATATATCATCTCATTCAATTCCCCAGGTGTTAGGTATTATAATTTCCCTGTTGTAGGGATTAAGCCAAGGCTCAGAAAGGTAAGTAGCTTGCCCAAGTCACATAGCTAGTAAATGTAGTGACCAGGAATTACACCTGAGATGGTCTTTCGCAAAGCTTGTGCGTTTAACGCTATATTTTTAAATTGAAGTATACTTGGCTTACAAAGTTGTGTTAGTTTCAGGTGTACAGCAAAGTGATTCAGTTATACATATATATATTTTTTTCAGATTCTTTTCCATTATACATTATTAGTAGATATTGAATATAGTTCCCTGTACTATGCAGTACGTCCTTGTTGTTTATTTATTTTATATACAGTAGCGTGTTTCTGTTAATACCAAACTCCTAATGTGGGATACCTACTTCTAATTGCATAAACTCTTCCTTCTCTTAATTCCTATCCCAGTAAGGACTCTTAAGCCCTTGGCAAAGCCGTGAATACAGGTAGGCATACAGGGGATACTTAATGGAAATATGTATTCTGTAGGCAGATGTCTAACTTCCTGCCAGAAATATAATCCAGATGCATCAATTTTAAAGTAAATTAAAAAAAATTACTGTGCCATTCTGATGATTAAGACATCCTTGAAATATTGAATTTTTTAAACAGTTAGCAGCTAGAAAGAAACTAAACATGGAAATGAGTCTGAAAAAATACAAACAATATTCTATCTTGAGAAAAAACGAGAGTTTACAGTGGTTAAAAAAATCAAATCACTATTTTAAACATTCTTTTAAAATTCTTCCAATGGCTTGTAGATGGACATTATGTTAAATTCATTTTGGTCCTGTAATTAAATATACTGTCATTATCAACTCCTTTATTCTTGAAGGAAATGACGTTCTCCATGATTTTCTCATGGAGAAATTTCTACTTCTAGAAATCTCTAGAATAAATCTCTAGTTCTAGGTTCCATCCAATTATTTAAATCTGTTTCCATATTTTTTCGCACATACGAAGAGACACAAAATTTAGAAAATAATTTAAGTAGTTTTTTTTAAAAAAACATCGAAGGGTAAATTAAAATATTCCAAAGAATTCGATCAATTCAATTAATTTTGCTTAATCCAAAATAGCTATAAAGTAACCATCTTGAAATTTCAGCATAGGACTGGTATGGCTTCAGAACCCTAAGAGATCTAAGGTCGCAGAGCAGGTGCTCAGAAGTTCCGTGGTTCCGCAGTTGTACTAAGCACCTGGGTCAGCAGGAAGATGAGAAGGGACCACAGTACAACAAGGGGGGGTAATTATTTCTCTCCCCTTCACGACACACGGGACTTTTTTTTTTTTTTTTTTTTTTGCTGTATTTGGGCCTCTCACTGTTGTGGCCTCTCCCGTTGCGGAGCACAAGCTCCGGACGCGCAGGCTCAGCGGCCATGGCTCACGGGCCCAGCCGCTCCGCGGCACGCGGGATCCTCCCGGACCGGGGCACGAACCCATGTCCCCTGCATCGGCAGGCGGACTCTCAACCACTGCACCACCAGGGAAGCCCCCACACGGGACTTTTTAATGCTAGAATTAGCACGTGCTTTGAAAAGAAAAGTTGGAAAATACAAGTTGAAAGAAGAAATCCATGTCAGCTAACAGGAGACTAAAGGAGGCTCAGAGGGTCCCTCACGCGTGCCCCCAGCGGCCCCACTGCCTCAAGCCAAGAGCAGTGCCCCGAAGAGGTTTCCCTGTGTGTCACTTCAGTCAACAGCACGCTTTGCTCTAACACGAGGGTCGTTGCCCGTTGGCCAAATCTAGCTCACCCCTGCTTTTGAATGGCCGATGAAGCAAAAATGGTTTTTCCATTTTTAAATGGTTGGAAAAGCCAAAGGAAGAAGAATATTTCATAAACATAAAACGTAGGTCAAATTCGAAGTCCGTGTCCATCATAAGGTGTTCCCGTAACACAGCCGCCCTTGTCCTTGTATGTATCGTCTCTGGCTGCTTTCACTCTGCAGCGGCAGAGCCGAGCGCCCTCCGCTGAAGATCTGGTTCTGTGGTGCATCAAGAAAGTGGAAACACAGAAAGGAACCCCTTCCACCCTCCCCTCCAAATCTCCTGTTCTATGGGCATCTCTGCTGGTTCTTCCTGCCTTCTCTCCGCTACTAGGGATGAAGTTTCCTTGCTCCCATCAAAGGTCAAACCCTGCCTTATCTAGGAGCCACCCGTCCTGTTTTTCAGTAACCTCTCTCTGTTATCTTTCTCTTTCCTCCACCATCTCTTTTATCTCTTTTGACTAGGTCATTCTTACCAGCACACAAACAAGCTCTAAAATCGTTCCCTAAAACAGCCTGCGCCTGATTCTCCTCTGCCTCTTTGCTCTACGCCCCTCCCCAGGGAACCTCAAGTGTGCCAGTGATCCCACTGTGACCACCACCTCCCTTTCCGTCCTTCCTGTTCTCACCCCTCCCCTGAACCTGAGCTCGTAAGGACCACCATGTCGCCAGAGCAGAGGTGACATCTCTTTACTAATTCTCAAACTTCCAGCAGCATTAGCTATAGTCGAGAATCCCTTCTTCCTTCCAACAAGATTCTTCCCTTGGTTCCGGCACACGATGCCCGCCTAGACTTCCTCCTCACTCACTGTCCGCCTCTCTCCTTGCTCCTCCCCCGAGTCCAGTATCCAGCTCTCAGTCCTGGGCTGTCTTTCCTCTCCATGTGCTCTTTGTACATCACCCCATCCAGGCCCGTTGCTTTCTACGCCATCACGTTCAAGTAACTCCCAAATGACTATCTTCCCCGTGACGCCCCCTGAGCAACTTGACTGTGTCATTGATGTCTTCTTGGGGATATCAAATAGGCATTTCAACTGTAAAATGACAGAAACACAACTCTCGATTTTCCAGCACAAGCCTGTTCCGCCCACTTTCTCAGCTCAGTAAGTGGTCCCGAAGTTGTTGAGGCCAAAAATCTCGGAATCGTGTGAGATCCTTCTCTTTTGGCTCAGTATCTCTGTCCGCACCCTCCCTCACCCTGAATCAGGTTCAGTTCAGTTGATGCCACTCCCCCTTCAGCGTATTTCCTGAGTCCATCCATCCCTCCCATCTCCACGGTTGCCACTCCAGCCCATGCCTGCCTCTCGCACCTGGGCCCCTGCAGGAACTTCCACCTGGTTGGAACAGGCGGAACAGGTTCACTGGTGGGAACCCTTGTCCTTTCAGCATGACCGGGCTCCTGCCAACTCTCCAAACTCACCTTCTACCTCCCTCTCCCTTGCTCCGACCTGCTGTGCATTCCTGGGCCGTGACCCTGCCAAGCAGGGTCACTCTTGGGACTTAACACTGGGGCTCCTCATTGTTTGGGTTTCCTCTGAGGTCTCCGCCTTCACGACCCACGTGAGAGCAGACCTTCTGGTCCCTCTACCTCACAACTCTCTGTACATTTTCTTAGGACATCACGTTTTGCATGTATCTTGTTTATTGGTTTCTTTACCTGGATTTTGTCTATCTTTCTTCTCCAAAATATAAGCTCCAAATGTAAGCTCCGTGAAATGTCAGCTCTGTGGAAACAGGAATTCATGTATTCCCAGACCCTAGAATTATCCTTGGGTAGTTCTGTAGATAGTGGTTGATTATAGTTCCAAGACTATCATGTATCCTTTGCCTTTTTCTGTGCAAATTTTCCCCTCATATTTGTTATCATACAATAGTTTTGCATACTATTTTCACTCAACATCAATAGGTAGATTTTTTTTAACACGTTATTTAACCGTATTCGTAAGCATCCCTTTAATGACTGTATAATACTATATTCTGTGGTTGTTTACTTGGCTTATTTCACTGTCATTTGACGTTTAAGTAATTCCTGATTTTTCACAGTTATAAGCAGCACGTTCATTTGTGTGTGTGTGTGTGTGTGTGTGTGTGTGTTGCCCTGTTTCCTCTGTGCCTCCACGAGTGCATAGATGGAGGCCTGTGATCACTGCAGCATCTTTCAGAGGGCTGTGCACCTGGTCTGGCTTGATGGGGAGAATAAGCCAGTGTCTAGAGTGCAATTAGCATTTGAATTAGTGACATGAGGATAAACAGGTGATTATCCCATTTAACAGCTGTTGAACAGTGTTAAAGAGACACTGACAGCTTCAGCTTCAAATATTCGGTTAAATAACAAGTCGTTCAGAAAAAAAAGTAAAAAACTATTGGGTTTTAAAAAATATAAATGAAAATAGGCTTTCAAAAGTTAGGACCTTTCAATGTGCTTTAAACAAAACTAAATCCATCAACTCCTAAATCAAGTGGCTTGTTTAAAAAGTGAACAGCCCAAACAACAAAAATAAAAATGTAACTTCAGTTTATATCACTATTACTATCACTAAATTTAATCATACCCTATATATCCCATTTACATGGTAATTCTAAGATGGTTCTTCTAAATACAAAATGAGAAAAGAACTGAGGTAATTTTCTGGAATATATATGCAAACCCATAATTCTTCTTTCACTTTTCCAGATATTTCAATATAAGAAATACATATTCAAAATTATTAAAATATTTGTGAATGTTTTTAAAAAAAGTAAATAGCACAAATAATCACATTTCATACTTCCTGCCTTTTGTCTGAGGAGCTCAGAATGATTTACAGATGGTCTCACGATACCCCTTCAGTTAGCCAAGGACCACCTAGTACTGACCCAGGATCTGCATTTTGCCCGTGGGGAAGCTCAGTCATAGGCTGTCCACAGACGTTCGTGGGGCCACATTTCAGAAGAAGAGACAGAATTGGAACTCACTTGAAGCATCAGCTGTTTTAGTCTTGGTGAAAATCGTATTGAGATTCTTTAGGGTCCGTAACAGGTGAGGATACTTTTATTGTCCGTGATGTTTATCTTGACAGTTTCCCTCTAATTACTCATTTTGGATTTGCGCTGTGGGAACCTTGCTGTCTGACGTGGCAGGGACCTCACGGAAGGTATCGTTGCGACTATTTGCTTTGGTTTCACGTCCGTTTATGCTTCTTGACTTATTTGCCTTAAGTTTTAGGTTCGTAGGATTTAGGGTCAAAACAGATGCAAAACTTCCACAGGTACAGAATTACAACTAGTGGTCTAGGTTTTCCACAAGTTCTACAGAAGTCAGCACAACTTTCATCGGGCCAGCCTTCCCTTGGTGACAAAGCGGCAAAATCTTAGCAGAGGGCATGCTGGGCAGAGGGTGACTTTCATAAAGTCAATGGCATTTTCTCCCCGTGGACACGGGTACCCAGGCACCAAAACCACAGAGGAGCAAACGGACAGAGACAGCATACCGGCTCCCTGGGCATCTTCCACTCAAACTTTCCCAGCATAACACTTGGAAACCAATGTCATTTATTCCTGAAAAAAGGTGCATTAAAAATATTTTTCCTGGGCTTCCCTGGTGGCGCAGTGGTTGGGCGTCCGCCTGCCGATGCAGGGGACGCGGGTGCGTGCCCCGGTCCGGGAAGATCCCACATGCCGCGGAGCGGCTGCGCTCGTGAGCCATGGCCGCTGAACCTGTGCGTCCGGAGCCTGTGCTCTGCGACGGGAGAGGCCACAACAGTGAGAGGCCCGTGTACCGCAAAAAAATATATATATATATAACATATATATATATATATATATATGTATATTTTTCCTGTCACAGAAATAAAAATCATTATTCTTTAGAAAGCTGACTTTTACTCTTCATGGAAAAGTCCAAGTGATATCCCATTAAGCCCAGCGCCGGATTCTTTAGCCGTCCAGCCCCTTCTGCAGGTGTTCGGATCTGAGGGAACAGCAGGGGCCTCACCTTCCTGTTGGTGAGTTGACTTGCTTGCACACATGTAAATCATCCCCTTCCATTTTTTCACGATCAGCAAGATAGTCCAAGGGTCAGATCCTCCTCAACTGATCTGGCACGTGATTTGTTGTAGAGAGAGAACTCTGTTGTGCTTTTTTTTGGAGGTGGCAATAGAGAAGAGGTGGGTTAGAATAGGTTGGGTTAAGCTTGACTTACTCTGTGGATGTCCCAAAGTTTGAGTGGGATAGGCTTATAAAAATCCATTCGTTGTTTATCTGAAAATCAAACTTAATTGGGCATCCTGCACTTTTTTTTTTTTTTTTTTTTTTGCGGTACGCGGGCCTCTCACTGTTGTGGCCTCTCCCGTTGCGGAGCACAGGCTCCGGACGCGTAGGCTCAGCGGCCATGGCTCACGGGCCCAGCCGTTCCGCGGCATGTGGGATCCTCCCGGACCGGAGCACAAACCCGTGTCCCCTGCATTGGCAGGCGGACTCCCAACCACTGCGCCACCAGGGAAGCCCCATCCTGTACTTTTAAATTTGCTAAATCAGGTTAGCTAGTCAGGTTAGAGCTGGAAAGTCTTCACTGGACGGCATCCTGGCACCCTGGGAGATTCCCAGCATACTTCCTGTAGGCGGAGGGGCTCCATTTTGTTCGGCTTGGACCTCCAGATGGGCACACAGTTCCAGGGGCTGCTGCCTCCCTCCCCATGAGAAAGATGGAATAATAACAGTTTGTGAAGATCTTTCTGATCCTCAGTGAATACATTATATTAATGAAGTTATCACTTTAAATGAACCCTGGCACCTGCCCTTGTTCTCTTAACTAAGGCCGTGAGGACAAGGCAGAGGGGTGAACGGAGGGGGAGAGGAAAATCGGGAAGATGCAACGATAAGACCTCTACGCTCCTATCAGCAGTTCTAGAACAGCTCTTTCAGCAGAGAAGGAACATGGCATCCATCGCTGAGTGAAGTTTTAGGCTCTAAATGATGCTTCTACTCATAGGAAATTTTTCAGTGTGTTTCCTCCTTGGGTGTCTGGGTCTTTTGTTTTCAGCTGTGCTCTGCACAGGAGCTGGAAAGCTAACTCCCCAAAAGTGAACTTCCTCTCCTTCTATAAACTGACCCCTGGTGGTTGCTATAGCAACTGCTAAGAGAGCCTAATGAGCAGTGTAAACAAGGCTGATTCCCAGCGCTGGGGCAGGGCAGCCCAGGAGAGGGATGGGGAGGGATTTGATGTGCCTGAAAAGTGGCTCTTGGGGAGAGTTGGAAATGCTGCAAAAGCTCCGGCCCTTGCTCCCTCCTCCCCTCCTGTCTTCCCAGCGGGCCAGGAGAGGAGACAGGCTGTAGGCGGGCAGCGTGCAGGGGCCTGCCTTGGACGCCGAGGGGCTGAACACCATGTGACCGGAAGATGGAATCTAAACATTCACCCAGAGCCCTAGGCAAGAAATGTGCCAATCTGACCCTGAAAAACAAACCACCTGTGTCGCTGCCACACCTGCTTCAGGCCTGAGCTGCCGTGGGTGCTGGGCAAAGGGGTTTTATGCGCTCAGCCGCGCTTTGGTGTAATGACTCAGGCGGAACCTGAGGCAGAAGCCTGAAAGTTTCTGCGCTGCCTGCGTTGATGCTTTTTCCTTTTTGGAAGGAAGGATGGTGAAGGTATGTGGTACCTAAGAGCACTATGATTATGAAGCTAAACACACACACGCACATACACACAACACACACACACACACGTACGCACATGCACACACATACATACACACATACACATACATGCGCACATATACATACAAACATTATACACACATACATAAGATACACATATACATATACACACATATATACACACATACACACACACACTTTTTTTTCCCTCCAGGAACTTGGCTACTACTGGCAGGAAACTTTCTGCACATAATAGCAGAGGTTACAGTATTAATTTCAGTTTTCCTTGGTTAACTCTCTCCCACCCTCATCCAGTTTACTCTAAAGGTTTTGTACATTAAATACGAACTGTATGATGCATATTACACCACAGGTTCCCTACAGGCCTCCTAAAGAGATAATCCACATTGGTGGGTTGGGTGGGAAATCCCATGTTGTTATGCCTTTTACACAGCCAGTGTAGGTGTTCATTTCTTTCTATGAAAATCAGTATTTCTCAGCCCCCCTGAGAGGAAGTCTAGTATAATGAACTGCATTTACTTCTATACTAATCATTCTATGTTATCCTCACACATATATTATTTCATTAGATCCTACAACAACCCCCAAAATCATATAGGGAAAACTATACCTCTAATCCGTTCTTCAGTTGAGGAAACTGACATAAGAGAGATTAGATGACTGTATCACAGGGATATTAGCGTTTAAAACTTTGGATATAAAAGAAATTATAAAAGGTCTGAGTTGCCATTATTACCAAGACACCAAACTTCCCAGTATTTACACAACTCTAGGTAGTAAAGAAAATTTATATTAGCTACATTTTATATAAGCTACAATATAAAGCCTTATATTTATACAGCATTTTCCTCCCATATGTTCAAATATCTTCTATTTAGTATTATTCTTTACATTATCTTTTCACAGTAGGTGGTCAGGTTCTATTGTTTTAATCTGATTCTTAATTCCTGCCAGCTCTCCATTTTGTTATCTGGCATCAAAAGACTGCTTTCATTTTCCTTTAAAACCATATTAACAACTATGGTCCAAGACAGACATGCTGGAAGCTTATTCCCCTTAGTTAGAAAGAACAAATAAGAGACCTCACCACAGTTCTTGCTTTTTCCACAAAATTTCTTCTTCTTCTTTTTTTTTTCTTCCCTTTAAATTAAGTCACAGGCCATGGCATTTGTGGGCTCAACCCCTTCCTGGTCGGTGGGCCATGGCTTTGTGAGATTTTTAGTAAGATAAAGGGAAGGAAATCTGGACTAGCAATGCTATTTCCTCTGGGAAAATAGGGACATTTATGAAAAGTAGCAGTATTTTGGAACCCATTGTTTTCTTATTAATGTTCAATGGTGGGAAGAGAGGGCTGTCTTCTTCTAGATACAATTTATGACAGCCAGGGATGGGTTGGTAGCAGCCTCTGTGAGTAGGATGGCTTGTGCAATCAAGCAATGCATTCATTTCAGTGCTACAAACTTGCAGTCTCCACCCCTAAGACCAAGGGGCTAGATTCTGATGGCATCCAGTCTCTCCCTTAGGACAGGATTAGTCTCTGTCATCAGAAGTTACCGCTTATTGAAGAGGCTCTCCTTTCTCCACTGTACATTCCTGCTTCCTTTATCAAAGATAAGGTGACCATATGTGCGTGGGTTTACCTCTGGGCTTTCTATCCTGTTGCATTGATCTATCTTTCTGTTTTTGTGCCAGTACCATACTGTCTTGATTACTGTAGCTTTGTAGTATAGTCTGAATTCAGGGAGCCTGATTCCTCCAGTTCCGTTTTTCGTTCTCAAGATTGCTTTGGCTATTCGGGGTGGGAGGGAGGGAGATGCAAGAGGGAAGAGATATGGGAACATATGTGTATGTATAACTGATTCACTTTGTTATAAAGCAGAAACTAACACACCATTGTAAAGCAATTATACTCCAATAAAGATGTAAAAATAAATAAATAAATAAATAAAAGGATCATAAAGCAAAAAAAAAAGTTGTTACCAGAAGTGTTGAGGTTTCCATGGAGACCAACTTTTCAATCCCCAGCCCTAGGCATCCTTCCCTCAGATGGTGCAGGATTTTACCAATCAAATTTTCAGACACAGATGACTTCTCCCCTCAGTTTGGGACATCAGCAAGCTCTGGAACCAAGACCCACCCCCACCCCCCCATCACAGAGCCTGCCCACTCTACAGAGGGGAGGGGGCCCCCGGATCTTTGAATCTTCCAGGTTGTATGTAGGGACCTCCTCATTATAGGGGGAATGACTCCTGACATCTTTGAAATGAAAGCTCTAGTTTAAGTTCTTTGAGCAGAGGGAGAAAGAGAGCATAAAATGTCATTGCTGGAAGGAAACTTAGAAATCATTCATTGGAACTAGATTTCCCACATTTTAAATATCAGGGTTCCTTTCATTGTCAAAAAATTCCTGTGTGATAGTGGTTGTGCCTTTATTCCTTCTAGACTAGAAGTATCCAGTAGAAATAAAACGTGAGCCACATGTGTAACTGTAAATTTTATAGTAGCCACATTAAAAAAGTGAAACTAAACGGATGATTCTCCATAGAAGATATAGAAATGGCCAAAAAGCACATGAAAAGATGCTCAACATCAGTAATCACTAGGGCAATGCAAATCAAAACCACAATGAGGTACCACCTCCCAACTCTTAGGATGACAGCGATTAAAAACAAAGAAAATAACAAGTGTCAGTGAGGATGTGGAGAAATTGGAACCCTTATGCGTTGCTGGTGGGGATGTAAAATGGTGCAGCTGCTGTGGAAAAGAGTGTGGTGGTTTTTGAAAAATTAAAAATAGTTACCATATGGCCCAGCAATTCCACTTCTGGGAATTGAAAGCAGGGTCTTGAAGACTATTTGCACATCCACGTTCATAGCAGTGTTATTCACAGTTACCAAGAGGTAGAAGCAATCCAAGTGTCCAACGACAGATGAATGGACAAACAAAAGCTGGTAGCTACGTACAAGGGAGAATGATTTGGGCTTAAAAACGAAGAAAATTCTGAAAAATGGTACAACGTGGATGAACTTTATGGACACTGTGCTGAGTGAAACAAGCCAGACACAAAGGATAAATCTTGGATGCGTTCACTTATCTGAAGTCCCGAGAATAGTCAAATTCGTAGAGACAGAAAGTAGAATGGGGGTTACCAGGGGCTGGGGGACGGAGGATGGGGAGATACTGTTTAGCGGGTAGAGTTTCGGTTTGGGTTGATAAAAAAGTGCTGGAGATGGATGTTGGTGATGGTTTCACCACAATGTGAAAGTACTTAGCACTACTGAACTGTACACTTAAACATGGTTAAGGTGGTACATTTTATGTTGTGTGTGTTTTATAACAATAAATAAAAGAACAGGCAAGAATAATTTTAATAACATATCACATGTAACCCAACAGAATCAGAATATTATCAGTTCAACATGTAATCAATACTAAAAAACTATTAATGAGACAGTTTACATTCCTTTTTCGTACTAAACCTTCAAACTCTGTTGTGTATCTTACTATTTCAGCCTATCACAATGGCCACGTGTTCAGGGCTCGAGGGCCACATGTGGCTAGTGGCTACCATATTAGATATATTGCTTTAGACAATATTTGGTGGGAATGTGGCTTCAAGGACTCCTTGCAATTGCTCCTGGACCCCCAGGGCCCCTTAAGCCCTAGGCTGGGACCTTGATGACTGTCACACACTGGGCGTCTTTACCCTCCACAGGGTAAGAGAAACAGAGGTCTTAACCAGGCATTGGTGACAGTCAGGTGTCCAGCCTGAACAGAGCTGGCCCCTGAGCAGTCGCCCTCAGGTACGGTTTAGGAATTAAGATAAGGTTCTTAAGGAAGGTTTACTGATGTCTAAGCAAAAAAATGAAGTCCTTAAGAATTGGCAATACAGAAGACAAGAAATTGATTTGGCAGTGATAGGGCTTGGAGGGAAAAGTCTCGGGCAATGTGGCATCCTCATCACTGCTAAAAAAGAAAAGCCTTACCGTAATCCTTCTTGGATAGCTTATTAATGAGTCCGTTTCCTACCTTCCTTCCCTCCCTCCCTCCCTTCCTTCTTTCCATCTTCCCTCCCTCCCTCTTTAAGTGTACTTCTCCTGGGCCCCTCTGTAATGTCACGGTCCCTCTTGAGGTCTTATAAGAGCAGTCCCCCTCCAGTCCCCCAGCCCCTTCTCTCTGCTCTGGGGGCTGGGTGGGCAGGGACCTGGCGGCCAGTCCTCCAGGCCCAGGGAAGCAGAGGCTGCAGCCGTTCGCCCCGCAATCTGCCGTCGCTGTGGGAAGCTGGCAGGTTTCTGGAAGAGTGCTTACTGGGAATGCCAGGCCTCCTCCCTGACCTTCAGGCGCTCTGCTGCGGGTGTGGAGGGTCCGCGCCACCCTGCGAATTCCTGGGCTTCCAGAAACGGTTCTCACCTGCCAGGGACTTCATCTGGCCAGCCGCCCAGAGGAGACAACATGAAGTGCTGCCCGTGGGGGGTTAGGGGTTGCGGAGGCTCCTGTGACGTGTGGCTGTCAGCTCAGGATGGCAAAGCGCTGGATTTGATGAAAAGGCACCTTTCCTCAAACACAACCCCGCTCACCAGCCAGACAAACGCTGGATGAGCAACACGTATGCAACACAGATGACCTTAGCAGGGGATGGGCAGGCCTGTGTCCGGCCCCGGAGCGTGTGTGTGCGCATGCTTGTCAAGAACAGGGTGTGAGCCAGAGGGAGAGGCGGTGCAGTTTCAGGTCCTACCACTGTTTTATGATCTCAGAGTCAATTTCCTCCTCCGGAAAGTCAAGGGAACAGCTGTCACCGTCAGGCACGGCCCTGTGGCCTCGGAGTGGTGCTGGTGAGCCTGAGGCAGGGCTGGTACTTCTCCGGCCTGAGACGGAGCAGTTGCTAGGAGGGGAGGGGGCGTGGCGGCCTGCCCCTGGGCCTGCCCCTCCTCTACCGCGGCTTCTGCCCGACCTCCTGGGAATGGCAGGCGGCGTCCTGCCCAAGAGGCCGTGGGCTCCAGCTCTCAGCCGTGCAGAAGGAGGAGTGCTGACTGGTGTCATTTTTATTTTCAGAAGCATAGGTTTGCTGGGCTGCAAGGGCTCCACTGACAACCCTGGGGTGTTTTGACACCAAAGCTAGGGCTAATCAGTGACCTGGTGCATCAGGAAAGTGGCCTGAGAAACACGGGGCTCTGCTCCGTGCAGAGCAAGGCCCTCGCTCTGGGGACCTGGTTTTGGGTGACGTCCGGGTGCTCGGCTGAGATTTGGAATCAGTGACATCGCTGCCAGGCCTCCCCCTTCCTTGGATCCCCGTGGGTCCCAGGGAAACAAACAGCCGCCCCGCCCCCCTTCTCAACACCCAGGCTGCCTGTGATTGTTTAAGGCAGACCATCCAAGGCAAACAAGGATAACGGCCTTGACGCTGCTTTGATTCCCCTTTGGGATTAATGTCACATGAATAAACAGTCCACAAAGCCTATACTCATAGAAACGCTTAGGATGTGGAATTGGAGCCAAAGGGTGCCTGTGGACAGCCAGGGACAGGGGACGTGGAGGGATGGGTGGGGCTCAAGAGGAGAGGGAAGGCGAGGGGGAAGCGGGCTCGCGGGTGGGGCCGCTGGCTCCAGGATTCGCGAAGGGGCGAGTCGGCGGCCACGGTCAGCGGGACGTGAGAGCTAGCCGGGGACTCCTGCCACGACAGCTGAGCCTGAAGGAGATCCCGAGCCGCTCAGCACAGGGAGTAGGAAACCCCACAGCCCCGTTCACCGAGCCGCATCCTCTGGGGCCAGCCCAGCTCGCCTGCTGCTGAGGCTGCATTAATTTCCTCTAGCGCTGGTGGCCCTTAAGCCCCTCCAGGGAGCTGCCCTGTGGTCAGTTGAGTGATCACCTTCTTTTTTTTTTTCTTTTTTAAAGGAACAGATCTGAAGCAAATACGGTAAAATGTTAAAGTAATTGGCGGGTACCTTGTTTCTGTACTTTTCTACATCTTTTAATTATTTCATAATTCAGTAAAGTGTATTTAAACAAAAGGCACTGGATACGCTTTATTTCATCCGGTGGAAGCTGTTTGGGGATGTCGTGGACGCTCCCTCGGCGCCTCCTTTGTTCAGATTCCAGGCGGGGCCAGGAGGGCTGCAGTCACTGACTGCCTTGCTGGGGGCGGGGGCGGGCGCACCTCGGGGCAGGGCAGCCGCACACCGTCCGGGGTTGGCGCAGCAGGAAATCCTGGCCCCCCATGCTCACGGCTCCGCTGGTCCCAAGGTGTGCGGGGGAGGGAGGGCCCACGCGGCCTCGGTTTCCCGCCGCTGTCCCTCGGCTGGAAACATCCAGGATGAGTCATCCATCCTCCTCGGGAAGTCAGTAGTAATCGCCCCGTTTCACAGCGAGGGGGGGACAGCAGCACCGCAGGGTGTGACCTGCCTGAAGCCGGAGGGAAGATAAATAACCGGGAGGAAAAACCAGAGCTGAAAAGCTCCAGCTGAGATTTAAGGCCTTCAGCTGGCTGGTGAGCTGTGAGCAATTCCGGGAAGGGCTGGATTCTCGCAGACACGGGCCTGTGTGACCGCAGGGGCCTCAGTGCAGCCGGGACCGGTCAGTGGTTTCTCAGGGCCATGGGGTCTACCTCTGACCACTTCACACACCCTGGCCGGTTTCCCGCGGGCCAGCTCCGAGGAAAGCAGCCCATAGTTCAGACATTCAGAGAAGGTGGCTGGACGCTCGGGAACTGGTAGGACTGGTTTCCAAGGCTGGAACCACCAGGAGATGCCAGGAGGACAGTTAGGTCAGGAGAAGCATTCCGGGTGGACGGAAGGCTACCAATCTATAGGCGTCTAGGGAAGCTTCTGGAATCTCTGACTCTTTCTGTCTGTCTGTCTCCCCTGGACATTTTACATCCTGGAGTTGCTCCTGTTATGTGGTGACCTTTCCACTGACCCGTCTGGGAATTGTGTTGGAAATAAAATCCAAGCGCTCAGGATCCCCTCCGAGAATTCCCATGCATCTGATGTTACTCTAAACCACTTGCTATAGTCTTGGAAAAAGTTAAGACCCTCAAATATTTTTCAAGCTGGTGAGTGTGGCTTGGATTTTTTAAAAAAGTGTTCCTTTTATAGAGTACTTTTATTTTTGTGGTTATTTATTTTTTAAGTCAAGACTTGAAGTATGGTTACTACTGCCTCGTACACAAAGTGTTTCCTTTGAGTACGGCTGTTTCAGATCCTGGGAGACCAAGGTCATCATTTAGGTGTAAGGACTTTGAACAGTTGGGTCCTGTGTTCCGTCAGGGCACTTGAGGAGCTGATTCTATTTGCTGCTCCAGAATAACAGCCCTCCCACATTTTTGAGGAGAGACAAGGATTCATTTGCCCGAACTATTTATCAGTGGTTTTGAAAGACAGGGAGATGTTTATTTTATGAGAACATTTGTCCCACCTTAATTTGCAAGGGATAAAAAAACCATAGCCGCCATGAAATATGATAGAAAAGTATTTGCTTCTTGTGAAACACGTGAATGTTTGTGATAGAATCTCTTCCACATAGAAACGCCTTAGAAATAACTCTCCCTACCGTCCCATCTCTCCTGTTGTCTCCGCGTCATGTTTTTTTCATTTGGTGGGAGGCACACTCCAAGTCTCCGTCCCACTCAGCGGGACCTCGCTGCCTAGTTTCCTCCTTCCTCACCCAGAGGAAAGTCCCCGCGGCCCATTTTCTGGGCATTGCTTTTCCACTCTTTCATAATCTATTATTTTGACCTTGAGAGGAGAGAGGAGGCTTGGCAGTGCGCACTCCACGTGGAGCCAGCACTGCTGGCGTCCGTGCCCTGGTGGCGCATGTGTGCCCGTGGCTGCCGCAGCCCTGTGTCCCCGAGTGTGCGTTGGTGCCTGCCGTCCCGCATCCTGGCCCCCCAGCCAGGGGCTGCGGGACACTGGGGGCCGGAAGGACTGTCCTGTCAGGCTCCATGCGGAGTGCAGTGTTCCTGGAGGCCTGGGTCAGCAAAGAACATTCTTGGGGGAGAAGGTGTGTGTGTGTGTGTGTGTGTGTGTGTGTGTGTGTGTGTGTGTGTGTGTGTGTGTTACAGAAAGAGAGAGACAGAGAGAGGTAAGAGAGAGATAAAAGAGACTCTGCTTTAAAAGTAGATTTCAACTAATTTTTTCTAGGACGGTACCTGATAGTTTTGATTCTTTTAAAGATCAGTTATAAAAACTGCACACTCGCAGTGGTTGAGAATCCGCCTGTCAATGCAGGGGACATGGGTTCGATCCCTGGTCTGGGAAGATCCCACAGGCTGTGGAGCAACTAAGCCACGACTACTGAGCCTGCGCTCTAGAGCCCGCGAGCCACAACTACTGAGCCTGCGAGCCACAACTACTGAGCCCACGAGCCACAACTACTGAAGTCCGTGTGCCTAGAGCCCGTGCTCCGCAACAAGAGAAGCCACCGCAATGAGAAGCCCGCGCACCGCAACGAAGAGTAGCCCCCGCTCGCCGCAACTAGAGAAAGCCTGCGCGCGCAGCAACAAAGACCCAACGCAGCCAGAAACAATAAATAAATAAAATAACAAAATAATTATGTAGAAAAAACCCCCAAAACAACAAAAACCTGCACACTCTATGCAAGACAGTTTATTCTTAAATGAAGACATCGATGCAGTGAGAGGAATACTGGGAAACTGCGGGGCGGGGGCGGGGGGGTGAGGAAGCAGAGCAGTGAGGGTGAGTGGGGGTCTCCGGGTCCCACACTTTGGTCCCTGCTCCCCGCCCACCCCCCGGGCTCGCCCTTCTCTCCCTCCCGGCCCGGCTCCCGCTGGCAGAGAGAGGCTCCCGCCCTGGCTCACTCCATCAGATGAAATGAAGGGAAATCTGGTTTGCTGCTAAATGGACTCACTGTAGGCATTTAGGGGTAAGCTGACCTGAGGGGCCTATCAGACACTGGGAATTTCAGTGTTTTTCATCATATTTCTGGGAAGTTCTTCCAGAATCCAGGTGGTTATGTCAGGATACTGATTTGCAGGATTTAAAATCACTTTTAATCAGTATACTTGTCATCTGGAAATAGCCAGTGCATGCACTGCCATTATGTATGTATTACTATATAAACATATAAAGTTTGTATATAGTACATAGTATATGGTATATACACAGCATATGGTATATAGAGTACATCGTGTGTATATATATATTATATGTTATATATGGTATACAGCTGACCCTTGAACAACATGGGTTTGAATGGCGTGGGTCCACTTATACATAGATTTTTTTCAATAGTAAATATGACAATATTATATGATCTGAGGTTATTTGAATCCTCAGAGGCAGAACCATGGAATTGGAGGGATTGCATATACAGAGGGCCGCATGTAAGTTATACGAGGATTTTCATTGGCGCAGAGGGTTGGTGTCCCTAACCCTGTGTTGTTCAAGGGTCAACTGTATGTATGTATGTATATTACAGTATATGATCTATATATAGTTTATGGTATATATATAGTTCATGGTATATATGTAGTATATGCTATATAGTATATTGTGTGTATATATATATATACACACGTATATTTATATATATTCACACACATACACGTATCTTCAGGTAAACAAGGATATTTAATAAAAATGCACAGGGTGTTTTCCTTTTTATTTCCTAAATTACCTAATCTTTAATTCCCATCTGTAATCAATCATTCACAGCTGAAGAGGGCTGAGGCATTGTTGCTGAGCATTCTACTTCCTTCCTTGAAGGGAATTTTCCATCTGCATCCCAAGAATTTTACGCTCTTAAACGCTTGTAGTGAAGCTTCTGCTGCACCACGGTCAAATCTTAGACCCTGTACTCAAAGGCAGATGCATCTATTTCACTGCCCAAGCCACCCAGTCATTTAATCCCTCATTAAGTGAATTAAATCATTATTCAACAAACGTTTGTTGATTGTCTGCTCTCCGAACAGCTAATATAGTTAATGCCTTGCTCAGCTACATCCAGGAGCTCATAATGAAGTTTTCCCATGAGGATGGGTATGATTTGAGAGAAAAGACACTCCTGGAACAATGGAGCAATACAGACTCGCTGATTGGGACGCCTGATGGACTTACTGTCTTGTCTTTAGAGACTGCTAAGCTGGTGCCACCACACCGTTCCCTTCTTTTTGCTGTGCCCTCCTGTCTCCATGGTTACCAGGATTCCCAGTGTTATGAGAGTGTATCCCAAACAGGGAGCCCTTATCCAGTCTATCCTGGGAATTCACTCTTGGTGTCCATTTCCCCCTTGTCTGTTTCATCCAAGTATCTGGGTCCAGTTACCGTATTTCACTGCTTCTGTGATACACATTGTTTCTTATTTTCACACATCTGATATTGGAATACATTTAAAATTGGTGGTGAGTCACAATTGGCTAAGGTTTCTTTCTTTCTTAGTGGCACACCAACTAATGATACTAATGACTGTATTTTAGACTTGCTGGAATATTGCATGTGGGCCCTTGAGCGATCCTGAACCGTGACAGTGGTCTTAACAGCTCCCTTCCTAGCAACCGAGAGGACCCAGGCATCCTATAAAAAAGGCTCCTCTCCTATTACTTCTGGAATCTTCCAGGTGCTGTCTTTTACTTGACACCAAACCCACCTGACTCTGTCTTGGCAGCTGTGGCTTCAGTTCTCTTGTCCCCTAGCATCCCCCATGGTGTCCGTGTCCTGCCTGGGTTTCCCTTCCACTCCATGGGGCTGTCTGTACAGCTGAATCCTGCCTTTGCTTCCAGGCTCCATCATCTGCTGTGTCCTGGCTGTGTGCTCTGCAGTCTGGGGGCCCTTATGCCCATGGGTACCCAGTGGAGCAGGGACCAGGCCGGCCTGCTAGCCGGGGAGAGGAGTTCTGAAGGAGAACTCGGACTCTGCTCTTGAATTTTGTATCCTCAGCACTTTGCACAGTTACTTGCACATAATAAGGGCTCACGAAATGCTCATGCAATAAATCCATGATCCAACAGATTCATCATTTTCATCTATGTGACATACAGGCGCAGAACATCTATTTTTGCGTATTTTTTCCTTTTTCCCATGACAAGGGGGAGTTAGAGCACAGAGCCGCTCCTTAGCAGGGCTGAGGCATCTGGTCTTGAGCGGTTTGCTGACCTTTTCACTTAGATGAGATGGTTTTGTCGTTTTCTGCCCCTCTGGCTGGGACGGGAGGTGGTTAGCTTTGCTGGCGCCGGGCGAGGTGGGGCATCGGCATCTGACCGCTCTTTCTGCACAGCCTCGTACCTGGCTTAGCCTTGAAATTTCCAGTTCCCCTGGGGCAGGTCCAAGTTTGTGGCTGAGGCTCGAGCTGGGGCCAGGTAAGTCTCCACAGGCCTTTGCCTTCTGGTTCAGGCTAGATGAGGCTGTTTGCATCTACCAAATGCATGGGATTCAGTCCTGGTGCTTTATCTGGGTCCGGTTCGCCTCTGGCTTTGATCTAACTCTCCTGTAAAAGCGTGGCTTTTAGCCTGGTTAATTCCCTCGCTGAGGGCTTCTCTCCATCTGTTAGGATAATGGAGCTTCCCTGTGAATTGAGCACTTTCTTACTACCTGCAGGGCAAAGAACCTTAGGAGGCAAGGTCCCTGTCCTCTGAAAACTTCCCTCGCCATGCAAAGCACTTTTCATATCATGGACTGGTTTGTTCACGGTGACCGTGGGTGATTTTTTCATGACTTCACTCTAATCTGGATTTTGATGTACTGTTTCAGATTTCTTCTAGAAAACAGCTCTGATCTTTATTTTCTTAGGGGCGGTGGTGGGATCCCATGCCTAAGATGGGCGCAAGGGGAGGCGTGTGGCAGTGGTGTGCCATGTGGATTCCTAGGAGGGATTTTTAGATATTCAGACATTTGCTAGCTGCTCGGCCACGGAAGGAGTCTTTTCATCGGAGAGACAGGCAAATGCAACCTCATTCCCTGGCCTTGTAGAGCTGGTCACCCAGCGCACCACTGACGCCACCTCTGGATGGGGCAGCCTGGGAGGTGTCATGGCTGATGTTTCACTTTCTTATTTAGTTGTGAATTTTATCAAGAACAGGTATTCGTAATGGGGCGCACAGAGAGGGTACAATTAGAGTATGAAACAGTCCGCAGGAAGGTGAAGGCTCTTGGCGATAGGAGATCCGCATCCAGGAGCTGTGGGAGGTGACCGGGGTGCACCTGACTTGGCTGCAAGTCTCTTTCCAGAAGGTGCCTCCATCCCCTGGTGCCGTGAGTGGGCAGCTAAGAACTCACTCCCACAACCGTCCCCAGAGGTTTGCCCTTCTGGTCACCCTCTTCCCTTTCTCACCAGGGCACAAAGCCACCCCCTGGCCTCAAGGTGAGGCCGCTGTGGAAGAGTATAGCTGCTGGTGTTTAAGCCATTAGCTTCTTTCAGGTTTTTTCTAATTCAAGGCAACCAGGCCCATACTTGAGGATAAAATAAACCATTAACATTATAGTGAAACCAGACATTTTGGATTGTTTCCCCTTCAGTTTCCTTGGTGGAGCAAACCCTGCAGGCACTCATTGCAGACAAAGAGCTGAAAGCAAGAACTCTTCACCCCTCCCACCTCCACTGCCACTGCCCAGTGGACGCAAGTTTTGGTATGAAGAAGTGGGAGTTCCTTACGCTTTCTTAGCTGTTATTGTCAGCATTCCTTTACCTAATTCAAATTCCTGGCTGCCACCTGACTTACTCAGAGGGAAGGGCTCCCTGGGAAAGACGGTGCTGGGGGTAAGCTTCTGAGGAGGTGATGCTGACAGAGGACTGAACGGCTGGGAGGAACCGGCCGTGCAAAACTTCAGAGGAGGAGGAGACCTAAAGATGGCTAGCACCTAGGAGGAACGGAAGGAAGGCCCAGGTGACAGCCACAGGTGGTGGGATGGGGCCCCGGGCTGCGTAAGAGGAGGCCAGAGCTGTTGGTCTGGGCTCCAGGCAGCTCTGTGGACCCGCATCAGCCAGGGTGAGGAATTCAGATTTTTTTCTAAGTATAAAACCCTCGGGCCCTCCACCTTGGTGAAGCAATCTCCAATCTAAATGACCTCCCGGGAGACCTCCAGTCATGCTGGCTCACAGATATTTTTTCCATAAGAGTGACTAAAACAGGTATTTCCTAACATACGTGAAGAATGGATCACTCAGATGAACAGTACCAAACACCACTCACTTTCCCTCCCCCTCTAATTGCTTACACATCTAAATGATCTCCGGGTCTGTGCACCTCGTAACATCCCAGCAAATCACGGTGGTCCCAGTAAATGCTTCCTTCGGACCCGCCCGTCCTTGCCTCTCACAGACATGCCCCTGAAACCCACGCTCGACCTGAAATCTCCGTGTTCCAGGTTCCCGGACAGTTTCAAATGGCAGTCAGGTGTCAGGGCCACCTGAAGGGAAACCTAGGGTATCAGGGCCATGGCTGGGGACAGGGGGAGCAAGGGCTCTTCTCCCTGCTGGCCGAAGGGAAACGCAAACGGTCAGAATTTGTTACCAAAGCTTCCAGCCTCCAGGAATGGACCTAGAGACCCCAGCAAACATCGGTTTACCCAGAGGAGCTGACAGAGGAAGGTCTAATGGAATTGCGCTCTTTGATTCAGTTGCTGGCTGCTCTTGAAATCAGATAGTTAAGATCATTTGTTTTCTGCGCATTTTATTCTAGCCCATCAAAATTACTTGGTGGGTGTCTCCCGTGGGCTCAGTACTGCCTCGTGCTGTGGAGGTAGACGTAAAAGACAATCTTCCCTGGGCCCGAATGGGCGACGGACTGGCAGGTGTTCATCAGCGTGTTGATAAAGGTATGTGCAACTCTTAGGACTGTTGTCTACCACTTGGCGGAGGATTTCTGGCGGAGGGGCATCAGATATGCAATCGCTCTGGCCTGCTGGAGCTCCCGAGTGATGAGGCCAAGAGGCCGGGTCCTGGAGGAGCTTGGAATGCTGTTTTCATCAGTTTCACTGTTCGTTGGGAGGTTTTGAAAGCCATAAAATAATTTTAAGTAAGGGAATGACATAACCTACTTACATTCTGAAAATAGGGCTCTGGCTGTAATCAGGGGATAGGGAAGAAGGGTTTAGTTATCTTTGCTGCACCATGAATCACTTCAAAACACAGTGGCTCAGAATAAGAGTGCGTCTTTCTTTGGGTCAGGATTTCTGGAGCTGCTCAGCTGAGGGGTTCCGGCTCGGGGTCTCCCATGAGGTTGCTGTGAAGATGCTGGCTGAGGCTACAGTATCGGAAGGCCAAGGTGGCTAAGTTTCACGGCTGCCAAGTTGGTGCTTGTCATCGGCAGACAGACGGTCAGTTCCTCTCCCTGTCAACCTCGCCACAGGCCACGTGATGTAGCTGCCGGGTTACCCCAGAATGGGTGATCCAGGAGAGTGAGGCCGAAATGTCTGTTACGAACTGCATATTTTTGTCCCCTCCTCCCAGATTTGTATGCTGTATTCGTACTCTGGAAGGTAATTAAGGGTAAATGAGGTCATGAGGTGGGGCCCTAACCTGAAAGGGTTGGTGCCTTTCTGAGACGAGGAAGCCACCAGAGCCCTTGCTCTCTCTGCCACGTGAGGACACAGGGTGAAGGCTGCTTCTACAAGTCAGGAAGCAAGCTCTCACTAAACACCGAATCTGCGGGCACCTTGATCTTGGACGTGCCAGCCTCCAGAACCGTGAGAGAAATGTCTGCTGTTTAGCCACCCGGTCCGTGGTATCCGGTTATGGCAGCCTGAGCTGATGGGGACAGTGCTAATGCCTTCCGTGACATGACCTTGTACCACCCCTGCAGCCACATTGTTTGCTAGAAAGTTGCTAAGTCCAGGCTACTTTCAAGGGCAAAGGAATTAGACCCCCACATTTGGAAGGAAGGCACATCAAAGAACTTGTGAACATAATTTCGATATCCCTTTGTGATGTTCTTAAAATAAGAGGTTATTCTGTGACCCAGGTGAGAAAGGAAAGGGGTCGTAATCTGGCCCTAATGCAGATAGAATAAATGGGGCACAGGTTTGGAGACATGAAGCTCATAGAGTCAGTGTGATTTGGAAACTGCAATTAGACTGAGCTGAGACAACCAGAAAGGATGTGATGTGGTGGAGGAAGAGTAGAGTCAGGACGTGTCAGATGTGAGAGGCCTTTGGGACGTGAAATGGGTATTTCAAATTGGCAGGTGTGCACCACAGGCGTGGTGTTGATCTGGGGGTTGTAAGCATGAAAACTATGGGTGCAGGTGAGATCACCCAGCAAAGGGCATAAACTAAGGGGAGCAAAGGGCCCAGGTAGAGCTCAGAGGAACTCCTTTGTTTGGGGTTTGTGTAGAGGAAGACAATCTAGCAAAGAAGACCAAGAATGGGGCAACCAGAGAGGGGACAGAAAATCCAGAAACAGTGGCCTTCAGGGAGCCAGGAGGAGAGAGTGGGTTCCTGTGCTGCACGGGGCTGGGAACATGGCTGGATTTGGTGATGTGGATGGAGGCCGTCTGTGACCTTGAGTGTCAGTGGACTGAGTGGAAGTCAGATTGGATTGGGTCGAGGAGTGAATATTTGGAAGGAGAGAAAGTGGATAGAAACTGGGCTGACAGCTCTTTCAGGAAGGTTGGCTATAATAGAAGAGGGCAGTAAAGGAAGTTAAAAATGTTTTAATGCTTGAGGGAGGGCTGCAGTGGAGAGGGAGGGGTGGGGAGAGGAGAGAGAAGAGTAAGAGCGCTTGGTTAGGGAGTGAAGTCCTGGAGAAGTCGGCTGCCTTTGCTCTTTGCCGGGTGCGTCCTCCTTTCTAACAGAAAGGAAGATGCAGGCTTGGGTGCCTGTGATGGGCATCTGTAGGTTGGGGGTTTCCCCCGGGTGCCTTCTGTTTTCTGATGACGTTCAAGTCTACGTTAGTGACGCTCAACTTCGGTCACATATTAGAATCCCCTGGGGGAGCATTTCAACCTCCCTTACGCTGGGCTCACCTCTCAGACTCATTACATTACAATCTCTGGGTTGGAATCCAGCCATCAGGATTTTTTAACGTTCCCCCCAGGAGACCAGAGTGCAGCCTGGGGGGAGGAGGGTCACTGCTGGAGGTGACCGGGGAGGAGATGGGGTGGTGATGAGTGGTCGTGGGATTAAACTGTGGGAGCAGAGGCCACTCACCAGGGCTGCAGGCAACGTGAGGCCCTACTGAGGTAGGTGACGGTCCCTTTCCCCTGGTGACTGTCTGCTTGGCTACTTGGGTACCTCCAGCAGAAGGACCTGCTCAGTTTCAGCTTTGATGACAGTAGGTGGTGGAGACCTCAACTTCTGTGCCTCCATTTCATCATCTGAACAATGGACATAATGGTACCTACCTTCTAGAATTGATGTAGGATTGAAGGAGATAAAGGGCATTAATGCCTAGCACAGCTCGTGGTACAGCATAAAAGGTCACCATTCACATTAGCAAATAACCTTCTTGGCTAGAATTTAGGATGTGAGTGGAAGGGTAGTGAGATAGAGCTATAGAATCGTGTTTGTAGAGAGGAGCTTTTTTTTGCCCTTTTTTTTATTGAGATATAGTTGATGTACGATATTATATAAGTAACAGGTGTACAACATAGTGATTCACAATTTTAAAGGTTATAGTCCTTTTATAGTGACTAATAATGTGGTAGTGAATGTTCCTTGTGTTGAACAATATATCCTAGTAGCTTATTTTACACATAATAGTTTGTACCTCTTACTCCCCTCCCCTTATCTTGCCCCTCTCCCCTTCCCTCTTCCCGCTGGTAACCACTGGTTTGTTCTCTATATCTGTGAGTCTGTTTCCTTTTTTTTATACTAGCTTGTTTTATTTTTTAGATTCCACATGTAAGTGATAACACACAGTATTTGTCTTTCTCTGTCTGACTTACTTCACTTAGCGTCACGCCCTCCAAGTCCATCCATGTTGTTGCAAATGGCAACATTTCATTCTTTTTTATGGCTGAGTAATATTCCATTATATATCACCTCTTCTTTATCCATTCATCTGTTGCTGGACACTTACATTGCTTCCATATCTTGGCCATTATAAATAATGCTGCTATGAACACTTGGGCATATGTATCTTTTCAAATTAGTGTTTTTGTTTTTTTTTCTGATACACACCCAGGTGTGGAATTGCTGGGTCCTATGGTGGTTCTATTTTTAGTTTTTTGAGAAACTGCCACACTGTTCTCCATAGTGGCTGAACCCATTCACATTCCCACCCGCAGTGTATGAGGGTTCCCTTTCCTCCACAGGAGAGGAGCTTGTTTAATAGGCTGTGAGGACCGCCGTGGTATTTCAGTCTGGGGTGTGTGCTTTTGGAATCCTGGAGACAGTGGACTGGAGATCCGAGGGCAGATCTGGCCACTTGGGCTGTCCTCCCAGGGCCCCAGTACAGTGCTCTGCTTGGACGTTTTTTGCTTTCTATCTTTCCTGGCATATTCTGGCCAGTGCACAGTGTGGGGAGCAAGTGATGAAGGATTACGACCCCGATCACCGGGTTTGACCGAGCTGTACATAGTTAAGTAGGCACAGGGAGAGCCAATGGTCTGGGTCGGGTCCGTTCACTGCAGGGGGTGTCCTTCAGGGGAACCTGTTCTGATTGTTCTGATCATGCCTGCTGGCCTATTACCAGGACTGGCTCCTGATTGCACGGGTGAGGAGGGACACGTTTTTCTACCTGGCTCCAGCAGGGCTGTCTCCATCAGATGAGAAGTAAGCCTCTGTCATGAGGTGGGGCTCTGGGCGAGCCACGCTGAACACGAGATAAGTCATCTGAACGGCTTCTTATCTTCGGTGTGCCTTCCTCCAGTGCTACCTTTAGCCACCACGGGAAGCCGTCCTTTGGTAAGTCCTGTCCCAGAGCCTCTCACCGACGGCCATCTTGCCCGCAGAGACTACAAGTCCCAGCATCCATCACAAGAGTCCCGGCCCCGCCCCCTGTTAACGGCGAGGCCACGGCCCTTGCTCCGTCCCCCAGAAATGCCCCTCCGTATCTTTGGCAAGCTGGCAGGCTGCCACCCCGGCCTTGACTCAGCCGCATGCTTTGTTTCAATGCGGCAGTGGTGATCCCTTCATTCCTGGCGGTTTCTTTGCCCCACGATGAGACAGCAAAAGCAAGATCTCTAGCCGAGAGCTGCCCCACTGCTCATTCATCCCGCCAGCCACCAGAGCCCTGGCAGGATCGAGGGTTTTGTCAGATGGGAGCTGTGGTAGTGAATAAAAAAAGTGAAACCAGATGTTCTTCCCTCCAGTTGCTTCATATCCATGCAGGGGCTTGGAGGAGGCGGCTGTAAAAATGTCACAGCCCTTGATTCCTGAGGCCCAGATTTACGCTCTGTGTAACCTTGCGCCATAAATCCACTGCCCTCGCTGGAGCATTGGCTTCTGAAGGGGCAGAGCCCAGCTGCAGCGGTGACCAGAGGCTGCGGACAGTGCAGAAGGGACATGGGTGGGGAGCACGGGGGCGGGGAGCCTGACTGGGGACCAGCGGTTGCTTTTCAAGAATTTGAAAAGATGTTACAAGATTGGCTTGGATTTTGGCCTTCTCGGGAAATAAGCCAAACTCTATCTTGCATTTTAGCTTGAAAGAAAACTTGCTTTCTCTTTGGAAAGTACTAGCAGATGCAAGAGAACTCGGTGGGAATGGAAATCACAGAGGCAGAGTTTTCATGGCAGGTGGAAGTGTCTGCAGGAGAAAGGAGAGGCGGGCAGGGGCGAGATGCCACTGCCCGAGGGGGCCGTCCTCCAGAAGCTGGGATGGGTCCTCAGTGCGCGGGGCGCCATCGGACTTGGGCTTGAAAGTAGTGGTTCTGTCTGCGGTGTGGAGGCTGAACTATGGGGCTGGTGCAAGAAGGAAGCAAGGAGGCAGCCCAGGAGACTGTCACAGGCG
This sequence comes from Leucopleurus acutus, assembly GCF_964270905.1. Taxonomy (NCBI): domain Eukaryota; kingdom Metazoa; phylum Chordata; class Mammalia; order Artiodactyla; family Delphinidae; genus Leucopleurus; species Leucopleurus acutus. Next base: position 100,791,840 of record NC_139153.1, read on the forward strand.
TCGGGTGACGACGCTGCCGTGCCCCAGGTGGAAGCCATGGACGCGGAGAACGGCAAATGGGCTCAAGGTCTGGTGGCCAGACCCGGGGAAGAATCAAGGAGGCGTCCCAACTTCTGGTGTGAGCAGCCGAGTGGAAAATGATGAAGCCACTGCAACGGGGCCTGGAGGACGATCAAGTCTCCGGAGGGGATTCAGACTTCGGTTTTGGACCCGTTGGGTTAGAAATGCTCATAGACACCTACGTGGATGTTTTAAAGAGATAGTTGGAGGGCTTCCCTGGTGGCGCAGTGGTTGAGAGTCCGCCTGCCGATGCAGGGGACACAGGTTCGTGCCCCGGTCTGGGAAGATCCCACATGCCGCGGAGCGGCCTGGCCCGTGAGCCATGGCCGCTGGGCCTGCGCGTTCGGAGCCTGTGCTCTGCAACGGGAGAGGCCACAGCAGTGAGAGGCCCGCGTACTGCAAAAAAAAAAAAAAAAATAGACTAAAGAAAAGAAAACCAACAAAAAAACCCTAAAAAAGTGTTTCTTGGGCTTCCCTGGTGGCGCAGTGGTTGAGAGTCTGCCTGCCAATGCAGGGGACACGGGTTCGTGCCCCGGTCCGGGAAGATCCCACGCGGCTGGGCCCGTGAGCGCGTCCGGAGCCTGTGTTCCGCAACGGGAGAGGCCACAGCAGTGAGAGGCCCGTGTACCGCAAAAATAAAATAAAGAGACAGTTGGAGTTGTGGGTCTGGAGATGTGAAGAGAGGTCAGGGCTGGGATCTAAATTTGGGAGTCATGGGTGATAATTAAAAAGATAGGTATGGTCAGGCCCCAGTTGCCCTCTACTCTTGCCACTACGGTTGTGGTCACCTTCGTAATTTCTCTTTCTGATCTTTTGTTGTTAGTGTATAGGACTGCAGGAGGTTTCTGTGTGGTCACCTTCTGATCTCTGCGTAGACGCTGGCCAGTGCCAGGGCGCCCTGGGTCATGGCTGCAAATACTCAGGTCACGTTCTTCCTCCTGCCTGTGACTGACGTTTGTCCTTCATCTCTCCAGCTGAGCCCACAAGCGGCGCCGCGGTTTCCCCGCGGGGCTCCCAGGTAGCTGCCCGCTCTTGATGGCGGTTCCCACGCGGCAGGAAATCTTGCCATCCTGACCCCCGACCAGCAGCATTCTCCCCGAGTTCTCCATTTCTGTCTTTTTGCATCGCCTAGCGCAAATCTTCTACTCTCTTAACATTTTCCCAGCTTGTTGACACTTTTACAGTGGGTATAACCTTATTATTTCATTATTAGTCACTAAACAGGAAGGATTTAATTTTTCATTTGATCCATGTTGCTAAAAGTGTTACATTAGTTTCTAGCACATTCTAAGTGACCAGGTTCTGATAGCCTACTTGAAACAACACTTCTAGGTCTGTGTCTAAGCAGCTGATGGTCAGGATGCCATCAGCTGCTTAGACTTGGACAGAGATGCCCACTTACAGGGATGCAGGTGGCAGTCGACCCTGCCGTTCACGCTTATTGTGTCCTGTGCGATTTCTACTTTGCATGGCAGCTATCTATGGCTTTTATGTGTTCTAATCAAATAGGAACAGTGTTCAGTTCAATGGATTCTTCATATAAAATGACCATAGGGACTTCCCTGGTGGTGCAGTGGTTAAGAATCCACCTCCCAATGCAGGGGATGCAGGTTCGATCCCTGGTCAGGGAACTAGATCCCACATGCATGCCACAACGAAGGAACCCATGACCCGCAAATAAGGAGCCCACCGGCCGCAACTAAGGAGCACACGTGCCACAACTAAAGGAGCCGGTGAGCTGCAACTAAGGAGCCCGCTGGCCACAACTAAGACCTGGTGCAACCAAAATACATAAATACAATAAATAAAATTTAAAGAATAAAAATAAAACGACTCTAACAACCTCCTGCCTTCCCCTGCCCTCAAGTAAGGCTGGAAACAGATGCCGCTTGTACCATAGAGTTAGAAACTGCACTTGAGTGACTGAAGCTGGGACATATGTGCAGGAACTGCTGAGGGGCTTTCTTGTGGTCTAGTGTGGAGCCCATGGGCCAGGCGAGGAAGGGCCAGGGAGAGCTGATTCACCATCCAGGGGAGGCTGGAACACTAGCACCAGTCTGGGTCTCTCTCTCCCTCTCTCTCCTGCAGCCCTTCTTACTCTCCTGCGTTGCTTGGTTTTTGCTGGTACCTGGATTACTCCCAGGACTGGAGCTGCGGATTTCCTCCCCTTTGGGGATCCTTGCTGCAGATAACTGGGATAAAGTGCAAACTGAGGCGTCACGACAACATGAGGGGTGGGTGAAGGTCAGATTGCTCACGGGAGGTGTGTACAGGGAGATGCAGAGGGAACCAGCATGGAGATCGGAGCTCTGGGATGGACCAGACAGCAGGAAGGGAGCTCGTAGGGCAGCCGGGGAGGCAAGGCGGCTGGGGGTGGGTGCGCGGGTGGTGAGAACTGCGGTGGGGAGTCGTGGAAGTCTGGAAGAAGCAAATTTCAAGAAGGGACACTTGTTGATGAGTCAACACACTGCAGGCGGTTATTAAGACATCGCTACAGTGTCCATTAGATTTAGAAATTCAGCGCTAACCGGTGCCTTCCGCAGAGCTGGTTAGAGGAAAGGGGTGGGGCTGGAAACCAGCCTACAGGAGGTTGGAAAGTGAGGCAACAGAGACAGCAAGTGAAGCTACTTGTAGGGAATTTGGAGAAGAAGAGAGACAGGGCAGAAGCAGAAGAGCACACTGGGTGGAGGGAGGGGCTCTGTTTGCCTGGCTTCGCGCGGAGCTTGGGGAGGGCGTCACTGCACTTCCATCTCCAGTTACAAAGAAGAAGAAACCAGGTGCTATCGGCTGACAGCCCAGCCTGTCTGCTACTGCGGTGTTTGTTTGTTTGTTTGTTGGGGACTCAGTGTGATGGAGACCTGCCGGTTTGTCCTGTCAGAGTCTTGCTGTCGCTCCATGTGTCTGGAGGAAGGTTAGCAGTGCCGGGGAAAGGCCCAGGTAGTAATGGACCCAGAGAGTGCCCACTTTCCAAATCCAGTCCCCCCCACCCTGCTTTTCGAGATTGGCCCACCCCTGCCTTCACCTCCACACCTGCAGGCTCACCTCTTCCAGCGGCCAGTGAAGGTCAGCTCCACCTCGTTGGTGCAACTGTTTTGTGCGATTCCTACTATTGCTGGGAGACATTTTTGTTCTTTGTTATTGTTTTGGTTTTAACTGGAGAGAATCTTGGTGCTGAGACAAAGGGGACGAGGGGAGAGGGAGAGGATGAGAGTCAGGGAGGGGATTCTGGAGGAGGGAAGACCGGATGGGGTCGGCAGGCAGGTGAAAGGCCAGGGTGGGGGAGCTGGAGGGCCTAGGAGGCAGGGGCAGGTGTGAGCCTGGGCAGGAAGTTCAGGGGACCCATGCCCAACTTTCCCTGCTCAACAGGCAGGCGGCAAGATCATCCGTGGAGGGGAAGACGAGGATGTGATGGGGCGTGATGAGAAAATCTGAGGTTCGGCAGTTGTGGGGGCTGAGAGGGGGCGGGCAGGGACCAGGAGGTGGTCTCCACGTTGCTGCTTGCCTAGCTGAGGTCGATGGTGTATTCAAGGTGACTCTGGCACCGATGGTCTGGAGTTTCCTCCATCAGTGCTGTGAGGGTGTGGGAAGGAAGCGGGTGTGTGGGGATCGGAGGAGGAGCTCAAGACGGGAGGGCAGACGAGACACAGGGCCAGGGGCCAAGGGAGCAAAGGGCTCTGGCCCGAGCCCCGCGATTCTTGTCCTCCTTTCCCACCTGCCTCGAGCCTCTTCATTGAAAACCAGGTTCATTTCACTCCCTGTGTTTTATCCAGAGGGAGGCCTTCGGGGTCATCCATGCACTGGAACGGTGGACCTGGGGCAGTGGAGACATGTCAGTGTAGTTTCATCAGTGGTAAAAATGCACCATCTGGTGCAGGATGTTGATGGCGGGGAGGCTGTGAGTATGGGGTCAGGGGGCACATGGGATCAAGACGCTACCGTGAGGAAGGGCCGGGAAGGGAGGGGGCAGGCTGCTTGGGGGCTGGGAGTGGGCACAGCAGAGCTTGCTTATAGACCAGAGACCACAACGGGGCTAATTTTCTTAGCTGGCTTTATTTTTAAGGGCAGTTTTATGTTCATGGCATAATTGAGTAGAAAATACAGAGATTTCCCAGATCCCAGCCCCCCCCAGCCCCACACACTTCCCTCACCATCGACGTCCCCTTCCCTGTGGTGTATTTGTTATAATGAATGAGCCTACATTAACACATAATAATTACCCGAGGTCCATAGTTTACATTCAGGTTCACTGTTGGTGTTGTACGTTCTATGCATATGGACAAATGTACCCGCCATTACAGTATCATACAGAGCGTTTGCCCTCTCCTAAAAACCCTGTGTTCTGTCTATTCATCCCTCCCTCCCCCAGCCCCTGTCAACCACTGATCTGTTTACTGTCTCCTTAGTTTGCCTTTTCCGGTATTTTATATAGTTGGAATCACAGAATAAGTGGTCTTTTCAGATTGGCTTCTTTTACTTAATAATAGACATTTAAGGTTCCTCCACGTCCTTTTGTGGCTTGACTGCTCATTTCTCTTTAGTGCTGAATAATACACTATTGTCTGCATGTACCGTAGTTTATCCATTCGCCTATGGAGGGACATCTGGGCTGCATCTAAGTTTTGGCAATTATGAATAAAGCTGCTGTAAATATCTGTGTGCAGGGTTTTGTGTAGACATAAGTTTTTAACTCATTTGAGTAAATACTAAGGAGTGCAATTGCTGGATAATATGGAAGGAGTATATTTAGTCTTGTAAGAAATTGCCAGGCTGTCTTCCAAGGTGGCTGTAACCATTCTATGTTCCCACCAACAGTGAATGGGCGTTCCTGTTGCTCCACACCCTCACCAGCATTTGGTGTTGTCTGTGTTTTGGATTTTAGCCATTCTAATAGGTGCGTAGTGGTGTCTCTTTGTTGTTTTAATTTGCATTTCCCTGATGACACAGGACGTCGAGTATCTTTTTATAAGCTCAGTTGACATTTGTATATCTTTTTTGGTGAGATGCTTATGCCGATCTTCGGCCCATTTTAAAATTGGGTTGTTTTCCTCTTGCTGGATTTCGAAACTCTTTTGTATGTCTTTGAGAAGAGTCCTTTATCAGACGTGTCTTTTGCAAATATTCTCTCCCAGCCTTGTTTTCACATTCTCTTGATAGTGTCTTTCGCAGAGCAGAAGTTTTTACTTTCAATGAAGTCCAGCTTACTAAAGCTTTCTTTGAATGGGTGTGCCTTTGGTGTTGTATCTAAAAGGTCATTCCCAAACCCAAGGCCATCTAGATTCTTTTCTATGTTACCTTCTAAGACTTTTATAGTTTTATATTTTACATTTAGATCGATGATCTATTTTGAATTAATTTTTTGTGAAGGATGTAAGAGCTGGGTCTTGATTAATTTCTCTGCATGTGGATGTCCAGTTTTCCCTGCACCATTTCTTTCTCTTGTGTCAAAAATTAGTTGACTTTATTTCTGTGAGTGTATTTTTGGGGTCTCTATTCTGTTCCATTGATCTAGTTGTTTATTCTTTTGCCAGTGCCACACTGTCTTGATTATAGTGCTATTTTTGATTTATCAATTACAAGTCATAGCTATTGACTCCCTATTAGGATTAATGAGAAGTTAGCTCTCTTATACTCTTGAATTCATCTCTCCCCATTCTCCTCATATCTCTGTTTTAAATTAAATCAACATTCTGTTTATGATACCAAAACCATGTTGATATTGTCTGTAGCACATCTTAGTATATTATGATTATATTTTTGCAGCCCTTTGTTTTCCCTTAAATTACATGTTTGCCTAATTTATTACTTATATGCTATTTTCATATATGTAATTGTGGCAGTTTAAAAATTTGTCCACCATTTCTTTGATACCCTTCCCTTCAAAAGGTAAAGCCCTATTTCACTTGCCTTGTAAGTGGGCTGCACTTAGTGAGTTGTTTCTAACAGGTAGGAAATGGCAGGAGGAGGCTGTGTGGCTTCTGAGACCAGGTCATAAAAGGCAACACAGCTTCCTCTTTGATCTTTCTCATGGGGATCTTGCTCTGGGGAAAAGAGTTGCCATGTTGTGAGGCCACTGAATCAGCCCTATTGCCGGACGCCTGTGGAAAGAAGCTGAGGCGTCCAGCCAACAGCTCCACGAGTGAGCCAGCCTGGGAGCTGAGCCGATAGACGCCGCGGAGCTTTCAGCTGATGGGGTTCGTCTGACATCTTGACTGCAGCCTCAGGAGAGGCTCTGAGCCAGGATCCCCCAGCCAGGCTGCTCCCAGATGCCTGACCCTCAGACACTGTGAGATAATAGGTGTTTATTGCTTTAAGTCTGTGAGCCTTGGGCTGATTGGTTATGCCGCAATAGGTAATGAATATAATACCTTTGATTGCACTCTGATCATCACTTTGTCACTAGACTTGCCACATAATCTACTCTGTCAAGTCTAATGCCGTTTTCCTGGGTCTCTCCACCTTCCCACTGCCACTGGACTGGTTATTCTCGAGACCTGCAGCACAGTGGTCACCTTCCCCACCCTGCTGACTGGGTGCACTGGTTCCGGGATCTCTTAGCCTTTCTTAGGCTTCCTTTTCCTTTTTTAAAAAAAATTATTTCAAATTTATTTTTAAATTTTTAAATTTTTTATTCTTTTATTGAAGTCTAGTTCATTTACAATGCTGTATTAGTTTCAAGTGTACAGCAAAGTGATTCAGTTGTGTATATATATATATATATATATATATATATATATATATATATATATTCTTTTTCAGATTCATTTCCCTTATAGATTATTATAAGATATGGGGTAGAGTTCCCTGTGCTATATAGTACACCTCATTGTTCACCTATTTTATATATGGTAGTGTGTATAGGTTAATCCTAAACTCCTAATTTTTCTCTCCACCCCCCACCCCCTGCTATACCCTTTGATAACTGTAAGTTTGTTTTCTATGTCTGTGAGTCTCCTTTTGTTTTGTAAGTAAGTTCATTTGTATCATTTTTTTAGATTCCACATATAAGCGATATCATATGATATTTATCTTTCTCTGTCTGACTTATTTCGCTTAATGTGATAATCTCTAGGTCCATCCATGTTGCTGCAAATGGCATTATTGCATTCCTTTTTATGGCGGAGTAATATTCCATTGTATATATGTACCACATTTTCTTTATCTTATCCATTCATCTGTCGATGGACACTTAGGTTGTTTCCATGTCTTGGCTGTTGTAAGTAGTGCTGCTCTGAACATTGGGGTGCGTGTATCTTTTTGAATTAAGTTTTGTCCGGATATATGCCCAGGCGTGGGATTGCAGGATCATATGGTAACTCTGTTTTTAGTTTTTTGAGGAACCTCCATACCGTTCTCCATAGTGACTGCACCAATTTACATTCCCACTAACATATAGGAGGGCTCCTTTTTCTCCACACCCTCTCCAGCATGTATTATTTGTCGACTTTTAAATGATGGCTATTCTGACTGTTGTGAGGTGATTAGGCTTCCTTTTCTTCCTTTTTATTCTTTTCTTTCCCTGAAACCCATCAACAACTAGCTCTTAAGAAAAAAGTGTATGGGAGATAATTTTTTAATCCTTGTATGTCTAAAAATGTTTTTACCTGCTTTCTTTCTTGATCAATAGCTGGGTTGATTACTGAATTCGAGGTAGAGTGTCGTTTTCTCTTAGAATTTTGAAGTCATTTATTGTCCTTCTAGCATCCAATGCTGTACATGTACCATTTTCGTTCTTGTTCCTCTGTGTCTTCCCTTGCTTTTCCCTTCTTGGAAGTTCGAGGGCCCTCAGTTTGTCCCTGGTGTGGTGGAGTTTCATGATGATGCACCTTGTTGTTTCCGTTAGGATGCTGGAAGTGAAGAAAGCCCAACTAAAATGGCTCATAGGACAAGTGGGGTTTTTTTCTTGCACATAATGAAAAAGTCCTGGGATAAGGTGGCTCTGAGGTTGATTGACTTAGTGGCTGAATTACATCCTCGGGAAGCCAGGTTTTAAAAAATCTATTTGCTCTGCCAGAATGCTTTGCGTAGCTCCCTTTCATGGACAAAATATGACAGTGGCTTCTATTCCAGAGGCAGAAATTGGATCTACCTCTTTCTCTGACTCTTTAAAACTGTAGAGTACTTCCCAGGATGAATCCCGTCACTGGCAGACTTTCTATCGAGACCACATGTCCAAAATTAGGTGTTATGTCCCTTCTTAAATGAATCACTAGACAAAGGAAATCAAACTAATTTGATTGTCTTCGACTAATCAAGATTTAATCCCTGGAGCTGAAGGTGGGGTTGGTCTTTCCTGACACCATGACTTTGCAGTGGAACGTGAGGGCTTTAAATAGAATCTGAATCTTATTACAAGGAAAAATAAGGCGAGCATTATTGGTGGGCAACCAGATTGTCTGCTGCAGCGGCTGTGGGTTCTTCTGTCATTTACTGTGATGGAGACCTGGTGATCTCTCTTCTATGTCCCTCCTGTGTCCTTTGCCCTTGTGGGTTTGTGCCATTTTGTTCCTTTTGTTCAGGATCCCTGAAGGGAGGGGTGAAAAATGTGTGTTCAGTCTCTCTCCTTGTTTGGAAGCCTGCAGCCAGTGCTCCTCATACTGTGAGCTGTAGCCTGTGAGTGAGCTGTGTCCAATATTTTAACAAATGAAACAGAGTAGAAAATACCAGATTGTATGTGTCGCACAGAGTAAGATTAAATATTGTTTCAGTTGAGTAGGCCTAGGTTGTGTGTCCTGGCTAGAGATGTAAAACGTGTTTCTCGTTAGAAGCTGCACCCAAAATTATCTGGGAAGCATTACTTGAAAGAAGTCTCTTCTGAGCAATACTGTCTTTTTCGGGTTGGTTTTACAGGTAGGTGACGCTAAGAGGACATAGCAAGCCCACCCAACTCCGATGGGCATGAGCTACTGCGTGGTATACGTGTAAGAACTGTTCACTCCCACAGAGCAACTCAAAACCCCACGAAGTGAATGTGTTCCTGTTATCATGTTATTCATTTCTGTGTTCCCAAGGAAGAAACAGCGCTCCGGAAATACGCTTAATGCCCAAGCAAGCCAGGCAGCAGGCTGGTGGGCCTGTTAGGCATGATTCTGGACACTGAACGTGGAGCTTGGCTAAGTTCTGCTCCCCTCACCCCCCACACACACACCCCCGTGGTCAGGGCTGGGTCACAGCAGGCGCTGAGTGTCCAGGGTAACCTCAGCAAACATCTGTCAAAAGGCCGCATTCCCCAAATGTTTGGAGAGCCTCCGACCAGAAGAGATGCTAGGCTTCTGCTGAGTTACATAACGTACTAGGATCATGGTTTGCTTTCAAGGCCGATTTTCACTCAGTCTTGCCCTTTCTGGGCAGTTGTATTCAGCAAAGACTGATGGGTGTATTTCCTGTGCCTAAAGATTTTTAGGAAGTGAAAACATCCTTCTGTCTGGGCAAGGTCACCATCAGCATGAAAACCTGGTACCTGGTTCCCGTCCCAGGGCTGTGGGCCTGGCCTGGAGGCCTCCGCAGTCTGGCCCCGTCAAGGTGGTGGTCCACCTCTACTGCTGCCCTTCCTGTGTCCCCTTGTCATTCTTACACTATGTTTTCTGCTTCCCATTTTTCAAGTTCTTTTTTTTAGAAATATCTTTTTTTTTTTTTTGCCGTATGTGGGCCTCTCACTGTTGTGGCCTCTGCCGTTGCGGAGCACAGGCTCCAGACGCACAGGCTCAGCGGCCATGGCTCACGGGCCCAGCCGCTCTGCGGCATCTTCCCGGACCGGGACACGAACCCGCGTCCCCTGCATCGGCAGGCGGACTCTCAACCACTGCACCACCAGGGAAGCCCTAGAAATATCTTTGACACAGGAAAATTATATCTATTTAAAGTGTACAGTCTGATGTTTTGATACACGTAAACAGTGTGAAAAGATCCCCACAACCAAGCTAATTAACACGTCCCTCACCTTTCTGTAGTTACCACCGAGTATGTGTGTGTGTGTGTGTGTGTGTGTGTGTGTGTATGTGTTTGTGGTGAGATGATTTCCTTTTAGCTCTATCCTGTTTGCAACTTCCAAGTGCTCACTACAGTCACCATGCTGTACAACAAATCTCTAGATTTCTCTCTAGAACTTACTCATCTTGCATAACTGAAACCCTTTGACCAACACCGTTCCATTTCTCTTCCCCTTCTTCCCCGGCAGCCACCGTTCTACTCTCTGCTTCTATGCATTTGACTATTGTAGATTCCAGCTACAAGTGAAATCATGTAGTATTTCTCTGTCCAGCTTACTTCACAGAGCACAGTGTCCTCCGGCACCATCCGTGTGGTCACAAATGGTGGCATCTCCTTCCTTAAGGCTGAACACTTACTATATAACTTTGTTTCTGATGCCTAAGTGATCGGAGAGGAATGAATTCCAGTCCTTCCTTATTCCCTGCATCAAGAGCCAATATTCTTTACTTCTCTGTGTTTAAAAATTAAAACAGAAAGACCTGGAGTTCTTTTACGCATTGTCCAGCTTTTAAATTGCTGTCAGTGGAAAACTTAGTCTGAATACCGTGCCTGGAGCTGTTGGAAGTTGGAAACCCTCCCGACAGCGTGAGATTCCCATTCAGTTCCAAGCGCGTCCTATTCTAGATGGTGAGTGTTACTTCTATAATTAGCACGTCCCCAGTTTAGAGGCCCAGCAGTCCCTTTCCCTTGGACCATTGGATTGAAGAAGGAGGGAGGGGGAGGGCCCAGAGGCCGACCCGATGGCCACGTGGGCAGAGCTGGGGATGCTCGGGGGTCCTGGCACCGTCCGTCTTGCTGCGCTGCCTGCCCAGGACCTGCGCTTGGCTTTCAGTGGGCAGGATTTGAAAACAAAACATGTGAATGGTGCTCGAGAAAAAGCAATCGCTCCATAAAGACACGCAGGCATAGCGACAGGCTGAACCACAGCGCCGTCAGCGGGGGCACTAGCTGAGGACTCGCCTGCTGGTTCGAGGCCAGGCTGGATCTTGGGGAGGAGATGAAATGAAAGCAGGCGTGGAGAAGGGAGTGAGAGCCTGGGCCTGTGCGCCTGCTGAGACCTCAGTGCTGGGACTTCGGTCACCTGTCACCTTCAATTTGACACTCCCAAGCCTGTTAGGGCAGAGCCTGTCATTCGAGTCTCACAGGCCCGTGGCATCGTGGTTGGCGCTGCCCCCAAGGGCTTGTGGGAAGAAATGAATACCTGGGTTGCACAAACGCCCTTACTCCTTCCCCCGGTGAGCTGGACGGAGGTGAGGCCCGGCCACGCTCCAGATTCTGCTTGTCAGTGCACCGAGCTCTCCCCTCCGCAGGGCAGCCCGGGAATCACAATGAGAGGTGCTGCGGGGAGAGGGACAGAGGCTGATCCTCGTTGCCGGAGCCCTTTGCGACGCAGAGCTGCTCTTGCAGGGCATGCCCCAGCGCCAGCTCACGTCTGTCCCGTGGAAGGATACCTCTCTGGCAAGGCCCGGGGCTGCGAGCTGGGAGGGTGATGCCCACTGCTCAGAGCCAGGCCCTGCCCTCAGAACTGGCCCACCTGATAGACCAGCAAAGATGACAGATCCCGACTGGTGGGGTCGGATTTCGTCCTTCCTCGTCAAACCCAGGCCTTGCCCCCCCTGCCCCCCGACACCCCCGCCTGCCAGCCTCAGGGCACTCCTTTGTCCTCTCTTTCCAGAAGGCTGAAGAGCGAAGGGACACATGGTACCTCGAGTCTCCCCACACCTCTCTCTGTTCGAGGTCTGGGCACCGAGCTGGCTGATTGGCCCAGACCATCAGATGCAGGCTCACGGGGCAGGAGGTGTCGGCGTCTCTCTGGGGCCTGTGTCTTCCCGGGTTTGTATTCCTGGCATGTGCTGGGACATGTAGCCTGGCTCTTCCAGGAGCAGTGTCTCACGGGCACAGCTCTGGCTTGGAGGGATGTTTCTCTGTCTTCCAAGCCAGCCCTCCCTCGTGTCTTTCCAACTTGTTTTTCTGCTGACAGTGGAACCCTAGTGCCTTTGCTCTTTGAGACGCCCTGCCTGTAATTGGAAAAGGAGCCAGCGCTGAGTTATAGGTTAGCACACGCTGCCCTCTAACGGCCGCGTCTTCTAGTTTCCCAGCGCCACTGGCAACAGCTGCCCTGGGCCTTCTTGGAGGTCCAAAGCAAGATTCCTTCCAAGTAAGCTGGCTCTTTCCCTTCGCTCGGTGCAAAGAACCAGCCCTTGCTCGTGGGAGGGGGTCGGGGGGGATGTCAAGAGTCAGGCAGCTTTGGTGTGTCTTGCTGTGAGGAAAATGGTCCAGCGTTTCCCTGCCAGACATGAAATAACTGGATTCTTCGAGCTCAGGGGCTTGGACCAGTCTATCCCATGGCTGTGATGTCCACCTGCTCGTTCGCAGTTCCTTGCCGGGCCTAGAGAGGGAAGTTCAGGGCCTGTCCTCCGTGCACCCAAAGTGGCTTCCTTCTCCCACCCTTCTGGTCAGAGGGCCGCGGGGCAAGGTGAGGGATGGGTGTGACGCACCCCTCAGCCTTCCCTGTTCAGCCTCGAAAACCAGCGCAAATGCTAAAAGGCGAGGGAGGGAGGACACACAGACCTCTTGAAACAACATCCCTTGAGTTAATGTTTGAAGAACCTGGAGAAATTGGTTGGACATAGTCCAGTTCTGTTTTGAGGGGAATCTGGGACCTAGTTAAGGAACAAAGTTCACGGGTGTGGGAGGAGAAACTGGGAAACATTTTGTTCTGGTAGCTGGAAAGCTTATCTCCAGAAGTGATGGAAAGAAGCTAAAAGAGGAAAGGACTCGTGTTTTCCTCCAATTAAGCCCAAATCTGGCAAAAGTAAAGCATCGTGGGGGAGCTCTGCCGCTCGGCCGGAAATGACGTGAAAGTGCGTTTTCACGAGTTTAGGGTGTTTTATAGAGTGAAGCTCCTTGGGGAAAAACGACTCACTGTGAAACGGAGCTTGGAGCTGGCCGCTTAAATCGGGGATGGTGGTCACAGAGGTTGCTGCGCTAATTCGCGGGGAATTGAAACCACTGTTTGGTGGGAGCAAACGTGGCTCTCTTCAGCCCAGGGGAACGGGCACAGAGACCAGAAAGTGGGGCAGATTGCACTGAAGTTTGAATTATAAGCCTGGTTTTCGTGTGGGGTTTAAGCAACTCGTCACTTCTGATATGGTCGCTCTTTGTAGCAATGGAAAAGAGGCATTTTTTAAAATTTATTTTTTATTTTATTTGGGTCTCCAGCTGCAGAAGGTCATCATTCAGAAACACATCTTTCCCCACTCAACTTTAAAAAGCGGGCTTTTTCTCTCCTTTCTGAAAGTCTTGAGCAGATTCTGAAAAAACTTAAAATTTAAAAAAAGGTGCCTCTCTTTTTTTTTTTTTTTTTTTTTTTTTTTTTGCGGTACGCGGGCCTCTCACCGCTGTGGCCTCTCCCGCTGCGGAGCACAGGCTCCGGACGCGCAGGCTCAGCGGCCATGGCTCACGGGCCCAGCCACTCCGCGGCATGTGGGATCCTCCCGGACAAGGGCACGAACCCCTGTCCCCTGCATCAGCAGGCAGACCCCCAACCACTGCGCCACCAGGGAAGCCCAGGTGCCTCTCTTTCGACAGCCCTCACTTGGAACCTGGGCCTTGCTTGCCTTTGGACGCCTGGTGGTGCTGATGCAGCCTCAGAGGTGTGCAGCATCTTCCTAAAGGTGCTGCGTGCCTCCCATCCAGGCCGGGCAGAAACAGCGGTTCCCGCTGCGGATTCTAAGGGCCCGGCAGGCAGAGGGTGAAGCTCTGAGTGCTGGCTCTTCCGGGGAACAGAGCCGGCTCTGAAATAACACGTGTATTGTCCACTCCAAGATTTGGGTTGTTTGATAGCCACGCCTCCCCCCGCCCCTCCAGCGTAAGGATGGCAGCGAGGCTTTGGGAGATGTTGTGTCCTGTTCAGCAGGAAGCCCTTCTTCCTCCATAATATTTCATGCAAGGCCAGTTCCGGCTCCGAAGAGAGAAGTGTTTCCCCAAAGCTGGGCTCCTGCTGAGCTGCACACACTGCTCCCTGGTTTTATGTGGGTAAAATCAGAGGTAAACAGAGGGCCCTGGCCTTATACGTGATGTTTAAAACAAAAGAGTGTGATTATTTAAAGAATACCTCGGGGGCTTCCCTGGTGGCGCAGTGGTTGAGAGTCCGCCTGCCGATGCGGGGGACGCGGGTTCGTGCCCCGGTCTGGGAAGATCCCACATGCCGCGGAGCGGCTGGGCCTGTCAGCCAATGGCCGCTGAGCCTGCGCGTCCGGAGCCTGTGCTCCGCAACGGGAGAGGCCGCAACAGTGAGAGGCCCGCGTACCGCAAAAAAAAAAAAAAAAAAAAAAAGAATACCTCTAAGAGTTCTTGAAATTCCCGGCATTCCGTGTTTCCCTGTGAGTGTTCTCACTGTGGTTAGGGGAAGCTGGCCTGGGGAAGGGCCTGAAATGCCCAACAGCAGGACCACGACTGTCAGAGTGTAACTGAGGCTCCAGCGCACCTGAGGTCCTAGGGCCGCACCGTCCAGGCGGGACGTGCATCTTCTGGGCTTTGCTTCTTGGTGGCATCAGACGCACTTTACTTCTCCCAGCCTCAGGGTCCCCCTTGGGGGGTGGAGATGTTGTGAGCATTATTTTAGAAGTCCAATGCTTAGCATTTATAAGATAGCAATATGATTATTTTTTTAAAGTCTGGATTAAAAGTACCCAAAGGAAACGAGATGTAGAACTGGCTTCTTCGAGCCTTGTGCCTCATCCGGCTTGTGGTCAGGTGAGGGAAGGAACTGGGGTAAAAGTAGAAACAAAAGCTTTGGGAGGAAGATGAAGAAACAGAGAGGGGAGAACTAAGACCCCTCCTTCTGGAGAGGCTAGTTCCATCGCAACCTGAGCCCGTGGAGGTGTGGGGAGCAGACCCTGGGGAAAGTGGAGGATGGAGCAGGGTTCAGCTCTGCGAGGCGATCCAGCAGCGGAGAGAACCTGACAGAGCCCCGGGCTTAGGGTCTGGATACCTGCGGAGAGAGGTTTTGCCTGGGAGTAGATAAGGGGCCCTGGGGTGGGGTGCAAACTGGGAACCAAGCCAAAGTTCCCAGTCTGCCAGGCTGAGAGGGGCCTTGGAGCGCCAGCCTGTTAAGTGCCTGATTAATGAGTAAGCTGCGGGCTGTCCGGGTCAGGGTGCACCTGGTGTTCCCCTAATCCCCACCGAGCTCGCCCCTGGGCTGCTCTCCACACGCCCAGGCCTTTTCCACTCTGCCTGCTTGACTAAGCCCGCGTTGTGCTGAGCAGCCCTTGGGGGAAGGGACCCCTGGGACAAAGTTTTAAAAAAAACCTGGCATTTTGGGGGTGTTTGCTCTTGCCCATTAACAGAAGTGGCAAAGAAAACAGAAAGAGGAGTTGCTTCATAAACTCGAGAGCCCCAGATGTTCTTAGGGAGCAAAACATGGGCAAAAGGGAAGTCAGTCGGATGTGATTACAGACTTTAGATTATCTTTCATCCTTGTGGCCTTTCCTGTAGAATTGGATTTTTATTTTTGTTCATATAATTTCTTTTAACCTTTAAGTGTAATATGGGGAGTGGGGAGGAAGAATCGGGTGAAGCCAGTTACTTTACAATATTTAAAAAATTAAAAAAATGCATTCAGAAAAGTGCCAAAAGCCTAAATGTGTAATTTGCTAACAGTTCACAACTTGAAAACGCTCATACAACCAGCACTTAGACTAAGGAACAGGACTTGACCAACAGCCAGGAGGTCCCCTTTCCAGAACCAGCGCTCATCTCGCACCACAGTTTAGTGCTGCCTGTTTCTTTTTCCCCTTTATTAAAAAATGACTTTTTAACTGTGGTGAAAGATGCAAAACATAAAATTTATCATCTTAACCATTTCTAAGTGTCCAGCTCAGTTTCATGAAATAAATTCATTTTGGGCCACCATCGCCACCCTCAATCCACAGACCTCTTTTCTTCTTGCAAAACAGAAACTGTCCCCATTAATCACTAAAACTCCCCAGCCTCTGGCCCTCACCATTCTGTGTCTATGAACTTGCCTGCTCTAAGGACCTCATATAAGTAAGTATCAGACAGTGTTGGTCCTTTTGTGACTGGTTTATTTCACTGAGGGTAATGTCCTCAAGGTTCATCCACACTGCAGCCTGTGTCAATTTCCTCCCTTTTGCAGGCTGACTACTGTTCCACCCTGTTAATATCACTTTTGTTTATCCAGAGTCATCCATTGAGGGACACTTGGGTGGCTTCCACCTCTTGGCAATTGTGAATAATGCAGCTATGAACATGGGTGTGCAAATATCTCTTAGAGACCCTGCTTTCAATTCTTTTGGCTAAATACCCAGAAGTACAGTTGCTAGGTCATGTGGTAATTTTACTTGCGAGTTTTTGAGGAACCTCCACACTATTTTCCACAGCTAGTTTTGCCTGTCTTGAACTTTCTGTGCAGGAACTGTTCAGTACACACTGTTTTGTCTGGCTTTTTTCCCTCAACTTTGTGTAACTCAGTCTTTGTTGGTACATATTTAACAGGCATCCAGGTTTTGTAAGAAGTTATAATGTACTTGATTTTTATTTGTCTGTGTTTCATATCTTCCCATATCTTTTTAATTGAAATATAGTTGATTTACAACGCTGTGTTAATTTCTGCTGTACAGCGACGTGATTCAGTTATACGTACATACCCAGACATACGTTCTTTTTTTTTTTTTTTTGCGGTACGCGGGCCTCTCACTGCTGTGGCCTCTCCCGCTGCAGAGCACAGGCTCCGGACGCGCAGACTCAGCGGCCATGGCTCACGGACCCAGCCGCTCCGCGGCACGTGGGATCTTCCTGGACCGGGACACGAACCCGTGTCCTCTGCATCGGCAGGCGGACTCTCACCACTTGCACCACCAGGGAAGCCCAAACGTTCTTTTTTTAATATTCTTTTCCAGTATGGTTTAAGCACAGAATGTTGACTATAGTTCCCTGTGCTCTATCCCATATCTTCTTAAGCTATGTTTTCTTAGGTAGATTCTTCCAGTTCTACGATTAACTGTGTAGCATTTTGTAAGGGGTTTGGGTGGAGTGGTACACTTCCTCTTTCACTCTCTACAGAAGCCTCTGCTGGACACAGGTGGAGGAGTTATGGTAGGGTCTATGATTCAGGTCCCCCGTGGGGACATTAGCTGCTTCTCTGCTTCTGCCGCTCTCACAGAGTTCACAGCCTGGAGAGGCAGACATCCAAGTGAAGACTCCTGCCCAGTCCATGAGCCACGCCTACTCTGATGTCAAATGTGCAATGTGAATGTCGATTCTATAATTTTACGATGGAGAACTTTGATCGGCTGCTCAGTTCCCTTGGTGATAACTGGCTACATGCGATACAATAGTTCAGGCTTCCACGCCGCTTCTCAACCAGATTTCTTCATGAACCCTTCCATCCACATCCACCCAATAAAAAAACTGCTGTTAGAATCCCGTATTTATAGAACCCCCGAAGCACCTATGGATTTCATGGAAGACTTTCCTTTCGTTAACCATTTCTGTAGAGAGCTGAGTGTGAAAAGTATCTCGTAAATCAGAGGTGTGAACCTCAGCTTCGAACAAGGTCCTGTTTAAATGTTCCAGCGGGTTCCAGGGATGCTAAGGGAATACGGAAGCGTGTCCTAACTTGGTTGTTTGGAGGCTGGCAGCCGTATAACAGTAAGAGTTTCCCAAGAGGAAGGCACTCCAGGAATAGAGCTGAGGTCCCCTCCCTAGGTCATCAGCAATCCTTCCAGGCTCTCTGGGAATCTGGGGACGGGGTGTGGTGGCGGCGTGATCTCGTTAGGTGGAGTCAGGGGTCCTGGGTTTGAGTTCTTCATCTGACATTTACCAGAAACGTGATTCTGAGCGATTGTCTTCACCCGCACGGACTCTTGCTTTGTCCACTTGTGGAAAGAGCATAATTTATAGAGATCTTAAATTGCCTGTTGTCTTTTTTTGGGGTCTCCACTGCCAGAAGTTCAGGCTTTCGAGCTTGTTATCTCACTGGAGCTTTGTGGTGCAGGACGGAGAGAAGAGTTTGCCTGAATCGAAACCCAGGGTCCTGGATTTTATTTTGAAAGCTTGAAGTCATTCAGGAGATAATGCTAGCACTGCTGGGAGAATGGGGTGTGTGCATGGGGGAAGCGGTGGGGGGATTGAGGCCGGTGCTTTTTGTTTTGGTTTGGTTTGGGTTTGCTTTTTTCAGTCAGAGGGAAAGCTGCAGAGCAGAGAGAGAGCTTTCCTGCATCCAGGAGAGAGTCGGTGGGTTGGGGGTTGCAGTCGGTGGGGACCCCGAAGAGTTTGAGTCCTGTGCTGTCACCGTCCCAGTTCTCGGGAAGGTGGCCAAACCTTGGTTGGTCCTTCCTACAAGCAGCATACAGACCCCTTCCAGGTACCAAGTGGGCCAAAGCAATGGCCCATCAGGGATAACCAGGGGTACAGAAAACCAGAGGGGCTGCCTTGAATGTTCTTTGCTTACAACTCTGGGACCTTTACCTTTCGAACAACCGAAGGAACTGGGGTGAGAAGTGATAGTGGAAAAAAAAGGCTAAGACTGAATTACTTTGATTTAATAAAAATGAAGAAATCAACATTTTTTATGACCTGAGTTTATAGAGCAAAGTGCCTATTGGCCACATAAATAAAACGGAGACATCCTAGTGTCCAGCTAACATGACTATTCTTTTTTTAATTTTTTAAAAAAGTACACTAAAGCGACTCAGTTATACATACATATATATATATTCCTTTTTACATTCTTTTCCATTATGGTTTATCCCAGGATATTGGATATAGTTCCCTGTGCTCTACAGTAAGACCTTGTAGTTTATCCATTCTATATATAAAAGCTCACATCTGCTCACCCCAAACTCCCAGTCCAGCCCTCCCTCCCCCTCCCTCCCCCTTGGCAACCACAAGTCTGTTCTCTATAACATGACTATTTTGGGAATTAAGGGAGTTGATGGAGGTGGGAAGCACTTAGCAAATCATGAAGCACCTCACCAGCTCTTATTAGACCCTGGCTCTCCTGGCTACAGAGGAAGCTTCGGCCCCAGGCTCTCTTACAGGTCGTTGGGAGTGGAAAGTCACCTCGGGGAGGTAGACTTTCCCGGGCTCCTGCGTGGCGTGTCCAGGGTTTGTTGCATCCGTCAGACAGGAGCAGGCTGTTGACAGCTGGGGCTGCTTCCTTTGTGGGATGGAGCCGGGCGTCGCCTCTAAACGCTGACTTTTGGCTGACTGTGTCACTGAGGAGAGAGAGACTCTCAAATACCTGGGAGCAGGCGTCGGAGATTTTCTGATAGATCCTGTGTCCAGTCCGTGATGCCTCAGCTGTCGGGTCCATCCCGACGGCAGGTAGTGCTGACAAGTGCTTGCTTAGCCTGTGTGGTAGCGAGTCCCTCCCAGGGAATCTGGACCTGAGTGGGGAGGACCTTAGGGGGCAGCGTCTGAACCTGTGCCGACCAGTGGAGACCTAATGCCCCAGCAGCTGAGCCGCATATGTTATTTCAATTTCTTAAGTAGCCACATTATTAAAAATTTAAAAAAAAAGAGAGGTGAAATTAATTCTTACAATGTGTTTTAGGTAATCCAATGTATTTAAAAAATGCTATCAGTGTAATCAAGAAAAAATAATAATATAAAAATATTCATGAAATATTTTACATTTTTTGTTTTGCATTTAAATGTTTGAAATCCAGGGTAGAGTTTATACTCACAGCACATCTCAGTTTGGACTGGCCACACGTCACATGCTCAGTGGCCCCATCTGGCTTCTGGATTAGACGGTGCTGGTTTGTACCAGTGGTTTTCCTGGGGGAAGTCGTCCGTCTCATCAGGGGGCATTTATCAATGTTTGCAGATATTTGGGGTTGTCACAACTGGAGGGGATGCTACTGGCATCTAGTGGGTAGAGACCAGGGATGCCACTAAATATCCCACAATGCACAGGACAGTCTCCCATCCGCCACCGCCCCCCAACAAAGAATCATCTGTCCCAGGATGTCAGTAATGCCGAGGTTGAGGAATCCTAGTTTAGACCAATTCCCTCTCCCCTTCCCCCCCACCCCCCACCCCCCACCCCGCAGCAGTGAGAATGAGCCAGTTGGTGGCAGGACAGGTGCTGACACACAGGTCTCCTGAGTTTGGCCCCAGGGCATTTCCCTAAGTCTCCCGTGGCCTCCTTCAGGCGGTGATGGTAGTAGGTGTTTCCAACCCTTTTTCCAGCACAGCTCAGTAGGTGAGTGTAAGTGACAGCACACAGGCCACGGGTAAGAAACCAAACCCCTCCAGAGTTCCACATCACAAAAGAAACTTTTGTGCTTCGTGAAAATTTAGGGAAAATTCATACACTTGAGGACCAGCCCGAGAGACAAAGGAAATGCTGAGGTCAGCAAGGAGCCTGTCGCTGAAGCTGGGCCAGCTCTGGACGGGGCTTGCAGAGCACAGGGTGTCGGGAAAGCATCTTCCAATTAGAGACGACCAGGAACCATTTTCTGAACATCCATTTAAATGTTTGTTCTCATCAGTCAGTGAAAAGCTGGAAGCTACAGCTTCAAATTCCAGTGACTGAGTGTGCTTCCCCTCCCCGGGTCTCCTCGGGGGTCCTTCCCCCGCAGAAGTTTGCAGATACGGAACTTTTAGAAATGTCTGTAGAAGCTGATAGGAGAATGAGTGAGTGAAAGAGTGAATGAACTGCACGGAACCACTTCAGATAGAAACTAGCCTCCCTCCCTGTTTGTTTCAATGTTAAGTAAACTGGTTCTTTTCTATTCTTTCTGGACCCTCGGCCTCCTTTGCTGGCGTTGCTGCTCTGGCCTCCCCACCTGGGCGTCCAGCGCCGACTGCGTTCCTGCGTTTGTCTGGGTGACCTGATTCCCCTGCAGGGGCTGAAGCTGTGAGAGCTCCCTTGGCACCCTCCTCCAGCCACGGGCCAGGCCCCGGGGTCCTATAAAAAATGTCCTTTCCCGGGTCCCACACTCCTGGAGATGGTCAGACCTCGCTTCCTGCATCAGTGACTTCTGAGCACTTCTTGTGCCCATCCAGCCTCCACAGAGACGGCGCCCTTTCTGTGTGGTCCTGCCGACCAGGAGCGCTGCAGGGAGGCACGCTTTCTACCTGCCATACACTTGCTGGTTGACAAACTCTAGACAGCCTTTTGTCCACTCAGCTGGTGCTTTAAGACTGCTGCTTGTTCCTCTGCCACCTTTGTGCGTTTTGCAGCCCGTCAGCTCAGTAGATGATGTGTAAGCGGGGCTCAAACCAGCTCTGGCCACGGTGTCGTTAGCTCGTGTTAAGGGCAGAGTTAGAGAGACGCTCAGAGCTGTTTAAAAATGAGACTGGAGAAGCCGTGTGGCTCTCACACGTGGCTCCTTCCCCAGCCCTGTCTGTTTAATGAGGGGCTGGCCCCAAAGATGCAGAGCTGTCAAGAGGCTGAGGGATCCTTGGGAATTCCCAGAGGTCTGACCCATGGCTGCGTCCTGGCCTTTCTCCTCCATGGTCCCTATTTTTCTCAGGCATCAGCAGGAGACTGAGAATCCCTAACTCCACTGGGTGTGCTGGGTGTCGGGTCATAGAGGCTCCAGGACAACAGTCCCAGCCCTGGGACATGGAAAATATGATGCCTTAAGCTGAGAACTGGAGGCTTGTCTCGGAAAAGAGGAAGAGCAGACTACTTGGAGATGGGTCAGCCTCCTTAGTGACTGCCAGTGGTGGGGACAAACTCCTGGTCCCACGAAGCAGCTCCATGGGCAGTGCCAGGGCACCAGCTCTGGGCTCCATGCAGCTGCCCACTCTGCTCACGTGGTGAGCTCGTCCATGGAGAGGGGCATTGTCCCAACGAGGGGATTGCTCCGTCCACTGACCAAGTGTAGGTGAAGCCCTTTCTAGACACCAAGAGCTGCTCTCCTCAGGGAATTAAAGGATGTCTTCTGCAAATGATTTTCCTTTCTTCTTCCTCATCTCCTCCTTCTGTTATTTACTTTAAACAATATGCACAACGTCTTTCTTAAAGAAGATGAAACCTAGAATCTAGGGATCTATTCTCAGCACAGTGGCTTTTCCGAGATCACTCCCGAGAGCTTGGCTTCATCTTGACAGCCTTCGGCTCTCCTGAGATGAACACAAGGCCTGCCTGTGAGGGGTAGCTGCTCTTTGCCTCGGCAAGTCTGGGGCAGCTGGGTAGGGGTAGACCGAGGCTTCCCTGCTGCCGTGCAGCTGTTTGCAAACTGCCTCCCCAGGCCAGTGGCTCCTGCGGCTGGACCCGGTTGCATGCAATTCTGCAGCATTGCCTGTACTGCAGACAGATGCCAGGACTGGTGCATACTCCCTAATGCAAACACTAAACGTAATGGGAGAAAGCGTTCCCTTTGCACCCGGGTCGTGGTTTTGCAGTCGTGCTTGCTGACCCAGCATATCACGTTAGCTGCATCTTTTTTAAAAAAAAAAATTAATTAATTAATTTTTGGCTGAGTTGGGTCTTCGTTGCTGTGCGTGGGCTTTCTCTAGTTGCGGCGAGCGGGCTACTCTTCTTTGCGGTGCCCAGACTTCTCATTGCGGTGGCTTCTCTTGTTGCAGAGGACAGACTCTAGGCACACGGGCTTCAGTAGTTGTGGTGCACAGGCTTTGCTGCTACGCGGCATGTGGGATCTTCCCAGACCAGGGCTCGAACCCATGTCCCCTGCATTGGCAGGCGGATTCTTAACCACTGTGCCAACAGGGAAGCCCCATTAGCTGCATCTTAATGAAAACATTTTTGGATGGGGATGCGTGTCACGGGTGCTTTTATTAAACTGATTTCAGCATATCATTGACCCTGGTTCTCGATGGGGCACAGGGCTTCCTCTGGGGGTGCAGAATGGCCACTTACTCCATAAAGTGGCCTCGAGGGAGTTAACGTCAAGGAAGGTCACGTCTCACTCTTCCTGCTGCATCTCCTCGCTCCGATGGCTTTATTTATTCATTTATTTATTGCAGTACGCGGGCCTCTCACTGTTGCGGCCTCTCCCGTTGCGGAGCACAGGCTCCGGACGCGCAGGCCCAGCGGCCATGGCTCACGGGCCCAGCCGCTCCGCGGCACGTGGGATCTTCCCGGACCGGGGCACGAACCCGTGTCCCCTGCATCGGCAGGCGGACTCTCTACCGCTGCGCCACCAGGGAAGCCCTGCTGGCTTTATTTTTACTTGAAGAGACAGCACAGTGTTTTGCTGGAGGGTGAGTGCCTGAGAGAGTCGTTTCCGGGGGGAGGAAGTGGGGATATTGGCGCAAGGAAAACCTTATGTTCTAACGGCATTTGTTTGTCTAGGCTTTTGTCTGCTGTGGCTCAAACAGTTGGAAATTCGGGTCTCCTTAGGAAGGTCGGCAGTTTGCTTTCATGGTACACAAATGGGTCCTAAAACCATCCGCCCCCCGGGCTAGTCTGGGTTGGAGGCCAAACCGAGCTATAAAAGCTCCTCTGTGCGGGGTGATAACTCCGAGATGCTGCAGCCCCCTTGGAAGGGTGCTGGTCCAACCCTGGCAAGTCATTACCATTCACTGTGCGCGCCTCCCAGAAAGAAAACACCCTCAGACATCACCGAGTCGTTTCCAGGCCTCTGCTTTGCCGTCCTCCTGCCCCACCCGCCCGCCCCTACTGCTGAGTAGTGCAGCCGGGTTAGAGGAGCGGGCCACCCCTCACCCGTGTGCTCCCCAAGGAGGCTGGGGTGGGAAGAACTGGCCGGCCTTTCCTCTGTCATCCCTGCTGCCCTCACCCCCAGATCTCTCTTCTTGGCACTTAGCTCATTTCCCAACAGATTTCCAAAATAGAACTAAAGTCAGATCATCAAAGAGCATTCAGGGCACATACTAATCAGGCTGGGGCCCCAGACCCGCGCCTGACTCTGCTGGGCCCTCAGGGTGGCCCCTCGCCTGGCTCTGTGCCTCTCCCGCCCCCTGCTCTGCGAGCCCTGGGAAAGCAGAATGCCTGGCCGTCTTTCTGCTTCGACACTCTGACCACGTTGCTCACAATCCTGGAGAGCCCAGACGGTCACGCAGCTCCTGCCTGGTCAGGACACGCGGGGCGTATGGAAGAACCAGGACTTCGGTGTCCGCGAGAGGCGGTACCAGGTGAAGAAATAATGGGGTTCACAGCAAGGTTTAGAGTGGATTCATAAGTGACCGGTTTATGGGCTTTTCCAAGGGACCCAGGAAGTACTCGTATGTAAGCCTCTGCTCTGGGGCAGGGGACACGTGAAGCAGACGGGCTCCTTGCGTTCAAAGAGCTTCCAGTCTGGGAGGGAAACGAGATGTGCAACCAGGTGGCTGGCAGGTGAGAGACCTCCTCCCGCCCCCATGAGACAAGCCTTCCTGCTCTCCCTGCTTCCAGGCCTTTCTCAGCCCAGATGGACACAAAGGACCACAGATTAGACTCTATTGGTCTTGGAGAGTAATGAATATGTTTGCTAAACAATTCAGGGGCCGTGAAGAGGTGAGGGATTGGGCATTACACGGACCAACACGGTGGAAACTTCTGGAAAAAGGCACCCCCTGACCCATCTGCCTCTCTGGCTCCTGGCCTCCTGAGATGGATGAAATCTCTCCTCTCTTATTGTCCTGTGTCCTGCTGCTTGGCTGTCTCATTCCTCTCTCCCCTTGGCCACCTCACACCACATCCCCCCTCCCCCCTCCGTCCCCTCCCCCATAATCCCCTTCCTCACTTACTTTCTCTGCTTCACTGCGTCGCTCCCTTCAATGGGCTCTTTTCAGTGGCTGTGTTGGCCCCTCTCAGCCTCTTCACAAGTTCTTTCCTACCACGTCCCCCATCAGCCAGGGGAGGCTTCAGGGGGGCACAGCAAGCAAGGGGGAGGGTCCTTGGTGACAGTGCTGAGTTCTACCTGGGCTCCAAGCTCCTGGATAACGGCAAAGCTTAATCCTCCCAAGCTCTGTGACTGAGCTCTCCCACCTTGTGTGTTCTGGGGAATGACTTACTGCGGAGACCACCCTCGCCCTCCAGACTTAGATAAGACCCACTGCTATGGGTTGAATGCGTCCCCCACAAATTCGTGTGTTAAGTCCTAACGCCCAGCACCTCAGAATGTGACTGTATTCGGAGATGGGCCTTTAAAGAGGTGATTAAGTTAAAATGTGGTCATGGGGGGTGGGGCCTAAGCCAATGATTGATGACCTTGTAAGGAGAAGATGTCAGGACACAGACACACACAAAAGGGAGACCACCTGAAGACACAGGGAGGAAGTGGCATCCACAAGGCAAGGAGAGAGGCCTCGGAAGAAACCAGCCCTGCCAGTACTTCTAGCCTGTAGAACTGTGAGAATATAAATTTTTGTGGTTTAAGCTCCCTAGTCCGTGCTATTTGTTACAGCAACCTCTGCTGACTGATACACCCACTCATTCTTGTGACCCCATGAGACCCCATGTTCACCTGTGACAAGGCCTGACACAGACCCTCCAAATTCCCATCTTTGTTTCATAAGTGATTAGCCGAACTATTTGCCCCTCAAAACTAGCTAGACACAGGGAGAGACATCTCTTGTTCAGCTTACAGACTCCCTTGATTATAAAAAACATCCCAACTGTGAAATCACCCAGCTGTGACTTGTCCTCTCCTCCCTCTGAAAGTCTAGACACACCCATAGCCGAGACACACTGGTCTTCAGAGCTGGGATTCTCTCCCGACTGCAATAGCCTGAGTGCAGTCAATGCCTTTACCTCTTTGTTTTTCACTTTTTCACAGTAGAAACTGTTATTAATTGAGCATTTGCTATGGGTAAGGCACCGTTCTAAGGACTATACATGTAGTATTTCATTTAATCCTCACCATAACCCTAGGAGCTGTGCATGTTTCCCCCTGTTTTTTTGAAGAGGAAAAGCAGAGTAACTTCTCACGTCCCATGAGAGGACACGGCAGATTTGGGATTTCACAGGCAGGGTTCTTTCTCTATATTCTGTGCTATGGCTATGAAGTCTCCCACATTAACCATTAATACATTCGTTCTTGCTCTACTAATAATAGAGATGGAAAGTGCTCTGGAAGGCCAGGAATTAAGAGGTTGGGGAAAGCTTATGAGAAGGTGGCATTAGAGGGGTGTACCGGAGGCTGGAAAAGGCTTTGTTGAGTAGAGATGAGGCAGGATGTTACAGGTTAAGAACAGGCTCTGTGTCCTTCAATTAGAATTGGGCTCTGGACTCAGGAGAGCTTTTTGGGACCAAGATGCAGACTTAGGAACCATGTGCATGGAAGCAATGAGGGATGTTGAGAGAGCCTTTCAGAGCAGCAGGAGGATTGATGAGTTAGTGAGAAAAGGCAAAAAGGCATAGACTGCTTTTTCAGGAAGTGTGATAGTAAAGGAATAGAGAAAAATATGAAAATAATTGAGGGGCCAGCAGGCAGGGTCAAGCAAGTGCCTGAAAATGCATGTAACTGTGGCTTCCCTAATGCCTAGAAATACTGGGCTAAGCATAACCTTATCTGGTCCTTCCCCAAACCCCGTGAGGCGGGTATCGTAACCACCTCTGTATTACCGATGAGGAAACTGCAGCTCAGAAAGGAACTTGCAGGATACAGAGCAACTGGAACGCTCATTCATGCGTGGCTGGTGGGAATACGGATGGGCACCACTGTCTCTGAAAACAGTTTGGCATTTTTTACCAAGTTAAACATACACTTACCATGAGACCTAGCATTTGCTCTCTGAGTCATTCATTCTCTTCAAAAGAAATGAAAACATGTCCACGTAGAGACTTAACCACTAGTCTTCACAGCAGTATTATTCACCGTAGCCCCCAAATGGACACAGCCCAGCTATCCATCCATAGGTGAATGGATAAACACGCTGGGGTATCCGTACGATGAGTCGCTACTTTGCAATTAAAAGACCCCAAACTACTAAGATGTGCGCTCACCACGACTGGATTGAATAACGCATTATGTTGAGAGAACGTAGCCACGCACAAAAAGAGTACAAACAGCGTATGACGTGATTTTGTTTATATCAAACTCTTGAAAAGACAAGTGACAGAAAGCAGGTCCGTTGTTGCCTGGGGCTGAGCACGAAGAGGATGGTCTGGGAAGGGGCCTCACGGGAGCGCTTTTGAGTGATTGAAATGTTTTACCTTGACCATGATGGTAGCTACACAGGTATACATTTGTCACATAGGAATATTTTATTGCATGCAAATTATACAGGTCATAAAAATTTAGAAACGAAAAAGAAAGAGTCACATGTACTGACATGGAATACCTTAAAAATAGGTCACAGAAAAATAAGCCTAGAATTACATTAAAAATAATACAATTTTAACTACGTCCCCATCTATGTAAATGCATGGTGAAGGATCCAGAAAAAAAATGCAGCAAAGTGATAACCGGATGTCACCCAAGGGGAAAGGAGTGAGATGGAGGGGGACTTTCCTCTTACAGTTAGTATATGTTCCTTCTGTATCGTTTGGCTTTTATAATCAGTATGCATGTATTGTTTGTATACTGGTTTTTAAAAAAAAGGTGAAAAAAGAAACACACGCAGAAAAACTCATGTCCCAGTTCCCATGAGTCTGATCCCAGTTCCGACTCCAAAGCTGGAAGCTAAGAGCCGCTAGGCATGGGGCTCCGCCATGAAGGACCACGGTTGCCTGCCCATCAACTCCAGGAGCAGGACGCCAGGCAGAAGGGGCAGGGGTGCTCCTCGCACGCTTACGTGGAAACACAAAGCATGTGGAGGAATGCCTCGGACTCTCCCAGTGTCCCGTATAATTTGGCTACAAAGCCAAGATAATGTGAGCATTTTTTTTGTTGTTGTTGGTAAGTGTTTTCTAGGGACAACCAAATAATCTAGTTTCCTCTTGATCAGTGGCTCTTAACTGGGGGCAACTCTGCCCCTCAGGGGACATCTGGCAGTGTCCGGAGATATTTTTGGTTGTCGCAACCTGAGGGGCAGAGGTGCCACCGGCACCTAGCAGGCAGAGGCCAGGGACGCTGCTGCACACCTACCAAGACAGGACAGCCCCACGGCAAAGGGTTATCCTGCGGGAAGTGTCGGCACTGCCCAGGCTGGGAGACCCTGATGCAGACAGCACTGCTTCTATGATACTCTCCAATCTGATTCAAGATCTGATTCCAGTGATGGAAGCTGATGCTTATAGAAGTGTTCTGTCTTTAAATATTACGAGCTGTAGTGTGGAAATAGAAACAACAGAACAGTCTTCTTGTTTCTGGACAAAAGTTGGTCTTGGGCAAATACATGCTGTTGGGAGAGAACGTGGCCAGGAGCACGGTGCCCAGGGTCCTTGCTCTGTAGCACTGCCATGTGTCTTTGGGAGTTCTGCTCTCCTCGGGGTGGAAATAAGTGTCTTCAGCTCTTTTCTGGCTCCAACAGTTTTTATTCTCTAACCAGTCCATGCATGAGTCAGTGTGGAGAGTTGCTAAAGCACAACAGGAAGAAGGAAGAAGCAGCCCGTGGTGCTCTGCCCTTCCACACCCAACTGTGCTCCCCGCGTGCCCGGCTTCCTGTCCCTACACGGGCTTGAGAAGCAGCTGTTGAGAAAGGAGGGGGTGGAGAGGCAGGAAGGCTGGCCAGGGGGAGGTCCCCAAAGGCTGGCCAGGGCACTGTCCCAACTCGGGGCAGAGGGACCTCTGTGAGACTTGCTTCCACACTGGGGTCCAGGGAGCTGTGACATGCCAGTTATTCTCAAGAAAGAAATGATGACTGGCCCCGACATTTTGATGCCACTCTTTGAGAAGACATATACTCTTTTCTGGGACGAATTATCGCTCACTTTCCGTAGTTCTTATTAGTCTCAACTCCAGAAGCTGAATTTTTTTCTTTGCTATTCATGCAAGAGGTTTGAGTTGTTTGTTTTGTTTTCTGAAACAACTGAGAATAGGTGATTCTAAAAATATACCTAGTGGACACATTTTATAGGCCATCTATACACATGGTAAGACATTTAAATATGAAAAAGGGTATACAGTGAAAAATAAGTCTTCTTCCCAGCTCCGGGGTAGATGTTCCTTGTTTTCGTCTCAAAATGGTCCCGGGGGAACTGAAGAAGTTGGAGAATTGCTGCTTTAGAGGAGAGAACATCAAACTGAGGGGGCTCTTTCTTGTGACATCTTAGGAAAGGAGGCCGGAGGGGCCAGAGTCCAGGAAGATGACACTCAGTTCTGGACAGACATCCACAGCGAGATAGACCACTGCACACAGCTTAGGTGGTTGCCCTGCTGCTCTATTGATAGAGGAAAAGGAGAGAAAGTCAAGGGATAGGAGCAAAGCAAGAAACTGAGGCTTTGGAGTTACAGGCTGAGTTCTACTGGTTTTCTTCCAGAACAGTCCACACTAGTGTATTAGCCAACCACTTCTGTTTTTCCTTCTATGTCATCATTTTCAGAGTAAGTGCTTGGCTAATACAGGGAAGTAACACAAGTTAGAAAGAATAGGATAGGGTTTCTTCGTCCTCTGTGTTTTCTTAGAACTCTGTTGTCTTCTTTCTGTGTTTAGCGTGGCCTTTAGGGGCCATTGGTGCCCCCAGTTACTCAGTGCCGGTGTATCACGCTTGAATCTCACTGGATTCCCGGGCGTGTGGGTACCCTGGGGTTCTGTGCTCCTGGCATCAGGATCGTATGAATGGGGCAGCAGGGAAGGGTGGGCACCACGTTGCATACACCTCCTCTGCTCACGTGCATGTTTCATTGCTCCTAAGGAGCCATGAAAAACACAAGTTCAAAGATAAAATTATTAGAAATTTCAAGATGGCAACGGCAAAGCATTAAACGAAGCTTGGGACCCTTGTGAGCACAGGGCCCTGTGAACCTGCACAGATGGATGACCTGTGAAGTCGCCCTGCTGGTCTAGATGTGAAACCAGGACTTCTAAGGGCTCTGGAGACCATGAGACAAGATGCCTAGGGCCAACCCCAGTGCCCTGAGGATGGGAGAGCCAAGAGCTGGAAGGAACTTGGGTTCCTGATGACATCATTGAACCACTGGTTTTAATCCCCTGGGAACTTACTGGACTTCTTATCACCTGAGATAAAAACAGCCTTGTTTTTAAAGCTGGTTGGAGCTGAGTGTTCTGTTTCTTGCAGTCAAAAGCGTTCTAATGTATGTAGTGGGACATTCTGTCCTTAGTGGGTAAGCGCCATCCTGTTTTGCTTCCTTTTCCCTCCCTGGCTGTGTGTCTCTGCTCCCTGCTGCTGACAAAGGTGGACACATAAAACTAGGGGCCACCTAGTCCATCCAGATAAGACTTTGGAACTTAGAAGACTGAAGCGACCCAGCTGGCCACCAGGCCCTGCTGTCAGATTTTGGATGGAATGCCGTCCCACACCATCCCTGCCAAGACACCTGCCATCCTGAAGATGCTGTATTTACCTGCACTGCCCTCTTCAGGCCAATGGATGACCTTGTAAGAGTCACCTGTGACCTGAACAAGCCTGGTCCAGTCACACCCAGGGTTAAATCAACTCAGGGAGTCTCGCTGCCTCTCTGTGTTCGTTCCTCAGGCTTCCAACTTCAGGGCCATTCAATTTAGGAGTTAAAAAAAAAATAATAGTAAAAAATTAGTAAATCTGGGACCCCCAGAAAGTGACCCCAGAAAACATTAGCTAAGCAGCAGAGCTATAGAAAATCCTTGTCGATACTTAGACAATTCTACCGGCCTGCAGATGTTTCCACATCCTTCCTGGACTTGAGAAGTGCCCGAAATTGCCTCTGGGAATTGTACAGACTCTGGTCTCACAGACTCAAAGCCATCTCCCTTGTAATGAACACAAGTCGCTGGAGACCGCTAACAGGGACAGTTGGGCAATCTTGTTATCAACATTCTCAAGTGCCTGCAATCCTTACAATCACGGAAGTTTATGGTTGGAAAAGTCCCACAGAGTTTAAGCCCTACCTGATGATCCAGCCCCCCCGTGGAGGTAACTGAGACACAGGTGTGATCTGCTCAAGGTTGATGCCTACCTGGGATGAGGTGTTTTGATCTCCCCGCCCCCTCCACTCCCTTACCGCTCATGCTAATTTATTACAGGTCCTGTCTCTACAGCCTACATTCTCTTCAGTATAAGATTACACTTTTTTCCCTATTACGTCCCCCTCTTCTCCCTCCTCCCCCAAAGCTGCTGAGTGTACAGCTGAGATCAGTTAACAAGGAACTTCCTGCCAAGTGGGTTCTGCCCAGGTGGCAGATCTGCAGAGCTGGGTCCGAGGGGAAACTTGTCTGTATTCTTTCTGCTATGTGTTTCACATCATCCTTGAGCTAATTTTGTCAGGCTCAGAAATGTGCCCAAGTGACTCTGTGAATACTTAGAATAGCAGAATGTTGAATTTAGAAGGTAGTCTTGCAGTTCTCTAACTATGCTCCAGGGAACCCCAGGAGGTTCCTTAAGGGGTGCCTTCTGTGAGCAGGTGGGGTGGGGAGCTGAGCAGACCTTCTTCCCCTCCCCTGAGTCATTTTATTCAACTGGGGAAGATTTCTCAAGAAGAAAGGTTTCAGTGCTACAAAACGGCTTATCACAATGGATCTGGTCCATCTGGAATAAGATGAGATGACTGGATCTGGACAGCCATATTGGACCATGAGACAGAAGCCATCTGTGGAGGGTGATGAAGCCACAAAAAAAGACAAACTCAAGCCCCGCTGGTCATGGGCTGCCTAGGTTCATGGGAGAGAAAGCTCAGTTTCTAACTAAATATGGGGAAGTGGAGGCTTGGCAGGAGGGTAGAGGAACTGTGACCTCTCCATGCACAGGTGCACCACCCCTAGTGACAGAGCAGGGCTGGACAGCTGGTCGGAAGACTTCCCCTCAGGAGTCACCTCGTGGAGAGGACTCAGCGCCTCTGAGAAGCCGTGTGTGTGGCTTGGCTGACAGGTGGAGCTGCTGGAACCAGCTCTGTGGTGGCTGCTTATCTGGGAAAGGAGGGGCACAAAATCAACACGGACCGAGTGGCTACTGGGTGACAGACACTGAAAACCTATCCATGCCCTGGCTCTGAGCAGATGCCCCCAGCACCTCTCCTGTGGCAGCCCCTTGGGACAGACACTGCCCTGCCTGCCTTTCCTCTGAGCCTCAGGGCAGCAGCAGGAGAAGCTGCAGCCTGTCTCCGAGGTGCAGGACCTGAGAAGGTAGGTGACTCAGGGCAATGCAGCTGGTAAGGGGCAGGGCCAGGTCCAAGCCATCTCCTGTGCTGGCACACCTCCCAGTGTGCTGTGCTGGGCTATACCATATCCCAAGACAATTCTTATTTTGTTTAAAGCGTCAGGAAGTCAGCAGCTGCCAGTAGCACATGAGCCTTCCAACGACTTGAAACTCAGTAACATAATAGAATAGAATAGAATAGAATAAAAAGGATAGAATAAAATAAAATAGAATAAAATAAAATAAAATAGAATAAAATAAAGTAAAATAGAATAGAATAGAATAAAATAGAACAGAACAGAATAGAATAAAATAGAATAGAATAGAATAGAATAACTTGAATTTGCCCTTACCCATCTAGAGAGTGGCAGGCCTCCTACCGTGCCCGTTCTCGCGGGGACACCGCCATCATAAAGTGGAGTCCTGAGCTGCCTCCCTATCCAGAGTCTTCCGTGAGTCACCACATGCAGCCCAGCCCGGCTGGAAAACATTGCTCATCCCGCCTAAGCTTCGGGCGGGTCTGGGAGCAGCCGCCGCCTCGGGGACCCGCGGGGCCTGTGAACGTGTGACGGGGCGATCACAGTCGTGTGCCGTGCGGGTCACGAAGTGTGCATGAGGCGCCAGGCTTCCGTGGTGCGAGAAGTTTCCAAGTGTCTTTCAGTAAATGGTGTGTCTCAACAGCCTGCCAGCAGCTCTGGGAGACATTTCAGCCCAGTTTGTTTGCCCAGTTTGAGACTTCTTCCTGCTGGACCCTGTCCAGCCTCTTGATCATCTAAATGTTCTCTGCAGAGACTGGGGGTCATTTTGAATAAGTGGGACTGATGTGTGTGCCGGGAGGGGAGAGGTGATGGGGAGAAGAATGGGAAGGAAAGCACGGGGTCTGTGCTAACCCTCCTGGGACGTGTGACGCTGTCAGCCCTCTGAACACTGGCCTTTTCAGCGCTCATACTCGCCGTCTTTGTTCCCCGCTTTTAGGGGATGTGGTTAAAAGTCGGTGGTAGTGATGGGCCTGGCGGTGGGGTCTGAATATCAAGGCTTGAACTCGAGGTTTGCTTTGCCAGCTCTAGAGGAAAACACGCTGTCCCTCAATTTAAAAATTAAACCATAAATCTTTATGAAGACATTCAAACTGAAATGGTAAACTGAATGAATTATTCCAAGTGAGCACAAAAATGTATGAAGAAATTCAAGCCACAGCCTCCTTTGGCATCTTTCTCATTAATTTTTAACTAGTTATTAACTTACGATCATATTCTCTCTCACTGGAAAGAGATACTTTTTGACATTACTCCTAAAGAAGAACCCGCATCTCTGAGGCAGCTCAATTTGAATATTCCATTTAGTTATTTGCAAACTAAGCAAAGGACAGGGCAATTCTCAGCAAAGTATCTCTGGGCAGATCGATGCCAAAGATGAGGCCTGGGGAGGGGCTTGGTGGCCCTGGCCCCTCGGTGGCTGGAATGGCTGCGGTTGGGTCAGCAGAAGTGGCCGCTGCCTGCCCCACCCTGCCCCTTCTCACGTGGGTGAACACCTGGCAGTGCATCCCTTCTGCCCCCACCCCCGGGCTGGGCTCTGCAACAACGGGGTACATCCCTGGGGCGCGGGGCTCCCGTCTTCCGGGCTTTGGGAGCTGAGTGGAGTTGTGGGAGCAGCGTAGTGAAAACAACGTTCTCTGCTGCCATGCTGCTTTCTGACCTGGAGGGCGCCCTGCCTGCCTGCGCCCGGTGTGGGATTTGGGATGGAGTCCTGATGAGGAGAGGCACGCTGTCCACCCCAAGGGACAGGTGTTACTTGGTAGTGTGGGTTTTCAGGGAGCCCCTCGGAGCCCCTCGCTGCTTGTGATGGCGGTGAACACAAGCACTGGGTCAGCAAACCACCAGGACCGCGCCCTGAGTCTGTGTCACACACGGGAGGTTTGCCTTTGTTTTTGAAGAGGGGACGTCTCTAGTCTCAGCTATGTGCTTCTTTGCCTCCCCCCACCCCTCACTGATTTCTTTCTCTCCGGGGTCACAGGACACTCAGGAGCTGGGGAAGGGGTCAGGCTGGACCTCTTGGGACAATATTCCTCACCACCCTCTTAGGGGCTTGGAGAATCGGTGGCAACCAGTGACGTTTTCAGGGTTTAGTAACCAGTCAGGGTCCTGAGCTCTGGGCACAGCTTTCTTTAGCTCTTTAAGGTTGGGATTAGAGGCGCCTGGAAGCTCGTGCAGGAGAGAAATGAACCATCCCTGCTCGGTTGTGGACGGCCGCCAAATGGACAGCTTTGAAACACTCAGCCAACAGCCTAGAGGGTCCCGTGGAACAGCCTTGGAACAACTTTCGGAGAAGAACGATATCTTCCCCAACGGCTCAGCATCTGCCTGGGTGTCAGCCAGAGCCCGTGAGCACCGCAGCGCTGGGGTGCCTGGGGTGAGGCTGGTGGCCATAGCAATGGGACAGAGCGACCAGGTCCCTGGGATTGAGAACAGCGGATAAGATGCGGTCAGGCAGGGGAGGTGCAGGGTGGAGAGGGGAAGGTGGGCTCGCCTAGAGAGTGGAGCCACCTTCCTGCTGTGGATGAAGCCCCGCGTGAGTCCATCACAGGCTCCAAGAAGCAGGTGCAGTTCAGTGGGGAGCTTGTTAGACGCCCAGGCTATAATCGACCCGTTGGCTCCATCAGACAGTAAATTAGCAGCCGCAGTACTGGCTGTGCGCCACCAACCTACTGTGGGCTGACCCTTATCGAAATATTTACGTGGACGATGCTCTCCCAGGACCACGATAAGAGAGTGTGTGGTATTTCCCCCCACCGATTTTCCCGTAAGTCTCATCCTCACGCCGCTGGGCAGGAGAAGGCACGGAACCCACCCCATGGGGAGAGATGGGCGGTGTGTGGGAAGCCTGCCGCTGGAGCTCTGGGCCCCGTGCGAAGCTGTGAGTTCCAATCCCAGCAACACCACGACCCATCACGTGACCGCTCTGTGCCTCGGTTTCCGCACCCATAAAATGGGGGTGGTGAGATGGTCAGAGCCTCTCCAGTTCTGAATTTCCGTGTGTCTGTGGACTGAGGAGTAAAAGATTACGAGGCACTTTTATTGCTTATGTCTTCTTCATTTTTCTCCCTCCATTTCCTTGAAGCCATCAGCCGGAGTCGAGGACAAGCTTTACAAATGGACAGGTTTCTTTTTCTGCCCTCCCTCCTCCACCCACCCTTCTCTCCCTCTCTCCTTCACTCCTTTCCTTCCTTTTTTTAAAATTTAATTTTTATCTTATTTTATAGTAGAGTCTAGTTGATTTACAATGCTGTGTTAGTTTTAGGTGAACAACAAAGGGATTCAGTTATGCATCTACATGCATCCATTCTTTCCTGCCTTTCGTCCTTTTTTATAATTTAATTTTTATTTTACTTTGTATTAGAGTAGAGTTGATTTACAATGTTGTGTTAGTTTCACGTGTACAGCAAAGGGATTCAGTTACACACACATATATATATCCATTCCTTCCTGCCTTTCTTCCTAACTCTTGCATGTGTCATTTGGCTACGGTAGGCAATTGTAAAAAGTCATTTATTTTTGTCAGTCTTATCTCCTCACCTGCAAGATGACCCCAACTCTCCTTGAGGTCTAGATCCCCTGGCTACCCCGCCACCCACCCCATCCACCTTCCCGCTGCAGGTCACCCATCTGAATTCCGAGCTGCCGGCCCCACGTCTTCTTTTGTCCCAGCCCTGGCATTGCAGCATCTGAAATTGTTTATCTGCTGCAGTCATTCTCAAACCCAGGAAATTTTTAAAAATCAGTGCCTGGAAATTAGGATGCAGTTGATCTTCACTGGCATTTTTAATGCTCCCCAAGTGACGCTAATGTAGAATTGCCCTTTAAGCTACTATTAAAGGGAATAAACCTCTTCTTATTGACAGTAAGCCAATCCTTGCCTGTGACCATTGCGGTTGTGTTCTCGTATTCTGATATGGCTTCCCTGTGGGGTGCCCCTTAGATATGATATCACCCCCTGAAGTAAGCAGCCACTAAGACAGTCCCCAGTGACCCCTCACGTCCTGGTACTCACACCCACACAATGTAACCCCTTCCCCTTAAGCCTGGGCTGTGACTTGCTTCTAACCAATAGCATAGGACACAAGTGATGGAATGTCACTTCCAAGGTTTGATGACAAAAGTCTGTGACCTCTGCTTGCCTGCCCTGTCTGTCTGTCTCTGCCCCCTCCCTCTTCCCGTCCAGAGCCCTTGCTCTGAAGGAAGCAAGCTGATAGGTTGTGATTTGTCCTGTGGAGAGAACCAGGTGGCAGGGAATGAATGTTGCCAGCCAACCGCCAGTGGGGACCCACTGACGCCCCAGCACAAGTGAGCTTGAAAGTGAAATGCCCCCCAGTGGAGCCCAGTGGTGACTGCTGGCTCTGTGCAGCCTGTGGGAGACCCTGGGTCAGAGTTACCCAGCTAAGCCATGTCCAGATTCCTGGCCCGCAGAAACTGTGAGATAATAAATGTTTGCTGTTTTAAACTAAGTTTGGGGGTCATTTGTTACACAGCAATTGATAGCTAATACACTCCCAAGAGAAGAGGTGAAGCTGTATTCCTGGGAGGGCCAGGCTTTCTGTAGATTCTGGGGAGAGGAAGGTCTAAGAGAACACTTTTGAGGGTGGGTGCAAAATGGGCAGGGCCCAGGTTGCTAAGGTTAGGCGGTGGATGCCCAGGAAGCAGGGTCTGCCAGCTAGACCCGTGCTTCTCAGACCTCAGTGTGCGTTCAGATCACCTGGGAAGCTTGTTAAAATGCTGATTCTGATTCCATAGGTCTGGTTGGGGGCCAGAGACTCTGCAAGCTTCCAGGTGATGCCGCAGTTCTGGGGACCACGTGTTAGGGGACAAGGAGCTGCCCTGCCCAGATTCCTGCATCTTTCTGGTTACTTCCTTTTTAAGTAGTCTTCTTTGTTCCAACCCTGACTTGGTGACGCTTCGGGAGGCCCAGGAAGTGGCCTTTGCCCTTTGGAGGAGGAGCAGTGCCCCCTGAGGCCACACGGTGGAGGCAGTGGTGAGACAGAGAACTCAGAAAGGAATCTATGATTTGGGATGAATTGCAGGAAGGAACCATTCGTATAGAAATGGTCAGTTATTGGCAATTTCATGACGTTCCAATTATTAAGCCTGGCCACGCCTCCCTACCCAGAGATCCAGAGTCCAATGTCTGTCTTTATTGTGTGGATTCCTCAGCAGCGCTTCCACGTCACCAAACCACAGAGGGGCGCGGACCCCGGGTGCGGAGCCTGAAGCAGCCAGGAGAAGGGCCTTTGAAGGCTTTTTAAAAAAATCTTACTGTTTCATGTGAGTTAATGGAAAGTGTTTGTTACAATAGAAAAATAACTTCCTCCCCAAGTATCTGTGTAAAGTGGCTGCCTCAGGAAGATGTCCTGGGACTGATGGGTGACCTGGGAGCATGGCTCTTGGCCCCAAGCAGCGCTGCCTGGACTCCAGCTCCCCTGTCCGACCCTGAAACCCCACCTCCTGCTCAGACGCTCCTGTTTTCCTCACCCTCACTCACTTCCGATCTTGACCTTTCCCCTCCACTTTTCCTCTTTCACCGTCTTGCAGCTCTCTCCTGCCTTCACTCTCAGTCTCTGCTAAGTGTGGGTCCAAGGTCAAGCGTTGCAACTGTGCTCACAGTCACCCCCCCAAGCCTTCCCACCCACCCTCCTGGGTAGACCCCACCCTCCTGGGTAGACCCCACCCTCCTGGGTAGACCCCACCCTCCTGAGTAAACCCCAGGCTCCTGAGTAGACCCCACCCTCCTGTGGAAACCCCACCCTCCTGGGTGGACCCCACCCTCCTGGGTGGACCCCACCCTCCTGGGTAGACGCCCCTCACCGGGCTTACCCCAATCGTCAGTTTTCTCCTCACGGGCTTTTGGGCAGCGGTGTTTTATACGAGGCCAAAGGATGCTAAAGGCTTCCCCGCAGTTTCACATTATCCAGCCTGTCCCGGGCTCTCCATGCTCAGCACATTTTAACCACTCTTTCTTCGAGCTTGCCTGGTGTGAAGCGTGTACTCCGGCTGTCCTAACAATGCAGGTTTTTGGTCCCGTCCCAGTTCTGGGGAGCAGTTTGGGAATCTGCATTTTGACATCCCTCCTGGGGATTCTCCTCAGGAAGCATCTTGGGAAGCACCTTTGTTCACACAGGACGCCCTGTCCTGGACCCCTTGGCCGCTGGGGAATTGTCTGCCTACTGCCCAGTCCTGCCCCACCATCTCCTCGGCCAGATTCTGCATGGCCGCCTTTCCCAGTTAGAAGATCGAGGCCATCTGCTCTGCGCTCCCTTAAGTTCCCACCCTCCACCCTCGAACGACCTCCACACGCCCCCCCTTACCTTCTCTCCCCCATCAGGGTGCCCTCACTGCCCACCTGCTCTGGCACGTGGCCCTTCATCACACCCTTTCCTGCACCTTCAGCGTTTCCATCACCAAAGCATCGTTTTGTTTTGTTTGTTGAGTTGGGCTGTTCTTCTTCTGCTCCCTGCATCCTTCAGTAACTTGGCTTCTCCCTCCAGCCCCCAGTGCAGACCCAGCCTCGCTCTGTCATGCAGGGTCTCATCTTCCCCGACCCCGGCCCTCACCCCTGTCCTGTCTGGTCCCACGGGGCGCCTGCCTGGTGCTGGCAAGGTCTTTGCAAGCCCCTGGTTGAGCCGGGCAGGGGAGGTCATGCTGAGAGAGTGGAGGCCGCCTGCCCACTGTGGACCCAGCAGCGCCCAGGGTTCCGTTTCCCTGCCCAGCTGCTCTGATCCGAGCCTCTGCCCCTGGTGACTCCCTGCAAACACACAGGGCCTGTCTCGTATGGATAACCACAGAGAACCCACAGAAAAGGGGAAAAATCATGGCCACATGCTTCCGAGGATGGAAGGCTCCTGAGGCCTGAGGGGGGGCTTCTGTGCACAGACTGTGGTGGTGGTCCCTGGAGGAGACCCCTGGAGGAGACCCTCGGGAGCCAGTGAGCATCGGGCCCAGTGCCGCCTGCAGAAGGGCGGCACGCAGCCCTGAGCATTTTCACTCCCACTCACACCCACCAGCCGGATCGGTGATTTTTGTTGGACTTAAACAATGAATTATTGAGGTGAAACTCATATAACGTAAACGTAACCATTTTAAAGTAACAATTCAGTGGCAGTTGGCACATTCACAATGTCGTGCAAACACCACCCCTATCTAGTTCCAAAATGTTTTCATCACCCCAGAAGCAGTTTCCCCCCATCCCCCTCCCCAGCCCTGGCAACCACCAATCTGCTTTCTGTCCCTGTGGATTTATCTGTTCTGGAAGTTTCCTATAAATGGAATCAGACAGTATGTGACCTTTGCTACTGCTTTTTTTTTTTTCCCTTTAGCATCATGTTTTCAAGGTTCATCCACGGCAGAGTATGTATCAGTACATGCTTCATCCCTTTTTTTTTCTTTCAAAATTTTCCATTGTGGTCATAACATAAAATTTACCATCGGAACTATTTTTATGGGAACAGTTCAGGGGTATTAGATACATTCACGGTTGTACCACCATCACCACCATCATCTCCAGAACCCTTTTCATCTTCCTCAGCTGCACCTCTGTCCCCATCAAACAGTCCCACCCCCCCGCCCTCTGCCCCTGGCAGCCCCTGCCCTATATGTCTCTATGGTTTTTCTGCTCTAAGTGTCTCATGTGAATGGAATGAGAGGCAATTCTTAAAGTAAAAATAGGCTCTCATCGGTCCTCCGTTTCCTCACACAGCCCTGCAGCTCAGGACTCCACACATTTTGCCTGATGATGAAGATCCTGTGGGACTTGCGAGACCAAGGGTGACACATGGGCTGGAAATCCCATGTCACTGGAGACTGGCAGCTGACTCTGATCAGCAACCAAAGAAA
The DNA here is from genome assembly GCF_964270905.1 of Leucopleurus acutus. Taxonomy (NCBI): domain Eukaryota; kingdom Metazoa; phylum Chordata; class Mammalia; order Artiodactyla; family Delphinidae; genus Leucopleurus; species Leucopleurus acutus. The sequence goes on from NC_139153.1 coordinate 100,831,887, forward strand.
AGCCTGGGAGAACCCAGTGCCTTTCTAGCTCCTCCTGAAAGATCTCCATGTCTAGGCAGTACTTTTTTAAAAACAATTTTATTGGAGTATAGTTGCTTTACCATGTTGTGTTAGTTTCTGCTGTACAATGAAGTGAATCAACTATATGTATACCTATATCCCCTCCCTCTTGGACCTCCCTCCCACCTCCCCACCACTGCCATCCCACCCATCTAGGTCATCCCAGCACCGAGCCGGGCTTCCTGTGCTTTGTAGCAGGTTCCCGCTAGCTAGCTATTTTACGAATGGTGGTGTATATATGTCAATCCTAATCTCCCAATTCATCCCAGCCTCCTCTTCCCCCCGCCCCGTGTCCACATGTCTGTTCTCTATGTCTATGTCTCTTTTTCTGCCCCGCAAATAGTTTCATCTGTACCATTTTTCTAGATTCCACATATATGCATTGACATATGATATTCATTTTCCTCTATTTGGCTTACTTCACTCTGTATGACAGTCTCCAGATCCATCCACATCTCTACAAATGACCCAATTTTGTTTCTTTTTATGGCTGAGTAATATTCCATGGTATACATGTACTGCATCTTCTTTATCCATTCGTCTGTTGTTGGACATTTAGGTTGCTTCCATGACCTGGCTACCGTAAATTGTGCTGCAATGAACATTGGGGTACGTGTGTCCTTTTGAATTATGGTTTTCTCAGGGTATATGCCCAGTAGTGGGATTGCTGGGTCCTATGGTAGTTCTACTTTTAGTTTCAACTATGATTGTTACCGAGTCCAAGCCCATACTGCTTGCTGCATGACAGGCCAATAAATTGAGAGACGAGTTGTTGGGGCCAGGAATAGTGACTTTGTTCAGAAGCCAGAAGACCAAGGAGATGGTGGACTCATGTCCCAAAGAGCAATCTTGCCTGAGTTAGAGCTCAGGCTTTTTTATACTAAAAGGGGATGGAGTAAAGTCAAACATTTCTTGGCTCTGGTCATCCTCCAGAGGGGGGGGTGTTCATTTCTTCCTCCCTGCAGTCCTTCACAGGTGGGCCTGGTCAGGATGTTTCCTGTGAGCTAAACAAAGGTATTTTAGCTTAATGCTCATGACCTGGGAGGCAGGGTTCCCAGAGATGGGCCATGATGCATAAGTTAAGCTTATAGGCATCATCCCCTTTGGTGATTAACTTGTAATCTTATCCTACCACTGACACCTCCAACCTCATGGGCCACCAGATCATATGGCTCCAGTGGTGGGTATACTTGCACTGCAGTTTGGACCCCCTGCAGGTGCCACTCAGAGTTAATATTCTTCTGTGCCACACAGTGTATGGGCTGGAACAGTACTTCCAGGTGTAGAATGTTGTGCCTTCAGCATCAATGAGGCACAACAGGCGTGGTGCTGCTTTCCTTGTGGTAGGGGAGGCAAGATGCAGAAATTTGTATTTTACCTTGGAGGGGGCATTCAGGAATTCTCTAGCCACTGGACTCCTAAAGACTTCATTGAAATGTGAGCCCCTGAATCTTCACAGGGTTTATCTGCCATCCTCTCTGGTGCATGTACTTTACTAAGGTCTCCAGCGAACCTATTATTTCTTCTGTCCAGTCTCCATGATGTCATTATGTTCTGTAGGATGTTCGGGTGGTCCACGTATCTTCAGACCATTTTATGAAGAAGGCAGGAGAGTTCATACAGCCACGAGGCAAAGAGCTAATTGAATATTGTTTTCCATCCCACATAAACGCAAACAGTTTCTAATTCTCTTTAATGATTGTTTGCCATGGACTAAATCCAACACAGCACCCGTGAGCAGGGCTACTATTTGTTTAATTTGTTGTAGGTTTTAATCATTCCCTCAGATCTGTCCAGTTTCTGCAGGGACCAAATTGGTAAATTAAATGCAGATAGGATGGTTACAACCACTGTGCACCCCAGAGGTCTTTAATGGTGGTACAAATTTCTGCCGCCCCCCTCAGAATGCAATATTGTTTTTGATTTGCTACCCCGACAGGTAGGGTTATTTTCAGAGGTTTCTATTTGTTGTTCTCCACTATGATAGGACTTATGCCAAGGGCCAGCGTTCCAAAGTTGAAGCTAATCCAACCACCAAGTAGAGCTAATACAGTTGTGCACTTAGTAAGGAAATGGCCATAGGCATGTCAGTGGAACCACAGGACCACTGTGAGCTGGACAGTAACTTGGACTCCATGTATCGCCCGGCCTCGTAGGTCCCCACTCTAACAGGGGGTCATGATGACGCTTTGGGTCTCCAGGGGTCAATGTCAACTCAGACCCAATAGTTCTTACATTGTCTGAGTTTTCACCTTTTCCCAGTGATTACTCACCTAAGAAATGACCTTTTCAGTGATACAATTGTTAGAGTTGAGTTTTATTCTCCCCAAAAGAAGATATGTTAAAGTCCTAACCCCCAAACCTGTGAATGTGACCTCATTTGGAAATAGGATTTTTGCAGATTTAACCACATGAGGATGAGTTCAGTTCATTAGGGTGGACCCTAATCCAGTGTAACTGGAGTCATTATAAAAAGGGACAATGGGAACACAGGGACAGACATGCACAGAGAAAAGACGGTGTGAAGACAGAAGGAGAAATCCATGTGAAGAGGGAGGATTGGGGTGATGCATCTGTCAGCCATGGGATGCCAGAGATTGTTGGAAAACCACTAGCAGCTAGCTAGCAGCGAGGAGGGATCACCTCCACGTTTCAGAGGGAGTGTGACCCTCCTGACACCTTGATTTCAGACTTCTGATCTCCAGAACTGTAAGAGAATACATTTCTCTTGTCAGCCACCTACTTGGGGTACTTTAGGAAACGAATGCAGCTATCGTCACAGTACAGCTTGCAGTGGTGTTGCAATGGGTTCCAAATCTGAAAGCTGGCTTGAATCTAGAAACTACGTAAGAAGCCGTAATATTTTATTAGGGGCGCAGCCCCGCCGTCTCCTGGTCCTCTATTCTTGCCTCTGTTTTTGCAGATATTGAGTAGCACCCTTCTTGGCTGCCTGTTTATTTTTTCCCTTGGGAACACCATGCTCTGTTAACCGTGTCTGTGACTCCCTGGTGGTCATGCCTCTCTGGCTGCCTCTGTGGCCTCGCCAGTCAGGAGGGTGGTAGCAGCCCTGTAGCTTCTGGTGGTTAAATGCAGGCTCCTGCTAGAGCTTCGGGGCTCTCCCCCATCCTAACATGGTTATTCATGAGCCCAGCTCTGCGGCCAGCCCTCCTGCGATCTGTAGAGCAGAGCCATTCTGAACATCTCGAGATGCTGGGTCCGCCTCACCAGCACGTCCCCCTTCTGGGGGAAGCTGCGTCTTCTGGGCTTCCTGCGGGGCACCATCCTCTGGTGGCTCTTCTGCCTCCCTAATATTCGTTCCCATCCCACCATGCCTCATGCTTCTCCACCCTTCCTTGGCCACCTGCCAGGGAGGCTGGGGCTTTTTTGCTTCACCCAGCACTGCCCATCAGTTTCTCCAACAGAGAATTCGTCCATCCCCTGGGGTCCCTGCAAGGATGTTAAATCCTGACTCTAGAGAAATTGCCCTTGAATCTATGAATTCCTGATTTCTGCAGTCTGACATTCTGGCCTCCTTGATCGAGTCCCCTAAAAATCCAGTCCCAGAAGGGCTCACCTAGCTCCTGCCAATAAACACGGCTAATTCTCGCAGCAGCTTTGGTGTGCCGTTTCTTTCCTTCTTCATCAGCACAGCACATCCCCAACAGGTTATGCTGGACTCGACAGCCTTTATCACCTAGGAGCAGAGAGAAGAGGTGGGGTGCTCCCGAGGGGCCCCAGGCTCCTGTGACAGAGGCTGGGAGAACCCTGGATTGAGATGCAGGTGTAGCCCCAGTGGAAGGAGAAGGGCACTGGTGCAGGTCTAAGAAAGTTTCAGCCAGGCCTATGGGGAGTCCTAAGCCCAAACCGCGTCTCCCGGACACAAGGATCCCTCCCTTCTGAGTGAGAAACCCTCTGATGCCTTGTTTATGGAATGAGGGTGGTACTTATTGTACAAGGAGCTGTGTGGATCAGATAAGACACAGCCTGAGCACGTAGCCCATTGAGGATAGCAAGCCGGTGCCACTCCCTTTCCCATGCCCAAGGCAAGTGGCACAAATTCACAAAAAAATTATTTTTTTCCCCAGGGCGGCCTGATTCAGCCGCTGAAACAGTCTCAGTACAGTGTAGCGAGCGGTCTCTGAAATGAAATCTAATTCCTAAGCCGGACCTAGGCACCACCCGGCCCTCTGTCCCTGGAAGAGTCTTCGTTGGGACTCCCAAGGCATTTCAAGGGCTTGTGAACTGGTAGCTGTGTTTAATGAGTCTGTTCTGTAACTTCCAGGTATTCTGTTAGGATGGTATTATCCAAACAGCACAGAGCAAAACTTCAGTTCATTGGGAGGGTACTCATTTCCTTGGGTTATTTGTCAATTTTTGATTTAAGGAAGCTGGGGGTGGGGGCTACCGTGGTGAAGAGAGGAGAGAGGAGCTTGGGTGCACGCGGAAGTCGGGGTGGGGGCCGGGAAGGGTCTATTTCTCTGCTGGGGGAGGGGGAGGGGGAAGGTGTGTGCTTCTCTGAGGGTCCCACAGGGAGGGTCACAGGTCCATGTCCACCGAATACAGGTTAAGACGTACTGTGTTATTGTCTTCCACCCCAAAGGCTCCTGCATTTAGGAGTACAGTGAACATGAGGGGAGAGGAACAATTTTTCGTCTGTCTGCTCTTTTCTCTTTCACTCTCCCCACTAATCAGACTGGCCTTGGGCAGCTCTGGGTGGAATGGGAATGGATGTTCCTCAAAGCAGCCTGTGCTGGCCTCTACTGAGACACTCATGGGCACACTATGCACTCACACACACATGCAGACAAATCACACATGCACACATGTGCAAAAACACATGCACACACGCAACAAACCACACATGCACACATGTGCAAAAACACATGCAACAAACCACAATGCACACATGTGCAAAACCACATGCACACATGCAACAAACCACACATGTGCAAACACACACACATGACTCACATGTACACAAACTCACACAATTACACATGCAGACGTGCAAAGCACACAAACATGTACACTCAAATGCTCACACACAGGCACGCACACACTTGTGTACACACATGCACACATACACACTCACACAAACATGCACACAGGCACACAATGTTTTCAGCAGTTTCCTACAGGGGTCACTGCAAGGAGGCAGGAAGTGTCTCCGTGGTCGGCCAAGCTCCAGGCCCGGCTGTGTATGAACAGCTCACCAGCTGACACGCTACGCAGCATCTCATCATGACACCATCTTCTCATTGTTCTATTTAAACATATTTTCTTTTTGCCCGAGTGAGGAAATGGGCCACATTCTCTTCCCTTCCTCCTTCCCCTCATAGCTGTTTGCATGTACAGTTTCCTATTTAACTCCTTGGTGTCAAGGAAAAAGGATTCTCATGATTTTCAGGCATATAGACTTCTGTCTCCAGGCCTTGAAAGAGGCCCCTACTGGCCTTTGGACAGCCTCCGGGAAATCTCTGGCTCTAGCCTTGCTTCATCCTTCTGGAAGGATCTGGGTCACAAATGCGTCTCTTAGTGAAGGCTGTAAGAGGTCTCGGTGACTATCGGTTAAAATTTGGAATTTCTATATTTTCCTTATGCTTCTTCCCCCCCTTGCTCTTGGTGTGACATCTGCACATCCTTGATGTTTGCTGACTATTTCAGAGAAGTGTCCTTTTGTATTTAAAGGTGTAATTGTTTTCTGTGTGTGTTGGGAGGGGAAAGGAAGGAAGGAGAGGAGAGGAAAGCAAATACCAGGGAAGAAACACAGCTCCATTCCTGCTGGGCCAGCCATTTCTATCAGTGTTACTGATGAAGCCACCTGGGAAGGATTTCTTAAAGCTGTGCTTTGGTGGAACCGGCAGGGGTGGCTGTTTGGCTACGTGAATTAGAGAGAACTCTACGTCGCAGGACGGGAAATCTGCATTTAGCAGACAGTGAGAGCCATGGGAGCCGAGTGGCCAGGGGTGCTGTGTGCCGGCGGGACTAGGGCAGGGGAGCCCGGGGGTGGAGGGTGCAGGGGCGGCTGTTGGAGCCTCTCCCGCAAAGGAAGCGAGGCCTGGACTGTGGTGCAGGCAGCAGGAAGGCAACAGAGCAGACAGACAGAGGTCACTTCTGCTGCTGATTGGATCCGGAGACAGGGAAGCGGGGGACAGCTCCTCTGGAGGCCAGGCGGGGGGTTCTGGAAGGTGGCAGGGAGGTTGGGAGGAAGAAGAGGTTTCGTGTGGTCGTGGAGATTTGTTTTAGACGTGGAGAGCTGAAAGTACCCGCAGGAGCAACCAGAATGCCACTGCAAGTGCAGGAGAGACCTTCAGGACGGGTTTGCCCCAAAGATGTGGAGCGAGCATCGCATGCTTAGAGGTGACAGTTGAGACTGTGAAAGGAGATGAGACCCTGAGGACTGTGATTCGTTAGAAAATTTAGATCACTAAGCTCCCTCCTGACAGTTCCCTCTGTAGGCTAGATGATAGATAGAGAGAGAGATAGAGAGATACAATAGATAGATACATAGATAGAGATAGATAGAGGTAAATATAGATGATAGAGAGATAGATAGATAGAGAGATAAAATAGATAGATACATAGAGATAGATAGAGGTAAATATAGATGATAGATAGGTATACAGATAAAATAGATAGAGATAGAGATAGATAGAGGTAAATATAGATGATAGATAGAGATAGATCAATATAGGTAGATAGATAGATAGATGATATCTGTTATAAGTTCTGTATCTACTAAAATAAGATTTTGTTGCGATTTCCTGGTTGTCTAAATACGTTCATAGAAAATTCACCACAATCATCAGAGGCTTAAGCGCTTGGTCTCCAAGTACATGACAAGTTCAAGGGGCTCCTGCTTGACTGTTGTGAGTTGCAAGGTGGTCCTGTCCAGCAAGGTGATCCCTCCTGTCACGATGTTCCCTGCTCTGCAGGGCTGTTTAGGCGCTGCGTCCACACTCCGTTGGTCAGGATTCTTCGGGGCTCACGTGTCCCATCTCAGCTTGGGATGCTTCCAGCTCCCACCGTGGTTCCCCTAAGCCCTGGTGAGGGACGCCTGCAGGGCCCCTCCCAGCACTCTCACAGGATCAACCTGTAAATAAGGGCCAGTGAGGCTGGGGCAGGGACCACCGGAGAAACGCTCCTGTCCTTCGTCCATCAGGCGGATGGTTCTGAGATGCCCTGTATGGGTTTCTCCAAGAGCCTCACAAGATCTCTCTCCAGGCAGCTGCCTTGGTGGCCAGTGGCACATCTTTGTGGTGACTTTTCCTCCTTGCCTCACTCCTGCTCCCCGGACCTTCTTCCCAAATAAACTGCTACGTGAGGCACTCTGCTTTCAGGGAAACCAGGGCTAATGAAGATGGAGTCTTCTAACTAGCCAGACCTGAGGCCTGGGTCTTTGCCTGGGGCTCTCAAATAGGAATGAGATGGGATGGGGTGCTGTGGTTACGGTGGGGAGAGTGCAGATGCCCAATGAAAAGGAGTGCTGTTTCTAGAAGCATAGGGGAAAGAAACGGCACACACCAAGAACAGGAAGGAGTGAATGAGAGAGAGGGTTATTCTCTCTCCCTCTCTTTCTCTCTCAGTATATATACATAGGGGAATATGGAATATGGTTTACTGAATGGTCAGGCTGGAAGTTCAGCCGTAATCATGCCTTAGTCGTATTTAGCAATGCCTCTGTGTTCCACTCGTTAGAGGGTACAAAGCAGTCACGTTTCACAAATTCTTAGTCCTCCGAACACACTTACAGAGGAGACGAGGCTATTCTTCTCATTATAGAGATGGGAAACCAAGGCAAAGTGATTCATTGATCTCCCAGAGCCATAAAAGAAAGTCGTTGTTGAGTTTTGGGTTACGTTTTGGGCTTCCTGCCCACTGCAGCCAAGCCCAACCTTTGACTGGAACCAAGCCCAACCTTTGACTGGAACCAACCCCAGGGAAGGAGGTTTGTGGGCTTCCTGGAAGGCAGAGGTTTATATTTGCTTGTCCTGTGCTGGGGCCTTTCACCTGGTATGGCCCGGGAGGATGCTGCAGGAGGTATACCTAGGAAAGGGAGGGGTGAGCCATTCTGAGCAGCCAGGCTCGGCGTCTGCTGCGTCATCGCTGACCATCTGCCCATGGCTGAACTTGCCACTGCCTGGGAAGAGTTTGACTCCATTCATGGATACCAAGGACAGAGCAGAACTCATCTCTCTACAGATCTGAGTCACGCAAACATACTATTCTTAAAAAGATAGTGAATAGAACAAAAAAGAAGCAGCCTCACAGATACAGAGAATAAACTAGAGGTTAGCAGTGGGGGGGGGGGAGGGGGAGGGGAAATACAGGGGTGGGGGGATGGGAGGTACAAACAATTGGGTGTAAGACAGGCCGCAAAGATGTATTGTACAACATGGGGAATAGAGCCAATATTTCGTAGTAACTGTGAATTGAGTGTAAGCTTTAAAAATTGTATAAAAAAAACCCTGTAGTAGAATGCCAGAAAAATGCCCCCAGTCTTTAGCTGTTATGTTTATATGTTGTTGCACAAAAATATGTTTTCAGGAGAAATTGTCTCCTCTCAGGAATCCGTAAAATACAGACAAAAACACGCTTTAATTTTGTTTCTCTGGATTTTTTCTGGTTTTTCTGTTTTCAGTTCTGATTTATTTTCAGTCTTTGGGGTAAAGCTTGGGGCTATATATTGAGGGTGGGATAAATGGGGCGGGGGCAACCAAAAAGTATTTGGCCTTTATTCATGGCATTTCCATAGGTGGCTTTATTTATTCTTTACCACCCCCTGTGAGACATGCACCATAATTGTCCTTTTTTGCAGCTGAGTAACCTGGAACTCAGGGAGCATGGTCATGGGAGCGCCACTGGGCAAGTTAAAGGAGAAAACCACCATCCACTCCCCGCAGGGGCTGCCCCCAAAGCCTGTGCTGTTCTGTCTGGTGAGTACCCCCCGGCTTCCTAATGCACGAGGTCTAGCTTCCCGTAGGTCTGAGTCACGCTGTGGACTAGCCTCGGGTATACTGGATGGTTGACAGCTGTGATCGTCCGAAACCATGGGTTTGTCATGCATTTTTCAAATGTGGTCTTTCCTACTTTTTATCATGGATGCCAGATTTTCCTCCTTCTCCCAAAGTTATCTTTATGTACGCACATGTGCGCACACTCACGCACACACACACACACACCCCTGTATGTGAGTGGGGGGGAAGTGGAGACGGGAGACAGCAAAAGTGCATGTTAAATTCAAGTGATCGTGTGTCTTAGTTCCCGTTGCTATAACAATGTGCCACAGGCTTCGTGACTTATAAACATCAGACATTTATTGCTCACAATTCTGGAGACTGAAACATGGCAGTCAAGGTGCCAGCAGGGTTGGGTGAGGGCCCTCTTCCAGGTCACAACTTCTTATTTTGTCCTTACAGGGCAGAAAGAGGAGGCAGCTCTCTGGGGTCCCTTTTACGAGGGCACTAATCCCATCCTGAGGGCTCCACCCTCATGACCCAATCACCCCCCAAAGGCTCCACCTCTGAATACCATCACATTGGAGATTAGCATTTCTACGTATGAATTTTAGGGGGACATTCAGTCCATTGCACCCATTTCACTGATTTTAGGAGGAACATTTTCTCATGCTCTAGCCATTCTGAGATCTCTTATTCTAGCTGTGAAGTAGGCAGCTGTGTGTCATAGTGTTGCTGGTACTGTATGGGCATCAAAGCTTAGAGAACAGGTGTCAGAGGTTTGGAGGAAAATCCTGAAGACAACTGTGGAGCACTTTTAGAAGAAATACGGCCTTACCAAAATTCTCCTGAAAGCCCTCGATGGTTCATAGGACAGTGGTGGATGGAAAACATGGATTCCAGAGGTCCTGCCTCAAATGTGATTCCAAAGAGGTAGATTCTGCATGGGGAAAAGTTTTAGGCATACCTTAACCAATGTATTTAGCCTCTATTTCCTTTTTGTGTATGCAGAAGAGTGCTACATGATATAATACATTCTGTGTTTGAACAGGTCTAAAAGAGTTCTTTTAACACGTTTAGAATAAAAATTCTAAGTGCTAAGAAAGCACTGTGACACATACAGTGAGATGGCAACAATTTCCCTTGCTTGGTGTTTCATTAAATAACACCAAAGGAGCCTCAGATTACATGAAATACAGTAGTATTTATGTTTTCTGTTTCAATAATCATCAATCTGTTTCTAATCTATTCATGGAGAAATATGTGAGCCATCTTGCCATGCAACTATTTTCGAAATCTCATGGAAGCCTACCAAGGTTTCACAAATTAGCTAAGAAACTTTCTTGCTTTCGAGAGGGGAGTTTCCGGTACTTTAAGCCTATGTTTCTGGGTGTATTTTTGGTTAGCTTTTGTTAACCCTGGCTTTTATCTAAAACAAACAAACAAACAAATGAAAAATATATAAATAGGTGAAATTTATAAGTAAAGGAAATACATATCAAGCAAAATTAAAATGCTTGTATTACAAAACGTGCAATTTGGACAACGAGTGGTCATTTGTGCAACGTCGGTGTGGCTTTGATAAAAATGTTTCAGTTCAAAAGCCTGGCCAGTCTGCTCCTGCACTAGCTGACCCGTGGTTAGGGATGTGTGTCCTTGAGTGCCCTTGGATTTATTTATTAATATATTTAAATAGAAAAAAATGTAACCTGGGACTTCCCCGGTGGCGCAGTGGTTAAGAATCCGCCTGCCAATACCGGGGACACGGGTTCAAGCCCTGGTCCAGGAAGATCCCTCATGCTGCAGAGCGACTAAGCCCGTGCGCCACAACTACTGAAGTCTGCGCGCCTAGAGCCTGTGCTCTGCAATAAAAGAAGCCACCGCAATGAAAAGCCCACGCACCATAATGAAGAGTAGCCCCCTCTCTCCTCAACTAGAGAAAGCCCGTGCACAGCAACGAAGACCCAACGCAGCAAAAAATAAATAAATAAATTAATTTAAAGAAAAAATGTAACCTTATCATTGGTGCTGCAGGTTGTGTATTTATTTATACTATCTTTCCTTTTAGAAAAACACTATGATATCATAAAAATAGTTCAACTTTAAAGGACTTCCCAGAAGCCTCAAGTTCCGTGCAGTCCCTGTGCACAGAGAGAAATCAGTCTATTCCATCTTGAAGGGCAGTGGACTTTGGTTTTGTCCCACATTTAGAGAGAACAAATGCCTCACAAACAATAGAAACTTCTTTCCGTTTTGCACCACTCTTTCAGTCGTGGCACTGCCACGCAGTTGCTGTGTCTGGATTGATGGAAGCTTCCAGGCTGGGAGGAGATGGCATTTCCAAGAAAGCAGAGTGCAGACACCCCCCAAGTTTATTATGCACACCTGCACCCCACCTAAAACTAGCCCTCTGATCTCCGATTTGGTGGCCTGTTGGCCTTTTGAACAAACACCCCCTCGTCCCCCCTCTGTCTCCCAATACTAAAGCCAAGATCCTCAGGGTCCCCTTCCCTGCCCACCGTCGGGGGAGAGGCCAGGTCCTTCCTCACAAGCGCATGCTCTTCCCTGCTGAGTTCACACCCACCGTCCCAACCCCTGAGGGGAGAAGGGTTCCACACTTTGTGGTCCGGCGTCTCCCCTGTATAAAACCTTTAGATAGTGCCCCATTGCCCTCAAGGTAAATCCAAACTCCTAAGTGGCTTCCAAAATCCTTCATCATCTCCCTGGGTGTCTGTGTACCTTCCCCCGGGTCGCTTCTTGTCAATTCTCCTCCAACTCTGACCTTGATCCAGTCCCCCAAAACTTGTCAGGCTTTCCCTGACTTCCCAGTCTCTGCATGAGGCCTGGAGTGGGTTTGACTGCCTTTAGGGAGTTCTACAAATGCACTCTCCAAGCCTCCTTGTTTGGATGGGAAAACATACCAAACCAACTTTCAAAACCACATTTGGGGCATAGGAAGCTGTAAGCTGGGCCTCACAGGTTTTGCTACACAACTTCAGTTACATTAGAAGAGTCTGGTCCTAGCAGCTGCCGCTGCCTCCTGGGGGACCCCTTTTCAGAGCTTTGGAAGCTTGGACATGGAAGGCTGACCCATTCGCTGCCTGCCCGTTTGGCATGGGAAGGCATTTGGAGTCGATCTGGGTGAACCTGAGCTGGTAAGCAGTGCAAGTTCTCACTGGATGCTGGGCGAGAGGAGCCGGCAGGCCCTGCGGCAGGGTAGGCAGCGCGCCGGGTTCGCTCCCCAAGCGCGGGCTCCGGCTCAGGGGCCGACAGGTGTGAACGTGGTGTTTCTAGGCGTGGCTTTTCCTCACGTGACTCCTGTGATTTCCCACCATCTTTCTAACCTCACAGGACACCTGCCCTTCCCTGCGGTTCAAACACGTGCAGAGCCTTGGTGTCGTCTCAAGGTGTCTGATGCTGTAGAGGCCGACATTTCTAGTTACTTATCAAAAGCAGCAGGTGACCTTTCTCTGGCTCCGGTAAGCCCTGGATGGTGGGCCAGAGTCAGGGCCATCCCAGGGGTACAGAATCCCAGAGGGCTGAACCCCAGGTGGGCCCTCTGGGTGCATTTTCATGCAGATGGAAAAGGGAACACCTCCAGGGCACCTTGGCAGAAGCAAAGAAGTGGGTGGCTCTAAGCAGACCCAGTGGGTGTGTGTAGGACGGGGGAGAAGCCCTTTATGCCTGTGTGTGTGTGTGTGTGTGTGTGTGTGCGTGCGCGTGTGTGCAGGGTCTTTATAGAATCGTGGGTGTGATGAGCCCCAGGGCTCGCTCAGCATCTGCTGGTGGATTTGCCCGGCTTCATGAGCACTTCCCAGGTAGTTTCCGTCTATGGTAACCAGTTTATCGAGCGTTTTCTCTAGTTCAAGCGCTGTCCTAAGGACTTCCCTGTCTGGCCTCACTCCACCCTCACCGCAGCCCCTGAGCTGCTGTACTTTCACCCCTACTTAACGCACAAGGAAATAAAGTTTGAGAGCTTATGTTACTGCTCCAAATCCTGAAGCTGGTTCCCTCCGACGCCACAGCCCACGAGCTGCTCTGCCATCATTTGTCTCACCCGGGACTCGCTGGAAATGGGGGGGCTATTGTCCTGGCGAAGAGGCAGTAGAGGAAGGAGCCCAAGGAACGTTGTCACTCTTCACAACATGTTATGAGAAGTACGATGAAAGTGGCTGGATGCTGAGACTCAGGGACAGGAAGAGAGCATCCTCTGTCTCCTTTCCTTTGCCACCTCTGCGTTCTGTTCCGTCCACCCTCTCACTGCCCTGCTTAAAATCTTTGACTGGCACCCACTGCCCTTGGGGTCAGGTCTGGGCTCTTTAAGTGGCTTCCCCAACCCTCCAGAAGCCTTTACTCTCTGAGCAGCCATCCTAGTTCTGTAGCTTAAGAGGTGGCAATAATTCCATCTCAATGAACCTCCTCTCAGGAAAGCTCTCCAGACCCGTGTTGGCATGAGGAAGACACGTGGGCATTGCTGGTGGGAAAGCACTTGGTCTGAGTGACTCAGGGCTTGGGGACGGCACTGTGACCTCAACAGAACAGCTACCCCGCTTCTTTGTTATTTCCTGCAGAATCCTCCAGCTGTTCAGCCTTCCCGGAGCTGGACTCGGTCTAGCAGCCCAGCTGAGTCCTCCCCCTTCATACACCTTCCGCCCACCACGAAGGCCCATGTGATAAGACGTGGGGCTTCAGCGCGGGGCATGTGCCCACTCTGCTTCCCGTGATGTGCAGCTGCCTCTTGTCTTGCTGCTGGGAAAATACTGAAGGTCTGGCTATAGCTAAGAGAGTCTGACAACATGTAAGGCACAAACATTCTTTATCTGCAGGATGAGGTTAGTTTCTGTTTGGGCCTGGTGTTTTTGTAAGAAGGAAATCGCGTTCATAAGAATGAGATTATGTCCAGGAAGCATCCGCTGGGCAATGCAAAACTGCTAGAGGCAGAGGGTCAGGATTTTCTCATTGGTTATGACTGCCACCTCCTGGCTGAGCTTGTGAACTACACAATCTGGACTTCCTAGGGAAACAGTATTAAGAAAGATTACTAACCCCTTTCTCCAGCTTTTTATCAGCTCTGAGTGGTGCAAAAGGGAAATGAGAGGAATCTTCTGTAGATGGAGTATTTCTTTGCATATTTCATATTAGAAACAATGATAAAGCAGACACAGCAACGATGAATAAAAACATAGTGGACTGTTCTCGTGTGAGGCAAAGAATGTGTCAGAGCAATTTATTATACCTTTTGACTCAGTGTTACCTTTTCCAAATTAAGTGTTCAGCCCTTATCTGAGTTTCTAAGACCTGCCCACTCTCTAAAGCTGAGTTCTTAGCAAATTTAGATGAATCTACTAACCACTTTTGGAAAATCAGTACAGAATTAAGGACTTAGGTGAAAATTGCAACTTAAAAATATTTGGGGGCCTAAGGTCTGTCTTTAAAATTATGCAATAAAAATAAGATTTGGAATCATCATTTTTTCATATTGATTTTATTCTTAGACTCTTACTCTCTAGAAATTTAAATTCTAAGTCAGGTTAAGGATTACTGTAACACGTACAATACACATATATGGACCAAGGTAGAAATATGTCTTTCCAGCTATTTAAATTTCTTGGGGGAAAAGTTGTATTTTACCTTTAATATCTAATGTGCTGAGACCCACAGGTGGGTGATTTCAGAATTATATTAGGGATATTGGCAAGACTTCTCAGAATCCTTTCTTCTCTTATTCCTCAGCAACAGAAACTGCACAATTTTAGCTGCCCATGGCCACTGTGTTAGTCCTGGTGTTCTGAGAAGCAGGTGCTAAGAAGGGATTAAACGTGCAAGGAGTTTGTTAGGGACAATGTCTGCTAGGAAAGATGGAAAGGCAGCTAGAGGAAGGCTGGAGGGGCCACCAGAACACAGAGCAGGTCTGACCTCAAGTGCAGGAGAAAAGGAGGGAAGGAAGGAAGGGAGGGAGGGAGGGAGGAAAGGAAGGAAAGAAGGAAGGGAGGGAGGGAGGGAAGGAAGCGAGGGAGGGAGGTTGGAAAGGAGGGAAGGAGGGAGGAAGGAAGGAGCTGGATGGGAACATCTTACACTACAGTGCAGTTCTAAAGAAAGTTTGGCAAGTTTTGGACCTTTGTGACAGGCAGATTTCAGGGATGAGCCCCAATGACCCCTACCTCCAGGTACCCGTGACTTTGTATAATCCCTTCACTTTGAGAATGAACTGGACCTAGTGACTAGCGCCTAATGAATAGAAGATGGCAAAGTGATGGGATGTCCATTCCCCGATGCTGTTACGAAAGCCTGTGACCCCCGTCTTCCTGGACTCTCTCTCTCTCTCTCGTGCTGATTTTGATGGAGCAAGCTGCCAGGTTGGGACTGAAAGTGGCCTCCAGCCATGACCTAGGAAAGAGCTGAGGCTCCCAGTGCAGCAACCTGTGAGGAGACGCATCCTGACAACCACCACCGGGGGTGCTTGGAAGCAGGTCCTTCCCCAGTCAGACCTCAGATGAGACCTCAGCTCTGGCTCACACTTTGATTCAGCTCTGAGGGAGATCCTGAGGCAGAGGATCCAGCCAAACAGCACTGAATTCCTGACCCACAGAAACTGAGAGATAATAAATGTGTGTTGTTTTTAGCCACTAAAATGTGGTGTCATTTGTTACGCAGCCGCAGATAATTCATACAGTCCTCTAGCCGATGTTGCCCATCACAGAAGTCATACGACGCCTAGCAAAGAGCTGCCTTAGAATTACTGATGCCCTCAGGCTGGGAGCAGCGTTCTGCAAGCTTGATCTCACTGCAAATGCAGTGATGGGTTTCAGAGCACAGCAGCTGGGCCCTCGCACGACTGCACTCCCTGCGGTCGGGTGTCTGAGAGGCACGTTCACATGCTGCTGAAGACACCCAGGGAGAAGATTACATTTCTCATCCTCCCTTGAAGCTTAGATGGCCTTGTGTTACGTTCTGGTCAATATGGTATATACGGCTTTCAGGAAGAGTCCTTAAAAGAGGGGTTATTCCTTCCCTGCCCTTTTGCCTCTCTTGCTGGCTGGAATATGATGAGATGACTGGATCTGGACAGCCATTTTCGACCATGAGACAGAAGCCATCTGTGGAGGGTGATTAAAGCCACAAAATAAGACAAACTCAAGCCCCACTGATCATGGGCTGCCTAGGTTCATGGGAGACAGAGCTCATCTTCTAACTTGTGTAAGTCACGGCTTGATTTTCTGTCCCTTGAAACAGAACTTAATCCTAATTGCAAAGAAGCTACATTTTATATGTAAAGTCTAAAGGTTAAAGGGGTAAATATTTCCCAGAGGATAAATCATGGCACAAAGAAAAGTTTTATTACCTAAGACTGTTGCTGGAAGATGATCTTTATTCCATATGTTGAGGATGGTGACAGGTCTCCCCTTCCGGTTGCTAGGAAGGCATCCCTCTCAGTTCACAAGGACAAGAGAAGGAAACCACTGATCCCCATCACAGAGAAGTCTTGGAAAACAGCACTTGAGAAAGCAGCTAACGCCCCTGCCACTGCATGTCAGGCTAAGAGCACTGGCCCCAGAGGCTGACAGAGTTTGCTGGATGAAGGGGCCAAAGAAGGAAGCCAGCTTGATTTTAATTGTCTGTCTAACCTGTTGAAAATGAACTTTCTCTCAACTAATTCTCTTCGAAGTTTTCAAAGCCTGAGAACATAATAAATGTTACCCTTTGTCGGACTTTTCATCCACTTTTTGGCCATGGCACAGAGGGGGTATTTTCTGGAAGGATATGGCTGTTCTCTCTGATGACTTTCAAAATGTGAATTTGCTCATCAAAACTTTTTAGCTATGTTATCCAGAGCATTCTTTAGCCTTCACATGCACTTTCGATATGTGACTTCTAAGTGTTAGCAAATCCCATGTTTACTAAGTGTTCCATTGGTCAGGAGGCAGTGTAGACCAGTGGTAAGTCTCTTAATCTCTGAGACTGTTTCCTCATTGGCACCATAAGTCCCTAGCTTATGGGATTGCTGTGAGAGGTAAGTTTGATAATGCATGAAAAGTCTTAGAGGCTCAGCAGAGCCCTGGGCAAGTGGTAAGGACACAGTATCCACTAGCTATTACCGTTAATACTAACACGCCATCTCCTGTCCAGCATGGCAGTCGCTGGTCACCTGTAGCCGTTAGGCACCGAGATGAGGGTAGTCCAAATCGAGGTGTGCTGCAAGTAAAAAATACAGACTAGATTGTGAAGTCTTGGTATGAACACAAGAATGTCAAATATTTTTCTGATAATTTTTAAACTATTGATTACATATTGAAATGATAACAGTTTGGACATATTGTGTTAAATAAAATATAGTATTAAAATTAATTTCACCTGGGACTTCCCCGGTGGCCCAGTGGTTAAGACTCCATGCTTCCACTGCAGGGGGTGCAGGTTTGATCGCTGGTGGGGGAACTCAGATCACTTATACCAAGCCGTACGGAGAAAAAAAAAATCCATAAGCAATAAAGCTGCTGTTGGTGGAATTATTGCTTTAAAAATTAATTTCACCTGTTTCTTTTTCCTTTTTTAAAATGTGGCTTCTGGAAAAATTTTAAATGACATGGATGGCCTGCACATCAGATTTCTCCTGGATGGCTTGGGTGTAGGCAGACGGGTGTGGCAGGGTGGAAAAGTAAACCAGGAAACTGTGGTCCACTTGGTCAGTATTGGTGTTCAGTAGGGGCTCAGACAAAGGAGACAGAGGTTCAGAGAAGGGAATCTACTTCCCAGGGCACTGTGGATTCTGATACGGTTCAATTCCACAGAGGATGAGTGGGGTCAAAGGGTGGTCCTCACTCAGCACTCAGCCACGTGAGTCTAAAGACAGGCTGAAAATCTGGGAGCTCAGACAAGGAGGTCTGGAGAGGGCGCATCGGGATCCAGGGTGGAGTCTAGGACCCAGGGTGGAGCATATTGTTGACAAGAGACCAAACAGTGGGTAGTAATCGGGGACGTCGACCAAGGGGGTGGCAGAGGAGCGGTAGGAAATCCACTTCTGGGGGCCCTGTTGGTTCTGACACAATTCAACTCCACAGGAATCGATCAGAGTTTACTAAGTGCCAGGCCCTCTATTAGAAACTGGAGAAAACGCAGTGCCTGCCTGCAAGGTGCTCCCAGTCGAGTGGGGAAGACAGAGAGATAAACAGGTGATCGTAGCCCTGTGATAGGATGCAACGGAGCTTGTTGGAAGCTAACCCATCGTGAATAAGGAACAGCTCCCCAGAGAGAGCAGAATCTCAACAGAGACCTTGGGAGAGCAGCCAGGTAAGGGAGAAGCACGCCCTAGGCACGGAGCAGCCTGTGCAAAGCTGGAAGCTTAGGGGACCTGTGCGCTCCAGGAGACGCGAGCGGCCCGTGTCGCTTCACTGTAACGTGAACGGTGGGAATGCTGGCGAGAGGCGGAGGACCCAGGTTACAGAGGGCACGGTACCACAGACGGAGGGTGTTGCAGGCACGAGGCAGGGGGCTTTTAAGAACTTTATGCAGACGAGTGACATAACCAGATTTGTGCTTTAGAAAGATCTCTGATGACCCCGTGGGGTTCCGGTGCCGGGGAAAATGGATTAAACAGAAACTTGTGTTGTTTTAAGGCACTCAGTCTGTGTTCTCTGCTACAGCAGCCCTAGCAAACTAGTGCAGTGCACCACCAGCATGATTTTTCTGTGTTAGACCATTTATTCAACAAATATTTTAAGCCCAGTGCTGGAATTTGTGCAGAGGTGAACAAGACCCGGCTTATCTCTCAGGTTGTTTCTGTCCTAGTAGAAGAGACAAAAAGCAAATAAGCGATTATAGTCACACCATGGTCAAGGGGAGGTGCTGGGGAGCCCCAGGAGGGACCTTTCACCCAGCCTGGGCACCAGAGACAGACGGCTTCTTGGAGGGAGCGACGTTCCAAAACTTTCAGGTCATGGAGCAAGGTTGTGAGTGACTGTTGTTATAATGGAACAAAGAGAGTTCCGAGTCAGTATGAGGAATGGCAGTGAACAAGCAAGATTAGAGAGAAGTCAATGTGTTTGTTCCACTTCGCAGTTTTGCCTCCAGAATAAATCTTAGCTAGGGTGTCACCTTATTAACTTTGGTTGGTTGGTAGAGGTGAGTGGGGACTGGGTAGGGTGGGTTGGAGGTGAGATCAGGGACCGTCAATCAACAGGCAGAGACTGGTGCCTTCTTGAGGCAGAAGATTCCCTTTGTTTAGCTCTCTTTCCTCAACCTGTGCCATGTGGTGGGAGAAGATTCCAAAGCTTGGCCTGGGTCTCTGGGTAAGGTTGTATAGGTTGTGGACTGCACAAGGGGAGACTGGGGACTGAAATCTGGCATGTGTCCACTTACCAAGCCATGTGTCTGAGCATGGGCCCCTGTCTGCCCAGAGGATGGGCACCCCTTTGCTTCGCACAAGGGTGTCATCTTCTTGTCAAGTCATACGCAGCTGATTCTGGTTCGTACCCAAAGGTGCCGTCTATCCTAGTGGTAGTTGCCGTCATGGCATTTGGTCTGGCTGCATGACAAGGCATTTGTTTCTTTGAAATAAAGTCTATTCTGCATATTGGAAAGCTGCCCCAGGAGTCCTGGTCATACAGTTAGAAAGCGGATTGAGCTGAAACTCTAATTGTATACTCCTCTCATTGGTTAATTTACCTCCTCCTGGTTAGTTTGCTAGTCTGAACCTTTGCTGTATGGCGTTTGGCTCAGGACCCTGAGGATGAGATTATATCTGGTTTTTGTGGAGCCTAAAGAAGAAGGGACACGAAAAAGCTCCAAGCAGTTGGCCATTAACTGTTACTTAGAAATATTGCCTGCGTAGCTAGGACAATGTTCCCTACGCACTGCATACCGGTCATATACATGAAGGTCTCATTCTTTGTAAATTACCCTGAGTTTGGAGTTTCCTCTGTTATAAACCCTGCCACACATTTGCTTTGGGCATAAGGTAAAGGATAGGCTGTGGGGATTCGGGGTGTGCTTATCCAGGACATAGACAGACAGAGATTCTAACGCTTGTCATCAGGAGGGTGGTGAGGAAGGGGCCCTTTTCCCAGCAGGAGCAGCGCGTCCCGCCTGTCCTCAAGTGGACAGAAAAGCAGTAACACGGGGGTGGTGTGGAGGTTACGAGGAGGTCCAAGTGGACCCCCAGATGCCAGTGAGGAACAGAAGGGGCTGGGGTGGAAGCACGTGGTAAGGAAGTGGATTCCCATCCTGGCGTGGCTCTGGAGGAGGGAAATCCTGCCCACCAGAAAAGCTGGAACGTCTTAGGTGGCAGTCTGTGGGTTCTTGTGAAGACATTCTAACGAGGAGAAAAGAATGAAATGTCACTGACTGGTCCCCCCACCTGTGTATCAGGGAATCTCTGCAGACTCTCGTCACATTCCACGCTGGTTATTTCTGGGGCCTCTGTCAGCAGAAGAGCAGTTCTTTCCTCTCTCATTCTTGTCTCCCCCGGGTTCTCATCCAAGCTCTCCAAGCTGCAGGAAGGCAGAGCCATTGTGTGTTCCGGGGGCAGCGTGGCACCTGCGCTCAGGCCTGGCTCTCCCAGGTTCGTGGAACAAGCCGTGCTGTGTTCTCCCTTCCTGCCCCTGTACCCCAGTGCCATGGGGGTGCCACAAAGTACCACGGGTACCCTGGTGGCTCTGAACCCCTGGTGAGTCAGCTACTGGCCCAGATTCCTGCTGTCGATTCTCTGTCCTTGAGGCTCCGACGCACGTCTGCGGGGCTGGGACACCAGGCCCCCCTTCCTGTCCGCCTCTGCCCCCAGAAGCTCGCCCACAAGGCAGAGCCAACATCACCACTTCCAGCCCGAAACATCCAGAAGAGATGAAACCGTGTCTTCCGCTACAGGGAGGATCGGTTTCCTACCACAGTTGTGCTCATTTTAAATTTCTAACTTTCAGGGATGTTTCTCCAGGGTCTGGGAACGAACCCTCTGAGTGGAACAGGCGCCACTCGGCTCTCAGGGATGGACCTCAGTGGCTCGTTCCTGAGCCCAAGGTTCTGGAAGCCTGAATGTGGCCGTGAAACATTGAAGTCAGAACACATAAAATAGCGAACAATGAGATCCGATTAAAAAATTGAACAAAAACCAAACAACTGTAGACAGATAGGCCTCAGGGTGTGAAAGTGAAGGGAAAAAACTCAACTCAGACAAACGAATAGTCTGGTACCTTGGGAGGCAACAAAGGGAAAATCTGATACGATTAGGAAAAATGGTGGCCAGGGAGCGAGACAGGGGTGAAAAGCACCTTTCTCTTCTAAATGACTCCAGACATGACGTTTGTCTCCCAGGTTGGCAAAGGGGGTCATTACTAACAGCGGCAGACGTGGACAGGTGACCAATACAGGAGTTTATTCCTTCCGTTCTTTTTTTAAAAAAGTCAAATATATTGACATATAACTGTGTATGTTTAAGATGTACGAGGCATTACATGGATACATGTATATATTGTAATCCGATCGCTTTCGAAGGGATATGTAGCGCTCCTATCACATCACATAACTATGCTTTCTCTTTGGTGGTTGGGATCATTTTCAGTAGAGGAGTTTCTATGTTAAGCTTTCAATTTCTTCCGTTTCATTACCAAAAATGAAGTGGGGAAAGGAAAAACGTAAGGGAGCTGTGAGGTCTGAATGTTTGCATCCCTCCAAAATTCTGATGTTGAAACTGACCCTCTGCGGTGATGGTGTTGCCTCCTGGGGGCTTTGGGAGGTGGTTAGGTCATGAGGGTGGATTCCCCACGGGTGGGGTTACGGTGCTTACCGAAGAGGCCCCAGAGAGCTCCCGCCCCTTCGGCCACTGAGGGCACAGTGGGAAGACCATCTGTCTGGCCATCTGTCTATGAACCAGGGACCAGGAAGGGACCCTCACCAGACTCGGAATCTGCCCACACCTAGGACTTGCAGCCTCCGGAACCGTGAGAGGTGAATTTCTGTGGTTCCTCAGCTCCCTGCTCCGTGATGTCTTTGTCACAGCAGCAGAACGGACTAAGACAGGACGAGAGATCACAAACACGTGATCCTGCCATGGGGAAAGACTCGAGTGTTAGTGTGTCTGGCTGGGAGAAGTAAACCTGGGAAGAAGCCGACGGCCACTGAGTGCCCGGCGGCTCTCGGCTGCCCCGTCGCGAACTCCGGCTTCTGGTCCATATAGAGGCTGCTGTGGCCCCGTGTGTGCCCCGATCTCCTTCCACCCTCAGAACGGCTGCTCCCTGCCCCTCCAGTCTCTGCTCCCGCCGTCAGCCTTTGGTTTCAATGCTGCCTCCTTTTCCGGATGCCCTTCTCAGGCTGGCATTCCCTCCCCTTCCCCTCCTTCCTTCATCCATCCCATCCCCATGGAACCCTACACAGAGCCCTCATCCACCAGGTCAGCCCCACACCTGCTGCCACCGAAGGGGACTCAGGCAACATGAGTCACATGTGAGAAGGGGTGGAGAGGCCACGCTTGGTGAAGAGAATAACCTCTCTCCAGCGAGGGATGCTGACCAGCTGCTCAGGAGGGTGACGGGGGACTCCAGCAGGGGCACGGGCTAGGGTGAGATCTGGGTGCACAGTTGGCCCCAGTAAATACCTGCTGAGTGGTTGAGTTTCAGGGATCACAACTAAGTATTGAGAGAAAAGCCTGGGCTTGGGCGAAAGCATCTTTCCTTATATACTTTATTTTGTCTGACACCGAGTTCCTTGCCCAATTATAGCAGAGATATAATGTGTCCCAGTCCCCGGGAGTGAACCACCAGGGCTGACAGCTAGGCTGAACCTGCTCTTTCTTTTCTGTGCTCCCATCAGTGAATTAATCTAACACTTTTTTAGTCGCTACCTTTTGTTCTCAGCCTGTCTGCTGCTTGACTTGAAAGAAGCTGCAAGGCTATAACACACAGTGCTTCTTATATAGCCTCCAGCCAAACAGCCAAGGTAGCGTCAGCTGGTGAGAGCTAGGATGGAGTCGGACAGATTTGAGTCCCAGTCCCTGAGCTCACAAGCCTGAAGAAGCAGGGGTCTGTCTGTTTCCTCACGTTACTAACCACGGCTTCCTCTTCTATAAGGTGGGTCCTTGAATTATCCCCCATGGGCTGTTATTGAGATTAAGAACTGAGATACAGGTAAAATACCCAGCTCAATGCTGGAACATAGCAAATGCTCAACTAATTGTTCGCTTCTAAACAGTTGTTATTATTATTCTGCCTTCTCAGATGTTATTTTTCTATACTCACACATTTTAACCTTTTTAGTTATTTTTTCTATACTCACACATTTTAACCTTTTTAGTCTACCTCTGTGTGGAAACCTCGCTGTATGTTATTTTTCTATACTCACACATTTTAACCTTTTTCTATACTCACACATTTTATTTTTTTATTTTCTATACTCACACATTTTATTATTTTATTTTTTTATACTGATGTTATTTTTCTATACTCACACATTTTAACCTTTTTAGTTATTTTTTCTATACTCACACATTTTAACCTTTTTAGTCTACCTCTGTGTGGAAACCTCGCTGTATCCCTTTGACCATTTCCATAACATTCTCTGGCCCCTTCTCCAGTTTTCTTCCACTATTTCTGAGTAGAAGAAAAGGAGGGAAAACCAAATAAAATGATACAGGCTTGCATGGCCTGGATGTTTTCTTTCTTTCCATCCTGGCTTGGGTTTCAGGGAGTCCATAAAAATATCAGCTGGAGGAAGAAATAACATCGATGCTTAGACGCTTTTCCTCAGGAGCGAGGAGACCAAGATACTGCAGGAAGGAATTTGGTTTTGTCACGCATTTTAAAGGCAAGCTGGGTTAGAGGAGAAAGAAAATTCGGGCTCGTGCATTTGAAGGCAGCTGCAGGCTTCAGCTCCAATGGAACGACTGAAGTTATTTACACACTAGATGTAAAGTAGCTCTTTCCCAATTCCTCTGGAACCCCTGCTTGCCAGATAAAATGATCGGGAAACTAGACAGAAGAACTCGTCTGAGAAAGTTGACTGAGAAAATTGTAGCTGATTCCAATCTGAAATTGAACTGCTGGCGTGATAAACTTTCCCTCCCTAACAAGTCCGGGTCAAAATCAGGATGTGGCCTTTTCCGTTCTCTTCCTGGCTATTTTGGGTGATTTTTTTCAGAAGGCAGATGTAATTTGCAGTTGTTACATTTAGCTCTTCACATCCTGAATGTGTATCTTTTTTTTTTTTTAAAAAAACAGGAAACAAGTTTAATTAAAAATTACACACATTTTCTTTCCTAGGCCTTTTTTTTTTTTTTGGCCTGGTTATAAAGTTTCTGTTTCAGGGGAAACTTGTACCTTAATGTTTCCCTTGAATTCTTTTCAGAGTTCATGTAGCTCAGTGAACATCCCAGGTCTACTTAAACCGGCTAGGCTTTGAAGAAATCAAGGTGCCAAGGAACCATTTCAGGACTTAAAAAGGAATGTGGGCTTATGGGTGAGGTCAAGGCTCAAAGACAGTTTGGCCGCGATGATGTCGGAGGGATTGGAGAGGGAAATTAGGAAACAGGGCTTCAGCTCCAAGGTGAATACCCACCTGCTATAGACTGAATGTTTGTGTCCCCCCCGCCCCGACCCAATTCATATGTTGAAATTCTTACCCCCAGTGTGATGGTATTGGTGGTGGGTCTTTGGGAGGTGATTAGGTGATTAGTGTCTTTATAAAATGGACCGCGGAGAGCTTTTCCTCACCCCTCCCACCGCGTGAAGACACAGCAGGAAGACAGCTGTCTGTGATCCAGGAAGCGGCCCCTCACCAGACACAACTTGCTGGCAACTTGGTCTTGGTCTTTCCAGCATCCAGAAATAACTGAGAAAAATGTGAGAAATAAATGTCGGTTGCTTGTAAGCCACCCAGCTTATGTATTTTTATCATAGCATTCCCAACAGAGTAGTAACTCACATTCATGGAGTTACGTGCCTGGCACTGTTCTCTCATTTAATTCTCAGGGTATTTCTGTAAGGCAGGTGTTATTATTGTTGACACGTACGGATGAGGAAACAGAGGCTTAGAGAATCTGAGGCACTCGCCCAGTTAACAGCTGAAAAGCCGGCCTGTCTAATTCTAGACGCACCCTCCACTACTAGCGTCTCCCCCTTTCCTCCCTTTACCCTTTCCAACCTCCCTAGTGTCCACTTAAGGAATGGTGTGGTTCCAGTGGGACTAATGCCAATCCAGCTCTGGGGGTGGGTCATGTGATCTAGGCAAGCCAATCAGCACGGGGCCAAAGTGATTGGCCAGGAGTGGTCATGTGACCCAAGCCAGTGAACTCAGGGTGAATGCAGGGAGAAAGGTCTCTCTCCTTGGTACTTTGGACAAGCGTGAAACTATTTGCCATTGCAGGAAAGACTGTCTGAGGGTGAAGCCAATATTCATGGAGGCCAGAGGTAAAGGAACTTCGGAGAAGTAGAGGTAAAGTGCTGATGACAGTGTGCACCTGTGTAGCAAACCACGGCTGATACATGAACCGCCTGGGACTTAGCAGTCAGAGCTGAGCTGCGTGTGTAACCAGACTGAGCTGGTCTCCGTTCTTTACAGCCGAACGTTCCGAGTGGGGCGATCACAGTGGCCAAACGGATCTTCAGCTGTCTGCCTGGACCTTGCTTGGCAAAGCTTTCCTTGGGCATTGGCATTCCCTTAAAACACACACACACACACACACACATTCCCTTAAAATATAAGGAAAGGCCTACGGACACCAAAATGACTGGTGCTGGCTGATTTCCACGAGAGTTCTTCGGTTTGGAGGCATAGCATAATCTTGAATAAAACCGATTTTGTTTTTCAGGGAAGTTTATTCAGGAGAAGTTTTTAGAATACTTGATGTTGATTTTGAAACAGTGGCAAATCATTTGTGGGACGATGAGAAGTAATGAAGTTCTTTGGCAGGTCGCCCTGCCCCTCCCCCGACCCAGGCACACGTGGGCGACCAGCTAAGGGGGCTTTTGCCCTGGGCCGTCCACTGCCCCTCAACACCTCCCTCTTCCTGGGATGACACTTCCAAACCTCATCTTCGTTATTCTGTTCTACTGGAGTTTTGATAATGATTCTGGCGTTTCTCCTACCAGGACTGTTTGCATTTTTTAATAGGAGAGTTATAAACAGTGAAAAGCGTTCTCAACTTGCAGGAGTGAAACTCAGTGAAATGTAAGGCCCGCGCTAAGGACAGACAGATTTTGGAGGCAGAGAAACACTCTTTTTCCCCCTCAAATTACACCCTTAGTGCAGCGGCCGTGTGCTCCTGTGTACTCAAGGCTAGGGTCAGCCTGTGCATGTGCGGAAACCTCTGTTTAACTAAACCTCTTTCTCCCTTCGTCTCTCCCTCTCTCCTCTCTTTCTCTCTCCCTCTCTCTGTCTCACTCTATCTGTCTGTCTGTCTGTCTCTCTCTCTCTGTCTCTCTCTCACACACACACACACACACACACACACACACACTCTCTCTCTCAATGAATTTTAAGAAGAGAGTGAAGGACAGGAAAGGGAACAGCTCGGCCTGCTTGTTCCCTGTTCCCTACCCCCATCTATGCAAGGCTGTGACAGCCGTCCTGAGCCGTCGGAACATGTGAGCACTCGGGAGCCACCCAGGGCCCTTAACTGCATGTAGGGATGTTTCTGGAAAGGGAGCAGGGAATGTCTCAGCAGAGGGGATGGGGAAGGACCGGCGATCCAGTTTGCCGTCTGGGTACACAACAGTGTCCGCTGTGTGTGCTCAGACGCTTGCCCCCAAGCCTGGCATGGCCACAGCAGGGCTCTTCTCTGGAGCATTTTGGGCGTAGGCGAGGACACTGCTGTAATTTTCTCTCTCCACAACCCAGAAAACCTCAGATGCTGCTTTTAAGGTTTTGATTCACCAGGCATTTATGGCCTGCTATTCCGGGTAGTTCAACTGTGTACAGATAGTAATTAATAGCAACGAACATTTTTAAACTATGCATTTCTTTTCTCTTTTAATCTCTAACACAGTGGCACTTTTATCAACTGAGGAGGTCAACCCAGTCTCCCGACTTCGGCCCCTCTACAGGAGCAAGGGGGCCAGATGTGGAGGCCAGGGATGCTGGAAGGAGAGAGGTGGGGGGAGCGCAGCATGTGGAAGGGGAGGTGGAGCCCCCCAGGGATGCTGGAAGGAGAGAGGTGGGGGGAAGCACAGGGTGTGGAAGGGGAGGTGGAGCCCCCCAGGGATGCTGGAAGGAGAGAGGTCGGGGGAGCGCAGCATGTGGAAGGGGAGGTGGAGCCCCCCAGGGATGCTGGAAGGAGAGAGGTGGGGGGAGCACAGGGTGTCAAAGGGGAGGTAGAGCCCCCCAGGGATGCTGGAAGGAGAGAGGTGGGGGGAGCACAGGATGTGGAAGGGGAGGTGGAGCCCCCCAGGGATGCTGGAAGGAGAGAGGTGGGGGGAAGCACAGGGTGTGGAAGGGGAGGTGGAGCCCCCCAGGGATGCTGGAAGGAGAGAGGTCGGGGGAGCGCAGCATGTGGAAGGGGAGGTGGAGCCCCCCAGGGATGCTGCACATCCGGGGACAGGAGACACCAGGGACACCAAACAGCTCTGGCAACATACAGGCCACCTCGTCATTTACAGGGGGCATCAAAGGAGGTGGCTCTGTACATGCATGATGTGGCCCCTGGTGGACATGTGGCTTTTTAATATTCCAGGGGACTGCAGGCTCCATGAGGGCAGGGACAGTGTCTGTCTTACTCCCTGGAGTAGCCTAAGTGCTGAGCACAGGGCCCAGCATGTGAGTGACCGGCTGTGACTTGCTGAGTGAATTAACGAACACATTCACGAGGGCCATGGTGCGCTGGGGCCAGGACAGCCACGATTCAGGATAATGAGGTGTGTTCAGGGGAGACTGTGATGTATTGCTTGTGCGGTTTCGTCGGCTTCTGGGCTTCCCCAGGAGAAGGAACGGCTCACTCCCCAGTGCTGTCATTGCCACTGGGCCGCCACTGTCCTGAATCTCTCAGCATCACCGATGCCGTGGCAGCCCCTGGCTCTGTGTGCAGAGGAACTTCTGTTAGAGCTGCAGGATTGTACCAAGATTCTGTAACAGACCAGGAGGCACAATTGTGCTGCCGGTTTCTTTATTTTGGGCGACAAAGGAAGAGCCCCCAGGAGCTGAAAAAAGGGAAGTGATGTCAGGTGAGCACTTAGGGACGAGGGACAGCCCCTCAAGACTGCTGGAGGACCCCCAGGAGCTCCTGAGAAGCAGATGTTTCGGGGGGCCTCCTTACATCCGCGGAGCCTGGGGACCTGTGGTCCTGGGGCTGAAACCAGCACCTGCGCGTCCCCAGAGGCTTGCTCTGTTGTCACTGGTCCTTCCTCACGGCAGGGCGAGTGTGGGAAGCTGCGGTCCCTGCGGGACAGCTCGCCGCGCTCAGGAACAAAGGATGGTGGCGTTGGTGCAGGCCACGGTGGAGCGGTCCTGGGTGTACAGCTGCAGCAGAACTTGGTACTCTCCCTGAAGGGATACGGGGAAAGCAGGAGGCGTGTGAGCCCAGAGCCATCAACCTTCAGCAAGCGGTTGCGGAGCCCTGCTACGTGCAGCCTCTGCTCTGCGCACCGGGGATAAAGTCGAACCGCACAGACCATCCCCACCCGCTGTGGCTCCCGGGCTGGCTGGGAGAGGCAGGTGGTGCCATGATGAATGGCTAAGCTGGAGGGGTCTCGTGTTCCCGACGGAGCTCCCACGGGGGTGCTGGGCTGACCAGGGGGTGCTGGGCTGGCGTGTGCCGGTTTGCAGCTTTAGGGAGGGTGGTGGTCGAGGCAGGTCCCCCGAGGACGTGACGTTGGGGTGAGGACCTGAAGGTGGTACGGAAGCACGCCATGCCGGCTGCGGAAAGTGAGGGCCCGATGGGCTCGGGGGGAGAGGCCCACAGGAGGAGAGGGGAAGAGGCTGGCGATGGCTTCCACCTGAGGCGTGGCCTGTCCCGACGTGCCTGTCAGCGGGATCCCTCCGGCTGCCGTGGGGAGAAAAGCCTGGGATGCGGATAGGAAGCAGTAAGACCGGGTAGCAGGTGGCGAAGGTTTGGAGCAGGTGGTGGAGATGGGGAGAGGGGCGGGATTCTGGAGGGATTCGGAAAGAAGGGCCGCTAGGATTGGCTGAGGAAACCCACGTGGGTGGGAAAGAGAGGGGTCGGGGTGACCCCGAGGACTCTGGCCTGAGCAACAGGAGGGATAAAGTGTTGTTTCCTGAGAAGGGGGAGGCAGCTGGGGGGCAAATCCAGCGGCATGGAGCCCGAACGCTCCGCTAGAGAAAGTATTTCTGCCTTTTAGGGTTCCTTTCTGGCGACAGCGCACCGCAGAGGACCTCCTCTGTGGTCAGGGGACGCCAGCCAGGCAGTGTGGAGCTGCAGAAGGAACCCAGGCCCGAGCCACGTGTGCCGTGCTCGTGGTTGAAGCTCCACCCGGCCCCGCAAGCCACGTGGTAGAGCCAACCTGCAGACTCTCTGTCACCCGAGGAAGGGAAGACATTTAATCTATATGAGCCGGAGGGAAGGAACAGATCAGACCACTGGATAGATGTTGCATGAAAGGTCTCGGGCTACGAGAGAGGTGCTTTCTAGCAATTAGCAGAGGCCCAGGAGTGAGTGAGTTCCCCAGCACTGATGGTGTCTCGGGCGTGAGGGCTGCCGAGGGTGTCACCTTGAAGATTCTCTGACGGTCTGGGCTCCCTGAGTCTGCTCAGATATCAGCAGCTGTGATTTCAGAAGCAGTGTTAGGAGTTTACATCAGAGTGTAAAAGCTAGAGAATTAGTTCTGAGTAGAGACCAGCTCACGTTTGCGTCTGATGGTGTTTCATCATCGCCATCATTGTATCACCATCAGCTACTTTTAACTGTCCCTGTGCCCTTAAGTACACACCACACAAAGTTATTGAAAACCAACTGAATTTCCCCCATCGCTTTCCAAGCCTAGTGAAAGAAGTAGAATGTGAATGAAGGCGTTCCAGATTACGAATGACAAGACACACATACTCTGCTTTAAGGGGCGAGAGTATTTAGGCAACAGGGCCCACCTGTGGGCAGGAGGAAAGGATGATGCCCAGAGAGCAGGGGTCTTTCTGCCGTTTGAAGAGCGCTGGATTTGTCAGGTAGGAGTCTGTAGTTGCACCCTTTGCACTTACACAGTCCAGGCCGTACCTGCCAGTTGGCACCCAAGTTGGAAGCCCAAAGGGCCTCTAAATTGTAAGTCAGAAAGCGGCAGCCAGATGCCCGCTGCAGGCAGCGCTTCAGTCGGGGCCGAGGGGCTGGTTGTGTTAAAAAGAAAATAACACCAAGACGCTGAAGACTGACTGCTGAGTGGAAAATTTTTCGGCCAAGCGGGAGTAGAATTAGCACAAAGCCCATCTCTGGGGGATTTGGCGGGAAGAGGCGGGATCTGG
The DNA here is from genome assembly GCF_964270905.1 of Leucopleurus acutus. Lineage (NCBI taxonomy): Eukaryota > Metazoa > Chordata > Mammalia > Artiodactyla > Delphinidae > Leucopleurus > Leucopleurus acutus. The sequence continues at coordinate 100,862,279 of NC_139153.1, forward strand.
GGCAGGTCTTTTAAAACCAAACGTCTTCACACCATTTCTGTCCCATATTAGGAAGCAAAGTCTCTGAGCCTTGCAGGCTGGCTGTCAGCCAGGGGCGCCGGGCTGGTCTTGGGCCAGCGTGGGAGCTCAAGTTGGGGATTAAGGCCTCCAGCTGCCTCTGCTGCATACGTGACAGATCACATGTGTCCACTCTGCTTCTGTCCCCTGTCAGGCCTGGCTGGGGCGGGGTCAGGGCTGGCCGGGTTTCTGCTCCCCAGGCCCAGGCCCCAGAAGGGGAAGAGGTAGGAGGGCTGGGCAGAGGGCATCTGTAGATGCTTGAACAAGGAGGCCAGGGGCCAGGTGACCTGGCCTTGTCTCAGTCTCACGTCGGGCAATGCCCCCGAGGAGTACCGTCTGTTGTTGAGGGACGCAGGTAATGCGCTCACTCACGCATCCCAGGTGGTTGCAATGAAGCTTTTTACATCTCTGCTACCTTTTCTTTCAAAGTGATCCTGTGACTTTAAGTTCTCTCGCCTCTATTTCATAGCAATTGCTAAGAATAACTGTTTTTTTTTAAAAGTTAACAATGCAAGACTAAAGTTAATTGTTTGCAAATTTTAAGTCAATCTCCAGTGGAGGTGTGGGGAGGGTCCAAAGGAAAATGGAGGAAGAAAAAGAATTCAAATGGCAAAGATTTAAGGCAAAGATTTAAGGCAAAAAACTACGTGAGAGGAATTGTCTCACATCCTAGACGGGAAGAGAGTTTGCGCAACTCTCATATTATGCTGAAAGGCCTGAGGAGAAGACTCTGGAGGGCCGCACACTTCCCAACTGCCAGAGGAGTACTAGTGAAAGCCCAGCATAGCCTGGGGACTTGATGGCTTGAGACTGAGGAACCCAGAGGCTGGGACAGAAAGGAGACACACAGGGAAATGAAGCGAGTTCAAGAGATTCTTTATGGAGAAGGAGATTCTTTTCTAGAGTCGTATCAGGTTTCGGAAGATGCAAAGGATGAAGTTGAAGACCAGAAAATGAAAAGGGTTACATTTTTGTGACTCTTTTGATGTATTTCTGAAGGATGCTCTCAGGAGTAGTGTGTGGCGAATGGATCGCTATGTCAGAGCTGCTGGAGTATATTGAATGAAAAGGAATTAGAGGAAAAATCTACTCGTAGCTGTGAACCTCAGCAGTGAATGTGCAGGACGTGGTCATTTTATTTGCTGGGTGGTAGCTCGTGAATCCTGTGCGAGAACAGTAACTGGGGAGCTTTACGCTTTCCGGGCTGTGTGTTTCTTACTTTCTCTGAACGAACAGCCCGTCTGTGGCTGCTGCCCTTGCCTCAACAGCTCTAGCAGTGTGGAGACTCCCCAGACAAGGCCAACCTGCAGGACAGGGCCCCAGGATCCCTCCCCACGGGAGCTGTCTACACAGGGGCTGCCCCACAGGACAAAAGTGTTAAATACCAAAATGCCAAAACCTGTGCGTCAAGCATTAGTAAGTGCTCACGACGAGGTAGCCGCTTCGCTGAGAAAGGGCTTTCTTCGTGACGGGCCAACAAAAGCTTTACGTTTTTAGTTTAATTCGCTCCTCCACCTCCTGTGCGTCTCCTTCTTGAAGAAACTGCTAGATACAGTCATGAAGGAACAAAACAAAACAGAAAACCAAAACCTTACCTCAGGAATTTCAAATCCAGGATTGTAGACAGGGCCGGCATAAGAGATCTGCTCTGGAGAAACAGACAAAACACACATAAGGTCATTCAATCATTGAAAACAAGAACGATTTGCTCTACTATCTGTGATTGCTGTGCTCTGGGGATCCACTGATGAAGACAAATGTCTCTGTGCAAACGTTGTTTATATGCTAATGAGGAGACTGACGGTACGTAAATCCCTAAATGAGATAGCATCCAGACTGTAAAAAGCGCGGAGACACGCAGGTCATGGGACGGAGGCAGATGGAGGGACGGTTAGGAGGCCAGGCTGGCCCTGGGATGCTCAAGGTTACATCCTAAGACAACTTCTGACAACTGATTGACCTTAGACAGTTCTGATCTCTTTGGGCTCAGTTTCCTCGTTTTTAAGATGGGTATAATAATGACAATAACAGAGCTGAGAGGAATGCGGAGAGTTAATCAACATAAAGCCCTGATAACAATGTCTGGAAAGCCCTCAATAAATATTTACTAAAGTTACAAACTGGGAGATGCCATGTTTTGAGAAGGTGGCTGGTCCGGGAAGGCATCGCTAAGGAGACGACGTTGCATGATACGATCTCCCTGAGGGAGGAGAGTGAGGCAATTATTATTATTGAAAACTTTTATTTGATATTGGAGTACAGTTGAGTAACAACGTTGTGTGTTAGCTTTAGGTGTACAGCAAAGGGATTCAGTTACACGTATACACGTGTCTCTTCTTTTTCAGATTCTTTTCCCGTTTAGGTTATTACAGAATATTGAGCTGAGTTCCCTGTTCTGTACAGTAGCTCCTTGTTGGTGGCTATCTGTTTTAAATACAGCAGTTATTTAAAGAGCTGGATGAAGAGCACCGCAGTGCCGCGGAATAGGGACAAAGGCCCTGATGTGGAAAAGAATTTGAGAATGTGGAAGGATGGAAGGCAGACGGAGTTACCAAAGCAGAGTGAACGCAGGGGTCCATGCTGGGAAGAGATTGGAAAGACTGAGGGGAGGCAGATGTTCCAGGACCTTGAGGGCGCAGTGAGGAGGCAGGTGGCATAAAGTCAAGTGAAGATACCTAATCTATGCTTTGAAGAGATCGTTCCGCTGTGTGGAGAGGCCTAGAGTGGAGGCTGTTTAGGGGCCGAGGAGAGCGATGGGTTGGTGAAGCATGGTGGTAGGGGGGAGATGGAGAAAAACTAATGGAATCAGGATGGTATCGGGAGGGTTTGGGACTGAGCATCTGGGTAGGTGGGGTACCATTCGCTGAGATGGGGGAGGCTTGAGAAGGAGGAGTGTGTGTGTGTGTGTGTGTGTGTGTGTGTGTTAACTAAAGAGCCCTATTTCTGGGAGGTGGTTATTAAGGGTCCTTGAAAGCAGTTGGTCACATGACTTTGGAATATGGGGGAAGAGGTCAGGGATAGAGCCAGGACCTACTGGAGTCAGGATGAGGATGAGACCTCCCCTAAGAAGACAGACTTAACAGGCAGAGAAGGGGGAAGGGCCAGGACCACTCCTGGGTCCCTCCAACATTCAGGAGTTAGGGAGAAGAGGGGAGGACAGCCAAGGAGACTAAGAAGGAATGGCCATGGAGTGGAGGGTAACCAGGGAGTGGAGGGGGCAGAGAAGCCAGGAGGTGGATGGTTTTCAAAAAGGAGGGGACAGTCGACCATGTTGAATGCAGCTGAGAGTTTATGCAAGATAAGGACAGAAATGTGCGGTGGACTTGGCAACATGGAGGTCATTTGGTGACCTTGACAGAAGCGCTGGAGAAGTGAGAACAAACGCCCAAATGGGGTGAGTTGAAGACCAATACGGAGGTGAGAGAAGCAGAAAAAATGAATGAAAACTGGAGGAGGGTGTGGGTTAAGAAGGTTGTTTCTCTAAGATGGAGACACTGTACCATATTTGTCATTTGAAGTTAATGATCTTGAGAGAGATTGAAGACGCAGAAGAGAGGAAATAATGGAAAGGATGAGTGTTTCAGAAGGCGGGAGGGGAGGGATTTGCCCCTGAGAGGAGCACAAGGGTTGTTCCCATGTTTATAGGAGAGAAAACAGAGCAGAACAGGTTCAGACGTAGGCAGATCTGTAGATTGGCCAGTGGACCAATGGCAGGCTCCTGTCTGATTACTTCTGTTTCTTAGTGAAGGTCATGGGCAAAGAGGTGGAGGAATGTGGACGGTGTGGAAGAAGGTTACTTGAAAAACGACAGGATTGCTAGGCAGTGTTGCATTTGTTTGTTTGTTTGTTGTTTTTGGGGTTTTGTTTTGAGATTTGTGGCATAAATTTCAAGAGACTGCAGTCAGCCCAGATGCGTATTTTCTCAGCAACATTCAGTAGCTCTGATCAAGGGTAGAGGGAGTAGATGGCTGAGTTGGGGTCCTGCTGGACAAATGTAAGGAGAGGAAGGCAAGGCTGTTGGGAAGAGATGCAGGGAAGTTGATGATAACAGACCACGGAATCTGAGGAGGGTACGGGAGATGATGATGGGAAGAGATGCAGGGAAGTTGATGATAACAGACCACGGAATCTGAGGAGGGTACGGGAGACGATGAAGGCGGGAGGGGTTGATCGATAGTAAAATCTGCGGTGGAGTCGGCTGAATGGAGTTTCCGTCACTGCGATCCACGACCTAGAGTACCTGAGCTGAAGGATGTGGTGAAGCCACAGGGAGGACGGCTTGACGGCGAGATTTCAGAAATGGCGCCCTTGCTGCAGTGACCACGTGCAGGGCTCACGTGGGAGAGAGTGTGAGGCGGAAAGGGGGGCTTGGGTGTTGGAGGTGAGGGGGTCCAGGGGCTGAGACATCGTGGTGCTGGGTGGGTTCGTGTCAGTGTTGAATACTGAAACCTCAGACGGTGGCCGTCTCCTCTGTGATCCCCCAGCACCGTGCACTTAGCATACGACGAGCAGAGTGGCACAGACTCTGGGGCCAGACTATCCGGGCTGGGCTTGAATCTTGACTCTTTTTCTTGCCAAGTAAACGGATTATGTAACATCTCTGTGCCTCAGTTTCCTTATCAGGAAATGGGGTGATAATAATATCCACCCCATGTGTTGTGCACGTTTAGCACACGTAAGACTCTCGTAACAGTTCGAAGAGGGACGGGCGCATGGTAAACACTCAACTAGGACTTGCCTAGTTTATCCGCCAACCCACACTACTGGCGTCCATTTAAAAGAGGCCAGGCGCTATGCTAGGTGCTGATGCCACAGTAGACAAGAATGTTATGTGAACCACCTGAATCGCTGAGCACCCAGAACTCTACTCAATTGTTTACAGGGCTGTCTCCTTCTCCGGTCAGGACCTCTGTGTCTCCTGGTTTACACAGCTCCCTGTACACTGCGCAGAGCCCAGCACACGGCTGGGGTGCAATATACGGTTAATGAATGAGGCCATCAAACGAGCAGACCCAGAGCCAGGGTGCGGTTTGCCAACCAACTTCATTCTTGCTCACGCTATTGTCATCCTCCTTCTGCTGGAAGGGTCCAGGCCTGGCACGTGCTGACAGAGAAGACAGGATTAGGGAAGGAGCCACTCAGAGCAGCCAATGCGGTGATGAGGGTGGAGGGATGGTGGGGGAGGAGGCAGGAGAACAAACGCTTCTCGGTTTATTGATGGCGTTGGGTGCCGGGCTCCTTAATGGCACGGTGATTTCCTACCTCGCCCAGCACCTGGTGCCTAACAGCTGCTCAGTTAGTATTTGGAGACAGACCAAGCTCTCCCCAGTTAAGGGGCAGGGGCAGGGGCGGCGTGGCTGGTGCCAGAGCAGCTGCCCACATGGAACCATGTCAGGGGCATGAGGGCAACCCGAGACCTGAACTTCTACCACAAGACCTGTGCTTAGCATAGCCTTTGGCTTCTGTTCAATGCCCATGTCCTACCCTTCCTTCCCACGGTCACTTCCTGGTACCTTGCAGGGATGACACGCAAACCTGGTGGGGGGGAAGACATCCCTATTTCATTGCTCGAAATGTACTGCTCCATTCGTTGTTAAAAGGAAACATATTTGTTTGCGGATATAAGCAAGAGGCTTATTGGAAACTACTGCTCTGTACGATGTGGTATTAGAAATAGAAATGTTGAGGTCCTGAATCATATCCTCAGGAATCTTCCAGTGCGACTGGGGAAGAGACAATGACTAGCTATAGAGTTAACTGTGTGAGGGGTGAGCAGAGGGTGTGGGCGGTGAACCTAAGAGAGCAGAGAGCTCAGCGGGGCTGCCGGGTTTCATCCGTAGGGCTGGAGGGTCTACGGCCCCAGGGCATACCGTTCCTGTTAGGATCCATGCTGCCCCTGGGGTTGTGCGGCACAGGGGCCCAGCTGCCAGTACGTGGTTTCTTTTCAGGACGTGATCTATTATCTCTTCCCTGGTGTACACTCTGACCCGAGTCAGGACGATCTGAGCAGAGGTTCGAAGAGACTGGGGACCCATCTACTCTGGCAAGAGATGCTTTGCTTCATTTCAGCCTAGAGCTGTCCACTTGCAGCCTTGTCGCTGATTCTGGGACTCCGAGGTAGCCTTCCAAGAAAATCCCTTTGCTTTTGTTGGCTGGACTAGGTTTTTGCTGCCTGCAGCTCAGGGACCATGGTTGCTAGGGGCAGGAACCAGTTAAAATCCCTCATGCCGGCCCTTGGAGAATGGGACACAGCCGACTCCGGAGCAGGGTGTGAGGACGGGAGTGAGTGTGTCCATCCATGTCAGGTCTGGTTGGATTCCCTCGGACACGTCTCGTACCCACTTCCTACTTCTATCTAGTGTTCTGAGGTGACACAGTGCAAACTGCTTGACCCTGGAGGCTGATAGACGGGCTCAGGGCCCAGCTTTCCTACTCACTAAGTGTCGATGGGTGATTTGCTTTTAACTATCCTGCGACTCAGCTTCTGCGCTTGCAAAATAGAAATAGGAACACCTCACCTGCAAGGCATTGAGAGGACTCGGAACTTGTGTGTCAGCTCACGGAGAAGATTGGGGGCCCCAGGAAGGGTAGAGACAGCAGTTGTTCGTTGTACAGTTATTCACTGGATGTGCAGGAGAGTGAGGTGTGACGGCTTGCGTAGGGGATGCTGAGAAGCGCACCAAGGCTGGGTTTGGGAACCTTCTTCCTGAGCCCATGTGCAGAACTGCTAAGTTCTGCTGGTATCTTTTTTGTTTTTCTTTTAACTTCTGTTTTAAAAAATGTATGAGTGCTGTTCTTGGCAGAACACCAGGCGAGTGATATCTAGCATTTTGTTTTGCTCATTTAATGCTCTAAGATTTGCTCATTTGTGCTTCACTATTAAGGTCCTTTACTGGGATGAAGAGTGTCATGAACTAGATCCTCTTCACTTTACAGTTTCAACTGGAGCTTTTCTGGGGACCCACGAAGTTCCTGAGAGTTGCTGCAAGTAACTCATGAAACTATCTTTTTTTTTTAACCGGATGAAACAACACCTTCCTTTTTCAGATCATCTCTGATTCGGAGATTCCTTTAATTAACATCCTCACACTCCAATACGATAAAAAGAGCCCCAGTATGTCTGTACCCACTTCTTCCTTTCCTTCTTTAGGAATCTTGATCAGTTTTTTTTTTTTTCTTTTTTTTTGCGTTACGCGGGCCTCTCACTGTTGTGGCCTCTCCCGTTGCGGAGCACAGGCTCCGGACGCGCAGGCCCAGCGGCCATGGCTCACGGGCCCAGCCGCTCCGCGGCACGTGGGATCTTCCCGGACCGGGGCACGAACCCGTGTCCCCTGCATCGGCAGGCGGACTCTCAACCACTGCGCCACCAGGGAAGCCCTTGATCAGTTTTTAATTGCAGTGAGTTAAAGAACTTCACCCTTCTGCCTCTGAATACTTGAAGTCATTTCTGCCGGTCAGCTTTTCCGGGGACCCAGGTCTTTGTGTGATTGGCACACAGTGTCTTTTTAGAGAGGAAATGGGTTTTAAAATGTGGAAATTAAAGGTCCCAAAGAGTGTGGATCAGACTGATACGAGGCCGGGAGCTGCTCAGCAACCGGGGCGGATCCTGGCCCGGAAGGAAGTGCCTGTTGATTGTGTGGATTTCGTTAGATGGAGTCTCACCATTTCCCGGCCCTTGCTAGTATCTTACGGGAATTCCCTGCGGTCTTTCAAACTTATTACAAAATGTCATCAATATTTAAGCATCATTAAGGTTCTTGACGGTGTAAAAATACTTCGAGTTACAATTTATCAAAAATAGGCCAATTGTATATTCAGAGCAAAGACTTTTTTACGTGGATCCTTTATTCATTTACTCCCGTTTGACCCCCAGGGACTGGGGGGCAGCGTTGAACTAGGAGGACACAGCCCACGTCCTGCCGTCCAGTGAGTGGGCGGCATCATGGGGTCCAGGAAGCGTGAACAAGGGCTGCTGTGGGCAGTGGTCCCAGGGTGAAGAGGGAAGTTCCAGGCAGACCAAGAGCCTCGTCTCTGGGGTGAGAGGGAGTGAGCGCTTTACTCTGAGTAAACTCTACACTTGTCGTTCCTCTCTGCCTTCGGGCATTTCCTTAAAGGCACCAGATGCAGCCACTTGTGAACCACAACCTCAGCTCCCGAGCTCTGACCGGCCCTGCTTCCTTCAGTCTCCGACCCCAGAGGGTGTGTCAGCATCTCTGGTCCCACCGGGCAGTGCTGAGCTAGTTGCTGGGTAGGGCCCTCATTTAAATTAATAAAGAACCTGCCTGGGGTGGGGACACAGAGGAGTGTTCACTGCCTCTGGGGTGGATGTGGCTGTAGATTGAACCCCTGTGCGGCCCCAAAGCCTTGAGGTTCTATCAAGGTTTCAGTGGATTCCCGGCAGGGGTGGGCAGGTAGCCCCAGGCTAAGTCCAGGCCCAGATCTGATTTTTTTATTATATATTTTTGGTGTGTCCTGATTGGTCAGCTTCTCTGTCCCCTGGGCCATGCAGCCTGTTACCCTCTAGAGCCTCGGCAGGTCCCCCCGAGGGGAGGTCAGAGGAGGACTTCCGTGCTGTGAGCATGCCTGCACCATCTCGAGAGCGATCCTGCAGCTACACCGGTGCAGTAGGGCAGACGGGGCCACAGGGGATGTGAGTGGGAGCGGAGACTCCCAGTGTCCCGGGCCACGTCCCTTAGCCCGCCGTGGAATCACGGCAGCCCAGGTGGCAGCCACCACGCTCTCCGACATCCTCCCAGGTCAAGGGCTTCCCACTTTCCTGCTGCTCAGCAGCCCGTGGAGGGCGACCGGGCGGTGCAGGACCGTGTCCCCCGGAGGACGCCCTCAACCAGGGAGGATTGGAATCCGGGGATAAATGCCCGCAGCCTTCTGACCTTCAGAGGGATGATTCTGAGACACACATCTCGGTTCCCCAAGGGTCCAGTGGGCCGACCCTGCTCCACGCTGGTAATCAGGTCCCTGACACATCGCTCCCTGGCTTTTCCTCCTGCCCCGAGTCCGTCTCACTCCTCTCTCACCCTGCTTCCTGACATCACTATCCAATAAACTACCCCCCGAGTCCTTGTCTCTGGCTTTGCTGTGGGCGGGGAGGGACCCCAAACTGAGACGCTTCCTGGCAGAAGGTACACTTTTCCCAGTTTGTATGAAGGCCATGTAGGAGCTAGAGGTGGTCCTGGAAAGCTGGCTGCCAGTATATTTGGACCTGTTTCTGGTGATGGAGCCACGCAGCCTAGAATGTAAATCGGAAGCCCCTGGAACCTGTTCTCTGACTTTAGCCCCAAAGAACAGGAAGGAGGGTGGATGCCCTGGGTCCTCCCCGTGACGGCTCCAGCATCCACCCTTCCAGAGAGGATACGGCGAAGAGAGAGGTGACGACCGCAGCTGTGCCTGGAAGAGGGTGAGCTGGATGTGCGTGCGGCTGGGAGGGCGCCGGCAAGTCTGAGGGAAGAGGGAGCAGAGAAAGGAGGGGAGAGGCGCGTGGCCAGCCTCGCGGGCTTTTTCCCCTTCATTCAGCTGGATGGAGTTGTACTGTCACTGAGTAGTCCGCCCAGTGGTGTAGCCTGTAATATATAAAGTAAACTTGAAAAACCTGGAGTTGAGAGCTTTGGGATTCCTTGGCATGTCAGATGACCCTTTCGTTGGGAGGATCATTTCCGCTGCTACTGAGGGCTCAGCGGTTAGAACATGATGAGTTTCATCCCCAGCGTATCACGAGATGTCCAGCCAGTTGTTGGCCCTTTGGCTGCATGGAGGGTCAGCCTGTTCCAGGAATCGTAGCTTGTCCTTGTCAGAATCACAGTGGTACTTTGGAGCTCGTGACTATCTAATCAGAGTTTGGGCTCCTACACAAGTTACCTTAGTTTTGCCCATGCTGACTACTTTGATTTCTTTCCCTGTCCATTCAAACAGGCTTGTGAGATCTTCTGTATGACGTTTTTTTTTTTGTTTTTTTTTTTTTGCGGTACGCAGGCCTCTCACTGCTGTGGCCTCTCCCATTGCGGAGCACAGGCTCCGGACACGCAGGCTCAGCGGCCATGGCTCACGGGCCCAGCCGCTCCGCGGCATGTGGGATCCTCCCGGCCCAGGGCACGAACCCATGTCCCCTGCATCGGCAGGCGGACTCTCAACCACTGCGCCACCAGGGAAGCCCTGTATGACCTTTTACTACTAGAGAAACCTACTGTTATTTATACTTGGAGACATTCACTGTGTACTTGCAATGGATCATGTATAAAACTATAAAATGAGCATCCTTCCAGGGCTTACTCATTCATGGTCCTGCCATTCCACCTCTGCAGCTTGTCACCCCGCCCTTTTTACCCTAATATCACGCTACCTCTTCTCAATGACAAACTCCTATCAGGGCTTGTTGTCCATCTTACTCCCTTTAGAGAAATGTTTTCACACATGGGTCTTGTCACTGACTTCTAGCCAAATAGTTTTTTCTCTGGGCAGGTGATGTGGCAGGTGGGAGCTTTATGGGGTCTGGGAAAGGGCGACAAGAACAGCCCAATAAGGCAAACCTTTTCTGAGCAGTGATAGGATCCCCTAACCAAGAAACCCGTATCTTGCCCCAGCTACACGAGCAGCTGTATGATCTGTGAAGTTCTCAGAACTGTGACTTCTAGGAGAGCATTTTTCATTGAAAACATACAGAGTATGAGTTTTCCTTGGATTATGGACAATTATTTGGCCTCTTCACATGGTCACGGTATGCAGAGGTCAGACAAGCTGTACTGGTTTTCCATTTGGAGATTGTACAGGCTACTGATGCCCTCCCCCCGCCCCACCAAAGATGTCCACGTGCTAATTCCCAGCACCTGTAAATACTACCTTACGAGGCAAAAGGGACTTTGCAGATGCAATCATGTCAAGGATTTTGAGTTAGGAGATTATCCTGGATGATCTGAGTGAGTCCAGTGCAACCATAAGGGTCCTCATAAGAGGGAGGAGCTCAGAGGGAGAAGGTGATGTGAGGATGAAGGAGAGAGGAGTGATGAGGCTACAAGCCAAGGAATGCCAGCTGCCACTAGAAACTAAAAACGTCGAGCAAATGGATTTGCCCCCGAAGCCGTCAGAAGGAACACAGTTCTGCTGACCCTGATTTCAGACTTCTGATGTCCAGAACTGTAAAAGAATACGTTTGTGTTGCAAGTTACTGAGGTCACGGTAATTTGTCACAGCAGCAGTAGGAAACTAACACACTGATCTTGGACTCAGAGAGGGGCCAAGAGTGGTGACTTGTTTGGATTTGGGGGTCCCAGCAAAGGGCCCTTTGGAACCAGGACACCAGCATAATCTAGGATTTCAGCAAAAGAGAAGGTACCCGGGCCTATGGCTGGACTAGAGAGTGAAATTTCTAGCATAAATTCATACAGCTGAACTCAGGACAGATGGTTAAAAAAATTTAGAGCCATATAGAAACTACCAGGTCAGTGATGTTCAATATAGCATTCTGCAAAGATGCGACTGTTCTATATCTGCAGCATTAAATGTGGCAGCCGCTCTCCACATATGGCCACTAAGAGCTTGAAATGTGGCTAGCATGGCTAAATTTTTAACTTCATTTAAATGTAAGTGATTTAAATAGCCATCTGTGACTAGTGGCTACCATATTGGACAGTGCAGTTTTAGGTCAGCACTGTCTAATAGAAATATAATGTGAGCCACATTTGTAATTCGTATTTGAACAAAGGAAACAGAAACAAGTGAAATTAATTTAATAATGCATGTATATTGACCTGAATATTAAAAATATTATAATTCAATATACAACCAATATAAAAGTATTGATGAGATATTTTAAATCCTTTTTTCATACTACTTTTTTTGTACAAAGTCTTCAAAATGTGGTGTATACTCTACACTTAGAGCACATCTCACTTTGGACGGGCCACATTTCTGATGCTCAGTAGCCACTCAGGGCTTCCCTGGTGGCGCAGTGGTTGGGGGTCCGCCTGCCGATGCAGGGGACGCGGGTTCGTGCCCCGGTCCGGGAAGATCCCACGTGCCGCGGAGCGGCTGGGCCCGTGAGCCGTGGCCGCTGAGCCTGCGCGTCCGGAGCCTGTGCTCCGCAGCGGGAGAGGCCGCAACAGGGAGAGGCCCGCGTACCGCAAAAACAAAACAAAAGAAGCCACATGAGACTAGTGGCTGCTGTACTGGACGGGGCTAATGATTGCGTCACGGTGGTCCAGGGGGTGAAATGATTTTCCCCAACTTCATTTCCCCTACAAGGATTTTTTGTCTTTGCTGCCCAGGTTCCCTCTGTGAGACCTGTAACTTCTGGCAGTAAGAAGGGAAGGAGGATTTAAACTTTTTTCCCTACCAAGCTAGTTTTGGATCTCTGTGGATAAGCATTTACTGTGACTCTCAAAGTACAAATTGTGCATCGGTGGGCTGATTAGATTCCCAGAAATGGAAATGAAGAAGACGGTGGTGGGAGGAAAGAGAAGAGAAGAAGTTGAGCTGATCTTCAGGCACCTGTGGCAGCCACAGGAAACGGCAGCGTGACTGGAAATGATGAAATAGGCATCACGGAGTGTGGCCTTCCTCAGACTGGGGGTCTCAGAGCTCCCAGGCTCTTTGTTACCAGCAACCCATGGGGTCCGAGTTTTGGAGTGATACAGGGGAGCTGGGAGTTGGCCTTCTCAACTAGCTTCTTAAATGATCATTACACGGAAGTGTAAGTCACTGAATCAGATTTATGAAATTCCACAGCAGGCCGAGAATTTGTAAAGGATCCCATGTTGTCTTGGAGAATTAAAACTTCTTTGGTCCTAGGTCATCATTAGCCTCAATATTCTGGGCTCGACAAAAATAAAGAATTGATGGATTTCAAAGGACAAGTTCGACACGTTCTTGGCTTATTTACAAAAAGGCATGAACTGGAAGATGGAGGGAAAGCTCCCAGGGCTACAGATTCCTTAACAGGCCATATGCTTAACAGGCAATATGTTTTCTTTCTTTTTTCTCACTTTCTTTCTTTTTCTTTCTTTCTTTCTTTCTTTCTTTCTTTCTCTCTTTCTCTCTTTCTCTCTTTCTCTTTCTCTCTTTCTCTTTCTCTCTCTCTCTCTCTCTCTCTCTCTCTCTCTCTCTCTCTCTCTCTCTCTCTCTCCCTTCCTTCTTTCCTTTTCGTTCTTTCTTTCTTTCTTTCTGCTCTCAGTAAAAAAAGTCATTTTTTTTTTTGCTTGGTCATTGCGGGCACCCTCTCTAGGGTGACCATTGTTTCTATTGTTTGTTTTGTTTTGGGCAGTTCAAGGGTGGGCATTTTCTGCCAATGCAATAATAAACCACCGTTTTTGCTGATTCTCCATGAACGTGCAGCAGCAGCTGCTGCCTGGTTATCACAAGCAGGAAATCCACAGCTACCTGAAGTATGCAGACAAAGAATAAAACATGAAGAGAAGAAAGGCTGAAGGCTAAACTGCTGGTGCTTCAAATTTCCAATTCCATGAGAAATGCAGACAGGACTCTCTCCTCAGGCGAAAGGGGGCTGCGTAGGCTCTGCTTCGTCAGCCACCAGAGAATACACAGCTTGGACCAAAGTCAGGCTCCTGCTACCTCTGAGGAAGAAGGTCCTAAACTTCTAAGCCTCCAAGGCTCTGCTGCCTCTCCAGGCCTTGTTCAAATGCAGGCTTCCACTCTGAGAATGACGACTTCAGGGGCTCAGAGCCCTTGCTTGAGAAATCCTGCATCAGCTGCAGCACGTCGCTGCCATTCATCACTTGCTAAGGGCGTCCTGTGCGGCAGACTCCGTTCTAAGGGCTTTGTGTATATTGTCCGATTCTATCCTTACAACAATCCCGTGAAGTCACTTGTACCTCCTTGTTGTCAGATGCAGAAACCAAGGCTCAGGGTAATTTTGCCTGAAGTCATGTAACCATAAGGGACAGTAACGGTTCGTCACTATGTAAGTGTGGCTTCCAACCCTGTGCTTATTCGTAACCAGGCTAGTGGTTCCCAAGGTGTGGTCCCTAGACCAGCATCATCAACCTCATCTGGGGACTTGGAAAATTCTCAGGCTCCTCCCCGGAGGTGCTGAAGGGGACACTGGGGGTGGGTCCAGCAAGTTGTGGTTGAAGAAACCCTCCAAGTGATGCTGAGGCAGGTTCGAGTTTGAGAGCCACTGGACCGGGCTAAGCTGCCCGCTCTCCAGGGGTGAGGCAGGCAGCAGAAAATCCTTACAAAATAGTATTGGCTTTGGCGGCATGCTGCCTGCAGCTCTAACATGACAGTGAGGATGATGACGGCAGAGAACCTGTGTGATTCCCAGGTGGCGGAGAAGCATCGCCCCCTCCGGGGGTCTGTTGACTCATCCAGAGGAAACGGAACCAAGACACACGAGTTCCCACGTAGGCCACACTGTCGTCTGGGCTCTGACCAGTGGTGGGCGAAGGACAGGCCCAGAAGCTGGGATGGGGAGAGACTGAGGAAAAATCCCAAGGACCAGCAGAGCAGAAAGCCTGATGCAAAGCAACTTGGAGAAGCAAGAGGTCTGCAGCGGCCCAGAAATCGAAGCTGGGCAACAGGCAGGCGACGCCACCCCAGAGGAGATGTAGTCTTAAACTGAGGCCTCAGGTGAAGCCACTTATTCCCCTTCTTTTAGAGCAGAAATCAGTGACTGAGTTCCTGGGGCCTGCATTTATTAGTAACGTGTGCCGGGAATGCAGAACATTTGAAAATTGAGGCCCGAGGTAAGGCTGCGGTGTGCTTGGTAGAGGCTTTGGGGCCACGGCATGGATAAACGGTGGAGCTTCTTCAAGGTAGCACTTGCCTGGAAGGTGTTTCGTCCTGTTTTCTCCTATAGGTGCAAGGTATGAGGCATTTTGCAGAAGGCGTTTGTGGGAATTTTTCCAAATCGAGGCAATTTCCAAGTTTCTTCCATTTCTTAGACCCGAGAAAAAGAGCACTTAGAAACAGAGACAGCAAGGGCAATGGAGCTCTAGCTGATGAAACGTGAATTGCTGATCTAGACAGAGCTGTTAGGACTGAACTCTACAGTTACTGTCAGATTGAGGAAGCCTCTGCAATTGATGGTCTCGGGCGATGTCCGGGCTCACGTGCTCAGTGTGAACCAGGACAGACAAGAAATGCCCAGGTTTTTCAAGAGGGAGAGAAGACAGGTGGCTGGCATGAGCGCCCACTCAGATTTCACCTTCATCTATTCATAGGTGTGAAATCGGTGAGATGTGCAGGAGCCTACCTTAGCTGCCTTCAGGAATAGTATCTGCCTTGCGGGCAATGTCATGTCAGACCTGAAAAACTGTTCTCAGGGGATCTTCTCTGCCGTATATTGAAATTCATCTAATTATGATGTATTCCCCACTTTGGACAAACACTGAACATAGGTAAGCTTGGATTTACACAAAAGATAAACTAGGGAGCAATTATCTCTCGACTCATCAGCTTGCAAAACGTGTCACTATCATACTTATTTTAATTCCAAGCTTTCCCGATGCATTTAAAATTAAGTCCGCAACTAATGTTTGCCTGTAGCCTATATATTGCACGAAGTGAGGTATGTCAATATGTGTTGTGTGTATCTCAAAATAGATTTTTGCTCCTTCTGGAAAGCGGTTGTTGTGCATGTACAGGGATGGGTGCACCTGCGTCAGCAGTTCTCACGGGACTGCTGTCTTCTCTGCGATTCTGACACATGTATGACGTCAAGTCCTCTCATCATGTTTCCTCCATGTCAATCACAGCCGTCAAGTGTCAAAGAAGAGCCCTTACCCTGAAGGGCTCCTAGTTTATGATCTTATATAGCCTGTGCGTACGTGTGCACACACATGCACACGTGCACACACGCAGGCACACGCTGTCTAACCACGTGGAGATTCTACCGGCGTTAGTCTTATAACTTGAGACACAGACCTACTAGAGAATGGACTTGAGGATACGGGGAGGGGGAAGGGGAAGCTGGGACGAAGCGAGCGAGTGGCATGGACATATATACACTACCAAATGTTAACTAGATAGCTAGCGGGAAGCAGCCGCATAGCACAGGGAGATCAGCTCGGTGCTTTGTGACCACCTAGAGGGGTGGGATAGGGAGGGTGGGAGGGAGATGCAGGAGGGATGAGATATGGGGATATATGTATATGTATAGCTGATTCACTTTGTTATAAAGCAGAAACTAACACACCATCGTAAGGCAATTATACTCCAATAAAGATGTTAAAAAAAAAAAAAGAAGTTTACTGCAGCTTCCCTCCTCAGGGTTAGTAATTAGGTGGGGTCTCTAGGGACATTCAATTTAATCCCAATTCAGTCGTAAACATCGATGGAGCCAGTTTGAAAGCATCAAGACCAAGCAAAGCAAATGGATCTATATGACCCGATGCCAGGAGGAGAGAAAGGAGCAGGAAGTAGAGTAGGAAGTAAAACAGGGGCCGAGTTTGGTTCCTGCTAAATGAACCCACAGCCAGTAAAGGGGGCTGTGGGAACACAGGGAAAGAGTACAGAATGGATACGAGACGATCCAACACTTTGATTCAGATTCCGTGTAACTCCAAATATCATTGAGTGTTAAGTAGATTATGATTCTTTTTTGAAAACTCTTATTTACTATCCGGAGGGGAGAGAATTCACCCTCTCTAGTCTTTCCTACAAAGATCAACTAATATTTAAAAGAGCAACCTTGTAAATTTATTATACTAACGAAAGAGATTTCCAAAAAGATGAAAATAAGGTTCTGCAGTGCCACCGTTTAGAGGTAATCATGATTAACACCTAAGTGTATACTGTTCCAGAGTGTTTTGGTATATACACTTGCATACATTTTAATAAAAACAAAATCCAATAGTGGGTACTCTTTATGGCAGCTTCTCTGTCACTTAACTATTTTTATGAGTATCTTTTTATGTACCTTCATCATCTCCTACAGCATCATTTAAAAGCACAGCAGATTGTACCTTTGTTTGGCTGAAAAATAGGCTGAATTCAGCCAATTCCCTATAATTGGACCTATAGGCTGTTTCCCCCAAATTATCCATCACACCCTAAATGGGAAGGTCAAAAGAGCATCATGGGCTCTTCGAATCCCATGCGCTTTTGCCTTAGAGCTAGCTGAGGAGGATGCAGAAGAAAAGGCAACATTTTATTCACACAGTCTTATTAAGCCAGACCCATCCTGCAGTGTTATCTGGCTTGGGGAGCAGCCGGCAGAGGAATGCGTCGTAATGCCGTGGAAACATCACTCAGCTGCGGCTGATACCATACGTACTGTGTGGCCTGTGGTGGGGACAACAAGTCTTGTCACCGCTCTGCTGAGAAGGACCTGCAACCCCGGAGGCCCTCAGCTTTCTCCTTAATACGTCACCAGCCACCACTGGTGTTTGAGCTGGAATTGACCTCACTGCTCATTGGTGCCGTTTTGTCCCCTTTTCTAATCACTTCTTTTCAATAGAATCATTCGTGCAGTAGGCTTGTGGGTGGGTTAAAAAAATTTAATAACCCAAGAAGCCTCTGAATGTAAGATTTTACTCTTTCTTGGTTTATGTAATTTACATAAGCATTTGTTTATGCCGCATTTGTGTATCGCTTTTCTGATCAAATTTCCTGGCGATTCCGCAAGTTTGGCTTCTCAGCCCCCCCGGTGCAATTATTAACCCCACAGCAAGAAAGCCAATAAATGGCTGCAGGGCTGCCCAGTGTTCAGGTAAGGTAAACACCAGCCTTTCAAGCTGCTGAACTGAATTGGACGACCTCAATTTTGGGGAATAATATCTCTTCCGTTTTATTAAACTTATTAAAACCATTCACGGAGGAAAAACTAGTTCAGTGTTCTTAAACTTGGAGGACCAAGATATTTACTAGGGTTTGATGTGCTTTTTGCCTGTGGCATGCATAAACATCATCAGATGGTCACTTCTGAAGTGGGCTGGTAAACTTGCATTTAGTCCATCATATGCAAGTTCAATTATTAATTATTTATTATTCGGTGGCAGGCTCTCTTTGTCAGGTCTGCAGAGATAGAAAGGAGCAAGAAAGATTCCCCCTTCCTTCAGGGAGATCACAGTTTGAAGTGTCTTCCTTCAAGGAAGGCTCACACGCACACACACTACATAGTATAACTTCAACTGAGATAAGTAAGAATGTGATACTCCAGGAGGATCCAGAGGGAGCATTTCACCAGGCTGGGGGCTGGAGGAAGGTTTCCCAGAGGAGGTGATCCTTGAGTTAGGTCTGGGCAGAAGACAAAGGGGGAACAGATATTCGAGGCCAAGGGGACCATCAGAGCGACGTCATGTGAGTGAAAACACAGGGTGTGGTTGGACAGTGGCAAATGACTTACGATAAAGCTGGCGCTAAGGGTGCATCCTCGTGGGGCAGCATGTGTCTAGAAACAGGCTAGAGTCAAATGTGTGATGAACTTTGGTCACTAAAGAACTTAGACTTTGTTCTGTAGAGATGGGGACTCTTGGAGTCTCTTGGGGAGAGGGGAGACGTGATCAGATCGATATTTGAGAAATCCATGCTGGTGGCAGTAGGGAGGGAGGGAAACCAATTAGAAGCCATTTCTGTCATCCAGGAGGGAGATGGGGAGACTTTATCCAGGGAGTAGAAGGAAGGAGGAGTGACGGACAGCCCAGTATGTGTCCTTTCTTACTAAGCTGGCGGTACTTCCAAGCATACCGCTATGCCAGTATGCTTGGAAGAATGCATACCATACATTTGGGTTCAAGAATACTTATTTGGGAAGAACACTGGAAAGATAAGCCAAAGACAGGAGATAGGACAGTAGACGCTGGCTAGAGGTATCAGCTTATGAAGACGTCAATCTTTCTCAGGGGTCTTATTATTTAGTTATCAGTTCAAGATGCTTTGAGGTCCTCCAAAACATTCTGTAAAATCAGGAATGCTGGCAGACCATCATCATTTTATGCTGTACTATATATAGCCTCTAACTGGCTTTCAAAGAACCTAAGGCAATCAGGAAAGTAATTCTGTATTAAATTTCCCAGATTGCCCTGCTCCAACAGGTTGAATCCATTGGGAATGACCTCTACCCATCCAGTTTCCTTGGCATTTTATACCTCTTTAATGCAACTTGGAAGAGTTGTCTTGTGACTCTCCAATCCCTTCAGACCGTCATGAATGTCTTTGAAGGCAGAAACTATTTTTGGCTCATCTTCAGGCTCCCCAAAGTGCTTGGCATGGAGTAGGACTTAGTGTGGAAGGAAGGAAGGAAGGAAGGAAGGAAGGAAGGGAGGGAGGGAGGGAGGGAGGGAGGGAGGGAGGGAGGGAGGGAGGAAGGAAATGGGAAGGAGACTGACTGTAGGGTTAGGAGTTTGGTACAGGCATGGCCGAGGGCAGGTAGAAAAAGTTAACTAGGGGCCAACTCATGAAGAGTTCACCGTGCTGGGGAAATACATCAATGCACCCGATTAATCAGAAATATTTCCAGTAAGTTGAAAAAGGAAAACTGACTAATCATTCTTTGGTAGGTTAGTTAAGAATTTTAAAATCTCCTGATTCGAAACAAAGTCAGATCACTGGCCAGAAAGAGTTCTTAAATAATAAATTTTAAATAAACTCCTGGTCAAAAGGCACATTCATGCATTTCATTGTTTGCTCTTTTGCTCATTCATTCCTTAGAAGCCAAGATTACGGCTCTGGAGCCAGCCTGTCCAGGTTGAAGCCATGGGTCCCTCACCAGCTCTGTGACGGCACAAGGTCCTAAAACTCTGTGCCTTGTTTTCTGCATCTGTAGAGTATTAATAATACTAACTCTTGAGGGTGGGGTAGGAAGCAAATGACTCACTGGATGAAAAGCTCTTAGAACAGTGTGTGCTACCAGTGCTTAATATTGCATTAGCTGTTTCACTCTGTCTATGTGCCGTTCTTAGCACTCCCTATGTATCAGTGCATTCAATATCCTGGGAATAAGAAGGTGGAGATGGTAGCACCCCATCCACAGGAAGTCTATGGCCGATGACAAATGAGAGTGAGCGATTGGAGGCCAGCATGGCAGATGCTAGAATTGAGTTATGAGTCCCGCACTTCGGGGAGCAGAGAGGAGGGTCGCGAGGGAGGACTGAGCTGAGGCTTGTCGCCTGCACGTCACAGCCAAGTCCAGCCTGCTCCTTCCAGCCTGCATGCCCTAAATTCCCCCATTTTCCTGCACAAACCTCCCTTGTCTGCATCCCTTAGGATGGGAAGGGGACCCCAATTCTTCTCGATTGTTTGTTCAGAAAGCATAACTGGCTGATTTCTCTCTAGTTTGCGTGAATGTGGAAATAGAGAAGCAGGTGTTTGTGGGCTGTGGGATTAAGGGGCTGCTCCCCCTTGGCCGACGGGGACGGGAAGGAGGCCCTGGGAAGGGGGACGAGAGCAGCTTCCGGGGAAGGTCAGTCACAGGTCAGACCCAAGTTTTAGTTAAATACACAGAGGCATCTCAGGGCCTCAGTGAAGACGGTGGTGAGGACAAAGGAGGACGTGGCGGGGGACAGGCCAGAGTAGGGTACGACTAGCAGAGGGTTGGGGGTTGGTGAATTGGAGAAAGAGGAGATAATACAGCGGGTTTCACGCTTCTATTCAGTATATTTTGAATCAAGATACCTAATGTCCCTATTGGACATTGGCTCAAAGGGAATGACCACAGTTCAACAGTGACATTTGGAAAGCTTCATTTTATCCCGCCAGCGTATATCAAGGAGACCCTGCCACTAAAGGGATCGCTGACGAGAAGCCTGGAAACACTGAATCTCAGTGGATTTGGGGAAGCTACTGGTTCTTTCTGTCGCTAGTCATTTTTCACAAGGTGCCACCACTGACAGTAACAAGTTTCTCTTTGTAAACACCCGATAGGCACGTTTCATTTGCTGTTCACACTCCCCCGTAAGGCAGGCCCTGTGGGATGGGCCGTGTGGTCATTTTTACACAACACCTGATGATACGTGAGGTTAAGCTCATCCACAGGTGAGGGGGGAGACCCAGACGCCGGCCTGGGTGTCCTGACCTCCACCGTGAGCTCCTGTCCACCTCCCTCTGGGCCTCAGCCAGCCATCAGCCAGCCAGACACCTACCTCCTTTCCTTCTTCCGCAGAAAGAAAACTTGGGTTGATCCACTTCACAGATGGGGTAGGAGAAGTTCAGAATGGACAGGCCTTTACTGAAGAGAGCAATGTCCAGAAACAGCTCCTTGATGTCCTCCCCTGAAGGGAAAGGGAAGACCAGCTTTCCTGTTAGTGTGGGGTTTGCTGTCCATCACAGTGTTGTTCAAAACTCATAAAAGCATGAGCCAAAGGACCTTTCTTTTCCAGAAATCTGCACTGTATGGGGAACAGTTTTCTTTTTTGGTAAAACAGCACTGGGGCAACGCTACTGGGACAGCCCTGGGGATGAAATGCGGCCCTTTCACGAACTTCATCTGCTTGGAGCAGGTAGCTGACCTGCTCCCCTGGCCTGATGCCATGGCCCCTGAATGCGGCGGCCGGGGGCCTGGCTTCCGCAGCTTCTCAGCTGCGTAGTCCCAGGTGCCTCCCCTGAGAGCAGTGGGCTGTGGTCCAGCCTGCCTACCCTCACCGCTGATGGCAGGCAGACATTGTCCCGTTGTCACACAGGAAGCTCCCGGCTGCTCTGCAGAGCTGGCTCCCGACTTTCTGCCTTTTTCTCCATCCCTCCCTTTTATGTTTCACTCACTCCTCCTTCTATTCCTCTTTCCTCTCTGTCTCTCCCTAAAGCAGCCATGGAGCTGCTGGTATAGAGCCCAGAGGCTGTGCAGGGTCTGGACATATAAAGATGCACGAGAGTTCTTGGCCTCCGGAACGTTCCCTCCGTTTCTCTGGAGCGATCCCACATGCTCAGTTTATTAACTCCTTCTGCCCTGGTTTTGATGAATCTGTGTTAGAAAGGAGATACACTAGCAGCTATAGCAACGTAATGACCAACGGTAATGACACGACCACGTGAAAATAAACAATCAGAAAGCATTCTGGCTCATGGATTGGGGTGCAGGGAGAAGATATTCCATGTCTTTGCCTGTGTCAAGGTTTAAGAACTTAGAAGAGCTATTTGGGGAATGAAATAATGCAAAGATAAACCATGCTGCTGGTTGTGGCTTGTTTGGGGCTGAGATAACGAAGCAAAAAAGGTCTCTCAAGCAGACACCAATATTTAGGCTCAAAATATTTTCTTTATTTTGCTGCATATACTGATTCCAGGTGCTTGTTATACCCAAATGAGTGCCTGGGGTCTTTCTGGTACAAAAGCACAGCATTAAGTGAGAGTTCGGCTCTATCTGGATATTACCCAGAGAGAGAAATGAAAACGAAAATGGCACTAGAGTTAATTCCAGAGAGTGATGGGAGCAGTGGTGTCGCCACAGCCGCCACAGTAAACACGGGCAACTGGGCGTCTGGGCCGCAAAGAGGTTGTGTAATGTTTTATATTATGTCAATAATTTTTACTTACTCAGAATGATTCCAAATCTGATGTTGATATTTGGTTTTACTTGTTTGAAACACTGGTCAACAGACAAGCCAAAATCTTGTAATGCGTCTGCCAAGAAGAAGACAGCAGATTAGGTGTGAGGACACTGCACATGCCGCAAGCTCGTATTCAAAATGTACAGCAATTCTTTTTTCTTTTTTTAATTATTATTATTTATTTTAACATCTTTATTGGAGTATAATTGCTTTACAATGGTGTGTTAGTTTCTGCTGTATAACAAAGAGAATCAGCTATACGTATAACGTATATCCCCATATCCCCTCCCTCTTGCGTCTCCCTCCCACCCTCCCTATCCCACCCCTCTAGGTGGTCACAGAGCACCGAGCTGATCTCCCTGTGCTATGCAGCTGCTTCCCACTAGCTATCTATTTTACGTTTGGTAGTATAGATACGTCCATGCCACTCTCTCACTTCGTCCCAGCTTTCCCTTCCCCCTCCCCATGTCCTCAATACCTGTTTTATTCCTTCCTTCCTCCCTTCCTTCCTTCCTGTATCCGAAATACTTTTTTTTTTTTTTTTTTTTTTTTGCGGTACGCGGGCCTCTCACTGTTGTGGCCTCTCCCGTTGCGGAGCACAGGCTCCGGACGCACAGGCTCGGCGGCCATGGCTCACGGGCCCAGCTGCTCCGCGGCGTGTGGGATCCTCCCAGACCGGGGCACGAACCTGCGTCCCCTGCATCGGCAGGCGGACTCTCAACCACTGCGCCACCAGGGAAGCCCCAATTTTTTTTTTTTTTCGAAATACTTTTTAAAGTATACAAGCACGTATGACTTTGTACTTTGCTCTTTGACTTGTCCCACAATAATTAACCTAAACACAGAGCTCCTAGAGGCAAGAGCCAGTGTTTGTTTTGTTTGTATTGTTTTGCTTTCCATGTCCTTTTCCTTCATGTTTCCCACTGGGCCCCAGAGAGGACGACTGATTTTAACTGAGAGTCTGTGTTATGTGGGTCACTGAACTGTGCACTTTATGAGCTATCGACTTAATTCTTCAGACTCCCCAGTGCCTAGCACAGAGCCTTGCAGTCGGACACTCCATAAATGCACACATGAGCGGATGAATGGGCTACGTATGAAGCTACCTCAGCTTCAAATCCACCCTTCAGGGCTCTGCTGTGTGAAGCTGGGGGCGCTCTTCAACCACGTTTCTCCTTTGCCACCTGCCAGAGATGTGCCGGAGGTCAGACTGGGGCTGAGCGGGCGAAGGACTTGCTTCTTCTTACCTACTTGCTGATGCTTGAGCGTGTCGCCCGGCAATGGCCTGTCACCCTGGCAGCGGCTGTTGGTTCCAGTGTCCAGCTCTCCCTCTCTCTCTCTCTCTCTCTCTCTCTCTTTTTTTTTTTTACTTTATACTACACTTTATTTATTTTGCCTTATTTTTTTATTATTGGAGTTTTGCACCTTCTTGGCATCAGCTGAGGCTCAGCTCTACTGGCTCCAAGCTTCTGTGATGATGGTATCTCGGAGGCCATCACCCCTTCCCCAGCTGGCAGTGTCTCAGCACCTCAGGCCCTTCTTTCAAGCTTCCAGGTTCTAACAACCCTAACCTCTGTCCTCTGCTCATAGCCCTCTGGGAGCAGCTGCTTCCTCACTGCTTCCTTCTGCTTTTCTGGTTCTCTAACAACTGCTTAACCAACACTCTGTATTAAATTTTCTCCGTGGAGATGACTGACAGGGTCTCTGAATTCCTGACCGGACCTAGACTGATAGAATGAATGACAATCTTGAGAGATAGGCATGACTGTCCTTATTTCACAGGTGGGAAAATAAAGACTCAGAGAGGTGGTGCTGACTTACCTAGGTTCAAGAACTAGAAAGTGGCAGAGTCAAGGTTCAAACCCAGACTTAAAAACAAGTAAATAAGAAGTTGCCACCCAGTACTGCACAGAGGCACTCACAGAGTAGAGCCTTGAAGACGTATGTTAAGTTTCTGATTAGTAAGATCGCCTGGAACATTTGCATGCAGACATATGGCATTTGCATGCAGACATATGGCATCTGGCGGTTCTGTTTCATAACTGGCTTCAATTTCGGCTTAGCTATGAGCTCACATTGTCGATGGGAGCGTTCCAGACCGTTTAATCATCTACATCGCTGACCTGGAGGGCATATAACTGTCTGTGATATCTGCCGTGGAAATGATCACTAGGCTATCCAGCCTTGCGAATCTAATCTAGGTGCACTTTCGTTTCATGAACCCCCCTATGATCTGCTCACTAATTTTCTGGGGGGATAAAAGCCATTTTCTCTTATGCTTAGTTTATTTCTTCACTGGCATCTTCGTGTCATCCCAGGGTTTCGTCTTGGAAAATGGGACCAGGGGGTAAGGAGACAATTGTTTCTGCTACACATTTGGCCCTCGGGATCGAAAAAGAGGCCAACTAACAGACGTTTGGGAACGAGCATCCTCAAAATTGTGGCAAATTGAAGTTGCGATCTGCGGAAAGGTAAAAGAGGCTAACCGTGTGTCGCTTAGCTAATTAGCAGGTGCAAAATTACACTGTGCTTATCAATATTTTAAATGTATAGATGGAGAGAATAAACTAAGGGCAGGAGAAGGAA
The DNA here is from genome assembly GCF_964270905.1 of Leucopleurus acutus. Lineage (NCBI taxonomy): Eukaryota > Metazoa > Chordata > Mammalia > Artiodactyla > Delphinidae > Leucopleurus > Leucopleurus acutus. Next base: position 100,887,370 of record NC_139153.1, read on the forward strand.
ATAAAACATCTCCCTGGCACTGGAAAAATATTCTTGTTAGGAAAATAATCTTAATAAGAAACAAAGTTAAAAAGGAAGCAGCAGATTGCTCCTCTCTGAGAATGTGAGTATAAAAACAGAAAGATAGATTGCTTAAAAAGTGCTTAGGGCTTTGGTGCTCTTTTCTAGCAGTTATTTCAATTTTATATTTGAGAGCAAATTTTATATTTAAGAGTGAATTTTATATTTGGGAGTGATATGCACTTTGCAGTTGTCTTGGGGAAAATGACATCCATTCCTCCCATCCCCCCAATCCCAGCCTCGCACACTTATAGCCTTTCCTCTTTTGACTTGTATTTTCACTCTGGCGCTTGGCATGCTCTATACCAGGGGTCCCCAACCCATGGGCTCTGGACCGATAGCGTCCAAGGTCTGTTAAGAACCGGGGCCACACGGCATGAGGTGAGCGGCGGGCAAGTAAGCGAAGCTTCATCTGGTGCTCCCCATGGCTCCCATTACCGCGTGCACCACCCCTACACCCCCAAAGCCCCACCCCCTGTCTGTGGAAAAACCGTCTTCCATGAAACCAGTCCCTGGTGCCAAAAACAGTGGGGACCGCTGCTTTACACTACATTATATTTTCCTGTAAACCTCTACTAGATGCTTCAAGGCAGGCTCCCTGCTTCAGGGCCCAGCATAATATCTTAAGATTATACTAGGTTCCAAGTAGTGGTTTGTTGAATGAATAATAGAGGTTATCTGTAATCAACTTGTGCAGAACTTTAAAGCCAGATTTCTCAACCTTGTCGCTATTGACATTTTGGGTCAGAAATCTTTTTTGGGGGGTGGCTGTCCCGTGCAGCAACACCTCTACCCACTAGAAACCAGTAACATCCCAGCCCCAATTCGAGCCCAAATAGGTTACAGACATTGCCAAATATCCCCTGGGGGACAAACTCGCCTGGTGGAGAACCATTGCTTTAAAGAATTGCTTTCTCAATTGCCAGACAAATGCCTCAGAATCACCTACCAAAATTCAAGACAGTGGGTTGCATTTTTAAAGGAGTTCTCCTTGTACAGTGTAAGAATTGATTGGGGGCAAGGGTGGGGGGATTTTTCCTTGGACACTTGCCGCGGGTAATTTTGACCACATATACATTGGATTATCCGAATGTGGATCCTCTGAATGAATAAAATGGGAAAGTTAATGAGAGCTGGCGTTCCTGGGCTTCGAGGGCAGAGATACATGTTTCTTCCAGACACTTCACTATATAGCAGTGAATGGACTGAGGAAAGAGGCAAAGCTTCATAGGAAAATATATGACCTGTTCATGGAAAATATGTTTTCCTTTGCCTCTAAGCTATACCCGCTTTCTGTCTGTTCTGTCCTCGTGTGTGACTTCTGCCCAAGAGAGGCCCGCAGTTACAGTGGGCGAGGCCCATGCGCCGCGACCTGCCCTGCTGTCCACACACACCAGGGACAGGTGTGCCTGGAAGGCAGACTCCTCCAAACGGCTGACAGGAAATCCCTCGGTGGGTGGGCAGAGAGGCTGGGGAAGCAGCCAGCGGCATCTGCATTCCTGCTAAGGGCAGTCAAATGCGTCCTGGAACTGTTTCATGCGCCTTCATGGAGTAGCATAGACTTAGATAAACGGGTGAGGTTTAGCATGTGCAGGTTCTTTACACATCTCAGCTTCAGAGCCATTCTTGGGCCTTGAGTTCTGTTCGTTGCCTGTGCTCTCCCTGGCAGGGCTGGCCCTGGGCAGTTGTCCAGGAGAGGATGAGCTGGCCTGGGGTGTTTCTGGCCAGCGTTGGGCTCTCAACTGGAATCAGGGAGAAGAAGACAAAACTCAGCCTCTGGAAGTGCAGTTCCTCCCGGAGGATGGCGGGGCCGAGGGCCTGGTGGGGCCAGGAGCCGGTGTGTCTCGGGCGAGCCACGCATCCCTAGGTCCTCGAGTCCGTGGTTGTTGCTCTGTGCCCTGTGTCCATCCTCTGTGCTGCTGGTTTCATGGTTTGAAGGACAGAGGACGGGGGGCTGCTCTCATGCTGCGAGTCTCCTTTTCCAATTTCATAGCTCTGCTTGAGGCTTTTACAAAATTTTTGTATTTTGAAATCATTATATTCTCACAGGAAGTTGCAAAAAGATAGAAGTTTCAGGTACCCTTCACCCAGCTTCCCCGCCACGGTGACATCTTACGCATAGTACAGTATCAAAACAAAGAGACCAATGTTGGTACAACCCACAGGGCTCTTTCAGATTTGACTAGTGTTACTCACACTTGTTCACGTGTGCGCACGTGTGCTTGGAGTTCTATTGCTTAGGTTTTAAATATTGTTGCAAAGTGGGTGAAGCACTGGCTTTCCTGCTCCCGTGGTGGGGAGGGTGGAATTCCGACAGCAGTGTCACCCTGAAAAAGAGCTGACACCCCTCCGGCCTCCCCTCCACTAGCCTTCCCCACGTTCACGTCCAAGTCCATCCAAGGCTGTCCACGACCTTCCTGCTGCGTGAAGGTAGCCTCTCTCTCTTTCTCCTTCTTTCTCTCCTTCTCCCTCCCACTCCTTCCCTCTTTCTCTGTGCTCCCCTCCAGCACTTAGGTGGGCTACATCCTGAGATCCAGAGCACTGACTTTCTTCTAACATCCCTTAACCCACCCATCCCTTAACCCATGACTTCAGGAGCTGATATCACTTCCTCCGTGTGCTGTTGGCAGAAAACAGGCTGCTCCAGGGGAGTTCGATATTCCACGGCATGTTTTATGGCACGTTTCCAATAGAGGCATGGCTTGGGGAGGGTAGAGAAGGACAACAGAGACAGGGGAGGGGCTTACTGTCAGCACATCGCTCGGATGCACTGGTGAAATCGACTCTAATGGTTTATGGAGAGAAGAAAATCTTGGGCAAACAGAATGTGAGCAAAGCTGGTCTGCTTCTGGTTGGTTAATAAAATAGCACTGGATAGCTTCTTGTTCTTTAATAAAACCCGATATATTACAGTTTTTCAGAGAAGCAGAAGCAATAGGATATATAGAGATGATATCTAGCTAGCTAGCTAGACATAGACACAGATATAACACATAGAGGGTATTTATCATGTACATATATAGAAATATAATATATATAATATCTGTCTATCGAGAGATTTATCTTAAGAAACTGGCTCATATAAGAGGGGCTGAGGGTGAGAAAAAGCCAACTTAGTTTTTAGAAGTATTATAGATAGGGCTGTCCTCGTCCCAGGGAAGCATAGAGAGTGAGCCAGAAACTGTGCCTGGGGAGCCATCGATGGTTCTAGAGGAAGGGCGTGACAGGATCTGACCTGTGATTTCGTTGCCTGCGACCAGTTCTCTCCTTTCTGTCCAAATCCTGGCCTCTCTGGGAAATGTTGCCTTGTTCCCCCAGCTTCTTTCTCTCTGTCCCTACGAACTTAGATCTATGCCAGTTACTTAGCGTAGACTACCTAGTATTCATACTACATACACACTATCTTATATGATACTGTCCTGCCTCCTCAACCAAGGTCAGGCCCAAGAGGGTGGGACTTTTCCCTTATATATCATTCTGTCATATCCTCTTCTATTTTTGATTACTCTCCCCTTCTCACTGCGCCTGACCTCATGTCTCTCCAGCGCAGGTGCTAACTCAGAGCTGCAGGATAAATGGCTCTCGCTTTATTCTCTACCTTTTGAAACTGTTCACCTCTATCTGCAGCATGAAAATTTGGACATTTTCCAGTAAATGAGAGAGGGCTGGATCTCATATAGGAAAACCTTGTTCGTCTCTCTCCTGCCTTTTGTATCTTCACAATCCAGCTCAACCACTCTCCTCCCCAGGATGCCCTGGAGTTTCCGGATCTGTCCTTCCTAAGGTCTCTCATGCATGGCTCACTCTGTACGTCTTCTTCATACCTTTATCTTCGTGAAGTGCGGGAACTCTTGCTGGTTTGTATCTCGCATAGGTAGATGACACTAGGGTATAAGCTGTGGAGGTTAGGAATTCGGTCTTATTTATCCATCCTTACATAACCAGCATCTAGTACTGGACACGCCCACGAATCTCAGCTGGTTGGACAAATAGATGAAAAGGAGAGAAGGTTGGGCAGTTTGATGACACCAGGAGGGAAGCTGGGCTTTCACGTCCATCTGTGATGGGTGCCAGTGATCACTTGGGAAGCCTGAGTTTTGAAGCCAGTGATTGATTTTCCCCACACTTGGAAGGCTCTTTGGAAAGGTGTTAGTACATATTAATTCATCATCATAATAACCAGGGTATTTGCCTTGGCACTTAGGATGGAATTTCTGAGTGTGGTTGAAAATCTAGTCCCAGGCCAAATATTAGCAGACGTACCTCTACTATCTTTCAGAATTCTTTTGCAAATAAAACAAAACAAACAGACCTTGCTTTTGACTTCTTCTTTTAGGTTGGGTGATTACCAGCTCTGCAAGCTTGTACTGTTTACAGTACAGACCTGGTTGTGCATGGATCTGAAAGTTTCCCTTCTTACATGGCAGTATTTTCATGGGGGGGGGTTTAATTTTCTTGTGTGATTCCTAGGATAACATTCAAGGGTCATTATGGATCCCTAAAAAATATGGATGTGGGGGAAGTCTTCGGTGAGAAGCCATTGCTGGAAATCCATTACCATGGCAACAGAAAATTAATATCCTCTTTTTTGTCCTTGATGTGTTGTGGTGTGTTTCTTCCCCCGTTCCCTCATCCTCCTTCCCTGCCACTGAAGAGAAAGAAATGACTAACAAGGTGGTAAATGTATTCTAGCTAGTTGTTCTGTTATTTCCTGATCTCTCCTTTTTTCTCCACCTGTCAAATCTTATTACTATAGAATAGCACCGCAAAGCTCCCCGATGGGCTATTATATTTCAAATAATAGTAGCTCTGCCCCCATTCCAGTCTCTTTGGTCAGCATTTCATTGGGAATTGGCTCACCTGGCCAAAGTTGGGTATACAATCTGGCTTTTTGTTTCTTCAACTTGAACATGTAGAGTGGGTGTTTGAAAATGCTTGAACATGGTCCCTGATACCAAACACGACCAAAATGCATGAACACCATCGCAGTGGAACAGCTCCTGTTTGTAGCTGTACAGAGGGCAAGAATTCCTACAGCCCGCAGGCTGCCTGGTAAGCCTGGTGAATGCATTTTTGCGTGTGAAGGTAGGTTTGGGCGGCCAAATTCAAAATTCTGGATCCCTCACCTTGTCTGCTTCTAACTGCAAAGGAAATCGGATTCGTTGGAACTCAGTATTGATGGAGAAGGGGTGTGAACCTGCATCCTCTTTTGGCCTCTGAATTCCACTCCCCAGGAGTAACCTGTGTTTGGCTTCCACGAGCTTAGGGGGAGATGGTTTTTGTGCGATAGTATACGCATTAGAGACCAAAAGGAGAGACATGGCAATGAGGATGAGGGTTCATCCAAAACACCTCGCCAAATGTCTCAAGGAAAATAACAACCCATTTGAAGCTATTAAGATTGATCTTTTGCATCTCAAGTGTAGATGGACAATAAACACTAAATGCACAGTTTTATTGTGTGTTACCAAGGGGGTATCACGGTGCCACAAAAAATCTTAACATGAGCATACGAGCAGACTTGAACCTGTCTTACAGGTGACAGTGCATCTTAGTGGCTGGAGAATGGGAACTGCAACTTAGCCTCTCATTCATTTTACTGAGCACCCGACACATGGCAGGAAGAACACTAGGCCTTGGGGATACAAAGACAAACCAGAAGAGGCTGCTGCTTTCACCTGGAGTATAACACTTCCATCACCCAATTACGATACTACTTGGCCCAAACACAGACTCAAGAAAAGATACACGTACACTCTAAATCTCTCATTTTATAGTCAACATGGAGTCAAACTGTCTTCTGCATGCAAGGCGTATCTCGCATGCTCTCACTCCACACTACCTGGCCTGGCCCCTTTGCAGGTTAAACACAATCTTAGTAACGGTGTTGTTATTCACTCCTTCAGCTACTACCACCGCAATCAAGATACAGACACAGAGAACGCTCCTCATGCTGTCCTCTGACAGGCACTCCCTATACCACCTCCCCTTCCCTACACCCCAGAAACCATGAATCACTGCTCCAGCAGTATAATGTTGTCATCTTGAGAACGTTATCCAAATGGAACCATACAATATGTACACTTGCTTCTTAACTTGTCATATATATATATATTTAAAATTGAAGTATAGTGGACTTACAATATTATATTAGTTTCAGGTATACAGCATAGTGATTCAATATTTTTATACATTACAAAATGATCACCTCACATGCAACCTTTTGAGATTGGATTTTTTTTCATTCTCCATGGTGTCCTGGAGACCCATCCAGGTGGTTGTGTGTCTCATTCGTTTTTGTGGCTGAGTTGTTTTCCCGTAGTGTGGACGTTTCACAGCTTGTTTAACTACTCACCTGTTGAAGGACATCTGGCCAGTTTGGGACTATTAGAAATAAAGCTTTCACATACAAGTTTTTGTATGAACATGGTCTTCATTTCTCTGGGATAAATACCCAGGACTGAGGTTGCTGGGTTATATGGTAAGTGTATGTTTGGTTTTATAAGAAACAGCCAATTTTCCAGAGTGGCCGTGCATATTACATTCCCTCCAGCCTAGTAGGCATGCCCTCTTAAGAGAAACACTTGCCCAAGAAGCTTGTTCCCTGGGAGGAATCGGGAAAGGGGCTGTAGTCAACAACTACAGGGGGTTGACAAATTCTTTGCCCACTCAGCCTTCAAGGTTCAGGCAAAACTCCCTCCATGACATGAGGTGGAAGTTCTCAGGAATGATCAAATCCTAGAAGCTGTGAGATGCACACGCAGCAGTGGCTAATTGTTGTTAATGTCCATTTGGGGGAGGGCGGCTTGGATGACCAGCCATGATGGGGATTTCCTTCCATAGCCCCCCTTCCTTCCCAGCACTGTGTTCAGGACCCCTGAGGAAGTTCTTGTCATGCCGTCACATGGAGGCCTGCAGAACAAGTGCTAATTCTTATGACTTGTTTCCCCAGCGCTTTCTAGAGTGAGAGCAACTTACTATATACTTCTTCCCCCTTGAGTCCTGCTTTCCCCACACTGGGTAACAAAGTGTCCACTGCTGCCTCCAACCCTCCATCAGAGTCACAGGAGGAAACATCAATGTACACTTTTCCTAGGAGGCAAGCCTACTGACGGAGCTGATGGTTTGTCTTAGTTTGTCAGGCTGTCACAACAAAATACCACAGACTGGGTGGCTTAATTTCTCACAGTTCTGGAAGCTGGGGAGTCCAAGATCAGGATTCTGGCTGATTTGGCTCCTGGTAGGAGCCCTCTTCCTGGTTTGCTGACTTCTCCATGTGTCCTCATATGGCAGAGACAGAGAGAGAGACCTCTCTGGTCTCTTCCTCTTAGAAGGTCACTAATTCCATCACAGGGCCCCACCCTCATGACCTCATCTAACCCTAATTACCTCCCAAACACCCCTCCTCCAAATACCATCACATTGAGGTTTAGAGCTTCAGCATATGACTTTTGGGGAGACAATACAGTCCATAACACATGTAAAGACCCTCCTCTTCACTGTTAGCAGTCAGGAAAGGGTCCAGAGAGTGATACTGTTTCTGAATTGACCACCCTGATACGGAATGAGCATGAGTGCCCAACAGAAGGCACTGAAAGGGAGAGGAAGTGTTCAAGGGATCACAGATGCATCCTTCATGAGAGAATAAGAGGCACAGTATCTCCAGAGCATTTAATCGACTCTTCCTAAAAACACCCTGGAGATTTACTGAGAAGGTGGAGTCGGTACCCAATGAGAGTTTCCACCAGGATGTCTTGTACTGAAATCCGGGAAGCAGGATTCCGAATTCCCAGAACTGGTTCACCACTTATTCTTGCATGTCTCACATTAGGAGATGGAACCAGAATGAATCTGCTGGATGTCCCAGCTTTGCAGTAGAGCTCTCCCTGATGGGAAGGAGAAGGATGTTTCTCATTGTGTGGCATGGACCACCCAGGAACAGAATCCTGTGACAGGAATGACATAGGTCTACAAGCACTCACTGGTCGATACTGGAGGAGAAAAGAACCAGCTGCCTTTAGTTTGGATCCTCTGCCAGCAAAATAAATTACTAATTAAGAAAAGGACTCATTTCTCTGCTTCCTGAATCAACACAATCCTATTAGTTTCCTCCTGTTTAGAGGATTAAAAATACTTTTGCTAAAAATATAAAAATAATTCTGTTGGAAGATTGCAAACTGACATGAAAAATAAGATGGAAACCTGACTTCAGATTAATAAATGAGTCACGCACTTACTGAATAACCACAGACTACCTGCCCCAATGACCTGCACACAAGTTCAGTGCAGAATGTGAGCTGATCACTGCAAAGTTTCAAGCAGACCTGACTCAACACCTCACCCATCTCCTTCACGCCATCATTGGAACCATTTGGATATCGTTCAGCCTTTTTTTTTTTTTTTTTGCCATCTGTTCATGTGTTTTCAGAACATAGCATTTAAAAACTGTTATTGTATGGAAACATTACTAGACAAAACTGGTTAAACTAGAGAAATTCTTCTACATACCTTTGCCTAGGCTTAATTAAGCCTCAGAGAAATGGAAAGAAAAGTCCTGGGTTGGGAAGCATTTTCTGACATAAGGAGACATAAATAATAGATGCTCACAACCGTTTGTAATTGTGAAAAATTGGAGGCAACCTAAATATTTATTAAAAGGAGAATGTATAGGGGCTTCCCTGGTGGTGCAGTGGTTAAGAATCTGCCTGCCAATGCAGGGGGCACGGGTTCAATCCCTGCTCCGGGAAGATCCGAAATGCCGCAGAGCAATTAAGCCTGTGCACCACAACTACTGAGCCTGGCTCTAGAGCCCGCGAGCCACAACTGCTGAGCCTGCGTGCTACAACTACTGAAGCCCATGCACCTAGAGCCCATGCTCCACAACAAGAGAAGCCACCGCAATGAGGAGCCCGTGCACCACAACAAAGAGTAGCCCCTGCTCGCCTCAGCTAGAGAAAGCCCATGCTCAGCAACGAAGACCCAACAGATCCAAAAATAAATAACTAAAATAAATAAGTTTAAAAAAAAGATTAAAAAAAGGAGAATGTATATAATTTTAGTCTATGCAAATAATGATATATTCTACATCTGTGAAAGTGAATTAACCAAAGCTACGTATGCTAGCTATCTTTTGGAATAATATAATACACTGATTTCAAAATAAATTGTTAGTTCAACTCCCATTAATTCCAATAAATTTTAATTAGGTTTTTCTATGTTGACAGTCATATTGTATGCATATAATAATATTTTGTATCCTCTTTTCAAATCCTTAAACATTTTATTTACTGTGCTGGTGAGGGCCTTCAGTGTCATGCTCAATATAACTGGTCATGGTGGGTGCTCTTTTCTGGTTCTTGGTTTTAAAGGGAATGTTTCCAATGTTTCACCATTAAGTGTGATGTTCACTGTAGATTTGTATTTTAGGTACATTTCTTTAAAGAGCAGAGAGCTTATTTTTAAAATTCAATCTGGTAGATCCTCAAAAAATTAAAAATAGAACTACCATATGATTTAGCAATTCCACTTCTGGGAATAGATCCAAAGGAAACACAAACATTAACTCGGAAAGATATCTGCACCCCCCATGTTCACAGCAGTATTATTTACAATAGTCAAGACACGGAAACAACCTAAATGTCCATTGATGGATGAATGGATAAACATTTTATTATAGTTATATATATGTAAGTTATTCAGCCATTAAAAACTGTGGGATAGTAATGGTTGTTGTTTTAAACTGCTAAGTTTTAGGGTAACTCATTATGCAACAATAGGAAACAAATACATTCCTGTTTCAAATTAGATATTATTATCATTCATTGTTTCTTTTAATGTATTAATTCTTTTCTCCCATTCCATCTTGCATTTCAGAACTTATTTCTGGGAACATTTTATTTCTTTCTGAAGTATCCCTTAGAACAGTGGCCCCCAACCTTTTTGGCACCAGGGACCGGTTTTGTGGAAGACAATTTTTCCACAGACGGGGTGCGGGGGTGGGGGGAGTGGGGGTGGGGGGGTGATGGTTCAGGCGGTAATGCTCGTGATGGGGAGCAGCAGATGAAGCTTCGCTTGCTCACCCGCCACTCACCTCCTGCTTTGTGGGCCGGTTCCTAAGAGGCTATGGACCAGTAGTGGTCCATGGCCTGGGGGCTTGGGGACCCCTGCCTTAGAAAGTTCCATTACTGTGAGTCTTTTGGTGGCAAACTCTAGATTTTGTTTGTCAGAAAAAGTCTTTAATTCCCTCTTATTTTTGAGTGGTAATTAGTTAAATAGAGAAGTTGAAGTCAATTGCTGTTTTCTTTTTTCTCTGAGTATATTGCTGTTGCTATATTAAAATCTGCTATCAGTCTAAATATAATTTTTTGCTACATGATTTCTCTTGCCATATATTTATACCAGTTATTTTTTTTCCTTTGTTAATTTGTGGTTTTACTCCGATGGGTCTAGTTGTGGAATTCTTTTTATGAATCCCACATGGGAATTGTTGTGTTTACTGAATTTGAAGATTCATGTCTTTCATTAATTCCAGGAAATCCCAGTACTTTTCTTCAGAAATTGCCTTTTCCCTATTATCTCTGTTTTGTTTTATAGCTGTAGCTCATATCTCTCGATTTCTCCATGACGCATTTTGAGTAATACCTCCAGACCTTTCATCCAGTTCATTAGTTCTCTCTAAGCTATTTTAAAATCTGTGTTTTAACCTAGCCATGACTTTTTTATTTCAACAATTAAATATTTTATTTTAAGGGCTTCTCTGATTCTTTTTCAAATCTTTCAGATGTGTTTTTTTACATTGTATTTTTCCTGGCTCATGTTTTAGATTCCCTCTTTTATTTCTTTAAACAAATGACATGTTCTCAGTTTTATATTCTGTATCTTATATTTTCCAAATCTAATACATATAGGGCTATAATTTTGCTTTTTGTTTTTCTGCTGACTTTCCCTCATGGTGGCTTATTTCCTTGTGCTTTTAAATTTTGGATCTTGAGCTCAATCTTCAGAAATCATGTGAAACCTGAATTGAGAGTATGTATTCCTCCAGAGAAAGTTTGCATTTTCTTCTGTCAATATGTCCCAGGTATTCCCAATCAAGACCCACTTTAATTTCATTTCTAGGCTTGGATCATGAAGGGAATATACATTTTTGTATATAGAGGTTTGAGCCCCAAACTAGTGGTGATATCAGGTCTGGAGTTACTGCTTCTCAGGGAAGAGTTACTTTCTCCAGAGGCCAAGCGGAGTCAGATAAGTTTCTTTGTCTTCCATTTTGCTGAAGAATGTGTGTGTTTTTTTTTTTTTTGTCCACTTTTAATTGTGGCTATAACTCTTTGACGGTCCTTGTTCCATGATGGGATTGATTTCCATCTTGCACAGCACAGGGCATGGTTGCCAGGCTCTCACAGAGCCATTGAAGCCACATTCTGGCCCACGGAGTCAAACACCTGTTCTGAGGACAGACATAGCTTCGGTGCTGGCTTTCCACTCTGCTTTTGTGCTTTCTTTTAGCTCTGGCTCTTGGAAACCTCCCGTTCTTTCATGCAAGCTTACCTATGCATTTAAAAAGATTTGTGTCACATTGTACCCAGATGTTTTATAGCAAGACAGTTTTTCATGATGTGGAGACCAGAAGCTTGCCCATTCCATCTGCAATGGCCACTTTTTGTGGGTTGTCTTTGTCTCTCTTTTGTCAGCGTCCTCTTCATGAATGCTTTTGTGTATATGAGAAGTTCCAATGCACAAAGGGGATTTATTCTCTCCAAAGCCTTCCTGCAGATACCTATGACTGCCTGAGGGCTTTCTCTGGGTGTGGGAGTGAGCTTGTTCTATACACTGTCAAGCCAGTAGTGCTGGGGAGTCAATGTACCCAGGAACAACCATGACAGATAGAAGTTGCTAGACCAATGCCCCAATTTCTTCTCCCTTCAGACCTGACCACCATAAGGCATGTTTCACGGGTCTCCCAGGGGTCCCCAGAAGGACCAGGCTTCAGTTGCCCACAGTGGTTACCTGGATTGGCTTCCTTTTCTTCCCTGCCTCACTTTTTCACTCTCTTCTGGTTCTTCCCAGAATCATTTCTTAAATAAATTTGCACTCAATTCCTGTGTCACTGGTCATTTCTCAGGAAACTCTAAACCTAACACTTAATCTTATTCCTCTACTTTATAATGAATATTGACTATGTATATGGTACTAATTGTTGTGGTTTCAAAGACAAATGCAAAGAAATAGTTTCATCTTTAGAGTAGTTTATATTCTAGGCCTCCTGCTTTCTAGCGCTTTTTTAGAAATACACATTTTAGTGAAGTTTGTAGGTGGCAAGAAGCATTTCAACAGATCTGGGTCAAAATCTAACTAGCAGTTCCAGGTGTTTGGATGATGATGGAAATAGCACGGACTGGACATACTTGAATACTTGATTCTTAGGCCAGCAAGAATATTCCAAATTGAGTAACTGGTTACCTAACTTTTACGTATTTGGCATTCTTGGGGATTCATGTGGTGACGTCACTTTGATACAGAGGATAGTGCTGTTAAAACTGAACTGTAAGATGGTTTTTTAGAGATACTCTGAGTCCAGGAAGGGAAGCCATTGAGGTCTAGGTAGCAAAAAAAAAAGGCATAACCAGACTAAAGTCTCCCCTCTCTACAGCAGAGGCCATAAATGGCTAGAGCTTGATTTGCTCCTAGCTTTCAGATGTGGTTTTTGGCCTGCACAATGTTTAAAAACACTTAGGCTATAAGTGTCCATCAACAGATGAATGGATAAAGAAGATGTGGCACATATATACAATGGAATATTACTCAGCCATAAAAAGAAATGAAATTAAGTTATTTGTAGTGAGGTGGATGGATCTAGAGTCTGTCATACAGAGTGAAGTAAGTCAGAAAGAGAAAAACAAATACTGTACGCTAACATATATATATGGAATCTAAAAAAAACCAAAAAACAAAAAAACGGTTCTGAAGAACCTAGGGGCAGGACAGGAATATAGACGCAGACATAGAGAGTGGACCTGAGGACACGGGGAGGGGGCAGGGTAAGCTGGGACGAAATGAGAGAGTAGCGTGGACATATATACACTACCAAATGTAAAATAGATAGCTAGTGGGAAGCAGCCGCATAGCACAGGGAGATCAACTCGGTGCTTTGTGTCCACCTAGAGGGGTGGGATAGGAAGGGTGGGAGGGAGATACAAGAGGGAGGAGATATAGGGATGTATGTATATGTATAGCTGATTCATTTTGTTATATAGCAGAAACTAACACACCATTGTAAAGCAATTATACTCCAATAAAGATGTTAAAAAAAAACACTTAGGCTAATTGCCGTATTCATAAATTAGGAGGTTGTCCTTCTAGATTAGGAACTTTTCTTCTGAAAAAGTATAACAGAAGGTTAGACGTCCCAGGTCCCACAATCCCACACAGCAATCGGATGGAGCTGAATAGTAGTTTCCTCCTCGAGATGAGAGGAGAGCTATAGTCCCTGTAACTTTCTATTGTAAATTACAACTGACCCACTTCCTTCATAATTTGCCTTTTCCATGAGTGTATTTGAGCGTTTGAGCCGAGCTCTATAGCTTCTGGAATGGGTGAGATGTAAGGAAATGATGAGTTTTGCAGGAAGGGAACCATGGTCTTCTCTCTGTCACCGCTTTCCAGAATTCTGAAGGTCCGCTCCCCCAGGAAGCCAGCACCGCTGAGACTCCGAGAGCAGGCAGTGTTTACACACTCCTAGCTCATTATTTTGGCTCCCAGCTCTAAAACCTCAGACACAATTGGACACTTGATACTTGCTGTTCAACCACTGCTTCAAGTAAACCGAGAGCCATTGGCAATTTTCTTCATCTCCTCTAAATGACCCCTCTCACTCTATTTCTGACATTAGGGTGGTAGGTGTACGTTTCCAGCAATGCTGACAGGCTGGGTTAATGCATAATAATGCCAGGATGGCATCACAATGACCCAGCAAAACACTCATCAACTGATGAAAGAGCAGCAGGATAGGGTCTTTTTCATTTTCCTCCTGGCCATTACCTCCTGGCCTGGTTACTACTTCCTTCTGTTCCGGAAGCGGAGAGGCACCGCAGGGGAAACGGGCGCAGAATTTCAAAAAGGCACGGAGGCACAACTCGGCCTTCTTGGATCCCTCACAAGGAGGCCAGCAGACACAGGCTTGCCCATTGCCCACTGCGCAGGAATCACCCCGGCCGCACCCAGACGCATGCGCAAATTCTATAGCGCTTGTTTCCCGGGAGACCCCAGAGTACTTCCAGGGATGCTCACCTGGCTACTCTAGGACCCCAGAATGAAATACTAGATCAGGAGCCTGGATGTCACAAGGCATCCCAGAGAAGGAACGCACGCTAAGCCAGATGGCACAGAGTTCCTGGGTGGGTGGCCCTTTTCTTTCAATTATCCTTTTCCCTGAACTGTTGTATAGGGCTGAGGTTTGGAGGGTGCCCCCGCCGCCACTCCCCACCTGTATGCTTGACCAGCACGCCCCTGCTTTGTGCCTTCCGACTGCTCTCACCAGTGATGCTGAGGGCGCTGCCAGCCTGGGGCTCCTGGGTGACGGGAGCCTGGTACCTGCCGGGCTCTGCCAGGTGCTCCAGCGAGAAAAGCTGGAGCTGGGAAGGGGGCTCTCTCCTTCGCTTTCCTCGGCCTCTAAGAAAAAAGCTGCTTTGGACCCGCGCTGCCCCTTCTGCCGGCCTGAGTCTGCAGCCCGGCCCAGGACCTCACACTGGCGGCTGCTTTTGCAGTGTGTCCTCTGCGTTGTAGTCTTTACCAAAATAGCTGCAGAGCTGGAGGATGGTCCCCCCCCATCGCTAACTCTCCAAAGAGGCTCCTCCCCAAACTCGAGCTAAGCTGCCCCTCCGATTTTGCCTGAGGATGGAAAGAGCCTCTTACACTCACAGACTCTTGGGTCTTTTGTCTCCATAGGTCCCTATTCAGTAAGTTACTCAGCATCTCTTAAAAAGCTCTTAGGAGAAGTAACACCACCTTGGAGACTTGGCCATAAATGGTAACAACCAGAGGGAAACAGGGAGGAACACAGGGTCTCTGGCAGAAGCGCATCTGTGGGCTGGGCTGTTTGCCCTCCAGCTCCTGTCCAGTTTTGACTTTTTCCTGTTCCCATTTTTTAAAATTTGCATCTCAATGTTGACATTCTTTTTTTTTTTTTAATCAACTTCCTGTCTTTAAGTTTGGCAAAAAGGCCCCACTCTGCTCAAGGCCACTAGCTGTTGAATCCTGCAGGCCCTAAGTTTTCCCTTTGAAGTTGCATCTTTGTTTCTCTGGCTGTGTACTTTTCTTTAATTGCCCAGTATTTATATCCCTATTAATCTAGGAAAATAAACAGAGAAATTGCTTTCTGCGTGTAATTTTTTAAAGTATTTTTAAATGACTACGTGGCTCGTGATGTTTTCCATTCATATTATTATTTTTTGATGTCACTGCTTCTTTTGTTTGTTTTATGCTCCGTTTACTGAAACATTATTAGGTTTTGAGGAAAGGAGGTTTTCCCCCTCCCTTTCCTTCCGGGCTGTTTAAAACAATTTTTTTCCTAGGATATTTTATCAAAGTCCTTCCGCTCTGCAGCCAGGCCATTGCGGTTCACCCTCTGCTCGGAAGGAAATGTGGCCAGCGTCGCTTCGCATTCTTACAGTCTGATGCATTGTCCTGTGTGACTCTCCTTATGGCTTATTCAGGCGCATGTGACCTATTTTGACTTTGTCATTAAGGACTTTTGGGAGGTCAGATAAAGTGAAACTGAGTTGGGCAGAAGTGGACCAAGCTGATCCCTTCAAGGGGCGAGATCTGGTGTTGGCTGCAAGTTTGAATCACAGCGATCAGATGCCACGGTCCCCTGACCCTAGGACACCCCAGGTGGCTGGTCTGTCCCACAGGTACCACCCACAGCCCTCAACTTACTGCCGGAGATGGGGCTTCCCCCAGCTTCTTCACAGAGGAAGCTGCTCTCGGGTGTGAGGGAAATAGGGTTTCCCTATGAGGTGAGCATGACATCTGCGCAGGAGGGCTCTGCCGTAAAATACGTTGTTCTCACCCATAGGAGAATGGCCTTTCATTTGCTTCTTTTAATTTGGGAGGTGTCATTTCCAGACACCTTGCCGCAAAAGAGGACTTGGTACCCAAGGCTGATAAACATAGATGTGGGTTTCCTCGTCTTCTGTGGCTGCTACAGGTCCTGGGGGACACTTGGGAAGAGCCATACTGGCCCAGCTCGGAACTTGTGCGGAGAGGGGAGACTGGTGGGGAGGGGTGGGAGGGGGAAACAACCCTTGACTCAGAAGACAACTCTCTCCTGCCCAGCCCCCTTTCTCCCTGTGTCTTCCTTCCCTCTCCCTCTCCCCCCTCCTCTTTTTCCTCCTCCTTTTGCTAGTACTTCGGGTTTTCACCTCTTCACCCAAAGACGTCGTTTTTCAGCTGTGCCTTCTCCCTGTCCCCACGCTATGTTTCTGGGATCAGCCGGCATGGCTTTTACTCCATATTAGAGTTCCGCGATAACAGCTTTAGGTCACCGGGCATGGAGTCACTTAGGTTGGTTTGTATCAAGGGCTCAGGTGTGTTACTTTGTTAAGATATTTAATATATATGTGCTTCTGTTTTTATATCTGGAAAATGGAAATACACACCCTTCATACCTCCTAGGGCTATTCATGAGGACTGAATGAGACCTTACAAGTGGAAGAACTTTATAAATTGTAAAACGTTATTCAGAAGCAGGAGATCGTTATGGCAACGATGATTCTCTCAACGGGATCCTATAAGTCCTTTGCAGTCGTGGTGGTTTGGGTGCCAAGTTCACTTGGCCATGGAGTTTCTTTATGGCTAGAATCATCCAGGAGACCCAGGACTTGAGGCTCTGATCTGGTGAAGAGCTTGAGAGGTTCTTTCTGACCTTGACTAGGGAGCAGCAAACTTTTTCGATGAAGGGCCAAATACTTAATATTTTCGGCTGTGTGGGCCCTCAGTCACTGTCACACTCCTCACTGTGCCATTGTGGCACAGTTCCAAAACACTTTATTTGTGGACACAGAAATGTGAATTTCATATAATTTTTCACATGTCACAAATATTATTCTTCTTTTGATTTTTTTTTCTAGCCATTTAAAAATGTAAAAACCATTCTTAGCTCGTGGGCTGTTCAAAAACAGGCAGCAGGTGGGATTTGGCCTGTGGGCTTCCTTTGCTGACCTTTGCCCCAGATGACCCCCAGGAGCCAAGTGAACGGCCAGGTTGACTGTGAGCATCAGAGAAACCAAAAAGGGGGACATGAAGTGATTTGGGCATGTGTCACAGGTCCTTTACGATTTTTTTTTTTTTGCGGTACGCGGGTCTCTCACTGTTGTGGCCCCTCCCATTGCGGAGCACAGGCTCCGGACGCGCAGGCTCAGCGGCCATGGCTCACGGGCCCAGCCGCTCCGCGGCATGTGGGATCTTCCCGGACCGGGGCACGAACCCGCGTCCCCTGCATCGGCAGGCGGACTCCCAACCACTGCGCCACCAGGGAAGCCCAGGTCCTTTACTTTTTATGACTCTCCTCTCTGCCTGGTTGACGTCAAGGCAGGTTAACTGACAACACTGAGGTGTACACTCAAGGCTCTTGCCAGAAAACACAACTTAGATCTCTGCTCTCCAACCCTTATCAAAAACCCCATAACAGCAGCAATGGCCACAAGAATGATATTTACGGATGGGTCCTGGAGCACCTGCGGCTCACCCGTTCCTATGGGTGTCCAAATTCCCCTTGAGCAACCCAGACCTGCAAGTGCTGTATTCAAGGACGGTTCTACTGTGGCCTTTTGCAAAATCGATCCTGAGTTTTATTTTGGTAATGAGCCCCTGGTCTCCACTGAGGGGCACCACAAAAAGCCGTGGATGTGAGTCACTGTGGCATCTCTTGTAGAGATGTTCTCCAGATGCCACTTGCTCCAGGGAGAAATGCTTATCACAGCTTATTCCAGGGTCAGGAAAAGCTGGACATCTCCTTGAAAACTGGTTTGACTTTGTAAACAGTGTAATTTCCTTGTTTGATCTGGCTTCAGGGAAGCTCAGAGTCAAATATACCTCTTGTGACGGTGAAATATCTTACAAGTCAGCAGCAGCAAAGATTTACTGAGCATATAGTATGTGCTCAGCACTGTTCACACAGTCCTTTTCACTCAATCCTCACACAGCCCTGAGATGCCGATAAAATGATTAGCCCTATTGTAGTGTGCTGGATAATTGTTCCCAAAGATATCCATGCCCCGATCCCCAGAACCTGTGAATGGTACCTTAAGTGGCAAAAAGGACTTTGCAGAAGTGATTAAGCTATAAGGATCCTGAGGTCGTGAGATTCTCCTAATCACAAGTGTCCTCACAGGAGGGAGGCTGAGGGAGACTTGACACAGAAGAAGGAAGGAATGTGACGGCTGAGGCCAGGTGCAATGCTACCGGCTTTGAAGATGCAGGAGGGGGCTGTGGGCCAAAGGATGCAGGGAAGCAGCTGCAGAAGCTGGACAAAACAAGGAGAGGATCCTCCTCTGGAGAGTCCAAGTGAGGGTGCCCTTTGACCAGGTGAAACTGACTTTGGACTCCTGGCCTCCAAAACTCTAAAAGAATCAATGCACTTCCTTTAAAGCCAGGAAACACCAAGGAAACCCACTTTACAATCAAAGACGGGAAACAGAGAGTATTGCCTAGGGGTTGGAATGATTCCAGACCCCAAGCTCCTATCCCTCAGGCCGCTGCCCCCTCTGTTGTAAGTGTCCTGACCTCCCCAAACCACCCCCCCGGCTTTATTATTCCCCTCCCCCTCCCCACCCCACTGCTTCCCCTACCGTCTAGTTCATCTTCCGACCATGTGCACTTTTGTGATCCACGTCACATCTTTGTGTGGTAGAAGCAGCACCTCAGTAAACACATTGGTGGACATTTGGGGCATGTATGTGGGATGGGGCCCCTGGGCTTTTTCTAGCCCTGGAAATTGTCTTATGATTTAACAAAAGAAAGGCCCCTGACTGCGTTTGTTCCCCCTTTGGCTTTTATGAAGACTGTCCCTCTCTTCTTTGCTGCAGCACTAACGGTTGGACAGAGCAGAACTTCTGCTTTTTCAGACACTTTTGCTCACTTCCTGGTCTGTGTTCAGAGCCCCATAACTGTTTATGAGATTCTTTCATTCACCTCGAGGATTGTTGTCTTATTCAGAACAGTTTCTAGCTGAAAATCCCCCCTCCCACTAAAATGATAAAACAAAAAGAGAAAGGAAAAATGAAGGATTTTCTGCGCTAAACCCAGAAGACAGTAGATCCTTTATCTTTGTCAGCTGATCCTCCCACATCTGTGCACACGTCGGGACCCCTGATGTGCCCAGGGATGTCTAAACCCCAGGCCTGGATAAAGCATCACAACTGAAGGACATGCTATGTCTGTGTCATCAGTGCGAAGGCCTCGAGGGGCTGCCCCGCTGTGAATCCAGCTGCGGAGGCGGCACCTCCATCTGCGGAGGGGTATGCAGCCATTCAGTCCCCGCTAGCTCAAAGGCTCTCAAGAGAGGAGGGAGGCCCACCCCTAGAGGAGCTCCCAGGACACTGCTTTCCTCTCTGCTGATCTCAATGTACACCAAAGGTTCCTTCTGACATGAAGCCTGTTGAAATTCTGCTATTTAGCTCCCATGATTTCTTTCCTGGATGATTGATTCTCTAGGCTACAAATCCTGCCTGAAGCCTCAAACAGTTTTCAGTCTCATATCCACGCTCCTACCCTTACCTGAGGAATCTTGCCAAAACGCAATCCTTTCGTCATTGCCGAAAGGACACAGCCCAACCTTGTCTGGGTCTCCTGGTGTACTAGTCAGGGCTCTCCAGAGAAACAGAACCCATGGAATTACATATATGCCTCTGTTCTAGAAAGAGTTATTACAAGGTGCTGGCTCACATGAGGATGGAGCCCGAGAAGTCTCACGATCTGCCCCCCGCAAGCCGGGGCCCCAGGAAGGCTGGTGGTGTCGTTTGAAGCCTGACAACCAGGAGGGCTGCAAGTGGGAGATCAGGGCCCCGGGTCTGCAGCTGGGCAGAGAGTGAATTCAACCTTCCTCTGCCTTTGTGTTCTACTCAGGCCCTCGCAGGTTGGCTGAGGCCCCCTCACATCGGCCGGACCATGTGCTTTACTCAGTCCCCTGATTCCAGTGTTAATCTCGTCAGGAAACACCCTTGCAGACACACCCAGACATGAAGTTTAAGCAGCTATCTGGGCATCCCGTGGCCCAGTCACACGGACACATGAAATTACCCATCACACCCGGGCTCTGCCCACATCTCCCACCTCATCTCTCCCCCTCCCCCACATCCCAGCCCTACTGCAGCTCCGTGAACTCTAATCCTGGGCACGTTTCCCGAACGTCACACACGCTATTCTCTGCCGAAATGCTCCTTCCCGCTGCCCACCTCCACTCCATTTGCCTTCTGACAAAATTCTAGACGGCAGGTGATTCAGAGTAGGCTCTGGAGTCAGACAGGCCTGGGATCCATTTATTTTAATTCCACAAATATTTACCTAACGCCTCTTCTGTGCCACTGGGGATGCGATTCTGCCACTATTACCTTTGTGGCCTCGGAGAAGTTACCTGACATCTCTAATCCTCAGTTTACACATCTGTAAATGAGAAGAACTCTTAGAAAGCCCTTAGCGCGGTGCCCGGCACCTATAAACGTTCTATGAACAAGAGATGCTATAATTACTGTTTGTATCATCCTTTAAGGTTGAACTCAAGCTTGATGACCTTTCCCCGATGGGTTTAGGTCCCAATCTCACCCTCTCCAACCATCATGTCCCCTGGTGCCGGACCTGTGCCTCTGTTGCAGCCCTTCACACACAGCCTGTACCCTGGTGCCTGTCTCATCCTCCCACCACTCTTGGACTAGGACTGCGTCTCCGCCCTTCCTTTTGCTGAGCGCCCGGAGCAGTGTTTGTGCTCGGCATTCATTGACCCCACGGCGCCACCACCCCTTCAGAGGGAGGAGTCTTCCCTGGGCGGACGGGTGAGAAGCTCTCGCTCTTTCCCTTATACATCTGCTCCTCTCGTCTCTCATGGCAGGGGCTTGCCAGGCTTGGACGAATGCTGCAGGCATCAGGCTGGTCTGAGGGATCGACCAGCCATGGCAACCCTTCACGGGAGGACAAATTGGAAAAACAAATCCTGAGCAGGGCATTCATCTCGAGTCTTGCTTCGGGTCCTGCATCTGAAATGAACAGACAGAAAGCATCCCATCCCCGCAGGCAGAGCAGGAGTCCGGGGATCAACACTTCCAGCATCCAGCCATTCCTTCTCTTTTACGCTAAAAAAATGTGTGTGTGCATTTCAATGTTCGATGTTCCTTCTTTTTAAAAGAGTCAGGTGTGGACCTCTGTGAGGCAGCTCCCTGGGTGGCAGCCGGAGGGATCAGCTTCTGCTCAGTGTAACATCTACACTACTCCTCAGCTTATCATGCAGCCGACTTGGGTGCTTAAAGAGCATCTCCATTCCACCTCCTACAGCCCAACAGCATTCTGACTCCTGTCTACCTCCAAAGTGGCCTATTTCACAATGTCATGAGCCAGTCCCCCTAATCTTCATTCAAGCTGTGATCCTGAGACTGGGCTGCTTTCTGGCCACTCAGGCCCCCTTTATGGACTGAATTCCCCAACCCCATCCATATGTGGAAGTCCTTAAAATATGGCAGTATATGGAGTAAGGGTCTTCAAAGGGTGACGAAGGTGAAACGAGGTCATACTGTGGGCCCTGATCCAATATGACTGATGTCCTTATAAGAAGAGACACAGACATACTAGGAACATGTGGGCACAGAGCAAAGACCAAGCAAAGACAGAAGACGACGGCCGTCTGCAAGCCAAGGAGAGAGGCCTAAGGAGAAACCAACCCTTCCGACACTTGATCTTGGACTCGCAGCTTCCAGAACTGTGAGACGACACACTTCTGCTGTTTAAGCCTCCCAGTCTGTGGTGTTCTAACAGCTCCAGTAGATGAATATACACGCCAAAGCCTCGGTTCCGACACTGATTACGGCAGTTCCCAGCATTCTATTCATTAGATTGCAATTTTGGTTGGTATCTACGTTTGCCCCATAGGGTAACGTAGCTCATTCCCTTTTGTTATGTCCAGCCCTAGAGAAAATCCTGGCATCGGCAGCTGCCAGATAAGTGTTTGTTGAATGAATGAATGATGTTGCTGCTCTGATAGAAGCTCTGGGAGTGTCGTCAGGACAGCAGTGTTCTCCTTTGGCGTAAATGACCTTTTCACTCAACTTGCAAATGAAATAACTTGGCAAGGTGTCCCGGGTGTACAATCGGGGGAGGCGACAGAAGCATCTCTTCCTGATCTTGAACTGGCGACGTTTCACGATTTGGTAGACTCCCCGGTCAGTCTGTCCTTTTTCGGGCTCTGTGATGTTAGTGAATCGCTGTATCTAGACTCTCACTGTCTTTTTCTGTTCCTCTTGCCATACTCTTAAGCTCTCTCCCGGCCAATCGCTGCTTCTGCCCAGGGCTCCCAGCGGTCCTCGCAGACCTGTTTGGCCACTGTCCCCCTCACCCTTCCCCCACCCCAACAAAACACTCCCAGCAGCTCACATCTGTGGGCCTTAATTTCCCCATGAACAGAAATGGACATTCAGAAAGCGCTTACCGCAGCTCTGGTAGAGGACTTGCAAGCTCTCGTCCCTGCAGGCCGTGTGTGTGGGCCAGGCTTCCCCGCCACGGCCCTGGGGAGACAGCAGAGTCCAGACAAGAAAGGCGGCCATGAGCACCTGCATGGCGAGGTCCTGCGTGTGACCAACAGAAGAATAACTGGCCCAAGAGAAAGAGCCCTCAGGGTGCTCCCCCTCCTCTCATAAAGGGGTGACATGTTCAGTTTCACTTCTCAAATTTTATGCTCCTTGGGGAACCACTCTGAGAAGCAAAAGGCAGTTAGCTGAGGCCTCTGAATGCTGTTTCCCAGAACCTTTGGCGCTTGAATCAACGGGTCAGGCTCGTCTGGGTCCGGGGTGGCTAATGTTTGACTTTCTGCTTTCAAAGAGAGGGGCTAGCAAGTGATGCAGGACCTTACAACTGGGCCCCCAAAGAGCCCTCCTTCCTGCCCCACCCTCCTTACAGCCCTGCCCCCCGGGTGGGGCAGAGAACTCAGGAAAGCGAAACCACAGGCCTCCACAGGCTTTCCATCACTGGGTCCCCTGTTCCCAGGGGCCTGTGATGTGGGCTGTGGCCAGGGGCCTGGCTGGGGCCGGCCAGCAGCGTTTGGCATTTGGGGGGCTGCAGAAGGACATGTGGGATCTGGAATTAGGCTTTTGCCTTGTTGGCGCTTTTCTCTGGCTTCAGCTCCAGGATTAAGATTTCAGAAGCGACTGTGCAGCCGGGAGGACAGGGCAGTGCTCTGGGGGCAGTAGCTGTGGTCTCTGGAGACGAGGTGGAGAGAAGAGCCCTGAGAAGCGAGCTGGGTTCTATTTCTGGGCTCAGCTTGGTGGGAAGGGTGGGGAAGGACGGGGAAGTGAGGGCCTCCCTTTGAAGACTTGTTTTGGTCAGTGGCAGGATTATTAATGTCATGTCCCACTTTCTTTTCAAAGCCAAGAATCTGTCTCTCTATCCCCCTTCCTCTGTGGTCCTGCATCGTGACAGCAAAGTTTCTCAACCCTGATTCCCCACCCCCAGCCCCAGCTCCACCGTAGTTTAAGAGAACCAGAGTCAGGACCAGGGCCGGCAGATTTTAGAAGCAACAGAAAACACTATTTCCCTCGGGAGGAAAAGCGTTTCTCTGAGCGCCCTGGGTAAGTTCACGATTTCTGCCCATGGCTTAAATAAGAATTAAAGGCCCTTCCAAACTTGTTTTTGTAATAAGTGGAATTAATTATCAGTGATTTGGATTTCTAGGAAGAGAGCAGGGCATAGTCACCTGGGGATTGATTTTTTTAAGTTCAGTGACATTGGCTTTTAATAGCGATTCTCAAAGTGCGGTTCCTGGGCCACAAGTATCAATTCCACCAAGAGTTTGTTAGAAATGCAAGTCCTTGGGCTCCACTCAAGACCCACTGGAGCACAAACTCTGGGGTGGAGCTGCAGATGTGCTTTAATGAGCCCATCACGTGGGTCTGACACACGCTCCAGCTGAAGGACCCCTGGCTTTTGTGAGACTCAAGGGGAAATTAGAGCCCCGCCCGAGAGGTGGGTAAGTTGCTGTAAGAAGAGACAAGGTAGCCCCATCTAGTCTGTGTGGGTGGGAGGGCGGATGGGCTGAGAACAGGAGCTCAGGGGGTGAGAACTTACGGGGAGGGCCGTGGGCTCCAGAGGAAGCCTGAGAGCGCCGCTGATTCCAGGACAGCCAGGTGAAGCCTGGCTTTCCCGAGGGACTTCTGAGAGAGCCTTGTTGAGACAGCTGTGAACAGTCAGCCAGGGGGGCAGTTGAGGCCACGCCCCTCGACCCCGCAGGCAGCACTGCCCACCAGTTGAAGGACCCCGGAGCGTGGGGCAGGGAGCAGAAACCCAGGCAGAGACCACAAGGGGCCCCAAGAAGGAAACAAGATGGTCCTTTTAGGGCCGGGCGACAGATTTTTGTAAATCAAAGGACCTAGCCATGAAAAGAATCATAATTCAGGGGTTGCACTGACGCCTAGAAATATGGACTCTGGTGACGCGGTGGCTCTGGAGGAGTGGTTCTCAGACTTGAAAGGGCATCACCATCGCCTGGAAGGCTCATTCACACAGATTACACAGTCTAAGAAGTCTGGGGTCTGGCCTGAGAACCTGATTTCTAACAAGTTCCCAGGTGAGGCCACTGCTGCTGGGCTGGGGGCCCAGGTTTGAGAACCTCTGCTCTAGATGATGGGATTTGGTCTGCTGCAGAGTGTACAATTTTTAAAAAATCATCTAAGTTCTTTTTTTTTTTTTTTTTTTTTTTTTTTGCGGTATGCGGGCCTCTCCCATTGCGGAGCACAGGCTCCGGACGCGCAGGCTCAGCGGCCATGGCTCACGGGCCCAGCCGCTCCACGGCATGTGGGATCTTCCCGGACTGGGGCACGAACCCGTGTCCCCTGCATCGGCAGGCGGACTCTCAACCACTGCGCCACCAGGGAAGCCCCGGAATAGGCCCCTCATCTAAGTTCTTAATAAAATGTTCTTCTGCTAAACGACAGGCAACATTTTGTAGAACGTGTAGCACATCTGTATAGGAATAGGAATAAGCCACTTTCTCTAAGGAGTTCTGCTACTGAGAACCGCGATTGACCTGAAATCACCAGCTACGGCTCGCCTAGTTCAATCAGCACATAGTGTCTTGAGGAGTTCTTTAATTAGGAGCTTCATGAAGACAGTAAAAGAGTTAGCTGAGAAGGTCCTGTTCCCTAACTCTAAAATAAAACTAGGATCAGTTTATGATGGTTATTTAAAATATGGTTACATCTGTGTAAATGGAACTGAATATACCATCAGGCTCTGGTGTTGACTTCCAGCCCCTGAGCATGTCCTGCTGAAGAAGCTGTGCTGTTCTGTCTCGTTCAGATTTCTCTTCTACTCTTTTAAATAATCCTCTTCCTCTGTGTCTCAAGCTGCTTTCTTTCCACAGAGGTTTGCTTGGGGATGCCGCCTTTCTTTTCTTGCCAGGTGGAAACGTTCTCGTCAGGCTGGCTGTCACTGACAGTGTTCTTAAGAAAACTCTGATGTTTAAGGAGAGGCTTTAAGAATAAAAGGGAGGCTGAGGGTAAGAGTCCAGAGACATGAGGAAGTGAGGGTGAAGCTCCTCCACAGGAGAAGATAAGATTACACATATATATGGAATCTAAGAAAGAAAAAAAAAGGTCATGAAGAACCTAGGGGTAAGACGGGAATAAAGACACAGACCTACTAGAGCATGGACTTGAGGATATGGGGAGGGGGAAGGGTGAGCTGTGACAAAATGAGAGAGTGACATGGACATATATACACTACCAAACGTAAAATAGCTAGCTAGTGGGAAGCAGCCGCATAGCACAGGGAGATCAGCTCTGCTTTGTGACCACCTAGAGGGGTGGGATAGGGAAGGTGGGAGGGAGGGAGACGCAAGAGGGAGGAGATATGGGAACATATGTATATGTATAACTGATTGACTTTGTTATAAAGCAGAAACTAACACACCATTGTAAAGCAATTATACTCCAATAAAGATGTTAAAAAAAAAAGAACTCTGCAAAAAAAAAATATATTACACCAGGTTACTGGATTATGCTACAGAGAGCGAGGGAAAGGAGAGACAAAGGAGTGGAGGGAAGGAGGGAGACGTGAGCCGCTGAAAGTCCGCTGCCGGTAGGAGGAAGCAGCTGGGAGAGCCCAAGGTCATCTAAGGACAGACAGATTCTAAATTGCTTGCTGTGGGGATGCTGTGTGATGCCCTCTCCATCCTGTGACTCTCACAGGTTCAGTGGAGACTTACACACTCCAGGAATGCGCATGTACACACCTGTGTGCATGTGAGCGCGTGTGCGTGCATGTGCATGCGTGTGCGTGTGTGTGCATGTGTGTGTACTGAGAAAAGGACAGGGTTTCACGTTGGCCTCAGCTTGTGTTTCCCCAGGAAGTACAGCTCCCTTTGGAAAGTGGTTCAGTCCCGGGGTGGGCCCCGCACTTTCGCAGTGCACGACAGGGGCTTCAGACCAATTCTATCCACCTTTCGCGTGCCAGCGGCTGGCCGACAGCCCTGACTATACAACCCTGCTGATAGAGGACTCTCGCTAATAGAGGCAAATGTGTCTTCACCGTCTTGCGTTCAACGGTGGCTGCCCTCCTTTAATGCCCTTCCAATATTTATGATATTAGGTGACATTTTCCCTTCATATAGCCCTGCCGCTTTGCTCCCTTTCTCTGTGGCCTGTCCCTGGGTTTCTGCCACGTTGCAGAGGGAAGAGACAGGTGTGATCTCTTCTCACTTTTGTCTTCCAGATTGAGTGCCACCGAAAAACCGTTCCCCTCGTGTGTAGAAGTCAGGAAGCTGTGCTACTTCCTGTGTAACACCATTTAGCGCCACCCCCCAACCCCCTCCAGGGCTAACAGCTGAGGTTTTGCTTTTTATTTTCACACCTACTGTTTGTTATGTGAACTACACGAGCATCTTGTAGGGTTGGTACCGGCCAGCTAGGCTTTTCAGTAGAGTCTTTCCACGGTCTCCCAGGCTTCCGGGACATTCATCCCAAGGAAAGTGTGAGATTCTGCTAAAACCCCTTGGAGTCTTGATATCATGGAGTATATGTCTGTATCTGATAGAAAAGCATAGAAACAGTCTGCTTTCTACAGAAAACAGGGGAAAATGCATCTATTCATCTACTTGCTTCAGATTCATTCGCTTGTTTGTTCAGCAAATATTTATGAAGCACTGCAGCATGGCAGCTACGATCGCGAGTGCCAGGAAAACAGAAAACAAAGTCTTGGTTATCATAGAGGGCGCTTCCTAGTGGGGGGAGACAACAGTCAACAGATTTATTTAGTATCATTGTTTATTAAAGAGACTTTGCTTCTTGAAAGATTGCTTGGGTTTTCCATAGAAAATTGGACCGAGCTTTCCAAAACATTTTCAACTTATTGCATATATGCACTAAATTAAAAAAAAAAAACCCCAGCTTGGAAGCTCACCAGGGCTCTCTGATAATTGCTCCAACAGACAAACTGTAGCAGGCCTATCTGAAATATCGCTCCCCAATTTCCTTATTATTGCCCCGTTTATTATCATTACTAATGTTTAAGCAACATTTGTTCATGTTGAATTATCCTGGAGACACTACATGCAAAGTACTTGGTTTCTAAACGGATCTATAAGTCCTATGACAAACTACAAACAGAAATGAATTTTGCTTGTTTGAGGAACACCTGTGCTGGACCAAGGAGGAGGTAGGCTCTGATCAATTTCCCAATGATGAAAAGAGCAAACTGCAGTATCTGATGAGGGCAGAAGAAACTGCTCCGAGATTCAGGGAGGGAAGGTCTAGTCTGAAAGGACTGATACACGTTGCCTAAAAATTCTCTACAGCATGGGACGAACCAGCAACTTGTAGCTAAACCTCTGCTCAAGTTGAGAATGCTCTCAAGATTTCATTCGGATAAGATCGAAGTGGTTTTAATAAGCTGAAGGAAGAGCATTCGGGAGGAAACCAGGAGTGTGGTAACGAATGGACGGATCTCTCTTTCGTGGTATAAAGAAGATTCCTGATTCGTTGTGGCAGCTGGCGCCCCAGGCCTGGGCTTCAATATCGCCACCAATTCCGGTTGGTTCCAAAACTTCCAGTCATGGGGGCACTGGTACCTGTCACATAAAAGCCACATTATCTGAGAGCACATTTTGCTGGATTGGCAGGTGGTAGCTGGAATAGATGAACTTACCTGTTCTCTGCATCAGGCCCCTGGAGATTTTCTTCATTTCTCTCTCCTGCAGTGGCGGCTGGATCCACCTAGGATTCTTCCCAAGAGGTACAACGGAGAGCTTTCTGTTCCCTTTTTATTCCCTATTATCCAGCAGTAATTTTGACATACAAATAATAACCTTTGAAGTGGCCTGTGTGTTTTCTCCTCTGGAATACGTAAGAGGAACCAAGTGTATTGGACCCGTTATACGCAGGGCACTCTTCTGAACACTTTAATATGCATATTTCCTCATTGCTTTAATCCTCACAACAGCCTTTCAAGGTAGGTGCATTCTCGTGATTCTCCCATCCACAACTCTGAAATCCCCAGGTCTTGAAAAAGGAAAGAATATATATGTTTTTGGAACCCTTTTGGTAGAAAATCTGATCTAAATTGATGAGCCTATACAATTTCATCAGTTTAATAGGTTTAATTTACAGTCTTCATTTATCTCACTATATGAATATTAAATTGTTTCACTGCAGAAATATTAAAGTGACTGTTTAGTGGGTGATGGGTCCTGCACCCCACCCCACTGGGGGTGTTATGAAGTCTAAATCCTCTTGCCTTTCTAAAATCAAGAAATTCTAAACTTTAAAATACATCTGTTCCCAAAGATTTTAGTTAAGGGATTCTGGGCTTGTGTTATGTTAATCCTTGTCCTCCGGATGAGAACAAAGAGGCATGGTTAGTAACTCGTCCAAGATCACACGTGTATTAGTGTCAAGTTGAAAGTCAGATGGTTGGATCCCAGAACCCAAGTTCTTGACCCCTGAGAAAATTATCTTTTCTCCCCTGTGCCTTCATGCTTGCTTATCTTCCCCTATAAGTGATACTGAAGCAACTTATCGCCACTACTTGGAAGCTGATGAGACATGACCTGCGAAGCTTCCAGGAGTGGGCTGGACCTTGGCTTCCCTCAGAGAAGACTTGCAGCTATGGGGGAGGAGGGCAAGTTGGAGTCGTGCAGAGGGAGCAGGTTTTGTAGTCAGATAGGCCTGGACTGAAATCTTGCCTCTACCGTGTGGCATTGGCAAGTCACATAACCTCTCTGAATGTAAGTTTCTTTACCTTTGAAAAGTCAATAATAATTAATAAATGGTAAACTTTTTAAAATTAATACTTTCACTTTTAGAGGAAACCATATACGGGGAGATGCCCTGAGTGCCAGGCTCAAGAGTTTCTCAGTAATCTAGTTTGCAGACTTTTCACTTCAGCCAAATTCAGGCCCTACACCCCCTGGCAAGTGACTCAAGGGATGGACCTTCCTGGGACGTAAACACCTTCTCATTAGAAGAAATATCTTCCCACTAGAAATGTGAAGTCACGATGGAAAACAGGACCTTGAAAGCTCAGAAGAGAGAGGCCACAGAAGGTGGCCTGTGAGATGACCAGCCCCGAAGGGGTCTAACGAGCATCCCCTTTCCTGTGTCCACCGGATGCCACTGAAACAAAGGTCAGACCGTTTCGCAGCAAGTCACTTAATACTCACAAACTTAGCTCTTTGCTTTTGCTTTGAAG